>NC_136061.1:1931896339-1934296339 GCF_964261635.1 Lissotriton helveticus
CGTCTCTGTATTGACCACGAATTTGACAATCCAAACACAATCAAGAAATCGGATAATAATATCACGATTAAGCAAAAAACAAACTCAAATGTTGTACAGTGTGTATTATCTCATTTAGGGCAGCCATCAGAATACATAATTATAGGCATGTGTACATGTCTTCGGTGTTATTCAGACCATTTGGGCATTTGCTATCGAAGTTAAGGATGAATTTCGTCTCCAATCTCCTAAGCAATGCTTCTCTGTTCCCCCCTCTGCGTGGTTTGGGGACTGCTGATACCACATAGTATTTTAAACAAGATAAGTTGTTATCATGAACTTGTTTAAAGTGACGTGCCACTGGATAATTGGGATCACTATGTAAGATGGCACGTAGATGTTGAAGTATTCTCTCATGTACCTGTAGTTTTGTACTTCCGATGTAATTAAGTCCACAGGTACAGGCGAGGACGTATACTGCAAACTCAGTTTTGCAGTTATAGTTTCCCATTATCTTATGTGGTATAGGACTGAATGGAGTACTGTATTCTGTTGTGCTTACCCC
The DNA here is from genome assembly GCF_964261635.1 of Lissotriton helveticus. NCBI lineage: Eukaryota > Metazoa > Chordata > Amphibia > Caudata > Salamandridae > Lissotriton > Lissotriton helveticus. Next base: position 1,931,896,884 of record NC_136061.1, read on the forward strand.
GAACTTGCAAGCCCGGCATGAGGAGCATTTGTAAAAACCATCTTTGGGTTTTAACCAATTGGGTTTAGTTCTAATCTCAGGGCTGGTGAGATCTAACTCAGCTCCCATGTTTCTCCCTCTGCTGAATGTTATAGTGGGGCTAGATGGCAAACTCATTTTCAGAACTGGGTCAGTGAGTACTATTCCCCAGTTCTTATTAATGATGGATCTGATTTTGCGCTCGTTCTCACTAAAGGCTGTGATCAGTCTTGGACATTGAACTTTTTCAACTGCCCCGTAGACTGTAGATGGATCAGATTGGTTTTGCGGGACAGGCTCTTCCCCAATGGGATCTGGAAGTAAGCTGGCTCTAGATCTAGCAGATGTCTTAGCTAAAGCTGATGTCAAGATTTTATCTGAATAGCCTCTAGCTTTCATGCGACGCATGGATTCTGCAGCACAGATATTGAATTTAGCTTCCGTGCTACATATCCTTTTCAAGCGTAGCAATTCCCCATAGGGGATGCTGGCTATCAAATGCCTGGGATGGGCGCTGGTGGCGTGGAGTGTAACATTACCAGCAGTGGACTTTCTGAATAATGTGCTCTCTATTCTGCCATTTGCTGCATACAGCTTAACATCCAGAAATTCCAGGCTGGTGTTATCTATGTGGTGGGTAAAATGGAGATTTAAACTATTTATGTTGATGTTATTGATGAATTCCAACGCCTTATCTTTGCTACCCTGCCACACGATGAAAATATCATCGATGAACCTGTAATAATGTATGATATTTTCTTTATATATGGAAGAATAGTCTTTTTTGAGTACTTGCTCCTCCCACCAGCCAACGTGCAAGCACGCATAGCTGGGGGAGAAGCAAGCTCCCATGGCCACACCCCTTAGTTGTTTAAACAACTCCTTTCCAAAAAGAAAGAAGTTGTTATGGAGACACCACTTCATCATGCTCACTAGAGCCTTGTTGTGCTGATACATATATACATATACATATATATTTATTTATATATATATATTACCTACTGGCGGTCGCCAGTAGGTATATATAGTTAGGATTTTTTCCCTATGGGATTTTTGAAAATTCTATGTCTAATAACTTTGGCGTTTGTGGACGGAATTGGCTGAAATTTTCTGGAAAATGGAACATTTTGTTTCTGAGGAGCCCCTGAAAATTTGGGGGGGGTTTGTCAAGGGGGGGCCGAGAAAAAAGGGGGGTCCCAAAACGTGTTTTTAACATTGAGTTTTCCATAGGGTGGTTAGCCTCACTTTTAGCCCGAATGGCTGAATGGATTTGCACGAAACTTGGCAAAATTGTAGGGACTGGTAGCCCGATGTGCCTTTTGTAGGTCTCATTATATGTGCTGCAGTGGATTTTGAGAAATTAACGTTCAAAAAAAGATATATATCTGTAAGCGCGGACCAGGCAGCGCCCCGGTTCGCGTACCTTACGCGTATCGTAACTTCGCGTAGCGAAGCTGATTGGCTCTCCGGTGTCTGTCAACATTCTAAACAGTCCGGAGCGGCCGCCATCTTGTCTCTCGGTAGGATCGAGAGACAAGAGGAGGCCAAAAAAAAAAGGGGAAATAACTATAAAGGGGCATAGTAGATTCTCGCTGACCCCCTAGGTTTAATGTGGAGGTTTTAAAGGGGCCCCGCAGGGCAAAAAAAAAAAAAATTTTTTTTTGTTTTTTTTCGTGGTTAGCGCTCGGTCCGCGAACCGGGAAGCGTTCTGGGGAGCGTACTACAATGAAAAATGAATGATAGTCTTTTCAAATGCTGTATGTTAATTGATTGTTGGATTTTTTAATTATTTTTTATTTCCTTTATCTTCCCAGGGAGTGACCAGGTACGCGAACCGTTGAGCGCCTCGGTTCGCGGACCTTAAGCGTTCCGGGAGTCCACCATTTTGTGTTTCGGTCGAATTAAGATACAAGATGGAGGGCAATTAATGTTCGGAATGGGTAGAAGGGGGCACGGTAGAGTTATCTTGACCCCCTAGGTTTTCTGAGGGTGGCTGAGGAGGTTTATATGTGCGAAAAAAAAACATTTTTTTAAAAAAATTTCGCGAGGTTAGCTCCCGGTACGCGTACCGGGTAGCGCCCCAGGGAGCGTACTTTGTTGAAATTAGTGAAAAAAGTTAGAGTAAAATAATAATTGTGAGTGATTAGATGTAGGGTAGCTCTGAGAAGAGCTTTTGGGTTTATGGTACATTTAGGTACTTATAAGTAGGTACCAATGCACATTCTTAAATTCAGAGTGAAAACTCTGTTGCCCTCATCTGAGAAGTGAACTCCATCTCCTCTGTAGATATCTTGCATGTAGTAACGCAAGTTATTGTTGTACAGGGAGCCCATTCCATGGTCTCTCATGTAAGCTGAAACAGATTTGTTTACATGCTTCCTCGACTTCTCAATTTGTGGACAAAATTGGTTTGACCACCTCCATTTCTGTCTTTGGCATATATTTGAATATACCAAGGCAGTCTGAGGAAAAAGTGCCATTAATTGCTCAAAGGTGTCCTTTAAAAGCATTTCCAGACCTACACCAGTCAAAGTGCCCAAGTCATTACCTCCACAGTGCACAATTAACAGGTCAGGTTTTGGCAAATGCATAAAGGTTTTCACCAATGGTATCAATTGGTGACATTTTAATCCTCTGTGGCCAAACCACTTAATTTCCACATCTTGTAAATTGAGGTTAGGTAAATTCCTGCTTTCAACGTACCTTTGAGCCCAGTGAATATAACTATGACCAACAATCCAGACAGAAAACATGGTGAGAGAAGGTTCTCCTGCAGTCAGATGAAGTGTGGCAATGAAATGGCAGTTGAAAAAATTAGAGTGTAAAATGAAAAAAAAACGGTGGAGTTTCTGTGTTCATGAAGCAGTAACAGTGATTGGTGGATTTTGATTGATGAAAACAGAAAGTTAGGGTGCAGAGATGTGTTCTTTGAAAGATGTATTTTGAGTGGTCAATAAAAAATCATTAAATGAAAGAATGCACTGGATATGCAGGTGCACTGAGAGTTCAGAGTTCAATTGCAACATTGTTGTGTGAACTTGCAAACACCACAGTTTTTCCAAGAGGTGGTTGCTATGGAAAATAGGCAGAAAGGGCAGAGGGGGAAGGGTTTTCATTTGAAAAAAAGTGAGGGAAGAGTTTTGATTGGGTGACATGAGAAATATGTGTGAAGAATTACAGCATTTCTGTGCTTTTGATAGCTGCAGACTCTGGAGTGCATACCTTTTGCTCTGCTGAAGACAAATTGGTGTGTTTCTTAGACTGTTTTCAAAATCAAAGTATTTGCTAAGGTGAGAAAATATTTCTTTACTTTAGATAGAGAATAGTGTGCTTTAAGGAGAAAATTATGATTTATGTGGCGCAAATTGCTTGTAAATATGCTCTCACATGTGTATGGAAAATTTTGATTTTGAATGTTTGTGTTACATAGCCATGTTAAAAGTGACCCAACCATGCTGGAAAGCCAATCAAAAAATGATTTCATGTGTTTTAATGACATTTTAAGTCATTTTCCCATGTGCAGTGTTTAGAAATTATGATTTGAAAATCGTTTTTGGGGAAAAGGAATTGTTTTTAAATTCATGACAAGGACATAATGGTGTATGGTTCTTTATAAGGCAATTGACTGTCCCTGATGTTATTTTTCTCATTTTAGTGTAAGACCTTTCTCTGTGGCGCAAATTGCTTGTAAATATGCTCTCACATGTGCATGGAAAATTTAGATTTTGAATGTTTGTGTTACATAGCCATGTTAAAAGTGACCCAACCATGCTGGAAAGGCAATCAAAAAACGCTTTCATGTGTTTTAATGACATTTTAAGTCATTTTCTCATGTGCAGTGTTTTGAAATTATGATTTGAAAATCGTTTTTGGGGAAAAGGAATTGTTTTTAAATTCATGACAAGGACATAATGGTGTATGGTTCTTTATAAGGCAATTGACTGTCCCTGATGTTATTTTTCCCATTTAAATATAAGAACTTTCTCTGTGGCGCAAATTGCTTGTAAATATGCTCCCACCTGTGCATGGAAAATTTTGATTTTGAATGTTTGTGTTACATAGCCATGTTAAAAGTGACCCTACCATGCAGGAAAGCCAATCAAAAAACGCTTTTATGTGTCTTAAGGACAATTTATGTAATTTTCCCATGTGTAGTGTTTTGAAGTTATGATTTGAAAATCGTTGTTGAGGTAAAGGAATGTTGTTAAAATTTATGTGCGCCATATGCCCCCAAATTTCTTTTTTAGGGTTGCAGCAGGGTGTTCTTGAGACACCCCTGCACCTTTGGAATAAATTCCTAATTTGTAATGAGCAAATTGTTAATCGCAAATTGCACCTTCATTTATATGAGCCTCCTAGCCCATGGAAATGAATGGGTAAAATAGCAATTAGCAATTTGCTCATTGCAAATTAGGAATGGTAAAGAATTGCTATTTATTCCTTAAAATTCGCTATTTAGGAAATGCAAAGTAGTTTGATGATACATATGGCGGTTGATCTCTAACAAGATAAGAAGCTTATGGATTCATTTATGGTGACTGGCGCAATGAAGTAGACATCACTTACTTCATTGGTAGAGCTTTACATATATTATCTCCTCTGTATTCTTCATCAAGCGTAAATTTAATCTGCAATCCTGAGTAGGCCTCACTTTAAACAAACCTCTGGATAGGCTACATCTTATTGTTATCCTGTATTAATCATTTAAAATGCTAGGGACAGATTTATGATAGGTGTATACCTCTTTTGTGCCACTTAGAAAACATTGTCCATGGGGAAATGACTTAAAATGTCCTTAAGACACATGAATGTGTTATTTTAAAACGTTTGCAATTTTTTTGGGTCACTTTCTACATGGCTATGTGACTGAAACAGTCAAAATCTAAATTCGCAATGCACAGGTGGGAGCATATTTACAAGGAATGTGCTTCATGGGGAAAGGTCTTATAATGTAATATGGGAAAAATGACATCAGAGACACTGAAATGCCTTATAGAGAAGCATACACCATTATGTCCTTGTCATAAATTTGCAAACCATTACTTTTCCCCAAAAACGATTTTCAAATTATATTTTGAAAACACTGCACATGTGGAAATGACTTAAAATGTCAATAATTCAAAATTTGCGATTCCTTAAATGCAATGTATCAAAAATAAAATATGTAAAAAATGATATTAAGGATTTGGAAACTACCACCAACTTCTAGTTTGTGGTAATTTGCGAATTCTTTTCAAAAAGCATTTTTTTCAACAAAAAAAAAAGGTCCCATATGACGCCCATACATGCCATTAGGGCATGTAGGTTTGCCATATGCTCCCAAATTTCTTTTTCAGGGGTGCAGCAGGGTGTTCTTGAGATACCCCTGCACGCTTGAAAAAAATCCTATTTTGTGATGAGCTAATTGCTAATCACAAATTGCAACCTTCATTCCTATGAGCCTCCTAGCCCATGGAAATGAATGGGTAATTTGCAATTAGCAATTTGCTCATTGCAAATTAGGAATAGTAAAGAATTGCTATTTATTCCTTAAAATTTGCTATTTAGGAAATGCAAAATAGTTTGATGGTACATATGGTGGTTCATCTGTAACAAGATAAGAAGCTTAGGGATACATTTATGATGACTGGCGCAATAAAGTGCACATTACTTACTTCATTGGTAGTCCTTTATATGTATTATCTCCTCTGTATTCTTCATCAAGCGTAACTTTAATCTGCAATCCTGAGTAGGCCTCACCTTAAACAAACCTCTGGATACGACACACTTTATTGTCATCCTGGATTAATCATTTAAAATGCTAGGGACAGATTTATGATAGGTGTATGCCTTTTTTGTGCCACTGTGCGTCACTTTTATGATGCAGCGGTGGTGCAAAAGATTTGCTATGAGGTGACAACATTAAAAATTGATGCATTTAGGCAGATATGTCATGGTGTAAAAAAAAACGTACCACATAAAACCCAAGCAGCAGTGATGCAAAAGATGCACCATGTCGCAAGACAGGCCTCACTTGGGGCCATATGTATCAAGCTAATTAGCATTTGCAAAGATCAAAATTCTATGAATTTCGGCCTTTGCGAATGTTAATTAGACAAATGGTATCTATCAAACAACTTTGATGCAAAATAAGGAGTAGCAAAATTTGCTATTTCTTATTTTGCGATTGCACTGAAGCATTTGCAAATTTTGTGACTACTTAAATGCAATGTATCAAACAAAAACTATGTAAAAAATGACATTAAGGATTTGGAAACTATTGTGGTAAATTAGTGGTAATTTGTGAATTCTTTTCAAAAAGCTTTTTTTCAAAAAAACAAAAGGTGCCATATGACGCCAACACATGCCCTTAGAGCATGTATATGTGACATATGCCCCCAAATTTGTTTTTCAGGGGTGCAGCAGGTGTTCTTGAGACACCCCTGCACCCTTGGAAAAATTCCTACTTTGTGATGAGCAAATTGCTAATCGCAAATTAAACCTTCATTCATATTAGCCTCCTAGGCCATGGAAATGAATGGGTAACTTGCAATTAGCAATTTGCTCATCGCAAATTAGGAATGGTAAAGAATCGCTATTTATTCCTTAAAATTCGCTATTTAGAAAATGTAAAATATTTTGATGATACATATGGCAGTTCATCTGTAACAAGATAAGAAGCTTAGAGATAGATTTATGATGACTGGCGCATCACCAGGGATGTGACAGTCATCCTGCGCCACTGTTCCGCCACCCATGTTGTGCTGCATTTACAATGCGGCGCAGCATGGGGCAAAAACGGCACAGATGCGTGACGCATCTGTGCCGTAAAGGTGGTGCATTGCTGGAGTTGTATCGCAAGTGCGATGCAGCTCCAGCAAGGCTCAGGGGTGCCCCATCTCCACAATGCTGCGTCAAGACCTATGCCAGCTTCAAGCAGGCGCAGGGTTTTGACGCAGCTTTCTCCTATCTGATTGTAAATGCGGCACACCATGGGTGGTAAAGCAGTGGTGCACATTAACTGGTGCATGCCTGGGGATGTGCCATTTAATATAAATCTGCCCTTTAACATTTAAGTATGTGCAGGGGACACAGAGTCGTTGAGGCTTATCCAAGGTTAAGAAGAGATGAGTCCTGTTCAGTGAAAAATTAGACATAGGCTTCACCTGCTCAGCATTGCTGGACATGGCTAAATAATAGCTGCAAAATGTTAATCTTGTTAAACAATTTTACTATTATAATCTCTGAGATTTGTTTCTTACTCTGCAACATCTCATTGTTGTTATCTTTCTTTAAAGATAAAGACAACCTCAACATGAGCGACAATCTGCAATCAGTTGATTTTGACCTCATCATTGAACTTGTAATTGAAACATCAGTGGATGTTGATCCTTTGGATGATTTAAATCCTGAGGATGAAGAAGAGCGTGATGAGGATGCAGATTTGTCCGAATTATATGATATAGGATGGGAAGCTGACCTGCTTGAGCCTTTGGAATTATAAACATTTATTTTTAAAATGTATAATCAATAAAAAGTAAAAAGGTAAACCGTTTAATTTAAAAATAAAGACACCTTCAAAAACAGGTTATGTGTAGTGTCTTCAATAAAATATTAAAATATGCTCATAAAATTAGATCAGATTCACATATAAAATAGCATAGGTAACATAAATATAAATGTCATTTCTTTTCTGGTATTTCTGTATTGTAAAATTGCCAATGACTAAAAAATCTTCAAATTAAAATGTCAAGTAGTGTGTTATGTTTTTGATCACTATTACTGATTTACTGTTTGATAATAATGTTTATTAACATTTTTTATTATATTTTTCCTCAGATTCAACTGCAGATCATTTCAAGATTTTAATATGCCTACAATACAAAGACAGATAAAGGCTGCAAAACGTCAAAGACAGCAGGAGAAAAAAAAAACGCAGCAGTCCTCTAACAAAAAGATTTCTCAAGCCACGAAGAAAGCACCGGGTAAGAGCTCTAAATATTTCATAAGAAATATTTGTAATAAAAAAAATATTACTACAGAAAATGTTTCAGTCCATAACACGAGAAGGAAATCAAATGGAAAGAAAAGGACAATGAAAAATGTTACTGCTAGAGCAAGAGATAAATCTGTGCATGATAGTAGAAGGAAACAACAGTTTAGGGAGATTCGTAAACGAATGTTCCGCAACAGGATAATTGGCAATTTGTTAAAAAATATTAAGAAAGGTCAACAGAAACTAGTTTTTTATAAGAGAAAAAAAAAAGTTGAGAAAGTTATTGATCAGGCATTTGAAATTAAACGTAAGTTATTTATTTTGATAATCAATAGAATTAGGAAGCTAAACAAGGCAATTTTTGATTTCAAAAGAAATAGTAGATGGAAGAGAATAGTTAATCGTAGTAATTTTTGTGAAGTTTTTTCTGGAGAATGGATGCATAGTTCAAGCTGTGAGGCATTTTTTAATGAAGAGAGTTATTTCCAGGATAATGATTTGGTGCATGCAGTTGACACCAGTGGTCGTGCTTATGAAGTGAAAGATGGTTGTCCAGTTGAAAAAGAAAAACTTGTGACAACAGAGGCAGAAGAGTTGTTAGGTAATGAGGTTTTAGGAAGACGTGCTAAGGGTCCTGTGTACACCTGGAAGTGTAGTAGTATTTGCAGTGTGCGACAGGATTCCATCAATTTGCTTTGTGATTTTGTACGGTCATTTAACAAAAAAAGTTTGAAGCAGAAAATGAGGTTCTTGCAAGAATTAGATCCTTGCAGAGTAAGAGAAGTGACAGGTTTGCATGGTCATTCACTGGCTTGTCTTTCCAGGAGAGTATGCCAGAGTGTTTTTCATCATTTCAGGATGCTAGCAGTGCATCATAACAAAGTGAGGAAATTAGTTAGAATGTTGTATTATGCTAAGAGTCCAGCAATTATGCTGAAACAATTATGCGCTGCTCTTTTGCATGGTTCTGAAATAGATGTGAAGAATATATGTGAAGAAATTGAGTTTTGTTACTTTGGAAGTAAAGAGGAGAATGTTGAAATTGAGCAAGAAGTAGAGGGTCATTTGGAAGATAGTGTACATGTTTCCAGTACAGATAATTTCCAGAGGGAAATTGCGACGTTTGACGTGAAATCAAGTGAGAGGCCTAATTTCACTTGTGTGTGTTGTAGACGCACTTATTATAAGAATCAGACTAAGTTAGTGGATTTATATGCAAAAAGTGAAAGGGAAAATAATAGTGAATGGAAGGATTTTGCAACATACTTGATGGTAGAAAATTGTTTTGATTTGGGATTGGATCAACGTGTGTGTACTTATTGTTGTAACAAATTAAAACAAAACCAGATGCCTGCTAGAGCAGTTCATAATAATCTGGAATTGGTTGAGATTCCTTCTGAATTGAAGGACTTAAATACTTATGAATCTATTTTGATTCAAAGTATCCATCCCTTTCAGGCTATTGTAAGAATGGAGCCAAAGACAGGGAAATTGCCTCCATCAGATTTACAGAGAGGATTAAAGGGAAGAGTTGTTTATTTGCCTCTTGATTTGAAGAAAAACATTAACACAATTGGAGTAGAAAAAGTGGACGAGGAACCTCTGGTTATCTTAGTTAATGGGGTTCCGACAAAGAATAAGAAAATATGGCAAGATTTAGTAGATGTTAGGAAAGTTAAAAAGGCAACATTGTATTTGAAAAAAAATAATAAATACTATAAGAATGTATATGTTGCAGAAGAGGAAGTAAGTGAGGAAGAGGATAGCGATTTGTGTGCTGGTCAAATTGAGAAAGTAGAACCCTCTACTAGCGAAGAAATATATGAACATTATAGTGTTCATCCTTTGCATTCCAAGGAAGTCGTGGGGAATGCTATTGAGTTGTTTCAAATGAAACAAGCCAAAGGGAGTCCCATTAGTGTTTGGGAGGAAAGTTTGGAAGCTCGGTGTTTCCCACAGCTTTTTCCAACAGGTCAAGGAGGAAGATATGATGAGCGACCTCATCAAATTCCTGCTTCTGAATACCGGACTTTGCGATTGTATGCAGGAGATGCTAGGTTTCGACAATGCATTCCTTATTTGTTTCATCTCCTGTTTGAAAGCGATCTGTCTGGACTGTCATATGCAGTGAACCACATCTTGAAAAGTGGTATACACATGCAAAACATCTCGGCAAGTGATTTTATGGATAAAGTGAATGTCCAAGATAGTATTTTGGATTCTCACCTGATTAATCTCATGGCGTGTCAGCGTGGTACTAATGAGTACTGGTACCGTTGTCATGGTGATTTAAAATGTATGCTGAGGAACTTAGGTACTCCCACATGGTTCCTCACTCTGAGTTGTGCCGAGTATGGCTGGGAAGACTTACTTCAATTTCTACGAGAGGCAAATGCTAACGTAGATAACATCGAATTCAAGACACCCGGAGAACTGTGCTCTTTGGATCCAGTCAATGTATGTAGGTACTTCAATCATAGATTTGAAGCTATGATGTCTTTCATCATGAATAAGAAGAATCCACCTCTTGGAGAGGTGTTGGATTTCTTCTGGAGAAAGGAGTACCAAGCAAGAGGTGCTCCTCATATACATATGTTGCTGTGGATCAAGGATGCACCTAAATTTGGAACGGATCCAGAAGACTCAGTGATGAGTTTCATCCAACAGTATTCTACGTGTGCTGTTCCAAACGCAAAGGAGAAGAAAAGCCTAAGAGAAAAAGTTCTGCGTTTCCAAAGCCATCGATGTGGAAAGTACTGCCGTCGTAAATTCCGAAACAAAGACAAGTTCTACACCAAATGTCGTTTCGGCTTTCCACGACCGGTGATTTCTAAAGGAAGAGTAAACAGTTTGATGTCTTCGCTGCGACATAATGTGATGAAGAAATCACCTAAAAACACATACAATTTGAAGAGGAACGAAGAGTCCAAGTACATCAACGATTACAACCCGGTGATTTTGTCCATGTGGAATGCTAACATGGATATACAGTTTGTGGCTGATAACTGTATGGCTGTGGCTCGGTATGTGACATCTTACATCACCAAAAAAGAGAAGACAGAATTGAAAGATATGTGGGAGGATATTTCCCATGAAAAGAGCCTCAGCAAGAAGTTGTACAGTTTCAGTCTGAAGATGTTGTCGCATCGAGAAATCGGAGCGTACGAATGTTCTGACCGGTTGTCTTCAGCAAGTCTCTATGCCAAGTCCAGGAGTATTGTTTGGGCGAGTCTTGGTCTTGCTGCAACGCGTAATCGAGTTCTCAAACCTGTGCGGGAAATTGAGTATTTGGCGGAAAAGGAGCCAAACAGTACCGACATTTTGAAGACAAACATGTTAGATACATATTATCCAAATCGAAGCAGTCACCTCGAGAATGTTTGTCTCTATGAGGTTCTGCAAAATTACATATTCAAGAGGAACATCAAAGAAGATACTGAGAAAGGAGTGTATGCTGTAATAGGAAGTGAGGGATGTCTGGTCAAGCAAAGAAAATGCCACTTGATAAACCATCGAAAATTGAGTGGCGAATCTCCTGAAAAAAAGGAGTTTTTCTATTTAGCACTTTTGCAACTTTTCAAGCCTTGGCGTGCAGAAGAGGAACTGCTTGGAGATTTCCTCTGTTACGAAGACTCTTTCAATGCCGCCAAGGAGACCATAGAATGTCCTGCTTTTCCCAAATATGTAGAAATGTTGAATGCGGAAATTGAGCAGGAAGCAACGATTGCAGCCGAGATTGCCAGAGACAGTTCTCAGGACAGTCAGAGTTCTGCTTCATTGAGTCAGGATCCACTAGGAGGACCTCTTATTGAAAATGAAGCTGCCACTGCTATGAATGAAGTGGAAAGAGCCATGGCACATGCTCAAGAGGATGCGGTTAACTTAGAAGAGTTGGAAAGGCAACTCAACGTTGAGCAGAGGAAAATATATGACGAAGTTACCATGCAAATTGATCATGGATTAAGTCATGATAAGAAAGAGTGCTCATGTACGTCGTTGAAGCCTGTCCGACTGTACGTGAGTGGAGAAGCGGGAACTGGAAAAAGTTTCCTCATTAAAGCAATTTCATGCTATTTGCAGGAAAGGACAGAGTCATCGCTGTCTTGTGTTGTCACTGCTCCAACTGGACTGGCAGCACATAATATTAAAGGGATTACTTTACATCGTTTACTGATGCTGCCAGTGGAGCATGACAACAAATTAGAATATCACAAGCTATCTGGAGATGCTTGTTTTGAAGTTTCAAGAATCTTGAGGAAAATGAAACTTCTTATCATTGACGAAGTAAGCATGGTTTCCAATGTCATGCTTGCCTTTGTGCATTTGAGGATACAAGAAGTTCTCAAAACTGAGTTTGATGTGTTATTTGGTGGCAAACACATCATTGTTTTCGGAGATCTTCTGCAGCTGACACCAGTGAAAGGGCAACCTGTGTTCAAAATGCTCACGCATGAAGATACCAGGAAGTGCCTAGGCAGCATTGGCAACGTCAATATATGGTTAAACTTCAATTATGCTGAACTGCATGAAAATATGCGTCAGGCGAAGGATGAAGTTTACAAGACTATTCTACAAGATGTTAGAATTGGAAAAGTGACTGAGCATGGGAAAGAAGTTTTAAATGCACGATTACTGTCAAATTTATATCCAGAACAAGATGTTGTGCCTGAGAATATTTTTCAGAAAATTACTGAAAAGAAATCTGGAATATGTTTGATGCCAACTCTTGCAGAATGTGCCAAATTTAACAACAAAATGTTGCATTTAGAAAAGCAAGAGATTGTGAAACTGGAAGCTATTGATAGAGTAGAGCATATGGGATCAACAATTATTTTGTCTGAGAATCTGAAAACTAAATTGGATTCATTAGAGAAGAGTATATCTAAAACTGCAGGTTTTGAAAAGACTCTGAATGTGTGCTTGAACTGCCGTATAATTTTAAGAAGGAATTTACATGTTGAAAGAGGTCTGGTAAATGGATCAATGGGTAATGTTGTTGATTTTGTGAAATACAGAAATAGAGATGGAATTGAATTTTTAAAAATTAAATTTGATGGCATTGAGGAAGTACAGCTAATTGCTCGTTGTTCTGCTAGATTTTTGCTTGTAAAAGACTTATATGTTCGCCGTAAGCAGTTCCCTGTTTGCTTGGCATATGCGGTGACAATCCATAAATCGCAAGGTTTAAGTGTAGACAGTGCATTGGTGAATATTGGCAGTTCTGTGTTCAAGGAGGGTATGGCATATGTGGCATTGTCACGAGTTAGAACTTTATCGGGATTGTACTTGATTGAGTGTGATGTCACAAACATTTGTGCAGATCTAGATTGTGTTAAAGAATACAATAGGTTAAGAAGAGAGTATGCGCCACATTTGCCTCAGTTTCCTTTGTTTGAGAAACGTCTGGTAGGCCGGAAACGAAGAAATGAGAACAATACTGGGGAGGTTGTAGCAAAAAGACAAAAAGTGAATGAACCTAAAATTACAAGCAGAAACAAAAAGGATTCTGTTGAAGATGTTGTTGGTTTTCAGTTTGAAAACAGTTCTGGTGTCAACTGCTATGCTAATGTAGTAATTAATGTTTTGTTTTCTCTAAAAAATGTAAAAGAAGAGATTGTGGTCAATTCTGATCAAAGATTTTGCAGTTTGTTAAATTCTGTGTTAGAGAAATGTACCACTGATAGAAGAAACATAGAAAGTGTGTCTGAAATTCGAAATCTGTTAGATAGATGTTCAGGCCAAACACAATTCTCTCAAAATATTCAGCAAGATTGTCAGGAGTTTTTAATGTATATGCTTGATGTATTACATGCTGAAGGTGTAGATGTAGATCAGCTGTTTGGGCTTTCTTATCAATGGCAGCATGACTGCGAGAACTGTATGGTATCAAGTACTACTAGTGTAGACTCAGAAAGATTTATATATTTAACTTTGCCAGACAGTAAATCAGTCTCCTTTAATAAGCTAGTAAAAGCTGCTAATCACAACATGGAGTGTAGCCAATGTAAATCTGAAATGATGTCCACATTATTTATACGAACATATGGCCAGTACGTCATTTTAATGTTCCAACGATGTAGGACTGATGGAACAAAATTGACAACTTTAATAAAAATTTTTGTAGCTTTGCAGTTGTCAATATCAGGAAGGACTTTTGTAACTACAGCAATTATATATCATGACGGCCCTTCAATAACATCAGGACATTACACAGCTTATTTAAAGTCTAGAAATGGCTGGTCATTCTGCAATGATTCTGTTTTAGTTTTCAAAAAAAAATTGCCGTATGACCTTAAAAACTCTTACCTGGTGTTTTTAAAACGAAAATTTTAGGGAAATAATCTCGGGATGTGCTCTGTGGAATTTCAAGAAGTTCTAATGGCTCCTACACAATTTGGCCTTGAGGATAAGTGTAGTTCAGAGACATAACTTCTAATCATAGGACTGGACATCATGGAGATATATGTGCACTTTGAATGAGTTCAGAAAAACTGTTTCTTTTTATAAGCTAATTGAAGCAGCCAATCAAAACATGGAGTAGAGGGAATGTAAGTCTGCAATGCTGTCTACTGTTTTACATTGCTTTGTGATTAAAAGTGATGTAGAGAATTAAATAATTGTAGTAGTCATAGAGGTAGTGTAAGTCTGCTTCATATTAAGCAGTATCAGTGTCATAGGAAATGTAGAACATGACTGAGCAAGAAGGGAAAGATATTACTATTCCAGGATTGTGAAAATGATCTTCAACATTTTAATTGTGAAAGTTGCGGAAATGCCAAATGATGGTATTGGCTTACAAGAAATCCAAGAGTTATAAATAGCTCTGACTAGATTTGGCCTTGTGGAAAATAGTGGTAGAGAGCAAGAAGTCATTTATTGCATGTAACGTGTTTTTAAAAACGATGGAGGTTTTCTTTCAGAAAGTGGCGGGCTGAAAGTAATAACAGCACAAAAGAGTGTAAGCTGTTCATAGGACATCCTTGGACGTCATGGAAAGTAAGTTAACTTTAAGGAGTTCTGAATTTTGATTTCTGATGTTGTTTGGGTTTTTTAAACACAATCATTTTGATTGTGGTTTTTTTTCCCCGCTGTTACATGATGAATACCTTCAAGTCACTGTTTTTAGTGAATTTTGATACATTCTGAGAACAGCAAAAATAAACCATTTAACATGTATAATTAATTCTGTACTGTTTGCATTTATGATGTATATGTAGAACTGTGTAGGAGGCATGGAGAAGGTGAGTTTTCTGTAAGTGTTAAATTTATTGCATGCAGTGCTGCACTTCTACGTATTCTTTCATATGCTGGACTACATCTGCACAATGAGATACCTAAGCAAAGGAAACACAAGTGATGTGATTGTGAAATGAGCAAAATAAATTGCACATATTTCAATTACATCACCTGTGTTTCCTATCATTATGAATCACATTGTGCAGATCAAGTTTAGTTCTGTCCAGGGAAACATAGGAGGTTTCTACTTTGTTGAAGAGTGCAGTGGACATGACTCACTTCATTGGTAGACTTTCACAGATATTATCTCCTCTGTGCACTTCAACAAGTGTAAATCTCATCTTGAACTCTGAGTAGGCCTCACCTCAAACAAATCTCTGGATAAGAGACATGTTATTGGCATCCTGAAGCGACACTTTTCTGAAACAAGAGCAATGCAAAAGATGCACCATGTTTTAAGATAGGCCTCACTTCATCTGCATCAAGATACTGTTAGTTTAAAATGTATATCTTTAGGATTGTGTAGGGGACCTGGAGAAGCAGAAGCTTCTGTCAGTGTCAAAGTTGTTGAAAAACTATTTGTCCTTCAATCTTTTCCCTTGTCTTTTGTAATTTTTAAATACATGTTTTAATATTTTTCAAATGTTGGTTCTCTCTTTCACAGATTGAAAATATAAAAATAAAAAGTGATTAATTTAACGGCAATTATAAGGTAAATAGTTGTACTCTTTTCGTTACATTTCTATAACATTCACCTACTATTAGATCCACTGCTTCACTTCTTTAACCCTCAGTTTCCTGCCTTTGCTACTTTCCTCATTCCTTTCTCTATTACCTACTTACTCAACTCCTTCCACTCTTTTTCTCAGTCCCTCTGTTCTCATAGTTCCTCAGTCTTGTTCACTCACTCCATCTCTATTACTCTTAGTGTCTGTGAATTACTTTCCCACCTTTTTTTTTGGACCGCTTCCCGGGAAGTGGCCCGGTTCGCAAACCAGCAGCGTTATGGGAGTCCACCATTTTGTGTTTCGGTCGAATCAAGATACAAGATGGAGGGCAAATAATGTTCAGAATGGGTAGAAGGGGGCACGGTAGATGTATCTTGACCCCCTTGGTTTTCTGAGGGTGGCTGAGGAGGACCATAGTTCTTCAGTCTTGTTCACTCTCTCTGTTTCTATTAATGTCACTGTTTATGACTGATCAAAAAAATTTTTTTAAAAAAAGAACAGTAACTATAAGGGAAGGAAACAGACAGTTATGTTAAAAGAAAGACAGCTATAGGGAGTAAACTAAGGATACTGTTACCTACAATCCACTGCTGTTGATGTTACTGACCATGTCATGAATGATGTAATATGTGACATCATCAGCAGTGGATTGTAGGTAACAGTATCTCTTGTTTACTCCCTAGCGCTGTCTTTCTTTTCACATAACTGTCTGTTTGCTTACCTTATACTTACTGTTCTTTTTTAAAAAAAATATTTTTTTTGGTTAGCTTCCGGTACGCGTACCGGGTAGCGCTCCGGGGAGCGAACTAAGAGAAATAGAGGTTGGCAGAGTTCTAAATATTCTACCAATTTTTTTATAATGGGGAGATAGTTCTGAAAAGAACTTTTTTTTTAATGTTTTTGTTGTTTTATATTTTTTTTAGTATTTTTTGAACATTTTTTTACTTTTTTAGTATTTTCTGAACGTTTTTAAAAAATTTTTGGTTTTTTTGGGGGGGGGGAAACAAAAACGATCCATTGTAAAGGGCTCAACAGGAGCAACAAAAAAAAAAGAATTTATTTTTTGGGGCGTTTCGTACAAACATTAACATGATTTTGAATTGCTCGCAAAATCAAAGTGATGCTACTTTCCCTGTAGCAGATGAAATCGCCACATTCCACGCACACTTGCTTTACGTGCCCAAACAACATTTGGATGTTTGCGATCATCTCCCTCGCCTCTGGTCCCGACACCTCTGGAACAACCGATCTTCTTGCCATTGGGAGGGGATTTTGTTGCTCATCACGTAGCTGGGCAGCACTATAATTATTTGGGTGCCACCTACTCATATGCCGATGCATAGTGTGATTGCCGTAACTGTATTTTTTATCAGTTCCCCTTGACAATCTATCACCGCATATACGGCAAAACACGTAGCGTGCATTCACTTTTTTTTGCCCCTCAGGAATTCTATAGAATTGCCAAATGTAATTCTCCTTTCGATTGTACCTCCTGGGCTCCTCTGGCAAAAACCTTGGCTCTTCCTCCTCTTCCTCCTCTTCCTGTTCTTCCTCTTCTTGCAAAATTACTTCTGCAGGTGGTCCTCTCTTTCTTGGATTTGGTGGAGGTGGTGGGTTAGCACCAGCTGAAGCTACTAATGAAGCCATGTCAAAGTGTAAATAAAGGGTCTTTCTCTCACCAAGATGAAAGTCAGAGTGAGGAAAGAAGGAGGGGTTTTCATCATTTGGGAAAAGCAAAAGTTCTAAACCAATGAAAAGTGTTCATTTTAGATCACATGACCTAGTATTACATCATTAGGAAACCAAAAGTGAAATGAACCAATGAAAAGTGTTATTACCGAGTCACATGACCTGCTGTGTTTACGTTACGCGGTCGGCGCCGCGCCGCGGATCGCTTCCGGTTCGCGTACCGCTACGCTTCCGGGTACGCGAACGTAGCACGTAATATGACGTATTACGCGAGAACGCGAAACGTCATGCTGACGCGAAGCGTCACGATGTTGTTTTCTAAAGCGAGAGGTGCGCAAAAGGAACGTTTACCGGTTCGCGGACCGGGTCGCGCCTCTGGATTGAGCTAACGGGAAGCTAACCGGTTCGCGTACCGGGAGCGTAACAAAAAAAATAATAAAAAAAAAATTGTATTAAAAATATGTAAAAAATATTTTTCTATTTAAAGAATAATACATTGTAAAGGTTTTGATATTAGCTATTAAAAAACCAATGAAATTCACTGAAAAAACCATAGGTTATAGACCATATATAGTTAGGAATTAGCATTTACAAAACCTTGAAAATTCACTGAAAAAACCATAGGTTATAGACCATATATAGTTAGGAATTAGCATTTAAAAAACCTTATTTTACTCACACAAAACCATTGAAATTCCATATATAGTTAGTTGCACTAACTATATATCGCGCACCCGCAATCCACTGCTGATGATGTCACATATTACATCATTCATGACATGGTCAGTGACATCACTGATGACATCACTGATGACATCTCAAATGACATCACTGATGACATCACTGATAACAACATCCAGTGATTTTTTGTTTCTATAAAGTTTAAATATGTCTTACATATTGAAGAATGAGTGGATGTGTAAGTGTCTGGACGAAGGATTTAGTAGGTGCATGACTGACTGTATGAGTGAGTGATTAAATGTGTCTCACTGACTGCATGGGTTAGTGACTAAACTGTCTTAATTTGTGCATCATTATGTCTGTTGTTCTGTAAACTGCTGCATGTGTTGATCAGTAGCTATATGAGTAACTTCATGGGTTATTGATTGATTGCCCAAGTATTTGTATGGGAGACTGAGTGTGTGTGTGGCTAGCTGGGAGGTGTGTGACTCTGTGCAGATCAATCTGTACTTGTATCAATGATTGTATAAGAAGGTAAGTATGTGTTAGTATATGTTTGAAAATGTAAGGTGCTCTATGTTTAACTGTATAGACAAGAAAATGGAAGTGTCATTGATTCTTTACAGGACTGACTAGGTGTGTGAGTAACTCCATGGATGAGTGGCAGACTGTGAGTGTCTGTATAGGTGTATGAGTGCATATGATAGTGTTGTAAAGATGAGTGATTGTATGTATGAATGATTGTATGGGTGAATGAGTGAAGGTGTGTGTAGACGTAGCAATCAGTGAGTGCGTATGTAGTAACTAGTATTGGTGTGTCAATGGTTTCAAAAATTATACTCTCTTTTTAACACTGGGTGAAACAGAGGTTATATTAAAATGTGAGGAGATGCATTGTATTGTCACATGAATGATATCATCAGTGATGTGGTCATTGATGTCAAATGAGATGTCATCAGTGATGTCATCAGTGATGTCATTTGAGATGTCATCAGTGATGTCATCAGTGATGTCACTGACCATGTCATGAATGATGTAATATGTGACATCATCAGCAGTGGATTGCGGGTGCGCGATATATAGTTAGTGCAACTAACTATATATGGAATTTCAATGGTTTTGTGTGAGTAAAATAAGGTTTTTTAAATGCTAATTCCTAACTATATATGGTCTATAACCTATGGTTTTTTCAGTGAATTTTCAAGGTTTTGTAAATGCTAATTCCTAACTATATATGGTCTATAACCTATGGTTTTTTCAGTGAATATATATATATATATATATATATATATATATATATAAACACGATCTCAGCATTCTCTCACCAGGAGCCCTTGTAGGGATACCAACGGCGCAGAAGAAGAGAGGAAGACCCAGGGTGCAGGTGAGCAGTGATTTTATTTAATTGCGTGGAAGGCCCACCTCAGCATAATGTTTCGGCCTACACAGAGGCCTTGGTCACATATATATATATTTCTATCTTTCTTCTCACCCAATATGTATCGGCTGAAATCACGGCACAGCAACAGGTAGTTTGTAAACGTTTTTTACTTTATTCACACACCATGTGCAAAGTTTCTAGCGTGCATCAAAAAACGGACAGCCTACGCGTTTCGGCTACTCCTAGCCTTCCACTGGACCATAGAGTCCCTGTGGTCTAAACCTTCTTTAAAGTGTTTAGTGCTAGTACCCTCTTCCCTTTCCATAGTCATCTAGACCAACAACCTTGCACAATTTTAATGGCTAGTATAGTCCGCCATTTTCACTTATTGTTTCCATTTAACATCACAGTAAAGTACTCTCAATGTAAAAAGAAACTTAATGCAAAAACAAAATATATACATATATACATTATTCAACATTTTGCATCCTTTGTGTATTCAAGGTTGATTTCCCCAAGTGTACACTCATGAGTCTTATTATTATTATCATAGTAAAGTACTACTTTCTTTTGCACCCTCCTTTAGATACAAAGAGCAGAGCACCTTCCAATATATTATGTAAAGTACTTTGAATTCGAATATCAGGTGATCAATCTCAAATTTCATGTAGCACGAATTGGAATACCAATGAGTCTAATATAGGTTCCATAGTCCCTGTCACTGGACATATTATTATTCTATGTACACTATCTACAATTGCATACAGCATATTGTCAATTCCTAAATGTGTACATACTTAATAGTACCAATTTCGAGACAATTTTCGACATGATAAGATTATATGGTTATTTGTGAAGTACACATTGTTTTATCTCATTTCTTTTTCATGTCCTTATTAACATCCTTCATTCCATTTCATTGCATAATCATCCACGTCAGTGTGTATTTCATAACTTCAAAATTAACTCATGATTGGAGACTCCTTACTCATAGGATGCAACCTTACTCTTGTATTGATTCTGGCCGCTATACTCCTTATTATTTTCAAGTTCAATGCCTCATCACATCTATTTACAACTATATATATCTCTGATCACGAATTCGATTTTCTATTTGTCCCATCATTCTATCTCCATCATCTACAAATGTACAAACAGTTCGGCATCCAAATTATGTCCAAAGGGGTCTTCTGTCCCCATTACCAGTATCATTCTGGATTCAAGTTTTCGAAGTTGTGTTGTTCGATCTCCACCTCTTTCTGAGGTTTTACTCAATTTAATCCCTGAATATCTCAGTAGATCTGGGTTGCTCTGATGATACTTAGCAAAGTGTGTGGCCATAGGGTAGCTCGGGTCTTTGTTCTTAATTGCCCGTAGGTGTTGTAAAATTCTTAGTTTCGATTTATTAGTAATGCTCCCTATGTATGATTTCCCACAAGGGCATTGTAGTCTGTACACCACCCACTTTGATTCACATGTGATGTGAGCCTTTATTTTTTCTACTTTGCCGTTTTGCAGTCTGTATTCCTTGATGTTTACGCCATGTTCACAGGCCTTACATTTGGAGCACTTCCAGAATCCTGGAGTCGTTAGCCAAGTAGGTTTGTTCACTTCTTTTAATTCCAAATGGCTCTGTGTTAAAATATCCCCAAGGGATGAAGTTTTACGATATGCAATGCTTGGATGGGGTGTTAGGTTTTTCTTTAATGTTTCATCTAGGAGCAAGATTTTCCAATGTTTTCGTAATGCTCTTTTGATTTCTCCACTTTGGTTATCGAAATCAATGATCAATCTTGTCACTTCATTTTTCTGTTCAGTTTCATCATTGGGGATCTCAACCCTACTGATCTTTGGTACCAGCAGAACTGTTCGTTTCTTTACAGCCATCCTCGATCTTGCAGTGGTGATCACCTCCTCCGGATATCCCCTCTCCTTGAATCGTTGGCTCATTTTTTCAATTCTATTTGTTCTGAGCAGTTTCTTTTTGCCCGCAGCATTTGTCCATATGGAATACTCCACTTTAAGTTCACAGGATGTCCATATATATACACACACACAGATATATATATATATATATATATATATATATGTATATATATATATATATATATATATATATATATATAATACTGCAGGGAAGTTCTTTTATGGGGGGGGTGTCTTTCTCATTGGAAGAGAATTTTTGAGACAGGAATTAGTTCTGGTAGAAAGGAGATCGTTTTATTTTGGCAAGTGTCACTATTTTTACTACTAGCTGAGCCAATGTACTGGAACCATCTTTTGGGTTTCTCACTAGTTGCACTCTAGGCTGTGCTTGTTACATTTTTGCATTTGTCACCCCGAATGGGACGGGTATGCTCAGACGTGAGTCCCGTGCTCTCCATGCCACGGGAATCAAGCTATCCTGGCTGATGAGGGCTGATAGCCCGAAACCGGTCCTAGGATGCTTGTTTCCAGTCCAGGGAAGACCTGGCTTTGCAGTTTTGGCTGGAATGTTCCCATGGGACACAGGGTCAGGACTGATTTGCATATGGATGGGTTCAAACTGGAATGGCATGGTGAGCAAAAAAACGATGGATTTAGGCCACGGTCTCTATACTGGGTTGAATGTATGACATTGTTCTGCATTCTGTCCATCAACTGTTGTTTTTGCATTAGTCACCCCGAGTGGGACAGGTATGCTCAGACGTGAGTGCTGTGCTCTCCATGCCACTGGAATCAAGCTATCCTGGCTGATGAGGGCTGAAAGCCCAAAACCGGTCCTAGGATTCTTGTTTCCAGACTAGGGAGGACCTGGCTTGGCAGTTTGGGCTGGACTGTTCCCATGGGGCACAGGGTCAAGACTGATTTGCATATGGCTGGGTTCAAACTGGAATGGCATGGTGAGCAAAAAAACGATGGATTTAGGCCCAGATCTCTGTACTGGGGTGAATGTATGACATTGTTCTGCATTCTGTCCATCAACTGTTGTTTTTGCATAAAATGATGGCAGGAGTGCTGAAATACTGCTGGTGTGCCAAAGGCAAGCCATTTAGCATCCCAAATGTATCCAGCGACAGCCACTATGCCCGAACAGTCCCCTCTTTGGTGGGAACGTGCAAAACATACAGTAAGAAAGCTCTTTGGTCTTTGAGAAACTACAATTGCCCTGGTAACATTTTGTCATTTCATTTGAGGATAAGGTTAATACATGGGTCTGTACGTTTTGTCAGTTTACGCTGACACCATATTACATGTCATCCCAGCAACGTGATAGCAAGCTACAGGACAAAGTGGCTCCTATGATTACAGGGAAGGAGGAACAGGTGAACCATCATATTTGTATAAAAAGTTTGGAACGTTGTCTTCAACACTGAGACATGGCTGAATAAGAGCTCAGAGACTAATATCGCACTCTTCTTAACTGAAGGTTACACCATAGTCTCTCTTAACTGCTGGAACAAAGGGGGGGGGGAAGTGTGGCAATGATTAATCGTTCCCTTTTTTAACTGCACCACTTACAAGCTGGAAGACATAGGAACTGCGGAAGAGCTGCCTTTCTCTCTGAAAATCTCAAATAATGTATCCTTTTCTGGGACCTTAATATATTGTCCCCCAGGTGGGTTAGCTAACTTTGGTGAATTATTGACTAAAGCAATAGCTCCTCTACAGATAAAATACTCAAACTTTACAGTGCTTGGGTATTTTAATGTCCATATGAATGATCCTAACACATGGGCTATACAGCTGAGAGAAGCTATGGAGCATCAAAATCTTCCTCTTAACCAGCATTGGCATAGCCAATAGGTTTCACCTTTGGGACCTTATAAATGTTTAGTTATCCAGCACAACATCCTTGGTGCAACAACATCAAGTGTTGCATAGCTAAACACTTATAAGGTCCCAGAGGCGAGACCTATTGGATATGCCAATGCTTGTTTTGAGTGAGTGGCTCGTGCAGGAATGCCACTGTGAGGTAGAGATGCTGCAAGTGCTTTTACAGGAGCCCCTGTGACATTGTGCCTCTTCAAAATGTATCTTGGTTCTGGTGAAATACTTCTGGCCCCTATTCCTGTCTTCTCACACCCAATGCATCCTTACAAGTCCCATGTACAGCCGGGGTTGACACTCCTATTACCCCTGCCATCCAGTGACACTTTACCCATCACGGGTGATGGTGGACGTGGTGGTGGATGTGGTGGTGGTAGTGGTGGATGTGGTGGTGGTAGTGGTGGACGTGGTGGTGGATGTGGTGGTGGTGGACATGGTGGTGGTGGTGGACGTGGTGGACATGGTGGTAGTGGTGGACGTAGTGGTGATGGATGTTGTGGTGGACGTGGTAGTGGTGGTGGTGGAGGTGGTGGTGGTGGACGTGGTGGTGGAGGTGGTGGTGGAAGTGGTGGTGGTGGAGGTGGTGGTGGACGTGGTGGTGGTGGATGTGGACGTGGTGGATGTGGACAGCGTGGTGGTGGACGTGGTGGACGTGGTGGAGGTGGACGTGGTGGTGGATGTGGTGGTGGATATAGTGGTGGTGGATGTGGTGGAGGTGGTGGACGTGGTAGTGGTGGTGGATGTGGCGGACGTGGTGATGGTGGGTGTGGTGGTGGACGTGGTGGTGGTGGACGTGGTGGTGGTGGATGTGGTGGTGGTGGACGTGGTGGTGGATGTGGTGGTGGACATGGTGGTGGACATGGTGGTGGCCATGTTGGACGTGGTGGTGGATGTGGTGGTGGACGTGGTGGACGAGGTGGTGGTGGTGGACGTGGTGGTGGTGTGGACGTGGTGGTGGACATGGTGGTGGTAGTGGTGGGCATGGTGGTGGATGTGGTGGTGGTGGACGTGGTGGTGGTGGTGGTGAATTTGGTGGTGGTGGACGTGGTGGTGGTGGACATGGTGGAAGTGGACGTGGTGGTGGTGGATGTGGTGGTGGACGTGGTGGATGTGGTGGTGGACGTGGTGGTGCACATGGTGGTGGTGGATGTGGTGGACGTGGTGGACATGGTGGTGGTGGATGTGGTGGTGGTGGTGGACGTGGTGGTGGAAGTGGTGGTGGTTGTGGACATGGTGGTGGACGTGGTGGTGGTGGACGTGGTGGTGGACGTGGTGGTGGTGGATGTGATGGTGGTGGACGTGGTGGTGGTGGACGCAGTGGTCGTAGTGGACATGGTGGTGGTTGACGTGGTGGTGGTGGTGGTGGACATGGTGGTGGAAGAGGTGGTGGTGGACATGCTGGTGATGGTGGACGTGGTGGTGGACGTGGTGGTGTACGTGGTGGACATGGTGGTGGTGGATGTGGTGGTGGTAGTGGACGTGGTGGTGATGGTGGACGTGGTGGTGGTGGACATGGTGGTGGTGGACGTGGTGTTGGTGGACGTGGTGGTGGACGTGGTGGTGGATGTCGTGGTGGATGACTATTGGGTAGGAGGGTGCTGGCAGAATGCAGAAGGAGAGGAGGATCCCGAAGAGGGCACATGGGAGAAGAGAAAGAGGCCGAATATTAGAAACAACAAGCAGTCTCTGAATGGTAACAGGGACCAGACATGAACTGCGTTTACTTTTGCTTAAACGCGGGCATGTTTTGCATTGGGTTGTTTTGCCACTCGAGCACGTTTGGCGTTTCCCTTGTGGGAGTGAGCAGCGGCGCCATCTGTTTTGAAAACGTAATCAAGATAATTAAAAACAGATGGCGCCGCTGCTCGCTCGTGCAAGGGAAACACGAAACGTGCACGAGTTGCAATACAAATTAATGGAAAACATGCACGCGTTTAGGCAAAAGTCCGGAGCGATGGCTAAAGGTCCCCTTAAGTAGCGCATGCGCACTGCGTAGGTGAGACCCAAAAATAGGGCACTGTCTCACATTAAGAGACACTCGCTGGATCTAATTTTTTCTAATCTGACCTATCTGGTTTGTAATACTCCTTATCCAGTTACCTTGTCCACCCACTACATAGTTCCTTTTTATTGGTACTGTTTTTCCGTAAGAAAATGCTTCATGCGAGATTGAATACCATCTCAGACCTAATTGATAATGCTGTAATTCGACCAAAGCTATTTTTTGGAGATTAAAATCTTTTCTTCCTCCAACCATTACTAAACCAAATGTAGAAGCAACTGAGGACCTATACGACAATCTCTCAGACCTTTTTTCAGGAGAAGATTACTAACATTTACTTGAGTCTTGCTCTGGACAATAAAGCCCTTGATCTTGAGCTCTGTCAAGAAGTGTAATCTACTGATAATAATGCTCTTGGTCCTGATCTTTGTCAAGAAGCTTCACCTCCTATAGACAGATATGTATAATCAGAATTTGAGAGCATCTCTTTGGAAGAAACCAAAAAGGCTCTGCCTTCAGCAAAATCTGGATCTCCTCTTGCCCCTTGCCCTTCTAGTATTTTAAAGTTAGCGTCATCAGTGTTTAGCAAACAAATCAATATGCTATTAATCAATCATTAAAAATGGGCCTCTTCCCTAAATCATTGAAAAAGGTTATGGTCCTACCTTTGTTAAAAAAAGCTCATTCAAACTCTTCCTGTATTAGTAACTACAGACCAATCTCCCTCCTTCCCGTTGTGGATAAAATGTTAGAACATTTAGTAAATTCTCAGATTTCGCACTTAATCGAATATAATAAGTTTCTTCATCCTTCCTAATCTGGCTTTTATAAAGGCTATAGTACAGAGGCAACACTTCTCGAGTTGGCATAATTTTTCGAATTCAATTGAGATTTAGGTAAACAAACAGTGGCCATTTTGCTGGACCTCTCACCCGCGTTCGATACAGTCTTTCATGTGATTCTGCTGGACCAGCTAAGAGCTGCTTGCATTACCAACATGGCCAATAAGTGGCTCAAATCGTTTTTATTGGACAGGGAGCAGGCTGTACACCTTCTACTGTTCCCATATAACTTTTAAGAAAATGAGTTGCGGTATTCCACAAGGTTCCTCTTTAAACTCCACACTATTCAACATTTATCTAGCACCTTTGGGTTAGTTAGTGGAGATCTGGGGTTTTAATCTTGTTTTCTATGCTGATGACACCCAGCTGATGCTTTCCTTTCAACAAATGTATAGCGCAGTGGTGGAAAACGCTTTGAACTGTTCGACCGCCGTATTGAACTGGATGAAACAAAGCTTTCTAAAGCTGAATTCAGATAAATCTGAAATTCTGTTCATCGGAGCATCAGACTCTCCTGCAGCCAAACTACTGTGGCCAGATGACTTGGTTCCTTCTCTGATTCCTGTAGGTGAGATAAGAAACCTAGGTGTAATATTTGATAACAAACTATCTTTTAAACTAAAGGTGAGAAATAATACTCTCGCAAGATGGCGATTCATGCTGTGATAACAGCGATGCTGGACTATGCGAAATCCCTGTATCTTGGACTACTAGGTGGACTGCTTAATAAATTACAACTAGGACAAAAGGACGCTATTCATCTTATCTTGAAATGTCCCAGATGACATTCCACCAGGAAAAACTTGGAAGATTACACACTGGCTTGCGAGCTAACAAAGGGTAATGTATAAGTCCTGAGCATCACTTATTGGGTTTTACATCATTCTGGCCCTCTCTATTTACAAAGGTGACCCAAGCAGGATGACTCAAGCAGGACCTTATGCTCCTCCAATCAGGGTCTAATGTGTACTCCTAAGATACATAAGGATAGACTGGGGGTACGTTCCTTCGCCTATCTGACAGCAAAATGCTGCTTTCTAAAGTGCTCAGAGATTTAGATACAGGAAAGGCTTTCAAGGCATCTTTAAAAACTCCTCTTTCAGGGAGCTCTAAGTTCCTGTTCCTGTTACAGGCTAATTTGCACCAGGACACGTCTTCTGAAGCAGCTGTGTGCTTTATAAATGACATTCATTAATTCATTCAGTGGCACAGCTTGCAAGGAAACCATGTCTGGACATTACCATGGTTACTTAGGGTCTTCCATCAAACTCACAAACAGTGATGAGTGGAACGCTTGCACATAGTCCAAACCACAGGCAATCACTCTGGGTAGAATTCCAACCCATTGTTGTTTGCCCACTGTGCAACTCTATACAGAGCGCTGCCTTATACAAATCAGTGCTTACCCAGCACCTCATGGGAACAGCCCATCCTGGACTGCTAGGCGATACCCGGACAGAAACACAATCAAGCCCAGACTGGTTTCGCCTTGTTAGGCTTCGTCACTGAGAAAGTACAAGGTACCCATGTCTGGACATACCGTTAGCCATTTAGAGTGTTACGTCAAGCACACAAAAGATGATTGGAATGCTTGCAAATTGTCTTAATCTCTGCCAATTACTCTGGGTAGCATTCCAACCCACTATTTTGTGCCCACTGTGCCACTCTAGACAAAGGCTCTCCTTATGCAAATCAGTAGTGAAATTGCTCCTTATGGGAATAATTCATTTTTCTCTTCAATTTGTTCCCAGCATTGCCCCCCACTAATTCATTTGGAAGTGGCCCACCCATATCTTGTCAGGAGCCAGATCTGGGTTTACATAGGTCCATGGAGCCTACTGCTTGCATTCTTCTCCTTTTTCTCAGGAGGAAAGAGGTCGTCAGGTTCACTCACCTCTCCCATGAGCTCCCCTGGTTCCAGGTGCCTTCAACTGGATGAACCCAAAGTAACTTGCCTCATGACTGTCATCACTGGCAAAGAACATAATGGAAGGGTAAATGATCTGATTTAGGAGCTTTGTGTGTTTTCTCCCAACGAGACAGGCAAAGTTTTCCTGAAGCGCTGTCTGAGTAATGAACATTGTAGGCTCCAAGATACCTGATACTAGAGGCAATGCACATTTTGAAAGCAAAGGTGCCTTCAGCAACGATATGTACTGAAGAGGTTTCTAAACTGCAACACTCTGCTTAAGGTTTGAAAAGAAAGAAATTATTTGGCTGGAGATGACCTGGAAGGGAACACAAAGTACATTCAAATGCTTCCAAACCTTCCCTAAGACTAAGTAACATCTCAATTATCCATAGATGTGGAATGAGGGGTATCAGTATCCATCATTATCAGTACCCGAAGGTCCCCGAGTATGATATTGGACGAGCTTTGATTTGTATTCAGATTTTGGGGGAGATACTTTGGAAAGGAGTCCCGGGCCAGCAATGTTCTGATGCTACATTTTCCAGTACTGTAGGCAAATTCATTGAATACCACCTTAAGGAGAACAAACAAATGTTTTTGGCACCTGCTTGTGCAATGCTGAAGGCACTTTAGATGGTGTACACAACGAGCTGGAGCAGTGCACATAAGAGGAAGAGCGGGAGGCAGGTCTCGCTAAGACCTCACGCTGAGGAGCGATAGCCACTTCCACTATGTCGGAAGAGAATAAGGACTATTTCATGGCTACCTTCTTCCTCTGGGTCTGAAGTCTACCCTTAAGGATCTATTCAAATTGCTATTTTTAGAACTCTGCTCTGATAGCTCATCGGACTGAGAGCCTTTCTTATGAAGCCTGGCGACAAAAATATTCTCCCTTTGCTATGGGATGCTGGCTTTAATGTCCTGCAGTATCTACCAATGGAAGTGTCATGTTGAAGTGGCAGAGAGTACATCTAAAATATCTTATGAATGCGGTCCCCTGAAATCATCTGAATGTAGAGCTTTATGATCTCACCTGACAGAAGAATTTCACAGCTCATGAATCTGGGAAAGTCCCACAGCTGGAGACCCACCTGTCAAGGTTCTCCAGGATAAAACCAATCAGTGACAGTACAGATCTATCAGCCCTCAGCTCTGAATAACAGATCTAGGAAACCATGACTATGTAAACATTTTGCAGAGAGTAAGAAGCTTACAAAACCACCTATATCAAGGGCCTCTGGTGTAACACAGGCCTTTGAAACTGTGAATTTATCCAGGCTAACAAATAGGAATTTATTTGAAACAGTGGATCCATCGAGGCTCTCCAGTGAGGAACTAGTTTATGAAATAATGAATCTATGGAAGCTTTGCTTTAAACTATGGATGTATGAATGCTCATCACTCTAGAAGTGGGCTATGGCTTCATGGGTCCCTCAATGCTCACCTCTGTGGAACTGGTTCATTAAACCATGAACCTATCAAGCTTCTCCAAAGTAGAATAATCTCAGAAAGTCCAAGACCTATGATAACTCTACAGAACAAAACATGCCAGTGCATTCAGGAACATATAATGGATTTCCAATGTGCAATTCATCCATGAGCCATGCATCCAGGAAGGTTCTTTAGTGTAGAACAATTTTAGAACATGGCCACAAAATCATTCAATTATGAATTATTTCCAGTGAAAAACATTGATCTAGCAAAGCTTTCCAGGGTTGCACACATATATGAAACTAAGGATCTATTAAGACTCGCTGATATCAATTAGATTGATACAACTAAACATATATCCATGCTCTAGAACATTACAAGAACATCTCCAGGTGCCCATGGTGGGACAAGCTCATGGAATGAAGAATCAGACCAGGCTTTGCAGCATGCACCTAGCTCCCCAAAAATAATGTATCCAGGTGTTGCACAAAATAGGCCTACATTTAATAGCTGTGACTGACTGGGTGGCGAATGGAGTAAGAGATGCAGACAAGACGGATATACAAGTTTAAAGTAAAAAGGATGTTATATGTATGCAAGTATGTTCAACATAAATAAAGGATTCTGAGTTATTATTAACCTTTGACTGACCAAACTCTTACTATTAAAGGGAATCCCTCCTCGTACGATCATAGAGATATCATAGAAACATGCTCACTTTGACACAGACATAATATAGTCTATGTTTTCTCTGAAACCGAAGGAGATCAATTTTCTTGCATAATAATGCAGTTGATGTAAAATGTTGGCCTGAGTGTTCCATAAAACATGATGGGACAAATGTCTCAAATACTAACACTATACAACAATGCATTAAGAGCATGGCCCTAAGATCCAGTAGATTACACAGACAAAATCACTGTTCTTCATAAACTAACCCACATTCAAAGCAGATAATAATCAAAGCTACAAATGCACATGATGCTACGCTTACAGTATTACAGTACAACCCCCCTGCCCCCATCCGATGTTGGCACTCAGTTAAAAACTGGTTCTTTTACCAATCCTACCACTGAAGATATGTTCTAAGTATATGACTGGGGCATAATGAAGTAAAATGCAACAAAAATTCTTGTGTTTTCTACCTGAATGCATGTTACCACGAAGCCTGTATTTCTACGCTCTTTCAGTTTTCTGAAGAATTTATATCACACAATGTACTACCGCTTTTCTGAAGAAGTTCCCTAGACAGCATGCAGTACTATTAGAAACACAAAAAATAAATACAAGTCGAGGTGTCTCACCTGTCCCCAAGAACCAACAACCCATTTGGTGCACGGGTGAGTGTTGCATGGTCTTGTGTTGTTTGGTCGTGCACTGTCATCACAGCGTCCAAACTCTGGGCAGGTGACCAGTCGCTCCTGTGCCCCTCCGCCGCATGATTCCGAGCACTGCCAAGATGAAAAGGATACAGAATTAGACCGGAAAACGTTAGAGGCAAAGCCACACATTAGTAATGAATCGAACATGTTATACTCTGTAAGAGGCCAGTTACAGGCAGACACTACAACTGCCTGTTTAATTTCTACTCTACGATACAGGAAAAACAGACTTTGTGACAGAGCATACTGCTTTGGGCATTGGATCTGCGTTCCTCTGTGGACCATTCCATTGTAACTACTACCAAGGAAAAAACTTGAGGGGCTCCCGCTGAGCCCTCACAAAAAATATCAGTGTTCCACTGGATCAACTGAAAACTCTCTGACATCCCTTCTCCTGCCCAAAGAGACACAATCGCCCATCTGACCTTCCATTTGATCGGTGTTTGGACATCCTGGTCTTACTTCTCAACAATGTGGTGGTAGTTCATAGCAAGAAGAAACCAGATGTTCAGGTGATCATAAATGTAGAGGCCCCAGTCATCGAGGGGATATTCATGTGGTTTCATTCAGATTCAGTAATACTATGGATTGAAACTCACGGTTGCCCCATTACCTATGAAGACTATCTGCATAGAGGTGGAGGAGTACACGTAAAACTATTTTTAATTCTGAATATATCACAATTTTAAATCAGCACTGGGAAGAATAAATACATAAAATATCAGCTATTCACATTCAAAACTTCTTACGCGCTCAGACAAAATGATGTCCTTTGAGGAATCGAAGTGGAGAGCAGTTGTGCAGGTTCTCTTATTTCTGTGTTTTGTGGCCGCTGTTCAGACTTCTTTTGTGATGCTCGAGTCTTGTTAAACCCCACATAGTGCTGTAATCCTTGTGCCAGGTCAGCTTCACCCATAGACAACCCCTGTTTTGTCCTTCAAGATGGCATACACAATAGTTATTTTTAGTTCATGTGACAGCCTGCAGACTTGGACATTAAACAGGTTCTTGCTCAACCACTGCTCAAGACAAAAAGAGCCGAACGTTTGACCAGATGAAAAGGAAGGTTTGTGTTGCCAGCCCTCTAGCGTGGAGGACAACACATTTTACAGATATCTCTGGGCATTCCTAAAGTTACAATTATAATTAGGGAGTTTATTTCAATTTTACCCCAAGATGAACTAAGACCAGTTGTTGTAATCTTCCTCTCCTCCTCTCCCTCCCCGTTCACCCCTCCTCTCCCTGACCTCTTGGTATGAACCGCGCTCCATCCCGGAGTGTGGGTTAGAACGTTGTGATTAAGCTGTTGCCGCCAAGCTGGAAGCACCTGTTATTTTCATGACAATAAACTTAACGTTGGAACTTATTAATTGGTAGTGATTTATTACTACATTTATGGCGACGAGGACGGGATACTGAGCCAGGGTCAGTGTGGTGTTTTCCCCTGGATATATTTGACGCTTGAGCGGAGCAAAGCTACAAGGAAGTCTCACCCAGTTTATGAAAAAAAAAATAATTCGGTCTACCTCGAGGCCGGTTGAGAACGGAGACAAGGAGTTAAACCGTCGATGTTGAGGTGAAGCGTGTTACTCAAGGCAGCGGTGCTCTGATCCAGGCCGTAAAGAGACGTTCATCGGCACCAAGCTCGGTCCCCTCCGTGGTTTGGAAGGACTGTTATGCTGTGGGCGAGAAGCAGGGAACTCTCGTGAGGAGAAGACGGAGCAGGTCTTGTTCCGATCTCGCGCAGAGTCGTCGACGGGAAGTTCCGGCCCTGAAAAAGGGGCAGTAGAAGGAGGACTTCGCTTGCCTAACCCTTCAGGTGAAGTTAAGAGGGAATAAAGAAAAAAGTAAAGCGGAGGACTCCAGGCGGTGGTTTTCCGTTCCGGGTGAGGAGATGTTACTCGACACCATGCTGAGTCCCCTCCGTGGTTAGTGAGGACAGCCAGCCTGTGGTTAAAAGCGAAAAGCCTTTCGGTGAAGAAGTCGGAGCAGGTCTTGCTCAGACCCAGCGCAGAGTTGTCGACGGGAAGCTCCGGTTCAGGGGATGCGTTTTGGAAGGAGGAACTCGTAATTTGCGCTCTTCCGCTGTTGTGTGGAGAGGGCAGTTGAAACGGAAGGCACTCCATGTGGTTCCCGAGCGAGTTGCACAGGTCAGTGAGGGGAGCCATTGGAGCTGCGTGAGGAGAAAGGAGTGGAGAAAGGTACGCAGTCCATTTGAAAGAAACGGCAGTGAGGTGAGCGCTAAGACTGTGAGTCGTGAGTGAAGGTCAGCATTGGGGAGTCGTTAACCCATAACCTCAGAAGCATAGAGGCGAGCAATTATCGGCCTCAGTGAATTTGAAATAATTTTATATTAAGTGTGAGGAGGATTAACCTCAGCCGTATTGCATAATTGCATGGAGTCATTGAAACGCTAGGGGGAGCGTTCGAAGAAATGTACGGCGTGGAAAACGAATGAAGCTGTACTGGGGCAGTGAATGGTAGCTGCATTAAGAAAATATTTCATTGAGTGGTGAAGAGGAGTAACCTCAGCCGTACTACCTAATTGCAGGGAGCCACCGAAACGCTAGGAGGAGCGTTCAACGGAAGGTACGGTGTGGAAAACGTATGAAGTTGCACAGTGGCAGTATATGGTAGCTGCATTGAGAAAATATTTCAGGAACATAAAGTTTAGCGAGCTTGGGTTCCAGTGATCGAAAATTAACTTGGGTAATACCTTGAGTGACCAAATTGTCAGTGATTATTGAGGAGGAGAGAAAAAGTAAACTGTACAAGGGTCAGTGGGGGTCGTCTCCCTGAGGTGAATTCTTTGAAGTCAAATAAATATAGGAAATTAATATTAAGGGAGCAAAGGAGGTGAGGTGATATAATAAGTGATCACCTATCAGTGGTAGCACCCCATTAGAGTTCAGACGCAGGATCCCTGTCTCTATCCTAGTGCATCTGCAACAGGGAAAATCTGTCAAGGAGTAGGAATTGAATTTCGGGTGTCGTGCCGGGCACCTAGCTTCCGACCAGTCCTCAGTTGTTAAAGGTGTATTGGTTCCATTCTAAGGAGGTGTGTGTCATTCCAAGTCGCATGTCTGACGGGGCAGTTTGGTGCGAAGGTGGAGAGTGTGAAGGCGAGGACGACGCTTGGAGGCGATCGCCTTAAGGACAGGCGGTTGATTTATTAAAGCATCAGGACTCAGGTTGCGCAACGATAATTTAAGGGAATCTTCTAAGGAACGTGGGGTTTGCAGTGGGTAATAGTGAGAAGTACCCAGCACCCTGCGAGTATCTCATTGCGAGGCAGTGTGAATTACAGTCATGTCTCTTTTCATTTCTCAAGCCTCTTTTCAATACGCACACAGTCAAAACAGTCCAGTATTTGCCATCAAGATTCACCCTTCTGTGTTTAGTTGCCCATAACCGGACCATCCCATTTCGGTATCCAGTCAGAGTTTATTAGTTCCTTGACATTCTTCGGAAGGGTCACCTGAGCGGTCCTCCTGGAATCTCTTCGATAATATTCATATTGATCTAACGCAAGTGCTTGATATCCTTAAGGGCCCCTGGGGCAATGTGGCAAATAGATAACAGTGCTCAGTAGTGATCAGTGTGGGTACTGTAGTGCCGCATTTGTGTAGTGGTGGCACATTCTGGGGAAGAGAAGAGGTAGTGCAGCACACCCAACATGGAGTGGGGCCGAAAGTACAATCTCCCTCCACCTGAGCCGTTCATGGAGGAGGTTAATAAAAACATTGCAGAGTGGAGGGAGTGGAAAGTGTATTTTGAAAACTATTTGTCCGTTTTGGAAGAAGAAGTAGCATCCTTGTCACCGGAAGCCAAAGCGGAAATTCTACTCCACAGCTTAGGTAAGGGTGGAAGGAAAATGTATCACAACATGGAGAAGGTTTTCATGTCAGGTACTGATAGAAACATGTATGAGAATATTCTAAACGTGTGGGACGAATATTATATACTAGCCACTAGTGGAATGGCACATATGGATGAAAGTTTTAAGGAAAGAATGGAGGGCAAAGAGGATGTCAGTGCCAGCAAGATAGCTCTGAGATGCACTGTGTTAATAGAAGAAGTTGAGACAGAAATGATTACTGACACTGGTTCGAGATATAGCATGGTAAGCAAAAAAGATTGGGACAGAAAATTTGCAAAAAAATATGGCAATGAACTAAAAGAGGCCAACGCAGTCCTGCAAACATATGCAGGGGAGGATATACAGATTATTGGTTACAAAGTCATGGATGTAGTTTATAAAGAAAACAATACGAGGAGTACTATATACATAACGAGAAGTAGTATCAACACGCTAGGGTGGAGAGATCAACAGAAGTTGAGGATTTCATGGGAAAAAAGAATAAAAGGACACAGGAATGAGCTGGCAGGATATCAAAGCAAACAAAATACCAGAGGAGAAACTGTTAACGTTCGCATGCAACCACCTAAGATTACGGCAGCATTTGAAAATACTGCAAAGGAAAAGAAGTGGGAAAGTGAAGCTATTAGGGATGAACACAACAAGAAAAAAAACACATATCAAAGCCAGGCGGAGGAAAGAGAAATACGTAAGAAACCAGAGAGAATGGACAGTAGTAAACAAAAAGTGAAGACGGTTGGAAAATTGGGAAGTATGGTGGTGAGTGTAGATACCACAACCAAAGAAAGAGGATGGCAGATGAATAAAACCAACCAGTCCATTTGCAAAGTGATGCAGCACAGAATGAAGCCGGATGGGTTCCAACCCAAGTGGTTAGAGGAGCATAAGGACAATTGTGATCTAGAAAGAGTGAGAGGTGCAAGATACATCGAGTCTAAAGGAGAAATAAAAAATGAATACATACAAGGGATCGAGTATGGAATGATGGAAAGGGAGTGCAACATAAAGCCGAGAGACCTAAAAGGATCCCCACTAAAAGTCAAGGAAGGGAAGAGGGGTCCAGATTATGGTATGTGGAAGAAGCCGAAGTGCAAGGGCTCAGGAGACACGTATGATTTCGTGTATGGCAAACCCAAGAGGGAACAGGAGGACACACTCAAGCCTGAGGAGACTCATGCAAATGATCGGGGGCTGTCTAAAACCAAATGCGACAAAGATGGCAATAATAGTCATGACCAAGGAAGTGGGAGCAGAAGAAGGCCCGGTCCTGGTATTGATAAGTACATGGAAACGGAAGTGGGTTTCATCAGTGGTAGCCTTAGGGGTGCGTCCGGGCACAAGCTACGGCCCAGAGAAAAGGACTGTACAGCCATTCTAAATCTTCCGGTAAGGGATGGTAATTCCATCAGTAGGAGTTTGGAATCCCAGGGAGAAATAGACGGAGTAGTAAGCTTGGACAAGGGAGAGCTAAATGGGAAAAGGTGGTGATGTTTTGTTTCCACCAACATGAGGATGCCCGCAGTGTTACACAATGCATACACTGATTAGCTTCGTCCATCGTTATGATTGGCACTCCCCGTTGGTTCCAGACTGTTCCAGTTGCTTAAAGTTTGACAAAGTAACTGCATAGCCTTCTTACTCCTTTTCTGAATTTTTAAAGGCACCAGACTTTTACTGTTGTTTAACGCTGGAAATGCGTCATCGTAAATATTTCAAATGCACATGACAGTTACAGTTGATTAACATAGGAAATGCAACCTGTTTATTATTCTTGTTCTTCCATTAATGTTTTAAAGAGTCCTACCATATCTCTGCAATTGTATATGAGAATAGGGCCACTCACCCCATCGATACAGAACTTGGCTTGGGACCACATACGCATTTTCCCCCTCCCCAGTCTTCCCTGCGTATATCCACCCTGCACACTTTCTCTCTATCTTTTCATAAGGAGGGAGGTGTGTTGTAATCTTCCTCTCCTCCTCTCCCTCCCCGTTCACCCCTCCTCTCCCTGACCTCTTGGTATGAACCGCGCTCCATCCCGGAGTGTGGGTTAGAACGTTGTGATTAAGCTGTTGCCGCCAAGCTGGAAGCACCTGTTATTTTCATGACAATAAACTTAACGTTGGAACTTATTAATTGGTAGTGATTTATTACTACACCAGTTCAATCCCTTCCAACAGTATCTTCTTTATAGATGATATGCTAGTGATCCTCTCTTCTTCCAACAAGCTCTGGTTCACTTCCAAGATCCAACATTAATTGGTCGAAGTCAAAATAATGCCTCACTCTCATCAGCAGCCACTCAAAAGAACTTAGTTTTCAGGTAATGTGTATGGTCAACAGAGCAAATAAATAACTTATATGGGCATAAATTGTAACCAAAATGTTTGTTCCATAATCCCATCAAATGTTACAAAAATGCTGGGTCATCTCCAAGACACTGATGGAGAGAACAGTCTGGGTTTGTCCATGTGGGCAAAACTTAGCACTATTAAAATGTATATTCTGTCCCAATGTATATATGAATGTTCAATCTACCAATTTTCTGTCTGAATAAATTATATTTGGAATTTGAAAACTATATGTAGATAGCTTCTTCAGGAACAAAGCTGCAAACCCAAAATGTCATTACCTATACTCAAAAAGAAACGGTACTGGGGGGCTTTGACTTCCCCCAACTGAAGGGTTATCGAAGAGGTGCTACTGCTATTAGACATCAAACCAAATATTGTTTCACATCAACCACTATCATCCCATGGGGAAAAGAGAGGTTACATCTTTAACACACCCTGGTTTGGCCTCTCACAATAAGTAGTCACATGATAATTATGAGATGTATACCATAATTTATGTTGGGCACAGTCGTTTAAGACACCAAGGGCCAGATGTAGGTAGCCAAATACCGGTCGGTAACGGCCCAAAATCGGTAAAATCGGCCGTTACCGACCGGTATTGAGAAAAAGAGATGTAGGTGTCAAAAATATACCGAATCGGTAAATATGAATCGGTAAAATACAGATTCTGTATTTTCTGAATACATATTTACCGAATCGGTATTTACCGATACCTTATTTACCGAGTCCTTATTCACCGAATCGGTAAATAAGAAATCGGAAAAAAAGCCCATCGAGATGTAGGAAAGGCCAAAAATACCGAATTCAATGAAATTCGGTATTTAAGAGTCGGTATTTACCATGGACTGAAAGCAGGTGGTAACCATGTGCAGGCTATAAAAATGGGCCCAAAATGCAACAGTGTTGCAAAAATGGCGGCACTCTATGTGATTGCGAGGAGGCGAAGGCTACAGGCTGCAGGTCTGAGGGTATGGCAAAGGGAGGAGCAGGTATACAGGCAGAGGATCACTCTGTTCCAATTGACTGAGCCTGAGATACTCCAGAGGTACAGGCTGCACCCCAGGACCATCATGGACCTAATAAGGGACCTCCACCCATACCTGGATCACCCAACACACAGGGCCCACGCCATCCCACCCCATGTCCAGGTGCTGTGTAGCTTACACCTGCTGGCCTCTGGGAGCTACCAGAGTGTAATAGCTGCAGTAGGAGGTGTATCCCAGAGCTATCTGTCCCGTTTTTTCAGGAAGTTTCTGGATGCCATGACGCAGAGAATGGGACATTACATCCGGTTCCCTGACACACCTGCGGAACTTGCAAAAACAAAAACTGATTTTTATGGACTGGCACACTTCCCGCATGTGATAGGCTGCATAGATAGCACCCACATTCCCCTATGCCCACCTGCAGCCACCGAACACATATACAGAAACCATAAATCTACGCACTCCATCAATGTGCAGGTGATATGCAATGCAGGCAACATCATCACCGACATAGTGGCCAAATTTCCTGGGAGCACGCACGACTCCTACATTTTCCAGAACAGCGGAATATACACACGGCTAGTTGCTGGAGATTTTGGAGCTGGATATCTGCTAGGTAAATACGTGTAACACACCCTGTAATGAATGGCAGCTGAATGTGCAATGTGATTGTAACTCATGTACCTCTCATTCCCTCCCAGGTGATAGTGCATATGCCCTGCGTTCCTTTGTGCTCACACCGTACCTCAACCCAACCAACAGAGCCGAAAGGCGATACAATGTGGCACACAGGTCTACTCGCAATGTAGTGGAGCGAACATTTGGACTCCTCAAGAGCAGGTTCCGCTGCCTCCACAAGAGTGGAGGTGCTCGACAGTACACCCCCATCCTGTGTTGCAAGATAATAGTGACCTGTGCCATTTTGCACAATCTTGCTACCAAGGAAGGCACAGAGGTGGAGTTGACACATCACGAGAACATCGATGATGACCAAGAACATGCAGAGCCCCAGGCAACAGGACCAGCAGCACTAGATGGTAGATTGAGACAGACAGAAATTGCACGTCGATATTTCTAGGTAATGTATGACACATAGACAGGTGTAGTGTTTAACAAGTGTAGTTTAATCTTCACTACATCATCATTGTCACATGGGAAAAGGCTTCATTAATCATAGTCAATGTCTCTGGCTGCTCCTGCTCAGTTGCCGTCACTGTGTGCAGTTGAGTCAATCTGCAGCATAGGTCAGTGCTTCCGTCCACGCACTACATTGCGCGATTGTTGTGCCTGGCTTTCAGATTCCCTGCTGGGGCCTGACTCAGCATGGCTGCGCCTGCCGCTCCTGCGCACCTCCGGAACTGGTGTGCTGGAGCCACTCCTGCTGGTTGACCCCTCTGTCTCCTCCACACCCGTG
Organism: Lissotriton helveticus; assembly: GCF_964261635.1. Classification (NCBI taxonomy): domain Eukaryota; kingdom Metazoa; phylum Chordata; class Amphibia; order Caudata; family Salamandridae; genus Lissotriton; species Lissotriton helveticus. The sequence continues at coordinate 1,931,936,605 of NC_136061.1, forward strand.
TCACCAGCATTGCCTGTGTTAGTGTTGAGCATCTGCTCCATCGCAGAGGTCACTCTTCCCATGCCCCGTGTCAAGTCTGTGCAGCAGTGCACAATTGCATCCTGCATGGAAATAGAGCGTCGGCACAGTAGTGACGTACTTGTAGCAAATCTGGTCATTGCCTTTGTTTGTTGGCGCATATACTGTCGATCCCTGCCACGCTGTAGATGGTCCCTGTCCAACTTATCCGACAGTACTCCCATGTATGTGGAGATGTCTGTAATACCCTTTGCAATTTGGTCCAGACTCGATGCAATGTGGCCTATGCCCTTGTTGGTCATTTTACTGTTCATGCAGCAAACCTGCCTATGCATGGCTAACAGTGCTTTGGCCTGCTGGTGCTGTACCTTCACCATTGTGCCCTCCAGGCCACAGAAGATGCTCTCCCCTTCCTGCCCCTCCCCACCCTCACGTGCCCTCCTGCCAAGAACACTGGTGCGCGCAGCGCCTGCTGCAATCGGTGGTCTAGCCCTGTCAGCCACAGGTGCAATTTTCTGGGGGACATCATCCTCATCCTCCGATTCAGAGGTTTGCAGGATCCTCTGAGGGGGCTCCTCATGCCTACTTGCCCCTCCCGGCATGGACACCCTGGACATTGCTATGGGTGTGTTTGACAGGTCAGGAGATCCAAACAACAGAGGGGAAAGTGGGACAGGTGTTGTGGGTCGGTCTGGTGATGAGGCTTCCTGGGTGGTGTCGTTGCCTCCTTCTACCGCGCTGTGACCAGATTTTCTCTTCTCTTTCTCCCCTCTCTTAGTTGCTGGTGCCCTCTCCTCCCTTGGTGGTGCTGAACTGCGTGAGGACTCTCCCGTGGAATGAAATTGACATAGGGTCAATGTTGTTGTTCATCTGTGTGTAGTTCTTAGATAAATAGTCTACACACCTTTGCCCAGTGCACATTGTGTGTTTGGTGATGTGTGCGGCATGCCTTCCAGAGTCATGTGGTGGATGGTTTGCATCTATGTATTCATGACTACGTCTACCATGATGCATTGCTGCCACCAAGTATGAGGTGTTATGCAGTGTGATGATTTTACACAGTGGGGTACGGGGTCAGGTTGATGGTTGTGAATAAGGGTACATGCCTCTTACCTTGTTTCTTTGTAGCTTTTGCTGTACTGTCCAGGTCTCCTATCCCATGGATGCATTCTGGCTCCATGGTGGTTTCCACTAGCTCCTCAATCGCTGTCAGCTTTGGTGCTTTGCTCCTGCCACCTCCAGTCACACCAGCATCCTTTTTCTGGGCTGCAATCTTTTTTTTTTGTCACAATGCGCAGGTCGTACCACCGCTTTTTTATGTCCTCAATCTCCCGGTGGGTCACACCAATGGCATTCACTTTGCCCTTTATGGAAATCCAAATGTTCCTCTTCACAGTCTCTGCAACATGCAGAGACTGTCTCCGGAAAATTTGGCTGTAGTGGCTTACAATTTCCTCTACAGCCACCTGTAGTTCCTCTGGGCTGAACTTGATCTTCCTTTTTCTCTCCCCACCATCCTTTTGGCCTTCATGTGACTCCATTCTTTAGCACTGCTTGCCTGTGGATGCTCTGCTCCTCTCACCTCTGCTAAATTGTTTGTTCTGTTGGTTTGCTTCTCAGGGCCTTGGTTGTGGGGTGTGTAGGGTGTCCCTGATTGGTTGACAGGCTCACATGGCATTTTTCAAACTCCCGATTCGGTAATTACCGATTCGGTAATTACCGATTCGGATGATTCCGAATCGGATTTATCCGATTCTGTGAATCCCATTCATTCCTATGGGCCAGGAGGCCAATAGGAATGCTTGGGTTTCACCGACTCGGAATTTACCGACTCGGAATTGTCCGATTCGGTAATTACCGATTTGGGTTACCGAGTCATACCGAATCGGTAACTTTTACCGAATTTTTACCTACATACCATTTACCGATTCAGAAATACCGATTCGGTATGAGTCGGTATTTTTGAATCGGTAAATGGAAATTACCTACATCTGGCCCCAAGTATGGAACTGATGATGGGTTACTTGTTATGTTTGATATCTTTTTCTGTTCTGCCAGACCTGTCTTTATGAATGCCCAAGATCTAGACGGGGCACTCACTTTAGGCAAAAAAATTTGACAAACTAAAAGAATACATATTACAACCTCTGTTGATTAACTTTTATTGAGCAAAGAATAGGTTATTATCCCCTGCTAATTTTTAGTATAACTACCAACCTAAAACCTCCCCTGCCACCAACACACACATGGGGGGTCATCGATGACATCTTAGGGTGCCCCACCTCTCTCAATCCCACTGGATATATGGAGTTTTAGCATCTGTATGTTTTCTCAAGTGTCATCTCTATATGTAACCTACTGGAATCCTTGAACTTTTCTCGCACACTTGTGTGTCCTCATTCCCTCCTCATCCTCCTCCCTTCTCCAACATCATGATTCTCAACAAAACATACTCAAACCTCCCCTTTGTGTCCCTCCAGATGATTTTTGCTCTGGATGAGTATGAAGAGGGTCTGCCTTGACCATGCCATAGGCCATTCTCTGGCCTTCAGTAACCCCCTGTTGTCTGGGAGAATTGTAAAACTGTAAATAGTATATGTGTGGTTTTCTTTAGCAGATCACAACCGTAATGTAATTAATTCTGTCTCTTTTGCATCAAAAACATCTCTCTCTTTAACTGCTCCACAGAGTCTCCAAAGACAATTTCTATTCAAATCCGCTATCATCATCAATGCACATCTTTCCTTTTCAAATCCGCTATCATCATCAATGCACATCTTTCTCATTGTTGTAAAGAAGTTTAGAATCCAATAGTCCTCAGCAATTTGCAACACTCCTTATTGGCCTTATATTCTTATGTGCTTTAGTCGGCTGACACCCCCTTTTTGTGGTCTTGCAGATGTTACCCGTATTCCAGGTCTGGTGCAGTCTCGGCTTCTGATCTCTTAAGTATTTACTTTGCTTCTTGTGCCATTTTCAAACCCAGTTCTTTCTCCTTCTATTTGAACATTATGCCTTCTGGAAATTTCCATCTGTACTGTATACATTTAGTATTAAACATCTCAACAACTGACTGACAGTCTGCGTTGTGCGAGTGTAGCAGGTGCCTGGTCTTGAAAAATCATTACTTTACCGTTGCTACATGGAACGGTTGTTGGCTTCGTCCTGTCGTCAATATCAGTTCTTTCATATGATAAAATGAGAACTTTGCTGCAGTGTCTCTAGGTCTTACTTTCATGTCTGAGGTCTTCCTTCCTACTCCATGCACTCTTTCTATTCCTATAGGAACTTCATTTTTTTTGTAGAATCTTTCTGAGGAGGGTTCACAAATACACCTCCATGTCATCTACTTGCTCTTTCTTTTAGGTGTCCTGTTCTCAAATTGTTCCTCCTGGACCTTTTCTCCAGCTCTCCAAAGTTTTCTGTAAGCTGTTTCACTTGTTTTTCTAGGATGACAATCAAAGTCATAGCAATATGACAGAGATTGGATCCATGGAGTTAACCCTCGAACCCATACTCTGCAGAATTTATTTGGTTTTAGCTACTTCACTGCCCAGCTCAGATCAAAGACTATTGAGGCTCTTCCACACATTTTTGTCAAATCTCTTTCAAGGTCCACCAAGAAGACTTTCCCACTTGGGGTGCAGTTTTCAAGGCCATTGTTATTGAATTCCTTCTTTCATCTTCAAAGTTTCTTATTGTGTCTGGCTGACTGGACTATGGAATAAAAGAACAAAGTTAGACTTTTACCCGATTCAACAAGTGGTTTGTTTAAATTTTCCACTGGGCTATCAGCGTCCTTCCATGGCCACAAGATGTCTGAAAATTATATCACCACTGTTTCCTGCCTCACTAGCTTGCTCCCATGGCTTCCATAAATTCCCCTATGCATATTGTTCACGTTTCAACAAGGCACCGTAAGGGCACAGCTGCATTCCAACTCCCATCTGCTGATGTATTTGCCAACTATTATCAACTTTACTTCTTCCCCCATATTTTTTCATGTTTGTCTCGCCTTTCACGACCCGTCTGAGTCCCAGGCCTGTAGTGTCAACCAGGCTAGCCTTATCTGCACTGGCAACTCCGTTAGTGGCCTCCCCATTCCAACAATCTCCCAGCACTGCTGCCTTTCTTCAAGGGGAAGTGGGGCAATGAGGAGCATCACTCCTATTCAGCCGTAGCATTAGGTCTTCTTTCCTTCAACCGTCGCCTCAGCGCCCCCTGCCTTTGACTCATCGGCTATATCAAGTCACACCTTCCTCTTGGCTTGCGCAAGCTCCGCTAAGATCCTGCTTCATCAACTCCTGGTGTTTGTCTTCAGTGTGTGCCCAGCCCATCCTCCCCTCAATCTTCTTTAGACTTGGGCCAGGCAAACGTTCGGGAGCCACCGCCATCAGAGCTGATGCAGGCACAGTTCACTGCTGCAAGCCTTTCTCCATCTGTGGCCCCACTCAAAATTCCTGCCCTGTCTCCGCCAGTCTCTGGAACGCTAATGCCTATTAGTGTTCCATGGAGTGGCATCTCAAAACTGCTACTTCATCGCCATTTGGCTCTGCCACCCAATTGAAAACCATTTTCTTATCCTCTTTAAGGACTTCACTAAATTCAACAACTTGTCACGCAATTAAAGTTCTTTGCACAAATTTGCCTGATTTCATTTTACATGCTTTAGCTTAAACTGTTTTTATTGCTCAAGGCCCTCCTTTCTTAATACTACACTAGACCTCTTAAATGTAGGCTTGATGCCAAAAGCAGTTTATCCTGTTAGAGAAGTGGTCAGCCAGATCTTAACATATACATATGTTTTTCAGTGCCTGTTACTAAATGGTTGGTGAACGGAAATCACTAAATGATTAGAATTCATTACAAATAAAAACTTTATTCTCCCATCGGCCTCCTTCATTCTCAACAATTTTATATCATATTAATAACTTAGACTATGACACAAAACTTTACATCTTAAAAAATGTTATCATTGCTAAAAGGATCACCGCCTTACACAACTGAAAAACTAAACAAAAACAAACTATTGAAAATTAGCTCTCATATATCTAACTAAGGCCAACCCTGAAAAAGTGATGAACGAACTGTAAAACAAAAAGTTACTTCTCCACAAAATCTGTAAGGGTAACTTCGATATCTGTGATCGAATGCAACACTTTTGGCACGTTGTAAGCCGCAGTAACTCTTTCACTTTTCTCTGCAGCTGTGATTTGTTTTGTCACCTTAACACGGTTTCAGTTTTCTCATGACAGGTACCTACTGGGATTTAAGTACTCCCTCATGTGCTATTCTCTTACTACTTTTATACTCATACCGTACTTTAGTATACGCTTTTAAGTAAGTTGTTACAAGACATTTGATGTGAAACATGTTCATCAATTTTTGGCACTGTGTGATTATGACAAAATATCATCTATGTAAACAAGCTTTGGCACAGCAGATAGGTCCCATCTTTTGGACCTATTTGCTTTGCCAATGCTGTCTGCCAATTCAATGCAGTGTCAGACAAAATTTAAGAAAAAAGGGCGCAATGACATGTGTCATTTCCTAGCCAAGCGTATGCATGATGATACAGACGGTTGACTACAAGCTGACGCGGGCAAAAAAAAATTACATTTACTTATCCAAAATGGAATGGTAAATACAACAAATGTAATTTAACTAGTGCAGAAATGGTACATGGTACACAGAGAATGGATCCTAATTAGAAATTATTTAGTGAAATGTACTGTCTTACAGCTTTTTTAACAGGTGTGAACGTTATTGCTTTTTGTACTGCATTTCTAATACCCCCATTGTTTTTATTAACTGGTCCAAGATGGATCTGCAAATTAAATTATTTTATTTAACTAGTGCAAAAATGGTACATGGTACACAGTAAATGGATCCTAACTAGCAAGTACTTGGCTAAATATACTGTCTTACAGTTTATTTATATAATTGTATTAGGTGTGTACGTTAGTGCACTTTCTAATTTGGTTACTTGCTATACTTCTCATACTGATCAGTATTGTTCCATTTCTATGCTTACTACCTAAACTGTAAGAACATGAGATTGTTAATATTACAGTTTTTTATTTACATTTTAAATAGTTATTTTTATGGGGAAATAAGGAATACAAGGATGTCCTTTGATCACAGACTTCACTTTATCAGAACAATATAAGAGTTCCTTCAGTGATGCAGGAATGAACAGGCTTTCACTAGCCAGTGCGTTTAACTTTTGCTGAAACAAGGTGTTGAGCCATTTCCCCTTGCAGAACAATACTTTGGGTGTATGAATAGTGATTTTAATTGTAAGCAAAGGGTCAAGCTCAAGAGTTCACCTCTAGTCATATATATCTTCGAATTCCTGAAAAGAGAAAAGTTCTAAAAGCTAAGACCCTAAATAAGAACTCTAGTTCCTTTTGGAAAACATTAGCTATACACACACTCAATCGACAAGAATTCTACTTCCGTATTTCACTGTGGCCCCCACATCGGTGTTTCTTCCGCATTGCATTAGCCAGTCAGCATGACCAGCGTAAAGAGCTACCACCTAAACAAAATGCTGCTCCAATGTACGACAATTTACAACTGCGAGGTAAGAGCTAAACTGTAACCAGGTGAGTGCTCTTTTTCAGCCTGTGTACATGACAACAGGGGAGAAGGGGAGTGGCCCTCTGATGAAGATGGAAGCCGAACACAGCTTTTTTTTACGTCTCGCCTAGGCAGTGCGTGCACTGCATGCGCTGTCTCAGCGAGACATACAGTAATCTATATGTTGGCTTAAACTCCGTGTAATTTGTTTTTCCTCTTGCGATTGGTTTACCTGTGGCATTGCTGTTGTTATCTTGCTTTCTGTTGGCTGTTGATCCTATGCTAACTTCCGTGTAGTCCCGAAGCAGCGGCGCCTAACTACAGTTCACGTCCGCTCGGCTCGCACTTGTTTTAATTGCGTGCAGTGGGCCATGTGTTTCTCACGCCGCGTTTATTTATTTATTTTGGAGATCACCAACTACGTCTGTAACTGGAGACTCTCCTTTGTAGGATTAGCCTCTGAAACTAGAGCAGCAGCATTGCATGATAGAATTGTGCTGGTCCACCGCGCTTCATGTTTGCCATAAATCACGTCATCTCCCGGGGCAGCCCCCACCACCTCCCACAACTCACAGCTGCTCCGACAGAAGGATGCTTAACAAGATGATTTTAGAGGGACGGTGGAAGCATGTGTGCCATGACTTTAGCTATAAAACATATGCTACATTCAAAACCTTTAGTCAAACATGGTTATCCTCCAGCCCATTTTATTTCATGGGTATAACTGCAGTTTCTAAACACAGCTATTAGATGCCCCCATTTGTTACACAAAAAAGCCTTACAGTGAGCCATTTTAAGTTCGATTATCCCATAGCACGTGGAAAACAGAGAAGCGATTTACAAAAAAGTAAAACAAATTAAATCTATACTGTTCATGCTTTATTTTTGTTTGTTTTTTAAGTAAGGCTCGTGAGTCAAGCATGGCAGGCACTTCAAAGCTCTGATAAAAAAGTATATTTTCTATACGCACATTAAAATAGTGCTCCCGGAATAAAAGCATGCAGGATCACAAACTCTATGCTCAACATCCCAAATTCTAAACTTGCACAATTGTATTTTGTAAGTCATCCCGGAGATCAGTGTTACGTTTGAAAGACAAATGCTACCAGCTTCAATGACAATCTGTGGCTTCCCTGGTATACCTGCAACTGTCAGGCAAACACAGAGCTGTTCGTTATTTCATAATGTGCAAATGGTTAAATATTTATGAATGCATTCATTATTCTTTGAGTAAACACATACGTTCCCTAAAACGTTCACACCTCTGAGCAGTGCACAGGGCTGGTGGGCAGGAGACCATTTGAGAGGTGAGGAGGCATGTTCAGCTGCGGTAGAGAAGTGTGAGGGGCATAGTGTGTTTCATTAAACGTTGTTGCTGTTTCCTTTTTATTCACTCTCCGCTTGCTGGTTTTCATTTTTTACCGAGGCTCGAGCCGCCGCTCTTCATGTTTGTAATAAATCACCTCATCTCCCCGGGCATCCCTCACCAACTCCCGCAAGTCGCAGCTGCCCCGACAGAAGAATGCTTAACAAGATGATTTTAGAAGGACGGTGGAAGCATTTGTGTGCCATGACTCTATCTATAAAACACACGCAACATTCAAAACCTTTAGTCAAACAAGGTTATTCTTTGTGTAAACACACGCAATCCCTAAAACGTTCACACCTCTGCATTTAGATATGAAATGTTTGCTTTGGAAAAGAATACATGCTTTCTTCATAAATCCATTCAAACTAGCCTGTGTAGAAAAGCATACATTTCAGTTTGAACTATAAATTAGGCCCATAGCCATTAAAATGTTGCAACTGCAACACTGATTGGGGACTCACAAAAACGATAGGAGGCGTGACTGGCCGCTGGCCTTGAAATATATTTGGGGTCACAAAAGAGTTTGCCACAAGCTCGACATTTCCAACGTATGACTGACTTTTTCAGTGGCCTCGACGGTTAGGGAAACCTGTTTTCATCTAGGGTCATGTGTGATATATGCTGCCCTTGGGTAGCTTAGTTGTTTAGCTACTTGCTGGACACACGTATATGTCTACTCTCATTTCATTCCTGCATCACCCTAAGTGTATAGTTGTCTGAATCAGTCTAAGAGCGACATTAAGCACCAGGCATTTATTATTAATTTGTTCAAGTGTGTCATCTGCATTGTGCCTAAATGGTAAATTAAAACAAAATAGACACCATGTCATGGGCATTTGAACATATATGTACTGAAACATGAACTCCAATGTGCCAGTCGCCTCACTGGTGCCAGCCACTTTCCTGAAGTTCGCAGGTTAACATACCCATAGTTTTACTGTTCAGTTGCTATAAAATCTTATAATATGTTATAGTGTGCACTTTCTTTCTTTATTTAATCACCCCAGTGTAAACAAAAACATACATAAAAAACATTGCTATTTACAATGCCAATAGCTCCAACTCCAACAAATGCGAGACCTAGTGCATTGCAAATGCTTGTTTTTCTTGGTCTGCATGAGTTAGAAAGTATTGAGGGGACCTTAGGATAAGCATCCCTAGTTCTAGCATGTTCACGACATTAGTATGCTTTTAGATGATATCGCTTTGACAATTTTAGGCAACAGGAAAGCTTTCTATTTCATTCTTCTTGTAAGTGCAATGTGAATTATTCTGCAATTCGGTGCACAGCCAAAAAATGCAAAAATGCATTTTAAGATACGTGGGACTCTTCTTCCAGCAAGGTAAGGTATTTATTCCAAGGTCTGGTTCTTTTTTCTTTGTGGGCTTTAAACACTGTATTTCGAGACATAGCATGACCAGGTCATCGTTTTTCCATGATGTTTCGGCTTCTCTGAGAAGGAGGTTTTTCATCCCCCTTTGTAAGATTTGCCTAGGTTTTCCTTTTTTAGCTCTTTAAAATGGCTTCAGACAAAAAAAACGTTGTGTAATGTCACAGTGCCCCCTGCATCATCTACGAACCTCTGCAAGACAAACGCAAACTCAGCATTTTCTTTTCTCAACGCTGACAGAATTGATGAACATAATTTCTCAACATTAGTAATCTCGTGACATAGTTGTGGCCGATGACATTAAGGTTTTTTGTCAGCAAAAACGGTTTTGGCAGACAGCCACCGGGAACGGTTGTCTAAGAACTACATTCCCAAGCCAAAATGGAGACTGCCTGGAACGTTCTAATAGAAGATTCCTAACACTGGAAGGCCTCATTTGTTTCCCCTGAGGGTTATCCTTTCTGGCATATGTTGTCTCGATACTCAGAGGAAACTGAGACACTTTACTTTCTGCTGTGGCTTAAGAACAAAACGGGCCGTCATTTTTGTTCCCCTCGTAACTTTGAATTATTTTTAACACCATCTGTAAAATGGGCCAGTCTAGATTGCCACTACCATCTTGCTTACATAGTCCCAGTTCCTTAAATGTCATGCCAATAAAAACACACATTCACCCAGAGTGAGAGAAGTTTGTTTCGTTTCAAAGAATAAGATCTTTCGTACAAGGCGTGGAGCGATCCTTTCCAGTCACCAGTTCAGCAAGCTGTGAGTTTTACCCACCTAAGGACAAGAGACCTTAAAAAGCTGTGTTGTGGAAAGCGTTGTAGTTCTCATAGTACACTGAAAATGTCTACAAAGGTGAACACTTCAGATAAACTCCCATAAATGACTCTCCTCTTCATATGAGGAGGAGGAGGCAGCCGGACACCATGTGAACCTATGGGCCTTGTATTTACAAATTGGGTGATAACAGAAACAAGCATTTACAATGCAATGGTCTCGGCATTATCAAAGGTAGAGCTATTGGCATTGCTCATGACATTTTATTTTTTCAAATCATAAATAAATGGCATTGTCATTTACATTGCCAATAGATTAATCGTTAAATACATGGCATTGTCATTTACAATGCCAATAGCTTAATTGCTCGCAAATGCATGACCGATTGCATTTACACCCACACAGAGCCACCCACAGAGCCACACACACACAGAGCCACCCACACACACACAGAGCCACCCACACACACACAGAGCCACCCCCCCCACACACACACAGAGCCACCCACACACACAGAGCCACCCACACACACAGAGCCACCCACACACACAGAGCCACTCACACACACAGAGCCACCTACACACACAGAGCCACCCACACACAGAGCCACCCACACACAGAGCCACCCACACACAGAGCCACCCACACACACAGAGCCACCCACACACAGAGCCACCCACACACAGAGCCACCCACACACAGAGCCCCCCACACACAGAGCCCCACACACACAGAGCCCCACACACACCTTTTCCACACTTTTTTTTTTACCTATGCCCTTGTCAGAAGTAAAGTTTTCAACCTTTCCAAGAGTGGTAAAGATCATATTAGAGTTTCAGGGTGTCACCCTTCTTCAGCCAGGCTAGCTTGAATCCAGTGGCACATTCGTAGAGGTTATTATCAGAGCTCTGATATAATGAGAACAAAGACATAATTTGGCACCTAAATATATGGCACCAAATTCAAACAAGTGGATTTTTTTTTTACATGACACGAAGATTTATGAAGTTTCCTGCTTCATGGACAGTGAGATGTTTCGGTCCTCGACCTAAAAAATGGGCCACATCCCCTTTGGTTATACTGCATAATGGGGTCTTCAGTCACCCGAGTTACAGTATCACTGCTCAGCTTGCACTAATGACAGCTATACCACTGGGCACACACAGTATGTGTTAGGAGGAGTGACTCAATTCCCTATTATTAAATGCAGCAGCATGTGTACAAAATTGAAAAGGAGGCCTGATGAAAGTTTTCTGTGGTCGGGAAGTGTGTGGGAGACAGAGACCTTGACATCAAGACTCAAACTATAGCTTAGAGAGATGTGTGTGAGCGTGACAGAAAGTCTTCACATTTCAACAAGCTTGGTTAAGGAATGCTGAAAATAAATACACTAAGTGCAGTTTGAGGTACTTTTCTCATTTCTGACTTTGGCCTAAGAACAATAATATTAGTTTCCACTACTACTTCAGCTGAATTTACTTATGTCTCCACATAAATTTGAAACATTTCCCACACATCTGGGCAGTCATTATGGGCTTCACAGAATGCAGAGCGCCGTTTGTGGTACTGTTAGTGTGTGTAAACAGAATGATCTATATTAAAGCTAAGTGGGTGGATGATCCTGCAGTGATAAACACACAGGTTGGGGAATTACAATCTTATCCAGCACTAAAAAAAACTTAACATGGGGTTTAAAAATCAAATAACCAAACTTACTCCCAAACATTCCACTAAAATAACATGGAATGCACACTGATATCTCAGCAGAGGTGCCCCTTTTCACGAAAGGCTGGAATCTAATAGATTCAAGCACAAGCAATAAATAACCTCCGAGCCCTATGCTTTTATGTTCTACACAGAATAGGGAAACACGGTATTTCTTTGCAGCAGACAGTAACACACTGACATCTTTTATATCCCTCATTAGTTTTATATGCAGGATGAACTTAATCCAGGCACTATGTAAATACCACAACAGATGGTAAAACAGAAGAAGGTGGCAGGTGGTTTCTACTCCTGCCTTAGATTCATAAAGCAAACCATTAAGGGTTGTTCACTACATACTTCCAATTAGCTGCTAGAAAGAGCTGGCAGCTAACATAACATAACATCAAATGTATTGTCAATCTGAAAGTATGTTAAAGGATGAACGGTTGATAAATGACTCTTAAGTCTACCTTTCCATTTACTTTTATTTTAAAATAGGATTGCATGCCTGATTTTCCCATCTCGAGGAGCATTATGTCTTCGTTTCTGAAAATTGTCCTTACTAGTGCAGAGATCGACTGAATTTTATCTGCGGTGCTGTGAATGTTTCCAATTTCCAATAGGCGCAGGGTTCTCAAAAAGTACACAACTCACTGTATAAAATATGAACCACTTATGGTGTGACCTTCAGTAAACCCCTGCCCCCTATTCAATTAGAACCCCGGAAGAAGAAAAGTCATACTTCCACTTGCTCAGTGGTAAGGTGAACCCCAGTCTGCTCTGCTCTGATTAGATGAACCCCCGGTCTGGCCAAACCTGGTAAACAAAGTACAAAAAAAAATATTCTCTATAATGTACAACAACTTTATAGTTACAGAGAAATGCTCTGCCTAATGTCACGACTTAATTGGGACAAGACCGAAATGTTGCTTTCCAGAACTGCAAGGCACTCTGCCTTCCAGTGGCCAGGCCTAAATCATGGAGCCTCCGTGCACGGAGCACAAAATTTGAGTGTGCGAGCATAAAGTCGAGGTAACAAGTGCAAGAATGAATACAGTGCTTCAATGGACAAACACGATGTGTTTTTAGTTTGCGAGAACCGAAATATTTAAAAACATACCAAACCTTACCAAAAAGTGATTTTCGAATTTATATACAAGAAACACGACAAACATATACAAAGACTAAAACAATCAGCAAGTGTTTTCTTCATGTGAAAAAATATATGCGAAGTAGCGTTTGCACCAATTGTTTACACTTCCTTTGGGAAAGAGCGATATATACACCTAGAGGGACGTTATATAAGGCCCCTGTCCACTCTCCCACCAGTGTACCACCAGGACTAAGGCCCATCAGTCTTCATATTGTGGCTGAGACCCCAGTTCTCATCTGTGTCAGGGAATCCCCAGTTGTCCCGCAGTGCCATAGTGCATCCTGATCTATGTACTTATGCAACCTATATCTGGGCAGGTGAGGATCTAGCTGGCTGATGAAGGATGGTGACTATCTTAGTTCCCATTGTTGTTCTGGTGATACCTCGCCCTCCCCCTCTTTAAGAGGTTGGTGATGCCACAGTTAAGGACCTGCTGCACCCGAAGATGGTGATGCACTGGGTCCCACTGATAATGCCCCCTTACCTGGGGATGGTGATGCACTTGGTGCTTCGACTCTGGCTGATAATGGCCCTCTCCAGCTCTTCAAGCTGTCCGTATTTCTTCAGTTTCTTCACCAGGCTCTTTACTGCCTTCTCACTCCACTTCTCCTCCTGCCCACCTGGTACTCCCTGCTCGCCTCCCCCACCCTTCTTCTAACCAAGGAGCCTCTTCACTATGGGGGGGGTGAAGGGCAGGATGGACATCTTATCCCCAGGAAAGGTAAGATGTAATAGGGTCTGGAAGCTATGAGAAGGCTGAGGGAAATCCAATGGTGTATTCGACCTCTGATGGTCCAATTGGGAGAGGACAGTTAGTTTGAAACGGTAGTTATGGGGCCAGTTGTTGGAAAGGCAAGATTGGCATCTTACCCAATGGTTGGAAGAGTGTACCCAAGATAGGCACTGAGTGGCTCTGATGGATAGTACAGGTTGCGGGAAATGTGACAGTTTGAGGAAGCAGTGGCTATATGGGAGCAGTTCTTGGAAGGGCAGGGTCGAGAGCTCTCGAAGAAGTTGCTACGAGGAGAAATGAAAGTATCTTTGTTACCCCACCAGTAATATGCAGTGGAAGATGGTTTGTTCTTAGGGTGAACTCCGGCTGGGCCAGAGACTTGTATTTAGAATGTCTTAAGTGTTTTCACATTCATGGCCAGTTCTGTATCTGGACATCCATTGTATGGTAAGATTTATTTGGCAATCTGTGAAATATGCGGTGGAGGTTTGGGGTCGGGGTAGCAGGACCCATGTCTCTGCTTGTACATTTGAAACGTGCCATCCACCCATCCTCATTGCCCATAATACGAAGTTGTTTACCCCCTGGTGTGTCATATTGAGATCGAAACGTGTGCCCGGGCGGCCTGCTCGCCCAGGGACGTCTTGCCAACGTGAAATGCGGGAATCTTGCCATGCTGTGGCCTGGCTGCGCCTGCTCGGTGCCAGCCAAGTAATTGGCACTTGTGGGAACGCTACAGCGAGCCGTTTCCTTCTGATGCGAGCTGGCTGGGCTGCGGGGGAAGGCTTGACATGTTGGCCTTTCCGCCTCATTAGGTCGTAGGCTACTTACTGAAGGCCGCGCCAGTGTGGAGCAAAGGCCAGTTTGCAAGACCCGTGGATGCTGAAGCAGCCTCTGTGTATGCATTTATTTATATCAATGAAATGTGCGTGGGCTCGTCGAAGTGGAATGCTTTTCTTTTGGGATGACGCGCAGCGACACCAAAGCCAAGGGAGGCAGAACATTCGGCAGGGTGAAACCACATCGCGGGGTTCCGCAAGATTGCAAACTTACTACTATCACCACTGAATGATTTATTTAGCGAGAGGGGGGCGGGAAAAGACACGGCGGGGAAAGAATACAACAGCACAGCGGCCGACCTAATCAGCAGGAGGAGGGCGGGAACAAACACGGACAGCGGGAGGGGGACGGGAAAAGACACGGCGGGGAAAGAATACAACAACACAGCGACCGACCTAATCAGCGGGAGGAGGGCGGGAACAAACACGGACAGCGGGAGGGGGGCGGGAAAAGACACGGCGGGGAAAGAATACAACAGCACAGCGGCCGACCTACTCAGCGGGAGGAGGGCGGGAACAAACACGGACAGCGGGAGGGGGCGGGAAAAGACACGGTGGGGAAAGAATACAACAGCACAGCGGCCGACCTAATCAGCGGGAGGAGGGCAGGAACAAACACGGACAGCGGGGGGAGGGGCGGCAAAAAGACACAGCGGGAAACGAGGACAGCAGCGGCCTACCTCATCTTAAGGAGCCGGAAAATGGCGGCCGCAAGCTTCTGAAAATTTTCGGATTCGGGGGCGTGTTTAGGCGTTCTGAGTGACGGTGACGTCACAGGGCGAAAGAACGCCAAAAACACGCACCGAATCCGAAAGAGACGGGGCTTGTTTGGAGTGACTCCCTTCTCCTCCAATGGCTGGCCTCCGTTTAGGAAGCCAGCCAATGGAGGAGAGGTGGAGGAGAGAGGCGGGTTCCAAGCCCCGTCTAAAAATCATTAAATCTCCGACCAAAGACTGCGCAAGCGCAGCCTTTAGGTCCTCGACCTAAAAATTAGCCCATTTCCTGAGGAAGTGCTAAATCCAGACTGGATCCACCAGCCGAATTTCATCCACCATACTATCCAAAAGTGGCAACATCTCTTTACTGCTGGATTGCTAAAGGAAGCAAGTCTTATTTGTCTTTCAACATCCATCTGTCCCAGCTGATTCGTTGCGAGAGAAAAGGGCCGGTCTGCAGTTGGCAATAGGCTGTTTACATTGTAGTCCTTTCACAGCGTTTGAAGACAATACATTTACCTGAGTAATTGACTATCTCAAATTAAGTTTGGTGAGCCCAAAAGCTAAAAAAAAAACATTAAAGCGTAGAGGAAAGGACATAGCAATATTTTCAGAAAGAAGATGGGAAAGACATACTGCCTGTAGTGTTAACTATATATGAGCACCCCAGAGAGGCCAAGATTGAATAGATTGTGAGATTAATCTGCAGTGTTACATCGAGGTCTTTGCACAAGAGATGTAACGACTTGAATGGGCCTCCATACTTAAATTTGCAATCAGCCAGTAAATGTAATAGCTCCCTGGACCCCCTTACAGCTCCTTTGCCTCTAATACGGTATAGGCACAGAGGAAAAGAGTTCCCTCATTTTCATAGGGAGGAACACCCCCTTTGGATCATGCCAGCACTACATGTGTACAGAAGGGGTTGTGCAAACTTCTATAGCGCCTTCTATAATATCAAAGTGCTTCGGCAGTGCAGAAAGTGAGAAAACATCCCCAGGGCACTCTCCCTAATATGGCCCCAAGTTTGTTTCCCTCTTGCACCATCTACAGATTAAGCTCCACTACAGCAAAGAGAATTTTCATTTAATCAGTCAGAATTCTGCACCCCTTTCACAGATTACAACCACTATCCACAACTGTACAGATCTAATACATTCATAGAAAGACAATCTGCTAACTAAGAAGGGGAACTCTTTCATAAAAAAATACCAAAAGAATTGAACGCAATGCTGTTTCATGAGAAAAAGCCTTTTACCCTTTTACGGTGTCCCCCACACAAAGATGATATAACCAATGAATGAATAAATAGATGAATGTATGAATTAATGCCTTGCTGCAAAAGTCTGTTAACATCCTGCCTATCCCACATTTAAACCATTTTAGGTCCAACTCTGTTTCATGTCCTCACAAGGTTAATAAAACAAGTACCTTTGAATTTGGTGCTAGTGATAACTTCTATTTATGGTGCCAATAAGCTGGAAGGCTGTCAACAAATATTACCAAAAACAAGTGTCTTTTTCGCTGATGATGAGGACTTTCTAGCTCACAGGCACATACTTTTCCTTTCCAACCGATATATACTGAGGTTGCTAATAGTATAAAAACTGTGTAACTCTTATTGGACTTTTTTATACAAAAATATTCCTATTTGCAGCAGAATATTCTGCACTTAGGTCAGGCCATGTGTTAGACAGGTCAGCCTTAGGGTGGTCTTCCCCAAAACCTTTTTTGCCTGCTTACCTTCTCTTTATGCTGGCATGTGCTACCCCCCCCCAAACATGATAACATTGGCTTATCCCCATTTGGTATATTTAATTTAATTGTAAGTCCCTTGTAGAGTGGGGTATCATATACCCAAGGCCTGTAAATTAAATGCTACTGGTAGGCCTGCAGCACTGATTGTGCCACCCACACAAGTAGCCCTTCAAAGATCTCTCAGGCCAGCCACTGCAGGGCCTGTGTTTGCAGTTTATGCCTTTACGAATTGGCATTAAAAATCCATTACCAAGCATTAAACTAAACTTTTATTACACACTAGCAGCCCGTCCCGACGTTGTCCGGGTATGAATTGCTGCCGGCCAGTAGTATATTGTTTTGTAGGATTTCGTTTTGATAGCATTTCTTATCTGACAGGCCTGTGAAACGCTCCAATTCACAGTGCACTGCGGATGCACTTAAGAGTGCGCGTTCAGTAGTGTGTGAACTCGAGTTTCCCTACTTTATTTTTCCTTGCAATATTATATAGCACGAACTCAACAACATGGCATGAGCACAATTTACATTACAGAAGAACACATTCATTTGTGGTAGGCACGGGGAGACAAAGCGATTTGCCTGGAATCACAAGGTGTTGAGCTGATGCCAAGATTCGAATGTAGCTCCCCAGCTCTAAAGTTCGCAATTCTAGAACTTGTGGCAGGAGGTGTGTCTAAAAGTGTATGTCGATGCTGGCCATCAATGAGAGAGACCTGTGCATTTTTCAAATGGGTGGTGAAAAAAATATGAGTATGTTGCTGGAGATGTGGGCCCCAATGTACTTACCGGGTAAGGTTAACACCCATTATTCCGTAACTTTCTTTCCGCATACTTTCATTACGAAAGTACCATGACTCCACAATGCCATTATAACGCATGGCCTTACATTTTATATGCTTTTACCACGCATACATTTACAACGAAATTCGTTGTAAATGCATGAATGGTAAAAGCATGTTTTTTTTGTAAATGTTTGGATAAGGTAAGTATGGGTATAGGGGTATATGTTTTGGGGTACTGAGGTATATGTTTTGGGGTGTTTGGGTATTTTAAGGGTTCAGATATAGTTATGGGGTACAGGGGTGGGTTTAGGGATAGGTATGGGTTTGGGGTACAGGGGTATTTTTAGGGTTCAGGGCTAGGTTTGGGTTTTGGGGTATAGGGGTATTTTTAGGGTTCAGGGCTAGGTTTGGGTTTTGGGGTACAGGGGTAGGTTTAGGTTTTGGGGTACAGGGGTATTTTAGGGTTCAGGGCTAGGTTTGGGTTTTGGGATACAGGGGTATTTTTAGGGTTCAGGGGTAGGTTTGGGTTTTGGGGTACAGGGGTATTTTAAGGGTTCAGGGCTAGGTTTCGATTTTGGGGTACAGGGGTATTTTAGGGTTCAGGGCTAGGTTAGTGGTACAGGGGTATTTTTAGGGTTCAGGGGTAGGTTTGGGTTTTGAGGTACAGGGGTATTTATAGGGTTCAGGGCTAGGTTTGGGTTTTGGGGTACAGGGGTATTTTTAGGGTTTAGAGATAGGCTTGGGTTTTGGGGTACAGGGTATATTTATAGGGTTAAGATGGGTTAGTGTCTAAGGGTGTTGGGGTATTTTAAGGAGTACGGGTGGGTTATGATTATGGGGTGCAGGGGTATTTAAAGGGAGCAGGGTGGGATTAGCACACAATATGAGACATGGCATGAAGGGCGGAACGTACCACACGCCCCCAGCGTTTGGCAAGCCCACAGCACAACGCAGACACGCCCACAAGGGACTACTTTGCTGGCACGGTTCTTTTACCTTTTATATGTATATGGTGGGCGTCTGCACAGCCTATGTCCTTCTGCTGCAACTGCCCTTTCCAACGCTGTATTGGGTGTTGTGATTGGTGCTGTGGTTCCTGAGATTACCCGCCTCAAAGGTTTGGGTTCTCTCTTTATTATATTAGTATAGATACGTCACCCCTAAGGTAGGTCCTAGGTAGCCCATAGGGCAGGGTGCTGTGTAAGTAAAAGGTAGGACATGTACTTTTAAGTTTTGCATGTACCGGTAGTGAAAAATACCTAAAGTCATTTTTCACTACTGTGAGCCTACCCCTCTCATAGGTTAACATTGGGATTTCCTTGTTACACTTTTAAGCTGTAATTCCCGATTGAGAAGGAGTAGCCTTATCATGTTTTATATATTTGGAATGGTAACGATAAATCCTCATTACAGGTAAAGTTGTATTTAACATTGCCATTTTAGAAATGCCACTTTTAGAAAGTTGGCATTTCTCTGCTCTTAAAGCTATGTGTGCCTGCAGCTTGTCTCCAATACACGTCTGGGGTGGGTCACAGCTTGACTTTGTACATTCCCTCTAGACAGCCACAGAGAAAGGAAGGTTAGGTTTGTCTGAGTGCCCATCTGCATCCTGATGGGTCATCCTGGGCAGGATAGGAGGGAGGAGTTAACACCTGAATAGGCAGTGTCATTCCCCACACAAAGTGTTGATTACCCCCTACAGATAGTCTGGAGCCATGGTTGGGAAGAAAAGACTTCTGTGCACTTCAAAGACCCTTCTTTGATGTCACCCCCACCTCAAAGGCACAACTAGGTATAAGTACTGGGCCTCTGACCCCATCCAATCAGACACTTTTGGACCTGTGAAGAACCTTTGTCAGAAGGACTGCTGTGCTGCTACAAGGACAGTCACTTGGCTGGACTGATGCCCTGGAAGGATTGCTTCTTTACTGTGCTGCCCTGCTACCTGCCACTACTATCTGACCCTGCTGACGGAAAGCTAGACTCTGCTTTGAATCCAGAGTGATCTCCAAGTGTTTGTTAGCTTGCCTCCTGTTTCTGAGACTCAGGTATATCAAAGTCTCATCCTCTGGTCATGTGCCTGGTCCAATGGAAGTGTACACCGGTGATTGCTCCAGTGGAACCTTCGCATCAACTGCTTGCATGAAGCAGAACCGACACATCGCCCCTGTTGCGGGAGTGGACCCAGCGCATCGCACTCGGAACCAGAGCATCGCCTCCCGAAACCAAAGCATCGGAACCACGCATCGCCACCGCAGCAGTGTGGGAAGATTGATGCATCCCCTCGACTGTGCGGAGAAACCGGGTGCACTCAGAACCAAGGCATCTTGTCTTCTGCGCTTCATCTACGGAACTGACACATCGCCACCACTGTGTGAAGAAAACCGACGCATCACCTTGACTGCGGGATCGACACTGATGCATTGCTTAGCTGCACTCCGCAGGACCAAGGTACTTTCTTCAGTGGGCCTGTGTAGCTCCTGTATATGGCCTGCACTTCATCGTGGTCTGTACTTATGACTTAGCCCCGGTCCAGTGCGACCAGATAACCCCCATAGGCTCTAAGAACAGTTTTATTTATTAAACATTATTCCTTTCTCAACTTTTATTGAATTTTTATTGTTTTGGTCTTGATTTAGCACCTTCCCTGCTGGGCACATTCCCCCACTGTGCAGGGGGGAGGGGAGGCACGCACAGCACCCCGTGCTCATTACGAGCTCAGCTCGTCATGCAGCACTGTGCTCGTGTGCTCATGACGAGCTGAGCTCGTCATGATCACACCCGTTTTCATTGAACGCTCGCACAGCAGGGGAATTAGCCCGGCATGCGAGCGTTCTAACGGTCATGACGAGCTGAGCTCGTCATGAGCACACGATCACCGTGGCTCATGACGAGCTGAGCTCGTCATGAGCATTGAAGGAGTTAGATATATAATGATTGTCTATTTTTCTAACCTGGTGAGGAATCTTTCTGTGGTGTTTTCATTGAGTTACTGTGTTGCGCAAATACTTTACACATTACCTCTTAAGTTTAGCCTGACTGCTCTGTTCCAAGCTACCAGAGGGTGAGCACATTTTAACTTTTAGTGTGTATCTTACTTACCTTTATCAGGATTGTGGTTCCTGCCTGAACAGGGCGCATACCTCCGCCAGCCAGAAATCCAATTTCTAACACTATGGTAATCATAATTCACTGTCAGTGGGTGTGTCATTTTGATGAAAAATCAATTCAATTCTATCTCTAGTGCATTATCAATCATTCAGAATTAAAATCCCCTTCTAAGATGCAAAAAGTTTCAACACCTGACTTTAGTTATCATACTTGTCTGGAACTAAAACCTGTTTCCCCCAAATTTAGAGCATTTAAGATATAAACAACTAATGTGCAATGTAATTACAATCAATGGGACTGTAGTGCAGCTGGGTATATTCTATGGTTTTACTACTGTTCAGTGTGCAATGTTGCACTGGATATGTACAGTGCAATTACAACCTTGCTCCCGTGTATCGCGCAGTTACACAGTTAACATGCAAACACTGAATATAACTTTAGATGAGCTTAAGGTTGGAGGGACCATTTGCAGTTCAACTGATATGCCGCTACGCAATGCACTGCACTCAGGATGGGTTTGCAGTAATGTATAGTGCAGGGGCTCTGCTCACCTCTCTCCATGATGAGGTATACCAGTCCATACAAGGCTTGGGCTGACATGAGGCCTCTGACGGTGGCTTGTACACCATCAACTGGCAGTGGAATGGTCGAAGGAGCCGCTCATCTCGAGTATCCACACATTGCACATCACGCACCGTTGTGCCCCCGCCACAGTTCTTAGAACACTAGAAAAAACAGAAGGTGCACATGAAGAAAATGGAGTGCACTGTACCCTCATAGAAAAAGCTGCACTTTTCAAATACAGTCCAACAAAACGATGACTAAATTCATTATTGGTAATCCCTTTTATGCAGTCTTTTCCTCGTCACAGTGCATGCTTCAATGAGGTGTGTTGTTTTGAGACAGGCACCCCATTACCTAAGCTGAGGATAACCCTAACCCAAGCATTACCACCTCATCACTCTACTTCAGCTTATTTCCTTATAAGTGAGTACCAATCAGCAAATTGCGACATACCAAAATAAGACAATGCACCAAAATCAAAAGTGCTACCAATGGCTTTAATGGCTTTAATGGCAGTTATGACGAGCTCTGCTCGTCATGATGACAGCTCCACTGTGCATCATGACGAGCTGAGCTCGTCATGAGCGCCGAAGGGGTTAATAAAACAGCCTGACTAAGGACTATTATATGCACAATATAAAACAGTGTTGCTATAATTCTTCTTGAGCATCAGAAAGACAGAGATTAGTGAGAAAATGAATAACAATAAACAAAATAGGAATACAATGTAAAAGCATGAATAAAGGATGAGCAATGAAGACAACTTTGGATGAAACCCAAAATTAAGAAAAATTTAAAAGTGGTATGACCATTAGGTATATAATGACACCATATAAATTTGTGATAACATCAATTCTATCCTGAACATTTAAGTTACGCGTCAACAATATCAACATCTACTTTGGCAACGTTTGAAAGTAAAGGGATATTGGGATACGGTTGAAAATATTCTTATTATTTTTACAAGCATAAGTTAATTTTGACCTCTTGTGTGTGCTTCTACTAGTTGAAATAATAAAATGTAATATGACAATCAACCCTGTTGTATGATGAAATTAACAAAACGGATCTAAAATATGAACATTGCTCGATTCATATTGTAAACTAGGATGACATATGAATGTTTGCGAACTGTATGTAACATTAGTATGTATAGAATGTGTGTATCCGAGACCAGCTTGGTAAAATTCAATACCCTAATGATAAGATGAAAAAAAGGGGCATCTCCTCCACTAGGGTAGAGGAGCGTCGCCCCACTGCTTCTCGCAGTGAGAGAAGTAGAAACATAAAATAGTAATGGCTTTCTGTTATTACCATTTTATGTTTGGTTGCGGGAGGGCGGCGCTGCTCTGAGACAGGGGAGGGGAAGAGTGGTGTGCCTGCCCTCTCCTGAGTGTGCAAAGACAGTTTGTTCGGCCCCCGGTGGCCGCCCAAACCAGTCATGCGCAGTCTGCCTTTCCTCCATGTAGGCTGCATGCAACCTACATGGAGAAAATGGCCTCTCCATTAGCCCCTGCCTGGTCGGCGTATCGACCACTCACAACGCTGCTTGGGCAGCGTTGTGATTGACTTAGGGGAGGGCGGGAGCCTGGCTGCCTTCTTCTGCTTCCTGTTCCTGGAGAGCAGGAAAGAAAGGGAGACTGGAGCTCGGGCCCCCGTTCAGCACTGCAGGGGCCTTTGTTACGCCACTGATTGAAAGAGCAAACATATTTTAAGTAGGAAAGCAATGCACACATCGTGTTTTTTAACGCAATAGTCTAAATCAATGGTTCTTAACCTATGCTCTGCGGACCCCTGGGGATCCGTGATGCCTACTCAGAGGTCTGTGACTTTTTAGAAAATGAAATAATATTAAAATTAATAAAGTGTACATAAATAAAGAAACTAAATTGAAAAATGTAAAACGTTCTCCAAATGTGAATGAATTTGAAAATAGAGGCTAAACATTAAGTTGGTATTCTTAGCTTTATTCTTTGGAGCTGCACAAGTATAGCAAGAAGAATATAGTGCAGACAAGGAGCAGCCTTAGCTGAAACGCTAACAAAAAGAGAGCAGACATTAGGAGGAAAAAAAGACAGTGATATGCTACAGGTTAGCATATATCTCCTTTGTTTAAGAATTAAAAAAGAAACGTATAAACCCTCCAACATTCCTATTAAGACTACAATTTCGACTTTTCTATATTTAATTACGAATTAAATAAAAAATATAGAGGCAACTGTGAATTAAATAAAGGTCTAGAAACCACTATACATCAAAGACGCACACAAATATTGAGTATTTGTGTGTTTTTTTTATGTATAGTTGTTTGTATATTTTTGAGTATTGTTTTAGGGTTTAAATCATAGACATTGCATGGCTGGGGGTTCCTGGCTTTCAATAATGACTCAGCGGGGAATCCTGGATTCCAATAATGATTCAGTCGGGGTCAGCAGAACTCAAAAGGTTAAGAGCGGCTGGTCTAAATCATTAATGGAAGTCAGGAGTTTCACACATTTTTCTGTCAGTGGGGAGTAATGAATAGAAAACACACTGACGCAATAAGGAAAACAGAAAAATGCTTTAGTGACCTATGCTTGCTGAGCACAAACTATTGAATCCCAATGAGCCGAGGAAAAGGAACAGGGGCCCTGAAGGTGGCAGGTGCATAACTATGCAGATTGCTTTTGAAAGTTTTCCAAGTTGTGAAAATGATGATCAGATCTCCTTTCCTCTACAATTAACATTCCACAAGTCTGGAGAAAAGTCGCTTGACATGACAATAAGCACTTATGGGAGGCATTATATTGTACACAACACATGACCTCAGATGCAGGGCTAATTTAACAAGTACAAACACACAGGGATATAAGGGGAAGCGCATATACGAAGCTCGTATGCCCCAGGGTGATCACAGCTCTTCACTCTGAGACACCCAAATGGGAGTCTGCAGACACTTGAACAAGGGACGGGGTGGATAAAGGTTGGAGAGAGCCTTCACTAATAGAAATACCAGCCAGTCTAGAGATAAGACTGAGATAAGGCTGACAGTGAAGGTTTAGATTAGAAGCTCAGAGTGACAATTTACTAAGTCACTTTGACATAATCTCTTTGGCCCCCAGGTATCTGTCTGAACTCAAATGTTTCCTGGCTCTGTATCTTCTCACTTCATCTGCCACTGTGCCTGTACACAGCATATCCATGACCTAGTGCCACAAATCTTCCATGAGCTAAACATGTGCCTTCTCTTTATTTATCATACACCTTCCAAGTCAACTGTGAATGGTTCACTGTCAACTAATTAAGAATTTGAGCAGGTCTGTAGCGCCCAGAGATCCTATGCACTGCCATGCATTTATAGCGGTATTACAAGAGTTTATACAGCACAGCTTTAACCACATGGGCAAAGAAGTGCACTATGGAGCCGACAATGTCTGATCATGTATGCAGTGTATGGAAAGCTTGAGTATGTCTGATCTGGGTAGAGACATTTAGAATTTCTTTTGTGCCTGAAGAACCAGATAATGTCTGCAGTACATAGTGAATATCAGCAGTGCTTGAAGCTTATACGCATGTCTGCATTGCCTGGAGAACCTGGGCATGTCTGCAGGGTCTGGGTGTATTGCATGATAGCAGTGTCTTTAAGGCCTGAAAATGCTTGCATTGCTTGGAGGACATGTGCATGCCTACCATGCCAGAAGAGTGTAAGCATGTCTGCGATGCTGGACATATCTGCAATGCCTGGAGTTCTTGAGTACGTCAGCAGAGCTTGGAGAGACTTAGCATGACTCCGGTACCCAGCATACCTGACAGCATGCAATGCTTGAAAATCCCAACCATGTCAGCAGTACACAGACAGCCTGGGCATATCTTCAGTGATTGGAAACCCTGAGCATGTCTGCAGTGCTTGGAAACCTATACTTGTGTGCTGTTACTGGAAAGCATGTGTGCCTCTATGGGCAATCAGACAGAAATGAGGGCATAGGTCATGCCAGTCCCTATATTTCTATTATTTTCAGGTAGGTCATGGAAATTAAATTATATGTTTTTTACCATGTCCACCATCTATCTAGGTTGCTCATGGACCAGCAGATAGGTGATGCATTTGACTGGTACATGGTCTTTCACATTCACTCTTCAGAGCACAGGAGCGGAAACATATCTTGCTCTTGAAGTATTGTTCGCACGCCTCACATAAAGACCAACGAATTCCCAGACAATATCTTAGGAAAACTTTCTGTAGTAACTGAGAGTGAAAATAGACATATATTGGATGCACTAGAATTCTGTAAATGTCAGACATCAGTCAATGCTTACTTTGGTCCAGTTGCCAACCCGCCAGAAAGAGCAAGGTCTGAGGTAGCAGCGGCGAGCTGGTATGGGCTTGTTGGCAATATCACAGTGAATATCTTTCCCACCGGTACATGTCACGGTCCGCCATATTGCACCCAGGCCACAGGTGGTGGAGCACTGGAACATGAGGAATAAGACAACATATATCACTGCTACTTGTTATAGATACAAACAAATATTGCTATCACGCACGGCCGGTGAGCTCAGTACTCATTATCAATCAATGCATCACTCAACTGATCAACAACTCATGTATACAATTATAAATTGTATCTCCCTCACCCAGACAGGTCAGCTTACAGGGTCCCTTGTGGCTGATGTGCTTATTAAAGTTTTCAACCAAATGCTACACTCTGATAGGTCAGTGTGTATCACTGCTGCACCCAGGGCCTGCCCTAAGCCTACTGTACATGGACACAGGAAGTCACTGCAGTCCTGGTGACTGTCTGCCCATCCAGCATATCAGCAAGTGATGTATTCTGACAGGATAATGGGTGTAAATGCTGCATGGGTGCCTGTCTACTTACACCTTCTTTGGAGCTTGCTGCAGGTGGTAATGGCAGGACTGCTTTCTCCAGCAGGCAGACCATGTATTCAGAGGTACATGCGTAAGGCTTTGTGCAGCGCTAACTTGGACTCTGCACAGTACCCCCTGTTTCTAGCCCAAGGTCTGGAGCAAGGACGTTAGTTATGAGACTAGTTTAAGTGATCGTTGGTCACAGATTGTGTGCTTTGTGGCACATATGTTTGCATGACAGAAGCTGTACCGAAAATAGTTTTGCAACAAATCTTTATTGTCGAAATCATTACAGAGACCAACATTTCATACCAGAAATGCAAACTGAGAAATATAAAACTGGACTGGTGGCACAAACACCTTTTGAATGCACCCACATACACACACTTGCAAAAACACAGACATACACACACATACACATAATCAACGAAATACAAGCAAACTCATAGTGATAAAACGTATACCAAAAAACACTGCTGACACACTTGCCTTGGTCCAGTTTCCAACTTCCCAGTACGCTTTGGTTATAGTGGGCTGTGTACTTTCCTCTTTCAGACTGCTTGGCATCCTTGGCACCAGTGTCTTAACTTCATCATTGATTGTCTTTGTTGGGAAGACTGTTGCTTGCGGTGAGCCCAGACGTCCCCCAGTACCACCTCTCCCCCAATCAGAAGAGGAGCTTGGCAAGGGGAGGTTTTCAAAGTGATAGTTCATTGGTAACTCATTGGACTCAGGCCAGGCAGTGGGAACTCTCTGCGAATAGATGGAGGTAGAAACGTGCAATCCTGTACCCTGCGTCTGTGCAAAGCGGTTCCAGTAAGAGGTAGGACGTGCACTTACACCAGCTTTGTTGGAAATGGATATTGTTGGTGAGACCGCAGTTTTGCTAATAGGCACTTGAGTCAGGTTTCTGTTGGAAGCTGGTGATATCACTGGTGGAATATGTGTTGTGTCTGCTAGCACAGTATAAATCTGTGTAGACGGAATGTACAAGCTTGGATCTCTGGGATCGTTGTCACCCGTGCCCTGAGTCCGATCCCTTCCTGGTGAGCTCCTTCTTCCGTTCATGTCCTCTTCCATGTCTTCTGTTGCTGGATGATCTACATAGTCAGCAGTGAATGGAATTGCTTCTACTGGCAAAGATGTTGGAGCAAGGTAAAATTCAGGTTTAGGTTGGATGGTCTCAGAGGTTTGCCCCAGTGAGGAGACAGTGCCTTTGTGTTCCTGCTCTTTATCATTCCAGGGAGAAGAATCACTTCTGGATGGACTTCCAATGAATGTACCATTGGCTGGTTGCTCAGTACCTTCATCATCATCACTGACTGTTTGATGACTGTCATGGATGTCGTTGCCCACACCTCCAACTATGTCATTATTCTCTTCTTGGGTTTTGCTCAAATTCCCGCCGCTTTCTTTGAAACGACCATCAATTGGAGGAAGCAGAGATGAGGGTGGCACCAGTGAAATGGGGACCGTAACCAACGTGTCAATCTTGGGCACAGCTGGGATACTCTGGGTGCCCTCAAAATCTTTCTTGGGTGAGCTTTGAGAGCTGTTTAACAGAGTTCCCTGCTCCCTAAGAGATGGAATCCCCAAAGAAAGGTTTTTGTCCACGTGCTGTTCTGAAGAGCTGCTGTAGGCAATAGTGGAGGTAGCTTTTGAGACGTTTACACTCTCTTCTGTATTTGACACAGTAAAGACATTTTCCTTGCTCTGTGTTTCAAGCTTGGTCAGATTAGCACCAAGGTTGCCATTGGCATCATCAGTTTCATTCCCCATGGAATCCTGCAGGCCCAGCCCATCATTTTTCTTGAAAAATGTGGGAGGAGTGGGCGAATATCCTTCGGTGATGTCCACTGACACGGGGAACTCCTCAGGCATTCCCTTAGTTTCATAGCTCTCGGTTGTTGGCCCATTCTTCTCCCCAGAGTGGTCATAAGACAGGTCCTCGTGGAAGTTGATAAAGTTGTAATCATAGTAAAAGTCATCCACAAAGGCGTTGCTGTTACCACGACCACCATTCTTTTTGCTATGGACGGACATAAAACCATCTTCGGGAATAATGTTCTCACTGTGCTGTTTGGGAATCCCTTTGAGTACTGGACGGTCAGGGATGTGGCCGATCTCATTGAAACGCTCATGGCTGGAGGCCCCGCTGCCTACCCATTCTGGGCTGAAGGACATGGTTGGCTTTGGACATTGTGGTAAGTTGCATGCGTTCTCAGAGACTGGCTTTTCAGAAATATTGCACGCAGCTCCAGTGTTGTTTTTGCAGTAAACCTGCCGCAATTTCAGTCCACTGCCACAAGTTGCTGAACACTAAACAAACAACATGAAAAGAGAAAAGGTTGAAAGGAGTGAATGAGGCTGTCATAAAGCAGTTGTCAAAGTGTTTAATACTGGGAGCTCAAGATGTGCTACAAAATTGACTTCAATCTTGAACGAGAACAAGGCAAAGACGAGGCCTCATGACCTTTAGTCCTTGAGTAGAAGAATAAAGGCATCATCTGAACTACCCGCCATTCACAGAGTGAGTGTGTTTATGTGTGTGTGCATGTGTGGTGGTGTTTGTGTGCCTGTGTGGGTTGGCATGCGCAGGTGCATGTGAAGCAGCTTCCAATAGAAGGGGCATTTTTCTACTTGGCACCAGAGGAACTGAGAGTCCTGTGCCTTGGCATACTGGGCATTTCCTACCCTGGTTTCCAGTATTAATATCTGGGTTGGAGCAAAGCAATGTCACAGCCTGGCTGGCTACCTTACGCTCGTCTGAACCCTGCAAGTGGATGAAGAAAATACTACCTGTCTATAACAGGTCTCCAACGCTGGTGTCTTTAATATAAACTATACTGATAATAATGCCGCGAGGGCAGTTGAGGGGTTGGACATCAACCTGATACTTGAGAATTATTTTGAGAATATAAAATTATCAGTGACGCAGATCTGGAGAAAGGGGGTGTCTGAATATGCTTCGCTATTCATTCTTTCTCTGGGGCCAATCATGAAAGTTAAGAGTAAGGGGTCATGAAATGGACAGCTGCACTGAGTGCCACTTCCCACCCACCCTAGGGGGGAAGCACTCGGCTTCCTAGGCAGTGAATACCTTCTTCCTTGAAGCCGCTCTGTCCTCCATCCCCATCAGATTTTGTGTGGACTACAGGCTACTTCTTTCCCGGGCTTCATCTGGTGGAGCTTCCTTTGCGGAAGGCTGCCAAATATTACAACACCTTAGGTGTGGCGCCGCGGCCATGGCGACTGACGCTGGACGCTGGGGATCACGGTTCAATTCCCGGCTCCGTGAGCAGGGGTCTGCCCAGCACCATGTGACTCTGGGCAATAGCTCGCTTAATCTTCCCAACGGCCCCCAGCGTCGAGATACCACTTCGGGGGTGATTTGTGCGCTATACTAGTACTGGATTTACATTTATGTCAGACACATGGCCAGAGAGATCACTCGCTCCATCCCCACCCAAACATAAGGGGCTCCCTTCGCCCCCCAGGGGAGAATAAACGGGTTTGTCTGAAATAAGAGGTGCGTTTAGTTGCTCTCTGGTGCATTGACGGTATAGAGAGGGCTTGTGCATGGTTATGTGTGTTTGTGATTCATGATCACTGTCACACAGCTTCTCCCACTGCTCTTCTCCAGCACCTGCTAAAGGCTGCCCAATTAAACTTTCAGGGACAGAAGACCACAGATAAGCACCAGCCACACACCAACAGCTCAAGGGCTGGACTTGGGATAGTCTAGACACTAGAAATGACATAAAAAATCATATCTCAGATCATCGTTCGTCTCTTTTTTTTTAACATATATTGAATTGAGTATATTGGTCAGAAATTCACTTCATTTAAATGTCACCCATATTTCGTTTGAGTGCCCTGCAGCTCCCCATAAGCTCCCTGGAGTCTCAATAGCTTCGCAGTTCTCCGAAACATCCACTAAGCTTCCTGAATTCACCCACTGGGAGTTGAATTACCTGCTTTTGTTGCCCTTCTCTTCTTAGTCAGTGGGTCCTTTTGGAACTGGCTATGACATGTTCTGGGTACTGTTCCAGCACTGGTGGCCGTCCTGCTCCTCAGGGGCTGAGGTGGACTGGACTATGAGGAACGGGTGAGTGCAAAGTATGCTTTCACCCAAACCTCAGTGGTTGCCGCCTGTCCTACAACAGGTGGACTGGTATAGTTATGAGCTTCCTGCCTAGCACACCCTGTGCTTGCCATCAGTGCTGCCATGTCAGGGATGACTCAAGTGAGAGTTTGGTGTACTCCTGATGCGATTAGTAGGATCTAAACCTAAATTAAAGGGGAAGATGCAGTCAGATATTTGGTAAATTGGCCCAAATCTGTCAGCGGGAACAATGGCTGTGTAACTGTCCTCTGAGGAGCAGTAAGCCGTCTCTAGTCCAGGTTTTGGTGGATCTTGGAGGACTCTTTGACCCATGTGTAACTACTGAAAAAAAGACATCTTAAGGCCCCAGACTTCTCATACCCGATGTGATGGACCCTGCGGGAAGCATGCTCGCCCACTCCTGTTAGCTCACCTCGGACCAGTTGCCGGCTTCCCAGTCTGACGGGCAGTGGATCTCCCGGTTGCACGGAACACTGGATCCTGGCTTGGGAAGGTGGCCGCATTCAGCAGCTGGAAGGGCTCTCTGCTCGTCCAACCCCACACTCTGGGTGCAGAGAACAGCTCTCCGCACAAGGCCCGACTCCCCACATGTAGAGGAACATGTCTGCCACTCACCGACCCACCACCTGCACCAGAACAAGCAGCAGATTCACACATTTGAAAATATCAACTGAGAATTTTGCAAAGGCTTGAACCTTCCCAAACTCTGGCACAACCAAACTGAAAGTACTGGCAAATAGTGTCAGATACAGGCAGGCTGTGAACTTGATGTGCTGGGGCTCTCTCACATCCTGACCTTGTGCACACACATCACCCTTGCAGCTGATGGACATACACAGATTGGGCTCTGTAGTAAATGGGTCCACGAGCAATTAAGTTTCAAGTAGGCTTTATTCAGGATGAAGAACAGCTTGACATCCACAGCAGGAACAGCTTAGAAAACCAACCGCTCCCTTCAGAAACCGCTAACTCACCTCCCCACATTCTACCATGACCTCACAGGTTCTAAGAACCACAAGCGTGACATGAGCATGGAATACCACACACCTCCCCCTTAAACAAAAAACAAAACAAAAAGAAAGAAGAGAAAAGAAAATAGAAAAAACACTAATAACGTACAAAATCCCTGAATTTCTAAGGAGCAAGTTTCACACGAGAACTCTTACGTGAAACACTTGAATCATGAAAACAATTAGTGGAAACAGCAGTAGAAGGACTGTCATGAAGAAAGGAACTAGAAAAATTATCATTGGAAACATTCTCATGAACAGTAATGTCAAAAGTGCTAACATTGGTTACATTATCATGACAAGATCCTTCATTCTGAGGAGAAAGATGATCAAAAACTTAATGAGTACCAGAAAAGCAAGAATCATCATTAACAACATGTGGGAGCTCAGAGAACTCCAGATTGGAATGTTGAAACGTAGACTGAGAAAAATTAGGTTTGCATAAGGAAATGCGTTGAAAATTCCAAATCTTACCACCCTCAACTCTCACGGCTTTACTAAAAACCTCAGTCACAACAACAGGACTAGACCATCTAGAAACACCTTTGCGAACAAGACCACCAAATTTCACGCGCACAAAGTCGCCAACACGTAACTTAGGAGAGTTGGTTTTCTGGGGAAAACTTTGTGAAATTTTCGCTTCGTATTTGCTAACACGATCCCTAACACCTTTAAGATCCAATTCCAAATAATCACGATCCTTGGCCCTCAACCACCAGGGCATGAGTTTGGAACCAGGTTTCCTACAACGCAACATCTCAAAAGGAGATAACCCAGTCACAGAATTAGGGGACATACGATAAGTGAAAAGGGTAGCTTGTAAAGCCTCTCTCCACTTCAAACCACTACGTAAAGCTAACTGACTCCTTAATGACCCTGTTAAAACGTTCAACTTGACCGTTTGCTTGACGAAAATAATTTGAAACTCTCTTATGAGTAATACCACAGCTGGAAAGAAAAGATGTAAAAACAACACTGACAAACTGAGGACCATTATCGGAGATAATTTCTTCAGGCAAACCTTCTCTGCAGAAAACTTCATTCAAAAATTCGATAATGACATCAGAATTGACCTTCTCAACAATTTTCAATTCAGGCCACTTAGAAAAGTAGTCGACCAAAACAATAGCAAACATATCTTTACCAGACTGATAATTAAAAGGACCAATAATGTCAACACCTAACTTATGCCAAGGACTCTGGACAAACTCAATGGGGGTAATGCCACCAGCAGAAATGGGTTTAACAGTCTTATCACTCAAAGAACAAGGGGTGCAGTTCCTGACCCACCTGTCAATCATAGCATCCATACTGGGCCACCAGTAAAATTCCCTAATTCTTCTCTTCGTTGTGGACATCCCCATATGCCCTTCGTGAGCAAGATTGCAAATAGACTCTCTGATATCTCTGGGAGGAACAATTTTATCAGATCTAAAAACCATGCCAAGATTTTCCATCAATTCATCCCTAACTTTAAAGAAAGAAGCTAAATCACCACTCAATTTCCTCTCTTCAGGCCAACCATCCCTTAGAAAGGCTCTTACCTTCATCAGGACGTCATCCAGTTGCATCGCTTGTGCCCATAAGGCTTCAGAAATCAAGTTGGAATGATCGTTACCAGAAATAATGTTAACGTCACACAGAGTAAAAGCAACATCACATTCCTCGGACTGCACAATATTAGAACTATCACGAATAGGAAATCGTGACATGAAATCTGCATGAACATTGAGACGTCCAGGAACATAAACTACCTCATATCGATACTCTTGCAACTTGGCAGCGAGTCTCGCTAAGCGAGCAGTAAGAATCCTACCCCCACCTGCTGATAACATACTGACAAGAGGTTTATGATCTGTCCTCAAATAAAATTTTGTACCCCAAAGAAATTGGCGGAAATCCTGGACCGCCCAAGTACAGGCAAGTAACTCCTTCTCTATTGTAGAGTAATTAAACTCAGCGCCACTCAGAGTTCTAGAAGCATAAGAGACAAGATACTCTCCAAATTTATCTTTTTGCATCAAAACTGCACCAAGGCCAACATTGCTAGCGTCCACACACACAATACATTCTTTGGTAACAGAAAATGTTTTTAGGAAAGGGGCCTCAATAATTTTACTTTTGAGAGTGTCAAAAGAAACTTGTTGGTCATTACTCCATACAAATTTTGCCTGTTTTTTAAGTAAAGATCGTAAAGGATAAACAATTGTTGAATAATTCTGTACGAATTTTCCATAAAATTCAGTGAGACCAAGAAAGGATAATAACTGCTCCTTGGAGGTGGGAACAGGAGCTGAGGTAATACTCTTGACATGGTTGATTTTGGGCTTGATGCCATCACTAGAAATTTCATGGCCCAAATACTCAACATTAGACTGTCTAAATTTACATTTGGAAAACTTCAAAGTAAGACCTTTTTCCTGCACATTGCTTAAAACTGAATGTAGATTACAATCATGTTCTTGAAAATCTTTGCCAAAGATTAATATATCATCTTGAAATGCTATTGCCCCTTTACAATTCTTTAATAACTCTTTCATCAAACGTTGGAAAACAGAGGCGGCACTAGCCAACCCGAAGGGCATCCTCAAATATTGAAACATACCTTCCGGGGTAACGAATGCAGTAAATTTTTTGGAATCTTCGTGCAATTCCACCTGGTGGTATGCACTGGCCAAATCAATTGTGGAAAACACAGTGGCACCAGAAAGAGAAGAAATTAATTCGTGAATATTGGGTAGAGGATGTTTGTCAACCCAGATTTCTTGATTCAAACTGCGAAGATCAACACATAAGCGGAGATCTCCTGAAGTCTTAAGTGACAAAGCTATAGGGGAAACCCATGGGGAAGATTCAACAGGTTCAATAATTCTTTTTAAAATAAGGTCATCCAAAATTTCTTTAAGTTTGCTTCTATAGGCTAACGGAACATTCCTAACCTTATGTCTAACCGAGACAGCATCATCATTAAGGATTATTTTGTGTTTAAAATTAGAGAATTTTCCAAGAGTATCTTTAAACACTTCAGGAAAATTCAACTTAAGATTGTTTACAAAAACGGAATCCTCAGGAAACTTACAAGTATTAGTTTCAGACAAAGAATGTACATTCAAATCCGTAAAACAGACGGGGGGATTGGAATTGGGATCAAGTTTGATTCCTAAATCGTGTTGATGTGGCCACCCCAGGATAGCTACACCCTTAGTAGCCACATACACCTTCCCTTTGGTGACTCTATCTTTGACTTGGATAGTAGCCCAAAAGAAACCCTCGAGACTTATTTTTTTTCCAGTGTAACCTCCGGGTTGGATATTAGATATTAACAATTCCCTGTCTTTCCACAAATCATTGAACAACTTCAAACCAATGATAGTATACTAAGAACAGGAATCTATCATTAATTCAATAGAAATATTGTCAATTAATATGGGCCAAGAAGGAAATTGTTTACGTTCAAGTTCATCAACAGAAAGTATGCAATTAAAACTATTGAGAACTTCTTCTTCTTGAGAAATGTAGTTAACTTTTTGGAGAGAACGACAAACATTACCAAAATGTCCCTTTCTCTTGCATTTTACGCATATTCGATCCCAAGCAGGACATCCTCTGTAATTGCCAAGATGGTTAGGACTTCCACACCTATAACATGCAATATTTCTTTTGGGAAAAATTTTGTTATCAGAAAAGTTCTTGTTATCTACGAACTTCTTATCAACGTCCTTCTTGAAAACACCTTTAGAACTAGAAGACACTTGGCTTTTAACTAGAGAAACTTCCGGTTCAGTAACCAGTGGTTTAGGTGTAGATGTAGTACCTCGGATCTCAGATACAAATAATTCGGACTGCTCAATTCCCTTGGCAATATTAATTACTGCACTAAGAGAAGATTCAGTGCCTAACCAAAGTCTCTCTTGGATTTTTTTGCTCTTAGTACGCATCATGATCTGGTCTCTGAGAACCTGTTCATAAGAAATCGTTTCAAAAGCACAATAACAAGCTAAGGAACGTAAAGCGGAAACATAATCCTCAATAGATTCATCTTATTTCTGTACACGAGAATAAAACTTGAACCTCTCCATAACTGTGTTGATTTTCCTACCAAAACGAATTTTCATTTTTCTGATAGCTTTCTCAAAAATATCAATATCTCCAGCTTCATCAATAGGAGGAAGGTTGTCAAATTCTTTGATACCAGCGCCCCCTAAACAATGTCTCAAAAGGGCTAGTTTGCGCTTGGCAGAACAACCATCCTTTTCAAGAACATCAACATAGGCCATAAACATTGGAAACCATAAATCCCACTCAATGTTGGGATCACCAGCAGACTGCAAAAAATGTGGAGGAGCTGCAATATTAGACATTCTGAAAAGAATAAATGAAGTCTATGGAGTGTTCCAAGTTTTATGTGGAAACGAAGCAAAAGAAATACCTTAAGATGAATGACAGATGTTATACCAGTGAGAAAATGATGATTAGAGGCTCCAGACGCTGAGAAAGAAAAAAACGACAAAAATAACCAAGATGGAGGCACGTAAATGATGTCACCGCGTCAGACGAGGTGAGAGGTGATTCCCACAATGCCTCGCGATCTCCCACAATGCCTCGCAATGTTCCACAATGCTTTACGTTCTCCAGCGAAGCTCGGAGACACGTAGGTGAGATGCGCGCAAGGAGAGAACACTGGGGTAAGTTTGAACAGCACGCTCACCAACGGCAAGGAGATAATTCTAATTAAAGTATGAAATGACTAAACAAATATTACCGATCCGGTGAATGTAATCGAACAGATGAACTGGATCGGAGTAATCTTTGAGCTCGAATTCAACTCCAGTTGAAGAGCGATGATCAAAAATGAAGGAAAAGTGAACGTTGTTCTTCGTATCCTTGTAAGCCTTGTAATTCTTGAAAACAGATGCTCCCGATCGTCGCCAAGAAATGTGTAGTAAATGGGTCCACGAGCAATTAAGTTTCAAGTAGGCTTTATTCAGGATGAAGAACAGCTTGACATCCACAGCAGGAACAGCTTAGAAAACCAACCGCTCCCTTCAGAAACCACTAACTCACCTCCCCACATTCTACCATGACCTCACAGGTTCTAAGAACCACAAGCGTGACATGAGCATGGAATACCACAGGCTCCAAGTGATCAGCGTGCAGGAGAGCCTTTAGATGATGGGTGAATGCAGGCTGTGATAGTGGGGTGGGTGGTCCTCTCGGAGGCTGGGATGCTGGAGGGAACCCCTAAGATACTGGGTGAAGCTAGACTGCGAGTAGGGGCCAGTGTGGCCTCTCAGGCGCCAGGACTGCTGGAGCCAGACACCGGGTGAGTCTACGCTGGGAGTAGTAGGGTAGGGCTCCTTCCAGATGCTGGGAGTGGAGGAATACCCCCGCCCGACACCGGGTGAGTCTAGGCTGGGAGTAGTAGGGGAGGGCCCCTTCCAGAGGTTGGGAGAGCAGGAGCCTGGAGCTCCCCAACACTAGGTGAGTCTAACCTGGGGGTGGGGAGCTGGTGGGACCTTTTAGATGCTAGAACACTTGCAGACACTGGGTGAGTGTAGGCTGGTAGAAGTAGGGTAGGGCTGGGTGTGCAGGAGCCCGGCCCCCCGACACTGGGTGAGTCGAGGCTGGGAGTGGTGTGTCCTCTTAGAGTCTGGGAGAGCTGGAGCCCCCTCAGGCACTGGATGAATGTAGACCTTGGCCATGCGATCCCCTGGGGACGGGATGAGTGCAGGATCCAACTTTAAAGTGCAGGGAGTACTGACAGTGCAGAAGCTACATCTGAAATGGATACAGGCAGACTGGGCATGTTGGGAACTGTTGGGGCACCCTCAAGCTTGAATGACGTCACAACAGGCTATGATTGCCAGATTACACTGGCCATATTTTTCTAG
This sequence comes from Lissotriton helveticus, assembly GCF_964261635.1. NCBI lineage: Eukaryota > Metazoa > Chordata > Amphibia > Caudata > Salamandridae > Lissotriton > Lissotriton helveticus. Next base: position 1,931,973,984 of record NC_136061.1, read on the forward strand.
CTGATGAATTAGGTAGGAATGCCCAACCCCAGGCCAGCGTCTTTGGCAGTGGGGCTACTCAGCAGCTGGTGTCGAGAACATTATGGGAAAGTTATGAAAGTGAGATTTCTTCACCAGCCAGTAGCATGAATCCACTCCTTCAGCCACTGCAGAGCAACCGGTTCCCCCAACCTTTAACACCCTCCAGTCCTTGGTGGGGGGGCCAGTTAGCCAAAGGCCAATGATTATCTGTGAGATGTGGGATGCTAAATAGCCCCTCTTCACATCCTGCACGGCGCAGGGTGTCCTCGCTTTGCTTTACACCACTGACCAATAGCTGTATGGACCAGTGTATCACATCTTATATGAATGAGGAGCACCAATCAGCAAGGCACCGTGTTTCCAGTGCTTGGTTTTTATATCTCAACCTAATGCGCTCTGGTGATTGTAGTCTGGTTGTGCATCCATCAGAATGGACCACATCATGAAAACAGAAGTTTAGCATGCGACAGCCTGGCACCTTCACTGAGTGGTGCAGCTGTTTTATAAGATCATGCCTGGTGTGTGGGCCCGCTGACACCTTTCCCACAGAAAAATACTGACCATTTGATCACGTTTTTTGAGATGCTGCGAAGGCTTGGACATGATCCATAAATAGAACTTACTGTAAACTAATTTGTTTTTATTTTAAATATTCACTTTCTGATTTTGTTTATTTTAATGATCAATTAGGTCATAAGCAGAACTGTGAATACATTTTAAATTGCATTCTTCTTATATTTACTATTTTAAGTATGAAAGGGGAAAAAAATACAAACTTTAGTTGAGTTACAAATTTTTGTACTAGTTGGGGCATTACAATTCACTGAGGCTTGCATAAACTGGCTATGTGGCAACCCTATTACTCTTACTACTTTAAGTATGAAAGGGGAAAACATACCAACTTCAGGTGATGTTACTCATTTTTAGGTCTTGCCTTCGCAACGCACATGCGTTGCAAAGGAAAAAGACCTTTTCTGCGCGCTAAGGCTTTTCAGCAAAGCACGTGCACGCGTTCCATTGCCTTCAAGGGCAACACGTGCACGTCAGGAGATTCACTCGCGGGAGCACGCGCCACCATCTGGCAGCAATTATTGCTCCCGCTAGTGAATCGCACCCGCCTCCACCTCTCCCCCCCACCGCACGAGGCGCTCGTGTTTGTTGCTTGTTTTCCTTCCATTGAAACAGCGATCAGCAGCATACAGTCGTGGCAAACGGACCCCAGGGGGCATACAGCGCTCTCTCGTACAGTTTCATATTTCCTTCACAGGCCCGGCACTTGCCTTAATGCAAGAGGCGAGAATGTGTTCAGGATGAACCACTACTCGGTGAATTTAGCGGAGTGTGTGTTTAAACATTCACTTAAAAAAATTTTTTTACCCTGGGTGCTCAGTCACATGCAACGTGTAAGTGCCACATCGGAGATTGCCTAGCTTGCGCAGCAATGTTACATACTGGTTTCGCTGATGCTGTGGGGCACCCGTTACTGGGAATGCGTGCAGGCCTCTGTGTAGCGCTGGCGCCGCGCTCTTCGAGCCTGTGGTGACCTTCCTTTGAGTTCTTCAGAGCTGCTTCAATCCTTTGTTCTGCTGGCGGGCTGCCATATAAGGCTACTGGTGCACTTGTCAGCCGTCTCTTATCAGGCCAGTGCTGGCAACGTGATAGGGGCCTAGAAGACAGACCAGTCCTCGCACTGGGGCAGTGGTGTCAGCAGGGTTGCCGGTGTAGGCCTCTCACAGTGCTTGCGCGGCTTCGCAGGTTATGGACCTTCAAGGCCAGATAACGCCAGTGCCGGGCCGGCCACTCCGTATCGGGCTTTGCCTCACCTCGCGGGAGTCCAGAAACGTTCCGTTCCGGTGCGCCTACTTCTTATTGCACTGCCCAACCCCTCAGCTGGCAGACGGCCGCAGAGACATAAGGGACATGTTAATTCACGTTGGACCCATCTCCGGTACAAAACCTCGAAGTGTGGCTGATTGATGTCTCAGCACAGGCTTGGAATGCTTCCCCGTGCCTTTGATTCGGGCTGGTGTCTGTGTCAGTCATAAAGTAACTCTCCCAAGTAAGGTTCTGTTTGCGCCGCTCCGGTTCAGCGGGCTCAGGCAGGGGATGTGAATACAGATAATGCGAGTCTCCCGGACCCCCGTCCTGCGCACGCTTTCTGCACAGTCCTGCGAGAGGGAGGGAGGTTCCATTTAAAACCAGAATTCTATCGGATGTCTCCACAAGTCCAGCGGCCGCGCGACATCCTGTGCCAGGGCACAAAACAGAGCCCGATAGAGACCCGTTTCCAGCCCCCTTTAAACAAGCATTGGCATAGCCAATAGGTCTCGCCTTTGGGACCTTGAAAGTAAAAAAAAAAAGAAGTATAAGACTTCACGTTTGCATTAACTTCGTATTTAGGATGCAGTAAATGTAGACGTGAAGTCTTACACTTCAGTTTTTTGTTTTTTTTACTTACAAGGTCCCAAAGGCGAGACCTATTGGCATTGCCAATGCTTGTTGTGCTAGCCGGGGCATTACGATTCCACTGAGGCTTGCATAAAAACAAGCTATGTGGCAACCCTAGCTGTGTGATGTAACACCCCCATGAATATTAAGCTACAGGATATAGATGGTGAGGCAGTGATCAATTTTAGAGAGATAGGATACTTTGGGTGGAAGGTAGGGATGTTGGGTTGAGGATAGGACTGCAAGATCGGACTGGCTTATATGGCAATCAAGTCGTGCTCAATGGATTAGTTTGACAGATCAATGTGTTGGACAGTTTATTAGCAGTTTGTAGACCTATTTTATGGTCTGTTGGGCAAGTTTTTACTATTGATTTCCCTGATATTACCAGACATATTGCCTGCAATAAACACAAATCCATGAAGTCTCCCATACCTTGCAAAATACCCATACACTGTGTCTTTACAAGGTCAAAAGTGGCCTGATTTGCAAATGTGCGCCACATATTTTAACTACGTGGTTCGCTAGGGGGGCCACTTTCATTTAGGTGCCAGCGTCGATTTTTTGTCCCAGCCCAAACCTGAAGGACAGGTATTCTGGTAAGCAGATGACAGTAGATACCAGGGTGCAATAAGTGCGGTGGCACTGGGGCCAGAGGCAAGAGGGAGAACACAGAACCCTGATTATTGCAGTACGTCACAGTTCAAACAGGGGGCTCATTTTCATTCTGGCACTAGGGCCCATGACACACTGGCTATGCCACTGACAGATACCAGGGATGAAGACCTCTCAGATGGCTAATGCAGATGAAAGAGGAAAATCCAAAACTACTAAGATGGTCCATCTCCCTACAGGGAATGGACTTTGAAGTGGAACACCGACCAGGGACTGCCCATGCCAATGCAGATGGACTTTCCACGTTCTTCCACTTAGACAATGAAGACTCCCTAGGGCAAGGTTAGTCTAATCACCTTTCATTTGGGGGGGGTGGGGGGGGGTGAGAAAGTGCCATTTTTTTGCATGGTATGCCCCCAAGTTTTGCTGAATTGCTGATGTACTTTGACTGAGTGTGCCCTGAGCTCCTGCCAATCCGGTGCCCGGGCCTGTATTCCTTCCCTAAAACTGTGTTGAAGCTAAAACCCATTTGGTATCTCAGGCCACATGTCAGCCCCTGGTAAATGGCACCATAGGTACCCGGGGCATTGTGACCAGAGAAGACCCCTAAGGGCTGCAGCACTTATTGTGCCACCCTTAGGGGCCCTGCACCCTGACATACACACACTGCCTTTGCAGGCTGAGTGTCCTGGTGCAGAATTAAACAAAGAGTCGACATGGCACACATCCTTGTGTGCCATGCCCAATAACCCACTGCCCTGGCATACATCAGTCGCCCCTCTAGCTGGGTGCCCTGTGCCAGTGGTGTGGGCACAGGTGCGTGAGCCCTGTGCCCCTACAATACACAGGGCCATTCCTGGGCACTGTAAGTGCAGTGATGCCATTAAGAGTATATGGTGCTGGGAGGTTGTCATTACGAACTCCAAAGCACCATAATGGCTACACTGAAGACTGACAAGTTTGATATCAAACTTCTCAGCACATTAAACCCACACGGATGTCAGTGTGGGATTTAATGTAAAATGCACTACAGGGGGCATCTTAGAGATGCCCCCTGAAACCTAACCTACAATCCACGTCTTGTCTGGGAGGCTGCCTAGGCTGCCATACAGCAGACATGTTGCTGGACCCCTGGGTGGAGAGCCCCCCGCTCTCCTGGGCCTGCAACAATGCACATTCTGGGCGAGGTGCCCCCAGCCAATCCTCCCCCAGGATGGGCAGGGGGAAGCTTCAAAGGCATACCGCCTTTGTGAGCTTCTCCAGGCCACTTGCTGTACTCAGCAAATGCCCCCCACCGGTTCTGACCCCCACTCTGGCGGGAAGACTGGTGGGAAACCCTACGTGAGGAAAGGGGGTGCCAGCCAAGCCAACTCCACCCCTCAGGTGGGAGAGGAGAGGTGAAGCACAACTCCGGGCTCCGGCCATCTTGAGGATGGGGAGCCCTGCCCAATCAGAGATAGGCTCCTGTCCCCTTCCCACAGAAGAGGAGCAGGATAGGAGGTGTACTCACGCCAGGACAGGGACCTATCGGTCCCTGCCCTTCCCCTACCTATAACACCCCTAAATGTAGTATTTAGGGGCACCCTGAACCTTCCTTCCTCCGATCCTGATTTTGAAACAAGAAAGAAGACCAAGAAAAAGCTGCTAACAAGCGGATAACACCAACTGACTTGGCCCCAGCCCTACCGGCCTGTTGATCCTTGAACCTGCTCCTGCTAAATCCCGGCATCTCCTGCGGACAGCAACCTCGAGAACCCCGGAGGACCTGCCTGCCTTGACCCTCTTAGAGACTGGGACTCCCATGAGCATTAGTTCTGGTCAAACAGCAAAACCCCTGGTGCCAGCCAGGAACCGCGAATCCAGCACACTCTGCACCCGCAGAGCCCGTACTGTGCCTGAGTGGACAAAGATCCTGTGGACCTCCCCCTGGCGATTCTGACCTGGAATCCAGTGCCTAAGGACCCTCCTCGATGACCCAGACAACGCCTGCACCCTCAGAACCAGGGACCCCTCCAACCGCAACCAGCAGAGGGTAAGATTTCCCGACGTCAAAAGACACCCCTGCACCCGGCGCCCCCCCTGGCCCACTATGCCCAACTCTGGGGTGCCTACCCCTCGAAGTGTGGGTCACTCCTGAAGAATCTCTGTCCCCGAGCCTGCATCATTTGTTCCCTTTTCAAGATCTCCATTGAATAACATTGAGCGCCCGATGGTTCAAAAGCACCCTGCACCCACTGGCGTAACAAAAATTTAGGGGGCCTCCCTGCACGGTACAAAGAGGGGCCCCCTACAGGCTCAATCAGGAGCTCTCTGGCAAGAGTGCAGTGCCGAGGGGGCCCCCTGGAGCTTGGAGCCCCAACGCACTGCGGGGGCCGGTGTTACGCCCCTGCCTGCACCCAGCAGCCCGAGTGCCCCTGGCAGTGCAACCTTTGTCCTATCCTACTTCCCCATTTGCCCTGAGCAAGTGACCAGATGCCCAGCTCCCACAGCCGCGTGGCCTGCTAACCAGCAGCCACCAACCAAAGGCCCCCTGCCTCTCATTGGATAACATTGGGCCTAACCACCTCTGCACCCGGCTGCCCCTGTGCCGCTGAGGGTGTACCAACTGTACCTACCTGACCCTAGGAGACCCCTGAGTCTATGCCCAGAACCTTAACTCTGCCAGTCGAGCACTTACCTAAAAGCTGATAACTCACTTTTCTTCCATAGGCTAACATTGGCTGGTTTCACTTGGAAATTATTTTAAGTGTGTAGTTTTGGAACTTTAAAATATTCATCTAAAATCAGCTGAACAACGAATTCTGATTTACTCACCTGTTATCAGGAGAGACCTCAGTGCTGCATCTTGTAGCCCAGTGCTGACCCTGAAAAGTAATTTTAACCGTACTTACCAGTAACTTGAATTTCCTTCCATAGGATATCATTTGCTGAAAAAGTCTCCAAGTGTCGATTTTTGAAACGTACAAATTTTCTTTAAAAATCGTGCCAACGATAAAAACGTAATTACTTGCCTGTTTTAGATAGATGTCCCACTGCTGAACCTAGGAGCCCAGCACTGGATTACAAAAGTAACGTGAACATACCTTACCTGCCAAATGAATTTCCTTCCATAGCATAACATTGGTAATTTCACCTGGAAAAGTTTTCAAGTGTCAACTTTTAAAATACAATAATATTCCTTAAAAATCACTACTGTAACCAAAACGCTTTTACTCACTTGTTTACAGGAAATGTCCCTGGACTGAATCTAGGATCCAGTCCTGTGGTTAGCAAAGTAATGTGAAAAGTAATCAATTGCATTTAGCTAGAAATTCCAATTGAGCTCAATGTTATATTGTGTTTGAAATTGTGTTGCCCATTGCAACAACTGTAACTATTGCATTCAAAAGTCTATTGCTTATTTGAAAAGTATTAAACTAAAGTATCTCATTCTGAGAAAGTATATTTTGATACCTTTTTGGTTCTAAAATAAAATAACTATATCTTTTGATACAAAACAATTGGCCTTGGGTTCAGTTCTTGAGTGTGTGAGACCATTTGCTGACTGAGTGTGTACAACAAATGCTTTAAACTGTCCTCTGATACTGCCTTACTGCTCGACCAAGCTACCACTTTAGAGAGTAAGGTTATGTCTAACTTTAGCCTCTGCCAAACCTCTGGGGACTGTGGACTCTTTGCACACTGTACCTTACTTTGGTCCAGTATATACAGAGCCACTTTCTTACACCCTGAACCTCCCATATCTCACATATATTTATTTGCCTTGGGATGAATAGGACCACCTGAAGGGTTGAAGGGCCCCCTACATCGTTGGGGGCCGCCACCCCACAGGTGCTGCAGGTTGCTGGTTACACCCCAAAGCATTATATTCTAAGCAATTACCAGCATAGAAATATGCAGATTTAAAGTCTCTGAGGCACAGCTCTCCAATTTAAATTGCAAAAGGATAATTGAAGTTTATAAATGAAAAGTTTGACACAACGTCATAAATAGAACAGACAAGTTTTAATCAGCTTTTGTGGGCTCTGACTGGTGGAAATGCACAGATCATTTAAAATAGTATCAGAGCACTGGTCACCATTTGTACGTAATTGTATACTAGGGTGGTTGCTCAAATCTGGAAGAAGGAGCATAGCTTCTGCTTAGGGTTTGATCTCCTGTGGTAAGTGACCAGGGCCGGACTGGCCATAGTGGGCATCGGGCGGTTCCCCGTGAGGCTGGAAGGGTGGGGTCGATTTTGACACAAAATTGCCAGGGCTGCTTTGGGTTTCCAGTCCGGTTCTGTAAGTGGCAACCAACTCTTTTGAAAGAGGCAAACACCCTAAAGTTGATATAGGCTGACATGTGAGCCAGTTGCACGCCTGGTGCTTGTGGTGATGAATTGCCTTGTGCTCAACTCCACAGCCAGCATCGCTGCAAATAAAGGTTAAGGTAAGATTAATCCAAAGTCAGTTACCATGAATCGGATGGCTGTGTGCTGTGCTGCCTGCAACCAGAGTCCAGTCTGTCTGGATGAACGGTAGCATCTTATTGAGGGGCCTCATCTGGTATTTATGATTAAATGACCTCCTGAATCTCATGGGATCGGAGCTCTTTGGAGGTAGACCGTAGTTATTCTGAGTTCAACTTCACCCACTTCTTTTGGACCTTTATCATTTGATCTCAAGGATTTTCTTCTACCCATTTTCACTTTTGGAGTCTCTGATTTGCTACCAGTTCTTGCAGATTTATGTTATACTGACCTATTCTTGCTTACCTTCTTTACTCCTTTTACTCAATTGTCTGAGATGGTAGAAATGCAGTTTGAACACTTCCACATAATAGAGTCCCCTCCTGTGCTCCTGTGCAAAGGACATGAGGATTACAGCCAGGAGAGTTGGTGATTTCAATTCTTTTTACAGCAATTCTGTTTAGGCCCCGTTCCATTTAGGAAATGCAAATTTGGAGGTTCCAGAAGCGTTCCACTGTGTGTAGGTTGAAAACTTCCCTCCATGCCACCATGGGCATTGTTTCCAGTCCTACACTTTATACTCACAAACAATTGGTATTTCATGTGTTTGTCTAATCCATTTGATAGAAGCAAACTAAGGCTACAATGCACAAAATACTGACATCCCTTTACCGCTACCCACCCCGAAATCCTAAAATGAACCTTTGCTCAATTTACCACTACCCTAGCCTAGACATGGTGTGCATCATGGTATCTGTTTGGAAATAGATATGATGTAATCTAGGGCTTGAAGGTTACCTCCAGAAGAGACAGAAATTGGGTCCGCCGTGGCCCACCTGACCGCACCCCTGGCCCATCCAGATCAAAATTCCTGGAGCCGGGCCTGCTTGGGACACGGCAGCATCATCTACGTTGAAAGCAGCCCTTGAGCCTAAAGCTTTTAAGGGAAATGTCCGTGGCATCTGGTCCGGGATGAGGTGTATTGATAGAGCTGTTTGGGTTTCATAGTGCACGAAGGATAGAAGCTTGTGCTAATCGGAATGTAAGTGTTTTAACAGACCTGTGCCTTGTTAATGGGACTGAAGGGAGTGCTGAGCTGCATATGGGCCGTATACCATAGCAAGGGGGGGGGGGTTGAAGGGCTGATGAGCTTTGTCAGAGCTCCATGGAGACCCAATGCATGGACAGTCGTGCGGGGGGGGTGGGGGAGGGCTTCAGGCTCTGGCTGAAGTACGGTGGCAGAACTGTGAATACAGCGCCATGTTGTAGGTGTGAGGTGCCTTAGCAGAGCTGTGCGTGCGTCTCTGAACAGTAGCAGCAGGGGGTGTTGCAGCCACGGCTGAGGTCCCTCAGCAGAGATGCGTGGGTGGATCCAGCTGACATTATGCCTGTTCCTCGTGCCTTTCCCTCCCACTCGCGGTGGAATGTCATTCTTAGCAGCAAAATTATTATTTCCAGTGCAGCTGAAACCTCGGCCTCCAGATCTCCTGGTGTGAACCCAGACGGGAGCTGAGGCTGGAGTGCAGGATGTGAGGAGGGGGAGGGAGGAGGGAGGCCGGGGAGCTCTAGAGAAGAGCCTGCCCAGTGAGAGGGTAGGATGAGGTGAGAGTCTTCTGCGTGGCCTGCGGTGCGCGTGCTTCTCTCTCCACGCTCCCTGACTAGCCCTTTGTCCATGCTGAATTCGACAGGCATGCGCGTGCACTGGAGGCGCGCCATCTCCTTTCCTGTTCATCATCATAGGAGACACCCAGCCGCATGCCCATTGTGGCTGAGGGTGGCTACTGCTGCCTCTCTGCCCAGGCTGTGTGGCGAGTGCTGCTGGTGGCCGTGGATTAGACGTCCAGTGGCGCATCTCTTCGAACGTGTATCCCGTGGCTGTTTATTGGCTCTATATAGTTAGAGGTCCGCCTCTGGGGGCAAGTTAGTGACCCCGTCTCTGGGGTAACTGGGGTCACTTGCCTTGGTCCTCTGAAGGACACTTGTGGAAACTTTGAGTGGTTCCAATCCTTCTAATGTAGCACATTGAGCATTGAACTTGCATGAAAGCACTGCATCAAACTGCAAGGCATAGGTTTTCAACCTTACTATTGGTGCCCCCAATGTTTAGTTATTTTGTTATAAACACATTTTATTGAGTTTTAGTGTAGAGAGCAGATTAGGCAGAACAAATAAAAAGAAACAATAATCGATCCAAGTACATCATCCATGTCCCATCCATATCCCCTGCCCGTCTCCAGCCGTAAATCAGACTATGTGAGTCGAAAGATAATCTATTTATTGATGAGGACAGCCCATAATACTCCCACCATTTACCCTAAATTAAAAAACATGAATTCGCTGGACATCCACAGGCTTCTTCGCCATTCTTATGTTGCTAAAAAAAGTTCCTTTGAGTAGTAATACAATCTTATTTTATTCATTTTGCATGATACCCCCAATCATTGTGATATGTTTCAAATCTTGAAGCTTTGTAGACAGATTTATCAACACTTTGCGCCTGGTTTGCATCACAAAAGTGACACAAACCTGATGCAAAGTCTTGTTTTGGGGGTTTACTTTACCGTGCGAATCATGAATTGCACGTAAAGTAGCCATTAAGTAGCTCAAAGTAGCACTATGTGGTGTTTGTGTCAAGGAGGGGTGGTACATGGATGTTCACATGGACCCACCATGGATTTTGACACTAATCCCTGTCTACTAATTTAGGTATGAAGGGATTTGCATCAAAGAATTACGCGCACCCAAGGCAGGCGTAAAGTTGGTGAAAATACTTATTTTCTCCAAAGCTTTCCAACTTTGAATGTGGGTTGTACAGTTTGCTGCAACGTGTTACACTTTGCCAAGGCTTAACATTTTGTGCTGGAAAAGTAGCCTTCAGTATAAAACCTATGCTTGATATAATGCACACAGCTATGCACTATTGTGCAAGCCGGTGTGCATTGGCGCAAGGCAGCCTAAGGTATGCCAGCACTAAAGGAGAGCGCACCAGCACCATACAAAAGCACCATATTTTAGTAGATATGGTGCTGTTGTGCTCTCTCCTTTTCACAAAACGCAGCACAGCAGCTTTGTTTACTGCAATGCGTGAAAACATAGTAAATCTGTCCCTTTGTTTCTCCAGACCAAGCTGTCTTAACATATAATGCCTACAATTATTGATGGCATGTCTACTACACCTTGTTGTCTTTATTGTCCTAAGTAACATTTCCTATACATTGATTTACACACCGGCATGAATCATTGTCACTGTAGATTATGTTAGTGATGTAAAGCGCACTGAAATCTGCAATGAGGTGAGTAGTCCTCAATAATAAATAAATGTGAGAAAGGGGCTAAGGAAAGATGAGGGGTACCATTGGAGGATGATACTGCAGGGATCCATGAGAAAGGAGGTCATGGGGGGGTAGGGGTGGGGCCTCAACAAAGATTGTCACACAGGGAGACACCAAAGCTACGGTCAACCCTGTACATACAATGCATACATTTATAGAAAGGTACATGCATTTATATGCTGAGCCCAGCAGTACAGGAGAAATCAAGAACCAAGATCTTCATCAACCTCTGATCCATCTGTGCCCTTATTATGCCCACATTGTCCCTATTCCTGGCATTAGAAGAATTAGGAGTTAGTTTGCCTTACCACACCGCAGCCAACTTGAGCTCTGGTTCTGCTGGCTAGGGGAGTTGGTCCTGATTCTGTAACTATCTGAACCAATGTTGTAGCTTGTACAGTTCTGGAGACATCAACTTTTCAAATCATTGTCAAGTCTGAAAACTAAAGCCAAGTTCCAGGAACCCACTGGTTATGCTAGTGAGATCCTAGTCCTGTTGGCCCTCACCATCAGATAGTTTCAGCCTGGACATGTAGATATCTCAATATGGGCACCCACAGATTAGGTACCTTAAGGGACATATAGGCTGCTGAACTACAACTACATCTGCCTCCACTGAAACTATACGAGCAAGTTGGGTCCTTAAGTGAAGGTTGGAATCCAGTGAACTGTCTCCTGAACCAGACAAGGGTGATCAGGCTCCTGTGACCAAACACTGCAAACTGGAACTTGAAGGACCATCAACTGCACCAATGACTTTGTTAGGGAGGATCTTGTTTGGGCCTTGTCATTTGTAAATGTTTGTTTCTGGAACCTCAGCTGAGGCTTCTGCCCACTGAGGTATTCAGCATCGAACCCAGAGCTGGATCATTATAAGGAGTGGTCCAGAAGCCCACCTCTGCATCCCTAACACAAATGTGAAAACTTTGTGGGGTAAAGCTTTCACATAATGTGAGAGACTCAATAAATTCACAGAGTTGACCAGAACTGATCCACATGAGATGACATTGGTCACAAGGGCAATGTTACAGAAAATGTATTGTCTTGCAGGAGGAAACTATAAACACTTTTTGGGTTAATTTTCTACCCTAGCAAGCACCTTCCGATGTTCTCTGTGCATCCCATTTCGAGGGTAAAGAGGTCCACAGCTTGGCAACAGATATTGAAACATCTTTATCTCCATAGGTGGTAAAATGAGATCTTGGGACTGTCAGAGGATTTTAGAAGGTTGATCGCAGGAACCCTGTGGACTGGGGCAAAGAGAGCTTCCTTGTGAATAGCACGGGGCTGCTGCTCGAAAGAGCCCTCTGAATGATTGTCAAAACTCTGAACGGGAATCTAGAATGTATAGACAGCCAGCGATGAGACTTCAGAACAAAATAAATATGGGTTTCACATGGAGTTTTGGCGATAAGTCGGACAGTGGTATATTGTACCAGTTGTATTGGCTGTAAAGATTTATTAGGGAGATTCAGGTATATGGAGTTAGCATAATCCAACCTGGCCTTGATAACAACATGTATAACTCTTAAGTACAAGCTGGTGTCAATATAGGTAAGTAATATTTTCAGAATCTGAAGGTGGTAAAAACAAGCAGTGGTCACTTTGGAGACCTCTGATGCTAGAGTAATTTTTAATCAAACAAAGCCTGGAGGCTATGGAGCACTTCAACTGGGTTAGGAGCCCCCATTTTCTGAGGCCAATATGTGAATTTACTATAAGTACATGGGGCTGGGTTTTGATTGTAGTGATTCCCCATGGAAGCCTGGGGTAGTGTTGTGTATCAAGCACATACATATTCAAACGGGTTACAGCCTGGCAAATCAAGGCCTCACGTATAAATGAAACAGGAAAGGTGACAAAATGGATCTTTGTCGGACACTATGGGTGTATACACAGCCAGAGTTCTGTTTCTGGGAAAAAATCAAATCCACTTAAGAATGGTGCTGAGAAACCCGAGTTGGAAAGGGTTTGTAAGAGAATTTTGTGGCTAATTATGTCGAAGGCTAGAGGCGTGGCTCTGACGCCAACCACGATGGCGGAAAATCCTGTGTGCACCGCTAGTGCGTGGAGCGTTTCTTCACATTTCAAGACATCCATTGATGCATTCCTGTTTCAAGGTGGGCCTCACTGTATCCTGGATATGTTCCTGCTCTTGGGCTCCCTTTAGTTTTTGCTCAATATCATCGTGCTCTGACGTAAACACTACTTTTGGGATCCTTGTGTATGCGGACACCATTTTGTACAGAATGTCGCTTGTAATTTGCTTTCTCCTCACATGACGATGTTTCTCAGGTATTTCTGATCCCTTAACTGTCACCTTTATTCAGGGTTCTAAATGACTTTTTTTGCCTTGTTGTGAGCTTTTTATATTATATGCCACATTCAACACCTATTGCCGCTATTTGAGGTGTACGCTGCCTCACACAGCACTTCACATAAATCTGTGGCAGGCTGTTACTCTCCAACCATTTCTGTTGCTTTCTTAGTGGAGGTGGCTGGATTGCACAGTAAGGTTCTGGGAGTGCTGTGTAGTGATATTTTGGGCAGGAGCTTTTCATAAAAGGGACTGTTGTGATACCTGGACATTCCTGCCTGTCTAAACCAGAGCACCTTCCTAGGAGTGGGTGCAGGCTTTCACTATCACAGACACTATGGAACATGTGCTGGATAGTGGATACGCCTGAACTGTTGTTGCCATGTCAACCAGTCGCTGTTGAGGTCTGTTGTGCTTACTTTCTGAACAGTTCCAAGGTGTATCCTTTTTGCCCTTTAATTGATCTTCTGTTCTTTTGTCTTACCCCTAATTTATGTGCAGAATTAAATCCCTACAGAGGCCTAATAAGTTGCTTTATGCAAAAAAGGCTAGCCATCTGCATTAAACGGCTTACGCTATTTAATCAGGTGTAAAATCTAAATGGGCCAAGAATGACCCTCCCTCTCCTATTGCATCTTCGAATAATCCAATTTTGGAAACTATTCTTGATGAAGTGAGGGGTTTACAGCCCTTTATGAGTGCCACTAATGACAAACTACAGCAGATCAAAGATAGGTGGATTATGATGGAGAGTAGAATGGAGGAAATGGAACAATCTATTAGTTCTTTTCAAGACATTGCTCTGAGGATTCCTTTACTTGAACAAGAGATTTCAAAACTTAAACTTCACATAGAATATTTGGAAAACAGGAACCGTCACAGTAATCTTCATTTGTATGGAGTACTGGAGTCCTTTGAAGGTCCCAATCGTATTGATTTTTTGAAGAAATGACTTTCAGACTTGCTGAGGCTTCCCACTACTCCTCCCTGTAACTTGCAACACACTAACTAGCTTGGTTGCCTTAACCTCCTCTCTTCCAGAACCTGAGGCATTAGTATACTCTTTCTAGAATTTACTGATCTCTTTTGTGTTTTGAAAGCAGCTAAAGCCAAGTGGCGGCTCGTCTGGTCATGATATCTTGATATTTCAATACATTTACACTGCCACCAATGCCAGGCATAAGGAATTTCTTGCCCTGGGACCAAAAATGAGGCATCGCAACATGTTATGGTATCTTACGTCCCTGCTTATGCCAGATGACCTACAAAGACACCACTAAATCTTTTGACTATCCCGCTAAACTGAAAATGTACTTCCCAAAGATTTCCTCACATGTGATGGACACTGTTGCTCAGAAACCTTGATGTATTGTGTACCTATGTTCTTATCTAAGATGGCCTTTTCTTTTTTCATTTACTTGTTTCTGCACGGCTGTCGATCTTGTTGTAGTGTTAAAATCTCATGTTTATTTTCTCTACAGTATACTCAAATCTGGATATTTCTCCTTGATTTGCAATCTTTTCCATTTTTTATTTATTTATTTTTTTTATACGATTTTATATAGCGCGAACATTACCCGAAGGTGTCAGAGCGCTTTACATAAGAACCAGTTGCGATACATGAGGACTTAGGATTACATGAGTTACATAAAAGATACAAAGAGAAAACATTGAATTGCAAATGTACAAGTTGTAAAGTCACACAAGGAAGCGATACAAACAAAAAAAATTGGCAAATGTACAAGTTGTAGAGTCACATAAGGAAGAGATACAAACAGAAAAAAAATGCATATGTACAGGTTGTAAAGTCACTCAAGGAAGAGATACAAATGGATAAACTCTAAGAGTCACATAGGAATGGTAGAGAGTACAAAGGTCTACTACATATACTAGTGGTTAGAGTTATATCTATATACACATATATACAAATAGTAGATTTTCTCAGGTCAAGACCCAAAAAACCAGGAAAGCAGAGTAATCCCTTATTTACACTCCCTTTTCTCTTCCCCCTTTTTTTGTGAGCGCTTCATTGGCCCTTGACTTTTTCTTTTTGCCTTATTCTCATCCCACCTATATTTCTAATATTGTTTTGTTCCCTTTTCCTTTTGTACAGCTTGTTATACCTGTTCCCGTATGCTTCTTCCCATGTCTTCAATATGTTTAATGTTGTCTCGTGGAATGTTCGTGGGCTTGGACACCCAGTTAAGTGGCAAAAGGTTCTTTCTCACTTATCTAAACTTAATTCAACAATTGCTTTTATACAAGAAACTCATTGCACTGCCTTTGAATCAGCTAAATTGAAGGCACAATGGATTGACCACTTTTTTTTTCTCCAGCGTTTTACCGTAAATGATGGTGTTGCTATTCTTTGTCACAAATCTTTGAAATTACAAGTTGTTTTAACGGAATGGGATACTAACGATAGATAGGTGGTTGTTAGCTCATGTTGTCCTTGATAATTCACACATTACCTTGTTTAATATTTATGGTCTGGTCCTGTTAAATCTGACCCAGTTTTTTTGCACTCAAACAAGATAAAACTTGCTAATATTGCTAATTGTAATATTATTATGGCAGGTAATTGGTTGATACCTTCATGGATAGAGCGTCACAATTCAAGTTTAAACCTGACAAATCACACAAAGCATTACAATCAGCAATTACCTCTAAACCAATATTTGACGTTTAGAGGACTTGTCACCCTGACTACTTGGAATATTCTTTTTTCTCTGATGTTCATAATTCAATCTCTAGAACTGATTATATTTTAGTAACCCAATTACTACTTCCCTTCCTACAATCCTCTGAAATGGGCACCATTTTACATATGATCATGCCCCAATATTGGTTCCCTAGATATATCTAATATTGCTTCTTTAATGGGTAGATGGAGGTTCAATAGCTAATTATTACCTGACACCAAATGTATTACTGAAACTAACACATTCATAGAAGAATTATTTCAATCCAATAACTCTGATGACACATCTGTTGCAACCCATTGGGACGCTTTTAAAGCTTCATTTCAACCATTGAATATGTCCTCCTATTAAATCAAATGAAGGCACTTGAACATGCTTACTTTACCTCTAAGTTTTCCTCTATGCTTCATGAATTAACTAAAGTTAAATCAGACCTAAATAAACTTGTTACTGTAGATGCCTGTAACATTCTGCTTAAAATTGAATCTAAATTGAATGGAGGTCAAAATAAAGCCGTTAAAATGCTTGCTCATTATTTAAAAGTCAAAATGGAATGTATTGACACTGGATCCATTAAATGAATTAGATGGCACTGTACCAACTTCCAATGCCGATATAATTTATTCTTTTAAATCATTCTATAAAATCTATATTATGAGGATGCTTCCCCATTCAGTCGCAATCTCCAAAGGTTTGTAAAAGATATCCCCCTTTCCTTGCAGATACATTTGCTGAATTGGAGGCATATATTTCTCTCCAGAAAGTCTTAGATGCAATTAAATTCCTGAAAAAAAAGAAGGCAAATGACCATGATGGATTTTCAGTTGAGTTTATTATATTTTTATCTCACTTTTCACACTAAAGTTAGTAGAACTTTTCAACTCTGTTATTTTTGAGTCCAAAGGTAGTAGTTCTTTTTAAAAGCACTGCTCACCATTTTTTTTTATTCCTAACCAAGCTAAGGATCCTAAATGTTGCAAAAAAGTTAAAACTGACTGATTTAATTTTATTAAAGGACAACTAGCTTCAGATAGTGCTAGAATGTTTTTCAATATTGTAAGTCAAGCTCAATGATTTAAATCTGCACTTGTAGCTCTTTCATTAGATGGTGAAAAAGCTTTCGATCGAGTTAATTGGCAATTTTAATTTACCACCTTCAGTCATTTAGGTTTGGACCTAAGTTCATCTCCTTTATCAAATTATTATATTCTATAATATTCTTCATGCTAGTGTATTCGTAAATGTTTTTTCTCTCCCTATATTGATTTACATAGAGGTACCAGACAAGGTTACCCTCTATCTCCTCTGTTATTCGTTTTATGTTTAGAGCCTTTTTTTGGAATGTATTGGTTGCAATACACTTATATCAGGTTTCAAACATGGCACTCTGGAGATCAAGCTTTCAACATATGCTGATGATATTTGAATATATATGTTCAATTGCTTGATCTATATGGATCCATTTGGAAAAGTATTTCCTTATTATGTATTGTTTCCGGTTACAAACTTAATTTTAATAAACCGAGATCTTACCCCTGAATTCTCTCTGTTATCAATACATGTTTACCAACCCTAATTTACTTGGTGTCCATCCAAAATTAACTATTTAGGTGTTTGGTTTTCTTCCAACCTACAAGATACACCTCTTATAACTTTACAATGTTAAAATCTAAAATACAAACATTACTCTCATCCTGTCTCCGTTATACTTATCATCGTTGGGGAGACTCAACACTATCAAAATGATGATTGTCTCCATATTTTGTATACGACTTCCATGTTACCTTTTAAGATTCCTAATTACTATTTTGCACAATTGCATTCTATCTGCATTAAAATTCTTTAGAAGTCTTCTCTAAGCTCAAGTGTCCAAACTGGAAGGTGGTGTTCGATTTCCAAATTTCAATTTATATCATTCCTACTTTCTAAGACAATTTTATGTCTTGACTGATTATTTTCAAGATCAACCTATAACAATGTGGATTTGTTTTGAAAGTTCTTTGCTGAATGGTTTCTCTTTATCATTATATGCATAATTGTACTTTTATATCTAAAAACTCAATTTAATGTATTCTATTTTTTTATGAAATAGATTGTTATTTGACAATTGTTTGTTTCAACATTGCTTTTTGCATTCCTTCATTTGGTAAACGTTTCTAAAGACACATAATCGATTTTTCAATTGGAAAGAAAAAGGTATATCCTATGTACACCAATTCATGAATGATAAGTATATTGCTGCATTTGATTATCTACAAACACTTTATCACATTCCTGACTCTTTTATAGAGTATTATGCATTCATTTCCAATTCCCTTCAATGTTTTTTCTCCAAATATCACACAAATCCTGAACCATTAATACCAGAATCTGATGTGTTTATTAATATTACTCCACACTATACGATTCCCAAAGCAGCACTCATTTACAAAATCTTTTCTTCTCTAAATTTAAATATAACCAAAGGTGCCTTAGAATTATCATGGAAGTCGATTTATCCTTTTCCTTATCCACCCAATTTTGGGATAAAATATGGTTGAAACGTTTTACAACTTCCAAAGCTGCTCATACTACCTGGTCACTTTTTCATTCATCATAGAGAGCTGCCATTATACCAGAACGCCTGGCTCAATTTGATACCTCCTCTACTTGTTTATGCTGGTCTGGCTCTAAATATAATGGTTCATTATTACATTTGCTATTTAATTGTTGCGACATTAAGACTTTTTGGAATTTAGTCTGTTCTCGATACTTAACGATTTTTCTGTGAAATATTCCGCTTACATTACAGAATGTTTTTCTAGGTTCTTTATCTCCTAGTGTTATTCTTATGTGTCCTAGACCACTACTGTTTGACATATTCATTGCACTTGCATTTAAAGTAATACTTTCCTGTTGAAAATATTTTTCTAGGTTGTCTGTTCTCTCATTGTGGAATTTAATCTGTGATGAGCATAGAATACATTCTGTTTCTTCTTCTACTATTTATCAAAAGATTAAAGCTGACTTATTCTGGTTACCGCCCTGTACGCCGGGATCAACAAGTCTCTGCTCAGCAAACTCCACCTCATAGAGAACACCGCAGCCAGACTCGTCCTTGGCATCCCTCGACACAAAGACATCTCACAACACCTGCGTAACCTCCACTGGCTTCCCGTCGAGAAGAGATTAACCTTCAAGATACTCACCCACTCTTACAAATGCCTCCACAACATCTATCCCTGATATTTCAACGATAGAATCTCCTTCCACGTACCTAAGAGGAACCACCGATCTGGCGACCTCGCCTTTGCCAAACCCCGCACACCCGCAGAGCAAGAATGGGTGGAAGAAACTTCTCCTACATAGTGGCCAAGACCTGGAACGAGCACTTGATCAACATCGGACGCGCCCCCACCCTTCACATCTTCAGGAAGGCCCTCAAGACCTGGCTCTTCGACTGAGCGGAGCTGCACCCCCAGCCGCCCCCAGCGCCTTGAGACCCTCACGGGTGAGTAGCGTGCTTAAACTACCTGATTGATTGACCTCTCACTACTTTTCTTTCCTTGCACTCTTCTCCATCCTAGTCCTTTCCTTTTTCCTTTCCTCTTTTGTCTTTTTTTCCTTCTCTCTTTCACCCTCTTTCTACCTTCCTTTTTGTATAAAAACAAGAAATCTATTTTCTTGTTCACATATACTTCTTTTAACATTGCAATCTTTTTTTCCCATACGCATTGCTGTATTTGATGGTTATTCTGTATTATGATTGCCTTTTACTTTTCCATTAAAAATGCATTTGAAAAAAAAGACATTTGGTCGAACGCTGATGAGTAGTCAAGTACTCTGATACCAACACCCATACTACAAGCCTTCTTAGGTCGTCCAGGCCTCATAAGATGAGCAATTTTGTGCTGTACCCTGATTGATACCCAACCTATGAGGTGTACAGGAGATGGTTTGCTTCTAGATGTTGGTTTGACTGGGAAAGCACCAGTTTTTCTAACAGTTTACGCAGAAAAGGCAGTAGTGAAAATGAACAGACGTGTGGCTATCTGCATCATGGTGGCTTTTTTAGTAGTGCTTTTTTTTACAATTACTGACTTACAATCCTTTGAAAAAAATGTCCTTTTCTTTGGGTCCTGGGCAGATCATGGTTTTGCTGCCTGTTTCGTGTAATATAACATTAGCCATTAGGACAGTGCAGAAGCTGGGGGTTCCAGCCCCAGGTTGAAGATTTTTTGTATTAAATGAGGAATGACACTGATTGTTGGTGCTCCCAATTAGGGTATTTGTGTTGCGGGTCTGTTCCAGGGGATGAGGTACGAGCTAAGGCTTGGATGGGGTTGAGGCTGATATTCAGATTGGGGCTGTTGGTGATGGGGTTGAATGACAGTCGAGCTAAGGGTCTGCTGTGCTCGCATTCTCAGCCCCAGCATGGTGAAGGTGTTGATGCATGGGCTGAATAGATAACAAGGGTTTGATGGTTTTAAGTGTGAGTTTGGGACTGACACTCAGTTTTAGGTGGCACTGCTGCAAGAGGTCAAAGTCTCACATAATTGTAGCTGTAACTGCTGCACGATTCGGATGCCCCAAGTTATGTTCTGTTATGTTACAAGGATTTGTAGAGCGCATGGCTGCCTAGGGGCTTTCTAGCGCTAAGCGTCAAATACGGTGCCGACAGCAGGAGGTGAGATTAGCAGAACTGATGGAAAATCCATGTCTTCAGTTTTTTCCTGAAGGTTTATTTGTAACTAGGATTCTAAGTTCCTGTGCTAGTGAATTCCATAACTGTGCTGGACCAAATTGTGTTTAAATTGAAAGTAAGGCCAATTTTTGTTCTAGGAGATTTAGGGGATATTGAGTCTCCGGTCCGTGGCACCAACAAAACAAAAGCAATAATAAGGATAGGTGCAATTGTGCTTAGACCCCATTCCCCAGTTCTTCTGTTTATAATTGAATTCCATAACTTGGATGCCAATGGGTGAAAGATCTTCCACCCCACTCTTTTTATTCTAGTTGTTTTTAATAGACACTTAGTGCCGCATCTAAGATGTCTGTTGGGGACATATAGGCCCACCAGGTTTCTGATTTTATAGGGTCCCTTGTTATTTATGGCTCTGTAAGTTAGGCAGAGTGCTTTAAATTTGCCTCTAGCCTCAATCAGTAGTCAGTGTAGTGTTCTTAGATACTTTTCTATTGGTTCCTGAATTGGGACCTTGCACAGAGGTCTGACCGCAGCATTCTGCACAGCCTGTAGTCTCTTGATGACATATTTAGGTGCGCCCCGAAAGAGGGAGTTACCATAATCCAGACGTGATGTGGCCAGTGCATGTATTACCATCTTTCTTAGCTGTAAAGGGATAAGCATGGTATGTATAGCATGATCTAGAAACTGATAGTATTGTGATTGATTGATTTTAAATGTTTTAAAGTGCGTGTTTGGCCACAGGTTTCTTGGCTCTAGCTTAATACTATGTTCTACAACCTAAGATCAGGCTAGATAAAACACTGAATTTGGAATAGCTATTGTGATGCAGAAACCAGCCAGGTTTTTAGCTGCTTATGAAAATGGAGAAAATTAACCTGCCATTTAAGATGGAAGTTTATGGCATTCCACAAATTATAGGTGGAATTTACAAAACTGTGACATCCTCATGCCACTTTCTTGACTCTGGAAACAGTCATCGATCTAGAGGTGGATGATTTCGGTGTTCTTTTTGAGGAATAACACCAGAATTTACTTCTAATGTACTGCGGACAGTGGCAGCCACCACACAAACAAGGTGGTGCGTGAGGAGGGGGGGGGGGACGGGTGGGGAGGGGGATTGATGTTAAAAGTAAAATATTTTTTAAAACGTACCTCTCACTGTCCCGAAACCAACTGCTGCCTCAGTGCTTCACTCCAGGCAGTCTCTGGGAAGGCACAGGCTGCCCAGCCAATCCATACGCTGCTCTCATGCTAGGAGAGCAGCACCAGGATTGGTTGGAGCGGCCTGCTCTGCCATCAGACACTGCCTGAGAGCCTGCGTCTTTTCTCCAACTCGGCTGTGAACACAGCTGAGTTGGAGACATAGAAGTGCCAATGTCTGTTTGACCGGCCTGAGACAGCCGGCCAAACTTACATGTACACTTTTAAGTACCCACACCTGTCTGTTATGGCCCGGGCCATATGCAGGCACGGTCAGCCAGAACCACGCACAGAAAAATAAACGGATATTATTGTTTTAATATTTTATTTTTCTGTGATGGACTCTGACAAGTGGGGTGATGCTCCTCCGAGGACCAAATCCATGCTGTGCTTTATGTGCCAGGCATAAGGCCTTAAAGGTGATCCTTTTCCTGACAGGGAGACAGTGAAGCTCCACCAATGCAGCGGTTACTGGCTTTAACTTGGTATTCTTCTTGAGCAAGCTACAAGCTGTGTTCTGTAGCATCTGAAGCTTGTTTAGTGTTCTCTTTTTAATGCCAAAATAGAGGGCATTGCAATAATCAAGTCTAACTAAAACTAGGAAAATGCCTGCTGAATTTTGCAGGTCAGGTGGAATGAAGGGTACACCTTCCTTAGCATTTTTATAATAAAAAACACATGAGGATGCTAATTTGTTGACTTGTTCCACAAATGACAGCTCAGCGTCAAATATGACCTCTAGATTTCTTACTTTGAAACCGACAGGGGAAGAGGAACAAGAGACAGAGGCCACCAAGATTTGTTTCCCGAAAAGGAGAACCTCCGTTCTTTGGTTTTCAGTTACTTCTCATCCAGTTTATAATGGCCTGCATACAGTTAACACAAGGAGATGATGTACGGAGTGCTGAAACTTTTCAGACACTCACCCCCAGTCACAGATCTGGTAGAATCCATCATCATTCTTTAGCTTACTTCGCCACATCAGTTCAGACCCAGCTATATGCAAGTCAGTCTTGAACCTGTGCCTCATGGGAACAGTCCAGCCCGAACTGCCAAGCCAGATCTTCCCTGAACCGGAAACAAGCATCCTGGGACCGGTTTCTGGGTAACACCCTTCGTCAGCAAGGCTAGCTTGAATCCAGTGGCGAAGTGAGCATAGGACCCACGTCTGGGCATACCCTGCCAACTTAGGGCAAACAGAGCAAACACAAGGAGCTGATGGACAGAGCGCTGAAACTTTTCAGACACTCACCCCCAGTCACAGATCTGGGTTGAATCATCTCCTTGTGTTTGCTTTGTTTGCTCTATGTTGGCAGGGTATGCCCAGGCGTGGGTCCATTGCTCGCTTAGCCACTGCATTCAGTTATTGAACCAATATGCAAATTCTTCAACATTACTAAGGATC
Source organism: Lissotriton helveticus (assembly GCF_964261635.1). Classification (NCBI taxonomy): domain Eukaryota; kingdom Metazoa; phylum Chordata; class Amphibia; order Caudata; family Salamandridae; genus Lissotriton; species Lissotriton helveticus. Next base: position 1,931,997,161 of record NC_136061.1, read on the forward strand.
AACATCACAATTTGGGTATCGTCAGCGTACGCTGCAGTGGCAAAGCCAAACAAATGTATACCACATAAATATTAAATAGTGTACGGTTGAGGGATGACCCCTGGGGAACTCTACAAGGCAGAGTAAAAGATCTTGAATTAAACTCGCCAAGGGACAGAAGGTTACAAGCAGATCCTTTAATACCAATTGCCTCTAGCTGCTCCAGAAGAACTGTATGGCTATCAGTATCGAAGGCTGTGGAACGGTCCAGAAGGACTGATGATTAATCAGAACATTGTTAATAGTGAACCTGATTTCTTCTGAGACTGCAACTAAGGCAGTCTCAGTGCTGTGGTCAGATCGAAAGCCGAACTGTGATTCATTCAAAAAATTATTGTTCTCCAGATATTCTGACACAGTTCTGTTGAGATGCTTCTCTACAACCTTAGCAGGAAAAGGCAATCAGGATATAGGTCGATGATTGCTTTCTATCATAGAGTCAAGAGAGGGTATTTTCAGAAGTGGTAACACCATAGCTTTTTTCCAATCCACAGGAAAGCAACCCTCCCTAATAATGTTATTTAATAGCATCTTAAGTGTTGGGGCATTTTATGAGACATTTTATGCATTATCTTGGATGGAACAGGGTCTGAAGGAACCCTTGATTCTGTATGCATAATTAACTCAGTCACTTGATTGTCTGTGAGTGGAGGAAAGTTGCAAAGCTCAGCACTCTTAGGGGCCGATTACAATGGCGGGCGGTCCACCACCGACGGGCCGGCGGTGAGAACCGCCGGGCCGGCGGTGGTGATCCGCCCGCCATCAGCCTGAATATTCCCACCGTCAAATTAGCATGGCGGTGGGAATGGGAATGGTACCGCGGCGGACGGAAAGACCGTTCGCCGTGGTCCCGCAAGGCCGTCCTTTTCCGCCCGCCTTGCAGACACGGTACAATGGGGCAATGGCAGCGGTGCCGTGCAGGCACCGCCGTGGGCATTATGATGCCTGTCTTTTTCGGCGGAGATCCCACCGCAAAAAGACAGGCGGAGAATGCCTTCGGGGGCCCGTTGCGGGCCCCCGGGGTTGTGGGGGGGTGCTGCACTTGGGGGGTATATATGGTACCCCCATGCATTTGCATGTACAAGGTGGTAGGCACCGCATGGTGCCTGTCACGTTGTACATACAAATGCAAAACATGTTTTTTTACATTGTGGCGGGTGCTGCCGCCCGCCGCAATGTAAAAATACAGGATGCGCCCGCCAGTGTGGCGGGCGCATCCTAATCCATATAGCGGGACTGCCGCACCTATGGCGGGCGGTCCCTTTTGCAGCTGTGATGGCAGGCTAATCGGCCCCTCAGATTCTTGGGGGGCGATCATGAGGGCGGGCAGTCCGCCAGCCCTACGGTGGCGATCCGCCTGCCATCAGCCTGAATATTCCCACTGCCAAATTAGGATGGCGGTGGGAATAAAATGGTACTGCGGCGGATGGAAAGACCGTCCGCCGTGGTCCTGCAAGGTGGTCCTTTTCCGCCCGCCTTGCAGAACATGGTACAATGGTGCAATGGCAGCAGTGCCGTGCAGGCACCGCCGTGGGCATTACAATGCCTGTCTTTTTCGGCAGAGATCCTGCCACAAAAGGACAGGCGGTGAATGCCTTCGGGGGCCTGTTGCGGGCCCCAGGAGGGTGGGGGGGTGGGGTGCTGCACGTCTGCATTTGCATGTACAAGGTGGCAGGCACTGCACGGTGCCTGTCACGTTGTATAAACAAATGCAAAACATGTATTTTTACATTGTGGCGGGTGCTGCCGCCCACCGCAATGTAAAAATACAGGATGCGCCCGCCAGTGTGGCGCGCGCATCCTAATCCGTATAGCGGGACCGCCGCACCCATGGCGGGCGGTCCCTTTTGCAGCTGCGATGGCGGGCGCATCGTAATTGGCCCCTCGGAAGGAAATTTCAGCCCGTAGATCATGCGATGATCTAAAAGATTAAAATTCGGTATAAACTGCTTCAACTTTATCTTTAAAGTATGTTACCAGTGTCTCACAGAAGGACTGGCTCAGGGAAGGGTCGGTCGAGAAATTGGCATAGACTAATGACTGGAAAGTATTAAAAAGGTATATTGGTGAATCTGCAGCATTATTAATTTTTGCTGTGCAATATTTAGTTTTTTCTTCAATAATGTGTTTTTATATCTTGAATAAGTATTCTGTACTTAACTTTTTCATCTTCCCTGTATCATGATCTCCATATCTTTTTTTGCCTACGACATTTCTGCTTCCTTTCTCTAAATTTATGGGAGACCCGTGGGGCAGATGGACTGTTTCTAAATGTTTTCACATTTTTCCTGGAACCAAATGGGAGATTGCATCGTATAGCCACTTGTAGACTACCGCTGCTTTGTTGTGTATGTGCCAAGTTAGATGGCTTGGACACTGAGCGCTGCATAGCGCCGACACTCTGGGTCTCAACCCTAGGGTGATGTGGGTGCTGAGAGATTGGGGTGCTGGCATGGCTCACCTGGCAGGGCATGGTTCCTGGCTGCAGGTCCGCTGCTGGTCATCCGGCCGGGTGTGCGAGTCACAATATCGCTCTTCTACAATACCTAAGAGCTTCTCCACACAGAGCACAATCTGCCTCTGTACACCTGTGAGGAGCAGAGAAACAGAGCATTGAGGAAAGTCCCAATCAGGATGGCATGAGCACACCTGTTCTGTTGCCTCACCTACTATCAGCATGGCTACTGCTCCAGATGGATGCCCCACACATATAAATACACTGACACATGAGTAATGATGACACAGTGTTTTTATCCTTTGCATCTTTCACACCACCATTTTTAATCATTGTGTACAACGTGCTTTTACAATCTTTTACGATTTTTAACGAAATCAAATAAAAGTATTATTTACTGACTGACACATACCTTTAGCCTCAAGCTTGTTCTAAATAGCTGTTATCTGAGACCTGTCTCCTACACATTTAGCCTCAGATATTTGCAACACTTAGGACGTACAACACTTGGGACCTCAGAGTTCCTACAGACATATGTGGGCTTGTCCTTAGCCTCACGCTTGCAGTTTTACCGGCAAGTGTGGAGCCACACTCCATCCCACACCTGGGGGCTCAGAGATAGATCACACATCTGCAACGTTAGCTCTGTGACCCATAGTGGCAGCTGCAGACCTTTACTTCACACTTGCAGCCTAGGAGCAGCACTCCAAACCAATTACCTCAAATCTGCATTACAAACCTTCAGCCTCATACATTCAACCTCTGAAATCCAACACAGACATTCAGCCTCTTCATCACACACCTTCAGCGTCATACCTCTGGCCTCAGCACAGTTCCATTGTTAGGACAAAAGTACTCCTCGCATAGAAAACTGTGCTGCCCTGTCGTGTACATTTATGACCTGCTCTTTGTTTTCCCTCCAGGAAGCTTGACAGTCTGAGAGTGCTTCACGTTTGTACTGTGCTTTTTGTTAGCAGAGCTAGGCTCTGATGACAGTGAGCTGCCCCAAAAAGACCACACTGGGCGACTACTTCATCATCCCAGACTATGAGATTGCTAATGTTGGTGGCAGCATGATTCTCAACCAAAGATACAGGTCTTTTTAACCGCACTCATATGGGACTGCCCCTAGCTCCACCCTGTAAAGGTCCTGGGATACCAGTGGCAAACAGCAGTGCCATAACCACTTAAACACTGGCTGCCCCGGGACAACAAACAGTTACAGGCACACACCAACAACCTCACGTAAGTGCTCTCAGGCCCGCACAACGGCGCACATGGGGCCATATGTATCAAGGCCAAATGGGTTCGCAAACGGCGTTTGCGAACCCATTTTCGCTAAATGGTATGTATGAAACAATTTGGGTGCAAAATAAGGAATCGCACAATTTGCCATTTCTTATTTTGCGATTGCATTTAAGGAATCGCAAATTTTGCGATTCCTTAAATGCAATGTATCAAGGAAAAAAATATTCCAAAATGCCCTTAAGGAATCGCAAATTACCACCAACTTCTAGTTGGTGGTAAGTTGCGAATTCTTTAAAAAAAGCATTTTTTCAAAAATCCAAATGTGCCATGTGCCGCTCATACATGCCCTTATGGCATGTATGTGCGCCATATGTGCCCACATGTCATTTTCAGGGGTGCAGCAGGGTGTTCTTGAGACACTCCTGCACCCTTGAAATTATTCTCAATTTTCGATTCGCAAATTGCGAATCGCAAATTGAGAACAATTTCACATTCATTCCTATGGGCCTCCTGGCCCATAGAAATGAATGGGAAATTATTCCTTAATTGCGATTAGCAATTTGCTAATCGCAATTAAGGAATTTTAAGGAATCGCAAAAAAATAGCGATTTTCTTCATACATACCATTTTGCGATTTCTAAATAGCGATTCCTCAAAAATCGCTATTTAGGAATCGCAAAAGGGTATGTTGATACATATGGCCCATGATGTATATAAAGGGCTCATTAACGGGACAGAATGAATCATATTAATCTGGGGTATGGTGTATCGCACCTCACTCTTAGAAATGGCTAGATGTGGCAAACGCTTTAGCAGGACCTGTGCTTATTTTGAACCGGTGTTTGAAGGTGGGGTCAGCAGTACTAATTTTTGGGAACCGGCACTAATTTTTTTCCTAATTAGACTTTGACACAGATCAGGAGAGAGAAAAACACACAGGGAGGAAACAAGGAGGAAGAGAAAGACAGAACATCTAGACGAAGAGAAATGGATTAAATAGGCCTGAGGTAAAATCAAAACTACACAGCCTTGGTGTTCAACACACCGACATTTAACAGTGCCAGCCATGGACGTCTGATCAAAGTTTTGAGCTCCAGCACTGATGGGCCTCATCCTCATGTGAGACCAATGTGGGGCCTCTTCGGTGCATGAGGAAGACCTCGCTCAAAAGGAAAACAATGTCCTTGGATATATTTTGAGGCAGCGCCAGCATATGGTGCATTTAAGTGGCGGCCTACATTATCTGCTATATGATGAACCTATCACAAAAGCAGGGGAGGTCTGCTTTTGTGGTATAAAAATAAATTTAGCAGTGGCACTGTGGGCCCACAATGAACGAGCCCAGAGGCAAATAGACCCATCTTCTACTCCCTTGTGATAATCCTGGAAAGGGCTCCTTGTAAATACTAGACAAGGAGAACTCTAGGATGCTGATCACCATTACAGCCGTCCATTAACAAGCATTGGCAATACGAAAAGGTGTAGAATAAAAGGGACCAACACATTCCTGTATTCATCCTCTGACACAACCACAATAAAACACACAAAAACTCAAAATGATGTGCCAGATCAATTAAAAGAATGCAAGTTGAAAAAATAAAACATGCTGCCTTCTAAACACAGAGTGCATATGCTTGTAATAACTAAACATAGCAGCACATGTTCATCTTGCAGAGATATTGTAAATAGTCTATTGTTGTTTTAAAGTGCCAACATGGCCGCCACGTTTAAAGCCAACATATTGGCCATCTTGGAATGGTAAAACAATGATACACTATGGACAAAAGCATTCCATAACGGTCAACTGGTTTAGGGGAAGTGGCAATGCAGTATGCGGCGCCATGCAGATGAAATAAGTGGCAATTAAGCCACCCATCGTGAACTGTAGTAACCTCTTAAGAACATTTTCAATAAAAGAGGAGAAGTAAAGAAATGAAAGGTGAACCATACAAAGAGAAATTTGAAAGCCAAAGGACTGGACAGCCAACAATGACACTGAAGCACATTCAATTTCAGGTGGATGTGCACATGTGATCAGTAAATGTGGTCTTTCACATGGAAAGCAAGACAGTGACTGATGTGGACTTAACCATTATCCCATGAAGTATGCTGTCATGTATGGACACAGAGAATAAGTGACACTTAGACAGGCCAATGGCAGAAGAGGTCGGACCCAAAAGCCTTCCATGTATCTATATTGATATAGTTATATATTTATGGATGGATGTATTAACTTGTTTGTTTTATTACAAGATCCTGGGAGACAGCTAAACATGTCAAGCATTCCGAAGAGATAGTAGCAAGAACTATTACAGTGCAAGTATTCTATCCAGAGAGGTTTGTCAGAGGGGATAACAAACAACAAAATCCTCCCTACTAAGGTAATGTGTGAGGTTTCATGTAACATGGATGCAGACTTCAACATATGTGTTACATAGTAAATAAATCAAGCCTACTGCCTTTGTACTAATTTTTCATAATGAACAGAGTTTCATAGTAAACAAATCTATGACACATAAGATACCTTTTCCTAGTGATCATTGGCTTGCTACGATAACCAAGACAGGCTTACTGCATTGAATTTGAGCTTTCACACAAGGCAACCATTGGGCAAACATTCATAAAATTACAAAAGTATACAAAATTACAGTAGGAAAAAATATTTTTTTCCTAAGAGGGTCTAACAAGGATTCTCACAGTGCACATTTTCTATGCCTATGGTTTGTCAAAGAGGGTAACAAGCACCAAAAAGCTTTTCTACTACGGTAATCTGTGAGATTCCTTGAAACAAAATTCCTACTTGCAGGCTTTAATACGGGAAAACAACACTCCACATTTAAATACCTATTGACTTTAATATATGCTTTTCACAATTTATATGTCAGGCTTCTGTATTTACCATTACTTTTCATAACAAGCAGGCCTTTAACCTTTATTATTGGCTTACCACCATACGCAACTGAGACGTACTGTGTTGGGCATAAGATTTTCATGAGGCAATAATCAAGTATACTGTAATAAAATTATAAATATGTACAAAATGACTGTACAATATTATTACTACCTTCTAATAAAGCCTAGTAAGGATTAACATTGTGCAAATCCCCCATCCCTGCGGTTTGTTCGGGTGGGTCACCAACACAAAAACCCTCACCTACTACGATATTCAGCGAAATTACATGTAACAAAATACCTGTATATGAACTTCAGCACAGTGTAATAGCAATCCACACTTAAAACCCAATTGTTTGTAACACATACTTATCATAATAGGTATGATCAAGCCCACTTGCTTTGTCATAACTTTTCATCATAAACAGATCACACCCAAGGAATCTGAAATAGCTTTTCCCAGTGAACCGAAAAGGCCTGTATCCTTTACCATTGGCTTGATACTATAACCAAACACAGGTCTACTGAAGTGCGCATAAAGTGGAAACCATCATGCATGCGGTTATAAATGACAAATATGTACACAATTACAGACGGCAAAACAACAAAACCGTTCACAGTAGGACATAACATGAATCCTCAAAGTGAAAATCTTCTACTTCCAGGATCTGTCAGAGTGGGTGACCAACATCTGTGCAATTAGACATAACAAAATACATGTCACCAGCTTATAGCATAGCATGATAAGAATCCACTATTAGAGGCCAATTAGCTTTAACAAATACTTTTCCCAATAAATAGGCCAAGCCTACTGCCTTTGTCATAACTTTTCATAATAAACAGACCAGGCTTGTGGCATGTGGCATAACTTTTCCCAGCACACCAAACAGCTCTATAGCTGTTATTGTTGGCTTGTCCCCAAAACCAACTTAGGCCTTCTGTACTGAGCCTACGCTTACCTGCACGGCAACCATCATCCATAAAATTACAAATATTTACAAAATTACAGTTCTCAAAGCAAAATATTATCTCTCCTATGAGGACCTAAGAAGGATTCTCATATTACAAATCTTCTGTATAGACGGTTTGTCAGAGGGTGCAACCAAAACCAAAATCCTTGCTTTCTGCTATAGTCTGTGAGATCCCAGGTAAGTAACCTGTATCAGAGAGCAGTTAGACAAGTCGTGGCTGTCAACTCTATTGCTTATAACTATCCACCCTTAAATGCCCGTTGACTTTAACATATGTTTTTGCACAATAAATAGGTCAGGCCTACTGCCTTTATCGTAACTTTTCATACCAAACAATTGGTCCATTACCTTTAAGATGAGGTATACAGTAATACAATTACAGATATGTTAAAAATTACCGTTGTCAATAGAATATAAAATCACTCCTAAGAGAGCATAAAAAGGATTATCTAGAGCACATCTTCTGACCCCATGGTTTGTTCGGGTGGGTCACCAACACCAAAACCCTTGTCTGCTACAGAAATCTGTGTGACTCCATGTAACAAAATTCTTCTCTGCGGTTTTTCGATACAGTAATAACCCTTAAATGGATAGATGTTAACATATGCATTTCGTAATAAATACTTCAAGTCTACTGATTTTATCGTAACATTTCATAATACGCAAACCAAGCTTACAACCATGGCTTGCGGCCATAACCCACTGAGTTCTGCTGTCTTGAATGCAAGCTTTGTCACAAGCAAAAAATGTGCAATATAAGCATTATTTTCAGTGGATGCACAGAACTACTGCCCAATCAAATCCTGTACCTGGGGCAACCAAAATGTGGGTGGACCCACTGGCCCCTCTCTTATGAGTACTCTGAAAACTCTATTTTGTTGATCACATAAGGTATTGACAACTGCAGTGGCAAGCCAGACCTAGAAATGTCAATCTTTACTTTCTGTGGAAGCCTTCCAAATGCTTTTCGCAGTTCACAGCATTGTAATGAAAAGTTAAAGGTGGACCAGCGTAGCCGTGGAAGACATCTCTAATTGAAACTTTTAGAGATTTAGATCTGTTTTAATCACACCCATCCTAGGATGGTAATCGCAACCATTAGGGGACAATTTTCACAACAACAGAGGACATTAAAGGCCTGATTTTGAGTTTGCCGGACAATGTATGTACTGCCGCAGAGGCGGAGTACTTTGAAGATATCTGCCGCCCAGAAGACATCTCCTGCATCTCCAGGATTCACCATCACAGCTGTTCCTGGTAATGTATTGAAAGTTTGACGGACTTTCAATGTTTTTTTATGTTCAAAACAAAATTCCTAAGACCCGCCTTCCACCATGAGAGTTTTCTCTCATGGTGTGGGGGTCACAGTGAAAACTTGTCATTTGTCTGCCTAATCTAAATAGCGATGGGGGGCAAATGGCAAAACCTCAGATGGCCATTACTTTGTCGGGGCGTCAGACATGTCCTCAGCAGCGGAGGTGGAGTAGTCTTCACAGTCGACACACTGAAGTCTCTAAATGAGGTGGGTGGACCTTCAATTTGACGGAGCACCTTCTCTGTCAAACATTACATTGGGCCCTAAGTTCTCTGGGCCTTGTTAGTGGTGTAATAAGACCTTAGTGCAAAATTTGGCAAATGATCCCTAAACTGTTAACTTAGACTAGCTTGTCAATAATATACAAAGGAGCTGGCTGAGAGGGAGATATTTAACACATGGGCCTTCGAAACCCTCTCACTTTCCAGCAACACATCAAATTGCACTGCTGCATTGCATGGAATATTGGTAAATCTGCCCTCTATGTCTAGGTGGGGTTTATGCACCCGTGCTTGGTAGACACTATAGGCCTGGTAGGGGCTAAGCTCACAGCCTTGGCCCTCTGTGCCTGGTAGGGGCTTTGCTCACAGCATGTGCGCCCTGTGCCTGGTAAAGGATATGCCCTCAGCCTGGGCATCTGACTCTGAGGATTTTCCCTCACAGCCTGGAAAACTCATTTCTAGTGAGGGGTTTTGCTCACACCCCAGCCCCTCTGTCTCCAGAATGCAAGCTATACCCATCCCTTCTTTGGCACTCTGTCTAGGTGGTAAGTATGCTCACGCCCTGAACACTGAGTTTGGAAAGGGTTCTGCCCACTCCCTTGGCACTAGTCGGGGCTCTGCTCTCTCCTACATGCTTTGTCACGTGAACACAACTCCGTTTTGCTGAACCCTTTGCAAGAGCCGCGCGCTCGTTCCCGCGCGAGGCTTCTTCAGGCAGCGTCGGCCGCTGCAGGGGCTGAGAGGCCATTGTCAGCGGAAACAATGCAGGCTTTATGCAGAGGCCGCCGAGGCTGCGGCGTCATGTTCACTCGGGGATTCACGCAGGCTTCATGTCTCCCCTGCCTCCCACTGTCTCACAGGCATTGCCTCCGTTCTCCCCTCCCTCGCCCATTTTCCTTGGGTCCCCTTCTCCCGCCCTTTCGTTTTCTTACGTCCCGTCTCTCGCCTTTCGTTACCCGTTGGGTCTCCCCTCACCCACTGCTTCTTTCAGCTCCGGTCATTTGCCTAACTCTCCAATCTCCCACTCCTCTCTACCTCTACAGCATACATGCCAACATTTAGGAGAGGAAAGTGGGAGATATAAAATAATAATCGGAACAGTTTATTTCCCACTATTTATTTGGCTTTTTTTTTTAGAGAGAGGACATTTCCGGGTTGAGACAGCTATAATAAAGCCATGTTTGGCTTAAAATAATCGTGAGTCTCCCGCCTGAACCGGGTCTATTGGTATATATGCTCTATAGCACCTCTATCACTGGCTTTTCCGTACTCTGTCAACCTACCCCTTGGACTTCTTCCCTCACATGCGCTACTACCACCTCCTTGACTCTCGCGATGTTTCTTTACTCTCCAGCTTCCGCCCTACACTCCTTGCTCCGTCACCTACATTCACCAGTTCTTCCTCCCTCCATCTGCTTTTCCGTCCTCCTTCAGGCTCTCCCTTCTCGTTCCTCTCAAATAGTCACTCATTCCCTTACCGCATTTTCTAGCCTTATTTTCCCAGTCCTTACCCACAGCCTTAGCTCCTTCTCTTCCCTAACTCTCTTCCTCTTCTTTCCCCCATAACATACTGCTCCCCATTTACCCATTAGTCGTCCTTTAGCTCATTTCTATCCATTGCCTCATCTTATATTTCTGTAAAAATGCATAATACATGTTTGGCTGCTAGTATTGCTAAAACATAAAGTGGTTTCTAAACATGTATACCACAGGGATCTGTTATTTTACAGATATGACATCATTCCAGTGAAATACGGATTTCCTCCAATGGGAGACCAAGGTTCAGTGTGATGTCCTTTCCTCCAGCTAATTTATCTCTAAGCACAGCACTGTATGTGGGTAATGAAACCACAAACCCCTCTACTGAGTTGCATCACTGACCTTTGTCTAATTAGTATCCTCTTCATGAAAATAAATCACACCTGAATATTCTAACGGCAACCAGGGCCCATTGTTGTGCTGTGAAGTACTGACGTCATCCAATGGGACATCAAGGGGTCCATTAGGATGGCGGGTGGACTTAGTCCGCCCGCCATCCCATCGGTAATCGGGACCGCCCGCCATAAGCGTGGGGGTCCCGCAGGGGGGTATTAGGATGCGTCCGCCACTGTGGCGGGCGCATCCTGTATTTTTAGCATTGTGGCGGGCGGTGCTCTCAGCACCGCCCGCCACAATGCTAAAAATGCACTTCTACATTTGCATAAACAAAGCGGCAGGCACCTCGCGGTGCCTGCCGCTTTGTTTATGCAAATGCAGGGGGGTACCACAGGTACCCTCCCCGTGTGCACCCCCCACCTCTCCTTCACTCTGGAAGCCCGCAGGGGGCCCCCAGAATGAAGACCGCATGCCTTTAGGCATCTCCCTAAGCCCATTGTAATATGGCTGGTGGTCATATTAATCCTTTTCCGTCCCGGCCGCAAGGCGACTGGAGCGGAAAAGTGGCGGACGGTCTTTCCGTCCGTTGAAGTCCCCCCGCCATACTAATATGGCGGGGGGGGGGGGGGATTTGAATGCAGATGTCGGGCAGATTGCCCTTGCCAGCCTGGCGGGGGCAATCCGCCCGATATCCTAATGGGCCCCCTAGTCTTAGTTTGATTTTCTTCCCTCCAGCTAATTAGTCTTTAAGCACGGCGCTGTGAGGAGATTCTCCAGAGACATTGAGACTGTTGTAGTAGGGCCTGCGGAGACCGAGATGTCCCACTGAGCACTTACCATTGTGGATCGATTATGGCCTCTGTGAGAATTGAGGTGATGGTGCGCAGGTTGACTTTGCCTGCAGGCCTAACATTGGAGAAAATCCTTACAGAGAGAATGGGTGGCAGCTGAGGAGGCACGTGTAAGAATGCCTGGGCATATGTTCTGGAATGTTACACCCCTTGATGAGGTGGGCTTACGGTTCATTTGTCCCAATCATGGCTGACTGTTGTAGTGCTTCTGCGGTTAGTTCCCAATTTGATCTGATTTCTTTTTCCGTCCAAAGTGTGCAGGAAGGTATTGAACGCGCTGCCTAAATTGCTGGTATTGTTGCAACGCTTACGCTTGTTTTTAGTCCGAGGGGTTCCTCACTATTTTTTGCTTTCAGTGGTGTTTTCTCTCCTCTTTTCTTCCAGTTTCCTTACTTAAGGATTCCAGTATTTTGCTTTGTGGCTCTATCTTGGGTACTGTAATCAGGTATAAGGGTGCACTGGCAACTTTCTTCACCTGCTACTGTGCTACTGTCACCTGCAACCCTTGATTGGAGGTTTTATTATGCCTCATGCCTTTTCCTCTAAACTGGAGGCATCTTTAAGGGGGCACTCTCTAGCTTTGTTAAATATCGCCGACAAAAATCACTCTTTTCATGCTGAAGGCAACAAAATAAACGTGTAATATAAAACTGGTTACATTTCTAATATGGTCCTATATTGCTGCCTAAGGGTTCTGCTGATGTTTAGAAAATGTCAGTATTCACCTTGTGGTTTTTTATGTCACCAGAACCCCTCCATGGCAAAATGTAGGGCCATATTACATGTGCATTTATTATGTATCTTCTTTATGTGTGCACCATTCCTAGCATACACATGATTTACTTTACATTCATGTCTAGTCAGGGATCAATGACATAATATCTATGCTAACAATATTGATTCACAAAAATATCAGAAAATAAATATTGTTCTAAAAAATATCCCCTTCCTATACTTAAGTAATAAAAAAAAATATTGAGAACCAACATTTCGCCATTAAAAATATCTATTTTTACTCATAATGAGAAACACTAATATACCATTCGTATATGCCATGCTACCTAACAAAAGTAGCACTTACTACGAACTACTCAACCAAATAAAAATTAAAGCAAACAACTACCCCCACATAAAATAATAATCCACTTTGAACAAACCATAATTCAAACAATAATACTAAGGGCCTAATTACGAGTTTGGCGGTCTTCGTCTGGGACCACTACCACGGCGGTCCCAGGAAGACCGCCAAGCCAGAGGTGCACCCGCCCACCAGATTCCGAGTTGAATCCAGGGCAGGCGCTTGGTGCAGGGGCGGTCTCACGGCGGTGGTATGTTTGGGTCATCGGAGAGCCTAAACAGCATACCACCGTTGTGAGAGAGCCTGCAGCAAATTCCAGCAAGGTCTGGCATTCACCATGTCGAGCATGCAACACCATGCACGTACCAAGGTGCAATTCCAGGGTGGCACAACATGTGCACCCCACCCCCCAGACAGACCGCAATGGCCAGATTCGGCCAGGGGCCTTGTCATGGCCTCTTTACCTGCATTTCCATCACCCTTTTCATGGTGGTGTCCCCGCCATTAAATGGGCAGTTGAAATGCATGTTATATTATGCTCAGTGATGCTGGCATCAGCACGGCCAGCATATCCAGGCCCTTTGCCGACTGCCGCCGCAGTGGAATCCTTAATCCCAATGGAGGCGGCAGTCTTGTGGCGGTCCCATCGCCACACTCTTAATACGTCGGTTGAACCGCCAGGGTGGTGGCAGTCTGCTCGTTGTTGCCAGGAACGCCATTAAAAATATCTATTTTTACTCATAATGAGAAACACTAATATACCATTTGTATACCCAATGCTACCAAACAAAATTAGCACTTACTACGAACGACTAAACCAAATTAAAATTAAAACAAACAACTCTCCACATAAAATAATAATCTACTTTGAATGAGCCATAATTCAAACAAAACTTAGTGCCTAATTACGAGTTTGGCGGTCTTCATCTGAGACCACTACCGCGGTGGTTCCAGGAAGACCGCCAAGCCTGTGGTGCACCGGCCCGCCAGATTCCGAGTTGAATCCAGGGCAGGCGCTTGGTGCAGGGGCGGTCTCACGGCGGTGGTATGTTTGGGTCATCGGAGAGCCTAAACAGCATACCACCGTTGTGAGAGAGCCTGCAGCAAATTCCAGCAAGGTCTGGCATTCACCATGTCGAGCATGCAACACCATGCACGTACCAAGGTGCAATTCCAGGGTGGCACAACATGTGCACCCCACCCCCCAGACAGACCGCAATGGCCAGATTCGGCCAGGGGCCTTGTCATGGCCTCTTTACCTGCATTTCCATCACCCTTTTCATGGTGGTGTCCCCGCCATTAAATGGGCAGTTGAAATGCATGTTATATTATGCTCAGTGATGCTGGCATCAGCACGGCCAGCATATCCAGGCCCTTTGCCGACTGCTGCCGCAGTGGAATCCTTAATCCCAATGGAGGCGGCAGTCTTGTGGCGGTCCCATCGCCACACTCTTAATACGTCGGTTGAACCGCCAGGGTGGTGGCAGTCTGCTCGTTGTTGCCAGGAACGCCATTAAAAATATCTATTTTTACTCATAATGAGAAACACTAATATACCATTTGTATACCCAATGCTACCAAACAAAATTAGCACTTACTACGAACGACTAAACCGAATTAAAATTAAAACAAACAACTCTCCACATAAAATAATAATCTACTTTGAATGAGCCATAATTCAAACAAAACTTAGTGCCTAATTACGAGTTTAGCGGTCTTCATCTGAGACCACTACCGCGGTGGTTCCAGGAAGACCGCCAAGCCCGTGGTGCACCGGCCCGCCAGATTCCGAGTTGAATCCAGGGCTGGCGCGTGGTGCGGCGGCGGTCTCATGTCGGTGGTATGTTTGGCTCATAGGAGGGCCTAAATAGCATACCGCCATTGTGAGAAAGCCTGAAGCAAATTCCTGCACGGTGTGGCATGATTCATGTTGTGCATGACACACCCTGCACGAACGAAGGTGCAATTGTGGTGGTTGTGGAAGGTGCAATTCCAGGGTGGCACAACATGTGCCTCACCATCCCCCGGATGCACTCCCATGGCCAGATTTGGACAGGGACCTTGTTATGGCCTCCAGATCTGCATTTCCACCACCCTTTTCATCGTGGTGTTCACCCCATTAAATGGGAAGTGGAAATGCATGTCGTAATATGCTTAGTGGTGCTGGCATCAGCACGGGCAGCATATTCAGGACCTTTTCAGACTGCCGCCGCAGTGGGATTCTTGATTTCAGCAGTGGCGGCAGCCTTGTGGCAGTCCCACTGCCACACTCTTAATACGGACGAGGTGGGTGCGGTAGGACCGCTACGGCGAGTACGGTTTTCCCAGGATCGCCGTACTTGTAATAAGCCCCCTAGACCATACCCACACACATCTATACAAGGCTGTTACTACTATTTTAACACAAGCATTTGGAAACACCTCCAACAATCTACACTAAGTGCCTCATTACGAGTTTGGGGATCCATGAATTGCCGCGCACCGACAGCCACGAGCTCGGCAATCCAACTGCCATATTACAAGATTGTCGGTGTGCCTTTGCAAAGACTGGGGTCGAACCAACCAACACCGCCAGCCATCCACAGACTGCTGCAGCTGCGGCAGGGGAAAATCAGCTGCCATAGGGCATAACAGAGGAGTCTCACCGATGAGCCAACCATGGAGGTGGGGTGCCGTCTTCAGGTCAGCAAAAGTGAAGGATTTGGGGTGCATACTCATCCCTTTCCTGTTCTTCCCATCAGAGTTTCACGAGGATCCCTTTCTCCAGTTCCCCCCTTTACCGTAGCATCTTCAACCCGAAGAATAGGACCCTGTCTGGGCGATACACAGGTAAGTGCTTTTTGGACCATATACTTATCGCCTGGACTGCCCACATATGGGTAGGTTGTAATTTTCACATGTATCATGCATATATGTGCATTTGACACATATGCCATTGAGATGCTCACAAAAGCATCAAAATCTATGAAAAAAAATTCACCACCGCCGCAAGCCACAACGCAGACTTCGAAGTCAACTCGTAATACGACGGTTGGAAGACCGCCGGCACTGCGGTCTTCTGGAGGACTCAGCCGCGGTGTTCGGGTAGTCAGACGGAAAACTCGTAATCAGACCCCAAGTATAGAATATGCAACAAGCAGCCAATTTGCCTTTAAAATAAATTAATAATTGCACTAGCCTATGTCCCTGGAACAGATAACCACTACAACTTACTTATGGAAAGTCCTTTCTACCAACAAAAAACAAGCACAAACTAAGTCCCCTATGTGAGAAGTTGGCCTGATATGTGATGTCCACTATTCTAGTGGGCACCCTGTATCAGTTCAAACAACCCTTATGGTGATGGTTGTAAAGTCAACCTTATAGACCAGCTATCCTAGGGGTAGCATGGACAAAGCAGTCTTAGGCTAAACTCAAGAGGGCATGTGAAGCCACCTGTTTTACCATATGTAACCCCTTCAATACCAAGTGAAAGGACACCACACAGGTTATATGTAAAAATATATATGTATTTACTACTAACACAACCCTCTGAACTCTTTATGAGGTCAGAGGCGTAAGCACATAACAAGATACTCAATTATCATACAATAAGTTCCACAAAATACTGTAGAGCCCTAGGGGCACGTAAAACCATATACTAAAAAAGGTGGTATAAGGACCACGTCACGAACAAAGGCTAGGCCTAGGGCCTAGGGAATCGCTATGGCTACGCTGTACTACCAAGAGTTAGGAAGCAGGAGACCCACGGGAGGCGTGTGTAGTGTCTTCACACACGCAAGTTACCATAGAGTTATAATGGGAACGAAAGAATTGGAAACTAGTTCTTTTAGGACACTTCCGGATGGACTAGGAGAAAGCTACTTGAAACTTAGACACTAAGATAGTCAATACCCACAGGAGTACCGAAATACTCGCGTTACCTCACCCACAGGAAGCGGGTGCATAGGTGTCAAAGTGTGTCGGGCTTCGTCGCTGAATCCTATGGAGCCTTGAAGAAAGATGCTGCAGGCGACCAGGAGAGAAGTGTCCGGGTGGATCCAAAGGCGGATCGAGGATGAAGAGTACCTGAAAGCAGAGGGGACAGAGCCTGGGTCACTAGCCAGTGACCAGGAAGGAACCAGTAAGGAACCAGGCGATGTCGCAAAGCAATCAGGTGACGTTGTGAAGCTTGACTCTGCAGCCACGTGGACCATGGGGGCGTCCACGATGACCAGGAGCTGGATACAGACTGTCCCACGAAGGATCTCGCTGTTGGCGGTGTCGGCTTCCGGATTGGAGTCAACAGGCCTTGGCAAATGCAACCCACGAGGAATCGAATATTCGCTTCGGGATAGACCAGCAAGGTCTATGGGGCTTCTCCTTTGCAGGGAAGCAGGGGCCCACCTGGAGCAACCAGGCAGGCAGTGTAGATTTAAAGGTTCGTTGTTACAGAGGCCACTAGCCAACGAGCAAGTAACCGGACAGACGCGTCGAGCAGGAAAATGCAGAAGGGCCCCACGCACAACTCGTGGAGTGTGGAGGGCTGATCTTCAGTGCAGTTGATGCTCGGGGCTGGGGCTGCTCAATCCCCAATGCACAACTTCGAGGGTGCCTCAAAAGTTGCACAAATAGCAAGGAGCAGGCTTTTCAAGATTGCCGGCCCCACGTCTCTCGTCGCCTCCACGGGTCTCAGCTTTGCACGGACTGTGGATCGGGGTCAGAGAAGTCTGGAAGTCTGGCTCTTGTCGGACTCTGTGCTCGGGCTCCGGCGGGAGCATCGACAAAGTAAACCGCAGATTGCTGGATGGTGCCTGTAGGTACAGGGTGGTCACTCCTTGACCACAAGGGAGATTCTTCAGTCTTCTATCTTCAAGTAGAACGTCGAAGGTCCAGAGTTTCGTTACAAGTTTCAGTTCAGGATAAATCTAAAGTCTCTAGACTCAGCTCCTCCCTATATACTAATCTGAGGGGCTGGATGACCTGTTAGGTCCCTCCTATGGGTGGGACCAGGGAAGGGGGTGGTTACATCCCTTTCCCTTTGTCCAGTTTCGCGCCAGAGCTGGGGCTGGAGTGCCCAAGCAACTGGTTTGAACCGGGCAATGCATGGGACACCTTGTGTGCCCCAGGCAGTGTCTCATTTCATTCAGCCCTCCCTGCCCCAATACACTATGGTCTGTCTGGGGTGGTGCTAGCACCTCCCAAGACAGGAAACCTATTGTCCAAGCCTCCCTCGCTGGAAGGACTCCCAGCAGCAGGAGGTCAGACTTGTGTCTGTGGCAGCAGCATCCATTTTGTGATGCTGAGGCTCTTGTTAACTTTAACCGGGAGTAACAGGAACAACATGTCTTCTCCCTTTAGAAGGGTGGAATGCTACCCCCGTCGCCAGAACTGGCGAGGGGGTAGTATTCCAAAGCGTATGACACCTTACACGACATGTTTTGATAAGGCCAAACCAAAGTTAGCATTCAACCGCGAGGATTATAATGCACTTAAGAGTATATGGTATGGCTATATCATAGAACAGCTATAAGGACATGGTTCCGAAAGCTGCAGACAGCTCAGTTCATACTAGAGCACCATCTCACATAAAACCAAGCACTCTGCCTTCAGGATTGTTAAGGCCTGCCATAGGAGTGACTTATAGGTATATATGTGTCTATATATAATGGTAGGTATAGGAATACTATACCTAAGCAAGGGGTGATTAAACAACCTTGCCCCAGCTGAGTGATCAGCCAGTTGTGTCAGTTTGGATGGCCAGCCAGGGGTGGCATAAGATATGCTGCAGCCCCTGGTAGGCCTTGGGTGCACCTATGCCCTGGGTACCTATGGTACACTGTACAGGGGCTCATAAGAGTGACCCATTTCCCAATTGGTGATGTACCTAAAGTACATGGTATGAATTTAGAGAGAGAACAGCTGGGCTGTGGGTCTGATTAGCAGGCCCACAGCCACATTAAAGTCTAAAACCAGTGAAGCAAAAAGCAAAAAGTGGGGTGACCATAGGAAAGCAGACCCATCTCTCCTACACCCTAATGGACTACTTTGAATACACCTAGTTTGGCAGACTGCCCCACTCTGGATGCAGATTCCAACCCATATTCCAAATCCCATGGTGGAATGTCTACAACAGCTCTATGACTCAAGAAGCCAAACGCAACAAACAGTAGAAGGATAGCACAATGCCTTCCAATCTACACTAAGGAGAACCTAACTTGCACTCCATGAATTCATAGAAGCCCTACAAAAACAACAAAGCTACCAACTACTAAGAACGGAGCAATCAGTAACCCAAATTAAACCTAAAATTTGCAAGCAAACCAATACAATGTACAACATGCTACAATGTAAAGTAAAACTCTTTATTAACAACACAGAAGTACACTACTTAGAATCAATACCAAAAACCCATCATAAAAAACAATCAAGCAGTAATCAATAAACATTAACAAAGGTGCTCACCAGCGTAAACAAAATATTTTAAAATAAACATGAAACAAAATATTTTTATACAGCAGTCTAAACCACATACAAATAAAATGGCAAAAAAGACTGATGCATAAAAATAACATGTTTTAAATGAACAGATCACCAACTACAAAACTCAAAATTACAAATTAAATCAAAAAAGACCCGTTAAGTACACCACATAAATTATATAATAAGACGTAACAATAATATCAAATACACATGCATAATACAATGAAATATTTCCCACCCAAAAATAATTACATAAATAAAACGTACTAATCTTTAGCTGTAGATCATCATGAATATCCATGACGAAAAATATAATCCACCAAAAACAGTGACAAAAAAATCCCCAAAATCCTCAAAAATGCAAAATATTAAACAGGTCCATTTTAAATCCAACAAAGCAATCCAATATTGTAAGAAACAGCAAAAAAACGAAAAGTTGTAACAATAGGAACACTCCAGGAAACCCAAAAAATCTAAGAAAATCAAAACTAAAAACGGTATAAGAGAAATCAAAATAATTTCCTTTGAAATAGAACACAAAATTCAAATGTGAATACGATAACTTTGGATCCGTAAACCTGTAAAAAACATATACCATGCCAACCCACAGAAAACACTATTGTCAAACATTATGTAAACATTACACTAAAAACATGCAAAACACCTAGGATAACATTATAAAAAATAATAATAGAGTACTACCAAACTCTAACGAAGACTAACCTTGAACTCTATTAAACAAAATAACACAAAGTACAAATAAAAACCCAAAAAGTAGAAACCAACACTATGACTACTATTAGCTAGATCTACCTTCATTCACCTCTGTCCCTAAAAACCCATAGAAAACCTTAAAAAAGGTCTTATCTTTCCCAACGAGCAGCAGCACCTTACTGCGACTCATTCCTAGGAAAACCATCAAAAAATTACACAAATAGACTACAAAAGTAGTGAGGGGCAAAAAAATGGACACCATATGAAAACAAAAAAAGGAGTATCTCCCTGTAGAAAACAATGGAACTTAAAAAAATGACTATAAAATGTTTTAAAAATGTTTATAATTGTTATAAAAATATAAAGCATGCCAATAAATGTTAAATGAAAATATGGAACAGTTATGTAAAGTATAAAATAAATAATACTATAAAAAACAAAAGATAAATAATAATGTATTATTAATAATATACTTAAAAATAAAAAAATGTTAAAAGAAATATCAAACAAGGTTCTGAATTGTATTAAAATGTAGGTAAAAAATAACAATATGTTTTTCTTATGTATAAACATATGTGTATGTATTAAAAATGTACACATATACATTGAATAAATGTTGAAAAAAAATGATAAACCATGTCATGTACCTTTACTAATAAACAAATGAAAATATTAATAATGTGTGTGAAAAATACAATACCCACTCCAATGTAAGGGCCTTATTACGAGTCTGGCAGTACATGGACCGCCAGACTCGTGGGGGCGCGATGGAGGCGGCCCAGCCACTGTCGCACGGGCGGTCCGAGCTGCCGTATTATGCGTTTGGCAGTAGGACCACCATTTGAACACCGCAACCACCAGGGAATCGCATTCCCTGGTGGTGACGCGGCGGTCAGGGACTCAGAATATACTGGCGATGCCACAGTCAACCGTCAACCATCAACCTTACATGGCGGTCAGCATGTAAAAGCTGGCAGTGGAGAAACCTATACCCCATGCAGGTAGGTACCCACGATGTTCCAGTACGGCATGGACTTTTTAGTCCATGCCGTGCTGGAACGCTCTGTGGTGGTCCCACAGTGGGGCAGTATTAAAGGCTCATTGAGCCTTTTTACTACACCGCCGCTGGACTGCCATGCTGCCCGCCTGCCAGACAACGATTTGTATCGTAATCTAGTGAGCGGGCAGCGTTCAGGTTTGGCGGTGCGAGGGGGTGGTGAACCACCCCGCTCCCGCCCACCAATCTCATAATAAGGCCCTAGGCCATGTAGGGGAAGGTGTTGGAACCTATAGGGGTAGCATTTACTATTCCCATTCCAATCTAAACCATTTAAGGGAAGATGTTGAATACTAAAGGAGTGACATTTACTATTCATGCTCCAATCTAAACCACTTATGGTAAGGTGTTCGACACTAAAGGGGTAAGATTTACTATTCCCACTTTAATCTACACCATTTAGGGGAATATGTTGTACACTAGAGGGGTATGATTTACTATTCCCACTCCAATTTAAGCCCTTTAGGGGGAAGGTGTTGGACACTATAGGGCTAACATTTACTAATCCCACTCCAATCTAAACCATTTTGTGAAGATGTTGGAGAAAAAAAGCAGTGACATTTACTATCCCCATCCCATTTTAAGACATTTTTAGAGAAAGTTTTTAAGAGTAAAGGGGCGAAATTAAGTTTCCCAACTCCTACTTAATAAATCATTTTAATATAATCAACAGGGAAAAGTATTGAAACATATAAATGAAAACATATTTTTGACATTCAAAAAGTTAATATTGATGAATACAAACAAAAATAACATATCTACAACATAACATAACACATTAACATGAACTAATAAAATTAATAAACATCATACATTAATAATAAATTGTACATTTAAAATACAAATGAGTAATTATAATATATATATATATAATCATTCTAAATTAGACACAAATACTTTTATTTAATAAACAATTACCAAAATAGGTCTAATGCTAACAAATTATTTTGTAAACATTTTAGAAAAATGTTTACATTTAAAAACAAAATTATACCAAACTATAATACTATACGTTATTAAATAAATTAAACATAAATTTCATTTTATACAAAATAGTTACATACGAAATCAAATCAATAAAGTGGTCAAATATTTTTTTTTATTAACAATAAATTATACTAAATGTGTATTTACAATTGAAACAATTTGTTATTCTAATAATTAATAAAACATTAAATTATTATTTATTGCTACAACTAAACCATACATTTAATAATTTAAAAAACATAAGAAATAAACCATAACAATGATATTATATACAACAATATTTTACAAAACTATATTTTTTACAACAATATCAAAAATAACACTTAAAACGATACTCCTACCTACGATATTCCTATCCACAATATTCTTCATACAATATTTATGCAACACAATCATTTTTATTCTATATTTTGTCCAAACACCCTATCCAGGTGACAGAATGCACAATATCATGCAGACAGCTATTTCTAATCTCTTCTTAGTCCGCCAATTCAGTACCTTCTCCGTCAGTTCGAAAGTTAATCACACTCTCATATCTCTGTATATCTCTGTATTCGGAACAGCACATGCCTCTCTATTTCTATTTCTCTGGTACATTGCTCTTGTTTTCCCTGTCATGGACCACCAGACTGTGCTTGGCTGTCCCTGACCGGAAATAGGAGTGCAGGAAGCCTGCTGCGGGTATTTCGACTGCATGGATATAGCGCTGTGGTAGTTGGCCTGCTGTAAAGGGTTTTCCAAAGCAGAGCAGGGTGAGGGTGAATCATCTGAAACAAAGCTGTACCACCACATGTATATGAGTCGAGGACCTACCAAGAGGTAGTATGGATCATCTGCAAGTTCATGGTGAATGTCATAAAATTCACAAACATGTAAACTTCGGAACATAATAGTTCACATAGTACATTCTGTGTGTGTGGTAGTATGAATGACGCCTCTCTCTGTCCATTCAGCTCACCATCCCTAACATTTCATTTTCTCAGGAGGCTGCAGCTCTAACATTAGGACAGTTTCAGTAATTCTCTACAACACTGACATACTTATAATGGGGCAGCACCAGCTCCTCTTGGTAGGCCTGCTGTAATGGTCCACAGTCCAGGCACTTGTCAGTCGGGTGATACAGGTTAAATCACACAGGAGCACTTGATCTCCAGATGACTATGATCGTTTTATACCTGTAAGAGGTAATGGTGCTCATGATCGACCCTTCCTTTCACCTCTAACAGGTGGATGCTTTCTTTGGTGATGCCAACACCTCGCCCCTGTCAGGTTAATCTCAGTATAGGCCCTTGCCTCCCATGTTGTAAGCATGTAATATCTCAGCATTCTCCTTGTATCACCTGTGCCAGGTCATAATTCTCTTGACTGAGGTTTCTCTATCACATCTGATATAAGTCTTGGACTCTCAGCTGAGGTCCCTGTTTATGCCGGTGGCAAGGCATGGTGCCAGTGACAGGGCCTGGTGCTCTTGGCTAATGTCCCTGCCTTTCCTCTGACTCAAAAGGTACTGCTGTCTACATCTCTCACCTGTTACAGGTCAGTGAGCGCTGGGCAGAGGTCACTGCCTCTCACCTGACACCGATGGCTGTTCTTTCAGGACAGGTCTCTGCTCTCACCTGTGACTGGCCAGGCTGCTGTTAGGCTCTGATCTCTGTTTCTCACCTGTCCCACAGGTAGCAGTGCACTTGGTCCATGATCCATATCGCCAGGAGAAGTCGGGAGGTGGGATCTCATTCTCATCGTCTAGCTCTCTGTGGATAATGTACTCAAAGCGAACGCCTGGATTTGTCTCCTGAAACAGCAGCTGCAAAGACATGTACAACATGCAGTTAAACACACAGTATAGCCAAGTATATGCAATTAAAATGGAAGTAATGTAAAGTTACTGACCTTTAACAATAGCTAGTACCGTCCTCAGATTTGGTTTTTTGAATAGCGTCCATTTTGTTTGGATCCCAGGATCCCAGAATATTTACTAAATTATTTGACATGACAGTGGAGCTGGCCACGTTCGTAGATGGTCACAGATCTGTGGGGCTCTGGCGATAGGTTTAATTCTGGGTCCTTGCTATTTCCTATATGGTGTCACCACAAAAGCAGTAGTCTGGCAAAACACCAGTGAATACCTGGCTTACTCTCCTCAAGCCTAATATAAAAGTGATGGAAAGCTCAAAGCATTTCTGTTTTGGTGCGAGAGCACTAAACAAAGATGGCGTGTGCTTCGAGCCGTCTTGATGATTTGTGGTGACGCGTAAGATGTCACAGTGTTGCATTCCATGGGTGCCAGTTACTCCTGTGCCTCCTTTGAGGTAGACGTATCGGACCTTTGATGAATAAACTTCAATCTCTTTTAATCAAACTCGAGTGGAGAAGTTCACTACAGAAGTGGCGACAAGGATCGAACTCCTTTGGAGAAGTTCACTACAGGATTCCCAGCCTCCATGGCAGCCATGAAGTTGCTCTAGATGACGACAGCATACAGAACAAGCATTTACAATGCAATGGTCTCGCCTTTGCATAGGTTAGAGCTATTGGCATTGTAAATGACAACTTCTTTTATGTATGTGTTGGTTTTGAAAACAGATAAATAAATGGCATTGTCATTTACAATGCCAATAGCTTAATCTCTCGCAAATGCGAGACCTATTGCATTTGCACCCACACGCACACACAGAGAGCCACACACACACACACACACACACATAGATGTGGTGGTGGTGGATCTGGTGGATGTGGTGTTGGATGTGGTGGTGTTGGATGTGGTGGTGGATGTGGTGGTGGTGTTTGTGGTGGTGGTGGATGTGGTGGTGGTGGAGGATGTGGTGGTGGCAGAGGATGTGGTGGTGGATGTGGTAGTGTATGTGGTGGTGGTTGATGTGTTGGTGGATGTGGTGGTGGTGGATGTGGTGGTGGATGTGATGGTGGTGGGGTTTACCCTCGCTACTCTGAGACGTGGTGGATGTGTTGGTGGATGTGGTGGTGGTGGGTGTGGTGGTGGTGGATGTGGTGGTGGTGGATGTGGTGGTGATGGTAGATGTGGTGGTGGTGGAGGATGTGGTGGTGGTGGAGGATGTGGTGGTGGTGGATGTGTTGGTGGAGGATGTGGTGGTGGATGTGGTGGAGGATGTGGTGGTGGATATGGTAGTGTATGTGGTAGTGGATGTGGTGGTGGTGGATGTGTTGGTGGATGCGGTGGTGGTGGATGTGGTGGTGGTGGATGTGGTGGTGGATGTGGTGGGTGGTGGAGGATGTGGTGGTGGTGGATGTGTTGGTGGAGGATGTGGTGGTGGATGTGGTGGGTGTGGTGGTGGATGATGTGGTGGTGGTGGATGTGGTGGTGGATGTGATGGTGGTGGAGGATGTGGTGGTGGTGGAGGATGTGGTGGATGTGGTGGTGGTAGTGGATGTGGTGGTGGTGGATGTGTTGGTGGTGGATGTGGTGGTGGATGTGGTGGTGGATGTGGTGGTGGTGGATGTGATGGTGGAGGATGTGGTGGTGGTGGTGGATGTGTTGGTGGTGGATGTGGTGGTGGTGGATATGGTGGTGGTGGATGTGGTGGTGGTGGATATGGTGGTGGTGGATGTGGTGGTGGATGTGGTGGTGGATGTGGTGGTGGATGTGGTGGTGGATAATGTGGTGGTGGTGGATGTGGTGGTGGATGTGGTGGTGGTGGATGTGGTGGTGGTGGTGGATGTGGTGGTGGTGGTGGATGTGGTGGTGGTGGTGGTGGATGTGTGCCACAGAATTACAATACACCCCTTGCCTTGTAAGTCTAAGAACACCAGAATACATTGCCCACCATCTCTCGGGAACGGCAGCGTGGAAGATCTGCAAGGGAAGAGCAGGTATCTCTGCACTGTACCTGAATCTGGGCAGCTGCAGTCCACGTGCGCCGCCCCTCTCCGCTGACAGCCGCAACGCGGCTTCTCCCGCGGTCCTTGCTACCCCTCAGACGGCAGCCAATAACTAACGAGGCAGGGGTCTAGTGCAGCTTCCCAGCTCCCGAGGCATGGGAGGCGCGAGAGGGCGGAGGAGCGAGCGCGAGCAGGCGGCCTCTCTGCAGCGCCCCCTGCCGCCCACGCTGCCCCCGGCTCACGGACCCGGGATGCACCTGTCTCGCCTGTACTCTCCGCCCCTAGTGAGGGACGGAGCTGAGAGTGTGCGTCCCACGAAGCACCCGGAGCCCGATGCCTCACAGCCACGCGAGCACAGGACAACCAGCTACTCTGATGGGCACCTCCTGCGACCCTAGAGCGGCCGGTGTACAAGCCCCCACCCCCTCCTCATCAGTACCTGGTAGTCTGGTCTCAGCGCCAAGGTGTGCGCCAGTGACAGTCTGCCGACAGAGACCCTCTCTCACTTTTCTGTCTGGAAAGTAGACTGATTTTATCAACAGTTCGTCATCTGCTAGTCGCAGGTAATATATTTAAGTAATAACCCAATAATTAAATTTTTGTGGTATTAGGTGTGTAGGCTTGCTTGGACATCTGACAAAAATGCAGAGGTGACGTTTATCACCAGCTTTTCTGCACTTAAGCACGAATTACATTTTTTACAGTATTACCACAGTCGCCACGTTTCACTCACGTCATTATTACGATTCTCGTCATAGTCACAGCAATAATATAATTCCCGTTCAGTCATACTCACAGCAATAATGTAATTCCCGTTCATTTTTCTCGTCTGACAGGTGATCATTTGTTTTTTTAACGGATTTTCAGTAATTAGCCCCTAAATTAGCCAGGAATTTCCTCATCCCTGCAGCATTACGCACGGGAACGCAAATCCCCTTGATTGGTTTCTTGCTGATGACAAACAGTACTGTTGGTTAGCGATCCGTGTGTGCCGGGGCTGAGTCAACCAACCTTCTGATTAAAAACAGCCTAGCACTACCATGACAGAGCGGGGATCTTTACTGTGCATTTATGTTGCTGACAACGTGGGTAGCATTCAAGAGGAAGGAGAGGTATTTGCAATGTTTACAATGACGCAGGCTGACGCCGGCGACTGCGAGCGAGGGTCGCGTGCTCGTGGCTGCGGCGCCGCAGCTGGGCTTCTATTCGGGGCTGCTGGGCTTGGCGGCTCGCTGCATGCACCCCTGGGGGTGGTAAGGCCGGCTCACGAGAGGGAAGGCGCTGCTGCTCCTGCCTCCACGACTAGCGCCAGGACACTGCACCAGGATAGAAGCAGGGCACATGAAGCCGGTGAGCGTTGCCTGCGGGAGGACTGAGCCACGGGTGCAGCAGAGCACTGACCGCAGGAGCTGCATGGTCCAGAGACATCATTGTCTCGCTGTAAGCCCCGTCCTTTTTGGATTGAGGGGTGTGTTTTTCTAGGAAAGAAAGAAACCAAAAAACACGCCCCTCAATCCGAAAAGGACGTGGCTTACAGCGAGACAATTATGTCACAGAGCCGTCTTCTCCAACGGCTGGCTTCCGTTTAGGAAGCCAGCCAATGGAGAAGAGGGGCGGGGTTTACCCTCGCTACTCTGAGACATGAAGTCTCGAAGCGAGTCTGCGCATGCGCGCAGCCTACTCTAGTCTCGACCTAAAAAGTAGATGCCCCTGACCCTCAGAAGAATTAAGTCTACGGCCTTGTACTGGAAAAAGCTGAAAACATGGCTTTTCTCTAGCCAATAATTCCCCTCCATGCCCCACTGTTACCTTTCAGCATCCAGCGCCAGGACACTCCTTGGAGTAGCAGCCCCACTCTACAAATACCCCCACATAGACATAGACAATGGTGAGGAGTCGTAGTTATAAGGGCAATTATTGAGGTTGAACTCTGTCCTTGATGTTGGTGGGGAGGAAAGAGCATTGACCGGGGGTCAGACGTGCATTTTATATTGTAGTGATTTAGAGTGCACCTTGCATATCGTGTTCGCAATGAACACGTTGGGGTTGATCTCGGTTACCGATACTGTGAATCCCTAAACTGGGGACCTCATGGAGATCTGGCCCAGGCCCTGACTGGGGGTGTTTGATACGATTGAGTCCTACGGTTTACCATGGGGTACAGACATTTGTGGGGAGTCATGACGGGCAGCACGCAGACCTCCCGTTGACGGCCAACTGTGCTCCCCGAGTCTAACATTTAAAGGTGTTCTGTCTTTCCTGGGGTCCTTGTTCAGTGGCGCTTAACTAGATGGATACGGATATTGACCTGTGTCCCTGGTATTCTTGTATTTGTGAATTTACATCTATTTTGTAATGCAGGTTGTGTTCCCTGGAACCTCACCCCCCAGACGCCAAGTCGGGTTTAAATTCTCACTAAACTCGGTGAGTTGTTAATGTTAGAATGGTTGGGGAATCAACTTACATGTGGTAATAAACCAGGCATAAAAGGTCATGAATTTATCTGTAGAAGATTATGATCTCCTGTTGACAAATTTTTGCGATAAGTTTGGTATCTTGATTGAACTATGGGACACACGTCTTTTTATTTCTCTTTGAATCCATTTTTGGCTTAATTGGTCCACAGCTGGGTTAACTGACCTTATAACAGTGACCATTAATTATGCCTAGGATGGAGGGGCATTATGTAAGATAAGGAAATAAGATACCTTATAATACTGTAACAGAGGTAACATTTGGGTATGTTCTCTAACTTTGAATGTTATTTATCAATTTCTTTACAGTATTTGTCATCCGTGTTGGTGGAACCGCCTCCACATGGACCCAAATTGATTGGTAAAGTGACTATTACCCTTGTAGCACCAGATTAAGGTAAGGGGGTATTATATGAGACTGGGACAGTCAGACGTCCTGAGGAAGACCAATGTGACCAACTAACTTGGGGGCACGCATAGGTCGAAACATGTTGACTGTAGCACACTAAAGGAGGGGTGTTAGGGGGTCCTAATATCCTACCTTAGCACTACCATCCGTTACCTATTTTTAATCCTGACCGTGGAACCTATCAATAAAGTTATACCAGGTATCCAGGAGCCAGTTTTAACTTCACTGTTCCCTACTGCAATTTTTTTGTTCTATCACTGTACTCAGTCCTGGTTTGTTATATTGTGTTGTGAACACTGGTGTCACGTCTAGTTTCTTTGTGTTGAGTTCTGTTCTTGTATTTTATGTTTCCCCTCCCTATGCTCCGCTCAGTGCGTGGCTACGCCTGGGCGTCGCAGCAGACCCGATGATGAAGCATCTCACACACATTTTGGGTGTGACTGAGGGCAGTTTTTCACAATACACTAATGTGTCACTGTTCAGACTCTTCTGTATAAGTTCCTTTTTCCCTCTCCACTCCTTTCTGTGTATACTGGTTTTGCTTTAGGGGGTTCGGGGTGGCAGAGTTGTGTGTAGACCCTCTCCCCTTTCATGTGTGAGTAAAAGAGGAAAGAGCATTGTCAGAGCAGCCTTCATGTTTGCTTTCCACTCCATGGTCATGGGTGAACTGGAGGACATGCTGTCGGGAGGATGCTAGAGGTGATCGGGTTTTAAACGGGGCATGTTACAATGAAACACTTTTGTTTTTAAATAGGCATTGATGCCTGTCTCAGGAAATTCTTGAATATTAGTTGTGTGATAGTCCGAGATGAGAAACTCGACTAAAAGCACTGCCCTGGGGTCACTGACAGACACCCTCTCAGGGTTGTGCATGCAGCCTGCATTGCCTCACCTCATCTCTCAGCACATAAAGGAGCTGCACGGGTGCACAGCACCCACGTGTCTGCAGTGGGGGCCTGTTGGGGCAGGAGGCTTGTATCACAGCTCTTCTTCACGAGTTTACTTGTCTGGAAAGCAGCCTTTCAAGAACTCACATCTGAATTATGCACTGGACGTGGTAGGAGAGAGCAGAAACCGATAATAAACAATTGTGCATTAATCATTGTGGGAGGCCTTCAAGGTAACATGACTACACCAAGGAAGGGAGACTTACATCAGCGTGAGGTCGCAAACGCCTGAGCTGCATTATTTAATTATCGATTGTAGTTGCACTGATAGTCGCTTTGTTTCAGAAGTGTAACTGACCAAAAAAGCACCTCCATGCACTTCCGGGAAAATATTGTCTCTCGTTGAGAGAACAAATGGAAGGGGTGGAGGAGCAGCAGTATC
Source organism: Lissotriton helveticus (assembly GCF_964261635.1). Classification (NCBI taxonomy): domain Eukaryota; kingdom Metazoa; phylum Chordata; class Amphibia; order Caudata; family Salamandridae; genus Lissotriton; species Lissotriton helveticus. The sequence continues at coordinate 1,932,027,393 of NC_136061.1, forward strand.
AGAATCCCTGCCACACTTGCTACCTCGCACTCAAGAGTTAGCAGTGACTGGTTTGAATCTATGTTTTCGGGTCTCTCATAAAAAGCATCTGGGAGACTTTTAAAGAATTAGAATTCAAGCCAGTCTCAATCCGGTCACAGGGGAGCGGCAGACCAAGGCAGCCCCACATTTGCGGCTGGCAGGATCTCTTCCTGGCAGGTGGCAGGGATCAAGGCCTATCCTTCCATTATAATATTGTGGTGCCACCACTGTCCGGCCTCTGCAGCCCGGCGAGCTTAGGCAGTCAGGCCGAGTAACAGAGAGTGCATAGGGAGTGTCCCTGCAGCCTCAGAGGCCCACTCTGTGCCATAGGTTCCATGCCACGGGGGGAGCTCAGCACTCACCGAGATGTCATATGTGTCGCAGAAAAACTCGACATGTTATGTTATGTTATAAGCTGTTTTGTAACGCGCTCAATTACTACCGGAGTATCCTGGCGCGGTATACCGCTGGGGAACCCGTCCTGGCTTTCCCTGTGGGATGGTCCCTACTGGGAGTCACCAAGGTGAAACCAGGCATCCCCGGCGTTGATGGGGCCATTGTGGAGATTAGGCAAGCTAATGCCCTTAGTTGCCGAGTGGGACCCCTGGTTAGAGTAGGCACCGAGGCGAGAATTATCGAGTCCGCTGACCCTGGTCCACGACCCTGCCGCGTCGGGAATTGAACCCTGGTCCCGGGCCGACTCCTGCTTCCGGGTCTGCCGCCTCTAACCAGTGAGCCACACCACTCCACGCCAGCAGCAACCTGCTATGGGGACACACGCTCCACCAGAGCCATGCAGGGCACCTTTTCAGTCCCAACAGCTACTCAAGCCCCATAGATGAGAAGGGCCTGATGGTTCTTCCCTTCTTTATTAACGTGACTGGAAAAAAGGAAGGTTATTGAAGGGCGGGCACCTAGTATTGACCTATAGACACATAAACATTTGAATGAATGAATTCCTAAACACGGTTTAAATCAGCACAACCTGGAAATGGCATCAATGCCTCTACCTGCATGAGATGATAAATAAGCTACAAGTCAATACTGAAAAGATATTGCGATAAATATGGAGCAGAGAAAATAAGTAAAGGGAAGCAAATAAACAAATGAAATGCATCGCACAATACAAATATAAAAGACATGAATGAATGAAGCAGTGCCCGCAGGTGAAGCATCTCTGTGGCACGCTTTGCCAGAGCCTGCATGTTGGTAGGGATTCCCGCCATTTTTGCAAGGGACAGTATTCGACTTTAAGGCTAGCATTAGTGTTACTGGGATTGGTGACCTGGATGGTGTGACAGTTCACAGACTGTGACAAACTGCTAGGAACGAAGCAAGTAAAAGGAGAAAATAAATCTCAGCATTCACCAGAGACCATTGCTGAAGCCTGACTTGACAACTGGCTCCCGCCACTATTAGCCAAGGATTACCACCATTATGCCAGGGCTGCACCATATCAGAAATTGACACCATTGTGCCAGGACTGCACCATACCAGAAATTGACACCATCGTGCAAGGGCCTGCACCATACCAGAAATTGACACCATTGTGCCAGGGCTGCACCATACCAGAAATTGACACCATTGTGCCAGGGCTGCACCATATCAGAAATTGACACCATTGTACCAGGGATGCACCATATCAGAAATTGACACCATCGTGCAAGGGCCTGCACCATACCAGAAATTGACACCATTGTGCCAGGGCTGCACCATATCAGAAATTGACACCATTGTACCAAGGATGCACCATATCAGAAATTGACACCATTGTACCAGGGATGCACCATATCAGAAATTGACACCATTGTACCAGGGATGCACCATATCAGAAATTGACACCATCGTGCAAGGGCCTGCACCATACCAGAAATTGACACCATTGTGCCAGGGCTGCACCATATCAGAAATTGACACCATTGTGCCAGGGCTGCACCATATCAGAAATTGACACCATTGTACCAGGGATGCACCATATCAGAAATTTACACCATCGTGCAAGGGCCTGCACCACACCAGAAATTGACACCATTGTGCCACGCTCAACAGTTGTGAGGGATTACCTCATTGTGCATGTGCAAAATCAGCGCAATCTTAAGAGGTAGTTCTCTCATTTGCATGGAAGCCCCATGACAATGGGGCTCCCATGCCTCTGCACCCATGCTGTATTATAGACAAGTGGAATAGAGCCCGTGAGTAGGTGCACTTAGTGTACAGCAAATAAAGGTGGCAACAAGCAGTGGGCACCCCCACCCCCCCCCCCGGAGAATGACTCTTGGAAGGCAGAAAATGGGATCCTGTGGACCCCCTTGACAAAGGTTTGCCATCCACCTGCAAGGGGATCCCTGCCCCCCTTTCAAATGCAGGCCAGGTTGCCACAAGCACACTGGAAGGGAGACCGGTGGCTTCAACTGGCCAGTCTACCTGTCAGCACTGCATTTCTGCCATTGTATCTCCGAGTTGGGGCTGCACTGGTAGCAGCACATCATTGCGATAGGGCACATTTACCTGGTCAGCGCCCAGCAGAACCAGTTAAAGATGCAATGGTTCACAGACTAGGGTAGCACCTTATCTGCAATATGGGCCCAGGTGTTTCAGTAACGGTAGGCGGCAGGCACAATAGAGAAAGCGAAGGGATTTGCTACCATCCACCAGTGAATATCGAAGGGAACAGGCAGTGCAATCATTGCTGCACAGGGACTTCTTACTATGCAAGCGGAAGAATAACATTTTCAATTTGCATTGCACTGTGTTGTACAGTAAACCTAGAGACGTGCTAATTGTACTTTGCTATCATACCCCGAGGATATGTCGTATCACTGAAGCGAAATATAATATTTAAAATCAGAAAGTAAGCGGTGGCATGGACTGAGGGGAGTTCCTGTGGCCCAGTTTTCGAACTTTGAATGTACCTACTGGAATAGGTAGTCTTACCATTGGTAGAGGTTGTGTGTAGGAGCCGTAGGCAAGTCCATTATGGCATCGCTTTCCACAGAAGAAGGCCCCAGTAAAGCACCCTTCCTGCCAGCAGTTTGAGAGCTGCAGTATGTGAGGACGGCGACTGCAGCTCTGCACTTCACCTTCTAAGACCATACTTGCCGTGGGTGGGAGCCAAGCCAGGAGGGAAGACGAACTGTGCACTGATGCTGACTGGGTTGGGCGAAGAGCTACAACCATGTAGCATTTGCAAAGATAGTCTTGTTCCCCTGCTGGCTTTGCTAAAGCTTGTTGCCAATGCAGCATCAGCAAAAAAGAAAGGCACTACAACACACCCTCCAGCGTCATTTTACTGGTGTGCACATGCATAATAACTTATGCATGCAACACCATGCATGCATGTGATGCAGATACTTGTTTTCTTTTAGTTTCAATAGTGATCCGGTTAATAAAATAATCATATATTTTTTTTATTGCAAAAGGTGCTTTTTGAAATGCAGATCAGCTCGGCAGCAATTGGCAGCATCCAGGCCCTCCCCCCCAAAAAATAATTAAAATAAAAGCATTTACTTTTACTGTGAGGGGTAGAGGAGCATCGGGGGCGTTGGTGAGGGAGTAGGGTCAGATGGAAACAACAGGGGTGGTTTATTTGAGGCGGGACCCGCAAATGATAGAGCCAGAGAGCAAGAAAACACATGAACTCTCTTGGAGTACTTGATTAGAAAAAATGTTGCTCCCTAAATGCGAGCAGTGGAACAGTACAAGTCAGCCAAACAAAAGCACAGTAAATAGGCAAAGTCCCAGGTGAGGCACAAATACAACAAGCATTCAAAATGCAACAGGTCTCGCCTTTGATTTAGTTAAAGCCATTTGCTTTGCTAATGGTATTGTATAGCAAAGCAAATGGCTTTAACTTAATGAAAGGTGAGACCTAATGTTAGTCAGTGTCAGTCAGTGTGAGTCAGTCAGTGTGAGTCAGCCAGTCAGTCAGTGTCAGTCAGTCAGTCAGTGTCAGTCATTGTCAGTCAGTCAGTCAGTCAGTGTCAGTCAGCCAGTCAGTCAGTGTCAGTCAGTCAGCGTCAGTCAGTTTCAGTCAGTCAGTTTCAGTCAGTGTCAGTCAGCCATTGTCAGTCAGTCATTGTCAGTCAGTCAGTCATTGTCAGTCAGTCAGTGTCAATCAGTCAGTGTCAGCCAGTCAGTGTTAGTCAGTCAGTGTCAGTCAGTCAGTCAGTATCAGTCAGTATCAGTCAGTGTCAGTCAGTCATTGTCAGTCAGTGTCAGTGAGTGTCAGTCAGTCATTGTCAGTCAGTGTCAGTGTCAGTCAGTCTTTGTCAGTCAGTCAGTGTCAGTCAGTCAGTCAGTCAGTGTTAGTCAGTGTTAGTGTCAGTCAGTCAGTGTCAGTCAGTCATTGCCAGTCAGTCAGTGTCAGTCAATGTCAGTTAGTCAGTGTCAGTCAGTCAGTGTCAGTGTCAGTCAGTCAGTGTCAGTCAGTGTCAGTCAGTCAGTGTTAGTCAGTCAGTGTTAGTCAGTCAGTGTCAGTTAGCCATTGTCAGTCAGTGTCAGTTAGTCAGTGTCAGTCAGTCAGTCAGTGTCAGTGTCAGTCATGCTCTGGCTCTAGAGCAGCTCTGCTGGCCTGGTTCTTAGGCTCTAGAGCAATTCAGCTGACTTGGTCCTCTGGCTCTAAAGCAGCTCTGTTGACCTAGTTCTCTGGCTGTAAAGGCTCTGACCATTCAAACATACCTCTGTAGTCCTACCCCGTCTCACACAAAATATACTCGTCAGCTCATCATAATGCGCAAATGAATGCATGAATAGATTCCTTTAAAAAGCTAAACACCAGAGAGATAAGGTGCGTTGATGATGCAGCAGAATTCCACATTTTGCGAGGGTGGGGTGCTGAAGCAGGAGAGGCTGTCAGCGGCCATTACAAGCATGTGGACGGCGCTGCAAATTAGAAAAAATAGTGCTTTGAGTCCTTTAAAGGAAAGAGTGTAAATTTACCTGTAAACGATCCAATCCCAGTGGGCGTGTCTAAAAGGAGACAGGGTGGCAACAAGGAATGATTGGCATGCCTTCAGTGCAATCATTGCACTGCTTTAGGCATCATTTGTGATGCCAAACAACACGCACGAATGAAAGCTAAAGGCAAAGCTGGGACGAGGCTTCTGGAATCGTATCGATTCCAAGAAATCTCGTATGACGAGAACAACGTATGCGCTGCTGACGTCAGGCAGAGACCTAAAAAGCGGTAGCTCAGCCAACAAATAAAATAAGAAGCAAGCAAATGTGAGTGACAATAAAGCCAACCAATGATAAACAAAGTGCAGGCTCTTTGACCACTGTAAGTTTTTGGTATGGTCCACAATAGGCTTTCGCCTGAGGATAGCTAAAAGCTGTCTGGTAGGAGAAACTTAGAAAGTGTTGTTGTGGTCAAAGCCTTTTGCAAGTTCTTGAGATGTGGAATGTGAAATATAAGGGTGTGACAACTTGCCCATAACGAAATACCCCCACCACTTATTTCAAGATGTAAACACATTCTATGGTGTGCCCTCAAGAAGGAACTATGATGCACCTGGGATTGAAGGCGCTGCCAGTTATCCAGCTTACAGTTCCCTGGGGACAGATAGATGATAGGAGCCAGCGTATGCCCTTTATAAAAATGCAGGAGACTCCTAATCAGTACAGACACATGCCGAAACCTATGTGCAAACCTAAATTGTAGAGCTGGACAACAGGCAGTAAGCAATACAGAGACATTATCTGAGAGTTAGAGCAGCTGATCTGCTAACAGGGTGGGGAAATCAGAGAACAGGAAGAAAGATGTAAAGTTTTCAGGCTAAGATTCCCTAAAATGCCAAACCCTGTAGACGGAACTCATAATACTCTGGATTAGCCATACATACTAATGGAAGAGGCTAAGTTGCCCTGGTTACTCTTGGAGCCAACCTTATACATTATTTTGAGACCCACCCTTGAAATCCTGACGCCTGCACCATCCTGTTTACCAAGTTTGAAATACCCATATGTCCTGTACTTCAATGCTGAATACAATTTAACAGAAAATGTGCATTAGCAGATACGTTATTTATCCTCTTTTGGAGTAGAGAGTCTGACTTGTGTTTAGTCTGCCCCAGCTCTGCAATCATCTTGATAGCGATTCCAGGGCTTCCATGCCTCTGGCCAGAAGGCTCCTTTTCTCAGTTTCTGGCACCTCGCTGACTAGCATAGACCCTTTCTGTCCTCGTCCCCCGTCCCCTTCCTCTCTGAGCACAAGGAGGCTCTTGGCCTGCATCCGATGCCCACCCACACAGCTGTCAGCACATCCTTGAGAAGCTTCTTGCGGTGCATGTTGAACGTCTCTAGCAGTCTGTTGTTGGCGTGTGGGCTTTGCACACTGTTTCTTGGCCTGATAACAGCACCTTATCAGGGCTGGCAGTGACTGCTGCCTTGTAAGTGCCGCCTCTGTGCCTGGACCTCATGTGGACTGTCAGACAGTGAGGTGTGTGGAATGTAACACTGTATGAATGCCCAGTACTCTACAAGGCTGCCTCTCACAGCTCTTATAGGAGCTGCTTCCATTACAGAACGGTAATGTTTACTATCCAAGGAGCTGCTCACATGGAACCCTGGCGATGTCTCCTACCAGATGAGCTGCTCTCATTGAACCCTGGCGATGTTTCCGTCCAGACGAGCTGCTTGAACCCTGGCGATGTCTCCTACCAGATGAGCTGCTCACATTGAACCCCGGTGATGTCTCCTACCAGATGAGCTGCTCACATTGAACTCCGGCGATGTCTCCTACCAGATGAGCTGCTCTCATTGAACCCTGGTGATGTTTCCGTCCAGACGAGCTGCTCTCATTGAATCCTGGTGATGTTTCCTTCCGGATGAGCTGCTCTCATTGAATCCTGGCGATGTTTCCTTCCGGATGAGCTGCTCTCATTGAATCCTGGCGATGTTTCCTTCCAGATGAGCTGCTCTCTTTGAACCCTGGTGATATCTCCTTCCAGATGAGCTGCTCTCATTGAACCCTGGCGATTTCTTCTTCCAGATGAGCCGCTCCAATTGAACCCAGGCGATGGTTCCGTCCAGACGAGCTGCTCTCGTTGAACCCTGGCGATGTTTCCGTCCAGACGAGCTGCTCTCATTGAACCCTGGTGATGTTTCCTTCCAGACGAGCTGCTCTCATTGAATCCTGGTGATGTTTCCGTCCAGATGAGCTGCTCTCATTGAACCCTGGCGATGTCTCCTTCCAGATGAGCTGCTCACATTGAACCCTGGTGATGTTTCCATCCAGACGAGCTGCTCTCATTGAACCCTGGCGATGTTTCCGTCCAGACGAGCTGCTCTCATTGAACCCTGGTGATGTTTCCTTCCAGACGAGCTGCTCTCATTGAATCCTGGTGATGTTTCCGTCCAGATGAGCTGCTCTCATTGAACCCTGGCGATGTCTCCTTCCAGATGAGCTGCTCTCATTGAACCCTGGTGATGTCTCCTTCCAGATGAGCTGCTCTCATTGAACCCTGGCGATTTCTTCTTCCAGATGAGCCGCTCCAATTGAACCCAGGCGATGGTTCCGTCCAGACGAGCTGCTCTCGTTGAACCCTGGCGATGTTTCCGTCCAGACGAGCTGCTCTCATTGAACCCTGGTGATGTTTCCTTCCAGACGAGCTGCTCTCATTGAATCCTGGTGATGTTTCCGTCCAGATGAGCTGCTCTCATTGAACCCTGGCGATGTCTCCTTCCAGATGAGCTGCTCTCATTGAACCCTGGTGATGTCTCCTTCCAGATGAGCTGCTCCAATTGAACCCTGGCGATGTTTCCGTCCAGACGAGTTGCTCTCATTGAACCCTGGCGATGTTTCCGTCCAGACGAGCTGCTTGAACCCTGGCGATGTTTCCGGCCAGACGAGCTGCTCTCATTGAACCCTGGTGATGTTTCCTTCCAGAATAACTGCTCACATTGAACCCTGGTGATGTTTCCATCCAGACGAGCTGCTCTCATTGAACCCTGGTGATGTTTCCTTCCAGACGAGCTGTTCTCATTGAACCCTGGCGATGTTTCCGTCCAGACGATCTGCTCTCATTGAACCCTGGCGATGTTTCCGTCCAGACGAGCTGCTCTCGTTGAACCCTGGCGATGTTTCCGTCCAGACGAGCTGCTCTCATTGAACCCTGGTGATGTTTCCTTCCAGACGAGCTGCTCTCATTGAATCCTGGTGATGTTTCCGTCCAGATGAGCTGCTCTCATTGAACCCTGGCGATGTCTCCTTCCAGATGAGCTGCTCTCATTGAACCCTGGTGATGTCTCCTTCCAGATGAGCTGCTCCAATTGAACCCTGGCGATGTTTCCGTCCAGACGAGTTGCTCTCATTGAACCCTGGCGATGTTTCCGTCCAGACGAGCTGCTTGAACCCTGGCGATGTTTCCGGCCAGACGAGCTGCTCTCATTGAACCCTGGTGATGTTTCCTTCCAGAATAACTGCTCACATTGAACCCTGGTGATGTTTCCATCCAGACGAGCTGCTCTCATTGAACCCTGGTGATGTTTCCTTCCAGACGAGCTGTTCTCATTGAACCCTGGCGATGTTTCCGTCCAGACGATCTGCTCTCATTGAATCCTGGTGATGTTTCCGTCCAGACGAGCTGCTCTCATTGAATCCTGGTGATGTTTCCTTGCAGATGAGCTGCTCTCATTGAACCCTGGTGATGTTTCCTTCCAGATGAGCTGCTCTCATTGAACCCTGGCGATGTCTCCTTCCAGATGAGCTGCTCTCATTGAACCCTGGTGATGTCTCCTTCCAGATGAGCTGCTCCAATTGAACCCTGGCGATGTTTCCGTCCAGACGAGCTGCTTTCATTGAACCCTGGCGATGTTTCCGTCCAGACGAGCTGCTCTCATTGAACCTTGGTGATGTCTCCTTCCAGATGAGCTGCTCACATTGAACTATGGTGATGCTCCCTGCCTGAGGAGCTGCTCACATTGCGCATGCATGACCTTTACTGTCAGAGCTACTCACATTGAGCGCGGTGATGTTTACTGCCCAGGGAGCTGCTCACATTAAACAGTGATGTTTACTACCTGGGGAGCTGCTCACATTGAACATAGTGATGTTTACTACTTGGGGAGCTGCTCACATTTATCGCAGTGATGTTTACTACCTGGGGAGCTGCTCACATTGAGCGCGGTGATGTTTACTACCTGGGGAGCTGCTCACATATATCGCAGTGATGTTTACTACCTGGGGAGCTGCTCACATTTATTACAGTGATGTTTACTACCTGGGGAGCTGTTCATATTTATCGCAGTGATGTTTACTACCTGGGGAGCTGCTCACATTGAGCGCGGTGATGTTTACTGCCTGAGCTGCTCACATTAAACATGGTTGTTTACAGTCCAAGGAGCTGCTCACATTGAAGAATGGAAATATTTTGAGTACCAGGAGCTGCTTACATTGAGCACTGGCAAAATGTACTCTCACACGAGCTGCTTATATTAAACTGGTACTATTTACAGTCCCAGGTGCTTCTCTTAATATATCAGTTATACCCCTGGTAACATTTACTGCCCGAGAAAATGCTTATAAAATCCCACTGGTAACATTTGCTATCCCAGTAAATGCTTAGAATACACCAATGGGAATATTTATTGCTCCAGGAAATCCTTATACTATACCAACGGAAATAATTACCATCCCAGGAAATGCGTATAATATATCAATGATAATATTTACTGTCCCAGAAAATGGTTATAATATCCCACTGGTAATATTTACAGTCCCAGGTGCTTCATATACTATACCAATACAACACTGGTAATAGTTACTGCCCCAGAAAAAGCTTATAATATGTCACTGGTAATACTTACTGCACAAGAAGCTGCTAACATTGAACATAGATATTATTTACTGTTTTTGGAGCCTCTTCCATCAAACACTTCTAATATTTACTGCCTGAGAAGCCCCTTACATTGAACACCGGTACTATTCGCCCGCAGAGAATCAGCCCAGATTTAGTACTGGTCTGAGAAGCAGATTATGTGTAACACAGGTAATATTTACTGCCTGATAAACTGCTCACATTGACGGCGGAGTTAGATACTGCCTTGGAAGCCACTTACCTTAACCACAAGTAATATGTAATCCCCCAGGGGACTCTTCCATTGAAGCATGGTATTAGATACTACCTGGGACGCCACTTACTTTATCCACTAGTAATATTTAATCCCCCAGGAGACTCTTCCATTGAAGCATGGTATTAGATACTACCTGGGACGCCACTTACTTTATCCACTAGTAATATTTAATCACCCAGGAGACTCTTCCTTGAATTGTGGTATTAGATACTGCCTGGGACACCACTTATTTTATCCTCTAGTAATATGTAATCCCCCAGGAGACTCTTACATTGAAGCGTGGTATTAGATACTGCCTGGAAAGCCACTTACTTTAACTACTAGTAATATGTAATCCCCCAGAAGACTCTTCCATTGAAGCGCGGTATTAGATACTGCCTGGGACGCCACTTACTTTAACCACTAGTAATATATAATCCTCCAGGAGACTCTTCCATTGAAGCGTGGTATTACATACTGCCTGGGACGCCACTTACTTTATCCACTAGTAATATGTAATCCCCCAGGAAGAGTGGTATTATATACTGCGTGGGAAGCCACTTACTTTATCCACTAGTAATATGTAATCCCCCAGGAAGAGTGGTATTATATACTGCTTGGGACGCCACTTACTTTAACCACTAGTAATATGTAATCCCCCAGGAGACTCTTCCATTGAAGCATGGTATTAGATACTGCCTGGGAAGCCACTTACTTTATCCACTAGTAATACGTAATCCCCCAGGAAGAGTGGTATTATATACTGCCTGGAAAGCCACTTACTTTAACCACTAGTAATATATAATCCTCCAGGAGACTCTTCCATTGAAGCGTGGTATTACATACTGCCTGGGACGCCACTTACTTTAACCACTAGTAATATGTAATCCCCCAGGAGACTCTTCCATTGAAGCATGGTATTAGATACTGCCTGGGAAGCCACTTACTTTATCCACTAGTAATATGTAATCCCCCAGGAAGAGTGGTATTATATACTGCCTGGAAAGCCACTTACTTTAACCACTAGTAATATTTAATCCTCCAGGAGACTCTTTCATTGAAGCGTGGTATTACATACTGCCTGGGACGCCACTTACTTTAACCACTAGTAATATGTAATCCCCCAGTAGACTCTTCCATTGAAGCATGGTATTAGATACTGCCTGGGAAGCCACTTACTTTATCCACTAGTAATATGTAATCCCCCAGGAAGAGTGGTATTATATACTGCCTGGAAAGCCACTTACTTTAACCACTAGTAATATTTAATCACCCAGGAGACTCTTCCTTGAATTGTGGTATTACATACTGCCTGGGACGCCACTTATTTTATCCTCTAGTAATATGTAATCCCCCAGGAGACTCTTACATTGAAGCGTGGTATTATATACTGCCTGGGAAGCCACTTACTTTATCCACTAGTAATATGTAATCCCCCAGGAAGAGTGGTATTATATACTGCCTGGGATGCCACTTACTTTAACCACTAGTAATATGTAATCCCCCAGGAGACTCTTCATTGAAGCATGGTATTAGATACTGCCTGGGAAGCCACTTACTTTATCCACTAGTAATATGTAATCCCCCAGAAAGAGTGGTATTATATACTGCCTGGAAAGCCACTTACTTTAAGCACTAGTAATATGTAATCCCCCAGGAGACTCTTCCATTGAAGCATGGTATTAGATACTGCCAGGGAAGCCACTTACTTTATCCACTAGTAATATGTAATCCCCCAGGAAGAGTGGTATTATATACTGCCTGGAAATCCACTTACTTTAAACACTAGTAATATATAATCCTCCAGGAGACTCTTCCATTGAAGCGTGGTATTACATACTGCCTGGGACGCCACTTATTTTATCCTCTGGTAATATGTAAACCCCCAGGAGACTCTTACATTGAAGCGTGGTATTAGATACTGCCTGGAAAGCCACTTACTTTAACCACTAGTAATATGTAATACCCCAGAAGACTCTTCCATTGAAGTGCGGTATTAGATACTGCCTGGGACGCCACTTACTTTAACCACTAGTAATATATAATCCTCCAGGAGACTCTTCCATTGAAGCATGGTATTACATACTGCCTGGGACGCCACTTACTTTACCCACTAGTAATATGTAATCCCCCGGGAAGAGTGGTATTATATACTGCCTGGGAAGCCACTTACTTTATCCACCAGTAATATGTAATCCCCCAGGAAGAGTGGTATTATATACTGCCTGGGACGCCACTTACTTTAACCACTAGTGATATGTAATCCCCCAGGAGACTCTTCCATTGAAGCATGGTATTAGATACTGCCTGGGAAGCCACTTACTTTATCCACTAGTAATATGTAATCCCCCAGGAAGAGTGGTATTATATACTGCCTGGAAAGCCACTTACTTTAAGCACTAGTAATATGTAATCCCCCAGGAGACTCTTCCATTGAAGCATGGTATTAGATACTGCCTGGGAAGCCACTTACTTTATCCACTAGTAATATGTAATCCCCCAGGAAGAGTGGTATTATATACTGCCTGGAAAGCCACTTACTTTAACCACTAGTAATATATAATCCTCCAGGAGACTCTTCCATTGAAGCGTGGTATTACATACTGCCTGGGACGCCACTTACTTTAACCACTAGTAATATGTAATCCCCCAGGAGACTCTTCCATTGAAGCATGGTATTAGATACTGCCTGGGAAGCCACTTACTTTATCCACTAGTAATATGTAATCCCCCAGGAAGAGTGGTATTATATACTGCCTGGAAAGCCACTTACTTTAAGCACTTGTAATATGTAATCCCCCAGGAGACTCTTCCATTGAAACATGGTATTAGATACTGCCTGGGAAGCCACTTACTTTATCCACTAGTAATATGTAATCCCCCAGGAAGAGTGGTATTATATACTGCCTGGAACGCCACTTACTTTAAGCACTAGTAATATGTAATCCCCCAGGAGACTCTTCCATTGAAGCGTGGTATTACATACTGCCTGGGACGCCACTTACTTTAAGCACTAGTAATATGTAATCCCCCAGGAGACTCTTCCATTGAAGCATGGTATTAGATACTGCCTGGGAAGCCACTTACGTTATCCACTAGTAATATGTAATCCCCCAGGAGACTCTTACTTTGAAGTGTGGTATTAGATACTGCCTGGGAAGCCACTTACTTTATCCACTAGTAATATGTAATACCCCAGGAGACTCTTACATTGAAGCGTGGTATTAGATACTGCCTGGGAAGCCACTTACTTTATCCACTAGTAATATGTAATCCCCCAGGAGACTCTTACATTGAAGCGTGGTATTAGGTACTGCCTGGAAAGCGGCTTATTTTGACTACTGGTAATATTTACTGACTTGAGAGCTGCTTACATTGAACACTGGTATTATTTACTGCTCCAGGAGGCTGAATAAGCGGACTGCGGGTAACATCAATGGGGCAATGCTCTTCGTACATTGAACACTGGTAATAAGTTTGATCTGAGAATATATTTACACTCGAGGTAACACCCGCTCCGTCCACAGACACGCCGTGGAACTCTGGAACCTCCTCGACGCTACATCACCGACGTCGCCTTCCTCACGGAAACCTGGATGAACGCCTCCTCTGCACCCGACATCGCCATCGCCATCCTGGACGGGTACAAGATCATCAGGAGGGACCGCGTCAACCAGACCGGAGGAGGTATCGCCATCGTCCACAAGGACACCATCCGCATCACGACCGACGCCAACGACTCCTTCGCCGCAGCCGAACATCTCCACTTCCAGATTCACACCGACCCAAAGACGACCCTCAGAGGCACCCTCGTCTACAGACCCCCGGGACCACGCACACAATTCAGCGAAGACATCACAGACTTCATCAGCCCGCACGCCCTCCCCTCCGCTGACTACATCCTCCTTGGAGACCTCAACTTTCACCTGGAGAACAACAAGGACCGCAACACCACCGCCCTGCTGGAAAACCTCGCCAACCTCGGACTCAAGCAACTGGTCAACATCCCCACCCACTACGCCGGCCACACGCTTGATCCCGTCTTCTCATCCAGCAAGCACATCACCTTCAGCCACTCCACCGGACTCCACTGGACCGACCACAGCTGCGTCCACTTCAGCTTCAGAAGAACCACGACCCACCACCACCCGCTTGAGATTACCCACAGAAGCTGGAGTAAGATCACCACCGAGCAGCTAACCACCTCCCTCAGCCAGAACCCACCCACCAGCGCAACGGACCCCCAACGAAGCAGCCCGGAACTTCACGCAGTGGCTGACCGCCTGCCCCGACGACCTCGCACCACTGAAGAACCCTCCCAGCAGACCCAGCAGCAAGAAGGCATCCTGGTTCACCGACGAACTCAAGGACTCCAAGAAGACCTGCCGCACCCTCGAGAAAGCCTGGCTCCTCGACCGGACCACCGACAACATGACCGCCCTCAAACACGCCACCCGCAAGCACCACCTGCTCATCCGCACCACCAAGAAGAAATCCCTGAAGGAACGACTGGACAAGAATACCCACGACAGCAAGGAACTCTTCAGCATCGTCAAGGAGTTCTCCAACCCCAGCGCTGGCACCAACGACATCACTCCGTCACAAGACCTCTGCGACTCCCTCGCCTCGTTCTTCCACCGCAAGATCGCCGACATCCACAACAGCTTCGGCGCACCACCCACGCACCCAACCGTCGAACCAACGGCCCCCACCGCCACCCTTCGCACCTGGACCACGGTGACCACCGAAGACACAGCCCGCACGATGAACACCATCCACTCCGGATCACTGACCGACCCCTGCCCACACCACGTCTTCAACAAGGCCGACTCCACCGGCGCACCCCAACTCCGGAACATCATCAAAACCTCCTTCAACACCGCCACCTTCCGGAGAGCTGGAAGCACGCCGAGCTCAGCGCCCTCCTGAAGAAACCTACTGCGGACCCCACCGACCTCAAAAACTTCCGCCCCATCTCGCTCCTCCCTTTTCCTGCTAAAGTCATCGAGAAGATCGTCAACAGACAGCTGACCGCCTTCCTCGAGACGAACGGATCTCTCGACCCCTCGCAGTCCGGCTTCAGAGCCAATCACAGCACCGAGACCGCCCTCATCGCAGCCACCGACGACATCCGGACCCTGCTCGACAAGGGGGAAACAGTGGCCCTCATCCTCCTGGACCTCTCCGCTGCGTTCAACACTGTCTGCCACCGCACCCTAGTCCAGCGCCTCAGCAACATCGGTATCCAAGAGAAGGCACTGGAGTGGATCATCTTGTTCCTCGCCGGAAGAACACAAAGAGTCCACCTCCCCCCGTTTCGCTCCGAGGCCACCGAAGTAATCTGCGGCGTCCCGCAAGGATCCTCACTCAGCCCCACCCTCTTCAACGTCTACATGAGACCTCTTGCAGCCATCGCACTCCAGCACAACCTCAACATCATCTCTTACGCCGACGACACCCAGCTGATCCTCTCCCTCACCAGAGACCCCGACACCGCCAGAACCTGCCTACACGAAGGGATGAAAGACGTCGCCGAGTGGATGAAGGACAGCCGCCTGAAACTGAACTCGGACAAGACGGAAGTCCTCATCCTGGGATCTTCGCCCTCCGCCTGGGATGACTCCTGGTGGCCCCCAGCCCTGGGCACCACACCCAAGCCAACCGACCACACACGCAACCTGGGCTTCATCCTGGACTCCTCCCTCTCGATGACCAGACAAGTCAACGCCGTCTCCTCATCGTGCTTCAACACCCTGCGTATGCTTCGCAAGATCTTCCGCTGGATCCCGACCGAGACCAGGAAGACTGTCACCCAAGCACTCGTCACCAGCCGACTGGACTACGGAAACACCCTCTACGCCGGAACCACAGCCAAGCTACAGAAAAGACTCCAGCGCATCCAGAACGCCTCCGCCCGACTCATTCTGGATGTCCCCCGACGCAGCCACATCTCCAGCCACCTGAGGAACCTGCACTGGCTCCCCGTCGACAAGAGGATCACGTTCCGGCTCCTCACCCACGCACACAAGTCTCTCCACGACCTGGGCCCCAAGTACCTCAACGACCGCCTGACCTTCTACACGCCCACCCGCCAGCTACGGTCCACCAGCCTCGCCCTCGCAGCCATACCACGCATCCGAAGAGCCACCGCCGGAGGAAGATCCTTCTCTTACCTGGCTGCCAAGACATGGAACTCCCTCCCCATCCACCTTCGGCTGACCCAGGACCATCTCGCCTTCAGGAAACAACTCAAGACCTGGCTGTTCGAGCAGTAGCATACCCCTTCCCCAAGCGCCTTGAGACCCTCCCGGGTGAGTAGTGCGCTATACAAATGGCATGATTGATTGATTGATTGTATGTGGTAAGGCAGGAGCTTCCCTGAAGATTGCTAGTAATTTTCAGTCATCTTAGCCCATAACAATAATCAATGTCTATAAAGCACACACAAAAAAACATATCTGGGCGCTTTGGGGCTTATTCACAACAAAATTGCATTAATTTGATGAACCTCTGAAGTTAGTCAGTTAGTTTCAGGGTTGTGGTGTTTGGCCCACTGGGCCACGCTACCTGCAGTCTGGAGACACATGCGTGACATCCATGCAGTGCACATCTTGTTTCACCAGAAGCGTTTGCTGGGAGCCTGAGATAGGTAAACACACAACCCCGTTCATGTAATAATCAGAACCGCAGAGAAGCACAGCCTCATCTTTGTGAAAGACTTCATCTGCCCACACAGATAGAGCATGGGTGGTCCCATGCAGCACCTGTCCCTGCAGCCACACCGCAAGGCTATCAACATTGCAGAATGAAACAATATTTAACGATGAGCTTCCCCTGATGTCATGAGAAGAACCAGGGCAAAACACGTTTTAGCAAACACAAATACAACTATGAAACCTGTAACCACGCTGGCTGGGGTTGCAGATTTTAAAAACCAAAAACTGAGATAATCCATAAACATAGAACTAGGACTTGGCATTGACTGACGAGCACAAAGGTACTTAATTAAAAGAACTCGTCAACATTGACAACAATAAGGCCCTTTGGGTAATGAAATGCACAGAATCATTTAGGTAAAAACTACACTGCTTACCGAAGAGGCTGGTGACTAATCCTGCACTGGAAAACATGAAAACTTGCTTTCGTCTCTGTTCAATCGAATTTCTCTAAAAACCGCAACACGTCCTAAATCTACTTTCCAGGTGAAAAGCAGGCCTAGGCGTAGTTCGCAGAATTTCGCTACGCGGAACTCCGCGAAGTGGCAGAAAAACAGGGAGTTCTGCAAGTGGCGGAGTGCAACGCAAACTGCCGTTCGGGCTGGCCTTCTGGTCTCTATTTTCTCCCTTCACTGAAAATATGATGTCTAAAGCACTAAACCATAGCCACACTGAACACCAATTTATCCTTCTTCAGAAAGTCTCCATTTTCATTTAGTGTTCTTAACACAGCATCCCCATCATAACCCTAAATATTTTTTGCATTATCCATTGAAACATGGCTGCTGCGAATGCCAATCTGAACAGCATCTTGTGAAACTGAAAGACCCCATCAGCTGTGGCAAAGATCGTGGGATGCCTTGAATCTTTAGCCAGCCCCACTTGATGATCAGTGGGTCTAAGGTGCAGCTTTGTAAAAACTGTGCTCACTAGCTCATTTATTTTTGGGTAGTGGGGGAACATCTAACCTAATGGTACGATTGACACTGTAAAGATCAATGTATACATGTAGCTCGTTGTTGCATTTGACCCATTCCTTAACTACAGACAGCCATATTATACATTCTTGAGGCTTTTTTACTGTCTACATATTACCAAGCATGTCACTGTTACCTTTGGATTCTACATCGAAAACTGTCAACATTCTTGCTTCGTACAGGGTTTCTGATCCTATCTTGGTGCACTCAGAACCAGTTGTAATAAGTATTATGGACTCCGGGGACACACACATAGAGTCACTTTTTCCATTATCTGCTCCAATTACCAGAGAAACTCTTACATGTCCAGTATCTGAAGTCTGTGTGAACCTAATCTCGTGGAATATAGCTGGCTTGGCTGATAAGATAGGTGACCCAGCCTGGTTATCATTTATCAAAAAATTTACTATTGTGTGTCTTCAAGAGACTTGGGTGGAGGATAAAACGTCTACATTGAAGGGTTCTTAAGTTTCATCACTCCAGCAGTTGCCTCAACTAGGGGCAGAGCAAAGGGTGGCTTGGCTACCTTTATTAATTTGGGCTTGCTTTGTAAAACAAGCATCTGTCAAAATGATAACCTGAACATCCAGATGCTTGACATAAAAAATGGCAAGAATGTTTTGACCCTGGTTAATTTCTATAACGCTAGTAGTGGTAACGGTGTCTGTAACATTGTATCCCTAACAGAGTTATTGAGTAAAAACGTATGCACTGTATCACGGAACATAATGATAGTAGGCGACTTTAATGTTCACCCATGTGGTAACCCAGGCTCTACCCCAATGGGCTCCCTAGGATGTAACAGTGTTGAAGGCTTCCACTTTTCTCACACTAGGGGAGGCAAGAACTTAAATGATTTGGTGAACGCTAATAATTTAACTGTAGCTATGTCTATGGTCCCTGATTCAAAAATTTGTGATGCCCCAACCTTCAAAGGACACGGCCAGGGATCTTTTATAGATCATATATTAGTATCTCCAGAACTGGTACATTGGGTCTCGCATTTTACTATTCTTTGCAGTGTTTACAGTGATCATAATCCCCTAGCTATTAGTCTGGGTGGGTCTTTTCTCACAAAACGAATATCTCGCATTGACCGAGGCACGTCGAGTTGTATAAATGGTAGACGCCGCATTAAGTGGTCAATGATAAACCAAGACACTTTGTACTCCAAAATAAATAGTGCATGTGAGGAGGAGCTGTCTGCATGTTCTTCTTTTGACTCCTCCCCCATGAATATTTTGATTGGGTTCGAGGGGCTGATTTCAAAGATTGGTTCTCTGCTAACTGCACCGACAAAGGGGCAATGTGGAAAAAATTCTAAATGGTTCGACCACAATTGCTCAAAGGCAAGTAGGGATCTAAAGAATGCTCTAAAAATTAAACCCAGAGACCCAGACTTGATAAAAAGTCTTCGCCTGACCTATAGGAAGGCATTAGTTGTTAGAAAAAAGGAAATCAAGGTTAACATCATAGAATCTCTCCTGGATCCCTCAGTGCTGGGGAACAGCAGTAAGTTTTGGCAAATCATTAATAAACCCTTGTTTGAAAACCCTAACGACACATTACCTGGTACAAATATTTCAGAGGGGGAGTGGGTGACCCACTTTAGTACAATCTTTAAGAGTAATGAGCACCGTGTTGAAAAAGCGTTTTTAATACCATACTACCATCTGCGAACCCATTATGCTTTACAGTTAATGAGGTTGCAAGGGGGATTCAGGGTCTAACTAGCAATAAGGCCCCAGGCCCGGATGGTTTGCCACCGGACCTGTTCAAGTCTAGTACCCCCTTTTGGGCTCCTGTTCTCACGGCGGTAATAAATGCAGCAGTGATAGCGGGGTGCCCAAATATGTGGGGTCTATCGACTATAGTCCCCGTTTTTAAAAAGGGCGATCGCAGCAGTCCTCTATGTTACAGGCCGATTTCTTTAATAAACTCGATAGCTAAAGTAGTAGGGGGGGTAATTCTTAACAGGCTATCTACATGGGCTAATGATAACAATATTCTATCACCTATACAATACGGGTTCAGAGCTGGCCATTCGACCATTACACAGTGCCTGAACCTATATTTGATATTAAGCAAATACACCCTGGCTAGACAAGGAACCGTTTACATGGCATTTATGGACTTGTCGTCCGCTTTTGATTGTGTGGACAGGAGCTTACTATGGGCTACTCTGTTGAGAATGGGTGTGGAGAGGAATCTTGTTAATTTCCTAGCCGATTTGCACTCGGACACCAGAGCTAACGTCCGTTACACTCAAGACCTTAAAGTAACGGACGAATTTAGAATAAACCGGGGAGTTCGTCAAGGATGCATATTGGCCCTATTCCTCTTCAATCTATATATCAACGAATTGGAGGAATTTCTTTTAAACACTGAAGCAGATTACCCCTTTGTTGAGCGCAAGGGGGTGCCCGTGCTACTTTATGCAGACGATGCTGTTCTTATATCTAGGACAGCAATCGGGCTTCAGAAGTTACTAAATTCCTTCTTTAAATTTATGGAGTCACGTGGCCTAAGCATAAACAATTCCAAGTCCTATGTCATGAAAGCAGGAAAGGGTACTCGGAAAACTGATTCCTTTAGTATAAATGGGGAGAAAATCCCCTTAACTAATTCCTTTTCATACCTTGGGGTCCTTTTAGATCATAAATTATCGTGGGGCCCCGCAGTGTCTAAAAAGAAGGGCGAAATCTTACGGGTAAATGCGGCCATACTTGGCTTTGCAAAAAAAATTGGTAATTGCCCTACGGCCGCATTGCTCAAACTGTACCAGGCTAAAAGTGTTGCAGTTGCCTGCTATGGAAGCGAGCTCTGGGGCTATTGTAAGATAAAAGACCTAATGGTCACAGAAAATAACGTCCTGAAAAAGATACTGAGGTTACCAAGGGGCACTGGGAACTATTCTGTACATGAGGAGTTAGGGGTCCCCTATTTAGGTGATAGAATAGCAGTAAGCCCGGTTCTGTGTTGGTTGAATTGCTGGCTCAATACCGACATTCCACTCACACATGCCCTGCTGAAAGAAGCATTATTGTTAGACGGGAGGTTTAGAGTCCCGTGGGTAAAGTATATAAGGGATTGTTTGTCGGCAATTGGCCGTCTTGATTTGTTTTTTGATCCCAATTCGATTAAAAAATCTGATGTTACCGCGGTAAAAAATGCTCTACTATTGTTAAGATGTACTGACAGAGAAGAGGTTGAGATACAGAAGGACAGTGTTAGGAAACACCTACTATTAAAAACCTGTCCACAAATAGAACCTTATTTGACATGGCCTATGACCAGATATGAACAGTTTTTACTAATAAGGTTCCGTTTTGATTTATATCATCTCCTACTGGCGGTACCAAGAGGGGCACATAGGGGTGAAGTGTTGCCAGCTTGTGGCTGCGACGGAAAGTCTCCTCAAGATCTGGCCCACTTCCTTTTTATCTGCCCTTATTATTCCACCCCACGGAAACTATACCTTATACCGTGCCTTAAAAAACTGAATTTTGTACAAATTAAACCTGCACTTTACTACCTACAATTACTGAAATGTGACTGTGCCTTTTTCGTCTGTAACTTTTTAAAGAAAGCCATCTGTTTTAGGAAAAGTATGGATGGATAATTATGCTGCGAACGTTTTAGGTGTTCTTAAACAACACAGTAATTTATGTTTTTAATTTAACACTGCTCATACTTATAGTGCCCGCCGTATGATCTCTTTCTTTGTACTGTATATTGTGTCTCTTGCATGTTACATGAAATGAATTGTCTGGAATGCTTTTTAATGTGTACTTATGAACTGTACTTTTATGATTGTATTACCTACAATCGAATAAAGATTTTTGAATTTGAATTTGAATTTATTACCAAGCACTTTACAAAGATCACATCTTAAACTCCAATGAAAACATCTTAAGTTGTATTTAACTGGAACTGCTCAATCCCTGCTCTCAAGTCAGGTTCATATGTGTAGTCATTGAGATTTCAGCCACATTTTTTTTTAACACTGCTGCATTTCTCATTTAACGATTCATGCATCATTTCTCCAGCCACACACTTGTTCTTTGGTGAACATAACTAACCAGGGCACAAGAGTTTCCCTTCTAGAAATATTACAAACTCATCCAGCATTCAGGCGAAATACCGGCAAAAAATGAAGACTGTAGTCAGGATGTGGCTGCAATAAGGGCCCAGTGAATCTCACTCTCTAAAAGTCAGAGCAGAAATACACCGGGAAGAATCAAAATTTCTCTCCCGTCCATTAAGAATTCACTAGGCACCGAAATCATAAATATGGAGCGTAAAAAAAACGAGCCTGGGAAGCGCATGCGCTACGAGGCATGCTGTATTCATGTATGGACTTGAAGCTCCACCCATCTTTTCATTTGGCTCCTGTTAGTGTTGTTTCTAAATGGTTGCTTTTGATTCATGAATATGCCTAGCAGTCCCTCCTGTGTACCGCCTTGTCTGCATTTGTAACCTCCCATAAGGACTGGACTTTTTACTTGGGTTGTTACACGGTCTGTTTTATCTACAGCCTGTGAGCACTATTTTCTTTAATGATTTTCCCCTATTGCAGGTACAAAGTGCTTTGCTGCAAGTGTGCGCGCTTAGCCTCCAGGGCGCAGCGCTACAGTTTCAGCACGGTGTCTGCTTTTACATTTTTATTGGTCCACCTTCACAAACAAATGCTTTTTTTGTAAAAGCGCCCCATACCGTGCTTTAATAGCGGCCACGCACCTTTCTGCGTCTAAATAAAGACGTGTGGCCGCAATTAAATTGAAATCGCGGCATGAGGCGCTTTTACCCAAAAAAACATTTGTTTGTCAACATAACAAACAAATGTTTTTTTTGTAAAGAGCCCCATAACACGCTTTTACTTTAATGGCGGCCACGCACCTTTCTTTAGACGAGCCGCGCTTATTGAAAGGGGCACACCCGCTATTAAAGTGAAAGCGTGGCATGGGGTGCTTTTACAAGCATTTGCAATGCAATTGTTCTCACATTTGCGAGAGTTTAAGCTATTGCCATTGTAAATGACAATGCCTTTTATTTATGTTGTTTTTTAAAACATAAATAAAAGGTATTGTCATTTACAATGCCAATAGCTGAAACACTGGCTAATGCGAGACCTATTGCATTGCAGATGCTTGTTTCCATAAGTGCTAATTATGGAAAATCTGTCTGCGGTCGGGAGGCGCAGGCCTCTGAGGTTGTGCGCCATGAGCAGGTAGGCTACGTCCAGAGACAGGCGGAGATCTTAGATGATGAAGGCCCGTGGGGTCACGCCAGGGAACACGGTGCCTCCCCCCCCCCCCGCTGCTCTGTAGATCATTTATGCAGCGGGTGTGAGCATGCTCACTAGGGAACTAGGGCTGCCTCGCCAATCCCACACTCCTGGGATTCAGCCACTGGTATAGCCATCTGCCCCAAACTCACTAGCCCCATGTGGGAGCACAAGAAGGCGCGGGCAGGCCGTCCGAACAGTCCGCGGCAGGACCCTGTAGGTGGCAGCGCCAGATGAAATGTAACAGAAGCGCCACAGGACACGACCACCCAGCAGCACCCCAGGCCCGGTAACTCAGATGCCACCATGTCAGGAGTGGGCGGGCTTCCCACAGCACGGCTGGTATACAGGATTTCGGGGTAGTCCGGCCTCAGGCAGTGAATAGAGCTGACCCATGGGCAACAATTGCCATTTTAGCGGCAAGGTTGGTGTCCTGACAGCTCATGGATGGCAGCAGATGACGGAGGGGTCAGAAGCAGAGTGTGACCGTCATCTTGACGCTCCAACCCACACCCTTTTATTGGTGTTTTGACAAACCAATTAAAATTTGTCTCCAACAGTGTCCAGAATGAATAATGAACAACAATATAAAGCAGACATAATATTCTCAGACTTGTGCTTCCCACATTCAACAGAGTTTGTGCCCCACTCACCTCCCTATCACCTTTAATAGCTGTGCGCCATATTGTGTCCTATACAGTTATACTCATTCCTCTATAGGATTACCAGGCCTCCCGTATTTTTGACCACTCCCTAAGATATCCTCTACCTTTTTTAGATCTACTTTTCAACCATCATGCACCAATCCATGTCCTTCCTCGAGGTACATCACCATGAAGTTGTGATGCCAGACAGTAGAGTTCGTAATCTGGGACTCCCAAACCACCAGGTACAGCAGGGAGTTTTAATTTTGTTAAGGACGTTGCCCTCTGTCATTGGCCTATATCAGGTCCCCCACCATGTCATCCAGCATGTGGAAGTGCTTTGTGAGAGGTGTACGGGCAGGTTAGAGAAACAGTAGAGCTGCCTGGGGAGCATTATCCTTTTTGCGAGGTACACTCAGCCCGGGACCAGATAAGGAGTGTCCTCAAGAATATGATTTGAGAGCTTTGAGCGGATTATGGCCTTTTGGAAGCAGCAGCGGCTTTGGGGTACACGGACTGGTGGAGTTTGCCGTATCCACGTACTTTCTACCTACCTCTCGCATTTCCCGCTCCGCGGGAAACGCTCGCACTTGTGAGCCCGTGCGTGTTGCACCCAAGAGAGACTACATCGCCCAGAAGGCGTTGGGGCATTGTGTCATCCGCCCGCAACGCCCAGAGCAGGTGTATAAAATCACCACCTGTGCAGCGCATCGTGGGACGCGAGCGGGGCGAGCCGGGCGAAGCCCGGGCCAAGGGCGGGCCCGTCTGGCCCGTCAATGACCGGAAAAGGCTGGGCTGGGCCACCCCCCTTTGCACTCCCACCTAAAGGACATTATAACAGTAAGCACATTGTTATTTCTACGACCGACCATGCACTGCTAGCTATTATACTGTGGGGACCCCAAACCCAACTATTATCAGTTTCCAAATTCTGTTCCTTCCGTCTTTTATGTGCTTGCCCTTAAACGAAAACTGTCACTGCTATTGGTTAGTTGTTGGTGTAGCCTATGTACATACAATAGGAAATGGCCGCTAAAACTAGTAAAGGATCTAAAACTTCGGTGGGGGGAGGTGTCAGAGGGACTTTGGATGCCTTCTTGACAAAGGCGGTCTCGAACTTAGACCGCGAAATCTCTGTGGCTGAGAGCCGCCTGTCCTTCGAATTTCAGAAAAATAAACGATCCTCTTTGGGGTCAATCAGGCTAACGACGTCCCCACCTACACATAGTACGCTAAGCAATGAAAATATCTCCATCACAGACATCGGCATCCCCTTCTTATTTCACGATTATTCACCCCCACAGAACTCAATCAGTAGAACGCCTGCTGAGGTGGTTAACTTGGACCCCTCTGTGGATTTTTCCCTGGAGGAGTCCTCCCTGTTACAGTTGCCAGAGCCCACTCCCAAAACTAACAAGTGCAAAGTCACCGCCACTAAACCAGCCCCAGGAGCTTCATTAAAAAGGAAGAGAGGGGGACTTTTTAAGCGGGGTAGGAGAACTAAAGCACCTAGAATCTCTCCAAACTCAATCGTGGGAGAGAAGAATATAGTAGCAAAAAACATTCTACCACCGAGGATCCTAAAACCTCAGGACGATACTAACATGCTTAAATCATACCCCCAGAGAGAGCCCAAAAGCAATGTACCTTGGAAAATATGGTCCCTTATTCTCCCACTAACAGAGAGGATAAAGAGGATGGGTAGTGACTTGAGCGGTCTAGTGGAAATGACTAACTCAAACACTAAACTTCTAAAAGAATTAGTAGCACTTGTATCGGACAACATCAATAGTGGGCACAACCCCAGCAATACAAATGATCTTCCTACTGGGGATATGCCCACGCCGTTATGCCCTAAGCTGTTTAGTAAGGTTGCCGAGAAAGTGCCAACGGGGGGTACGGGAGTCCACACAATGCCAAAGAAAGCAGCCACGGGGGGGCGTGAAAGCGCCTATGGGAGTCAAGAAACCAGTAACTGAGGTGTCAGGAGAAAAGGAGTCAAACAGTAGAGGGACTGCTGACACTATCCCCAATTCACACCCACCTTCTAAAGATAAAGGAAAAGACGTAATTACTGAAAAGGCCCATCCCCCACAGAAAGTCTCAAAAAGAATAAATCGCCAGATAGATCTACCACCTGAGGCGGCTCCATACGCCATTATTCTCACAGGGGTCCCCGAACTTTTAGAAGGGAAGGAGGAAGGCTACTTTGAATTAAAGAACAAAGTGGTACATTGGCTCACAAACAACAGGCCACTGCCCCCCAATATCGACGGAGAGATGGCGCATGTGAGAAGACTGGCCTGGGTGGGACAGCGACCCAAAGACTTACCTGGGGATGTAATAATCATCAATTTCAGAGATCCAAGGGCAGTTACACACATAACTGACCGGTACCTAGAGCGGGGAGGCATATCAACCAGGAATTTGAGTTACTTCTATCCACAGGCTTTGGTGACATCCTGGGGTAGACGCGACTTTTACAACAAGTCTAAACACACTACCCATGCCCCTTTTTCACCAAAGAATATAAATACTAATCAATGGAGACTCCCACACCATGGCCGTAGGGTAACAGAAAAACCAGACAATTACTGGGGTGGGAACTTACGGCCTGCCCAATTCGCTTCATTCACTCCATACACTCCACATTGGACATTTCCCTTAAGGAACCGATATAATGCGTTCTCGGGTCTGGATGACCAAGACTGACAGGCAGGGAACTCACTGGGGGTACACGTAGAAACATCAACAACTCAGTTAACATAGTGCCAATTCAGAAGATGAGGGAAGATCCCCTCGGAACCACAGAAGAGCAATATGATTTAAATGTAACTGCTTTACGCTGCGACATAGCTGTGGAAGAAACCATCAAGCCTCATGGGGCCGATAGCCAGCCTCTAACTGCCCCCCTGGTTCCGATGAACTGTGTTCACTCAATGGATATTAGAACTAGAGAAAGCCCCCTCTTAAAGAACACAGGCGCGAAGCTGACTAATCCTTTTCACAGCCTCTTATCTTGGAATGTGGCGGGTCTGTCAACCAAGGTCTCCCAGCAATCATGGTTAGATTTTGTGACGGAGCATAGCATAATATGTTTGCAGGAAACATGGACGACAGAGGAACACCACATTATAGGTTACCAAACCTTTCATACACCAGCTTTGGTTAGTGTACAGGGCAGAAACAAAGGAGGCCTTTGCATTTATGTCGCAACGACAGGGGACATAAAAGTTAACAAGTTTCTGAGTACGGCGTATTACCAGGTATTGGTCTTTAGATGGGGCCAAACACAAAAAATAAAAATCATTTTAGTAAACTTTTACAATAATGTGCCTCCTAACATAATAGAGCCTACAATTCATAATCTCATGACTAGTTTAACATCTTTAAGAGAACAGACAATTGGAGAGAAGGTGATAATCTGGGTCGGGGATTTTAACTGCACTATTTGCCCCCATCACGCAACTGGCCTTTGCGGCCTGGCTGACCACAGGGAAGACATCCCTACTCATTTTCCCCACACTAAATTAGGTAATATCCTTAATGAAATCATCTTCCACCTTAATCTGTCTTTCGTGAATGAGCTTTGCAACCCGAACGTATAATGGACGCGGGAGCAATTCCGTAATTAACTTCACCTTAATGTCCTCTGATCATGCGGGACTTGTGAGCACATGGGAAACAGGTTCCGCCCTATTCAGTGACCACTATGCTATCTCTTTTACAGTTAAAATCAGCGGGGAGAAACGAATTACAAAGGGGAATCTCCCTTGTATCCCAAAGATTAATTTGACCGCTAAAAACGGATATGTTATTAAATGGGAGAAGGTTGAGCCTGCTGGGTTCCTGAAAAAATTATTATCGTCATCCCTTGAAGACATTGGGGTATGTTTGGCACACGACGAAGAACCAGCTAAAGTAATGGCTTCCTTTTCAAAAATCCAATTAGCGGTAAAGAATTTATTGTTTAGAGAACATACATCTGCATCTGTCGCAAATAAAGCGCATGGGTGGTTTGATATTAAGTGCACCAAGGCACTAAAACTTTTAAAAAAGGCCTTGCAAAGTACACCTAAAAATCCTGACTTAATCCGCCAAGCCAGAGGGACATATAAAACGACTATTAAGATCAGGAAAGCCACTCTGACCTCTGGGATGACCTCTGATCCTCTGGGCCGGTCACCCCACGCACCACGCACACTCCCCGTGAGTGAGCCCAGGATGCCCCCGATCCCGCCGAGTGCCGCCGCTGCCCGCAGCTGTGCTCCTGTTCCCTGAACGTTTGTTTTTTGCCTCTGTTTCGTGTTTTCATATTTGCCTCTGTTGCGTGTTTGCCTCTGTTGCGCGTTTCGTATTTTCCTCTGTTGAGTTATTGTGTATTTTGCCCCCGTTTTTTTGTCGTTGCCTCTGTTGCTGCGTATTTCTGTCCCTCTTGTTGTGCCCAGCCGCGTTCCCACCCTCTCCCCGCCGCTGCTCCCCTGCAGCCCCGGCCCTTTCTTTTCTGTATCCCTCCCATTGGCCGCCCCGCTCCCGCCTCCCAGCTGCTCCTCCCTCCCACTTCGCCATTTATGGCGGAGGGCACGCGTACGCGCAGCGTTCACGCTCAGCGGGCGCGCCGATTGTGCGCCAAAGGCGCGCCAAAGGCGCGCCAAAGGCAGCCCACCCGCCGGACTTACGACGCCGCCACCCTCAACGCACTCAACACCGGCCGGATCCCCGGTTGCTACCGAGCCACCCCGAGACGCACCCACGGACCCTTCCCCTGCCAAGCCTGCAAATTCTCCTGCACCCGGACCTGTACAGCACCTGCCAAGTCGAGCACCAACAGCAACCACCTGAAGTGCATCCTGCTCAACACCCGCTCCGTCCACAGACACGCCGTGGAACTCTGGAACCTGCTCGACGCCACATCTCCAGACGTTGCCTTCCTCACGGAAACATGGATGAACGCCTCCTCAGCGCCCGACATCGCCATCGCCATCCCGGACGGATACAAGATCACCCGGAGGGACCGGGTCAACCAGACAGGAGGAGGCATCGCCATCGTCCACAAGAACACCATCCGCATCACGACCAACTCCGACGACACCCTCACAGCCGCCGAACATCTTCACTTCCAGATACACACCGACCCCAAGACCACACGGCACCCTCATAAACAGACCCCCGGGACCACGCACACAATTCAGCGAAGACATCGCAGACTTCATCAGCCCACACGCCCTCTCCTCCGCTGACTACATCCTCCTAGGGGACCTCAACTTCCACCTGGAGAACAACAACAACAACAACAGCAACACCACCACCCTGCTGGCCAACCTAGCCAACCTCGGACTCAAGCAACTGGTGAACACCCCCACCCACTACGCCGGACATACGCTTGACCCAGTCTTCTACTCCAGCAAGTACATCTCCTTCAGCCACTCCACCGGACTCCACTGGACAGACCACAGCTGCGTCCACTTCAGCTTCAGAAGGACCACGACTCACCACCACCCGCAACAGGTTCCCCGCAGAAGCTGGAATAAGATCACCACCGACCAGCTCACCACATCACTGAGCCAGAACCCTCCCGCCAGCTCAACGGACCCCAACCAAGCAGCCAGCAACCTCACACAGTGGATCACCAACTGCGCAGATGACCTCGCTCCACTGAAGACCCCTCCCAGCAGACCTGGCAGCAAGAAAGCCCCCTGGTTCACCGACGAACTCAAGGGCTCCAAGAAGAACTGCCGCACCCTCGAGAAAGCCTTTGCGCAAAGACCCGACTACAGACAACATGACCGCCCTCAAGCGCGCCACCCGCAACCACCACCAGCTGATCCACACCACGCATTCAAGGAACGACTAGACAACAACGCCCACAACGGCAAGGAACTCTTCAGCATCGTCAAAGAGCTCTCCAACCCCAGCGCCGGAAACAACGACATCACTCCCTCGCAAGACCTCTGCAACTCATTTGCCTCATTCTTTCACAGCAAGATCGCAGACATACACAACAGCTTCAGCACACAGCCCACGCACCCTACCACCGAACCGACGCCCCCCACCACCACCCTCCGCGCCTGGACCCCAGTCAGCACCGAAGACACCATCCGCATGATGAACACCATCCACTCCGGATCACCAACCGACCCATGCCCCCACCACGTCTTCAACAAGGCCGACTCC
Source organism: Lissotriton helveticus (assembly GCF_964261635.1). Lineage (NCBI taxonomy): Eukaryota > Metazoa > Chordata > Amphibia > Caudata > Salamandridae > Lissotriton > Lissotriton helveticus. The sequence continues at coordinate 1,932,057,262 of NC_136061.1, forward strand.
GTCATCGCACCCCATCTCCGGGACATCATCAACTGCTCCTTCAACACAGCCACCTTCCCGGAGAGCTGGAAGCATGCAGAACTCAGCGCCCTACTGAAGAAACCATCAGCGGACCCCACCGACCTCAAAAACTACCGCCCCATCTCACTCCTCCCTTTTCCCGCCAAAGTCATATAGAAGTCCATCAACAGACAGCTTGCCGCCTTCCTCGAGACGAACGGATCCCTCGACTACTCGCAATCCGGTTTCCGAACCAACCACAGCACCAAGACCGCCCTCATCGCAGCCACTGACGACATCCGAGCCCTGCTCGACAACGGAGAAACAGCGGCCCTCATCCTCCTGGACCTTTCCGCAGCGTTCAACACTGTCTGCCACCGCACCCTAGTGCAGCGCCTCAACAACATCGGAATCCAAGAGAAGGCACTCGAGTGGATCATCTCCTTCCTCGCCGGAAGAATCCAGAAAGTCCGCCTCCCCCCGTTCAGATCCGAGGCCACCGTAGTCATCTGCGGCGTACCCCAAGGATCATCACTCAGCCCAACCCTCTTCAACGTCTACATGAGCCCCCTCGCAGCCATCGCACGCCAACACAAACTCAACATCATCTCCTACGCCGACGACACCCAGTTGATCCTCTCCCTCACCAAAGACCCCGCCACCGCCAGAACCAACCTACACGAAGGGATGAAAGACATAGCCAAGTGGATGAAGAACAGCCGCCTGAAACTGAATTCAGACAAGTCGGAAGTCCTCATCCTGGGATCATCACCCTCTGCCTGGGACGACTCCTGGTGGCCCTCTGCCCTGGGCAGCGCACCCAAACCAACAGACCACGCACGCAACCTAGGCTTCATCCTGGACTCCTCCCTCTCAATGACCAGACAAGTCAACGCCGTCTCATCGTCATGTTTCAACATCCTACAATGCTCCGAAAGATCTTCCGATGGATTCCCACCGAAACCAGGAAGACGGTCACTCAGGCACTCGTCACCAGCCGACTGGACTACGGAAACACCCTCTACGCCGGAACCACAGCCAAACTGCAGAAAAGACTCCAACGCATCCAGAACGCCTCCGCACGACTCATCCTGGACATCACCCGACACAGCCACATCTCCGGACACCTGAGAGACCTGCACTGGCTCCCCGTCAGCAAAAGAATCACGTTCCGACTCCTCACCCACGCATACAAGGCCCTCCATGACCTGGGACCCAGGTACCTCAACAACCGCCTGACCTTCTACACTCCCACCCGCCAGCTACGATCGACCAGCCACGCCCTCGCCGCAGGTCCACGCATCTGAAGAGCCACCACGGGAGGAAGATCCTTCTCCTACCTGGCTGCCAAGACCTGGAACTCCCTCCCCATCCACCTCCGTCTGACCCAAGACCACCTCTCCTTCAGGAAGCAACTCAAGACCTGGCTGTTCGAGCAGTAGCGGACCCCCCCCTCCCCTAAGCGCCTTGAGACCCTCCGGGTGAGTAGCACGCTATACAAATGTTATGATTGATTGATTGACTCTAAAGAAAGAGGCCTGGGCGTCCTTACGAGAGGCCGCACACCGGAGAGACAACACGGCTTTCTGGAAAGCGGTAAACGCTCCATATCTGCAGAGTAGAGTTGAAGTCTTTATTGATGTAGCAATAACAGGAGACACCTGGGTGACCCATTTCAAACACCTTTACAATAGACCGACGAGTGGACCTAGTACGAACACCCCTAACGACATTATATCTAGTCCCAGTGACCCTATTTATTTAACTACATTCCCCTTAGATATAACGTTCAACTGCCATGAGGTTATCAAAGCCATTAAAGAAAGTTCATCCGGCAAGGCACCTGGCCCCGATGGCGTCCCGATCGATGTCTATAAGGCAGAGATAGATCTCTGGGCCCCCTTGCTCACAAATGTGCTAAATAAGGCCAACCAATGTGGGTTTGTTTCGTCTTGGCCTGACGCTATCGTCGTGCCAATTTTTAAAAAAGGCAATAGAAACAACCCTATTTGCTATAGGCCAATATCACTCCTAGATGCACTCATGAAAGTGGCTGGCAGAATAATTTTAAATAGGATCCATATCTGGGAGGAGGAAAATCAGGCTATTTCTAACCTGCAGTATGGCTTCAGATCAGGGAAAGGGACTGCAGAACAGTGTCTGAACTTGGCCTTACTTATTTCTAAATACACCCAGGCCAGGAGCGGAAAATTTTACATCACCTTTGTTGATTTAACTTCCGCTTTCGACTGCGTGGACCACGACCTACTATGGAAAATCCTTTCAGATTTGGGCATCGATAGTCATATTGTAACCTTGATTAAAGAATTATATAAGGACGCAGGAGCTAGAGTGAGGTTTGGACGCCAGGGGGAGTGCTCGGATAAATTTCCCATTTTGAGGGGGGTTAGACAGGGGTGCATATTAGCACCCCTGTTGTTTACTATATATGTCAATTCCATCGGACAATATTTAAGAGAGTCACAATATGATTACCCCTCTATAAATGGGACACCCGTGCCATTACTATTATACGCCGACGACGCGGCGATAATGTCACGGACCAGGCTAGGTTTACAGCGGGCCATGGTCAAATTTACCAGCTTTATGAGGGATAGAGGCTTAAAAGTGAACACCTCTAAAACTTGCACTATGTCCTGTGGCCCAGGGTTAAAAAGGGTCTCTTGCCCAATATTTCTGGAAGGTCAAAAAATTGAAACAACTGACAGGTTCTGCTACCTGGGCGTAACCTTCGACAGGAGGGGGGGGTTGGCATGCAGCATTTGCTGCCAGACAATTAGCTTTCACACGGACTATTGGCGCCTTGAAAAATTTCTCCGCCAAAGTAGGCGGGAAACCGGTCAAGGAGCTGATACACATTTACAAGGCCAAATGTTTATCTACAGCTACATATGGTGCAGGGCTATGGGGGGTCGAAAATGCTCAGTCGCTAGAATATGGTGAGAACCAGTTTGTTTGCCACTTACTGGGTGTCTCTAAATTTACATCAAGTTACATGACACACATTGAAGTAGGGATTCCATATTTCTGACACCATCAGGATCTCCCCCATACTGTTGTGGCACAAGGTCTGGGTCACCAAGGAGACTACTTTAAATAGAGACTTAATAACTGATTGTCTCGCATTGGACGGGGTGGCAAACATCAGATGTCTATCTTATGTGAGAAACATCCTCACGGAGATAGGTCACCCAGAGTTCTTTGAAAATCCAGCGACCATGGAGGGGATATCAAGAGGTTCTTTGAAAAAGATGGTTTGTGCACATCTAGCAAGTGTCAGATGGAATGTCGAGAAAAAAAAACACACTGTTCTTAGATACCAGGAAATTACTCACCGTGAGGGTCTACAACACTATCTCACCCTGGTCTTAAGCCCCTATGCCCGCACACTGCTGACCTGACGTCTGGTTACCTTCCCTACCTGTAATGACTGGTCTACGGATAACCTAACTTGCCCCTGTGATGACAATTCAAAGCAATAAAATATACATTGTATGTTATTTTGCAAATTCTACCAGGGACCACGAAGGGCCTTCTTGATACCTGTCCTCAAAGCATGGGGGATTCGTACTTGTAGATTAGCATATGTGAAATTTCAACAGTTAGAAGACAATCATGTTATCTATGCAGTCTCAAGCTTTTTAACACTTGTTATTAAATTCAGGAATACTATGTAGAGCCTTGTATTTTACCCCCAAGTATATAAGTTTTTTATGTATTTAATCATGAACTTTTTACAAGAATTGTTTGATCAGGCTTATTCTGAATATTATGGATGTAATTTGCTCTTTTAAAAAAAAACACAAGAAAATGATCTTTTAATGTTTTATTACGCTTTATGATTTTAATCTCAAAATCGAATAAAGCTTGTTTTGAATTTGAATTTGAATTTGATTTGAGACCTGAGAGAGGATACTACCTTCATTACATTGCCATTGGTCAAGTCTGTTGTAGAGTGGTAGATTTTAACACCTAGGTAACAGAATTTTGTAGTGGGTTCCCACTTGATATAGTGGCTGTTGACAGTTAAAGTTTATGCAGGACAGTCCGGGTTTAGGGGGAAAAGGCAATACCAGTTAACACCAAGCCCAGGGACATTTTTAATTAGGCCCAGTTGTTGTGCTACAATGGACACAGCACTGTAGATATCTTGGCTATATATCAAAACATCATCAGCATAGAGAGACACACATGCGTTTCCTCCTTTAATCCTCTAATGTAATGCCTCATTTCTCATCTAACTGACACAGTCTCATCGCTCAGGGCTCCATCAGCCTTCTGGTATTTTGAACCGACTATTCTGGTGAGCATGTAAACATTTTGTCAGGAGATTATTTAAAACATGGTCTCACTGTCCATCAACGTTAGCGACGGGCCCTCCAGTGCACGGCGTACCTTTTGAACTTGTCTTTGAAAGTGTATACGTTTCGTTCAGGCAAGGTATCCACATCCCTAGGTATATATAAATGGGAGTTACACCTGTTTATTTTATAACCGGAGTACTTCCCATATTTTACAAAGACCTGTAAATATTCTGGTGATGGTTAACTCAGGTTGTGTCACGTCTAGTAGCGCATCATCAACGTATAGTGAAATTCTTTCATCCCACATGTCTTCTCAGCTAAGAACTCTGATTACAGGGCCTGGCTTGGTACATAATGCAAAGGGTTTTAGAGCCAAAGTGAAAATCAAGGGTGAAAGCAGACATCCCAGCCTGGTCCCCCAGCTAGCCAGAATGGGCTTGACATAAGAAGATTAACCCTCACCCTGGACATTGGTAGCTGATATAAAAGCCCTACCCATTGCCTGAATTGGAGGTCTGACACTCATCCTTTCTAAGACTCTGAATATATACGGCCACTCCAGGGTATCAAACGCCATTGTGGGGTCCAATGACAGCTCGTGCACATCTTTTGTGTACCTCATACAGCCGTAAAGCTTGTGCAAATTAAGCTTTGTTCCCCTGTTTGGCATATAACCAGACTGGTTCGGGTGGACATGTGTAGTAATAATTTGATTCAGTCTGGTTTCTAGCACTTTGACTGAAAAAGGACATTCTTAGCTGTCTTCGCATCTCCCTATGCTTGCAATGAGACATGATTTAGTGTTACGCAACCTTCAATCAATGCACGTTATCTCATTTCATAATTTTTTCCTGTACCATCTTCAAAAACAGCTGCATCATCTTAAAAGCCATTATGACAAGAAACCCTGTTTATTTGGCTGACGAGGTCACCATGTCTACGGGGCTCAAACCACACCTGCAGGCAGAACACCATCAGACTGGAGACAAAGAAGTGCAAAAAAGTGAAAAACTAAGCAGCGGGCTTTCTCCATCTATGAACCAAGGAGTTGAAAGGATCTTTATCTATGATGGCCACTCCAACCCTACTCTAAGTTAGGAAAGAGTTGAAGCACACCTCTTTAAGTAACACTACAGCACTCAAAACCCAGCTACCCACCAAGTCATCATTGACCGTTTCTTTGCCTTTGACTATATACAGTGTTCAGCTGACTTTCAACAGGGTTCACAGTATACAAACACCACTTAAATACATGCATTTCAAATTATGTTTTTGCTGTCTGTTTTTTGCACTCTAGGCACACTTTCCACATTGTTCTGGGATGTTTCTCTGACCCAGTCGTGAGGAGTTCTTATCAGATCTGGTAAGTGAAGATTGGTTTGTTCACAGTAGTGTGTATTCATGATTTGTCTAGTATAGTGGGATGAATATGAGGCCATAATCCTGCAGACATTTGTGTTCTCATCTTGCAATTCCTCATCAACACTCTCCTGCCTGGATGCAGTAGTCATAGCCAGTTCTACATTCATTCATTGCTATTGTCTGCTTTTGGCTGAGCTGTGGGTCAATGTAAGAAGCTTAAGCAGCCGGCTCCTTTCATTTATTAGGGCTTGATATGCTGTGGTTGTAGGGCTGCTTACAGTCCCGGGTCTATTATTCCTTAAAGCAACCCTCTTGGTGCCACCACTGTAACCACACCCAAGGTGTGCCACAGCTATATCTATTCTGCCCACTGTAATGTAATAATGGCTCTAGAGGCTCTGGATCCCTTTAGACATAATGTTGGTAGAGACAGTGATTGGGTTAGTTAGTTGGGTGATGGAATGTTCCATTGTGAGGTTACTGTTAGGACTATATCCACCATCTCTGAGAATATCTGCTTCAATGCTGAGACAGTCAAGGGAAAGCTGTCCTCTAAAAAATATGGTTGGGCCAAAATCTCATGGAATACAAATCAAAAGCAAAACATTGTGAAGGTAAGTACATAAAGAGTTTCAATCTCCTATTCTTAACCCCACTTCTATGCACCTTGAAGTATAATATGGCCAAAGTACATATATGTGAAGTAAAGTATAGTAAACCTATACTTACCTATATATACACTTATATTCATGATATTTTTGTTCTCAATATTTTGGCCCCATGGATGAGATGGTGAATTTTAAAGAGGACATTATTTAGTGTTCAAATAGTGTTATAGTTAGATTTGCCTTTTCTGACATATGGTGAAATAATGAAACCTAAACAATGACCAGCTTCATGCACGTGTTGATATAGAAGTAATGACAAATTGGTACCTGGATCCAGACTGGCTCCCGTGTGGGTCCTGGAGAACTGAGGTTCTCCAGGTCTCCCTGCCTATCGTAGGTGAAAGTGGTTCCCGCCACATCATAATCTCCGTTCCATTGGATGGTCCATCCACCATTCAGGAAGTAATTTTCAGGATCTTCACCTCGCAATGCAAGAAAGTTTCCAGCCTCTGCCACCTCTTCAATACGGATCTCCCGGGCTCCAGATGGTATCAATCCAATGTCAACGTACCCTGTAGGCAACATCAAACTATTTACATCCAGTGACTGTCTCAGAGGAGGAAAGTAGGATCATACGTGTTTATGTGAGCCCACCGCATTATGTAGGTGACAGCAAGGGATGGGGGAGTGTGGCAGGGAGAAGGAGGAAGCAAGAGACGGAGAACTATGAGGGCAGGGTAAACAATGGCGAGAAAGGAAAAGATCAAGTTCTTCCTCCATAGGGTAACCCAGAATCCAATGTAATATGTGCACTTATGGGCAGTGGCATTAAAATAGAAGAGAAATGTATCCAACAAACACAACTACAAATGGTTATTATTGCACCATTTCTCAATGCAGATAATTGTCTGACTTGACAGTGGTAAGGCCAATTTCATGTGAGGAGGCAGGGATAGGGAGAAATAAGCAGGCATAGAGGGTACACAGAAAGAAGCAGAAGCACAGTCAGAAGGGAGAAGAGAGACAACAAGGAAATTAAAAGGGTGTGATATAGAATCATGAGCCTGACTTAATTTTTAAACACACTTAATGTTATCCTGACTGAGTTATTTTTAATTGTCAGCCTCAAGCAAGATATTTGCACATTTCACAACACACAGGCACGTTCGGTTTGCACAACAGCACCTTCTCGCTTGATTATCAGCAGAATATTAGACACGAGTCTGGCCAAGATGACACAAATATCTACTTCTAAGACACCAAGATAGAGAGATGATATGTGCACAGAGGTGGCGCATATTATGTACACTGTTTTCAGCTGGGTTTTCTCACTGCATTTCTGCCTTGTTTTTCACGCATAATCAGCTAGACTAATCAGTGGTCATTTTTTTATATAACCATCAAGACTTGATCATTTGGGGAAGAAAGGCCTTCGCTTCAGAAGTATCGGAAGAGGTCAGATTTCAGACTGCTGTTTGCTACCCCTCTTGGAGTGAGGTTGGACGCATGGAACAGAAGCAGAGAGTCTGACAGAGGCACGCTGTGTTCAGGTATGCAGGGCAACAATTCAAATATTCTCCCATTACTCGAGTTACTTTACTTCATGCTCTCAGAGCAGTGAATAAGAGTAGGGTGTAGGATTTAGGAACCATCAGCCTGATTCATCATTCTCCCGTTTTGCGAGCCCCTAATAGCGATTCATAACGAATCGCTATTAAGGACTTGCAAAACGGGATTCATGTAGAAATTGCATAAAGAAATGCGATTCCTACACATTCCTTATTTGCGATTAGCAAATTGCTAATTGCAAATAAGGAATAACTCCCCATTCATTCCTATGGGCCAAAAGGCCCAAAGGAATGAATGGGGAGTCTTCCTTATTTGCGATTAGCAATTTGCTAATCGCAAATAAGATAGCGATTTAAAGGGTGCCAGGGGTGTCCAAAGGACACCCTGTAGCACCCCTTAAATGCAAATTGAAACAGGTGTTGCGCACACACATGTCCAAAGGACATGTGTGTGTGCAACATGCAACTTAGAAAAATGCTTTTAAAAGCATTTTTCTAAGTTTTCGCTATTTACCACGAGGTTTGGCCGAAATTGCGAATTCGCAATTTTTAAATGGATGATGAATTGCATTTAAGGAATCTCAAATAGAGATTCCTTAAATGTAATTCCTCGCAAAATAGCGAAATCGCTATTACCGATTTTTGCATTTGGGATGATGAATCCCAAATGCAAAAATAGCGCTCGCAAAGGGCCAGATTTTCAGAATCTGGCCCTTTGCGAGCCAATTTCAGCTTGATGAATCAGGCTGCATATTCTTAAAAAACATAGTAGAAATATTTGTTGTTTTCACGTTTCTAGTAACCCTTATTATAACAATATATTTTATCTGTCATGTGGTCAAAATGCATGTACTAAGTAGTAGGTTATGACAATAAATGTTTTTAAACTTACACTGTGTCATTATTAGTACAGATGCTGAAGTGTGACATTCTAAGCACAAAAGGTGGGTTTCCCAATTACCACTGTGTCCCTGAAAACAAAGAGACTGTTTGTTACCATAAAGCACCCCTTTAACTGTGAGAAAGAGCAGGCTGTGAGTCTGCAGCTGATCAGCTTCTCCTTCCTCATGTATAACACATTTAACCAGTAGCGGCTTCTCCACTATGGAGGCTGAGAGTCAGCTGAGGAAAACGGGAAAAATAAAATGCAAAGTCTGGGCAGGGCAGGGCCATGATGACAGCAGGGACGGAGTAGAGCACACTAAGTACGCATGATGGTTTTGCTGGCTGTCTAATGTCGGCCAAACCATCATGTGCAGTGCACTTAGATCTCTCTTCACCCGAGCTGTGCTGCACAGCCTGACGGAGAAGAGGCACAGGCTCCTAGGACCTGAGGGAGTGTCAAACCAGCCAGCTCAGTCGATTAATGGCGCTGCTCTCATGCTGTATTACCAGCATGAGAGCAGTGTCTTGATTGGCGCATAGGAGCCTGCGCAGTGTGCACCAGCCCGTGGGGAATTGATGTCGGGACCGGAGCAGAAGAACCTAAGACGGCAGCCGTCAGCGGCAGTTAAGTGCTTTTTTTTTATTTACCCCCACACCTAAACCCCATTGTTCCGCCACTGGTTATCAAGAGCAGCCGCTACTGCATTTAACTAAGTCCTTTTGTTATAGGATTAGGTGATCTACAACTGTAGACTTAGGGTATAACCCTAAGAAACATGACAGGTGGAAAGACAGGAAACATTTGTAGTTGTGGAGGAAATTATTTAATTGGTGAACCAGACAGAAAAAAGAATGACAATGAAGAAAATAAAACAGAAAAACAAGGGTGATTAAAAGGGTGTAAGATGGGGCTGTAGCTAACAGGGGCATATATGACAAACTGTCTAACATATATCTCTTGCCTGATTTCAGGCACAGTTTTTCTGAGATATGTCCAATGGTCAGACACTGAGGGTGGTCATAATCTCTGGAGTGAGAAAGGCAGCTTAAAATCAGGTCAGGGACAGCAGCATTTGAGCCAAAACCAGTTGCTGCTGATCAGCTGGCCGAGGGGAGGTCATGTCCAAAAAGGTGTGTCAAGGGAGATATTGCACACATTGGTCCAGCACAATGGTGGTAAGTAGACCTGAAGGAAGATCACACAGTAACACATAGAAGAATAACAGGTTCTACAGGGTATCTGTAATATCTACAGAAAGAGGTGATAGTAGAGTGAAGGAGGTAGCTTTTTTTGAGGAGTGCTTCACATTCCACAGACGCAGATTTGCTCACAGAGAAGTAAACCTATTCACTTTGTAAGATAACACATGGTGGTGCTTTAGCACCTGCCTTTGCGTGCCCTTTATTTTATTGGCAATGAGGGGAAAGAACTGTAGCATCACTGCATTGAACAGGGTATTACAATTAATGTACTGTAAGAAGCATTTATTGAGTGCAACGTTTACCAAATAATGTCCTGGCGCTATATGTAGAAAATTGCTTAGAGGCCCTGAGCTGGAGGTTGAAGCAGGATCAATGAGTAAAGAGCCAGGTTTGAAAGGATTTACAGGATCGGAGCAATTGATCAATCTGGAGCAGTTGCAAAGGAAAACCTTTCGAAGTCTTTGCTACAGGATAAAACAAGCATTTGCAATGCAATAAGTCTCACATTTGTGAGAGTTTAAGCTATTTGCATTGTAAATGGCAATGCATTTTATTTATCTGTTTTGAACACATCACTAAAAGGCATTGTCATTTACAATGCCAATAGCTGAAACTCTTGTAAATGCAAGACCTATTTCATTTCAAAGAAGCTGCTGCCATTGTCCCGCGCTGCTTAGAGAGTGAAAGCGTGCATGGCGTGCTGAATGTTGCAGGAAAGCATGTCGTGCCTGCAGCAGGAAACACTCATTAAAGAAAATAGTGCTTACAGACTAAATAAGACATACCGTGTAACAACAGAGGTAAAAGGGCCAGTCCTCTTGGGAGGTTACAAATGAACACAAGGCTGTACTAAGGAGGGACTAACAAGCCTTAATAATGAATGAGAAGCCAGCATTTACAAAGGACAATGACACAAGCCAATGAAAAAATATGGGCGGAGAGTGGGCGGAGATTAAACTCCATACTCTAATACAGCATGTCTCGCAGAGCAGAACATGCGCTGCCCAGGCTCGACCTAAAAAAAGCATGGCCTATTGCCCATGCATACCGGAATCTGGGGATGGCTAGCAGCTGGGGTCAGAGGACTGACGGCAGGATGGAAAATAGTGAAAAAGGCTGTTCTCTCAGAGACCAGCAGGCCATGGGCATGTGATGGAAGAAGTAGGTGCATGGACGCTCAAGAGGAGTAAGTATTCTGTTTTTTCCGGGTTCAGTTTGAGAGTTCTGAACCTTCCAGTTGACCAAGTGGACAGTAATTGGAATTTTCGGCAGCCTGCTTTTCTAGAGACAAAGAGAATCTGTGTATCATCTGCAAAGGTCATGAATTTCAGTCTAAAAGAATGTATCAAATCCATTAAAGTCTGGGCGAATACATTAACAATCATTGGCAAAAGTCAAAAGATCTCACTTTTGAGACCTATTGCCAATGGTTTTTGCCATGCATCACGTCATGCCCCAATACTAACTGGCTAAAGAATTTGAAAAAATTGCCAACAAAATAATGTGATTACTTTTTTCTACCAAGTTGGTATTTTACCACTACTTAATTTTCCAATAAATAGTCCATTCTCCAGATGCACTCAAATTTCTTACGTTTAAGTTTGGCTTCACTGACTGAGTCCATATATCAAGTTGTAGACTGCAAGCTAGCAAGATCATTTCGCTCAAACAAGGAGCACACTGTCAAAGGCCATGTTCACCCATTGTCCAAAATGGGAAATATTAACCTCGAGCGGGGCGCTGAGTTGGCAGTCATGAGTGTTCATGACCAGGGCAGCGGAGACAGTCTCCGAAGAGAGTTTGGCCCATGAGCAGTGAGAGCTCTTGCGACCTCCAGAGGAGGACATCTGGATATGTCCACATAGAAATAAAAATGGGGCAAAAGCACGATCCCTTCCTGTTAACAGGGATGAGCGCCTGAAACAATAACCTCGGGTGTGCTTACATTCAAATCAGGGCAGTGTGCCACCGCATGGACAGGGCCTTAAACTCAGATTGAGGCCAGATATGCCCTCAGTCAAGGAAGTAGTTGAGGGATTTTCTGTGGAGTCTGGCCTGACATTAAATCCCCAAGTGTAAAGAGGGTAGAATGACTAAGGGCCATAGGTGCAATGAATTTAAAAAATGCTTTAGCACGCTGGAGCTGAAAGAGGAGGGGAAGGATAGCACAGTATCCTATTTATGACTCTTGTGTCAGGTACAGTGATCGAGAAGCATAGTAGTTCAGCATCAGGAAAGCCAGCAAGCGAGACTGGACACACCAGAAGCATCTCTCGAAACAGAATGGCCATACGGCCTCCAGTACGCTCAGGTTGGGAACAATGTAGAATCTTAAAACCCGAGGGCCAAGCTGTAGAGAAGACTTCCAGGTTTCTGTTATAAACATCAGATGTACACTAGAATCAACGAAAGGATTCCAAGTCTCCGTAATGTGCTTGGCAAGGGACCTAGCACTGACAAGTCGAAACGTAACGGAGGAAATGCGAAGTACGAGCCTGTAGGGGAGATATCTCTCAAATTTAAAGTGTGCGATTGTTCAAACTCAGGAACAAGCCAACAAGAGTTTGAGGGGATCATTATAATCCTAGTGTGATCCAGGATAGTAGAGGCACTCCTGGTGAGAGTAGGGTTTGAAGACAGAGAGTTTTCTCATCAATACGAGGCCATGTGGCTCATCAATACGAGGCCATGTGGCAGCTTCCTTTGTCCTTCTGTCGAGTCGCTGTGGGGCTATCGGCAGCATGAGATGGAGCTAGCAGACTGGGCATGAACCGGTTTCAGATGGACTTGCCCACAGGGCACCAGCGGCATTAAATAGCCGCTTTGACGCGATAGAATGGGTGTGTCTTAGTAGGGTTGCCTGGCAATGTAGAAAGAGTTGTACTAGGGGGGGGAAAGCGAGAGGGAGGACACTGAAAACAAATGGAGCCCAGCAACTCTCGGTACCGGCGTCTAGCTCCCTAGGTACCACACCTACGAGTAGACACATAAAACTTTCCAAACAAGTTGAAATAAATGTGAGAAATCAATTTTACTTAAAAAACATAAAATAAATAAAACACATCAGACGTAATGGTGGGAAGCATTCTGTAGTGAACCAGCATTAGATGACCTATTGGTGGCAGACTGTAGCTACTGAGACATGCAGAACATTGTTGAGTTGCAGGAGGGCCTTATGAGCATATGGAAAATCACACAAACTAGGATAAACAATTTGTACCAACAAGGAAGAAAGGGAAACAGAAGTAAAGGAGGGAAAATAAATAACATGAAAAACGTGTGAAAGAGGAGGTGGAAGAGAGCAAATGACTGCGAACAAGAGGAAGAAATGTACGGGAAAGAGAGCAGAACACAGAGGTGTGAAAGAGAGAAGAGCAAAGGGTACAGAAGATGTTTTAAATTGTTGATGATGTAAATGTAAATGTAAATGTATAGGCATTTATATAGCGCACTACTTACCCGTAGGGTCCCAAGGCGCTTCGACCGCTGCGAAACCCTTCCTGGCTTCCCTGAGAGATGGCCTTAATGGGTATCTTCAGGGTGAGACCAGGCATCCCCGGCGGTCTGGTGGGGCCGTTAGTGAAGATGAGGCAAGCTAATGCCCAGAGTTGCCGAGTGTGATCGCTGATCAGAGTGGGCACCGAGGCGAGAGAATTATCGAGTCCGCTGACCCTGGTCCAGAAACCTGCCGCGCCGGGAATCGAACCCTGGTCCCGGGCCGTCCTCTGCTCTCGGGTCTGCCGCCTCTAACCAGTGAGCCACACTACTTCATGATGGTGCAGTGCCCTGACAAAATTGAGTATATCTGACACCAAGTAGAGGCTCACATATATTTCCCAGCCCTGTACTTTGAGCTGCATAGTTCGACACTGATGTCTACATATGCACCACCGCCTCCTGGGAACAAGCCCAACATCCTCCTGGCTCCCACATCTTGGTAAAATGCCAAGCCCAAGAGCAGGAGATCACTACTGATTTGCTGTTTAATCATTAACACACAGACTATTTTGTTATTTACACTGACGTGATCTTTGATACTTTGCTCCTTCTAGACTGGGCCAGAGGCATACTGGGACTACACGCACTCTGGAAATGTTTACTACCAGAGCCTCAGATGACATCAGGCCAGATGGTTTGTTTTCAAATGATAGAAGACACTGCATGCACTTATTATAGTGTCTAAAACATGCCCTTCACAAGCTCGGACAATAATAGCATCAGACCTGTTCTGGGTGTTCCCAGGTTTGTAGGAGCCTGGGCTCCAGTGTTTCCACCAGTGTTTGCCTCTCAAGCCCCTCCATAGCCGTGCCTGCTCTGTGATCTCTGAAAGCGAGAGGTGTTAGCCCTGATCATCGCCGTGACTTGGAGATCTCAAGGGGAAGAGAGCAGGAAAGCTGCAAAGAAGGGACTTGCATTGTACATATATCAGTATGGCTGAGGTATTGAGCCAAGAATGTGGAATTTAACACAGCCTTCTGCAGGCTCCCAAGTGGGAACAGCACGTTTTAATTGTGCAGGACTTGACCACTTGGCAGGTTTCTGGACCTTCTGCCAAAGACCAGTTTGTTCCATGATCTCTTACATAAATCTTTATCGCAAACACGTAGGGAGTAGCAATCATCTATGGAAACTGCTTGTTGACATTGCTGGCCTCTTGACACCTCTCTGTATAGAGGGTGAGTAGTATCAAACCATTCTGGTCATAACGTTAAGCGAGGCATGCCAGCTGGCAGAGTGCTTTACTCAGACTGCTGAACTGCGCTGGTCTGCATTGCACCTATGACGTGATATTCATCCCTGGGGTTCCTGTCCATATACCAGAAGCTCAGTGAACACGTAATAGAGGTTTAGACTTGAAAGCTTGCCTGTAAAAACTGCCTGCACTGCTCAGTAAGCTCTTAGAGAACACACAGGCCCTCACTCACTGAGGCTCAGCTTTTTAGTAACATCCCAGATATCAGAAAATAGGTTTTCAAGGTTGCCTGTATTGTCTGTCAAAGTACCCGATGTGCTGAGAATAAGTTGTGTGTTGTCAGTACCTGTGAAATTGCACACCCATCGGATGCAGCATCTTTTACCAGAGCTGTTCAAATACATACATCATTGGGGACAGCCCAAGAACATACCACAGGAATTCTGAGGGGGAGAAAATGAAGGATCCACCCCCGGAATAACTTCACATTTATATTTGCACTGGATTTGGTCCCACAAAATCATCTACAACTGTAGAAATATTTACCCTTCTTTGGAGAGATCAAAGCACTGGGATGGTTCTGCACAATTGTGCTACATTTGTACTGCCATATTTTGTAGAATCATTAACAACGTCATCTGAGCCGTATATAGTCTGACTGCGATTAAGAGCATTTCTCCTGTCCACATTGGTCTTTCAGCTTCTTCCCAATTAAGGGCTCATCCTTTCAGCTTCCAGACTTGCAGCAGAATCCTTGTTTGCAATCATGCTCAAGTCCATTACGGTAAAACTTGTGAAAGGATTCCTAAAATACTTCTTTATGTTATGTTTTATAACTAGTTTCTTTTCTCACCTTTTTCTTATTGATTTCATTTGTTGTCAGACATATTTTTCCTTCAGCTGACATAACTTACTGAGATTTCTGCTGGGTTGATAACCATAACAAAGACAATTTCGTGAAGCTCAATGTTTTAGCCATTTTGTAATCCCTTGCATTTGTTTGCTACGTTCCATTTGTATCTAGCTGTAGGATTTTGTCCTGGAGAAGAAAAGGTAACTTATCTGGAAAAGTAGTCCTTCAGCGAGAGCATCCTCCACAAATTAATTTGATAGTGATCCACCCATGTTGAGAAGCATGGAATGGCTATAGTATTTGTTAAAATTATTTGGCAATAGGTATGGGAAGCCACCTCTTAGTAGAGATTAAAAAAAATTAGAGAGCAGAGTCTTTTTTTTTTTACATATTTAAAGACATTTCGACTTTAAAACATATTCAAAATATATGAATGTGTCAATCTTAAGGTATTTCCGAGCTTTTACTCACAATTGACGTAAGGAATTCCGACATGACATTTTGCTTTTAATTCTTGTGATTAGGTACCCAGCAGCATTTTCAACAACCGGAATTGTCTGCTATGTCTGGCATGCATAAAATCAACAACACAGCCACAACTGATGGCAAAAGCCAGGGTATGTCAAGACAGACAAGTGGGCAACAGAGTCACTGAAATGGCAGGGTAGCTTAGGAAGGAGAGGCACTTAATTGATGCAGACAGCAGTCACACTTACCAAGCCCCTCACTCTCCTCAAAGGTCTTCTTCACAGTCTGGCAGGTGGAGGCGTTGCCTTGACAGACCCCACAACGATCCTCCATGGCCCCAGAGTCAATCTCATAATCACAGCCCACATTCTACAAGACATAAACAAACCCAGCTCTGTCAAAATGGAGGAAACCTGTGGAGTGGAAGAGATTAGTGCCAGCGGGTAGCAAGGGGGTCATGACCCCTACCTAGCACAAGCAAGAACAATGCCCCCACCCAGCTATGTGGTTGGTTAGTACAAGATAGTCATAATGGGGGTTTCAGAGGGCCCCTTAGACACCTGGGACATGTGCCTCTGTACCTGGTGCACTAATGATACCTCCGCTCTGATTAGGGCCTACTTTGATTTTATACAGGTGCCACTGGGAGACTATTCTGGATGTCACTTGCACAGGGATGTATTAATCAGCTGCACATAAACGCTGGTTTTGGTGCTGCTAGACTGCTCAAAGGCCAGACCTCTCAGGAAGGGGGTTTCACATGAGCGACAGAGACCGAAGTGATTCTAGGCCAGGACCCTTTCACTTACCTAAAAGGTTCTAATCTGAAGAGTCTTTGGAGGATTCACCAATATAGTGTGTACAGCAGTTTCAAGATGGCTTCACCCCCATACAGGAGTTTCAAGATGGCTTCACCCCCATTTAGATGGTCAGATTATGTTATGTTATTTACATTTGTTGAGCGCACATGTCACCCACATGTTATGGTATTTACATTTGTTGAGCGCACATATCACCCACATGGGTCTCATGGCGCTGTAGCGGGTTCGATGGAGGGGAATCATTCACGGCATTATCATTTCACACTCTTTGATTGTCAAAAAATGGACATTTCATGGTGTGAACCTTCAATGCATTTCAATGAATAGCTTAAGTTGGACTGGAACTTTGATTTTAAATGACCCACATTACAAATTTGAAGAGGTGAATGCCATGGTTCATCTGGATTCAAGCATCAAGCATCACATATCACTTATACTGCTGGAATTCACAAATGCCATCTCTACACTTTGTTTAAATGCCCAGCAGTGTCCTCTTTATAATATTCATAACCAATTTACCTTGCAGATTCCATTGATGCACACATCACGGCTGGCGTTGCCTTCATAACACGGGGTTCCGTCTACCACAGCATCCAGTAACTTATCTGAGAAATACTCGCCTTCTGGTCTGCAGTGCAGCTCACATGGATTACCTAAGGAATAAAAAATACTGTAAAACGAAAGTCACTTTCTGAACACAAATACACAATCTCCGTGTGCCTCTATGTTTTCAATATTAGTGAAGTTAGAATCATGTAAAGAAGAACTACATTTCCCACAACACCATGCGGAAATAAACCAATAGAATTAAAAGTGTGTTCCACAAAAAGGGGGATGAGGTGATGTTATTTGTTGGACAGCTGCACCTGTCTTCAAGTACCAATATATTGATCTCTGCAGTGCAGAAGTCAATAAACACCTTCCAGCATCTAGGTTTAATACAAGATTCCTTGACGACCACCCCAACCACACTATGTCAGCTGACTAATAAATTGGCCTGCGCATCACCCTGCAATAGCAGAATGATATCTAAAGTGAGTAAAAGGAAAGCCCCAAATTAGGAAGTGTCACAACCTAGAAGACAAATGGAGCGACCACTGAGAGTTCAGCCAAGAAAGATGATATGGCACTTGGGCCAGTGTTCAAATAGGTTAATGAGCCCCCTCGGTCCAGCATTTACAAAGAGATTGCAATGCATGGTCAAGAAGGAACTGACCACTGAAAATGATGAAACAAGCGTGCATCACACCGATAAACAAAGCAGAAAAGGGTCCCAGTAGCTGCTCTATACCAGATGACAACGACCAAAACTGCCACAAGGAGCATCAAAGACATTGATCAAGTAAGATTAATTTCACACAAGAAATGGTTATAAGCGGAACTCTATGCGCTGATGCAAAACTGTTTACAAGCGGAAGTCTATGCATTGATGCAAAACTAACAAAAGGGAATGGAAGGCTAAGTCTTTAGCTACTGATAGAAGAATAGCCCTCCACCACTAAAAACAAACATTTAAAGAAAACGTAATGATGCTATGACCACGGTGGCCGCTCATGGCAGAATTGTGAATCACATCAGAGGTATGGATGTTGTTCTTGAATGGAAGCCCAGAAAATCGCCAAGAATAAAACAAATTACTTTCAACTCACTGAAAACCACATGAACCAGACTTATACATGTTTATTATTAATGTTAAAACGTTGATCTGTATGGCTAGTTATGCCCACCTTCAAAGAGTATCGCGTGAAGACATATTACGGTAGATATCAAGAAGATGGCATATGGCAAATTCTGAAAGATGGGCGGGGTGAGCTGTGTTCATAGTGGATTGACTTTACAATGAAAACCACACATAATGCCACTCACTTGACCTTCTAGAAAAACATTGTTCCAAAAACAGACATCTGTATAATGCATTTCAGTTGAAAAAGCTAATATCTTGCTGATCATCAGTTTAATATCTCTGAAGGACATGGATTTGGAAGCTGGCCTTGACCAGTATCCCAGAGTATGCTACTCCAGTCAATTCTGAACGGTCTAGTGTTTCCACATCCGAGGTTCCCAAGTACAGAAATGCTGGTTCCAGTTTTACAAGGTGCATTTCCGAATTCTCCTGGTAAGAGCAGGTGTAACATGCATGGCTTAAAACCTTTAGAATCCGGAATCTCTGTGTAGTACAGGACTTGTGCTAGGTTGGCATACTCATTACCAATTAAGTATTTGGATGAAAACCCAAAAAAGTCGATTTTAGATTGAAGCATAAGGTAAGGTGGTAGATTTGTTTGTTGATGAGAAATTCAGTTGAAATTAGGAAAGTCTTTTTTCTTATTGTGTTCTTGATTCTCTTTAATATTATTATAGTTTTTGTTATTATATGCTCCCGCCTTTAAATAAGTGCCTTAGAGGAGATCGAATCATTGCAATACTGGGGTGGTTGGGTTTATCGAACTAGGCCCTCATTACGAGTCAGGTGGTACAGTGTCCGCAGTTGCAATGCCACTGTGCCTAATCACAACTAACCTAGTGTTGCAGCACCGTGCGTTCCCTCTGACAGACCTCATTCAGAAGAAAGCATTGTCACACTTACCCAAGTTGTGCACTGGGATCCACCTGAACAGCTTTCCTTTGTACAGCACCGAGTCAAACCGTGAGCACTGCATGTGGCGGAAGCTGGGCTTATCCTTCCCACAAGGCTTGGTGTTACAGATGCGGTATCGCTTTCGTTCTCCTAGGCAGTATTTACCACCATATTTCGGACTTCATGTGAAAAAACATACAAGAAATAAAATTAACCTTTCAGCAGAACCAGATAAGAGAGATTACAAGACCAGAGCAGGTTTGAAATGGATAGAAACATCCAGGGCCGGACTGGGAACTGAAAGCAGCCCTGGCAAATTTTCCCAGACCAGCCCCCATCCGGCGCGTAGCGAGCGAACGCAACGTGCGAGCCTACAATGATAACATATAATTGACAAACACTGCTGCCATCTCCTTATTGGTCATGCAGAACTGGATATGGCAATGGCATGGATACCTTGCATTATCTGTATTGCCTTATTATGCCTTTATTTCGTACCAATTGAAATAAAAACATGCTTTAAAAAAAACTACTCCAGTCTACTGCGTCTAATTCCACCCACT
This sequence comes from Lissotriton helveticus, assembly GCF_964261635.1. Taxonomy (NCBI): domain Eukaryota; kingdom Metazoa; phylum Chordata; class Amphibia; order Caudata; family Salamandridae; genus Lissotriton; species Lissotriton helveticus. The sequence continues at coordinate 1,932,077,189 of NC_136061.1, forward strand.
TCAATCTACACCACCCCAATCTTATCTACCCTACTCCAATCTACCCCATTCCCATCTACCTCACTCATCCCAATCCACCACACGCCTCTATCCAACTCCACTGCAATACAATCTATCCCAATCTACCCCACTCCAATCTACCCCACACCTCCCCAATCTATCCCACTCCATCCCAATCTACCCTACAATATACCCCACTTCTACCCCCCTCCACTTTACTCCAGTTGACCCAACTCCACTCTAGTATACCCCACTCCAGTCTACCCCACTCCACTCCCATCTACCCTAATCAACCCCACAATTCCCAATCTACCCCACTCTTCCCAATCTACCCCACTCTTCCCAATCTACCCCACTCTTCCCAATCTACCCACTCTTCCCAATCTACCCCACTTCATCCCAATCTACCCCACTTCATCCCAATCCATCCCACTTCATCCCAACCCACCCCAATCCAATCTACCCCACTACAATCTACCACGCTGATCTACCCAACTACCTAATGCCTCCCCAATACAATCTACCCCACTCCCTTCTACCTCACTCTAGCCTCACTACACTACGCCAATCTTCCCCACTCCACTCTAACACAATCCACCCTATTCCACTACCCCAATATACCCCACTCCAATCTACCCTATGCTACACCACACCACTAACTTTTAGACATGCTGAACAGTAGCCACACTGGTATACAGCATGGCTGAAACACATTGCCCAAGCAAATAGCTCTCACATAGGCAAGACCTATTGGCTTTTCCAGTGCTTGTTTATTAGTGGCCTGTTGACAATGCATATGCAGAATTTAATGATAAAACGGAGGAACGGCTAGTTTTAAAGATAAAAGCCTAGCAGCATTAAGAACGTTTTGGAGTAAAAGGCTTTAACCTACCGTAAGTATTTTAACTTTCATGCTCCGTGTTACACTAGCATGCTAATTGGTGCCAGATTTTGCAAATATTAAAAACATGTAGGAATTGTTTTATTGCACACCAAGGTATAACGTGCATGTGCTCCTAATGGCGACCGATTAATATGTTAGCCACTAAGCTAGCTGACCATGCCTTTCAATGTATATTATATTTTTCTTATGTTTTTTCCCTGCCTTTTTAGGTCTCGTGACCTACAATGCGACACATCTCGTTTCTGCCCGTGTTCAATTAGACATGTAAATTCAATTCTTAGTCACCAGCACGCATGCGCATACATGCCTCGACTTCCGCATCGCAAAGCTGGCGTCCATTAAAGAATTGTGCATTATATATTCGTCTCCGAAGGCATTTTATGATTCAAAGCGTCAGTCCTAAATACACCAAAAACTCAAAACTTTCCTATTGCGAGACCTATTGCATTTCCAATGCTTGTTTGGCAGAGCTGTTCATCTCTACAGCCTCACATACCATGACCATGAAAACGGTGCTGTATTTCCTCATGCCGCCAAGAGACCCATATTAGGCCCAACTGATCATTTTCTGGCGCCGGTCCGGACCTTGCCATCCGAACTCTGCATTTAAGGCGCTCACGAATTCAGCAGATGTTTCTACTTTTGAAACCACTGGTGGCACTTGGGCTTGAATGAGCATTATCAGAGAGCATTAAACACCATAAAATAGAAAGGAAGTACAGGGTCAGTTGGCTTTGGTGGAGTAACCGCCACCAGAAACCCAACCAACTTCAAGCTCCTGATGAATCTGTGGGGCCCAAAGGTGCACCAGAGAGTTCCAAACCATCTGTAAAAGCTGCAGCATGGTCGCCTTGAAGTCTGAGATTTGCTGCAGAGCCTAGTGTGGCCGGTGAACTTGCAGCACAGTGGGTACAAAACTGGAATGGGATCAGTCGGACATAAAAGCTAGAGTTATTTTATGAGACTCTATTTTAGAGATACCTATTCCCTTTAAATTGGAACACATTGGCCAATGTTACTAAGACAGCCAGGTGTTAACTGAGTCTGGTATTTGTAGGTAAGTTGGGCTTCCTTTTTAACTGTTGAGCTTAACAAACGTCTGAAAGAATAGGGAAAACCTATGCCAATTAACTGCCAGCTGGACGTTGCCTTTTTTTATTTAGAAAAGAGGGTGACAGAGCTCAATTTGAAAGGGTTATAGTGGCCCTCGGCTGATTCTGGACCCTCACTTATGCATGCCAAGGTTTTGGCCACACCATGAACAACTCTCTTGGACCCTTAGGGCCTGTGGTTAGGGTCTATCGAGCCTGCAGTGAGGATACCACAGACATCATCAAAGGCCCTGCCATGGTCAGTAAGGAAACATGGAATAACACCTGCCAAAGACCCAACAAGGAATCTGTAGGTAGGGTTCCATTTGTCAACCCCCAAGTCAGTATACACACAAGTCCTGCATCTATAGTTATTTATTATGCACAAGTCTGGTGAAGAAAATATGCAGCATGATTATAGCAACACAGAGTATTCCAACTTCTATGTGGTGAACATCCCCCTTTATAGTAGCCAACCAGTAGTGATTTTTGGTGAAACATAAGCCCATTGCTTTGACTTTCTCAAACTGTAACCTCTTGCTCAGTATTTTCTTAACTTTATGGCTAACAATATCACAGAACACACAATTCCAAAAAGACAAAGGAGGTTATAGCCTCTCTGTGCTAGGTAATTTTAAACAAGTTTGTAAATTATAATCTGGTCCTACCGTCTGATCATGACAGAGAAGAGAACCCCTCTCAAACAGTCCTTTTATCTGCTGTCCCACTGCTACGAGCAACAAGTCCGCATGGATATGGGAAGGATTGCATCATAGGCCTTTCACCGCCGTGTGTTATTTGAAATCAGTGAGGAGGCCAGGTGTTTCTAAATTCCTTTTTGCAAGGGTGCTTCCGCAAGATTTCCCTCTTCCCCCCCGCAGCTACGGTACCTGATAAATACAGCAGTGAGCTCCTGTGATCATATTTACTTAGCTTGCAGCTAGTGAGCCTATAGCGGAGGCTGCTACACCAAAAAGCCGGGGCCTGGCGCCACCATTTATCCAGCATAGACAGGCACATGCTTTGCACCGGGGGCTGGGTGTGTTCAGAGATGTGTATGGGGGATTCCGTATTTAGCTCACATCTCTATTCACAAATGTTTTCTTGGTATGCAATTAAGATTCAGAAAAGAACATATAAGATACGGAATCAGAAAAAAGGGCCTGCCTCTTGCACCCGTTCGTACTCGTTGTAAAAGTTGTGCTCGCTACAGAACCGGGAGAATGGGCATTTGACATCTACACACTCTAATACAACCCCCACCCCCGTGCTCGGATCATTATTTCAAATGGCATCGACACCTGTCTTCCCAAAGTGAGTTCATGATCTTCACATATGTACGCAACATACGTTGTCATTGTAATAGACCCCCAAATGCAGCTAAGTGTATCTGTTGCAGCAAAGAGGCCAAACTCTGAATGGGCACGTAAACAGGGTTATTGCCTTAGACCGTAATAGGTGTGATGCACATTGGCTCACAGTGTGGCAGAAGGATGAAGAACTGATCATGCCCATGTAATGCCTGTATCTGTTTGGTTAGGAGAGGTCACACAACTGCCACTGATGGAAGCGGCCCTCTCCACCACGAACATGGGCCCGTATTTTCAAAATGTTTAACTGGTGGCACAAATTATAAATCACCTGAAATTGTGGGTAATTTGAAATTCACACAAACAAATGTGTCCGTACACGGAGGGAAGCTACTAAGGGCCATGTCGCATGTTATATGGGAGGGCAGGGTGTGCCATTATTCCCCAAGGGGCCATACTTCTTCGGGGCCCCATGCCCGTGCTACATTTGTTTATAGATTGTAAAGTAAGTCTACTTACTCAATTTATTAATAACAAGTCAACTAACGTGGCTAATACCAGTAGACAGAGCCAGATATTCCGAGTTTCTTGACCCGGGCTCCACAAAAATACCTAACATGCCTGGGTCATATCTGGGAGTCCACTTTACACCTAGAAATTTGAACCATCATTGCGGAGTATTAAATAACTGTTTTGCTGGAGTAGTTCTTCAGTTTCACAACGAGGGCTAGCACCCAGGCCTGTATTAGGAAGAACTGTGGTCTCGGCCAATACAAATCCTTGGCAAAACCCATCGTCCTCACAGCAATGCACTTGACTGCAGTACTACGGAAGTGCCTGCCAGCTGCAGGCCGCCAATATACCTTACGTTTTAATCCCGGCCAGGCCGCGGCCCGGCCCACAGACTAGTGCCAATGCCATGACGAAAATGCAATTTGGAAAAATGCACTCACCTGCGATCGGCGGGCCGGGGCAGTCTGCAGACAGTCGGCAGCAGCAGCAAGCATCAGGGAGGGACAGTGGGACACGCAGGCAGGGGCTACTACAAACAATTAAATTATGGGGTGCATGCGTGCAACTTGCCTAAATCTCTGGCTGGCTTAGTTCGTCTGGAATGCTCTGACTCACGGCTCACGCGCGCGAACCCCAATACGCATGTCATGTCACCACCAATGCCGCCCCTCCCCACCCTACGGTGGTTGAACTGAGACCGCGCAGACGCAGAGACATCTGCGCTGCGCGATTGATATTGATTACATTTGCACTAGAGAAAAAGAAAGTACAGATTTATTGATGGTGTGCTTTATTATTTCTGCCCCTCGCACTGAGCGCTGAGCAGCGAGGAGAGACGCAGGCAGACTACTGAGCTTCAACTTCTCTATTTATTGACTACCACGGCATGCACGCTGGACAAAACAAGCATTAGAAATGCAATCGGGCTCGGATTTATTTGAGTTTGAGCTAATGGCATTGTAAATGCCAATGTATTGTTGCTATGTGTTATGGAGTGTGTTCATGTGGTGTGTACTGCTAGGGATCTCCTTGTGAATGTGCCAATATTGCACCACTTGCCTGTGATGTCCTTCTTATGTGTGAGAAGCTTGCACCTCTGCTGCCTGTGGTCTCCTTGTGAGTGTAAGAAGCTTGCACTGCTGCTGCCTGTGATGTCGTTCTTGTGAGTGGGTGAAGATTGCACCTCAGCTGGCTGTGGTCTCCTTGTGAGTGTATGCACTGTCATTGCTAGCCTGTAGATATGCACTATCATCGCTAGCCTGTAGATATGCATTGGCTTCACTAGCCTGTAGGTATGCACCGTCATCGCTAGCCTGTAGATATGCACTGTCATCGCTAGCCTGTAGATATGCGCTGTCATTGCTATCCTGTAGATATGCGCTGTCGTAGCTAGCCTGTAGATATGCATTATCATCGCTAGCTTGTAGGTATGCACTGTCATCGCTAGCCTGTAGATATGCTTTGTCATCGCTAGCCTGTAGATATGCACTGTCATCACTAGCCTGTAGATATGCATTGGCTTCACTAGCCTGTAGATATGCACCGTCATCGCTAGCCTGTAGATATGCACCGTCATCGCTAGCCTGTAGATATGCACTGTCATCGCTAACCTGTAGATATGCATTGGCTTCACTAGGCTGTAGTTATGCTCTGTCATCGCTAGCCTGTAGATATGCTCTGTCATCGCTAGCCTGTAGATATGCACTGTCATCGCTAGCCTGTAGATATGCACTGTCGTCGCTAGCCTGTAGATATGCGCTGTCGTTGCTATCCTGTAGATATGCGCTGTCGTTGCTAGCCTGTAGATATGCATTGGCTTCACTAGCCTGTAGATATGGACTGTCATCTGCACTCTGCACCGGCACTATGCACCGCCACTCTGCACCGCCACTCTGCACCGCCACTCTGCACCGCCACTCTGCACCGCCACTCTGCACCACCACTCTGCACCGCCACTCTGCACCGCCACTCTGCACCACCGCACTGCCACTCTGCACCACCGCACTGCCACTCTGCACCGCCACTCTGCACCACCGCACTGCCACTCTGCACCGCCACTCTGCACCACCACACTGCCACTCTGCACCGCTGCACCGCCACTCTGCACTGCACCACCACTCTGCACCGCCACTCTGCACCGCCACTCTGCACCGCCACTCTGCACCGCCACTCTGCACCGCCACTCTGCACCGCCACTCTGCACCGCCACTCTGCACCGCCACTCTGCACCGCCACACCACCACTCTGCACCGCCACACCGCCACTATGCACTGCCACACCGCCACTCTGCACCGCCACTCTGCACCGCCACTCTGCACCGCCACTCTGCACCACTGCACTGCCACTCTGCACTGCCACTCTGCACTGCCACTCTGCACTGCCACTCTGCACCGCCACTCTGCACTCTGCACCGCCACTCTGCACCGCCACTCTGCACTCTGCACTGCCACTCTGCACCGCCACTCTGCACCGCCACTCTGCACCGCCACTCTGCACCGCCACTCTGCACCACCGCACTGCCACTCTGCACCGCCACTCTGCACCACCGCACTGCCACTCTGCACCGCCACTCTGCACCTCTGCACCGCCACTCTGCACCTCTGCACCGCCACTCTGCACCGCCACTCTGCACCGCCACTCTGCACCGCCACTCTGCACCGCCACTCTGCACCGCCACCCTGCACCGCCACTCTGCACCGCCACTCTGCACCGCCACCCTGCACCGCCACTCTGCACTGCACCGCCACTCTGCACCGCCACTCTGCACCGCCACTCTGCACCGCCACTCTGCACCGCCACTCTGCACCACCACTCTGCACTCTGTACTGCCACTCTGCACCACCGCACCGCCACTCTGCACTGCCACTCTGCACCACCGCACCGCCACTCTGCAGCGCCACTCTGCAGCGCCACTCTGCAGCGCCACTCTGCACCGCCACTCTGCACCGCCACTCTGCACCGCCACTCTGCACCACCACTCTGCACCGCCACTCTGCACCACCACCACTCTGCACCACCACTCTGCACTGCCACTCTGCACCGCCACTCTGCACCGCCACTCTGCACCGCCACTCTGCACCACCGCACTGCCACTCTGCACCGCCACTCTGCACCGCCACTCTGCACCGCCACTCTGCACCGCCACTCTGCACCACTGCACCGCCACTCTGCACCACTGCACCGCCACTCTGCACCGCCACTCTGCACCGCCACTCTGCACCGCCACTCTGCACCGCCACTCTGCACTCTGCACTGCCACTCTGCACCGCCACTCTGCACCGCCACTCTGCACCGCCACTCTGCACCGCCACTCTGCACCGCCACACCGCCACTCTGCACCGCCACTCTGCACTCTGCACCGCCACTCTGCACCGCCACTCTGCACTCTGCACCGCCACTCTGCACCGCCACTCTGCACCGCCACTCTGCACCGCCACTCTGCACCACTGCACCGCCACTCTGCACTGCCACTCTGCACTGCCACTCTGCACCGCCACTCTGCACCACCACTCTGCACCGCCACTCTGCACTCTGCACCGCCACGCTGCACCGCCACTCTGCACCGCCACTCTGCACCACCACTCTGCACCACCACACTGCCACTCTGCACCGCCACTCTGCACCACCGCACTGCCACTCTGCACCGCCACTCTGCACCTCTGCACCGCCACTCTGCACCTCTGCACCGCCACTCTGCACCTCTGCACCGCCACTCTGCACCGCCACTCTGCACCGCCACTCTGCACCGCCACTCTGCACTGCCACTCTGCACCGCCACTCTGCACCACCACTCTGCACCGCCACCCTGCACCGCCACCCTGCACCGCCACCCTGCACCGCCACTCTGCACCGCCACTCTGCACCGCCACTCTGCACCACCGCACCGCCACTCTGCACCGCCACTCTGCACCGCCACCCTGCACTGCCACTCTGCACCACCGCACCGCCACTCTGCACCGCCACTCTGCACCGCCACTCTGCACCGCCACTCTGCACCACCACTCTGCACCACCACTCTGCACCACCACTCTGCACCGCCACTCTGCACCGCCACTCTGCACCGCCACTCTGCACCACCACTCTGCACCACCACTCTGCACCGCCACTCTGCACCGCCACTCTGCACCGCCACTCTGCACCGCCACTCTGCACTCTGCACCGCCACTCTGCACCGCCACTCTGCACTCTGCACCGCCACTATGCACCGCCACTCTGCACTCTGCACCGCCACTCTGCACCGCCACTCTGCACCGCCACTCTGCACCAGCACTCTGCACTGCACCGCCACTCTGCACCGCCACTCTGCACCGCCACTCTGCACTCTGCACTGCCACTCTGCACCCCCACTCTGCACCCCCACTCTGCACCGCCACTCTGCACCGCCACTCTGCACCGCCACTCTGCACCGCCACTCTGCACCGCCACTCTGCACTCTGCACTGCCACTCTGCACCACTGCACCGCCACTCTGCACTGCACCGCCACTCTGCACTGCACCGCCACTCTGCACCGCCACTCTGCACCGCCACTCTGCACCGCCACTCTGCACTCTGCACTGCCACTCTGCACCACCTCACTGCCACTCTGCACCACCGCACTGTCACTCTGCACCGCCACTCTGCACCACCACTCTGCACCACCACTCTGCACCACCACTCTGCACTCTGCACCGCCACTATGCACTAGATGGTATCGGATATTGCTTGTTTCACCTTTGGTCAGAAATCTATAATTTTTTTCCCTTCTGGCTCTTTTTTGTTGTTGTTTTTGTTTTGTTTTCAAACCAGTACTGTGGGAGTTTGAAATACGCAAACTTTTCCCCATTGCCAGCTTACATGTGACAGTTTCCTGCAAGGTCCTACTATTCTCGTCTCACACATCGAATCCTTTTGTACCTGGTTTCCACTGTTGCATTCAAAACAAAATATTAGAGCGATTATCTTTGCTGTAAAATTGGTTTCTGTAATACTGCATATGATCATAAAGTTGTCCATGGAATCTCCAATTGACAGATGACCAAGTAGTTGAGGCACTTGGTGCCATCAAGTGTGATTTAAAGCGCGGGGCATGCCTTATGATCTATGTGCTCTCTTGAAGGCGTTTATATTGCTATTCAGGCTTGCAATGTAACTTAGAAAATCGATTTTAAAATGTGACTTTGAGAAAATGTAACACTGGTCTACGGCACCCGATTGATTAGTCTTTGCAGCATCTTAGGGTCTTCTATGCACTGCATGTATGTCATACTGAAAACATCACTCCATGCGAATAAATCTGACCTGAATTGTATGTTTACATCCGTTCTCTTATATGTGCTGGATTGCTTAGTGTGTTCTGCTGTTGAAGGAACACTTGTGCTTTTTTATGCTAATGTAGTGAGGGCGCGCGCAGTCCAGTGTCTGTCAGGAGCGGCTCTGGGAAACGAACATACACGGGAACTTAAATGTTAAAAGCGGCACCATCTGGATTGCATTACACGGCCACTCTGACAGCTCCTAATTAAGATTAATCACTCAGCCGTGCTCGTTCGCGCACACAATATGCCACATCGGCCACGCGTAAATTACTTATAGCCTATCAGGTCAACGCTACAAAAAAAACAGAACAGCGAAGACGAATCACTAGGCAGATGCCATAAAAATCTAAGGAATGTGCCTGGCAAGAGCCCTTTCTGAATTCCTTCTTCTTTTGATAGCATAAGATCTCGGGAAGCTCCGCCTCCCCACTTCGTGGAGGCGGAGGCCCGAGCCCGACAGCTCCTAATTAAGATTTATCACTCAGCCGTGCTCGTTCGCGCACACAATATGCCACATCGGCCACGCGTAAATTACTTATAGCCTATCAGGTCAACGCTACAAAAAAAACAGAACAGCGAAGACGAATCACTAGGCAGATGCCATAAAAATCTAAGGAATGTGCCTGGCAAGAGCCCTTTCTGAATTCCTTCTTCTTTTGATAGCATAAGATCTCGGGAAGCTCCGCCTCCCCACTTCGTGGAGGCGGAGGCCCGAGCCCTAAAAACGGCCCAACGACAAAACCGGCCCCCTGCCAAAAAACCGGCCCCCACCCCTGGCAGCCGACCGGGGGATTGCCCGGTGCCCGGCATTGCCAGTCCGGGCCTGGAAACATCAGACAGCGAGAGATGGAAAGTACCCAAGAAAGCAGAAGAGGTCAAGGGAAGGGGTGGGGAAGGGAGAGTGACAGAGATCAGCATACATTGAGATGGAGAGTAACTGAGATCAGCATGCACGGAGAGGGAGAGTAACTGCGATCAGCATGCACGGAGAGGGAGAGTAACTGCGATAAGCATGCACGGAGAGGGAGAGTAACTGAGATCAGCATGCACGGAGAGGGAGAGTAACTGAGATCAGCATACACGGAGAGGGAGAGGAACTGAGATCAGCATGCACGGAGAGGGAGAGTAACTGAGATCAGCATGCACGGAGAGGGAGAGTAACTGAGATCAGCATGCATGGAGAGGGAGAGTAACTGAGATCCGCATGCACGGAGAGGGAGAGAAACTGAGATCAGCATGCACGGAGAAGGAGAGTAACTGAGATCAGCATGCATGGAGAGGGAGAGTAACTGAGATCAGCATGCACGGAGAGGGAGAGTAACTGAGATCAGCATGCATGGAGAGGGAGAGTAACTGCGATCAGCATGCATGGAGAGGGAGAGTAACTGAGATCAGCATGCACGGAGAGGGAGAGTAACTGCGATCAGCATGCACGGAGAGGGAGAGTAACTGAGATCAGCATGCATGGAGAGGGAGAGGAACTGACATCAGCATGCACGGAGAGGGAGAGTAACTGAGATCAGCATGCACGGAGAGAGAGGGAGAGGAACTGATATCAGCATGCACGGAGAGGGAGAGTAACTGAGATCAGCATGCACGGAGAGGGAGAGGAACTGAGATCAGCATGCACGGAGAGGGAGAGTAACTGAGATCAGCATGCACGGAGAGGGAGAGTAACTGAGATCAGCATGCATGGAGAGGGAGAGTAACTGAGATCAGCATGCACGGAGAGGGAGAGTAACTGAGATCAGCATGCACGGAGAGGGAGAGTAACTGCGATCAGCATGCACGGAGAGGGAGAGTAACTGAGATCAGCATGCATGGAGAGGGAGAGGAACTGAGATCAGCATGCACGGAGAGGGAGAGTAACTGAGATCAGCATGCACGGAGAGGTAGAGTAACTGCGATCAGCATGCACGGAGAGGGAGAGTATCTGAGATCAGCATGCACGGAGAGGGAGAGTAACTGAGATCAGCATGCACGGAGAGGGAGAGTAACTGAGATCAGCATGCACGGAGAGTGAGAGTGACAGAGATCAGCATACATGGAGATGGAGAGTAACTGAGATCAGCATGGACGGAGAGGGAGAGTAACTGAGATCAGCATGCACGGAGAGGGAGAGTAACTGAGATCAGCATGCACGGAGAGGGAGAGGAACTGAGATCAGCATGCATGGAGAGGGAGAGTAACTGAGATCAGCATGCACGGAGAGGTAGAGTAACTGAGATCAGCATGCACGGAGAGGGAGAGTAACTGAGATCAGCATGCACGGAAAGGGAGAGTAACTGAGATCAGCATGCACGGAGAGGGAGATGAACTGAGATCAGCATGCACGGAGAGGGAGAGTAACTGAGATCAGCATGCACGGAGTGGGAGAGTAACTGAGATCAGCATGCACGGAAAGGGAGAGTAACTGAGATCAGCATGCATGGAGAGGGAGATGAACTGAGATCAGCATGCACGGAGAGGGAGAGTAACTGAGATCAGCATGCACGGAGAGGGAGAGTAACTGAGATCAGCATGCACGGAGAGGGAGAGTAACTGAGATCAGCATGCACGGAGAGGGAGAGTAACTGAGATCAGCATGCATGGAGAGGGAGAGTAACTGAGATCAGCATGCACGGAGAGGTAGAGTAACTGAGATCAGCATGCACGGAGAGGGAGAGTAACTGAGATCAGCATGCACGGAGAGGGAGAGTAACTGAGATCAGCATGCATGGAGAGGGAGAGTAACTGAGATCAGCATGCACGGAGAGGGAGAGTAACTGAGATCAGCATGCACGGAAAGGGAGAGTAACTGAGATCAGCATGCACGGAGAGGGAGAGTAACTGAGATCAGCATGCACGGAGAGGGAGAGTAACTGAGATCAGCATGCATGGAGAGGGAGATGAACTGAGATCAGCATGCACGGAGAGGGAGAGTAACGGAGATCAGCATGCACGGAGAGGTAGAGTAACTGCGATCAGCATGCACGGAGAGGGAGAGTAACTGAGATCAGCATGCACGGAGAGGTAGAGTAACTGAGATCAGCATGCATGGAGAGGTAGAGGAACTGAAGACGCAACAGGCATGGATAGGAAGAGCAACTGAGAAGAGCAGTAGGCACGTGCAGAGATAAATTAAATGACAGCCGGAATTAGGGATGGGAGAATATCTAAAAGAATAAGTGGGGCAAAAGGAACCAAGTAAATGAATTTTAGTCTCTGGGACAACTTTGAACAGAAAAACATTGGGGGAGAGCTCAAGAGATCAGTCAGCCTGCTCCAAAAGGTATCATGGCATAAAGTCACCTTTAACATAAGACCTTGCTCAACATTTACCAGAATGAACTCAAGAGCTCACTTAACCTTCAGCAAAGGAAACACAAGACCTCAATCCACTTTTACCAGGAAGTGCTCCAGGATTCCTTCTGAACGGGGTTCAATCACAAGCACAGCACCGACAGTCAATGGTGGCTAATGCCCCATTACGCCAGGCTCTGTGAAGGCTGATAACTGGGGAGGGGAGATGTACCTCAGTATGCGTGACACATTGTACCATTCTGCCTGAGTCCTCTGCCTCATAGTTAACCCTAGTGTCTGTGAAGACTGCCAAGGACATCCTAACCCATCTCCATTGACTAACACTGCCATAGAGCCTCGTGGTATTTGCTTTGTAGCATTCGACCATGCAAGCATCATATCTCTGTTTGGACAGTGGTAGAAGGCATCTACTGTGAGGGGCAAACAAAATAAAAAAAGTACTGGATCGTGATGAGGACGTCCTCACGCCGACCTCTTCTGCTGGGACTGAAGTGCAGGCCCCAGCAAACTCTCTCTACCAATCCTGGCCTGCTCACATGCTGCTGACCAGCATGTGAGCAGTGCCCTGTTTGGTGGGAGCGGCCTCTGTCTGCGCTCCCGAGGGTGCTGGATGCTTGCACTTGCTCTCAACCTACCTGTCTCTAGACAGCTGGGTTGAGAGGTTTAAAGTGCGCATGTCTGGCCGGCCGGCGCAAGATGACCGGTCAAAGGGACATGCACACTTTAAACAGTGAAAAGGCAGCCCTCTGCCCACCACGCCTCCCTGCTGCCACTTAGCAGGCCCGTGCTGGCGCTCGGTTCAGTACGAGGCGATGAAAAATAAAATGGTTATCATTTTATTTTTCATATTTGGGGGGCACTTAAGTGGGGCGACGCTCCTCCGCTCTAATGTTTGAATTCCTAGCTAAGCTCAGGAGGAGCCAGAAACTCTTGTTTTTGTGTTGTTCATAAATCTAACTTCCTACTTTAGAACATACAAATGAAATATCTCTTTTTTTCAAAGATTATCTCTGGTGAGACATTGAGTTTATTGAGTGTATTTACTTGTGACTGACTCGCCAACACATCCTGGAGTAACCCATGACTGCTCGACTAGGAGGGCCATGGTACCCGAGGCCTTGGACACCACTGACATGTGGCAGCAATCTCCAGGGATGCGGCCGAGTAGCCACTAACTGTGGCAGGATCGAGACCCCGCCTCATAAGGTGCATGAAAAGACCCAAAAAACCCACTCACCTTTTAATAACACGACCTCCCGGTGACAAATCTATCATTCCCGTGTACTTGCCTTCCTTGTCAAACATTCGGAGTCTGCATTTTTGACTCTTGTGAGAGGGTCTCTCTTAAGAGAAGGAGACACTCTTGTTTATGCTTTACCAAAGGACTTGATGCTGACACCTAAATAGAGTGGTGTTAGCTTATCAACACGGGACTACAGTGTTTTATATTATTACACTGTAACAGGGTTGGGACGGGTGGCCGGGTCGACTGGTGGACACCTGATGATGCCTCCCCTTCTACCCTACAGTCGGAGTCACCGAGGGATGAATGGAAACCACGCCAAGGAAAATACGAGGAAACATCTGCAGGTTCCTTTAACTGGGCGGACATAGACGGAGACGAGGCCACGCCTACCACTGACGTGGACGCATCGGGATGGTTGAAAACAGGGGAAGCCCTGTATGCGGCGTGTGACGTCACCGACGGCTCGAGAGGCGAAGGCGAGGAGAATCCTACGTTGGAGAACGAAGAGGACGATAGGACCGGTTTACCGGATTGCGGAGGAGAGCCAGGAGGCCAACGACCCTGTGTTCCGCCGTGCCACACTCCCGAGGGAGGAGTGTGGCTTGCTCAGGTACGGCGGCGTTGGGCGGCTTGGGTGGGGAGAAAGAGTGCTCCCAGTACTTAGTATAAGTTCCCCATTCGTGCCTCTCCTTGGTGTGTTTTCCCGATACCTGTACCCGCAACCCCCCCTTCTACCCTTCCTCCTTCCTTCCTCACCTCGCTCCTGTTCCCTGAAGCACTATTCACAAGTGTGCCTGTTCGACTGCACGTTCACACCGGTGTCCCATCACTAGCACGGGGTTCCCCTGGGGAGACTCTGTATCAGATTGGCAACTAACGGCCTCCCTCTTGTCCGTTTTCTTCCCCATCTTGGCTCCACCATCACTACACCGGGGAAGGCGGTCCCGAGAGAACACCACGTGTCCGGAACTCTGGAGAAAGAAGGCCTCAACACGGATAACTGGGAGTTCGCTAAAGAAAGACTGACTTACAGGACAAGACGCACAATCAAAATAAAGCCCAGTCTAATCCGATACTCTGGTCAGTCTCTTCCTGTTGCGGCGCCTGTTCCACCTCTAGCAAGTGTCCCCAGCCCCTCGCCCCCGGTTACAGTGGTGTCAGAAGTGGGATCACTCCCCTCCGTACCAGACACAGCCATGGAACAGGTGGTGCAGCAGTTGATAGAGGGACAGCAAAAACTGGAATGGGCCATAGGCCAACAGATGTCAACTGCAGACGCAGACCGCGACCTGTTTAAAAACACGATTGCAGCGCAAATCGAGGGCTTGCAAAAAGTAGTACAAAGCGCCAACGTCCCTGTACCAACGGAGAGACGGGCATATGGGCCACATCCCTCGGGGATGCAACTTCAGAAGTATGTGCAAGGGGAAGATCCCGACGCTTTTCTCCTTAACTTTGAGCGTGCAGCAAGAGCGTGTGGGTGGCCTGAAGACAAATGGCCCTTCTTTCTTGCACCCTTGTTGTCTGGTGAGGCACAAGCCGCCTACCAAGTGGCTAATCATGCTGGGATAACACCATATGGAACAATCAAAGCGGTAATCCTGGACCACTTGGGCTTAGACACAGAGGCCTACAGACTGCGATTCCGAAAAGAAAAGGGGGTCGCTGGGGAACACCCAAAGACATTATATCTAAGACTGAAGATGGCAGCCGATAAATGGCTGAAACCAGAGAGTAGGAGTAAAGAGGAGATAATGACCAGCATCTATTTAGAACAGTTTATGGAGGCCTTGCCATACGGCACTCAACGGTGGCTCAGACAGCATTCAGGCCTTACGGCTGAACAAGCGATTGAGATGGCTTCCAATTACAACAGGGCACTGCCCCGTGCCTTTCCTTGGGAAACGGACAAGGGTCACAAAGGACCCCCAGGAATAGCAAAGCAAGACAGAAAACCAAAGCAGACCCCCGAAATGATAAAACCCAGACCCATTCGCCCTGAACTGCCTACCATAAGGGGTCCACAATGTTTCGATTGCGGAGAGTGGGGACATATCGCCAGAATGTGTCCACGGAAAAGACCAACCGAAGAACCCATGGAGGTTGGATACATTCCAAGGGCCGTGATGTACACCGCGGGGATGGGTCCGTCTTTTTATGTAAGGGTACGAGTAAACAGCAAGTGTGTGAAAGCCCTGTTAGATTCTGGTTGCAAACAATCAGTTATTAAGAAGCAGTTGGTCTTACCCTCTCAGCTCGGCCATAACATGGTAGTACACATCAGATGTGTACACGGAGACGTGAAACCGTATCCTGTGGCTCACCTGACCCTTAGGCCCTTGGGGGGAGACCCTTGTGTAGTAAAGGTAGGAGTAGTGGAAACGCTACCTGAGGACCTGATTCTAGGGGTAGACAACCCTGACTTCCTGAGTCTCTTCCGGAAAAATATAGAACAGGCACCAGCAGCTTACTTAACCACAGACCCCTGGGAGTTAGATAGGGGTTTTAAGTTCGCCCAGATAAACGATCCATCCCTTCTGAACGCATGGGAGGCAGCCCATGTAGCCGAGGCACTACCAAATCAAGGGTATCCCAGGTTCAGAATTATCAACGACCTCTTGTACAGAGAAGGGAAGGCAGGTGTTTCGCCACAATTAGATGTTCCACAAGACTTTAGGGACCGAATCTTGTTTTATGCCCATGCACATCTAACGGCAGGGCATAGTGGGGCTGAAAAGACTTTACAAAACATCACCAGACTCTTCTTCTGGCCTGGTATTTACAAAACAGCAGAAGTATACTGCCGACAGTGCGGGGTATGCCAGAAAAAGAACATGACTAGACCACCTGCAGTGCCCCTCCAACCCTTACCAGTCATAGGCAATCCCTTCGAGAGGGTAGGAATGGACCTTATTGGTCCCCTGCCTCGCACCACCAGGGGACACACTTATGCCCTAGTAATTGTCGATTACAATACTCGGTTCCCTGAAGCCTTTGCCCTCAGTGCACCTACAACAAGAAACATGGCCGACAAATTAATTGAGCTGTTTTCACGAGTAGGGTTCCCCAGGGAAATCCTCACAGACCAGGGAACCCCTTTTGTTTCCAAACTGATGAAGGAGGTATGCCAAACATTAGAACTAAAACATTTTCGTACCTCAGCATACCACCCCCAAACAGATGGCTTGGTTGAGCGATACAACCGCACTCTCAAGACCACTTTGAAAAAAATGTTGACAGCCGAGAATAAAGACTGGGACAAGTTGTTGCCCCTAGCACTCTACGTATTGAGGGCCCAAGTACAGAGCAGCCTAGGGTATTCCCCGTTCGAACTACTCTACGGACGTCAGCCCAGATCCCTCCTGGAAATCACAAAGGAAGCATGGGAGAAAGAGGAGGCGGCTGAACAAAGGTCCCTGTTAGAGTATACCAGACAGCTAAAATCAAGGCTGGGCAAATTGAGGGACCTGGCGTACTCCAACTTGGAGAAATCACAGGAGAAACAGAGACACCAGTACGATAAGGGCAAGAAGTGGAGGACCCTAAACCAAGGGGATTGGGCTTTGGTGCTTCTTCCGTCATCCACCCAGAAATTCAGGAGTGAATGGAAGGGGCCCTATAAAATAGTAGAGACCATTGGTAAAACTACTTACAGGGTACAAGTCACCCCTGGACGACAACAAACCTACCATATAAATATGTTAAAGAAGTGGATAGGGCCCCCACCCAAATCCGCTGACCTAACCGTGCCATCAGGAGAGGAAGGTACCACACTAGACGAGTTACCAGTTAACCCCGAATTGACAGAGTTGGAAATGAAGGAACTCAGACAAAAGCTACAGCAGTTCTCTCCAATGTTCTCAGACATTCCAGGATGTACCCATCTAGCCGAGCATTGCATAGAGACCGAACCCGGTAAGGTGGTCAAACAAAGAGCCTACCGTATACCGGCCGCCAGGAGAGCTGACGTGAAAAGAGAGGTTAAGGACATGCTTAAGCTAGGGGTTATCCGTCCCTCAAAGAGCAACTGGGCCTCGCCAATTGTGATGGTCCCTAAACCGGACGGGTCCACCCGGTTTTGTATGGACTTTCGGGCGTTAAATGCGATATCCTCCTTCGATGCATTTCCAATACCCAGAGTAGACGAGCTGATCGAGAGGATAGGTGAAGCTAAAT
Source organism: Lissotriton helveticus (assembly GCF_964261635.1). Classification (NCBI taxonomy): domain Eukaryota; kingdom Metazoa; phylum Chordata; class Amphibia; order Caudata; family Salamandridae; genus Lissotriton; species Lissotriton helveticus. The sequence goes on from NC_136061.1 coordinate 1,932,095,027, forward strand.
ACATCACCACCTTAGACCTGACTAAAGGCTACTGGCAGGTACCACTGCGTGAAAAAGATAGACACAAAACAGCGTTTTCCACCGATGATGGGCTGTTTGAGTTCACGGTATTACCTTTCGGGCTTCACGGAGCCCCTGCTACGTTCCAGAGACTAATGAATACGGTGTTGGCCCCTCACAACGGATACAGCTCGGTGTACTTGGATGACATCGTCATCTTTAGTACCACATGGGAAGACCACCTGGAACACATAGTCCTCATTTTAAAGGCCCTACAAAAAGCAGGCCTGCACATAAACTCAAAGAAGTCAAGGGCGGCTTTTTCCAAGGTGAAATATCTGGGGTTCATGTTAGGGGAAGGGGTTATCGCTCCCCAAGAAGAGAAGGTAAAAGCAATCACTAGCACCCCGTTTCCGTCCACAAAGAAAGAACTTCGGGCTTTTTTAGGGCTGATAGGGTATTATAGGAGGTTCATCCTGAATTTTGCAGATCTGGCCGCTCCTTTGACAGATCTCCTTAAAAACAACAACAAAAACAGCATTGGGAAATACCCATCCCCAGAAGCCTGCAAGGCTTTCGAAGCCCTAAAACAAGCCATCACCTCAAGCCCGGTGCTGATTCCCCCGGACTTTGACAAACCCTTCTCTCTAGCAACAGATGCCTCGGATACTGGAATCGGAGCAGTTTTGTCGCAGTCTGGCGAGGATGGGTTGGAACACCCCGTCCTCTTTATAAGCCGTAAACTACACCAAAGGGAATGTAAATACCCTACAGTGGAGAAGGAATGCTTGGCGATCCGCTGGGCTGTCGACAAGTTGCGATATTACCTTGAAGGAAAAACGTTCACTCTATACTCAGACCACGCTCCCCTGCAATGGATGCAGAGAAACATGACTCAGAACGCCAGGGTACTCAGGTGGTTTTTGTTTCTTCAGCCTTTTGCGTTCCAGATAGTACACAGAAAAGGGACTGAGAACGGCAACGCTGATTACCTGTCGAGGGTGCCCCTTCTCCCCGACCCGGAGAATCCAAGGGGGGAGGAGTGTAACAGGGTTGGGACGGGTGGCCGGGTCGACTGGTGGACACCTGATGATGCCTCCCCTTCTACCCTACAGTCGGAGTCACCGAGGGATGAATGGAAACCACGCCAAGGAAAATACGAGGAAACATCTGCAGGTTCCTTTAACTGGGCGGACATAGACGGAGACGAGGCCACGCCTACCACTGACGTGGACGCATCGGGATGGTTGAAAACAGGGGAAGCCCTGTATGCGGCGTGTGACGTCACCGACGGCTCGAGAGGCGAAGGCGAGGAGAATCCTACGTTGGAGAACGAAGAGGACGATAGGATCGGTTTACCGGATTGCGGAGGAGAGCCAGGAGGCCAACGACCCTGTGTTCCGCCGTGCCACACTCCCGAGGGAGGAGTGTGGCTTGCTCAGGTACGGCGGCGTTGGGCGGCTTGGGTGGGGAGAAAGAGTGCTCCCAGTACTTAGTATAAGTTCCCCGTTCGTGCCTCTCCTTGGTGTGTTTTCCCGATACCTGTACCCGCAACCCCCCCTTCTACCCTTCCTCCTTCCTTCCTCACCTCGCTCCTGTTCCCTGAAGCACTATTCACGAGTGTGCCTGTTCGACTGCACGTTCACACCGGTGTCCCATCACTAGCACGGGGTTCCCCTGGGGAGACTCTGTATCAGATTGGCAACTAACGGCCTCCCTCTTGTCCGTTTTCTTCCCCATCTTGGCTCCACCATCACTACACCGGGGAAGGCGGTCCCGAGAGAACACCACGTGTCCGGAACTCTGGAGAAAGAAGGCCTCAACACGGATAACCGGGAGTTCGCTAAAGAAAGACTCACTTACAGGACAAGACGCACAATCAAAATAAAGCCCAGTCTAATCCGATACTCTGGTCAGCCTCTTCCTGTTGTGGCGCCTGTTCCACCTCTAGCAAGTGTCCCCAGCCCCTCGCCCCCGGTTACATACACAAAAAACGGCTAGGTTACTGCATGCAATAGCCCGTGCTCTGTATTTTCATTCCAGGCATGGGATAGCCTTGCCTGGGATAGAACTGCCCAGAGAAGTCATTGAGATATACACTATATGTACTTGTTACCTTAAAAGGACACTCTAAACATACAAAACATTATGTGATTGGCGTTGGTCTTTGGGTAAAGTCTTGATTGTTGTAGACTCCCCTATCCCTCCTGGGGTTTCCAACCCCAGGTTTACACTTCATTCTAATCACCATTCTCCACCCCAGGACCATCATTCATTTTTTTTAATGTTTGCTTGACATTTGCATGGCGGGGAAGTGTTTGAAGTACGTGGATGTCTGAGGTAAATCCCTGTGTTCCTCTTGAGGACACCAGATTCAATGGCAGGTGCCCTAGAGAACCAATCTTGTCTATCCAGAATCCCTTTATAAATGTTGGGGTTTGTCGGGATGCTTACTTCATCTTTAGCAGGATGAGCAGAAACTGGAGTTTTATTCAAGTCTTCAAGAACACAAACAAAGCCCTGCAAGTGAGTTACTGACAGGCAGATGTCAGAATCCTAGGGACATATTTTACAGAATGCTTAAAGCCTTGACACCTTTCTCAAACATAAGACCATCAAAGATGAGTGTGAGATGTATAATCCTGGGGACAGGGATATAAAGCTTGTAAATTTTTCTTATCTTTTGTCCCCTGCCGGGAACAGCTGTGGGATCCCAAGTTACGGAATTCATCTGAGACTCAAAGATGAAACTAGTCATTAAAGTTGAAACTTTTGACAGACTCCTGGAGTACAGGTGCAAAGCAGCATGAAGCACAACAAAAGTGATCACAGGAAACCATCAAGACCATCTAAGAAGCTGCTGAAGGTCACATCTGCTGAAACGTCCTTATACTGTATGATGACGCACCATAAGCCCTTACATCCGTACTAGCTGTGCAGTCAGTTAAAGTGCTCTCTCTCCTGATTCAGACTGACACCGTTATGGCATAGCTCATCCGCAAGGACAGTGTAACAGGCAGATATCTGATACGTGCACAAACCCAAAATCTTGTGGGTTGTTGGGCGGTAGACTAGTGTGGAGGGCTTTGGCCTAAAAGCAACAAGGAGCTACCATCTTTATCAACAACCAGAATTTGCAGAGTTACCATGTATCCACAATCTTCATACACCCCTAATGTAAACTACTACTATGTGCTTTTGAGATTGAATCCTTTTCTACTGGCCACCAAACAGGATGTCCATATGTGCATCATGTGGGACCTCCTAACACAGGTGCTGTAGACTCCCAACAAGTTCGGTGGCATTCTTGGCTCTTCAAAACACTTGTCTAAAGTGTATAAGTAGTTGCTTCAGCTGAGTGCAGTAGTTTATTTCTACGAAATCAAAACTGGAACCTGAAGGAAAAGACACTCAAGGAAAAGGCATAGTAAATGTGATTTTGTTGTTGCCTGCCTTGCCACAAAGACCAATATTCATCAGAAAATTGAGAGAATGACCAAAATAGCCTGCCAATAAACACATGAGAATGCTTTAAAAACATTTGTTAACTTACAAAATTAGGCACACATTTAATTCGTAGCTCCATTTAAGTGAGTTATTAACTACTGCTAGTATATCATGGACCCCAAGCCCATACAGAGTTTCCGACCCCCTTCTCAGACTAGTGCCTCATTGGAGGAATGATCTCTTACTCCACAACTACCGTTCAGTGACAGCTAGAAATGTTTCCTGTTGGATAAGTTTCTTAATTCCCTAAATACATTGTCATGCTTAATGCCACCATAATAGAGCATAATTAATGTGTAAGTAATTGTAAAATTCCTCATCCTATACCTTTGAAAGAAATGCTCTATACTGGGCTAGGATTTGATCTCTTTGCAAAAGTGAGTGATACAACCATCAGTGTTTGCTATAATGTATTGTCAAATCTATTATTAATTCGATTCTGGAAACTAATGAATTAATCAAATATATACATATTCTTTCTCATTACCATTCCGGTATATAAATGTTCTGTGTGTACAGACTTTGATTTGCACATATTGATATGGCTGTAGAATATCAGCAGCAAAAAGTCTGTAAAACTTCTCATGAATGTGTAGGCCCCGGTAGAGGTCAAGAGATGTTTAAAGAGGGATATTTCACTAGAGAGTTGAACTAGTTAGTGAGCTTGAAGATATTTTGATTCCCATGCAAATGTCCATGGCCATCGCCCTTTCTACTACTAAGTTGATGAATCATTCATTGTTATGAGAATGTTGTCCTAATCTTAAGCAATCTGTTTTGATGGCATTCATCAAAAAAGCGACCCTAGATACAGACAATTTCCAGAACCTCTGCCCATAGCCAGCATGCCCTGCTTGTCAAAAGTCCTTGAAATTGCTGGGCAACTTCAGACATTTCTGGAATCAAACCAATGCTGGATTGTAATCAGCCTGGCGTTTGGACATATCATGGGACCAAAAAAGTGGTGTCGGCATTATTTAACGATGTACTGGCATCTGCAGATGAGGGATGTATGTGTCCATCCTGCATTGAACATGGTGGACTACGATCTTTTACTGACCAGACAGGGAACAATGGCCATTGTGACGATAGACACTCTGGTCTACTTCCGATTCTTTCTGCAGAGAAACATTCAGTGGGTTAAGTGATAAGACTTGCCCTCCAAAGAAGTTGTTGAGTGTGGGGATGCCACGAGGTTCCCTGATATCTCCCTTATTAGTTAACATCTTCATTAAAACACTTTTCTCCATTATCATGGCCAGATGACTTCCATTTCACTCCTATGCTGACGACATGCAGATGTATCTGCGAGTGAATGGTCAAGTGGTCCAGGGAACAACTGTTTTTTAATTAGAAGACTGTTTAATTGACACAGCCTAATGTACGATTGACATTGGGCTTAAAATCAAAGTCCTCTTCCAGGCTACCACGCCAAATGCAAGGATTTAGGCAGCTGCTCCCAGCCACTAGAAATGTTCAGCCTGCCAACTACTTTTGCAAACACAGCCAAAAATCTCGGGTATTGTGGGATTCCAGCCTCTGTTTTGAACAACACAAAGGCTCAGTGGTTGACGCGTTAGTTTTTGCCTGTCAAAACAGTTACAACAGGTGCTACCTTTTCCTGAACAAAAATATCAAGTAATCAGGGGGTCTCTTATCAACTCCAAGTTGGGGGTACGCTAGCATCATACTTGCAGGACTGCCTAGAGAGCAGATAAGACGCTGCCAATCTGTTACAGAACTCAGCAGCCAGGTGTATTCGTGGACGAAAGAAAACAGACCGTATTAGGGCCAGACGAGCATCAATACACTGGTTACCAGTAGATAAACTGATTACTTTTAAAATAGCCTCTTTAACGTTCAAATGTCTGGGGCCCAATATCCCTTCACAATAGCTTGTAGAGTATATCACAAAGATCCAGCAGGCACATCCTTTAGAAAATATCAAAGACTGGATAGGGGGAAGGAGGTTTGGTGTGCTACATCCTTGTGTTTGGAACTTCCTACTGGATGACGTTAAATGGAATCTAATCTTATTGGGAATATGGAAGCCTTTTTTGCAATCAGCACAAGTACTGACACTGTATCTACTTGTAACTATTTGTACATGTTTTAAGCCCCCTGAAGCTAAAGGCAGTTAATTTTTTGAGGTGTATGCATTCTAAATAAATATTATAAAATGAAAATAAATAGTAATCAATGTGTTGTCTTAGCTCATACTGCCCATGTATACACAAGACAGTGACCTTTCCAGTTGCGTTAAGGACTTCTCGATATGAATGACAGTGCGAGCACAACAGTGGTCTGTGTAGAATATATAAAGACGTGCCGTGCTCCAAGGTATCACTCTCTGAACATGAGTGTATACAAATTAACCTGGCTGCATCCCCATGTATGTGGGGTATGTCCCCTGGGCACTGGCTTGTAAATTCCGGATGGGTTTCAATAGTTATTGGAGATTTCTCAAATAATTTTTAAATAAATAAATCAAAGAACTCCGATTTTATGTCAGAAGTTCATAGTATTGTTATATCACAACACCATCACGCCAACTTTCGAGGAGAAAACCGTTTGCGTTCAAGTTTACAAATCGTCCCCGGATGAAGGCCATCATGGGCGAAATACATTGGGACAAACGAATGCAAACCGATATTAATGCATTCTGGGAAATGCAGCTTAAACGTTTGACAAAGAAGATATGGTGTTGAGATATAACAAAACAATGAACTTCTGACATAAAAACGGAGTACTTTGAGTTATTTATTTAAAAATTATTTGAGAAAACTCCAATAACTGCTGAAACCCATGGGGAACTTACAAGCCAGTGCCCGAGGGACATGCGTTGAGGACTTCTCCTCACGTTGAGCAAAGTGGAGAAAGCTTACAATTTGGATAATGTTACATCGACCATCAGCTTTTTATCTGGATAAAGTTACATGGGCCATTGGCTTACCATCTGGATAAAGTTACATCGACCATTAGCTTATCATCTGGATAAAGTTACATTGCCCATTGGCTCACCATCTGGATAATGTTACATCGACCATCAGCTTATCATCTGGATAAAGTTACATGGGCCATCGGCTTACTATCTGGATAATGTTACATCAACCATTAGCTTATCATCTGGATAAAGTTACATGGGCCATCGGCTTACCATCTGGATAAAGTTACATCGACCATTAGCTTATCATCTGGATAAAGTTACATGGGCCATCCGCTTACTATCTGCATAATGTTACATCGACCATTAGCTTATCATCTGGATAAAGTTATATGGGCCATTGGCTTACCAGCAGGATAAAGTTACATGGGCCATCGGCTTACCTGCTTGATAATATTACGTCAACCATCAGCTTACCTACCACCTGGATAAAGTTACATTGACCCTCGACTGGGCCAATAACCCAGTTATACTAATAGTGCAGGAACCTCTCAAAGGGACAATGGATTAGGGCAGCGTTGTGTCCTCATGCCACTACTTTTCATTCCTTATTTAGCAGATTTTCCTGAATGTGTTAGAGGCACTCACATTTCCCTTCTTAAATGAATGATGACTCTAATACTGAACGTGTATTTGTGGATGATGCGGTCTTTATTGGAGTAGTGTGGCTCACTGGTTAGAGGCAGCAGGCCTGAGAGCAGAAGTCAGCCCGGGACCAGGGTTCAATTCCCGACTCGGCAGGGTCGTGGACCTTGGTCAGCGGACTTGATAATTCTCGCTTCGGTGCTTACTCTAATCAGGGGTTCCACTCGGCAACTCTGGGCATTAGCTTGCCTAATCTCCACAACGGCCCCACCAATTCCGGGTATGCTGGCTCCACCTTGGGGACTCCCAGCAAGGGACCATCCCACAGGGAAAGCCAGGACGGGTTCCCCAGAGTTATACAGCGCCGGGACGCCCCGTTGCTGGGGCAGCTGTGCGCTTTACAAGTATACTACATTTACATTTATTAGCCAGACACTACTTTGGCTTCAGTTCCATGGGCAGTTGTTGTCTGAATATTCAAACAGCAATTAATTTATAGGAACAGTGATTTAAACCAAGGTTCTGCCTTTGGTACTGTCTTATGTTGAACAAGAATCCACCTGAAGGAAGAAATCTTGTTTTAGCTAACTTTCATTAAAGCATCATGGAAAACCAAGTTGCAAGCTCAGAAAAAGCCCTTGTGGTTGCCTTTGGGCTGCATCGCTTTCATAGCTTATACAGTGGAAACACCAAGGACTCTTTGCTTCTCCTATATAAATGTGATGCCCATTTTGAAATATGGATCACCTGTTTGTGCTAGGGAGAAAAGCAGAGTTTTTCCCCCACCTATCACTTTCTCCCCAAGATTTCCCTGAACACGCAATATTTTGTGCCCCTGACCTTTTACAATGTATGACTTCTTTGAAATGTTTTGTTCTTCCTTTCCTGCATCCAGATCCATTCATGACCCATCTTTCATAAAGCTCACCCCCTCGTATACCCATTAAAATGCCAACTGTCTCCATAATGGCAATCCCTCTAGGACCCAATCTGTTGTTCATCGTTTCTCCCTTAACACATCCTTATCAATCTGTTGCTACATAATCTATCTACACTTTTTACCTATCTTTATTCCCTCGATCTCCCTGAATATTTCAAGCATGCCCTAGGGCTTTCTGATGTTGCAAAACCTATCCTTCATCCATCAATACTTGAAGACGATACTCCAACAAAATATTGTGTAAAAAACATTGTGAGACACAAATATTGTATCAAAAATATTGTTAAGTCTACAATACCATGGGACAGAATATATATGGTAAGAATATCGTTTGTAAGTCTTTATATCGTTTTCTAAAATGTAGTTGTACATAAACAATTTTGTAAGTATTTAGTTGTGTTTTATTCTTTTTTTTGATTTGATAATAAATTGTCAGTTTTTTATATTTTATGCCAATTTTATATTTATTCTTTTAGTAGGCTGCTGGGTTTTTACGGGAAAATGGTGGTACACATTCTATATATTTATTTCTTAATTGATTATAAATTTGTTTTATAAGTTTGCATTTGTTAATTAGATAATACAATATGTATTTTGCTTAGTTATTTAATAGATAATTGTAACTGTTGTAATCATGTTTTAACTGTTCATTGGATGATTGTGTTAATTATTTAACTTTGTTTAATAATTTTGTTATCAATTAATTATATTATGTTTGAGGTTTTTTTTGTTTAAAAATAGTTTTATAATATTTTAAATAACATGTATTGTATTCCTACTGTTGCTCAGGTTGGAATGGGAATAGTAAATCTTATCCCTTAAAAATCCACAACTTTGCCAACTGTTGCTTACGGGTATAGTGGGAACAGTAAATCTAACCCCTCTAAAGTCTAACACTTTCCCTACTGTTGCTTATGTTTGAGTGGGAACAGTAAATCTGACCCCGCCGAAGTCCAGCACTTTCCCTGCTGTTGCTTACATTGGAGCATAAATAGTAAATCTGACCCCTACAAAATCCAACACTTTTCCTATTGTTACTGAGGGTGGAGCGGGACTATTAAACCTGACTCGTCTAAGGTCCAACATTTTCCCTACTGTTCCTCAGGTTGGAGAAAATAAGATTATAAAAAAAAGATTTACTATTTGAAAATGTGCAACAACTCATAGCTTGTGAATATTGGCTAGGATATATTCCTCTATGGGTCTGTTAACACTCTGGACTCTTATTCGGACTTGGGTGGTGGAACACCCTTTGCCCAAGTCACCACTCTTCCTTCTACTACTCACCACAATCACAGGCACTGTGTCTCCCAAATTTAGGAGACTTCCCCCATAATGGAGCACTGGAAAATGTCAGCAGGTTGGCAGTGGTGCAACTGAGCCACTGTCCAGGTTAGTAATGCAGCACTGTGTGGTTACCTGGCAGGACTTAGGGCTGACAGTCAACAAAAGTGGGGAGTTCAGCACAGGAAGTGCCAAAATTCCTCCCAAGCTGCCACACATTTATGGTGATATGGGGAAAGTGGTGGCATTCCAGGATTCAACAGCACCTAGGGGCAGTCAACTAAGGTATTCTACCCAAGGCACAGCGGCACCTCAGAGTCTATAGCTTGAGGATTTCCTTGGATTCCCATATGTCCGGGTGGGGTGTATGGACACACTCAGGAGGGGTGGGGGAATCCAAGTCATTTTCCATTTCGAATAGTATGCATCCTTGTCCCACACCTTGGGTCTTGAAGAGCCATAGAGGATCCTCCTAAAGCCTGCTGTGCGTGTCTGTCAGGCTACAATGGGAATTCTCAGAACTCATTAAGGCCCAAGGGGTGAGAAAATGCAGGCTTCCACCTGCTGTCAGCCCCACACCCCACTCTATTCCCATTCTGTCTCCAAACTTTGAAACAGGAGGTGAGTGTGCTCCTGGCTTGGAGTGCCCGACCACCTCCAGAATGGAGGACACAGCAGACAAAACCTGGCATTGGTTGACTTATTTTCATGGAATTAACATGATTCTCTCCCATAAATATAAACTGACAGTAATGCATGATATATATATATATATATATATATATATATATATATATATATATTACCTACTGGCGATAGCCAGTAGGTATATATAGTTAGGATTGTTTTCCATAGGGAAATCGCAACATTCTATTGGGAATAACTTTGGCGCCGGTTGAGGAATCTTCCTGAAATTTTCCTTAACTTTGCCTCGCAGCGCTCCGGTCCTTCCCTGAAAGTTTGGGGGGGATTCGTCAAGCGGGGGCCGAGATAAAAGGGGGGTCCCAAAACGTGTTTTCCCCATGTTAATTTCAATAGGGCGGTTGGACTCACTTTTAGCCCGAACGGCTGAATGGTTTTCCACCAAACTTGGCAAAATTGTAGGGACTGGTAGCCCGATGTGCCTTTGCTATGTCTCAAGATATGTGCTCCAGTGGTTTTTACGAAAATTTACTTTGAAAAAATATATGTTAGAGCCCAAATGTAGCCCAATGTAGCCCAATGTAGCCCAAAGATGGCCACCAGAGACAAAAACCAAATGTAGCCCAAATATCAGCCAGATGTAGCCCAACTATAGCCCAATGACAGAATGTCCCATAGTGTTCTAAAGAACAGCTAGAGCGCTAACAGTCTTACTTATGACAAAAGTATGGCACACCTGAAGTCATCTTGATTGGAATAAAGTGTTAACACTTAAAACATTTAATTTGCAAAGGAACAAAATGAGGGGGTTCATTTTGCCATAGAAATTATGATTAGTGCTGAAGAAAGAAAAATTAGGGCACATTTTGAGTGACTTCACAAATCCTCTTATATTTCATTAAAAAAAATCTGATATGCAGTCTCCAAAGATGGCCACCAGAGACAAAAGAGCCTGTGCTTAAAAACTCTGTTAGCAAAGCAGGCATTTGAGATTTAAAAAACGTTTTAATATATAAAAACGTTATCCGCTAATAGAATTAGCATTTAAAAAACCTTGCGAATTCAATGAAAAAACCATAGGTTTCAGGCCTTATATAGTTAGGAATTAGCATTTAAAAAACCTTGCGAATTCATTGAAAAAACCATAGGTTTCAGGCCTTATATAGTTAGGAATTAGCATTTAAAAAACCTTTGAAATTCACTGAAAAAACCATAGGTTTCAGGCCTTATATAGTTAGGAATTAGCATTTAAAAAAACCTTGCAAAGTCACTGAAAAAACCATAGGTTTCAGGCCTTATATAGTTAGGAATTAGCATTTAAAAAACCTTTGAAATTCACTGAAAAAACCATAGGTTTCAGGCCTTATATAGTTAGGAATTAGCATTTAAAAAACATTGCAAATTCACTGAAAAAACCATAGGTTTCAGGCCTTATATAGTTAGGAATTAGCATTTAAAAAACCTTTGAAATTCACTGAAAAAACCATAGGTTTCAGGAGTTATATAGTTAGGAATTAGCTTTTAAAAAACCTTTGAAATTCACTCAAAAAACTATACGTTTTAGTGGTGTTATAGCTAGCTGGACATTTTACTCATACAAAACCATTGAAATTGCTCCTATATAGTTAGTTGTACTAACTATATTTCGCGCACCCGTAATCCACTGCTGATGATGTCACATATTAGATCATTCATGACATGGTCAGTGACATTACTGATGACATCTCAAATGACATCACTGATGTATATGCATACATACATGCATTCTTTTGGTCTTTTTCTATTGTCTTTGCATTTACCTGAACTTATTTGTTCCTCTCTTTCAAATATGCTTAGCTCCTGACACTTGACTTACATTATGCTATACATGCTTCTCTTAATGTATATGCATTTCACTTTCCATGATTTTATTTGGCCTGTATCACGTTTATTAAACCACTATACTTACATTCTTAACTCTCCGCTCTTCTGATGAGAACACTGGTGCTGAGGCTAGTTATGAGAGTAATATCTCATCAACCTAAGAGCACCAACTGACTGAAACTCAAAATGGATAAACCCGATGTGTGGCTGTACGTTGGCCCACCTTCTGTTTGGTCCTCAGGATGGTGGCCTTTTAAGTTTAGTTCCATCCCTCTCGTTTGCAACTCTGTTAAGAATCTTGGTGTTTTATTTGATACCTTACTTCACTTCTCAAGTGCAAAAAGTGGTGTCTAACTGCTTTTAGCATAATTATTCTATTTGCAAAATGCTACATTTGCTCCCTCTTGATAGTCACAAAAGTATAGCCCAGGTCTTTATTTTTCTCACCTCGACTACAGTAATTCCCAATGTTTGAGGGCTCCATCCTGTCTGATGAAGTAACTTCAGATTGTACAAAACACAGCAGAATTTTTTATTTTAGAATTATTACAGTTGGCTCCAGCCTTGTCACTTCTTGTACAATTACACTGGCTCATAATTCGACATAGTATCTCCTTCAAAGTATAGTATTGCTGCTTCCATGCCTTATTACGGTTCTAGTTCCTCTTATTTTAAATCCAAATTTAGGCCCTATGTTCCTGCCTGCATTCTATGACCTTCTACTGAAGACCTCAATATTACTCCTAAGATCAACCAGGTCAAATCTGGAGCAGTGCTCTTTTTTTATCTGAGTCCCAGACACTGAAATAAACTGCCTCTTAGCCTTAGGAAGCAAATAAGAAAGTATAAACGCATTTCTTTCCACAAGCAATAGATGTCTGAAGTGTGCTGTGTCCACCAAGCACTAGGGCACCCTCTTGGAAATTATGTGATTTATAAAATCGCCAGTCAATCATTCAGTCAGTGCTTAATTTGAGCAGGTGGTTTCTGGTGCTCAGCACCAGTTCTTAATTCTCAACACCAACAGTAAAGACAGTCCAACACATGGAGGCACTGTTTAATTTTAAGAAGGGCAGAAGAACAGTGTTTAATAAGTCACAATACAGTAAAAATAAATAACTCCAGCACCATTCCTATAGCTTTGGGGACCTGGAATAGTCTGAATTGTCACTTTAAAGGAGTGTGATACGTAGTAGTTATGTTGGTACTGTCATTGGCAGCACTGGCATGGGCAATGGGTAGTGCACGTTGCAGTGGCCTCTCGAGAAGGGCCCTGGAACATTTTTTTTTTTTTACAAATTAAGCACTGCATTCAGTCAAGGTCAGTCTGAACCTAACTAGATTATGGGTCTGACCGAAGAAGGCTATAGAGTCTCTCTGGGACACAGTATCTCGCAGGCCCAAAAAATGATTGGAACACTAATAGGTTTCTCTGATGGAACATACAATTTAGCTGCTGGCAAATCCCCCGTTAGGGTAAAGGTGAGTGTTTGGACATCTGTGATTTATGAGCTAGGCCTTATAAACCTGGATCAGATGAAGTGACAGTGATATTCCTCTTCTGTCAGAAATCATTACATTCAACCCCAATCGGACACTGTGACCTCTTTATGAGAGCTCCAGAAAAGGCCCATGGAAAGGCTACAAACCTTTCATGTTTCCCCTATTGTCTGGGGAAAACTGCAAGGGCAGCACGAGTAATTACAGGAGAAATCAGGCCTTGGAGTTGCCAATTTTCCTGTGCTTCTTCCTTCCTCAAAGGATTTTCATTGTTCAACTCTTAATCCCTGTTAATTCTGCAGCCCGCACCGACTCTTCAATGAAGACCCTCACAGCATTGCCCCACCGCCCAGAATTAGCAGGGTCAAACCCATGGGTGGGGACCGGGAGGGGCTGACCTATACCATATACACTGCCCCTCTTAATGTCTTAACGATTTACAAAATAAAATTAAAAATAATGTGATAATGCTGAATTGTGCCACTACCACCAAGAGCTGCAGGATGATCACATGATGCGCGTACTGCTGAAGTCCTGCTGCCATTCTACAAATAACAATTAATGGGCCTAATATGTGTCCTGCTCGGATTACCTCTTACCTGACAATGGAAAAATCTTGGAAAAATCAGCCCAGTTATATAGAGTTGCTTGAGCCACAGACTAAAAAAATAAATAAATAAATCGGCCCACAATCTGGTCTCTGCCACTGGCCCCTCGGGCACCGGCCGATTGCCCGCCCTGCCAATCCGACCCTGGCGGCTCTCCCGCATGCTGCGTGAGACAAGGACAGTGTCCCTCAACCTGCACCTCCATGGCTTTTTCTCACCTTCTACCACACCAGAGGCGCAACTAGAGTCAAATTTCGGGGGGGCTAAGAAAAAATTTCGGGGGGGCTGAATCTTTAGGCAATCGGCAGAGTCGAGCTGCAGGGGCTCTTAGAAGGGGTGAAACAACAACAAAGGCCCATTAACATGCACAAGGTCTTTTAAAGACCTGTGAAGTGCTCGGGTGCGGCTGTGAGCGGGCCCGGGAAGTGTCTCATCCCGGGCTGCCACACACGACGGGGGGGGGGGGGTGAAACCCTTTGAGGCCAATGGGTGTTGCGCGCCTGTACCACACAGACATGATAGCAGCTCATTCTGTCGTGAACGCCACGTCCTAACCTATCAAACTATTGTGACCTCTCCACATAGATGTAATTGTTTTTATATAGCGCTTACTACTCGTCAAAGCGCTTTTCTGTCGATTAGCACGTTATGGCGGAACCCAAAGGGATTAAAGGTGCAGTAGTATAGGGAAATATTCTGTAGCTCGTGGTCATACGAGTTTGACAAAATATGCACATTTAAAATAACAGGGTATATTGTTGTCAGGTTTAAAGGTGAAGTATACCTAGCTGTTGCTGTAACTGTTGATCAGCCTACCCTCTGCTATCACTGTCATTTTGTAGTCCTTCTTCCAGGGGCGGCTCTAGGCTCATGGCGGCCCTGGGCAGGGAACGTAGGTAGGGGGCCCCGGAGGAGGGGGTCCGGGCGGGGCCCCAGAAGAGGGTGGGGGTCAGGGTGTTTGGAAGTGCCGGAGGCCGCCAAATCCCTGCCAGGGGCCGCCACACAAATATGTATCCATCCTCAGAGGATTATTATATTAAGGATATATATTGGCGTGGCGGCCCCTGGGGTTTAGTGGCCCTGTGCAGGTGCACAGCTTGCACATGCCTAAGGCCGCCCCTGCTACTTCTGTGTATATAATCTGTCCGGTTTTTAGGTTGAGCGACCTATCTCAATGCGCATGCGCATTGAGCGGGAGCTCGATATATAGGGGCTTATCGAGAGTTTACCTAACTGGCGATTCCACTGGCGATTTGTTGCAGTGCATGTGAAAGCGCGTGCACAATGCCACCAGCCGCCTGCCTGCCTGCCTCGCATTACCACATCAAAGGCGGCCGCGTCTCAGGCCCCTGCTGCTTCACACCCTCATGCCGCTCTCCCCGCTCCGCCCCCTCCCCTGTCCGATCGTGTCGCATTTCTCCTCGTACTTTCACTTTGACGGCCGCAGGCCGTCTCTCGTGTTTCTCCTCCCCCCTCCCTCTACCTCGCCATCTCTTCCCTCCATCTTGTTTGTTGCAGTCTGTCTTCCTTTTGTCTCTCCCTATCCCTCTTACTTCACCTCTTTCTCTCCCCTTCCCTCTGCCTCGCCATCTCTTCTTTCCCTCTCGATTCCCCGTGTTTCCTCCTTTCCCCCGCCTCACTCTCGTCACTATATGTCTCACTCCTTTCTTTCTCCCCTTTATATATTTTTTCTGTTCTCTACTTCTCTCTGTCCCTTACCTCTGAGTTATCCGCTCTCCCCTTTCTCTCACCGCACACCCCTTCCCTCCCTCCACTCGTCTGTTCTCTCCCTGCCCCCTTGTTCAGTATAAGGTTCCTGACATATAATGGATGAAAATTGTATTGCTTACCGGTAGTGCTGAAGAGAAACTCGTGAAATATTCCAACACCCCCGGGTGTAGGCACAGTGCCTAGAAGCGGTATTTCTGTACGTTGCAGCAAATAATGTATGCATCTATAGTAAATAAAAGCGAATATAGTAAAATGTATCGTGGCTTCTTTAGGAGCTCAGTGGGCATAAACCTTTAAGCCCTTCCAACGATGGGCGCAGCTACAAATATATTTATATATACATATAATGTTAGTGTGTTATACAGCGCGAACTCGACCCCTATGTATTGGAGCGCTTTACGTGAGCACCAGGTACATTACAAAAAATACATGTTGCTATTTTTTGCAGACACGGGGCGATTAAGTGATTTACACAGAATCACAGGATGTTGAGCCGATGCCAGCCTCGAACCTGGCTCCGCAGTTCCAAGGTCAGCAGCTCTGGTTGTTATGCCTCATCCTCTCCTCTAATGCAGCGGGTATAGTAGGCCCGGGGCCCCTGGGACCCATTGCACCCCAAATGAGTAGCTGTTTTACTTCCGGGTCAGGGGATGGGTGTATAATGTAGGGCCCATGGTGCCCTGGTTCAGCAGTCTCCAATCCTGCGTGATTTCTCTGCGTAGCTTATGGATACAAATCATATAACTTGTGTAAGTGGCACTCGTATGATGTCAATGCTATAAGTGTCAAGAACACTTTATCATTTCTGATTGTGACACCACCCGCCACTATGTACCCAGATTTGAACATACAGGTTTCCTTGCTGGATAAACATCAACCACTACCCGCAGTATACAACAGAATGTCGTTTTCCTGCACGGTACATTTTTCTGTGACATTCCATCTCGTGCGAACGCTCAGGTGACCGGCATCCGGATCGCCCTGTTCAGGGAGAGGGTTTCTGCGCGCCTGGCTTCAGGCAGGAGCACTCGCGCTTTCATATTTAATTCTGGTCGGCCGAGTTATCGCTTCCCATTTCCGGTATTCAGTAAACAGGGCCGGTGTATTGGTATGCAGAACCGCCGCTTTCCACCTAATCTGTGGCAAACAGTTTCTCTACCCCCTTTCCTGCCGCTCGTGATCTGCTTTATGTGCTTTTTTTAATGGCCTGTTAACCCCATTTCACACCTGTGAATGGGGTTTAAATGGCATGTCCCGTAACAAAAGAGGGGGGAGATGGGAAGGCATTGTACCGAACAACGTGTCAGCACCTCCCCTTTCTCTCACGGCCGCCAGGCCGTGTTATTTTTTCAGCCTCCCCTTTTTCATTTCTCTCTCCTAGCCTCGCCCATTTCTCCCAATCACTCTCTTCTCTCACTCTCATACCTCGATGTCAGTCAGCTACACACACCACCGCCACAGTGCCCGAACCTCCAATGCTCGTCGCATTTCTCCTCCCCCCTCCCCAGCCGCCAGCACCTCCCCTCTCTCTCACGGCCGCCAGGCCGTGTTATTTTTTCTGCCTCCCCTTTTTCATTCATTTCTCTCTCCTAGCTTCGCCCATTTCTCCCAATCACTCTCTTCTCTCACTCTCATACCTCGCTGTCAGTCTCTACTTTCCCGCTCCATTCCTCTCTAAATGTAAACAGACCCTCCCACACACACACACACACACACCACCGCCACAGTGCCCGAACCTCCAATGCTCGCAGCCTCCATGGTCCAAACACACCAAGCAAATCTAGAGGAGGGAGGTTTTTGTTTGAATGACTAAGTGCTGTGGCAGCACCCTCTCTTCAGTGTTGCATTCCAAATGCTATAGGTGTCACATTCGCGAAAGTTATAACTATTGGCATTGTAAATGACAAAGCTATCAATTTAGCTGTTTTAAAAACCAACAAATAAATAAAATATTTGTCATTTACAAGACCAATAGCTCCAACTTTTCTAATGCGAGACCTATTGCATTTCCAATGCTCGTTGGTTTCTTGAATCTGCTCCCCCTAGGCATGCTCGGCGGCCTGGGACACGCACGTGCGAGGGAGAGACCCTGGAGGACGAGGCCAGTCCAGCTGAGGGATGCACTTGGCAGCGGTGCAGTGCAGCCCCGCGTTCATGGTCTCATTTTAGTGCCAACAAAAAGTTCAGCAAGGCGCTGGCAGCAGGCCCTGCTCTCGCGAGAGGCACAGGAACGCTCCGGGATAGGTCGGCCTCGTGGCAGCCGCTGTCACGAGACCCCCCCCCCCCTCCCGTGCAGTGACCTGAAACTAACCTACGCTTCTGCCGCCTGCGCACCCGGAGCTATTTTTAGGCTCATCTAATGTTTTCTTGGTTGTGTGCCTTTGACCCCTGCTTTTATGCTGACCATTTCTAAGTATCTCCTCTTTTGCCAATGAAAATAAAATATCTGTGTTTTCACATCTGTATTTTTTAATGATTAGCGGGGTATCCGTTCCAAGCACAGGGCCTGCTGTTTTCGGAGTCTTGGCGCGGGACTCTTCAGGAATCTTGAGGTAGAAAAGAGCCCCCACTGCCCCCCACCTCCCAACGTTTACTAGAAGGGCTCACGGGATCTCCAGGGGGCCCAAGTTGCACTAAGGTCGCCACTGCTGCTTCACAATGAAGGGACCTGGCAGAGCGAAAGGCGAAGCCAGTCTCCCCCGGGTGGCTTCGTGATAATGGAGCGGGCCAGGGACAAGTTAGGGATAGAGGAGGGGCGGGTCAGGGATAGGGTACTTAAGGACAGGGGGTCGGGAGTTCAGCCTCTTGCTGACGCCTACGGACAGAAAAAAAATAAGACACCCACCCACCCTGCATGATCGGGGTCGTAGTGAGGGTTAAAGGTACGCCACAGCAGGTCAGAGTTTGTACTGACACGGGTAAGGCAGAAGTTGGGGTGATGGTTGAGTGAGGTGTGGGCGTATTAACCTCTTGGGGGTTGGAGGGGGAGGTTGAAGTGATGGTTGAGTCAGGTGTGGGCAGTTCGTTAACTGGGCCAGGTCCCGCCGGTACGCACCACAGGCAGTTTTAAAAAGCAAGTGTCAAGAAGGGTCCCTATCGGGCTCTCCATTTTTGCCATCACCCTCCGGGTGAAAAAAGAAAATCTTACCTCTGCAGCAGTGCCACCCTCCATTGCCTTTTTGGTAACTTCGAAGAGACTCGTTAAAATTCTTTCACAGGCTCATCATTTCAGAACTGATGGATGGTCGTAGTATATAGTTGTTGCTTATGCAACTAACAACCATGGACAAAGCCAATTGTTTTGGCTTGCTGTAGGTGTAATGTTACTTGTTATATTATATATCTGAATGAATGGACAGAAGCAGCAAAATACCAGTCGGGCGGCACACAGTGCTAAGCACAGATTTTTTCGCTTATGTGTTTTAGGCCACGCCCTTAATTACATTGCCCCCCCCCCCTAGTTTATTCAATCCACTTAAAGCCCTGGGTGTGGGTGTATCCACCCCTCGGGTGGGGGATGAGGGGAGCAAGGAGGCAGGGAAGATGACATTTGGGGCTTTGGAGCCGGTCAAGGAGGTCTCATTTGGGGGATGCTGGGTATGGTGAGAGAGGGTGACTGGGGGGAATGCAAGCGGGAGGGTGAATGAAAGATGAAAGAATGAAGTCGGTGTATGGGGACTTGGTTGGGGAATGGTTGGTCCATCTTGAGAATTGTTTATGGGAAAGGGGTTTGTCAAGAATTTGATGTACCTACGAAGTTGATAATATGTTAAAGTTGTTTGCAAGTTAAGAAGGCATAACTACAAATATGTCCTAATAAAGTGGCCTTTTACACTTCAGGTTGGGTGTGGTGTGTGATTATTTCCCAATATGCTGGAACCTACAACCAACCTCACACCACTCCGGCTGGACAAGCAATACATTTCCCCCAATTCTGATTCCATGTACACTTTCTTTAAAACCCTATCCGGTTGTGCACAATGTTACTGACCCCTCGTGCTTTAAAATGCACCACTTGACACATTTTCGTAAAAGTACATGTCAAGTTACAACTAACACTGTGTCATTACAAGTCCCCAATCTCATTGCCCCTTCTCTGTTTAAGCGACTGGGCCTGTGTCGATGTCTTAGTCTGGATGAGGCTATGCCATCATGGCCACCTTCATGCAGACCAGCGTGATCTCTTTGGGTGCTCAGCTTGAAAGTTTTGGGGTTCACTTTTTAACTATGGGTCTACAAGTGTTAGCACGCAGGGATATGGTCAAAAACACGACTGGCTGATTTTGACCATCAGAACTTGGATCCACCTGGCAGCTACCTTCGAGAGGTGGCAGGGGTCTTGCTGGTCCCACCGATGGGTGGCTCTAGAATAGTGTGACCGGTGCCACCACACTGGGCGCTGACTTGGGGAGCTGACGTTTTTTCCCAGATATATTATGGAGTTTAAAGCACATGTTGCAGGGTTCCTTGCTTCCTGCTAATTTCTACAACAATAAAAATGTCAAGATAACTCTTTGTGATGAATGGACCTGCTGGAGAGAGATGGAGTTTTTAGTAGAAGTTTTGGCTCATCATAAAGTTAACAAGCCTGCTGCAAACAACGTGTACCATGCAGATCACAGAAGTGCATATAATGTAAATAGTTCAGTGGGTTACTGCTTTGTCAGAGAGATCCTTTTGATACTTGCAGTTTATTAGTTAAAATACTAATATAGAACAGTGAGCTATAACTGCCATCAATGAGCGCTTGCAGAAATGCATCTGAGAGTGGTTATGGAGACTTCAGGAGCACTGGTAAAAGGTGGTCGTGAGGGAACCCGGGGCGGAGAGGGTCACTGGGGGCTTCAACAGACATCCCTGCACCTGGCGCTACCAACACTGAAGCCGACCCTGGCCCCACCTATCCGATAGACAGTGGGGTTGGGGAGTTGAGCGGCGGATTTCCAGTTCACAGCACTGACCCCGAGACCCTTCTTAGCGGAGCTGCTCCCCTTCAGCTGGAGTTCATGAAAAAGGCCGCTCTCTCATCTGACTGAAATGAGGCCTCCGAGAGAGAGATAACACGTCAGGGCATCATCCTGTGGCGGAAGTCGGAAGCTTTCATCCCTCGCAGAGAGGCCCTCGCTCGCCCCGTGAACAAGAGTCCCTCAGTGCCCCGGGGCGAGATGCGCACCAATTACAGACTAATTGAACTTCACCCGCCCTCCCCCACAGAGACAAGGGCGACATTCAAGTGTGGGCCCCAACACCAGAGGGGCCGAGAACGGGGTCAGCACGGAAACCGCGGCACAGCCCCGAAAAAAAGGGAGCGCCTACTCCCGCTTCAGAGAGCGCCCAGAGAGGTCTGAAAATGGAGGAGACAGATAACCAAACAGAACTGTACCAAGCGACTGAGGAGACAGCACAGATCACTCAGGGCACCAAGAGACCGCCCACACCAGAGGTCACTCACCCGGAAGTGTACCAGGAAACCTGAGATAGGCCCAGAACCAGAGGAGACATCTCACACCAACAGGAAAAGTCACTCACCCGGAAGTGTACCAGGAAACCTGAGATAGGCCCAGAACCAGAGGAGACATCTCACACCAACAGGAGAGGTCACTCACCCGGAAGTGTACCAGGAAACCCGAGATAGGCCCAGAACCAGAGGAGACATCTCACACCAACAGGAGAGGTCACTCACCCGGAAGTGTACCAGAAAACCTGAGATAGGCCCAGAACCAAAGGAGACATCTCACACCAACAGGAGAGGTCACTCACCCAGAAGTGTACCAGGAAACCTGAGATAGGCCCAGAACCAGAGGAGACATCTCACACCAACAGGAGAGGTCACTCACCCGGAAGTGTACCAGGAAACCTGAGATAGGCCCAGAACCAGAGAAGACATCTCACACCAACTGGAGAGGTCACTCAATCGGAAGTTTGCCAGTCTTCTTGAGACAGTCCCAGAACTAGTGGAGATATCTAACACCCAGAGAGAGTACATATCACTTAACTGGAAGTAACCGGACACTTGAGACAGTTCACAGAATCAGAGATATCTGACAACCATAGGAGAGAAATGGAGGATCCTGCTGACACTCAAAGAGTGGACCTGTCATTCAACTGGTAAACACCAGCAGACCTGAGACATCTGATAACCAGATCTCAACTCAACCACAAGAGGAACAAGATACAGAAAACTGAACTGCATCTTCCGCCCAGAGCAGACATGACATAACTAGAAATATGCCTATATGGAGCACCTGGAGCAGCATGAGACATTTCATGACATGAGAGATATACCTGAACAGTACCTTTTTGGGGGAGAAAGTCCACTGCAGTGGTGGCTGCCTCTATATGGGGGTGGTGGGGTAGGGAGGTTGGGGAATGGGAAAAAAAACATTACCTTCTTTGCCGCCACACCTCTCTCCTCCATTCTCGCTCTCTGCCACCTGAAGCACCCAGGCTCCCGGACTCTCCGAGCACTGTCGTGATTTGTCTTGGCCGCTCAGGCAGTCATTGGGAGGCTGGGCAAGTTCAACACAGCCCAGAGGAGAACATGTCAAGTGCACATGATTGTTTTGCCGGCCCAGAGTGCCGCACTTAGGAAACATCACTGAAACAGAACTATACCAGGAGGCAGCACACCAAATGGAGGAGACCTTCCACAACCAGAGGAGACATCACTCAATCAGAACTGTACCAAGAAATAAACCACTCAATCACGTGAGTCAGATGTCCACCAGAGAAGACACAAATGAACCAGAAAAGTAAACAGAGCCAGGCCACAGAACCAGAGGAGAAATCGCTGAACCAGAGGTATACTATGAGACAAGCCACAGAACCAGAGAAGATACCACCGAACCAGGGGAGAAATTTCACAACCAATGGAGAGTTGACTCAACCAGGAGTGCGTAAATAGACAGCCCGCCGACAAAGTGGAGACATCTGACTACAAGAGAAGACATCATTTAATCAGAAGTTTGCTAAGAGTATCAAACAGTGTGAGAAGGCCACTGAACAAGAGGTGACATTTCAAAACCAGAGGGGAGATCCCTCAACTAGAATGTATCAAGGAAGAACACGATGAACTGCATGAGATATCGCTTAACATGACAACTTGCTGCACATAATATGCCATCTCACATTTGGTGAGGTAAACAGAAGCACTGTGAGAGAGATAAAAAAAAACTAGAAAACACCTCCCCAGCAGGAGGCATCACTGCCAAAGAAGTGTACCAAGTGCTTCAAGAAAAAGTTTGCTAATCAGCGGGAGACATGTCGTAGACAGAGGAGAAATCTCAGAACCAGAACCAGCCAGCAGGTGTCCCTGTAAGAAGATCACTTGAGTCTCCCTCCTAACAGATGTAACTTTAGCTGCACACCCAAACCTAGCCAGCAGGTGTCACTACCCCAGCAGCGCTTGTACTGGTAACTGGTAAGAGCTTGATGCATGTACTGCTTTGAGTTGGTGCACAGACAAAGGGGAATTCAAAGAAGATACATATATATGCACATTTGGGAAAACTTAATTTTGGTTCTAGCATTAGCGGAAACATATGAGGTACACACACAGTATTGTAAAATAAATTTACAGCAATTCTAAGCAAATGAATGCTAGAGCAAAAGGCCACTGCCCAATACACGGAAGATTATCCAAGCGTAGCGTAAATTCATAAATGCTAGCTCAATAGGATGTTTTCCGTGAGAGACAAGAGACAAGATCCAATATGTGTCAGGGCTCCATCACCAGACACCAGCATGTGAGAGTGAAGTCTTTGGTTGGCATTACGCCTCAAGCAAATTATTCTGTGTATGTGAGTCTTTGTAACCTGGGTACTTGTTTGGTACATTCGTGCCCAAAAAAGGAGTTGTTGTTCAGATGACAGGAATACATAAATCTTCCAATCACACCAGTCAGCTCCGAGTTAAATTAGGAAAAGCCCACAAAAATGTTGGTTCTTCAGTGGATATAGACTTTTACAATTTGAATAATTCTCACTTTGACTGGCAGGTGCATCAGCGCCAGCCCCCCTCCCCTAAAGGACAATGCAAGTCATAAATCCATCCAGTCAGTTCTTTCCTTTAGATTATGGATTCAGCAGGACCTAGCGAGCTTTCTAGAATGTCCACCAAGTATGTGGCCCATTTCCCCTT
This sequence comes from Lissotriton helveticus, assembly GCF_964261635.1. NCBI lineage: Eukaryota > Metazoa > Chordata > Amphibia > Caudata > Salamandridae > Lissotriton > Lissotriton helveticus. Next base: position 1,932,118,770 of record NC_136061.1, read on the forward strand.
TTACCTGCAACTAGTCAGAAAAAAAACTTTTCCTGGATTCTGACCTGCCGGCTTGAAGTGACTGTCGCCCAGGAAAGCAGCAGAGTAAATAGTGACATCACCCTCAAGACCCGAGCAGTGCTAATAAGAGGGAGACTATGGAGCTGCGCAGCGAACTATACTAGCCACATTATAATGGGATTACACTTCTGCAGCACTGCAAGGGTCAGGTGCAGGTGGTGATACCTCTGACAGGTAGTCCCAATAAACACAACTGCTTCTTGTGGACTGAAAGTCACTGAGGAAGCCTCTCCTCTGCTGGCAATGGTCCGAGGCAAGGCCTCTGACCCCCAACAGAGGTCAGGCCTCCAGAGCGCTGCACGTGCATCCTGGGTTGTACTTCAGCCAATGCGACTGCAATGAGGAATGGCTGAGGTCCAGCAGAGCTGCACCTTTGCGCTTAGACCAGTGTCTACGAAGAGTAATTGTCTAAATCTTTCAGACAAAGTTACCTGCCCCAAGTAGTTCTGAGACCCAACCAAGACACACAGAGGCAGACAAAACAAAAAACCTTGCCACGAAGAGCCAAACCAAAGATAATGTATTTTCCATATCCACTAATCCTAACCACAAACAGGCCAAAGTGCAAGGCAACCAAGGGGAACCTACAAATCTCTTTTTGCAACTGGCAGTAAATTAACAATGGGTGTGTGTTTTTTTGTCCTGTGGCCTCTTAATTTCAAGATCTAAGAATCACAGGAACCCTGGGAAATTCTGACAATGGAAGTCAGGAACCTAGATAGGGGTTGCAATCCTCCCACCCTAAAGTGTTCTTCAAGGCAAAATAGTTTTGGGAGGAGGGATTGAGGGACATGGAGTGAGGCGAAAAAGACAAGGATGAGGAGTAATAAAGATTATCAGTAAGAAAGGCATACATGTGGCACCTCCAGGCAGCACTTCAGATCACTTCTGGACCGGTGGAAGAAGAGAAGTGGATTTGACTTGCTGTCTGTGACCTGAGAAGAGCCCCGAAGCCTGGACCTGCTCTCCCTCCAGTCCTCGGGACGAAGAAGTGGACTCCAAGGATCGTCCTTCCGACCTCCTGTTAAAACTATGCAAACTGCTTTACCTAATTCACCTGCAGCCCCCATTAACCGCCTGCAGATGGTACACAATGCACAGCATGACTGCTGTGAAAATCCCTCATAATGATCATGTTTGTCAGCTTCTTATGGTCTTGCATTGGCTGTCAATTAAAAAAATAATTTTGTTCAAGACTTTGATATTTGCACACCAAGCCTATTATGTCTCTGGTCCTCATTGCCTTACTGAGAGATTTACACATTACCTTCCCTCGAGGGCTTTGCGATCCTCGCATAGTTTACTTGATGTGATCCCTGAGATCAAACAGTTGAGAAAAGGAGGTGCCTCCTTCTCCTATCTGGTGGCGCAAGCCTGGAACCGCCGGTTGGTCAAGATAAGCAGCATAAAAGATTAACTGTCCTGTCTTATGTCCTGGCTGCTTAAGTTGTTATGTGGTTGTACCATGTCTGCTGTTGTTTTGACCCTCACGCCAGGCACTCCTAGGAGTGGCTGTGCATGTTAAAAAACTATCATTCATTCAAAGCTAAAGGGAACACGACAAGCTACAAGAAGCCTTTTCTTGCAGCTTCTCAGCTGACCAGTGGCAAATGGACCAGGACTGGATCATACTGTTTGACCTCTGCCTGACACCCTGTGAGTCTCTAAGTGCCTCCCCTGAGGTCCTGGTTGGCTTTAGAAGTGAACTCCATCAGTGGATTGGGACTTAAATGATTAAAGTCAGCAGGTAAAATCTTTTGGCTAGCAGGTTGGTGTATCCAATGCGTGCACCATTGCAGCCAGCATTGAATTGCACTTAGGTCCACTTCTACTGCGACCACTGACCACCATTGGCACTTTGTGCTTCTTAGCACTATTTGTAATTCAATCTTTAAAAATTCTTTTCTCCGGTTTCCTTTGTTGGATTTTTTTCATTTTGATTATTACATTTTACTCTATTTTTCTAACTCATTTTGGATTACAACTTTATTTCTGTTTTAGTACTGCATACATACTTTACGCATTGCCTATACGTTTAGCCGATCTGCTCTGTGCAATTGCTACCAGGGAAGTTGAGCTCAGGTTTATCTAGTGACTTTGAGGGTTCACCCTGGCAGGGATTGTTATTGTTACCTTGAGGCAGGTACTTACTCCCATCAGCTAATACCCCAATTTCTTACACAGGCACATCTGGCTGCTGCAGATGCTACTGTAACCGTTGCTGATGCCCATAAGACATCAAAGGTTATAACAAAAAAAACTGGCTTACAGTTTCATGTTGCCTAGTAATGGAATAAAGTCTTCACCTTTTTGTATAGCTTCAAAAAACATTTCAAAGTCTTTCAGGAGTGATCGGACTGCATATGCCTCATATGACCCAGCTCTAATTGAAAACTGTCATGCAATGTATTGTCTCTTAATTGATGATTCCACTTTTTTGTCCAATGCTTTCTGCAATGAAGCCTCTTCTGAAGCCAAAGGTGATGAAGAGGAAAACCAGCTAGAAGTAACTATAGCTTGCGCCCTTGTCATGCACTACTTATTAGCTCACATATTACATCACTCATGACATGTTCAATGACATCATTGATGACATCATTGCAACATCTGAAATTACATTACTGATGAACACACTGTGCATGACGTGGGCGCAAGTTATTGTTACTTCAGTTAACTATAACTGGTGAATTACAGTGTTTTTTTTAGGGTGTGTGTGTTTACTTCTCATGATAGTTGAGAAAAACACTGTGTGTATAGGACTGCAAGCCCTACCACTGAGGCCACCTACTTTATTAAACAGATCTGTTCTGTTAATTTACAATTTGAAAAAGATCATTATATCTAAAGTACTGGCATCCTGTGGCCTCATTCTTACTACTGCCAATAGAACACACTATGACAAGAATGTTCCCGCAATAGCGGGTCCTGACCTGCATTACCCCTGGGACATTCTTTTTAGAATTGCGGTACTCAATATGGAACTCGTTTATACCCCAGAGTGCCACAACATGCAAACTGAAATCTTCCTTGTGGTCCTGCCATTGTTCCGCCAATAGAAGAACACGAGCCATCTGAAGCTTAGAAGGGAGGCCATGCTGACCTTGGGTTTCTGCCCAATTGAGCAAACAAAGAGCATGCTTCCCTTCGCTTCATGCGGGAAGGCTACAGCACAAACGCTTATACAATTATAAAATTCAGATCCATCCCTTTTTAGGTCTCGCCTAGGCAGCGCTTGCGCTGTCTCTTTGAGACATGCTGTATTCAAGATATGGCCATGAAGCTCTGCCTACTTTCCGCCCATCTTTTCAATTGGCTCCTGTCCCTGTCCTTTGTAAATGGTGACTTTTCATTGGTCAATAGGCTTAGTAGTCCCCTCTTAGTACCGCCTTGTCACCCGATTACATGTGTTGTTACTCCCGGGGTTTTATTTACAGCCTCAAGGCAGCTTAGTAGTCCCCTCTTAGTACCGCCTTGTCACCCGATTACATGTGTTGTTACTCCCGGGGTTTTATTTACAGCCTCAAGGCATTATTTTCTTAAAAAGCTCCAAGCAAGACACACACTTGGTCCTAAGCTAGGCTGGCAGTGGTTGCTTCGCTCCCTAGAACATCTCGCATTTATAGGAGACAATCTATACATTTCCCTTCATCAGCTCCACACAGAGTACAACCTAATCCGAAATTAATGTAATAATTATTTTGTCATATTTCAAAGCGATTAATTGTATATAAGAACATAGCTATTTGAATGTACTTGTAGTATTGTCTTGCATTTCATGCATTATGAGTAGGGTGGATTTACCATATCTTCTGCAGGGTGCAGTACCATATGTGACCAAAAGAGGTCCGCAGTGCTGGTGCCTTGGTCACTAGGGGTCTCTAGGAGCAGCTTGCGGTACTGCACGAGACATGCAGTGCTGGTGCCTTGCTCGCTAGGGACCTCTAGGAGCAGTATGCGGTACTGCACGGAGACATACAATGCTGGTGCCTTGCTCAATAGGGACCTCTAGGAGCAGCTTGCCGTACTTGACTGAGACATTCAATGCTGGCTCCAGGCTCACTACACAAGCATTTGCAATGCACTAGGTCTCGCATTACTGAAAGTATGAGCTATTGGCGTTGCATTATTATTTGCAACACCAATACCTTAAACTATCAGTAATGCGAGACCTATTGCATTGTAAATGCTTGTTAATTCTTATCTCATGGGCAAAAGATGTTTAAGTAATGGGTGGAGTTTGTAAGGTCAAGGGAGGAAATGGAGGAAAGACTAAAACTTGATATTTCTTCCAATTGTGATATTGGAGAAACATGTGTGGGAGGTCAGTACAGTTAGGAGTGAAACAAGGAATACGGACGGGGAGGTAACACATTCTTTGGAAAAGCAATACCCCGACTACACATCGACCTAGATGGATTGTGTTGACAACTAGTCCTATTGTATCTGTTACCAGCCTTCACATTACTTGACATGAAGTAGGCCTAGATTGCTTGGCCACAGGGCCCCCTACCATGAGACAATATTCTCCCTGCGCTTGGATGCTGCTGAATCATCAGTAAATGGTAAAATCTGAGCTAAAGCAGTAAAATTGGTGCACTGCGATACAGTCTCGATGCACATACATGCCTGTAAGCAGGTTAAAATAGTGCTTGCTGGAGAATTAAGGACTCTATAGAGTCATGTGTAACTGCTGCAGTCCTAATGTCCAGAGACGTTGTAATTATGTGGAGCAATCAATATCACCTGGAGAAAATGGCTAAAAGATTTTCAATGCAAACTGTACTAATTTGTTTTTGCCTGCTTATGCAGAGCTAGAATGGCTATTCTCACAATCACTGTTCTTTAGAACTAGAGCATGAAAAGTAAACTGAGGAGCCTGGAAGGTGAGAACCATTCCTACAAATACATGTTGCAGGCCTTTGTCTACATTAACAACTTGGTTTTTGCTGTGGAAAGCATCAAAGGTCAACTTTTCAGCATACAGGAATTCTAAATACAGAACTGCGGTTATGTTATCATGTTACAATATCTCCTTCTCTCCTCCTCCGCTGCATCCTCACTCAGTATTCTGCCAGCTCTTTGGTCCCAGCTGTGTGTGTTTTCTCTTATAAACTTCCTGTAACATTCCCAAACAGAGCTGAGGAGATGAACGAGCTTAGATAACCAGCCAAGTGGTGGCGGATAAAGGCCCCTAGTCCATGCCAGGTCCTCGGAAAGTCCTCCATTCTAAGCCATGTCTGACCCAGGGGGAGCCCTCTACTCCACTCCTGAACCTTGAAGAGTCATTCATCATACGAGTGGCACTTGAAGGGGCTTCAATCTCACTCAGGGCCCTCGATGAATCCCCCATCCAATTTCCTACCTTCATGGAGCCCTCCATTTCAAGCCAGGTCCCATGAGAGGCCTTCATCACATGCCTTGGACAAAGAAGTTGTTCCCATCTGTGGTCCTGAGAGAGCCCTGGGTGAGCCTTCAACCCTACACCCGGCCCTGCAAGAGCCCTCCATAATATGCCTGACATTCAGAGGGCCCTTCCTCCCATGCCTGACCCCCGTGGACCCATTCACCCCACTTGTGGACCTTTAACAGTCCTCAATATCTTGAAGGGGCTTCAGAGAGCCACCCATCCCATAAATGGACCTCTGCAAGGCCTCCACCGCGTGCTGTGCTCTCTGAGAACTCTGCATTAAACATTTGGCCTTCTGAGAGCAGCCCGCGCTGCATTTTGATACTGGCATCCAGTAGGTGGCCTTATGGCGTTGTTTTTTTTTATAATTTAAAAAAATGTTCTTTCTTAAACATTTATCATATAATTTGTCATGGCCACATTGGCAGAATTATACATTTGTATCATATAAATGTACCACAAATTGACCCCACAGAAGCCTGTAAGGCAAGTCATGATGCAGGAGAGAGATTCCCCGCAAGCCTGTAAGGCAAGTCAAGGTGCGTGAGTGATGCTCCCCGTGAGCCTGTAAGGCAAGTCACGTGCAGGAGTGGGACTCCCTGTGAGCCTGTAAGGCAAGTCATGGTACAGGAGTGAGACCCTATTTGAGCCTGTAAGGCAAAGCACAGAGCAGGAGTGAGACTCCATGTAAGCCTGTAAGCCAGCCACTGTGCAGAATTGAGAATCCATGCGAGCCTGTAAGGCAGGTCACGGTGCAGGAGTGAGACCCCACAGAAGCCTGTAAGGCAAGGCAAGGTACAGGAGTGAGACTCCTGGCGAGCCTGTAAGGCAAGTCAATGAGCAGGATGAAACTTCCCACGAGCCTGTAAGGCAAGTCACAGTGCAGGAGTGAGACTCCACGTGATCCTATAAGGCAAGTCACGGTACAGGAGTGAGACCCCATGCGCGCCTATAAGGCAAGTAACGGCACAGGAGAGGGACTCCCTGCGAGCCTGTAAGGCAAGTCACGGTGCAGCAGTTAGACTCCCCGCCAGCCTGTAAGGCAAGTCACGTGCAGGAGTGAGAATCCATTGCAGGATGTAAGCACAGTGAGCTCCACTGAAATCTGTATTGGCGATGAGAGGAGCAAGAACTGAGTTGAGATATTCCCTCATCTGTACAATACATTCATTCAGGAATATTCGCTTCATTTGAAATGTTTAGGTCGTTCTGGTGAGATTTGGGGGACATCTCTTAATTTCAATGATGCTGGGATATGGATGCTTCCTGTGTGGTGTAGTCTTGACCCCTGCCTTTCATGCCTTACTCCAAGTATCTGGTACTCTGGGTTTTAGATGTTGGTCCCAGCCGTAGGCTAATCTAGCATGTGTGTGAATGCCTGGACCCCCCTAGCCTAATGACTGATCCTGGGCCTGTCCCGGACCTAGAAGGACACACCGAGTGAACCCCTTTTAGTGACAGGAGGACTACTGTCCCTTTCACGGGTTCACACATGTAGTGCAACTGTGGTAGCATACCTTGTTTTGCAGTGATTATAGTCTGACAAGGCCTTTTTACCTGTGTAATGTAAACGAAAGCCAGACAGTGAACCCGAAATCCTAGCACCAAGATCCTGTGCACCTGGATGTGTGTATGTTTGTCACTGAAGTTTGGAATGCATTTTATGAATGCCTAAGTGACCCAGCTTGACATAGGCCTCCGGGTTCCACTTTTGGAAGTCACTGCTCTATTCATGTGCACAAGATGGAAGTGAGGTTGCTTGCCAGACCGTGTAAATCTATAGCTGACATTCTTTAGACCTGAAGGGAGGGAACCCAGCCAATAACATTTGGAAAGAGGAGACTTGTTTCCCCTTAGGAATTTAATCAGGCCCTTTATGATTAGGGCTCTCAGTTTTATGGTATTTATTCTTTTAACATTTCCGTCTGAATGTATCCATATTTATTTTTGGGACATTTTATTGATATTTATCCATATTTATTTTGTGAATAAATAGTTGTAAAATTGTATATTTCACATTTATTTAACTCTTAGATGTGCACTCATACATGGAAGCCTGTCGTGTTTTAGCAAATTAAGCAGCCATAGATAACAAAACACTACACCCACAGGTACATTATAGTCTTATACTACAAATATATGTTAACATATGCTTGTATTTAAGGAAAGCTCTTCCTGTTTTTCAACTCCCCATGCTGTCTATCTGCTCAGCTTTTGCCTGCATTTCATGAAAGACAGCACGAGGGACTCTCACAAGAAGCACAATTATCTGTATTTTTCTGCTTTGAAAAAATAAATACAGATAGAAAACATATTGTTTTCTGTCTGTATCCATAAAACAATCAGTAAAAATGGAAAACTGGGTGCTTTATTTATGATAAGGCTGCTGATTGGCGTTCCTTACACTTCCATTTGGTGGATGGCAGAGGTGTGGGGTGGGATGGCAGCACCTGTTGTCAGGGTGGGTAGGGTCATTTAGATTGAAAGCAGCCATTTGACTCTTTTCCTCATCACTATCAAGTGTGACTGTTGATAGTCATGTGCAGATTGCTTAAACCTCTTTGTGCCTCTGCTGCGGGTGCTCCAGCCTGGTAACAACCGTGCTGTGAAGAGCATCATTCAAGACAAAGGCTTAGAAACAGCCTGAAAATGGCACTTAAAAGGGAACTGATCCAAACTGGTTCTGTAAAGACAGGCAGGAATCCACCTCTCCTGTCTGCCAACTCTTTATAAAAGTAAAAGCTGCTGACTCACTGGTTGTCCCAGTTTCATGCTCTCTCTGACCAAGGAGGAGGTGCGCCACAGAGTACCCAGAGGAACACTGCACAGCCAAGGCTGGTTTGTGCCAGAATGCCAGTTCCCCAGAGATGAGGGGACATCATCTGGAGTCCGACATGGGGAAAGAATTGCCTGACTTGCCCTTGGAACCCAAAGAACCCTACCTGAGAAAGAGGGAAGGAATGAGCCAATCCTGGAAGAGCAGGTGGAAGTTGGAAGGGGCTAGAACAGTTGACCGTGGGGCAAGAGTCTGATCACCTGAGACTCATAGACAGTGTGACTGCCATGACGGAAGTTGCCGATCAGTCCCAGAGATACTCGAAGGAAGTGCAGCACTTATGATGTGTGCCTGGGCGGCCTCTTGTGTTATCCACATCATCACGGCACTTGTGGAAGTGTGTCTGACTGGTTGGCCAGACTGATGCTGGGATCGACATTTGCCTCTTGACCACTGCTATGTGCTAGGACCTCGGACAGCATGACCACTGGGGGAATATCCATTACTACGCGGTCTTTACACCGCACTACCATTACAACGCGGGTTTCACAACGCAAGTCGTTACCACGACTTGCGCTGGAGGGCGCTCTAGGCTAAGGAATAGTAGATTTACTATTCCAACACCTTCCCTACTGTACGTAGGCTGGTGTTGGAATAGTAAATCTTACTATTCCTAAGTCCAGCACCCTACAGCGCAAGTCGTGGTAACGACTTGCGTTGTATAACCAGCGTTGTAATGGTACTGCGGTGTAAAGACCGCGTTGTAACGTCATACATCCGACCACTGCGCTGTCAACTCTGTTTTGTGCTGTCCTGTCAGCCAAAAAAGGGAAATACTCCAATGCCTGCGGTGCTTGCAGCAGAGTACCTACCAGTGAGTGGCTAGCCATCACTGAACTACAAGGGTGCAGAGTGGACTGCGCGGCTCTGAAGAATGAGGCAGTTGCGCTGAGGATCCCAGTGCTCGATCTGATGGCAGCCATTGAGCCCCAAACACCTCCTAGAAATACTCGATTGCTGCATTAGGAGAGGAGGACTTCTGAACAGCCTTCACCCAGGCAGGACCCAGCGAAACTGATATCAGACTCACCAGAGGATTCTGGCCCGCTGAGCCCAGGAGACCAATCTGTGCTGAGAGACCACCAGAGTCCAGAGAGGGACACTGCAAGAAGCTGCCTCTCCTGCCACTTCCCTCTGAAGACTCCATTTGTGGCCTAGGGGATCCCCACTTGTTGCAGGGCCGCTAAGTACCATGCGCCATATACATTGTGTTGGTCCTGAATGGTGAGTGTCGAGCACTAAATGGCTGCACATGGCCTAGATTGCAGAGCCATGGTAGGACAAACTCCAGAACAGCAGAAGCAACTAACTTCACCTAGCTGTCTTGCACAGCTGGGTTGGAGAAACAGCACAGATTCCCAGGCACTGTCTGTGTGGCAAACCAAGTCGCTCAGACCAACACTGGTGCTGCTCTAATGCTATTGAGAGCAGCATCGAGATTGTGTAGGGATTCTGTGCTCGGACACCATCAGAAGAGAAGAGGATAACCGAGGTGGCAGGCAGTGTCGGAACATGTACGCTTTTGAAAAAAACTATAATTATTTCCCTAATCCCCTGTCCCGTCTCCCCTCCCTGCCCCTTACCCCCCCCCCCATCTTAACCAATTTTAAAATCAGGATTACAAGTCCCAGAATTCAAAGAAAACTCCTGGACTAGCAGAGTTCCTCCCTCATGCAACTAGATAACTTGAGAGGTGTGGATGCCAGGTACTGCACACAAGGGGAAGACAACACCAGTGTGAACAGTAAGCAGGCCTGATTTCTCCTGCTCATGCAGACTGGAGGAAGCTTTGGTTCTGACTGGATGCCAATACAGACCGGTCGGCACATCTACAATCTCCTCAACATGTGAGAAGAGCCTTTACTTATGAAACATTCCCACTGACTGCCACAGAATGTTCAGGTTGAGCTATGACTACTTCATCTACCTGTGGTTCCAATTTAGCATTCTGGTGCTTGTACTTCTGTTTGTGCCAAATATTAATGCAGGACTAGAAGTGCCACAGAGCAATTAAAAAAAGTGAACTTGATGAACTTCTCACCCCTGGCATGTGACAACTATTGGAATAAAAAATGTTTTAGCTGAATTGTTCATGCATTGTACGTCTTAAGTTAGCATTTGCGGCACCATTTTATATTCAGCCGCCATTTTGAGTCATGATTGAAACTAACTTCCGTCTCTCTGCCCCAGCTGAAAGCAGCTGCGATGATCTGCATTTCTCCATGGTTGAGTCTTGCTGTACTAATACTAATGAATACACTGTTCTTGTTAGTTCATACCTGTCCCACAAGATAGGCCTGCTCCCATCCTTATAGTCACAGGAAAAACAAGGGAACCCTACCCACTGAGGAACCAGGGTGCTTATTTTATATCAAGGAAACAATGGTTCCAGTGGAACAATAAAAGTATACTCGATAAAAACACAACAATGTCTAATAATAGTATGAAGGCTACCGAGGATGTAGGAAGAAAAAACAAAACTCATAACACCAATTGAGTACCATCATTTGTTATCTTTGCGAGAAAGAATGTTCAAATATTTACATATAACAATTCACATATCATATAACAGTGTGGAGACTTTAGAAAGGGTGTCCCAAGTGTAAAGTGTGAACCGAAGAGTGGTTTGAGCACACATTAAGGTGACAGCAGTGACAGTTATGTACACGGTTTCAACAGGGGTATATTTACAAGGAAGTGGGAAAATGACCATACAAACAGTATTCAATAATATATACAATGACTATTTAATTCATAGACATTGATTAGTAGGTTCATTCCCAATGAGCGTCAACGGCGTTTCGACCCTTTAATGGATGGAGGGTCTCGTCAGGACAGGGGCGGTGTGGGACATCTGTGGGGGTGAGAAAAGGGAGTGAGGTGGAGTTACAAAAGGACTGTAAATGAAGGGCCCGGTACCTGTAAGAATGCAATCAAAGACTCAGTGATGGAGTAGGTGCCAACCATGCGTAAAAGAGGGGACGATAAAGGTACTCACAATGAACCCGGCCGGGTACTGTGGCAAAAAGGGAACAAAATCAAAATGGATGTGGTCACATATCCAGCTCCGTGTTGTTGCAATATACGATTGAAAATCCCTCGTATCATTCGGCTACTTACAGTGGTAAGTACTCAACCTTGGGCTCGCCTACATAGGTTGTTGCCATTGTTTATTATTTGTGACCACATCCATTTTGATTTTGTTCCCTTTTCGCCACAGTACCCGGCCGGGTTCATTGTGAGTACCTTTATCGTCCCCTCTTTTACGCATGGTTGGCACCTACTCCATCACCGAGTCTTTGATTGCATTCTTACAGGTACCGGGCCCTTCATATACAGTCCTTTTTGTAACTCCACCTTTCTATACACGGAGCTCACTCCCTTTTCTCACCCCCACAGATGTCCCGCACCGCCCCTGTCCTGACGAGACCCTCCATCCATTAAAGGGTTGAAACGCCGTCAACGCTCATTGGGAATGAACCTACTAATCAATGTCTATGAATTAAATAGTCATTGTATATATTATTGAATACTGTTTGTATGGTCATTTTCCCACTTCCTTGTAAATATACCCCTGTTGAAACCGTGTACATAACTGTCACTCCTGTCACCTTAATGTGTGCTCAAACCACTCTTCGGTTCACACTTTACACTTGGGACACCCTTTCTAAAGTCTCCACACTGTTATATGATATGTGAATTGTTATATGTAAATATTTGAACATTCTTTCTCGCAAAGATAACAAATGATGGTACTCAATTGGTGTTATGAGTTTTGTTTTTCCTTCCTACATCCCATCCTTATAGTGGCAGGCACAGGCAGAGTGAAATTGGCGTTAAGATAGCCTGTGCCCCTTCTCAGGATCGAAACTCATCCTTTTGCACCTCCTTTGTTCACCAGCTACCAACTGGAAATTTCCAGTCAGGGCGTGTCTTTATTGGGTGCGAATTGTACATAATGTATCGCCATGCTTGCTGAAGTCAGTCCCTCTGCAGCAATCCCAGGAGGCTGGTTAGACTGGACTCCCACTCGAGTGTACCGTTGAATAAAATATACTTGGTTTGTATTCTCTACTATCTGATCGACTCTTCATTTGTATGGAAGGCTGAGAGGTGGTCCCGAGTGACCCGGGTGGCTCTAATCATGTTGCTTACTTCAGTTGGCGCCCGAAAATGGACTCCATCGGGTGAACAACCCTAGCCCGCGGACGGGTGAGGAGGACGGGGCCATCGTCAGGTCGGACGGGCGGACCAGGGATCCTTGCATGAGAGAGTCCTGAACTTGCAGCTGCCCAGTCTGTCTGACCGGTCGATGGCTTGTGGTCATCACGACTGGGGTCTTGAACGGCAAAACCCTTGGATCTGACCGTTTAGTCCAAAGAGTCAACAGTGAAGAATACATTTGTTTGACCTGTGTGCACCAGGTGAGTTCGTTTTGGTTCTTTGTGGATATGATACCATTTTGGTTTGTCTTTGGCATGGTCTGAGGACCAATTTTGGTTTGCATTTGGGACGATTTGAGGACCGATTTGGATACAAAGTGTTTGTGAACATTTTGCCCAGCAACATAACGAATTTGGCCTACTTTTGAGAATGCCGGCGTTTAGTCGTTTTTTGATTTTGTGTTGTCGTTGTGGTTCTGCTGATGCTCCACTGGAAGAAAGTCAGCCAGCGCTTCCGGAAGGCACTCCTAATTTTGATATGTATGTGAAGCATGGCATTGGGCCTATCATGTTTAGTACGTTATGGCACAAATATACGAGGGACAATGCTGAGTTGCAGTGGCCTTTGACAGGCACTTTTGATGAACAAAAAATGTGTTTTTTACAGAAGGTGTTTGCAAAAAGAAGTAGGCAGTCGATGTTTGATTCCCTCAGAACATGGCAAAAAGAGGCTAAATGAAGGGGAATGAAAGCATAGAAAGAGGCCCGGAAGGGGAGGATGCAAACATTGACTCAGAAAGCTGTGAGTGCATGACAGAGGGAAGCAGGAGATGGGATTAAAACGTGAAGATAGGATGTTTCGACTGAATATTGATAAATCTTAAGTAGCCCGAGAAGAAAATGACACTTTTGTAGAGGAACTGCTAGATGCTTGACCCCCACCTCCATATGCCCCACACAGGGTATATCCCGCTCTTCCACCCACACACCCAGCTACCAGGTTCTTCAGTCTCTGCTATTTCTGTTACTGTTGATCAAACTGCGTTGGCCACGGCACCTCCTGTCCTTTCTTTGTCTTCGCCGTCTGTGGCAACTGTGACTGTTAGTATTCCTGCAACACCAATTGCTTTGGCGTCTCTCTCTCCAGTTCTTACCCCACAACGCAGCCGACAATGACGTTAGTGCCTGCCCCCTCTGGTGTCACCCCCACTGTGTTCCTCCATTCCCTGACATCACTGAGTAGTGAGACACCGATGCGCAGCCCTAAGGATAGAGAGTTGACAACATTTGAAGAGCGCATGGAGCAGACATTGGTCCGGTTTGATGTGGGAGATGCAGAGAAAAAGGTAGTGTCTAATCAGGAAGCACAGTGGGCTCGTAACCCCATTTACAGTGTGCAAGATGTGTGGAGCGTGATGAAAGATTAAGAGCCTTTCGTACAGCAACATGCCCTTAAGCACATGTCGGCTACTCTGATCGGTCTTCACAACTTGAAGGTCATTTAATAATGGATTATCTGTCCATGTTAAGAAGGAGTAAATCATAGCTCTTGCTTAAAATGGCAAACAGAATTTGTTTTCAAAATTAGTTTACTTACTAAAAAGAAAAGATTGGTGTTTGACAGAAAAGTCTCTGTTTTCTAGAAAATGGCAACGCAAAGTGGTCTATGGAGGCAGAATACTGTTAATTAAAAGAAACCGAATATTTAAAGACAAAGAGAGTGTGTTTTAGTGTCAAAACATTGTACATTTTTGTTAGCTTGATAAATCGACTATTTGCCAAAAATAACAAGCTTCTCTTTGAGCCCAAGGTGTGTATTTTTGGAAAATTTCACGCCTAAGGCTGGTGGCAAAATGCCTACATTTCCAAAATATTTTTAAAGCATAGAGTTATATAGGTCATTCCTGCCAAGTGTGGGAAACACGTTATTACAGCATTTTTGGCATCATTTGCTCAATACAAGATTGTACCTATGAGCAGTTATTGCTCTTATGTAATGAGTCTCAGAAAGCAATACACAAACTGCATTAATATCATATTATAAAATGTTCATTGCTGCATACAACTGCTGATCACGCTTTGCCTCCAAGATCAAAGTGAACTAAGAGGATATATATATATATATATATATATTTATTTTTTTCCACCAAGAAAGCGGCACTCAGGGTTCAATAAGGTTTAAACAATCTTGTTTATTTCTCCAGCTCGGACCAACGCGTTTCAGCCATCCCAGGCTTTGTTCACGGTAAGTGAGCTTTTTTCTATGTCCACTTTTTATCCCAATAGGCAGTAAGGGTGCATTATGGGACTAGTAGTTTGTTACAATTATCTTCTAATAGATTACATGCAATAAGTGTCCACAAGATTTTCCATATCAATGCATACATTATACTCGCGTTGTTTATGCGCGCAAGGTATTTGTATCTAAATCATATGCAGAGTTAAATCATTGAGGTTGTATAGTGCCTCTTTCCCCACATCGTTGTCTTTCTACTCGCGCTGTTTTACGCGCCATGAGCGAGTCACATCTTTTCTATTTACATTTTCTAGGGATTGCATTCAAATCAATGGTCTAGTGCCACTTCAATTTGCTGTCCCAACGTCGTTATCTATTCTAGTCGCGCTATTTTTACGCACCACTAGCAAGACCCCCCTCATTATATTAGCATATAGTAGAGAGTACATATATATATATATATTAGGGCTCTGCAACAAGAGAGGATAAGTCTTCAATTTGAGATTTCTGCACATGGAAGGATAGCTCTCATGCCTAAAGTCTAATATTGAGAGATGGTGTAAGTCTCCATTGCCCATCCTGGCTCCTTCATGTAGATTCTCACGTGCTCCAGGCTTAGGTGAGACCTCTATACAGAGCACCCAAGGCTAGGGTGAGGGGTGTCTGATGAAATCCCCTTGGAACGGGGCATTAAATAAGGTTGTTCTCTCTCGTCTAAGCTCTGCACACTGAAGCCATTAGCATGCGGGGTGAGAGAGGATGCTTTTTTGAAGGGACTAGCAGGCAAATGCATCAAAGGAAACGCCGGTCGCAAACGGGCAGATTCTCAGAATCTGCCCCTTTGCGACCGGTATTTTTGCATTTGGGATATATCATCCCAAATGCAAAAATCGCAATTTAAGGAATCTCTAAATTGCGATTCCTTAAATTGCGATTGCATTTAAGGAATCCCAAATTGAGATTCCTTAAATGCAATTCATTAAAGTTAAAAAAACTAGCGATTTCGCTAATAGGAGTAGCAAATTACCATGAAGTTGAACTTCATGGTAATTTGCAAAAACTTTGAAAAATACACTTTTGTGCATTTTTCAAAGTTTCATGTTGCGCACACACATGCCCTTAGGGCAACATATGTGCACAGATCAATTTCAGGGGTGCAACAGGGTGTCATTTTGACACCCTTGAAATTGCATGAGCAATTTGCGAGTACCTACTGGTACTCGCAAATTGCTCATGCAATCTCTAATTCATTCCTATGGGGCTGGAGGCCCATAGGAATGAATGGGACAGCATTCCTTAATTGCGACTAGCAATTTGCGAGAAGCAATTAAGGAATGTGTAGGAATCGCTATTTGTAAAGCGATTCCTACGTGCATAGGCTTTTGCGATTCCTTAATTGCGATTCCTTAATAATCGCAATTAAGGAATCGCAAAAGCCAACGTTGATGCATGTGCCAGTAGATTGGAGCTTCCAAAGGGATGATTGTGTATCTTTTTACTGCGATGATTTCCTGTTGCATATTTCACATCCAGAGGCATTGATGCAAAAGGTTTTGCAGATATTTCATACATTTGGCAAATACTAAAGAATTGCCATTAACTGGTGCAAATCGCTCTTATATCCATTCAAGATCAGATGCAGTGATACTCTTTGCCCTTCAGAAAGTGTTCTGAAGAGTTTAAATATCCGGCTGTATATATGGCACACAAGAAATGGACGTATTTCACAAAGCTAACTTACTTAAAGCTTTGGATGCGTTTTGGGAAGACGTGAAGCACTACAGGACGCTGCCTTTTTCATTACTTTGGAGGACGGTGCTCCATAAAACTATCTTCCTCCCTACGTTTTTCTATTTG
This sequence comes from Lissotriton helveticus, assembly GCF_964261635.1. Classification (NCBI taxonomy): domain Eukaryota; kingdom Metazoa; phylum Chordata; class Amphibia; order Caudata; family Salamandridae; genus Lissotriton; species Lissotriton helveticus. The sequence continues at coordinate 1,932,135,329 of NC_136061.1, forward strand.
CTCCAAAATGTATCCTACTGGGTGCCATATTCTTTTTTAGAAGGATCTATGACATGATAAGACTCATTTTGGGTTGGGGTTCCTTCTCGCATAGACTGAGAAATGCAGACTCAGGCGGTAGATGATTGGAGGATTGCACTTCCTAACTTACGCAAATATTATTGAATTTACCAAATGGTGGTGGTGAACAAGAGGGCATTTACATCACAGCAAGACACATTGATTAGGGTGGACAGACAAGTGCTTAGTGAGGCTAGATAATTGACATTGCTGCATGGGACACACGCCAAGAATCTGCCCTCTCACACTTATTCTGTTTTCAGGGCCTGGAAGACTGCCACAAGTAACTTCGGTTGGGATTGCACTCTCATGAGCTACACCCTCCGCGGCACAGTCGGAAATAAAAGTGAACAGTTGGGAATAATTGCTTCCATAATGTGCAATATGTTTTAAAAATATCTCATGTGACTTCTGATGGTTGTTTTCTGAACTATTAAGAAGTGACGCCATGTTTTGTTAAACTGTGATCTCATTGAATTGTCCCAATCTGAGGCATTAAAGGCCATATCTATCAACAACCTGATTTGCGATTCTCAAATAGCGATGTTTTAGAAATCGCTATTTGAGAATCGCAAATAGGGATGTATGTACAAAATCGCAATTTTTTTAGCGATTTCTTAGTATTCCTTAATTGCGATTAGCAAATTGCAAATCGCAATTAAGGAATACTTTCTCCGTCATTTCTATGGGCCAGGAGGCCCATAGGAATGAATGGGATGCTATTCTCAATTTGCGATTCGCAATTTGAGAATCGCAAATTGAGAATAACTTCATGGGTGCAGGGGTGTCCAAAGGACACCCTGTTGCACCCCTGAAATAAGCATGGGTGCACATGTGGCGCACATACATGCCATAAGGGCATGTATGTGCTTCACATTGCACTTTGAAAAATGCAAAAAAGTGAATTTTTCAAGGAATTCGCAAATTACCACCAACTTGAAGTTGGTGGTAATTTGCGATTCCTTAGGGCCAATTTGCATTTTTTTATGCTTCTTACACTGCATTTAAGGAATTGCAAAATTTGCGATTCCTTAAATGCAATTGCAAAATAAGGAATCGCAAATTTTGCAATTCCTTATTTTGCACGCAGATTTCTTTGAAACATGCCATTTAGCACTAATGCGTTTGCAAACGCCGAAATCCGTCGAATTTCGGCGTTTGCGAACGCATTAGTGCTTGATACATATGGCCCTAACTCACTTCTGAAATATTATGTGCTGGGTGATCTTCCTACGCGTCTTGTTAATTTTCTACAAAATCAATAAAAATGTTTGAATAAAGAATATGTACAAAGAAAACATTGGTGGACTGGAGATCAAATTCAATAAGAGGCTTGATACGTAAAAAATATATATAAGAAAGCTGAATCAAATTTCATAATTATTTAAATCATCTTTAAAATGTATAGCTGCTAGGCAAATTCTATGAGAACTATGCTTTAGGATGCCAAGCCTGGCCCCATTATCAGAACAACATTCTGGAGACAGGAGTGAGGACCTATGGAGAGGATCACGCTCACATGGTAGAACATGCGCTGTAAAAGTGCCCCTTCCGAACAACCTGAACAATTACTTCATAGGGAAACTGTGATATAAAAAGCGCCATTTCACTCAATTGGAAAAGTAAACAGAGTCCACAGGGCGATGTTGGTCTACATATTTTGGGGCCCACTCGATGGATGGGTCTGTTTTCTCTACTTGCCAACTGCTTCCAATCCCAAAAATGTCAAGAAACAAACTTAATTCCCTGTGAAGCCCTCAATCAGACCCTCGTCTGGGACCTGAAGAACATCCCATGCCTGGCCCTTGAAAAGCCCTACATACCATTGTTTGCTTTCAAAGATGCCTTTATCCCACAGATGGTCTTCAAACATCTATCCATCAGAAACCTATTCATTAGATACAATTCATCCCATGCACACCCTCAGAAGATCCTTCATTCCACCTATGGGATCCACCTCAATTTCAGGACCTTGGACAGCTGTCTGTCCAATAGTAGATCCTCAGATGACCTTCTTACTAATTAATTAACCAATTACTAATTAACCAGAATATTAGTATGACATATTTGCTTACTTATTGTTTTAGAAGGGGAATTGCAATGTCAGTCCTTTAGAAGAACCAAACCCTCAGACCACTTTGGATCTGGAAACCCTTCACCTTCACGCTGGCGACTTGGACAGCCCTCGGTTCAAAGCAGGTCCTCAACGGACCATTCACACTACACTCAGCACTCGAGCAGCCTTCCACACCATGCAGGGCCTTGGAAGGCCCTCTTGTGTCCCATAAAAGAATACACTGCTTGAAACTGGCTAATTTGTTTGGGCTGCTTTGCACTTTTAAGGTATTAGAGATCAGAAAGATGCATATCTGGCATTTTCCCAAGTGCGAAGACTGAGATTTCCAAAAAAACATGGAGAGCACTTGATAAATCTTACGCTGGGCCCAGCACTCCAGCAGTGGTTCATCCAGTGTTACATTACGTATCGTATTATTTTGGTTGGTTAGCAGGTGCAGTGCAGGGGCTTATCTATTTATATGGCAAAAATATAGGAAATATCACATTTTTATTTGAGAGTGTGTAGAATACTAACGTGTTACCTCGTGGTCACTTCAGAGTGCTCAGATACACAGTTCTTGTGTGATGTCTCAAATTTAAACGAAGGGGTGATCACATACCAGTGTGTTAGATGGATGTTATACTGTTGACCCAACTAAAGGACTCTGGAACTGGGTTAGAACTCTTGGGCAGGCACATTTTTAAAGGAGATGTCTCTGAGGTTTTTTTGGTATTTGCTTACGGGTTGGGGGGCTTTTGCCATAATCAGAGCTGAGGTACCTGACTTTCAATTAAGCCCTCCCTTTAAGAGGTCTGAGACATCGCTAGTTCTTCCTGGCATTTATCTACACTAGACTCAGAGGCTTAAACTGCAACAAAATGATTTGGGCTTGACCTCTAATAACGTCGTAACTTTTTTCTTAAAAGAATTTTTTAGGGATTGTTTTTAAACAGCCCTCTGTCCAGCAACACGCTGGTATCAGCAATCTTACTATAAACTGGACTTGACTTCATCAAGTAGTATTTAGTTTCCTCTGCAGTCTGGACTCTAGTGATATCACCACTGAGTTTTGGGGTTGTGGGCAGTGTCTCTTTTTCTGGGCAGTACCCTGTGTGGGTACTATCATTTACCTAATAGGCAATGGGAACAGATCCCATACCAGGGTGTGAAGGTTGTCAACATCCATGCGTCTCTTGGGCTGGGAACGGCAGACTGCTAACCCTAAAGGTTTGAGGTGTGATGGTGAACTGTGCAGGCCAAACAGCAAGGACGCTGAAATGTTTCTCCAGTTTCAAGTGCTGGGCGATGCTTGTCTGTGAATCACTGCCTTGCTTCTTGGCCAGCTAAATTTACTATTCTTAACTTCACATCCATTTATATTGAAAAATAAGTATCTTCAAGGTACGTAGATGTGGAGTTGAGAATATTAAATCTAAACGTACCAATATATATATAGATAGCTAGATAGACAGACCGATAGATCTAAATCTGAACATTGATTCTACCCCAAAACATGGGGGGTCTCATAGTTCCAAACTATGAATTATCTTACCAAGCTGTACAAACTCACTGTTTCTTTTACTGGAGGCTACCATCGTGTGAGCAATCACAGGCCTGCACGGCGAGATTTGTGGCAAGGGGCCTCTTTGTAATCCAGTGTCAATGGATTAAACAAAGAGATTGACACACATATAAATACTTGGAGAAGAATTGTGTGGCTTGGCAAAGTCTTGTTTAAATGCCAGTTCAGGATTACCCATACTCACTGGTATTAATGTAAGTGAGAGACAGACAACTTTTATTAACAATATCTATAAGCTAAACTTGAGTACCTTTAGAGACTGGTCTCAATTAATGATGTCAGTAACAATAAAGCATCCAAAAGGATATGGTCTTGTAATGCAGTAGACATGTTCAACGTTATCATGCAGGAGGAAAACTATCTTTACAACTAAGTTTTTACAACGTTGTGCCTTTAGTTCGCATTTTGTACCATGCATGTTTTTATGTTTATGCCTTTACAACGCATTTCAGGTAAGTTTGGGGGTTAAAAGGGGTATCCCCTCACAAATACATTGTTAATATGTATAAATGTATATAAACAATGCATGGTAAAAATGCAATCTGTAGGCATGCAAAGTATTTCCCTGTGTTGTTCTGTCATACAACCCATGCAGAACACATATTTCAGCATACAGCACAGACTTTTCCTTCCACATCTAGGGGAGTTTAAAACACTCAAAAGGGAGCGTGTGAAACACGGCATCCATGTAGGAGCAGATGTACGGATCTCCGCTGCTCGATCATACAAATGGGCAGATCTGGCTGACCCTCGCCGTTCAGACCCCTTATGATGGTGGGAGACATATCAGAAAAGTATCTAGAACGGGGACTGCCCTCCGCTGATGGATGGCTGCCACGGTGGAAGGACGCCGACGCCATGAGGGCCGCAAACACAGTCAAGATGGTGATGGTCATGGAGCCCGCAGCATAATTCACAGGCACGATCACTGGGCACAGAGCCAAAACGTGGAGCAGAGACTGTGGCGCGGGGCTGCTCACCCCCTCAACGCTTGGCTGTCTGCAATTGCAGGGGGCCCAAAGGCATTGCCACTGCCAGGATGCTGGGCCCGCATGAATGGCGCCGGAAGCGCTGCAGAGCCATCCTGAGGTGATGACTGCATGCAGTGGTGGTTAGAGGCCCTATGAAGACACAGTGCTGGAGATTGTCACATGAGTTCGGAGCCCGGCCGCCCCCCATCACTGGTCAGTGCTGTATTCCCCCGGAGGGACTTGTAAATGTCTATTGAACAGCAGGTATGGATATTATGTTGAGGCCAGCAGTGGGATGCTTCAGACTTGCAGACGGTGGTGGCTTGGGACACTCACTGCAGGCAGAAGTAGGGAAGCGGACAATCAGGCATACAAGCTTGGGAGGACAGCAGGGACAAGCCGTCCCACCTCACACACCCCCAGCCCGCTCCCGGATGACCCTGACAAGCCCCTCCCTGATAAGGAAGGACACTCTCACTGTGAACCAGGTGACGGAATTAAGATTGTGCCCCCGATATGCTATAGGGTGCTGCAGCGAATTAGCCTATAGAAAGATCTAGGCACCCCATGGCGTCTCTCTGCGGGAAAAAAGACATGACACTCGAGGAGATGCTTACCAAGCCCCTGCCAAGAAGGCAGAGCAGCCTTGTGACACTTTGCCCACTTCATCGATCTCACCTATAGCGACAGACACAGACCACCTAGATGGGGAGGCCCGATCACGCGCTTCTACATGGAGATCCTCATCAATACGATGCGGACTGACATTGCCGCCCTAAAGCATGAGATGGCCGCAGAATTTAAGGAAATCAAAAGAGATGTTGGTGAGCCGGGACAATGGGCAGCCACCCTGGAACAAACCAGTGGTGTGAGAGAGGAGGAAATTAATTAACACCAACATGAATTGCTTGAACTATGTGACAGAAATGCAGACTTGAAGCTTCATCTGGAAGATATCGAAAATAGATCCTGATGGTCAAACACTAGGATCATAGGAGTTCCTCTTCAGGCCTCCCCTGGAAAGCTAGAGTAATAAGTCATCCACCTCTTTCGCCATATCCTACCAGAGCTCGCAGAGAATGAAATTATCCTGAACCTCATGCATAGAGCGGGTCGTCCTTCTGCGGCCCCAAAACATCCTGACCTGTGTGCACCACTATGACCAAAAGGAAGCCATAATGTCAGCAATGTGGGACAAGGGCTCCCTAATGTTCAACGGATCGAAAGTGTGGCTGTACCAGGACCTATCCACTATCACATTATAATGCCATCAAGCGCTCAAGCTGGTCACTACGTTCCTATTGGAGAAAGGAATCAGATATAAATGGTGACACCCCTTTAGACTGATCTTTGCCTGGAACAACGAGACACACATGATCCGCACCCTGGATGAGACAAGACTGAATCTGGGCCTGGAGGCCCAACAGGGAGAGGATACAGGATCCAGACACTGAAGAACTCGCCAATCCTACCAGTGGCATGTAGGCACACCCACCACGTGCCACAGAAGAAAATCAGCAAACCCAAGAAGGCAGAGAGTCACACAGAACAATCAGCCTTACTTCAGCAAGGGTGTCTTCTCAGACCAAGACTCCACCTAGCATGAGGCAGCAGTAATTGCAGGCCAGACAGTGGCATTGCCGTCTGTCGTGCCCTCGCAGTTGGCATCGCCCCCCTGGATGGGTGGCCTGGGGTCTGGTGAGTCTGCCCTTTCTTTTTCACCTGTCTGTCAGTGCAGGCAGAGTGGAGCTCCACCAAACCGTTTTGCTCCATTGCATGTGCACACCAGTGAGATGAGCCCCAATCATCACATTGTTCTAGCTCCTGAAATCAGGCGCGGCTGGTACAGGTAAGAGAGGTGGGGCATGGCGGAGGAGGGTGGGGTGGGGGAGGGAGGGAAGTCGACATATGACAGGATAGGAAAAATAAAACCACTTACCTTGCTCTCATTGCATCACTGAGTTGATGTTGCAGTGAGCGCAAGGGAAGTGGTTTTATTTATCCCCCCCCCCTATCCCGTTGTTTGTCGACTTCCTCCACATCCCACCTTGCCCCACCGCTCTTACCTGTACCGCCGCGCCTACCAGCAATGGGATTGCTTGAGTTATCCAGTTTTGTTTACTACCTCATTAACTCTTGCTCGACGACCATGCTGCATGATCTTTCATCCTACATGGCGACAAACTAATTCGAAGTCAAAGGGGAGCCTTTGACTTTGTCAATCCACTTCTATGCTACTCCACCAGGAGTACCACCCCCCTCAGGAGGACATGGTTAAAATCCTGAGTTTAACCGCTTCTCTCTATGCTCTGTGATATCTGTCTTCTACAGGAGACCCATCTCCTCAAGGGAGACTGGAAGCATATGAGGTCCCGCTGGTTCAAACACATTAAGGATCATGTCTTCCAGATTCAAGCTGTAATGCCTGGCAGGCTTCGCTCATTAAGGCTTTCGATGCCCACATGCATCTTTATAGTTGCCAACATTTACGCCCCAAACGACCATCAAGAGAAGTTAATTCTAGATGCAGTAGTGCAGGTACTCACCACTCCAGATGCCGACATACTCATAAGGGGCGACTTCAATCTGGTCCCAGACACACTTCTAGACTGTTCTGCCCATAGGACAGGTCAGGCGGGGGCTTTTACAACTGCAGGCCTTCGCTGGCTATGGGAAATGGGGCTAGTAGATATATGACATGTTCCTAACCCTACCATTAATGACTTTACCTACTTCTCAGCTTCCCAGCAAACATACACCAGAATACACTACTTTCTGGCATCTCCCTACATCACAGCAGCCACCACCCAAGTAGATATAGGTGCAGCAGTCTTGTCTGACCACTTTTCTGTCTCAATGACCCTGATCATGCCAGGCGCACAAGCGTCGCACCACATGTGGCTTCTTAATCCCAATTTGCTGACACACGAGTCTACTCTATAAAAAAGTTAAAGAAGTACTTCACACAAATGACACACCAGGCACTTCCATATCTTTACTCTGGGACACTCTAAAAGCAGTCCTGCAGGGCATCGTCATAGCCATCTCTACCCGATTTAACAGAGAAAGAAAGGATAAGTGCACCAGCCTGGAAACCCTGGTGATGGAGCAGGAGGTAGCCCATTAATAATCCGGCTATAATAAAGTGAAGAGACAATTAACACTGGCTAGAAAGCAACTTAAGGCACTATATATGGACAAAGCAAAGTACGCTCTCCTCTGTGCTAAACTGAAATATTATGCGAGGAGCAATAAAGCATAACGACTTCTTGCTCACCGTTTGAGGGCCCAGGCACACAAACAGAGAATAACTAAGATTCGGGGACCCCCACGGCCAACACGCGTATGATGATGAATCATAGCACAGGAATTTGAACGCTTTTATTCTGACTTATACTCGACAGAGGCATTCAATTATGCATACACCGCAGATTAAGTTACTCATGCACCTACTGTGTGTCTACTGGCCGCAGATGCCCTCGAGCTGGAGACAGACATACAAGAGGAGAAAGTCCTCGTGGCCATAGCTTGGCTCCAAGTGGGCAAGGCTCCAGGGCAAGAATGGCTCACCGCCCACTTCTACACATTTGCTGTGCACTTGGCACCTATCCTTACCCGCCTCTATAAGTCCGTCAGTGATAGTGTGACACGATGAGGGAGGCCACTCTCTCAGTGTTCCCTAAGCCCTGGAAAGATTCTCATCATACAGGCCTATCTTCCTACTTAATGTAGATGCTAAGATTTTTACAAACTTCCTTGTGGCCTGACTAGGCGCCTATATGCAAGGGTTGGTTGATCCAGACCTGGCTGGATTTATTCCCGAAAGAAGCTGTAGTAGAAATATAACACAACTTTTGCATCTTTTCAACGAAAAACACACCATTCCCGGATCCCAGCTCTCCTACTATCGATCAATGATGAAAAAGTATTTGACGGTGTACACTGGCCCTTCCTCCAGCTAGTGCTAGTTAAGGCAGGATTAGTTGCCCGTTTCTGGAAGTGGATATGGTGGTTATACTAAACCCATGTCCACAGTGAGGGTTAACGGCCTGACATCGCGATCCTACAAGATCGCAAGGGGAACGAGACAGGCTGCGGCTTATCCCCACGCTTATTTGCCCTTCATATGGAACCCTTTGATGAAAGATCTGTAAAAAAAACTCCCTCATCGTGGGGATTACCATGGGCCCCATAAATTTGCATTATATGCGGACACTGTAATAATCACACTCACCCAGCCCACACCTCCATACCTCCAATTCTGCAGGAGCTTGAGGAGGCTTCTGGCTTTCAGGTTACCCTACAGAAATCCCGGGCCCTCAACATGCCTCAAAGTGACAAACTTCAGCCAGAGCGCCTCTTCCTATTCCCATGGGCTACACAAGGGGTCCCGTATTTAGGCCTTCAAATATATTTCACGGCAGAAAAGACAGCAGAGCGCAATTATCCTGCCTTTGCTGATGACCGCCTGCTCTGACATACAGTCTTGGAGGAGCAGCCCCATCTCGTGGCTGGGATAGATAGCAGCATTTAAGATGACCCTCCTTCCAAAGAATCCCTATTTCATGCTAACCTATATCTGGGACGATAGGGGGACACACATAGTCAAGAAACAAGTCTACTTACCTGTGCAAAGGGTGGCCTGGGCATTTCCCATATGACCCGCTACTACCGGGCTGCCCAACTGTGATATATTTTGGAATGGAGTAGAACACATACGGAAAAGCCCTGGTGTTTTATTGATCAAGTGATTGTCGGGATCCATATATGGGAAATCCCTCGGATGCCCAAAAAACACTGTCCGGCCGGTGTGTATATCACTCCAGTGATACGGGCAATAATAGGGACATGGGATAGGGTTAAATTGGTCAAGAAACTCTCCACTCACCACAAACACACATTATTGGGAACCCCGACTTCCTCCCTGCCCTACAGGGTACGATGTTCCTTGCATCACAAAACGCTAATTGTAAAAGGATAGGGGACTTATTTGATCACTGCAGCCTTATGGACTTCCCCCAAATCCAAACCAACTATGGGGTGCCGAATAGTGAATACTGGTTGCTGGCACTACGTTGCCAACCGACACTGGGTGATTCACCCCCAAGTGCACCCACTTACCGGCAGACCCCTTACGCTTTTTGAAAAGTTGCTCCTCACCCACCACAATGATGAGGGCCTTCTTTCTGATGTCTATAATTTACTGAACATCCCCATGGCTTCTAATATATCTCCAGCCCAGAAGAGGTTGGAACTGGAGGGCGAGCGAACCTTTTCTTCCAAACAGTGGCCTGACATTTTACATAGGACACATACCTCCGCCTATAGTGCTTCTGGGAAGGAGACCCTCCTTAAACTGACCCACTACTGGTATTACACCCCAGCCAGAGTGGCTAAATGGAAACACAACAGAAATTATAGCTGTTGGTGCAACTGTGGCCACTCATGTATGCTAACTCACCTTCTTTGGCACTGGCCTAAACTACAACACTAATGGACAAACGAGATAGCTGAAATTAACGAAAAGTACAAAACAGGTATCCCTAGGTTTCCCAGCTAAATCCGGCTAGGGCTTGCCAACGTCCTGACTTACCCTTTACGCTTGGCGATCGAGAAGGCAAGAGAAGGCAAAAACCCCAGTCATTTTGTCCTGGCAGGTGCACAGAGACAACACTGAATGGCTACATAAACTATGGGACTTACTAGGCATAGGAAAACTGACAGCTGTTGTAGACCATAAACTCCCACAATTTGACAAGATATGGTGTCCATGCATACAATTCCTTGCAAGAACCTTCCGGCAGTTCACTTGCCCGGTATACCGGTGAATACTTCGACTCCCAAGCACGGAGACCAACAAAGAGTGACTGAGAAAGAGCGGACTAGAGACTTCCATGCTCTCCCTGCAACCTTACAGCACGTTTACTGCTACCTCATGATGTGACAATTTTAATTTAAGGTTCATTTGATTATAAATGTAATTATTAACCTATCTTGAGGAACCTGAACCATGCCGGTATTGCTTGGCTATAACAATGACCTCCACAAGGGCTGGGTGCTGAGATTTAAACTATTTGCAAAATATGCACAGCTGTATTCTGGTGGAGGGGTTCACCCTCTTATCCTGGTGCACGAGGGACACAAAGGCATTGCACTCCGTAATGTCAGCGAAGATGTATGCTACTGAATTAATATAGCTCCTTCCAGACCATAAAACATATGGACAGACTGTGAGAAAAACGGTAACCAGACAAAATATCGAATTTAAAATCTAGAATTACCAAAATATCAAAGTCAAAATATTGAATGGACAAAATATCGAATGGGCAGAATATAGTGGTGAAAAATATCGAATTGAAGGTAAGTAATTTATTATCGATTTTCAAAATATGGAAAGTCAAAATATCTAAGTATATAATATAGGTATTAAAATATATAGAATTTGTAATAATATCGAATTTTTAAAGTGTTTTGTATGTTAGTATATGTGTGAAAAGTGTATATTATTTTTGTAATTTATTTTAAGTAATGAATTTTATGTTATTTAATTTTTGCGTGATTTAATTCTGTAGCGGGTTGTGGGTTTATAGGGGAATAGGGTGGGAAGTAATTTAATTATATTAAATTAAATATTAATTTTTAGAAATTACTAATTATTTTTAATTTAATTTTGCGTTTTAGTTCTGTAGCGGGTTGTGGGTTTATAGGGGAATAGGGTGGGAAGTAATTTAATTGTAATTAATTAAATATTTTATTTATTTATTGGTATTCATTTTGAATTAATTGTTAATTAATTTTTAATTGTTAATTAATTATTATTAATTGATTAATTGATAATTATGTTAATTTTATTAATTTGTTTTCTGTAGCAGGTTGTGGGTTTATAGGGGAATAGGGTGGGAAGTAATTTAATTGTAATTAATTACATCTTTCAAATAATTTTTGTGTATTGATAATTAATTTACTGTTAATTATTAATTGGTATTAATTTTATTATTCATTAGTTTTTGTTATTGAAAATTAATTAGTTGTTAATTAATTATGAATAGGTAATTAATTGTAATAACTAATATTTATTTGTATTTATAATTGTTTAATTATTACATAATATTAAATTGGCAATTAATTTTAATTAATGTTTTATTGGTATTGATATTTAATTACTTTTTATTAATATATTAAATCATTACTTTCCCTACTGTTAAACTCACTAGAGTGGGAATAGTAATTTTTACTCCTTCGCTATTCAACGCTTTCCCTACTGTTGCACTCTCTGGAGTGGGAATAGTAATCTTTACCCTCCCGCTATCCAACGCTTTCCCTACTGTTGCACTCTCTGGAGTGGGAATAGTAATTTTTACCCTCCCGCTATCCAACGCTTTCCCTACTGTTGCACTCTCTGGAGTGGGAATAGTAATTTTTACCCCCCCGCTATCCAACACTTTCCCTACTGTTGCACTCACTGGAGTGGGAATAGTAATTTTTACCCTCACACTATCCAATGCTTTCCCTACTGTTGCACTCACTGGAGTGGGAATAGTAATTTTTACCCCTACGCTATCCAACGCTTTCCCTACTGTTGCACTTACTGGAGTGGGAATAGTAATTTTTACCACTACGCTATCCAACATTTTCCCTACTGTTGCACTCACTGGAGTGGTAATAGTAAATGTTACCCTCCCGTTATCCTACGGTAAAAATATTGTATATTTTTTATTAATATTATGTTATATATATATATGTATTAAAAAATAAAATGTTATGTTTTTTTAAATAACTTAAATTAATTATTTAATAATTTTAAGGTTATTTAAGTATTTTTAAGTAGGTTTTAGTTAATTATATTTATTATTTCATTAATTTTAAATTACTTTTAAGACATTAAAATATTTTGACTAACTATATTTTTTAAAACCATATTTTTGATTCGATATTTCTGTACTTACCTCTTTGTAGATAGGAATTCGATATTTTTGCATTCTATATTTTTTCTTCGATACTTTGGTAATTCTATATTTGTGTATTCGATATTATGTCAGTGATCCGAGAAAAACATATGTAATTCCCTGGTTTCTGCACATACATTGGAGACGTCAGTGAGATGCACTCCCTGGGACTACCTGTGGACACAGGGTGGTGTGAACCATAGGATTGTTTTGGATGTTATCTAACTCTATTCAAGTGCTTGCTTGCTCCCTAGGAAAGATATATTGGCTCACTGGTTAAAAAATGTTCAATTCTGCTTGTATCACTAGCATCTTATTGTACTGGTGGACACTTGGGATTGGCTATGTATACTGCTGGGTCATGCGTTTTATTATTATTTAAACAATAGGCCATACTGTTGAGAAACGAATAAAAAAGAGAAATAAAATGTGTTCAACTTACGTGGGATTACTGCACTGGCGCTCAGCATACTGTACTCCAGCCCCGCAGGTCTTCGAACAAGTGGACCATAAGCTCCAAGAGCCCCAGCCTCCATTGATGGACCCCGGCCTGTAGCCCACGGGCACACAGTCACCATTGAAACACCACTAAACAGAAGACAGATGGCAATGGATGAAAGCCGAAACACAGACATACCTCCCCACCTACTCCCTGCCTCACCTTGCAGTAGGGCTTCCCCTCCATACCTCCCTCGACTTCATTACTACTCTTCTGTACCATCTACCTCAGGTCTGACTGCAACACAGTAACAAAGAAAACCAGCTTTGACAATCAATCTTGCTAGTCTCTCATAACACAAGTTCAATTCTGCCAATGAGAATGAATTTTTGATACACTGTATTGGTGTTCTATGGGTCTAAAAAAAGACAGGGATTTTATTGGTGTTGTGAGTGAAATTTGGAAGAAAATAAGTAATCTTATTGCAACTAGTAACTTTACAGCATCTCTGATGAATGGGTCAATTCCCCAAACGGACAGATGCTGTTCAGACATGGGCTAAGCATAACACTGTTAAACATTGCCTGATCTGATTCATACAGGGAACTGAATTCCAGAACCATCTACTGGAAAAAATCAGCCTACATGCAAATCTTGCAGTGGGAGGAAAAGTAAAAGTTACTCAATGTAGTGATACTTGTAACTTATTCCGGTTTTAAAAAACCAACATACTTGAGGCATACAATTTGCTGATATGGAAGGAGTGAAGAGTACTTTTTGCCAGCACAAGAAGCGTTTATATTTCAATTTCAAAGTACCTTGGAATCCATATGGGGACACAATTGTATTGGAAATTTCGGAAGCCTAGCAAAACGTTTTCCTTAATATAGCCTAACCAAATTGAGATTCAGATCTGGACCTGACATCATAATTTACAGAATGCAAGAGGTGCAGCCAAAGTACCGATTTGAAGACAACATACATTGAAAGGTGATGCTGAAAAGCCATAGAAGGTGCTTTGATCCTAACTGCATGAATATGGTTTTAGTCTGAAGAAGAGATTCTACTAATAGCCCGGGCTGAGCCCAATATGAGCAATGGAGAACCTATTTGATCAGCATTGGTATGGCCCACTGAAAGTTGAGGCTATTTTAGACATCAAATTGCAATGGTTTATTTCAACATCCAGAGAAGGGTTCGGAAAGAATGGGGGATCAAGCTTTTCTGGTTCACATTAAAACAAGCATTTACAATGCAATGGTTTCGCCTTTGGAAAAGTTAGAGCTATTGGCATTGCTCATGACATTTCTTTTTTTTTTTTACTTATAAATAAATGGCATTGTTATTTACATTGCTCACAGCCCACACAGCCCTTGCACTGCAAACGAAACCCTGCTAGCTGCACGATTAATGCACGCGCTCAGCGTACTCTAAATGCGGAGTACACTCTTGTACTCCCTCGCTGCACTGTACACCCCCTACGGCACTCCTCCATTGCACTTTACTACATCACCGGAGCACAAGAGGTGCCTGCTGCGTTCTAAAATCATGCACCCGTGCTGCACTTTACATACTGCACCCTCAAACATTATTTGTTGCACTTTAAATGGACGCACTGTCCCTCTGGGTGAGGACCTGGCTCCCTTCTCACAGCACTTTACTCGAATACACCCTTCTGCACGTAAGGGCACCTATGTCAGCTGCGCGTTATTCAGTAACTTATTTAAACGTACACCCTGCAGCACGTTCAAAGCACATTACTCATTTGATTTTCACTTTAAATTCACACACTAATTCAATTTAAGCTCGTGCACAATCACTGGACTTTAAATCCATATACCCGGGTCATTTTGTGTGTACAGATGTCGCCTGCACTTTAACTCATTCCAACCTTAAATACTATACTAGACAACACCGCTGCACTTCGGATGAACACGTTAGCACACATTACGCGGTACGCTTATAGTGTGAAGCCGAAGTGCAGGGAATCCCTTTCCTTCCACTGCACTTTAAAGGACATTTTTTCGACTAATGTCTCCTAAACGTTCCCGTGGCATTTCGAGATCACACCCATCTGCACTTTGCTATTTATTAATAGGTTACCGAATGTATTTAAGGATTAACCGCCCCAACTTTTTTATCAGCTCCACTTTCACTTATTTATTTCCCCTCTTCATTTTTTTTTGGGGGGGGGGGGGTAGCCTAACAGCCAAAACTGTCGACTTTGAATCTGAAGAACCGTGTTGGAGTCTCAGCGTTGGCACAGCGTCCTGTGATTCTGGGCAAAACACTCACTCTACCTGTAGCTACAAAAAAAGCTTTGCACTAGTGGTTACAGGCGGCACTGAATGGACATCGCCGCACAACCCTCCAACCCCAAAGACACAGCACTTCACTCCAGTAGTTATGGCGGGACTTTGAATATTGCTGCTACATTCCTTGCTCAGGCTATGCCGATGAGACGTAATGTGGCTTTCCTCCTCTGAACTCGAACCCTTTCTCACTCAACATGTTACAACCCTGCACCATAGTGGGGTTATGTGCAGAGGGCGACCCCCTTCACCTATAAAATTCCTCTTCTGAACCTCACCTTTCCTCTGTCTATAACTTGTTCTCCCATTATGAATGTCTCTTCAGTTCCACCCAGAAAGCAGAACTTATATAGTTAAGCCAAGGCTTCCCATCAGACATTCAGCCATCTACAGTGGAGTCCTAGCCGCTTGACAATTAATTTATAGTTTTGCTCAGTGTGAACCTGAGCAATCGGGATAGTAGAGCTTTTTGTCAAGCATTAAATGCATATACAAATAGAGAGATCGATAATAGAGTTCATAACAGAAAAGTGTATAATTCATATAAACATCAAAGCTTTACAATAGCCAAAGAACATGTCTGGAGCAAGATTTCGTGAGGAGAGCTATAATAGGGGCCAAATGGTAAGTTAACTTTCACATGCACAATGTCTTATTAGAATGGAATATCAAAGGCTTTTCAGAATTCACTGATTGGTTGAACACACATTCTGTGACTAAGCAAATAATTGCACATACATTCAGACGACACCTCTACAGTTATAATTGCAAAAAGAACAATTGATGGACAGAATGCTGAACACTGTCAAACATTCACCCCAGTACAGAGATCTGGGCCTAAATTCGTCGTTTCTTTGCTCCTCAGGCCATTACAGTTTAAACCCAGTCATATGCAAATCAGTCTTGACCAACTTCCCCTTCGGAATAGTCGATTCCAAACTGTCATCACTCGGCGTTCTACGAACATAACACAGGTTAAAAGCATCCTACAGCAATACCCAGGTAGCCCATTAGATACACAGACTTCAATAGTGAATCCCAGGCTACTCTATAGACAAGCATTGGTTCTATAGTGAAACCCAAGCTGCCCATCAGACAGTGTCTTCTGTAACATCAAATGTAGGCTGTGAGACAGTCAGCACTCTCCAGCAAAGGACTTGTAAGCACGATGTTTTATCCACAACGAAGCACCGGAGCAAAGGCATCTACAGCAAAACAAAGGCTGTCTTTGCAACGTTCAGGCGTTACACAAGCAACTTCACCGAAGCGAGGCCGCCTGTCACAGGCTCAGTGCTCCACACAGTAAACAGAGGCTCGAGCATCTTTATAAAATACAGACTGTTTATCGCTCTTCCACCTACAGCGCAGGACTGGAGGGCACTGAGCTAGATTACAATAAACAACATGTTTGGCACATGACAACCAGAGCACTAGATCAGCGCTCAGTTTTATTACTAGGTTGCAACATCTTCGTCTGTCTGATATATTCCCCTTAACGTCGCAGCAGGGGAAGAACCCATTCGAAAGGCTTGTACGTAGACAATCAGAGTTTTACATGTGCCCACATACTATATTCCAAAATGTAACCATAAGACTATATCAAATAAAGTAACGTCCGAGTTCAGGTACCCTCACTCAAGCCATCGCGCTACCGTCGCGTACATCACTTCTGTAAGAAGAGATAACCCTTTCAAATGGAAGAACATCATCTAACGTCATCTTTAACGGCCACCTCTATACTGCAGCTCCCAAACTCACCCAAGGGTTACTGGTTTGCATTCTCAGCAGTCGGTTATATCCCTTTAATCCCCCCCCTCCCCCCCGACGATCTCCTGGCCCTGGAATTGAGCAGATGGACGGATGCGTTTCTGCTGTCTCCGCAGCTTGCTGCGAACACAGCTAGCTGCTTGCTTTCAACGTCAATGATACATTTTGAAATGGAAAGGACCTCAGTCCCAGCAAGATTATATGCATGTATAAGCGATCACCGTCGCACTATATTCCGGTAACCGCACACAGGCTACAGTAAACCCACATAGGCTTCTCAAGCCCCACCCCTGCCCGAAGCATGCCTTCTAAACCTCAGCTTGTGCTAATCCAGATCACTTAGCAACAACAGACCACATAATGTAAGGGGAATCCCTCCCCCTACACAGCGACCTGGAATAATGGAGCGACAGCAGACAGCCCCCTCCCCCACCGAACCCAGCCCTGTGGACGCCTTCTTACCGTAGACTGTCTCTTCCATTGCTGCAAGCGGCGAGGGTGTGGGTTAAAGGTTCGAAACTGGGCGCGCTTCTCTGGCGCGGTGTCCGTTTATGTTTCAGGCACTTCGTACCTAATCACACATTCCCCACCGGCCACACAGGCCGCTCTGTCGTCCTCACCCAGACCATCTCGACCTCGCCTACGAGCTCACACACGGCCCTTCCCAGCCGAGCCGTCGCCCATCCCTAGCCACACCCTTTTACACACAAATTGCCAATTGAACGTTGCCTTGCACTGTCAGTCAGATGAGAAGGACAGCCCTAACCCCAATCAGTCTGCGACTTTCTGAGGCCTTTGTCTTGCGCTTCCTTTATGAGGGCGTTCTTTGACTAGTCGCTTCTCCGGGTTGCGCATGAGGTAAAGAAGAAACGATCCCTGACGCGAAATGCACTCTTAACTAATCAGAACGCTCTGCGTCACTTAAAAGGCCAATGAAAGACAGAGGGAGGAGGGCTAAAGAGGAAAGAGAGTGATAACAAGCACTCACCTGGGCTTCCTCCGGCGGCCGTGGTCGGCATGGAGTGACAACAAACCCAGAAGAAAAAAAAAAAGAAACTCCGCCCACCGCCCAATGACGATGCAAAAAGGGTGGAGAGCGAAAAATTCTCGGGAACGCCCCCGAATCTGGTCCGTGAATGACGGACAGATCTCTGTTCCAATGGCTAGCCTCCATTTATGGAGCTAGCCAATGGAACAGAGGGCGGATTCAAGTGTCCCTTACTGAAAACTACAGATTTCTCTGGAGGCGAAGCTAAAGCTCCGTGCTCCAGGCGAAACCTAAAAATGTTGGCAAAGAAGGTGGAATTCTCAGAACTCATTTGTTTAGTTGATACACTGTATAAGACTGACCAGAAGAAAGGGACGGTAGCTGAAATAACTGCACAAAAGAAGCCGTTTCCCATTTTACTAACTTTATGTCACAAAAGGCCACTTTTTAAGAAGGTGCAAGGGCTAGCAGAACATTATATTCCCAGACAAGACACAATCTTCACATATGTATATTAGCCCATCAAAACGGAAGTAGACAATGATTCTGAAAGGAGAAATATTCAGTCTGAACTACATTGTGTACTTGTAGCATGCCAGACTAACCGAGTGTTGGACAAAACCTTGTGTAACAAGCATGATAACAGGTTGTTTTCCCACGAGCCCAGTGGCAAAAACAGAGCCACCTTCTGTTGCACAGATGTCTGACGTGTTCTGCCCTCTTGAAAGATTTTCTTGAGATCCTCTCAGGTAATCATAGGTTGAATTCTCAAGGACCACATGGGTAAGTTCAGATAGGCTACCTCAGTGGATCATCAAAGCTTCTCTTGAGACACAAGTTCTTCTTAGGACATACGCATGATGGAGGGGTCTTCGCAAGCTGTACAATGTCTTGAGGTGAAAATTGGATGGGGGAAAAAAGAGTCATAAGGACTGTGCTGCAACCCTGGCTCCTTAATTTGTGAATTAGCATTAGGAGTAGCTGAAAAGAAAGCATGTGCCAATAGGAATCGCTGCCTCCAAGGAGAAGAAATGCACCTCACAAGGTGTAACCATCTCCACCAATTGATGAAGCAGAGAAATCAGCGTTTGCATTGATCTTGGAAACAAACAGGCTTGTAACTGAACTAATAGATATTAACATCATGCCGACCTTCTTGATTGTAGTGAGTATGCCTCTGCCTGCTGGGTAGCTGCAATCGTAAGTCAAATATTTCAGTAAAATGTCTCTCTCACAGGCTCATATTCTTTTTCAGGGACCACGATCATAATCGAACTGCCAGAAGGCAAAGTTGAGAAAAGTGGGTTCTTTCAATTGCACAAATGAAAGAAACGTTTTATGGCCTTAAGGATGGATTTCAATCTAAGGATACAGGTGTGTAATGTTTTGTGTTTCAAACCATCTTCAGGACCCCTGAGGTGCTTCCCACCAACACTTAAATGGATACATTGTAATACATTCTTCTGGTTATGGAGCAAATTGTTAATTGAGATCCAATGCACCAGGCCGTTCCTTACTTTCAGAGTAAAAGAATATGGTTTGAGTATACATTTAAAAAAAACTTTTTGGAAAGATGATCTTTAAGAGAGCAATAATAGTGCTAAGTCCTACTGGCCTCTGGTGTCCAATGAAGAAAGTGGGATTGCAACCCTTGTCTGAGGGCCGGATGTGTTGCTGAGTACTAGATCTTGGCCTCAAACTCTGAAGAGAAGAAGTACTCCCAGGCTCGTGAAGATTAAAAAATGAGTTTCTGAATAAGCACAGAATGCAAGAGTCCACAGCGCTGCGATTACTTTTAATGAGTTGATGTATGAAGAGGAGACTGCCCTTCCTCACCATTTCTGAGAGGTGCACTCTAATAAAATGGATTTCACAGCTAGTTGTACTTCTTTTGGGATTGGTGTCACTACATCGCGGTTTTTTACAACGCATTCCGTTACATCGGAATTTTTACAACGCAGGATCCATTACATCGGATGCCATTACAACGCATGGCATTACATAGCAGATGCTATTACAACGCATGGCATTACATCGTAAGTATAGGTAAGTATAAAAAATGTAATTAAGTTAATTTAATTAATTTAATTTAATTAATTGAATTAAAATACATTTTAAAATAGTAATTAATTTTATTTAATAAATTTAAATCTATTTATTTAAATTAATTTTAATAAAAATTGTAATTAATTTTATTTAATTAATATAATGAAATTAATTTAATGTAAATATTTTTTTAATTGTAATTAAATTAAATTAATTAAAATAATTTATTTAATTTAATTATTTTAATTAAGAAATGTAATTAATATAATATAATTAATTTAATTTAACCTAAAAACACCCCTGTACCCCAAAACCCAAACCCTGCCCTGAAACCTAAAAACACCCCTGTACCCCAAAACCCAAACCCTACCCTGAAACCAAAAAACACCCCTGTACCCCAAAACCCAAACCCTACCCTGAAACCTAAAAACACCCCTGTACCCCAAAACCCAAACCCTACCCTGAAACCTAAAAACACCCCTGTACCCCAAAACCCAAACCCTACCCTGAAACCAAAAAACACCCCTGTACCCCAAAACCCAAACCCTACCCTGAAACCTAAAAACACCCCTGTACCCCAAAACCCAAACCCTGCCCTGAAACCTAAAAACACCCCTGTACCCCAAAACCCAAACCCTGCCCTGAAACCTAAAAACACCCCTGTACCCCGAAACCAAAAAACACCCCTGTACCCCAAAACCCAAACCCTACCCTGAAACCAAAAAACACCCCTGTACCCCAAAACCCAAACCCTACCCTGAAACCTAAAAACACCCCTGTACCCCAAAACCCAAACCCTACCCTGAAACCTAAAAACACCCCTGTACACCTGTACTTGTTTTAAAAATTACTTTAATTAATATAATAAATAATAAATTAATAATATTAAAAAACATAAATAAATATATTTAATTATAATTAATATTAATAAAATTAAAAAAAATTAAATACTTACCTATACTTACGATGTAATGCCATGCGTTGTAATAGCATCTGCTATGTAATGCCATGCGTTGTAATGGCATCCGATGTAATGGATCCTGCGTTGTAAAAGTTCCGTTGTAAAAGACTCCCGTTGTAAAAGTTGCGATGTAACGGTGCATCACCCTTCTTTTGATTTGTAGAAGGGGTCAAGCAGAAGAATTCTCCAAAATACTTTTGTTGTTTTTCCATTGGGTTGCTAGAAAGCTTACCCATCTAGGTCTGCAGTTGGTCAATTCACAATTCAGAGTTTAAGTCTAAACCTGTCAGCATCAGATGCAGCAGGTTAAAGAAGAGAAACTTTAGGGTCAGGCTTGATAGAAATAATAGCTGGAGATCTAACCATTACTGGACCAACCTTAGCCTCGAAGTGCCTCATCCATGAAAGGCTCAAAACGTTTTCTTTTCAAACTGAGGAACAAACATTTTCTTTTGGGCATCGTGTGAGAGTAATAGGAATACAGATCAAACTAGACTTCTACAAACAGCTCTTCCGACATGATTCAGTCCAAACTGATTACAAAAGGTGGGTATTTTTTGGTCTGATTCGTACTTACAATGAATCCGTTTACCTCTCAATTGGAAAATGATCAACTCATGTTTGTAGCTCCCCGGGACAGCATCGATCCTATCATGATTTGACTGCAAAGAAGAATTAGTGGCAGTTCTTTTTCAGCAACATGTTAATGAACATTGCTGCTCTAGGCTCAACTTAAGATAGCCATCAACACTCTGAAGGGTTGGCTGGATAGTATGAAAAAATACACATAAAATTGCCTGCAGGAGCTGCAAACATGATGTCTGACTTTTTAAAGGCCCCATTGGTGAAGTGAGACATCTGTCACATATTCGCCTTAACAAGGTTACCTGGGCTGGGATATTCAACTGGAACTTAAAGGCCAAAACAAATTATGGGGGGCTCTTTCGCTTTTAGCTGCACCTGCACTTCCACTATTTCACTAAGTTTTGTTACTACATCATTTCTTACGGTATAGACTCTAGCCTAAGTATCTTGGTGTCCTTACAGATTCGTAGATGCAGGCAAACAATGGGAGTGGAGTGCTTACTTGGGCTTTTATACTGCGCATGCTGTTGGCTTAAGCGCTGTTTCACAAATCGTATGATGATTTGGTCACAGATTTTGAATAAGTCATGAGACTACTGGTGACCTGTGCCTAGGGAGAAACATGGGGTATCGTTCAAGTTTTATGGAAGTTAGGCCAGGTCTGCACCATGAAGCAGGCCTTGATATTAAGCCTGAAAAGAACCTCAGACCAAGGACCAATAAGCCACATCTATTGTCGAAGGACCAAGGCATTATATGCAAGTTCCAACGTTAGGCTGAACGAGTAAATTCAAGGATCTGCAGTGAGTTAGAGCCTGAGCAATGTGGCAGTCAATCTAAGCCCTTTCTGAACACGCTAACTTGTCTGAAACGAGCAAGTCATCCACACAATGACACCCTAAAATGCCTGAGTGGATGACAGCTCATAATGCCTGCCCACTGATGTAGCCAGTTCTTGGAGCCCAGACGAAAGATAGACTCGCAGAGTGAGCATGCGCACATAAGTTGTTGAGAACCCAAGCACAGTCATACAAGGAGATGAAATTGCGGCATTGTTTGAAGCTGCTAACCAGTGGTATGTGCAGAAGCCCAGGAAACAGTGGCAGGAAAATGGCCAGAAGGATGGCTCTTGGCTGTAAAAGTACCCAGAGTAAGATTAGCACAAAACATCCAACCTCCTTGCGAGGACTCATAAAGTGAGGAGTGTACATGTTATTCAAAGTAAAACCTCTCCAGAAGATGTCCTACAGAGTTTTTTATGCAAACCATCTGTGTTCCTCAGAGAGATCTGTATTGACCATAACCTCAATTCGTACCTTGGTTCCAACTAACATCATTTTGAAAGGACTGCATAGGGTATGCAATGTGTGAGTGGTTACAGAAGGTTTCTATTCTGCTGCAAACTGCACCATACACTTTCTTTCATCTTTTTACTTAGTATTGTAGAATATGGTTAGACTAGTGCATTCGCCTCAAAAACAGGTGTTATTTTCAGGTCAATGACTGGACAGGTTAAAAAGCATTATCGCCAAAGGTCTGCTTTGGGTGCTTAATTCACTCCCCAGTGCAAGAAGCTCTATTACAGGGTGCCCGTCACCGGTCACTACTCACTGCTTCATGAGAACTAGGACATAAGTGAAGTGATACAGGCTATGCATACCACCCCATGCACCATGCACTGCAAACAATTATACACTAGTACTAGTCTCTGCCCTTCACCTCCCCGCCCCCCTGCTCCCAGTCATGCCCGCCATACCTTGTTCTCGCCACAATTTGTGCCATCCACTGCGGCGTCCAGCTTGGAGTGGCAAGTGATGCCCACAGTGCACCAGAGCGTGTTACAGACATTCTGCAGGAGAGAGAAAAAGTGGGTGAATTTTGGGGTCCCACCCTCTAGATGGACGAGCCTCGACAAAAGAAGACGGGGGGGGGATGGGATGTGAGTCAGAGAATCCATGCCCAGAGAGACAGCACAAAATGGCAGGTCATTAGGCTCACACTTCTTGGCCCACTCCCTGTGGAAGAGTCCTCACTCATACTGGGCGAACTGAGGTTTCCCTTCTAGTCACCCCGAAGAGTGATAGAGGCTCCAACTAATGATGGTGGGAGAATACCCCATATTCCCCCATTTCAGAGAGGGCCTTGCCTTGAACCCTTCTCTATGCTTTCTCTATGGGAGAGCACCCTCAGGCAGGCACGGCCCGTGCCGGGCATTATACTGGGGCGGTCACGTCAGGCAGGGGAGGGTCAGGGTGGGGGGTTGTAAAATGCGGGATATGGACCATTAGAGGTAAGTACCGATAAAAATAAATAAAACGAATTTCGTTGCCCACGCTGCATCACATTTGGCGATGCAGCCTGGGCAACGAAATTCGTTTTATTTATTTGTATCGGTACTTACCTCTAATGGTCCATATCCCGCATTTTACAACCCCCCACCCTGACCCTCCCGTGCCTGACGTCACCGCCACAGTATAACGCCCCGGCACGAGCCGTGCCTGTCCCTGAGACGGATCCCTCCCTGGGGCAGACAGCGACAGAAGTCTTGACCCTCTTTAAGGAGACACAACGAGGATAAAGCTACCGCCTCCTCCTTGAGAGAGACAGCGAGAGAGCTGCTGACCCCACCCTTAGAGGGAGGGCTGAGAGAGAGAGAGCTCTTAACCCCACTGAGAGAGAGAGAGAGCTCCTGACCCCACCCTGAGAGAGATCTCCTGACCTCACCCTGAGAGAGAGAGCTCCTGACCACACCCTGAGAGAGAGATAGAGCTCCTGACCCCACCCTTAGAGAGAGAGAGAGAGAGAGAGAGAGAGAGAGAGAGAACTCCTCACCGCTACCTGATCGAGTTGCCTACTGGCCCAATCCAAACATTCTCACTAGTATTCTATTCCTAATGCTGAGCTCCTTGCAGACCCCTCCTCGAAGAAGAGCTCTTTCCTAACCCACCCCTGAGAGCTCCTTTCTCCTGACCTACCTCAGTTGAGAGCTCCTTTCTCATTCCTCCCTGAGGTAAGCTCTCTCCTTGCCCCTCCACGCCAGACATTTGTACAGGGTTTGTATACAATGGTTGAGTGTACACAGGTTCTTCTCAAAATGGATTGCTTTATGTTTTAAGAGCACATGCAAGGGATTGGTGTACTCAGCATGTTCATACACATAAATACCTCTGTGAATTGTCTCTGGTGTGAGCACTTAAGGGCTTGGTTAATGGTGGGTGTACATGTTTATAATGGATGCAAGAGTTATCAGCGTGTTCACACAAAAACTGAGTGTATGTATGTAGCATGTGCACACAAGGATGGGGGTTAAACAGTATGTGCGCACTTGAGCTGGTTGTATTGCAAGGCCTAAGTGTGCATAGGTTGTTGGTTGGGTGTATGGATGGTGTACACCCAAGGGCTTGGTAGATGCGGGTTGTGCACACAAAGGCTGCATTAAGCAGAGTGTACACGGATGGGTTTTGTTGTGAGCAGTGTGTGCACAGGTACTGCGTGTACACCAGAACTGCATAAACGGGCTGGCTCTAAACAGTAGGTTCACACAAGGGCTGGTGTTATCTAGAGTGCACCCACAAACGTCAGGTGTTTACCATGGGTTCCCACAAAGGCTTGGAGAGGCAGGATGTGTACACAAGTTCTAGTGGAACTCAGTATGTGCTCATGAGTGAGTGTCTGCAGGGTGTGCAGACAACAGCTGGGTGTGTGTTGAGTGAGTAAACAATGGCCCGTGTGTACAGACTGTCATGGAAGAACGTGTTTAATCTGGATGTGTACAGAAGGGCTTGTGTAAGCACAGTGTGTGTAAAAGGACTAGGGATAGATAGAATAGCTACCCATGAACGTGCGCACAATGGTATCTTGAGTTAACCTTGAGTGTTGTCATAATGCTGTATATTATTCTAAAGTATTCACAAAGGGTTAAGGGGGACCAGGAGAGGGGAAATGAGGGAGAGAAGAAAAAGCAGATGAGAGAAGGGCTGGACCCAACAGGGCATGCACACAGTGGCTGATGGGGGAGTTGTGTGCACAAATGGGTTAGGTTTATGCGTGATATGTACCTGGGTATGAGAAGAGTGTGCACATAAAGGACACGTCCACACAAGAAACAGAGCTGTGGACACTGGTTGTAAGCATTGTGCACTAGCAAGGATTAGGCTACCAAGCATACTCACATTGGGTATTTATACACAAAAAGATGAGTGTAAGAGTACACAAAGGCTAGATGCACATAATGTGCACACATGGGATGAGTGTAATAGGTTTGTGACACAATGGTGCGGTGTACACAATGTGCCTACAGAAGGTCTAGGTGCGCGCAAGTTGTGCACAAGAGGTCGAGGTGTAAGCAGGATGTGCAAACAGTGGGGCGTGCACTAATTTACTCCTGGAAACGCCGTCAACGCCTGGTTTGCACAGCGAGGGCATGCACGCAACGACACTCGGGTCCGGCCGGAAGCGAGCTGCGACTTACGTCGATGTCCTGGCAGAAGGTGGAGAGCGAGCCATACTGCAGCCGGCACTGGTGGCCCACGTCATACAGCACCCCGGGGGGCACCGAGGGATAGTCTATCAGCTCCTTGGTGGGCGCGTCATCAAGGCAGAGCCCCCACCCTCGGCTGCAAAACAAAGCAAGAAGGGTGAACAGGAATAATAATGGCCAAACTTCAAAGCAGTGCGACCAAAAAGACTCCCCATACAAGCGGCGTCCTCTCCAGACAAGCCACCCACCCACCGCCCTCCACCCCTAGAACGAAATTGAAATGAGACGCAGGACTGAAGGCTCAGTCGCCAAACATTATTAATAAGACATATGGGCTGCCCCCAACCTGTCTCTATTATTTATTCACACAGACAACAAACAATCTTTCCAACAACTGTATCTTCCCACTAAGCACCAGCTCCCTTCTCCCTCCTCACCACCCCTGAAGACCACCCTTTGCCAGCTGGCGAGGTGAGCTCTCCATGTTGCTGGAAAGTTAGTCGAGGAGAAAAGGAGAGAACGCTGTTTTCTGGGTCTTTAAAATTGCCTGTTAACCCCTGAGTTTGCCTTTAAATCAGTAGGATTGAATTACCTTCTAGAAGGCACTAAAACGGAGAGTGTATCCTACCTCCTGGAAAAACTCTTCTGCCAATAATAATGCGTCAGAGGACAGAAGCTTATAAACAAGAATTTAATAAAGAGATCCGCCTCTTTCACAACCCAGAATATTATCAACCCTTGAAACAACTCTTGTTGTTAAAGTGCTCCTCATGGGTTAAAATCGAGGAATGCCAAAGAATCAATGCCAATGAGGCCCATAAGCACAGCTGTGAGCCAGCAGTTTTACACTGTAGCCTTTTCCCTGGCCTTATGATGTGTAAACACACCATAAAAAGCATTTCATCCCTTTCAGACGAAGAATTTATTGATATGTATGCCATATATTGTTTAATCTTTTTTAAATATATACCTTTCCTCCCAGGCTAGGATGCTGAATGATTTTCCTTTTAACCTTTGCTGAAGACCTCATCTTGGCAGACCAAACTCCGACTGGACTCTCGGGGCTTATTTCCTCTTTGAGTGAATATTACCAGATAAGCTCATTAACTGTGAAGACTACTAAGCATAAAGTTATGATTTGTGACAGTGGGCGCCATTAGGATTTGAGGTTCTGTGAATTCTGAACCCGTGGGTTCCATTTTGTGTATGGCAGCCATTTTGTGGTTGCCCTCACATAGGCCATGATTGTGGCTGAACCAGTCTTTTAAGGACATGTAGACCTTAGCTCGAGTTCATGCTGACTCCTGTTTGACCTGAGTGAACTGACCCTGTTGCCTGAAGCTGACCTTGTTAAACCAGTTCCTGCCCTTTAGCTGATCAAGATTGAGGATCAAAGCACAGGACATTGTAGAGTTTGGTATGCACACACACACCCCTTATCTGTTTTGTGTTCCTTCTTTTATGGTCTGTTTATGATATGGGTTGTGGTCCTTTTATTATGGGTTTGTCCTGATCGTGTAAGAAGGAATGTTAGGCATTTTGCATGCTTGTAAAAGCTAGGACTGCCCCATACTTGTATGCTGAAGTTTGTAACCCTAAGCATTTAAAAGGCCTCTGTTTTCTGTATTCTTCAGACTACCTCATTCAGTTGCTACGGCTTCTGTGTGACGTGGCCTCACTTATTAAATTTAATAAAGATGTCTTTTCATATTTTCAGCTTCTGTGCCAAGTTCTTTTTATTAGTAAGTATTCCCTGAGAATGAAGATTTCAGTTCTTCAAATGGCGCGGCCAACGTGGGCTTCATCAGAGAAGTGACTTTCTGTGGGAGTGATCTTGTCAGGAGACTGAAATCTACTGAGGAGGAGAGGATGAGACTCTGCTACTTTGTGCACAAGGATTCTGGAGATTCTCTGTCTTCGCAGCCCGGTATATTTCTGATCTTCCTGATTTTGATCCTCCACATGATGTCACTCCTGACTGAGAACCTTTTTTTGGCGTGAGTATTCTAAAAAAGACCGTTAGGTCATGTAGAACTTGACAGTTAGAATTTGGATAACCTTTTGATTAGTAAGAATAAGAAGTACAAGTGGGTCGCTCCCACGACTTTGTTTGGTTTCATGGTTTTGATTTGGTTATTGCAATTACCAAAGCCGAGGGTTTCGTATATTTGCGAGTATATCGTTTTTGATAACCCCTTGAAGTTTGAAGCTAGATTAGTGAGCTATAAGATGCCTGGTCTTAGCAAATTTAGGACTGTAACTTTGGAACTTTGGAATTTGTGTTGGCCAACTTTGGATTTGTATAGGTTTGTATATGTGAATTGCAATTTGTGTAGAACAGGTAATGAGGAGAATTTTCTCTATTTGGTTTAGTTGAACGGTGCACGAACGAAAAGTACATTAAGCACTACATTGATTATAATATTGTATATTTTGCAATATTTTTGGCATGCCTGTTTAAAAGCTCACATACGAAGAATGTGTGACTTTATTTGGAAGGTACCATAGTGTGATGTGAAGTAAATTAGCCGGCTTCCCTAGAGGGAATATCTAAATAGGTTTAGATTTACAAACATATTTCTTCCTTGGTGATTTTGTATCCCCAGGGAATTAAAATATGACATAATGCATATACGGATCCTTTGTTCTGCGCAATTTTATAAAGGAAGATATGCAGAGCGATTTTTTGGTGTTCTGCTAGCCAAAGCTAGTGAATTGAGTGTATTTACGCTTCTTGGACATACATCAGTCTGTTGGGCAGTTTTGCAGTCTTTTGAAACACAACTGAGAAGCATTTCTTGTAAATATGACTTACAACTAGTATTTACAAATGGTTTGGTTTAAGTACAGTCTGTGGGCTGTCCTTGGTTTCTGTCCTGAGTATTGATGTATGGGTTAAATTTGTGTTTAAATGTCTATGTGGTTTTCCCATTAGTGCAATTTCTGTAAGTGAATAGCGTTGGCGCTATTTATGAAATGCATGGCTAAAGCGCGCCGTATTGTGTGTCCTGAATGTTTCACCCCTTTCTGTTTATGTCTGAAATAAGGGATGCAGCTTGCTTTTATATGTGAAATTAGCCAAAATGATTGGGTTTATTAAAAATAATTATTAAATTATGAAAAATAATTATTAAAAATAAGTGCTACAAAATTCGTTTTTTACTATTCATGAAGCTTAATGCTCATACTGTGACCTCCTAGCATTATAATTTAATTTGAGTTGTGTTGCACTGCATAATGAGGACATTAGCATATGACATCTCACTTAGCGCAGGCGTAAAAAACTCATGTTTCTAAGGATTTACATGAGATATGTCTAATGTCTAATATCTGTAATATGTAAAGAACATTCTGAGGATGATTAATATGTAACATACTTATATGATATTTATTTTTAAGTGCCCCAAATATCAAAGTCGAATTTGGGTATTTTTGCCATTTAAAATAGCTTTAAAGTTCCTTAGGCTTCAGTAAATGCATACATTTAGGTATAAAACACAAATTTGCAGGTTGTTCCCATTTGGGGTTACGTTTAATGGCTCAGTGAGCCAATGTGCCTGGTGCAGAGGTTTGAGTTTAATATCAGGGTTGAAGGTTTTAACTCCAGCTGGACTTACTGAAATGTTTATCTATTTAAGGTTGATGAAATGAGTACCATTGCAAACAAGCATTTGTTCTAAACACTGGTATGTGTGTTATTATGTTCTGCGAATTATTCACAGTAAATGTTTTAATAATATAAGTATAGAAATAAATTATAGCCCCTAACAGGAGTAATATATATAACATGTGTTTTAAATAGAATTATTGCAGGTTAGGAGGAATCCGGAAGGCCTTTTGACTTTGTCAGCCTCAAAATGAGCAGAGGGTGGGGGCTAGTAGAACTGCAGAGGTCTGCTCAAGTCCCGCTGAGGTGTTATCTTTAGTTTCCCTGTAAACAATGGAAGGAGGCTGTCATCTTGACATTTGTGACCTTTTAAATTAAGGCCTTGTCTCTGTGAAATGCAGAATGACCTTGCTAAACAGGCCTCTAAAAGGAAGGGTTTCTGGTTTCTCCACAAAATTAAGGAACTTAATTCCAAAGGGAAAATATGAAACAGGTTTCTTTGAAAGTCCCAACACATGCTAAATGCTCTGCAGAAATGATATATTTGTATCTCTGCCTCTAAAAAATAATGTCTGCTAGTTGCTTTTATTTGACCGAAAATGGAGCATTGCATTAAGTCTTAGACAGAAAATAAGACAAAGCTTTTTTATTGAAATTTTGAAGGCTACATGCCTAAGTGAGAACGAATTGTGGCGCAAGGCTAACATGGAGTGTCAGTGAAAGAATTTTACTTCTGGAAAGTGAAAAAGGCTTCATGTTGCAAGGTGACTGACAAGATGGTAACAGTTAAGTAATGGAAATTTATTTTTGTGTCTGTTAATGTGTATTATGTTTTGTCTTCTGATTAAAAGTTATAATTGATGTTTGTTTGTTATGAAAAATGTCTCTCTTTTGTGTGTTGTGTTTGTTTTTTTTTCCTTCTGCTTCTGCCCGCAGAACATTCATGGATTGTTCTGGGTGATTTTAAGGCTTACAAGACACGTGAGTTTGGTTGGTTAAAAAGGGATGTGTTTTTGCGTAGCCTTTGGGAAGAAATGTTCACGTGGTTTTTTATTTTTAATGTTTGTGTATTTGGTCCTATCATGAATTCTTCCTGCGGGTCCTGTGTGTCAGAAGAGACATAGTGGGTTGTATTTGACAGCCAAATGTCCCCTAAATGGTGATTTGCTGTCAAAAGGAGGGTGAGGATTTTAACCCCTACAGCGCTAATGACAAGGGTAACTCGTCATGGAGTTTCCATTGATTTCAATGGAAAGTCAATGGGCATGATCGGCATGCCTTAGCATCCAAGTGGTTAAACCTGACAAATTAAGCAAGCCCAAATAGTGGGTTTTGGGCTGCAGGTTCACAGTGCATAAAGTACAGGACTTGAAGTGGGTGCGTCACCGCTCATTTACATATGTTATTGTCTTGTCTATGTTTTTTGTGCTTGATATACAGCGAGTATATCTGATGGCTTGACATGTCCGTTTTGTGCGTTTTTTTGTGCATGTTTTTTGTTTTATGTTGCTGCTTCTGATACTATTACAAGTTTACCTGTGTTGTGAAGGGATATACATGACGATGTGTATCCTGCAAACAGTTGGGTAGATTTGCTTTGACACTAAATTTCACAGAAAAACAGACAACACTTCATCAGTGTATGTCAAATTTGGCTTTAATGGTATTTGAAGGAAACTAAAAAAGAGATATACAGAATCAAAGTGTGTCACATGCTGTTAGTCACGTACTGCCCCTCCCCTTAAGGAACAGGCAGCCCTAAAATTATGTATCCTGAATTGGACGTAAGGATAAATTATAGATCTGTGACTTTTGCGCATGGTGACCTAATTTTTATATTACATTAGTCAGTTTTGTTCTGCTTCCTGAATAGTGTATGGCCTTGTACCATAAAGGAAACAAGGTTTCATTTTTCCCTGAAGAAAGGAACTGGAACATTAGCTGAGATTACCGTATATGGTTTAGCGGCCAGCGGTAGAGCTAACATTCACTCAAGTAATTTCTTGTTCTTCCTATAGATTTTTCTTTCATCACTTCTCCCCTGATTGATGTTGCATCGTCCCTAATAATTGGGGATGTTAGCTGTGTCCTAGTCCCATTTTCCCTTTTCCATATTCCTTTCACCAGTTAGCCTTCTTTTATTATTATTATTGTATTAGGTTCACACTTCCAGATTGCAGTAATGTACTAGGAACCCCTATATTATGTATAATTCCCTTTTGTATGACTAGACTGTTTTTTAAGAATTTTCTTTAGGCCTAACTCGATGTTTACCAGTCTGACCATCATGGTAGTGATGGACTGGTTAACTGACTCAATGCTATTATACGACAAGTTTCCACATTTTGATTATTAGCCTGTGTATTGCGTAGTGCACTTGATGCACAGTTATTAAAAGGGAGGTATCTACATGTCCCTGATAATCTCTATTATGCGATTTCTCTTTTGAAATGTTTTAGATAAGGAATTTAGGAACACCTATATGTAATTATTGAGAGAAAAATTGTGTTTACCCCATTAGACGATGTCACTATGTGTGAGGACATCCATTTAGATAACATTCTCATATAGTTAGCTACCCTTAGATGGTAGAGGATATGCTCTCACATGGAAACCCAATTGAAGAAATTAGAGGCATTGTTTTGCTTATTGCCTTTGTCTTTGTATTCTATGAGAATGACAGTGTGTTCTAGACCAGAATTGTCTCATGGCGTATGGCCACTCCCTCGCAGATTGCAGGCCACCTGCTTGCAATCCTCTTGTTAAAAATAAACTGTTTTTGTACTAAATTGAAGGAAAATAACAAATGTGTCCGATTTCCTATGTCACTAGGTTCTGCGGGATTAAATCATAATAACCAGCGGACCTTTGATGAAAAGCTAATTCCCATCAGTGTCAGCTACAGTCCCAGCACCCAGAAAGCAGTAAGGCTGGACAAGCAATCGCCAGCGCGCAATCAATGGTACCTCCAAAGCATCGAACTTGCTTCATCAGACGGCATTGGACATCACAGAACCAGAATTTCAGTGCAAAAGAGCAAAAGAGAAGGATATCTGTTTCTTTGAAGTTTCAGTTTTCTCACCTGTCATGTGCTGGTAACCTCTGACAGTAGGCAGTCCATTGAGCCCCTTGGCCTGAGTTTTGTCCACACCCCCTCCCCCCTTTTCTTTGCTCCATCGGAAAGGCAGTGCACCAGAGGATCCAGGATTGGAAAAAGGCACTACATTGTGGTACCTTTGATTAAATAAAAGAGCAGCCCGAGCATCCTCTGACACTGAAAAGCGAGTGTTGGAGTCTGAAAGTGTTGCTGAGTATGAAAGCCTGTTGCTCTTTCCTGATTAATAGTACTTGGGTCTGCATGAGATGATCTGTGCCCATGATCAATGGAGAGCACACTATCTGTAGTGCCTGCCGCAGAGGAGAGATATTGGTGCACTGCCTTGAGACATTGAGACTGTCAAATAAGCTGCGCCTGTTTGCCAGGAGGGCACTCCAACGGATACTGAGAAGGCCCATTTTCATGAAAGGCCTGAACGAAGAGGCCCATGCGGAAGAAAACAACACAAAAGGATTTGATGAACAATAGAAGCCTGCCGGAGAGGCTTGGACGGACTCTGGGTATTTCCCGTGCGATTGCATAAAATGGGTGTTAAGAGACTGATTTTTGCTGTTTTGCTGGCATTGTTTTAAAGTAGTATTCTGTTTAGTAAAAGCAGAATAAAGTCCATTCCCTGTGGAAGAGTATCCCTTTTCACCTCAGAGCATTGATGAGGATCACCACTGTTTCACCTGAACATATAATAAGTTACTGAAATGCATAGCAGCCATAAAAAAATGTTACTAGATAATTTTAGGATTTGCTTTCTGCTTAGAGTTGTGAAAAATTATAATTTTGTTTGTAATAGTGGTCATTACTTTCTCCTGTTGTCCATATGTTCTTAATAACATGTTTTCTAGTATTTTTAAGCATGACGTTGTCTTTTGTGGGTTGGGTTGTTTTCACTACCCAATTGAATTCTGCACCCACCTCCCAAACTATGTCTTTTCCTACTACTACTTCTCTGCATTCTTTTCATATCTTACCTGAACACGAGCAGATTAGAAGGTCGGAATTTGTGAATAATTCTTTTGTACAGCTTCTGCATCAACACCAGTTGGTAGTGAACACCACTAATTGTTGGGTGTGTGGTCTTATGCCACATACTACAGATAGAGGTATTCCCTATTTGGTTCTGTCATTTAGTTACAATGGGTCTGTATGGACATATCAGACGATGTTTATTTATGCCAATGAAGTCTATCCCTTGCGTTCCATGAAAGATAACTCGAGTAATAATGCCTTAGTCAAGGGAATAACGGATAATATTGATATCGATTCAGATACAGACTGAGTGATTGCCTATGTAAGGGCAAAAGGAGGGGCTGAGGTTCTGTGAATTCTGAACCCGTGGGTTCCATTTTGTGTATGGCAGCCATTTTGTGGTTGCCCTCACATAGGCCATGTTTGTGGCTGAACCAGTCTTTTAAGGACATGTAGACCTTAGCTCGAGTTCATGCTGACTCCTGTTTGACCTGAGTGAACTGACCCTGTTGCCTGAAGCTGACCTTGTTAAACCAGTTCCTGCCCTTTAGCTGATCAAGATTGAGGATCAAAGCACAGGACATTGTAGAGTTTGGTATGCACACACACACCCCTTATCTGTTTTGTGTTCCTTCTTTTATGGTCTGTTTATGATATGGGTTGTGGTCCTTTTATTATGGGTTTGTCCGGCTTGTGTAAGAAGGAATGTTAGGCATTTTGCATGCTTGCAAAAGCTAGGACTGCCCCTTACTTGTATGCTGAAGTTTGTAACCCTAAGCATAAAAAGGCCTCTGTTTTCTGTATTCTTCAGACTACCTCATTCAGTTGCTACGGCTTCTGTGTGACGTGGCCTCACTTATTACATTTAATAAAGATGTCTTTTCATATTTTCAGCTTCTGTGCCAAGTTCTTTTTATTAGTAAGTATTCCCTGAGAATGAAGATTTCAGTTCTTCAGATTGCTGGTATGTGAAAGAAATCAATTTGAAGTTTGTAAAATGTACAACTATCCAAGGATGCACGTGGTGCTTCCTCTGCAGCAGCGTTCACACATGGAAGTCCTAACATTAAGAGCCCACACACCAGTTTAGGTCTCAAAAAATTTAGCAATTTGCATGCTGGAGTCTTATTTGAATCATGGCTGTTGGCCTGCTTTGGCTAAAAAGTATCTTCTTTTTAGTAAGGCATCAGGTTATTGATGACAAATGGGCCCCTAAATTCAACATTGTGGAACAAAATCTTCTTAGTAATTGTTCACTTCACAATGTGCACTGTACCTGGAGTTTGGAAGAGTCGATATTTCAAAACTTGCAAAGAATGCACACATTGTGTAGTTCCATTACATACAGTGATTATAGGGTTCACGTATGATATTAATAGTCACGGTGAGACATTAGTCTTTCAAGAAATAAGTTTAGACACCTCCTTTGAGAAAAAGTAGGCTATTTTTATATAAAGGATAAAACGGATCAGACAAAGTTAGTTTGGTATGTCTTTCTCTCTCTACTTCCTAGCTGACTTTAACACCAAAATAAAAGTCGCCCTATTAGTAAATTGGGTAGTATAGAAAGAAGCGACTCACATTTTTATATCAAGTAACTCTCTTGGGAGGACACCTACTCTCGCTTCTCTAGTATGCCTCCCATTTATGGGGTACTTCCACACCAAACACATTGAAAACTCTTTCAAGGCGCCCCCAGATACAGTGAGTGGGTAGAGGAGCATTTTGCATGCTCACTCCTTCCTCTTCCCTTCCCAGTCTGTAGAAAAACACCTTTGCTGTAGAACATCGTTGAAAATTGGACACTTGACTTTTCACAGCTTGTCAATGTCTCAACTCACTTATGAAGCCATTGTTTTGAATATTTCCACAATTACTGACCTTCTCCTTATCAGCTCCCAGAAGTTATCCTGGTCATATTATAATTTCATTACCATCTCCAATGAAAGAGACTCCTGTAAAAAAAAAAACCTTTCTTCTGCCCCAGAACACTGAATTTTACAAAAACCTACACCTCTAAAATTCTGATTTCACACAATTGTTTTTGGAGCCACCTCAGAAAATACTAGGTCATTTAAAACATGTTCTCGTGCCTTAGGTGTTCTTGTCCCAGCGTTCCCCCTTGGCACTCTTTGAAGCCTAATCCCATGAATATCAAACAGTGGTCCACAGATAAACATCAGCAATTGAAACATTAAGGCAGAGACTGGAAAGACATTGAAATAAATCAAAGCTACTATCTCATTGCGGTACTTGTAGGTGATACTCTAGTGACTACAAATCAGCACGTATGGGGTCTAAAAAATGAATACTTCCAAGCCCAGACAACAGAGGCTGATAATTCAACATAAGAAATGTTTCAGTCTGCGAGGGAGGTAATAATCTTTGGCGAGCCACCTGGTGCTCTCACAGGAGCTGTGTGTCAACTAATCACACATCTCCTCAGGAAGCACAAGTATGTTTGCTTAGTGGCTGCAGCATCAGTAAAGATTCCATTTGGAATGTGGATTCAATGCAGTCCTAAGTTCTCTAGAGAAATGCAATAATCAGGTGGTGTTGTCAGTGATGTTCAGTCAATCTGGATGCAATCATTTTTAAAAGTACATCCGGAGGTTTTCTCTGGAGGCCAGTAGATCTTCCTTTAGGACATGATTCTGTCATTCTATTAATTTCAT
Source organism: Lissotriton helveticus (assembly GCF_964261635.1). Classification (NCBI taxonomy): domain Eukaryota; kingdom Metazoa; phylum Chordata; class Amphibia; order Caudata; family Salamandridae; genus Lissotriton; species Lissotriton helveticus. Next base: position 1,932,171,888 of record NC_136061.1, read on the forward strand.
ATGTAAAAATGTATAAAAACCCTTGACTTGGGGGTTGACCCAGAGACTTTACTGTTCTACTAAGGTTGCTGTCCGTTTTTCTCCCTTATTTGCTGCCCGCTTGAGACTAAGACTAATTTTAGATTTTTCATTCCTCTACATTTCCCTATTTACTGACAGACTTCAAGGCATTGCCTTTATATCTCCTTACTTTTGAATTTTGTAATGAAGTATTTTAAATATTCCAGTAATCTAGAACTCAGTTAATGAGTCGGCCTTTTTACTTAACTGATTGTATTTCTGGTATTTTGATGCTTTGGGAGGTGCCTTAATTCAGGAACACATTGCCTCATGAATTTGAGGTTTAACATCCTCTCCAATTTAACGAATTGTGGTCATTCTGATTGAAGTAAATTTTGGGGTGTCAAGAGTGTAGGTTTCCCAACGTCCACAGCAGGTCAGATAAAATGATCAACGGAGGGTTGCAAGTCATGCAAACTATTCTCGTCCCAACAGAGTGACTCAAACAATTACTTAGCGATAAATCTTCAGTTCCCCGGTTATAATCCCAGTCTTTACTAAATGAGACAACACCACCATAGACAGAGCCGTCTCCCTCTCCCAGGGATCTATGAAACCAGATTTTAATGTTTTTTCCTATTACCATGATATGGCCCAAATGAAGGCCCCCAAAACAAAAATCGTGCCTTCAGTATTTTACATGTTCCAAAATTAGAGGTGCAACCACAGGAGGATGGGAAAAATGTGGACTGGCACGAGAAAGACTTTGAATCGGGGTAATGAAGATTTACTGGTCATCATAATCCATCTCATCCTCCTTGTGCCAGTCCTTACTAAAAGAAGATTTACCAAGCTTCAAGAACTTGCACCTACATTCAACTGATGCAGTATTATAGTTTATTTAATTGGCAAATGCATCGTTGTTCACTTTAAGACAGTGGAAGCAAAATTACACTCATCAATATCAAGTAGATCCAATCTATTGTACTTGATAAATGTCTGATGCAACAACTAAGTAACAGCCTTACAAATGTATTGTGGCCATGCCCCTGGTAGTTCACACCAATCTAGTGAACTGTCGTTGTATTTTATTGTAAATGGAGGGGGACTCCCTTAGTGCTTTATATGACTGTGAGATTTCTTGACGGACCCACCTACTGAAAGTTTGTGAGGTTACCCTTTTGCCCTCATTTACTGTACCATGAGAAATCAACAAGGTGTTAGATAGCCTTAAGTCCTTGGTACGGTCCAGAAAGATAAACATGGTATGTCTGACATCCAAAGATGAAGGAATCTGAGAGTTGTCATCAGATGGGAAATCATTTCTTGAGATAAATGAAAAAAAGAATTCCAGTTGGGAATGAAATTAGGATCCAATTTAACAATTACCTTATCAGGGAAAAATATTAAGTAAGCATAAGAAATAACTAACACCTCTAATTTGCCTAACCTTTTTGCTGAAGTGACAGCAATTAAGAACACTGTTTTTGCAGACAACCATTCCAGGTCTGATTTTCCTGATGGTTCAAACGGGGGTTGCTGCAATCCCCCCAGGACTATGGAGAGATCCCAGATTGGAGCTTGATTCAGTGCTACCGGTCTCTTCAATCTAAAACTCTTCCATAGTCAAAATACAAGAGGTGAAAATTCACTCAATCCTGTTTTAATCTTAGGACCTTGATAACCGCCCACTGCGATGAAAGAGTGGGGGGTGCAAAGCCTTTAACTGATCTCTGTTTAAGGAATTCGAGGATCTGAAAGAGATCTAACGTGAAAGGATCTGACCCCTCAGAATTACACCAACTATGAACTGATTTTCAATGTTTCCTGTAGGAAACTAAGGTTGAAGTTTTGCTCAATGTTTAAATACATTTGTTCAGATGTAGATGGAGATAATTCCCTCTGGACTAAGACATTAGGAGTTAAGACCAACAGCACTAAGGCCAGAATGATGCCATAAGAATAACTGATGTACTCTCCTCCAGAATCTTCTGAAGCACTTTTGGTATGAGGGGAGTCGGGGGAAAGGCATATGGAATTCCCTTGGGACAGGGGACTGACAGGACATCCACAACTCAGGCCTATGGACACCATGTCTACATGCAAAAGACTGGGAGCATTGCATTGTGTAGCAAATAGGTCTATCCATGATTTCCCAAAGTGCGCAAGGATCAGGTTGAACTGCCGGACAGAGGGATGATGCACTACCTAGAATGGAAGATTCCGACTGAGGCTGTCTGCTTGCAAGACCAAATGTCCTTGGATGTAAACTGCTCTTAGGGCTAGAAGGTATTCTTCAGCCCAAGCAAAAATCTGTGCTGCAAATAAATTTAGCCTACAGTTTGTGCCGCTCTGCCAATTCAGATAAGATCTAGTGACCTGCGTTATGTCCTCTCAACTACTAATATTGGATATTATTGGCTGAGTTATAGTCAGTAGAGTATTTGTGGGACCTGATGTGTCCTGGGAGGCATTGAAATATCTTAGTTTGTGTCCTCGGGTAAACATGTACAGGGATATTTCGATATCGGGGAAGAGAGAGTGAACCCCCACCACCTCTAGGGATATTTTCACACCGCCCAGTCAGAATCAGGAATGGTTACATAAGGGCCTATCTATGCCACCCTCTGCTTCAGAGTCTACAACATAAAACTTATTGAGGTCGGTGAACAGGTGAACCTCCCGCCTCCCCATCATATCACAGATATTTGTGCGCTGAACTGTTCAAGTAGCGCGTTCCAATCAAAAGAGATTGGTTTCTTGCATAGGCCCCTGTACTCTTCCCTCCAAACCCCTACTCTAGGATGTTGAGAAGATTTCCAGAGCTGCTTAATCAATCTCCTGGCCAGGAGTAGTGAAAGACTAGCAAAGCGTTGCATCAATTTAGCCATTTTGGGTAGCGGTGACAGATCCAGTATGCAATATTCTAACAAGGTCCAGTTGCGTACTCCCATCAGCCGTGAGAGGAACTCAAAATCCCTCCCCAATTCCCAGTCAGGAAGGATCAAGCCCAAAGCATGTGTACAATTTTTACATTTGTTGACCTACAACGTGAGCACTCTGAGACAGCCGTCTGGAACATTGTGTGCAATTTGTGCTGTATTATGTATGCCCTGTATAATATTGAAAATTGAATAAATTTGAATTGAGTATTACGGGAAATGCTTTTGGGGTATTCTAAAATGTAGGACCATTCCCTCTCAACTAGTGACCTTTATTCTCCAGTGTTGCTTCCCAGCCCCAGATGCTGGCATCCGTGGTCAATAGTCTTGGGGCAGGATGATAGAGTAGAACCCCTTTCAATTCATTGAAACCACCAAGCTAATGTGCATAGAATTGGAGGGGTCACTGGGACTGTGAGCGTGGTGACCTGTGCCTAAGGAGATGATTTAGGAGAGGATTTCGAAGGAAATGTGCTCAGGGGACAACCTGTGTAGTTGCAGCCATCAAGCCCTGTACCTTAAATCAACCCCTTGCCATCATCCATGGCTGAACGAGCAGAAAGGACAGACTGTGGAGAAGTGTGGCTCACTGGTTAAAGCAGGCAGACCCTGAAGCAGAGGTCAGACCCAGGACCAGGGTTCAATTCCCGACGCGGCAGGGTCTCGAGCTCAAATGTCCACGGACTCGATAATTCTCGCTTCAGTGCCTGACCTAATCATGGGTTCACACTCTGCAACTCTGGGCATTAAGCTTGCTTAATCTCCACAACGGCCCCCCGCGGCGGGATGCCTGGCTTTCACCTTGGGGATGCCCTGTAGGGGCTATCTCACAGGGAAAAGCCAGGACGGGTTCCCAAGGCAAAGCGCTTAGAGACCCCTGGGTTATAAGCGCTATATAAATCCAAACATACATACATACATACTGTTCTTTAGTGCCAGTCAATCAATCAATTAGGGTTTTATAGATCGCGCTACTCATCCATGAGGGTCTCAAGGTGGCGGGTGCACCTCCGGGTTAGTCGAAGAGGCAGGTCTTGAGGTCCTTCCTGAAGGTGTGCAAAGTGGGGGAGCGTCTGATGTTGACTGGGAGCTCTTTCCAGGTTTTGGCTGTGACGTAGGAGAAGGCTCTTCAGCCTGCTCTGCAGATGCAGGGAGTTTCTGCCAGGGCAAGTTCTGCGGAGCGGAGGTTCCTTTTGGGTACGTGGAAAGAGACTCTCTCGTTGACGTATTTGGGTTCGAAGTTGTGGAGGGATTTGTAGGGGTGGGTGAGGAGCTTGAAGGTTACTCTCTTATCAATGGGGAGCCAGTGGAGGTCTCGTAGATGTTGGGTCATTTGTTTGTGCCGTGGGGTCCCGAGGACCAGTCTGGCTGCGGTGTTCTGGATGGTTTGGCGCTTGTGAAGGAGATTTCTGTTCATTCCGGCGTAGAGGGCGTTGCAGTAGTCCAATCTGCTTGTGATGAGTGTGTGGGTGACGGTCTTTCTGCATTCAGTGGGATCCATTTGGAGGTCTTGCGGAGGCAGATGAAACTGGTGGAGGCGACGGAGTTGATCTGGTGGGTCATGGTGAGGGCGGAGTCAAGGATGATGCAGAGGTTCCGTGTTTGGCCTGTTGGGGTGGGTGGGCTCCCGATGGTGGCAGGCCACCAGGTGTTGTCCACGGCGGAGGTGGAGGGGACGAGGACCTCAGTCTTCTCCGAGTTGAGCTTCAGGCAGCTATATTTCATCCAGGCTACGACGTTCTTCATTCCTTCCTGGAAGCAGAGTTTGGTGTCTTCGGGGTTCTTCGTGAGGGAGAGAATGAGCAGAGTGTCGTCGGCGTATGATATGATGCTGAGCCCATGCTGTCTGACAATGGCGGCTAGGGGGGCCATGTAGATGTTGAAGAGCGTAGGGCTGAGTGATGTTCCTAGGGGTACTCCACAGTTGATCTCTGTGTGTTCGGAGAGGAAGGGAGGGAGTGTGATCCTCTGCGTTCTGCCGGAGAGAAAGGATCGGATCCAGTTGAGGGCGGTTCCTTGAATCCCGGTGTCGTGAAGTCTGGCTGCGAGAGTGCAATGTGAGACAGTGTCGAAGGCAGCGGAGAGGTCTAGTAGGATGAGGGCCGCAGCGTGGCCCTGGTCGAGTAGCAAACATATGTCATCGGTGGCGTCGAGGAAGGCTCTCTCGGTGCTGTGGTTGCTGCGGAATCTGCAAATGTCCTGCTTTGGGGTAGGACGACACGATCCAAATGGTGTTGAACAAGGATCACACCAGGAGCTGGAAGTCCTTCAGCATCAACTACGTAGCATAAGCCACATATGTGTTCACTCTAATGGCAAAGTTGGAAGCTGCAATTATTCTTTTAAGCGTAGCCTCCACTTTTTTGTCAACAATGTCTGGCAATGTAGCATCCCCTGGGGCCAGAGATCATGTTGAGCCCGTTGATGCCAGGATAATACTGACCTTAGGAGTTTGTGGAAATTCAACTTTGAAATTTTGCAGAGAGTATCTTTTACATGAAATAGATGTCTTGTAAATATCCTTCTATTAATTTTTGTAGGATTTACTTGATAATGATTTGTATGAACAAATCCTCCACCTGTTCCCCACTGTAATGGGAGTAATATCCCTCTTCCTCTTGAGGCTTCTCTTTTAAGCCTAAAACCTCTCTAATGTTTTAGAGGAGGCCACGAAGCTGTGAAGATTGAATATATTTGCCTGTATGATTTCCATCTTGGTCCCCTTCCTGATCCTCTCTCTTCCTCCTGGTTCGAAGCTCAGCCAGGACAGAAGCGACTGCCTCTTTATCTAGGGTCTGCAGGCTAGCCTTTAAAATTTCCAGTATTTCTTCTCCTGCTTCTGTATTTGCTCCATATTATTTTGCTAGCTTTTACATCAGAAAACGGGTGAGTACACAATGTTTTACTGCACATCTATTTAAATAAGATATTGATATTAAAGAAATAAAGTGCAACACCTGCAGCCTCTTCACGCCCGCCGCACAAACCTGAACTGGCATAGGGTTGAGATGCCATTTGCAGCCCCCAAACATCCTGACCCTGATGCTGAAGAAGCTCCCTGTCCCAGCCCAGCATATGAGCGGGGAGGGAGATGGCGGCCGATGCAAGAAAGTCGGCTTCAGCCAAGCGCTTTACACAACACACGTAAGTGCCCAAACCATCAATATCTGCTCCTAGACTAGAACTCTTCATATAAATAAATATGATTAATCACAATAAAGTAAACATTTAAAACAAAATTGCGTGGCTTACCTCAGTCGGAGAAAGGGAGGTGGTGTAGGGTCGCGCTCTAGTTGATGCGTGCTACGTCATGACGTAGCGCGCGTGGCAGCCATTGTGGGACTCGCAGCGCGAGCGCGAGTCGGCAGAAAGCCTCGGAGAGCACCGGACGCTCGGCGCTCTCCTGCTCCAGAGTAATTCAATAAACAAGCATTTATACCTTCAATTGGCCCCAAGTGTTTACTTGTGAATGCATTGAGAGCCTCATTACAGTGGCGACGAGGCTGGGAGGCCAAAAGAAGAGTAAATTAAGAAAATCACGAGGAACACCTACAGGATAAGAACCCAGCACAGTAAGGAGAAAAGCAACCAAAAACCAGAGGACCACCACGAGGACACAGCGGGAGCAAGGAGGAACTAATGCGCAGGAGGCAGCAGGAGAGCGTGGCAGAGGCACAGGGCCGAGCAGAAGAGCAGCAGAAGGGACACAGCGGCACCAGCTACAGGGGACAGAAAGAACCAGAGCGAGTAACCAGACATTGTTCCCGCGGTGAACCCCACAGCACCCACATAGGACCAGTCTGAGGAAGGGTTACCTAGGAAAGAACAACCTAGAAGAAGCGCCCCACCTTAGAGAGGCCCTGGCGGAGTCAGTGAGGAACGGAGACGGGGGAACATGAGGTCCCCAGCAGGACCAAGCACACGGAGAGGGAGCAAGCGCACCGGGCAGCCCGAGAGGCCAAGGGTCGGAACCAGAAAGGCGTGCCGAAATGAGTGCACAGGCATCGTCACTCACGACGCTGATCCCATTTTTACCCAAACCAGGAGAGCCATTGATGAAATGGGAGGACTGGAGAGAGTATTTCATGAACTACATAGAAGCCCTGGAGGATGAGAATGGAGAAGTCTTCCCCAGTAAAAGGAAGAAGAGGATACTTCTACACAACTTAGACCCAGAAGGTATCAGGGTATTCCAGAATCTTGTGCCCACGCCCAGACCAGCTGCAGACGACGACGTGTTCAGACATGCAATAGAAGATCTGAACAACCACTATCGACCAGCAGTGTGCACATCCATTGATAGATACAATTTCTAGCAAAGGAAACAGGAGGCTGGCAAATCTATAGATGACTACGTTGCCGGGTTAAAGAAGCTGGCGATAACGTGTAAATTCGGCATCTTACATGACGAATTCATAAAGGACCAGATAGTCATGCACACCACCAATAAGACTGTTCAAGACAAATTATGGGTGAACGGGGACGCCCCGATTAAGGAGGTGATAGCCATGGTGAAAAAGGCCGAACTGTCAAAAAGATGTGCGGATGCAGCTAAAAGAGATCCGGTCCTGAGACCCATGGTGAACAAAGTAGATGATGCAGAACCAACAGTAAGGAACAAAGCCATGATGGCAGATAGCAAAGGACCGAACAGGTGGACAGGAAAACCCATACAGAAAAGGAAGCAGAACAGAGAAAGCACTTTGAATTCAAAGGGCAGAGTGCCGAGTGCAAATTATATGTAGCGGAGAAGGGGCCGTCGGTCCTGGGATGGATGGACCAAGGCGACTTAGGCATACAGTTGGATCCAGGAGGAGACACGCAAGTGCTGATGACAGCCCCAGAGCGTTAGACGGACTTTGAAAAGATGAAGAGTGACTTCCCCAAGGTATTCGGCGGGAAGGTGGGCAAATTAAATTTAACATCGGATAGATCTCAAGGAGAATTCCAAGCCAATCTCCCACAAAGCAAGGAACGTACCCATAGCAGTGAGAGAAGCGGTACAGCAAGAGTTGCACAGATTGGAGGAAAATGGAATAGAATCAATAAATTGCGCTGAGTGGCTGGCGCTCCTAGTGGTAGCAATGAAGCCAAACGGGAAGGTCCGCCTCTGCGTGGATTTGAGAGAACTGAACAAATGCATCATTGTAGAAAAATTCTCGCTGCCACGCATCGAAGAGATGTTAGCAAAGACCAAAGGAGTGAAGTGGTTCTCCACTACTGATCTTACGTCAGCCTATCACCAAATAGCCTTGCACCTCGCGAGCCGGAAACTGACATCGTTCATAACACCCTTCGGGTGTTACCAATTACGACGTATGCCCTTCGGCCTGGCGTCAGCGGTGGCAGTGTTCCAGAAATTAATGTACCGCCTATTCAAAGACATTGAAGGTGTGCAGTACTTCCAGGATGACATATTGGTGATGGGAAAAGATCTCAAGGATCACGATAAGAAACTAAACAGGGTGCTTCGAGTCCTGGAAGACAAAGGCCTAACAGCGGAGTCGGAGAAATGCCGTCTCGGAATGACTTCTGTCACATACCTGGGACACGAGATTGGAGAACATGGAAACCAAAGTTGTAGGGCATTTTCCGTGCTCCAATTGTAGTGTCTGTCATTTGACAGAGGCAACCAAAACCCTTTCACTTGAAGCGGGCAAGGTATGGACCCAAAGGGAACATACTAACTGCAACACCATGAATGTGGTATATTTGATCACGTGCCCGTGCCAGCTACGGTATGTTGGGATGACAACGCGCAGAATAAAACAACGCATCTGCGAACATCGGAGCAACGTCCGATGTAAAAAACTAACTACCAAGCTGAGCCGCCACTTCTTGGACAGCAACCATACTACTAACGACATGAGGTGGACGGTAATCGAGGAAGTGAAGGGCACAACGAACATTACCAGCAGACTTTTTGAAAAGGAGCAACGTTGGGTGTATCGTCTGGGCACCCATGTCAATGGGCTCAACGATGACATTCCATGGAGCTCAGTATTATCTTGAAAAGAGTATTCCTTATACACCTATCACAACCAAACCGGTTTTTTTCTGCCTACTTGTAAATAGCCATTATGATTCACTCCATTGACTAGCCTTGCACATACAGATTAGTCCCTACCTATAGGGTATGCTCCCATGTACAATGTATTGCCTCCAATATAGATGTATTTAATTTCATCTATACAGTAATATCGATAGGTAGTATTTGCACTGCGTGTTCAAATGGTTGAATAAACACTTACGCTCCCATGTGCAACCTATTGCTTCCATCACATATTACTTTCCCTGTAATTTAGGTACACACTTAAATTTATGTACACAGAAATAATGGTAAGCATGCTTTGCACTACGTGGTGTAATGCATTTTAATCAACATTAGCGCTACTGCGCTACCCGTCTTTTGGGACCAAGCCGACTCCCAAGCCTCGAACTAACATGCTGGTGAGGGCGTTGAAGTGCCCAAGCCTCGCTTTGAGCGAGACGGGGCAATCCGAGGTGGGCGTGTGCGTTCCTAGCCTCTCTATCGGCTTGACACGCCCACCCGGAAACAGGGCGCACACGCGACCGCTCTGCTTAAAAACAAGTCTACCGGCCCCGTTTTTCTATCTTCGGGGTCCGGTTTGGAGGTCACAACTAGGTTGACCAGCGGGTCGGGAGCGCTGAGGGCGTGAGTAACGACGACACGCTTGCTGCTGCTCCTTCTGTCACCAGAGCTAAGTACCTGTATAGGCTTTGCCAATGTACCATATTTTTTCTGTCCTTAGGATGTGCCAGGTCGCTCCGACCCCCTCCCGAGACCCATGGTGCTAGTAGCGCCCCTTTTGAAAGTGAGACATGTACCATTTAATACCTATTTGAAGGGGCACAGACCTTTTAGGTCCATTGATCCCTTTATAAGGAGTACACGCAATCGCGTTTTTAAATCCCCCATTTTAATCGTTTTTCTTGTAAATAGCACACCTCTAGCACATCACTTCCCAGAGATATCTGCTATCATCCTCTAGGGGCTATCTGGATGGTGCATAAAATCTATGTTTATCTTGGGAAATACCACTTGAGCCACACTTTATGGAGCACTATGACTACTCAGTAAGGCTCATATTAATAATGTTTATGTTTGTCTTCTGTCTGTCTATGTGTTTTTCTCACTTTACAGGTGCAGTGACACTCCAAATTTACGGAGTATTTTTTGGAATCGAGTATTTTACTCTTCCACTAATTTTTATGCACTTTTTTCACTTCTTATTTTTTCACTTTCACGTCCCCAGGTCAGGGTGGGTGATTAGAGAGCCCATACCGCCGGGGTATAGTCCTGATGAATGCCACGGTAATATACCACCCTTATGGCTGAAACATGTTGACTGGAAGGAATTGAGTATATTCTGTATTTTACCAACCTTGAACCTTGGCATATAAATACAGACACGTAATACTCTTTATTTTGTGCCTCAGGGATCATTTATTAAATATATTTTTTCAATACCCTTTTGTTAGGCACTTTTAATATTTCACTGTAAACAAGAGCACGCCCTCCATACACAAAAACCTGCTCCGCAGTCTTTCTGGCGTCGTAGCACACCGCAGAGGCATTCGGCCTCTGTCGGTGGGGCCCGATGATGAAGCATGACACTGACTAGGTCAGTGTGTGAGGGCTTTCTTTATCACCCAAATCGGATGTGATAATCTAATCTTGTGTTGACTCCTTGAACTGTGGTCTGTATAGTTTACGCTTAGACTGATCAAGTGTTTGATCTGACCTCTCTTTTCTTGTTTTTGTATAACTAACCGGGGACTAAGAGAGTGCCTCATTCTCCCTACCTCTCCTATTGTTATTGAACATGGAATCACACCAAAAAGAGCTAACGTGACGGCGATCTGTGACGCCCCAGCACCAAACAGCAAAGAAGAAGTGAGATCCTTCTTGGGCATGGCTGAATATTACAGCAAATTTGTACGACATTTTGCCACCAAGGCGCACCACCTGAGGCAACTCATTAAGGACAAAACAGCATTCTTGTGCACAGAAGAAATACAAAAGGAGTTTGATGCGCTGAAGAACGACATCAGCCAAGCCATACCCCTGCAAGGCTATGACCCTCAAGGGCGGTCAGTGTTGACGACGGACGCCAGCGAAAAAGGACTGGGAGCAGTCCTCATGCAGGAGATGACGGATGGCACGATGCAAACGCTCAGCTTCGCGTCAAGGGCCCTATCACCCACGGAACAAAAATTCAGTGTGATAGAGAAAGAGATGCTGGCGGTAGTGTGGGCCATGGGGAAGTTTAGCCAGTTCCTATGGGGCACGAGGTTCCGACTCCAAACTGACCACAAACCCCTTGTCAAGGTCCTCACATCGAGTGGAAATGCGAGCACCACGCCACGCATCGCCAAGATGACGCTGAAACTGCTCGATAACGGATACGATGTAGAGCACATCTCGGGAACGAGAAACAAGGTAGCGGACTACCTTAGTAGAGCTTCGGCAAAGGAGGAAGCCTCCGCCAGTGCGGCAGAGAGTGAAGAGATGGTGGCCTTAATGGAAGATCCAGAGAAAGTGATAAGTAACCAGGAGTGGACCAAAGCGTACGGAGAAGACCGGGACTTCGAAGAGGTCAAGGAATGTATCCTACAAGGATAGGAAGTTTTATGAAGTGCGAGAAGAACTATCTATAGACGACAAAGGAGTATTCCTATACAGAGGTGACAAAGTAGTTCCGCTGATAACATTGGTACCCCACCTGCTAGCAGTACTACACGAGGGACACCTGGGTATCGTAAAGATAAAGATGAGAACGAAGCAAATGTACTGGTGGCCAGGAATGGATATCCAAATTGAAAGGCATGTGAGCGACTGTGACCAGTGTCATAGGGCGGACAAGACCCTGACACCCCTAAGACCAGCGTTAGGGAAGTTTGCCACCCCGATAAACCCCTGGGAGGAGGTGTCCATCGACATTCTGGGTCCTATATTAGACACCCAGGGCATGCCTAAATACCTATGCGTCCTGATTGACAGGTACTCTAAGTTGCCAGAAGTGCACATTCAGGAAGAGATGGATACCGATACAGTACTCAGATTCCTTACATCCATCTTCCTCAGGGAAGGCATTCCCAGATCCATACTAAGCGATAATGGACCACAGTTCACCTCGGAGAAGTGGTACAAGTACATGGAGAGGAACGGCATCAAGACCAAACACACCTCCATATATCACCCCCTGGGAATGGTCTGGTGGAGAGATTTAATAGGGTCATAATGGAATCAGTCCAAGCCGCCATCATGATGTGCAAGGATTGGGAGAAGGAGGTCCAAAGTATGATGTGGGCCACAAGCACGGGGTATAGCCCCTTCCAGATTTTGAGAGGAAGAGACCCCTTCACCAAAGACAATTTGGCATGGAAAGAGAAAACAGTGACAAGCAAGTGGTCGCCAGAGGTGGTGCAGCATAATCTGGAGAAAGCCCAAAAGATATTTGCTGAACATTATAACAGGAGAAGGAACGTGAAAGGTACATCCCTTGAAAGAGGGGAATGGGTTAGAGTCAAACTAGCTGTACTGCGAGGAAAAGGGGACAGCAACTACAGCCAACCTCTACAAGTAAAGGAAGTGTACGACATAGCGGCGCTGCTCAGCGATGGAAATGGGTGGTCCCAAGACCGCATGTCCAAATTTAGTAAGATTCTACAATAGTCCCATGAGGAAAGTGGGAGGACATCACAAGACCGGATGCCACAAGAGAACGTAGAAATCGCCCCGGAAAAAGAAGGAAGTCCTGGAGCAGAAGGAAGCGGTGAAGAGCTGGGAGACAGTGATATCCCCTTGACAGGAGAACATCAAGGAGAGTAGACTGAGACCCCGAGGACAGAAAGGCCCGGTACTCAAGGAGATAAGGTGGTGAGCCCAGCGGTGAACAGTCCCAGGGAAGTTCCCTTTAGTCCGGTAAGGCGCACACGAGTGGGTAGAGCAGTGGGGAGGCCTACCCGATTCCGAGACTTTGAAATAGGAGAAGGAAAATAACTTTTTCTTACAGTGATATTTCAAGTTTCTGTTGTCATGCAAAAAGGGGGAGATATGTAGGGTCGCGCTCTAGTTGATGCTCGCTACGTCATGACGCAGCGCGCGTGTCAGCCATTTTGGGACTCGCAGCGCGAGCGCGAGTCGGCAGAAAGACTCGGAGAGCACCGGACGCCCGGCGCTATCCTGCTGCAGAGTAATTCAATAAACAAGCATTTATACCTTCAATTGGCCCCAAGTGTTTACTTGTGAATGCATTGAGAGCCTCATTACAGATGGGGCTGGAGGAGGGACATTTTTCTAGGCCATTTCATAGGAATAGAAGAAATACTTAAAATCTGGGATCATAGATCCCAGGGCGTGATGACACCTCTGTCTAAGATGGGGTAGCCACATTAACATGGATGTCATTTAAAGGTTGCCAGGGGTCACAGCGGTAACCCCAGGCATGCCCCTTGCGACCCCTGGCACTGCTTTTGCGACCCCTGGCCTCAGAGGTGGTAACATCATCGTCTGGATCACAGAAGCAGCTGTCCTAATGGTAAACTAGGGCTCCCCTTTCTTTGCTTTCTGTCATTTTTTAATTTTCACAAATAGCGAAAGATATTCTTCACTATTAATGTCATAGAAATGGGGTACAATTAACTGCGAGGCAGCTGAGGTAAGTAAAAATACTTTTAAATGACTGCAGTATCCACGGTTGTGGGTGAGAGTCGGTTTATGCGAAAGAGAGAGTGTGTGAATTTGTGTATGTGTAAGCATGTGTGTGAAAGTAGAGGTTAAATGGCATGTGACGTCACTTCCGCCACAGCTGGCATTTTGGTGATTTGACGTCCATACACACTAAGGAACGACGTGGACGAGGAGAAGTAAAAGGCATGTTCATTCATGTGACAATCGGAACATATTTGTTTACCGGAAAAGTATACACCGTTCATTCATAGGACATTTACAGAGCATGTTAAACTACCTGTCATTAACAGACCATTCATTCACCAGACACCTGCAGAGTATGTTTATTCAACCTGACACTTAAAGAGCATGTTACATTAACAGATGCTATCAGAACATACATTCACCTGACACCTGCAGAGCATATTCCTTCACCTGGTACTTATAGAGCATGTTCCAGGTGCAGACATAGAACAGGGAAAAGAACAAATGTGTGAGGATGATAGACAGACAGCAGTGGAAGACACGTGAGCACAAAACAAAAGAATATAGCTTAGAGGTGGGAGAGAGATGTCAGTAAACAGGTGTTGTTAAAGCTCATAGGGAATACAGAGCCAGGTATGGAAGGAGGGGTGTTGAGCAGGCAGTTTGAGAGGGCTGTGGCAGAGAGAGCCAGCAGGGCCCAGTGGAACTCCTTACTCGAGGAACCGGGTGATGTAGTCCTGGCTGCAGCGGGACCACGTGAGGGGTGATGTGTCGTAGAGGAGCTGAGGTGACATGATGAAAGGCTTCTTCCCGACAGGCTCACATTCATTGCCGCTGCCGTCGTGCTGGATCCCAAAGCTGCAAAAAAGGAGAGTCAGGTGATATATAACCTAACGCATGACATCACACAATAACGAAGGTACCTAATGCATGACATCACACAATGACAAGGAACAAAGGAACCCACTGCATGACATCACACAATGACAAAGAACAAAATAACCTAATGCATGACATCACACAATAACAATGAACCAAGGAATCTGATGCTTGACATCACACAATAACAAAGGAACCTAATGCATGACATCACACAATAACAAAGAACCAAGGAACCTGATGCATGACATCACACAATAACAAAGAACCAAGGAATCTAATGCATGACATCACACAATAACAAAGGTACCTAATGCATGACATCACACAATAACAAAGAACCAAGGAACCTGATGCATGACATCACACAATAACAAAGGAACCTAATGCATGACATCACACAATAACAAAGAACCAAGGAACCTGATGCATGACATCACACAATAACAAAGAACCAAGGAATCTAATGCATGACATCACACAATAACAAAGAACCAAGGAACCTACTGCATGACATCACACACTAACAAAGAACCAAGGAACCTAATGCATGACATCACACAATGACAAACAATCAAGGAACCTAATGCATGACACGCGCAATAACAAAGAACCACGAAATGCAATGCCTGACATCGCACAATAACAAAGAACCAAGGGATCTGATGCTTAACATCACACAATAACAAAGGGGCCTAATGCATGACATCACACAATAACAAAGAACCAAGGAACCTAATGCATGACATCACACAATGACAAACAATCAAGGAACCTAATGCATGACACGCGCAATAACAAAGAACCACAAAATGCAATGCCTGACATCACACAATAACAAAGAACCAAGGGATCTGATGCTTAACATCACACAATAACAAAGGGGCCTAATGCATGACATCACACAATAACAAAGAACCAAGGAACCTAATGCATGACATCACACAATGACAAACAATCAAGGAACCTAATGCATGACACGCGCAATAACAAAGAACCACAAAATGTAATGCCTGACATCACACAATAACAAAGAACCAAGGGATCTGATGCTTAACATCACACAATAACAAAGGGGCCTAATGCATGACATCACACAATAGCAAAGAACCAAGGAACCTAATGCATGACATCACACAATAACAAAGAACCAATTAATTTAATGCATGACGTCACACAATAACAAAGAACCAAGGAATCTCATGCATGACATCACACAATGACAAAGAACTAAGGAACCTAATGTATGACATAAAAAACTCAGAGAACCATGTAGTGTAAAGCGTGACATGACAGTTTTTACAACGAATTATGCCATGTCATGCAATGCATCAGAGACTCACAAATATTCGTACAATCTGATGCATGGATGCAAGACATCAGAAAACGAAAACCTAATGACCTGTAGCACGACAAAAAAAATCATGTTATCTAATACATGATCTCACAGGCAAACAAAGGACTTAATGGGCCAATCGTTACCGAAGGCAGCGGCAGCCATGGGAATCATAGAGTACAGCCTTCAAACTATAGGTGAATAAGACAAGGCAGTGCTGAGCGTGGCTCAGCAGGTTATCCCAGTATTAGAGGATAGAGCCCTCAAACTATAACTGGAGAACTCAAGGCAGACATGGGCCTGGCTCAGCAAGTCATAGAGTGGAGCCCTCAAACTATAGGTGAATGAGCTAGGTAGCCTCAATTGAGAGGAAAACCTCCTTTACGAAGACTGGCGCTCTCAAACTATAGGTGAGCAAGTCAAGGCAGGTTCGAGCCTGGGTCACCAGGCAACCATAGCATGAGAGAATAGAGCCATCAAACTTTAGGTGAACGAATCAAGGAATACTCGGGCCTGGCTCGGTCCAAACGTCTGGTTATGTCCCTTTCTATAACCCAGAATAGCTGCCACTCCCTCCTCTCCCACTCTTTCATGCACCTTTTTCTCCTTCCAGTCGCTGTGCTGTATATTTAAAGACATAACAAAGAAAGATATGTTTATCAGATTACAGTCAGTTGAAATTGGCATTGACAGAATGTAACCTGAAATCAAGCTCCGTGCTACATTCTTCAACCTACTATCATTGCATGTTAATCTATGTTATCACCTCAATTGAGGCATTAAGGCTTCTTCTGAAATTGGTTCGTGTGTTAAGCCAGGTAAGGCCTAGGATATTAGCACGAAAATGGAGTGCACCGTGTTCCTTCCAGTTAAGTTTCTACTTGGACAAAAACACAGATGCATTGTTTAAGACGTGTAGTTTGATGAATTGTTTGTAAATACTTTTTCAGATAATCTTTTGTGTTTGAATTTCACTTTGTTTATTCAACTATTTCTTATTTGAAGATTTAAATACTTTGCAAGTCAATGTTATGAACATATTTGGTTGAAAGTAATCTGCTAATTTGGATCTCGAAAGATCACAGTACCCAAAATCTTGTACTTTCTTGAAACCAAAGGACCGGAGGATGGTGGCTGAACTGCAGACTGTGCGATCAGAAAACCTGTATTGAAATTCTGTTCTCCACACTAAGGAAAACTATGTTATCCGGCCGGTGCAAACAACGTTATCTCACTGCACTTCATGGCTCTCAACACAAATTTGGTAGCATCAAGAAGTAAATCAATACCCAGTTAGCGCTATCAAATCAACTTAGTTTAACAGAGTGGATTAGCTGCACACCAAAAACAGTTTATTGCCTCACTCGTGACAAGGTCACCAACCCATTCTTTGTTAAATATTTCAATATAATGCCCCTGTTGTCAGCAAGGTAACTTCACTTGTGACTATCTGTTTAGTAGTAAAATATTGCAGTATTAGGTGTTTAGTGGGGTGCCTAGAGCTTTTGGTTCTGGTGCTACTGCATCAGCTGCACCATTCAAATCATGACCATTTTGCCTGCTAGATAAATGCACTTGTGACTGTCTTGTTTAGTAGTGAAATGTATCAATACTCTGGGTTTAGTGGGATCCCTAGAGCTTTTTGCCCTGGTGCCACTTCACCTACTGCACCATTCAAATCGAGGACCTTTTAACTGCAAAGTAACTGGAATTGTGTCTGCCATAATACCTAAATAGATTCAGTCGAAAAAATCAATGTGATAATGCCTAAAAAGTGGAAAGAAAGGTACCGATGCATGAATAGGATATACCACAAATGTTCTAAGGATGAAGCTTCTGCTTTACACAACTAATTAATAAAAAGCAAGCATTCCGGCATACTGTTAGAAGCTGTCTGCCTTTTCCGTGGGAAGAGATCTTATCTTGACAGTGAATGGGGCTGAAATCGTGTGAACAGCTTTAGTAGAAGTATCGTAAATGCATGCAGCCAGGGAAAGTTAACAAACTAAAAAATGAACACAGTAATTCGGTTTGGGGAACTGATAGGGCACCCTATTTAAGGTATACTAAATACATGAGATTTCACAGGCACAGCGCAAGCGATATGCAGGTGAAACCTAAAATTAGCAGGCCCTCAACCCACCAGCCTCCCGAGTTAACTTCCGATGTTGGTACGGCCACGACCTTGGGCTAGGGATGTAAACTAGCACCTCATGCAGTTCATTGCAAGCACCAGAGCGGGCGCAGAAGGTGACAAACAGCCAATAACAGAACGCTAGAAATGAATGCTCCACTGACTGGACTGAGACAAGAAGTGATGGACAAATTCTAGGCCAATAGAGAAAAGGGGCTGGTCGAGCAAAGCCAATGGTTGAAGGGGGCGGCAAAGCCGAGGCTAAACATATTGTGAGCAAAAAAAGGTCTGTTTGAATGAAAGCTATGTTGTCAAAATCAAGACCTGAATATGGAATCTAATCCATAACATCAAAAGCAAATACAAGATCGTGGAACGTTGTGCATGTCGGGACAGGAGCACAGAAAACAAAGTAACCTATAATAATAATCTTTATTTGGATATAAAATAACATCCTTAAAAGAAGTGCCAAACCCAAAAGGACAAGAAACACCCACGCGACTCACTAAGTGTTTAACCAGGCGTGGTGCGTCCATTGGGGTGTGGGGGCGTAGCCTCCCCGCCCGCTCGCAGCCACCCGCAGCGACGGCGTTAAGTAAACTGAAACTGAATCAGTTCAGTTTACAGTTCAAAGTAAAGACGCCAAGGCAGGCGGGACTCGGGAGAACTGACATTCCAATCCTCATGTCAGTCAGCATGACATCACATCGCCCACCCCCTTCAGAGTCTGAAGGGGGTGGGCGGGGTGGCGTCATGTTGACTGACATGATGATGTCATGTCACCAGGGCAAGCAACACAAGTGCGCATGAGTGGGGACGGAGGGTGAATTTTTTACCCGTGCCCACTCATGCGCACTTGCGTTTTCACTTTTTTGCGCATGCCCATTAGGAGCCCATTAGGAGCCCTTTGGGCTCCCAATGGGCGTGCTCCGGGCGAAGAGAAACCTGTGCCCCAAGCGCCAGGATTGGCTGCGAGGGGCTGCCAGTTCTCATACGTGCGTGACGTGAGGTGCCAAGGGGTCGGTGAGCAGAGATGGCGCGGACCGGTCCAGCTATAAGGTAAGTTTCTTTTACTTCATATTATTTCATTCCCCGGAACACGATCCCCCGCGCGACTCCCCCCCCCCTGCGAGCCACGACTGATTCGAAGGGGTTAATTGTGGCAACACTTCAGGGAAGGAATGTTCAGCTCACACAGCTAGTTAGCATGATGCACATAGAGCACAACAGGGCCCCGAATAAAATCAACACTGCTCTGTAAAATATGCACTTGAAATAATGTTTCTCTAGCGTGCTCTATAAACAGAGAACAATTTAGGGCTGGCGGGTGAAATAATGTTTTTTATACTTATAAACAGGGAGTCTACCGCTAAAACTGAACAGTGGAGAAGGCAGCTGCTACGAAAGCTTGAGGGGTAAGAAGTAGGCAGTAGCAAACTGCCCAGTTGTCTATTCCAGCTATTTCTTGCTGCAAAATCCATGTGAATGGCGTGTCCGGTGGCTCCCAATCAAAGGGACAGACGCTGCATAGCTCCTAGAAACTGAGCTGCAGGTAGAGGCGGCCCTAAAATAACACCCACTAAACAAACGCATTCTATAGACTTTGTATAAAGATGTTGAAGGCTGTTGGTGTTCATCTGTGTCTTTTGTTAAGAGCAGAGTGTGTGTGTCCACCTGGGACGAGCCCCCACCTCATAAAATCCAGCAAATCTCCTGAAACTGGAATCCTCCCTCCCTCCACCCGCAGTGTGCACACAGCATGTGTGCTCTTGTGTAAATCTAAAACTGCAACAAAATAAATACAAGGAAAATAGTAGTGTCGCCGCATTCCTCCTGGGTATGGGATCTTGAGAGCTTGGACAGAGGAATCGGAGATAGGAAAGCAATGGAGGAGCGGGGCAAGGAAGACGAGGAGAGGTATTAAAGGATTGTGAGTGGGGAGAGAAACGAGGAAGTTGAGGAAAAGGCAGTGAAAAGAGCAACTTGGAGGGAGGGGCAAAAACTGGTGAACGTGACAAGATGATACAGATAGAAGGCAATAGAAAGAAGAGAATGTGTGCAGGGCAATCATAAGGGGGTTGAAAGAGAAAGCTAGGAAAGACAGTGCATTGGGACAAAGAACAAGCAGAGCAGGGTAAGGGAGACCAAATCATTTAAAATGAAGGCTAAGAGTGAGATTCTGTGATATTGGCTAATATGGATTCTGTGCCCTAATTGTGTCACTCAGAATATTAACTGACTATCATGGTGGAGTTGGTTCTGTACCAAAACGTTTTTGGATGTGTGTATTGTAACTTCTCTTTTCATGCACGGGGTTGACCCGACCGTTTCCTGGGACAGGCCCATCTGCTGTTAGATTTCAAATGACCAAGGTGGTAGTAAAATAAATGTTCCTGTTTATTTAAATAAATCAATGTTATATATTTTACTGGCATGGCAGCAATGGTGCTTTACACCACTCAGGGGGAAAGGCAGAGCATGGCATTGGAATGGTGTTTTATACACAGGGAAATATTGAAATGTGCGTGTTATTGTGTCATTTACTTATTAGGTGAAATGAGGACACTATCAAGAACATGAGGCTTATTCTAGCATTGCTAAATAGTACTTCAGAAACTGATATCAGATTAGCAAGGAATGCCGCCTTAAAACAGTAAGCAGGTCAATACTCCAGGAAAATATGTAATCTGAAGGGACAATGTGTGTCTCATAATGAAATACTGTGGACAGTGTCATCATGCTTTATCTGTGGTCTAAACAGTAACTCTGCTGTATGACATCTGACCATGCAAGAGCAACACTCAAGTGCAGTTATCAGAGCATTATTTGCAACAGCAATTGCTCCCTCTGTAGTACCAAAGCACAGTGAAGAACCGTATGGCACAGTGAATACTCACCTAGCACATTTAATTAGTGGTTTATTGAAATTTAGAATGGTTTATTCATGAGGCCTTGGAACTGATGATAGTTAGAGGGGAGGCAGTGACCTGTTTCTGTTTGGCACAGTGACTTCTGAAAGTCTTGAAAATGCACCATTTGCCCACTAATTTTTCAAAATTTTCTTGGGGGGGGTGACACCCCGAACCCTCCTTAGGTAGTTCGAGCTTGCCTGCTACGCTCGCTCGCCGCGGTGTGTCCCCCACTAATTTTACGCCTCACCACTTTCAAATGTCACCAGCCGCCCCTGTGTTTAACCCGAGCACATATAACAATGCAGCCCAACACATGACCCTGGCAAACAAAGAAACCGTGTGCGACAAGATTAGCAATTACTGGCCCTGCACCCTGGCCAGCAATAAAAGGGTATTGGAGGGGGCGTACAGGAATTTCCACATCTAAACCCCGCAGTGCATATATTTTGTAGTTAATGATTGGTGGATGGTTTGGGGAGACCGTGTGACCGGCCCGGCCTTGATACGCACGTGTATCGTGTGCCTGCGTTTCCTTCGAGACATCCTGTCATTCATTAACTGGATAAGAAGCAGAAGGCTGGAGCTGTGTGCATGCCTGTTTATTTTCCTTGCTTGACTTCCTGCCCCTTATCAGCCGCTGGATTACGATTCTACGCCGGCTGTCCACCCGCCATTCCCACTCGAACACTCATCGTTTTATTTGCAAAACAGTAAAAAAAAAAAAAAAAAAAAAATGGACAGAGCCCCCTCCCAGGTTGTTGCTGGGACCTGAAGTGACAGCGCCAGCCTGTGTCTCCCAATGGAGTGAAGGGACATCATCCACGCAAGATGGAGTGATTTTATCAGTCAGCTGGTGGGAGGCAGGCTGTAAAAGGAGAGGTCAGAGGTTATCACGGGGGTAAGAGGGGAGGGGTCAGAGCCCGGGGTGTTGTGAGCTCCCTCGCGCAGAGGCGCCTCGGCCGGCCAATCACAGAGCGCCTGTACCTGTGTCCAAGTTCGTGTGCGATGGTGAAGGCCAATGGCAGGCCGGTGTCCTCGTTGACGTTGCAGCTGCGGTGCGGCTGGCACATGCCGGAGACGTGGGACAGGCCCAGGGTCTCACAGGGGCGGTTCATGGCGGCGCAGATGTCCTTCCTGTGCTCGGAGGCAAACACAAACAGCAGCGTGACACAGAGCGCAAACACAGACTAATAAAAACACACACTCACACAGTATATATAGAGGTAAACAGGCAGAGCCGAGCCAAGAGTCAGGCTTGTACCATAGAGCCCTTTTACGAGCCGAGCCCTGAACATATTTGCTATGTAAATCATTCAACAAACATCACATACAATTAGATAAAGTCTCTCCAATATTCAACAAAGTGTATTTAACACGTGGGCGCTTTGGTATTAATAAAGCACATTGTAGCACTGCAGTGTGAAGAAGTATTTATCAAAAAGTGATCGTTTTATACAACTGGTAGTCTGAAATCCTATACATGAAAGTGCTTTCATAAGCGATAATGAAGAAAAAAGTGTTTTGGTGAAATGAAATATTTGCCTAATATCAAACAGCTTAAGCGAGGAAGCAGCGATTTATGGAGGTTATCTGGTTTCATTTTGTACAAATCAGTCAGTTAATGGTTATCTGTCTTCTCTTATGTTAAGGCTTTGTTTTTACCTCTTAGTGCATTTTTCATGCAGTTTTTAAAATATAGCACACACTCGACCTAAAGGTATTGGAGTGCTTTACATGAAGGCATGGGGAGAGTAAGTGATTTGCCAGAATTACAGGATGTTGACCTGAGGCTGAGATTTGAACCTGGTTCCCCAGTTCCACAGTCTGCAGCTTTGGATGTAAAGCCACACCCTGGGCAGAAGAGGGAAGGCAAACAGAAGCCACATGAAAGCTTGGCTCGTTATGGGTTCGAGATGCTAACAGAACCTTGAGTTGAGTCAGAGCCAGGCTTCAGGCTCAAGCCTGGCTCGAGCTTTGATTGGCGCGCCCATCTCGAAGCATATCTATGACCCGCATATGAAAAAAGTGTATGCAGGCGTATAAAACAAGTGTCCACAAGGCTGGTTTATGGAGAAAATATCCCAAATACTTTTTGTGAGGTTGTCATATCGCTCCATGTCAGGAGCACACAACATCTCCAATTCTACGCTTTCCTTTTACAAGGTTTTATTAGAAGCGTATGTCCAGTTATTTCAATAGAAGGGAATAAACCATCACTCTCGAAATGGACAAATGTATTCAATAAAAGCCCTAGTATAAAAACAGAGGGGTTATTTAGTTGTGGGCATTACTAACATAGCCAACCAGCGCAATGATCACCATCATGTAGAGGTAGAGGAGGAACTGTGTTTTCTGAGACACAGGAGCCACCTGAAACAACCTGTGAGTCCCTCAACTTCCAGCTAACATGGACGGGCCTTCTGAAGCCTGTCAAACATGTTATTTTCTTGTACATGATGGTTGTTCTAAAAACGATCACAGTCTTCCACACACTAGGAGAAAACTCCCAGCACGTAGAAATATTGATTTTATATTTTCTAAAAAGCAATCTTCCCGGTTTGGGTATTTATCTTTTGAAAAAAATACTTAGGGCTCTAGAAGGCCACTATGGCATAGCACACTTGCAGGTATTGATTTTTTTGCCTTTCCCTGGTCAGCAGAAGCACTTTGGGTGAAAAAGTCATTATACATGGGCAATCAACAGGTATATGCAAAGATTGGAAGATATGGAAGAGTTATGAATAATGCATGTCTGATAAACAGTTATGTGCAAGATGTGTATACAGAACAGGTTTAAAGTAGGGTGGGTGTAACTTACGTCATTTGCCGTAGTGTAACTAGGTGAAAATATAGCAAAATTATAAAAAAAGAGTGAAACCCTGCATTTCCTTGCAACCAAAATGGGTCCAAGGATGTATTCTGCAGTAAGAAAATAATGGTAAATGCAACAGAAAGCGAACAGTAGCAGCAAGCAGCCGCTCACGGTCTGGTCTTGTACTCTCCTGGTAGACACTTTTGCCCCAATTTACTCTAAATTACACAATTGGGCATGATTGTGTAAATTTCGGTAATTTCATGTCACAAGAGTAACGTGAAATTACTCTGATTATTCTAGCGTGATAAAAATTTTGCTCGGGCTAATTTAAAGTTGGCCTGCAGCTAAAGAGTTGCAGAAGCTTTAACAGAAGCAATGCACAGCTGTTCACCAGATAAGTCGGAATGGGTAATAATGCTCTGATGCATCCTGGGAACTGGAAGTGTATAATGATCCCATCAGATGGGGAGTAAATGTTCAAGGACCCTTCAGATGGAATCTAGAGTAGGCAGTAAATCAGTTAAAAAATTATCCAATCTGGGTCGAAACACTCCCCATGCATTCCTCTCCGAAAAGAAGCAGAAGGTCATTTGAAAAGGCGCCCGTGGTTGCTCAACCGCAGGGCAACACAATGCCAATCACATCCATGAATTCAATGCAGGAGAATAATGAACCTTGAAACGTGAGAGCCACTGCCCCACCCTGTGAGGATCATAAAAATATTAGTCAGTTGTTTTTTATAACTATCTATTGAGACAGTAGGCATATAATCCAGTCATCTGTTGGTTGTTTTAGAGATCTGTTGGAGGGCAAATGGATAGGAACAGAGACAGTGCTGTGTGCAAGGGTATGTACAGCGGAAGGATCTGGGAATCTGACCCATGAGCTGTCACATAGCCCCCCCTGGTTACCAAAACTGCCCCATTTAGGAATCAAGTGCAAGAGCTGGCACAGCCAAGCCTTACCTGGTTATCAAGACGGCCACGTCATGGTGCGTGGGGTGAGCATCGCCTTTAATGTTCGCCATCTTCTGCCATTTGCAGAAGCTCCTCAGGGTGTTGTCTGCATGGTGTGTGATCTTCAATTCATCCTGCCAAGGACAGAAGAAAGACCTCAGGTCTCACTGTCAAACAAGCGTCACTGCCAGACCCAAACAAACATCATTAACAAAGCGCCCTGAGCATCGGTGACACAGCCAACCAAGAATGAGTGACAGAACCACCAGAATATCACTGACCCCTGAGAATCATTGACAGAGCCAGGAGATAAGCGGTCTGTGTCAGTGAGAAGCAACAAAAGATTGTACTGGAAGAGTTAGAGACCAGAAACTGTCAGGTAAGAAGCAGAGAGAACTGAAAATGATTTTGAGAATAGTGAAAGTGAATCACCTGTAGCTAAAAGATCAAAGAGAAAAAAAGAGAAAAAGAAAGTATTCATCACCTGAGTGGATCTTATCTAGCAACAGTATGAAGAGTCAGATGTGGAAATTCTTGATCTAACAATTTGTAGTAAATTCATCTTTGAAGACGAACCAAAAGAAAAACCATCTTAAACTTTTATTTAGTCCTGAAGAACTTTGAGCTCAAATTTTAAATCTACAAGAATTGATTTATTTTGTTTTGTACCATATATATACAGACATAGGTAATAGGGTTTCCTGAATCTTATAAACGGAAAATCTTGATTTCTAATTTTGTATTTATTGATTTTTTATTCTTTATTTTGTAACCTTTAACACCTTTTTATTTTTCCCCATTAGAAGATGGCATACAGCAGATGCTGTCAACATTTCAGTATGTTTTTCTTGATAAAAATATTAATGATTCTAGCTGGCTTGAGTTAAGCCTGGTTTCTCTGGGTGTATATGTTTCTCCTTCACAAGGTGAATTAACTAACATACACAATGAAATAGAACAAATGAGGTTAATGAAATAGAACACATGAGGTTAACATATAGGGATAGATCAGTAGGGAATTATAGTGATAACATTTATTCAAAACTGTTACGGGTGTACATTAAGATAATGAGTGTTAAGGATTGTTAGGTATGTACATATCTTCCATCCTCAGCTGAATAGGGTGCAACATGGTTCCAGTGGCCTTTGTCGCATTGTTTATCATGTAAAGTTTCAAGTCTGTAAGATCTTTGTTACCTGAAGGTTAGATAACAAAGATCTTACAGACACCTGAAGGTTAGGCGTGCTGTCTGAGGGCAGAGAATGGAAGATTTGTACAATTTAAGGGATAGGTCTGCTGTCGGAGGCTGAATCTCAGTTCTGAGGACAGTGGTACAGTTTCAGCCAACAAATTCTGTGTAGTCTGAGGAATGTTAGTGCTGTCTAAGGCCTGAGATTATAATTTCTGCACAGTAAATGGGATTGCCTGCTGTCTCAACCAGTGATATTTGTGGAACCTAAGTGACAGAAACGTTATCCAAAACCTAAGCCGTTCACTTAAGGTTTTGTTCTGCTGTCCCACTGTGGGATATCCACGAAAGTTGAGGATCAGTGCCGCTGTTTGAGGAGGCCTGAACCTGTAATATCTTTGTAACCTAAGGGACTGTTGTGGCATCTTAGCCGGTGAGATCAGTGAAACATGAGGGATAATTTTGCTGGCTGCATGTAATGTCACAACTAACCTTAGATCCAAGATAGATATAACACCACCTACTGCATTACCTCTTCACCCTCCAGCAGGATCAGACGCACTATCACGATATTAATGGGATTCCCGATGCTCGGGTCATGAAACAAACCAGCAACCTGTAAAATCCAAGGTCAAAATGTAAGAAACAAGAGACAGCAAAGTAAACCCAAACAACAGTCAGCCAAGTAAAGGCTCATGTACCATTGGAGAAAGCATTAAAGGCACACTCGCCTGCAGGATACCCTGAGAGGAGGAGCTGGATATCAGGGGGTACAGCTGTAGTGTAGTTCCTATTATCCCAATAGGCTCTGCGCATTGGAATAATATCTTCAATAGTATAGACCTAGGGCAGAGGTTAACTAGGTCTTCTACTGACGATATTAGACTTAAAGTTTTTGGTTTTTCCAGCTAGCTCAGAGTTCACTAGAAACTTTCTCGAATAGGCAAGGAGGAGTTTAACTTCCTTGGATAGACAAGAAGGGATTTAGTTTCTGACAACCATAGAACATGACAACTTTGCTCTCCCCTAATCAAGAGTGTATCTCTAGAGTCGTGTGAAAACAAAAGACAACTTATTTTACTCAGTCAGTACGTGCATTCTTAGTTTCACCAGATTGTAGAGAAAAGGAAGAGACGGGCGTGTTCAATAAAAGATGGTATTTATTGATCAGTCTCTTTTCTCGTACAAGAGAAATGAATCGATATTATTGCGATGCTTATGGTTAAGTAAAGTGCATACAATAAAAGCAGAAGTATAAAATAATACTGCAGAAGCATTGATATGGTTTCTAAGCCATATGATATTTAAAACTGATAAAATAGATACATACTTATATACATTTGACTAATCGTACTCAACTGGTGCTTCTAACCACGCCTACCCCAGTGTACCTGACCTAAGCCTAATACGTGGGCGGGAGTAGATAAGTAGCAGTTTAAGTTAAGTTGGAGTCCAACAAGGGCCTTATACATCGGCTGCAAATCGTGCAGAATGCTGCTGCACGTTTTGTCCTAGACCTCTCTAGGGCCTCTTCTGCTACTACTGCGAGGAGAGACCTCCACTGGCTGCCTATTCAGCACAGAATTTACTTTAAAATTCTGTGTCTGACCTACAGAGCTCTTGAGGATGGACCTAAAGGCGCTATCAGCTCCCTGCTTACCCGTTACCATCCTACAAGGTGTCTTCGCTCTTCGGGACTACTCCAGCTTGTTGACCCTCGTTTCAAGCTCACCAGATGGGGAGCCAGGGCCTTCTCTGTCGCTGCCCCCCAGCTCTGGAACATCTTGCCTATGGAGATCAAGACCCTACCCTCTTTAGTGTTGTTTAAAAAGGCCTTGAAAACGTGGTGTTTTTCAAGAGCCTACACAGGCTGAACTGCAGGGTTTCTGCTATGAGCTGGCTCTGGAATTAGGCGCCTTGACGCCCATTGGGCTAAGTTTGCGCACGATAAGACCCCCTTTATTATTATTATTATTATTTATTATTATGTTTGTTTTGCCAAGTGACTGACTCAAGAATTCTCTGCAAGGGGTTATTCAGTTCTGTACCTGAGATCTAGAATGGTTTAGGGCTGGTATCTCTCGTCTCTGGTCTTGATATTCCAGCTGCCTGCGAGGGCCGCTTGGAAGCGCCGGAGCTGGATTTCTCGGCAGGAGAAAAGCAGCGTCTCGTTCTCAGCGCGTCAGGAAGGCGGGGCAGCGCGTGTGGGCTTCGCTCTCTGCTGGGCTCCTCAGCGCGTCTCGCTGCTCCGATCTCGTCACCACCGCGTGTGTTTGCTTAAGGCAATGTCGGTAATATTTATACCTGTAAGGTGTCGAGATTGACGTAAGGATGGACATGGATACGTCAATAAGGATGTCATACGAACGGGCTTGTTCGCACATTCTTTTGCTGAAGTTCTCGGTGAAATCAAAACAATGGCCGCAGGGATTTTCCCAGGTTGTCATAGGTTTGATTTGTTTTGAGAACTCCGTATGCCTTATCAGGGGCTGGAGGAATAGTGCTTGTCTAATTAGATGGCATGCGTTATTACCTAATCAGATAACACGTTTCTGTGCCGTGGTGTGGCTTAATCAGATAACGGTTTTTTGCACCGTGGGTTGGCTGCTAGTTAATTATGAACCAGAACAGGGTCAGGAATAGGGGAATCGATACAGAACCTATAGGAATACATCACACAGCAAGGGGGAGTCAGTGATAATGCTGAAGACGGAATGCCAGTGGGAGAAGCCTCTAATCTTTCTGGTGTTAGTTTTTTTCTCTCTCTTCTCCCCCCCCCATTCAATCCTCCATCCAACGTACTCTTTTTCCTTTGTTCTACCTGTCAGCACACGATTGGATGCTTGTGCTGAGAATGGGTTTCAGATGGAGCAGGAAATATCACATAACTTTAACAAAAGTTCTCTCCTCTCTAGATTACAGGGGTGTTCAGTGTTGATCCACAAGGTCTGTAGCTATGCCTAATTTTCTGGATACCAATAAAATAAATTAAAAAGGAATTTGAATGAGAATCATTTAAATAGTCAATGATTATGTTGAAAATCTGGCATTGGTCCAACCTTCTTGAATAAACATTCATCACAAGTGTTCTAGTACATCCTGGATACGTCAATAAGGATGTCATACGAACGGGCTTGTTCGCACATTCTTTTGTTGAAGTTCTCGGTGAAATCAAAACAATGGCCGCAGGGATTTTCCCAGGTTGTCATAGGTTTGATTTGTTTTGAGAACTCCGTATGCCTTATCAGGGGCTGGAGGAATAGTGCTTGTCTAATTAGATGGCATGCGTTATTACCTAATCAGATAACACGTTTCTGTACCGTGGTGTGGCTTAATCAGATAACGTTTTTTTGCACCGTGGGTTGGCTGCTAGTTAATTATTAACCAGAACAGGGTCAGGAATAGGGGAATCGATACAGAACCTATAGGAATACATCACACCCACTCCACGCTGACTATGTCCATATTTACAAGATCTAGGCATTGTAAATATACTAGTAGAGCATGTGTATACCGTACCACCCCAAAATACATCCATATGTATTTTGAAAACATGAAATATACGAGAAGATATATATATGCATTATATGCACTCATGCAGTATAATAATGCTAAATAAATCACGCATATTCATACATCATTAATAATAAAATATGAAAATTACACATGAAATGGCTCTTAATACAGAAGAAAAAGTGCGAGACCATTTCATCACAAAATAAAATATTTATGAACAGGCCAGAGGGCAGCTAATGACTCTAAAGGTCCTAAAATAGAAATATAGTTCTCTAAGAATAGTTTCTACTTTAAGCAGAAGATAAGTGTCCCGAAAAATTGTAAAATATTTTTGGGGCCGCTAAAAAATTATGTTCCGCTGTCCGTAAACTGGAGAAAATTGTTCACGATACTTTATTATCAAAGTTGAAGGCCAAATTCAGGGTGTTGGGAACGCCTTGTGCTAGCTTGCTCAAAAGTCATTATTTCTGCTCTGGTGAGAACATCATATCATTTAGACTCTCGAAAAAGCTGTCAACAGCTTCCTGTGAAAGTTCCATTAACTCGGAAAAAGATGTTACCATGCATTCATAAGCATGATTGCCTTCATTGATGTTTTGATCAGCATAGCTGACAGAAGGTCGTACCTGATCGATGCTGCTTTCATCTTGAACCTCACTACCCCTCAATCGTAGTGGTGAAGTTTCCACCAATGCCGTCATCAGGATTGGTAGCCGCTGGGGACAGCACAATGCATGAGCCGTGACCGGACCCAACAAAGTTTCTGCATCCATTGGCGCATCCGATTGTAGCGTCAGACAGGTGTCCAACACGCATTCGTCTCCGCATAGCAAGCACCTTAATACAGGTAAAACACAGCTTTGCCACATTGGTCTAAATGAAAGAAACCAAGTCATGTTCAGGTCTCTAAGCTGGGACAGTCCAAGGATTTTAGATATCCGGTCCCGGTATCCAATGGCTAGGATTGTTTCTTCCCTTGTCGCAGGTGTTTTGTCTGTGACACGGTTTGCCATAGCGAAATAACAGGATCAAAAATAGGATTCCTGCCACTAGTCCCAAAAGGAGAGGAAGTCCACCAAAGATGGAATGGACAAAGTCTGGAAAAATACCTAGAATGGCTTTAAATGGTGTTAGAGCCCCCGAAAACACTGTCTTAAATACATTTGAGACTCCACTGGTATCAGAAATATTTAAGATTTCGTTCAGGATTTCTGCGAAATGTATTGGGGAATTAGTTGATAACAATGAATGAATCTCTGCCGTTGTCCTTGCAACTTGGAGATCATACGTTTCTTTTGATGACGTGAGCCTGGTCGGCGTCTGAAGGAGCACAGTTTTCATTCTGCTTAAAGTATCAACTCTAATGGAAGACATTTTCAAATTCGGCCATAACCTTGCCTCCCTGTCTGGCATTGCGCTGGGGAACAATACTCGTTCACAGCACATGACCTTCGCAGTCGTACTTATGAGATAAGGTATTCCGGGCACCAAGCTACAACATCTGCGGTCTACAATTATAATGTAACTCCCGTTCGATAGTCTCCTAAAGAATGGTTCTATTTGTGCCGCAGGTGTGCCTAGCTGGTGACATGAAAGGTTATTTGAGGACCCTTCACAGGCTCCGTGTAAACTAATACCATTACACAGAAGTGTACCGCTTAGTGACATGGCACGATTATCGCCACTAAGAAACACTTCCCGGCCTTTATTACTGACACAAGCATGTGAATAGGGCAAGTTCCATGTTGACTTAATGTACCCTTTACCCAATTTTTCGTACATGCCAGCCTGTATATATTTTTGGCAGTATTGAAACCTGAAAGTAGATAATGGAATATTAATTATTCCATGTATTATCCACTCACTGACAGGTCGTTCTGACATTGTCAATGGTAATCTCTCGAGTTTCTCAATGCTCAGGATTGTATAATCAGCACCCTTCTGTGCCATACTGATTTGTTTATCAGTAAGGTTAAAGATATTGAACAGTGACGTTGTGTTGATTAAACGCCAAGGCACATAGCCTGAACGCAGATTTTGTAACGTCCAGCCAAGTTGTACAATAGAACGCAATTGGGACTGACCGTGTTGTAGTAACAGTAAGTCTTGCGATATTATGTCGATTGCTGAAGACACAATGCTGTCCAAAGAGTATATTCTGGAGGACAGAGTCATTAACCCATTGTCCACTACAGAAAGTGATTTTTCCAAATTGATACGGTCAATTTCCCGTATTTTCTCTGATGTTTCAATTTGAGTTATTTTCCAGGCTTCGTTATAAGCTGCATATACAGAGGCTGCTATGAAGCGTTTTTGACGCTGTTTGCGTGGTCCCATAATGAAATCACGCAAGTCAGCACCATCAGTAAGTAAAGTTAGGTGTTGCTTAATTTCTGACAGTGTGGATGTTTGTAGCCATTGAAGGCAGAGTTTGCCCACACTGTACGTGGTAATTATCCCTGGGTGTTGTCTTTGGGAATATCTAGGGTCTGGCCTGGTCAATTTGAACCCCTGGATTTTGTTCAGGAATCTGTCTTGACAGTTATTAGTATCTGTGGGCCAGATCAACCACTTTTTCCAATCTGGATGTGTTCTGTTTTGACTTAATACATGGTTTACGTCTATCTCCTCATCTGTAGAGCTATTACTGTTCATTGTTGGCTTTGGAATAGACGGTTTGTTTAAATCTTTGATTTTGGCTAGGCCAAGACAGGTAGTCTGTTGAATAGTGTCATTCAAAAATATAATTTGTTCTGGGATCATGCAGGCTCTAAACAATGATTCTATACCTTGTACTTGCCATTCCTTTGTACCCCTAACACTTTTTACTTCAACATTTTTGTCCCAGTAATCAAAACCAAATGTACTCATTTGCTCAAAAAATGAGTCTGAATATATCAATTTAGTGTTTGTAAGCATGGTCTTCGTACCTGTCTTATTTGATAATTTGAAATAAAATGTTTCTGCATTACTTGTGTTGAACCCTGAAAAATATGAATATTTGTCATAAAAAGTTCTTGAGCTACCTTTTGGAGGGGTTGCACAGTGTTCCCATTGATTATAATTCAAAACATTTCTAGGTTGTGCAGATTTATGCAGATAATGATTACTATAGTGATTATAGCAGAACATTTTATCATAATTAGATGAACCCTGCAAATAATCATGTTTTGTAAATTTAGCAGACATCATATTATTAATGCTTTCAACGTCCCAATCATCAGCAATTGAGCTTGGTTTTACAAAGTCACTCAATGAGATCTTGATTTTATGTGGATATTTCAGGATTTCAACCGGACCATAGATTTCATAATCAGTTTTGTCCCATGCTACACCGCCTGGTATAGGATTGGCTGTGAAGTTTACTGAAGAAAGTTCTCTTTTCTCGACGTGCGAGGACGTGTGTGGTTTGAGGATCAAGTTGATTTTCTGGCTTGCTGTGTCCATTTTAGCATATTTTCCCTCAATGAAGTGTCCCAAACATAGTACCATGATGAGCCAAAGTATGAGGATAAGTGCACATAAGGCCACCCAGAATTCTATCCACGGAGAAATCAGATAGGTTTCTTTCAGATGTTGAAAAAGTTCCTTAGCTTTATCTTTAAAGGTTTTTGTTGATGTTTGTTCCTTTGATTCACTCAGGTTTTCAGATGAATCGCTGAAGTTGATGAAGTAACCGGATGCCGTTCTGTCTATTGTTCCAATTGCTTCAGGATTGATATTTGCTTTATCAGTGTGTTTTGTTGCAGCAGCATAGTCATTTGTTACTTCATTGTAGATTGGTTTGTCTCTGCTAAATGTTTTTATTTGGGTTTTTAGAGGTTTAAGTTCCATAGCATTGTTGCATAGTCCTTGTTGTTGTTCTTTTGGCATTTCAAATGTGAGTAGCCTCTTAGATTGAACCTCTGTGTTTGTAGCAAACCTTGGTGTTCTGCTACTTATCGGGAGTCCACTTGGCCTACTGTTTGTTATCGGCCATATGATTGTGGTTTTATCAGGTCGATTGATACAACCCTGTTCTCCTTTTTACCAGCAAGTGGCGGTAGTACTACTGATCTTGTCCCGTTGATGGACAAGACAGGAACTGCTTTTCTGTTAGAAGGCCCAAATTCCTTCTTTACCGCGATCTTTTCTCTGACTAGATCCCCGACTTTTGGAATCCAGACAGGTCTTGCTGGGACAGGTGGTTTTTCTTCAATGGTCGTTGGCTGTTGTTTCAACTTTATGTTGCTCAGGTCTTTCCTTGTTTCGTTTAAGTCCTGTAAAATAGCCAAACGATCTTTGATATCAAAGCTTTTTTCTTTAACCACTGAAGTCTGACTGTCAAGATCTAAGACCATCATTCTAGTTCCAAACAATAATTCGTACGGACTGAATCCCCTCAGAGAATTTCTTGGCAGGTTATTTAGACTACGTTGGACACTTATTAGATGTTTGACCCACCCAGCTCCCGAACCTAATACCTTCGCTGTTATAGATTGCTTTATGTCTTTGGTTTTTTCTTTACACCATCCCGTATCCCTCAGGAAGGAAGTGAGAAGAGTCCCGCTATGCTATGCTCATCTGGCCTTGCTTCCCCATCAGCTTGAAGGCTAAAGGGAATACATTAGTCAAAACGTAGCATGCTCCTAGCGTATATGCCATTATAGAGTCGCAAATCTTTTTATAACAGTCCAGACGTCAGTCGAGCGCTGGGGTCCTACATCATGAGTGTAAATTAGTCTTTATGTGTTAATATAACGCTTTTTTAGTGATGGGTACTTTTTATTCTTGTTGTGTTTCTGGAGCGAAGTGCCATGGTAATAGTCCTCCTCGCTCGCCACTGCGATCTCTATTGCAGTCTGGGCAGTTCTTTACAAAGATGTGATGATGCAGGCTCATACCTGGCCACCAGTACACTGATTGTAATTCTTTCAGAGAATCTTTCTGTTTAAGGTGTCTGAGACCCTCACCCATATGTGCGTCAGCTATTAACAAGCCTCTCCTGTCCGTGTTTGGAATCACTCTATCCCCCACTCCAGGGATTCGAGCAAAAGGAACGGAGTTTGCATCGATTATGTATGTATAGTTGAGTGGATAATTGATCGGTAGCGCCGAACAGTCGCTTTTTGATGACGTTTTTACTGCCAGCACTGTTTTACCGTCAATGTATTTTACTGCACGCTTTTTCTTGACTACGGAAGCCGATTCAGTTGCTCCCGTTGTGGCTTTCTCAGCCAATTAATTCCCTGCAACGTGAACGCCATCACGCTGATGACTCACTGAATGTATCACGTGAGTTTTTGGTAGTTCTTTCTGTAAAAGAGCTACTTGTTCCCAAAGCACTTTTTGCTTTATTGTTGCACCTGTGTCATCTTTGTAACCGTTTTGTATCCATTTCTGTAAATCGTTATTGTATGATTTGACGCAGTAATACGAATCGCACACTATAAGTGTCGGGAATTCGCGATCGGCATTATCTAGCGCCATTTTTAACGCTATAATTTCAGTTTGTTGTTCTGAATTATTGTCCACTGAGTGTGTTTTTGTAAGTAGAGGTCTTAATTTACCTCCGCGCCACACTTCTTTTACAATTTCGCATGTGGCCTTGTAAGCCAGCTCTCCCCAAACTGAGGGTTGAGCATGCCCGTCTGTATGTATTATACAGGCGTATTGTCGTAAAGGCAGAATGTCGATTGGCAGAGGGTATGTCATTTCATATTCTAGATATTTTAATTCCTTTAATTCTGGATCAAGGTAGTATTTTACTCTGTCCGTTGTAATTGAATTCACCCATTGTATCCATTCTGGATTCAATGCTGTTGTTGGTAAATTACATGGGGTTGTTAATGCCTCAAAGGCTGACTCCGCTGTTCTGACTATGATACGTCTAACGTCAGCGTTGTCTTTTTCTCTTGCTATAGCCGTTTGAACTGCATGAACAATGTTGTCTTTAATACTGAACTTCTTTTCAGCTTCTGTGTACAAGTGTGATTTGTATGCAATTGGTACCTTTTCTCCCTCATGAGAGGTCAGGTATGTGAATCCGCATCTTCCTGGGATGACTCGAATCACAAGATTACGTGTGTTATCACGTGTTTCTAATTTTGTTTTAATTAGCATGTCTGTTTGTAAAGATCTCAAAATTTCTGTGTGTTTTTGAGTCCAATTGATTCTTTTAAAATCTGGTTTTATTAGATCATAAAGGGGTTTGACCCTTTCTGCGTAATTTGCAATGTATGTTCTTCCGAAATTTAGGAAACCTAGAATTGATTGTAAGTTTTTTAGTGTTCTAGGAGCTTGGAGTACAGCACATTTCTCTAGGAAATTGTCAGCCAGGCTTTTGGCTTCACTTGATAATTCATATCCTAAAAACAGGACTGTTAGATGGGCAATTCTTGATTTTTTAAAGTTGAATTTGTAGCCCTCTGCTGCGAACCCAAGTATTATGGTGTTCACTCTCTTCAAGTGAGTATCCAAGTCATCATCTGTTAGGTAAATGTCGTCGACATATGATATTGCCTCGTCATCGTATGTTTGTAGTAATTCTGTTACTCTCTTTGAGAATAATCCTGGGCTGTTCTTGTGCCCTTGGGGTAAACGGCAGAAACTTTTTTGCGAGCCATTTACCGAGAATGCAGTCAAATATCTGCTCTCTGGTGCTATATTTTGACAAAAGAATCCATTAGAGATGTCTAATGTTGTTTTGTATTTTTTGCGCACTATGTTATTCATTAGTGCAGCACTATGTGAGTTTTGTACTGCAAAGGTTTTGCAACATGAGTTAAGGTGTCTGTAGTCCAAAACTAGACGATATGAGTTGTCTGGTTTGGAGACAGGAAACAAAGGATTGTTCATTTGTGAGGTGCAAGTTTCAATCACCCCCTGGTATTCAAGTTGATCTAGGATCTCTTTTTTCCTGTTTTTTAGCTTCTTGCTTAATTGGGTACTGCCTCTGTGCAGTAGGTTGTGATTTTAACTGGATTTTGTGAGGAGGAGAGTCCTCATCCCATCCTACATGATTTTTATATAAAGCAGGAGCTTGAGCTACTGCCCACTTTCTAGCAAGTGTATATTTTTTATGAATTGGAATATGATTTGAGAAGGCAGGCATAATTATTTCTTCGCCATGAGGGCACTCCCTGACAAACTCGGGTGGCCAGTCTCGTTCAGCTAGAAGGATGTCATAGCCCTGGGAGAGATTATCCCAAAAGAGACCCCTTATTTTTCTAGTCTTATCCCCCTCTATACGTAATGTTATTTCATATATTTTGTGAGGTTTGCTAACTCTGGTGTCTGCAGTTTCCACTTGAATGTATTCATTCGTGTCCACTGTCTCCAGATGATTCATAAGGACTTTGCGAGCTATGCTCACTTCTGCTGCGCTGTCTAGCATTGTCTGAGC
The DNA here is from genome assembly GCF_964261635.1 of Lissotriton helveticus. Classification (NCBI taxonomy): domain Eukaryota; kingdom Metazoa; phylum Chordata; class Amphibia; order Caudata; family Salamandridae; genus Lissotriton; species Lissotriton helveticus. Next base: position 1,932,208,633 of record NC_136061.1, read on the forward strand.
CCATTCTCCGTTTTTCAGCTGTGTCCTCAGTATTCTCGGCATCTTTGACTACTTTAATACTGGCTACCTTCTTTTTTGGAAATTGTAACTTTTTATTTGGATGAGCAGGTTCCTTGTCTTTGGACTTGACGTGCTCTTCCCTGTGTTCTGATCGTCCTCTTCTTTCCGATTTCTGCGAGGAAGTCTGAAAAGATTGAGAGGGACGTGTATCATTATCTTGATATCTATCAGGTTTCTTTATATTATCCCTATTTCTAAGGTTGTATTTTTTCCCAGAGGGCTCACTTTGGGGAGACCTGCGTCCTTGGTTCGGAGATCTTTCTCTCCGCCGAGGAGACCTTCCTCTGGACTGGAATCTTTTTTCTTTAGGATTGGATTGTTTGTTTCCATCCCAGCTCTTTTTTTGAGTGTTTAAATTATTTTTAATAAATATCTTTTCAGGACTTTCAATCAGTTGAGGTTTTACCGGTATTCCACCCAGACTATCCCTTCCTAGTTCTTCATAGGATTTCTCTATGATTCTGGCAATTTCAGTTGGTTGGTCTGCTATGTCTGTCTCTTTTAACCTTTGGCGGATCGCCACGTTTGCTGCTTCTCCTTTCATGTTGGCTAATAATATAGCCGAGACCTGCTTGAAGTCTTTCAGTAATTTCATACCAAGAGTTAAAGCGGGTTCTGGACCATATTCATCTTGAATTTGTTTTAGCACATCTGGTATTACTGACATGGATGGTACACCATGTGTTTTTGTGTATATGGAAGCAAAGACTGTACCCCAAGTGTCACAGACCTCCACGTGTGGTGCGATTCCCATTGGAAGACAGATAGTCAGAATCCTGTGTTTATCTACAGGGGTGGTGTCTAGAAACACCGCCTCTATTTGAGTGATTTTTTGTGCTAGCCAGAAAGGTATTTGTTCCCGTTTTGCAGGTACTTTACCTAGACAGGACTGTATGTTCTGTGGTGTAATTTTATTTGTGTTACCCTGATGAGGGGTCAGCTGTGGAATTTTACTTGCTGGTTGGATTGTTGAAGTCCGCATTACATATTGGACTAATTGTCTATGTATTTTGATTAGTTGTTTTAGCTGTATTAGAAGCTCTGCTGCAGACATTTCTTCAATGTCTGGATGTGGTGTATATCCGGCTAGGACCGGCCACGTTGCTCCTGGTCTACCTAGTGGACCGAGCCTGGTGATGTGATTATTATGTTTTAGGGCGCCATCAAACAAGAGCAGGCGCTCTTGGAATTTGAGTGGTACTTCCACCTCCTCGAAAGGAGTGTAGGTATCCGGTGGTTCCTTTATTTTATAATAGTGGAACTCTTTTGTTGCAGCGTTTGCTGCTGGGAAGTTCATCCATGAATAGAATACCTCTGTCTGCCGATATTCGTGTGCCTCAATTACGAATATGACTGTACCACCTCTCGATGTCAGTCCATTTTCTATAAGTTTTAAAGTTATAGATTTTCTTATGTTGACCGGGATGAGTTTTATATCCGGGTCATTTTGTAGCAGAGTATTATCAGCTGCTAGGAGTTAAGCTGCTAGTCTAGCTGTCTCCCTTTCATCATCACTGTCTACCATTTTACCGACAGGAAGGTTATTCTGTTTGTTTGCAGATCAGGTTTCTATGGAAACAAAGATTAGATGCACAATATTTTGGAACAGTGTATCCTTCAACGTTGAATAAACCAAGAACCATACATAGGAGTCTCCTCCTGCGAGGTTTGGCGGATATGACCTTTCACCCACTCCAGATGTCTTTGGAGTATTATGGGAAAAAAAGGGGTTCTGTGTGAAAAAGCACGACTGAGTTACTCTAATGTCTTGCGTTAGTTTTATCGCTTGGGCGTCATGTAGTGTAGTTCCTATTATCCCAATAGGCTCTGCGCATTGGAATAATATCTTCAATAGTATAGACCTAGGGCAGAGGTTAACTAGGTCTTCTACTGACGATATTAGACTTAAAGTTTTTGGTTTTGCCAGCTAGCTCAGAGTTCACTAGAAACTTTCTCGAATAGGCAAGGAGGAGTTTAACTTCCTTGGATAGACAAGAAGGGATTTAGTTTCTGACAACCATAGAACATGACAACTTTGCTCTCCCCTAATCAAGAGTGTATCTCTAGAGTCGTGTGAAAACAAAAGACAACTTATTTTACTCAGTCAGTACGTGCATTCTTAGTTTCACCAGATTGTAGAGAAAAGGAAGAGACGGGCGTGTTCAATAAAAGATGGTATTTATTGATCAGTCTCTTTTCTCGTACAAGAGAAATGAATCGATATTATTGCGATGCTTATGGTTAAGTAAAGTGCATACAATAAAAGCAGAAGTATAAAATAATACTGCAGAAGCATTGATATGGTTTCTAAGCCATATGATATTTAAAACTGATAAAATAGATACATACATATATACATTTGACTAATCGTACTCAACTGGTGCTTCTAACCACGCCTACCCCAGTGTACCTGACCTAAGCCTAATACGTGGGCGGGAGTAGATAAGTAGCAGTTTAAGTTAAGTTTGTTTTGCCAAGTGAATGACTCAAGAATTCTCTGCAAGGGGTTATTCAGTTCTGTACCTGAGATCTAGAATGGTTGAGGGCTGGTATCTCTCGTCTCTGGTCTTGATATTCCAGCTGCCTGCGAGGGCCGCTTGGAAGCGCCGGAGCTGGATTTCTCGGCAGGAGAAAAGCAGCGTCTCGTTCTCAGCGCGCCAGGAAGGCGGGGCAGCGCGTGTGGGCTTCGCTCTCTGCTGGGCTCCTCGGCGCGTCTCGCTGCTCCAATCTCGTCACCACCGCGTGTGTTTGCTTAAGGCAATGTCGGTAATATTTATACCTGTAAGGTGTCGAGATTGACGTAAGGATGGACATGGATACGTCAATAAGGATGTCATACGAACGGGCTTGTTCGCACATTCTTTTGCTGAAGTTCTCGGTGAAATCAAAACAATGGCTGCAGGGATTTTCCCAGGTTGTCATAGGTTTGATTTGTTTTGAGAACTCCGTATGCCTTATCAGGGGCTGGAGGAATAGTGCTTTTCTAATTAGATGGCATGCGTTATTACCTAATCAGATAACACGTTTCTGTGCCGTGGTGTGGCTTAATCAGATAACGTTTTTTTGCACCGTGGGTTGGCTGCTAGTTAATTATGAACCAGAACAGGGTCAGGAATAGGGGAATCGATACAGAACCTATAGGAATACATCACACAGCAAGGGGGAGTCAGTGATAATGCTGAAGACGGAATGCCAGTGGGAGAAGCCTCTAATCTTTCTGGTGTTAGTTTTTTTCTCTCTCTTCTCCCCCCCCCCCCCATTCAATCCTCCATCCAACGTACTCTTTTTCCTTTGTTCTGCCTGTCAGCACACGATTGGATGCTTGTGCTGAGAATGGGTTTCAGATGGAGCAGGAAATATCACATAACTTTAACAAAAGTTCTCTCCTCTCTAGATTACAGGGGTGTTCAGTGTTGATCCACAAGGTCTGTAGCTATGCCTAATTTTCTGGATACCAATAAAATAAATTAAAAAGGAATTTGAATGAGAATCATTTAAATAGTCAATGATTATGTTGAAAATCTGGCATTGGTCCAACCTTCTTGGATAAACATTAATCACAAGTGTTCTAGTACATCCTGGATACGTCAATAAGGATGTCATACGAACGGGCTTGTTCGCACATTCTTTTGTTGAAGTTCTCGGTGAAATCAAAACAATGGCCGCAGGGATTTTCCCAGGTTGTCATAGGTTTAATTTTTTTGAGAACTCCGTATGCCTTATCAGGGGCTGGAGGAATAGTGCTTGTCTAATTAGATGGCATGCGTTATTACCTAATCAGATAACACGTTTCTGTGCCGTGGTGTGGCTTAATCAGATAACGGTTTTTTGCACCGTGGGTTGGCTGCTAGTTAATTATGAACCAGAACAGGGTCAGGAATAGGGGAATCGATACAGAACCTATAGGAATACATCACACAGCAAGGGGGAGTCAGTGATAATGCTGAAGACGGAATGCCAGTGGGAGAAGCCTCTAATCTTTCTGGTGTTAGTTTTTTTCTCTCTCTTCTCCCCCCCCCCCCATTCAATCCTCCATCCAACGTACTCTTTTTCCTTTGTTCTGCCTGTCAGCACACGATTGGATGCTTGTGCTGAGAATGGGTTTCAGATGGAGCAGGAAATATCACATAACTTTAACAAAAGTTCTCTCCTCTCTAGATTACAGGGGTGTTCAGTGTTGATCCACAAGGTCTGTAGCTATGCCTAATTTTCTGGATACCAATAAAATAAATTAAAAAGGAATTTGAATGAGAATCATTTAAATAGTCAATGATTATGTTGAAAATCTGGCATTGGTCCAACCTTCTTGGATAAACATTAATCACAAGTGTTCTAGTACATCCTGAGTAATGAGCGCAACTTGTCAAAACTTGTTTCGCCTTCTAATAGCAACACCTAATACTGATTTAACGAATCTCAAAATAATTTTCGTCAGGATATCCTGCTCTTAGGCTGCAGGCACCTGCTCCAAGTGTCATGAGTCAGAGATATAAAAAACCTCCACCCCTCCAACGTACCAAACCCCTTCACATCCTGCATATTTAACAATTGCTCAGCAGAAGGCAGATTTGATTGATTTGGACAACCAATCAGTTCATTAGATGAGCATTAAGTATCAGGGCTCGACACCACTATATCCCTCTGAAAATCAATAAAATGCTCATATGCCCAGAATGCATGTGTTTCAATTGCCCTAACCTTTATGGCAAGTACTTAAGATTTAAACTATTTATTGGTTGAAAAGTGGTTCACATCAGAATTGTAAGTATCACTCTGAGCTCCAAAGTATTGTGCGGGTTTGAAAACATGTGGGAACATTCATTTGAGCTCTTCTTTAAAAAGTATGTGCTAGGGAGACTTTTAAAGAAGGAAACTTGGGAATTACTTAACTTGGAGGTTGTTACTTTATAAATAAATACATTTATAAATAAAATCCCTTGCCTGACCTAACTCGATATACCGTCTTCGAGCACTCATTCTTTTATAGTTTGAGATTATAACATTATAGAACCTTTTAATATAGCACTTATTTATGCACATTAAGCACTTTCATTATGTGCTGTTTTTGTAAAATTATAAACTATGGCTGTGATAATAATGATATAAAGTGGTGTGACAATTTTGCTAGTTACTTAAATTGGGCGTAATACTGTTGTCAGGATCTATGGACCGAATAGAGTTATATGGGTGTTGTTTGGAATATCTCTTTATTCCAAAGACTGGATGTAAACAATAGATAAAACCCAAATCCTCTGGAGAGCTACCATCCGTTGTCACTTTTTATGTTGAAGTTTGTGACTAATTTATCACGGGCATTTAGTGCACCCAATTGTTTTTTTCTTATCTGAATTAGGTTCGAAAAGATTAGGTGGTGATATGTAATATATGTTGGGTATATTATTATACACTTATCAGAAGTCATGGTAAATTAATAGATATCCTTAACTTCTAGCACCTCCAATTTGGCAGCATTGGTTTTTATGTCACAGAGTGCTCAACGTAAATCAGAATAGTCCTCTTGTGTTTAGCAACTGGCAAAGTGACACCCAAGTTAGATGCCGTACAAGGGATACACAAGTACTCTCCTTAGTAATCCCTATTCTCTACAACTATATAATAAATCTGTTTTGACTATCTCGTGTTAATATGGGATCGTAAAGCTTCCATAAGATGTTTTAGCAAGTATGGGTGCTTATTAGAAGTGATTGTGGTGTTTAATGTTCAAGGGATGATGAGACCAAAAGGCTCTGTAGGCGACGGGGTTGATGGTTGAGTGAAACATTGAAAGAATTATCATGTGCAAAGTACTGATGTTTAGGTGATGATTTGCTGTTTATGTGCACCATATTTATTACTGACTCAATAAAACACACAATCTCTTTGAACTTTAAGAAGTTTTTGGTATTTTTAGATGGTTACCCAACCTCTGCCAAAATGTCCATGTATTATAGATTTAAATGCAGGTGATGTTGAAACAAAATTTGACATACTAAGTGGATAGCTATATCACCCTTTCTTTTTGCTTGGCTTTCTGGCTAGCCTAGTGTTTCTCAAGGTGTACTAACACAGGTAAATCATATACAATTGACTCTTTCTTCCTTAATTAGGCCCTTATCTTTCATATAAGTGTGTATAGTGCGTTTTCGGTTTACATGCAGTGTGCATAGAGATTGTGTGTGGTAGGAATGCAGTCCTATGCAAAAGCATATCACGTGCAATTCAAAAAAGTAACTACTTCCACAGGGTAAGCCAATTGCAACATCGATGTGTATGTGGAAGCCACATCAGGGTTTCAGCTTTGTCTGGTTTCTGGTTGCACTAGACATCCATCCCAGAGCCCTGCCAGAACACAAACTTCACTGTGCCTCTGGCAGATCTTGGCCCAGATCTGCTGACTGATCCCGGGACTTACCATAGCTACTTACCCCAGCTCTGGGTTTCTGTACAGAGTGGGGCTCAATCTACATCCTATGGCGATCTGTTGCTTTCCCTTTCCTGCTCTGCCTAAGATGATCTAGAGACTTCTCACAGGGAGTCGTCACTGTCTACATTTTCTTACCCTGTTGTTATTTGCCCTTCAACTCCTTCACATAACCATTAGAAGAAAGCCAACAAAGATCATTTTAGGCTTGGTTTGCTGGTGTTGCGATTTTTTAATCCCAAATCATCCTTCCAGAGCCGCCAATTTCAGGCCCCTTTTCGCCAAAATCCGTTTGCTAAGGGCTGTTAGAGTGGCTCTGGTGCACCAGCGCAGACGGATGTCGGACCTGGAACAGGACTCTGGAGGGCAACATGTCTAGGACTCTCGAGAAACAATAAGAAGCTGCATTGCCAAAAGACAAAAGGAACTAACCCCTGGCCAAGAAGATAAGAAGAAAGGGCCATACGACTGAGGCCAGTGTGGAGCTCCCCACGAGATCGCCAGCTGCCCAGAACTAGGAGGGCCTTGGAACTCATCTGGCCAGAACCAAACTTAAGACGTCTGCTTCACAGGAGGGTGGATAACCTTCTGGAGTTATTTCAGCACTGTAAGAGTGATGAACCTGAACCCTCATCCACCCTGGATATGTGCCTTATCTAACTTTGTGATAACTTCTATCACTCCTTTTGCAACCAAGACCGCCCTGAAGGTTTTCCTGTTTCATCCTAAATCTTAGACTATTGGCCCAAAGGGTGATGCTGACCGGCCAGATTCCGAACTGTTCTGGTTATCTTTCCCACTTTTATAGTTCCAGAGATATCACTGTTTAAAGGAACACCCAACCCTAACCCTACATCCAAGTTTTCTAGTTGCTACAAAATACAGTTGGTTACCCATGACCTGAAGTGTTTACGCCAACCAAACAAGCTGTTAAAGACATTGAACTACTATACTTTGGTGCCCTCAAGAAACTCTCTGTGAGTGTGAGTCCATTTACAGCATCAGCTTAAACTCTTTGTGATGTGGACCCTAGAGACCAGCTGGAGTAGTACCCTGACCTTCCAGTCAAATGTGTTCACCCTCCTTTGTCACTAAGCATGGTAGCACGTAGCCCTGTTCTTTGGACATCTTTCAGTCTGGACCAGATCTTTAGCACCCTACTGCTGTTATTCATGAAGGTTGGATCCCACTTTACATTTTTGTGGTGGTCATTTGGGCTCTGTAGCATTTGCCTTACTTTGCCTATATGTGAATGAAGACGCATTATTGCAAGTGATTCAAGCTAGCCTGGCTGATGAAGGGTGTTACCCAGAAACCGGTCCCAGGATGCTTGTTTCGGTTCAAGGAAGACGGCTAGGCAATTCGGGCTGGACTGTTCCCATGAGGCACAGATTCAAGACTGATTTGCATAAAGCTGGGTCTGAACTGAGCTAAAGAATCACGATGGATTCAACCCAGATCTGCACCCGGGGGTGAGTGTCTGAAAAGTTTCAGCACTCCGTCCATCATCTCCATGTGTTTCCTATATTATTGCAGAAGTACATGAAACTCTGAGGCACCAGTGGTAAACAACTGAACTTACAACGAATACTGTCCAGTAACCCCTGACTCACCTAGGATTCAGAAAATAGGCCTCACACAATGCAACCTTACTGTAACCACAGATTACAATAATTAAAACAAGATACAAATTGACTTGTTTTGAGAAGTGTGTACAGAACATGATCCCATGTCACTGTTCGTGTTGAGTCAAAAACTGCAAGAATAGTTCTGTCTTAATGATCCACAGCTGCCAGATCTCGCTCACCATGTTCATCACTGTGAGGATATAGTGTTCCACATTATCGGTTCCGTGGTACTCCACCATCTTGTTGTCAGCCACCACCAGGGTTTCCACCCACTTTTCCTTGCTGATGGACCTCTGTGGCCTGTTCCGTGTCTTCTTCTGCTTGGCTTCCCAGCTCTCTCTGCGGCGCTCGATCTTGTCCAGTGTCCTCAGAGACTCTACAGGGTAGAAATATTATGCTGTAACATAGGGCCTCCAATTCTACAGTCCTACCTTCATATCTACCTTTGTTCAGACCTAACTTGAGTTTCAGAAACAATCAACAATATTAACCACCATTAGGAGCAGGTTAAGTAGGAGATCCATACTTGTCTGAGAATTTAGTCTCTGGCATGCTCTTCTTACAAATCTCACACATGAGAGTGATCCTCTAAAACTGTGAAGAGAACTGGAGACTTAAATCTTCCATTTTGTTTATGAATCGGAAAGAAGCCACCTATCTTCTCCAGACTATCTGAATCTTCTGTAGTCATACATCCAAGACTGTGCTCATCCCTAGCCAGTGAGCACCAAAGGGTGTCCAGAGAGAGGGTTTACCGCCATCTTCTCAACACACCAAAATGTATCACACCTGCACTGACTTGCGACACCCAATCCTGTGTGAATCCAGTGGTATGCAGTTTTATGATTTCCTTGTCTCCCTTACCACAAAGCACCCTGAGATGCACTAGAATGGTTTAGTGCCCTGCAGGAAAAACTAAAAAAAAAAATATAAGAAAGAAAGTCATTGCTTTGCTGGCATTAGTATGTTTTGTTGCTGTCTTGAAAACCCTCAACCGTCAGAGTGAAAACCACTGACATAACAATACTATAGCAGTATTGATCTTTCATTCTAAAGACACGATTTAAGAGCTGAGTGGGTTAAATGTAGACTGCTTGATGACAATGACATTCTAAACTGATAAAAAATAACATATGTGAAAGTCTCCTTGGGATGAAGGGGGATTACATTTGAACCTATGAAAGATACCAATGCTGGAGAACCCTAAATAAAGGTAAGAAGAATTTCCTTCTGTGGCACTGGACATTGTATTAATCCATAGCCAGGGAATTTCTTTAATACAACTTCATTATGTGAGGTATGAGGCCTTCCTCTCTGAGATTCTACAAGACATCTGACAGAAAGTGTTCACAGATTGCCACAGATTCACATCTACACACATTACTTATTCAAGAAACATCAGCAGTTTTACTCTCTTTAGGATACTTCATTTGCTAAGTGGGTACAGGCTTGTATTAGTAGGATTCATCTCTCTCTAACCACATTGATAGAGGAAGAGACTGGGTAAGCCGAAGAGACTAAAGCAGGGGAGGTTTCTGTGTGTGCTCCTTTGAGTGTATGCAATTCAGAAAAGGGGGTGGTGATGAACAGAGTGTCTGAATTAAGCAGACCACTCTTACCCAGTCCAAAGATCAGGGCTTGATCCATCACCGTTATTTAGCTCACTGCCCCATCCCAGCTCAGAACCAGGCTATATGCAAATTAGTCTGTCCCTGGCCCAGTGCATCATGGGAACAGGGCAGACCAAACTACCAAGCCAATTCTTCACCAGAAAGGAGACAAGCTACCGGGGACCAGTTTCTGGCATTTCAGCCTCGTCGGCCCAGCTTGCTTGCATCCAGATGGAGCAGTGAGCAAGGGACTCATGTCTGAGTATACCCTGCCACACCTATAGTGGCCAAAAACGATTCAGAAAAGGGGGTGGTGATGAACAGAGTGTCTGAATTAAGCAGACCACTCTTACCCAGTCCAAAGATCAGGGCTTGATCCATCACCGTTATTTAGCTCACTGCCCCATCCCAGCTCAGAACCTGGCTATATGCAAATTAGTCTGTCCCTGGCCCAGTGCATCATGGGAACAGGGCAGACCAAACTACCAAGCCAATTCTTCACCAGAAAGGAGACAAGCTACCGGGGACCGGTTTCTGGCATTTCAGCCTCGTCGGCCCGGCTTGCTTGAATCCAGATGGAGCAGTGAGCAAGGGACTCATGTCTGAGTATACCCTGCCACACCTATAGTGGCCAAAAACGATTCAGAAAAGGGGGTGGTGATGAACAGAGTGTCTGAATTAAGCAGACCACTCTTACCCAGTCCAAAGATCAGGGCTTGATCCATCACCGTTATTTAGCTCACTGCCCCATCCCAGCTCAGAACCTTTTGGCCAAAAACGATTCAGAAAAGGGGGTGGTGATGAACAGAGTGTCTGAATTAAGCAGACCACTCTTACCTAGTCCTTTGAGTGTATGCAGGCAGTGTGGTTTGCGCCTCAAGACACTCCCCAGAAAAGGGACATGTTGACATCTTCCTGCTGCACTGAGCAGCAGCTCTAACACCCAGTCTGTGGGTTTTGATTCCTGCCTGCACCCCTGATAGTCCACACTGTACTCCTACCTGCTCTGCGGGGCCTCAAGATCCTAGAACCAGCTGCTGAAGTCCATAGCGCCAGAGCCAGATGGTGGAGTCCATGGTGCTAGAGCCAGAGGCTGGAGTCCATGATGCCAGAGGCTGGAGTCCATGATGTCAAGGTGAAGCACACCCTTGCATCAGTGAAGTCAGGCAATGCCTCAGGGGTGAGCTGGGAGATGGTGGCAGCAAAGAGTAATGGAAGCACCTAGGCGTTTACACTACAACACGGCTATTGCCTCTGCAACAGAGAAATAGTGATTCCAAGGACATTGCAGATTCTAACTTTAAAATGCTTGCCATTATGTGCGTATCTGCATACTGCCCATACTAATTTCCACCATCAACCAGTAGAGGAAGTGGTCCTATAAATATGGTCAACATTCTGAGCTGTTAACAGTATCTCAAAGCACATGGACTACAGTCACTAGAGCGCCATTGTTGAAATCTATGTTTTTCTCTTTTTTAATTTGTTGTAAGGGGGGTGTGTTGTAATCTACCTTACTAATGTGTTGCTAAAGGTATGTCTTTAAGGAATGCCAGCTCGAGCTTGGAATGTCGTGATCTCCATGGTGATGCTGGGGATCATCCATTGCACTGCTGACTGGCAAGCTGTCTTGTCGGTGGTTCTATATGTGAATAAACGAACTACGAAACTACGCAGTTTCCGTTTTTTAATAGCCATCTATCCCAAGTGCCAATGGTTGACACCAGTAGCATGCTCACGTGAATAAAGGGGGTATGGGGAGGTTAGAAATTTGAGGGAACATGGCTTAGCCAAGGACGTCATTCCTACAAGGTCAGCAAGGTGTGGGAAATTCCAGGAAATATTTGTGAAATGTTGGCAGGAAAGGCGGTCGAGACGTCCCACTTCATTTCTCATAACGATATCACCTGTAACACTGAGAACACCTATTTGGAGGTGCTATCCTCGATGTATGAAGATAGCCTGAGGAGAATAAGATCCAGAGAGCCCCTCAGACATTAATACCCTACCAAAGAAACAAGATGGTCGTCTGAAGGTCCAGCATTTCGGTCAAGGCAACATATTACAACACTAAGAACTGGAGGGTGGGTGATGTAGTTGAGAAGATGCAATCACCCTCTCACAGGTTGAGCTTTTAGCTCTAGTGAATAAAACAAGAAGAATACTGCAATACTTCAAGGGAATAGGCAGAAGTCAAACATGACAAGAGGCTTATTCCAGATGCCAGGAATCAAACCCGCTCTCCAATCATTGAAGCCCCTTCCAATAATATCCAGACGAAATATACAAAACAATCCAATATACAAAACAAACCATGTTGATAAAGTCAGTGACATCACATGTGCCAAATCAAATAGAGAAAGCAAACGAAATTCCCTGCGCCACTGCCCAGACTGAGATCGCTGGTTTGAAATCAGAAATGTTATTTAACTGCCCGACCCTGCGTAAGAGTCTACATGTAATCTCAAGCATGCATACATCAATCCCACCCACAAGGATAACAGCTGCAGCTAGTAGCCTATTTAATACCGAGGATCAAGACCAAACAAAGTACTGCTAAAATAACGAGAACTAATGGAGAGATGCCAGAAGTGAACGACAAAAAGGCCTCAACCAAGAAACAAGACAGAAACAACTTTGTTATAAAGTGTAATCTAAAAGTCATGGGCCACCAACCATCGGTGGGCCGTGGACCTGCTGCACAAAAACTTAGGGGCCCATTAGGATGCCGGGCGGATTGCCCCCGCCAGGCTGGCAGGGGCAATCCGCCCGACATCCGCATTCGAATTCCCCCCCGCCATATTAGTATGGCGGAGGGGACCTCGGCGGACGGAAAGACCGTCCGCCGCTTTTCACCCCCGGTCGCCTTGCGGCCGGGGCGGAAAAGGATTAATATGGTATTACAATGGGTTTAGGGAGATGCCTTTCCGTGGCGGCGGTGCCTGCCGCTTTGTTTACACAAATGTAAAAGTGCATTTTTAGCATTGTGGCGGGCGGTGCTGAGAGCACTGCCCGCCACAATGCTAAAAATACAGGATGCCACCGCCACAGTGGCGGACGCATCCTAATACCCCCCGCGGGACCCCGCCCTTATGGCAGGCGGTCCCGATTACCGATGGGATGGCGGGCGGACTAAGTCCGCCCGCCATCCTAATGGACCCCTTAGTCTGGCCAAAGGAGAAAAGGCTAGCTCAAGAATTGTTAAATATGTGAACAAAGCAACTGAGAAGAATTCATCTTGAAGAGTGGAACCAGCTTAAACTCGGAATATTTGTAGGTTATGGAAGAGCAATCGGCCAACAATTTAAAGGTGAAGCATGGAGCAAGGAAAGAAATCCTACGGTTAGAGGTGTCCTTTGATTTCCAATTAATCTTCCAAGTTACCACTTCAGCAATTACTCCTTCGCCCAAAAGCCCCTCCTTTTATTCACAGTCACACACTGTTCACAAATATCCTAGCAATACTATCGCAATATCTTACTGAGCAGATAGTTGGCATTCTATACTCCCTTCACTAATCCCACATTATTCCCTTATCCTCTGTAGAAACTCTTGGTAGTACACAGTCACTTGCACCCTATCAACTGGCCTCACCCTTTTCCAGCATGGTATTTTCCATTGCTTTTAAAAATATATTTTATATTTTCTGTTTCATCATTTCAATGAAAACACGTTTAAGCAATTGCTTAAACGTATTACCGTTGCACCAGATGCCAAGATGCAGAAGTGTGTTGAATAAAGGAGACGTGACATAGGATGACCAAGCTCTGTTCAAAAAATGAAGGAAGCAAACCTGTAATTTTATTTTCTAAAATCTTTAGTTTATATGCCTGCTTTACCGGGAATAATAACAGCCCGTGGTGTGCTTTGTCAGTTGCATGCCAACAACACCTAACTTCTGTTATGACTTCATAAAGTTTCCTCAGAGAGAAACATGATCTCTGAAGGCTTGATATCAGTAGAAATAGAGAATGTCCCAAAAATACTTATACTATTACGCCACAATACAGGAAATACAGAGATATTAGTGTTTTTAAGTTTTGGTCATACCTTTGACTTACTGGCCAGAGGAATTCAGAGATCCTTCTAAAATGCTGCGGTTTGTTTGTCCATATTTCAGGAGTGATTTTAAGTCTCGCCATACATAGCTTTTAGCTGTCCACGTTCAAAAGACCTCTTGCGGACCATACCAAAAACTTACAGTGGGGTTAGAGCCTGGCCACTGCTTACCATTAGTTGCCTTAATTGTCATTCTTGTTTGCTTACTTCTTATTCAATAGGTTTCCTTCCTCTTTTTGTGTTTGTCCCTCCCCTGGAGCATAGCCTTCCTACCTTCCTTTTGACTGGATGACTTGTATCTTTCCACCTCTCACAGTCAGGGAATTACTGTCCTCTTTTTTATTCAGCATCCCATGAGAGTGCATGTTTTTTGTGGTACCCTCCCTTGTGTGATGCTTAACCCACCCCCAAATACCAGCGCCCTGTGCTCTAAGTCCTGCGACCACACCTCTCATCTTGTCTGTAAAATACAGAAACTATGATATTTTTGCTCTGGTATTACTAATGAACAGACTTTAACCCCTTCGATGCTCATGACGAGCTCAGCTCGTCATGAAGTACACTGCTCGTGTGCTCATGACGAGCTGAGCTCGTCATGAACAATGGATTTACATATTATTCAGCACAGCAGAATAATCTCCCTAGCAGCCAAGGTGTTAAGGATTCATGCTATGACGAACACTAATGTTTTCTGGAAAGCGATTGGAGAAGTTTTTTAAACTGAGGATAATGTGATGCAGCTGACTGTTGCTCTCTATATGCATATGGGAGGTACAATTTACTTTAAAGGTTACTGTATTTGAATGGACGTTTTTTCGGATGACAACTAGAATCTAGGTTAAACCCTTGTATGTGGACTGTGTTATAAGAAATTCTATTCTATTCTATTCCATCCTATTCTATTTCATTCAGTTCCATTCTCTCCTCTCCTCAGTTATCCTGTAGTGCCCCATTCTATTAAATGGTGTCCCGTTCTAGTCTCTAAAACTATGCAATATGTAGGGGACCCCCTCTGAAAGAACAATAACGGTCAGGGAGTAGGGAAATAATAACAAAACAAGAAAATGATCTCCTTCTAGACCTCAAATTATTATACACACAAATTAATCCCAATACATAATGTGAGCACCCAAAACAACTTATTTTATCAATAAACAAATACTCCAACAATTACAAAAATATATTATTTTATTTCATTTCATTTATCAAAAATGTTTTCATCATTGTCCTTTTTTTATAGATTTTTGTTTACATCAACATAAATGATATCCCTTCATCAATAATCACAAAAAAAAGCAATGAATACAAAATAGACAATATAGACCCAGGTAGAGAAATACATACCAAATTCACACACCACCATTCAAACCGTACTCTCACACACCCAGACAAACCTTCACATTCATTACATATATGGGGAACTCAACTACAGAGTGACATAGTAATTGGAATGACCAAATACAACAACTGCATATAGCAGGATGTTATCAAGGCAGTGGTCTTGATATGAATGGTGTTGTGTGAATTTGGTTTGTATTTCTCTACCTGGGTCTATATTGTTTATTTTGTATTCATTGCTTTTTTTCTTTTGTGATTATTGATGAAGGGATATCACTTATGTTGATGTAAACAAGCATCTATAAAAAAAGTACAATGATGATAACATTTTTGATAAAAGAAATGAAATAAAATAATATATTTTTGTAATTGTTGGAGTATTTGTTTATTGAAAAAATAAGTTGCTCTGGGTGCTCACATTATGTATTTGGATTAATTTGTGTGTATAATAATTTGAGGTCTAGAGGGAGATAATTTTCTTGTTTAGTCTCCAAAACTAACCTGTTGTGCCCCATTCTATTCTATTTAATTGTGTCCCATTCTATTCTATTCTATCCTATTCTTGTCTGTTCTGTCCCATCCCATTCCATCCTAACCTGTCCTATTCTATTCTATTGTATTCTATTCTATTGTATTCTATCCTATTTGCTTTTGTTAAAATCGAACCTCAGATCATCTTTTGATGTCCAATTTGTACAAGGGCGGCACTTCCAGTGGAGTGACAGATTTAAAAGGCAGGGGGTGGAATTAGGGTATACGCTGGAGTGTGTGGCTTGTGCTGAGTCAAGATGAAACCTTTGCACTGAGGCTACGGTGCATCTCAAACCAGGGGCTTAGTTTGTAATGAGTTGTCCAGAACCATCCATGAATTACCAGTGCATACAAGTGTCAGAACATCTGCTAGAAGCGATGCTGGCACACAGTAGCGCATGCACTGACGGGGATCAGCTGTGAGAAGGATAATCGCTTCCCACTTCCACATCTGGAGAGTAATGTTGAGAAACCGTGGCCATGAGCCATGGACGCACTTGCCCAGGATGTTTCCTGACTTTGGCATCAAGTCTATCTAGTAGTCTCTGCCAAAAGGATTGAATATCCCCCTGTGAAACACTCTCTGGCAAAAGCTATTGAGAACAAGACTGGATGCAGACAAACTGCAGATGAAGTGAATAAAGGAAGGTGGGGACACAGCTGTATTCAAATAGGCAAGTTACAGGACCATTCAAAACATTGGTTGCATGTCACAGACAGCGTAATACCCTAAGATGTGGCAAAGACAAGAGGAGGCCCAGCACTAGGCACATGTGCATGCCAGTCCTATGGCTGCAGAGTATCCATTTTGGAAGCAGGTAAACCTACAATTCTACAAAGAAAGACCTAGTCCACCCTGGGAAGTCTAAAAAGTGCCACATGATGTAGAGGTAAGTAATCCCTAAGTTGATTTGTGAATCTGTAAAGAAACAAACACAGGTACAAAACTAAGAAAGACAAAGTAAGGAAGAGCAACAACGACTTGTCATGAAGAGGATGTTCAGCGTTCTCTCAAGAAACAAAGCTGTGTAGAAGGGGTATGGTGCTTCATGAGTAAGGTTAAAAGGAGGAAATATTATGTTGTGTGTGTTATTAATGTATGTACTGTCTTGCTCAGTTAAGACAAGAGGACACAAAAGGATTGCGCATGATGGTGTGTGTCTGTGAGGTAAGGAGTATGTTACTTATCCTGTAAGCATCTATTCGTAGTGTTTGTAGTGCTGCATATTCACGTGCTATGCACACTCCTGAAATCTAGTGTCAGGCTCAGACTTTGCAAACTGTTTTTCTTGGTGCATAGTCTAAATATCGATTCTGAAATATCGACCTACATAAATATCGAGTTGGAAATATTGAAGGTACAGAACATCGAGGTCAAGAATATCGTTGGACAGAATATTGACCCTAAGGTGAGTAATATCGAATATTTTTATATCGATGTAAGTAATATCGAAGTTAGTAATATCGATATCAAATATATCTATGTTACTAATCTTGATGTTACTAATATTGATATTTGTATTATTGTTATGTATTTTATTATGTATTTAATATGTTTGTGTTATATGTTTTTTGTTGAGTATTCTATTGGTTTTAAATTATATGTATACTATTTTTATATGTTAATCATGTTATTTTTAAGTCAATTTTGTGTTTTAGTACCAGAGCGGGTTCTGGGTTTATAGGGGAATAGGGTGGCAAGTAATTTAATTATGCCAAATTAATTAATAATTTTTAGTAATTATAAATTAATTTTAATGAATTTATGCCTTTAAGTTCTGTAGCGGGTTGTGGGTTTATAGGGGAATAGGGTGGGAAGTTATTTAATAGTAATTAAGTAATGATTTATTTTTATTTATTGGTATTGATAAATATTTTATTTTTAATTAATTATTAATTGGTAATAGATTTTGTAATTGTTTTTAATTGGCAATTATGTTTTTAGTTGGTAATTAATTTCTTTAAATTGGTAATTAATTTTTTTATTTGGCAATTCATATTTTTAATTGGTAATGATTTTTTATTAATTAGCTTTTTTTAAATAATTGGTAATTAATGTTTCATAAAAAGTATTTTTGTGTGTAAACATCATTTTATTGTTTAATATTTTTTCAATTGTTAATACATTTTTATTAAACAATATGTTTTTGGTATAAAACATATTGTATTGTTAAATATTTATTATTTGGTAATTAATATTTATTAATCAATATTTATTGGTATTTATTGTGAATTTATTGTTAATTAATGATTCAATTGTAATTATGTTTTTAATAATTATTAATGGGTATTTGTAAATGATGTAGAGTTATTTAAAAATATTACAAAAATTATTTATAAGTATGTTATATTTAACTTCTACGCTAACCAACACTTTCTCTACTGTTGCAGTCTCTGGAGTTGGAATAGTAATTTTTACCTCTACGCTATCCAACGCTTTCCCTACTGTTGCACTCTCTGGAGTTGGAATAGTAATTTCCACCCCTACGCTATCCAACGCTTTCCCTACTGTTGCACTCTCTGGAGTGGGAATAATCATTTTTACCCTTACGGTATCCAACGCTTTCCCTACTGTTGCACTCTCTGGAGTTGGAATAGTAATTTTTAGTCCTACGCTATCCAACGCTTTCTCTACTGTTGCACTCTCTGGAGTGGGAATAGAAAATTTTACCCCTACGCTATCCAACGCTTTCCCTACTGTTGCACTCTCTGGAGTTGGAATAGTAATTTTTACCCCTACGCTATCCAACGCTTTTCCTACTGTTGCACTCTCCGGAGTGGGAATAGTCATTTTTACCCCTACGCTATCCAACGCTTTCCCTACTGTTGCACTCTCTGGGGTTGGAATAGTAATTTTTACCCCTACGTTATCCAACACTTGCCCTACTGTTGCACTCTCTAGAGTTGGAATAGTAATTTTTACCCCTAGGCTATCCAACGCTTTTCCTACTGTTGCACTCTCTGGAGTGGGAATAGTAATTTTTACCCCTACGCTATCCAACGTTTTCCCTACTGTCACACTCTCTGGAGTCGGGATTATAATTTTTACCCCTACGCTATCCATCGCTTTCCCTACTGTTGCACTCTCTGGAGTGGAATAGTAATTTTTACCCCTACGCTATCCAACGCTTTCCCTACTGTTGCACTCTCTGGAGTGGGAATAGTCATTTTTACCCCTACACTATCCAACGCTTTCCCTACTGTTGCACTCTCTGGAGTGGGAATAGTAATTTTTACCCCTACGCTTTCCCTACTGTTGCACTCTATAGAGTGGGAATAGTAATTTTTACCCCTACGCTACCAATGCTTTCCCTACTGTTGCACTCTCTGGAGTTGAAATAGTAATTTTTACCCCTACGCTATCCAACGCTTTCCCTACTGTTGCACTCTCTGGAGTGGGAATAGTAATTTTTACCCCTACGCTATCCAACGTTTTCCCTACTGTTGCACTCTCTGGAGTTGGAATAGTAATTTTTACCCCTACGCTATCCAACGTTTTCCTTACTGTTGCATTTTCTGGAGTGGGAATAGTAATTTTAAGCCCTATGCTATCCAAAATTGTCATTACCGTAGTTTTTTTTGGACTTTGAATAGTAGTTTTATTTCTTTAGCTATATAATATTTTTCGTATTATTTTAGATAATGTAGTATATAATTAATTTTAAAAATATTGAAAGTATTTTTTTTAATTTATTGAACATAATTGTTTATGTTTTATTTATGTTATTGTTTTATGTGTGCAGATGTATTTTTAATGTATAATATTTTTTAATAATTTATAAGTTATTGAAATAATTATTAAAACGTATTAAGTAAGTATATATTATATATTTTATGTATATGTTTAATTAATGTTTTAATATTATATATGTATTATTCATTTGAAACATTATTACATATTTTAACTATGTTTATTTTATTTATAAGTATTATGTACTTTATTTTACACATTTTGTTAACAGAAAAAACGATATTTTTACTTACGATATTTTTAACATAGTTAAATATGTTTTTTTTCGATATTTTTGTACTTACCATGTTGTAGATAGGATGTCGATATTCTTGCCTTCGATATTCCTGCGTCGATATTTCTGTAGGTCGATATTTTGTATGTCGATATTCTGTCAGTGATTAGTTTTTCTCAAAGAAGTATTTTACTGCTGATGTGACACCGAGGGGGGCATTAGGATGACGGGCACCCGTGAAAGGG
Source organism: Lissotriton helveticus (assembly GCF_964261635.1). NCBI lineage: Eukaryota > Metazoa > Chordata > Amphibia > Caudata > Salamandridae > Lissotriton > Lissotriton helveticus. Next base: position 1,932,228,490 of record NC_136061.1, read on the forward strand.
ACCGCCTGCCATAAGGGCGGGGGTCCCGTGGCTAGCATTAGGATGCGCCCGCCACAGTGGCGGGCGCATACTGCATTCCTACCATTGTGGCGGGCGGTGCAATCAGCACACCCCGCCACAATGGCAGGAAGGCATGATGTGCACTTCCATGCACAGCATGGCAGGCACCTTGTGGTGCCTGCCATGCTGTGCATGGAACTGCTGGGGAGTACCATAGGTACACCCCATGTGCACCCCCCACAACCCCGGAGTCCATTGGGGCCCGCATCGGGCCCCCAGAGCAGACTCCGCATGCCTTTCCGTGGCGGCATTGCCGCCACGGAAAAGCATCTGAAAAAGCCCATTGTAATATAGCTGGTGGTGTCTGATAGACAAATGTTGCGGCACAGAGATGGGAAGCAGCCCTGGGTGAGGCAATAGACGAACATGATTGGCAGTATAGCTGCACACAACTCACACTTCTCACATCAAATTGCAATTTGCGCATTATCCACTTTAAGTTTCAGCATAAGTTATACTACACGCCAGTTAAATTACACGGCTTTGGACTGAGAGAGTCAGATAAATGCGAAAGATGTAATACCTCGGGTGCTGACTTTTTACATATGTCCTGGGCGTGCCCTCAATTACAGATGTACTGGCGAGATGTCACAATCACACTTACTGACATGCTATCGGAGCAGGTTCCCAATACGCCCTTGAGGTATATACTTGGTGTTAAGAAGCTTAAATATGCTAGACGTAGGACATTTTTAGAAGTTGCATTGTTTTAGCCAAGAGAAGAATAGCCAGACGTTGGGGGAGTAAGAGACGACCTAGGCTCAAAGACTGGATCACGGATATGACATATTGCAAAACAATGTTAGAGACATATGCAGAAGACATACCACAAGCCTTGAGGCCCAGAGACTTCTGGGAACCACTTGTTCAATACCTGCAAACGACCGCAGAACCTGATACCACAGATAGCACTGCATAAACGCTCTGTGTACATATACAGGTGGCGAACAATAAAGGAAGTGCGGGAGGGTGTGTGGGATGGGTCCCATGAATGTGCACCAGGTTGCGGAACAGATGTTTTCTTATACAGTGTACAGCTTGACGTCTGCCATAATAATGGAAACGTACAGACACAAGTGTATAGTATTTAATTTCAATTGTACTTCAATGTGCTTTGCAAGTTTTTTCTTTATGTACAGAATTGTGATGATTTACATGTAATGTAACTACTGGTCAGACTAAAAAATAAAATAATTTTTAAAAAAAACTTCCAAAAAAGCCTTGATGACTGGTATTCGAAAAAGTGACTGATGTTTGTGGTTTTTGCAAAAAAGCTACAATTGCTGCTAGATGCAGTCTTATAGAAGTGTAAGCTAAATATGACTTTTGGAGGTGTAGCAAGTAGCACACTAATTGTTGTACTGCAGATGCACAAGGGTCTATGTTCTGAGCCATCCAATAGTGTACAAAACATTTCACTTTGGCTTCATGACAGGCTCTTGTAGTTAGGCGCTTGCTTCCTTCAAAATGTCCATGCATTAAAGAGGCAATTGCAAATATCCATACTTTACAACTTCAGGAGTCACACTTTTAGGTTTAGTTGCTTGGAGTTTGGGTGCCTGACTCTGCCCTTGCTGTGAGTGAGAAGATCTGGTATGTTGAGAGGCTTCTCATGATGTACTAGGGACAACTCTAATAGCGTCATAAACCAGGGCTGCCATGCCCAGGTTGGAACTCTCCTGACTCAATATGGAATGAGTGGGACAAGTGGAAAAATGTATGCAATACCCCAGACCAGTCCATCCATGAAGCATTGCCCACGTATTGTGGATGTGGGTACCTGGAGGCGACATCTGGGCATTTTGTGTTTTCTTTGGTGGCGAATAAATTTATTTTTGTTTTTCCCCAATGCTGGAAGTACTTGTGTAGGACATGAAGTTGGAGTTCCCACTCGTGGACTTGTTGGTGCACCTTGCTTAGAAGGTCCACTAATGAATTGTCCACTCCCGGAAGATATTCCGTCAGTAGGTGAATGCAGTGTCAAATAGCCTAGTGCCAAATGGTCTGTGCTACTTGGGACTTGAGTTGCATTGAGTGTATCCCTCCTTGTTTTTCAATGTAATACATTGCAGTCATATTGTCAGTGCAGATAAGAACATTCTTCCCAGTCATATTGGGGAGGAACGCTTTGAGAGCCATCTAAATGGCTATGAGCTCTAGAACATTGCTGTGGAATGTTTTTTGGTGACGAGTCCATTTGCCCTGTACCGTGATGTCTTCCATGTGTACGCCCCATCATATGAGAAATGCATCTGTGGTGATACTCACTTGTGGGATTGGGTCCAGAAAAGATCTGCCCTTCAGGCTGCTGTGTGTGTTCCGCCACTTTAAGATTGATGTCCCCTGTGTGAAACCAACACTAGATCCTCCAAGTTGCCCGTTGCTTGTTACCAATGAAATGCTAGACACTCCTGTAATGGGTGCATGTGAACCACCACTTGTCTCGAGTTCTGGGGGAGCAAGGGTAAACTCTTGCACAGCAAGTCGTAGTCACTTTCGATGAGTAGAGGCGTTACGAGCTGTTAGGTGTCCATAGACCGCAAAGGCGTCGAAGCTGCACGGTGCTCCGGTACAATCCGTCCAAATCCGATAGCGGGAAAAATCGATCTAACAAAGGAGCCGTTGAACATGCGGATTCCCTCGATTAGGTGGGGACTCGATGTTAGATCAGCAGTAAAAATACTTTCTCAAGGTAAACAACTTGTAAAGCCCGAGCCAAACAAACGGTAGTAGTGAGCACAGCATGTATATCTGCAGCCAACCCATGCTATGAATACAGTGTTATTCTTTGAGGCTCACATGGATTGTTTGTATAATTGTGCTAGTTCCTACAATGCTTAATTTGAGCTAGTGGTTGCAGGTGGGGCTCACAGGCACCAGGACTTATTTTTCATCATCAGATTTTTGACCCAGAACAGAAAAGAGAAAAGCAGAGAAAGATGGTAAAACAGTGACAAAGGAAGAAAGCAGAAAAGAATCTGCAAGAGTGAGATACGGTGCAGGAAGTGTTGGGTGCTGCATGAAAATATTGAAAGAATTTCTGTCAGCAACCTTCAAATGGATGTCACACAACCATCTGAAGTGTAATTCATCAAAAACTGAAATTATTCCTTTCGGACCCAATAATTCCTTCTCGCCAAAAGACTGGTGGCCTGAAAAGGCAGAAGCCCCCCCTAATACTATCAATGCTGCTCGTAACCTAGGCATAAAGTTTGATAACACTCTGACATTTAACCAACAAGCCAAGGAAGTAGCAGGGGTATGCTTCGGAATCATCAGAAGCCTTAGAAATGTTTTTGATCTTCTTCCTCTCAGTGCCAGACGTACGGTAGCTGTTGCCCTTATAACATCTAGGCTGGACTATTGTAACAGCCTTTATGCAGGACTTAATAAATCAGCCCTGCATAAACTTCAAATGGTCCAGCATGCAGCTGCCAGACTTGTCCTCAGACTGCCTAGGAAATCTTCGGCTTCTGCAGCTTTGGATGCATTACACTGGCTCCCAATACACAAGCGCATACTTTTTAAAGTTCTTACCATTACTTACAGAGCCTTTCACCATCACGGCCCACTGTACCTGCGCAAATACTTCAAACAATACCATCCGTCAAGATCACTCAGGTCCTGTACAGCTAACCTACTCCATGTCCCCAGGTTCAAAATGTCAACTAGAGGAGGAAAATCCATTGCAGTCATTGGCGCGAAAGCATGGAACAAACTTCCCTTTTTCCTGCGTCAATCTACTACTGAACTAAAATTCAGAAAGTTTTTAAAAAAAATGGATCTATTCCTTGTCTAACTCCGAATGCATGGGATTTATATGATGTGCTTTATCGACAGGTAGTCTCTTTTCACCTACTACCTGCTGCCTTTATGGAATCCAAGCGCCAAGATACTCCTTGGAGTGGTAGCGCTCTATATAAGCTCCATTTCACATCACATCACATCGCATGAAGGAGGCATTTGGTGGAATCGACTAGCAGCATGTGTATGCAGCAGTCCTGAAATGGAGCAGGAGCTGCAACAGGATTCTAAGAAAAACTCTGCGCCACCGCCACTTATTCTTTAAGAAACTAAGCACTCACTAGGGAGCGGTAGTGAAGTCTGCAGCGTGCACACAACACGAGTTCAATATGATGGAGTGCCAGAAAAGGGTTTAGTCTTCAGTCTTGGGGTCTCATTGGAGAGAAGGTTGAAACGGGATACCCTGCAAAAAATATGAGAGCCTTACACTAGAACACAGGAGAGGGACAGGAGGACTGTTTGTGGTCTCATTAAATGTACATGGGCTTACCCACTCCATTAACTCGCCAAAAGAGCTCCAGTATCTATACTTGAGATCCTCGATCCAGCACAGATAGAGGGGCACACATTTCAGGTGCAAAGAAGTTACCAACAGTGCAGTTGATACTGGGTAGATAGGGAATGTGTGCCACAATCATGTGTTTCTGGGGACTGGATGATTGTGGGTACAAAGCGTTGCATAAGTACCTGGCCATGTAGTACAAGGTGCCGGGCCTGGTACATGTGTATAATGCATAGATTTTACTATATAACTGCAGTACATAAAATAGTTTCATCGATGCCACATTGAGTCCATATATAGATTTGTGTGAGGCTAACTGTTAGAAACTGAGGAACTGTTCTCTTCCGACGCCACCCTGACCACAAGGAACAGGACATATTCTAGCACAGCGGGTTAGCAGCCGCGACAGGGGGTGCAGGGGGTGGGGGCAGGCGCCCCTTCAAGGTCACGGCCATGGTACGTGGTTTTATGTAATCCAGCTGTACCTATCTGAGGGAATACGTGCATCGAATACCTACCTGAGGGAATACGTGCATCGAATTTTGCGCGAAATGCTATGATAAACGCAGCCTCGTGCTCTCAGCAGATTGGCCTGTTTACAATGTGTGCAGTGACTATCTTAACGCGGCCAGCCCGAAGTGGTTGTAGGAGACTTGCTGTGTATCTCCTTGCTGGACATTCTGGTGTCACTGGAAGTATCCACGCTGCCGTCCTGCTCAGGGTTGTAGGCACCATGCTGTGTTCATCACCGATTGTTTTCAATAAAGGTTTTTAAAACAGAAAAAAACAACAACCAAAAAAGAAATGGAGGAAAGGCTATTCTTAATCTACCCCCAATACTGTATTTGAAGCCTGTATCCATGACTGATGCTTTTCATTTACCCATGACTAAGTTCACCCTGAGGGAATGTCCAGGCAGAGAGAAATTTCAGAGGGTCATAAAGGGATTAAAGCGTCTAGGAACATGCGGAAACAATGCCCATGCGAAACTGTACAAGCTACAACAGGTCCAGACTTCAAAGGTGACATTAGTAGATTAATTATGACGACAGAAGTATGTCACGCCCTCTTTTATCTGTCAGAAAGTGGACTGGCAATGGTCCACTGTGCTTAGTTCACAGGGGATTCCTAGTAACTTGGCCCCCGTGCTTAGCTCAGAGGTTTAGAGTTTACACCTCTAGCAGGGAGCACCCTACTGAACATCTTTGGTGACAGGTAATTTCCTTGGTCTGCCTCCAAGATGTGGAAGCTGAGCCTTTTTGATTCAAGTGGCAACAATCACTTTTTTTTAAAAAAATTGATGTTTACTGAAAATGTTGCATAAATTACAAAATAGGTGGAAAAGGCACATAGCCAGTCATAGTTTGCAGGGTTACATACAGGTATCAACCATTATCCATAGCAAACAGGGCTAAGGAAGTCCATGTGAGGTCATGCACAGATGAACAACGCAGGACATGCTGCGTTATGTGCCATGTGGGTTATGCTAGAACATAGTGAACAGCATAATTTTCCAACATGGTGAGGACAGGCATGCAACCCTACTGGCGGTGAGGTAGACGCAGAGGCGCATCTAAGGTAATAAATAGGCACTTTGGGAAAGAGTTGTACAGGGGCCAGCAGCAGGTGACATATGCAGCATGCGTGCATAGTAATAAGGTGAAAGTAGGGAAGAGTGGTTGCTTGTTACGACATCCGTAAGTTTGAGTCCTGTTCCAAGGCTGATAATATTATGTCCCACTCCCACCCCATCATTTGCGTGCTCTATTTGGCCTTGTATCACAGACTCTGCATCACATCGTCTTTAGCATGTACCCAGCAACGGAGATTGAATTCCCAGGCAGGTAGAGAAGGAGGGGAGGCCACGCTCAAATTCATCGCAACCGCTCGTTTCACTAATGCGAGATCCAGGTCGATGAATTTGCTCCTAAGCGAGTCTGTCTTGGGATGGGGCATTAGCCCCAAAAGGAATTTTTTTGGGTGTGAATATGCCGTCTGCCGCTTATGTGTGTAAGATAATCAAAGACTTCAGTTCAAAATGACCAGAATGTGGAGCACAGTCACGACATGTGATAAAAGTCTGCGTGATGGAAGTCGCACTTGCGCATTTAAGGGAAGTAGTGCTGAACAAATCTCCTTTCACATTCAGGCAAAGGTATTGCTCAGACACAGTCAACTGCTCAAAAACCTGGAACCAACGGTATGTTGATGTTCTGGCCTGTACACAAATAAGCGAAATCACATAAAGGATGAGGAGCAGATTTACAAGGACTGGCACAGGTACATCCCTGTATAGTAGAAGAGATGCACCAGTAAAGATGCGACACATTGAAATACCCTAGCGACACCACGGATGCGTCACAATTACAATGCGGCACACCATGGCGGAAGGATAGTCAGATGCGTGTCGCATCTTTTGTTGTAAGGGCAGCGCATTGCTGGAGTCTTGTTGCAAGCGCGACGCAACTCCAGCAATGCTCAGGGGCGCCCCTGGAATTAACCAAGATATCTGTGAAAAAGGAGGAGCTTGAGGTCCTTTTTGAACGTTACTTGGCAGGTGTTTAGATGGAGGAAGAGAGGCAGAGAGTTCCAGATTCTAGTGGCATTCCAGAAAAAAGACTGGATTATGTATCGTTCTCAACTGAAGGTGGAGGGAACCCCCATTTGCTCAGGAGATTTTCAGTTTCTCGTTTAGATAGGAGGGTGAGGAGGAGTGCACAAAGTCGTTACAATGGGCCACGGAGGACATAGGGGCCGAAGTGGTAGAGGGGTTAGTAGTCTTTGCAATGATCTCGAACAGGCACCTCGGTCTCTTCTTTGCAGAATTCACAATGGCCCCGATATGGGAGGATGTAGCTCTGAGGATTTGGTCTTTGTATGGTTTTCTCGCTTTGCGTAGCTTAGTCAAACGCAGGTGAGATCGTGCCTGTCTCCATTATTTATCACATTTTCTGATAAGCTTTCTTTCTTCATAAAGCTCTTTAGAGAACTATGGCCTGGAGGGTAGTGGTCTGAATAATTTGTACTTCAGGGGTGCACATTTGTGAATAGGGGATTCCATACAGGAGTTGAATTTGTCAGTGACCTTGTTAATGTCCAGAGGAGGTGTCATCGAAATTACGGTGGGAAGGGCCATGATGGCAATGCCTTCTGTGTCATGGTTGACTGTGTGCTTGAACCAAATTTTCTCTTTCTTGGGTTGTCCGTATGTTTTGGTATACGAGTCTTTTAGAGAAAATGAAATCTGCATGTGATCAGACAAGTCAACTGGGATGTGGTCATATGTCTTTAGGTTGGGGGAGTTGGATATTATCAGATTCAGAATGGCACTTTTGTGGTGTGTGGGTTCATGGCAGTGTTGTTAGAGATCGTTGGCACTGAGAAAGGTTGTAAAAGTGCCCATATAACTGTGGCCCACACCTCCCCAGTGGATGTTGAAGTCACCATGATATTATTTCCTGAGCTGATGAGTTGCGAGGTGAATAAAATCCATGAAATCCTCGATTAAGTTGTTAATTTGACCCGGTGGATGGTAAATCACATTCAATCTGAAGGAGGAGGTAGTGGAAGGGGACAGTTCCATCTACATCTATTCAAAGACTGCAAATGAGTCTTTGGCAGAGTTTCGATGGATGAGTGCAGTGCGAGACCTCCACCGGGTCTCTCGTTCAGTCGTGACACAAAATGGAATAGTTGGGAGGTCTAGGGCGTGGTTAAATGAGATATTGAGCCATGTTTCTGTAAGGATCAGGATGTCAAGATTATGAGACTGGATCAAGTCAGATATCTCTAGACGGTGTTTGACTGCTGACCCACAATTGTGTAGCGTGAAGTTCAGACAGAATCTGTTGTTTTTCTGACTTGGCAGAACCGGGAGGGTAGTTGTATTTGTATCCAGTTAGGAGGGGATGAGCATGCGCTGGGATGGTGTGTGTGAGTTTGAATGTGGTCAGAGATGATGGTGGAAATCGGGAGACTCCCTGCGGACAGATAGGAGGGGGAGGTAGCAGAATTTAAATCTGCGTCACTCTTTAGGAGATGCATAGGCCTCATTTATCTAGAGGTGATTGATTTGGGTCTGGGTAGAGGCTGTCTCTCGGTATGCCGGAAGGATGTGGTGGGAGGGTCCACAAGGGGTGATAAGGGTAGCAGTTACGAGATGACAGAGTCACTTAAATGGAATAGTGCAAAAGTGAGGATGTCCACTCTTTGAGAGAGGTGTGAGAACGAGGAAAGAAGCTTGTTCGCGGAGGACAGTTATGTTGAGCAATTGTGTGAGGATTGGGGTGGCTGTCAAGGGCGGACTCTGAGGGGGTTGAGGTGCAGACAAGGGAAGGCGCTGGTTGTTGGAATCTGGTGTTGGAAGATGTTAGGGAAGATTTGGGCTGATGGAGGGGCTGAAAAAAGGGTGGCGACAGTAACCGGGGTGGGAGATAAAGGTTTGTGGGAGGTTGGAGGGGAACAGTGAGGGGTGTTCACGGTCTGGTGTTGGCAGTGAGCTGTGGGTTGCGGATGGCCTATCAGATTGTAGGAGAGTCCAGGGTGAGAGGTGCTGTCTGGGTGGACCTGCAGAGGAGGAAATTGGGTAAGTGGTGTTATGGATGGACAGAGAGGGGAAGCATGGAGCGTCGTCAAAGGACCTGAGCGTGAGATAAATTAAGTTGATTGTGGCCAGGATTGTATTGTTGGCTTGGAACATGATCTTCCTATTGTTGTAAGTGAATGTTTGAGTTTGCGTCTAAATGGGATATTAGAGAGAGATAAAGAAGGGAGAGTATTGCATAAGGACCTGATCCATAGGTTAGTGTCATGTGTGAAGAGGAGGAGGTCAGTTTTAAGGGAGTCTTAGCGTTGGCAATTGTCTGCGAAGAGGGTTTTGGGGAAGTCCCTTAAGGTCCTGTGTTTCAGGTTTTTCATTGCGTGAGATTGGGAGTTATTTGATCTTATAAGCATTGGTGCCAAATCTAGAAACGGGCGATGTGGGTGGGAGCTGGTGGCAACGGGCGTCGTTGTCATGTTGGAGGCTGGGAAGTTGTAGGTATGACCTAGGCAACCATTGCTAGGCTAAAGATGATCATCGCGTGGTCGTCCACAGCCTTGCGAATCTGGGGAGTACTCCACCATGCAATGCCAGCGGCGAAAATTATAGGACCAGCATTGCCAAGTTACCCGCAGCAAGAGTGGCAACTGCATAAAACGAGGGGCTCTTCGCAGGACGTCTTGAAGTACCAATAAGTGACTCACTCTAGGCCAGAAATAGGTGGCGCCCCCATGGCAATCCAAGTCATGAGCCATTGTAATTGAGCTGCTAAATAATATGAGTTCGGTGCTCCCGGCCTCCATGGGCGAAAACAGTTTCTCCAGAGCCACCCGCCATCTACTCCTCTACCAGATCAGAACTAAAAGCCAACTACTGAGGTCCTGAGTCACCAATGAGACGGTGGGCCAGTAGCAAAGGTACATTGGCAAACAGATACAGAAGACAAGGAAAAGCCACCATTTTAGCTTTTGCTATGCAGCCCATTCAGGGAACAGGGAAGTTCTGTCAAAAAGCTGATAAGGAGAGAAAAGAGGTGATCACCCCACCAAGATTGCCCTCATGAACTTCATCGAGATCCCAACAGACACAGACTGGCAAGTATTTAAAAGTGTGTGGGGCAGTTGGAATGACATAGAGCTGGTCCCCTCCAGGAAATGCATAGGAGTAATTCAAGTGGCAACAATCTATAACATTTTTCCACCATCTCATGGTTTTGCAGAATCCATTTCAGCACCAGACGGAAGCTCATCAATGAAAGCGGCAATGAGACAGAGTGTGTGTATGAGTGGGAGCAAGGGAGATGAACAAAAGTTCAGGAGCCTGGGTTTTAGCATAGATGCATTGATGAAAAGAGAACAAATTGAGATGTTTCAAAACAAACACATGATGCGGGATTCAATGAAAATAAGGATGGAATGTCGAAATGAGTATGTGATCAGTACAGTTAGGGAAGAATTCACCGCCACAATGAGCTAGAGTCCAGAAACAGCACTTAAAAAATCAGAAACAGCACATACTAGTTGTTTATTCAAGTACTGATGATATTTGTAGGCTTTAGATTAGGCCAGTGCTGGCGTTGAGGCACTGTATGTTTACTTTGATAATATCTGGAGTTAGTAGTGTGTCATATAGGTGATACGTATTTCAGGTACAACACTTACACAATGATGCATTAATAAAATTCATTCTAAGGCTAGATTTAAACGAGGAAGCAAAAGTGTCAAAAAGTCGCACAAACAAAGTCCTACAGTGGCACAAAAGAGATAAAGTGAGGCCGAACCAGTCAACGTGGCTAATTTACCACTGGAGCATAATGCACCAAACAGACAGCATACAACAGTCCTATAAATGTGAGTGTTTTTCAACTAAGTGCGCCCTATATAAGCTGGTATATGTACATAAAGGTCCTCCCGCAATGTCCCATTTAAAAAAGACGCCAAAATAGTGACCATTTGCGCGTCTCTCAATCTTAGATTCATAGATCCACATAGTTTGTCGTGGCTGGGTCACAATGTTTCCTCTGCTCACTATTCGTCAGTGAGCAGAGGGATTTCTGGGAGGTCTAAAGCCAGGCATGGTTTGTAGGTAGATTGTGCAGTTGTCAGAAGCCTGCCACAGGTCCTGCATCATTCATTTAACATACTGGTATAGGTGTTTCTAGGCGCTATTATCGCAGTGCTGCAAAGGCACACTTACAAACTTGGGGCCTATAAGCAATGGAACCACTCAATATTATTAAAAAGATGTTAAAGTTATCCCATCTGAAAGATGCTTGCCCAAACATGTAGGAAAGATTAGGGAGGAGTTGTGGGCTAGTAGCTTAGACGAGAACTTTATGTCAGGAGAGCTTGGTTCCAGTTCTGGCATTCACAAACAACAATGTGTGATTCTAGGCAAATGACTGAATCTCTCTGTGGCTTATTTCTCATTTCTGCTAAAATTATGAGGGGCAGATTTACAATAACTGGCGCATCCCTGCATATCAGCAGGGATGCGTCAGTTATTGTGCGTCACGGCTCCACCACCATGGATGCGCCGCATTTACAATGCGGCGCACCATGGGGCATAAACGGACAGATGCGTGACGGATCTGTGCAGTAAAGGCTGCGCATTGCTGGAGTTGCGTCACAAGCGCAACGCAGCTCCAGCAAGGCTCTGGGTGCCCTATCTTTACAATGCTGCGTCAATCCTTATGCCTGCTTCAAGCAGCACAGGGTTTTGATACAGCATGGGCTCAACAGTGACTGTGAAATCTTGTAGATTTCACTCAGCCACTTTTAGGAGGCGCCCCTGTGCCGGAACGCCCCCTCCTCCGGCGCAGGAACGCCTACTTCTGGCGCTGGGCTTTACAACGTGACGCATCTCCCAGATGCGTCATGTTGTAAATACCCCGCAGCATGGTGCTGGTTTTGCGCCACCGCTGCGTCACAAATGAGACGCAACGGTGGCATAAAAGAGGCGCAAGGGGCTTGTAAATCTGCCCCTGAGCGTTTTGGGATTGGCCAATTTGTGTTATGAAACTCTGCATAAGTACCTGGCAGCATAGTAAGTATAAGGAGCACGGCCTGGTACATGTGTATAATGTGTGGATTTTACTCTATGAGTGCTGCTAGTGCCACACTGCACACAAAACAGCTTTGATACCCCAAAGTCATATCTCTGGACTTCCACCTCCTCCCTCCCAAGACTCCACCGTACCCTTAGCCCCTCTTAGACCTCTCCTCCCTCCCTGTGCAGCTGCAGCGGCTCAGTAACTTCTATACACAAAATGAATTCCGCCTTCCCCATCCAATTTCAAAATTGCTCATAGGTCTACAAGAATTTATTGTCATACAGCAAAAATTGTAATGATGAGCCCCAATGTTGTATAAAACAACACAATTTCTTATTTGTTTGTACAAAGATTTATTAACTATTGTGGTTTTCTGATTATGTCACAAATTCATTATATCACACTAAAACATCGACGCTTATTCAATACATATATTGCACAAACCTCCCCAACCTCATGGCCTCAACCAAACCTACACAAACATTTATAAAATCTCACTCAGATTCTCTCGAGACCCATGAGCAATTTTGAAATTGAATGGGGAAGGCGGAATTAATTTTGTCTATGTTTGTCCATTGTAATGACAAACAGTGGGTATGTTCTAGGAATGATCTGTGGACCTTATCATGGAGCTTTTCGAAATCCAGAATGAGTAAACGTGCCTCTTTTCATGATCACTAGGTATGTCTGATAATGGGTGGCTTTTATTTGGTGATGTTGCACCCGCAATCTTCCCCCATCCTGTTCCTCACAAAGCCAGATTGGTTCGGGTGTATGTTGTAATGCCAGCCATGCTGAAAAGGATCATTTTAATAAATATGATTGGATGGACATGGATGAAAATGTAAATCCTAACTTAGGCAAGTTGTGCGTGAATGTAAAGCAAGTACAGAAGAGGTGAGTGATGGGCCAGGTACATCAAGTGCCCCGAACTTACACTGCGAAGAGAGCATTGACAGCAAAACCAATACTGGAATATTTGGTAGAATGATTACCAAACCGAAGAAGTTTGAAAATTGTATTTGTGTTTGTATGGAATAACTTAAACATGCAGACATTTTTGTTTGTTTCAAGCTCATGCATTTTCTCATTTTAATATGCATTGTATGTATATTTTCAATCGTTTTTTATTTTTGGTAAATAGTTTTTAGTTTAAACTTTAGTTGCTCTATAAAGGGGAGATGTGTTGTAATGCCACTGTTGCTCTATAAAGGGGGAGATGTGTTGTAATGCCAAGTTGTAAATGATGATGTATGCAGTATTCCTTGTTGACAAGTAGGCAGATCGGTTCCACTATAGAGCATGCAGCGATCGGAGTTCCAAGGGTGGCAGCTGGTGGTGGAAAGCTTGAGGTTGTGCCTGTATGACGTGTCTAGGGCTGCATTGATAAAGAACCTACCTTAGATCCCTCTGCTTACTTCAGAGGCGGTACTAAAGTGTATAGATGAGATTAAAAGTGACTCCCGTCACAAGGCCAAAATATTTGGAAGCATCGTGGGGCATCTAAATTCAGAATAGAGATGGCGCGGTACTCCTCCACATTCCACTAAATCCTTTCTTGGCTTCAGTATCACCGAGATAGAACCCTCCCTCGTTGTGTCTGACACCCTCGCACTACTAAGGAAGGATTTATATGTATTTTATAGACTATGGCTTTTCACCCGCCTGGGCTTGGAGCATCACCAGTTTTAAGTGTATCGCCCCGTTAATCACTTCCTACCAAACAGCCCAGGGCAGAGCGCCAACTAGTTGCTACTCTTGCATAATGTCTGACAGCCCAGCCTCTGCCATGTGAGAATATTGTTTCTTAATGTATCCTCCCGTCCATATGCTTGCGTGGAAATCTCTGAAAAGGCGGGCCTTCGACTCATCTGTAACACCGCCCCTCCCCCAGGCTGAGGAGGCTAACAACCTTGGCTTGCGTTTGTTTGGCTCTTAATTTGCAGGCCAAGAGTTTCCTGGCCTTCTGCCGCCCTCATAAAATGCTTCACCAGAAGTAATACGAATTCGGCTTTCCATGAACTGTTGAGATTCATCTGCGCCCACACTGTCAACGTCTTCCTTCCCACCTTCTGTGAGTGGCTGAATCGCTTTTCCTGCCCTGCCAGCCCTGTCTCTCTCTGACCAATGCCCTCACTGTATTTAATTTCCCCGTTACTGCTCTAAATTGTTCCCTCAACACTCCTTAAAGGGTGTCCCACAGAACTCCTTTCTCAATGTTTTCATTACTGTTCTCCATGTGGAGCCTCCACATCTCTTGCCAGTGGTACTTGGTTCCATAATACCTGCCCCTTGGTCTCTGAATATTCCGAGTCATTAGTTCTAGGGCTGTAGGGCCATCGTCCGAGTGGAGGATAGCGCCTGTAGCATTTCCCCTCAGAGACTTTTCCATTCAAAAGTGTTCCAGACGTGTATAGTGTTAGGGTACATTGGAATACATAGTGTAATCTCTTTCATTTGGGTGCAGCATCCTCCAGGTATTTATTAGGTGATTGTTCTGCTTAATCTGGCCTTTGCTACATCCTCTCCCTGTTCACCTCTATCACAATGATGCACCCTCCTAAAATCGCCTTCCCCTCCGCAATCTCCAGTAGGTCTGAGCACATTTGGTCTGTATTAGGTGCATATCTCAAAGGCACTGTGCACTTCTGATTCATGTCAAACATGGCTACCTACCCTTACTACTTTACTGGAAAGGGTTTGGAGCAAAGAACAGGAACTCCTTTTTGTCAATTTCCGAAGCAACGTTTTGGTGGGGGAACCTGGCTGACCTCAGTTTGTCTCAGTCTTTTGGGAGGATGTGGGTTTCCTACAGGAGATAAAGGTCTCCTGCTGCTTCCTTTAGTTGTCTCAGTACTGCCATTCATTTCGTATTTACGTCTATTCCCCTCCTAGTGAGTGAAATAATCCTCAATCAGGGTCTCTGACTCTCTTTGGCTCCACTATCTGGCCGTTTGTCATCGCCTGCCCTCTCCCTAAGGCTCCAGTGGCCCTCTGTCGAAGTTTACCCAGCCATGGCACCTCCTTCCTCTGTTCCAACTCCCTCCCTCGGTCAGTACCACTTCCCCCAACAACACTGAAGCCTAATGTATGCTCCCCTTTCTGACTCTAAGAACTACCTCGTCATCCTTGGGTCCTTAGGTCCACCCCAGAGCGCCTCCTTTATAGGTCGAAGCCTAGTGTAAGACTGCGCACATGCGCAGTCTCGCTGGCGAGATTTAATGTTATTGGGGAGATTTCACTAGCGGGCTTTAAGCCCGCCCCTCTTTCCCATTGGCCGGCGTCACCGGTCATGCTAACCAGTGGCCAGCCATTGGAAAAGAGCATCCTCTGATGTACACATTTCTCTTTTTTGTCCGTCCCACTTGGCCTGGTTGCCCTGACTTACTGCTGGTGTAAAAGGTTTGTTATCTTCTTTATGGGTCCAAACAGAAGGCCCCATAAAGAAGATAATAAACCTTTTACACCAGCAGGCCGAGGCTGTCCAAGTGGGACGGCAGAAAAAAGATTAAAGTCAACGTCATGGCAAGCGATGCAGCAATAAAACGTAGGACTGTCTTTCATTTAGCCAGTTTGAAGCACAGATTCAACTATCTGTTACTGGTGAAGGTACAGTTTTAAAAAGAGAAAGTTAGACTTGAGCTCTTGTGTAAACGTGAAGACTGATGAAGGTAAAGAGTGACATTCCCCCCGACTGACCCAGAAGCAACCTCCTCCCTGTCCAAATGTTTGCTTAATTGTTCGCTCTTTTGTCGGATGCAATTACTGTAAAAAGAAACTAGCAATCCTTTTAGCTGTGTCCGTTGCCATGGGGAAGGGGGCCGCGGGTTGGGCCTGACCCACCGCTCCCCCCTCCCCGTGTGAACGCTCTCACCCTCCCCTGCCCCTCAAACAGCTGGCCGGGCTGCTGACACACAGAAATGCTGAGCGATAACGGCTCTTTCTGATATGAAATGGCGTTGACTTCTGGGGGAACAAAAGTCACCCTGTTCGGTTGGTCGTGGGATCTTTCTGTCCCACAATTTTGCCCCCAAGCCCCCAAACAATCGCGTTAGCACTCGTACCCGTCTCGCTCGCAATCTACACATACCCCACCCCCAAAAACGTGGGGTCCTCTCCCCCCTCCATCGAGAAATAAGAAGTGTGTCGCAAAGTTCATACTCTTCTTTCAACACCATAAAAATGTTGTGGGATCTTCCTGCCCCAATACCACCACCCTGCACAGAAAATGGAGCAATATCGTCTTGCCTTCATCATTTCCATCTCCCATCCCCCAAAACTGGTTTAGGTTCCCCCAACCTAACGCCTCTCATTTCTCTCTTTTACCAAAAGCTGTTGGATTTTCTGCCCATCACTCCTCAGAACAAACGGGGTGGATCTTACTGTCACATCACCTCTCCTGCCTGGCGGATTTCACACACGCCAGGCTGCCCGGGATGTTTTCTTTCTCCGCTGCCTCCTCCGCCGCCACCTCCCCTTCGCCGCCAGGCTGCAGGGAGGGCTGTGCCCCAGACACAGGCGGCCGGGTGTAGGCGCGGAAGAAAGCCTTTTATCTGGTGAGGATGAAACCGCTGAAGGAGCCGAGCACCAACAACAACGTGTCCTTTGTCATCCACTGTTACATCGGCAAGGAGATCAAGCACATTTGCAGCAACTGCAGCTGCGGAGAGGAGGCCCGGAACGGTGAGTGCTGCGTGCGGATTTATGATGCGCCGTGCGGGGTTGTGTTTATCTGCCTGGCGTGTGTGTATGTGTGCGTGCGTGCCTGTTTTTCTGTGAATCCATACGTGTGCGACGTGTCTGTAAATGTGTTTCGGGTCTGTGGGTATGAAAGTCAGTGTGTGCCTTTGTACTTAAAGTATTTGTACTTTGGGTGTATAGGGTGTATAGATGTGTACATTGAGCGCTCAGGTATGTGTGGCGTGCCCGTGTACATGTTTGGAGTTTGTGGGTATATGTGTGTGCTTCTGAGTCAGTAAGTACTTGTTGAGTGTGTGTGCAATGCTTGTGCATGTGTGTTGTTTGGAGGGGCAGTTATGTCTGGCGTCAGTGGGTGTCTTTATTCCTGTGCGCGTCTGTATTTTTTACGTCTGTGTGCGTTAATATGTGAAGCCTGCTTGTCAGTGTGTTTTGTGTGGAGGGACCTATCCGAGTGCGTGTGTATATATGGAGCCAGCTAGTCAACGTGTGTAGTGTGGGTGGATAGAACTCGTGCGTGTTTGTGTGTAGAGTCAAAATATTGAGTGGCTGTGTGTTTTTAGCCTGCGCTTGTCAGGGCCGGACTGGGAGCAACAACCGGCCCGGCAATGTGCTCGGCCGCCCCCACCCCTTCCTACTCGGGGGGGTTGGAGATGCCGCCGAGCTCTTTGCCAGGGCCCGTTTTTGGCCGATTTTGGTACAGGGCCGATTTTGCAGCTATGCTGCAAAATCGGCCCTGTAACAAAAACGGCCCCCACCCAAGCGGCACACCGGGCAATTGCCCGGTGCCCGCTATGGCCAGTCCGCCCCTGCTTGTCAATCACTTTTTGTGGTGTGGTTGTGGGGCTTTCATGCTTGTTTCGTATGGAGTGCGTATGCTATGGGTCTCTGTATGTCTGTATTAAGCTTGTGCATGTCTGAGTGTTTTGTGTGGGAGGGGAGGAGTTGTCCGTGTTTTTGTGTAGCGTGTTCTGTTGCGTGGCTGTCTGTGGCTGCATGGAGCCTGTACTTGCTTGAGCTAGTTGTGTGGAGGGGGTGCAATTGTGTGTGTTTGTCCAGGCGGGTCTGTGTGTATCAGTCTCAGACAGAGGGTATACAGACACTCGGGTCCTGTCCAGTTAAGTCAAGGAGCGTAGCTGTAATAGTGAAGCAGGTGCAGTGTGCACCGGGGCCTGGAGATGCGGGGACCCAATCCACCCCAATCAGTATCTGTTTATTTAAACTACCAAACCGTGGAATTGAGGACCAATTTTCGCGCTTGCATTGGGGCACATTGCGCTTTTGTCACAGCTCAGAGTTAAGTCAAGGGAGCCTCTCTGATGCCTTTTGCGTCGCGCTGTCCTGCTAATGTTGTTTTACTGGAGCCTTGGTTTATTAATCTATGGAGGAGTTGTTTTAAGATAATTCCAGTAAAAATAGGAGTGCTTAGTTGAAATGCTTGGAATGCATTACAATTAATGGCACTAAGTTTTATTGTAATCTCTTGTTAAAATAGTGAGCTAATGATAAGCACAGCTGACCAGCTTAATCCGCTGACACTGACCTTGCTAATATTCATCGCAGACTGCGGTTTTCTGTATTAGGGACACCATGTTAAATGGAGTAAAAGGCTCTACGTGGGATAAACCACGTGATTGTTAATTTTGATCAGGAAACACTGGGTCACCTCAGAATGTCAAGGCATGCACACTGACAAGGCCAAGTCTCCAGCCCCTGACATTTATTTCCTCAGTCCCAATGTGAGTCTCATGTTGCCCGGCTGCTCGACTTCCATCATTCTACACATTAGCTGATTCACGGGCATGACTAATTGTAGTATGTTGGAATTCAAAGTCAAGGCAGTGTTCCGTTGATGTAAACAAACAAAAAAAGACAACCGAAAATCAATGTTGAATATTTAACAGTTTTCCAATATGACCTCGTTCAAGATGGTGGACTGACTTACAGTGAGCTGTGGAATACCCGTCCCAGTAGGATTTACTTGTGAGTACAGGTGGGATAGGCGTACATTATTCCGTCATTCTCTCCTAGAGCCCAGCGGGCCACCACCCATGTAGTCCTCTACATTGTCACGCGCTGTTCAGTGCTGTATGGGACTTTGAATGAAAAAAGGGTTCAGAAAGACTCACACATTGACCATTAGTTACAGTCTTGGGGCCACGAGAGGAGCGAGGTTCTTCCAGGGGTTAAAAGTACTGGAGTTATTTAGATCTTAGTGAAGGACACTTTGTGGGAGGGGATAGAAAAACAAACACCTGCACTTATTAGCTCGGCAGACAGTTGGAGCACCCTATTGTCAGCCGTCTCACATTTTACCACTTTTTGTGTTGCACATTGTTGTACATCCTCTTCCAGTATTGACAGCAGGCCTGTGCTCCAGGCAGCAATGTAAACATAGGTCTCCTTTATTTACCAAGCATATTTTCCAACAGTTCTAGGAGGAGGGCGACTTAGCAGCTCGCAAACTTGTTGATGATTGAGTTGCCCAAATGAATTCCATAACGTAACAGTGGAATTCCCTAAATATTTTTTCAATGTATGCTTGATGGCAATCGTTTCTCCACGTGAGTTGCAGCAAAACCTACTTCCTAGCCTAGTTTGTGCTCCATTTTTTCTAACTGAACATCTTCATTTGCTTGTCATTTCTGAAGAAGTTTCCATGGCTGCTCTCCATTTTCCTTCAACCCCAACTCCTTCATTTTAGCGACTTAATTTTCTCATTAACTGAAAGTTTCCCGCTAACTTATTCTCTTCCTTCTGCCAGCTTACACTTACCTGGGTACTTCTGTCTCCCTCGGTCTATTCCTGCAACCAAACAACTCCACTCTTCCAGTCCCTTAAGTTCTAATACTCCTTCTGTATTGTAAGTTCTTCCTACATGTCCTCTGATCACTGCCACCACTATAACTTGCTCATCATCTTCCAGCCTCTTTCAGTTGTATTTTCACACTCCTTTCCTTACTTTCCTTTTGTTTATCACTCACTTTACCAACTATTTGCAATCCCTGTTGACCACTCAATTACTTGCTCCAATTTGACTCTCTCATGTAGGTTCTTACCTGTGGAAGGCTGCCTTCAGACCATACAAGCTCTCGCAAAACAACCCCCCCAATCCACATACACTAGCACCTGACTCTCATCCAAAGGTCTCAAATTTGCTCAATTTTCCCCTCCTCTACTGCCCCATCACACCTCAACCACCTCATTAGCTTCCTTAGACTCTCACCCCAAATCCCCTTACCTCACTTTGTCCTCCACCCAGGTCCAATTCTTTTACATCTAGTAAGAAAAGGGAATCTACAGCTTCAACACTAATAGCTTTGGATGATATTCGACCTTGAGCCTCTCCGTTGCTAGAGGTCATCTAGCAATGACATTAGGTTCCCAAATGTTGGTTACATGTTTCTTAACTCAATACCTGTCACAGCGATTTGCCTTCTCCACAACACACTTTGCACTTTATTATATTACGGATTCATTCATAATTAATTTGAACATGCTTCCTCCATCCTTCCTTTCTTTCTTCTGGTAATCCAACTACCCATCCATTCATACAGCTCTCATCTGTCTTTCTCTGACCATCCCTTTGTCCGTCTGACCTCTTCTTCCATCTAGCTTTATTTCTCTCCATTATTCCATCCATGTTTCGCTCCTTCAATCGCTCCACCCTTCTCTCTGGTCTTCCTTCCATCGCCATTCATTCTTCTATCTTGCTTTCTAATAATTCATCCTTGTCTCCATCCATCATGCTTTGCATCCATGTCCACATTCTTCCTTCCATATCTCCCACCCATCTCCATCTTGCTCTCCACTCGCCCTTCCATCCTTCTTCCGGTCCACCCACCCTTCTCTCCACCCCGTCTCCCTAGTCTTTGCTTTCATGCTCTCGTGCCCCATGTCTCGCCCACTTCAGAGCTCCATTATGCCTTTATCTCACAGTGGTTCCAAAAAGGTTTTGTTCAGATGCCCTCGGTTGTTGCATATTTTGCAGTTGGGGCTAAATAGGGTTTATTATTTATCAAGGCAAGAGTGCCATGTTCGTGCTTAATTTCTCTACATGTGGGTGCTTAATTTGAGCTGGTGGTTGCCGGCGGGATCCATCAGCACTCGTTTTTGGGGACTCAAACTTATTTTCTTCCACAAAGTTTGATCGAGAGCAAAAGAGAGAAACACAGAAAAGGAGGAAGGAAAGGTCAGAAAAACAGTGACAACGAGGAAGCAGAGACAAAAAAGAATTGAAAATGCAATAGGTCTCGCCTTTGATTAAGTTAAAGCTATTTGCTTTGCTAATGGTATTCTATAGCGAAGCAAATATCTTTAACTTAATCAAAGGCAAGACCTATTGCATTTTTAATGCTTTTTCAAAGATGGCATCCATATTAGTCGCTGTGTCACTTCCAAACAAACCAGCTCTGAAGAACTCACTCTTCTTTGCCCTCTCTCAGCATCTTCACGCCTTCCCATCGGGCACTTTTGGTGACTCCAGTTTTCAGCTTCGTCCCACTGCTCCAGTCTTGCGCTGTAGAACATTGCTCAGTGAACTATCTTCAAGCACTGTAGTATCTCCTCTTTCGCTTCTCCAGTGTCTGCTTTCATGGGGTGCTTGATAGCTCTCCCATATTGCGCTGTATGCCAATGTGAGTGAATTTCTTGCTGTGAGGGTCAGAGATCAGGCCCAGCTCCTTTTTGCATTTTTGCTGAATCTTTAAATCTCATATTCTCCTTCAGTGCCCACACTGCAATCTTCTCCTACCAGGGCATTAAAAAATGTAGTGACTGGCATTTACGTTTCTTGAGGCTTATAAATGAGAGATCCTAATAGGGTTGTATTTTGTGGTCATTAAATGCTCTGGCATCTTTCTCTTGGATTTTGTTTGTGCTCTGCTCTTTCTCGCCAATAAAGTGAAATTGGCTGAGAAGATTTGTTAGGACCGCTCTATAGGATCCCAGCTGGGTTACTCTGTGTGTTTATCCAGTTGTAACAGTGGTGTGTCAAGTGTATTGTGGATCCAATGCCACAGCTCCCATACCTCTGGATGTTGTGCTCATCTGCACCTCTCGGAAACACTCTAATGTGCCCATTGTTTCCTAGTGATCTGGTGAAGTCCCTTGCTTTGCTCCTCCAAGACTTGCAATCTTGCCCCATCTACACAAAGTCAGCAATTCTGCCGCTGACTCTGCCACCTCTCTCCTAGGCTCCTAATTTAATTTAATTTAATTTAATTGCGGGTTTATATAGCGCTAGGAATCGACTCCCGGAGGAGTATCTCCACGCTTCGACCGCTGGGGAACCCGTCCTGGCTCACCCTGAGAGATGGTCCCTGATGGGTATCTCTAAGGTGCGACCAAGCATCCCTGGCGGTCTGGGGGGGCGTTGTGAAGATGAGGCAAGCTGATGCCCAGAGTTGCCGAGTGTGGTTTCTGACTAGAATAGGCACCGAGGCGAGAATTATCGAGTCCGCTGACCCTGGTCCACGACCCTGCCGCGTCGGGAATCGAACCCTGGTCCCGGGCCATTCTCTGCTTACGGGTCTGCCGCCTCTAACCAGTGAGCCACACTTCTCCTACATGCACCTCTTGAGGTCTGTTTTGCTTGACCGGACGTCCCTCTTATTTTCTCTTAGGAACTAACTGTGATATGGCATATTGTCTTGATGGCCTCTTTTGTGAGAATCTCGCATTGTGACACGCTCTATATTTTACCTGTTCTTTTTTGTTACCCGGTCGGCCCATGTCTCTCTTCCTAACGACCTTCTTTTCCTGCCTCTCCCCCATGTTCTTGTTGGACCTGCTTGCTTTTTGGGAGAGATATGGCACCCAGGGCTAAGATGGCAGTCGTCTGAACCCCCTGATTCCCCTACCGGGGGCTTGCTGACAAAAGGACGTCTTACTGCTCCCAGTCTGTGCAAAGAAAGGCAGCAGATGGCCCGGCATGAATTGAATTTGAATTTAAAAGTATTTATTAAGCGCACGACTACCACGCGGTTTCTTGGCGCTAACCGCATGAGTTACCTGACTCCTTGGGAGCCAACCGGGGGCCCTCTCCAGTTCTTCATCTCTCTAAAAGCTAGAGGCCCTCCAGTGTTAAGATTTAGGTGCTCAGTAGCACTTAATTCTAGCCGGACAAGAGTCGAACATGGAGACACAGCCTTTTAGACCATGGTCAGCTTGGCCACACACCCTAAGTTATTACATGTTATCTACTAGGCATACATTGCCAGTGTTTGCCATGTCATACTCCAATCAATGTACGCATTGCTCTATCTCCATTAGCCGTACCAACTGGAAACTATTCTTGTACAGGCACATTTTGCAGCAGCTGTTCCTTGTGTCTTGTCTCTTATTCCCATGGAACACTGCCCAGGTTGAGACCTGTACAGAATTTGATTGCACTAACTGCATGATACTTTGGGGCATTTTTTTTTTGCCCAGCTGGAAATGTAAAGAATTTTCAGTCCACCAATCCCCTTTCACGCCTAGAAGAAGGTGCTGATGTCAACGTGGTGGTACGTGGCTTCTACTATGGAGTTTTTTCCTGAGACTGTGATGAACTTGGATTCTCTGGACATCTCTGCAAAATAGTAATGTGTAAATGGTGTACACCACAATGCTTTTTGCTTTTATCTGAAGGCTTATCTTTTAAGTAGTGTAACATGAGTGGCCAATTAGATGCCTGTTTTTAATTTGTTTAATGTATTATGGGTACTGCGGTACCCATTGAGACAATAATAGAGTGTTGCATGATTCTTGCAAGGCCTTTACTTCCTATTCTGGGTCCCGAAGTACCACAAAAAATACTGCGGGACCCAGATGTTTAATCTAACATTAAGCGTACTATGAATGGGTCATTGTTTTCAAATTTGAGACAAGACGTTAGTTGTCAGGCCCAAATAAGTAAGAGATATTGTCATTTTTATTAAAAGTTCTTAATTTTTAGGTGTTGGTGTACCGCAGTATACGTAAAATGAATACCACAATACCAATGACTCCGAGTAACACCACATCTGATTGATTGGTGTAGCTGTGTTAATGCATTTTGAAGGAGTTCCAGCCCCATTTTCTGTATTAGAGTTTAGAATATCACGTATTTCACACCTTGTCCAATCCCCCGTATCTATAGTTTGGGAGTTCTTCATAATTCAATCCAAGATAAGCAGTCTCTATGAAGGTTACCTGCAAATCATGTGATAAGGATTTTTGCAGTGGGATAGGGAAAAAGTGCTTCTTTGATAATTCTGAGGTGCATAAGGATCACAATGTATGGCATTCTCACAGGTACAAAGCTACAATCAGGAGAAGGCACGAAGAGCAGATGGCATCTTTGGGGAGAGGATGTATCCTTACGGTTAGAGCGGTGGGTTCGAGTCTCGGCAACGACGCTCAACAACCTGTGATTCTGGCCTAATCACTTAATCTCCCTATGCCTAAGAAAAATGAAGGTGTCCATCTGTAAAGAAATTGCTGCTCCTCATGTAAAGCGCTCTGATAACTGATGTCTCGGGTCTAGTTTACGCTACATAAAAAACAAAAAAATAAATACAAATAAAAAATCTACATCTCTAGCACACTATGACTCCTCGGGATACACATCCCCCCCGGATGTCCTTGCAGCCCAACAGCACAACTGTGATCTGTACTTTGCCAGAACTGGTATTCTTTGTCTGGAATGTAGCAAAGTTATTTCTGTCAGTGAGCAGAGTGTCGCTGCTCTGAACAACTAGGTGGTAGCTCATCATTGTAATCATTGTTTGGAAACTTTTTCATAGGATTTTTTCTGCAGATTTGTCACATGACACCAAAGTTATTAAGAAAACAAAATATGACTTTTCTATGGAAAGTCTAACCTAACATCAACTATACTGGTGCTAGCGTCGCAATATATGTGTGTGTGTGTGGGTGTGTGTATATACATATATATATATATATTACCTACTGGCGGTCGCCAGTAGGTATATATAGTTAGGATTTTTTCTCTATGGGATTTTTGAAAATTCTATGTCTAATAACTTTGGCGTTTGTGGACGGAATTGGCTGAAATTTTCAGGAAAATGGCACATTTTGTTTCTGAGCAGCCCTTGAAAATTTGGGGGGGGGTTCGTCAAGGGGGGGCCGAGAAAAAAGGGGGGTCCCAAAACGTGTTTTTAACATTGAGTTTTCCATAGGGCGGTTGGCCTCACTTTTAGCCCGAACGGCTGAATGGATTTGCACGAAACTTGGCAAAATTGTAGGGACTGGTAGCCCGATGTGCCTTTTGTAGGTCTCAATATATGTGCTCCAGTGGATTTTGAGAAATTAACGTTTAAAAAAAGATATATATCTGTAAAAGCGGACCTGGCAGCGTCCCAGGACGCGTACTTTACGCGCAACGGAGCTTTGTGAAGCGAAGCTGATTGGTTCTCCGGCGTCTGTCAACATTCCAAAAAGTCCGTAGCGGCCGCCATCTTGTCTCTCGGTAGGATCGAGAGACAAGAGGAGGTCAAAACAAAGGGGGAAATAACTATAAGGGGGCATAGTAGATCCTCGCTGACCCCCTAGGTTTGATGTGGAGGTTTTAAAAGGGCCCCGCGGGGCAAAAAAAAAAAATAATAATAATAATCGAACGGCTGAATGGATTTGCACGAAACTTGGCAAAATATTAGGGACTCGTAGCCCGATGTGCCTTTGCTAGGTCTCAATATATGTGCTCCAGTGGATTTTGAGAAATTAACGTTCAAAAAAAGATATATATCTGTAACAGCGCTCCGCTTCGCGTAACGGAGGTTTGCGAAGCTGATTGGTCATTCTGTCACTGGGCTATAGTTGGGCTACATCTGGCTGATATTTGGGCTACATTTGTTTTTTTGTGTGTCTGGCGGCCATCTTTGGGCTACATTGGGCTACATTGGGCTTCATTGGGCTACATTGGGCTACATTTGGGCTCCAACATATATATAGGCCAATGTAGCCCAATATATATTTTTCAAAGTTAATTTTCGTAAAAACCACTGGAGCATATATCTTGAGACATAGCAAAGGCACATCGGGCTACCAGTCCCTACAATTTTGCCAAGTTTCGTGGAAATCCATTCAGCCGTTCGAGCTAAAAGTGAGTCCAACCGCCCTATGGAAATGAAGGAAATGAATGGGTAATTTGTAATTAGCAAATAGCTAATCGCAAACTAGGAATGGTAAAGAATCGCTATTTATTCCTTAAAGTTCGCTATTTAGGAAATGCAAAAAACTTTGATGATACATATGGCGGTTCATCTCTAACAAGATAAGAAGCATAGGGATACATTTATGTTGACTGGCGCATCACCAGGGATGTGTTAGTCATTCTGTGCCGCTGTTCCGTCACCTATGGTGTGCTGCATTTACAATGCGGCGCATCATGGGGCAAAAACAGCACAGATGCGTGATGTATCTGTGCCGTAAAGGTGGCGCATTGCTGGAGTTGTATCGCAAGTGTGATGAAGCTCCAGCAAGGGTCGGGGGTGCCCCTGTCGCAGGGTTTCTGTTCTCACACAGAACTGTGGACAGAGGATTGGAACCTCGGCGAATTAGGGTGTCCCAAAACTCACGTTAGTAATCAAAAACTCCTTAGCAAGCTAGGTACAGTGTCACATTGGATATAACAAACTCTCAATGTTTAGACAATCCAGAATATGAACTTATAGTACCTCAGGATACGTGGAACTCATGAACAGTCGGTCGTTATATATTTCTTAGAAACCAGAACATGGAGTTAAGAAGAACACATGTGTATTTGAAATGTTTATTTACTAATGCCGTCTTCTCAGGCGTAGTATCTTAGATAATAGAAGTACACATATTATCAGTAGCAAAATTACCAGCATAGTTACTAGTACATAAAAAGCGAATGGTGACAGTATGTTAACATGCTGTAAATGAATAAGAGTTAGCAACACTTATAAGCAGCCGCGGGCCGTGGAGGGAGTTACGGTGGGGCAGGGAGGCAGGGAGGCGGGGAGGGGGAGGGGCAAGGTAGAGAGGGCTCCACCCTGCTTCTCCCCCTCCCCGCCTCCCTGCCTCACCGTAACTCCCTCCACGGCCCGCGGCTCCTTATATCTCACCCTCCCTAATACACATATTATATTATTTGCTAAGAAGGTCTCTTTGTGTTGGTTTAGGGCGTGCCCATACTTTAGTGTCTTAGATTTGAAGGAATCACATCAGCATACACCAGCTCTCTCTTCATGTGAACCGCATCAACTGTTGTGTATGTGTGTTCGGCAAAGCAATATAAAACCCGCCTCATGCCCAGAATTGGCAGAAGTTGCACTTATGTTATGAGTATGAAGTCGTGGAGATCAGACCTCATAACAATTCTGTATCGTGTTGTTCTTGAAACTTTAGCACTCGCTGTACAGATATAGTTTAACAAGCAAAGCAGATAGTAGAGCAATAACATATTATTCTCATGTAAACCACGATGAACTACTAGGTGGAAAGCTAAAGCAACAACTAAGTGTCGTGTGCAGAAGTTGCAAAAAAGGAAAAATGGCGTTTAAACCGGTAATGAGCCCATGCTAACTTAACACGGTGTAAAGATATCCAGGACCTAGATGACACCTCCCCATGATCCGGAAACGAACTGAATAAGATAATAGAAGTGCCATCTCATGAGAGCAGATTGCAAGTTTATATGTGGACGGTCCGCAAGGTAAAGCATTAAAAACTAGGAAAATTTAATGCTAAAGAAAAATAAAACAGCCAAGTACTTTATCGAGTCTTAAGCCAATAGGCAAGGTAAATAATAAAAACTTGACAAATAAGTCAATGAATTGTCAATGAAATGCTAGTACTCAGCATATCCAACATGAAAAAGGTCTATGACATAACTGTGTATGCAAAATAAGCTGCAACAGCCTCCAATAGGAAGTCACCGTCTTCATCCGAAAACAGTTCAGCCATCCAATTTAAAAGCGGAAAAGAACATACGTGCTCTCCCAGCACCGGATCCTCTATCACCATCAAAGGACAGCTCGGTGGGTTTTCAAGAAAGCTCTGTTCCAAGAAAGACTGTGCTGCCGCCAGTAAATTCCAGGGACCAAGTAGTCCATGCATCAATGCCACAGCCATAATCCTTTCGCCAGGACAAACCAACTCGTGAGTAATGATAGGAGTCATCAGCTGATTAAAGTCGACGTCAGGAGAAACCGGTCCGCAGAGACACAAATCAATGGCCCAATCGAAATCACAGGTCAGGCAGTGAAATACAGGCTGGACACAGGTGAAGTAGGAGAATCGAAAAGATAATCCATATGCCGTGCTTAATATCGCCAACGGCATTGTGCCATAATATTCTAGCATGCGATTGCGGAACAGTGTCAGCAGCTGCAGGGTGGGAGGTTGCATAGGAGGGACATCCATATTTAAAAATGTAAAAAAGCACAAGAGCGTCCGCTGGTAATGCAAGTAAAAATGCCAATCCACGAACCAGAGTGGAGAAAATAGAATGAAAGGAAGCAGGGATGACTCCAAAGATTTTCTCAAATGAAGTCACGAGACCACTGGTAACAACTTTAAAAAAGTGCGCCAGGGTCTTTGTGGAGGATGCGTTAAAGATAGTCGGAACCATCTTGCTGAAATTGAAAGGCAAATCTGAATTAAAAGTATTCCTTTTATCGTAACAGTAAGTGAACGGGTTATTTGCTGCAGAAATGTTCTATTTCCTCCCACACATGAACATAGGGAGTTTTCAATCTGGCCACAAATACCAACCTTGGGACAGATTTCAACGGCATGGCAAGAATAAGAGCTCTTTTGTCTCAGAGAGAGGTGGCCTTGAGTTCGGCCCGTGAAACTTTCGTGCTTCACATAGCGAACACCCGTACAGAGGTGCAGACCCTTTTCAATTAACTCAGAACAATCTTCATTATTGAGCATCAAATAACTACCATTTTCCAACAACTTGAACGTGGGGATGATAGCAGGAACTGGCGTGCCTTGCAACACGCAAGCCATATTTGGTCGGTGTTTGTTGCATGAACCGTGTAACTGTATGTGCCTACACATTAGTGAATGATCTGGCGTCTCAGTGCATTCCTCTCCATTCAGATAAACTTCTTGATCATCTTTGAAACATCTGTATGTGTATGGAAGCGACCAGACCTCATGAAGAAAAGCACTACCTAAAGGTTCATAACGACCTATTGGTATATATTTCATACAATTTGAAAACTTATATAAAGCAAAAGGCAGCGTTATTAAACCGTGGATAAGGCACGTTGGCAAAAAAACCGCAATCCTCTGCTGATGATGTCACTGAGTATGTCATGAATGATGTAATATGTGACATCATCAGCAGTGGATTACGGGTAATAGTATCTCTAGTTTACTCCCCTATAGCTGTCTTTCTTTTAACATAAGTGTCTGTTTCCTTCCCTTATACTTACTGTTTTTGGTTCGCTTCTAGTTCGCGTACCGGCGAGCGAACTGGGAAGCGAACTAAGAGAAATAGAGGTTGGCACAGTTCCAAATATTGTACCAATTTTTTAATAACGGGGAGGTAGTTCTGAAAAGAACTTTTTTTTATTGTTTTTGTTGTTTTATATTTTTTTTATTATTTTTCGGAACATTTTTTTTACTTTTTTTGAATTTTTCTGAAGTTTTATATTTTTTTGGGTTTTTCTTGGAGGGGGCAATGAAAACGATTCATTGTAAAGGGCTCAACAGGAGCAACAAAACAAAAAAAGAAGTATTTATTATTTGGGGCGTTTCGTACAAACTTGCATATGATAGTCAATAGCTCTGTTGATCAGAGTGATGCTTTTTTCTCCGTAGGAAATGAATCCATCGCAAAATACGCAGGTGTGTTTTACTTCACCAAATTTCATTTGTATATTTGGCACCATCTCCCTGCCCTCTGGTCCCGTTACTTCCGGTACAACAGATCTTCTGGCCATAATAGGGAGATTATCTAGGTCGTTCCGAAACTGTGCAGCACTGTAGTTGTTAGGATGCCACCTAGTCATATGGCGATGCATTGTGTAGTTTCCGAAACTGTATTTTTTCTCGGTTCCTCTGGACAGTCTATCTTGACATATAAGGCAAGTTACGTATCTTGCATTTACTTTTTTCTGACCTTTGGGAATTTTAAAAAATTGCCAAATGAAGTTTTGTTTCCGGTGAGACGTCCTGGGCTGCTCAGGCAAAAACTGCCTCTCTTCGTGCTCGTCGTCCTGTTCCTCTTCTTCTTCTTCTTGTTGAATTATAACTTGAGCAGGTGGTCCACTCTTCCTTGGATGTGGTGGAGGTGGTGGGGAAGCACCAGCTGAAGCTACTAAAGAAGCCATTGCTCAGTGATCACAAAGGGTCTTTCTCTCACAATGATGAAAGTCAGAGTGAGGAAAGAAGGAGGGATTTTCATCATTTGGGAAAAACAAGAGTTCTCAACCAATGAAAAGTGTTCATTTTAGATTATATGACCTAGTCTTACATCATTAGGAAACCAAAAGTGAAATGAACCAATGAAGTGTTATTACCAAGTCACATGACTTGCTGTGTTTACGTTAAGCGCTTTGCAGGGCCTCCCGGTTTGCTTCCAGAAACCTGCGCTTTGCGACTCGCTTCGCGTACCAGTTCGCTAACGTAGCACGTCATATGACGTATCACGCGACAACGTGAAACGTCATGCGGACGGGAGGCGTCACGATGTTGTTTTCTAACGCGGCACTTGCGGTAAAGAAACGTTTACCGGCTCGCGGTCTATTTCGCGGCATCAAGGTCAGTTAACGGGAAGCTTCCCGATTCGCGAAGCGGGAACGAAGAAAAAAAAATATTTAAAAAAAAAATTATTCATAAACATATAAAATATATTTTGGGATTTAAAGAAGAATACATTTTACAGCTACAGATATTAGCTGTTAAAAAACCAATGAAATTCACAGAAAAAACCATAGGTTATAGACCATATATAGTTAGGAATTAGCATTTACAAAACCTTGAAAATTCACTGAAAAAACCATAGGTTATAGACCATATATAGTTAGGAATTAGCATTTAGAAAACCTTATTTTACTCACACAAAACCATTGAAATTCCATATATAGTTAGTTGCACTAACTATATATCGCGCATCCGCAATCCACTGCTGATGATGTCACATATTACATCATTCATGACATGGTCAGTGACATCACTGATGACATCACTGATGACATCTCAAATGACATCACTGATGACATCTCATTTGACATCAATGACCACATCACTGATGATATCATTCATGTGACAATACAATGCATCTCCTCACATTTTAATATAACCTCTGTTACAACCAGTGTTAAATACAGAGTATAATTTTTGAAACCATTGACACACCAATACTAGTTACTACATACGCACTCACTGATTCCTACGTCTACACACACATTCACTCATTCATCCATACAATCATTCATACATACAATCACTCATCTTTACAACACTATCATATGCACTCATACACCTATACAGACATTTACACTCTGTTGCTCATCCATGGAGTTACTCACACACCTAGTCAGTCATGCAAAGAATCAATCACACCTCCATTTTCTAATCTATACAGTTAAACATAGAGCACCTTACATTTTCAAACATATACTAACACATACTTACTCTCTTATACAATCACTGATACAAGTACACATTGATCTGCACAGAGTCACACACCTCCCAACCAGTCACACACACACTCAGTCTCCCATACAAATACTTGGCCAACCAATCAATAACCCATATAGCCACTCATATAGCTACTGATCAACACATGCAGCAGCTTGCACAACAACAGACATACTGATGCAAAGTTTCACACAGTTTAGTCACTAACCTATGCATTCAGTAGGACGCATTTAATCACTCACTCATACAGTCAACCACGCACCTACTAAAACCTTCATTCAGACACTTATACATCTACTCATTCTTCAATATGTAAAACATATTTTAACTTTACAGAAACATACAGTCACTGGATGTTGTCATCAGTGATGTCATTTGAGATGTCATCAGTGATGTCATCAGTGATGTCACTGACCATGTCATGAATGATGTAATATGTGACATCATCAGCAGTGGATTGGGGATGCGCGATATATAGTTAGTGCAACTAACTATATATGGAATTTCAATGGTTTTGTGTGAGTAAAATAAGGTTTTCTAAATGCTAATTCCTAACTATATATGGTCTATAACCTATGGTTTTTTCAGTGAAGATAGATAGATAGATAGATAGATAGATAGATAGATAGATAGATAGACTGATAGCTAGATAGATAAATAGATAGATAGCTATATTTTCACTGAAAAAATAAAGGTTAAAGTGACGTTATAGTTAAGTGAAAATGTCAGTGAAAACATAATATTTTAGGTAGTCAGGGACGGGTTTTAGTGTCCAGGAAGAAAGAAAGGCGCACAAGCCGTATTAACGTAAAGTCAAGTGATAAAGCTTAATCAGATGGTGCAGCAGGAAGGGGACACCCTCACAAACCCCTTAATCTGTATAGCAAAACTACACAATTAGTAATAGGAAAGGAACCCGCGCACACATATATGTTAGTTGATTCAAGGATCACAATTCTCCTAGGAAACATATAGTATAGTCCAGGCGGTGAAGTCGTTTTACTTGATCTTGTCTGTTTATTAGTTAGGTAGATGGTATATTTTGTACAAACAGCCAGCCGACACGTGTTTCGTTGTAGAAAACAATGTTCAACAACTCTTCAGGGCTCTGTGGCTGGATTCTAACACCTCATTGGGCCTTCCTCCGGTGATACTTCCAACCCGGCAGGGTAACCAAAAGGGATAATCAAGCGTAGGAAGTATAGTAGGTGAGTGAACCAACTATAAGGTGGCAGATTAAGTACTGGGCGCCGAGTAGATCGAACACATAGAGTAATGTTCAAGTCAAATTATTCCAACATGAAATCACGTAATTGAAGCAGCATCGAGTTCCCGGTTCAATCCCGGTAAAGCACGGGTACGTGCCCTCCTGAAAGAACTATTGAATATCAACCGCAGTCCACTCGGCGTCCTCCTCCCGAATTCAAGTGCCATGAATTTAAAAAAAAAAAAAAAAGTAATAAAGCAGCATCTTCAACACTGGGAATATAGCCCATTTCCTGAACAGACTACAAAAGCCAAGTTAATCTGTACCCCAAAAGAAGAGTGTAATGGAAAATAACAAGAATATTATGTTAGCCTTGTAAGTGGTGAATTTGAAAGGCATATACATTAAAAAAAAAACTTGTTGTACGTACTTTTGAAGCAGCGTATAAGTCCTGACACCAGGTAAGAATTCACAGTGTTCATATTTTGACAAATTAAGGAAATCAGTATCTCAAACAGCTGATTATGGTCGAGATTTTTTTTTTTTTTTTTTTTTTTTTTTAACAAAACCTTTATTGCACTTTGCACATTACACAGCGGAACGCCTACAACCCTGTGGGCCGGCCGCTATCAGAGGATCATTGTATATCATAGCCACCAACAGAAAGGATATCGACATCACATTCACAACCAATGCACGGTGGAGAGTACCGAAAAGTGTAAAAGTGCCTGACGAGCCATTATTAAATGCAAGACATGAGGTTTTGATGTATTTTTGCATTTTTGTGTTTTTCTGTTATAAACAACAATAAACTTAGAAAAATAACAGTTAGGAATGACAGTGCGGTGAAGCATTCTCTCGTGCACTTCAGGACTTCAGTGTCTCTTGGGAATAAGGGAATTTGACAGCATCTCACAGTACTCACATTTCTTTATCCTCCCTACCCACTCCTATCCCTCTTAGCCCAACTGCCTAAACTCCAAGAAGAGGCTACAGCAGCGGTCCCGGCCCCCTCCCCCCATCCCGACCAAGTTCAACCCTCCTCTCCCTCCTCATCCTCAGAATCGTCCTGCTCATCTTCACGCAGTGGTTCGCAGATGTCCCCCCTGTATACATTCCACTTCAGCCATATCTTATTCCATTTCCCGGGACAGGCACGGCTGACGTATACTGCTCGCTCAATTAACATTACTCGATCCATGTTTAAGCACCATTGGGACTTGGTTGGTAGTTCTGCTGCCCCCCAGCGCTGTGCAATGTCACGTTTTGCCACCATTAACCCCGCTGTGACCCATAGTTTCTCGTAGCGGTTCAAGTCAGTGGATTCCCATATATTTAACAAACATCTCCTCGGGTCAGGTAATATGGAGTGCTCCAGTGCCTGTGAAAGCGTGCGGAGCACCTGTCTCCAGTATTCCTGGATCTTGGGGCAGTCCCATATGGTATGGAAAAAAGTGCCCACCTCCCCACATCCCCGGAGACAGTATGGATGGGGCGCCCTATGTATGTGATGCAGCATTTTCCTTGTGTAATATACCCTATGCAGGATCTTGAATTGCACCAGCCGCATGCGCGCCGAAATGCCCACCTCTCTAGGGGACCCAAGTGCCTCATTCCATTCATGGTCATCCATATCATTAATCTCCCCCTCCCATTTCTCTTTCAGGCGTGAAGTGGGTTCAGGGCTGTTATTGAGTAGCTTGCGGTATATTAGGGAAGTCGCCCTTTCGAGCATGTGTTCGGTAAGTAGGCGATCCTCCAAGGGTGAAGAATCTGGGAGCTGTGTGTCTGCTGGAATGGCTGCGAGCAGCGCGTGTCGTATTTGAATATATCTGTACAGTTCCCTGTCATTGAGCTCATAGAGTTCCTTTAACCGGGCAAAAGGGATCACCCCATTCCTCTCCCATAGGTCACCCACAACGGAAATGCCTATTGTGTCCCATCGTGCGAACCCCTTGGTGTTCCTCAGGTTACCCAGCATGCGAGAGTCCCACAGCGGAGTCATTCTCGTAATTTTCCCCGTCCAGCCCAGCGTCGCCGTAGCTGCGTGCCACGTCTGCACCGTTATCTTGGTGGGGCCCGTCAGCGTGCGTAATTTGCGGCGATCATATAGTGGGCCCAACAGACTATCTGTTCCCAGCTGCACCCTGTCCGAATGGAATGCCGGCTCATCGTGCGGTGCGTGTATCCATTGATTAACGGGTTTCAGGTGTGCGGCCCAATAGTACAGTTTGAGGTCCGGTAGCGCAATGCCCCCGCCATACCAGTCTCTGCGTAACTTGGATTGCGCCACACGCGCCGGGAGGTTACCCCAAAGTAGGTTGGAGACCAGAGCCGCTACTTTCTGGAAGAATTTGGGCGGCACCGGATAGGGAGAGTTTTCAAGGACGTATAAGAAGCGTGGTAACGCCATCATCTTATATAGAGCAGCCCTGCCGAGAAGCGTCAACGGCAGGCCAGACCAAAACTCCACATCCCGCTTGAGTCTATCCAGAGGCGGCCTCAGGTTCTTGTCTATGAATTCCGTCGGGTCCCTAGTGACGTGTATACCTAGATATTTAAAAGATGTCCCCGCCAGTCTCAGCGGGCAATCGTCGCCGAGATCCGGAGCTGGGCCACGTAAAACGTAAACCTCTGATTTGGACCAATTCAGCGTATAGCCGGAGATCTTACCGTACGTGTCACAAATGCGCAACAAGGCCGGTATTCCCATCTCGGGGTCCGTTAGATACAGCAGCATGTCGTCCGCGTATAGGGATAGACGGTCTTCCCAACCTTCGGGCCCTGGTATGCCCTTGAGGAGGGGGGAGGCTCGTATGTGAGTCGCCAGCGGTTCCAAGGAGATGGCAAACAACAGGGGCGACAGAGGGCATCCTTGTCGCGTGCCCCGACCCAGTTGGAAAGTGCGGGAAATGTGGCCATTCGCCACCACCTGAGCCACTGGGGCTGTGTATAGCAGTTTGACCCATGCTAAAAAACGGGGCCCGAACCCCATACGTGTCAGTGTTTCGAAGAGGTACTCCCACTCCACCAGGTCAAATGCCATTTTGGCGTCAAGTGCCAGGATTACTGCCGGCGTGTGGATGTTGTCAGCTCTGGCTAGTATACCATGCAGCCGCCGTAGATTCATCGCTGTGTTCCTGTGTGGCATGAACCCGGACTGATCCGGGTGTATAACCGAGGACAGATGGGGCAAGATTCTCAGCGCCAGCAGTTTGGCCAAGATTTTCACTTCCGCATTTAATAAGGAAATGGGTCGATATGAGGTACAGTCCTCTGGGGGCTTACCCGGTTTGAGGATCGGTATTATAGTAGCCGTACGTTGGTCCGGTGGGAGGGTACCCTTCTCCAAACAGTCCTCGAACATCTCTAACAGATATTTGCCGAGGGTGTCCGGCATCATTTGATACCACTCTATGGGTATCCCGTTGGGCCCCAACGCCTTGCCCGGATTTAGCGCCTTAATGGCCAGCTGGATTTCATCTGCTGTAATGTCCGCCTCAAGCTCGCATGACGCCTCCGGTGAGAGGGTTCGAACGGCGATCTGTGCCAAGAGCGTCCGGGCACATTCGCGAGCCGGGGTATATACTTGTTCAAAATGTGACGCAAGCAGTTCTGTTATCCGCCTCGGATCAGCATGCGTCTCTCCCCGTTCATCCTTTAGACCTTGGATCCCCCTGGAGTTGCCCTCTCGTTTATCGAGCCATGCCAGCATTTTCCCTGCTTTATCTCCCACTTCGTAAACCCTGTTCTGGGTTTCTGCTATGTGCCCCTTAACTATCAACCGTAGGTGATCATTGTACAGCTGTTGCTGGAGAGCGAGTGCGTGCATGGCGGCGGGGGAGGGATGTGACTCATGCGCTACGGTACGCTCTCTCAACTTAATCTCTAGGTCAGCTAGTGCTTGCGACTGTCGTCTCCTATGACCCGTCATGGTGTTAACGGCGTGACCCCGCAGAACCGTTTTGTAGGCCTCCCAGAGCGTTGCCGGGGAGCGTACCGAATGGGCGTTTTCAAGAAAGTAGTGCGTCGTGGCGCGTTTGAGTTCCTTGCGAACCTGTGGAATTTTGAAATATGATGCGTGCATGGGGTAAATGCGCTTACGTGCCCTCGTCTGCAGGGAAATCTTCAGTGTGAGTGGTGAGTGGTCAGAGATACCACGAGGGTGAATTACCACGGTATCCACATGGCTAAGAGCCTCCCCCAGTGACAGGAAATAGTCGATACGGGACAGGCTCCCATGCACCGCCGAGTGAAATGTGTAGTGGTTCGTGTTCGGGTGTAAGTGTCTCCAGATATCAGTCATGCCCATGGCCGCGGCAAAACGCCGAAAGTATGGCGCCCCCCCTGTCTGGGCGGGGGATGGGTGTTTATCTAGTTGTGGGTCCATGACCGCGTTGAAATCCCCCCCTAGGATAGCCTCACCCTCGGGGAGAGTTAAAAGGAAGTCCCCCAGTCTCGGGAGGTGGACCGAGTGTAAAGCTGGTGGGATATACACTGATACCAGATTAAAGAGTTTCCCTTCCCATTGTCCCTGCACGGCCGCAAAACATCCCTGGTCATCAGTCTTAATTGCTAGGGGGATGAAACGTGAGTTTTTCTGTATCAGAACTCCGGTCCCCCTGGAGCCGGACGAGAAAGCAGAGTGGGCCCACATTTTGTAGCCTCGTCTATCTAAGGCCTTCGTAGCTCCCCCCACCAGGTGTGTCTCTTGCAACAGGGCCACCGCAGGTCGCAGGCGCTTAATAGCAGTTAACACCAATCCCCGCTTAATCTTGTCCCCTAAGCCCCTTACATTCCAGGAAACCAGGGTCAAGGGTGGGCATTGTGAGTCAGAGGGAGTCACCCCCTCCGCAGGTACGAAATCGTTAGCCATCTAGTGGCACTGAGGTACATGATGCATAGCCCTAAGAATGTGGCCGGACCAGCGGCTGTGCCATTGCGCAGCCAAGCGTTAGCTGCTTCATGGGGGCTTAAAGTCATTGTCCATTCCCAATAAAGTGTTCCGATTCTTGTACATACTGCAACAATGCCCTCGACCCTTTGTGTACATTCCTAACAAAAACAGTCCTAAACAAACCCCCCTCCCTGCCCCCCTGCTTAACGGACCTTCAACTGCCCGCCACCCCAACTGAGCAGAGTGCTTTACCCTTCCCAAAACCAGAGTACTTGCGTGTAGGGGGGGAGAGCGTCTCCCCAGGCAGGCGGCCTCCCTGAAGGCTTTTGGGATAGCCATGCCAGCGTCAACTTGCAGCATCGTAGGAGATAAGTCGGTGCGACGGTTGGTGATTACATAGTGCGTAGAGTTCGTAACCAGGGTCATTCTTCCTCGCCACCCCCGTCAAAGCCGTGGGAGGGCGAGTGGTCTGCTCCTTCCTCTCGTCTCGACGTTTGCGAGCCATGTCTGCTGCTTTCCCCACGGTCCCGATCCGGTTCGTGTGGTTTGCGCCGTCGTCCCACTGTGTGCCAACCCTCCAGCCAGTCCCGGGCTGCATCCGGGGAATCGAAGATCCAAACTTTTTTGTCCGCTACCACCCGCAGTTTAGCCGGGAAGATCATTGAATACGGCAGTTCTTTGTCCCTCAAGGTCTTCTTTACCTCCAGGAATGTTCTCCGTCGCCTAGCCACCTCCGCCGTGTAGTCCGGGAAGAAAGCAATTCTGGAGTTCTGTATCTGGATGGGCGGTGATACTCTCGCGGCCTGGAGAATGGCATCCCGATCCCGGAAATTAAACAATCTGGCCAGTATCGGTCTTGGTGAGGCCCCCGATTTGGGTTTTCCTCCCGGAACGCGGTGTGCCCTTTCAACGGAGAAGAAGTTCGAGAGTCCCTTGGGCTTGAGCCGCGTTTTGATCAAGTCCTCCACATACAGGTCCATTGCCCCCGTGTCTTCTGACTCCGGCACACCCAAAATTCGGACATTATTGCGTCGGGAGCGCCCTTCCTGGTCATCCAGTTTATCCCGAAGCAGTTTGTTATCGGTTTGCAGGCGTTCTACAGCTGTTTGCAATTCGGATACGTCCTCCACCAGCGATTTGGTGACCACCTCGACCTGCTTGACCCTCTCATTGATCTTTTGGAGATCCGCTCTAATCAGGGTGACTTCTGTCGCCGTGGCGCCCACCGTCGTCTGCACCTGGGCTAGTGCCGCCAGGACATCCTCAAGCGTGGCTTTCCTCGCCCCCTCAGGTTCTGCCGTTTTTCCAGCGGTCTTGCGTGGGTCGTGTGGTGGCGAGTGCCTCTCATAAGCGAACTTGTCCAGCTTGGCCTGGGTCGCGTTACCTCTGGGGCCCCTCTGGGACATGCCGTCGCCGGGACTTGAACTGCCAGCTGGAGAGAATGATCGTGCGTGGGTCGCGCCGGGCCGCTTCCTTGTGCTTCTGCGGCGGGCCGTGGCTGCTACTTGGTCACTCCGGCGTGGGACGTGGTGTCCTCACTGGTATGCGGTGGTCCAGCGCTCTCCTACAATTTGCAGCTAAGCCGGGGGTCAGGCCGCACCCCCGCAAGGAGACCAAAGGAAAGTGTGGCCATGCGTTGCGAGGTATGACCCACACCGGCTGGGTCTGTCACAGTACGCCTCCCCTCGGCGTCACCCCTGTATACGTGCTGACCCAGCTCTATCCACTCTCGTGGCTCAGCGTGTGATTTGCCCCCGATGTTCCCTGTCAGAAGTCCGTCGACCACAGTGGCCGCCGAGTGACGCAGTCGGCCGCCTGTGTCGGCGACGGCCGTTGCCGGCGCCCGGCGTATTCCTCCTGCGTAGTTGGGCAATGGCGTCCTCAGGTCGAGTTCGCGCCTCCGCTATCACGCCGTCGGCGGACGTCGGCGGGTCCGGGGGGCACCGACTGGCAGTGTGGACGAGCGTCCAAGTGTTCGGGTCTCCGGGGGGGGGCCCCACGGAGGTGTCCGGGCGAGACGCCCCTTTCGCCGGCGTTTCCTGCCACTCACCCCCGTTCTCGGGTCACTTCCGGCCGGGTGCAGTCGCGCCGAGAGTCCGTGGCTCCGCTACGGCAATTAGGCCCTGCCCCTCCTCAGCCACTTGACCTCCGGATCCTTCACCAACGAGCCTTCGCCGGTTCCGAAAATTTCAGCGATGCTCGCTGCATGGACGCTGGGTCCGGTCCGCCCCTCTCCACCAGGAAATTTCAGGATATTGCTACGGATATTCGCGGAAAGCCGCCTTCGCCCAGGAGCCTCCCTAAGCTGCGGCCGCCATCGTCGGCTGCTAGCCACGCCCCCCCATGGTCGAGATTTTTAGTGGTGGGGTGGTGCAGACCAAGGGGGAAGGATCTACAGTGGGACACCAAATGAACCGCTGCATGAAAACATTTCTAACTGGGAACCCCAATTTAAGATCAGAGTCCTGCCATAACTGCAGTAGGTAATATGTCTGCAACTGTAGGGGCTAGAAAGGTCGTACAGATGGTCTAAATTCAGGACAACCAGACGCACAAAAAGGACACAACTCTAAGACGCAAGAAGAAATGGGAAAACATATATGTGTCCTTCTAGAACTGAACTGTCAGGCTAGGTACCACCTGGCAATAAGGCCTAGACTGTGCGGTCCCTCGTGGGTGGGTCAAGACTGATTTGTATGTAATAGTACCTAAAAAACAATGGACTGGAGTACGGGCCAGAGTCATTAACTGTGGTTGAGATTACTTCAAGCACTCCATTCATTTGTACTGTCTAAGTGAGTCTCCCAAGGTAAGAGGCACGTTCCCAGACATGGGTACCATGCTCACTGTGCTACAGGACTCAAGCCACATCTCAGAGATGGAGCCCAAGACAATGCGGAAACCAGTATGAGTTTGCTTGTACTCTCATTCAGAAGAAGACGGGGCCTGGAAGTTTGGCCTGGACCTTGTCTCATGGGGAAGGTCAAAGGCTGATTGGCGTAGGGCTGATCCCTGTCAATAACGGCACAGGCGAGCTGAAAAACAATGGACTAGAATGCAGCCCAGATTTATTTCCTTAAAAGACTTGTTACTGCATTAAAAAACAAAAAATAGATCTTGTTTGGAACACATCGACAGGAGCAGACGGTGGTCCTACCGACATGAGGCCACAATTCACCATAGGAAAGCTGTCCAACGAAGAGAGCTTCACCTCTGTGAATGAGTTACCACCTCACTTGAGGGGTCAGTACCTGTTCTTGTGCGCTTGCAAACCATTGCTACACACTATACCAAATCGCAAATAGGATGGAACGCCACTCTGATTCTTTATAGGTCGATAAATCCTTTTTGCGAGTAAAGTATATTTTTCTGAATTGAAAAATGAACTTAATGCATACTAAAAAGTCACTTTGTAGATATAAACAATGTGAGCTTGCAAATCATAACGTGGCTTGGTACATCATGTCCTAAGAAACCTCCTTCTACTTCATGCCTTTGCTATTTAATTATACCTCGGTGTACAGATGACCCGGCGTATCCCCTGCCCCTCCCCCAGCCAGTCTCCACGAACTCATTAAATCTTGGACGCCCCCACGAGCCACGACCCCGCTCCCCCACATGTCCTGAGTGCAGCGTCCTCCAATACAGTTCGATGTGCAGCGGCAAACAAACCGCAGAAAGGAACCGAAGGCCTACCAGAAACCTCTGCAAATACCGGCGTGTCCACAGCAAAGCCCGCACAAAGGCGGCGCTCTGGCGGGGCTGGCCTGGCGGGACTCACGGGGGAGGAAAGAACAGCTGTGGACACACAGGCGACAGGAGGGGGCTGGAGGACAGAAGAGGGGAGCAGATAGAACACTGTGTGATTCATAAACAAGAAAGAAAGAAGTTATGACAGAGACGTAGAGTTTAAAGAGAACGGACAAAATAAGCAAAGAGAACTAGAGGGGAAGGGAGGACGGAGGTAAAGAACCGGTGGAGGAAAGGCTCTATTGCCTAAGTGCCACACAACCACTCTATATAAGTGCCTATACATACACTGGTCAAGGGGCAGAGGGGAAACAAGCCAAAACATAGGAGAAGAGAGATGGGCAGGAAGAGGAGGAAACAAAGGCAAACGAGAAGAGACCAGCACAAAATTGAGAAGCGGGGATGCGTGGACAGAGAATATAGGGGAAAACAGACAAAACGCGAAAGAAGCACAAGTGATGGGGAAAAGAGAGATAGTGAGGAAGATGACAGACTGGAGAAAGAAAACAGCGAGAAAGTGAGAAGCAAGAGGAGGTCGTCATGTCATAGAGAAAGGAGAGAGTAAAGCGACGAGGTGTATGAAAATCAGACAAACTACGAAAGAACAGAGTTTCAGACGGTTGGGAAGGAGAAAATGGAAGAGGATGAAGAAAGACAAACTATCTGAAAGAGTCAGAAAAGCGTGACACACCAAGCAGGAGATAGAATAAAGTGCCGCTCATCGTTAGGATTCTGTTCACCAGAGGATTTGCTCCAGAGACGCTCGTTGCCAGTGTACTCCCTGAGGCAGAGTCGGCTGGTGGGAGCGCTGCTGCGGTTGGCGGTTTGCCTAGCCGCTCCCAGCG
The DNA here is from genome assembly GCF_964261635.1 of Lissotriton helveticus. Lineage (NCBI taxonomy): Eukaryota > Metazoa > Chordata > Amphibia > Caudata > Salamandridae > Lissotriton > Lissotriton helveticus. The sequence goes on from NC_136061.1 coordinate 1,932,270,455, forward strand.
CGACCGCGCCCAGGTTGAGGAAAGCGAAAAGGGATTTTGCCTGAGGAGCCTACTGGGGGACTGCGAGGCCCAGCAACCACCACACCTTGCAGCTGGTGCCTCTTCCCCCGGCGGCCACGCCCACTAATTACCACCGCATATCACCTTTCGCGACACCCGCTCCGCGTTAGGATTCTGTTCACCAGAGGATTTGCTCCAGAGACGCTCGTTGCCAGTGTACTCCCTGAGGCAGAGTCGGCTGGTGGGAGCGCTGCTGCGGTTGGCGGTTTGCCTAGCCGCTCCCAGCGCGACCGCGCCCAGGTTGAGGAAAGCGAAAAGGGATTTTGCCTGAGGAGCCTACCGGGGGACTGCGAGGCCCAGCAACCACCACACCTTGCAGCTGGTGCCTCTTCCCCCGGCGGCCACGCCCACTAATTACCACCGCATATCACCTTTCGCGACACCCGCTCCGCGGGTGCCGCTCATCGTTAGGATTCTGTTCACCAGAGGATTTGCTCCAGAGACGCTCGTTGCCAGTGTACTCCCTGAGGCAGAGTCGGCTGGTGGGAGCGCTGCTGCGGTTGGCGGTTTGCCTAGCCGCTCCCAGCGCGACCGCGCCCAGGTTGAGGAAAGCGAAAAGGGATTTTGCCTGAGGAGCCTACCGGGGGACTGCGAGGCCCAGCAACCACCACACCTTGCAGCTGGTGCCTCTTCCCCCGGCGGCCGCGCCCCCAGACCCCACCTACTTAAACAACAGAAAGACAACCGCGACGCGGGACGCGCGCGGGTCGGAGCCCGGGGCGAAGACCGGGCAAAGAGCGGGCCGTTTGAGGCCGTTCGAGGACTTAAGAGACTGGACTGGGCCACCTTTCTTTCTTCCCCACTTGGTTTTATACCCCTCCATTCTGCTACAATCAGTTTCATTGTTTAGTCAAAATGGTCCTCACTAGGGGGAATAAAACCAAAGCTCCGGGTACCGTGGGAAAAATATTGCTTGGTCCTATGGACGATTTCATCACGAAGGCGAATACGTTCATAGACCAAAGCTTATCACTAATAGAAGAAAGGGTCTCCTTGGACCTGGCATTCGCCAAAAGATCCTCTCTGGGGAGTTTGGCGCAGGCCAGATCACCAGCCGTAGGAGCCACAATTGTTGAGGTAAACCAACCCGAGTCGAGAGAGACGTAGTTTGCCTAACACAGTCGATTTATCAGTGTCCCAGCCCGAAGATTCACAGCTTAGCTTTGACCTTGAAAAAACACCGGACCTAGCCCCGCAAACCTCCCCACAAAGCTACTCCATAGAAAAAATCATAGCAAGGGGAAGGAGGGAGGGGGCGATAAGTAAGAAAAGGGTTCCCCCTAATCATCCAACATCAAACAATCCGACCCATATATCTAGCGCCCCAAAAGATCGAACGGATAGAGCAGAACAAATAGGAGTCCCAGCGTTAGTCCATCACTCAGAGAACGAAACACCTATCCCGGTAATTTTGGATTCTCCAATTATCGCACAGACCCACAAGGGCTTGTGCGATATGGAGGATTCCCAGCTACTACTAAATAAGATAGCTAATATATTTAAACAATCTTTGCAACCCTTAGAACAACGATTAGCGCAGTTGGAGTCACAGATCTTAAAACTCGCAAAAACACAACAACCCAATCATCTTTCAGGGCCACAAAAAATAGTGGGAAATAACACTAAAAAATCACACCCCACAAAGACAACAAATGTAAACCCGAACCTGTCTAATCCACAAAAGAAGACACTTCAGATAACGATCCCCAGTGTACCCACCTTCAATAATACATCGAACTCACCCAACATATCACACTCCCAACAAACACTACTTTACAGACTTTGCCAGGATCACCAATTACTTCCGGCCCAAATGTCGAGGCATCTAATAAAACCCCCCAAAAAACTGCTAATAAAACTACAAACAAATCATATACTAAAACCCCGGTTCCTCAGTTTTCAGCTTTAAACCCCTTGTCGCTCAGGGCCAGGAGAAATACTGCTAAAAATTTAGGGCAGTCAAGAGCTCCAGTAGATTTTCCACCTGAGGCCTCACCGTACGTAGTGGTCATGGCCGGTGTTCCTGAGCTAACAGATCAAAACTCGGAACCCGGCTGGTCTTTAAAAAACAAGGCACAGCATTGGCTGCAGACCAACCATCCAATCCCTTCAACTTGGCATGGAAGGATTAGATCTGTTTCCAGGGTTCCATGGGTGGGTAACACTAGAAAAACGATCCCAGGGGACTGTATAGTGATCACTTTTGAGGATCCACGTATAGCAGACTATGTTTGCTCTTGGGAAGACATCGCTTCAAACGGAGGTATTAGAATTAAGTCACTTTCTTTTTTTTACCCTTTTAGGCAAATAAACAGACCACCCCAGGATCAAGAGCCTCCTTGGGCCGTTCCAGTCCCCCGACAGGATGAGTTACCGAACCCTAGATATTATGGTCCCCCAGACTCTACGACCCAGATTATTCCTGGCACACAGTGGAACCACGTTACCAGGGGGGAGGCTGGGCAGGTAGGAGGCCATACACACAAAGGCCGGTAACTAGAGACCAGCCCCGATGGGATCCATGGCATAATATTCCGTTGTTCAACAGATATAGTGGACTTGAAATGGTCGATTGACCATCAAAAGAAAGTGTACCCACCAATTCGCATGTACTCTCCAGCCCTAAGAATCTAAACATCTCTTCGGCGCCTATGGATGCCGAAGTTGTACCTATAGCTGAACAATCAAAAGTTGTGAGACCCCCGATTCCCATACTCTATTGGAACATAGCAGGTCTCCGTTCCAAAATTGAGGACGGGACCGCACAAGACTTTCTAAAATCCTATCAAATAATCTGTCTCCAGGAGACATGGTCAATAGAAGAGCTTCATATACAAGGCTATAAAACCTACTCTGTTCCAGCAGTAAGTAGTATAATGGGAAGACACAAAGGTGGGTTAGTAATCTATATAGCGAACACCTTACCCCACCTAAAAGTGGTTAGTGTTTCTCAGGATTCTAACTATCAAATCCTTTCTCTCTCCTTCTCCAACAAGGAGACTATCTTCTTAACTAATTTATATAATAACCTTGATGATGACCAATTCATAAATCTCCTCAGCAATGTACACGAGAGACTAAAACAATCTTTTCAATGGAGAATTAGTCAGGGGGTAACCCACCTAATATGGGGAGGAGACTTCAATCTCCGCCCATGTCTAACGACTAACCCACTTTGCTGTAGGTTGGTGGATGAATATGAGGACCCATTAGCACACTTTACACACAATAAAGTAGGGAATACCCTAAATGCTGTCCTCTCGGATCTGGATCTGCAAATTGCTAACCACCGAAATGCAGACTCCAACTCACTTAATCCGACCTATGTGGGTAGAGGCCATTACACAACAGTCGATTATATCTTCTTATCACCTGGCCTGATCGGCATAGCTAAGGATTTTCGGACCATTTGTAATTCACTCAGCGACCATTCAGCCTTAATGATAAATCTTTATTTACCTGACCTTAACCCCCAAAATTCGGACACAGCAAATACGCTTGCACAGAATACACTAGAGATTGGTAAACAGAACGGTTACACAATCAAATGGGGAAAAATTAATTCTACCGAAATTACAAAAAAACTGATAATCCAGGCATACTCAAACATCTCAAAATGTCTGGATCTCTCCTCAAGCCACGAGGAAGTTCTGATGAACTTCAAACAAATTTTAGACTATATTAAGGATTTACTTTCCTCAAAACCCAGAACAAACCCCCCGTAAAGAAAGGGTGGTTTAGCCATAACTGTACAACCGCTTTAACTAAACTAAAACCCGCGCTCCATAATAAACCGAGGGACGCAGCCCAAATCCAACTTCTAAGGCGTCAATACATAAGGGAACGAAAACTGAGAACTGCACAACTAAAGCAGAAACTCTGGGACGATCTTCATAAGAGTGCTTTATCAAAAAATAGTGAGCTTTTCTGGCGCACAGTCAGAGCCCCATATCTCTCTAACACTGGCCCCCCCAGAATAGAAGTTGCCATAGATGAGCATACATGGGTCGCACACTTTTCTAAGATCTTTAAAAGTAGTTCACCCATAGATTTATTGCCCTCAAAAGTACAGTACCCCATCCCCCTTTTGTTTGATATTCCTGATCTTTTGGAAGCATTGCAGAAAAGTAAATTGGGCAAAGCTCCAGGCCCTGACGGGGTCCCAGTGGACTTTTTTTAAAAATAACCTAGACCTCTGGGCCCCCATTCTAACAAGAGTGTGCATAGCGGCGGCGAATGAGGGAGTTCTAAGTTCCTGGACCAAGTCAATAATGGTCCCCATTTTTAAAAAAGGGGACCGTCAAGATGTGAAGTGCTATCGGCCCATCTCACTGCTGGACTCGCTCGGGAAAGTAGCGGGGAGAGTTATCCTAGAGCGTCTCCAGCAGTGGAGTGAGGATCGAGGCATTATCTCCGATATCCAATTTGGCTTCCGTGAGGGTTTCGGAACAGTGGAACAGGTCCTCAATCTCACCTTAATAATGGGAAAATACACACAGGCCAAGGCAACCAAGATTTATATGGTCTTTGTCGACCTGTCCGCAGCGTTTGACTGCGTATCGCATGCAAAACTGTGGACGGTCCTAGGCCAAATGGGAGTAGAACCTCCTCTTTTGGACTTTTTGAGGGAACTCTATTCCGGGGCAACGGCCAGAGTGCGATTTGGCCTGAATGGCGAGCTGACAGCTCCGTTTAGTGTAGGGCGCGGAGTCAGGCAGGGATGTGTCCTGGCCCCCTTCCTCTTCTCACTTTATACTAATGGCCTGGAGGGTGAGATGTTGAGGGGGGCTCAGGATCTCCCACGCATTAACCAACGCCTGATTCCCGCCCTGCTCTACGCGGACAATGCCGTAATTCTGGCGCGCACACCACGTGAGCTACAGCTCTCACTGAATAGGTATACGTCCTACATGGGCAACCTGGATTTGATACAAGAGGTTATCTCTTTAAGAGATCAATAGCCGCTCTAACGAGCTTCTCTCAGAGATTAGGAAAAAGGCCCCCAGTGGAGCTATTGAAAATTTATAACGCTAAATGCCAGGCTATCGCACTATATGGTGCGGGAGTCTGGGGATACACCGACACTAGCTCCATCCAGAAGGCTGAAAAGGTTTTTCTTAGATTTCTCCTAGCCACCCCTAAAGGAACCTCAATTTATGCCATGCACCTGGAATTAGGAATACCCTATATAGAGGATTTAATTAAAATCGAACCAGTGATGCTGTGGCGGCGCATCTGGACATCTGACAAAAATGCGCTGACCCAGTCCATCATTGCTGACTCGATGGCCCTCGACAAATCCGCTAAAATAAAATGGCTTTCCTATGTAAGAGATTTTTTCAAAGATCTAGGGTTAGAGAACTACTTCCTTGAACCAGAATCTATAATGGACATCTCGAAGAGAGATCTCAAACAATTAGCATTATGACACGTGGAGTTTCTAAGACTGGCATCTGAATCATTAAAAACTGCGTTAGTCCACGCAAATATGGTACAAATAGTCTACGGCATTCATCCGTATCTGACACTCCAAATTCCAACATATGAGAGAATGTTAATAACCAGATTTAGGCTAAACACTTTTTTTAGATTGGTTACGTTCCCATTGAAAAACTGCTGGGAAGTTATTTTGCCACCTTGTCCTTGTGACGGACTATAAATACAATCCAATCTACATGTGATCATGCTTTGTAAATACCATCATTCGCATAGAAAAATCTGGTTACTACCAATATTGAGGAGCTGGGGACTGAGACAATGCAAGCCCGCTTTTCTTAGACTCCTAATGCTGGAAACTGAAAGTGTCTGTTATTTTGTGAGCAACTTTTTAAAATGCATCATGAAGCACAGGAAACATTTATAAATGCCCTCACTTACGATATTCTGAGCTGATTTCTGATGAAATTATGATAACTAATTCTTTTTTATCTTTATCACTTTTTTGTATGATTTTAATGAAACTGTGTGTTTTTCCTGTCTTACTCATGTAAAAATGTAATGTGTTAATTGTCTCTTTTATGGTTTTTCCTCTGTGAATAAGCCGAATAAAGAAGTTTATTATTAGATAGAATAAAGGATACAGAAACAGATAAAAAGGGTCAAAGATAGGATAGAGAAACAGAGACGAGAAATGAGAAACAGATAAATGGAGAGAAAGTCGGCGAGTGAGAGAAAGACCACAGAGAGCCGGCAAACTTCTGGTTATAACTATTTGAATACGCTGGTACGCTGGTGTTACGTCAGAGTTCCTGAAACGTCACACCAGAGAGGAGTCTCCTCAATTGAAATCCGATCGCATCGAACGCAGAAGTTGTTGACAGGTGACGCAGAACACAGACCTGAGGAGATTCCCTACCCTTCGGAGTCCCCTACCGCGCAGAAAGCAATACCTGTTGGGCACCGCTGTCCATGGAAACAGTCCATCTCCCTCCCGCTGCCCCAGCTGACATCTCCCGCGGCCGCCGAGTGGAGAGAGGCATTGAACTGCATTTCCCGGCATTCCCCCGTGGCGGCCAGACGTCACCATCTTTGCGCCTGGCGGTGCATAAATCAGGCGGGGCCCCGGTGGAGCGGGTGACGCAGAACACAGACCTGAGGAGTTTCCCTACCCTTTGGAGTCCCCTACCGCGCAGAAAGCAATACCTGTTGGGCACCGCTGTCCCTGGAAACAGTCCGTCACCATCTTCGCGCCTGGCGGCGCATAAATCAGGCGGGGCCTACGCGTCGCGGGACGTGAGCGGGCCCGTTTAAGCCCGTTAAAGACCGGGTAAGACTGGACTGGGCCACCCCATTTATATTTGTCCTGCGATACTCATCTTGCCCCCTACATTGGATATACCTTATGCTCCTTTTCCTCTACTATTGGCAAAACTTTGTTTACTGTTAGTAACAACATGACTACTAGGGGTAGTAGGAGTAAAACAGCACAGGGCGCAGCACAGATTATTGGCCCAATCGTCAATATATCACCAAGGCAAATGAGGCAATTGACCAAGGCATAATTCTTTTACAACGCAGGGTATCACAAGATTTAGCCCAGGCCAAGCGGTCATCGTTGGGTTCTCTAGCCTCAGCTAGGACACCCACTCAATTACGGGAAACCGGCCCATTATTGGAAGTACATGTAGAAACCCACACTGTGTCAAATATGGTTGATTTGTCGGCATCCCTGGAGTTCTCGGACTCGCAATCGTCCATGATGTTAGAAAAAAAACCCTGTTCTTTTTGCGAGCCCGAGGCGGGAGGATCCCGAAATAGAGCTAGACCGGGGATTGAGGGAAGGCGCCATACCTAAACAAAAGAAACAAAAGAAACCGCGTAAAGCGAAACAAATTAAGAAACATAATCACTATAAAGAACCATCCCCCAATCAGGCAACAGGACAAGATAGTTCAATCCAGAGAGAGTTAACTACTGTACCAACAGAAATAATAAATCTATCTATGAACACAGCGAACCTCAGTGGAACTAGTAACACAGGAGGAGGGTGCAAAGTTTGTGGGGTAAATAATCAATTATTAATTAGATTAGGTGAACTTGTTCAAACTTACATGCCACCCATTGAAATGAGCCTCATAAAGATTGAAAAGCAGATAGCTGCTCTGAACGCAACTTCTAATAATCCAAAGGGGGCGGGGCTGGGGCAAACAGGGGTGCAGAAAGTGAACAGCAAAACCTCTAAGGTAGGGGTACAAGCCACAAAAGTCGCTATCGAAGCGACAATTGCAAAAACAAAGCCCCCTCCTGTAGTGGCGAACAAGGTCCCTGAGACAATAAAAACTCCAGTCCCCCCTAACACACTGAAGTCTGTCCCTGCTAAACCATCAGGGGCACAACATACCAACATTAGGAATAGGGGGAGCGGTGGGCACCCAATACACTTACCACCAGAAGCAAGCCCTTATGTGGTAATTCTGACTGGGGTCCCCGAGCTGAGTCCCAACGTGGAGGAATCAGGTTGGTCTTTAAAAAACAAGGTGCTGTACTGGTTATCTACCAACAGACCGTTGCTACCGCACCTTCTTAGCAGAGTCTCAATGGTCCGCAGGGTCCCCTGGATAGGTAATGAGTCGAAAACAATGCCGGGGGACTGTGTTATAGTCAATTTTGTTGACCCACAAACATATTTGTTCCTCGGGCATGCCGGTAACGAATGATGGGATAGACACAAAAAGACTCTCCTTTTTCTATCCTCCAACACCCCATTATAATGAAGGCCCAGAATGGAACTGGACTCAAGTAGGAAACTGGGATAGGAGAAGGGAATGGGTCGACTGGTCTGGAACCGGAGGTAGAGACATTGCTCCTCATGTAGGTTGGAGAGGCATACCAGTCGCAAACAGATTTAACTGCTTAGAAATGGTGGATTGACCACCATTGCGTACTGATCAGGGCAGCCCGGGTCCAATATTTCTTGGGTCCAAATCTCCACAACCATCTGTTAGCTCCCCGAGACCCTCCTCAAACATCGTAATCCCCGACAGGATAATGGAATCAAAAATAATTACACCCAATTCCTCCATAGGAATAACTGCTGATTTATCAGAGACTTTAGCTGCTAAGAATGAGACACCTGGTAATGTGGGGGAGGCGGCCATCCCAACGCCGCCAGAATTGTATCCCTTGATAGGTAGAAAAGCTTTTTACGTTCCCCTCGAAACTAATCCAACCTAACCCTTTCTGTTTTATTTTGGAACGTTGCCGGTCTTCGCTCCAAAATAAATCTCCAAGCATGGATAGATACAGTTAGTGTACACCAGATAGTATGCTTGCAGGAAACCTGGGCCATTGAGCCTATACACCTCCTAGGTTATAAAACTTATTACATTCCAGCTAGCTCTAGAACTTTCGGTAGACCTAAGGGAGGTCTCGCTGTATACACCGCAAACAACTTACCACCTATGGATATAACTGTCCTTCTGTCTGGCGAGAATTTTCAAATCTTAAGGGCTGCATTTAATAAATGTATGACGTATTTCCTGGTTAACTTTTATAACAATCTTCAGTCAACTGAATGTGTTAAAAATTTAATTGAAATTACATCTTTTTTAAATGAACAGCGGAATAAGTACATTTCCTCTACCTCCTATGTGATTTGGGGGGGGGGGATTTTAATATTTCATTATGTAACAATTACAAGAATCGCACCTGTGGTCTTCAAGACGAAAATGGATGTTCCCTGACACACTTTACACATACGAAGTTAGGTAACTGCCTAAATGAGTGTCTATTTTCATTAGAGATGGACTTTGCGAATGATCTTGTAGATCCCCCCGCTGATTTCTTGCCAACGTTCCATGGTAGGGGTCTGTCAAGCGTCATCGATTACATTCTATGCTCCCAGATCATAAAGGGTCAACTGGTAACTTTTAAAACAGGCTCAGATATTAGCAGCGACCACTTTCCTAACAGTGTTACCCTGTCAATTAAAAATGTTTCATCTCAATTAACCAGGCCAAGTTTACTGAACCAACAATCGTTGTCTATGGACAAAGTAAACGGCTTTTCTGTAAAATGGTCAAAAATTGACCCAGCAGCAATTACTAGCAAAGTGGTATCCAGAGCCCTTCCATGGATGAATAATTGTTTAGCATTAGACTCTTCACCCCAGCTGATCATAACCAGCTTTTTGGAGACTATTAGAATCATACGGGAGGAGCTGTCTTGTAATCAAAAGTCCAGCAAATCGGAAACCAAAGGCTGGTTTAACTCAAAATGCCGTAAAGCCCTAACTGATCTAAAAACAGCTCTCCACGACCCAGTTAGAGACCGAGCTGAAATCACTAAACTAAGAAAGGTTTACAAACTAGCGCAGCTTAACCGTAGGAACGAAATAAAGAAGAACTTGTGGGCCCAATTACAAGAGAGCTGCCTATCCAAAGACAGTTTCCTGTTCTGGCATACGGTAAAATCACCCTTCTTGGTAGATGCTTCATCCTCACAGCATCTCGATGTTGCAGTGACGGCTGATGAGTGGGTAGCCCACTTTTCAAAGATATTTGGTAGTCCCCCCGAGGATACTGACAACGAGGTTCACATGGCAGGTGACCGTTCTGGGGACCAGATATTTCCTATCGACCTTCTCTTCGACCATAAGGAGGTCATTAACGCGCTGTCATCCTCCAAAAACGGTAAGGCCCCCGGCCTGGATGGAGTTCCACTAGATATCTTTGCACATAGCCCGGAACTCTGGTCACCTTTTGTCACTCAGGTTATGGCAGCAGTCACAAAAATCGGTCTAATAGACTCCTGGTCCACTTCCATCCTGCTCCCAATTTTCAAGAAGGGCGATCGTAACAACCCAGCATGTTACAGGCCCATCTCCCTCCTGGACTCCCTGGGGAAAGTTGCTGGTCGGCTGATCTTGGAACGTCTCCAGGATTGGGCGTCTACAAATAACATCTTGACTGATCTGCAATATGGTTTCCAGGAGGGACTTGGTACTGTGGAGCAAGCATTGAATCTAGCCCTCTTGATTGGTAAATATGTGGGGGCTAAAAGTGGTAACCTGTATTTAGTCTATGTAGACCTCACCGCAGCGTTTGACTGTGTCATTCACTCAAGGCTGTGGTCTATTCTCGGTGAACTAGGGGTTGAGCCACCCCTTATCCAATTTCTTCGTGAACTTTACTCAGACGCTACTGCATGCGTTAGATACGTGACTGGCGGTGAATTATCTCCAGCATTTGCCGTTAATAAAGGCGTTAGACAGGGCTGCGTCCTGGCTCCCTTCTTATTTAATCTATATACGAACGGGCTGGAAGCGGCCATGCTCGAAGGGAGCCAGGATCTTCCATCCATTAATCATCGCCCTATTCCCGCGCTACTATACGCGGACGATTCCGTAATTCTAGCCAGAACCTTAAATCAGCTACAAAGACAGCTAAATAAATACTGTCAATTTATGCTCTCTTTAGGCATAAAAGTGAATAAAAATAAAACCTATGTTATGCATATCGGTCCCAGGGTGAAGAAACCTAAACCAGTTTTTATCGATAAAGTTAGGTTGGAACGCACCAGGGAATATCCCTACCTAGGAATTTTAATGGACGATAGATTATGTTGGAAACAAGCCCTGGTTAGTAAAAAGCTACTTTTTCAGAGAGCGACCTCAGCTCTAGTTTCCTATTCGAGGAAACTGGGTAAGCCTGCTCCAGTGGAGTTGCTAAAAATCTATCAAGCAAAGTGTCATAGCGTAGCAACCTACGGTGCAGGGGTTTGGGGTTACGCTCCCATTGATACCCTTCAAACGGTTGAGAATGGGTTTCTTAAATACTTATTGGCAGTACCTCAAAGTGCTCCTACATACGGTTGCCACATCGAGCTGGGTATTGATTATTTGATAGATAATATTAGATGCCAGCCGATTTTGCTGTGGCACCGTATCTGGACCAAAACACAATGCCATCTAACCCGCTCACTGATAACCGATTGTTTGGCCCTGGCAAATTGGAATAAAATCCCATGGCTTCTGTACGTGTCCAACTTCCTTAAGGACTTGGACTGTACTTCTTACTTTTTAGAACCTTCAGTGATGACAGACATCACCAGGAAAGACTTGAAAAAACTATGCTTAACTCATCTTAGGGAACTACGTCTTTCTCAAGAAATAAGTAAACCCTCAAATGTACAGATCCTATCAGTCCAGACGGCTTTGGGTATCCAACCATACCTAACATTCCATCTAACTATTTACGAAAAATATGTACTGACTAGGTTTCAATTTAATTCTTTCTTTCGCCTAGTTACATTTCCAAAAGACCAGGACTGGTCATCTAATCCAACGAAATGCCCTTGTGACGGCATATCATCCCAGTCTACCATGCACGTAACTTTGTTCTGTAGATACTATGAGCTCTCTCGCAAGCGCTGGATTATTCCCTTACTGCGAAAAATGGGCCTGAGAACATGTCGGCCCGCTTATCTGGCCCTGCAGTTTTTGGACTCGCAATACACTGCTAAGTGCGTAGCTTGTTTTCTAAAATCATGTTTAAAAATTCGCTGTAAATGCTGAGTGATCCAGTTTACTCCATTTTCGTGTTTAGTTACCCAATGGATTATTGTTAGCAATGGATTTAAATGACATCTGTTTTTAATTGTATTTTGATATTGTGATTTTTTATATGTATTGTAGTGTTTTATCTTTGTACTTTTTATGGTTTCGCTAAGATGTAACCGAATAAAAGTTTTATGACTGACTGACTATTTGAATATGTGACTAAACCAATACTTGTTAACCACTTGGATGCTAAGGCATTTTCCATCCTCCCATGTAATTTCCATTGAAATGAATGGGCACTCCATGACGAGTTACCCTTGTCATTAGCATCCAAGAGATTCAGGATGACAAGATGTGCGGTGATACTGCACTATTCCCAGCACAACTATTGCCTGGTAAAACCTAACCTGGAACTGGAGAAACATGCAGCATGCATTACCGAACGGTCCTCCATGGAATTTTGAATGTGGAAGTTATACATAGAAGTAGCTACTGTCCCCAGTGCTATGAGTATTTGTGGCATTCCCCACCTCCAAAACAGTTCATGTTCAGCAGCACGACAAGATCAAACCTTCCCAAGGAAAAAACAGCCATTCAAACACACCTCAAGAATCTGCCTTTGAGAGAAACTGCGTGAAGGTATAGATCCCACTGAGAAGTCCAGATACAGACACAAAGCGCAAAGAAATACTACTGGCAGCCAAAGAGGAGCCACACACTAGTAACACGCTCACATCCAAGCACAATAAACACAAGCAAACTATAAACAGGCATAGGGTCAGTCATCACAGGCTACTGGAGAGAGAATGCCCCTGTCCCAAAGTTCTTTCTCACGGGTCACCCTTACTTGGTTACAAAATTAAGTAAGTTAACTCATTCCTGTCCTTGGGCTATGAGGATATATGTCTTAGGACATTATTCTGGCAATAAAGTAGGATATATATATACTTGTACAGGGAACTTAAACGTACTTAAAACATATACATACAGTCCTGTGAACAAGAGAAACACGGATATGTTAGTGAGTGAGTGAATTTATAAAATCGCCTAGTAATCCAGAAGGGGGTCTCTTGGCGTTGGTCTTACCAGTTGTTTATCCAAATAAATGTCTTTAGCTTTTTCCTAAAGCTTAAGAGTGAAGGAGCAAGCCTAATTTCAATGGGTAGCAAAGTCCACTTAAGCCTCACTGTACAGAGAATATGTGCCACTCACTTGCGTTACGGTTATACGTGGAGAATAACAACCTTTCCTAAGATTTACTACGAACGGCTCGAAAAGGTAATAGGCGTATGATTTATAATTTAAGTAGTTGGAAGCTATCTGGTGTAATCAATTTATAGAATGTGATGTGGTCTTAAACAGGTAGCCACTGCAGAGTTTGGTGTGACTGAGATGTGAGTGCTATCATCCAGGAGCTGCTGTGTTTTGGGCCTACTGCAGCCTTTTCAACCGAGTACAGGGAAGCCCAGCATGCAGAGCATTGCTATGATCTAGCCTGGTGTGGATCACAGCAGCAGTCAACTCATTCTGGAACTCCCTTCCCATCACACTCAGAAAACTGACTCCACTCACCAAATTTAGGAAACAGTTCAACGCCACTCTTTTCAGGCAAGTCCTAACTTAAAATAAGCCACAAGATTGATCATGGAATGTTTGTTCATCCATGGTAATTCACTTCTACAGCTCGATGTAACCCTGTTTACTCCTTTGTGAAAGGTCCTAACACCTGGTACATCCCAGTGTGCTATATAAATAATGAAATAAAATAAGAATGAGTGCATATATATACCTGATCTGAATTTCTGCAAGGGAGCCTTCCTCATAGCAAGGTTTTGATAGGAGGTTCCCCAATTCCTTGCCCTATGAACATTTTTAAAAAGATTAAATCAAAAGTGCATTTAAAGCACAATTTTGGAATAAATTAGCTAAAATCACTAATGCATTGAAAAGGGACAATTTTAGTGCCGTATGTGCTGTTTGACAATACTGGGGTAGGGTATGCCATTTTTAACAGAGTCTATGAGTTCAAAGGAACATTTTTTACATAGCTTGCGTGGCAAAATAAACCAAAATGTTGTGAAAACACTCTGAACAAATAAACTGAAAAAAATCATGCAATACACTTGAATGAGTCAGTCACAGTCACTTCCAGCGGTCGAAGGGGTATGGGGATTATTCTGTATAGTCAGTTGCGGCTGGTGACATTTAAAACTGGTGGTGAGGGGTAAAACAATTGCCGTACTTCACTGTGGCGAGCGGAGCGAGCGAGGCTGAACCTCCCTAAGGGGGGTTCTCCAAGAAAATTTTGAAAAAAGAGTAGGCAACGGGTGTATTTACAAGCAATTTTGAGAGTGTGACACTATTCCAGAAGTGCTGCAGGCTGTGCTCAAAATAGTTAGTAAATTAGCAAGGATATAAGGTGCCAGTGGGTCATCTGGTCACTTTATGTCAGGGGGTCGCTTTATGTCTATCAGGAGTGAGTTTAAACAAATGGCCAAACCCCAGCACAGAATAACGGGACATTTAAAGACGAACCGCTATGGTGACCTGGGATAGATGGGAGGCGGCTCCCAGCCAGAGGTTCTGGGCAGAGGGGACGGTGGAGTCAAAGGGAGCCAGAGGCACCGGGGTTCAGGGTATCAGTTAAGGGCAAGCTATGAGAAATGGCAACACTGAGTGATATGGCCCTAGGGTGTATTCATTTATTTCTACAAAAGAAGTACTGTTTAAAGATTATGCTTTGATGAAGACAAGGGTCTTAAAATGAGGATCGTTTGAGCGCTATAAAGCAAACACCACAAACCACACAGGCAAAAAACAAAAGGGGTGACAGTCCGAGTACAAGGAACACTGTACAAGTTATGTAAGGGAGCAAAAACACACAGGAACAATGAGCACACGTATGCTTAAATTAAAGGCAACAATAAGAGAACACCTACTGATGCACACACCTTAGACGTTCCACCTTCCAATGTTAATAAATGTGCACCACTGATGTGGGTGAAAACGACTGCTACGATTTACAGCAATGAAACGATTCATTTTGTAACGTCAGAATTATTATCTAAGTTCCATTCTCAAAGCATTAGGCCATTACAAAAAAACAATCGCACTAACAGTGTTAACGATCTGATTGGCAAAAAATATTTTGTTCAAATGTATTTGTGTAGATTAGCAAAAAATGGGCAATGAAAAAAATATGAACTACAGTATTGTGGAACAACGCACAACAATGACACTGAATACATTTAACATATCCTAAACATTAGGACTACAATAGTAATTAGTTAGGGGAGCACCTACAGCTTCCTCACTTCCGCCTTCATTGTGTTTCCTTACTTTGAGCTCTCAGTGCATGACGGCACCAGCACCAGGCTAGCGACAAACAAGTTATGCAGCTTCTTATTCATAATGGGAGGAGAAGGGAACCACAAGCACCAGCGTGCAGAGTGTCATTGGGTAAAAAAAAGGCAGGCTGGGTCTAGTAGAAAGATTGATGAATGGTATCAATGTATTTATAAAGCTCAACTGTACCAGACAGTTCGAGATTCCATGTGCCTCTAAAACTCAGTTTTTCTTTCGTCAGGCGATTTTGTCCGTGGTCAAATCACTTCTCAAAGCTAGAACCCGTCATTTATCCCGGCATTATCTCTATAGGAAAATACCACCAGCATGATTTATTAACTCATTGTCAGTGAAAGTGCGCTTTTGAGTGTACTATCCAAAGTTACCGATCTACTGTTTTTGGTCATGGTTTAGCACAATTATCCTTTGGCAAGTAACAGATGCGTGTGATTTGAAATAGATGAAAAAGACAGAAGCATGCTTTCCCACATTTGTGTGTTTCTATTTGGTATGTAAATATAGCGCTCTACAAGCTAGGAGCCTGCTTCAGTGTGCTATTTCGACCAAGGAATAATCTTGGTTCGGTCCTACTGCATGCAATTATAGTGCCCGGTGCCGGTCAATACAGCGATATATTTCTAGCAGAACTTGGCCGTCCCGCCCACCTTAACAGTGCTATAAGGTTACAAGGGAAGTGCCCTTCAATTTCAGATGATCTGCGGCAGTTTTAAAATATTTTTCTAGTTGCTTAAATGCATGTAAATTCTGGTATTTATATCATGTTTCCCTCTTCTGCGATGCTTTATTTTGCTTGTGCGAGTGTCACTCATGGTTGTTGAAATGTCACTCATATTTGCTGTAATAATGAAAATGTCACACAGCAATCTAAAACCTTGGCAGCTATGTAATGATTGTGTAAGATTAGAACATTTGTGCACGTGACGCTGCTTGCCTGGCACAGCCCCAACCCCCACTGACAGATTTTATGAGCGTGCCTGCCCGGCCTGGCCTGAAAACGAAACTGAATCCTGCCCTGGCTGGGCCTGGCTGCATCCTGTAGTACTGATTCCAGGCAGTCAGGCCCGCAACTGCGCAAAAAATAGCCAGTGCAGTCACAGAGTGCTGGCAACAAAACATGATCGTGCCCTGACATGGTGATGATCAAACGTGGGCATTTGAACATTTAAGCAGTGACGTGACCATGATGAACATTAAAAAGTAAATCTGTAGGCCTCACCTGCGCTGCTGCGCAGATTTATTACTTAATTGAATTCATGATATGTCTGCCGGCCTACGCCGCCTATCCCAGGCCCCAATCATCATGTCACGTGATAATAATGATAGATAAAAGTAAAACTAAGATAACCAATCACAATGATAATTAAAAAAAAACGTAATCCTGCGCCTGCGGCCCCCGCCGCCCCCAGGCCCTGCCTGCCCTGCCCTCATGATGTGGGAAACAAAGAACAGGAACTGAGTAAATGCGAAAGGAAGAAACAGCGCTCGTCGCGTGAATGGAGTTCACCTTGAATTTCTTGACCTCTCATTTCGTACAGTTTCCGAGATTAAAAGCAAGCACTTGCTTCTCTATGCATTATAAATTGCTTGCTACAATGCACCACTGCCAGTGACAACGGCCCGGCTGCCACCACGAGCGAGCTCCTCCATTGTGCATTACACATATGTTGCACAGTGTAATTTGCTTTTTGCTTTCCGCGATGTTTAAGTATTTGGCAGTAAATCCACCGTTAAAGCAGCCTGCCCCTTAATCTGCCCTAATCGTATTCTGGGCATGTAGTAGGAAAGCAGATGCTCAGTCAGGCATTCCCCTCTGCCCACAAATCACATTTATTTCGCCATGCTCAGCCTAATCTATAATTCACGGCAGTACCCTGCCTCGCCCTCGCCTCACCTGCCTGCCAGCCAGTGCAGCTCATGATGATAATTTCGGCCGCCGGAGACGGCCTACCCCACCCCCAAAGCCCCCCCCGCCATCTTGTCCAGGCCGCAGCGCTGCTGGTAGACCAATCAGGATCATGATGATTTTAAATACATGACTGACACCAGTAAATTATTCACTAACGCCTTGGCCCCTGCCTCGACCTCACCTGCTGAGCGCTCCCAAGTCCCAACTCCTCCAGCAACTTTGAAAGGCCGGCCCGGCCGGCAGAATCTCCTGGATACTCGGCGAGGCCAGGGCGAGGGGAGAGGTGCGGGTATGCTGGGGCGGGCAGAGAAAATGCGCGTCACGTGCATTCAAATGCATGCAATCTGCGCACGCGTCGCTTCCTCTGGCGCGCATAGCCCCAACCCACTGCCCAGCCCCAACCCCGCAGCAAAGCCCTGCCCAGTGCCTGGCCTGGCCCCTGCAACATGACACAAACAGTGTCCCGCCCACTGGGGGCCCTGATCCGCGCCGCAGCCGGGCCGGGAACTCTTGCTTGCCTTGAGAGAGTAGGTCGGAAATGGGAGCAGGCACTCGCACGTGACGTCACCAGACCGACAGCAGTAAGTAGTACACTGCATGCATTATCGACGACCGGACCTGATCAGTGACAGTGAGCAGTGAGTCTAGCACAGCCACACTCACCAGTGACACACACGCACGAGTCACGACTTCAAAAATAAAATTCTATGGCAGGAGCACAGGTGCACTTAATGCCGCGTGATAGACCCGGCCCCCATAATTAAGTGCCGGTGCTGAGCACCGGCAAGCTCCGGCTCAAATTAAGCCCTGCAAGTATCAATGCATGGTTTATTTGTGAGCGATTTGAGCAGCATGTTGTAAACGAAGCTCTTAGTTGCCAAACTGCTTGCAGTATAAGAGATGCATTAGAGTAAAAATGATACCATATATGTTTATCTTTTTCTGCTGGTGTAAGTTTGTCTAAAAATGTCAGGGCTCAGGACGGAGATATTTTTGTCCAAAAATGTCAGGAATTTCCCGGGATAACAGAGTAGATATATTCAATTGGAGCTAAAGATAACAAGTTCGGCTTTGAATGATTGTGTTGGAGGCAATTGTTCGACATCCAGTCTTACACCTGTACCATTAATTGCAATAAATCAGGAAGAACTGAGCACCTTTACAAAACCAAATGTACAGGACTATCTAGACAGTCTGTAGTTGTGGCACAGATTGAACAAGGAGAGTAAACAGATGCAAAATATGGCAGAGTAAAGGCTAAAACCAGGTGGATACCAAAATATGACCTGCCTGGCGGAAACAAAATGGACCCAGTTTACCTTTCTGAGATCTAGCTATCAAAAAGTAGTAAAACAAATTAATGGTGTCATGCGCGGCCCCTAACAAGGTTGCCAAATGCTCCAATATTAGAGTATGAACCAACATATTAAAGGCTTCGCAGAGGTCCAACAAGCTGGAAGGGATGCAGTAACCTCATCCGCGAAACGCAGACTGACCTTCCCAGAAATCATGAAGTGAGATATCAGTTCAATGTAATGGTCTGATCCTGCATGGATTGGCACAAAATATTCTGTAATCTAGAAAGTGCTGAAATTTAGAGGTTGTAACATTTTCTAACTTTTTAGTTCATACAGGTAAATTGGTTCATAAGATAAACAAGGTTAGTGGGAGATAAGTTGGCTTTCTCAAAGTAATGATCACACCTTTTTTCAAGTATCTTTTTTTAAGCGGTTGAACTGTAGGAGCTAATGGAACTTGCTTCCGGGGCAAGGTGGGAACTGGATCCTGGATGAAGTCTGTGGGTTCAAGGTTTTGGAGAAGAAAGAATTTCTTCGAAGTTTACTGGACGAAGCTGAAACAGCAGGCTGTGAGAAGTATGTGGGCTTTCGTTTAACACTCATTTCTAGGAGATCTCTTACTGTTTGAATTTTATGAAAAAATAAATGGCTCAGTTTGGTACAAAGGTGCCAGAGGGGGAAATGATATAGAGCTGCCAGAGTAAATTATACTATTGTTAATGACCTTGAAAACGGCAGACCTGATGGAAATCGGAATTACGAATTTCTTGAGCTCAGTAGGTTTTCTTGTCTGCCTTCGATGGCACGACTCAGTTAATCTGATTGGTTAAGAGAGATGTCCTCATGGATGAAAGGACAAGCTAACTTTGTCCCTGATAAAATGGTTTTGGGGTGCTTTGGTGTCATGCCTTGACTGCTCCTCCAGGCAGTAGTGCTTTACGAATTTCTTACACATCCAGCATTTAACAGCCTTACAGATGTTTAGAAGAAACAGCCCTACAAAGCATGTTGCTGGGACCAGCTCTCCTCTAGTTGATACTGTGATGGGCAGAGCTCTAGCAATTTTATCTCTTATGTTGATGTTCATCCATGTACACTCTGCAGTGTTTGGATCCTAAATATGTTTATTTGCCTACCTGAGGGATGGAGAAGTAAGCATCCAGCCCTCATTCATGGTCCACACTTCATGTCCTTTCCAATCCATTTATTCTCATTGCCTTTTTCAAGAATAATCCCCCCTCTGAACTTCCCTGGGAGACAGGAGAAGAAAGGATTCAACCCTCCATTGTGGACCATGCAGAATTCTATTCATCCCGAGGGCTGTTTCGTTTTGAAGGCCGACCCGAGGAATGTGTGTAGTTCTCCAGGAAATAAAGAATTCCGGGTTACTCAATGAGAGGGAGTGGCCGTCTTAAAGGACTTCATAGAGTCCCGTACTGACAGAAGGGAGGCAGCAGTCTCATCACCCTATACCTCAGAGATTTCTGAAAAAGGTGAGAGGCTATCCCTTCATCAAGAACTTCAGGGGGACAAAGACCGTACACATACATCTTATGAAGGTAACCTGAAATATCTTCTGGCTACAGTTGTGGGTTCTGGAGACAGATAATGTTTTTATTATTTTGGGAGGTAAAGAAAACCTGAACCCAGAATGCTGAGTAGAGAAGAAACAATGTCCTTTTTTCCTGTTCTCAGAGACAGGCCCCCAACAGGGAAGTTCAGAGGCAACAAATGATAATAGGAGTGCCCAATAAGAAATGAATTCCCCCAAATTCTTATCTGTTCATAAAGTGAAATAGGATGTTGTATATAGAAAAATGATGGAAATATTTGTTAGAAGTAATTGTAGAAACTTGTAAGGAGTACAGCTCACGTCGGGGACCCCCTCCTTAGCACAGCAAATGCAATAGCAAATTTCAAGCTGACTTCAAGTAACAGTGATTAGTGCAACTTCACCTCACTGGGGTGTCTGGGATACATAACGATGCGGGTAGGCTACATAAACTAGTGTATTAAATGAATGCTGTTTATACTCCTATGTCAAACGTACCACAGCTTCCCAGCTTGACAACAGGGAATAAAAGCTAATGCAGAAGAGCTATCGAAGGCTGTTCAAAGCACTTTGGCCTGTAGATTCCCTTACTCAGCACACAGAAGAAAGCACATCAGACACCGCATGTTTTCTCCAATTAACTCAAGAGAGCCAAGAGAACTCCAGATCACATGGTACAAACCATAAATGGAAGAGGTTACTCTTGACCCCCACGAGTGGCTTCAAACAACAGAAGAGAGTAACTTTGACTCCACCAACCCCTTCTCATACATAAGAGAATACATTTGATGTTAAAGGTTGTCATAGTAAATAGAAGAGAGTGTCACAGGTTATCCTAGCTAAATGAAAAAGTGCCTCTGAAACAGTCTGTTCACAATGTTAAAAAGAAGAGAACCCCCTTAGCACTTCAAGGTTCCCCAGAGAAACAGTAGAGTCTATCTCTGCCCCCAAAGGTTTCGCTCAATAACAGAAGCCTACAGGTTCCCTTAATAAGGAGAAGTGAGCATCCCTGCTCCTACAGAATGGCCCCAGTAAGCAAAAGACAATACCTCTGACCCCACAGGTTTCCATGTGCAGGCTGCTCTCTGCCTCAGATGCGCCTCGCCTTGGGTCCTCCACCTCCTCCCTTCTTTCAGGCACATGGCGCCTGTAGACCCGGTGCGGCCGAGGAGCAGGATCCCTTGGGTCTGAGTCTGGACTGTGGGCTGTGGGTCCATCCAAAGGTTCGATGAAGTATTCATTATCCGAGAGCTGAAAAACTCCTCTCTGGAGAAGACAAGAGATCAAGAATGGGGGGGAGAGAAAAGTAAAACGTGTTTAATGACAATTTCACAACTGAGAACAAGCAATCACTGAAAACAGGTATCACAATGGCAGATTCCACCCACTTATCTAATATATATATGATATATGCTGTAAGTGGCTTAAACAAGCCAGTGTAGGGGACTCACTCCCCCATACTTCATGTGTCTGTATGACACTTGTAAGGTCTTTTCGTAGTACAATCAGTGGTTACTTGCCGCTATGCTAAGTGGGCACAGTCATTTACCACTTGATTCAAATGGCCTCAGACTTTATTACACTCCGACTGGATTACGAAGTTACTCCATTTGGGCCCTTGATTCTCCAGAAGAAGTGTAGTCAAGCAGTCGAGTCTGACACTACGCAATGTCAGGGTTTAAATGCTCAGATATGGCAGGAGGCTGAGAAACCAATAAACGGAGGCCCAGATGTACTTGATTGGTTTTGCGTTGTGCAAGGCAATGCAAGGACACAACAAAGCCATCAGTAAAATTTACAAAGCCACACAAGTTGGAATTGGCGCCAATTTGCATGGCCATGTAAAGAACTCAGGGGCTGTTTGTGCTGTCTTAAGTTGTATTTCGAGCTGGGAGGCATTCCTTAGAAGGGCGAGGGCATTCTAGAGCATCTACTTATGAATTTGATGAAATTCCATATTTACAAACATTTCTAAACCTGGGATTGTGTCAAATCAGTAAACCTACTGAGGATGACACAACGAGGAAAAAAAAGTTTTCCATGGTATTTCCTCTTTCTATACGTGATGCCTTCTCCATCATGCATGGAAAGAGGAAATGCCTCTTTGGATTGTTTTTGTGCAGGAAGGTACACCTTCCTGCAAAATAACAATCCTGCATGTAACGCAGGCAACCTTGCCACATGGCGCAAGGATACATGTGTTGGCGCTCGGCAGCACATAGTGCACCAGCACTAGGAGGGAGCAAAAATGCTCCACATCTTTGTAAATAGGAGCATTCCTGCTCTCTCTCTTTTACATAAGGTTGTGCTGCAACTTTTCTTGCTGCCTTGAATAGTGTGAAAGATTAGTAGATGTGTCTATATGTCCAGTCAGTGCTATAACTTCAAATAAGAACAAGACTTTGTTTACAGACAGGTAAAATAGGGTATATATGATCAGAAACGTATTTATAGCATTTAAGGACGAAGCAGTGGATTTATATTTAATTTAAGCCCTACCTCCAATGTTACCCAAAGTGAAAGTGTTCAGATATTCTCAAAAATCTTCCGGTTCATCAGGATGTGCCAAATATGTATGTAAGAGTTTTGTCGAGCTCTTTCATCTCCTTTTGGAATTGTCACAGCACTGATAGAGATAGCAAGTACATCCTAATGGTTGGGAATGGGAAGGGTTGGCAGACTCAGATCTCTGGTTTCAGTGTCTTGAAAAATTGTTGGTTGATCTGATGTGTGGACATTTATTAAAGGTCTGGAGTTGGAACGTCTTCTGCTGGTATTCAGGTTTTTGACACAATACGCTTTATGGTTAGTGCACAGAACTTTAGAATTGATTCTGGCGTCTAAGGAAATCCAATGGAAAGCTTTAAGGGGAGGTTTCATGTGGTTCCACTTATGGAGGATAAAAAGATTTGAAGGTATTTGGAGCCTGGCAAAAAAAATATTTGGAATACAGAGTAGATGATGTAGTAATTGAGGCGTGCCATAATACAGGCTTTAATCAGCTTGACTCAATGGACAGTATGGAGAAATGAAAGAATTGTTTGAAGAAGGGAGAGCTGCATGCTCACATTGTTTGTCGCAGCTGTGACTTGTGGAGCAAAAGTAAGTTCAGCATGGGGGGGCGTGGCCAGGCACCAAAGATGGCGGACACGTCTTACTAACGCTCCGCATCGTATACCCTGGTTATCTTGAGCATCCAGCGTTTACGGAGCTCTGCTTGGCCCTGTACATGCCTGCTGCGGCGAGCCGATCCTGTGCTGCTGGGGAAGGCCCCCCCGGGCCCTGGAACAGCCCCGTGGTGGTCCCGAACATTGCAGCCTGCTGCGTGGTTGCGCTCTGGGCCCGATAGCGTGGCCGCGCTAGTTCAAGTTCAAGTTCGAGCATTTGTATAGCGCACTACTCACCCAGAGGGTCTCAAGGCGCTTGGGGAGGGGATCGTTATTTGTCGAATAGCCATGTTTTAAGTTCTTTTCTGAAGGAGATGTGGTTTTGAGTAAGGCGGAGGTGAGTGGGGAGTGAGTTCCAGGTCTTGGCAGCAAGGAATGAGAATGATCTGCCACCCATGGTGGATCTTCGGATGCGCGGGACTGCGGCGAGGGCTTGATTGGATGAACTTAGTTGGCGGGTGGGTTTGTAGAATGACAGTCGAGTGTTGAGGCATTCGGGTCCTAGATTGTAGAGGGCTTTGTGTGCGTGAGTGAGAAGGCGGAAAGTAATTCTTTTGTTGACGGGAAGCCAGTGGAGGTCTTTTAAGTGTCCGGAGATGTGATCTTGGCGAGGGACGTCTAGTATGAGTCTCGCTGATGCGTTTTGGATGCGTTGGAGTTTTTTCTGTAATTTTGCTGTGATTCCGGCGTAGAGGGTGTTTCCATAATCCAGTCGACTCGTGACCAGTGCGTGGGTGACAGTCTTTCTTGTCTCGAGGGGGATCCAGCGGAAGATCTTTTTGACAATGCGAAGTACGTTGAAGCAGGAGGATGAGACTGCGTTGACTTGTCTGGACATCGAGAGAGAGGAGTCAAGGATGAAGCCAAGGTTACGTGCATGGTCTGTGGGAGTGGGTGCTGTGCCCAGTGCGGAGGGCCACCAAGAGTCATCCCAGGCAGAGGGGGAAGATCCTAGGATGAGCACCTCGGTTTTGTCTGAGTTGAGTTTTAGGCGGCTATGTTTCATCCATTCGGCTACTTCTTTCATGCCTTCGTGAAGATTGGTTTTGGCTGTTTTGGGGTCTTTGGTGAGGGACAGGATTAACTGGGTGTCGTCGGCGTAAGAGATGATGTTGAGGTTGTGTTGACGCGCGATGGAGGCGAGAGGACTCATGTAAACGTTGAAGAGGGTGGGACTGAGTGAAGATCCTTGTGGTATGCCACAGATGACTTCAGTGGCCTCTGAGTTGAATGGGGGAAGTCGAACTCTTTGAGTTCTCTCAGCGAGGAATGAGATGATCCAGTCCAGGGCTTTTCCTTGTATGCCGATGTTGCTGAGGCGTTGTATAAGGGTGCTGTGGCAGACTGTGTCGAAAGCGGAGGAGAGGTCGAGTAGAATGAGGGCCACAGTTTCTCCGTTGTCAAGTAGTGTTCGGATGTCGTCAGTCGCTGCGATGAGAGCGGTTTCGGTGCTGTGTTTGGCTCGAAACCCAGATTGAGATGGATCGAGGGAGTTGTTGGATTCAAGGAATGCGGCGAGTTGGCTATTGACGGCTTTCTCAATGACTTTGGCCGGGAATGGGAGGAGGGATATGGGTCGGTAGTTTTTGAGTTCCGAGGGGTCTGCTGTGGGTTTCTTCAGGAGGGCGCTGAGTTCGGGGGTTTCCAGCTATCTGGAAAGGTGGCAGAGTTGAACGAGCAGTTGATGACATCATGGAGATGGGGTGCGATGATGGAGTCAGCTTTGTTGAAGATGTAGTGGGGGCAGGGGTCGGTTGGCGAGCCAGAATGGATTGAGTTCATTAGGCGGGTGGTATCTTCAGTGGTGATTGGGTTCCAATTGCTAAGGAAGTTAGTTGGCGGAGTAGGATATGAGGGGGGTGGGGAGGGCTGATCGCTGGGGGTATTCTTGAAGCTGTTGTGGATGTCGGCTATTTTGTCGTGGAAGAAGGAGGATAGCGCATCGCAAAGGTCTTGGGAGGGAGTGATGTCGTTAGATGCTGCGGTGGGGTTGGTGAATTCTTTGACGATGTTGAAGAGTTCCTTGCTGTTGTGAGAGTTGTTGTCGAGACGATCCTTGAATGCTGGTTTTTTGGCGGATCGAATCAGTTGGTGGTGTTTGCAGGTGGCTGCCTTGAGGGTGGCCATGTTGCCGGTGGTTGGGTTTTTTCTCCATGTTTTCTCCAGGGTGCGGCATAGCTACTTGGAGTTTTTAAGGTCATCGTTGAACCAGGGAGCCTTTTTGTTGGCTGATTTGATCTGGTGCTTTTTCAGGGGTGCTAATTCGTCCGCACTGAGGGTGATCCATTGCTTGAGATTGGTGGCCGCTTGGTTTGGGTCCAGTGAGAGGGTGGGAGGGTTTTGGTTGAGTGATGTGAGGAGTTGGTCGGAGGTGATTTTGTTCCAGTTTCTTCGAGGGATAGGTTGTGGGCGGTTATGGTTCAGGGTGGTTTTGTAGCTGAAGTGAACACAGCTGTGGTCCGTCCAATGGAGAGCTGTGGTGCGATCGAAGGTGATATGCTTGCTGGAAGTGAAGATAGGGTCGAGTGTGTGTCCGGCAGCATGGGTGGGGGTGTCAACAAGTTGTTTGAGTCCGAGGTTGGTCAGGTTGTCTAGAAGGGTGGTGGTGTTGCTGTCGTGTTTGTTTTCAAGGTGGTAGTTGAGGTCTCCTAAAAGAATGTAGTTCTCGGAGGCGTGGGCATGTGGGCTGATGAAGTCCGTGATGTCATCGCAGAATTGAGTGCGGGTGCCTGGAGGCCTGTAGATGAGGGTGCCTCTAAGTGTGGTCCTGGGGTCGGTGTGGATCTGGAAGTGGAGATGTTCGACGGTTGCAAGATTATCGTCGGAGCTGGTCGTGATTTTGATGGTGTTCCTGTGGATGATGGCGATGCCTCCTCCTGTTTGATTGGTGCGGTCTTTCCGGATAATCTTGTAAGCGTCCGGTATGGCTATGGCGATGTCGGGTGCTGATGATGTGTTCATCCATGTTTTTGTGAGGAAGGCGATGTCCGGTGACGCAGTGTCGAGTAGGTCCCAGAGTTCAGTGGCGTGTTTGTGGACCGAGCGGGTGTTAAGCAGGATGCACTTCAGGCGGTTGGAGTCGGAGTTGTGTGTGGAGGGAGTGGGTTTGGTGAGGGTCCTGAAGCAGTTGAACTTGCAGGAGAGGCAGGCGAATGGGCCGTGGGTACGTCCTGGGGTGGCTTGGCAGCATTGTGGTGTGCGTGAGGGCGTGGAGAGTTGCGGCATCATATATGGTTTTAGTGGGTTGGGAATGGCGGGGACCAGGGGGACAGGCGCTGGGCGCGGTCCAGGCGCGGATGGGCGTAGACGGGCTTACCTTTGGCGCACCTTCGGCGCGGCCGCAGTGCGTGGACGCTGCGCGTAGGGTCATCTGTCCTAAATGGAGAGTGGAGGGGGGCGGAGCGTGGGAGGGGCAGCTGGGAGGCGGGAGCGGGGCGGGGAGGAAGGGCTCTGGGGCACAACAAACAAACAAAATGGAGGCGGTGTAAAGCCGAGTGAGGCTGGGGCCACCGAGAGTATACTCAGAGCGCTTTTACACAAGCGGCGCTAGTGGGCAAAAATAGAGCGCAGTGCCGTCTTCGTAACACACAGTTTTAAAAGGCACAGATAATGCAAATGCTAAAATCACCAGAAGCGCTATGAACGCAGTGCCGTCTTCGTAACACACAGTTTAAATGGCACAAACAATGCAAATGCTAAAATCACCAGAAGCGCTATGAGCGCAGTGACGTCTTCGAAACACACAGTTTTAAAAGGCACAGACAGTCAAAGTGAGTAACGATACCACCAGGAGCCAGGGAGCGTGGGAGCGACCGCTTCTGACGAAGTCAGGACGGTCACAGCTCTGCCTTCTACGGAGTCTGCAGTAAGGGTCAGTGGGTGGGAGGGGCAGCTGGGAGGTGGGAGCGGGGCGGGGAGGAAGGGCTCTGGGGCACAACAAACAAACAAAATGGAGGCGGTGTAAAGCCGAGTGAGGCTGGGGCCACCGAGAGTATACTCAGAGCGCTTTTACACAAGCGGCGCTAGTGGGCAAAAATAGAGTGCAGTGCCGTCTTCGTAACACACAGTTTTAAAAGGCACAGATAATGCAAATGCTAAAATCACCAGAAGCGCTATGAACGCAGTGCCGTCTTCGTAACACACAGTTTAAATGGCACAAACAATGCAAATGCTAAAATCACCAGAAGCGCTATGAGCGCAGTGACGTCTTCGAAACACACAGTTTTAAAAGGCACAGACAGTCAAAGTGAGTAACGATACCACCAGGAGCCAGGGAGCGTGGGAGCGACCGCTTCTGACGAAGTCAGGACGGTCACAGCTCTGCCTTCTACGGAGTCTGCAGTAAGGGTCAGTGGGTGGGAGGGGCAGCTGGGAGGCGGGAGCGGGCGGGGAGGAAGGGCTCTGGGGCACAACAAACAAACAAAATGGAGGCGGTGTAAAGCCGAGTGAGGCTGGGGCCACCGAGAGTATACTCAGAGCGCTTTTACACAAGCGGCGCTAGTGGGCAAAAATAGAGCGCAGTGCCGTCTTCGTAACACACAGTTTTAAAAGGCACAGATAATGCAAATGCTAAAATCACCAGAAGCGCTATGAACGCAGTGCCGTCTTCGTAACACACAGTTTAAATGGCACAAACAATGCAAATGCTAAAATCACCAGAAGCGCTATGAGCGCAGTGACGTCTTCGAAACACACAGTTTTAAAAGGCACAGACAGTCAAAGTGAGTAACGATACCACCAGGAGCCAGGGAGCGTGGGAGCGACCGCTTCTGACGAAGTCAGGACGGTCACAGCTCTGCCTTCTACGGAGTCTGCAGTAAGGGTCAGTGGGTGGGAGGGGCAGCTGGGAGGCGGGAGCGGGGCGGGGAGGAGGGCTCTGGGGCACAACAAACAAACAAAATGGAGGCAGTGTAAAGCCGAGTGAGGCTGGAGCCACCGAGAGTATACTCAGAGCGCTTTTACACAAGCGGCGCTAGTGGGCAAAAATAGAGCAAAGTGCCGTCTTCGTAACACACAGTTTTAAAAGGCACAGATAATGCAAATGCTAAAATCACCAGAAGCGCTATGAACGCAGTGCCGTCTTCGTAACACACAGTTTAAATGGCACAAACAATGCAAATGCTAAAATCACCCGAAGCGCTATGAGCGCAGTGACGTCTTCGAAACACACAGTTTTAAAAGGCACAGACAGTCAAAGTGAGTAACGATGGGGCGACTCTGCTGCAGCGGCACTCCTGGCGCCGCCTGACACAGCCGGCCTCTGCCCTAGTCATATTGCGGACTGCGGGGGGCACCCCATGCCCTCTGCGGCCCGGTAGTGGCGGAGACTGCAGAGCGGCTTGTGGGAGAGACCCGGTCCCAGCTAGGCGAGCTGCGGAGGCAGAGGCTGCTGATACTGCGCTGGAGTGAGGCCTACACCACAGAGGTAGGACTGCAAGGGGAGCTTGGGTTGCCAGCTGGTGGCGGTGGGGGACCATGGGGGTCGGTTGGGCCTATGGGCCTCCTGCCTCCCCAAAACTCGGACTTTACACATCTCCAGGCCGACCAGCACAGACTCTCAGACCGAGTGCGGGATGCGGAGGCCGCACTGGCAGACCTTCGACCCAGATCCCAGAATTGCTCCTTCGCGCTTCAAGATCTCCTGAATCGGGTTTGCACCCTGGAGGACAAGGTGGACGACGCGGAAGGTCGCTCGCGCTGGCGGCTGCAACAATGTGCGCGTGGTGAATCTTCCTGAGGGAGCGGAGGGGCGGAACCCGGAGACCTTCATGGAGACCTGGATGAATGAGCTCATGCCTCCCGAATTGCTCTTCCCACAGTTTGTGGTGGAGCGGGCCCACCGAGTGCCCGCCCGCAGGTCCCCTCCTCGGGCGCGCCCCCACCCCTTCCTGTTCTGGGTCATGAACTTCAGAGACAGGGATGCTATTCTGCGGGAGCTGGGCAAACATCCAGGTCCTAAGGTGCAAAACTTATCTGTTTCTCTCTTTCCCGATTACACAGCTCAGGTGCAGAGGAGGCAAGCCACCTTTATGGCAGTGAAACAACAACTCCGGGATCTAGACCTCCGCTACTCCTTGCTCTTCCCGGCCCGCCTGCGAGTCATCAGAGAAGGTGCTACTAAATACCTTGACTCCTTCGCTGAGGCATGGGAATGGCTCGAGGAACAGGGGTTGGCGACAGCGCCCAAATCATCCGATGACTCCTGGCCTCGTGAGCACTCTCGCGGCGGCAGGCGCAGAGGGGGAAGGGCCAGGAGCGTGAGACATGCAGTGACCATCCCTAACCCCGACCAAATCCGATTGGAACGTCAGGGGGCCCTGCGAGCGACAGCGGCCTTCCAGCCCCCCAGATCTCCGTCCCCGGCAGACTCCGTTGCCTCTCCGCTTGGATCCGGAGCCCCTGATACCCCACCAGAGTGGTCATTGGATGCAGATTTCCCCCCGCTCTGGGGCGTCACCCCACAAACCGCAGACTGTATCATCTGATGTTAACTTAAAGTACATGTTGGACTATCATACTACTTCAGGACTTGTTTGTTTCCTTCTGGCGGCTGCGTGATGGCAGGGGTGGGGCATATGCTTGTTATTTCTTCTCTCAGGTAATTTTTCCCCCCGAGACCCCAGCGATAGTGGCCTTGGGCTGTATAAGCCTTCTAGGGCACCGGGGTGGCTCAGCCTATGTTTTCTCTTGTACCATTGATTGCGATGCTCTACCTCCTGTTTTATTGACGATAACTGAAGGGGAAGATCTACACATTGCCCCCTCTTACTCGTTGGTCTACCGTTCCCCCACATTGTACGATGACAATAGTTCCGTAGCCATGCCTTGGAACGATAGTTTGGGCAGTTCCTAATGCTGGGGTTCCGCTCTTTTCCTGTTGGAAATTTTCATATTAACCCACCTTCTTAATTTTGTTCCCCTGTACAAGTCGCCGCCCATGCAGACCTGCCGCCTTCCCGTCCTTTCCGCCCAAGGAAGTTCTTCACATAAGGAGCCCCGCAGCCCCCGGGTTGGACACACTGACATTAGTAGCCCCGATGACCGACTTAAACGTCCTAACCTGGAATGTTAAGGGCATCCAGACACCCTCTAAGCTCTATGCCATTTATGCCTACTTACAGCGTCAAAAGACAAGTATAGCACTTTTACAGGAAACACACTTAGTAACTACTGAAGCCGCACGCTTGCGTTGGCGCGGTCAGATATACAGCACCAATTACTCGTCCGTGGCTAGAGGGGTGATGGTATGGTTTAAAACTGGGGTCCCATGGGAAGAAAAGGAAGTTCTGGCAGACGCAATGGGGCGGTATGTCCTGATAAATGGCAGGCTAAACGGTCAACCGATACTGCTGGGCTCCCTATACGCCCCCAACGTTGCTCAGGGCACCTTTTTGGGTGATCTCTCAGAGATATTGCTCCGGTGGAGGGACATCCCGTGGCTTCTGGGTGGGGACTTTAATGCAGTGCTTGATGTTTCCCTTGACCGTTCCTTTCCCCCCTTACTAGTACTACGGCATCCTCCAATGCTCACCTTTTAAAAACGTGGCCAGGACATTGTGCCATTTCAGATGTTTGGCGGGAGCGTCATTCTCGTTCCAGGGTATACTCCTTCTATTCCCCAGTCCATAAACTACACGTACGCCTTGATCGAATACTCGTATCCGCAGCCCTTCTTCCCTTGATATGAGTAACGGATTACCTTGGTCGGACACACTCCGATCATAACCCCTTGTTCATGCACCTGTCCTCGGAGGCACCGCCTCTGCCGGTTCCGACCTGGCGCCTGCAAACTGCAGCCCTGGAGGACTCCCTCTTCCAAGGCTCACTGGAGGGAGCAATAGCTAACTATTTTGCGGTGAATATTGGCTCCACAGACTCGATCCTCACTGAGTGGGAGTCCTTTAAGGTGGTGGTTAGGGGCCATTTTCTGGGGCAAACTTGGAGTATTCGTAGGTAAATTAGACATCTCATTGACCCACATTAAAGGATGATTACTTCTACTCGAGTCGCAAGCGGTCACCGACCCGACAAGGAAGCGACACCTTGATGCTGCCCACGCCGAGCGCGTGGTACTTCTCGATCGCCTGCGCTGTCATAACTATTTAGCACACTCGATCCGCTCCCACTCGACCACGGACAAAGCCGGGAGACTCCTGGCCTATTTGATTAGGCAGGAACACCCCCAGCACCCCATACACTTCTTACTTGATGACCTTGGTCGGGAGCGCAACACCCAGGGGGACATTCATTCAGTGATGACTGAGCACTACACCTGTCTATATGATACTCTACTGATAGGTAATGCTCCAGACGTGGGATCCTTCCTGGACAAAGTGGAGTTACCCACGCTGACGGTGGACCAAACCCTGGAACTGGACTCCCCTATAGTATTCGACGAAGTGCAGGATACATTACGGGCTTTGTCCTCGGGGAAAACTCCGGGGCCGGCGGTCTTCTGATGGAATTCTTCAAGACCTACGCGGAGCATCTGGTGCCGCAGCTGCACTCGATATTTCTGGAGGCAATCTCGGAGGGGATCTTGCCCCCCACCATGCGTACCGCTAATGTGGTGTCTTTACTGAAACCTGGAAAGGACCCCACATCGCCTGGTTCATACCAACTAATTGCAATATTAAATTCAGATTATAAGATCCTGGCAAAGCTCCTCGCCAACCGACTAGCTCCGTTAGTCTCTGATCTGGTACACTTTGATCAGAATGGCTTTGTTCCACAGCGCAACACGGCCCTGAATCTACGCCGCTACTTCCGGGTGGCGGAATATGCCCCAACCACCTGGCCGCGCTCCGGTTGCATGGTATTAGACCTCGAGAAGACCTTCGATTCACTTACCTGGAACTTTCTATTTGCTGCCCTGGTTCGCTCTGGAGTCGGCCCCTATTTCCTCAGCTTGGTCCGATTGCTCAACTGTGAACCATTGGTTCGGGTTCGGACTGGCCCATATATTTCTGACCCGATTCGAGTGCGGCGTGGGACCCGACAGGGATGCCTGCTGTCCCCGCTACTGTTTGCGTTAGCGGTGGAGCCGCTGGCAGCTCATATCCGCGTGCATGTTGATATGGGAATAGAACTGGGCAATGGCATACACACCATTTCACTCTATGCCGATGACTTGTTAATATAAGCTAGGGATCTTCATGATATTCCCTCCTCCCTCGATCGAGCCCTTAGCCACTTTGCTCGAGCCTCCGGGCTGAGAGTAAATCCGGCAAAGTCCATACTCTCCCCATTCCTGGGGGATACACCGAATCTGGGCTTCACACTCGGAGGGACACCAGTGACCTGGTGCACTGACCCTTTTCGTTATTTAGGGGTTTAGGGTTATCGCGCCAAAGCTGACCTCTTTGACAGGAATGTGGTCCGAGCTACCTAGGCGATTCGATCTCAGATGAGTTTCTGGAAACTCTCCCATTGGCAATCTCTGGTAGGGTTGCGCTGGTTAAAATGGTGGTCCTTCCCCGCCTCCTTTACTATTTTGCCACGCTACCCCTCATTATCTCCCCCCTTCTTTAAGAAAAGGGAAAGGATAGTACGAGATTTCATATGGGGGACTTCACGCCACAGAGTGTCCATGGGAAAGCTTTATCTACCTGTCGAACTGGGTGGACTTGCGGTACCCAATTTTGAGCATTACTACCTGGCCTTCTAGCTGCAGTGGGTCACCAGGTGGATGTCCTCTCGTTATCTACATTTTCCTCCTCACCGTAGCACACAAAAGCTTTCGTAGGTGCCTTTTCCTCACTAGAGCCACCATTCCATACGCACCTGCCACCCCTCTTTTGGGAACTCCACGGGGGGACACCTACACGACGGCAGCGGAGTTACATCCCTGAACTTCAGAGGGGGCGCAAGACGTGTGGGACCTCTTTCAAGAAGGTGCTCTTATTCCATTCCAGGAAAATATACCTCAGGGACAGTTCTTATTACACAGATCACTCTAAGCCACCTTAGGGTCCAAATGGGGTGCGCTCGTCCAGGAACCTCCCATACATCATACCTTGCAATACCTACACGTTATGGGGAGAGGGAAACACCTAACGCGCTGGTTCTCAACCTCTCTTCGACAACATACGGAAACAGATCTCACTCGTCTTCAGCTTCACTGGGAGGGGGCTCTGGGCAGAGCGTTTACTGATAGGGAATGGCTTGCTGCCCATGGCGGTCCAACCGGCATCCCACGGAATTAACGGTTCCGGCAGATACAATTTTTCATACGGCACCAGGCCTACCTTACCCCAACTCACAAAAACAGGTATTTCCTTCGCATAGATGCGGCTTGCCCCCGCTGTGGGCAATTAGATGCTGACTCGATACATATGCCCAGGCGGATGCTCTGTCCTGACTGACTACTGGCGCGCTGTGACAAACACCCTCATAGGCTGCGCAGCCCGCACCATTCCTACAACATGGGAAGCTCATATACTGCATCTCTTTAGTAGGGACAAGAAATATAGAGCAGCTACACTTTTTTTGACCTAGGCCTAATAACAGCCAAGCGCCTACTCACCAAGCGCTGGGAATCCCCCCTACCGCCACACCCTCTAGCTTGGCGCTGATCCTTCTCTAATTGGGCGAGGGCGGAAGGTGCGGTGCTGCGCAGAGAGGATCTGCTTGGCATTCGTATGTTCCCCCTGGCACCTCAGTGGGATGCAATGGTCTCCAAGCTCTCGGGGGTGGAACCAGACACGGGAACCTGTCTACATCACAGAGGGCTATCACTTAGGGTGCCCCCGCCGACGCGGCTCAGGACTGACACCACTACCCAGTCTGCCATTACCCCTATGCCGTGGTACTCCGTTACTGCTGAGTCTTAGGTATGTTGAGGTCCTCCAGTGAATTTAGCTATGGCGGCAGGTCTTGCGCGACTCTATCCTATCCTTCGTTTGCTTTCGTTGCCCTCATTTTGTTGTACCCTATGATCCCGGTTACGTTTTAACTGCACTACTCCTACATTGCTCGCCAATTGCTTGATGCTGCGGATTTTCACATCACTCTGTCTTTGCTGCGATATTGCCGCAAGCTTTGTTGTAATTACTGCGCACTGACTTTTTCATTGTCATGAAACTATCAACTCAGCTCTACACTGTCACTAGCGATCCGTTTTCTTTCCTCCTTTTCTCCACCTGTTGCATCAGTGATGCCCTACCTATATGCCCTGCTGTTAGAACCGGCTATTTCTGGTAGGCTAAGGCTGACGCCAAAGCCAGGCAGAAACCACCATTCTAGTCAGGGCAAGGAAGTCACACGCCAAGATAACCCCTGCTCACCCTCTAGGTAGCTTGGCACGAGCAGTCTAGGCTAAACTCGGAGGCGATGTGTAAAGGATTTGCGCCAGCGCACAACAGCCACAATATACTAGGCACACCACAAAAGAGACTCCACACAAGGTTATATTAAAATAACTTTTGTATTGTCAAAACATATCAGATAGAAATCACACATGTACATTGTGCCAACTGGCACGGCAATATTCACAAGGGATTATTTACAAGACAGGGCCACATGGGCCACTGTCATAATCAGCACTTTTAGAAATAGAAATACTTGTCAGAAATTAGAATAAAAGTATATAAACTTCACTGTAACACAAAGTAACAGTTATAGATCACATCCAGTATCTACGGGGAACAGGTAAGTACCACCTCCGCAACCCTAAACCCTTAGGAGACTGTCACGCAGGGGACCAGGACCTCACTAGGACCACCTGTACAAAAAAAAACAACACCCTAAGTATCACACAGCATTTAGGGGTCTAAGACAGAACACATTACCCATGATGTATGAAACACATTCAGAGGAGTAGTAAAGGAAAACCACCTAAGTATCACACAGCATTTAGGGGTCTAAGAAAGAACACATTACCCATGATGCCTAAATATACATTCAGAGGAGTAGTAAAGGAAAACCACCTAAGTATCACACAGCATTTAGGGGTCTAAGAAAGAACACATTACCCATGATGCATAAATATACATTCAGAGGAGTAGTAAAGAAAAACACATAATGCATAAACCTACACATTCAGCGGTGTTAAGAATAAAGCACATGATGCAATAAAATACATTCAGAGGTACCAGAATAATACAGTAGCGCAAAAGTCACATGATGTCTAAAAACATTCAGAGGTGCAGGAATAAAACATGATGCAAGAAATCACATTCAGAGGTGCAAATAACCATACAATTGCGCAAGACCTACATCAGCCACCATCTGTGGCAGTCCCTAGGCCAACTGGCCTTGTTGGGGCTAGAACGCCCTGAGTCTCAATGTCAGGGGCCTAAACGATGCAGGTGCCCACTATTTGCTGGGCACCTGGGAACACTCACAAGGGCCTAAACGCTGCAGCTGGCACTAAGTGCTGCGCAGCTGTGACTGGCCGGGCACCTCTGTGCCATCTCTATCCCTCTCAGGGACTCACTCTCCATCTTGCGCCTAAACGGTGCAGCTGCCCACTAATTGCTGGGCAGCTGGAGAATCATCAAAACTGTGGCATGGGCTCTCAGTAGCCCTTGAACATCAACTGCGCCACACGGAGCCACCCAGGCTCTGAAAAACTATCTATGGCCGTGGGAGCCCTCAGGCTCTGCAAACAATGGCCCCTCGAGCCTTCTCATGGCTGTGGACAACGTTGGGGCGACCCGCTGCCAACCGGGGCCGCCCTTAAACGCACCAAAGTTAAATATGCCCCTACGAGCCTCTCGGGGCTCGCGAAACACGTTGGGGCGACCCACTGCCAACCGGGGCCGCCCTTGAAGCCCTCATGGCTTCCTATTGCCAATTAGCGCGTGCTCGCGCTACTGGGGGGGGGGCGGACACCGACAATGTGTCCCGGCTCCCCTCCCTTCTCTTCTGCCCGGCCCAGCCCAGACTCACCGGCAGCCCATCGCGGGCGGGGCGACGGCAGGTCTCTGTTCACTCGAGGCTCTCCCTCCATGCGGGGAGCCTCGCGACGGCCTTCTCTCTCTCTCGCCGGGGACCACGCCGACCAGCCAATCCCGTCGCGGCTCCGATGACGAGCCTCCTCTCTTCCTCCAATCACGGCACGACAAGGGCCATGACGCTGCGCCGCACGGGCCTATCCCGTCGCGGCGTTGGTGAGGGGGCTCGGCTCTCTCAGCCAATGAGAGAGCGGCGCCTTCGGTTCTTCAGGCGATTCCCAGCCCGGGCGGCGGCGGTGAATGGGAGGCAAATGCCGGGTGGGCACCGGCTTCTTTAAAAAAAGAATAAATCGAGGTGGACACTCGATCGGCCCAATCAAATAAACGGGGTAATAAAATGCCGGGTGGGCACCGGCCAAAGCCCACAAAGCGCCCCCCAGCGCTAGAACACAATAAAGTGCTCCTAAGCGCTATGGCCAAGGATAAAGCGCTCCTACGCGCTAGGGGGAAATCAAGCGCTCCAAAGCGCTAGCAAACAGGCAGAGCGCTCCCAGGTGCTCAGGGGGAAGCTCAGCGCCTCCAGGCGCTAGAAATACAGTTCCAGCGCTCTCCACAGAAAAATGCAGCTCCTCCATGCTGCAAAGGTCCCAGAGCTTCCCAGGGGGGCATAGCCAAGTCCCCCCATCAGCCCAGGCAGGGCAGAGGGGTCCCCCAGGAGTCCAGGGATCCAGGAGAGTCCATCAGGAGTCCTCCAGGCATCCAGGGGCTGGGCAGGACTCAGGGATTCCCCTGAACCCAAGCAGCAGCACGCCCCTGGCAGATTCGAATCAGAAACAAGAACATTTTGGAAGGGGACACAGCCCCTTCTTATACACAGAAAAGGCTTTGAAGTCTTTTGAAGTCTTTGTGCTAGCGGGCCCTGGGTGTTTCTGGTTTCCCTCTCCTGTCAGCCTCAGGTCAGAGGTGACATTGGGCCATCAGGAGGGAGAGCCATCATGGTGGTCAGGCAGGCACAGCCCGGCACCATCCCCTCCCGCTTCCCTGATAGCAGATGTGGCCTTTCATCCTTGGGCTGGCTCCGACCCCCTCCGGGGGCCCTGCAGCCCCTGTCCCACTCAAACCAGACAGTAAATCCACAAGCAGGCCCAGGCACTCCGGGGCCAGGCTCATCACCCAATCACGTGCCAACAGACTCACTACACAAATATGCCAACTTCTAAAAGTGGCGCTTCTGGACTAGACACAGCCATGCCGCATATACCATTATGCAGCATTCATTCTCACGAGTTCACACATATCAAACTCGACCCTGTACTCCCCACGCATCAGGAATCTACCATGGGCATACATATTCCCCATTCATTCCTATGGGAGGGCAGGTCGCTCACCACACATACACAGAGAGCACACGCACTTTACACTGTACCACAGTGAAAAAGTGTGCAGAGGCCTAAAAATCACCAACCCAGGTTCCAAAAACAGGCTGGGAAAAAGCAAAAAGGCTCGGGGTGAACCTGCCCAAAGGACCGGGTCCAACACATCCCCCTTCCAGCCAAAACGCAGGGTAGACCAATCACTACACTGATGGACTTCACTGCTTTGGGCAACAAAACCACGGACACGGGCCTGCATGGCAGGGACACCTTCCAGTTTTTCGCCACTCTGAACCCACATAGATTTCCCTCAACAAAAGCTCTCTGGCACAACTAGGATACCCCACGGGTACACACTAGTCATCCACAGCCAGGACCAGGCCCTAGGCCATCCAAATATCACAGGTCCTAACCAATCCACAGAGTGGGGGCAGTTGCCCCTGGCACACAATAGCCAATCTCCACTCTCTCTCTCAGTGGAGCTACAATTACCACTGATCCAACAACCTAGGGTCCACACCCTCAGGCTGACTAGAGGTCACGGCAAGAATGCCCCATCCTACCTCTACTCCACCAATGTTAGAACTGGGGGTCTCTAGTTGGCAGAGGTAAGTACCTTAGACCAAGTAGGGACCCTTGCTTCCAGTCAGGGTGAAGGAATAACCCTCACAGGGAAGCACCCACCAGAACACAACTCTCCTACCAGATCAGGACCTCACTCCGTCACTGGTCTACCACCTGGAAACTATTCCACTTCTGAGGTACAAAGCACACAGCACAGTCCCTCTTCAAGCAGGTGGGGGGCACAGCACACAGCAAAGCCCCCTTTCCTCTACCTTAGTGGAAACAACAAACTGCAGGTGGGCCCCAGAACACACAGCAAGGGCAACCCCCTCAGTCTCTTCAGCTGATCCAATTTGGTAGAGATTCCTCTTGACCTAGAAGTTTCCTAATCTCCCAACCTAGGATCTAAACCCTCAGGTTGCACCGGGGTCAGAAGTGCACCGTCCTTCTGCACCCCCTTCCAGTTCCGTGATTACAGGCCCAGTATGTCTCAGGCTAGACAGAGCACACACCAGCGGCGTATCATCAACACACTTTCCTCCAGTACTCCCTATCACAGTGGGATTCTCAGTATGTCTCAGGCTAGACAGAGCACACGCCAGCGGCGTATCAGCAACACACTTTCCTCACTCCGGGGTCAGAAGTAAGGACACCGTCCCTCTGCACCCCCCTCCAGAGTTCTGCACCCTCCCACCTTGGAGCGGTACCCCTGGAAGCCAACACCAGGTAAGGACACTGATTACAGATGCCCTTCCCTCCAGATCAGGCTGAACCTGAACCTGGCCTCCCCCCTCCTCGGGGAACGACCTCCAGAGGCCCCACAAATGGTCAAGCACTCTAGACGGTCAAATGCCCAGCGAACCAGGACTTCTGCACCCTCCACTTAGGAGCGGTACAGCCCAACACCAGGACCGCTGGAGTTCTGATTACAGACACTCCCCGTCCTCTAGACACAGGAAGATCCTCTTCAAATGACTTGTAAGTACAGCCTAGGCCCCTGACCTGGCGCTCCCTTAGGGAACCCTCCAGGCCCTGAGATAGGGTTTCGGGCCAACGTGGGACACACCGTCCCACACTCACTCTGCCTCCACTGAGACAGGATGTGAGCCCCTACACCACTACCATGCTAATGGGACCTAGCTGGGCTACACATGAACCTCTTCACCTACACAGGATCATCAGATACACAAGCCACTACTTTTAAAATCACTCCCTAATGCTTCTGCAAGACATCTAGCACACCGCCAGACATCCACCTTCTTGTCCAGTGCCTCTGCAGGACGTCCTGCACACCACCAGAGGTACACCTCACGTGCAAGCTCCTTAAAAAAAAAACTCACACGAACTCCTCCAGTTCAAGACACCACTCATCCACACACTCCCCCTCCAGACTGGTGAGACAGTTCCTCACTGCCTCTGACTCTCAACCTGTCACCCTCTTACAGAGCACCAGGCACCATACTCTGGGAACTGGGAATGGGAATTCACGCACTGGACCCATTTAAGCTGCCACCACTGGATCCTACCATACTGGGGAATCCAGACACACACACTACACTCAGGGGATAACCACCCTCCTGAGCAAGAAATTTCTCCTCCACCCTCCCTCTCTTCCATCTACCCACACATGGACAGGAACAGGAATTGGACACTGGACCCAGCAAGGGATTCCTAATCTATGGGAACCTCCCCTCTCTACTGGCGTCCCGCCCTGTCATTTTCTCTCATCTGCCACTAAACATAAAGCGCAGGAACACCATCTGAAAATGACACTCTTGAGGAAAAACAAAATCAAAAACAATAATCCCAAACATGTGACGATCTGAAAAGATGCAGAGTTTTGTAATGTAGCCAGTTGTCGCTATGGCACTGCGCAAACACAAGTCCAAATCCGCACCGCTGACCCACCAATGTTAGAACCGGCTATTTCTGGTAGGCTAAGGCTGACGCCAAAGCCAGGCAGAAACCACTATTCTAGTCAGGGCAAGGAAGTCACACGCCAAGATAACCCCTGCTCACCCTCTAGGTAGCTTGGCACGAGCAGTCTAGGCTAAACTCGGAGGCGATGTGTAAAGCATTTGCGCCAGCGCACAACAGCCACAACATACTAGGCACACCACAAAAGAGACTCCACACAAGGTTATATTAAAATAACTTTTGTATTGTCAAAACATATCAGATAGAAATCACACATGTACATTGTGCCAACTGGCACGGCAATATTCACAAGGGATTATTTACAAGACAGGGCCACATGGGCCACTGTCATAATCAGCACTTTTAGAAATAGAAATACTTGTCAGAAATTAGAATAAAAGTATATAAACTTCACTGTAACACAAAGTAACAGTTATAGATCACATCCAGTATCTACGGGGAACAGGTAAGTACCACCTACGCAACCCTAAACCCTTAGGAGACTGTCACGCAGGGGACTAGGACCTCACTAGGACCACCTGTACAAAAAAAGAACAACACCCTAAGTATCACAAAGCATTTAGGGGTCTAAGACAGAACACATTACCCATGATGTATGAAACACATTCAGAGGAGTAGTAAAGGAAAACCACCTAAGTATCACCAGGGGCGGTGGGTGAGATTTGAAAGTGGTGGGGCGCAAAGTGATTTTCATACAGCACCGTAGCGAGCGAGCGCAGCGAGCGAGCCTGAACCCCAAATGGGGGGTTAGGGGGGATTACCCCCCCCCAGGAAAATTTTGAAAAAAAAGAAGAAAAATCATGCATTTTCAAGCAAATTTGAGAAAGCAGGAAGGTTAATAAAGCAATTGTAAAAGTGCAGTTATTACATTAATAGTTGTCCTAACATAGGTACCTGCTTATTCAGTATCACTGCAACCTACTCAAACTGCATTTGAAATTCGTAATGCTACTCAAAATCCATGAATACATACGTTTTCTTGTCACACTATGCCCACGTTGGCAAAATAGCCAGCGCTGATTTGGTTTAGGATATTTGCCCTGTACAAGATTGCATCTTAGTTTAGTAACAAGCTTAAAAATAGGTTTAAAAAAACTATTTGTATTTATTTATTCTATTCACGGACATGAGCATTGTCATTAAGCCTCAGTCTCTTTATCCTTCATGAGCAGTGTGTCACCCTGGTCAATGTCATAAGACAGACCTAGTACCTGTGATGGGTATATGGAACCAAGTCAGAAAATCATCCACAAGGTGTCTGTGGGCCTCTGCTTTTTGTTTATGACTAGACAGAGCTGGGACTTTGTATGGAGAGGAGAGCAAAAAACAGCTGATAAAGAAAAGTGTATAGGTAAAGTGGAGACAGAGCTGATAAGGGCTGAAGAATAGACAGACAAGAGCTATGGTAGAGGGGAGAGGGAGAAGGGCAGGGTTAGAAGGGGC
The DNA here is from genome assembly GCF_964261635.1 of Lissotriton helveticus. Classification (NCBI taxonomy): domain Eukaryota; kingdom Metazoa; phylum Chordata; class Amphibia; order Caudata; family Salamandridae; genus Lissotriton; species Lissotriton helveticus. The sequence goes on from NC_136061.1 coordinate 1,932,312,016, forward strand.
CAGGAACGGACAGAATTCTGAATTGGGACAAAGAAAATTAGAAATAGTGGGAGGGAGGTGACAGACCTGGGAGCACAAAGGAAAGAGACCTGTCACAGAGGAGTGAGGATATAGACAGTGTCTATATCCTCACTCCTCTGTGACAGTAGATAAATGATAAAGTAGAGCTGCATTGGTGGCAGCTGGAGCTGTGGCCACTAGGTCCCTAATGATATTCAAAGGCATCATAATCAGTTACTTAAATTAACTCAGCTGTGTTCTGCATTAAGAAGTATCCCATTAAAACAGTTTCAGCATAAACAAATAACAATGTGGTATGTGGTTGCATCCATCCGCAGGGTCCCATTGTTGACACTAGCACCGGCCATAGTACAAGAGCATCCTTCAGAGAGCCCAACACACACACACAGAAACCCCTCCACCCCCCCACACACACACACACAAAGCCCCAACAAGGTTCACTGAGTATAAAGGCGTGACCAGACTCTGAAGACATCATTTAGAGGTCACTAGAAGGAAAAAAGTCACCATCCCCATCCACTCCCATAATTTCTTTAGGCCACTAATGGAGGCCACTGTGCCTTTAAATACCCTAATTGCATCGCGCGCTATTTCCTCACAGGCTTCCACCAAGCTGAGTGAGGGAATTGATGTCCTGCAACCGTTAATCACAGCTGTTTAATTTAGCTTTTCAGATGAAGTGAGGCCTTAATTGATTATTTGATTTAAGGTTTGGAATGTCCGATGGTTTTCAAATTATGGTGGAATAATTTGTTTCTGTGGCTCAAGACAAATGAACCACACACGGAACAGAGGGCAAGGAAATCGGCGGGAGAACAGAGGGCAAGGCAAACAGAAGAACAGACGGCAAGGAAAACTAAAGAAAAGAGGCCAGGGCAAGGATTGGAAATTAGGAAAATGAATGAAAAGAGGCCGGGCAAGGAAAACGGGAAACATTGCCTTACAGTTGAGTTACATAACGCATATGCATACAGGCACATACAAATATATAAAAATAGAAAACAGAATCTACACTCACATGCATACACGCATTCACACACACAGCCAGAGGTATAATGTAGATCAGTGTTTCCCAAACTGTGGTCCGCAGACCCCCAGGGGTCCTTGACACATTTCCAGTGGGTCCGCAGGCAGTAGTCTTAAAAGCACTGGAAAGTTTCCTTTATCATTAGCAGTTTTCAAGCAACAATAAAAGTGTCAAGATAACATCAGTGTTTAATGTACCTGCAGGAGAGAGATGAGAGTTTTGTCCAGTGGCAGCTTTAACTTATCTAATGTAGCACAGAAGGTTAACATGCCTACTGCAAAGAACGTGTACCATGCATTTAAAAATGTTTTTATTTCATGTGCAATCTTCCCAGATTGTCATACCCTGGTGCATAGTAAGGTTTTCATTTACTATTCTTTAAACGATAATACAATTAAATACATAATGATAAATGTGTTGTAGACTGCACCATTGTTTCCCAAAATATTTTAGGGGAGAGCCTTACAAAGCCCCCTCGGCAGTCGCCAGGCTCACTTACTGCACTTGGTATACACCGTATGGGGACTGGTCTGAAAAAAAATTCTAGGGCTGCTTTTGGTTTCCAGTTTGGCCCTGGTAGGAGCAGGAGCCTCGTACTGTAAAATAAAACCAGCCATTTAAAAGTTAGTCACTGGGATGCAGCACCAATCTTCCGTTTAAATTATTTTGTTTTTTGCCAATTCTTTCAATATAAAATATTATGAGGTATATTTACAACAGAAGTGGAGGAGCGTGTGTCGTTAGCCTTCTTGGCTTGACATGCTCCGCCACTTCTGAAATGCACGGCTGCACCATATTTACACAAGAATATGGTGCAGCCCTGCGTTTCCCACTGCGCTGGTGCTACATTTAGCAGGGTAGCGCCAATGCAGGCACTCTTGCACCATAGTGCAAGGGCATCTGTGTGCAGGGGAAGATAGTTTATGTACAGTAAGGTCCTCCTTCCTGCACATAAACAATCTTGAAATGCTGTTTTGTCACTTCTATGTGTTCTGCTTAATGCAGCACACATGGAAGTTACAAAATGTAATTTTTTTAAAGATTGTTTATGTGCAGGAAGGGTCGCCTTCCTGAACATAAACAAACCAAGGCGTTTTGCTTTTTCCATGTGTACTGCATAAGGCAGCACACGTGAAAAGAGCAAAATTGAGGAGAAATAAAGCATTTCTCCTTGTTTCCCCAAGTTAAAACCAGGTGTTTCCTGGTTTTCATTTTGGCACGGTCTCCTATTTACGCTGCCCTTGTAAATAGGAGGCAGCGTAAAAATCACTGGGAGTTGCAGTGGAACGCCCACCGCAACACCCACTGCCCACCTCTTTCACGCTAAGTATTGCATGAAAGGAGGCGTTATTTGCAAGGCAGCATTAAGCCACGGTAAGTGCCTCGACGCTGCCTTGTAAATAAGGAGAAGCCCCTATTGCCATGGAAACATCACAAAAAGTGACATTCCCTTGAAGATAGGGGCTTGTAAATATGTGTGCACATGTGTGTTTACTTTGCTCAAATTAATGTTTGAAATTTAAATCCTACAAATTGCTTGGGGGTCCCCGGCTTTCAGTGGTGACTTAATGGAGGTCCACAGGCGTCAAAAGTTTGGGAACCACTGATGTAGATTAAAGGGAAGTTCAAAGCTGTTCCCATAACCCTGTGCTCTATGGAGAGTAAACAATCTGCGCAGATAATTGATGCAAGCTGCGGCTGCTATTTACTTTCCAGCTGAAAGACAGTAGCAACCAACACACACAAATAAAGCGATCAATAGCTGAAAGATTCACCAATAGTCTGCAAACGTCCAAACACAAATGCAAATCCATTCTGCAGATGGGAAGTGTTCAGAATGCGTCTGCCTGGTTGCATGAGTGAGCATGATGTAGTGCACTCCTCAGCATGAAGTGAATCGTGATGTGAGGCAATGAAAAACACCAGTATGTGAAACTGCAGAAGTAGAGTAGTTGCAGAAATAAAAAGGACAAATCATTTTCAATACCATCACAGCTCGTGCGTGCATATTTACCCAATACTCATGGGTGCTCGCCGCTCGTGTCATTCTTTGTATTAACACTCGGAAATATAAGCAACGATATTTCCCTTGAAAAAACATGCAGAACACCGAGGACTTCTGAACGCAAACCATGTCAATTTGAATTGGACATTCGTTCCCAAGTCTGACGTGCGTGACAATGCAGTTGGATGCATGGTTTCGCAAATGACATTGAACCAATCCTTTTTTTGATGCATTCCTTACAGTATTCAAACTGCCTTTTATCGCACTGGTCTGTAAATACAACGTAAGCCAACAGGTCACTTAGCATAATGTGCAGGCCAGACCACTAACAGTGGGGGCAAGCTGCGCGCCACCAGTAACAGCCAAAACCACCACTGCTGTAAGCTGTAGCTAGAAACAGGACCGGCACATAAACAGACGGAGCGGTGCAATTAAGGACAATTAAATCAGTATTAAATAAATTAGGCCAGATTTCCTGTGCAGTATGGTTTCAAAAGATCAGTTTCAGATGTTGCTTTAATTCATAAACTTTTGCAGTATAAATAAAACGTTGTGCGCGCTGCACACTGTAAATCTTATACTTAGCTTACCCTACAAATTATATTCAAACACAAACATAACCTTGAAACCTCATCCTTTCCCACAAGGCAGCCGCGCAGCCCACCCCATTCAGAGTCTGTGCTCTCCCCTCTCTGCTCGGTGTAGCTAGGACGGAGGGCATGGGTGTTTGTCCTGAAACCCCAGGCTGGCAGGTGAAGTATTTACAGTACACAATATGGAAAGAGACAAGAAACAGACCGCGCACAGGGTATAAGCTCTTGTTACTGACACACCATGTGAGTGGCATCCCTCCAACCACCCATACCACGTCTTCCAAATGCGGTGGGTACTTCTCTTGTGTGGTGAGTACTTCTCTCTGTTTGCGTTGTGAGTAGAACTTCTCTCAATGTATGTGGCGAGTACTACTCTGCTCTCTACATGTGTGGTGACTGGTGAGTACTGCTTTCTTTATCTCGCACCACAAGTACTTCTCCCAAGTGCGATGGGTAGGTACTTCGTTGTGTGCGGTGAGTACTTTTACCCCTGCTCGCCACGTTTGCGGTGAGTACTTTTACCTCCTCTGGCCGCGTGTGCGGTACTTTTCTCACACCCTCCTCAGCCGTCCTTTTCTCATAGATAATGTTGCCGCCTGTTTTACTGACATGCTGTCAATCACAAGGTTTTGGGTAATAACAGGAGTCAACTTTGGGGTCCCGGGGAGGATTCAGAAAAACAAACTGCAACCAACATTCACTTTTGGTGAAAAACGGCGAATTCGTTTACACACCATATTGGTGCAGGTGTGGTGCCACACAATGCCGAATTTAAAGGTGGCTCCAGTTTGTCACAGACAGATGTGTGCACCAGCGCAAACATTGGGAGATTCATTGTGAAACTATTTCTAAAAATATACAACGTTACGTAAGCATTACACAGGAGTCGGACCAGGGTGCTCTCTGGCAGTGAAGGTACACCGCGGCCCAGAGAGCTTGCCCTGCTGTAAAATATAAGCTTTTAATGCACACTGTGCCTTACCTGCACCGTGACGCCGGTGACGGTGAGGCGGGAGTCACACACGGTCTGCTGCCTACGCACTCCAGGCTACTAGACGTCACAGCGGCGGGCATCCCGAAGTGAGACAGTGATTGGCCTGCACACGGGACCAGCCAATCCTGGCGCTAGGGGGGGCACCATGACTGCTCGCCCTTTCTCCCTCTGAAACCCCGGGGGCTGCGGCCCGCCCCCTGGTACTCTCTCATGGGGATCTTCAGCAGGGGCTGCATCTGCGCATGCTTGCGCTAGGTGCTAGCCTGAAATTTACTTGCGCAGTACTGCTGCAGCTGAGTGGACTGTCACTCAAGCTGCAGCAGGCCCAGCACCCCGCCCCCCCAGCGCACTCCGGAAACATCAGGTGTCTCCCGGATTCCCGACCAGTGGTAGCGCTCGCGAATTTTTGTCTTTTAGTAAAATACAAATAATTTTAGTGACGATGCGGTGCGTCCATGGAGCTTAGTGGGGCTATGCCCCTACGCCCCAATGGACGCACCGCTGCTGAGTATCACACAGAATTTAGGGGTCTAAGAAAGAACACATTACCCATGATGCCTAAATATACATTCAGAGGAGTAGTAAAGGAAAACCACCTAAGTATCACACAGCATTTAGGGGTCTAAGAAAGAACACATTACCCATGATGCATAAATATACATTCAGAGGAGTAGTAAAGAAAAACACATAATGCATAAACCTACACATTCAGCGGTGTTAAGAATAAAGCACATGATGCAATAAAATACATTCTGAGGTACCAGAATAATACAGTAGCGCAAAAGTCACATGATGTCTAAAAACATTCAGAGGTGCAGGAATAAAACATGATGCAAGAAATCACATTCAGAGGTGCAAATAACCATACAATTGCGCAAGACCTACATCAGCCACCTTCTGTGGCAGTCCCTAGGCCAACTGGCCTTGTTGGGGCTAGAACGCCCTGAGTCTCAATGTCAGGGGCCTAAACGATGCAGGTGCCCACTATTTGCTGGGCACCTGGGAACACTCACAAGGGCCTAAACGCTGCAGCTGGCACTAAGTGCTGCGCAGCTGTGACTGGCCGGGCACCTCTGTGCCATCTCTATCCCTCTCAGGGACTCACTCTCCATCTTGCGCCTAAACGGTGCAGCTGCCCACTAATTGCTGGGCAGCTGGAGAATCATCAAAACTGTGGCATGGGCTCTCAGTAGCCCTTGAACATCAACTGCGCCACACGGAGCCACCCAGGCTCTGAAAAACTATCTATGGCCGTGGGAGCCCTCAGGCTCTGCAAACAATGGCCCCTCGAGCCTTCTCATGGCTGTGGACAACGTTGGGGCGACCCGCTGCCAACCGGGGCCGCCCTTAAACGCACCAAAGTTAAATATGCCCCTACGAGCCTCTCGGGGCTCGCGAAACACGTTGGGGCCGCCCTTGAAGCCCTCATGGCTTCCTATTGCCAATTAGCGCGTGCTCGCGCTACTGGGGGGGGCGGACACCGACAATGTGTCTCGGCGCCCCTCCCTTCTCTTCTGCCCGGCCCAGCCCAGACTCACCGGCAGCCCATCGCGGGCGGGGCGACGGCAGGTCTCTGTTCACTCGAGGCTCTCCCTCCATGCGGGGAGCCTCGCGCCGGCCTTCTCTCTCTCTCGCCGGGGACCACGCCGACCAGCCAATCCCGTCGCGGCTCCGATGACGAGCCTCCTCTCTACCTCCAATCACGGCACGACAAGGGCCATGACGCTGTGCCGCACGGGACTATCCCGTCGCGGCGTTGGTGAGGGGGCTCAGCTCTCTCAGCCAATGAGAGCGCGGCGCCTTCGGTTCTTCAGGCGATTCCCAGCCCGGGCGGCGGCGGTGAATGGGAGGCAAATGCCGGGTGGGCACCGGCTTCTTTAAAAAAAGAATAAATCGAGGTGGACACTCATTTGGCCCAATCAAATAAACGGGGTAATAAGATGCCGGGTGGGCACCGGCCAAAGCCCACAAAGCGCCCCCCAGCGCTAGAACACAATAAAGTGCTCCTAAGCGCTATGGCCAAGGATAAAGCGCTCCTACGCGCTAGGGGGAAATCAAGCGCTCCAAAGCGCTAGCAAACAGGCAGAGCGCTCCCAGGCGCTCAGGGGGAAGCTCAGCGCCTCCAGGCGCTAGAAATACAGTTCCAGCGCTCTCCACAGAAAAATGCAGCTCCTCCATGCTGCAAAGGTCCCAGAGCTTCCCAGGGGGGCATAGCCAAGTCCCCCCATCAGCCCAGGCAGGGCAGAGGGGTCCCCCAGGAGTCCAGGGATCCAGGAGAGTCCATCAGGAGTCCTCCAGGCATCCAGGGGCTGGGCAGGACTCAGGGATTCCCCTGAACCCAAGCAGCAGCACGCCCCTGGCAGATTCAAGTCAGAAACAAGAACATTTTGGAAGGGGACACAGCCCCTTCTTATACACAGAAAAGGCTTTGAAGTCTTTTGAAGTCTTTGTGCTAGCGGGCCCTGGGTGTTTCTGGTTTCCCTCTCCTGTCAGCCTCCGGTCAGAGGTGACAGTGGGCCATCAGGAGGGAGAGCCATCATGGTGGTCAGGCAGGCACAGCCCGGCACCATCCCCTCCCGCTTCCCTGATAGCAGATGTGGCCTTTCATCCTTGGGCTGGCTCCGATCCCCTCTGGGGGCCCTGCAGCCCCTGTCCCACTCAAACCAGACAGTAAATCCACAAGCAGGCCCAGGCACTCCGGGGCCAGGCTCATCACCCAATCACGTGCCAACAGACTCACTACACAAATATGCCAACTTCTAAAAGTGGCGCTTCTGGACTAGACACAGCCATGCCGCATATACCATTATGCAGCATTCATTCTCACGAGTTCACACATATCAAACTCGACCCTGTACTCCCCACGCATCAGGAATCTACCATGGGCATACATATTCCCCATTCATTCCTATGGGAGGGCAGGTCGCTCACCACACATACACAGAGAGCACACGCACTTTACACTGTACCACAGTGAAAGAGTGCGCAAAGGCCTAAAAATCACCAACCCAGGTTCCAAAAACAGGCTGGGAAAAAGCAAAAAGTCTCGGGGTGAACCTGCCCAAAGGACCGGGTCCAACACCTGCTAATTATATTCTTTGCGTATTACCCAAAGCCGCACCTTGGCAGCGCCACCCTGCTTTAGGCACTGTTGTAAACTTGAATGTAATTAATGTATTCTGAATTTTCATCGCCATATTGTAATCAGTCCAAGTGTGCCTAACCATTGGCAATTCATCTCTCCTTTACATGAGTATGATGCTGACTGTATGTTTTATTGAACAATGTGCACAAACAAACAAAAGGAAAAGTTAATAAAAATGATTTAAACAAACAAAAAGTAAGTTCAGCATTAGAAAAGATACCTAGGTTTGCACTTTTCAGTTAAGTTGAGGAAGGGGGTTCAAGTGACTGAAGTGTGTTTGTTTACTTGTCATTGTCAATGGACCAGAGATGCCGGCCAAGAGGATCCAAGTAGTTTACTGCATATGTACTATCTAACCGTGTCTTCAGTTAAAGTTGTCTTTGGTTATAATGCTGGGTGGGCACCTCAGTAGGCACTAGATCTTTTAGGCATTGGTCACAATTTAAAAACATCCAAAATGGAAGGCATCCAAATAAAGATACACAGCCCAAACTGAAGAATGATTGTACCAAAATGTAAAACATTTTTAGAGGGCCACTAGTAGATGTCTATAGTTTGAGTCTTCAGTCAGTAGGAGGTGTAGGAAGCTTATTTTTTATATGAGGTACACTGTGTAAAGAGTCCAGGCAACCCTTATTGATTAACAAAGGCAAAAATTATAACACTACATGCTCTCTTTTGTGGTAGTGTGGGTGAGTAGTTTAGGATTATCAGAAGGTAGTACTAAGCATTTATTGCACACACCAAGGCAGTAAGCGAGACACACGTTCAATAAAGAAATTCAACACCAATTTATTAACATAACACAGATTTTTATATGAATTTAGCAAGATCACCGGAATCAGGTAAGTACTTTTCGAGATATGATGTTTTACAGATTTCAAAAGTTCACACAGTGCAATTTCTGGGGTGTTAATGTCTTCTCCTGGACTTAAGGTGAGTATGGAGCAAGGTCTAAGGCAACACAAACAGGTCACCGTAGGCGGCACTGGGACAGCGGGTGCAGAGGTGCGTTTCAGCATCAGATGCCCCATTTAAGTCTATGGAGAACCGTCCAGTCAGAAAGAGGCGGCAAGCTGGGACTGGGAGGTCAGTCCAGGCAAGGCCAAGGGGGCTCGTGTGCAGTGGGGCTTTGTCTGGTGAGGTCGCATTGCTAAAGCCACTTGCGGTAATCGGTCACTGCAAAAAGAGGCAACATGTGGCAACAGCGGGTCTAGTTTGGCCAAGCCCAAGTGTGGGCTCAGCTTTTGAGGGTCTCGGGACTCCATTGGCACCCTCACCTCTTTTGGACTTGGGCTGTGGGGGTCGGTTGCAGAGTTGTATTGAGGTGTCTGCGGTCGGAGGCTCACTCATTGTTTTGGTTATGCAGAAAAGGGACAAACAGGACAACTGAAGTCCCTCGACAAGCAGGTCGATCTTCCTTAGTGCTGGTGGCTGGCTTGGACACAACAAGCCTTGGCTGCTGCAAGGGATCCGGTAACCTGGGTTTTGGTGCTTTGTGGCTCCATTCAGTCCTGTCACCCTCACATTTGAAGGAGGACGGATCTGAACTGTGGGAGCACAGCGATCTCTTCTTGGGCGGCTGTGGCGTCGGTAGTCCCGGTAAGCGGCAGGACTGTGAACCGGATGCGGCAGGACCATGAACCGGACCTTGCTTCTTTGGTGCCTGCAGTTGCAGGGGAGTTTCTCCTCTACTCCAAGGGAGTTCTCTGGTAATTTGTGAAGCACTGGCATTCCTCTGGGTTTCGTGGAGTCTGCACAGCGGTAGGATGAGTCTGTTTCTCCACGATGGTCGGAGGCAGCAGAAAGGCCGGTAGTGTTGATGCCAAGTCAGTAGTTGCTCCTCTGTTCTTGTGTCAGCACTCTTCTTTGTCCACTCCTTCTTTGTGTCCGTCGAATCTGAGGTGGCATCAGGGGTGCCACTAAATACTGTATTTAAGGGTGGTACAGGGAGTGTCAGGTAGTAGCCAATGGGCTACCTACCTTTAGGGTAAGTACACCCTCTATATGACTACTTCATGTGGAAAGTGGGCATAGCCTTGACCCAAAGGACCTACTTCCACCAAAAACCAAGATGGTGGATTTTTCCTAATCATATGCCCTTCGGGTAGCCCACCTTAGGGGTGATACTAGCCTGAGGGTGAACACACCTCCTGAGTAGCTAATTTTCCCACCCGTCCTGGTGCCAAATGGGCCCAGGGCAGGGGTTGGCATTTCCCCAGTCTAGCTGAAGCCAGGGTTGCATATCAAAAGCAAAATGGGCCTTTTAAGCCTAATGCCTTGACATGCTGATTACATGTCATTGTGCTTGAAGGAGGTGACAACACCTCCTGCCAGAGCAGGCATTGTTTCCGACCTCAGAGAGCCTGGGCTGTCATCTCGTGGAGGTCAGAAATGCCTCTGTAATGGCAGGCTGGACAGGCACAGTCAGCCAATACACTAGAGGTCGGTAGGTTTTCAGGGGGTACCTCTAAGGTACCCTCTGGGTGCATGTATTAATGAATCCATCACTGGAATCAGTGTGGGTTTATAATAATAATACCAGTATTTGAAAAGCGCAAACAATTACCCAAAGGTGTCAAGGCACTGAGGGCCGTCGGGAAGGTTATTGCCCAGAGTCACATGGTGCTGGGCTAACCTGCCGTCGGCAATCAAACTGCGAACCCCAGTGTTCTGAAGTTAGCCGCTCTGGCCGCAGCTCCACACCTCTTCCTTTATTAATATCGTTGATTAATATCAGATGTTCAAAACAACACACCACAGGTTTCAGGGAAGCCATTATGTAGGTAGAAACTCGTGTTGATCTGTACCCAGTACGTGCTTTAAAATGGCTTCCCTGGTCACTTGTACTGTCAGTAATTGAACTGCCCAGCACAGGGACATATCTGCTCATGCGATAGGTCCTCACACAAAATATGTTGCACACTGACTTAGGACTTTAAGGCCTGCTGTAGGGGTAACTTACAAATATTTCATGCCGTGTTAGGGGACATGGCACAAAGGCTGTGAGCTATATTGTGTTCTCACTTTTTAGACATGAGTTTGGTGCTTGGTCACTTAGAGTGGCACAATGCAAGCTAAAACTCTTAGGGACCCTCTTTAGTACCTATGCCTTAGGTTCCAGCGGTACCACTTACTAGTGACTTACAGAGGTGCTAAAGGCCTTGCCATTTGGGGATCAATTGACAAGATACCTTGTTTTACGGAAAGAACATGGGCACTGTGGACCCGGTTAGCAGGAACCCAGCGCACCCCAGTCAAAGTTGTATCTAATGCCGGGCAAAAAGTTGGGGGACTACTGCAAAAAAAGACCCAGTTTCCTACAGTGAGACTCAGTGTCCACTAATTGGTATCTTGTAGGATACAATTCTGGCTGAGACCAACTAAGGGCTCAACTGACCTCACAGTCTGTAGCAAACATCCCTCCACAAAGGTATCTCGTTGTTTCTCAATGGTACCAATGTTTATCGACTTGCTTATTTAAACAGCTTGTTTTCTGTCAAGATTTTTGTTTGATAACAGCACCCAAAGGCCGCAGGCATCTAATGGATGCGGCAGGCTAGACTAATCCCATCTGGGAAATGGGATTTAGGGCTACAGTAGTCCAAACCACCCAGGATAATATCTCCGGTTATGTAAGGGTTTGCGCATTGAGTTAAACTGCTCAATGGTCGCCAAATGCAGCCAAAAAGTTGCACCCACAATCCTGGTTTGAAAATTGAAAAGATCTTTGCCCAGCCAAAGTGAGGGAGGGCAGATATGGCAATGAAGAGTGCAGGCTCGCCACAGGTGTCTTCCTGGAAGGAGACTATGCCGCCCCTTAACCTAAGGCGCTGCTTGGTCACTTCTTTTCAAATCTTGCCAGTAAGGATAGCATGAATTTTCTGCATCTCACTTGTCAAAGGCAACCTCTCTTTTTAGGAAGTTCTGCTTTCTCCTGATTAGGTCAAGGCAGATCGAGGGCCCTTTAAGGAGAAAAGCTGCTAAGAAATGTCTTGTCGTTGGCAAACAATGGAGGCTCCACAAAGTACGATGAAGCTTAAAGTCTGTGCCTAGACAGGAAGCATTTATTCTTCTTAGATCACACTATGGGGGGAGAAGGGCGGGGGCGGGGGGCGTCACACGCAATCAAACCATCCGCATTTTTAGGTCTCGGCAACGAGAACTATTGTCACCTAGTAAGCGCGCAAGGGAGTACAGAGCGGTGCACGAGCCGACCAGGGTCTGTGGACGCGCACACACAAAGGCAGGCAGGCAGGCACACACCAGACACACACAGACAGACACACGCACGCACACACACACACACACACCCTCCCTCTCTGCCCACTCCCTCTCTGCCGCCCCCCCCTCTACCCCCACTCACCGGGCTCTTTCCCTCTGCAGCGGGTCAGTCACGGCAGCAGGCAGACTCGGTGTCTTCTCCGGCGATCTTCAGCTGATGTGCACGCTCACGCTGCGTCTCCTGCGCGCCCACCACGCTGTTTCGCGCCCGTTGATCCTCAGCTTGTGATTACTACTCCTTCTAACCCGGATTCTAAATTACTATTTCTTGGTTCTCTAACTCCACTCTGTTGATTCGTAACAAACTGATATTCAGCTCATTTCACAGTCTCGCTTTTGCTTCTCATAAATACAATAAGATTATTTTAAGCAATGTCTACCCTTCTTTTGGTTCTGTGCCTATTATGCTTCGGACTATAGAGTTTTAGAAAGTGTGGTGGAAGATTCCATGATATCAGTGGTGTGCACAGTGCAGAGTGAGTGTGCAGAGTGCAGAGTAGTGAGTGCAGAGTAGTGAGTGCAGAGTAGTGAGTGCAGAGTAGTGAGTGCAGAGTAGTGAGTGCAGAGTAGTGAGTGCAGAGTAGTGTGGGCAGAGAGAGTGTGCAGAGAGTGTGCAGAGGAGTGAGTGCAGAGGAGTGAGTGCAGAGGAGTGAGTGCAGAGGAGTGAGTGCGCAGAGTAGTGAGTGCGCAGAGTAGTGAGTGCGCAGAGTAGTGAGTGCGCAGAGTAGTGAGTGCGCAGAGTAGTGAGTGCGCAGAGTAGTGAGTGCAGAGTAGTGAGGGCAGAGAGAGTGTGCAGAGAGTGTGCAGAGAGTGTGCAGAGGAGTGAGTGCAGAGGAGTGAGTGCAGAGGAGTGAGTGCGCAGAGTAGTGAGTGCGCAGAGTAGTGAGTGCGCAGAGTAGTGAGTGCGCAGAGTAGTGAGTGCGCAGAGTAGTGAGTGCGCAGAGTAGTGAGTAGTGAGTGCAGAGTAGTGAGTGGTGAGTAGTGAGTAGTGAGTGAAGAGTAGTGAGTGCAGAGTGCAGAGTAGTGAGTAGTGAGTGCAGAGTAGTGAGTGCAGAGTAGTGAGTGCAGAGTGCAGAGTTGTTAGACGGGGACCTGGAGGGTCGGCCGAGCACAGTGATCGCACAGACAGGTAACTCCCCCCCCACAGATGGACACCACACAAAGCTTATGGTAACACCTTTTATAGGCACTTCGGGTAGTAGAGTGGTACGATACAGGGCGATCAGGACACGATGATCCTCTCAATTCTAGTCTCTAGTAAGGGAAGGGGGTAGCGGGACAGTCTTGGTACCCACGGGTACGGGTGTGTAACGGTGATAGCTCACAATCCTCGAGCTCGGTGTTCGGATGGGTCAGACCGCGGCAGCGCCGGCAGGTCCCGAAGAGGTCGTAGGTGGCACGGGCCGCGGCAGCGCCAGCAGGTCCCAACGAGGATGAAGGTTACAACGGGCCACGGCAGCGCCAGCAGGTCCCACGAGAAGGCAGGTTGCAACGGGCCGCGGCAGCGCCAGCAGGTCCCACGAGGATGAAGGTTACAACGGGCCGCGGCAGCGCCAGCAGGTCCCACGAGAATGCAGGTTGCAGAGGGCCGCGGCAGCGCCAGCAGGTCCCACGAGGATGAAGGTTGCAGAGGGCCGCGGCAGCGCCAGCAGGCAGGACAATAGTTCACAAGGCAGGGCTGTGGCAGCGCCAACAGTCCGTCAAGGATGAGTTCGTCGCGGTGTCTCTCGACTCCAGGATACAACTGCCTTCCTGTCCTGGGGCTGCCTCAGTTATAGGTCTGGCGCCCTTTGATGTCCGGACCCTCGCTCTTGGAGGTCGGGAGGTCTGGGATGAGGGAGTCCAGACACCCAGCAGGGGGGTGGAGCCAGCGCCCGAGGAGGCTGGGGGTGCTCGGCACCTGGCGGGGGAGAGCCGTCGACACTTCGTACTCCCATTGACCTGCCAAGTGGGCCGTTCACCTCCTGGGTGGAGGGTGGTGCCGGGATGTCGGGGCCTGGCCAGGCCCAGGGTTGGGGTCGGGCTGAGGCCGCGCGGCCGCGTGGTGCCGTGTCCAAGATGGCGGCTGGGCCGGGCAATGGTGCTGACGGTGGCCCGGGCCCTGTCCTGCGGGGAGGGAGCGAGCCCTTCATGTGGCCTGTCCAACATGCGTCCCCCCCAGCTGAAGGCGGGGAGAGTCACCCATCTTCTTGGGGACTCTCCTCGTCGAGGCGGAAAAAGCGGGACAGGCCATCCGCGTTGGCGTGGTCTTGGCCGGGTCGATGTTCCACAGTGAAGTCCATCCCCTGCAGGGAGATGGACCAACGTAGTAGTTTCGGGTTTTCCCCCCGCATCTGCATGAGCCATTGCAGGGGTCGATGATCGGTCTGGACCCGGAAGTGGGTGCCGAAGAGATAAGGCCGGAGCTTTTTGAGGGCCCACACCACGGCGAAGGCCTCCCTCTCGATGGTGCTCCAGCGTCGTTCTCGGGCCAGGAGCCGTCTGCTGATGAAAGCCACTGGCTGGTCAAGTCCTTCGGGGTTCAGCTGGGAAAGGACTGCCCCAACGCCATGGTCGGAGGCATCTGTTTGGACGATAAATTCCCGACTGTAGTCGGGGGCCTGGAGCACCGGGGCGGAGCACATGGCGGCCTTCAGCTTCTCGAAGGCCGCTTGACAGTCTGGGGTCCAGTTGACCTTCTTTGGTTGGTTTTTGGAGGTGAGTTCCGTGAGGGGCCCTACGATGCTGCCATAGTCCCTCACGAACCGTCGGTAGTAGCCCGTGAGTCCCAAGAAGGCGCGGACCTCGGTCTGGGTGATGGGGGACTGCCACGACTGGATGGCCGCGATCTTGAGTTGCAGAGGGGCCACCAGACCGCTTCCCACCTGGTGCCCGAGATAGGTCACGGACCCCTGGCCAATTTGGCATTTGCTGGCCTTGATCGTGAGGCCAGCTCGTTGGAGGGCCTGTAGCACCTCTCGGAGGTGGTGGAGGTGGTCGGACCAGTGGTGGCTGTACACAGCGATATCGTCCAGGTAGGCGGCGCTGAATCCTTCGAGTCCTGCCAGGACCTGGTTTACTAGCCGCTGAAAGGTTGCTGGGGCATTCTTCATGCCGAATGGCATGACCTTGAAGTGATAGTGGCCATCCGGGGTAGAGAATGCAGATCGTTCTTGGGCCCGGGGTGTGAGACCGATCTGCCAGTAGCCCGCTGTCAGGTCGAAGATGCTGAGGTAGCGGGCAGCTCCCATGCGGTCGATTAGTTCATCTGCTCGGGGGATGGGGTGTGCGTCTGTTCTGGTGACCGCATTCAAGCCCCGGTAGTCGACGCAGAACCGGAGCTCCGGCGTGGCGCCGGGGGCGGCCGCTTTGGGGACCAGTACCACTGGGCTGGCCCAGGGGCTGTCTGAGGGCTCGATGATCCCGAGGGTGAGCATCTTGGCCACCTCCTCTTGGATGCAGGCCCGTACCCGATCTGGTACGCGGTAGGCCCGATGGCGGATAGGGGGACTGTCTCCCGTGTCCACGTCGTGTAAGCACCAGGGGGTGACCCCTGGGGTGAGGGAGAACAGGGTGGAGAACTGTAGCAGGAGGACTCGGCAGCCTTGGCGCTGTTCCAGGGTGAGGGCCTCCGAGAGTCGGACCCCGTCCACGGAGCCGTCCTTCTCCCGTGACCGTAGGAGGTCAGGGAGGGGTTCGGAGTCCTCCTCGGTTCCATTGTCGGTTGCCATCAGGAGGCTGAGTTCGGAGCGTACAAAGTGGGGTTTCAGTCTATTAGCGTGGAGGACCCAGAGAGGGTTTCGGGAAGATTCCATATCGATGAGATAGGTGACAGGGCTCTTGCGCTCGATTACTTTGAAGGGCCCCGTCCATTTGTCTTGCAGGGCGCATGGTTCGGTGGGAGACATTACCCACACTTGTTGACCGGGTTCAAATTCGATGGAGGATGCATTTCTATCGTACCACCTTTTCATGTCCTCCTGACTGGCCTCCAGGTTTGCTTTTGCCATCTCTCTGAACCTTCCGGTCTGGTTGCGGAGGGTTAGGAGGTACTTGAAAACATCTGGAGGGTTCTTTAGAGGGGGCATTTCCCAGCCTTCTTTGACTAGGCTGAGCGGGCCTCGCACCGGGTGTCCATACAAGAGTTCGAAGGGGCTGAAGCCGAGGGACTTCTGGGGGACTTCTCGGTAGGCAAAGAGAAGGCACGGTAGTAGCACATCCCACTGGCGACGGAGGGGCTCTTCCAACCCCCCAATCATCCCTTTGAGCGTGCGGTTGAACCGCTCAACCAGTCCGTTCCCTTGAGGGTGATAGGGGGTCGTGAATCGGTAGGTGACCCCACACTGTTGCCAGAGGGACTTCATGTATTTTGAGATAAAGTTCGTACCCCTGTCGCTGACGACTTCTCGGGGGAAGCCCACTCGAGAGAAGATCCCCATCAAGGCTCGACCCACTACTGGGGCTGTTATCGTACGAAGGGGGACCGCCTCAGGATAGCGGGTAGCGTGATCCACCAGGACCAGGATGAAGCGATGTCCCTGTGCTGTTCGGGGGTCCAGGGGCCCCACAATGTCTATTCCCACCCTTTCGAACGGGGTGGTCACCACGGGGAATGGTTGTAGGGGTGCCTTGAGTTTGCGGCCGCTCTTCCCACTGGCCTGGCAGGTCGGGCAGGACCGGCAATGGTTGGATACGTCGTTCCTCATTTTGGGCCAAAAAAAGTGAGTCACCAGGCGGTGGTAGGTCTTGTCTTGGCCCAGGTGCCCGGCCAGGGGGACATCGTGGGCTAGGTTCAACAGGAAGTCTCTGAAGTGGAGGGGCACCACCAGCACTCGCCCGGCCCCCAGTTCTGCGATTTTCTGTTCGCTGTACAAGAGATCATTGTCCCAATAAACCCAGTGGGCCCCGGTGGTGTCTCCTTGGCTCTGGGCGAGCGCTTGCTGTCGCAATCCCTCGAGGGAGGGGCAGGTCTTTTGCTCCTGCCGGAATTGTTCCTGGGTGGGCCCCCCTTCTTGACGCCACTGAGCCAGGTCGGGAAGCTCGGGGGGCTGTGTGGACCCCTCTGGGGTGGGGTCCGGGTGGTCGGTCTGGAGGAAGTCTTCTTCTGGAGTGATCGAGGGCGGAGGCGCTGCCCATTCTGGTTCTTCTGGTCTAGGGATGGTGCGGGTGGCCATGGACCGGGTTGTTACGCATGCCCAGTCCGGGAGACCCAACATCCCCAGATGCTCTCTTCTTTCCACAGCGGCCCACGGGGAGCTCTCGAGATCGTTCCCCAGGAGGCAGTCTACGGGGGCATCGTCACGGACAGTTACTTTCAGCATGCCGGACACTCCTCCCCATTCGAAGGGGACGCAGGCCATCCGACACAGGCTCTCCGAGTTGTCTGCCGATCGGACGGGGCAAAGTACGTTTGGTAGGATTTGTTCTGGGGTCACCAGGTGACAGCGGACGGCCGTCACACTGGCCCCGGTGTCACGCAGGGCCTCGGCCTTGCGCCCATTGATGCTCACCCATTGGCTGTACTTCCGAGTGTTGGCGGGCAGGGGAGTCCGCGGGACCATGTCTCTTCCTCCCAGGCATGCCAGGGTCATGGCGGCGGGTTCCCACTCGAACTGCTCCGACTCATAGGTCTCCGTGTCTTCGGAGATTTGTTCTTCTCCCAGGGCGGCGGCCGCCATCTGGCGGGGCCCGGGGACCTGGTTCTTCGGGCAGGTCGGGTCACTGGCATAGTGGCCGACTCGCTGGCATCGATGACACGTCACGTTAGCTCGGAACCCCGGGCGCATCGGGGGGTTTCCCCGGCCTGCTGGAGCCGGGGTGGCGTTAGTGGGTGCGGCCGGGGCGGCGTCTCTGCCCCGGCCCGGGCCTCCTCCTCCTCCTCGGGGACGATGGTGACCTTGGTTGGTTCTGTTCTGCTCATTCGGCCCACTCCGGGCCACTCGGGTGCTCTCCCACCGGTCAGCCTCGGTGGCGAGCTGCCGGGGTTCAGTCAATTTACTGTCGAGGAGGTGCTGCCTGAGCTTGACAAAGCAGTTGTTGGAGAGGTGCTCCCATACAATGAGATTGAAGAGTTGTTCGTAAGTGGTTACGTTGTTACCCTTGATCCACCCCTCGAAGGCTCGGCTGAAATAGTTCACGTATTCCAACCACGTCGTACCTGGGATCCGGGTGCAGTTGCGGAACCTCTGGCGGTACATTTCGGGTGTAAGTCCATATCGACTGAGGAGGGCGGCCTTCATATGGTCATAGGACGTCATTTGATGGTCCGGAAGCTGCAGCAGGGCATCACGACCCTCGTTGACGAATCTCCCCCATAGACCGGCTCCCCAGTCACTTCGAGCGACCCGGTGGGCGGTCATGGCAATCTCATAGGCTTTGAACCACTGCTGTATGTCGTCGTTCCGGTGATATTCTCGGACCACATCCTTGGGGATGTGGACCTTCTGCTCGGTAGGACCCGGGGAGTGCGGTTGCTCGGGCACCCCTAGGTTTTTGTTCAGTTTGCGTATTTCTATCTCCGCTAGTTTGCACTCGTGCTCGTATGCCAGTCTTTTTTCTTCGAGGTCTCTCTGTCTCTGTTTTTCCTCTCGCTCTTCTCTGAGCCGTAAGTGTTCTAAGTTTATTTTTTGTTCCGCCAGTTTCAATTCTCCGTCTAATCTGAGTCGTGCCAAGTCTAACTCGTGTAATCTATTTTTTTCCCGCTCCTGGATCTCTTCATGGGAGGGGCCTGGTCTCCGTTCCTCTGTCCGGGTGGTGTTGACTTCCGGGGCTGCGGGGTCCCGGGGGGTTGCGGTATTTGTCTCTGTCCAGGCCTCTAGGGCGTTTTTGAAGTCTTCTTTTGTGCTTAGCCCGGTGGTAGCAATGCCTAAGTCCATGCAAAATTGTTTGAGCTCTCGGTGGTTGTATTCTTCCAGCTTTTCCATCTGGAACTTCTCCGCCGATCCGCTCTCTTTGGTCGTCATTGTGGTTTTAGTCGTAGGGTGAGTTACTGTCTGTACGGTACGCGTTGGTTCGGATCGCGCCGCTAGCCACCAATGTTAGACGGGGACCTGGAGGGTCGGCCGAGCACAGTGATCGCACAGACAGGTAACTTCCCCCCCACAGATGGACACCACACAAAGCTTATGGTAACACCTTTTATAGGCACTTCGGGTAGTAGAGTGGTACGATACAGGGCGATCAGGACACGATGATCCTCTCAATTCTAGTCTCTAGTAAGGGAAGGGGGTAGCGGGACAGTCTTGGTACCCACGGGTACGGGTGTGTAACGGTGATAGCTCACAATCCTCGAGCTCGGTGTTCGGATGGGTCAGACCGCGGCAGCGCCGGCAGGTCCCGAAGAGGTCGTAGGTGGCACGGGCCGCGGCAGCGCCAGCAGGTCCCAACGAGGATGAAGGTTACAACGGGCCGCGGCAGCGCCAGCAGGTCCCACGAGAAGGCAGGTTGCAACGGGCCGCGGCAGCGCCAGCAGGTCCCACGAGGATGAAGGTTACAACGGGCCGCGGCAGCGCCAGCAGGTCCCACGAGAATGCAGGTTGCAGAGGGCCGCGGCAGCGCCAGCAGGTCCCACGAGGATGAAGGTTGCAGAGGGCCGCGGCAGCGCCAGCAGGCAGGACAATAGTTCACAAGGCAGGGCTGTGGCAGCGCCAACAGTCCGTCAAGGATGAGTTCGTCGCGGTGTCTCTCGACTCCAGGATACAACTGCCTTCCTGTCCTGGGGCTGCCTCAGTTATAGGTCTGGCGCCCTTTGATGTCCGGACCCTCGCTCTTGGAGGTCGGGAGATCTGGGATGAGGGAGTCCAGACACCCAGCAGGGGGGTGGAGCCAGCGCCCGAGGAGGCTGGGGGTGCTCGGCACCTGGCGGGGGAGAGCCGTCGACACTTCGTACTCCCATTGACCTGCCAAGTGGGCCGTTCACCTCCTGGGTGGAGGGTGGTGCCGGGATGTCGGGGCCTGGCCAGGCCCAGGGTTGGGGTCGGGCTGAGGCCGCGCGGCCGCGTGGTGCCGTGTCCAAGATGGCGGCTGGGCCGGGCAATGGTGCTGACGGTGGCCCGGGCCCTGTCCTGCGGGGAGGGAGCGGGCCCTTCATGTGGCCTGTCCAACAAGAGTAGTGAGTGCAGAGTAGTGAGTGCAGAGTAGTGAGTGCAGAGTAGTGAGTGCAGAGTAGTGAGTAGTGAGTGCAGAGTAGTGAGTGCAGAGTAGTGAGTAGTGAGTGCAGAGTAGTGAGTGCAGAGTAGTGAGTGCAGAGTGCAGAGTAGTGAGTGCAGAGTGCAGAGTAGTGAGTGCAGAGTGCAGAGTAGTGAGTGCAGAGTAGTGAGTGCAGAGTAGTGAGTGCAGAGTAGTGAGTGCAGAGTAGTGAGTGCAGAGTAGTGAGTGCAGAGTAGTGAGTAGTGAGTGCAGAGTAGTGAGTAGTGAGTGCAGAGTAGTGAGTAGTGAGTGCAGAGTAGTGAGTGCAGAGTAGTGAGTAGTGAGTGCAGAGTAGTGAGTGCAGAGTAGTGAGTAGTGAGTGCAGAGTAGTGAGTAGTGAGTGCAGAGTAGTGAGTGCAGAGTAGTGAGTGCAGAGTAGTGAGTGCAGAGTAGTGAGTGCAGAGTGCAGAGTAGTGAGTGCAGAGTGCAGAGTAGTGAGTGCAGAGTAGTGAGTGCAGAGTGCAGAGTAGTGAGTGCAGAGTGCAGAGTAGTGAGTAGTGAGTGCAGAGTAGTGAGTGCAGAGTAGTGAGTGCAGAGTAGTGAGTGCAGAGTAGTGAGTGCAGAGTAGTGAGTAGTGAGTGCAGAGTAGTGAGTGCAGAGTAGTGAGTAGTGAGTGCAGAGTAGTGAGTAGTGAGTGCAGAGTAGTGAGTAGTGAGTGCAGAGTAGTGAGTGCAGAGTAGTGAGTGCAGAGTAGTGAGTGCGCAGAGTAGTGAGTGCAGAGTAGTGAGTTGTGAGTGCAGAGTAGTGAGTAGTGAGTGCAGAGTAGTAAGTAGTGAGTGCAGAGTAGTGAGTACAGAGTAGTGAGTAGTGAGTAGTGAGTGCAGAGTAGTGAGTAGTGAGTAGTGAGTGCAGAGTAGTGAGTGCAGAGTAGTGAGTAGTGAGTGCAGAGTAGTGAGTAGTGAGTGCAGAGTGCAGAGTAGTGAGTGCAGAGTGCAGAGTAGTGAGTGCAGAGTAGTGAGTGCAGAGTAGTGAGTAGTGAGTGCAGAGTAGTGAGTAGTGAGTGCAGAGTAGTGAGTAGTGAGTGCAGAGTAGTGAGTGCAGAGTAGTGAGTAGTGAGTGCAGAGTAGTGAGTGCAGAGTGCAGAGTAGTGAGTGCAGAGTGCAGAGTAGTGAGTGCAGAGTAGTGAGTGCAGAGTGCAGAGTAGTGAGTGCAGAGTAGTGAGTGCAGAGTAGTGAGTGCAGAGTAGTGAGTGCAGAGTAGTGAGTGCAGAGTAGTGAGTGCAGAGTAGTGAGTGCAGAGTAGTGAGTGCAGAGTGCAGAGTAGTGAGTGCAGAGTGCAGAGTAGTGAGTGCAGAGTGCAGAGTAGTGAGTGCAGAGTAGTGAGTGCAGAGTAGTGAGTGCAGAGTAGTGAGTGCAGAGTAGTGAGTGCAGAGTAGTGAGTGCAGAGTAGTGAGTGCAGAGTGCAGAGTAGTGAGTGCAGAGTGCAGAGTAGTGAGTGCAGAGTAGTGAGTGCAGAGTAGTGAGTGCAGAGTAGTGAGTGCAGAGTAGTGAGTGCAGAGTAGTGAGTAGTGAGTGCAGAGTAGTGAGTAGTGAGTGCAGAGTAGTGAGTGCAGAGTAGTGAGTAGTGAGTGCAGAGTAGTGAGTGCAGAGTAGTGAGTAGTGAGTGCAGAGTAGTGAGTAGTGAGTGCAGAGTAGTGAGTGCAGAGTAGTGAGTGCAGAGTAGTGAGTGCAGAGTGCAGAGTAGTGAGTGCAGAGTGCAGAGTAGTGAGTGCAGAGTGCAGAGTAGTGAGTAGTGAGTGCAGAGTAGTGAGTGCAGAGTAGTGAGTGCAGAGTAGTGAGTGCAGAGTAGTGAGTGCAGAGTAGTGAGTGCAGAGTGCAGAGTAGTGAGTGCAGAGTAGTGAGTAGTGAGTGCAGAGTAGTGAGTGCAGAGTAGTGAGTGCAGAGTAGTGAGTGCAGAGTAGTGAGTGCAGAGTAGTGAGTAGTGAGTGCAGAGTAGTGAGTGCAGAGTAGTGAGTAGTGAGTGCAGAGTAGTGAGTAGTGAGTGCAGAGTAGTGAGTAGTGAGTGCAGAGTAGTGAGTGCAGAGTAGTGAGTGCAGAGTAGTGAGTGCGCAGAGTAGTGAGTGCAGAGTAGTGAGTAGTGAGTGCAGAGTAGTGAGTAGTGAGTGCAGAGTAGTGATTAGTGAGTGCAGAGTAGTGAGTACAGAGTAGTGAGTAGTGAGTAGTGAGTGCAGAGTAGTGAGTAGTGAGTAGTGAGTGCAGAGTAGTGAGTGCAGAGTAGTGAGTGCAGAGTAGTGAGTGCAGAGTAGTGAGTAGTGAGTGCAGAGTAGTGAGTAGTGAGTGCAGAGTAGTGAGTGCAGAGTAGTGAGTGCAGAGTGCAGAGTAGTGAGTGCAGAGTGCAGAGTAGTGAGTGCAGAGTAGTGAGTGCAGAGTGCAGAGTAGTGAGTGCAGAGTAGTGAGTGCAGAGTAGTGAGTGCAGAGTAGTGAGTGCAGAGTAGTGAGTGCAGAGTGCAGAGTAGTGAGTGCAGAGTGCAGAGTAGTGAGTGCAGAGTGCAGAGTAGTGAGTGCAGAGTAGTGAGTGCAGAGTGCAGAGTAGTGAGTGCAGAGTGCAGAGTAGTGAGTGCAGAGTAGTGAGTGCAGAGTAGTGAGTGCAGAGTAGTGAGTGCAGAGTAGTGAGTGCAGAGTAGTGAGTGCAGAGTGCAGAGTAGTGAGTGCAGAGTGCAGAGTAGTGAGTGCAGAGTGCAGAGTAGTGAGTGCAGAGTGCAGAGTAGTGAGTGCAGAGTGCAGAGTAGTGAGTGCAGAGTAGTGAGTGCAGTGCAGAGTAGTGAGTGCAGGTATGTGCAGTGCAGTGCAGGTATGTGCAGTGCAGTGCAGGTATGTGCAGTGCAGTGCAGGAATGTGCAGTGCAGTGCAGGTGAGTGCAGTGCAGGTGAGTGCAGTGCAGGTGAGTGCAGTGGAGTGCAGGCGAGTGCAGTGCAGGTGAGTGCAGTGCAGTGCAGGTGAGTGCAGTGCAGGTGAGTGCAGTGCAGTGCAGGTGAGTGCAGTGCAGGTGAGTGCAGTGCAGTGCAGGTGAGTGCAGTGCAGGTGAGTGCAGTGAAGGTGAGTGCAGTGCAGGTGAGTGCAGTGCAGTGCAGGTGAGTGCAGTGCAGTGCAGGTGAGTGCAGTGCAGTGCAGGTGAGTGCAGTGCAGTGCAGGTGAGTGCAGTGCAGTGCAGTGCAGGTGAGTGCAGTGCAGTGCAGGTGACTGCAGTGCAGGCGAGTGCAGTGCAGGCGAGTGCAGTGCGTGCAGTGCAGGCGAGTGCAGTGCAGGTGAGTGCAGTGCAGTGCAGGTGAGTGCAGTGCAGGTGAGTGCAGTGCAGGTGAGTGCAGTGCAGTGCAGGTGAGTGCAGTGCAGGTGAGTGCAGTGCAGGTGAGTGCAGTGCAGGTGAGTGCAGTGCAGGTGAGTGCAGTGCAGGTGAGTGCAGTGCAGGTCAGTGCAGTGCAGGTCAGTGCAGTGCAGTGCAGGTCAGTGCAGTGCAGTGCAGGTGAGTGCAGTGCAGTGCAGGTGAGTGCAGTGCAGGTGAGTGCAGTGCAGGTGAGTGCAGTGCAGTGCAGGTGAGTGCAGTGCAGGTGAGTGCAGTGCAGGTGAGTGCAGTGCAGGTGAGTGCAGTGCAGTGCAGGTGAGTGCAGTGCAGGTGAGTGCAGTGCAGTGCAGGTGAGTGCAGTGCAGTGCAGGTGAGTGCAGTGCAGTGCAGGTGAGTGCAGTGCAGGTGAGTGCAGTGCAGGTGAGTGCAGGTGAGTGCAGTGCAGTGCAGGTGAGTGCAGTGCAGGTGAGTGCAGTGCAGTGGAGTGGAGTGCAGGCGAGTGCAGTGCAGGTGAGTGCAGTGCAGTGCAGTGGAGTGCATGCCAGTGCAGTGGAGTGCATGCCAGTGCATTGGAGTGCAGGTGAGTGCAGTGCAGGTGAGTGCAGTGCAGGTGAGTGCAGTGCAGGTGAGTGCAGTGCAGGTGAGTGCAGTGCAGGTGAGTGCAGTGTAGATGAGTGCAGTGCAGGTGAGTGCAGTGCAGTGCAGGTGAGTGCAGTGCAGGTGAGTGCAGTGCAGTACAGTGCAGGTGAGTGCAGTGCAGGCGAGTGCAGTGCAGTGCAGGCCAGTGCAGTGCAGGTGAGTGCAGTGCAGTGCAGGTGAGTGCAGTGCAGTGCAGGTGAGTGCAGTGCAGTGCAGGTGAGTGCAGTGCAGGGGAGTGCAGTGCAGGTGACTGCAGTGCAGGTTTGTGCAGTGCAGGTGTGTGCAGTGCAGTGCAGTGCAGGTGAGTGCAGTGCAGGTGAGTGCAGTGCAGTGCAGTGCAGGTGAGTGTAGTGCAGTGCAGGTGAGTGTAGTGCAGGTGAGTACAGTGCAGTGCAGGTGAGTGCAGTGCAGTGCAGTGCAGGTAAGTGCAGTGCAGGTGAGTGCAGTGCAGTGCAGGTGAGTGCAGTGCAGGTGAGTGCAGTGCAGTGCAGTGCAGGTGAGTGCAGTGCAGGTGAGTGCAGTGCAGGTGAGTGCAGTGCAGGTGAGTGCAGTGCAGTGCAGGTGAGTGCAGTGCAGGTGAGTGCAGTGCAGGTGAGTGCAGGCGAGTGCAGTGGAGTGCAGGCGAGTGCAGTGCAGGTGAGTGCAGTGCAGTGGAGTGCATGCCAGTGCATTGGAGTGCAGGTGAGTGCAGTGCAGGTGAGTGCAGTGCAGGTGAGTGCAGGTGAGTGCAGTGCAGTGCAGGTGAGTGCAGTGCAGGTGAGTGCAGTGCAGTGCAGTGCAGGCGAGTGCAGTGCAGGCGAGTGCAGTGCAGGTGAGTGCAGGTGAGTGCAGTGCAGGTGAGTGCAGTGCAGTGCAGGTGAGTGCAGTGCAGGGGAGTGCAGTGCAGGTGAGTGCAGTGCAGGTGTGTGCAGTGCAGGTGTGTGCAGTGCAGTGCAGGTGAGTGCAGTGCAGGTGAGTGCAGTGCAGTGCAGTGCAGGTGAGTGTAGTGCAGTGCAGGTGAGTGTAGTGCAGGTGAGTACAGTGCAGTGCAGGTGAGTGCAGTGCAGGTGAGTGCAGTGCAGTTGAGTGCAGTGCAGTGCAGTGCAGGCGAGTGCAGTGCGTGCAGTGCAGGCGAGTGCAGTGCAGTGCAGGTGAGTGCAGTGCAGTGCAGGTGAGTGCAGGTCAGTGCAGTGCAGGTGAGTGCAGTGCAGGTGAGTGCAGTGCAGTGCAGGTGAGTGCAGTGCAGGTGAGTGCAGTGCAGGTGAGTGCAGTGCAGGTGAGTGCAGTGCAGTGCATGTGAGTGCAGTGCAGGTGAGTGCAGTGCAGGTGAGTGCAGTGCAGTGCAGGTGAGTGCAGTGCAGGTGAGTGCAGTGCAGGTGAGTGCAGTGCAGGTGAGTGCAGTGCAGGTGAGTGCAGGTGAGTATAGTGCGGTGCAGGTGAGTGCAGGTGAGTATAGTGCAGTGCAGGTGAGTGCAGTGCAGGTGAGTGCAGTGCAGGTGAGTGCAGTGCAGTGCAGGTGAGTGCAGTGCAGGTGAGTGCAGTGCAGGTGAGTGCAGTGCAGGTGAGTGCAGTGCAGGTGAGTGCAGTGCAGTGCAGGTGAGTGTAGTGCAGGTGAGTGCAGTGCAGTGCAGGTGAGTGCAGTGCAGTGCAGGTGAGTGCAGTTGAGTGCAGTGCAGGTGAGTGCAGTGCAGTGCTGGTGAGTGCAGTTGAGTGCAGTGCAGGTGAGTGCAGTTGAGTGCAGAGTGGTGTGTATTGACAATGTAAATGACAATGCCATTTATTTATGATTTAAAGAAAAAAAAATGTCATGAGCAATGCCAATAGCTCTACCTTTAATGATGCCGAGACCATTGCATTGTAAATGCTTGTTTTTTTAAGTATACATTTTTAAAGTCAATAGAAAGTGCATGTAATTTTTTGTCCCCTTCCTTCCTGGAAGGGGACAAAAAATTGGGTGCTGGCCATCCTCACCTTGCAGGAGAGGATGGCCAGCACCCTTCAAGGTTATTTGTGGATTTGTGTCACGTGTGTTTGACGCACAGAGCTATCACTGACAGGAGATCATTTTGGCTCAAACAGTGGCAACAACCTTCACAAAACAGGAAGGGGCATGTGTTAGTTTCAGAAAATAGAGCACAGATCTGTTCTACAAGAAAGGGAGAAGAATCTCCCATGGCCCAACGGACATCTCCAGTATTGTAGAAGGTGTCTTTCATGTCAACCATGGTGTCCCAAAGGGCACCAGTCACTGGGTGTGAGCCCGTTACAACACAAGGTTAAAACACCCACACTGCAGACAGTGCACTTCATGCATCTGTTAGGGAAAGGTTCTAAAGGACCGGTTGGACATAACAAGGTTAGGGACATGAGGCAGCCTCCACATCCGGAGTCTTATAAAAGGCCCCTGAGCTACAAGCCACTGACATCAGCCA
Organism: Lissotriton helveticus; assembly: GCF_964261635.1. Classification (NCBI taxonomy): domain Eukaryota; kingdom Metazoa; phylum Chordata; class Amphibia; order Caudata; family Salamandridae; genus Lissotriton; species Lissotriton helveticus. The sequence goes on from NC_136061.1 coordinate 1,932,338,580, forward strand.
CCAGCCACCTCAAAGCCTATGGGGCAGTGCCTGCCTCTTCCATAGTTAAGGTGCACTTTTCATGCGCCTCCTTTCAGCAGGTCATGTTATGATATCAAACGTCTCTTAATTAAGGCTGAAGCACCTCCCTTGGGGATCACAGATTATCTACTTCTGTGGCAGAAAATGTAAAGTACATCAGAAAATGAACATAACAAGGATGAACAACTTTATAAAGCCATTAAAAAGGTTTGCCTATCTAACTTCATAGATTGAGAGGGAGTTCTGCAAGACAGGACTGGCCATTCAGCCAGTCTTGAATTTCCACAGTAGGCTGCAGCCTCATTGCTGATTTCAGAGCAAGGCTGGCTGCCATGACCCTACTTTGCCTGTGATGCCCATTTTTCCAGAGTTAAGCTTTACCATGCTCGGTGCTCATGACAAGCTCAGCTCGTCATGAGCCGTGGAACGCTCAGGTGCGGGGAGAATTCCCCTGCTGTGCTGAGCGTTCCACGGGAGCCGGCGGCGCACCTGTGACGAGCTCAGCTCGTCATGAGTACAGGAGCGCCGTGCCTCATGACGAGCTGAGCTCGTCATGAGCATGCGGGCGCTGTGCACGACCCCTCCCCCCCCAGCACAGCGGGGGAATTACCCCAGCAGCGGAGGAGTTAATTTTGGTTTCCAGTCTTGCCCAGGAACTCTACAAGGGGCTCCGAATGACAACCTGTAAGATTTGTGTTACAATAAGCTCTGCAAGAAATTCCTCTAACAGTTGTATGTCAGTATACCGAGTCTCACACAATTGACCTATGATTACATATCATCCACTATATAGACATACCATATTGGTAGAGAAGTATATATTGTGTGTTTTTAACTCTGTCTATACTTATCTTCGGAGTGGAATAAAGACCTGTAATTACATATAATTCACTATATAGACATACCATATTGGTAGAGAAGTATATATTGTGTGTTTTTAACTCTGTCTATACTTATTTTCGGAGTGGAATAAAGACCTGTAATTATAAAATTACTTTCCAATGTAGTGGATATGATATTATTGCCATGCAATATATCACATACAATATAGAGAACCCCTAACACCTGAGCCTCTATGTCAGCATTAATGCAAGCTCTGAAAGGAGTTTCTTCTAATTGCTCTGTTAATATGGAAATCGATGCATTCATCAGTAAAAATGAAATGTAGTCCTTAAAAACAGAATCGCCCATGTGAACTCCACATCAACCTCGACTTGCAAATATGTAGTCAAGCAGGCCCTGAGACCTAGGCCCTGGCCTGCTGATTTATAGGTCACAGGTGGAAGGGTGTGTAGCTAGCAAGCAAACACATGGGTAGGAAACTCTTGATCAGTCCCACGGATATGCGCAGCGACATTACAATGGTCAAGGGACAATGATCCAATGAGGGAGTACACACACTCCCAAAAACACCATAAAAAGTGAGATGCCACATGAATTAGGAACACATAGCCAATCAGGGTCTAGAACATGCAGTGATCACATACTCCCATGCAGGACATCTAGACACGATATCCCCTGGCCACATTGTGTCCATGCGAGGTCGAGACCCACCTGAGGTAACGTTTTAGACAATTCATTTATGACTCCAAAGGCCGCAACCAACATTCCTCATCATATATGGTACACCGAAAACTTTTACAACCCATCATGTTTTGTATGGAAGTACACAGACTGATTGTAAATTGAGACAGTCATCAGACCTCATGCCTGTAACTGTTCTTCCGGCTGTAATGTTTAATTAAACAAATTGTTCCTGTTTTGCCAAATGCCTCTTGTTTTCTGTTTTTTAAGGGATTTTGAACTCAAGCTATGGCTCTCTCATTTTCAGGTCTCGTCTAAGACAGTGACCGTGCTGTCTCTTGCTAGGCGTATTGTTAGGTCTCGCCTGTCAATGCGCATGCGCATTGAGCAGAGCGAGACTATGGGGGCTTAAACAAAGCTTACCTACACTGGCGATTTGATGAAGTGCATGTGCACTTTTAACTCAATGCGCAAGCGCAATTAGTTAAAATGCGCGTGCACAGCATCAAATCGTCAGCTTAGTGCCGCCAGCAGCTCTTCCCGCTCCGCCCCCTGCTGCATCAACGGCTTGGCGCTCTGCCTCAGCCCAGCCATTCTCCTCCCCTAATTACCCCCTGCTGCATCAAAGGCTTTTTCACGGCCGGCCGGCCGTGCTTTCAGTTTCACGGCTGGCCGGCCGTGTCTCCTTTTCTTTTTTTTTTTTTTTAATCCGATGTTGATAATAACGATATCTGCTTGCTTTGCTTTATAACACAAATTTTATTTTAGCTCATCGCAGTGTGTTCACACTTCTATCGATGTTTCACAAAGTGTGATTTTGCAACTAAATGTAATTTTTGCACCTCTATGTGCTGGGGATGTCATACGAATACACATTTTTCACAACTCATTCATCATCAAACTAAATTTTCTCTCTATGCAGAGTGATTTTACACCTATAAGAAATGCCACACACTTGGTTACTTTGCTGCATTAGAGACTGTTCACCTAAGTTAGATTTTTGATTTTTGCTCCTACATGTGTTTTTGGAACGAAAAGTGATTCATGTTGATTTTGCACTAGGGATTGGACTAAATCTGACATGCCACACTAAGGAAAGGATTTCATGCAATGCAATTCACTGTCCACATGCGCTTAATTAAACATATGCTTGCTATCATAGTTTTGCCGTTTCTAAGTTCTATCAATCACAGGCTTTATAACCACATCCACCGCCACATCCACCACCACCACATCCACCACCACATCCACCACATCCACCACCACCACATCCACCACCACCACATCCACCACCACCACATCCACCACCACATCCACCACATCCACCACCACCACATCCACCACTACATCCACCACCACTACATCCACCACCACCACATCCACCGCCACATCCACCACCACCACATCCACCGCCACATCCACCACCACCACATCCACCACCACTACATCCACCACCGCATCCACCACCACCACATCCACCGCATCCACCATCACATCCACCGCATCCACCATCACATCCACCATGACATCCACCGCATCCACCATGACATCCACCATGACATCCACCATCACATCCACCACCACATCCACCACCATCGCATTCACCACCACATCCACCACCACCACATCCACCACCACCACATCCACCACCACCACCACATCCACCACCACTACATCCACATCCACATCCACCACCACCACATCCACCACTACATCCACCACCGCATCCACCACCACTACATCCACCACGGCTTCCACCACCACCACATCCACCGCATCCACCATGACATCCACCGCCACATCCACCGCCACATCCACCGCATCCACCATTACATCCACCGCATCCACCATCACATCCACCATCACATCCACCATCACATCCACCGCCACATCCACCACCACATCCACCACCATCGCATTCACCACCACATCCACCACCACCACATCCACCACCACTACATCCACCACCACTACATCCACCACCACCACATCCACCGCCACATCCACCACCACCACATCCACCGCCACATCCACCACCACCGCATCCACCACCACTACATCCACCACCGCATCCACCACCGCATCCACCACCGCATCCACCACCACATCCACCATCACATCCACCATCACATCCACCGTCACATCCACCGCCACATCCACCGCCACATCCACCATCACATCCACCATCACATCCACCATCACATCCACTGCCACATCCACCACCATCGCATCCACCACCACATCCACCACCACATCCACCACCATCGCAACCACCATCGCATCCACCACCACATCCACCACCACCACATCCACCACCACCACATCCACCACCACCACATCCACCACCACTACATCCACCACCACTACATCCACCACCACCACATCCACCACCACATCCACCACCACATCCACCGCCACATCCACCACCACCGCATCCACCACCACTACATCCACCACCACTACATCCACCACCGCATCCACCACCGCATCCACCACCACCACATCCACCGCATCCACCATCACATCCACCATGACATCCACCGCCACATCCACCGCATCCACCATCACATCCACCGCATCCACCATCACATCCACCGCCACATCCACCAACATCGCATCCACCACCACATCCACCACCATCGCATCCACCACCATCGCATTCACCACCACATCCACCACCACATCCACCTGACAAAGGTATTAATTTTGCTATTTTCAAAACCAACACATAAATAAAAAAAATAAAAAAAATTCCTAATGCGAGACCTATTGCATTTTCAATGCTTGTTTTTTAGAGGCCACCCATTGTTTTCCACTGGCTGGCATCATTGTCACTCTCATTTGCTTGCTTTCTATTGGTCAGCTGCAATAGGCTTCCTTACTCTTTGTATGTTTGTTCCTCTCTTGAAGCACGCATGCACATGTGTCCTTCCACCTCTCCTTCGTTTAGCCGCTACTTTTTTCTTTGTGTTTAAATACTCTACCAGAGTGTGTCTTGTTCTGCTGTCTCTCCCGCGTACTTCTCCTCTACTCCTTGTTCTTCCCGCCCTCTGGCCCGCCACTGTACATAGTGCTGCCTCTCTACCCCATCCCGCTGTTGTCCATGTTGCCCCACCGTCCTCCCTCCATTGTTCATGTTGACCGTCCGTTGTCCATGTTGAATCCCTCCATTGTCCGGCGCTGGCCACGTCATAGCGCTTATTATTTTTTTAATTTTCAGCTATACTGTACAACAGGCATGCTACTATACAACATGGCTAAAAACAGTGAAAAAGCAAATACCGTGCGTATGTGAGATCTTTAGCTTGTTTTCTTTTGCTACCTGGAGCAGTGAGCTCCCCACAACCCATGTTCCTGCATGACTGAAATACACTTTTGTAAACTCTGCAGAGTCGGTGCTAAATGTGGATTAAAGCGAACCCAAAGAACATGGAATCAGAAGCAAAAAATTTACATTGCAACGCCTTGTGGTCTGCAGGGGCTTGCTGATGATACGCCGCTGCCTGTTCATGTCGCTGTTATTCTTGGTTTTGCTCCAGTTGTGCAAAACTAGACAAGGGAGGGGTGAACTTAACTCAAGGATGACAGCAGTGGTCCCTTCCTCCTTGTTCCCACATAACTCACGTGCTTCTCACTGTGCACAACCTTGTCTGCAAATGAAATGTATGTCTCGATAAATCGCTGCTCTTTGAAAGCTGCGGTTGCCAGAATAATAACTTTATGCATTACAAATTGACAGAACAAGCATTGGCAAATCCAACAGGCATGGCTTTTGAATAGTGAAACGTTGTTTGCATTCTGCTGTACATGCTCTTTCTTGGAGGTTCGGTGGAGGCGGTAATGTGCCCTTTAAAGAGGAAGGAAAGAAAGATTCCATCGAATAGTAATTCGGGGTGAGGCGGGTAACGCGCTCTGGAGGCTGGGATTAGGCACATTGGAGCAAAGACGTGAAAGATACAGGGAGCATTAAACACTGGCTCCAGGGAAGACTTAAAGGGGCGCACTTTTTACTCTCACAATATGCTCACTATTATGGATATAAAGAGAAATAAAACGGGAATTCGGTTGATAAGGAAGAAAATTAATTAAGGCTGAAAAGGCAGTGTTAAGTATTTCTTTTCGGGCCATTTCTCTGCCTTCAGTAAACAGAAAACTAGGCTGTGCTCCAAAGCACTCCAAAACAGACGCGCCCTTGAACTTTTGAATAGTTTGACTAAGAGACGGAATCGGAACACGGCCGTGCACGCGCTGGTAGATTTCTGCAGCAGTTTTGCAGTGATAGCACATTTCAGAACAACTCCCCCAACTGTGCTGCTGTACAGCTGCGTGCGCAGTGGGTGGGAGCCAGGGGGCGCTGTGTGGCTCGTGGGAGTGGGGGCGATGGGTGGGGCCAGTGAAGGGGCGCAGGAGTCACCGATAATATTTGTCAACAGAAAGGGTAGAAGTGATTGCACAGATCAGCAGACATGTGGAAAAAACTCGTCATTTCGAAAAACGTCTGAGAAACAAAAAGAACGGTAGAAAGGATGAGCCAAGTAGTACGTGAGGCTTCAGAGGTGACGGACGGGTGTGCGTGATGGGTGGGCCGGGCAGTTCCTACGTAATTGTAATTCCATTTTTATAGCGCTTACTACCCCTGATGAGGCGTCAAAGCACTTTTCGGCGAGTAGCACTGCTACTCCGGAACCCAAAAAGGCTTAGTGGTGAATTAGTATAGGGATATATGAAAATAATTTGAGCAGTGGACATGTGAGTTTGTTATTTGGAGTGAACAAGGATAGTGGTGGGATAGAAGAGGGAAGGGTGTGCTTTATATGACACTTGCTACCCCTGATGAGGTCAATTGAATAAGGTTGGACGCTGACTGCAACACCCAGAGAGGATGGACTCTTAAAGAGGGAAACGAAAGAGAACAGAGGAGGAGTGATGAAGAGAACGATATATGTATAATACACACACACACACACACACACGCACGCACGCACACACACACACACACACGTCTCGCACAAGGAGAGAAGTCAAACATATCGGCATGAGAGAAGAGGATCTACGATAAGGGGCATAAAAAGGAAGGGTACGATATAGGAGTGAGGGATACCTTGCCCTCAAAGCACTTAAGGGTTCATGAAATGAGATGGAGATGGAGGCATCCTCTGCCCTGGGCACCAAGGAGCCGCATCCTGATCGAAGGAAGATGGTTGGTAGAGGATCCCGGCACTGGCACTGCACTGCCAGCAGAAGGCAAGCCCAGTAATAATGCACCAGACACTAAAGTGTCTCTTGGTGCTGAAAGTTCCATGCTCTGCCAGCACAATCTATGAGGCGCCCTCTCAGCACTGTCCAAAGCCCTGCCTCTAACTTCATCCAAGCACAGCGGAGCAACTTCACCCTTCATCAAGCACGATCAGTTTTTTTTAATCTATATTCAGAGTGGATGGCACAGTGTTCATGCATTTGGACACCACTAATGCAATACTGGACCCAGATATGCGGTAGTGAAGCCAAAACTAAACCAATAAGTTGATGCACCTCCATAAGGGAACATGCCAATTTTACAGACTTAGGGCCTAATTTATATTTTGGCAGAGGAGGAATATTGTCTCAATGGCGATGGAGTTCCCTCACCACCAAGAATATGTGCCGCCCGACCGATTTAAATTCAGGTGGTCCATATTTTTACGACAGCGGAGACTACCTCATCTCTACAGTGGTCAAAGTCTTTTGATGACCCGATGAAGTTTGGCTATATGTCTGCTGACCTAATTTGGATGTGCGGACATATAGCCGCTTTTCAATGCCCATCACCACATGAAAAAAATCTGCCAGTAAGGGGCACTGAAAAGTGCTCAATGCCCCCCTCCCCATAAGGTCCTGTTTTGGGATTTTCCAATTGGGACGACAGAAGGCTGCGCGAGCAAACACTCGGAAGGGGGTAAACCGGATGACAACAAATAATAAGGGATAATACTGACACGATTGGGAGAGAAAAACTAACGAAGACAAGGAACTATTTGGTGAAACTGGGACGGAATTACACTGGTTAAAAGATAACACTAACCATACCGATGAAACAGCCCTGAGGAAGTCGCAGCCACCTGCCATGGGCGACGAAACACGTGTTGGCTAAAAAGAGGCTAAAAAGATAACTAAACAAGAACATATGAGAATAAACCTAACAAATACAAGGAAAGACAAGCTTTGTTGATATCTGTTATTTATGTAATGTTGACATTAGCCTGTGCTGGGGAAACCATTTTTTTTGTATAAACTGGGTGATTTTGGTCATTCAACTGAGGAGTGGGTGATCTCTCCACCTCAAAGCACCGCCCATAAATACGTTTACGACAACTATCATGTGTACTTCTCTAGAGCCCCACAGAACCTCCTGCAAACCTCCTCTAGTCCCCAATCACCTGTGAAAGAATTGTAAAAACTCCCTTCCAATTTCCCATAAGACGGTACATTCCTATGTCATGTGGTAAAAATTAGCGTCTTCGCCACAACAACGGCTGCATGTCGAAGCAGTCAGTTCGTTAGCCTGCCACATTTTTAGTGGTGTAAGATAGGCAATGTGGAGGTGCTTGAGTTGGATGAGACGCAGTCTGGTGTGAATCACCAAAGTTCTGATGGACATGCATGAATCTCTTCAGTACGGCCCATCTAGGGGTCCCAGCCACCTCTCCCACCAGGCTTTCAGATATATGAGGAGGTCTGAGAAATTGATTACTAGAGTTCTGTATATCTTGGAGATTCCTCCCTTGCCCATGGGACCCATTAGGAAATGTGTATCTAGAGGGCTGTATTCGAGCACAGTGTCAAGAAGCGCTCGGCGGGATTGGACTGTAGATAGCAGATGAATTGGGAGTTATGTAACAAGTATTCATCTTGGAGATCTTGAAAAAACTTTAGCTAAGAATTCTGCCATATGTCGTCCACCCTGGTGATCCAATAAGGTCCCATTCCTCGAAGTACTTAAGCTTTGCTGTGGGATGTAAGCAATTATCCATCCACTGAGGTGGTTCAAGTGTAATTCTCCAGTCCTAGCCGATCCATTTTAGTGTGGAGGGGCAAGACCAGAGGACTGTCGTTGTGATCTCAGGAAAAGATATAGTAATCGGGTTGCCATAGAGTATGTTGAGTATGTCCTATCCGATCTTTGCCACTTCTAGGCCCGCTCAACCAGTCATTGATTGTCTCATTGACTGTCAAGAGGTCTGAGGTCCAGTTATACAGGCGGTTGTCCGCCAAGCCCATTCTCCCATTACATGACAACTGCCATTCTGAGTGGTCAGTTTAACCAAATAAAGGAGTAGAGTTTGGCGGATACTTTTTGGAAAAAAGTCCCAGGGTATCAGTAGGGGAAAGTTCTGAATGGCATAGAGTATATGTGGAAGCGTGATCATTGGACTTGGTGAGGGCCGCTGTCAGTTTTGTCATTAAGGGGGTGGTTTTAGAGACAATGTGAGGTTGGGCTCCAAGGCTATAAGCACTCACAAATATTGAAAACACAGTCTGTGGACCAGCAGCTGTGTCTACCAAGCCACAGTGCTCATGTCGCCTTTCAGAGGCACCAAGAGTGAATTGGGCCAATTAAGCAGCAAGCTGGATGCCTCCCCTTACAGCATCAGTATCTGAAGCAGGCGCGGGCCAGTGAGGGAGGACCGCGTATGGAACAGAATGATATTTTCTGTGTAAAGTGCTATGCAATCTTCCACTGCTATTCTCCAATCAAAGCTCCAGACCTGGGCATCACACGTCACCACGTCACCAATGGTTTAATGGCCAGGGCGAACTAAAGGGGAGACATAGGGCATCCCTACCAGGTACCCCATCAAATTGGAAAGGGGCTCTGAAAGGGTACCATTGATTAGGACCTGCGCTTGCGGGTGTGAGTTGTTTGATCTAACTAGGAAAGAACCTGAAATTCCATCTTGGTGCCGCATTATAGTGAGGGGTGCTGCTCAGTCTGCACTGCGGCGCAAGTCTAACAAGGTGCACCTGGCGCAGATCAGGGCAGTGTGCCCTATTACTAGCATTGTGCTATACCCAGGGCAGCCACAAACATGTAGTTGCCATGGGGGCTTTCCATGAAGGAAAGTGACTTACCCAAGCAGCCGCTATGTCCTTTACTATTCAGGTTACACCCACCGGCACTTCAAGGGGGACTGACATCCCCCTGCAGGCGGGTGCAGTGAGCGGATCCATGTAACTGCCTTTAAACCCTCCACAGGGATACCATCAGGGGGTGCACTGACTGTATGCTACCTGTTTGCGGTGCAGTCAATGCCCCCGAAGCCTTCTTTGCCTCTGCGTCTACATCCATAATTCGGTACGAGTGCAGACACGAAAGTGCTGGTGCTATACGTGAGCAGGCACTATTAGTAATACAGAATGGGTCGCACATGAATCTATAATCCCTTCTGTAATACAGCAGTGTTTTGGGGGTGGGGGCCAGAAAACAGGCACACACCTGCATTGCGCCCTCCTGGCACTGTGTGTAATGCCATCCTTCTTTGGAAGTAGTTTCAAGGTACAAGCTTAACATCCACTGTTGGATGATGGAGAGTCATCCTTTGAAGTGGTAGAGGCCCTTGACGGTGGGGACTTTCGTTTACGGCATGTCATTGTCATATTGGTGAACCTTAATTGGTGGTTGGTAAAGAGAATTCTGCACACTTACATATAGGGAGTGTAGATCACAGGAGAGGAGGCTGGTCCTTGTGGGAGGCTGCATGACACTGGCAGCTATTGACAACTTGAGTGCATCTGGGCAAGCTGCCATTGTCTGGGATGAGCAGTGTGCCATCCACATCTTGGACAGTTGTTGTCTGCCTGCTGGAAACATGACCTGATATAATCCCACAGGCCGACGTTGATGCGCTATGCAGTGGTGAATACACACACGCTTAGTTGAATCTACTCTTGAATTTGTTTGGGAGCCTTTGTACTACGTGAGACCTCTCAATTTTTAATGCTGCCTATGTTACAGTACTTTTCACACTCTTGGTCGGAGTCGCACTACACCTAGACTTGATATTACAGATGGTGGCCTTCCGGGTACCCTAGACTTACTACTTTGTTGGTGCATTAGACATATAACAATGTCCTGATGAGGCCCATAAAGTAATGCTGGGTCGAAACTTCGTCACCCCCTTCCCTTGGTTGCTTCATGATCCGTTGAATGTGGAGCATATGTTGCACTTTTATACAATCTCCTGTGAAAATAGGTTTAAATACATTATCAACCATGGGTTATTCAGTGTCAATGTAAAGTCCTGTATATTTATGATTACTTTTCACTAGCAGTGCGCCATCGGGACAATGTTTTACATTATAAATTGCACCTTATTATTTTTATCAGATGAATGGCTAAATCTGGTACTAAGAGAAAAGTGTCTTTGACTGATTTATTTGTTGTTAGTCAATGTTTGATATGGAACAGACATGGCAAATATACACATATGATTTATCTGATCATGATTGAGCCACACAGTGGGTGATCATTCAGATGAGTCCCATGGGACGCCTGTTTGATTATATATGATTACCCGGTTCTCCGTGACCTATAGGGTCGTTCTTATTTTGTGTACGAAGGATTATCTGAAGCATTATTGATAGTAATGAAGGAGACGATTTCCGTCAGTCTAGTCTTGATATTTGAGGACAATTGCTTTTTCTGGGATTTTAACCAGGGTGGGCGATGGGTGACAGGTTGCTAGTTGGCTCAGTTGCAAGGGTATTGGATGCCTTTCTTTAGAAACAAAGGATCTGTCCTGCATTGAGGATGCTCGCGAAGACACTTCACTGAAGCCGTAACGTCTGTCACAAGACATATCAACAAATGCCTGCAGCATGTGCACAGCAATTTAATGAGGACAAGTCTGAAAATAACACAATTACCACGTTTATACTGCACATGCGACAAAAGCCCCTGGAAAGGGTTCTGTCAGAGTGAAAACAGAATTCCGGTATAGGCAACATATAGATGGTTCATTGGTATTGAGCATGGAAAAATCTTTTTTTAGTGAAGAATAAAGTGAAGATAGACATCGATTTCTAGCAACATAAACCATTCTGTCTGTCAAATTTGAGGAAAGCCATTGGAGTCGATTGTTTTAGGCTACCATTGCAGATTGCATCAATGACCTAGATCTCTGTTCAGAGGTCTATTAAGCTCATCTATGTGCAGAATGGCTGTATGTCATATTGTGCACTCTCATAGCTCATTGATACTATGCAAAACTTTGCATGGAGGACTGAGGGTTCATGAGAAAAAGGCCCAACAAGCATCCGCAATGCCAATAGGTCTCGCCTGTGCGACCAACGGTTTTAGTTATGCTGTGTAGCATGGCTAACGAAGAAAAAAAAGCCTATAAGAAGGACACATGTGTCATTTTGTAGGCACACGCACCATGCATAAGGTGCCTACAAAATGATACAGGTGCTTTTTTTATATACTGATCTGAGTTGGATCAGTAAATTAAAAAAAAGTATGAACACTATTTTTGGGTGGGAAAGTGTGTGGGATAGAAGAAACACGGTGGGGTGGAAACATGGGCGACTGGAGAAGGGAGGAAGCAACTTGTGGGGCACTGATGGGGGAAGCAACATGTGGGATGTGGGTGGGGGATGGAGATCAACAAACAGACGAGAAAGAGAGCAATATGGAGCTGTGGGGAGACGCACACAGGTGAGAAAGAAATGTGGGGGAAATCATCTGAGGGCCAGTGCATCATGAAGTGGTGTAGCGGAGAGGCACATGGGTGAGAGAAAGCAACACGAGAGCAAGATAAGCATACTCGGGAGACAGCTGGAAAACACATACTCTCACATGGAGTGCAAAGACAAAAGAAAAAGGTAGTTCTCTAAAAGTGAGCAGTGGTAGGACACAAATGAATTGACAGTGCTCCAGGTGAGGAACCGACACAAGATGGACAAGGCAATCCATCGACTAAGAAGCAGGCAAAGAGAGTGAGAGTGAAGCCAGCCAATGGTAGTCCCTCCATGTCCTAGGTAAGCCCACAATATGTCTTTTTACTTAAATAGTATACTAACGATTATGTGACGCAAAGATCAGCGGTTAGAGCAGTGTAGACCTAAGCCACTGGCTGAAGCATTCCCTGAACAACGACACCTTAAATGCCCTTCGAAAGGCCCGGTGATATTACGATGCTGTATTCATTTTCTAGAGGGTACACGGCCTTCTAAAATTGCCTTTTTTAAATACAGAAACTTTGAGTTACAGTTGCATGTTGGGGAACCCAGATATTATAGTCTCGAACAAAGGTATAGTGAGGGAAATCTAGTTCTTCAGACCTATGATCAATATGTCCTAATTGGATTGTGCCAGTATTAATCCAGGGCGCAGGCAAGAGAGGGACCTTGGAATGTATAATCTCACCTCATTCACACAAACGAAATAGAAATTCAGTGAATTACTAACACTGAACAGAGTTACTTCCACAAGGAAATTAAATATTTTTTTTTTATAGATCAAATGTGATTTGAAATTCAGATGGACATAGTTGGCACCCAAACTCCCAGTGAATCTATGCATATGTGCACATGGCCGCCACTTGGTGGAGCAAGCAGGCCTCTGAGCATTCCTTCCAGAGGGAGCCAATTGGATCCCAGCAGGTGCATGGCCTAAACTAGAGAAGAACCCCTTGTGGAGTAATGGCTTATCCCTCAGGCAGCCTCGGATTGGTAACGCGGGCATTCCGGCAATGCCCGAGGGGCTGGTGTCTGAGTTCCTGCTGTGGGCTGCTTTTTTGAGCAGTCTGTGGCCGATTTGGACGGTGTCTTTATTTTCCGAATACAGCTAGCGGCCCAGTGGGTGGCTGAGAGGCCTTTCTGCAGGCAGATAAGCGCTCATTACCACTCCCTGCCACCAACACCGCCGGTCCCCCCCCCTCTCAACACCCCTCCCTGGATTAGCAACAGGCAGAGGTATCACTCCCTTTGTCTCGCTGGCCGGCGCATTAATGTATGTACATACTGAGCGGGGCAGGGGACCTCAGTAGAAGTGGCCTCACTTGTTTTCAGGTGTTTCACTAGTGTAAACTAATGCGTGCATTTTTTTAAGCCCCCCTTTTTAATGCAATTACACTGAATCAGTGATTTGAGGATAGGCATTATGCAAATTGGGCCGATTTTTTTTGTGTGCCCAGGCCGATTTTCAATCCCAATCCGACCCTGCGGGCCTCAGGACTAGGAATTGAGCATGGATTGACTGACTGGTGAGGAGATTTATGTGAAATACAGAGCGGCTGCCTCAAAGCTGCTCCGTTTTTCACGGGGGAGGCAGCAACCGGCCTGCACTTCTAAGAGGAGAGAGAGATCACGTTGCAGGCGGGTGCAGTCACTCGGAGGGATATCTGAGGGGTCCATGAGACCCCCTTATCCCTTCCAGGGGGCTTCCTTTAGGAGGCGAACTGAAAGTGCGCCACCTTTTTCTGGTGCACTGAAAGTGTGCTTCCTTGGGCATGTTTGACTCTGTGCCAGCGTCCATAATAAAACGCGGGTGCAGAGGTAAAGAGATTCCCTCATTTGCATGGCCCCATGAAACTGAGACAATGCCCCTTCATGATAGCGAAGGCGCTACATGTGCACCAGCGCTATCAGTATTACAGAAGGGGCCACACAAGCGTCTGCATACCCTTTTGTTATACCATTGTGCACCTGGGGCACATAAAGTGGTCGCACATGCCCGTTGTGCCCCCAGGCCACAATGCATAATACCGCCCCAGGCTGTTAATGTGAAATTCCCTGAACTGAGAGCTTTAAAAAAAGTAATTAGATGCACTGTGCATTTTGTTTATCGTGCATGCTCTCATTTATGTATTTATTCCTGACAAATTGCAATATTTAATACATCTCAAACTAGACATCTCATGAGGTAATGCCAGACTGAGACCAGAGGATGCATGCCAGCACCTGGAAAACACTGATCCTCAGAATGCTAAAAATGGGCAGAGAGGTACCCGAATTAAACCAGCCTGCATATGGACCCATAGTCAGACCTGTGTTAGTAAGAGCATGTTTGTCCTCATCTATCTTAAACGACGTCTCAGAAGATATCTTCATTATACCATCTGATCACACCAATCAAAGACACTTCATAGTGAACATAGTAACAACACATGAATGCACAGAGTGCCGGTACTGTCCCTCACAAAATAAAAAAGTGCCGGTACTCCGTACCGGACAGTACCGGCCCATTTAAAGCACGGAGACAGATGCAATAGAATGTAAAAAGAAGGCTCTTAGGCATTTGAGCATGATCGAACCGTTAGAAAAAGATAGTTGGACAGTGGGAGGTCTCTCTATTGACATGTTTAGATGCCCGGGGGGTCTCATATTACCAATACTGTAAAACAAGCATTTGCAAAGCCAGTAGGTTTCACCTATGCAAGGTCAATTGATTTTGTCAAAGCTTTTTAGACATGTTGCACAGCACCAATGTATAGCCGGAGGAGGGCAGGGGTGGGAAGTAACAAACAATGAACAGCGGGATGAGAGCAGGGGAGTAGGGTTAAACAAACAACTGACAGTGGGAGGAGGACAGGGGATGGGGAACAAACAGCAGAAGGAGGATGGGGAAGCAATACAAGGGGGCGGAGGAGGGAGAAGGGCGGGGTGGGGAGACCGTCCAGTTCCACACACTCTTGATCAGCACCTAAGGCAGCGCACAGCCAGTGGATGGCACTGGCCGCATACAGGAAGTTGTGCTAGGTCCATGCTCCATGGCAGCGACAATAACCCTGGGAAGAATTCAGGAGGAGGTGAGCAAAAAGCAGGAGGTGTGACCAGTAAGAAGCAAGGAAACAAGAGTGACGTGCAAGCCAACCATTGGCAATTATTGGTTAGTAATGGGGTCTCAGCCCATTTTTAAGCTTATTTAAAAAATAAACAATACCTTTTGCTGATAGCTCATGCATGCTATTGGCAAAACCAAAAAATAGATGTAATAAGTAGTTGGAGAGAGTTGGCTTTGGTTCAGCCCACTTTAACCATTGACTTTCATTGTTTTTTCAGGTTTATTTATTTATTTATTTATTTATTTATGGGTTTCTATAGCGCTGGAATCGACTCCAACCGGAGTATCTCTGCGCTGTGATACCAGATAGAGTCCAACACTATGCAGATGAGAGAATGGGTCTAGATTTTATCGGTGAATAGCAGAGTTTTGAGTTGCTTCCTAAACTTTAAATGATCTGTGCAGAGCCTAAGGGTCAGGGGCAGTTTGTTCCACAGTGTGGGCCCCGCAACAGATAGGGCTTTCCCTCCATGTCTAGTTTTTTTTACACGAGGTACAGTCAGCAGAAAATTCTCACTAGATCTCAACGATCTGGAGGGAGTATAGAAGGTACCAGACAGCGCAGCTGCCTGGTTTGCTAAAGACATCTTGGAGACATTAGCAAATCTTCCCTGGTAATGCATTCTGACCACTGCTTATTATTGGCTTTGTGGTTTGTAACTCACATTTGCGTGCTTTCTGTTTGCCAGCTTTATTTGTTTTAGTCTGTCCAGCTTGAGTTCGTCCCTCCCATAAAGCATACTCTGTTCACTGTATCTTCTACACATTTTCGTTTTCTGTACACAGGCATTTAAAACTTGTTCTTATCTTTTCACATGTGTCGTGCATTCAAAGCTAAAGGTCAAATGTCAGGCTCTGTCTTCCAAGGGAGCTTGGTGATTACCTTTCTTTCGCTGACTTCAAAGTGAGTGGGTTTATGTGGAAATCATGATGACTACTCGGGGTGTGCTGGAGGAAGGCTGTAGGGTGTTATATTTTTCTAGCACACAATAAAATTTAAATGTCTATAAATGAACTGTGCAGATATTAAATAGTATATCAGAATTAGGAAAACACAAATAAAGCACATTTTTGGGTAATTCTGAGGTGTGGTGAAAACAAATATTTTAATATGATCAAAACAAATTAAAACACTAGGTGATGAAATTCCCATACATTATCATTTGTGTGCTGTATACTTTTATTAGTAAAACTGTATGTCTGTGCAAATGCAATGGTCATTCCAATTGAAGATATGTTGTTTGTAATGACAGTGCGCTACTACACCATGCATACTCCCCTTTACTCCACTCCACTCTGTACTACTCCATGTCACTACACTCTACTCTGCACCAATCTGAAGTGTGAAGTGTGAAATGTGAAGTGTGAAGTGGAGAAGTGTGGCTCAATGGTTAGAGCGGCAGACCCTGATGCAGAGGTCTAGCCCGGGACCAGGGTTCAATTCCCCGCCTCGGCGGGTCTTGGGCTCAAAATTCCACGGACCTGATAATTCTCGCCTCGTTGCCTATTCCAATCATGGAGTCCCACTCTGCAACTCTGGGCAATAGCTTGCTTAATCTCCACAACGGCCCCCACAACGCTAAGGATGCCTGGCCTCCACCTTGGGGGTGCCCAGGAGTGGATACATCACAGGGAAAGCCAGGATGGGTTCCACAGCGGTATTCGTACAAGCGCCTTGAGACCCTTGCGGGTGAGCAGTGCGCTATACAAGTATCAATTTACAATTTACAATCTACTCTGCATCACTCCATACTATACCATTCTACTCTAAGCCAATACACTAGACACCGCTCTACTATGCACCACTGCACTCGTTGCCACTGCACTCTACACAACTGCAATCTAGGCCACACCACTGTACTCTACGCCAGTGCTCTCTATCCACTGTACTCTATACCACTCCACTCTATGCCAACCCACTTTACGCCGCTCTAATTTACTCTACACCACTGCACTCTACGCCACTTTACTCCATTCTATGACACTGCAATCTACACTGCACCCCTCCTCTCTATGCCCCTTTACTAAAAACCAAGGTACTCTATTCCAATCTACTCTGCACCACTGCACTCTAAGCCACTCTATTCTACTCTGCGCCACTGTACTGTGCACCACTACTCTTATGCCCCTTACACTGCACCACTCTACTCTGCATCACTGGGCTCTACTCCACTGCACTCTATGCCACTGAACTCTATGCCACTGAGCTCTACGCCACTGAACTCCACTCCACTAAACTCTACACCACTAAACTCTACACCACTAAACTCTGCACCACTGCACTGTATGCCACTGCACTCTACTCTGCACCACACTACTCTATGCCACTCTGCACCAATGCACTGTATGCCACTGCACTCTACTCTGCACCACACTACTCTATGCCACTCTGCACCAATGCACTGTATGCCACTACACTGTACGCCACTCAACTCTGCACCATTCTAATCTACTCTGCAAAACTGCACTCTATGACACTCTACTCTACGCCATTCTAATCTGCCACTCTACTCTATGCCACTGCACCACTCCTTTCTACCCTGCACCACTTCACTCTATGCCTCTTCTCTCTACTATGAACTCTACTCCACTCCACTCTATGCTCTGCCACTTCACTCTACCCAGTACCACTCCAATCTACGCCACTTTACCCTGCCCCACTCTACTCTGTGTAACTTCACTCTACACAAATTCACTTACGCCACTTTGCTCAAGACCAATGCACTCTATACCAATCTACTCTGCACCACTGCACTCAACACCACTATGCAACACTGTATGCCACTGAACTCTATGCCACTCTATTGTTCTCTGCAACACTCTACGCAACTCTATTTACTCTGAACCACTGCTCTCTGCGCCACTCGACTCTGCTCTACTCTACCCCACTCTATACCACTGCACTCCATCGCCCTCTACTTTGCCAAACTGCACTCTCTGACACTGAACTCTACGTTACTCTACTCTGCATCACTGAACTCTAAGCCACTACACTCTACTCTGCATCACTCTACTGCACTTTGTGCCAATGCAGTCTAAGTCACTACACTCTATGCCACTCTACTCTGCATCACTCTACTGTATGCCACTGCACTCTACACCCATCCATGCTATGCCACTCTAATCTACTCTGCACTCTGACACTGCACTCTACGCCACTCAACTCTACCCTGCACCACTCCACGTCACTTTTCTCTACTCTGAAATGATCTAGTCTATTTCACTGCACTCTACACCACTACACTCTGTGCCACTGTACTTTGAATCACTCAACACCATGTCACTGCACTCTATGCCAATCCACTCTACTCCAGTCCAGTCTAAGCCACTCTAATCTACCCTGCACCACTGCACTCTGACACAGCACTTTACACCACTCTCCTGTATGCAACTTCACTCTGCACCACTATAATCTACACCACAGCACTCTATGCCACTGTACTCTAAACCACTGCACACTATGACAATGCACTCTAAACCACTTTGCTCAAAACCAATGCACTCTACGTCATTTCAATCTACGCCAATCCACTCTTTTCCACTGCACTCTATGCCACTATACTCTATGCCAGTGCACTCTGCATCACTGTTTTCTACTCTGCAACACTGTACTCTGAGGCACTCTACTCAGCACCACTCTAAGCCAATGCACTCTGAGCCACTCTACACTATTGCACTTTACGACACTCTACTCTGCAACACTGCACCCTCTGCCTCTGAACTCTCTGCCACTCCACTCTGCACCACTACACTTTATGCCACTGCACACCACTGAGCGCCACTCAACGCTAGTGCACTCTATGCCATCACACTCTGCACCAACCCACTCTATGCCACTCGTATCTACTTTGCACCACTGCACTCTATCCCACTCTACACCACTTCACTTTATGCCACTGCACTGTACACCACTGCAGTCTACTCTGTGCCACTCATTCTAAACCGCTCTACTCTATTCAACTCTACGCCACTGTACTCTACTGTTAATCACTGCACTCTGTCACTGCCCTCTACACCAGTGTACTCTGCACAACTGTACTCTACGCCATGTCATTATAGTCCACTCTACTCCATTCTATACCACTCCACTCTTTGCCACGCAATGACACTCTATTCCACTCTGTAATGCTCTACACAACTTCCTCTACTCTATGCCACTTTACTCTACTCTATGACACACTACTCCACTCTACTCCACTCTATGCCACTCTACGACACTCTATGCCACTCCACTGTATTACACTACTCCATTCTGCGCCTCATCACTGGTGGTCCAGTGGGAGAGCCCTGCTCTTCTGCTGGTCCGCTCAGCCTACTGGTGTCCTGTTTGTTTTTAGGTCTCAGCCTGCGCACATGTGCAGTCGAGCTGGCGAGATTTAATGTGGTTGGGAGAGTTTCACTAGCGATGTTAAGCCCCGCCCCTCTTCTCCATTGGCTGGCCTCCTAAACGGTGGCCAGCCATTGGAGAAGAGGTCCTAGTGACGTTCTCCTTTCTCGCTAAGCCCCGTCCTTTTCAGACTGGGCTCCTTGACTTACGTTTGTGGTAAAAGCGTTCTTATCTTCTTTATGGGGCCATCTGTTTCGCCCCATAAAGAAGATGATAAACCTTTTACCACACACGTAAGTCCGGCTCTAAAATTGCCTTTGTAACGGGGCCGAGGCCTCGGAAACTGTACCTCTTGAGAAGAAACAGGTACCGGTACTCTTTGTACAAACAAGGGCCTGTACTCTGATCCCCTTTGAAGTTCTGGTACTCTCGCCATTAGAATAAAACAGTGCCAAAGCACCCACTTGGTGTAAAGAAGCACTCACACTCTCTCCCCTGAGGGGTGTGCTCCTCTTGAGAAGAAAAAGGTACCGGTACTCGTGTATAAACAAGTATCCGTACCCAGTTCTCCTTTAGAAGTGCTGGCCTGGGAGTACTGAGACGAGGTGAACATTGATGTAAATACACCGAGCGAGCCCCGTCAGAGTCGGTCACTAGTGGTACACGTGAGGTGGTAAGGGAGCAACGCGAGGCAGTGGATAGAGACAACTTGGGGTACTCCCCATCCCCTACCACCGGTCCCACTCCCCGTTATATCCACCCTCCCCCACCAACATACAGAGTGACACCAAAACCTACTCACCCACAGCAAAGCCGAGGAACAGGAAGAGAAGCCCCGAGCGGGGAGCCCACAGCCTCCCCCCGCAGCCATCAGCGCGCCCTCCCCAACGGGCTCCTGTGTTCCGCAAAATCCAAAAAAAGAGGGTGGGGTAGAATCCGCTCCCCGGTATTAAAGACACAATATAAATAGGTGTGTGATGTATGGCTGCAGGAGCCTCGTGCCGCTGCCCTAGCTCGGCTGCTGCCTGCTTGCGCCATCTTACAGACCAGCAATCCATCAGCAGCATCCCTGGCTCTGCTGCCAGAGAGGGCGACGAGGAATCGCCCTCCCCCACCTTTCCCCTCACTCATTCCCTCCACCTCCCTCCCTCCCGCCACTCACCCCTCCCTCTCTCCTTCTCCCTCGCTATTCTCCCACCCCCCTTCCTGATACCTCACCTTATTCCTCCTTTTACCGTTCTTCACCCTTTCCGGGGGTATGTCCTCCCTTCACTCCGTCCTCCCATCACCCCTCCACTATGCCTCTTTATTCCTCGCTTCGATCACTGGCTTCCCACCGCCCTGTCGTTCGACTTTCCTCTCCATGTTTTCTCTTTTCCTCACCCTCTTTTCCCCTCTCTGTTCCCTTCCACCTCTCCCTGACAGCCATCCACCTCCCTCCCTCCCCCTCTCTCCTCAGTCCTCTGGAGGCCCTTCGGGGAAACAAAAGAGCAGCCCTTTATATAACTGGACATTTGGAGCAAAGCATGAGATACCCCCTTCACTTTGAACTGGTGGAGGGGGGTCCGTTTCAAGGTGATTTAATGTTAGCCTTTAAATGCCCCCCCCCCCCCTCCAGGGAGGAGCGCGCTGCTCTCGGCCCCATGCCTTGACTTTATGCCTCCAATAAAACACTCAAATTTGGCAATAATCCAGAAATAGAGCACTTTATAGGGTGACAATGTTGTATACCCCACCCGTAATTTACTTACTTACAGATGACAGTATCGTGTGGCCTATGGCATTTTCTGCGTTGTTCCCTCTAGTCCCCCGCCTCCCCCCCCACATGTGTTTTGATGGGTGAACGGGAGCATGCTCTTCAACACAAAATACCAATTTTCAAGACGTATGTTGAACATTAAGAATGGAACACACAAATCTCCACACGTGTTGGAGTTATGATCCTTCTATTGTTAAGAAGATAATCATTTGATTCTTATAGTTCCAAATATTGTCTTATGAATATAGTGGGCGCTGTATGCAATGTTTATGTTATCACTGATATTTTCCAGGGATGGTGAGTTAGGTTTCTAAATTGTACTCTTTATGTCTCATGTTGCTGTTGATAGAACCAGTGTGTGCGATTTGTTTTGTGGGAAAGTGTCAGTTGTATTTTTTGTTGTTTTTGGAGAGCATTTTTTGCTTGTAGGGTGCACGGTGTGTACTAGGGCTCCCGCGGCCTTATGTAGCGCGGACCTGGATGTTGTTGTGGCGCTCCCGCTATCGCGACCCTGCATCGGCTTTCAGCCCTGCTACGATAAAGATGAGTGGTTAATCTACAGAGAAGTTCCACTGTTCTGTGGTGATGGGCTTGTCCCCGTCCCCCTCCCCTGACCCGTTTTCAATCTTCTCTCAGTGGAGAACTGCCACGATTTACTACTGGGTTCGGGCTTAAGCTGCCGGGTAATCCCCACCCTACGGGGGTTTGCCGCAGCCAATCACATTGGCAGTAAAGGGGCTTTTTCGCTATCATTTTCAAAATTGAGTTTTCATTTAAATGTTTGCTCTCCTTCCAATTCTTGCTCAAACTTCAACCTTGGAAACCCTAATTAACCGAGCTGCTGTGCACAACTTGATTGTCACGTTATTTGTGCCCCAGTATTATTATTAGGCATTGTCCCTTACTTCAAACTAAAATGCCCGCCGTGGAAAAGTCTAGGTGCGGAAGTAATTGTCCTCGTAAATTATAGCCGCCGCTGTTCCTTAAGATGAACTTGTAGCTCTGTGTTTAGAATTTGACTAATTGGTTAACTGATATCAAGCCAGCCTCAAATGGCATTCGGTCAGTGCATGCTAGTATTGAACCCGATTATAGACTGTGTCGAAGTGGTATGCATGTCTTCCAAGAGAGCTATTTTATCTCAAAGCGCAGTTATGCGACCTGTAAGGACTCTTCCACTGTGCAATAGAGTGGTATTTTTTTTCTTGCTGCTTAGATGTATGTACATTGGCAGACATTGCCCAACGCAACGCCCAATATCTTATTTTGCTCAAACTGGAGTCTTGTGTTGCTGAAAAAGATCAACATTTCAAGAATAATGTGTCATCATTAACACAGTACATTTAAAATGGCCAGTGTTGGAGTGCGATTTTCAGTCCCAGCATTTTCAGTTTAGGTACTTGGATTTCTATAGGTGTTCGATACATTAAAATAGTAGTCACAAACAATATAGGTAGTCAGAATGTGCATGTGGCTCTGTGTGTGTGTGTGGCTCTGTGTGTGTGTGTGTGTGGCTCTGTGTGTGTGTGTGTGTGGCTCTGTGTGTGTGTGTGGCTCTGTGTGTGTGTGTGGCTCTGTGTGTGAGTGGCTCTGTGTGTGTGTGGCTCTGTGTGTGTGTGTGGCTCTGTCTGTGTGTGTGTGGGTCTGTGTGTGTGTGTGTGGCTCTCTGTGTGTGTGGCTCTGTGACTGTTTGTGTGTGTCTGTGTGTGTGTGGCTCTGTGTGAATGAATGAATGAAGGGAGTCTTATACCGCGCAACTTAGCCCAAGGGCATCAAGGCGCCACGTGTGTGTGTGTGTGGCTCTGTGTGTGTGTGTGTGTGGCTCTCTGTGTGTGTGTGTGGTTCTGTGTGTGTGTATGTGTGTAAATACAAAAGGTCTCGCATTTGCGAGAGATTAAGCTATGCCATTTATTTATCTGTTTTCAAAACCAACAGATAAATAAAAATGTTGTCATTTACAATGCCAATAGCTCTAAATTTTGCAAAGGCGAGACAGTTGCATTGTAAATGATTGTTCCTCTATTCTTTTGTGCCCATGTGTGTATCTGTTCTAGCCTTTTTTGCTTTAGTGCCTTTTTGTCTGTTTTTCTACTGTTTATCCTGCCTTCACAGTTTTTCCTGTTTTCCGGTTTTCCTTTCGCACCTGTGGCTCCTCCCCACTAGCTGGTTCCTGCTCCCGCCTCCCAGCTGCGATCCCTCCCCCTCTGACACAGAGCTGCACGCCCACCCCAAGCGCCTTGAGACCCTCACGGGTAAGTAGCGTACTTCACAAATCCCTGATTGATTGATCGATTAATTATATGCCACTCTACGACAATCTACATCCCTCTAGAGCACTCAAGGACACTCTACTCCACTCTGTGTTATCTCCCTCTTTGCCACTCCACTTTGCTTTATGCCTCTCGACTCTATGACACTTTATGCAACTTCAGTCAACAACACTCTACTCCACTCTACACCCTTCCACTCTACGACATTCTACTCCCTACACGACAAGCCATGCCACTCTACAACACTACATGCCACGTCATTGTATGACACTCTGCATCACGCTACTCTGCAACACGCCACTCTATGACTCTCTACACTATGACACTACGCCACGACACTCTATGCCATGCCACTCTGCGACACTCCACGCCATGCCACTCTCCTTCATGCCATTAACTTTTAGCCATGCTGAACAGCAGCCACTCTGGTGTACAACATGTCTAAAACACATTGGCATAGTCAATAGCTCTTGCATAGGCGAAACCTATTGACTTTGCCTATGTTTATCATGATTTGCTGTTGCTTGGATGAGATGTTCATGAAGGCCATGAAATTATGAAGTTGGTTACATTATACCATTTGTGTTCTGAGTATTGGCCATGGGTTCAAGTAGCCATTTTGTTAGACTGCAGAAGCAACTACATATAACTTGTAATTCAGTGTCTATTGTTTGATATATTTACCTTGCTTACACGATGGCATTTTAATTGCTGGTTTATGGCTTTTTTGTTTAGTAAGTGTACACTGTTTATCTTTAGGACACACTAAGATCATTCAACATCCCCCCTTGTACACTCATTTTACTTGGCTGTCATGAATATAGGTTGCTGGATTTACAGAAGTATTTTTGTACAATGTAACATTGAGTGCATCCAAGGGCTTTCTTACAAATGCACTGTCCCACTGCCAAAAGTATTTACTATGCAATATTTTGCTGGTAATGTCTTTTAAGTTCATCACTTACAACACAAACTTCATCTTATGATACCGTTTTATAACACTTCCTTGTGGATACAGAAAGGAAGTGGTGGGTGGAAATGCTTGAAGGAACTGGTATTAATTAATGGCTCATTCTGTTTCCTTGTTGTTTAGAACATCTGCGCCTTACAAGCCGGGTCCACGCATGTGTAAATCAGTCTAAACAGTCTTTGCCTTTTCCCACAGGGAGAATGCCATGAGGCCACGTCCTCTCTGTGTATATTCTTGGGTACATGCACAAAATGAACAATTCAAAAACAATGGGAAAATATTTTAGAAAATTTGGGAAGAAGGTGCATTTTTTATTTATTGAACATTTACCACACATTATGGGGATCAAAATATAAAAATAAAATACGTTTACAAAAATATTCCTGCAAGTTTCTGAAAATTATTCCACAAATAGTTTTGAAGTTTGGTCTCAATGGTTTGCAATACTCCTTATTTTTTTTAAAAAGATGTTCTATTTTGCAACAATCTGTGTATTACAA
This sequence comes from Lissotriton helveticus, assembly GCF_964261635.1. Taxonomy (NCBI): domain Eukaryota; kingdom Metazoa; phylum Chordata; class Amphibia; order Caudata; family Salamandridae; genus Lissotriton; species Lissotriton helveticus. Next base: position 1,932,363,773 of record NC_136061.1, read on the forward strand.
TGTTGAAAATGGCTGAATACTTTTGATACATTGATGGTTATGAAACATAACGGAATATGTAAAGTTCAGAGCGAGCAGTAAATCTATTACAAAGTTGAAGTCAAATGTCAATGTTCAAATGTTTGAGACCAAAACACTGGGTGAAACCTGCTGTACAGTTTGTGGATGACTTTTCTGCCACATTCAGTACAACAGACATGCTAACATCAAACTCAGCCTTGTGTAATAGTGCATTACTTGTGTAATAGTGTATCACTTGTGTACATTTTTGCAAACTGTGAAGGTGCAAATTACATAATGGTTAAAATCAAGTGCTCCTTATTTTATCGCTCTGATCAGCCAATTATCGAGTTAGGGAAGGATTTGAGTGCCACCCCCTTCACAGAGTTATATTACAAAGCACTCAGGCTGTTTCAGAGCGCTGTGAAATAAGAGGGGAAGAGATGGCAAAGAGAAGAAGCTATGGAATCGCCAGCATCTACCCCAAAATTGTTGTACCTTAGCCAGCACATGGGCAGTAGGTTTTGGAAGGTAAACCGTAAGCATCTGGGTGGCGGGTCCGAGTCCGAATGCCCTGATGAAGTACGAAAGTGCCTGGTTATTAAATGCTTTGTGCGACTAGCACATGATTTTGAAGCCTCTGTTTGGTCAAAAGCCAACACAGAGGTTTCATGGCCAGCAAAAGGTGAGTAGGTGCCTTTAGGACACATACAAGGTAAAAGGCACAGCACTGGTCACGGTGTAGAGTTTTTGAAGGCTGCTCAGTATGGATAAAGTCCTTTGGTCTAGAGCGCTGGTGTCGGCGCCCTTTGAAAAGTGTATTTGTAGGACAGAGGGGTTTCCTGTAGATCCCTCGGGTGATAGATTGTCGACATAGATACAGCATTCAAATAGGACCCACAAAAAACTGATCAGAATCAAAGGGTATGCCAAGACTGCAGACTTGATATTTGGGGACAGGGAGGAAGCCCATGGTTGATGGCTATGGAGAAAGGAAGGGAGCATAGAAGTCAAGGGCCACTCGAGCATCATTCTAGGAGGTGCTCCAGAGTAACCAACTGGCATTCATCCAGGGTTGGGTGTGCAGGAGGCAGTCCGCAAACCTCAGCCAATGACTGTCGCCTTCCAGGAGTCTGAGATGCAGCTGCGTCTGATCACTGTGCACATGGGATCGCGTCCTATAACTTCAGATGCTGTGTGCCAGTAGATCTTCGTACCATAAACAGGAGATCAGTATTAAATATGATCCCTGTAAGCAATCTCAGTGATGGGAGACAGGTGGAAGCCCTAACCTGGTGAGTGCAATCAGCAAGAAAGTCAGCAACCACTTTTGTGCTGTTCCATCACTGCTCAAGCAGACTTTTGGGTGGCATGCTAAGGCGTAATGTCGAGCTTGTCAAAGGTTGGGTACAACCACTGCCCTGGTCTTTGTCCGCAAGCAGCTCGTCTCGGATAATTCGTATTTTTTAGAAATCTGTGTTTTATAGCCAACTGATCTTTGTTTTGGGATCAGTGGCACTGTTGGACTTCAACGTGGCTTATCTGTTTCCTGCTTCAGTGCACTGAATGAACTCTTCTGAAGATTTCATCTCATCCGACTGGCATTTACGGAGCCTACAAACAAGGATAAAACTGGCCTACAGGGCAACCAGTCAGTGCCCAAAGGGCTGGTTTGGCAGGCTAATGGGTGGTTAACATTGCCTGCAGCAAGCTCAAATCCATGCAGTCTTTCATACTTTGCGAACACCTACACAGTGTGTCTTTACAAGGTCAGAACTGCCCCAATTTGCCAACATGGACTACTTTTCAGCTATCTAATTCACTAGTAGGTAACAGTGCTTAGTTGGTGGCAGTGCCATTCTCAGGAGGCCATTGCAGCGCTGCCAGTAGCAGTACCATCACAACTTCTAACCATCACACTCCTACATCTGTATTAATTTAGACTATTTGAGGCCACTCAACGCTGGAAGAATGGCATGGGCAGAAGGTATTGTTCATTGTTAATGTGTATTGATATATTAAACACCGGGTTGTGTTCATCTCAAAATTAGGCAAACAGCACCACCAGGTTGTGGACTGTTGTAGGTCAGCCACGGTCCATGCAGGTAACTGTGATGGGGCAGTGCAAAGGGGGATTTAAAGGGACGATGCAGAGCGAAAATTAATTATTTATTAAATTTCCCCTCTGCATCGTCCCTCGAAATCCCCCCTTACTTGGCCCCACCACTGTTACCTGCACGGACCGCGGCAGTTGTAGGTGCCAGTGTTGAGAATGAAGTGCCGGGGCTGAGCACCGGAAACCACCGGCTCAAATTAAACAGTGAATAGGCACTACTTTTACTTTGGCTTCCAGGCCTATTTCCTGTCCCAGTCCGGCCCTGCTTCCAACACCTAATCACTACAATCCACAGCGTGGAGTTTCCTTTATTGCGTTTTGCCAGGCACGCCTCCAGCACCCGTAGACCTCGATGGAAATTGGTAGACTTCTTTTTCCCATCTCATGCTCCTGCCAAAGATGTACCCCAACACCTTCAGCAACATGTTACCAGTCTCAGAAACAAGAGACTCATGCGGTATCTGAGATGGGATCTTGAGCAACCTCAAATGGACCCCCCTCATTCGATTGTCCAGGCTCTCGAGTATAGTTTTAGCATGGTGTCCGTAGCACTCTGACTTTATAAGGACATGTCTTCCCGTGCGGCTCTAGTTACCACTGCCTCTCTTCTCAAGTCCTTCAAGGATAATATCTCCAGTTTTTACTGCACCAAGGAGGGCTGCAGCTTTCTCCTTAAAGACCGTGCAGCACATTTATGGAGTAGAGTAAGGTTTCCTATGCTGTAAAGTTAGCACTTTTTGAGTCATACAGGGAGTCTCCCAGACTCAGCTTGAGTAGACATGCCTCCTTCTCTGCTTGGCAAACATGGCACAGCCTGAGGAAGCAGAATGTCTTCACTCAGAGCAGGCACCTTGCATCTTGGTCTCTACCTCCTGATGTGCTACAAAACATTCACATAACCAGAGCACTCTGTTACGGGGGTGCCCCAGACAGGATGGGGAGATCTGCAGATTGGGGTAAAAAAAGCCCACTATAATCCAGCTGTGCATAGTTTGGAATTGCTATGATTTCCTTTCCTCACAATCGTGTCCTTATTGTTATGTCCTTAGCCAGGGAATTGCTTTCTCTGTTCGTACTAATTGTTTACCTGGGTCTTTGCATTGGTTGCCTCACCATGGTAGAGGTATTTTGTCTATCTACAAACTGATAAAACGGTGCAAGAAGCCTGAATTTTGTACTATATTCATTTTGTATACTGGTGTGATGTGTGCACAATATTTTGCATCATTAGAGATGTGTCCCATCTTCTGCTGTTAAGTTGCTGTCTGCTTTTCACTACCATTTGTTTCAAACTGTAATTTCTGTTTTTCAGAAGGTTACCAGTGGAGGTTTGGAGAACGTTTTCTGTCTCCTTTCATTAGGCTGAGACTACCAGTGGTCTAGTTGTGAAAGACATAGTGGGGGCTTTCCAAGAGAATACATGGGCTTAGAGCCTGCCCATTGCTTACCATTGCTTGTCTTTCCTGTCACTCTCATTTGGCTGCCTCGTATTTAATGTGTTTTTTGCTAATCTTGTGCTTGTCCCTCCTTTTTATCATCTTTTTATCAGGCTTCCATGCTTCCTTTGCTCACTTTTAGGGAGCTATGTTTTTCTTTTTGATTAAGCACCCCATAAGTTTGTATGTGTTTCCAACTGTCTCCGTCATGTGACTTTCTTCCCCCTCTATATTGCTCTCCCTCTTGACCATGTGTTCTCTCCCCAAATACACATTCATGTTGCTCTCTTTTGCCCATGTTCTCTTCGTCATGTTGTTTTTCTCCTGCTTGCTTTGCTGTTTAGGTTCCCATTCACAGTGTTACTTAACTCCCTGGCCGCCGTACTGCGTAACTCCCACCTCCTGTGCTGCTTAACCCCCACTTTGCTTCACTCCCTCCACAACCTAGTCCCACTCATGTGTTTATTTTTAGGTTTCGCCTGGTGTTAGCAGCGCGCATGCACTGCACTCGCCGTGTGAGGCCTTTTGGAATCAATACGTATTCCGCAGCTAGATGTGCACGCGTACGGACCGACAGAAGATGTGCATGCGCTCGTCAGCGTCACCCTGCTGCTGGCATCATCGTCTCGTCTCATCGCCGCCCCACCACAGAACATTCCTACCTTTACTAGATCCCACACAGTCAGTCCTGCATACTCGAATTCGCAGCTAGATGTGCACGCACACGGACGGACAGAAGATGTGCACGTACTGGTCAGCGCCACCCTGCTGCTGGCATGGCAGGGCCCCCTCCTGGCTGGCACCACCGTCTCGTTTCATCTTCGTGCCGCCACATAACATTCCTACCTTTACTAGATCCCACACAGTCAGTCCTGCATACTCAAATTTATTCCACCTCTAAACTGAGCGCAACAGAAACTCACTTATTTTAAGCAACTTCATTTTTAATTGCTCTCTCAGGAAATAAACCATTTGTAGAAGGTCTGGACTGAAACGGTTCCCGTCTGCCTATTACTGAGTTTATTTCAGGTTAAAATTGCTATAATTTTTTAACTCATTGATTCCCTTTTATTAATATGTATCAGCAGGGGCGGCAGGTATTAAAGTGCAGATAGGCGTTGCCGCACTAACAAATAATATAAAGAAAAACCTACTGAGCAGCTTTAACAGCAGACTCTGTGGTTCTTTGTCTCAAGCAGTAACCTGAAACTCATTTGTTTTAAATAGGGAAAATTGGATGTAACTATGCATGTGCCTAGCCGGGTGAGAGATTACTCACCCTGGGGGCACAAGGAAGTGTTGTGACATCAGGGCAGTGGGTGCTGCACTATTTGATGTCTGTGATTTTCTTTGTCATTGGGCGTTAAGTTCTGCGACCAGGGGCCCAAAGCGCTATGGAGATTACAGGCAGTGTTGCCCTGGTGTCAACAAAAGTGTGAGGCCCCTCCCAATACTGGTATCGGTAAGTTTCGAATAGGACAGGCTGGGGAGAAGAGCCACAGTGTATTTGGGACACATGAGGGAAGGAGTGAAAGGAGAACTTCTATTCGGGTCACGCGAGGGAATAAGTGAATGGAGAACTCCAAGCTCTTCTGGGCTCGGTGGACACTGCAACTTCATCTGAAAAGTGGACAGTTTGCTCCTGGCTCTGTCCTTACGTTGGAGCAGGAGGGCTCTGGGTTGCCAGTGCTACCAACCCATTTGCAGCTATCCAGTGACTCTTTCGATTGTACCCTGGCTGCACCCCCAACCTGCCCATCTCCATTGATCTGCTGGCTGGAGGTCTCCATCAGGTAATATACGAGGGATTTCATTTAAATGCACTGTTATGATATTTAAGGAGAGCTTAATATAAATCATGTGAGACATCACCTGTCCGTTTTTGTGTATTGTACAAATTGGGGATCATTGTGATAGCGCTAGAGCACGTTTTGTTTTTTTTAAAGTTTTTTTTATTTATTTCATTGCATACAATAATATTAACAATCTCCATCAATGCTTGGCTTATACACATCATACATCACGGTAGACACATAAGTTGCATTATAGCTTGACAGAATAGAGTACATCATTTGACGTTAATCCCTTACCCTCCCTCCCATCGTCAGCACCCTTTATCTTCGTCGTCTTTCAATCTCACCCTGTCAGTGTTCATTGGCTGTTTTCAGGGGTTGCGTCAATTTACGGAGGTTCGCATATATTCCACCTGAATTCGTTCCACTTTCCCCAGATTCTGGACCATTTCTTAGGGCATCCTCTATGGGTGTATACCGCCCTTTCAGCCACCATAGCGACATCCATGTCTCCTACCCATTGCTGGTATGTGGGTAGCACTCCAGAACCCCAGTTCCTGGCTATGTTTCTTTATGCAATTGTCATCCCAATCGTGGCCCAGTTTTGCAGTGCCGAGTTTAAATCTGTAGGCTTCCAAGCGTTCAGGAGACATCTCTTGGGATCCAGCGGAACCTCTGCCCCCCACCTCCGAGATCACATTCATCACACGTTCCCAGTAGGATTGTATATGTGGGCAGTCCCATATTATGTGGTAGAATGTTCCCGTGAGTCCACAGTTTCTCAGACATAATGAGTGAGGCGCGTGCCCAAGCTTATGTAGTGTAGTGCGCGAATAATATCTGCGGTGAAGCACCTTGAGTTGTATTAGTCTGAGCTTAGAAGGGATTGCTGCTTCTCGGGCCAACGCTAGCGTCCTGCCAGTCTGAGTCTTCCATATCTCCTAAGTCTGCCTGCCACCGTTCCCTCAATGTTATCGTGGGGTCTGGTTGGTTGTTCACTAACTTACGGTACGTCTGGGAAATGGCCTTTTTTCATATAATCGGTGAGAAGTCTGTCCTCCAAGGGCGAGGCCTCAGCTAGTTGGGTGTCTGGGGGGATAACACTCTTGAGCGCGTGTCTGATTTGTATATAGCGGTAGAGTTCTGTCTATGCCATTCTGTACGTGACTCGCAATTTTACGAAGGGCAGGACCTCCCCTTTTACCCATAGATCTCCGATTTTGGTAATACCAATGAGGTCCCATTGCCTGAATCCCTTGGTGTTGGCCAAGGTGTCCAAGCGTCGGGTCTCCCAGAGGGGGGGTGGCCTGTGTCAGCACTCCCTCCCATCCCAACGCTCTTTGCGCTGTGTGCCATATTTTAATTGTGTGAGCAGTCGGTCCTGTGAGTTTGTTCCGTCTCTTATTGGTGAAGAGGGCCTTCATCAGGTGATCAGTGGGCAAGACGTATCTATCTAGTCTGAATGCCAGTTCTTCCTGCGGGGCATGTAACCACTGGTTTATCACCACTAGCTGCGAAGCCCAATAGTACAATTTCACGTTAGGCAAAGCGATTTTCCCATCATACCAGCTACGGACCAGTTTCTGTTGCACTATGAGTGCCGGTTTCCCATCCCACAACAGTGTGGAGACTTCAGGTTTAATTGCTTTAAAATAAGAGGGGGGACTGGGAATGGGGTATTTTGAAGGGCATATAAAAACCTAGGCAGGGCCATCATCTTGAAGAGGGCTTCCCTCCCCAGCAATGACAGCGGAAGGGACCTCCAATATTTGACATCAGTACGAAACTTTGCGAGTGGCTGCATTAGGTTTTCTTCTACAAAAAGTGGTGCCTGTGGTGTAGCATAGATTCCCAAAGATCTGAACCCTCTGGTCACAATTTGCAGCTCACATCCCCGTGGGAGCTTGGGAGTGGGACCACGTACAACATAAAGTAGTGATTTTGTCCAGTTGATAGTATCCCCTGATACCCTTCCGTATGCAGTACAAATATCCAATAAGAATATCAACAACCTTGCCGGGGACGTTAACTATATTAACACGTCATCCGCGTATAGCAAAATCCGGTCTTCCCAGTCTGCCTCCCATCCCATCCCCCGGATCGACCTATCTTGTCTTATCCAGGCAGAAAGTGGTTCCAGTATTAGCGCGAAGAGGAGCGGTGACAGCGGGCAGCCCTGTCTCGTGCCCCTTCCCAATGCAAACTCCTGTGATATATGGCCATTTGCTACCACTTGTGCTAGGGGCGTTGTGTATAATAATGTAATCCATTCACAGTATTTTGGGCCAAACCCCATCTTTTGGAGTACTGCAAACAGAAACGGCCATTCCACGAGGTCAAACGCCATTGTGGCGTCTAATGAGAGGATAGCCGCGTCTTCTTGGATCATTGGTATCCGGGCCAATAGTCCATGTAAGCGTCTTAAGTTTTGGGAGGTATTGCGCCCGGCATAAACCCAGATTGGTCTGGGTGAATTAGTGTCTTACGGCGTGGTTGCAAATGTAGTGCTAATGCTTTAGCTAGTATCTTGGCTTCTGCATTTATTAGGGATATTGGGCGGTAGGATGAGATAGTTAGTGTGGGTTTACCTGGTTTATGTATTGCTACAATTGTGGCCAGTCTTTGATCTTTTGGTAACGTCCCCTTCTCCAGACTCTCATTATACATATTAAGTAAATGGGGCAGGATCGATCCCAACACTTTTTTGTATAGTTCCACCGGCAGGCCATTAGTCCCCATCGCTTTCCCTGTGTGAAGCCCCGATAGAGCCACCCCTAATTCCTCAGTCGTAAATGCTGCTTCTAAGTCCAACATTGCTTCCTGTGTTAGTAGAGCAAGTTTTTTAACACGTTCTTCCTACAACTGCTGTCTGAAGTACTTGTACTGATAAGATGGAAAAACATCAGCTTTCAGTGATGTAACAATTGTTTTTTTACTAGTGGGGTCATTAAAATAACAGTCATGTTAGTAGAAAACTGGCCTGGTGGGAGGTAGCCCCAAAGTTACTAAAGTCTCGCCTTTTCAATTCCCCGTCTTTAAAAAGAAGCATTAAAAATGCAATAGGTCTCACCTTTCATTAAGTTAAAGCCATTTGCTTTGCTATACAATACCATTAGCAAAGCAAATGGCTTTAACTTACTCAAAGGCGAGACCTATTGCATTTTCAATGCTTGTTTATAAGTATTTTCACGCAAAATTTTAAAAGAGTGCTTTTTTAGGTCTTGCCTAGGCAGCACTTACGCTGTCTTTTCAAGACATGTTGTATTCAGGTATGGACTTGAAGCTCCACACACTCTCCACCCATCTTTTTAATTGGATGCTGTGACTGCCATTTGTAAATAATGGCATTTGATTTGTTAATAGGCTTACAAGTCCCTCCTTAGTACCTCCATGTCTTCTGTTGTTACCTCCCATCAGGACTTGCATTTTTATATGTTTTATTACTCGGTATGCTTTATTTAAAGTCTGTCAGCACAATACTTTTATGACTTTCTAGTACCTGATGTTGCAGGCACCCTTTTCCTTTCCTAGCTAACACCCACAGCATTTGTTTCTTTTTTTTTTTTTTTTAGAGATGTGTGGAGGGTGCATATTTCCTTCCATTCACTTCACTTCTGCCCGCCATCCTGTTTTATTCTATTTTTATTATTAATTGTGGACATGTTTTATCAGCACTGCACCCGTTTCCCAAGTGCCACGCTGGTTTGCTTTTATTGTTGTTTGTTTTCCCAGCACACATTATATTTCACCTCCCAGCGATCAGAAGAAGCAGCATGCAACGCGAGGGTCTGTTGTGCATGTAACACATTTTTTTTTTTACACAACGCGTCACACGCGCTTTACCTTAAACATGGAGCCCTTGCACCTTTCTCCTGTTATACATGGATGCACAAAGTCAATAATGGCCCCTGCGGTTTAAAAACCCTCATCCCCATCCCTCCCCTAGGTGCCGCGCTTTAACTTTCAACACGGCACCCGCTTTTGGATTAACAACACAGGCGCCGCACTTAATATATTAGCAGGCGCCAACTTTTGTCCTACTGCCTTTTCACTATAGCCTGTAGTTGTTTACACTCCTCGTTCCTGACCTCACAGCCGGTGCTCTGCCAAAAACTGAGGGTGGGGGCAGGGTAGGGCTCGGCGCGTGCTGTAGCAGCAGCAGCAGCTCATAGGAGTCGCGAGCCTCAACTACAAGCAGCACCATGGCAGAGAGCACCAGCTATGTTTCAGTCCTTACTGCACTCCAATATATCATTCCCTTCTACATCCGCACACATCTGTTCCCCAACTGCAGAATGTTGGCTTCCCATACTTTCAATCCCTGAAATTACTATGTTTCAGGTTGTGATTCTGCTCAGTGTTTGTCAATCTTCACCATTTCTACAAGTCTGAACAGGGCTTTAAGTGGGATGAAATAACTGGTGGGTCTTTCAAAGGGATGTGGCCAATGTAATTAAGGGAGTGGCTTAGGAACAGGTATGCTAAAAATCTGTGTATAGCATAGAGTGCCTCCCAACCGGTATTTTGCTGCTTTTGCCATTGCATCCAGATATATAATACAAGTAACATTACGCCTACAATAAGCCAAGACTTTTGGTTTTATCAATGGGTGTTAGTTGCTAGGTCTTCATTGTACATAATATTCAAAATGCTTCGGTTCTGAAATGATGATACTGTGAAAGAACTATTACAAGTCTCTTTGAAGTTACATCAAAGGCATTGAAAGGTGGTACTGCTGCAGAGCTAAGATTTTTTTTCACCGAGATTGAGGACAAAAATAGAGAAGCTTATAGGGACCCGTCTCAGCACTTGCTTTTTAGAACTGCTGGTCCTGAGCACCGACAGGACCCGGCCCACTTAAAGCCCTGCGTCTATTACGAGCACAACCTTTTCAAATCACTGGCCCAGCATTGCCACTGCCCTGACCCTTTCCGCATTTGCATGCGTCATCGACTTAAGCATTTCACGAAGTTAATCGCCTTAATGTTTTCAAGTTTGTTCATATTCTCAAAGTGAACCTCCAATAAACAATAAGCCCTATAATAGGATTGCTAGCTTCAAAGTTTACTTTGTTTCTGCAAGATTCTGGCAGTGTGCCCTTCTGTTATCACCCCCGTTCACTGCACCCATCAAATCGACCATTGTTAATTAAAATAATTCCTGCCCATAAGTTGAGAAGGTGAGGTATTTGTGCTGTTCTGTGGTGTGTTTAATTTATTTTTATTTTTTACCCGATGCAAAACGGTGATGTTGGTTTATTATTGACCGTGTTTTTCAACTGAGGAAGGAAGCATGCTGTATGAGACTCACAATTATTGATTTAAGTCACAGGAGCCTCCACGAAGGATGTTATTGGAAACTCGGGTGTCTACAGTACTGAAGGGCTTATAACCCTAAGCTGACATGTGTACTCTGCATACTAACATCCCAGCACAGCGGGCCCTGTAAACCCGCCTCCGTTTCAGTTACACACGGAGGTTTCGAATAAATGAAGACATTTGAGAAGGGTATCGGATTCGGGAGGATTGTCATCGATTCGTTCTCAGCCATTCAACAAACATTAACCATATGAAAGATACAGAAACGCAACCCAGTAGCCACTTGGGGGTGTACATTCGAGCCAAAGACAGAAACGATGCAACGTACCCGTGTTTTTACTTCCTGCAGCTTTCCGCACTCTTGCCTGCTACAGAATCTTTGAAAACAAAGAGCCCCTTGGATTCCCTAGAATGTGGTGGTGTTCCCTCAAAGCAGTGAGGGCGCTGAGCGACTTGCATTATGATGAGCAGATCCCTATTTGTGCTTATGACTTGATCCTTGAAAGTCCCATGTGGTAAACATACAATAGTGTGAGAGCAAGATGATGCTATGACAGCATCTCCTGGGGGCAGCTGGATGGCCATCTTTAGTGGCATCATCTACCTCCAGCCATAGAGGTGGGCGACCTACGTTCAGGTAGGGCTGAGTCTTCCTGTGAGCAGACCCGGACCAGTGAGTTATTGCTCAGCACCATACTTTAGCCTTTTGGCTGCTGCTTATGCTTTCCTCTTTGTCACATCATCTCTCCCCTTTCTTTATTCTGCATCACGACAAAAAAATGTATGAAGAAGCCACCTCCTTTATGTGTAGTGCACATATGTTCGCATATAGTAGTATTTCATGACGTTCTGCAAAGTGTGTATTGGCTCTGTGTGGTACATGTGAGGAATGTGCATTGTGTACCTGCATGAGGAATGTGTATTTTAAATATTACAGCTGTAGCATAAGTAATAATAGAAATTCCGCTAAGCAAGGAAAAAGTGCAGTACCACAAGCTGTTACTGTGTGTTCCAGTGGGAGTTGTGAAGAGACCTCTGAAAGCCATATAAGGTACTACACCCTTTCCTTGCTTCATGGAATATCTTTTATTCCTTAGTCTACTGCTGTGATATTTTATAACCAAGGAAAGAAAATAACAAACATTAGCATTTGCAACGACAATAGCTCAAAGTTTCACTAATGTGAGACCTATTGCATTGCAAATGCTTGTTTAATTTACTGATCTATCTCGGATTGGTAACTGGAAGGGAAAAACCTGTGTTCTTCTGTAGGCATGCACATAAATGTTGAACGTATATTTGCATCTACAAAATGATTCAACTGCCACATCATCAGGTCTTTTTTTTTAAGCCATGCTGTAGAGCAGACCTGATGCTGTACAGTGTCGTTTAAACATTGGCATAGCCAATAGGTTTTTATGGGCAACAGGTTGGAGGCTTACTCCTTGTAATCATGCACAGAGCCAGGGCTTTAAGTGGGAAAAAAAATGGTGGTGCTCTAAAAGGGGCGTGGTAAATTTCTTGAAGGGGTGTGGCCTATCCGAGTAGGGGTGTGGTCTAAATCAAGATAACTAGCATTGTGTGCTTAAGAAAATCACGAAGTCGCATTCAGCAAAGGATAATAAAATAGGCAAAAAGGTATATTTATTAAGTGTAAGCCATAAAATACCAAACACTTTAAAAAAACATGTAAAAATCAGAGGAGCAAAGCACACAGCATAGCTCCTCTTCAAGTTAGAGGACATAGCACACAGCAGACAGTCCCTTGGTCCTCTTCCTCAGCAATCACAGCAACTGTAGGTCAGCTCCCAGACACCCAGCACGGATTCCTTCTCGATCACGAAATTTCCTAATCTATTTTTACTGGAGCTCCAGTCCTACTTTTATACCCCAAAAGTCTTTGTTCTTCTTGTGTGAGGGGTCCTGGACCCAATCTAAACCAGTATAGGGTGCACTCTGCCAGTGCACCTCGTCGTCCTTTGTGAGTGTAGGCCAGGGCCATCAGACGCACTGCAGGAGGTGGAGCCAGGATTGTGGCAGGCAGGCACAGCCCTATTGAGACCCAGGTGCTACTCCTCCCACCACTCTACATGCAGATGGGTCTAATCAGCCTTGTGCTGACTCAGCCAGCCTCCTGGAGCCGTCTCCAGCCCCTGTCACTCACAAACCAGACAGTCAATACACAACCAGGCAGAGGCACACAGGAAAATAGCCACTTTCTAAAAGTGCTATTTCCAAACTTAGAATTTAAAAACCATCTTCACTAAAGGATGTGTTATTAAATTCTGAGTTCAGGGATACCAGATTCCATATGTCTATCTTGCCGTTATGGGAAGATATGCAGGTAAACATGTTACACAGCATACCCCATGTTATCCTATAGGCAAGATAGCCTTTCAATAGTGAAAAACGAAATTGGCAGTATTTCACTATCAAGACATGTTACCCACACTATTAACACCAAACAAAAAGCAGGACGTCTGGTCACCCTACATTTGACCTTTTAGGGCCGAAAATAGAGCCCCCTAGAGCCCCTTTCCAGGCCCCCCAGAAAAACACAGGCAACAATTTTTGCTCTCTGTTTTATTCTGGGAGGTGACTCTATCTGGTCGTCCCAGTCGTGTGCTTGTGGACACGATTCATAAACTTGTGCCTGTCTGTTGATACACACCACTGTATGTTTCCAGCTTCTTACACTCGCGTAAGACAGATCTGCCAAGGGTCATGTACATCACTTAGAACTTAAGCAGTCTGTAGAAATAAGCCGCCCATCGCCAACTGAACATGTATGAGATAAGTGATGAGACCTGCCAAACTCTGCTGGCCAATGGAGGACTCTAGTTTAGCCCACCCCTGCAGGTCTCAAATACTGTGGCCATCTCTAAAAATCTCTCTATGGTTATCAGATATGGGATGATAGTAGCACATCCCAGCAGATTTCCTCACCATTTTTCCTTGAAACTTATGCCTCTTCAGGACCATAATCTTTAACCGCATCCGCGCTAAGCGTTTTACCGCTGTGCGCTAAAGGATCGGAATTACCGTGTTACATGACGAGCTCAGCTCGTCATGAGCGTACGAGAGGCGTATCTCATGACGAGCTCAGCTCGTCATGAGCGTGGAAGGGGTTAAACAAAATATCTCATAATGGGCAACCCAGTGCAGTAGCCAGTTAAGTGGATTTACCACATAGGGGGTAATAAGCACTATATGAATGTTGTAGTGCAGTACGATATGGTTTGCATAAAAACATAAACAGCAACAATGCATAATAAACAACAAAGGTTTTCAGATTAAAAAATCTGTAACCTTGACGTGCTGAAAAGAACCAAGCAGGTGTTGGACCCAGAACCATAGTCCTTCTTCTGTTTCTCAGTTTTCATGGCAGGTCTGCAGTCAGGGATTCCATTAGCCTTTGGAAACCGTGGGCCTGCAGCTGCTCTGCTTCAGTGAAGATCACAAACTGTTGCTGCTGATGCATTAAAGAGGTTAATGCAATGAGGGGGGCACGGTTTGAGCCCGCAAGATCCGTGGCCCCTCTACAGAAACCAGCGCTCAAGGAATATGAAATTCCAGGTAAATGAAGTTTCTCTAACGATTCCCTCTCACCACAGAACGGTGTACACAGACACACCGGCGCGCTCTGCAAACGGGCAAAGTCTCTTGTTTTTGGGCAACTATTAGTAACCAGGAAATACTAACAAAGAGAGCACGTGTTGACAGAAAATATACTTGTCAAACAGCAGTGAATAGGCATGAAATACGCTATTATTATCCGAGCCGGGCCACAATGGGAAATCCCTGAGCAGATGTTCCCGCATGGAAGTCAGGGCTTCCGAAGTGGAATGTTTGCGTGGCTGCCCTAGGGAGGCTGTTGGAATATTTCTCATAAGCGAACGACGTCCACATTGTAGAGTGGTGAGGCTGGGCCTACCACGTGTATGTATATGCACTGAATAACTACACCAACACTTGCTTGCACTCAGCCGGAAAGACCCCGAGCGGTCTTCCGCTTGTTTATTTATACCGAGGGGCGAGCCCGCCCCAAGGTTGCGTGTGCGTGCGTGCGTGTAAGGATACAATGTATGTGAGAGCCCGGATGGCTCTCTACATCCCTCCTTTATTTTAGTCTCTTTCTGCAGGCACATTCATAGTCTCTTACTCATGGAGACGAACAAGCAAAGTCCAACAACCGTTGACTCGGCCTAGGATTGGGCCGCAGGTTGTAGCGACGATCCTGGGTCCGAGGTAGTTCGACAACCCCAGCCGGGGTTGTCCTCGGACCCTCGCTCGCATCCTCGACCCTTGGCTGACTCCGCCCGGCCGCAGGGCCTGGTGACACTGGCCTTGGTGGGGTGGCCATTCGCGGCAGAGTAGGAGTTGGATCAGAACAATTATCAAAGTCCATGTTTTCTTGGTCTCCATGTTCCATTCCCTCGGTCCGTTGACGCACATTGACATTGTCCAGTACCTTCTTGAAACATGAGGCATTCCTCGTCACGGTTTGGCCATTCCTCCTAGCTGTAATCATAGTCCCTTGCACTCGCTCCACTGTCCACACTTCTGGCTCAAAAGGAGTCCGAAACTTCCACCCAGGATGGCGATCCTTGACAACGACAGTGTCCCCCTGCCGGAGGGCTGGTTCTTTGGCATGCCGATGTGCGCTTGCTTTGATGTTGGTGGCCTGTCGCCGGGCCTGTATGGCCTCAGCGTCCCTTTCTCCCGGCACCCACGTGTTGACAGTGGGAATGCCATCCCTTGGAGCTCGCTTGAACAGAACATGAGAGGGAGCACACTTTGTCGTTGAGTGGGGTGTCTGCCGATAGGCTCCAAGGAAGTCGTCCAGGGCGGCCTCCGGGTCTTCGCCATTATCCACCGCAATCCGCAGCGCTCTGTTTAATGTCCGCATCAACCTCTCGACTTCCCCGTTGGCTTGAGGCCACAGGGGTGTGATTTTCCGATGTTTGATCCGGAGAGCCTCCAAGTAAGCCTGAAACTCTCTCCCTTGAAAGGGGGGCCCATTATCGGACTTGATTTCTTCAGGAAGCCCCATCGTAGCAAACACTCGGTTTAGGACTTTCTTGACCTGCGGGAACGCAGTGGATGCGATGACTTCCACAACTGGGAATTTGGAAAAAGAGTCTACCAGCACTAGCATGTGCCGCCCGTCTGGAAAACTGCCAAAGTCTATGCTGAGTTGAGCCCACGGGGCCTGGGGCGCTTCTTCCGTGAGCACGGGCGCTGGGGCAGGGTCTCCGCCCGTGATCGTGCATGCGTGGCAGGCCTGTATCATGGCTTCCACCTGGCTGTCCATCGCGGGAAACCACACCTTGCTCCTCAGGCGGGCCTTGGTCTTTGCCATCCCTTGGTGTCCCACGTGAGCCAGGCTCAGGGCTCGTTGCTGGAGGCTTTCGGGCATGACGATGAGGTGCCCACGCAGCACCACCCCCTCATCTCCGACGCTAAGTTCACTCCGTATCTGCCACAGCTGCTGCCTGGCATGACGCACCTCCGGCCGGAGGCACGAAGCGCCATCAAGGAAATGGGCCCAACGATTTCCTTCGAGTGCCTCCCTAACCTTCGCCAGGGTCTCGTCCGTCGCAGTGGCGTCGCTAATTTCCTGGAGCGACATGTTCTCGGGGCACGCCGCTAGGGTGACCATGTGCACTATCTCCTCCACTTCATCTCCTTCAGCATCGAGGGCCGGTGGGGGTGTGACATCCGGATGACGCGACAAGTAGTCGGCAGGGTTGTGTGCTCCTGGCCTGAACACCACCTTGAACCGGTAACCCTGCAGCTGGACAGCCCACCTCTCGATGCGTGGGGGAGCAAGCCGGGATGTCCCCGCAAAGAGGGGCAACAGGGGTTTATGGTCTGTGACCACCGTGAAGTCCTGTCCACAGAGATAGAGGTGAAAGTGCTGGCATGCCCACTTGATGGCCAGCGCCTCCCTTTCAATTTGGGCATACCTGGTCTCCGTGTCGGACAGGGCCTTGCTGGCATAGGCGACAGGCTTCCACTCTTCCGGCCCATACTCCTGCAGCAGCACGGCTCCCAATCCCACTGGGCTGGCATCGACTATCAACTCGGTCCGTCTCCGTGGCTGGAAGTAGGCCATGACGGTATTGTCAAGCAGACTGGCCTTGACGGCCTGGAACGCCTTGTGTGCAGCAGCAGTCCAGTCCCATTTCTGATCAGCACGGGTGAGGGCACGGAGAGGCTCCGCTAAGTCGGCCAGGTTCGGGATAAACCGGCCACAGTACGTGGCCATGCCCAGAAAACTGCGGACTTCTGTTTGACTTCGAGGCGTGCTGGCCGCTTTGATGGCTTCGGCCTTCTTAGGGTCGACTTTAAGGCCTTCCCTCGTAAAGATATATCCAAAGAAGTCCACTGACTCCTGATAGAAGGCACATTTAGCGCGGTGGAGGGTGAGGCCGCTATCGGCGAGTCTCTGCAGAGTCGCCCTCAAGTTGGCGTGATGCTCCTCTAGGGTCGTTGAGTAAACTAGGATGTCATCACTCAGGTTGATCACCCCTTTTAGTCCGGAGAGCACCTCGCGAATGGCGTTCTGGAAGACCTCGGCGGCCGACGAGACGCCAAAACTGAGCCGAGTGTAGCGACGCAGCCCCACGTGCGTCGAAAACGTGGTGATGTACCTGCTAGCCGGCTCTAGCTCCAGCTGGTGATATCCGGAGTTGAGGTCTAATTTGGAAAACCATTTCGCCCCGTTGAGGTCAGCTATAATATCGTCCATAGTGGGGGTGATGTGTCGTTCGCGCTTGACAGCGGTGTTGGGGAGCCTCATGTCCACGCACAGACGTATGGCTCCCGGCTGCTTCGGTTTTGGGGCAACCACCAGGGGCGAGACCCAGGGTGTCGGGCCCGACACTTTCTCGATCACTCCCAACTCCTCAAGCTTGCGAAGCTCTTCCTCAACTTGGGGCCTGAGGTTAAACGGTACTCGCCGGTGTCTGAGAGCGACAGGTTTCACCGTCGCATCAATGTGTAGCTTAAACTTTTTACCCTTGAGCTTGCCGAGGCCTTTGAACAGTTCTGGGAAGTCCTTTAACATGAAGTCAGCGTGAGCCTGGTGTACTTGGTTGGCGAAAAACACCAGTCCCAGATCCTCTGCTGTGTGGCAGCTCAGGAGGGTGCCTTTCTTGCCCTCGGTGATGTGGAATCTGGTCACAGTCGAATATTCTCCGTTGACTACTGTGGTTTGAATCACTCCACGAAGAGGCATGGGCTCTGTCCCGCCATAGGTGTAGATGCGTGCCGCGGACGGTGCTAGCGTCGGCTTTGGGGACATGCGCTCATACTGGTCCGAGTCCATGACGTTCACGGACGCCCCGGTGTCTATCAGCGCGTTGACACTCGTCCCGTCCACTGAGACGGAACACATTGGAGGCGGTCGCCTTTTCGTGGATGCCCTGCTCACGTAGGAGATGACATACACCTCATCGTCTTCGTCGTCCTCATATCTGGGCCGGCGGTCTTGAGCCTCCGTGTCGGGAGGGGGTCTCTCCTGGTCAAGAGACAGCTGTCGGACTCGTTGGGTCACTGTTCTGGCGCGCGGGCCTGCTGCCCGGAACTTCCCTCCCCGGCAGACAGCAGCGAAGTGATTCATGCGCCCACACTTGAGGCACGTCTTGCCTTTGGCACCACACGTGGCCGTGGAAGGATGGTCCACACCACAGTACCCGCACTGGCTGTCCCTTGGCGGGCCACCCCGCAGCCTCGCTGGCGGGAATCTTCTTTGGATCACCTCCACTCGCTCTTCCTTGATGGCCGGGGCCCTTGCCCCCGACGGGGCGATCACCGGGGTGCGCAGCGCAACCTCCATCTCCTCCGCCCGGGCATCCGACAACTCGTGCGACCTTGCCAGGATGAGGATCTCGTCTAAGGTGATCCCCGGCTGTCGGAGGATCAGCTTTCTCAGCAACTTAGATTTGCAGCCGACGATGATCTGGTCCCTGATTTCGTCGCGAGGGTTGATGAAGGGACACGTGCTCGCGAGCCGTCGGAGTCGAGTGTAGTACATGTCGACTGACTCGGAGTCCAGCTGCCATGCGCGCTTGAATTTGAATTTTTCAAAATCATTGTTCAACTGAGGGTCAAAGTGCGCGTTGAGGGCCGCGACTGCGGCGTCATAGTTGTCCTCGGCTCCAGTGTTCGGGAGCGATTCAAATAAGTCATAGATCTCTTGACCCCCATAGAGAATGAGGAGCGACCTCTTCACCGTACCGTCGGTTTCTCTTGTGCCCCTGAAGTACAGATTGAGGCGTCCGACCCATGCTCTCCAGCGGACGGCCGCCGTTGCCGGGTCTGCTGATTCGCTGAATGGCGGTATGGGTGCTACGCCGGCGTGCTGATGCGCATGGGGCGCGGGTGCGTGAGGACCTGCAGGGGCGCCTGCTCCGGCCTGTGCTTGAGCCTGTGGTTGAGCGGCGGGCGCAGCTGGCTGCTGCTGGGGGGGCTGGCCAGCCCCGTCTTGGACCGCTCCTGGAGCGCCGTTGTTCATGGCGAGGCGTCACTCTGGCCTTGCTGGTGCTTTCCGGGATGGCGGCGGCGTGAGGCGCAGGGCAGGGGCGCAGGCCACGCAGCGTTTCGAGGCGCTTTAGGGCGTGACGCGGGAAGAGTCAGCAGTGGCGATGGATAGGACCCCAGGGACCAGCTGTGGCGGCAAGGACAATGATGCACGGCCTTGTGGGAGCCAATGTGAATGGAGATGCCTTGTTGCATGTGCCAATGCTTGTTGCCTCTTTCCTTATTTGATTTTATTATTTTTTTTTTTGAGCGTGTTGACACCTTCAAATGTTCCCATTAATTGACTCACAGTCCGTGAGAACGTCCCTTCGCCCCACGAGGGCAGGAGCACAGCAGGAGGGGCCTGGCGTCGTGCCTAGCGCGCGCCTCTGCAAGGGCGCCTCATGCGCGGCAGCTCCGAAGAGCGAGGGCGGGCCCAGGGCGGGTCGTCACGTGGCGCTCGCCGGGCCTGCAGTCAGCAGGCGCGCCTCCTCCGCGGTGGCAGGCGGAGTGCGGAAGGCAGGGGCCGCGCAAGCGGGGCAGATGAGCACTCACCCGCAGGACCTTCACCCAGCCGCACGTCAGCTTCCGCCGGTCCCGAGTCCCGCCAGCCGAAGGCGCACCCTCACGGGAGACGCGTGGGCGGGTCTCAGGCGCACGGGGCCAGAGCAGCACAGCGGCAGGCACCGCCGCGCGAGGCAGACACACGCGGGTCCAGGTACACCGCCCTCGTCGCCAATGTAGAGTGGTGAGGCTGGGCCTACCACGTGTATGTATATGCACTGAATAACTACACCAACACTTGCTTGCACTCAGCCGGAAAGACCCCGAGCGGTCTTCCGCTTGTTTATTTATACCGAGGGGCGAGCCCGCCCCAAGGTTGCGTGTGCGTGCGTGCGTGTAAGGATACAATGTATGTGAGAGCCCGGATGGCTCTCTACACACATTACATCAAATCTTTGCCCTGGGCTTCCGCCTGGCCTGCGCCTCCCGGAATCACAGTGACGGGGCCACGGGGGAGCTAGATTCGAAGGCACGGGACCTGCCGGCTCGGGTACATCCCGTCCATCTTGGAAGTAGGCTGGCAGTAAAGGGAGAGAATGCGGGGCGGGGAGGAGATAAACATAAGGTTGTCGGTGTATGTGAGAAGAACACACTGACTGTTTTCCCGCATAAACTGACTGCCCTGCTGCGTTCACTGGCTGACACCATCAGCCCTACTGACCATCACCTGGAGACAGTGACATGCGCACGAGTAACTAGCAACCCTGCCTATTGTCACCTGCAGACACTAAAATCAGCAGCAACTAACATCCCTGCCCCTCTACCTCCCGCAGAGATGCAGATATTAGAAGTGACAGACCTCCTTGACCTCAGACACGAGCTGTGGCTGACATCCTTATTATACTGTCACCCACAGAGATGCTGACATCAGCAGTGACTGACAACCATGCTCCACTGTCACCCACAGAGATGCTGACATCAGCAGTGACTAACAACCATGCTCCAGTGTCACCCACAGAGATGCTGGCATCAGCACTGACTGACAACCATGCTCCAGTGTCACCCACAGAGATGCTGACATCAGCACTGACTGACAACTATGCTCCACTGTCACCCACAGAGGTGCTGACATCAGCAGTGACTAACAACCATGCTCCAGTGTCACCCACAGAGATGCTGACATCAGCACTGACTGACAACCGTGGTGTCACCCACAGAGATGCTGGCATCAGCACTGACTGACAACCATGCTCCAGTGTCATCCACAGAGATGCTGGCATCAGCACTGACTGACAACCATGCTCCAGTGTCACCCACAGAGATGCTGACATCAGCACTGACTGACAACCATGGTGTCACCCACAGAGATGCTGACATCAGCACTGACTGACAACCATGGTGTCACCCACAGAGATGCTGGCATCAGCACTGACTGACAACCATGCTCCAGTGTCACCCACAGAGATGCTGGCATCAGCACAGACTGACAACCATGCTCCGGTGTCACCTACAGAGATGCTGGCATCAGCACTGACTGACAACCATGCTCCACTGTCACCCACAGAGATGCTGACATCAGCACTGACTGACAACCATGCTCCACTGTCACCCACAGAGATGCTGACATCAGCACTGACTGACAACGATGCTCCACGGTCACCCACAGAGATGCTGACATCAGCACTGACTGACAACCATGGTGTCACCCACAGAGATGCTGACATCAGCACTGACTGACAACCATGCTCCAGTGTGACCCACAGAGATGCTGGCATCAGCACTGACTGACAACCATGCTCCAGTGTGACCCACAGAGATGCTGGCATCAGCACTGACTGACAACCATGCTGCAGTGTCACCCACAGGGATGCTGGCATCAGCATTGACTGACAACCATGCTCCACGGTCACCCACAGAGATGCTGACATCATCACTGACTGACAACCATGGTGTCACCCACAGAGATGGGTTATACGTTTAGTTGCATACTTGTGCATTCCTCCTTTTCCCTTCCCCTTTCCCCCTTTATTTTATATGCACAGTTTTCAGTTTTGTAGTTTATCAGTGAATCTCTTCTTGGCCCTTAACTGCAAATGAAGACCAGTGTTCCTGCTGGCTCTGTGGGACAATGCACACACATGTGTGCGACAACGGACATCTGCCAGCATCTATACCTCAGAGGACACTCAATCTGTGGACAATGATGTAGCTATCATGCCTCCTTACCCTTTTTAGGTCTCGCCTGTCGATGCGCATGCGCATCGAGCTTGCGAAACTATTGGGGCTTAACCACTCTTTAACTAACTTGCAAGGAATCGTGGCGATTCCTTGCAGTGCCCGTGACTTTTAAGCTCAATGCGCATGCTCATTGAGCTTAAAAGCGCGTGCACATCAGTTCCCTCAGCCGCACTCCAGTCCCCTGCTGCTTTCACACCCTCTCCCCGCTCCGCCCCCTCCCCTGCCCGCCGTGTCGCATTTCTCCTCCCCCTCCCCTTATCTGCCTTTCCCTCCGTCTTGTTTTTTTTTTTACCCGCTCCGCCCCCTCCCCTGCCCGCCGTGTCGCATTTCTTTTCTCCTCTTTGCTCCTCCAGCAGTTCTCTGTCACCTTTCCTTCTCTCCTCCCTTGTCCACCTTTTCATTGTTTTTGCCCACCTCTCCCCAGTTGAACTCTGTCACTAGCTCCTTTCAGCCCCTTCTCATTCCAGTGTTTTCGGGTCCCATCTCATGCTTGTTATAAAGGGGCTGCCAAAATGCGGACACTCCTCAACCCTCTGCTTCACATGAGACTCTGCGACTCTCCTGGGACAATAAACCACTCCAGAACAAACATGGAGTTGTCATACGCGGCCATCTATCTCAATTAAAGGCCACATAGCTTCTCTAACCTCTAGGAAAATCTAGCCCTGCTATTTAATTTTGGTGCGGGATTACTGTGTAAAGAAGGTTTGCATAACGTCTCATCTGACTAACTAGTGCTTTAGTTTAGCATTGTATGTGTTTTCATAGGCTTGTGTGTATGTCCTTTAATGCATGTGCATGCTTGTCTTTTTCTGTTCAGTTCCCGTGTCAGTGTGTG
This sequence comes from Lissotriton helveticus, assembly GCF_964261635.1. NCBI lineage: Eukaryota > Metazoa > Chordata > Amphibia > Caudata > Salamandridae > Lissotriton > Lissotriton helveticus. The sequence goes on from NC_136061.1 coordinate 1,932,386,542, forward strand.
CTTACCTGGATTTCCGTTTGTCTAATTTATGTGGCCTTTGTCAACGAGGCAATCCGCTACTCTGTCCAACGTTTATGAAGACGAGACACTCAACCACGCAATGCCACTCACACACACAACGCCACTCACACACACAACGCCACTCACACACGCAACGCCACTCACCCACGCAACGCCACTCACCCACGCAACGCCACTCACCCACGCAACGCCACTCAGCCACGCAACGCCACTCAGCCACGCAACGCCACTCAGCCACGCAACGCCACTCACACACGCAACGCCACTCACACACGCAACGCCACTCACACACGCAACGCCACTCAACAACGCAACGCCACTCAACCCCGCAACACCACTCAACCACGCAACGCCACTCAACCACGCAACGCCACTCACACACGCAACGCCACTCACACACGCAACGCCACTCACACACGCAACGCCACTCACCCACGCAACGCCACTCAACCACGCAACGCCACTCACCCACGCAATGCCACTCACCCACGCAACGCCACTCAGCCACGCAACGCCACTCACACACGCAACGCCACTCACACACGCAACGCCACTCACACAGGCAACGCCACTCATCCACGCAACACCACTCACACATGCAACGCCACTCAACAACGCAACGCCACTCAACCACGCAACGCCACTCACACATGCAACGCCACTCACACACGCAACGCCACTGAAACAACAGCGCCACTCAAACAACAGCGCCACTCACACACGCAACGCCACTCACACACGCAACGCCACTCACACACGCAACGCCACTCACACACACAACGCCACTTACACAAACAACGCCACTCACACAAACAACGCCACTCATCCACGCAACGCCACTCATCCACGCAACGCCACTCATCCACGCAACGCCACTCATCCACGCAACGCCACTCATCTATTTGCAAAACGAAAAATGTTAAACTCTTCTATTGCGAGACCTATTGCATTTTCAATGCTTGTTTCCTATCTGTCTCTTCAGCCTTAGCTAGCTTATCAGAGCTAGCAACGCATGTACCGGTCAGCTTCGCTATTGACTACTTTGTCCACTACCCTGAGCGTAATCTGTAAATATGTTGCACAACATATGCTGTGCCTTGTAAGCTAATTGTAATGCCCAACTTTGCCTGCATTTATAAGATTTGTACTGTACTAATCATAAAACCCAATAAAACAGACCCCCCCTCCAAAAAAATTAGAAAATGCATATCTTAATTTAGGGATAGGTGATATACCTAGAAACGGAGAGGTTTGGATACCCAATTTAAAAAATAGGCATTATGACATTTTTTATATAACTTGTTAATTGCATGAGTATGGAGGAGTATTCATGTATTAAGGCTTTTTGTTTTTTAAATTGTATTTGTTCAAGATATTAAGCTTGGCGTTGAGATTTTAAATATTGTAATATTTATTATTTAAAGTGTTTAATGTTTATGATAAGGTGATTAGATGTGTAATTGTGTTGTTTAAAGACCATTGGTCTAAATAAAAAATTATTTGACTGACTGAGTATCTGAAAATGTAAGTGTCAAAGTATATGAAATCGGGAACTTACTGATAGTAATAACCCTTACTGTACTAATAAGGTTGATAAAGTGGATGTTCATGTGATGATTGATTTCGGAGCCCGTTATATCCCAACTGGCAAAAAATACTTATTTAAATTGCCCAAACATAAATTGAATCCCCCTGATGTGAAGTTAGTGGCATATGGTAATAAACCTATAGAGTTGTTTGGGTAAATTGATGCCACTTTCAAATTCCGGAGGGCCAAAGCGTTTTCCAAAGTGTATATTGCCAAATGTGGATCATGTATGCTGGGGTGGTTCCAACAAAAACATTTAATGATATGGCTTAATCCTACTCAACCCGACCTGGCGTTGGGAGCTATGCCTGAAATAATGACTGTGTTTGATAAGTCTTGAGAGGAGGAATTTCAAGATGTATTCAATACTAACCTAGAACTGTTGAAGGGTTTCATGCACAAAATAATTTTGAAAAGCAGTGCTGTGTCTAAACACAACAAAGTCAGGAGTATTCCATTTCTTATGAGTGATTCATTGAGAGTAGAACTGCAGTGGTTGTGCAAAAATGATGTCATGGAGGAAATGGAGTCACTGGAATGGCTGTTTCTGTGGTGTTGGTGAAGAAGGCCAATGGGTAAATGTGTTTGTGTGTTTACTTGTGGGATATCAATTCTGCAATTTGGGTGAACAGACATCCCTTGCTCAAAATTGGTGATATGATGATGACTATAAGGGGAGCTACGTTTTTCTCAACCTTGAATATGCCCTCAGCATACCATCAAAAATCTCTCCATCTAGATTCTAGACACCTGATGTCCTTCATTATCCTTGAGGGGGCATACAGGTTTAAACACATGCCTTTTGGTTTGTGTCTCAGCTGGTTTCTAAGGAGTTATGCACCTGCTTTTCCAGGGGGTTCCAAATGTAAATCATATTCAAGATAATATTTTAGTGTATGGGGAGAGTGAGCAAGCGCATGGCAGTAAACTCAGGTTGGTTTTGGAAATCCTCTGGAAAAGTGGAATAACCAAAAAGAGAGACAACTGCAACATTTATGTGAGGGGTGTAGATAATCTTCAGCACTAGTTGGATGAGAATGGGATTTCACCAAAAATAACATGAATTTCCGCCATTAAAGATGCTCCTTCTCCAGTCAATAAGGATCAAGTACGATCATTCCTTGGGTTGGCTCAGTAATACTCATACAGGCACATGCATCAAAGCATTTTGCGATCGCAAATGGTGCGACTCAAAAAAATCGCCCGTTTGCAATCGCAAAAATTGCTTTTGGAATGCATGAAACAAGTAGCCCCTCGCAATTTAAGAAATCGCAAAATTTGCGATTTCCTAAATTGCGATTGCATTTAAGGAATCGCAATTTACGATTCCTTAAATGCAATGCAAGAAAGTAAAAAGATTTGCGATTTCGCAATTAAGAATCGCAATTTACCATCACGTGTAAGGTGATGGTAAATTGCGATTTTTTTTTAAAAAGCATCAAAGTGCATTTTTTAAAGTCCCATGTTAAGCACATACATGCCCCTGGGACATGTGTGTGCGTAACATGGGTGCACATATCAATTTCAGGGGTGCAACATGGTGTCCTTTGGACACCCCTGCACCCTTGAATTAGCATTCTCCATTTGCGAATCGCTAATTGCGATTCGCAAAATGAAAATGCCTTCCCATTCATTCCTATGATTCAGAAAAGGGGGTGGTGATGAACAGAGTGCCTGAATTAAGCAGACCACTCTTACCCAGTCCAAAGATCAGGGCTTGATCCATCACAGTTTTTTAGCTCACTGCACCATCCCAGCTCAGAACTTGGCTATATGCAAATTAGTCTGTTCCTGTCCCAGTGCATGATGGGAACAGGGCAAACCAAACTACCAAGCCAATTCTTATACTGGGAAGGAAACAAGCTTCCGGGGACCGGTTTCTGCCATTTCAGGCGTCGTCGGCCCGGCTTGCTTGAATCCTGATGGTGCAATGAGCAAGGGACTCACATCTGAGTATACCCTCCCACGCTTATGGTGGACAAAATGATTCAGAAAAAGGGGGTGGTGATGAACAGAGTGCCTGAATTAAGCAGACCACTCTTACCCAGTCCAAAGATCAGGGCTTGATCCATCACCGTTTTTTAGCTCACTGCACCATCCCAGCTCAGAACTTGGCTATGTGCAAATTAGTCTGTTCCTGTCCCAGTGCATGATGGGAACAGGGCAAACCAAACTGCCAAGCCAATTCTTATACTGGGAAGGAAACAAGCTTCCGGGGACCGGTTTCTGCCATTTCAGGCGTCGTCGGCCCGGCTTGCTTGAATCCTGATGGTGCAATGAGCAAGGGACTCACATCTGAGTATACCCTTCCACGCTTATGGTGGACAAAATGATTCAGAAAAGGGGGTGGTGATGAACAGAGTGCCTGAATTAAGCAGACCACTCTTACCCAGTCCAAAGATCAGGGCTTGATCCATCACCGTTTTTTAGCTCACTGCACCATCCCAGCTCAGAACTTGGCTATATGCAAATTAGTCTGTTCCTGTCCCAGTGCATGATGGGAACAGGGCAAACCAAACTACCAAGCCAATTCTTATACTGGGAAGGAAACAAGCTTCCGGGGACCGGTTTCTGTATTTCAGGCGTCGTCGTCCCGGCTTGCCTCTTGGCCCATAGGAATGAATGGGGAGGGATTCCTTAATTGCGAGTCGCAATTAAGGAATGTTTAGAAATCGCACATTTTTCTGCAATTTTTAGATGCATAGGCATTTGCGAATTCTTAATTGTGATTCCTTAAAAATCGCAATTAAGTAATCGCAAATGACTACAATGATGCATGTACCTGTTAGTTCATTCCAATGTTTTCCAGTAGAACCAAATGCATGCGGAAACTGATATTGAAGAATGAGAGTTCTGTCTGATCTGAGGAATGTGAGAGGGAGTTGTGTGAGTTAAAGAAAAAAATGCTTCTGCCCCTGCTTTGAAAGCATTTGACAATAGATATCAATGCATAAGAAGTACAAATGCAAGTAATGTGTGTCTGAAGCTGTGTTATTGCAATGTAGGGATTGTAAGGATGTTACTATTGCTTGTGAGTCTGAACCATCGAGAGATGCAGAGATAAAATATTCCACCAATGAGAGGGCATTATTGGCCTGTTGAGGTGGGTGTGGATTATTTTTATAACTTTGTGTGGGGCACTGGATCTAATGGAGTGTCTGAAAGGATTGCAAGATGGTTGATCAGGTTAATGGAGTATAATTTGATGGTTCTGAATGTACTTGGTAAGAAGAATGTGTTGGCAAATTGTTTATCATGTTTGCCAGTGGATGATGTGCATGTGGAAGTTACTGGTAAAGATATGATGGCTGCAAATTATGCTAAATAACTGGTGGTCTGATTTCACACAAAAAATGGGTGGATGCCATGCAGAAAGATACAGTTCTACAGGAGGTAAATACATGTTTGGTGGATGGTTGGCCCAAGAGAAGAAGCATATCTGAGGAAGTTCAAGCAATCTGCAATGTGAGTGTGGAGTTTCTCTTGTGCGGAATAGCTGTTGTTAAGAAATTATTTGCTGGTGGTGCCTGGGCAAATAAGGTGAGCCTCACTAAGCGCGGCTGTAAGACTCGTCACTTGCTCCAGAAAGAACAACAACATCACCCCGGATCTAAAGGAACTGAATTGGCTTCCTTATGACAAGAGTGCAGCTAAAGATTGCATGCATGACGCACAAAGCCCTGCACCTCAATACACCAAAGTATCTAGCAAATAAACTCGAATTAGCAGGCAATAGCAGAACTCTGAGAAGCGCCTACACCCTGCTATTGAAACCACAAACATTTTGGAAAAAGAAAACCAACACACGCACCTTCTCTGGCCCAGCACCCAGGATATGGAACGCCTTGCTCCACACAATCAGAATGAACCCTTCCACCACCTAATTCAAAAATGAAGTCAAACTACTTCTGATGAATAAAACTCTCTCCTGATCCTAGCCCTGATGCAAGTTGATACCAACCAGAAGCTACTCATCAACGTAGCGCCGTGTTGATCTCTAATCTAGAATGACTAACACAATCATGGCCTTCAACAAGAACTAACAACATATACGATCTCTTCTTAGATACTCATTTATATGTGACTACCATGCAATTTTTCTTATAAAGTAACTTTTTTAAAGAACTCTGATACCCTCATCGGGTCTAGTCCACGCTATAGAAAACTCTATAAATAAATAAATAAGGGAAATGTAGTCAATTTCGCTCTTGAGGGCCACATTTGGATAAGTGCTACCAAAAGATGCATCAAGGCAGAGTATTGGTGGTCAGGCTTTGATCGCAAAGTTGAACAATGCATAAGATAATTCATTCCATGTGCCTGAAGCAACATGTCAAAGAAAGCTGTAGACTATCCACCTGTATTGTCTAACAAGGCGAAGGCTTCGTGGAAGAAAATAGCTGTAGACATTTCTAGTCCCTACAGCGTTCTGGTTACCACTTCCAAATATGTCATGGAGCCTATTGATTACTGTTCATTGTAGCCAGAAATCAAATTTAACCATCAAGTAACCACTGATGAGGTTATCAAATTCTTGTCTGACTTATGGGATAGAGAGGGCATTCCGGAAAATATTGTGACCGATGATGGTGTCCAACTTGTGCGGTACACCATGCAACAGTTTTTATCATTTAAAGGTGTTGAACATATAAGATATTCGGTTTATTATCCCCAAAGCAAACAATTGGTTGAGATGTGGAATGGAGTCCTGAAGGAAAAGTTCCAATTGGCTTTGTGCAATGGTATTAAATAGAAACAAGCTGTTAGCTGGTGTGAGCGTATTGCACCACACATAATGACATTAATGGGAAGGCACCTTTTGAAGTGATGAGGGGAAGGAAACCAAGAACCGTGTTGATGAAGGGAGGAGAAAGAGTGAGGTTGAACTGAAGAGAAGGATGGGATGATGGAAGTAGCTACTGGAAAGTTTAATGTAGGTGACTGGGTTCAGGTGAGGATTATTTTATTGGGAAGAGATGTTAACGTTCTCTCATCCTCTTCAAGTAAAAAGGTTTGATCTTTACTCCGTACTTCTTAGTCATGGTATAAAAAGTTTGGAATTAGAAGAGGTTGCTGAAGTTTCATGATAGTTTCATGATAGTTTGTGTGAGCAAGATGGAAATTTCAAGAGAAACTGTTCTGTTGAAATCAAGCGCTTTCTAGTTAGGTTGCACAAATCGCCAAAATGGTTGGAGGATTATGAAGTTTTCAACTAATGTTCTGCTGTATAGTGTTAATATTATTCCATGCAATAGTTATTGTACAAGGTGTATTTGTCTAGCTATGTTGGCATTGTACTTAACTCTGTAGCATTCATATGTATATTCTTGTTGAAATTGTGTTTAGGGAGGGAGCTGTATTGCACCCTGTCATCTGCCAGTGGAATGTTGGCAACATCATGCTGAGCGTTGAGAATAATTCCTTTGGGCGATTGGCTGATGAGCTCCCTCCTGATGCCAGCTGACTAATAAACATATCTTTTCCAACTTACTTTTGGAGGTGGCTTTGTTACACACATCTAGCTGAACAAAGTAAATATGGCACATAGAAAATTGTTCTTCTCAATTGTAGAAGCACTAAACCTGCTCAATTTGTAAAAGGACCACACATTAGAAAACATACCCAGGATGCCATCTTTATCATGCACAAGACTATATCAATCTTCAAAAATGAAAGGGCCACCTGAAGTGAAAACCATCTAAACACCTTCGATTGCAAATGCTGCAGAAAAGCCTAGACCCTTTCCACAAGAAACCCTCTTCCAGTGTGCATGTAAGAGCTTGGAAAAATCCATACTTAAGGGATCTAGACATCAAACTCAAGAGGAGAAGACAAGATATCTGGACTGAAGCTAGAGAAAACAGACACCAATATTGGTTCACTAAGGAATTTATGGCCTTCAGAAGTTGGAACAGGGCAGGGCTCTTGGCGGGTAATGGAAAAAGGGCACAATGAAAAAGAGGTGTTTCCAGCTGCACACCATGATCTGTAGGATATTCACAGGAACGTGATGAGGATACATTATTTAACTGTCATTATGGAATTAACCTAATCAGCAAGGAAGCTTCAGAAGATCGTTTCTGACTTCACAGACCGAAAAGTGCCCTCAATCAGCATTATCCTCTCACACCTGGCCTGTGACGGGAAACGTCCTTTAGGACGAAGCTGGAATCACGCTGTGCCTTCGCAGCACTAGCAACAGAATGAGTGCGTCTTTAGCACGCTATCGTTCTGCAGGCAAGTAGTTACAATGACTTGCTTAAGTGAGCGCAGTGGTTAAGTGGTATTGGAATTAAAGTCCAACACCTTCTCTACTGTTGTGCAGACTGGAGTTGGAATAGTTAATTAAACTATTCCAATACCCAGCGCCCCCTAAGGCAAGTTGTTAAAACGACTTGCGTGTAGAACAAATGCGTGCTAAAGACGCATTCGTTCAAATGACGCAGTTCCTAAAGCATGCGTGAAAAACGCATGCGGAATTCCATCACACATTCCCCTGTGACACCTTTGCAACACACACTGCCGCCAAACCTTCTGAACACCACCAAAACTTCGAAATTAATCTTATTCATCATCCACCTATAACAGCGAAAAATCTATTTTCTGTACCTTGCCTTGTCCCACCAATATAAAGAAAGTGTATTGGAGCTGGTAAAGTTATGTGCCTAAGTCCCTCCCCGAACTGTGCTCTCCTATCATCACAAAGAACATTGCTATGTTAACCACCACAGCAAAACCAGCTCGAAACCCTGTTAAAAAGGAAGTATGGCACGTAGACAGGTCATGTAGAAAACGTTTACAGATTTATTCTTCAAGTTGTATCTTCAGTTACAGGTTACAGGAAGATGGTAAGTTCCATGTAATGCCCCACTAGGAGCAGCCTCCTTGCTGCAGCCTCCTTGCTGCTCAGCCCATGCACTCCATCTGACTCTTCTTCCAGCACAAACACTCTCAGCATTCTAATGACCTCACCACTGGCTGAGCAGCAAGGCAGAGAAGAGCAATGGGGAGGATGGATTATTTTAGCAAGTAGATTACAAACCACATCCCCCAATTTCTCCCCCGTTATAAAGACAATAGAAAATATTGTGGATGCAAGATGATAAAACGCACAAACAACACGTCCAATAAATGTATCAAAACCACACAGCCTAAACAACTAAGAAGGACACTAATATAAAAGTGGGTATATCACCCTGCCTCGCCACACACTCAGGGCAACTACTCACAAGGTATCTTTCAACCTTTACACAGTGGGTATCTCACAACCCACCTCACCTCAAACTCAGGGCACAACTCTAACAGGGTAACTTTGAACCCTTCCACAGAGGGGATATCGCCCCACCTTGCCTCACATCAGGGCAGCTACACACAGGGTATCTTTCAACCCTTAAATAGTGAGTGTCACATACACCAGTCACGTTCTAGTCTTCTTCTCTTTTGTTGAGACATCAGATGATACGCATTGCGGATATGCTCCCTGAATCCGCTCACATTCTAGACTCTTTTCTCTATGGTTGTGACGTCAGTTGAGGCGCACAGTTGTCAGTGTTAATTTTCCTAGCTGACATCACATTGGCCCGAGTGCTTGCTCCTCTGCAAATGCCATGACCAGTCCTCTCGTTCCACCACATGAGCTGATATCACACCTCCTGCCATTGCTCGTGGCTGCCTCCTAAGTAACCTTCACGCTCCTCCGCTCGAGCTGCCACCATTAAGACCTCACAACAGCCCAATGCTGGTGCAAAACAACGCGCTAATGGTAGTTAAGTACACGTGCCAGTTGAGCATATATTGAATAATAACCTCTCACAACTCAGCATGCGTTCTCACCGTATTAGGGCTGAACCCTCTCAAAACAACACCACCGCTGCAACGTATTGCCAAACTCTGCCTCAGTTGACTTTAACTTGAATTAATTCAGGTTGCCAATTGTTCGTGAACATTTCCAACCCTGCACAGCGGCGGCAGACACACGATCAGATCATATCTTGGCCCTACACGAGTTTCATTGCTGTATAAGCAATTCAAACACCGGCTCACTCCTCACCACGAAAGTAGCATATTCTGTTCCTCTGTAAACCATTAGGTAGACCCACACAGTCTGCAGGCTGTCTGCTGGTTTGAGACACTTGTGGGGCTCAGGGTGTCCACTTGTCTTCTTAAATGTTTATTTTCTTCTCAAGTCTTCAATTTCTTTATCCTCCTGTCTTCTCCATAATTTCTTCAACATTTCCACTAGTTTCTTGTTCCACACGCATAGTTTTTTTCCGGTCGCCGCCAGCAGGCACAGTCTATGCAGGTAACAGTGGTGAGGCGGTGGGGCCGCATGGGGGGGTGGTGGGGGGCGGGGAATTACGAGGTATGATACAGAGGGAAAACTACTTATTTATTTAATTTTTCCTCTGCATCGTCCCTCGAAATTCCCCCCACGTGGCCCCTTCGCAGTTACCTGCAGGTACCGCAGCTGACCGCCAGTGTTAAAACAAAGTATGCCACGTAGTCAGGTCATGTAGAAAAAGATTATAGATGTATTCTTCAAGTTGTATCTTCAGTTACAATTTACAGGAAGATGGTAAGATCCTTATTATGCTCCACCAGGAGCAGCCTCCTTACTGTTCAGCCGATACACTCCAACTAATCCTTCAAGCACAAACACTCTAAAAATTCTAATGACCTCAGCACTGGCGGAGCAGCAATGCAGAGAACAACAACAGGGAGGATGCATTATATTAGCAAGTAGATTACAACAAACCCCATATATTCCTCTCTATTCTATGTAAATTTCGAAGACACTCTCACTAATGTATATCAACCACTACTGTAGAATCCAGGACTGGACTGTTCTGACATGGCAGACTACTGCGTCATTTTTAAGTGTTTCTGCGTGAGCAAGCTGACTGAGAAAAAAAATATAATGATCTATATTCCTTTAATATAATGTCTCAATGGCTGATGCCTAGGTTGGTTTCCATCCAGGATGTGGCACTAATTGCTCACTGATCACAATCTAGGATGATCTAAAGTCAACGTTTGCCAGAACAGGCTCACAGCTATTTTGCTAATCTTTCTTCTTGCAGCTTTAAATGAAGTTAATCATCCCAACTCTCTGCTCAGGCTTAAGTCAAATTAGAATTGATTGCATTTCTTCTTTACTTGCTGGGAGACTACAGATCATCTCACTTCAGTCGTATGATTCATAACCTTTCTGGAGCCCGAGAGCAATCAGAATTGACCAGGTTCAACTTGTAAGAAATGAAGAATCTTACCTCTGGTGTTCTAGGGCTTTACCTTACTAGTGAACATAAAACTGAGCACCAAGTGCATCCCTTTAGCACTAGAATCTCTGAGTAATAAAGATAAACAGTCCACGGCTTACTCAGGGAGCTTGTGTGGGGGGTAGTAACACAGAACTCAACAAAACTCAGAGCAACAATTGCAACATAAATATCTAGCAAATGCTTTCACCTATAAATGAAAAAGCACTTTGATCAAAACATTCTTTAAAATTTAGAGGGCGATTGTAATGTTCACTGCTTTACCTGGGGAGAGATCACAGAGTGAGGTAATCAGATAAGGCTGATCAAAAGTGTTTCCTTAGGCAAGGGTATCTTAATTATATAGTCAATTCAGCTGAGTACAAGTTACCCCTGGAGGAACAAGTGGGTTGCGTTCACTGAATACCATTCGGGGCTCACAGGGAACCCTTCAAAATGTAGTGATGGACTAGCTGTATGGAAAACGAAATATGTTCATAAGTCAAGTATTCTTCCTGCAGTGCCTCACTCTCGCATCATACCTTTATTTACTTCAGTACGATGGAACATGCTTCTGCCAATTAGGAGGTTAGGACCGCACCGCTTCTACTGGTGTCTGTATGCACATAAACCATGGGAGAAGCCATGTTAACTCGGTCATGGCCCAGCTGAATTTGCTTCTCTCTCTGGTCTCTGCAGCAGTGCGCAGTTGTGGCCCTCCAGTCAAGGAAGGTGGTACTGCTGTGTGCCTGACTGACTGCTGTGTTCTGCACCTGTTGAAGCTGTTGGAGCAGAGCAACAGGTACTGCTGGAGTTATGTAGGTGGGAGAGTACGAAGGCAATAGCTTCCTGAAGGGCCTGTGAGTGAGTCTGAGCAAAATCCTTGTAACAAGTTTACTTCATCCCTGACATCAGAGGGCAGAGCTTGGCTTCCCTTCCACGGTCCAAACATGTGACCAAAGACCAACAGAAATTGGATCCCTGCCATCTGTGGCAACCTATGTCTGGAAGCCAGAAATCATAACAGACACATAACTCTCATGAATCTCTCGAATTAATCCGGTAATAAATTATATTTCCACACCCTAGGACCCTGAGATGTGTTTCCTTTCCGGGCAAGTATCACCTTCGTCCTCTCCTACCTAGATGGCACCAACAGTATCTATCAAGGGCAACTGTTACTCTTCCCCAACAGCTTCAACAGCTCCAGGCCACAGCAGCCAGATTTCTACTCCACCTTCAATCATAGAACCTATCACACCAGCCGTGCAAGTGTCGCGCTGGCTCCCAGTAACCAAACAAATTCACTTTAGGGTCCTCCTCTTTGCACATCTGACAATCAAAGCCATTAGATATTTTACCTCAAAAAAGAGCTATTTCCCTGCTCAGCTTTCATCCCAAGGTTCAATAAACTCAAATGGGTGGCGCCCCAGTCACACATCAGACCAGTAACCTTCAAATTTATAACCAATATGAGATGAGATGCTGACAGAACATTTCGCTCCACATTGAACTTCCCATGCAATTGGCAACTCACGCTCTGTATTCTTTCAGGTCTCCTGCACCACACTGGGCTTTGATCCACATCCTATCTAGTGGGAGGAACATGTATATTTTCATTATAAGTCTAATGATGGCTTGTCATTTCCAAAATGACCTGATCTGCTATTCTATTATAAATGTGTCACCTTTCACTCTTTCTTTAATCACCGTGCTGGACTACCAAACCTGTGTTTGTAGTGGTTTTATATACTGTGACATTTTCTACAGCTCTATATGCACCTCTACTAGTCATTCCCAACACACCCTATGACCCATGCCTGTAGTAATCAAGAATCCTACTGTACTGAGGACACAATTAGCAAGGTGTGAGGTTGTGCTTAAACACACACACAAGACGATTCGTGAAGTGTACCAAACTTGTTTATTTAACTTCAGTTGTAACCTGTCGACCTCAGCCACAGCCTCTTGCCAAGAACCTCTTCACACAGTCCCCGGCGCTCGCTCTGGAATGCTGGTCGCGGTGACATTCGAAGTGATGTCACCGCGAGCAGCTCCATTACACGCGGAGCCGCCGGGGGAAACAGAGGTGGGAGATACCACACATCCCCCTCCCCTGCGGAATGAAAAGTGGGAATAAAAGAAGAACAACAGTGTACAGAAATTAACATCATGACATATTGACCTAAGTCCAGTATGCAGGAAGTCACATCATAACATATTGATCCCAGTGTCTGGGGGGCCTGGTCACTCTCCTACTAGACCTAACACCTGGGTGTGAGACCGGCAACGGCTTCCTAGCATTGGGACGATTGTTACCTCCCACATCACTTTTCTCCTCCCCCTCACTATCGGAGTCTTTCCCGGGTGGGTGAAACCGCACTACTCTTACCAGGTTCCATATTTTCCCTTCCTGAGTCTTCACAGCGTTCTTGAACAGTTTTGTGATCTTGGTTGGACCACTGTATCCAGACCAACTTGCTCTACCAGTAGGTGTCCTGATCTTGATGTTATCTCCTACTTTGAACTCAGCCTCCCGCGTAGATTTGAGACGGTCGTATCTTTCTTTCCTTTCCCTCATGGCTCCTTCTTGTTTCTCTAGGCTTTTAGTTTCTTTTGAGTGATCCGACCATCCCTTGTGCCACCCCATCCATCCTGGGGATAGCTTGGTGTTGGGTACCCTTGCCCTGAGCAACTCGAAAGGAGTGACCCCCCTCGTTTGATGCGGGGTGAACCTGTATGCTTCCACACGTCTCCACATCTCTTCCTTCCAGCTCAAACCACTGGCTTTCGCGAGTTGGATGCTTTCCTTGAGGGTTTTATTGAAACGTTCGATCATGCCGTTAGTCTCAGGGTGATACAGGGCACACCGTTTATGTGTGATACCTCTTCCCTCCAGGAAGTCTTCCATCTCTTTGGAACACAATTGCACCCCATTGTCTGTGAGTAGGCTGCTGGGTAGCCCCTCTCTGACAAATAACTCTTGCATGAATTCAATGACAACTTTCGCCGTGACCTCGCTCACTAGTCTCACTTCCGGCCACCTAGAATACATGTCCATGAGCACCAGAATGTACGGGGTGCGTACTTCTCCTGTCAATGGACCCACAATGTCCAGTGCCACCTCCTCCCAGGGTCCTGACGGGGGTGGCCTACATACCATCGGTGGTGTCATTTGCTTCAAGACTTTGTCACTGTTGCAGCACGGAATGCAGTCCCTAATTTTCCTTTCAATTTCAATGTCCATACTTGGCCACCAATAGTTCTCTCTCAGCCTTTGCTTCGTCTTGGTGATACCCATGTGGCCTTCATGGGCTATTTCGACTAGGCTTTCTCTCACCGACGCAGGCGGTACCAGTCTTGTTCCCCTGAACAGGCATTCATCGACCATGGAGAGCTCATCTTTGACCATCCAGTACGGCCGCATACTCTCCTCTTTTTTGTCTTCTTGCTTCCACCTGCTCTTTATTCTGTTGTACACCTTCTCCAAGATTTCATCTTCCTTCATAGCGTTTTTCCATGTTTCTTCTCCTATTGCCCTCTGGATAGCGCAGACATTCTCCATCTGGTGTTCATCCGCTTCAACATCCGCCTCCTTCTCTTCCTCTTCATTCACGAGTCTTGACAAGCAGTCCGCTGCAAAATTGCGCGTACCAGGGACATACTCGACGCAGAAGGTATATTCTTGAAGACTGACCACCCATCGCCTGATCCTGCTGGAGATGGCATCTAGGCCCTTCTTGCTGAAGACTTCGACTAGCGGCGTGTGGTCAGTACGCAGTGTGAATTGTGTGCCCCACAGGAAGTCTCTGAATTTGCCCAGTGCCCAGGAAACTGCCAGAGCCTCTTTTTCAATGACTGAGTAGTTGTTTTCAGACTTCTGGAGTGATCTAGAGGCGAACGCAATGGTTTCTTCTCCGCCACTGCCTATTTGTGTGAGGACCGCTCCCAGCCCTTTAGCACTTGCATCGGTGGTGACTACTGTCGCCCGATTGGGTATGTAGGACTTCAAACTGGGGGCTTCTGCCAGTGCTTTTCTTACATCTTCAAACTCCCTTTGACACTCTTTACTCCAGTTGAACTCTGACTCTTTCTTCAATAGCAACCTGATGGCGTACGTCCTTCCTGCAAGGTTCCGTATAAATTTCCCATAGAACTCCAACATACCCATGAATGACTTGATTTCATCCTTGCTTGTGGGGGGCATCAAACTCACAATAGTGTTCTGGAGCTCCGCTTTAGGCCATATTCCTTCAGCTGTCACTTTGTGTCCCAAAAAGTCAAATTCTGCGCAGCCAAAAACGCATTTTTCTTCTTTTAGAGTTAGCCCTTGTGACCTGAACCTTCCTAGCACTTGTCTCAAAGTCTCATCATGCTCTTTGTGGTCTTTAGCGAATATCAGTACGTCGTCCTGATAGCATACGACGCCAGGGATGCCTTTCAAAATGTTCCCCATGAGCCTCTGGAACACGGCGGCCGCCGAGACCAATCCAAAAGGCATCCTTTTGAACTTGTACGCGCCCATGGGTGTCACAAACGCCGTGAGTTCTTGTGACTCTTCATGCAGCTTGATCTGAAAGTATGCAGAGGTGAGGTCGAGGGTGGAGAACACCTTGGCCCCTTCAAGCAAGCTCATCATCTGGGTGATGTTCGGAAGGGGGAATCGATCAACCACGACCTCTCTGTTGAGCGCTCTCAGATCAATGCAGAGCCGGACCGACCCATCCTTTTTCTTAGCGGCCACAATGGGTGCCAACCATTCCGTCGCTTCCACTGGTTCGATGACCCCTGCTTTGCATAGTCTCTCCAGTTCAGATTTCACCTCTTCTTGGATGGCAATAGGAAGCTTCCTGACCTTGGCTATGACAGGCTTGGCGTTTTCCTTCAACTTGATTTTGTGGCAGTAATTCTTTAGGCATCCTAGTCCTTCTCTGAATACTTCTTTAAACTCAGACACTACATCATCTTTATATGAGATTATCTCCTGTATTAAAATCTGTGGGTTGCTGTTGGGATTGAGATATACCCCCAGACACCTGTGGGGTTGTGCTTAAACACACACACAAGACGATTCGTGAAGTATACCAAACTTGTTTATTTAACTTCAGTTGTAACCTGTCGACCTCAGCCACAGCCTCTTGCCAAGAGCCTCTTCACACAGTCCCTGGCGCTCGCTCTAGAATGCTGGTCGCGGTGACATTCGAAGTGATGTCACCGCGAGCAGCTCCATTACACGTGGAGCCGCCGGGGGAAACAGAGGTGGGAGATACCACACAAGGTCCAGCATGCACCAAATAAGACAAAGTAACCTTGAGTGCGCACTCAGGGCCTCATCAAATTGCACAAGGTAAAATTTATGCCACGTGGGAAACTGGCAGCAATCATGAGCCTGCACTTGCCCTCCGAAGCATCTGACCTCACTGATGGCAGACCTAGGTAGGCAAGCATCAGTCTCTACCATGTTGGACAGAGGAGACCACAGACTCAAACCGAGCTTGCCTGAACCCTGACAAAGTAAGCAGAGCAATTGGTCTCCAGGGATTTATTTAGGAGGCATATATGGGTCTAGTTGCTCGGCAGAAGTAACTGTCTCAATCAAAAGGACGTTTATCAAAAAGGAGGGAGAGGGAGGCTAATGGTAGCTTCTGCCTCCTGAAATACAAAGTGTAACACCTACATCCATAAAATGGATCGTGTGAACCTAGCCATGGAGAAGGTTTTATCAGGACTGCCCAAATTTTGGTCTGTGCCGTCTTGGAAAAGAAAATTATTTTCTTGAGTCCCCTCACTCACCCATGGTTGCCCTTAGGTGACATGCTTCATCATTTGGGCCATCCCAAGCATCTACTGCTTGGGGAGTGCTACGACTTGCGAGGGATACGTAGGAGCACTTTTTGTGAAGCTATGTGTAGTGCAGTGTGTGTGGTGGAGTGGTGATTAGTGATAATTAAAAATACCTAGCTAGTAAGCCAACATTTTATTCTTGCCTCTAGTTGGTATGTTAAACAAGCATTGGAAATGCAATAGGTCTCGCAGTAGTAAAGTTTGAGCTATAGGTGTTATTTATTTTTTTGTTTTTTATTTATGTGTTGTTTTTTCTAAATAGCTAAATTAATAGCTTTCGTCTTTACAAAGCCAATAGTTATAATTTGTGTAAATGTGACACCTCTAGCATTTGTAAAGCAACATGTTTTGTATTAACGGGACTTATATGTGACTTATATGTATTGATATAAAAAAAATCAATGGCTTAAAAAAAAAATTAATAATTAATACGTAAATAAAATGGATTTTATTTTATATTGCCAATAGCTTAAAGTTTATTAAATATATTTAGTGAAGATGCTGTGGTTGCGCTGAGTGAGGGTGAGTGAGGGTGAGGGTGAGTGAGCGATTGAGGGTGAGTGAGGGATTGAGGGTGAGTGAGGGATTGAGGGTGAGTGAGCGATTGAAGGTGAGTGAGGGATTGAGGGTGAGTGAGGGTGAGGGGTTGAGGGTGAGTGAGGGTGGGTGAGGGGTTGAGGGTGAGTGAGGGTGAGTAAGGGTGAGTAAGGGTGAGTGAGGGTGAGTGAGGGTGAGTGAGTGAGGGTGAGGGGTTGAGGGTGAGTGAGGGTGAGGGTGGGTGAGGGTGAGTGAGGGTGAGGGTGAGTGAGGGGTTGAGGGTGAGTGAGGGTGAGGGGTTGAGGGTGAGTGAGGGTGGGTGAGGGGTTGAGGGTCAGTGAGGGTGGGTGAGGGTGAGTGAGGGTGAGTAAGGGTGAGTGAGGGTGAGTAAGGGTGAGTGAGGGTGAGTAAGGGTGAGTAAGGGTGAGTGAGGGTGAGTGAGGGTGAGGGGTTGAGGGTGAGTGAGGGTGAGGGTGGGTGAGGGTGAGTGAGGGTGAGGGTGGGTGAGGGTGGGTGAGGGTGAGTGAGGGTGAGGGGTTGAGGGTGAGTGAGGGTGAGGGGTTGAGGGTGAGTGAGGGTGAGGGGTTGAGGGTGAGTGAGGGTGAGGGGTTGAGGGTGAGTGAGGGTGAGGGGTTGAGGGTGAGTGAGGGTGAGTGGTTGAGGGTGAGTGAGGGTGAGTGAGGGTGAGTGAGGGTGAGGGGTTGAGGGTGAGGGGTTGAGGGTGAGTGAGGGTGAGGGGGTGAGTGAGGGTGAGGGTGAGTGAGGGGTTGAGGGTGTGAGGTTTCGGGTGTGTGACGGTGTGTGAGTGTGATTGAGGGTGAGAGGTGTTGTTAGGCAGAGGGTGTGTGACGGTGTGTGAGCGTGAGGGTGTGTGAGGCTGAGTGTGAGTGAGTGTGAGTGAGGGGGTGTGAGGGTGATGGGGTGTGAGGGTGAGGGGGTGTGTGTGTGTGTGAGGGTGAGTGTGAGCGAGGGAGTGTGAGTGTGTGTGAGTTGTTGAAGGTGAGAGTTAGGGTGTGTGAGGGTGATGGTGTGAGGGTGATTGAGGGTGTGTGAGGGTGAGGGGATGAGGGTAAGGCTGTGTGAGGCTGAGGGGTGTTGATGGTGAGAGAGTGTGAGGGGTGTGAGTGGGTGCGGCTGTCCGGTGTAGTGAGTGTGAGCTTGTTGTGAGGGGTGTTATTTTTTGAGGGGAGTGAGGGTGTGTGAGTGTGTGTGAGTGTGAGGGGGTGTGAGTGTGTGTGAGGGTGAGTGTGGCGGGAAGAGGGCATCAGCTGGCAAACCAGAGAGCTCCCTCAGACCTTGGAGCGCCAATTGGCTCTGAAATGAAAGGCCACTTCGCCACACACACAGTGTACACACTTCCAGCTGCTGAAACGTTGTTCATCTGTGCTTTCACACTTGTAATCAAAAGCCCGGGCCAACCGCGTAATGGCCCGACCACTCACGTCTTATTCCAGGCCGAATTGTAATGCAACAAACATTGTGGGGGTTGATCGTGTGTCTTGTTCTGCAGAGAGCTTTCTGTTTTCACAAGCTAGAAAGAAACCGGGACCGAAAAAAAACTTTAAAGTATGTGCCACACAGCTGTTCAAAAACTGATACGCATGGTTTCATTCTTCTTGAACGCAGTTATCATTTGAAAAACTGTAGTTTTCTTGAAAATCCAATATTTAAAATGGGACGAGTCGCAAAATACATAGAATAAAAAAGTTAATTTTCGAAATGCATTGCTTTACACATCTGTTTTTCACACGACTTTTAACGTGCATACCCATTGATGCAATTTAGGGTTGCATGCATGTGTCTGTGTATATATTTATATATGTGTACATACATGTTTACATTCATGTTTATTTTCCTGCAAGCACACTCACACGCTTAGACAACCTTCATACATGTTAATGTATCTATCTACTACGTCGAGTATGTGAAGCCGTGTCTTGCAGGCAACGTGAACAGTCCTAGCGTGTTTGTAGACTTTATGGTAACCGATTTGTTATGTGACCTTGAAGTCGTGTGTAATATATAACGGGCATGATTTTTTTTTTTTTGGTTTGTCTGCAAGAAAACGTTTATCACCTCCACGTGGTCGATGCAAAATCATGGCCCGTTGGCTTTTGAAACTTTTAATCTTGGAGGATTCGCTGGTTATAATGGCGCGGTAGCATATTTTTTTCAACACAGGCTCTCCATCCGTGAGAAAATATAATCTAAGATTTGGATCTCAGGAAAGCATATAGTGTAGCTGGAAACTACATCACGAGAAGCGGAAAGTGCCTGTTATTTAGAGCAGGCCAAAATATTGTTGTGGGACAAATTGTACATTCACTTTCTCTGGATCCGCGAGCCTCCTGTGAGCGTTCGGACTATCGCGAGCAGCTTACTGGGTGAAAATTCGCCGGTCCGAATGGACGTGCGTTATTTAATATACTGCTGTAAATTGCACACCCAAAAAATAACAAGATGGCAACATCATTCTGTCTCAGGGCTATAAATAGGAGTAAGTGCACGAAGAGAACCTGCTAGGGTGGAGGGGGGGTAGGGGGGAGCAGGGTATGCATTTATCTTTGTGATTTTCCATTGCGCGAACAGGGCGCCAGAGAGCTTTACAAAACAATCAGCTTACTCAAACCAATGCAATAACAAGAGAAACACCGAGCACGGCGTCAGTGTTGGCATTGCTGGGGGGTAGGGGGTAAGTGGTGAACTGTGTGCAATTTGAAGATCATGGGTCCTGCGCTCACTAATGCAGCTCTCATTGTTAATGTGCTGTAACTTTCGTGAAAGTTGAGGTGTGTTCTCTAAAGGGAATGACCAAAAAAAGTGTAACTAGAAATCCTTTCTAAGATGCATGGCCTACGTAAACAAGGCGGGCAGGGGAGGGGGCGGAGCGGGGAGAGCAGCATGTGGGTGTTAAGAAGCCGGGCCTTTGAAGTGAAGCTAAGCTTCACTTCAAAAGGTGTCGGAGGAATGCGGGAGAGAGGAACAGATGGCGATTGCGGCTGTGCACGCGCTTTTAAGCTCAATGCACATGCGCATTGAGCTTAAAAGTCACGGGCACTGCAAGGAATCGCCACGATTCCTTGCTTCTCAGTTAAAAGTTGTTTAAGCCGCAATAGGCTCGCAAGCTCGATGCGCATGCGCATCGACAGGCGAGACCTAAAAAGGGGGTGGGTAAAGGAAAAATAACTGTTATGTGGTCACAGTCCCTAATATCCTGTCGACATTTTTCAAGGTGTCCCCTACACCTTTTCTTCAGGACACCATGAGGGCCAACCCTCAAGGTCTGTATTCAATATTATTTTCAGGAAAAAAAAACAAATGTTGCCACCAACATACAAGACCTGTACTTTTTTGAAGAACGTAGAATGTTTTTAAAGGTACAAAGTAGAATATTTCTAGTCATTTATAGAGATTTTGGGGCTTATTTACATTGCCCTTGCACCGCCAATACGTCACTTTTCCCATATTAAAAGTGATGCACCAGCGGCACTGGGGGCTTGTAAATAAACCCCTTTGAGTGCTACAAATCTGCAAAAAACGTGTAGGCGCAGTGCTCTAGTGGTACACAACTTGTAAAAAGAAATGGAGAAAAGTAGCATGTTACACACGTAGGGGTCTCTTTACTAAGATTTAACGCCGTGTTTGTTTCATAAAAGTGATGTAAACCGACATGAAATCTTTTTCACCTATTTACTTTACAGCATTTACACTGGAAAATAATTTGAAAGTAACGCAAAGCAATGCATAAAGCTGCTTTGCATTACTTAGGGCCAAGCGGGTGTACCAACGGTTGTGCATGGGCGTTCCCATGCAACCACCCAAGGTTTCTGATGCTAAGCCTATTTACTTAAAAAAGTAAACAGGGTTTAGCATGAGAAAATAGCGCCCATTTAAAATAGATGCTATGAAGGAGAAATGCTTTCATTTCTCCTTTCTTTTCTGACTTTTTATGTGTGCTGCATTGTACAGCACACAAATAAAGTGGGAAAAGGTTTCAAGTTAGTCTAAGTATCTTATTTTGAACTGGAAGGGAATCCTTCTAGTGCAAAACCTAAGCTAGACTTATGGACACAACATTGCACTATGGTGCAAGGGTATGTCAGTGATGCACAGCCGCACATTTCTGTGCCGGCGTTAGGAAGAGGGGAGAAGAGTGCCATATTTCAGAAAATAAGTCGCTCTCCTGCTCTCTCATTCTCACCCAGCACAGCGCATCATTTGCGGCTGCTGAACTGCGCTCCATAAGAATCTATTAAATTTGTCCCCAAGTGTTAAGCAATGGCCGCTAAATGTCAAATGGTGAACTATGGCACAAAGAAATACATGTTCAAGGGCATTCAGTGGCTAATAGATTGGAGGTTGCCAAACAATTTGAGTACTGGAGCACTGCACCAAATCAGACTATACAAGTAAACTCCCGAGCTTGCTCACACCAAATCGGATGAGGTCAGAACAATGTTGCATCATACCAAAGGACGGGGACAACACAGGTATGTTCTTAGTCACTTAAAAATGCTACTTTATCCTTTGACTCATTTCAAGATACAAGTTTGCATCTGTACAGCATCAAGTCACGGTAACATGTTTGGAGCACCTCAGAAGATCCGACGCACAACACTAATACTTCTCACAGTCAACATTACAACCATCCACCCAACCAACTATGCATGTTAGTTCAAACTTGCACTAAATCAGATCAATTAATCAGGCACCCAAACTCTGGCATGAGCCCAGATGGACAAGATCACCAGGCATGAAAGCTCAGGATCCCAACAAACCAGACAAGGCCACCATGGTGCTACGCAGTCACTCCAGTAGTGGTAACACGTACTACAAATACCAATATAATCCAATCCACGAGATCAGTGCATGAGATGACAGAATGATACTGGTCCATACATGGGACTACATGTGCTTTTGTACTTACAAGCCCATCGCAGGTGCTCACAGCCGCAAGTCCTCTCTCCCCTGTGCGGGCCAGGATCTCTCCGAGCAGGTGGCATGTGTTAACTACCTTATGTTGAATTTGCGCCTGCGCAATTCCACCGTACCGCCTTTCACGGACATATCCTGGTGCCAACAGATTGGGATTCACGCTGAGGTTGAGCCGCACTTCCTGCCCCCCATAGTTGAACCCATAGTAGAGGTGAGGAGAGGCTCCATCTTGGAGGCCCAGATTCCGTTTTGAGATGCCCCGATAGGCGAGATCGTAGGTCAGAAAGGATCCGCTGCTATCTACCTTTACAGGATGCACAATATCGGACTCTGGATAACTCTCATGATGGCTTTCTGTAAAAGAAAAGAGCAGTATCTTAAACTATTGTAAATTTGTGCATAATCCAGAAAACAAATCAGCATACAGAAGGCAAAAGGTAATGAAAAATTCTTGATAGTCCTCCAGAGAAATACCATGTAAAAGCATCATTTGAAAGTGAACTTGGATTGGATAGATAGAACAGGGAGGCAAAGCAACATGGCTTCCACTCCCTCCCTGTACAACCAGCTACGAATCCCCAAACACTCCAGAAGACCATGCATATTCGATATTCTAATGCTTCGCATCTTGGATCATACTTATGATCCGAGTATTAGACTATTCGGTATTTAATGTTTTTTAGGACTTCAGTGTGGGTTCTTTGGCAATGCTGAGACAGTAGTCCTCTTTTTCCGCACTCTCCGTATTTTGAGTTGAAAACAAAGATCCTCGCATTATTTAACTTACGTGGGATCTCTCTGGTTACCCCATGAAAGACTCTCAATAGACTTCCTTGACATCATGATTCTTATGTGGGATCTCCCAAGTTACCCCACACAATATTATCAATAGACTCCCTCAACATCATGATTCTACCCAGATATTTCCAGCTGCACAAAGTAATCCAAGTTGAGCCTTTTGGGGTTGAATTTGGTCTAATTACAGCGCGGTTACACTCACTTATGTGACACCTAGTTTGTATTTTTAATACTTCCGGGGCACCGGAGTCTGTGCTATTGGGTAAAGGTTTTGTGGAACAACTCCATCAAGTAATTATGATGACGCTTACTTGGCAATCTGCAGACACTGATTTAAAGCACTGAAATGTACTAAAGAACAGAATGAAGAGCTACTTAAAAATATGTGCATGATTTGCAGATGAGAATGGATTGAGAGGAAGGAGTATACAGTCCATACATGAACCAAGGTATTCAAGGAAGTTCCCAGCATAACCACGAGGCCTCTTTTTCGTCAACAAAAAATATTATTATATCTCCGGATCCGATTTGGCCATTTGAATGATTTGGTGGCATGAAACGCTACAAGTGACTTCGTCACTACTGTTTGTCAAGCTAAATGTAAACAATGTTACGCATATTACTGGCATGCCTATGCTTGGTAATTCTCTGGCTAAATTCTTTATACAATTTGAAAAACAACTATAACTATTATCTTGCTAGAGATTACTGAATTCTCATGTGAAGGAAGTAAAAATATTTTCAATGGCTAAATTCTGGGATATTTTTAATTCACAAAAGGTGACATTTTGTTCATTTCATGACAGTGTATTTTACTATTGGTTATAAGGTTTAGAAACACGTAAACTATTAATGAATAATAAGTATACAGAAGTAAGCACTCTACCCAGGCCAGAGTGTTGTCACTCTACCTCCTCGCCCACACAGCAGGCTTGGGCCTCATGAACAGCCAATGTGAGGACAATCCACTTCTGTGCAGAATGTCAGCCTCCAACTCCTGTCCCCTGGAACCTTTCCCCAGCAACAGGTTCGCTACATTCGCAGTGTGCCTAGAAGCACCTTAGTGTTCCGTGAGTGCTTAATAAACAAAGTGGTTATCTAATTCGGCTAAGAAGCATAGAGTATAGAGTAGAGCGCGCGCGCCTCTGCAGCAGCCCCTGTTATGACGCTTTCTCCCTTCCTCCCTTCCGCCCTGCCCCTCTCCCTCTCAGTGATTTGTCCCCCTTGAGACTGATGCTACAAACAAATCACAACCAAGAAGTAATGAAGAACCGAATCACTGTGGACGAAAGGGGCGTGCTGAGCGTGAGACAGAGGGAAGATACTGGGGGCTTAGCCACAAACCAGCCATCACAGGAAAGACGCGGAAGAATTCCCAGAGGTCGACTGGGACATCTCAGGCCAGTATTCCGGAAGTTTGAGGTTCGTGGACTTCCTGTGTACAGTGGAAAGGTCAGGAACTTCGTGGGAAGTGACTGCAAAAAAACACATCGAGCGGAGGACGTGAATTGAAACGTTCATCTGAAGCACGTGACGTCACCGAAGCATTGTGGCTTGAGATGGTCAGCTATGAAATGTCATCACTTGACACATGCCTTTGCCAACTGCAGCGGGGAACTGGCCCAGAGTTAGCTTCTCAGCCTCCAGCAATTTCTAGGCAACAATAAACATGTCAAGATAAAGCTGGTGATTAATGTACCTGCTGAGAGAGATGAGTTTTGTCTAGTGAAATTTTGACTCATCATAAAGTTCTGCAGAGGGTTTATGCTGCAAAGAACGTGTACCATGCCAACCACAGAAGTGCATATAATGTAAACAGTTTAGTGGGTTGCTGCTTTTGCCACAGAGATCCTTTTGTTTCTTGTAGCTTATAAGTTAAAATCCTGATATAGAATAGTGACCTATTAACATCAAAAAGCTGCACGCAGACTGCAAGGTATAGGTGAGAGCGAAATGCTTTCTTACCTAGTCTTTATTTATCCAAAAAGGGTTAGTTTGGGTAGAAATCAATTCTTATTAGAAAAGACAACCCCCAACCATGGTGTTACGTTTTAAATCTTGAGTTTGTTCTTCTCCAGACCAAGCAGTCTTACACTATACTGTCTACCAGTATGGATGACATGTGACTCCTGCACCTTGTAGTCCTCTGTCTTTTGTAACATTTCCTATACACTGATTTACACACGTATGATTGATTGTCTCTGTGTAATGTGTGTGTGATGTAAAGTGCTCTGACATCCTACGCTGGTATGAGTGGCGCTAAAAAAAACAAAAGAAATGCATGTGCGAGTCAGTGGTTATGGAGACTTGAGGGGCACTGTTAAGGGTGGTAGGGAGGGAATCCATGGCAGAGGAGGTCATTGGGGGGCGCCAACAATCATTGTCGCAGCGGGCGCCACCAGCGCTCAAGCCGGTCCTGACAGTGTAGCTCTGGAAAGCCAAGCCCACCCTGGTTGCACCTATGACAGTTTGACCCCTTACATCTACAGCCTGGCCAATGCCAACTGGAAATAAGCTACCGGACACTGTTCCTCCATGCTCTGTCATCACCAGAGTGTGTGAGCTTCCCTGTGCCAATCACAGTGGTGGACTAGCCAAGAGGATTCAGGATACTGCACTCTACCCCAGGTTTCCCACAATGTGACGGGCTTCGCTCACACCACACGTTTCTGTAAAGACGGACTTGTCTTTTAAGTGAGTGGCTTTACTTCAGCCCGACTGATCTTTCGGAAGCAATGACCTGGCAAGGAGTCTCTTGATTTCCACAATTGACTGTGCGTCATTGACCAATCATGACAAAAAAAGTCTGCTCAGTGACATTTTATATTAGTTTTTTATTCAGTCTGAGGCTAAGTGCAAAATGTAAAGTGAAACAAGGGAAAACATCGATCTGGAAGAGTCAGTGGCAACAAGATGAATGTGAACTGAGAGCAGAGAGTTCCACAACTTCCATGCTCATCGGAGAATGTGCCACCTCCTGATGTACAATGGGAGACCCATGGCCATACAAGGCATGCCGCTTGTGAGGATGGTAAGTGAGAAACACCACTCCTTGGGATCAGCATCCATGCTGGACCCGGCACATTGTATAATTGTCACATCCAGTCTTGGTTGCACCAGAACTGTCTTTGTCACAAATTATTTTTTGTTTGTAAGCTCTGTGTTCACCACTCATGTCCTTTTATTGGCCACAAAACCCATGAACACAGCCTCGGCAGCTCAGAAGTTCTGCACTCTAGGAGTCATTTAAGGCTGAAATCTGCCATTTGAACCCCAAGTGAAAACTGATCTGTTGAGCCTCCCTATGATGCCCCTCGTAAAGAATCGCCTTGGTCCTTGCGCTTAGAATAGCTCAAGACTCCGGCACGGACAACGGGGAAACTAGAGCAGTCCAGAATTATCCAGCCCGTCCCACTGCTGATCTAATCACTCCTGCCCAGCTTTAATTGGTTTCACTGTATCCTAAATAGCGTGTAGGAAAGTACTATGTGACTGGTTGGGGTAACTGTACCAGGATATATATATATATATATATATATATATATATATATATATATATATATATATTCACACATCAAAGGAGCCCTTTAGAGGAAAGCCACAGGTACGTGATATCCGTGATTCTTTTATTCAAAGCAGCATGCAGGAAAACAGGAAATGAAAACTTCCGTCACAATTTAAAAGTCCAAACCAGACGCGTTTCAGGAACATAAGTTCCCTTCCTCAGTGGCATGACTTGCTGCGTACATCGGTTTCCAAGTTTTGCACTAATTGTTATAAGTACCTGCCCCAGTGGGCGTGGCCAGTCCTCTGGCTCTCTGGTACTCGTAGTGTCAGTGGAAGTATTACTCAAGTGAGTTGGTCCGACGTGCAGCTGTGTTGATAGTTTTACCCTCGTGGGTTGAAGGAGGCACATGGCTCGTTTTCTGCGTCTCGTAGCTGCATTGTCCACAACACCGCCTCCCGTGCATAAGATGACGTTATGTAACACCATCCCGGGCCCGCTATTGGCGCGGTGAGCTCTCCTCGCGACCGGACAACAGCCGCTTCATATTCACACATCAAAGGAGCCCTTTAGAGGAAAGCCACAGGTACGTGATATCCGTGATTCTTTTATTCAAAGCAGCATGCAGGAAAACAGGAAATGAAAACTTCCGTCACAATTTAAAAGTCCAAACCAGACACGTTTCAGGAACATAAGTTCCCTTCCTCAGTGGCATGACTTGCTGCGTACATCGGTTTCCAAGTTTTGCACTAATTGTTATAAGTACCTGCCCCAGTGGGCGTGGCCAGTCCTCTGGCCCTCTGGTACTCGTAGTGTCAGTGGAAGTATTACTCAAGTGAGTTGGTCCGACGTGCAGCTGTGTTGATAGTTTTACCCTCGTGGGTTGAAGGAGGCACATTGCTCGTTTTCTGCGTCTCGTAGCTGCATTGTCCACAACACCGCCTCCCGTGCATAAGATGACGTTATGTAACACCATCCCGGGCCCGCTATTGGCGCGGTGAGCTCTCCTCGCGACCGGACAACAGCCGCTTCATATTCACACATCAAAGGAGCCCTTTAGAGGAAAGCCACAGGTACGTGATATCCGTGATTCTTTTATTCAAAGCAGCATGCAGGAAAACAGGAAATGAAAACTTCCGTCACAATTTAAAAGTCCAAACCAGACGCGTTTCAGGAACATAAGTTCCCTTCCTCAGTGGCATGACTTGCTGCGTACATCGGTTTCCAAGTTTTGCACTAATTGTTATAAGTACCTGCCCCAGTGGGCGTGGCCAGTCCTCTGGCTCTCTGGTACTCGTAGTGTCAGTGGAAGTATTACTCAAGTGAGTTGGTCCGACGTGCAGCTGTGTTGATAGTTTTACCCTCGTGGGTTGAAGGAGGCACATTGCTCGTTTTCTGCGTCTCGTAGCTGCATTGTCCACAACACCGCCTCCCGTGCATAAGATGACGTTATGTAACACCATCCCGGGCCCGCTATTGGCGCGGTGAGCTCTCCTCGCGACCGGACAACAGCCGCTTCATATTCACACATCAAAGGAGCCCTTTAGAGGAAAGCCACAGGTACGTGATATCCGTGATTCTTTTATTCAAAGCAGCATGCAGGAAAACAGGAAATGAAAACTTCCGTCACAATTTAAAAGTCCAAACCAGACGCGTTTCAGGAACATAAGTTCCCTTCCTCAGTGGCATGACTTGCTGCGTACATCGGTTTCCAAGTTTTGCACTAATTGTTATAAGTACCTGCCCCAGTGGGCGTGGCCAGTCCTCTGGGGCAGGTACTTATAACAATTAGTGCAAAACTTGGAAACCGATGTACGCAGCAAGTCATGCCACTGAGGAAGGGAACTTATGTTCCTGAAACGCGTCTGGTTTGGACTTTTAAATTGTGACGGAAGTTTTCATTTCCTGTTTTCCTGCATGCTGCTTTGAATAAAAGAATCACGGATATCACGTACCTGTGGCTTTCCTCTAAAGGGCTCCTTTGATGTGTGAATATGAAGCGGCTGTTGTCCGGTCGCGAGGAGAGCTCACCGCGCCAATAGCGGGCCCGGGATGGTGTTACATAACGTCATCTTATGCACGGGAGGCGGTGTTGTGGACAATGCAGCTATGAGACGCAGAAAACGAGCAATGTGCCTCCTTCAACCCACGAGGGTAAAACTATCAACACAGCTGCACGTCGGACCAACTCACTTGAGTAATACTTCCACTGACACTACGAGTACCAGAGGGCCAGAGGACTGGCCACGCCCACTGGGGCAGGTACTTATAACAATTAGTGCAAAACTTGGAAACCGATGTACGCAGCAAGTCATGCCACTGAGGAAGGGAACTTATGTTCCTGAAACGCGTCTGGTTTGGACTTTTAAATTGTGACAGAAGTTTTCATTTCCTGTTTTCCTGCATGCTGCTTTGAATAAAAGAATCACGGATATCACGTACCTGTGGCTTTCCTCTAAAGGGCTCCTTTGATGTGTGAATATGAAGCGGCTGTTGTCCGGTCGCGAGGAGAGCTCACCGCGCCAATAGCGGGCCCGGGATGGTGTTACATAACGTCATCTTATGCACGGGAGGCGGTGTTGTGGACAATGCAGCTACGAGACGCAGAAAACGAGCAATGTGCCTCCTTCAACCCACGAGGGTAAAACTATCAACACAGCTGCACGTCGGACCAACTCACTTGAGTAATACTTCCACTGACACTACGAGTACCAGAGGGCCAGAGGACTGGCCACGCCCACTGGGGCAGGTACTTATAACAATTAGTGCAAAACTTGGAAACCGATGTACGCAGCAAGTCATGCCACTGAGGAAGGGAACTTATGTTCCTGAAACGCGTCTGGTTTGGACTTTTAAATTGTGACGGAAGTTTTCATTTCCTGTTTTCCTGCATGCTGCTTTGAATAAAAGAATCACGGATATCACGTACCTGTGGCTTTCCTCTAAAGGGCTCCTTTGATGTGTGAATATGAAGCGGCTGTTGTCCGGTCACGAGGAGAGCTCACCGCGCCAATAGCGGGCCCGGGATGGTGTTACATAACGTCATCTTATGCACGGGAGGCGGTGTTGTGGACAATGCAGCTACGAGACGCAGAAAACGAGCAATGTGCCTCCTTCAACCCACGAGGGTAAAACTATCAACACAGCTGCACGTCGGACCAACTCACTTGAGTAATACTTCCACTGACACTACGAGTACCAGAGGGCCAGAGGACTGGCCACGCCCACTGGGGCAGGTACTTATAACAATTAGTGCAAAACTTGGAAACCGATGTACGCAGCAAGTCATGCCACTGAGGAAGGGAACTTATGTTCCTGAAACGCGTCTGGTTTGGACTTTTAAATTGTGACGGAAGTTTTCATTTCCTGTTTTCCTGCATGCTGCTTTGAATAAAAGAATCACGGATATCACGTACCTGTGGCTTTCCTCTAAAGGGCTCCTTTGATGTGTGAATATGAAGCGGCTGTTGTCCGGTCGCGAGGAGAGCTCACCGCGCCAATAGCGGGCCCGGGATGGTGTTACATAACGTCATCTTATGCACGGGAGGCGGTGTTGTGGACAATGCAGCTACGAGACGCAGAAAATGAGCAATGTGCCTCCTTCAACCCACGAGGGTAAAACTATCAACACAGCTGCACGTCGGACCAACTCACTTGAGTAATACTTCCACTGAC
Organism: Lissotriton helveticus; assembly: GCF_964261635.1. Taxonomy (NCBI): domain Eukaryota; kingdom Metazoa; phylum Chordata; class Amphibia; order Caudata; family Salamandridae; genus Lissotriton; species Lissotriton helveticus. Next base: position 1,932,416,702 of record NC_136061.1, read on the forward strand.
ACTACGAGTACCAGAGGGCCAGAGGACTGGCCACGCCCACTGGGGCAGGTACTTATAACAATTAGTGCAAAACTTGGAAACCGATGTACGCAGCAAGTCATGCCACTGAGGAAGGGAACTTATGTTCCTGAAACGCGTCTGGTTTGGACTTTTAAATTGTGACGGAAGTTTTCATTTCCTGTTTTCCTGCATGCTGCTTTGAATAAAAGAATCACGGATATCACGTACCTGTGGCTTTCCTCTAAAGGGCTCCTTTGATGTGTGAATATGAAGCGGCTGTTGTCCGGTCGCGAGGAGAGCTCACCGCGCCAATAGCGGGCCCGGGATGGTGTTACATAACGTCATCTTATGCACGGGAGGCGGTGTTGTGGACAATGCAGCTACGAGACGCAGAAAACGAGCAATGTGCCTCCTTCAACCCACGAGGGTAAAACTATCAACACAGCTGCACGTCGGACCAACTCACTTGAGTAATACTTCCACTGACACTACGAGTACCAGAGGGCCAGAGGACTGGCCACGCCCACTGGGGCAGGTACTTATAACAATTAGTGCAAAACTTGGAAACCGATGTACGCAGCAAGTCATGCCACTGAGGAAGAGAACTTATGTTCCTGAAACGCGTCTGGTTTGGACTTTTAAATTGTGACGGAAGTTTTCATTTCCTGTTTTCCTGCATGCTGCTTTGAATAAAAGAATCACGGATATCACGTACCTGTGGCTTTCCTCTAAAGGGCTCCTTTGATGTGTGAATATATATATATATATATATATATATATATATAAGGGTAAAGGTTAAAAAATATATGTGGATAGGTTCTTGAGGAAGGGTAAAGGTGGGGCAAAAATAACAGGGGCAGCTATTACGGTACAGGTAGGCTGGGAGGTAGAAAAGTATAAGCACTGGCAAAGACAATAGGTCTAGCCTATGTGTGAACTATTGGGTGAAGGTGAGCAATGGGGGGGAGGGGCAGGTGATGCCTTCCCGTTACCCACCACCACCTGCCACTGATAGGTGGTGCAGGGCTGGTGCAGATCAGGACATGCCAGGCTTGCATTCGAGAGGCAGTGTCCTGTGATCTTTCTATTCGCTTTAGGAGGTGAGGACCTTAGATCAGTTTAACAATGTGTTCGCACAGGATCAGATTTCAGCGCTTCTGAACACTCAGGCATTTTATTGACTACTCTGTGTGTTGACAGTTTGTGTTTTCCTGTTTGTAACCAGCTGGTAGTCACCGTTTTAGCACACACTGATGATTCGGTCTCTATAAACTATAAAGTCTGCAATCCAGACACGAGCAAACAGCAATAAACAGAAGGCAGATAGCACTGGATTAGCAAAGTCAGCGAAACTCGAACCACAAGATGAGTCCCCACAGTGAAAGAAAGCTAAATAACAAAGGAACCCGCGCTAAAAAACAAAAACACAAAGAGAGTGAATAAGGAGGAGGAAAAGGGAGTGCCAATGGCCTGAAAAACATAAGCAACGACAATGCCAGACAGGCTGACTTTTATATAGTAAGAGATTTTTTTAAACTTGCTTCACTAGTACACAACACAAATACAGCATGGTGAGCAGCAGTGCAAGCTTCTCTAACACAGCCACCTTATTGATCTTGGACCTAACAGTGGTATTTGACACTATCTGCCACCAAAAGCTACTACAAAGACTCCATCATGGAGGGCTATGTAAAAATGGTCTGGACACGAAAGCTTCCTATATTGAAGACAGACCAAGCTTGGTGTGCCCAGCAGCTTTCACATCAGCCCCTCAGACCCAGCCTTGGGGCATCCCACAGGGGTCCGTCATACCTTCTCCATTAGTCAAAAGCTCCCTAACCCCTTTACCAGACCAGATTAGATACAATGTTACAATTATGCAGAATCTAGAAAGAAACTATTTAAAATCATTCTAAAATGTGTGGAAAGATCTGTCTACTAACAACGGGGGTGGGCGGGAGGAAAGGGACTGGCCCGCTAAATAGTGTTTATGTATCTGTAATATACTGTATGTGGGTTGGGGAGTGGGTGCTCATGTGCCTCTGGCTATTTTGTTTGTGTATGTTCAAAACTGTTAATAAAAACAATGTAAAAAAATGAATCACTCTAAAAATGATTGATCCAGAAGACCTCTACCAGTCAAGACTCGAATGCCGCCTCTGTACCTTAAATTCATGGTTGACGAGTAACCACTTGAAGCTCAACAACACAAAGACAGGGAACATGATCTTTGGATAACGGCACAAGCACCAGCTTACTGCCATATAACCCAATGGACTTGATGCCCGTCAAAATACATCAAGAATGGAAAGAAGCTTGGGTTACATTGCATTCAGACCTATCACTAAACGTACACATTAACAAGATCACAACGAGCACCTTCCATACAATGAAAACACTGCGATGCATCTTCTCAGACCTGTATGCCAACAATAGCTACAATCTGTCCAGACACTCAACATCTACAAACTCGACTATGCCAACAGCCTATACCTCTGCACCCCCATTTCCATCATACTCGAGGTACAGGGAATCAAAAACACAGCCACAAGATTCCTTCTCCACCTTCACCCAGAGAACTTATGAGACAGTCCTGCAAGCACTCCATTGGCTACCTGAAGCCAGGTGAGCAATGTTCAAGGCATTTTGCATCATCCGCCAAGCCTCCCAAGGACAAGGACCACTATACCTACCAATTAAATTCAAGCAATACAAACAAAATAGGACGCTGCACTTCAGGCTTGCACCTTGGAACATCAAACTACTTTACTGTATGCATAAGAAGCACCGCTTTTTCAGTACAAGCCATTAAGCTCTAGAACTCACTACAAAGCATCCAGGGGCAGTTACAATTCAGAATGGATGTGAAAGTATGGCTGTTTCAAAGATAACTACACCATACATTAACCCTGAGATTGAACCCAGAACAATAATTGTTAGTACAGTCTAAGGTCCACAGATATGCAACAGCCTGACCAGCACAGTCGGCTCGTGTTCACTAACATCTTTCTATGTCTTAAAATGATCGCCCCTCTTACACTTGTGTCAGACAGAACATTCATAGGTTGTGTCCATAAACCTACCATCAACCAGAACTGTACCAGTACACAACCAAAAACCAGGTCTGAGAAACTGAACCTGCATGCAATAACTGAATAGATGTGCCACATAACGCTTAAATTTAGTCCACCCTGTAGGTCCTAACGAACTACATATTGTGACCTCTTCTCGAAATTTCAGAATGACAATCATATAAGGGACCATTGTAACTAAGTCCATTCCACTAGATCTCCTGACCACCTCTCCCTCCAACCTATAGCTGTTCAGGACAATAAACATTAATAAAAATAGACAACCCTGTGTGATAACCAGCCTGGTGGACTGTAAGAATAAGAAATACCATGAAGGAAACTGCAGGGCCTCCCAAAACTGCCAGCTTACTGAAAACCATAACCTGTGTGGATATCTCTTGCATTTCTTCATGCATCACATTGCTAAGTTTCCATCCCATAACATAATAAACCCATCTGGGTGGTCCTCACGCACGTCATGGGAACATTTCCCACACAGGATCAAAACAAAGGCAACAGAATCAAACTAAACACCCCCACAGTGTTACATGCTACCCCTGTAGATAAATGCTTCAGCATCCCAAACAAGGGTAGTAAATGCTATATAAATGTTACAATTCAATAAAAGAACAGGTACAGTTTGTGTGGAAGCAGCAGTGGTGCAACATAGTGGCTGCATGGGCAGCAGGAGGGCACGCTTCCTTGTGCACACACAGAACAGGAACGGAATTTGCAGTAGTAGCAATACTTGTTTCTGTCACATACACAAACTTTACCAGATCAGTCGATAAGAGCACAAGCTTAGCGCAGAAAGAGAGATAAAGAGAGCAACCGAGAGCATGTTAATGTGTTTGTGAGAAAGATGTGTATATGAAATAGCTATATGATAGTATGATTATTTTCTGTGTGTCTATGTGTTGTTAGAAAGAGCAAAACACAATTAGTGATTGTTTTTGTGCATGAAGGTGTCCCTCCATGCACAAAATCAATCATTAAATAATGGCGTTTTGCTACTTCTATGTGTGCGGCACAATGCAGCACACATAGAGGTAGTAAATCACCATTATTGATTGTTTATGTGCAGGAAGGGGCGCCTTCTTTCACAAAGACAATCATTGCTGCAACGCAGGCACCCTTGCATTATGGTGCAAGGGTGTCTGTGTTGCCACTAGGCAACTATTTTATGCGCCAGCGCAAGGGAAAACACAGGGTTGTGCAGTATTCTTGTAAGTACGGTGCATCCTTGCATTTTGGAAATGGCACTGCGTAGCGCTGCAAAGTTTTCCACCACGGTGTGACATTTTGTTGTACATATGCCCCTCAGTTTTTGCCTGTCTTAATGGAGTCCGACAGGGCATGTATGTGTGTCGGATTTTAGTGGTCAGCTATGTAGGAAACTTACTATAAATGAAATGGGGCTGTCATTCTTTCATGAAGGGCATGGGTACACAACAAAAGAGCTAAAAAACCAGTGACCCTTTTCAACACCAACAGAAAAGTAAAGAAGTCAGCCTGTTCTCGCCCTATAAATCGCTACAAAATACATTGAAGTTTCTTAAAGGAGCCGAGTGTTCCAATGCAGAGATTGCATAGTAAATGTTATAAAAGTGCAAAGAGCAGTGCAAAATCAGAAGTATTTATTTCTTCATATAATACATTATTTGAAAGGCAACATAAATGGTGAAAAATCAATCACACTAGGGCAGCCGTCTTTGCAGGAAAGTGCTGAATGTTATGTGATGTGATGTACTGCCTTTGTCCCCTTCATGAAACAACACTGCACCACATTGCTCTCTAGTGGCTACACCTGGAGAACAAGACTCTAGAAATATATAGCATGGCAGGGGCCAAAGTAAAAGAAATGTACCTCACCACTTAGGTATGACGTGCTGTTAAATAGGCACTAATTAGAATAAGCATTGGCAAAGCCAATAGATCTGGTTGGAATGTGCTAATGCATATAAATAGCAACATGCACAGACGCACACAAACTATTTGTGCCGTGTCAATGTGTGACCTGCTGCATGGTGCTGCAAACTCGGGGAATACAAATAGGAACCATACAGAGGCACAGAAAAAGGTGGGATGAACATAGTTGAGTCTGTGCACATTTATGAATAGCTATATTCACATATGCTAGCATATTAAACCCAGACCTATTGACTTTGCCAATGCACTTTATTTTCTCAGTCAGGTACCATCAGCCCATCGGGTATATCCAGACATGGGTTTCGAGATGTCTGTGCTGCAGGTCTCGTCTCATACTGTACCTCGGCACGAGACTCAACGCTGAGATTGCTTCCAATCCTGTTCAAAGGGAACACAGCTTATCGGTTCAGACAGGACTGCTTCTATGAGAGCAACCCCAACGCTGATTCATATATGGCTGAGCTCTGTCTGGATTGGCAAAGTGAGCCAAAAGCGCGAGTAATTTGTTATGTTACGTTAATTTAATTTATATTGTGCACGAATCACCCTGGGAGGGGTATCTCGGCGCAGAATAGATCACAGGCAAAGGGAAACTACTGAATTAAAATAGCACTGTCTTAAGTAGGTTTTTTAAAATACAAGATGATTAGCATAGTTGAATGTGAAGTGGGAACTCATTCCCGTAGAGGGGGGCTTAGTAAGAAAAGGACCAGCCCCCTCTTCTAGACTTTCTGACTCCCGGGACAGTAAGCAACAACTTGTCGCTGGATCTTGACAGCCTGACTGGGTGATTGTAAGTGAGCTTTAAAGAAAGGTAACTTGCTCTTTTGCCCGTCAATGACTTATGTGTTAAACAACACATTTTAAAAATCATTCTTTTCCGAACAGGTAGCCAGTGTAAGGAACTCAAAAGGGGAGGGGAAGCAACCCTAGATGGAAGACTGCACATGGGACGGACTGCGGTGTTATGGACAATTTGTAGTTTAGATCCTCTCAGTGGTCGAGATTAATTCGAACATTCCATTATTGGATTGTTTTTCATTAGTTGCACTGGTGGTCGCTGCTCTTCTCCCTACCTTGCTGGCAGTTATTGTGGTGGTTGATGTCCCTGCTGGCAGCAGTTGTCACTGCTGTGGCTCGTGCAGTTGTGGTAGCAGTTGTTGCTGTTGCCCCTCCTGCTGTTAACATTGTGGTCAGTGCTCGTTTTGCTGCCTTCCTGGTCGCTAGTGTTTATGTTCCTGCAATGGTGACAGCCTCGGTGACTGCAGAGTTCCTGCTGTGGTCATTGTAGGTGTTGCTGCTGTTGTCCCTGACGAGGTAGCAGATGTGGTTTCAGTTGTGGTCTTTGCTGCGGTTACAGTTATGGTTGCTGCTATATTCCATGTTGTTGTGGCAGCTGTAGTCCCGGCTGTGTTGGCAGTTGTTGCTGCTGTGAGCCCTGTTGTGTTGGCAGTTGTTGCTGCTGAGAGCCCTGCTGTGCTGGCAGGTGTTGCTGCTGTGAACCCTGCTGTGCTGGCAGTTGTTGCTGCTGAGAGCCCTGCTGTAGTGGCAGTTGTTGCTGCTGAGAGCCCTGCTGCGCTGGCTGTTGTTGCTGCTGAGAGCCCTGCTGTGCTGGCAGTTTTGCTGCTGAGAGCCCTGCTGTACTGGCAGTTGTTGCTGCTGAGAGCCCTGCTGTGCTGGCAGTTGTTGCTGCTGAGAGCCCTGCTGTGCTGGCAGTTGTTGCTGCTGTGAGCCCTGCTGTGCTGGCAGTTTTGCTGCTGAGAGCCCTGCTGTACTGGCATTTGTTGCTGCTGAGAGCCCTGCTGTGCTGGCAGTTTTGCTGCTGTGAGCCCTGCTGTCCTGGCAGTTTTGCTGCTGAGAGCCCTGCTGTGCTGGCAGTTGTTGCTGCTGTGAGCCCTGCTGTGCTGGCAGTTTTTCTGCTGAGAGCCCTGCTGTGCTGGCAGTTTTGCTGTTGAGAGCCCTGCTGTACTGGCAGTTGTTGCTGCTGAAAGCCCAGCTGTGCTGGCAGTTGTTGCTGCTGAGAGCACTGCCATGGTAAAACAAGTTGGTGTTGCTTTTGGCTTTCTTCTCCCAGTGAAATACCGGAGGCCTATTTAACACAGGGTATCCAGGCTCTACAGGACCACTTAATCACACTGATATGTATTTGTATATCGAATCAATGGTACTTCATCTAGAGATCCACTGATACGTTTTCTTATTGATTTATTTTCATTGTGCATTCATACAAAACATTTCTATGTTCAGTGTTTTATCAAAACAAATTCCTATTCTTATAACTGTAATGTACAGGCACATCTATAGTCAATTCATTACAATGAAAAAGGTATAAAACACCTATCAAAGCACACAGTCACTCACACGAAAAGCGAAAACAGCTAGCACTCATAGGATCTCTTATTTGTCCAACCAATATATTGGCAAATTCCTCTTCTACAGCCTCCATTCTACAGTGTATCATCTGTGGTCATACAGATGTCCCTGCAGTAGCACAACGCAAAGGGGGCTCCCTGCAGAATTTGAAAAGTGGCCCCGATGCTTCCATATCTTAAAATTATCATAGGCTTTATGGTGAATGTGAGGTCCCCTCAGGGGGTAAGGCCTCCCTCTGTCACAGGGGCTTCAGGGGTCTGTGTTATACCTCTATTTCCCTGCCATGGTGACAACTGGTTCAATTCCTGTGCTTATAGCTGTGGTCCCTGCTATTCCCCCTTTCATGATTACAGCTGTGGTCACTGCTGTGGTCCTGTTATGCTTAAAGTTTTGTTGCAGCTGTGGTTGCTACTGTGATAGTGGATGTGGTTACACCTGTTGCTAATGGCGTGTTATCTGCAGTGGAAGAAGCTATTGCTGCTATTGCCAAAGCTGTGGTAGCAGTTCTGGTTGTTGCTATCGTCACTGCTTTTGTCCATGCTATGTTGGCAGGTGTTGCTTCTGTGGCAGATGATGTTGCTGCTATGGTGGTGGCGATTATGACAGCTATGGTGGCAGCTGTTGTTGCAGCTGTGGTGAAAGGTGTTGCAACTGCTGTGTTTCCTGTTGTGAGAGCTGTTGTTGCTATTGTCACAATGTGGTTAACACTGGGGTCACTGCGGGTGCCCTTGTCTTGCTGGCAGCTGTTCTTGCTGCTGTTGTCCATAGTATGGTGTTGGCTATGGTCATTGCTGTTGTTACAGCATCGGTTGGTGCTATGGTCCCTTCTGTGTTGGCAGCTGCTATAGTGTCTGCTGTGGGTACAGTTGTGTTTGCTGCTGCATGTCCTGCTGTTGTGGCTTTTGCTGTTCCTGCAGTGCTGGCAGCTGTGGTGTTTACTGCTGTTGCAGTTACTGTTGTCCTTGCCATTTTATCACTTGTATTCACTGCTGTGATGGGACCTATTATGACTGCTGTGGTCCTGCTGTGCATTTAACTGTTGTTGCTGCATTTATTGCTGCTGTCGTAGTAGCATTGGTTGCATATAGTTGAAACTATTGGGCTGCTGTTGTTGATGTCATTGTAGTAGCCGTGGTTACAGCTCTGGTCACTACTTGGGTCCCTGCCACGATGCCAGCTTTGGTCACTCCTTTGGTCCATGCGGTCATTACAACGGTGGTGACTACTGTGATTTCTGCTCGCATTACAGCAGTAGTCACTGTTGTGGCTCTAACTGGGCTTGCAATTGTTGTATCTTCTCTGGTAGGGTTGTGGCACTTGTTATTGTGTCAGCTTTTTTCATTGCTGTTGTACCTGATGTTGTGGCTTGTTCTTGCTATTAGCCCTACTACGGTTAAAACTGTGAACACACAAATGGTGACAAGAGGAATGCTGGCAATAAGTAACCACTGGCAATCCTTCAGGGTAGTGTCCCAGGTCATCTTTCCTTTGCTCACTATGCCGCCTCAGTTTTAACCCAGACATATGTAATTCGGTCTTGACCCTGCTCCACAGGGAACAGTCCAGCCCGAACTGTCAGGCGGGCATTTGCATAAGGAGGGCCTTTATCTAGAGTGGCATGGTGAGTGAAAAATTATGGACTGAAATGCGGCCCGAGCGATTGCCAGCGGCTGAGGTTAATTCAGGTATTCCATCTATCACTTTGTTGTTGTGGTTACAACTGTGGTCACTCCTGTTGTCTCTGTGTTGCCAGCAACTGTTGTTATTCCTGTTGTCCCTGCCATGGTGTCTGCTGAAAATAGTGTTGTGGTCCCTGGTGTTGCAGCTGCTGTTGCCACTGTGGGCCTTGCTGTGGTTGTAGTTGTGTTGGCTGCTGTAGTACCTGCTGTGGATGCATGCTGGGCATGAGTTCTGGGGAGAAACCTAAAGCTGACTCTAGCCAGACGTTAAAAAAAAACTTAGCCAAATGGCTGAAAAAATCCGCCCAGAGAGATAAAGTCTCAATAGACAAAAGGCCAGAAGAGACGTTAAATTCGGTCTAGCAGCAGCCTTTGGAGAGAAAGTGTAGCAGGTAGGTAAAGACCCAAAGGCGCATCCAGACAGAGTATTTCAAGTCTTCTGTTTGCACACAGACCCTGTGTGGTCTCCAGCCTCACCCAGTGCTGACGTTCTAATGTCTTACCTCGAGGTCTTTCCCAGTTTGAGGAACTTTGAGTGTTAAGGGTGTTTACTGACTCAGCAGTCTTTTGCCACGTTTTCATTCCAGGCAGTAATCCCCCACCCAGCCGCCTCCCTGCTTCGCTTATTGCTCTGGATAGCGGTATGTCTAAAAACGGACTTAGAATAATAATTTTAATCTACTACTTAGACCTCCTGCGCGTCGTGTGTTGTTCTATGTATGGGGGAGCGGATTCAATGCTGCTCTCGAGCCGCCCCAGCCCCCTTTAAACCCCTGTTCATGCCTCTCTAATCTACTCGTCTTTTGAAACTAACAAATGCAGTCTGAGGCAGAGTGTTTATTGCTTTTAGGGATGAGAATGTGCACATCATATCAACCCTACCCGAGTTAGCACTGCTCACATGTTTCAGTGTTTACACATGCCATGGTTTTGATCCCCTAAACTAAAGACTGTCTTTATTCAGCCTGTATCCTTCTGGAGAAGAGGTGCCCAGAACTGGGGAGAGCATTCCAGATGTGAATGCAAACACTGCTCCAGACGTGGCCTACTGAGCGTGATACAGGACTCCTCCAGATGTGGTCTCCAGAGTTCTGTACAATACATCGGATGTGACTTCTGTAGCTGAGTACTGCACTCCAGATGTTGCCTCTAAGGCTAGACACAGTACCCCAGACACGGCCTGCTGCCTGCTCCCTCTGTCACACCTCCACAGCCCAGCTGTGAAGATGTCATCTCCCCAACTGGACACAGTCTACAGATGCAGTCACCAGTGCTAGGTACAGTACTTCATGGGGACTTCCAAAGTGGATCCTTTACTTCCGACGTAACCTCCAGCTCTGGAAAATTACTCTTGAAGTGCCTTCTGGAGTTGGACACTGTGCCCCACCTGTGGCATCTATGGTTGAGTACAGTTCCTCAGATATAGCCCCTAGAGCTTGGCACAGTTCTTCACATGTGGCCTCCATGGATGGGCTTTGTACTCCAGATGTGGCGTTCCAACCTGGATACAACTCTCCAGATAGGGCCTCCAGGGTAGGGCATAGTTCTCCAGATGTGGTCTATCGGGCTTTGCGTAGTACTCCAAATGTCGATTCACTATTGAGGCGCTCATTGGTAACAAAGGCACCTTTTTCTGTTGTGTGCACATCCTCCCTTGCCTCACAGCACTCCTCTTGCATTCTCCACATCATTGCCACTTTAATTCCCTGCTTTGCGGTCATCTAATGTAATACCCAAATAGCCAGATGTACGAAGGGATTTTGCAGTCACCAAAGGCTCTGAGGTGCAAAACTGGAGCCTCTGCAATAGCAAAATGACCTTTTTGTATGTAAAACACCCAAATTGCAATTCAGTAATATGTTACTGAATCGCAATTTAGGTTTGCGAATGCATAGCGAATTGCTATTTGGAAGGGGCGTGCTTAGGGTATCCCTTCCAAACTGCGATTCAAACGGAATCCATTAATGTTTTGCAACTGAAATCCGGTTGCAGAAGATTAAGATTTTACTGAATACATAATGGTGATGGTAGCCCATTGGCAAACCGGAAAGGGGTCCCCAAAAGACCCTTTCCCTTTGTAAATGACAAAAAAATTTTTACTAGCAGACAGTGGTGCTAAGGCCCTTTGCCTAGTCTTTAAAAAAAATGTAAAAGATTGGGCAGGGATGGTGAGCGGTTGGGGTCAGCAGACCGCCATGTCTGTGATTTCTTTTAATTAAAACTATCTTTTTATTTTTTGAAACACAGCTTGTTTTTCTTAAAGGAAAACTGGAATGCCTTTCAATAAAAAAATGAAACATTTACCTTTAATTTTTAAACGAGAAGCAATGCCTGCTCTTTTTTTTTTATTAACATTCTCATTTACGAATGGCTTACCGAGGTGGTAAAATATTGTTATGCAACTGTAATTCGGTTTCAAAATATTAATATAAACCACTGTGATTCAGTCAATGGAAGGGATGCACTAAACACACCCCTTCCAAATACCAAATCAGTATTTGGTCGCAAACCCAGATTATGATTTGGTAACGTACGGCTGAAACGCATTTTATGTTTAATACATCAGAAAATGCCTTTTTGCAGTAACAAACGGCCCATTCACATAATCAAGCCCTTTGCAACAGCACAGGACCATCTTCATCTTACATCTGGCCCATAGGCCTGTTCACAACATACCATTAGATTTGCTAAAAGTGGATGTGCAAATTTTAACCACTGTTCGTGAATCCAGTGTTTGCACATCTGGCCTCATATACTTAGTAAAAAAAAAAAAGAGGTGTTTTAAGGCTTACGCATACCTGACAACTTAAAGAACAATCTCACAGTGTGAGAAGGGAGCGGGCCTCCTGCCGAGAAGTACCCAGGAGGCACTTTTGAACCCCATCCCAAACCCACCCTCCCTAATAAATAAATGAAAAGCTTGCTGAGGCTGGTGTGGATGTCCTGGGGTGTTTTCACACCCCTTAATGGACGTGGGCAGTTCAAAGGCTCGTAAAACGAGCTGGAAAACCACTACTTACATTGGTTTTTTTTTTATCGTTTTCCTTGCCACAGTGTGATATCCTCTCCTCACTGGGTGACCATGTGATGGGAGCCGCTATCGTGTGTCACACTGTAGCACCGTGTGAGTTGGCAGGTATGTTAACAGAACAAACTGTCATTTGAGATGGTTTGAAGGTGAAGCGGGTGTTGATTGCAGACATTTTGCGGTAAAACAGGGAACGATTTTGCTCTCAAGCGTGAGCCTCTGAGGGGGGCAGCCCCCGCCCCCTCCTCCCCCCTAACTTCTGTAGTACCCCGCACGCCTCATTCGAGGGGCTGTGTGACATGCACACTTAAGGCGGGCCGCCGTGGCAGAGGGAGGAGAGGACACAGACTGCATCTGGCCTGTCCTTCCTACATACCAACCTCTCTCCTACCCACATCACACCCTCTCTCACCACCTCCCACGAACACCCGACGCCTCGCTTTGAAATGAGGGAAAGCGTGAATGTGGCTGCTGTGTACTGAGACCCCCTCCCCCCACCTCCCAGGAGAGGGCGCTGTTTGCACAGCTGACGGGTTGACAATGAGAGGAGTGGGGGTTGAGGTCAAACACAAAGGTCCCAACATATAACAGTACATATGCACGCGTCAGTACAACTCCGGGCTCTGTCCTGAGACATGAAATACACGGGGAGGGGGCTTGTACTACTCAGTCAATCGCTCATGCACGGGGTGGAGGTACGCTGTGCCCCTGAAGGGATCCCTTCTACCGGTATCCCATGATAGCAGGGATGTATACAGTATGGTATTATCACTGTAGCGCCGCCTCTTGTACCAGGGAGGCGCTACACCCTCGGCGCTCACTGGGGAGGACCCGTACTGAGCCTCTACTCACTCACCGAGAAGTCACGGCGACTCACTCACAGGCGAGGGACAGGCGGTGCAGGCTGCGTCCTGTCCTACACCCACTGGCGCATGGGGCCTTCACTGCACCCCATGCCACCCACGAAGCCTGCATAGTGCACTGCACTCTTGGCCACACCCTGGGGGGTCCGGGTGCTGCTGAGTGGAGTCAAGTTTAAACGGGGAACTCGGGGTCACCTCAGGAAAGTGGAAAATTAGACGCCTGTAGACGGCAACGCAACTTGTCTGTTTGACAAAACCCCTCAAAAAGGGCAGAGACCAGCAAGGTATATATTTAAAAAGAAAGTGAAAAGGATGCCAGACTCCTTTTAAAACACCTCAGAATATGAGGATCCGTGTTGAGGAATCCCCGCACGAGCACGTGAAGGATATTACCTCATACTTCACAAATGTGGAGCAGGGCATCATGGGAGGCTTCTCTTTCACTGGCTCTGATCCAACGCTCAAATGTATCTTGGGTGGTCTCAATGTTTAAAAAAAAACATAAACTGTCAGGGGATCCTTTTCGAGGAAGGGGAATATATTCTACACTTATGTGTTTGTGGAGGGTCAGTGTCGTAATTTTCACAGTGGTCACTCAGGTTCAAAGGCCATTAGTCAACGGAATCAGCAGGTTACTCTGTACAGACTCAGGCCCTGCAGGGCCTGGAGCCTGCCTGCACCTGAAGGAACCAGCTGGTGGGGTCAGAGCACTCTTGCCGTGTCTTGGTGTGTAATCTTAAACCCAACTCTGGGATGGCCACGACAGTACCAGCTCATAGAAATATCACGTGTCACCCAGGTGCAACAAGAAGCCTCACTCGCAGAAGCCCCATAACCATCCTCACCCACAGATGTGCTCAGTGGTGCTCCATCTTGAGTAGGCTAAGCAGAAGCAGGTGACAACCACTCCACTGTGCAAGAAGGTGGATTCATCTATTTCTCAGGAGCCAAGGGACAGGCCCCAGGCGACCTGCTTGTATTCTGTAAGCTGGTGGATGGTTGCCTTGGCGGCTAGAAGGATGCCAGCACTAACCTGAGAGGCCAGCAATGACAATTCACTGGCACCTTAGGCTCCTCCAAAACGCACATAAGTGAGCCTAACTGCTAGCCTTTCACTTCTCCTGCAGAGTCAAGATGTCATCCCTCCAAGGAAGTGAGATTGGGGCTCGCTGCCAGGTAGAAGGTACTCCAAGATCCAGGACCTGTTGGGTTTCTTGGGAGCGTTCAGTCCCAGCGCCCCCAACCCTCGTCCTCATTGTGTAGGGACTAGTCTAACTCCAAACTGACTCCATAGTTACGAGCCCACTGCTGCTTCTAACTTTTTAAGACCGTAACTCGTGGAGAGCGGGTGGGTGGCATACAATTCTATGACAGGACAGGAGGCTCCAATTATGCTATCTCATTTCTTTATTAGAAACGCCCAGCAGCTAATAAAACAGTAAAAAACTACAGTACCCATGAACACCAGGGTAACAACCATAGAGACCATAGTATAGAAGGTCAGGTAGACAGTCTCTCTTCCTCTTTCTTTGCTGCTCCGCAGCCAGTTAAGTGCTTTTCTCCTATTACCTATTGCATTGCATTGTATTTATGTATATTGTGACTTACATGCTTTGTTTGCTTCGCGCTTAGCGTTGTGTGTTCACTCGCGACTTTCAAGCGCTGTGTTCTTTTGTTCTCGGCTCGTAATTGCCGTGTACTGTTCAATTGCCGCTTTGTCTGCGCCGGAGCTGGGAGCGTGTCTTCACCTCCTGTTGGACGGGGCGCTTTGTGCCTGCGTCTTTTCAGTTGTGGAGCGGGAGACCGGGGTGTTGGAGACTCGCGCGCGAGGTGCGCGAGCTCCATTTGCATTGTTGTGGGGCTGCCATTACCGCGCATGCGCAGCGGCTATTTCCGTGTTTACACGGCGTCGGAAGCTTGAAAAGGTCGTTTGATGCGCCATTGCCCACTGCCTCACAATTTTTTTACCCCAATTTACGCCTTTTGCACACTGACTGGCATTGGGCTGTATAAATAATCATAGGCTTTGCCTAGAGTGCATTCTTTTTAGGTCTCGCCTGTCAATGCGCATGCGCATTGAGCAGAGCGAGACTATGGTTGCTTAAACAAAGCTTACCTACACTGGCGATTCACTGGCGATTTGATGAAGTGAATGTGCACTTTTAACTCAATGCGCAAGCGCAATTAGTTAAAATGCGCGTGCACAGCATCAAATCATCAGCTTAGTGCCGCCAGCAGCTCTTCCCGCTCCGCCCCCTGCTGCATCAAAGGTTTGGCGCTGTGCCTCAGCCCAGCCATTCTCCTCCCCTAATTACCCCCTGCGGCATCAAAGGCTTTTTCACGGCCGGCCGGCCGTGCTTTCAGTTCACGGCCGGCCGGCCGTGTCTCCTTTTCTTTTTTTTTTTTCATTAATTGAATGTCTTCCAGCAAGCTCTCCTCATCCGTAGCTTTAGGTGTGATGACAGCATTTCCTTATAAGATTACTGCTCTCTTGGGAATATATGAGGGCAGGAAGCCTTCTGAATTCGGCTGATCATTATCAGAGAGTGTTTTGGTGAAAATACGGGACTTTTCTTATGCGTGCTGCTACAAAAAGAGCTCAGGTCTCCTTAGCTACGGGAAAGCTGTTTGGCTTACTTCTGCTCGCTCAGCCAGCAATTGTGCCATGTGGTGTGTTTTTAGCTTTACTAGCTCATTGGTGTGTACTGGCTTGCCACTTTGCTGGAATAAAGTACCGGCTATAACGCTGAATACGACTTTCTTTTAATTAGTTCACCAGTTTGCTGCCAAGTGAATTTGAGAGTAATAGTGGCAATCATGTTTGAAACTGCATAACGTGAGCGGAATAAGCTTGCAAGCCGCAATCACCCCACATCCACCACATCCACCACCGCATCCACCAGCACATCCACCATCACCACCACATCCACCACCACATCCACCACCACCTCCACATCCACCATGACATCCACCGCCGCCACATCCACCACCACCACATGCACCACCACCACATCCACCACATGCACCACCACCGCATCCACCACCGCGTCCACCACCACGTCCACCACCACATCCACATCCACCACCGCATCCACCACCACATCCACCACCACATCCACCGCCACATCCACCGCCACATCCACCGCCACATTCACCGCCACATCCACCGCCACATCCACCACCACCCCATCCACCACCACCACCCCATCCACCACCACCACCGCATCCACCACCACCATCGCATCCACCATCACCACATCCACCGCATCCACCACCACCACATCCACCATCACCACATCCACCATCACCACCACATCCACCACCACATCCACCATCCATCCACCACATCCACCATCCCATCCACCACCACCACCGCATCCACCACCGCCACATCCACCACCACATCCACCACCACCACCACATCCACCATCACCTCCACATCCACCGCCACATCCACCACCACATCCACCACACCCACCACCACCACATCCACCACACCCACCACCACCACATCCACCACACCCACCACCACTACATCCACCACTACCCCATCCACCACCACCACCGCATCCACCATCACCACCGCATCCACCATCACCACCGCATCCACCATCACCACATCCACCGCATCCACCATCACCACCACATCCACCATCACCACCACATCCACCTCCACATGCACATCCACCTCCACATCCACCACCACCACATGCACCACCACATGCACCACCGCATCCACCACCACATCCACCACCACATCCACCGCATCCACCACCACCACATCCACCACCACCACATCATCCACCACATCCACCACATCATCCACCACATCATCCACCACATCCACCACATCATCCACCACATCCACCACATCATCCACCACATCCACCACCACATCCACCACATCCAACACATCCACCACCACTTCCACCACCACCACATCCACCACCACATCCACCATCGCCCCGACATCCACCATGACATCCACCGCCACATCCACCACCACATCCACCGCCACATCCACCACCACATCCACCACCACCGCATCCACCACCACTGCATCCACCACCACATCCACCACCACATCCACCACCACATCCACCGCCACGTCCACCGCCACATCCACCGCATCCACCACATCCACCACCACATCCAACACATCCACCACCACATCCAAGACATCCACCACCACTTCCACCACCACCACATCCACCACCACCGCATCCACCACCACCACATCCACCACACCCACCACCATCACTTCCACCACATCACCCACCACCACATCCACCACCACATCCACCCCCATCACCACCACATCCACCATCACCACCACCACCACATCCACCACCACCATATCCCCCAGATCCACCACCACCACATCTATATGTGTGTGTGTGGCTATGTGTGTGTGTAGGTGCAAATGCATTGTTCTTGGATTTTCGTCACAATAAAATACACTGAACATAATCTTCACAAAAGTTATTTACAAACGTTTAAGGTTTGCCATTATAAATTACAATAACATTTATTTAAGTAATAATTATTTACAAAATTAAAAGCCATTGTTATTTGTAATATCAATACATCTAAGTCACGTAAATACAACACACATTGCATTACAAATGCTATAGGTGTCACATTTGCGAAAGTTAAAACTATTGACATTGTACCTGACAAAGGTATTAATTTTGCTATTTTTAAAACCAACACATAAATAAAAAAAGTCAAACTTTCCTAATGCGAGACCTATTGCATTTCCAATGCTTGTTTGGTTTAGCAGCCAGCCTCCCTCCACTTTAAAAATATATTTTTTTCTGTGTGCAGGTTTTGCCTGTGCTGCTGGCTTGCTGTTGGGTTTTTAGACACTCCCCCTGCATTGTGCCTTTGGCCACAGTTATTTACAGTCATCAGGTGGGCTAATACTTTTACACACTGTGTGACCATGGAGGAGTATTATGATGACGATGAATACTATGATGACAAGGACGCCTCTGGCTCTTTGGAGCATGACTTAGTTGAGGCCTTGGATCAGGGTGTGCAACACTCCGTGAACAAAGCACTTGTGCGTGCCATTAACCCCTTAAAGCGCCAATTGACTCAGTATGCGCAGCAGCAGGGCTGGTTGCCTGCCTCCCGTAAGTCCTCTAAGTCCCCTGTTAATCCGCATAAATCTGATTTTCAGAAATTAGCCAAAAGTTTGGCCTCAGGCAAATCCAAGTCCACCATCGGTGCTGCTTCAACAGCCCCTCCTCCTACTGATACCGACGATACGCAGTCTTCTACTTCCTCTGATCATGATGATCCTTCCCCCCGGGAAGAAGGTGTGTAAGGAACATTTCGTGGATGCTCCTACCCATCCTCCTGTGCTAACGTTTGATCCTGCAGATATTATCCATCCTCATTCCACCTCCTGGCTTCCCTCCCCTGCGGTGACAGAGTATGTCCAGACGCACATCTGCCAACCTTTTGAAAAGGATGTTAGGGTGCGACTTCGGTCCGAATGCCCTAGGTCGGATCTTGCTGACCATTTAGCGGAAACTCCTGAGGTTGACCACACGATGGTCACCTATCTCAGGAAGTACGCCAAAGATCCGAAGAAGGGTCTGGACAGATCTTGGCGTTCCTGTCAAGACAAGGTGCTTGATTTATTGGGTCCTCTCACGAAAATTCTGGATCTTGGGTTCCTGGCAAAGGAATATGCGGCTCTTGTGGACCCGGATGAACTTATTGAATGGGCGGAAAGAGCTATTTGCCAGTTGGGTAATGCCAACTGAGCAATTTCATGTGAGAGACGCCGGTCTATACTTCTTAAACTGGATCCGAAGTTGGCAGAGCTCTCCTCCTCAGAATCTGGTCCTGCTGCTCAGGGTCTATTATTTGGCCAACCCTTTTTGAAGGAACTCACCAAATTTTGTGGCCACCTTCAGTGGCCTGGATTAGGCTCAGGCTACGCTGCGGCGAGCTTTTCATTCGGTTTTTGCCAAGGCCGGACGAAACAGGGGACGCTCGTTCGGCCGTGGCTCTCAGCAACCTTCCCAAAGGGGATACCAGTCCCAACGAGGCGGTGGTCAAGATGCCGGCTACCATTCCCGATCAAATTTCTACCCCTCTCGCAAAGGGAGAGGACAGTATAGGAAAGGACGTTCCGGAGGAAACCAAGGTGGCTACCAGGATTCCAACACTTCAGGTGAGCCTGATTCCTGCTTGCGATGTGGTTCTGGGGGGCAGGATACAATATTTTCTAAACAATTGGCATCTAATCTCCAACGATGCTTGGGTGCTGGAAACTGTTCAAGGTTACAGAATCGAGTTTTACCAGCCCCAACATAAGACCCACCCTGCCATGCCTCTGTGCTTCTCCATTCAAGATCAGGAGTTCATTTCGGCGGACATAAACTCACTCCTCAAAAAGGGGGCAATAATTCCGACCGCCCGTCATCCCAGGGGTTCGTCAGCACAGTGTTTCTTGTCGAGAAGAAAGGGGGCGGATCCCGCCTAGTTCTCAATCTGAAGGACTTCAACGGAGGGGTCGTTTACAGGCATTTCAAGATGGAGGGTATCCATCTGTTGCGCGACCTTCTTCAAGAGGGTGATTGGATGGTTCGTCTAGATCTCAAAGACGCGTACTTGTCGATTCCCATCTACGGTCCTCATCGGCGGTTCCTACAATTCCATTGTCAGGGGTCTTGGTTTGAGTACAAGGTTCTCCCGTTCGGCCTCTCGTCAGCACCCTGGTGCTTCACGAAACTTCTGAGGCCTGTCGTGGAATGCTTGCGCGCTCAGGGTGTTCGCCTAATTATTTACTTGGACGACATTCTGCTCATGGCAGATTGCCCTCTCAAACTCTTGACTCATCTGGAATGGTCTATCGACCTCTTGCAGTCTCTGGGGTTTCTGGTGAACATTCAGAAATCTGTCTTGACTTCATCGCAAATGATAGAATTTCTGGGCTTCACGGTCAATTCACTTTCGTGTCTACTTCTCTTGCCCAATCAGGAGATCCGGTACATCAAGAGGGAGTTGACTTCGGTTATTTCCAAACAGACTGTGTCATTGAGATCGTTAGCACGAGTTGTAGGTCTGTTGGCGTCCTCCATTCAGGCGATCTTCCCGGGTCCCCTGCATTACAGGGCCTTTCAGCGTTTGAAGATTTGTCATCTCCAAAAAGGCCTTCGCTATTCCGATCCGATTCCTCTGTCAGAGGAAGCGAGGTGGGAGATGCAATGGTGGTTAGACCACATGGATGCCTGGAATGGACGAGCCCTGTTTGGTGCATCGCCGGAAATAGTGATAGAATCCGATGCCAGCCTGTGGGGTTGGGGAGCCCGGTGCGGTCCTGTCTCGACGGGAGGTCGATGGTCTCCCCAGGAGTTGTCTCTCCATATCAATTGCCTAGAACTCCTGGCAGGGTCGTTTGCGATCCGTTGTTTCTCCCCTCTTCAGTCCAATTGCTGCATTCTTCTCCGCATGGACAACATTTCGGCAGTTCGCTATGTCAACAAGTTGGGCGGAACGAGGTACAAGATTTTGGCGAAGATAGCCAAAGATTTTTGGCATTTTTGTCTGCAAAAAAAAGATCACTGTTATTGCAGAATATCTTCCCGGCCGCAACAATTAGATTGCGGATTAGAATTCGCGTCATCTTCGGGACTTCAGCGATTGGAGGCTTCATCCTCGCGTTTTCCGTTCTCTCCTTCGGATCTGGGGCCAGTGTCAGATCGACCTGTTCGCCTCTCGCCTCAACACCCAGCTTCCGCTGTTCTTCAGTTGGAGGCCGGATCCGGAAGCCCTGGCCACGGATGCTTTTCTGCTCACTGCTCACTTTGCCACTGGATTCAAGCAAGCCTGGCTGAAGACAGCTGAAATGCCAGAAACCGGTCTTAGGAAGCTTGTTTCCAGTCCAGGGAAGGCATGGCTTGGCAGTTCGGGCTGGACTGTTCCCATGAGGCACAGGGTCAGACTGATTTGCATATGGCCATGTCTGAACTGGGGTGGCAGAGTGGGCTAAAGAACGGTGATGGATTAAACCCAGATCTGTTGACTGGGTGTGAGTCTTTGATTGGTTCAGATGCTCCGTCCATCACCACCCCCTTTTGTACCTCTTTGTTCGCCATAAGTTGGCAGGGTATGCTCAGACGTGAGTCCCTTGCTCACTTTGCCACTGGATTCAAGCAAGCCTGGCTGAAGATGGCTGAAATGCTAGAAACCGGTCTTAGGAAGCTTGTTTCCAGTCCAGGGAAGGCATGGCTTGGCAGTTCGGGCTGGACTCTTCCCATGAGGCACAGGGTCAGACTGATTTGCAGTTTCAGTTGTCTGAACTGGGGTGGCAGAGTGGGCTAAAGAATGGTGATGGATTAAACCCAGATCTGTTGACTGGGTGTGAGTGTTTGATTGGTTCAGATGATCCGTCCATCACCACCCCCTTTTGTACCTTTCTGCAGACTTGGCCATCAGGTCTATGCTATGCCTTTCCCCCGTTTATGATGATTCCCAGAGTCTTGGCGTGCACGAAACGTTATCGGTCAGAATTGATTCTGATTGCTCCTCTGTGGAGGGCTCAAGCGTGGTTCCCAGTTCTCCTGGAGTTGTGTTGTGCAGTGCCGCTCCTTCTTCCCCAGAAGTAGAATCTCTTGCTGGATCCTCTCGGCGATCCGCATCCCCTGATTGTTTCAGGCAATCTTCATCTGCTGGCATGGCGAATTTCGGGGATCGTTGGACGGTCCCGGGCCTTTCTAGCGATGCTTCCAGATTTATCAGCGAAGCCTGGTCGCACAATACCCACAAGCGATGGTGTGAGTGGTGTTTAACGGGAAGTTGATCCCGCTTCGGGGGATGTCTCCATGATCATTAATTTTTTGGCTTCTCTTGCTTCCTCCGGGTTGGCCTATCGGACTGTCAACAATTTCCGTTCCGCCATTTCGGTGGGCCATATTCATATTGCTGGTAAGCCTGCGGGTGAACATCCTCTTATTGCCAAGTTGCTGAAGGGTATCCGTCTGGCGAAACCTCCATGTCCTAAGTATGTCGCTTTATGGGATATTTCCGTTGGGTTACAATTTTTAGAGGCTTGGCCTCCTAATTTGTTGTTATCTCGTAAGCAGCTGTCAGCCAAACTGACTATGTTGTTATGTCTAGTCTCCTGCAAACGGGTCTCTGATGTCCGCGCTTTGGATCTGGCAGGTCGCAGTTTTACACCAGAAGGTGTCACATTTCTCCTTTCCAGGCGTACCAAAACGAATATTACTTCGGTTACTTATCCTTCTTTTCCTTCTCATCCCAAACTTTGTGTTGTTCAATGTGTCAAGGAAAATTAAGTAAGTACTGCTACTTTACGTTCAGATATGCAAGGACAATTGTTGATTGCTTTGCAGAAGCCTTTTCGCCCTGTTACCCCAGCTACTTTAGCTCGCTGGGTTAGATGGCTCATGTCAGAGGCTGGCATTGATGTTTCCATTCTTCATGCACATTCTGCACGTGGGGCGATGGCTTCTAAAGCATTCATGATGGGTGTCACTTTGCTTGACATTATGAAGGCTGCGGATTGGTCTTCTGATTCAATGTTCAAAACGTTTTATTTCAAACCTATTGATCATATTACTTCTGTTGTGGTGGATCAGCTTTAAACAAGCATAATCGGAGCCTCCTGTCCTGTCATAGAATTCAGAATTTGCGAACATACGTGACAAGAATTTTCAATTCTATTAAGGACAAGGAGGCGAGGATTATCCCACCCGTTGTTTTGTTTTCTGCATATACTGCTACTATGAACATGTTTGATTATTTGCATATGGATTTCTTCAACTCCCTTGTTTTCTTCCCCCCCCCTTATTTCTACTTACACCATATGCACTGGATGTGTATTATGGCTCTATGTCTCTTTTCAGGTTCTGACCCGAAGTAGAGGTTTTCTGTTACACCTGGCTTCTCTCGCCTTTCGATGGTCTTCTGGTTCCAGTGTTCTATGTTTACCTGTATCTTCGTTCGATTGGGACTTCTGCTGCAGTCGATGACTTCTTTCCTGCTGTTCTGCGTTTTGGATTTCCTGTTTTACTCTGAACTGTTTTCTCACCAAAGAAAGAGGAAGAGAGACTGTCTACCTGACCTTTTATACTATGGTCTCTATGGTTGGTACCCAGGTGTTCATGGGTACTGTAGTTTTTTTTACTGTTTTATTAGCTGCTGGGCATTTCTAATAAAGAAATGAGATAGCATAATCCTCGCCTCCTTGTCCTT
Source organism: Lissotriton helveticus (assembly GCF_964261635.1). NCBI lineage: Eukaryota > Metazoa > Chordata > Amphibia > Caudata > Salamandridae > Lissotriton > Lissotriton helveticus. Next base: position 1,932,439,881 of record NC_136061.1, read on the forward strand.
AATAGAATTGAAAATTCTTGTCACGTATGTTCGCAAATTTTGAATTCCCAACCGCTGGGCCGCAGTGTCCAGGAAACGTGACCTGCAAGGCATACCTTAAAGTTTGTGACCTGTGTGGGCTGTACCACGAGCAGGAGCCCAGGAACCGGGGCCAGGAGCTCCTTGCACGGGCTGGGGAGAGGCACGTCCGCTCCGTTGAGAGGAGAGAAAAGACTGAAGAAGAACTGAATGCAGGATAGAAAGGCTCAGGAGCAGGAAGAGGCTGGCATAAGCCCAGGTGTCCATCTAATCACAGCGGTCCCCTCTACCACAAGCTCCGGTCACGTCACATCCGGCCCTGGCACGCACCTCCTCGCTCTGAAGGAAGAGGGAGCGCGAGCACCTGATGCGGCGCGAAGGTAGCTCGCGCGACAACACTGTGACGCCGACCTAGAGGGACTATACACACCTACACAACTCACAGACAGAAGGTGATGGTGGGCAAACCTACAAACAATCGTCAACTTGAATCTCGGTGCATAAGAGAAATAGTTGTACTGAAAATACCAAAAAAACCACAGAAGCTTAAAATAATAAAGGGTGGTGCGTGCTGAGTCAGTATCCCAGGAGCGCTGAAATCAGGCCCGATACAGACATCTTTGGATCCCATGGGGAGCGCGTGTCCAGTGGATAAACTGTAGGCACGGTCCATGTAAACACGCCCATGTGATCCACTTGAACACCTCGGCGATGCCAGGCGCTGGACCTTACACTGTTACCTGCGCTGAACCCTTCTCTCCATCATAACTAGCAGTGCGACGTTGAGAGCTCGTGGCCCCAAAGAGAGCCTCTCTCCAAAGGTTACATGAAAGCGAGCACACCAGTGGACAGTAGCAGAGAGCAGTGCTGGGGAGGAAGGGTGGAGTGTGGCTTCAATGCACACAACCAGTGCCACATGTGGCATGAGTAGGTGAGGATGCACACCACCAGTGCCACATATGGCATGGGCAGGTGAGGATGCACACCACCAGTGCCCCATGTGGCATGAGCAGGAGAGGATGCACATAACTAGTGCCACATGTGGCATGAGCAGAGGATGCACACCACCAGTGCCACATGTGGCATGAGTAGGTGAGGATGCACACCACCAGTGCCCCATGTGGCATGAGCAGGTGAGGATGCACACCACCAGTGCCCCATGTGGCATGAGTAGGTGAGGATGCACACCATCAGTGCAACATATGGCATGGGCAGGTGAGGATGCACACCACCAGTGTCACATGTGGCATGAGCAGGCGAAAATGCACACCACGAGTGCCACATGTGGCATTAGCAGGTGAGGTTGCACACCACCAGTGCCACATGTGGCATGAGCAGGAGAAAATGCACACCACCAGTGCCACATGTGGCATGAGCAGGAGAAAATGCACATCACCAGTATCACATGTGGCAGGGTCAGATAAGGATGCACACCACCAGTGACACATGTGGCATGAACAGGAGAGGATGCACACCACCAGTGTCATATGCTGCGGGGCAGGTGAGGATGCACACCACCAGTGCCACATGTGGCATGAGCAGGTGAGGATGCACACCACCAGTGCCACATTTGGTGGGGGCAGGTGAAGATGCACACCGCCAGTGCCACATGTGGTGGAGGGCAGGTGAAGGTGCACACGACCAGTGCCACGTGGCATGAGCAGGTGAGGATGCACATCACCAGTGCCACATGTGGCTTGAGCAGCTGAGAATGCACACCACCAGTGCCACATGTGGCTTGATCAGGTGAGGATGCACACCACCAGTGCCACATGTGGTGGGGGCAGGTGAGGATGCACACCACCAGTGCAACATGTGGTGGGGGCAGGTGAGGATGCACACCACCAGTGCCACATGTGGCATGAGCAGGTTAGGATGCACACCACCAGTGCCACATGTGGTGGGGGCAGGTGAGGATGCACACCACCAGTGCCACATGTGGCATGAGCAGGTGAGGGTGCACATCACCAGTGCCACATGTGGTTTGAGCAGGTGAGGATTCACACCGCCAGGGTCACATGTGGCATGAGTAGGTGAGGATGCACACCACCTGTGCCACATGTGACATGAGCAGGGGAGGATGCACACCACCAGTGCCACATGTGGCATGAGCAGGAGATGATGCACACCACCAGTGCCACATGTGGCATGAGCAGGTGAGGATGCACACCACCATTTCCACATGTGGCAGGGGTAGGTGAAGATGCACATCACCATTGCCACATGTGGCATGAGCAGGAGAGGGTGCATATCACCAGTGCCATATGTGGCGTGGACAGGTGAGGATGCACATCATCAGTGCCACATGTGGCATGAGCAGGAGAGGATGCACACCACCATTGACACATGTGGCAGGGGCAGATTAAGATGCACACCACCCGTGCCACATGTGGCGTGGGCAGGTGAGGATGCACACCACCAGTGCCACATGTGGCAGGGGCAGGTAAGGATGCGCATCACCAGTACCACATGTGGCATGAGTAGGTGAGGATGCACACCACCTGTGCCACATATGGCATGAGCAGGAGAGGATGCAAACCACCATTGCTACATGTGGCAGGGGCAGGTGAAGATGCACACCACCAATGCCACATGTGGCATGAGCAGGAGAGGATGCACACCACCAGTGCCGCATGTGGCAGGGGCAGGTGAGGATGCACACCACCAGAGCCACATGTGGCAGGGGCAGGTGAAGATGCACACCACCAGTGCCACATGTGGCAGGGGTCGGTGAAGATGCACACCACCATTGCCACATGAGGCATGAGCAGGAGAGGGTGCATACCACCAGTGCCACATGTGGCAGGGGCAGGTGAGGATGCACACCACCAGTGCCACATGTGGCAGGTGCAGGTGAGAATGCACATCACCAGTGCCACATGTGGCATGAGCAGGAGAGGGTGCACACCACCATTGCCACATGAGGCATGAGCAGGAGAGGGTGCACACCACCAGTGCTACATTTGGCAGGGGCAGGTGAGGATGCGCACCACCAGTGCCACATGTGGCAGGTGCAGGTGAGGATGCACATCACCAGTGCCACATGTGTCATGAGTAGGTGAGGAAGGATGCACACCACCATGGCCACATGTGGCATGAGCAGGACAGGGTGCACACCACCAGTACCATATGTGGCGTGGACAGGTGAGGATGCACATCACCATTGCCACATGTGGCATGAGCAGGAGAGGATGCACACCACTATTGCTACATGTGGCGTGGGCAGGTGATGATGCACACTACCAGTGCCACATGTGGCAGGAGAGGATGCACACCACTATTGCCACATGTGGCGTGGGCAGGTGATGATGCACACTACCAGTGCCACATGTGGCATCAGCTGGAGAGGATGCACACCACCATTGCCACATGTGGCGTGGGCAGGTGAGGATGCACACTACCAGTGCCACATGAGGCACGAGCAGGAGAGGATGCACCCCACCATTGCCTCATGTGGCAGGGGTCGGTGAAGATGCACACCACCAGTGCCACATGTGGCATGAGCAGGAGAGGGTGCACACCACCGGTGCCTCATGTGGCAGGGGTCGGTGAAGATGCACACCACCAGTGTCACATGTGGCATGAGCAGAAGAGGTGCACACCACCAGTACCATATGTGGCGTGGACAGGTGAGGATGCACATCACCATTGCCACATGTGGCATGAGCAGGAGAGGATGCACACCACTATTGCTACATGTGGCGTGGGCAGGTGATGATGCACACTACCAGTGCCACATGTGGCAGGAGAGGATGCACACCACTATTGCCACATGTGGCGTGGGCAGGTGATGATGCACACTACCAGTGCCACATGTGGCATCAGCTGGAGAGGATGCACACCACCATTGCCACATGTGGCGTGGGCAGGTGAGGATGCACACTACCAGTGCCACATGAGGCACGAGCAGGAGAGGATGCACCCCACCATTGCCTCATGTGGCAGGGGTCGGTGAAGATGCACACCACCAGTGCCACATGTGGCATGAGCAGGAGAGGGTGCACACCACCGGTGCCTCATGTGGCAGGGGTCGGTGAAGATGCACACCACCAGTGTCACATGTGGCATGAGCAGAAGAGGTGCACACCACCAGTGCCACATGTGGCAGGGGCAGATGAGGGCGTTGTTGAGTAATATGTCTCCACCTCCTTTAGCAAAGGTAATCACGTTGGATGCATGTTGCTCTCTGGGCCCTCAGAACCGTTTACAGAGACCTCGCACCATTCGGGGTTTCGGCTGCATTTTAGATGACTCCAAATATACATTATGAATATAAGAATAAGAGCGGCATTAAAACTCAGCGACTGCAGCAACAGCCAACATATGCATTAGAGTTCAGAGAGACCCTCGGGATGAGACAGACCTCACCCTGGCGGTGGGCAGCCTCACTCGCAGCCCCATCTCATACTTCAGTGCTCCAGTAACCGTCTCGCCCAACATAAGACACCCCAGTGCACCCCTTGATGGCCCTAACAGGCCTGGCCTATCTGCAGTGAGTAGCTACCTATCACAATGGCATTTTGTAATCCTACACATTGGATTGTTCACAAATACAGCTGATGCCACACCTGCGCAGCTCCCCTGAGAGGGCTGAGGCAACACTCTACCTGTCTATTAGAATGTCCCACAATGCAACCCTTCTCGAAACTGGACCCTCCCCTAGGCCAAGGCTGTGCATTTATAAGTATGGAATGGTGTGGTCTTCCAAAAACAAATAAGCATTGTCAAAGCCAACAGGTTTGGCCTGAATTTTTAGATCTGGCTAAAACAGTTTAGAACATTCTCTCTGACTACAATGCATTTAGGAGATTAAGAAATTTGTGTGTGATTATTCAACATAGTTTTGAGGTGTGAAATAGTCTGTCATGCGTTGCATGGTAGGCACCCCACAGTAGGTGGAATCATACACCAAACAGCCAATAGCATGATTTGAGAGAAGAAATACTCCTCTGGCAAAATCCCAAACCATTCTTTGTATATTTTAAGTATTGATAACACTAGGTCATGGACATGCAGTCAGCTACGCTGTCAAGCCAGATCTAGAATTGAACCCTGACCCGCTCTTGCAAACCCAGCAAGGCTAATGGCCAACTTAATGTCTTAGATATTCAATGATACGGCATAACAATTACAATAACTGAAATTGTGAAACAAACGGAAAGTCAACTGCTGTAAGGGCGCAAATAGCAACCAAGCCATATTTTACTAAGACTCACCGTACAGGTTATCTAGAAAACGACTACTGCTGATTGTTCAGTGTTCACAAAAATGGAAGTGAACTATGTATAACCTTTTTTCTTACAAATATAGTGCCATGCCATAATTATATGTTTAAACCCAAATAAGCCTCCAGAAAGCACGAGGAGTAACCCTCGAAACACAGGGCTGCCAAAAATCTTAAAGAGTATAACAAACTGCCTACCTTTTATCAATAAAACACCTCTGATTACTAAGAAAAGTCAACATTGATGCTGTGACTTGGATATATTACTGCACATTAAAAATACAACAAATCGAAAGTGGTGGCTGTTTAAACACATTCTCTTCAAAACAGGCCTTGATTACTAGTCAAACAGAGGATTCGCATTACACATGAGTGCTTCCTCCCGCCGACATATTAAACGTTGTGTTTGTAGGTATGGGCAGCTGTCTGCCTGATCTATAATTACTACTTTTTTAAATACATGGGGAGCACTTTGCTTCACTCAGAGCTGTATTTCTCTCTCACCTCACTCTACTGACTCTTTGATGCAGCATTCCTACTTCTATGGAGTTCTTGCATTACAATGCACGAGGGACTTTCTTACACCTCAAAAGTGCACTGAATTATCACAAACTGAGGTTCCATGAATTCTGAACCCGTGTTTCTTATGTCATGGTTCCGTTACGATTTTGGTAACAAGGAACCGTAACTGATGGGTTCATCAAGTACGAGTGTTTTTCGCCATGTTACATACGAAGACTCGCAGTGTATTTGAAGATTCTGCTCTGAACCATAGTTATCATTCTGTATAAGGCAGCCATTTTGTGGTTGCCCTCACATAGGCCGATGACTGCGGCTGAATGAGTCTTTAAGACTCGTGCCCTTTTGCTGGGGTTTGTGCTGACTTTTACATGACCCGAAGTGAACTGACCTCGTTGCCTGAAGCCGACCCTGCCGAGCCAGTTCTTGCCCGCTAGCTGATCAGGACTAAAATCAGAGCGCAGGGCATCGTAAAGGTTTACTAGACACAAATATGCCTTATCCTACTCTTACCTGTTTCTATTTCTTTCTTTATGGTCTATTTATGATATGGGTCGTGGCCTTTTTATTATGGGTTCGTTCGGCCTGTCTAAAGAAGAATGTTGAGTTTGTCCGATGATCTATCATGGGCCGAACAATTGAAAAGTGGGTTTTACCGTCATGCGATACTTTTTGTGTGGATACATGTGATTGGACAGTTGGTAAATGTTAGGTATTTGTCTGGAATGTGATTTTTGGCATAAAAGGAATGACTTGCTTTGTAAAATTGAGCAGTCTCCTGAGAACTCATACCGTGATGATTTCTAGGACTTCTGTTACTGGCTGCAGCCAATAAAATTCGATCTTTGACGTCACCACGAAGATTCCCGTGTCGCTGTACTAAATTCTAAGACAGGTGAACCCGAAGACTTTGGACGTGCCCCTGGTGCCGCCGGGTCTTAAATAACCCGGTTCTTCAACACTAAATTGACTGTTTGATGTATTATTCTGCTTTGTATGGAGTTCTTACATTGCAATGCATGAGGGACTGTTTTACACCTCAAAAGTGCACTGAATTATTACACACTACTATTTTATATCACATACGTGCATTGTTTACAGAAAAAATTATTTCTTGCTTTATTTCACTGCAGCAGGCTTTTTTTTAATCATGTGAGAGGCTCTGGCACACGCATACATACTTGTGTATACACATGCACACAAACTGCAGCGCCTTGAATTAAAATAAGCATTGACAAAGTCAATAGGCCTGGCTTTAATGTGGTAACAGCGAAATACATGCATGCACTTTCCATGCGTTAGCACAGTAAAGTCAAACCTATTGGCTTTACCAGTGCTTGTTACTGTGTATGAGAGGGTCTCAGTGGAGCATAAAACAGCTAACACAGGGCAGGGACACGCAAGGAGATAACCCACTGCGATACTTCACAGGTAGTTAGGCCTTTATTTTGTTGTTAGTGTGCAGTCCTCCCTTAGCCTTGGGGTTACCTTTGCATCACAGAAATCCTTTCATAAACAAATAAAGGTTGAGTGGGTAAGACACTGTGTGTGGTAGTGTTGCTGGGGCTGTCTGTTTAGCACAATTATCCTACTGTTCGTTCTTAATTGCTGTGCGCTTCACCTCACCATGCTTTGAAGGCCTCATGTTGGCGCTATAACACCACCTCAGGAAATAAAGGCACGTACCTATGCTGCAAGGTGCACCATCACAAGGGTATAGCTCCTTTCAGAACTGAGCAGTGGGCTTCCTTTGGTTGCACCAGCTAACCTATAGCAACCTGTCGATTGCAACTCCAGTATAAAGTCCTGGTGGAATTTACAGTTGCCCAAATGGTTTCTACAGGGCCCAGTTGGTATTGTGTACATTTTTTTGGACAGCTACGTGACCACAGAAAACATTTCAGTTGATTCTGTCACATAAGACCATCATATGTTGGTCTTCCGGAGTGTTTATTTAGTTCCTTTTTTTCACAGCTTCTCCTATAGATTCACCCAGTGCTTAATTTGTGCCAGTGGTCTATGGTGCTCAGCACCTGCACTTAATTGTCAACACCGACACTTATTGCTGTCTGCCACAGGGTGGCTCTGTTTGCCTGATTCACAGATTAGCACAACAACAGTTGTGTGTCATTTCAAAATACATTACAAATGACCAATGCCTTGAGTCCAAGCTATTCTTATGGCTTTGGGGCCTGGAACAGTCTGAATAGTCACTCTAGTAGGAGTGTGATTGTTAGAAGTTGTGTTGATGATACTGTTGTTGGCAGCACTGGCAGGGGCAAGGGGTAGTGTGAAATGCGGTAGCCTCCTGACGTGGGCCCTGGCACTTTTTGTTACACAAATTAAGCCCTGGATTCACCGGAACGCCAGCAGCTCGTTGAAGGTTTACCTTCAGCTTCAGACACAGCTCGAGAACGATGCGCAGTGGGTCTCAAACTTCAACTGCTCATTGGCTTCAGAGGCCAACAGGTCACCTGGTTGTTTATGAAATGACCCCCGTTGCCTCTCCCCTGATGTCTGCCCACGTGCAGCAACAAGCATTTGCAATGCAATGGGTCTCGCATTAGGAAAGTTTGAGCTATTGGTATTGTAAATGGCAAAGTTTTTATTTATGTTTTTTTTTTTTTAAATAGCTAAATTAATAGCTTTGTCATTTACAATGCCAATAGTTATAACTTTCGCAAATGTGATACCTATAGCATTTGTAATGCAATATGTTTTGTATTTACATGACTTAGATGGCATCCCAGAAGCGCAACCGCGCTACGCCGCCGGCCTGCGACCAGGAAGTCAGGCAGGCCGGGCGGGACAACCGGAAACAGGAAGTAGGAGGGCGGGAGCCTACCCCGCCTCCCACGGAAGAGCCGCGATTGTTTGGAGCACCGGAGCAGGCAGGAGCCTACCCTGCGCCCCGGTGCCGATGAAGGGAGGAAGAGTCCTGCTGCCGGTGAGTGGGTCTTCGCTTTGTTGCTGGCCTGCGAGGGCGGGGGGGCATGTGTGTGCGCGCGCGCGCGGCGGCGGGCTGTGTATGTGTGTGAGCGTGCGTGTGTGTATGTGTCTTGGAGTCTGTGTGTATGCGTGTGTGACTGTGGGGGAGGAGGAGGGGGTTGCCTGTCTGGGTGCCTGCGTGTCTGTGTAAGTGTAAGTGCGTGTGCGCGCGTGTGTGTGTCTGTGTGCATGCATGCGCGTTAGGCTGGGAGTATGGGAGGGAGGCGCAGGACGGAACGTGCGCGTTCGCGCACACGAATCCAGGAAGAAAAGCTCGTACACCCTCTTGTCCTCCTTCCCCCCAGACTGATCACTATACGTCTCCAGCTGGACACATGCATCCTTGCGGATGCATTGCCGGCGAGACCCAAAAAGGAGAAATCCATTATTTCTCTGAGTTTTGATATTTTATGAACAATAGCCCACAATCATTCGGATCTGCGTTAGGTGCACAGTACCCTTTATGGCACACCAAAAAACATTTAATAGTGTGAATAGTTATGCTTCATGAAATATCCTAAAAAAACATCTTCTCAAAAACATTGTTCACCAATAAATAGCTCTCTACAATGCCACGTCAAGAACAGCAAAAACTACAGAATAGCCCTAATTTTACTAAGTATTTCCAGGCTCAGTGCAATTCTCGTGACACTATCCCAGTAAGGAAATGTTTACATAAGATGCGTCATTACAGCACACCACCTTAGCAGCTCGTCTGTCCAGTACAGCCGCCAGGAACAGGGTGTGGCTACACTGGCTTCTCTGAGCCGGGGTAAAAAACTGGCTGTGCTAGCGAAATTTCAAGCAACAATATCTCCGCAGAAGATATGACAATCCTACACATCGGAACTAAAAGTAGTTGCTTCGTTTTAGAAAATCTGTCCTGATTACAAAACTTCGATCACAGAGCTAATACTGTGGTCAGAGAAAAAGAGGTCGTTCAGGTAAAATCTGTGGGGCGCTTTACTTGGGTGAAGAGGTCAACACAGTAATTCAGTTATTTCTAAATGTTGTAAAGCAGATATCTTTTTACCCAATGAAAGGTACTTAATTTACCAGACTAGGCAGGAACCAAGGCCATGCTGGAATTGAAGCTCGTGATCTGCAGATCACAGGAGATGTTTAAGCCACCCAGCCTACTGAAAATAACCGAGGTAAGTAAAACAAAGGAGCGACTACGCCACTGCTATCCGTACTGGTACAAGCTAATTAAAATTGCATGGTATGTTGCTAATCTCCTAAAAAGACCAAAGATACGCGTTAGTGATCAGGAAAGAACTGAAGGGTATGTATGTGTTGCAAAAGGCTACATTCCACTCTGGGCAACGCCGCAGATTATACATTTGAACATTTGTATTTACATGACTTAGATGGCATCCCAGAAGCGCAACCGCGCTACGCCGCCGGCCTGCGACCAGGAAGTCAGGCAGGCCGGGCGGGACAACCGGAAACAGGAAGTAGGAGGGCGGGAGCCTACCCCCCCTCCCACGGAAGAGCCGCGATTGTTTGGAGCACCGGAGCAGGCAGGAGCCTACCCTGCGCCCCGGTGCCGAAGAAGGGAGGAAGAATCCTGCTGCCCGTGAGTGGGGCTTCGCTTTGTTGCTGGCCTGCAAGGGCGGGGGGGCATGTGTGTGCGCGTGCGCTCGGTGGCGGGCTGTGTATGTGTGTGAGCGTGCGTGTGTGTATGTGTCTTGGAGTCTGTGTGTATGCGTGTGTGACTGTGGGGGAGGAGGAGGGGGTTGCCTGTCTGGGTGCCTGCGTGTCTGTGTCTGTGTAAGTGTAAGTGTAAGTGCGTGTGCGTGCGTGTGTGTGTGTCTGTGTGCATGCATGCGCGTTAGGCTGGGAGTATGGGAGGGCGGCGCAGGACGGAACGTGCGCGTTCGCGCACACGAATCCAGGAAGAAAAGCTCGTACACCCTCTTGTCCTCCTTCCCCCCAGACTGATCACTATACGTCTCCAGCTGGACACATGCATCCTTGCGGATGCATTGCCAGCGAGACCCAAAAAGGGGCTGGGCCAAAGGCCCTCTGTCTAGTCTAGTGGCTCAGGCCACGTGCGACGGTTTCCCAGTCTGTTGATGCTTTAAAGCGCCCAATCACTTCCTTGAGAATGGTTGGGTCGCTAATATGTGGTCCAGTTTAGATTCCTATATAAGTACGTTCTTCAATTTAAAGTATGCATTAAAAAAACGTATTACTCAATTGTTATACAATGTAGCCCCTTCATTGTTTGTATTATGTCTGTAATATAGTTTTTATATCTCACATATAATTATTAATGCCGGTATAGGTATTCTCTTTCATTATTCATGGTTGTTTACATTTTTATATTGTAATATTTACCTATACTTTTATGTTCGGTATTATTCTTTGCATTGTGTTTCTTAATGTTTATGAAAAATGTACCTATTAAAATATTTTGAACATGAGAATGGGTGGGTCGGATTCCTTAGCACACACCGCGCAAGGGATGCCGGTTCTGAATCTTTGGAGCCGTTCACGCCATATTCAACACTCAGCACTAATGATTTTAAAAGCAAATTCCTCAACGATCGGGTTGTCCCCTCGAGCTACACATTTCTTACCCCTTCTCCCCCTCCTCGCGACTTACAAGAAAATCTGATCCTCTGAGATAATGTGTTTTCAGCTTTAGCAAAATGGCTGTGAATAAACCCACTATGCGAGCCCATCCGAGGAAAAACACTGAGTTTTTGAGAATATTAATTCTGTCTGTTGGTTTTAGACACACGTCCTAAGGAAAATGTTTTCATAATAACTCAACTGCACTTGGCTAATGGCTCCCTGAACGGTGAGAGCTTGAGTCAATCGCTTTAGGATCCGGACCCTGCACAGAAACGAGTTAGATTTGGACAGCGCCGACTAGATCTAGAGGTCCCTGGAACCTTGGCAGCGTGCACCCATGGGTGCTAGTCTAGAACAAGGTGCCTTCAGCTGGCACCTGATTGTCGAATTAGAAGATATGCCACATGGTCTGACAAGGAGCCCTTTGGAAGCCATTGCTGGTCATGGCTGTCTGTAGGACACAATATCTTACATTTTTTAGAAGAAAGTTTAAAGAGGTACAGAGAGGAGGAATTTATTACTTCCTAGTTGAGGGTTGAGAGGATATCTGGAATTCCTGCTAAAAATGTACTTGGGACCAATACTCTTCTAAGATTCCAAAACCAGAGAAGGCACCTTGAAACTTAAAAGCCATATGTAGCCAGGGAAGAAATATTCTGGCTTCTGACACACAACCACTTTTTATCAGCTCACAAAAACAAGAGTTGAAGACTTCGGGTACGAGTATTTGAAGTTAAAAGGCCCCAGTAAAAGATGTTGGCGTGGTCTCATATCCAACTTACTCTCACCATCACAGTTGTATATTTCAGTGGCAATAAGTACATCGCTTGTAACAGTTTGTATAACTGGAAGAAGCAGCTACTTACAACAGCATTAATTTGGGAGAATAAAGTCATCTCTTTGTCAAAAAAGAGACTCTAAGTTTGGGATTTTTCAGATATGGTTATGTTTGATTACAGAGAAGAGCATGCTATATCTGTATTAAGATCATTCAGTCACTTAATGGAATGGTCTACGACCAGTGGGGGTAACATAAAATATAGTGCCACCTGCAAAATGTGTTGAAGGGCTTCTAAGAATCCCCTATCATCCACATCGGGCTGATTGAGGCCCCCTTAATGGGTCGGGGGCTCTCTGAATCAATCAATCAATCAATGCATTTATAGAGCGCGCTACTCACCCGTGGGGGTCTCAAGGCGCTGGTGGGGGTGGGAGGGGGTGCCGCTACTGCTCGAAGAGCCAGGTCTTGAGGCGTTTCCTGAAGGTGAGATGGTCTTGAGTCAGTCGTAGGTGTTTGGGGAGGGAGTTCCAGGTCTTCGCTGCCAGGTAGGAGAATGATCTTCCTCCGGTGGTGGCTCTGTAAATCCGTGGGACAGCGGCGAGGGCGAGGCTGGTGGAGTGGAGCTGGCGAGTGGGGGTGTAGAACGAGAGGCGGCTGTTGAGGTATTCGGGGCCCATGTTGTGGAGCGCCTTGTGTGCACGGGTGAGCAGCCTGAACGTGATCCTTTTGTTGACGGGGAGCCAGTGGAGGTTTCTCAGGTGGGCGGATATGTGGCTGTGGCGAGGGATGTTGAGGACGAGTCGTGCGGAAGCTTTCTGTATGCGCTGGAGACGATTCTGAAGTTTGACAGTGGTTCCTGCGTATATCGCGTTCCCGTAGTCCAGTCGACTGGTGACAAGGGCCTGGGTGACTGTTCTTCTGGTTTCGGTTGGGATCCATCTGAAGATCTTTCAGAGCATGCGTAGGGTGGGTGTTGAAGCAGGAGGATGAGACAGCGTTAACTTGCTTGGTCATCGTGAGGGAGGAGTCCAGGATGAATCCCAGGTTGCGTCTGTGAACCATGGGGGTTTTCTGTTGCCGGTCTTGCCTTGGGGGTTCTACAGTGGAGCGAGGTCGTTGGCGTAGTTGGTGATCCACTGTGCGAGGTTGTGGGCTGCGTTGTTGGTGTCTGGCAGATTGGTGTCGGCTGGTGGGTCTGGCTCAGCGATGCGGTTAGCTGGTCTGTGGTGATTTTGCTCCAGTATCTGCGGGGGATCCGGTGCGTGAGGCGGTGAGATGTAGTCTTCTTGAATGTGAAGTGTACGCAGCTGTGGTCGGTCCAGTGGAGTCCGGTGGAGTGGCTGAAGGCGATGGGGTTACTGGCAGAGAAGATGGCATCGAGTGTGTGGCCAGCGAGGTGGGTGGGGGTGTCCACCAGTTGCTTGAGTCCGAGGTTGGCGAGGTTGTAGATCAGGGTGGTGGTGGCATTGTCGTTGTTTTTCTCCAGGTGAAAGTTCAGGTGTCCTAGGAGGATGTATTCTGGTGAGGCCAGAGCGTGTGGGCTGATGAAGTCTGTGATGGTTTCGCTGAATTGTGTGCGCGGGCCCGGGGGTCTGTAGATGAGCGTTCCTCTGAGGGTGGTCTGGGGGTCGGTGTGGATCTGGAAGTGTAGGTGTTCGGCGGGGAGGATGGTGTCTTCGGCGTTGGTCGTGACGCTGATGGTGTTCCTGTAGATGATGGCGACTCCTCCTGTTTTGTTGATGCGGTCTTTCCGGGTAATTTTGTAGCCGTCAGGGATGGCTGTGGCAATGTCGGGGGCTGAAGAGGCGTTCATCCAGGTTTCCGTAAGGAAGGCGACGTCTGGTGCTGATGTGTCGAGGAGGTCCCAGAGTGACCGGCCCTGCGAGCAGGGTCAAGGGTCGACCCCCACCCCTGCACTGCACAAAAGGGGCTGCAAGAACCTGTGTTATGCCCCTGTCTGCGACCATACATGAAAAATATTAAGACTGTTGTCTTTGCTTGCCACGATAATGGAGACAAGGGTGTTATCACTGTGGATGGCATGGATACCCCAATTGTTTTGAGGATATTAACTTAAAGGTGGCTTGGTGAACATTGAAGTTTGGAGGCAATCATGGTGAGCTGAATAGGGCCCTGTGAGGAAGCAAAATCCTATTGGAGACATGGATCTGTGGAATGGTGTGTTAGCCTGTGGACATCCACGTCAGAAGGACATGGTGGTCCTAAACCCCTTAGATGTCACCATTTAGGTCATGCTCACCAGTAACAGCCCAAGCCACCATCTTACAGTAGGGGACAACTCCTCAAAATACATTAAAATGCTCTCTGTTTCAGGTCTGAACACAAACTCTTCAGAGTTGCTCCTGATTATCATAATGCAGAGTAAAGTACTGAAAAGCGATGCAGTTCGAGAAGCCAGGCAAGGAATGCGTCCAATAGTCTCTCTGTTTAATGGAGGATTAAAGGTGGACAACTCGACTCTCTCCAATCCAAGCTGAAAAGGGAGCAGGGAAGTCCTTGCAGAGAGCCATTTGTGGGAGGCAGTGCTCTGGAGGCCTGGACTCCTGCCTCTATTTATCAATGAAGAAAGAGTTCACCTTGGCCCGCAGCGGTTCGGAAGGCATTATGTAGTGTGGAGAAGGAAGAAGCGCAAACAGCGCCCAAGAGTGCTTACAAGCTTGCTCAATGAAGCACCTGCTTTGCCAGGTTGCTGGCATCTGTATAGAGCATGGCTAACACTGCGATGGCTTTGCAGCGCTTTCGGTAGTCCTAGGTGACCTTCTAAACAGTTCTGCATGTTGAGAATCAGCTGCAGTGTGAAGGGGTATGTTCGCTTATTGCTGCAGAGAGGAGTAGGTTTTGTAGTTTTAGTGCATGAGGGTTTGTACCCTTCATTAGATGTCTCACTATCACAATTCCAAAGGGCCGTGACAAGGGTTCGAGTTCTCCAGCTATGAGCGTATCTGAGTTCACCCACCATGAGGCTAGTACAGCAAATGCACTTGGCTATCTTACTGAATTGATTTTGAATTGTACTGAATTTATTATATGCAATTAATTAAAATCATCGTTATAAATGTTTTACAGCAATAACAGGAATGTAAACATGTTAACAATAGAAAAATCAATGTAATTGACATTATATAAATTAGCTAAAAAGGACAATCATAAAACGAATTCGCCAAAATCCTGGTATGCAGTTCTTAAATCCATCATGCCCCCTTTTCTTCCAAACAGAACGTGTCAAAGCCATAAATGTGTCAAAGCCATCAATGTGTCAAAGCCATCAAAGAGTCAAAGCCATCAATGTCCTATTTCCATGGAGTATCTGCCATGCCCATTAGGCAGTTGTTTCACAGTCATTCTACTGCCTATAATAAATGAGCTGTCTGGGAAAGTTACTCCCACTTGAGTCGTTTTACAATTTGTGTGGCAGGTGACCTTAAAGTTACTTCAGATGTTTGGAATTATTAAGAGCGTTACATCTGTTCGAAGCTATTTTAATACATTTTCTAAATCTTACTGACATTTAATGCCCAAGAATTGCATCGACAACCCCTGGCTCTAATGTGAGCAGGACGACTGGCCACTGAGGCAAGCGCCTGGCTCTTCCGGGTCAGAGGGCATTTGCTGGACATCTAATTGATGCAGTGCGGCCATTTCATATTAACAGTGTCCCCTCGGATAATGGCGAGAACCGATGTCTCGTGACGTGTGCACGTGCCTGCACCCCTAGCTGCGCCTTTCCCAGCAAGCTGGGGGTCAACAACCTGCTTCAGACTGCCAGCCCATTCCAGCATGGTTGGCTGTCCCCGAACAGCGGGGCATTGTTACTCGGCCTCTGCGTGCATAACAATACTGCACGGTTACTGTGTGCACAAGACCGCACATTATCATAGTATGCACGCACCGCGTGGGGGCGGAGGGCAGCCCTCAGCTGCTGCTGCCGCTGCTCTGCCTAGGCCTCTGAGGGAATCCAGCTGGTGGCGGGAGGCCCCCTCCCTCTGTGGCAGGAATACCAAGCAAGCCTTGGCAACAGCACCGCGGTGCCTCACGCCAGGCTCTGTCGGCGCGGGAATCAGGGCCTCTGGGGTGTCGGGCCGTTCAAACTTGGCTAGTACGGTCGAAAAGCAGGGACTAAACTTAACCCCAGAGTT
The DNA here is from genome assembly GCF_964261635.1 of Lissotriton helveticus. NCBI lineage: Eukaryota > Metazoa > Chordata > Amphibia > Caudata > Salamandridae > Lissotriton > Lissotriton helveticus. The sequence goes on from NC_136061.1 coordinate 1,932,456,151, forward strand.
GTAATTCACCTTACATTTGGATCCAGGTGTGAATCGATCTAAAGTTTTGCAGAGTTCTGAATTTAACTCGGTAAATAAAATCTCTGCGTCGTCCTCTGCAGGATAACAAACGAAACCAATGAACGCGAGAGACGGCAGGATCTCATGGCGTTAACGCGAAATAGTTTCCTTTTTGTAAGTAAGCAGGTGTATAGCTGAGTACTGTGAGGTCTTGTACTTGTAAACGGGCCCCGACGTGATCCTTCCAATGGCATAGACCTGTGTGCCCCAAGATGCTGACAGTGACATTGTGTGCACTGAGATCCTGGAGACTGGCACTGTGAGCACAAGACCCTGGGGCCGACCCGGTGTGTAGTGAGACCCAGGTGGCTGATAGTGTGTGCACAGAGTCCTCCGCCCCCACCCCTGCTGACCCGGTCTGCACTAAGACCGTAGGGCAGTCTCTGTGTGCACTAAACCCTGAGACTGAAGCTGTGTGCACTAAGACTCTGGGCAGGCTCTGTGTGCACTAAACCCTGAGACTGAAGCTGTGTGCACTAAGACTCTGGGCAGGCTCTGTGTGCACTAAACTCAGGGGCAGACACTGCATGCATAAGACTGGTGGCAGACGCTCTGTGTGCACTGAGGTCCGGCGGCTGACACCATATGAACTAAGATCCCGGTGGCTGACACTGCATGAACTAAGATCCCGGTGGCTGTCACTGCATGAACATGAACTAAGATCCCGGTGGCTGACACTGCATGAACATGAACTAAGATCCCGGTGGCTGACACTGCATGAACTAACTTCCCGGTGACTGACACTGCATGAACTAAGATCCCAGTGGCTGCCACTGTATGAACTAAGATCCCGGTGGCTGACACTGCATGAACTAACTTCCCGGTGCCTGACACCGTATGAACTAAGATCCCGGTGGCTGTCACTGCATGAACATGAACTAAGATCCCGGTGGCTGACACTGCATGAACATGAACTAAGATCCCGGTGGCTGACACTGCATGAACTAACTTCCCGGTGACTGACACTGCATGAACTAACTTCCCGGTGGCTGACACTGCATGAACTAAGATCCTGGTGGCTGACACTGCATGAACTAAGATCCCGGTGGCTGACACTGGATGAACTAAGATCCCGGTGGCTGTCACTGCATGAACATGAAATAAGATCCCGGTGGCTGACACTGCATGGACTAACTTCCCGGTGACTGACACTGCATGAACTAAGATCCCGGTGGCTGACACTGCATGAACTAAGATCCTGGTGGCTGACACTGCATGAACTAAGATCCCGGTGGCTGACACTGCATGAACTAAGATCCCGGTGGCTGTCACTGCATGAACATGAACTAAGATCCCGGTGGCTGACACTGCATGAACTAACTTCCCGGTGACTGACACTGCATGAACTAACTTCCCGGTGGCTGACACTGCATGAACTAAGATCCTGGTGGCTGACACTGCATGAACTAAGATCCCGGTGGCTGACACTGGATGAACTAAGATCCCGGTGGCTGTCACTGCATGAACATGAAATAAGATCCCGGTGGCTGACACTGCATGGACTAACTTCCCGGTGACTGACACTGCATGAACTAAGATCCCGGTGGCTGACACTGCATGAACTAAGATCCTGGTGGCTGACACTGCATGAACTAAGATCCCGGTGGCTGACACTGCATGAACTAAGATCCCGGTGGCTGACACTGCTTGAACTAAGGTCCCGGTGGCTGACACTGCATGAACTAAGATCCCGGTGGCTAAAACTGCATGAACTAAGACCCCGGTGGCTGACACTGCATGAACCTGCATGAACTAAGATCCTGGTGGCTGACACTGCATGAACTAAGATCCCGGTGGCTGACACTGCATGAACTAAGATCCCGGTGGCTGACACTGTATGAACTAAGGTTCCGGTGGCTGACACTGCATGAACTAAGATCCCGGTGGCTGACACTGCATGAACTAAGATCCCGGTGGCTGACACTGCATGTGCATGAACCAAGATCCTGGTGGCTGACACTGCATGAACTAAGATCCCGGTGGCTGACACTGCATGAACTATGATCCTGGTGGCTGACACTGCATGAACTAAGATCCCGGTGGCTGACACTGCATGAACTAAGATCCCGGTGGCTGAGACTGCATGTGCATGAACTAAGATCCCGGTGGCTGACACTGCATGAACTAACTTCCCGGTGGCTGACACTGTATGAACTAAGATCCCAGTGGTTGACACTGCATGTGCATGAACTGAGATCCCGGTGGCTGACACTGCATGAACTAACTTCCCGGTGGCTGACACTGCATGAACTAACTTCCCGGTGGCTGACACTGCATGAACTAACTTCCCGGTGGCTGACACTGCATGAACTAAGATCCCGGTGGCTGCCACTGTATGAACTAAGGTCCCTGTGGCTGACACTGTATAAACTAAGATCCCGGTGGCTGTCACTGCATGAACATGAACTAAGATCCCAGTGGCTGACACTGCATGAACTAACTTCCCGGTGGCTGACACTGTATGAACTAAGATCCTGGTGGCTGTCACTGTATGAACATGAACTAAGATCCCGGTGGCTGACACTGCATGAACATGAACTAAGATCCCGGTGGCTGACACTGCATGCACTAACTTCCCGGTGGCTGACACTGCATGAACTAAGATCCCGGTGGCTGACACTGCATGTGCATGAACTAAGATCCCGGTGGCTGACACTGCATGAACTAACTTCCCAGTGGCTGACACTGCATGAACTAGAATCCCGGTGGCTGCCACTGTATGAACTAAGATCCCGGTGGCTAACACTGCATGAACTAAGGTCCCGGTGGCTGACACTGCATGAACTAAGATCCCGGTGGCTGCCACTGTATGAACTAAGATCCTGGTGGCTGACACTGCATGTGCATGAACTAAGATCCCGGTGGCTGACACTGCAGAACTAACTTCCCGGTGGCTGACACTGCATGAACTAAGATCCCGGTGGCTGGCACTGTATGAACTAAGGTCCCGGTGGCTGACACTGTATGAACTAAGGTCCAGGTGGCTGACACTGTATTAACTAAGATCCCAGTGGCTGTCACTGCATGAACTAAGATCCCGGTGGCTGACACTGCATGAACTAAGATCCCGGTGGCTGACACTGCATGTGCATGAACTAAGATTCCGGTGGCTGACACTGCATGAACAAACTTCCCTGTGGCTGACACTGCATGAACTAAGATCCCGGTGGCTGACACTGCATGAACTAAGATCCTGGTGGCTGACACTGCATGAACTGAGATCCCGGTGGCTGACACTGCATGAACTAAGATCCCGGTGGCTGACACTGCATGTGCATGAACTAAGATCCCGGTGGCTGACACTGCATGAACTAACTTCCCGGTGGCTGACACTGCATGAACTAAGATCCCGGTGGCTGACACTGCATGAACTAAGATCCTGGTGGCTGACACTGCATGAACTAAGATCCCGGTGGCTGAAACTGCATGAACTAAGATCCCGGTGGCTGACACTGCATGTGCATGAACTAAGATCCCGGTGGCTGACACTGCATGAACTAACTTCCCGTTGGCTGACACTGCATGAACTAAGATCCCGGTGGCTGACACTGTATGAACTAAGGTCCCGGTGGCTGCCACTGTATGAACTAAGGTCCCGGTGGCTGACACTGCATGAACTAAGATCCCAGTGGCTGCCACTGTATGAACTAAGATCCCGGTGGCTGACACTGCATGAACTAACTTCCCGGTGCCTGACACCGTATGAACTAAGATCCCGGTGGCTGTCACTGCATGAACATGAACTAAGATCCCGGTGGCTGACACTGCATGAACATGAACTAAGATCCCGGTGGCTGACACTGCATGAACTAACTTCCCGGTGGCTGACACTGCACTAACCAAAATCCCGGTGGCTGACACTGCATGTGCATGAACTAAGATCCCGGTGGCTGACACTGAATGAACTAAGATCCCGGTAGCTGACACTGTATGAACTAAGATCCTGGTGGCTGACACAGCATGAACTAAGATCCCGGTGGCTGACACTGCATGAACTAAGATCCCGGTGGCTGACACTGCATGTGCATGGACTAAGATCCTGGTGGCTGACACTGCATGTGCATGAACTAAGATCCCGGTGGCTGACAATGCATGAACTAACTTCCCGGTGGCTGACACTGCATGAACTAAGATCCCGGTGGCTGCCACTGTATGAACTAAGGTCCCGGTGGCTGCCACTGTATGAACTAAGGTCCCGGTGGCTGACACTGTATGAACTAAGATCCCGGTGGCTGACACTGCATGAACTAAGATCCCGGTGGCTGACACTGCATGTGCATGAACTAAGATCCCGGTGGCTGACACTGCATGAACTAACTTCCCGGTGGCTGACACTGCATGAACTAAGATCCCGGTGGCTGACACTGTATGAACTAAGGTCCCGGTGGCTGCCACTGTATGAACTAAGGTCCAGGTGGTTGACACTGTATGAACTAAGGTCCAGGTGGTTGACACTGCATGAACTAAGGTCCAGGTGGCTGACACTGTATAAATTAATATCACGGTGGCTGACACTGTATAAATTAATATCACGGTGGCTGACACTGTATAAATTAATATCACGGTGGCTGACACTATGTGCACCATTATAACCACGGGGACTGATTGTGTGCGCCTGAAGGCCCTGGTGCAGACACTATGTGCACCAAGACCGTAGAGCAGAACCTCTGGGCACTAGACTAGGACTGTTGGATAGACGCTGTGTACACGACACCCCTGGGTAGACCCCCCCCCCCTCATGAAAGGAGTGGGTTCTCAGACACTGAGGTGTGTGGCCTGCGTGCAGGGTTCTCAGGTCACACCCAGGCTCTCAGCTTCTGGGCAGCTTGTCATGAGCCCTGGGCTACCAATGGCCCTCCCTCCCCCTACCTAAAGTCATACAGGGCACTACGCCGGAAGCCTTTCCAGAAACGAGTGGGCACTCAAGACCCAGCAAGTGTTGGGCGCTGACTTGTCCCCTGTGTTCCCAGGCTCGGGACACCTTGCACCCTGGCTGGCAGGCTGGACCGCAGCCGTCTTGGGCAGCTGGGCTACATCTGTAACCTCCCCCTAAATGTCACTATGCCAAGGAGTAAGACGTAACATTATAATCTTTATTGTCGGATATATAAAAATCATTACAAAAACATGTCATATCTATGCCAAGGAGTAACTGCTGGTGGGTAAGGGGGTCGGAAACCAAGGGCACGTCTCAATTGCCCCCGGGACGATATCTGATGTAGCGGCCAAGGCTGACTTCAGATATAACAACAATATAACAACACGAACACATGGTGTGCTCCTGGGCACATTACTATATCTCACTGTGCCCGAGTTCTGTGATCATCCGGAAACCATGAGCTCATATTAACTCGATAATCCCCCGTGCAGCTCCTGGCAGGCGCGGTACAATGTGCTATATTCACGGCACGTTTAGCTTCGGTGCCAAGGGCGGCAGACAGCGCGGACACTTTCCAGGCTGCAGTTTATGCAAGCGAGGTGGGTCGAAATCTGGGTCCAGCTGAAACTGTCCTCTAAAATGCACCAACGGGGTTAAAGCTTGGGGTCTCGCAGGTGGTCAGCTGGCTGGCAGCGCACCCTGTTCTACCGGAGTAAAGTGCTTGTCTGAGGGCACCGGGCACACGCCAGCAGGCTCGGTGACAGTGAGACAGAAGCGGCGGGACGCCAGAGTTTGCAGTGTTTGTAAAAAGTGAGTTAACAGTGTGGGTGTGCGCAGGGGCCCTCCGGTGAAGACACCTCCTGATCCAGGGTACGTACCTGGTCCCCGGGGCGTCCCTTCCGAGCAGCAGGCGGCCAGCAGTCCGGCGAGGAGCAGGGGGGCTGCAGGAGAGCCCGGGAGCCGCATCCTGGGCTGTGGGGGGCAGCGCTGAACTGAACTGCCACTTAGTGCCTTGCATGGGGCGGTTAGGGACAGTGAGCCCTGGGGAGGGGGTCTGCAGCGGGGGAGGCTCTGCGTGCAGCGGTGTGTGTGTGTGTAGGGGGGGGGGATAGATGGGGGTGGTGCACAGCCGGTGCTGCTGCTTGTGTGCGAGAGTGCAGCCAGTGGGGACTCCAGGCTGCAGCTCTGCCTCCCCGGTGGGCGCTGTGTGACCAGCGGGCAGGGACGGCCCCCTCTGTCCAGGGATTTCCCAGCGCCCCTCCTTCCCGGCCGGCTCACTTTCACTAGCTCCTCTGCACACAGCTCGGGACAAAGGACCTCGGGGCTGGGGACTTGCAGGCAGAAGAGCTCCCCTACCACCTTTGTTCCTCCCCCGCTGATGCCACTGCCCCCTCCATCACCGGCTTTCTCTCTGTCCGGCTACATCTCAAAGACAACGCCCAGAAAACTTCGCAGAAAGTCTGGGAACTTCAAAGAAAGTCAAGAGACTTCAAAGAAGTAAAACTTACTTCAAAGAAAGTGTAAACGGCCTAACAGAAAGTATAAAACTGCAGCGAAAAGTTCTCCGACTTTCTGAGAAACTTTCCATTCAGCGGAAAGAAGTGCTTGGCATCCATGGAAACGCCTTCTGGGAGCTGCAGAATTCTAAGATAAGTTGAGGAGCTCAGGCACCCGGTGTAGGTCCAGGCAGGGGCAGCATAGGCGTGCGTCGGAGGGGGCAGTAGCTTGGAAGGGCAGAGCTAGGCTAGCTGGGAGTTAAAGCTCAGATTGTGAGGTGGGAGCAGAAAGGAGGGCAGCTCGAAGTGCTGTAGGAGAGCAGGGAAGTGTCGTTTTGTTCTGTAGTGTGAGGGTAGAGGCAGGAGAGTGCGGCTCGGTTGGCTGCCCTGGCTCTGTTTCCAGGAGCTCGGCACACATAAGGACAAGACAGTGGAATTCCCTTCCAAGGAGGGAGACGCTTTCATCTGCCAAGCTATGGGTTCATTGATGTAAGGGCTCCACCATGTGTCGAAATGTAGAGCTGCACCCAAACCAGTCTGATTTTCCACCACCATTCCTCTGTTTTCTGCGTGATGGAGTGTAGAGACTGACAAGATGTTGCCCGTGCTGTTTCCACACGTGACTCCCACTAGACCCGACCGTAATTGCCCTGGCTTAACTGCTTGGCTCCATGGGTGGAAAAAGACTCAAAACAGAAAGAAAATCCTGGCCGTTGTGCCCCTGTAATTCTGGCGGCATCTTCCAAGTGGAAACAACAGATGGTGGTTGAAACTAAAAAAGAGAAAGCAGCATGGGGCCCCGAGGGTGGCTCCCAGAAGGGATTCCACCCCCGGCGTTATTCGGGTAGGTGGGGCAGTCCAGGCTTAGGAGATAGGGGATTGGCTAATTTGCAGGCAGGTGGGGCTTTAGGCAGTAGGTCGTCGTCAATCCATCAGGAGATTTGTGAAGCACATTACTCACCCGCGAGGGCCTTAAGGCGCTAGGGTGGAGAGGGAGCCGGTGGTCTTCTGCCAGGTCTTGAGGCTCTTTCTAAAAACTTGCAGATTGGGGTTCCTCTGATGCTGAGGGGGAGTTTGTTCCAGGTTTGGCGCCGATGTAGGATTAGGCTCGCCCCCCGCCCTGGCTAGGGCCAGATCTGCAGATCAGAGGCTTCTCTTGGGTGCGTAGAAGGAGATTCCTTCGTTGAGGTATTGGGGTCCGATGTTGTGGAGGAATTTGTAGGCGTAGGTGATGAGCTTGAAGGTCACTCTCTTTTCGACGGGGAGCCAGTGGAGTTCTCGTAGGTGTTGGGTGATGTGGTGTTGTCGTGGGTTGGCGAGGATAAGTCCAGCGACGTTGTCCCACGTTTAGGGACAGTTGTAGGTGCGCTGTGTTCCTGAAGGGAGCTTAGGGTACGTATTCCTTGTTCCTACCATCCCTACCTTATGTTCAGATAGTTTTATCTCTGCTTTAAAAGGATTTTCAGCTGCCGTTCTTTGTTTGTGCAGCTTGAGGCTGTTCTTTAGCTGGTCACTTTGGCCAGGTGGCAGTCAAGCAGAGGGCTCACACCAGGGGCGGCTCCTCCGCTAGGGTGGAGGAGCGCCGGCCCACTGCTTTCTCGCAGTGCAAGAAGCAGTAACATTAAATGGTAACAACTTTTAGTTATTACCATTTCATGTTTGTGCATTGTGGGCGGGCGGGTGGGTGGGGCTGCTCAGCTCTCCAAGCAGGGGAGGAGTGGTGTTCCCACTGCTGAGAGCGCAAAGACTGTTTGGTCGGCCCTCTTGGGCCGCCCAAACCAGTCATGCGCACTCTGCCCTTCTCCATGCAGGCTACAATGCAGCCTGCATGGAGAACATGCCTACCCCATATGGGGCGCCGTCCCAACCAATCATAACGCTGCTTGTAGCATTGTGATTGGCTTAGGGAGGGAGCCTGGCTGCCTGCTTCCAGTTCCTGTCGGAGGCAGGAAAGAAGGAGCCGAGAAGACGCAGGACCCGTCCTCGAGGTAAGTTTAAATTATTATTTTTATTGTTTAACCTTTTTTATTAATCCCCCTTGCGACCTTCCCCGTGACCACCCCTCCCCGCGCCCGCTAGCCATGCCAGCAGCGACTGGGGTAGCGGCCTTGCCAGTGGTCCTTTGCAGAAGGAGGCCAGGAGACTGAGGCTGGGGTCAGCTGTGAAAGGATGGTGAATCCATTGAAAGGGGGAAGAGATAAATGCCGGGATCCTGAGTGGGATTTTGAATACATTGGGGGAAGGTGGGGAAGTGTAAGGGCGGGAAGGGTTAGGTTGACTCATTGTATTAGTGAGGTGGGGTTTGTTGATGTTACAATATTGTGTATAAAGTTCAGCTGCAACCTGTCCTAATAAAGCGTCCTTTTGCTGTTGTACCTGGCCTGGTTATTCTGCTCTATCTCGTCCTGAAGCAATTCCTCTCGTCCAGGTTCCATTCGGAACCCTGATTGGTGCAAACTTTAACCTTTACTTTTCCACAAGAAGGCAGTGCTCAGTGGCGAAATGCAAAACGATGGCCCCTCTGCAGAATGTGATGAGGGGTCTCTGACTTTGCGATATCTTACAGATATTCATTGCTGGGGACTGAGTGGGGGTGAAAGTGTTGGGGGCCCCTGCACTGCAGGAGCTGCAGGGATCTCCATTACGCTCCTGGCAGTGCTGTGATGACTGGGCGTGGGAGACACCCATTGTAAAACCCCAGTGTAATCGAGGGATGTAAGTTAACTTTTTTGGACAGAAGTTATTTGGCCTCAAACTAGACAAACTGGTTCAGAAAGCTGCTGACGAGAAAAACATATTGAGGCCTTTCAAGAGTTATCCAAATAAAAAGTATTTTTTTCAGAAGAACTCAGCATTAATACTCTAGAGAAATGGCCACTTCGAAAACAAGACCAGAGTCGGCGGGCTGTATTCTAAAACATACCCTGGCCAATTACCTTGCAAAATCAAGACACATTCCCACAGAAATGACTATATGAGTGTAGGGTGAATGCTAAAGCAATTCCATCGCCAGTGGGCTAGGACAATACCCGACTCCTGTGTCCTTTCAGTAGTACAACATGGTTATCAGATCAAATCAGTGCTTAATCTGTAAAAAATGAAGTGCCAGGGCCCAAAGTATTTTCTTGTGAGTCCAATGCACATGGATCTCTCTCATCTCAAACCACTGCTTCCACATAATAGTGTCAGCAATAACTATGTACTAGTTTTTAAAAAGAATATTACATCACCATTGAGGAATTCTGCTAAAAAAATAGGCACACAGCGCCACCATGTGGTTGCTAAATATGTGCTGGTGCCGAGCACCTGCAAACACCGGCACTAATTAAACACTGGATCAAGTTCAAAGAAAAGCCCAGGACAATCCTCAGAGATACTCCACTACCAAAAGACAATATAAGGCACTTAGTGCTAACATCAAGAGTTCATGCTCTCCTAGACAGGATGCAATAGTACCTGCCCCACTCGAACAAAGAAATATAGAATTTTACACCATTCTCTTTTTGATGTCAAAGACAGACAAGAGATATCGCTCTGTATTAGCTCTCAAGGCATTGAACAAGTTTGTATTAGTGGAACCATTCAGAATGCTGACCCTGCAATCCACCATCCCCTTATTATTATTATACGTGATTTGTAAAGCGCATGGCTACTTAAAAAAAGGTTTCCCAGAGCTAGCCTACTCCCTTAAACAGAGTCACCAAAACATTACCAGTTGACCAATGTTAATAGAAATTAGAGATGAAGGAACATCCAGGTTATAGGCAGTTTACGAAAGAATGCGATCGATTTGCAGGCTCTCATCATCTGTGGCAAGGCAGTCCAGAGTTTAGGTCCCAGATACTTGAACACCCCACCCCCTTGGCCGGATTTCGTAATTCTAGGAACAACAGCCAGCTCCTGATGGCTTGAGCAGAGCGAGTGTTTGGGAGTACACAGAGACACTTAAGGCACTCAAATGCATAGGCCCGTATTAGATAGGCACTTATGCATAGAGCATAAGGCCCTGAATTGGACGCAGCATTTGATTGGCAGCCAATGAAGAGTGTGTAACATGTTGTCAGAGGAGGTACAATTGGGTGGGTGGAGAAGAAGGCATGCTGACATATTTTGTACTATCTGGAGCCATTTGAGCAATGATTTTGCAGCACGTATGTACAGAATATTACCATAGTCTAGTCTAGAGAAAACCAGGGTCTGGACTACAGTTTTTGAGCTGGGACCAGAAGGAAAACTAGAATTTTCATCAGCCATTTGAGGATGCCGAAAAAAGTAGCAGCTACTTTATTGCTCTGGTGGCGTATAGAGAGATTATCATCGAGCCATACCCCCAGATTTTTTATCATATGTACTGTAAAGGGTGTAATTCCCATGGTTGATGGCTACAGATGAGGACCCCAAAGCTGGGGATGGTTGCCCACCAGTAGCACCTCCATCATATCCCTATTAATTTTCAGTGAATTTGTATTCATCTACGATGAAACTTGGGCGAGACGGTGGTTGAGAGCTTCTGCCTGTGATTATACTTACATGATAGGGATACCACAATTTGGATATCATCTGCGTATGCGAATAATGTAAGCCCATGAGAATCTACAATCTCTGCTAGATGTCTTACATAGAGATTGAAAAGGATAGGGCTTAGGGTAGAGCCCTGCAGGACCCCAGAGGCTAGATGATGTGACTTAGACCTATATTGGTGTGTGTAAACACTCTAATTTCTCCTAGTCTAAAAAGATGAGGGACGTAATTTACAGTGTTGAATTGTCCCTTGATCATGAAAGGCGACTGTCTGCAGGACGCCTACCTTCATGTCCCGACTCATGTGGACTGTCAACAGTTCCTGAGATTTGCTCTAGATGGACAACACAGTTCAGGATCTCTCCTTTGGCTTGTCAACATCACCAAATTTTCGGCAAGGTATTAGCATCTGCTGTGGCTTCTTTACAACTTAAAGGTATTACTGTTTTTCCGTACTTGAATGACTGACTGCTCTCTACTCCTTCTCTTCTAAAGGCTGAGGAAGATGTTGTCAAGGTGATCACGTTGCTGCAAGAACTGAGACTGCTGCTAAACCATCAGAAATCACAACTAACTCCATCGCCAGCTGAACAGTTTATTGAAGCCTGTTTCGACACTCGGGTGGGTGCAGTGTTTCTCCCAGGCAGCAAGAGGTTGTCCATCACGTCCAATGTCCGGAGGCTGTCAGAACAATCCAAGGCGACAGCCAGATCTTGGCTGAGGACACAGGGCCTATTATCAGCTTCCACAGTAGTGTTTCCCTGGGCGCGTTTTCACCTGAAATCACCTATCATTCACATTGTGGCATGTCAGTCCTCGAGCTCCACAAATTACAACCAATGGATTCCATTGACCCCCAGCGTAGTCCAAGATCTGTCACAGTGGTTGGAAAAAAGAACTTGGAGAAAGAGAATTCTTTTCCAATCTCCAGCTCCAACTCTACTGACCACGTACCAGTCTTTGGGGCTGGGGTACAATTCTGGGTTGTCAAGACCAGAAGCCCAGTGGTCTCCCTGGGAAAAGATTCAGTCTTCCAACTGGAGAGAATTATGTGTGATGCTAAAATCTCTCTTGTTTTAGGAGGCACCGTTTTAAGGCAGGAATGTGTTAATCAGAACCGACAACCGACTAGAAAGATGCTATTTGAACTGTCAAGGAGGGACAAGAATTGAATCTCTGAATCACTTGACATCTCATATATTGTTTGGGCAGAAGCACATCTCCTGGCATTGAGAGCTGTGTACATTAAGGGAGTATTGTAGTTTTGGACGTACAGTCTGAATCACAGCGTACCATCCTCAGTAATGTATCACTTGTCTATCCAACAGTTCAATCAAGCATGTCACAGGCTCGGGACCCTGTGGTTGGCGCCAGGGAAGGCGGGAGGGGCTGTGTGATAATGTGCTGAAGTGCTCAAGTTCTGGGACTTGAGCAGAACCAGTGGGCAGAACCAGTTGGGTGGCTGAGCTGTTCTTCTATGCTGATACTTAATAAACCCTTTGTCAAGAATTCAACCCTCTTCTCATCATTAAAGAAGGAACCTACTTTTCAACCGACTGTTTATTGCCTTCAGGTAATAGGCATAAAACGAGGTGTTAGTGGCTCCATGTCAATTTAAACATGTAATTTGAATGCAGGGAGCGTGTGAATGGGCTGTCGATGAGGAAGGAGTACTCATTGTTTTAGGACTGGGACAAGGAGGACTCCTAATTGGCGTAATGAGGATTACTGGTAAGTCACTGGGTCATTTATTGGTTTACAGAGATTTGTAGTTATCTCGGCCCTGGACAACACAGGTAGCTCATTGAAAACAGTCCAGTAAAACATAGTGTTAGCAAGGGTCTGCTGTTATCTGGCACCCAGTTTTCCAGTTCTTTTCTGACGATGGGAAGGTCGTTTAATAGATTGATGGGATATAGTAAAGCTTGTTTGAGGAACAGTGTCTTCTGATAACGATGGAGGGCTCTGGAGATTATGGGAACTTGGCAAAACACAACAGCCCACATTGTAACACTACAGCAAAGAAAGGCAATGATCATAGTTTCAATAAAATTAAAATGTATACATTTTCTCAGTTTCATGTGTTTTTGACACCGCCAATCCTTTGTGAAATTGTGTCCAGCGGATTCTGCACTGGGAAATACTAGGACAATGATGCTAGTTAAATTAAGCATATACATTTTCTATTTCATTTCTTTTTTTATGCCACCGTATGTTTGTGGAACCTGTGTCCAGTGGATTTTGCACTGTTTTGATAGCAGTATCATACAAATAACCAAAACGTAATTGGCTTTAAAGAGACCCCTGTCCCCACCGGTGTGAAGAATGCACTGCAATGGTTGAGATTCTGGCCTAGGCAGGTGACCCTCCTCCAATGGACCAAGACATCCTACTTCTCAGTTTCTTGGTTGTGCGGGATGGGCCTTATCTTTGGACTTTGTCTGCATGTATGAAGGACCCAGGATTGCTAGTTACACTGCCTGTAGATCCAGAACACAGTGTCTCAGGTGGGTACATAGAGGGATGAGGGAGGCCAGGTCATTCCTAGAAATGGACAAGGAGATCATCCTTGGCCCACAGGTCCCCATCCAAATCAAACCCTGCCTCCACCACCTGCCTTTGACACCTATCTCTTCAAGGCAGAGAACCAGAGGGCCCACTGACCAGGGAGGAGGCCTGTCTATCTTGGCACCCTGGCCTGCCTGAGCTCTATACGTTCAGCATGTCCTTTATGGAAAGGGTGTTGAGGCCCTGAACTTGGAGGCCACCACAGCGTTTATTGATGGGTTCAACATCAAACTGGACGGACATCAGTTTTTGGCCACTGACACACAGTGACACACAGCGTGCTCCCCAGCCAGTGCCGTGGGCCAGACTGGCACCAGGCCCAAATGCGGGCTAGTGGGCTCCACAAAATTCAGCCCCTGCAGAAAGGTCAGGCACATCATCTCTGCACTGTTACTTTTCTTTGGGCGTCTACCCTTTGCCTACAATTTCTCCACTGCGGGCCCATCCTGTGGAAGTCTATCCATGGGCCACAAGTATCAATATGGTTCCGCGGAACACCCCTCCCCCTGTGTAGTCCTGCTCCTCTTTTTCTGTTTTACTGGCCCCTACAATTCTTGTTTGTGTTGTTTGCCCTCCTCTGCGACCTAACCTCCAAATGGAATCCTACCCGCAGATGGAGGGAGCGATGGGCTGTACCACAAGGAAATGCCAGGTCTCGAGCTCTGCCTTCTTCTCAGTGCAAGCTAAAAGCATCAAAGAAAGGACCATAGCAGGCAATGGTCTTTAGTGGGCCAGGGCCTATGGTTTACTTCCACCACTCATTCGTCAATGCTGATTCCCCTTCCAGCTTCGTTCACCAGCCCCTCAAATCCCGCCAAGGCCTCTGCCATCAGACCCTCACGGTGCCGGCCATTTTGGATCCATGAGGTGAAGAGGGAGCGGCACCTCTGTGGTTTTGTTGCGCTGTGACTACCCACTATAATTGTCTCAAACCCAAGCTTTTCCAGTTCCATTTAGCAGCTGAACATTATCCACTTGTCTGGCTTGATTTTAGCACCATTTTGTGGTGTTTAGGGTCTGTCACAGAGACTCAGAGCTGAGCATGGGCAAGTCTTGATAGTATCCCTTTTGGGCACGCCCCAGCCGCATTACAGTTCTTAATTTGTGCTGGTGGTTGTAGGTGGTCGGTACTGGCACTCATTTTTGGTGACCGAGACTTACTTTTTATCATGAAACTTTGGCCCGGAGCAAGAAAGGGTAACGGAAAGGGAGTATGAATGCAGTAGAAAAAGATAGTAAGACAGTAAGAAGGGGAGGAAGCAGAAATGAAAAAGAACCTAGAAGAGTGAGCAAACTAAACACGGAATCAAGACTGGGTATTCTTGGCATTCAGTAATGCCAGCACCAGTAAAGAGCTCCGAAAAACCAGAGCTTCTACATTTTAAGTATTTTTTTTTTTAAACAAATTAAGAACTGGTTTCCCTCCAGAACAAAGGCTGTAGATTGAAGTCCAAGGTACTGACCAACTCTGGTGAGTTTTTTCAAGGCAATTTTATTCACAGTTTTATATTGGTGAATGGAAAAAGATGTGTAGTTTCCAACATTGTTTTGGAATATGTTTTGGAACAAACCGTTGGAAAATCATCTACACTGTCGCTATTGCATCTTCCACTGATTTTGGTGCAAATACGCTACGGAGTGATTGAATTATTAATTTCAAAGTTTAATCAGATGCGGTTTCTCCATGAGGGCGGGGGGAGCGGCGCCCCCCCAGCTGCTGTGAGCCGCACGTAATAAAATTAAATGGCAATGAAATCATTTTATTTTTTACCAATGTGCACGCCGCAGCTGCACCGGCCTGCCCCGGGTGCCACCGACACGAGACACATGCAGGGCATGTCCTCTACTGCCGATTGACAGCATGAAGGATTGGAGCAGTGGCTGGCCGGATGGTTCAAAGTGCGCATATGGGTTTGGCCGGCTGTCTTGCGATGGCCAACCTGACATGCGCACTTTGAATCTCTCCATCACGAGCGGTCTTAGACAGCTGGGTGGAGAACAAGCACAGGCCTCCAGGGCCTGAATGAGCGGCCGTCCCACCTGCTTAATCCAATCCTGGCCCTTTTCTCATGCTGGTTAATAGCACGAGAGAAGCGTCTACATTAGTTAGGGGAGCTCTTCCACTCATGCCACAGCAGATTGCAGTTTCAGAACACTCAGCCGTGGGTAAGTACCAATTATTTTTCTTTTTCTTTATTTCAAATGTTAGTGTAGTTGGTTATTTGGGGATTTTGGAGGGAGGGGTTGTTTTATTATAGGCTTTTGGAGGAAGGGGATGTTTTATTATAGGGCTTTTTTTGAGGGAGGGAGTGGTTTATTTCGCTCACCCCACCGCTTTCAAAGATTACCAGCCACCGCTGAGTTTAAATGTTTCCACTATAGATACACTGCAAACGCACATTATCGGGTTCAGCAAAATATTATTTTTACTCTACCTTGGTGTTATACTGTGACTGAGTACTGCTGGTTACAGCTCCGGCACTTTAAAAAAAAATGTCACGTTTTACACTTGTACCCCTCAGTTGACGATGACCGCCATGCCACTTTCTTAAATAAACAGGGTACACGCACCAGTAGCATCGGCATGAAACAGCAGGTTAGAAAAAAAAATGTAAGCTCCAGTCACTAGTTGCAGACGAAAAGGGTTTCAATCAACCAAAAAGAGTCTCACAGACCAGGAACATCTTAAAGATTTTGGTGGCCCCAGTTCAAAACAGCTCTGAATTTATGATCCAGTTTCAGCACTGCACTTTTCATGCCCTCTTCAGCCAGGCCACTGACAGGCACAGGCGCACTTATCCAAATGTTAAATGTGTTTACAACTAATATTCAAGGATAGTGACCTTGTGTTTTCAATATTTAACACACCAGCAGCTCACTAATATTACTGCAAAATATCTCTGGGACGCCCTCTCATTTCTCATATGTGAGGCCCTGTTTTGATCTAAAATAAATTTTTATGGATGTTACATGAAACAAACACATACTTTCTCATCAAAATGTCCCTAATAGACTCTCCCACATCATCCATATTACCAATAAATGAAAGGAAAGCTGTATTTAAAATAATTTGTTTAGGACTTACTGAAGGTCATTGGGGAAGAGGATCTGCATAACAGTGCCGGCTCTATAAAGAGGCTCCCTGAAAGGCTGGGGCCATGGAACAGAGCCCATTTTGCCTATATTTATTTATTTAAGGAGTTTTATATAGTGCTAGCTGGACCCTAGGGTATCAGAGCGCTTCACAGTAAGTAACTTATGTGCAAATAGGCAGTACAGAGAATATAGAAGAACATAGGGGTTCGCGCCGGATATAGATCGAACAAAGGAGTGATCGAGCAGAAGGAACATGGAGGGTGCAGGTCAAACAGGCATTGCATGCACATATAAACCACAAATGTTACATGAACATATAAGCAACAAATACAATAGATATATCAGTAAAAATGCTCCTATAACCTCAGAGCATATTACAGTTCTGTCATATTACACAAGAAAATATATGCAGAGTGTCCTGGAAAGTGACTTAGTTATAAAAATAATAATCCACATTCCTTAAGTCGAGTATCCAAAAGGTTTTCTTGATCAAGCAATGCGAGTATCCAAAAAGTTTTCTTGATCAGAGTCAGTGTCCCTGATCACATAGTTGAAGTTAGATGGAGTGCCGGCTAAGGTACTTCCTTGGCTCCTATCGGTTCGCTCGAGAGCGGTCAAGGAAGAGGACTTTAAGCAGGTTTTTGAATTATGGAAAGGAGGGGATCGTTCTGATGTGGGGGGGAGGATGGAATTCCAGTTTTTGGGGGTATTTCCAGCAAAGGATTTGGCTGCATATCTTAAAATGTCTTTGTCACAGACCTTGCAAAGAGCTGCCTAATGGAGGGGTAGGGCGCAGCCATGTTTGTTGATTTAGAGCTTTCTTGTTTTGTCAATGAAGACTAGAAACTCTCTTGCTCTACACCAGTGGCAGGAAACCCTTGCTAGAATGTTAAGTGAAGAGAAAGGCAAGTCCGTGACCTCTGGCTGCATGTCTCCTGCTCCGTCGCGGAAGAATCGTGTAAAAGGGCCCCTAGATATTCTATACTTTTCAAGTACGCCTGCATACTAATTGTAAGTCTCTACAAACAAATTGCAAGTGATACTGTCGCGGAACAAAAGGCTGTCTTTGGAAATACATATGGATGCTATTCTGCCTTGTGTAAGGTTGTTTTATCATTAATTTTAGACTCCATTATATAATGGAAACTTAATCTAACAGCGAATACTACGCACAGGCAATGCACAGCATCCCTTTAATGAAATCAGGGTATAAACAACTCTAGACTCTGGTGATCATTATTGAAGACACCTGCAAAGAACAAAATTGCAGTGTAACTTCCTTTCACAGTTTCCTTTTACGTTGACACCCACCTCCTCAGCCCCACTACCAATCAAGGAGCTAATGATTACTCTAAAATTATACTCCTTGTCTTCCCTACTAAATTCAAATCATATGGTCTTTTAATAGCTGCTAAAAGTGTTTGAGGGGAGCAAAGATATGTAAGGTTATACTTTCAATTTAGTCATGCCTTTAAAGGACCACAGACTCCGAATTTCAGTTTTGTGGATTTATTATAATGGCAAAAATAATTATATCAGAGCATACAGGTATATAAAAATCAATACAGAGCCGAATCTACGAATATAATTCGGCATAAAAGGCTGAACTCCAAAATCTAAATGCAACAAAGAATAGAAGCTGAGTCCAATTCTCTTTTCATTAGAGAAGAAAAGAAAAGTATCTTTCCCTACACTGCTCTACATGGAAATCCTACCTATTTCCCCGAATCTATCCCAAAGGTGTCAGCACATGTTGACTTCCTAAGAAGTACTCACATCAAATGGGTCTGATAGCTTAAAGCTATGGAGCTCGTTCTAGGATGCTCCTTCTTCTCCGAAAATAAGGAGATGTCTCTCGAATCTGTCCCTGCGCATCATACAAAAAGGCAATGTTCAACCCACAATATGTCATAAGATAAACTTTTCCATTTGCAACATTTTCAGTAGGTTTCCACAGAAGCTCTAACTAAATGTGTTCAATGTTCAGTGGCCTTGGGTTTCAGATAGGCCAAACACGAAAGGCTTCCTCCCTTTTTCGCCTTCCAGCCTTCTTCAAAGACATTCTGGGTATCTCCTTAAATCTAAGAATAACGAGGTCGAATTCCTGCACCTGCAGTAGGATGAGAACGAACACAAAAAGGATTCATTTAATTATAATTATTGAGCAATCCAAGGAGAAACGAAAGTCAAAACAACTTGCAGTTTGGGTCTACAATTCAGGCAACTTAAAGTAGACAGGAATTACATACATTGCACGAATAATATTTCATCCTGCAAATTATACATACAGGAATTATAAGTTCTCTAATACAAACAAAGGCCTACTTAAATGTGCATACTACATTTCTTTGCTAATATAACTCAAATAAATGCATCTTAATAATCGTGAAACACTGCAAACGATAAAATACATGTGAGTGCGTTAAACCATGAGTATATTGCACCGATACAATTTAGAGTGCTGTTGATTGATTGATTGATTGTGGGTTTCTAAAGCGCTAGAATCGACTACCGAAGGAGTATCTCTGCGCTGTAGACCGCTGGGGAACCCGTCCTGGCTTTCCCTGTGAGATGGTCCCTTCTGGGTATCTCCAAGGTGAAACCAGGCATCCCCGGCGTATGTGGGGGGCCGTTGTGGAGATGAGGCAAGCTAATGCCCAGAGTTGCCGAGTGTGATCCCTAGTTAGAGTAGGCACCGAGGTGAGAATTATCAAGTCCATTGACCCTGGTCCAAGACCCTGCCGCGTCGGGAATTGAACCCTGGTCCCGGGCCGTCCTCTGCTCCCGGGTCTGCCGCCTCTAACCAGTGAGCCACACCACTCCACTGTAAGCGCTCTATCACTAATGCGGCATTTCTTTCTTGCTTTTCACCATTGCTCTTTAATTTCGGGGATGGGAGAAGGATCCCAGTTTCACTCCACCACCCGTATACTTCTGTAGTTTACATCTTCCCCATCCCAAGTCGTGGTCACCGTTTTCTTGGCTATTGATTTAAGGCTATTGGGGTTCTTGGTTGTAGGATAGGGAGTTTTACATAGTCTTTCTCCTGAAGTTCTTCGGAGGTGCTTGAAGGTAGTAGATCAGTTCCTGACCTCAACTAATCATTGCATTTGGAAGGTTTTTATGAGTCCCAGGGCAGACAGTGGCTACTGGTCTAAACCTGTACCAGTGGCAGCCGTGAACCACTTGTGCCCAGGGGCCTTACTTTACTGTTGAAGCCAAAACTGAGCACCAAGTCCCCCCCTTCAGAGCCTGACCCTCAGGTTAGTGAAATCCAGAATTTTAATGCTACTCAGAGATCCACCACCACAAATATGCCAAATTAAGAACCTTACAGGGACACTGTTTCAACACTGAACACGGTCTTATATAAAAATTTCTAATTTTATTTAGCGTAATCAAATCTTAACATTTCATAAAATCATATCTGAATATGTAAAGACATATTACATACAATTCCATCCTAATTCCACTTGTATAAGTAAATAAAAAAAATGGTGAAGTCTTTAAAAACATTTTCGGACATCATATAAACTGTTAATCAAAACAATTCATCTGCACAATTTAAATATATTTTTCCAAAAACAATAATAACTTTCAAAGATCCATTTATAAAAGCAATGAATTAACCAAGTCATGTTGACTCGTGTTTCCGTGGTACTTGAGTTGGTTCACCTCACCTTCTTCAGGACATAATATTACAGAATATATACAACATCTTCCGGTCAATGCTCTTAGTCTTCTTCCATAGACTGTTAACTCGCTATGTATCACCCCTATAGTGTTCTTGAGAGTTATAATCCGAATATTATGTTGTAGGGATGGTCTTCCCCTTACTGTCCCCATAAACTTGCTCTATAATCAAGATCCTGGATACTTGCAGAGCGGTAAGCTTCTTCGCTTTTTTATGTCCACTCTACGTCGGGCGCCACTCAGATTATCTCAATTTATTCATGGGTTTTTAAAATAGGTGAATTCACTTCATTTATCCACTCTCCAACTTTCTGACTCATGTAAAGTCAGTGCGAGTCTTTTCTATACGCTTCCAAATTTCTTACACATGTGTCTCCCGTCCTCTCGATTGGGTCAAGTAAGGTATCAAATTAGCTGGCACATTAAATCTGACCTGATGCCCAGATCAGATTTAAAGTAACTATGAAAGTTAAGCAACTTTTGGAAAGTTGCTACTCTGCACTCCAGTTAGCCCAGTAGCCTCACAAAGGCACTGACACATAGATGGGTTTCTGAGCACCTGGGGAACTTAGTGAACGAGTCCCAGGCCCGGTAACAAAGGCAGTTACCACAGAGCGAGGTGTCACCTCCTCTTCCAGGATGGCCACTCAGGTTGTTAGTCCTGAAGGCAGGCTTCAAAGGTGAATCCACTTTTGAAGGGCCGCTTGTGCAGACAATTAGGAGACAGAGCTAAGGGAGGGAAACCTGTGCCCAAACCTATTTTCATGTGGGCATGTAGCCCACTGGTAGCCACACCTCTAGGGTGGGCTACACTGCTTCCAACGACTGAGGAAGGGTCGTGCCATTTGAAGGGGCAAGAATGGAGCACCCTGGTATAGCCAGATGCCAAACATCACAGGAAAACCGCCACTAGAAAGGGAGGGACCCAGTAGTCTATTGGCTAGTGGCTGTGTGGTCCCCTTTGGGGCACTTTCCAGGGATAAGCAGGGCACCCCTGGCACCCTGTCCCTCAGTTCACTTTGGGGGAGAAAAGGGCTGCCCTACTGCCCTTGAACCGCACAAAGGCTGCACCGTTGAGAGGACAGCACTTTTGGGCTAGTGAAACTGGGATTGTTCCTATGGCTCTTGACCCCAGGAAAAGTTGATTTCCCAGCTACACCAAGACCAGTGATTCCGAGGATCAGTTTTCTGATCTCCTGGAATCACCTCAAGAACAACTAGAGCTGAAAGAGCCTAAACCTTTGCTGCTACCAGTTGCTGGGCATCATAAAGGACAAATCCGAAATAGCCAGAACCTGTACCTGAGTCTGGCAGACCCGGTAATGCTGTCCAAGTTTGGATTCGTCATTCACAAGGTACACCAGCCTCCACCCAAGCGTTTTCATCCAACCAGGATACAATGTGATCAGTACGACGGCTGTCTGACCACTGCAACATAGAATACTTTGAGGGACCCCGATTTCTGTGGCCCAAGTCACAACCCATCGCCTGTGGTCTAAGGAACCACCACAAGACACCCCCATTGACAGCACCACAACTGGAGCATCCTTTTGAGTATCTTTGCCTGCAACCCTCAGCATCAGGACCACTCCATTGACTTCTATGACAATTGTCCTGTAAAGTTTGGAATTTGCTTACAATAAATTCTGGTAGACAGGGAATTGTATAAAGTATCCTTTCTGGTCCCCTAGAACTTATCCTTGCTGGATTTGGATGCTTAAGCCGCACCGGAGTACTCACACTAACTTTTTCAAACTTTTCAAAAGTTTTCAAATGTTACATTTGCCAATGCTTGTTTGGAATTGCATTTAACGGTGGTAAAAAACTTTCAGATCTGTATCTCCTGAAATGTAATGATCTAGGTGTCGCTTTTATAAATTGTGGTTGTGTCTTTTTATTGGTGTGTGATTTTCTTATTTCCTTGTTTGGTGCTGTTTCAAATGCTTCACACTAAGTTCCTTTGCCAACCTTTAATGCTCGCAGCCACAGCTGCCCAGGGTTGAGTTAAGGTTAAGTAAACTATACTGACTGGACCCAAGATGGTATCTGCGAGTGTAATCCACTTTAAGGTCCCACAGCCGTATCATATAAAACAGCCCGAACCTCACATTGAAGCGTGCAGATTTCAAGTGTGCTCAAAGATGATCAAATGTCAGCAGGTCAAGGAAAAAGTAAACTTAGGAATGACTGCTTTTTTTATTTATCAAAACGCTCCGTCCATCATCCCCTTTTGTATCGCTTTGTTCGCCCTAAGTGTGGCAGGGTATGCTCAGACGTGAGTCCCTTGCTCACTTGGCCACTGGATTCAAGATAGCCTGGCTGATGAGGATTATGAATCCGAAACCGGTCCCATGATGCTTGTTTCCGGTCCAGGGAAGACATGGCTTGGCAGTTCGGGCTGGACTGTTCCCATGAGGCACAGGGTCAGACTGATTTGCATATAGCCATGTCTGAACTGGGGTGGTTGAGTGGGCTAAAGAATGGTGATGGATTAAACCCAGATCAGTTGACTGGGGTGAGTGTTTGATTTGCTCAAACGCTCCGTCCATCATCCCCTTTTGTATCGCTTTGTTCGCCCTAAGTGTGGCAGGGTATGCTCAGACGTGAGTCCCTTGCTCACTTGGCCACTGGATTCAAGATAGCCTGGCTGATGAGGATTATGAATCCGAAACCGGTCCCAGGATGCTTGTTTCCAGTCCAGGGAAGACATGGCTTGGCAGTTCGGGCTGGACTGTTCCCATGAGGCACAGGGTCAGACTGATTTGCATATAGCCATGTCTGAACTGGGGTGGCTGAGTGGGCTAAAGAATGGTGATGGATTAAACCCAGATCAGTTGACTGGGGGTGAGTGTTTGATTTGCTCAAACGCTCCGTCCATCATCCCCTTTTGTATCGCTTTGTTCGCCCTAAGTGTGGCAGGGTATGCTCAGACGTGAGTCCCTTGCTCACTTGGCCACTGGATTCAAGATAGCCTGGCTGATGAGGATTATGAATCCGAAACCGGTCCCAGGATGCTTGTTTCCGGTTCAGGGAAGACATGGCTTGGCAGTTCGGGCTGGACTGTTCCCATGAGGCACAGGGTCAGACTGATTTTCATATAGCCATGTCTGAACTGGGGTGGTTGAGTGGGCTAAAGAATGGTGATGGATTAAACCCAGATCAGTTGACTGGGGGTGAGTGTTTGATTTGCTCAAACGCTCCGTCCATCATCCCCTTTTGTATCGCTTTGTTCGCCCTAAGTGTGGCAGGGTATGCTCAGACGTGAGTCCCTTGCTCACTTGGCCACTGGATTCAAGATAGCCTGGCTGATGAGGATTATGAATCCGAAACCAGTCCAAGGATGCTTGTTTCCGGTCCAGGGAAGACATGGCTTGGCAGTTCGGGCTGGACTGTTCCCATGAGGCACAGGGTCAGACTGATTTGCATATAGCCATGTCTGAACTGGGGTGGCTGAGTGGGCTAAAGAATGGTGATGGATTAAACCCAGGTCAGTTGACAGGGGGTGAGTGTTTGATTTGCTCAGACGCTCCGTCCATCATCCCCTTTTGTATCGCTTTGTTCGCCCTAAGTGTGGCAGGGTATGCTCAGACGTGAGTCCCTTGCTCACTTGGCCACTGGATTCAAGATAGCCTGGCTGATGAGGATTATGAATCCGAAACCAGTCCCAGGATGCTTGTTTCCGGTCCAGGGAAGACATGGCTTGGCAGTTCGGGCTGGACTGTTCCCATGAGGCACAGGGTCAGACTGATTTGCATATAGCCATGTCTGAACTGGGGTGGCTGAGTGGGCTAAAGAATGGTGATGGATTAAACCCAGATCAGTTGACTGGGGGTGAGTGTTTGATTTGCTCAAACGCTCTGTCCATCATCCCCTTTTGTATCGCTTTTTTATTTATCAAGCAGTTCTATGTTAACATTTGTCTAAAAACTGTGGCCTTTTGTAACTTGTCTGGCCCATGACAAGTAAAGTCTCACACTTTTTCAAAGTAAAAAAAAAAAAATCTTCTTATAATTTTACCAAGAACAGGTAACAATTTAGCATTGTAAACAATGTGTCGGGTGGAAATATCAATAACAATACAGTCTTATGCCCATCAGCATTACTAATACAGATGTAATGCAATACACAATGGTAGTGCCGGAATTAGCAGTAAACAGAGCCCAACAGAACAACAATATACTTTAGTCAGAGATTGCTGGACTTCCCTCAGCAGACAAAGATGTGTCACTATTAGCAGATTCCCCATGTCAGACATTCCCCCCCATTCCCCAGAAATCTGTCACAAAGTATCCCCCAAATCTCCATATCTGCTTGCAATTTGTCATCTGTTTGCTCATCTCAGAGATGCAGCTTCTCAGCCAGTGACCACTCCGAGACGCACTGGTCCATTTCTGGAGTCCTAACTCCCGTCCAGGTAATGGCAACCCACATTCAGGCCAATACCAGAGCCAACTAAGTGGTGGTAAGTCATCCTACGCTTCTTGGGCCAGGCAATATTCCCCAACAAACAATACTGAGGAGCCAGTTCACAAGCCAGAGCTGTGGTCCTCTGTAATCTACCCATTACAACTGAGCAGAAGGCTCCAACCGCCGCACAGCCCCACGTGCGGTGCATAAAATCAGCATCCGCATAAGCACAATGAGGATAAATTGTACCTAGAGATGCTCACATGGATCACTGCCACAAGGAAAGACTATGTGGTGCCATCCTTCCTGACTGATGCGGTGCAGTCCTCATCCCGTGGGTAAATTGTGGCGGCCATTTGAAGTTCTCGGGTGCAGCAAGCGTCTGACTACAAGTACAAACTTAACACAACCAATCCATAAGGAGAAAAAAAACACACATATTACTAATCTACTTACTAACTAACTCTGATCTTGGGTTCCGGAGTAGTGTGTTATTCACCCAAAAATAATTCAATACCTCGTCAGGGGTAGTAAGCACTATATAAATACAATTTACAATAACAATTTTTTATTTCCATATCTGACAAATTTTAATATAAATAGTAGTAAACGAGTGATCTGTGTTGAGTTATTGTGGGTCACTTAATGAGCAAGCCAAACATGAGCAGGATATTCCAAAAATATTTGAAAACAGACCCAAAATGCCACATTTAATCGGCTTGGAGAACTCTGCATATCTGCTAGAGTGTAGTCATTTGGGAATCGTGAGGGCTGAACTTCTACAGCCTTTAAGAGCTGGTGAAAGTAGCCTGTGGTGTTCTGTTTGGAGGAAAATGCAGACAAGAACCCCCTGGAGCAGTGGGTGAGGGTCAGGTTAACTCTAAATAATTCCCTCTGACCTTACAAATAACAAAAACTAAACATGGAGCCCCGTCCAAAAAGAAGAATACTAGAGAATGTACTCACTGAAAGTCTAAGCCTTTACAAATATGAACCAAAATATACATCCTCTGGTTCCTTTAATCCTACTACAGGTGAACGCTAGAAACACCGTACTATACCCATAGTTTGAATATTAGGTCTTCTGCTAGGTCTGTCCTGTAAAGAAAACTTGAAAATGAGACGAGGATTGGATTAATCTGAGCTTTACAAATATCAGATTACTCTGTAAATCTGTTTTTTAAAATCAACAATAATGTATTGAGTTTAGGTGCTGACAAATATAATTCTTTAAGAACAGAGCATGAGTAAATCCTGATATTAGTAAGAATAATAGTTCTTAGTGATTCTTGGCATTACAACTGGTGTGTCTCAATAGGATCACTGACATAATATCGAGGGACATAATATCGACTTTGTATCTACAAACAGGTAAGTACAAAAATATCGAGTAAAAAATATCGTTTACAAAAATATAGTTTATAAAAATATCGACTTTATTAAAAACAATATTAAATTAAATTAATATTAAAAATTAATTACTAAAATATACTTACAAATACTTAAATTACCTTATAATAATAAAATAATTAATTAAAGTTATAAAAACATTTTTTTACAATCATATTTGTTAAAACATATATATATATAGTAACATAATATAATACAAAAATATCCAATATTATTACCGTAGGATAACGGAAGTTTAAAAATTACTATTCCCACTCCAGAGAGTGCAACAGTAGGTAGGGCACTGGATAGCGTAGAGGTAAAAATTACTATTCCCACTCCAGTGAGTGCAACAGTAGGGAATGCGTAGGATAGCGTAGGGGTAAAAATTAATATTCCCACTCCAGTGAGTGCAACAGTAGGGAAAGCGTTGGATAGCGTAGGGGTAAAAATTACTATTCCCACTCCAAAGAGTGCAACAGTAGGGAACGCGTTGGATAGCGTAGGGGTTAAAATTACTATTCCCACTCAAAAGAGTGCAACAGTAGGGAAAGCGTTGGATAGCGTAGAGGTAAAAATTACTATTCCCACTCCAGTGTTGTGCAACAGTAGGGAAAGCGTTGGATAACGTAGGGGTAAAAATTACTATTCCCACTCCAGTGGGTGCAACAGTAGGGAAAGCGTTGGATAGCGTAGGGGTAAAAATTACTATTCCCACTCCAAAGAGTGCAACAGTAGGGAAAGCG
This sequence comes from Lissotriton helveticus, assembly GCF_964261635.1. Lineage (NCBI taxonomy): Eukaryota > Metazoa > Chordata > Amphibia > Caudata > Salamandridae > Lissotriton > Lissotriton helveticus. Next base: position 1,932,483,006 of record NC_136061.1, read on the forward strand.
TTGGATAGCGTAGAGGTAAAAATTACTATTCCCACTCCAGTGGGTGCAACAGTAGGGAAAGCGTTGGATAGCGTAGGGGTAAAAATTACTATTCCCACTCCAGTGGGTGCAACAGTAGGGAAAGCGTTGGATAGCGTAGGGGTAAAAATTACTATTCCCACTCCAAAGAGTGCAACAGTAGGGAAAGCGTTGGATAGCTTAGGGGTTAAAATTAATATTCCCACTCCAAAGAGTGCAACAGTAGGGAAAGCGTTGGATAGCGTAGAGGTAAAAATTACTATTCCCACTCCAGTGGGTGCAACAGTAGGGAAAGCGTTGGATAGCGTAGGGGTAAAAATTACTATTCCCACTCCAGTGAGTGCAACAGTAGGGAAAGCGTTGGATAGTGTAGAGGTAAAAATTACTATTCCCACTCCAGTGGGTGCAACAGTAGGGAAAGCGTTGGATAGCGTAGGGGTAAAAATTACTATTCCCACTCCACTGAGTGCAACAGTAGGGAAAACGTTGGATAGCGTAGGGGTAAAAATTACTATTCCCACTCCAAAGAGTGCAACAGTAGGGAAAGCGTTGGATAGCGAAGGGGTTAAAATTACTATTCCCACTCCAAAGAGTGCAACAGTAGGGAAAGCATTGGATAGCGTAGGGGTTAAAATTACTATTCCCACTCCAAAGAGTGCAACAGTAGGGAAAGCGTTGGATAGCGTAGGGGTAAAAATTACTATTCCCACTCCAGAGAGTGCAACAGTAGGGAAAGTAAATACTTCATATATTATTTAAAAATATATAAATTAATATCTATACATAATTAATTTAAAGTAATTACCAATTTAATATAATATAAACAATTAATCCATTAAAATTACAAATTAAAATTAATTATTACTATTAGTTACCTATTAATCCAAATTAATTACAAATTAACAATTAATTAACTATTAAAATTAATTAACAATTAATTCAAATTAAATACAATTAAATAAATTGAATTATTTAATTAATTATAATTAAATTACTTCCCACCCTATTCCCCTATAAACCCACAACCCGCTACAGAAAATAAAGTAGTAAAATTAACATAATTAACAATTAATCAATTGAATCAAATTAATTGGCAATTACAATTTAAATAATTACCCTTAAAAAATAATTAAAAATTAATTAAAAAAAATACCAATAAATATTTTTACATATTTAATTAATTATAATTAAATAACTTCCCACCCAATTCCCCTATAAACCCACAACCCGCTACAGAAAATAAATTAGTCAAATTAACATAAATAGCAATTAATCAATTAATTAAAATTAATTGCCAATTAAAATTGAATTAATTACCAAATATAAATTAATTAACAATTAATTAAAAATAAATGCCAATAAATAAATTTACATATTTAATTAATTATAATTAAATTACTTCCCACCCTATTCCCCTATAAACCCACAACCCGCTACAGAATTAAATTACGCAAAAATAAAAAAACAAAATTCATTATTTAAAATTAATTATAACATAAATACACGCTTTTCACACATGTAATAACATAAAAAACACTATAAAAAATCGATATTATTAAAAATTCGATAATTTTAATAACCTATATTATATACATCGATATTTTAACTTTCTATATTTTTAACATTCGATATTACATTACTTACCTTAAAAACGATATTTTTGATGTCTATATTCTGTCCATTCGATATTTTGTCCTGTCTATATTTTAAACTCGATATTATGTCCATTCGATATTTTTTACTCGATATTTTGACTGTGTACCGTCTCAATAGTATCAACAACAGAGCACAGCCTGACCCTGGGATTATCAAACCCACAGATATGGGTGGACCTGGGATACTAATGAGTGTAAAGCAATGCTTCTTGAAAAAGAGTAGTAGGCCATTATTTGAATAGAGTGCTAAAACTTACCGATTGAGCATTTTATCTGGGGGAAGTGGGTTACAAGAACAGGCTTAGAAAAAGAAAATTATAGTTGAGCATCCTCAAAGAACAGCACAGTCTTCAATATTAGTTTATATGTTTGCAGGTAACAATGGCGGATGTTAAGTTTAACATGGTATTTACTGTCATATAACTCTCAGCCACATAATATTCCAAAGCCATAGGCTGCTGCACTCTAATCTTTGAGCATTGTCTAAGATCACTATTTTGAGTAATCAGGATCAAGGGCATGACATTCTGAAGGGTATACTTGTAGTGTTCAGTACTACCATGGATTCTGATTAATAGTGGGTGCAGACGTTCTCCTGGCACAGTATCCCTCATTGTATTATTAATAATACCACAGTGCCTTCAATGACCCTCTTACTCCTGGGATTCTGGTTGTGACGTGCAATACAGCTGGAGCACATGTTTCAGATGGACATGATCTTTTGCTTCTATGAAATATTTGGTTGTAGAGCATTTTGAGTACTCAACATTTTTATAATAGGAACACAAATGTTTTTGGATCTGCTGATGAATAATTTAAGAGATCCTTATCAGATCCTTATTCTGAACCAACCACTGTTGAATAGAAAAATGGTTATAACATGGATATCACTAAGAACCCATTTTAATTAAGAACATGCTCACTATTAATAGCCATATGGCCATATACTAAATTTGACCTGTACATTTAGGATTATGGTCCTCAAAATGAACTGTACATCCCAGGTTTGCAAACAAGGTATTTGGGACAGCTCTGTCGTCAACACTCTCCTGCAGGGACATTTTCCTATTCCAACCAGGTTGGAATGGTCTTCGAATAGCAAATATGTTGCACTCACTCACTCGATTTGCTCATTTGTTGCACTCGCTCATTCAGTAACAAGACAATTTTTGAAGACCCTTATATTATACTGAGCTGATGCCAAAGGTCAGCACTCCCAGTGACCATTGAAAATTGTTCCAGCACCACGGGATGTCTTTGACAGATTAGTTTCTCCACACAAAGAGCTTTTTTGAGCCATGCTCACAATCTTAATCATTTTTTGGGAGGAATAGGTTGCACCTGTGACGGCAAAGATAGTGTGACAATACCCATGCTTTTGGTCACTGCATGAACTTAAGAACATAAACTCAGTGTCATCTATGCTTGAGATGCCAATGGTGTGACTCCAAGTTTCTGGAGCGTCTGAACCTTGAGGGACACCAAGGAAGCAGCATATAGTAAAGGAAGGGAACAAAGAAAGGGAGGCGGGGTTGAATTAAACTCTATCCCGTAACTGTCCAAACCCATTCATGTTGTACCTCCAACCTGAGAGCACAGGGACATTCTCCTCCTCGCACTAGGGCGGAATGGCCTTTGAGCAGGGAATTGTAAAGCCTGAAATCCACAAAAGACCTGTCCGAACCTGAACAAGAAGGATCTCCAAAGCACTGGTTTTAAGAGTGGGTTGGTCAACATAACAGAAGGATTTTGCAGACATGACACCGGTCTTGCAAAGATTTAGCACCTTGTACATAAACACAGAGGATGTAAATTACCATTACTGAATCAGGACATCACCGTTTTAAGGAGCTCTGATTTGAGGTAGGAGAATGACCTTTTATGTGACAGGACATGCTGCAGTGTTGCACTGGTTGCTGTACCAAAGGGATCAAAAGAGCATCTGCACAAAAATAATAGTCAGTCTTGTCCCCACCAACCATCCCATTGAGCAATGGCGGTAAGCAGTTTTTTATTTTTCCCTTCAAACCACATTTAAAGGTTGCTGCACACTAAGGCTGCTTCTACATTGGCTTGGTGGAAGTGAAGCCATGTGTTAAGACAGCCTTGCTTTAAAGCCAAATCTGTGATTGTTTATTCTTTGTCTAAAGGAGTTGTCATCCAAACAGCATGGTGCTTATCCGTTCTGAGATTAGTTTAACCTTTGCACATCCAAAAAGGATGATGTGGGTGAGGAAAGATTTGTAGAAGCTCATATCTGTAAGCTCTAAAATGGTCTCCATCTTTTCACAACAGCTATAGAGATCTTGGAAATTGTTCAGAATTTTAGTTGCCACTTTGACATCTTCTTGAATAAGGGCAAAGGGCTGCTCAGAACTGCTTCACTGAACAACACCGTCCAAAACTCCTTTGGTTGAGACCCATCTAGACCCTACCATGATTCAACAGGGCATTCAGCCTTCTTTAGTGGCGCCTCTGGAATTGTTATGTGTGTCTACATCCGTCCAAACGTCTGGAAAAGGTCAAGATAAGCTCACCTGGACCTGATTGAGTAGCCAGAAAAGGGTGCACAGGCACCTGACAGAGTGGCAAAAGCTGGTGTAGAGGGACACTAACCGCATCTAGGATCGAGACTGTTTTGGCAATATTAGTTCACTGAAAAAGATAAACATGAAGGAAGACTAAATAAAAGTTTAGAAAATTGCAAGATGTGGAGGTTTCAGGAATGGATGAATCAGGAGAGACTGGGAAGCAAAACCACAAGCTACAAACGAATGGGTTGCTATGCAAGCACATGGTTATACTAGAAAATCGACCATGCGTATGGCTAGCGGCCTTAGAGGTGAGAGTAATATTTTTTTGGGCTTAAAGATCTTAGGGTGCAATATTTGGAGCTGGAGGGACATTGGACCACTGGAGACCAATGTCCTGCGAAAGCCAGTCAGGCATAGAAAAATTTGAGGTTTTCGGATTGATAAGGTTCCTTCCACCATACCACGTCTCCAAGGACAGGTCTGCCTGAATCTCTGTTCGGGAGTCCAGTCCCTTCCACACCCATCAGTAGAGTAATTCAGATCCATTGGATCTCATTGGAGTTCTCTCTTCTAAACATTTTAAAAGATGCATTTTACAGCTCAGTGTACCGAATAATGTGTCTAAAAAGTTGTAGATGTTACAGACAAGTCTATTAATTAATCTCCGATTACTTAAAAAAATTATAAAGCAGCACACCCTTCATATCTACCTCCCACTTCCTTCCATTCTCCCATTTTGTCCTTTGCACATAGGTTAGCAAAATAAAATGAACCAGAAGCTACTTTAGATGTGAAAGAAAGGGTAATGAAAGGTTACATACCCCCTATCATATCAAGACTCGGACAACAGGGCTAGGTTAGAGTGCTTTCACTGGTCCAGACTTCAGACAGCCGTTCTATATATTGATAATGAAGTCATAAAACTGTTACTATAGATAATAAAATGCCTTAACAAGAGCCATAAAATAACTGTCACAAAAATACCCCTCTGTGATCAAGGAATTGATGTCATAATTTCACCATTATTTTTTGGCAAAAATATTAGCAGTTAGACCAAATACAAGTCCTTTACTCTCAGTCCATGCTTTCAACGTTGTTAAAGAAACTGATTGTGTACCTGAATATAAGCTTATCAGTCTCAGGAAACAGACAGTTTTGTCCATGAATGCAATGTTTTTATTTATCTATAAATACCACTCATCTTGATCATGTTCTCATCCGCCAGTAGCTGCTATCATGTGCTCGGGTACCATCATATAGTGGTCATTACCAATATGTGCCCAGGTATCGCCCAATATTGGACGTGGCTCTCTCTGTAGGGTCACCCTGAAATGTTTCACCTTCACTCCTGTTTTGCTGAATTAGTTTTTGTTAGCATTAGTGATCTGTGAAGTCTACCACTACTAACCAGTTCTGAAATGCTAGTGTTCTCTCCTTCAAACATGGTAAAATTGTCTAACACCTAATTGGCAGATTGAATTTACTTGTAAGTCCCTGGTAGATGTTAGTACTACACCTAACAAAGGGCCTGTAAATTAAATGCTACTAGTGTATAATGTGCCTGCAGCACTCAGTGTGCCACTAAAGAAGCATTTTAAAACATGTTTGAGGCCTGTCACTCAAGCCTGTAGAGCAGTTTTAAACTGCAATTTCGTCCTGGCAAAATAAACCTTTTTACAGGCCTAAACCTTCCTTCACATATGTTAACCCTAAAGTAGACAACTGTAGGCCTAAAGGGAAGCTTGTATTTAAAACGTAGGACATGTGCCCTGGTAGCCAAAAACTCCCACATTTGGTTTTCACTACTGTAAAGTCTAGCTCTCACATTGAATAGCATTGGGTTACCTTATTACATTTAATAAGTGGCAACTTTTGATTGGGAGCAGGTATAAATGTCATGTGTAGACTCAAATTAATTGTCATTTAAAATCCTCTTTGATGGTCAAGTCAGATTGTAAGTCACAATACTGAAAATGCCACTTTTAGAAAGTTGGCATTTTCAGGTCCCAACCTTTTGTGCCTTTGCCAGTGACCTGGGTCACACGAATGTGAATAATTCTGCTGTTGGGCTTTGTGTATTCCCCCAGACAGTGAGACAAAAGGGGATGAGGTGTTGGCAGGATGGGTCATCCTGCCACAATAGCTGGGGGCGGAGCTGTTCCCTATCCCAATAACAATTCAAAGGGCTTGCCTCCAGCACACACAAAGGAATCTGACACTAGTCTTTTGTCACCCCAGACTTCTTGAAGCCTTGACAGGGGAACAGAAGAACCTTCCAGAACAAGGTGTGGGGGTAGTAGAGCCCCTCCCCTCCATTTCAAAGGATGGCACTGGGTATAAATATTGGCCCTTCAGAACATCGCTTCAGTACAATCCTGGGCCTGTGGAAATTACAGAAGAAGGGATGCCCTGCCACCAGAGGACCTCCATGCTGCTACCATAGGCTGTAATACTGCTTTAGGAGTGCCTTGCTCTCTGAGAAGAAAGATTGGACCTGCTCCCTTCATCCTAGACTAACTTGAGTGACTCCAAGGGTCAAGTTGACTGACCACATGTCTGAGCTATAGAGGCCTCCCTGCAACTGCCCGCTGATGTGCTGCACTGGACCTGCCTGAAACTGCAACTAGAACTGCCTGAGCCCTGCTGGCTTCTGCTGGAATGAGTTCCTGATCCCCAAGAGGTTCCTCTCCAGATCCCGGACCCTTGGCTGGCATCAGTTGAGCTCCTCCCAAAAACAAAGGTGAAAGCCTGAAGTTTTGGCCTCTTTACAAACAGGCTTGTTCACGACAAGGCTCTGTCGCCTGCGACAACTGCCATTGAGAGTCTCTGGCGAGCCCGACTCTTCGTGCTACAGTGACCGCAAGTGATGTCTGGCAATCTGAAATCTGCACTTCGCGCTACAGCAATGACAGCCCACAGTGACCACTAAAGGAATCTCCAGCAACAACTGTCCACGATGCCCAACTGGATCTTCACACTACAGCAACAACTATCTGCAAAACTCACCCTGCTCCTCGCGGACTTCTCCACCACGAATGGAACTCCGCGAACTAAACTTTAAGAAGGTAATATGTTCAGCGGGACAAACCTGGTCCCTGTATCCGGCCCACACTCCATCGTGGTTGGCCAGAGTTTGTGACTTTCCCCTGCAGTCTAACACAGCCAGATGATCGTGAGTGGCGCTTTGTGCTTTTAGGTGCTATATATACAAAAAACTTTATAGCTTCATATCTGCGGTTCTACTGATTGGATTTTTGTTCTTCTGGTATAATTTTATTCATTACATTTCACTCTATTTTCTAAATTGATTTGGATTTCTTGTCTTATATTTTCACTCTCTTACTGCTTGTGTTCTGCAAAAACACTTTGCCCATTGCCTGTAAATTAATACCGACTGCGCGACCAGAGGGTTAAGAACAGGTGCATTTAGTGAATTCTGTGGTTCACCCTGACAAGGACTGTGGATGTTGCCTGAGAGGGGCTTCCATCCCCCTCAAAAAAGAACCCAATTTCCAACAACCATCGTCTGTTAGTCACTGGCACATGAGTCCAGACATACCCATACTCAGCAGCCAATGCTACAATGTGAAGAGGTATCCCACATATGTTAGTCCGTACCAACATGTATCCTAGACGTCTCGGCACTACCTGTAAATGCAAATATATGCACCAGCTATACCTGTCACTTATGCCAGTTGATTAATTAAAGAGCATCACACCAGTTTGTTCTCATTATCATTGTTGCATTTTTCAAGTTTACACCCAACATTTAATCAATTATGCTAGCTAATGCCGTAAGCAAAAAGAGCAATTGACGGACAGAATGCAGAACAATGTCATGCATTCACTCAGTACAAAGATCTCGGCCCAAATAGATTTTTTTTTGCTTCCCATGCCATTCCAGTTTGAACCCAGCTCTATGCAAATCAGTCTTGACCCTGTGCCCAGTGGGAACAGTCCAGCATGAACTGCCAGGCAAGGTTCTCCCTGAACTGAAAGCAAACATCCTATGACTGGTTTCGGGGTTTCACCACTCATCAGCCAGGCTAGCTTGACTCCAGTAGCATGGAGAGCACGGGACCTACGTCTGGGTATACTCGCCCCACTGGGGTGACAAATGCAAAAAGAACAATTGATGGAGAGAATGCAAAACAATGCCATACGTTCACCCCAGTGCAGAGATCAAGGCCTACATCAATTGTTTTTTTGTTCCTCATGCCATTCAAGTTTGGACTCAGCCATATGCAAAGGAATTTTTACCCTGCACCCAATGAGAACAGTCCAGCCCGAACTGCCAGGCCAGGTCCTCCCTGAACTGGAAACAAGTATCCTAGTACCAGTTTCGGGGTTTCACCCCTCACCAGCCAGGCTAGCTTGACTACAGTGGCATGGAGAGCACATGAACAACGTTTGGGCATACCCGTCTCACTTGAGGTGACAAATGCAAAAAGAACGATTGATGGACGTGGGTCCCGGGTTCATTGTGCCACTGAATTTAAGCTATCCTGGCTGATGAGGGGTGAAACATAGGGTCAAGACTGATTTGCAGAAGGCCAGGTCTAAACTGGAGTGGCATTGTGAGAAAACGAATAATGGATCTAACCCAGATCGCTCGACTGGGGTGAATGCTTTGATTTTTTCTGCATTCCATCCATCAGTTGTGTCTTTTGTCATCCAATTAATTAAGCAGTTGACCGTGGATCTATTCAATCTGTTCTTTCTCTGAAACCTAACACAAACCGTCCACACTACCATTGCATTAGTACTCTCCTGCCCTAAATATGCTATTAGCTTTATCTTCGAGCTCTCCATTTAATTCTGTGGAAAGTAGAGAAAATTCAAAATGAGACTGCCAGGCAGCTACATAAATGACGGAGTCATATCGACTTCATTTTTCCATTCACTGGCTCCTAATAGCCCGAAGAATCACAAAGCAATGTGCACAGTTCAAAGAGCAATACATTGTTCTGGACCACACTTCGATCAACAAAAAGGAGTAGTTTCTGTCCTGTAACTCCAGTTCTGTAGTAGGGGTATCTCTGTTATAGTCATAATCTAGTGAATAGTCCTGCCCATGTGCGTGGACCCCGGAGCAATCAAAAATAATCTCTTACAGTGTCAAAAAATGCAGAAATGCATAGACACTTAAGAGAGAATTTAAAGACAGATAATGCAGCCAAAAAAGGCTACACTGTCCAGTACTTCAACTAGAAATTCCACCACAAAATCCACAAAACAGCAAAGCCTGTATAGATTTCCCCTGCTTAACAGCAAAATCCCTCAGGAATGATAGAGAGAAGAACCTGGACAGACAAGCCCCATAGGCTGCCATTATGTGGCTTAAATAGGATACTGTGCCTTTAAGGAACCTTCCAGAACCTTCTCCCAGTATCCCAGAATGCATAGCAGGTCCAACTTAGTTTCAGTTCTTTTTGAAGGTGTAAAAAACGCCAGACCTGTAGCATTATGTACCTGACCAAATCTCCACCGGGGAGGAGGGAGGGCGCTTATGACTATAACAGAGATACCCCTACTACAGAACTGGAGTTACAGGACAGAAACTACTCCTTCTGTAGTAGGGGATCTCTGTGTATAGTCATAATCTAGTGAATAGAATGGCAAGCCCATCCCCACATCAAGCGGCGGTGGAGAATATGAAATTACGCCACTATTGTGCGAACAAATTCCGCAGCGAAGCCTGCCCAACCTGAGCGTCTGCCCTGGCATCAGTGTCAAGGCAGTAATGCTTAGCAAAGGTATGGACCGACTTCCAAGTGGCCGCCTTGCAGATCTCTGCAAAGGGAACATTACGAAGCATAGCTGTCGTGGCAGCTTTGCCTCTGGTGGAATGAGCCTTAGGTTTACCCCCTAAGGTCTTATTAGCTTTGCAGTAACACAATTGTATGCAGGACACAATCCACCTCGAGATGGACTGTTTAGAGGTAGCAAGACCTGTCCTGACTGAGCCATAATTAACGAACAATTGGTCTGACCTACGAATATCTTTAGTCTTATCAAGATAAAACTTCAGCACCCTCCTCACATCCAGGGAATGTAAAGACCTTTCCGCTGGAGATGACGGATTCTGAAAGAACGTAGGCAAAGTGATAGTCTGATTGATATGAAAATCAGAAACAACCTTGGGAAGAAATTTAGGGTGAGTACGCATAACAACCTTAGCAGCATGAAATACAGTATAAGGTTCTTGGCAACACAACGCCTGAATCTCACTCACCCTGCGGGCCGATGTAATGGCCACGAGGAACGCCGCCTTCCAGGACAGGTGCTGTAACAAAGCCTTATGAATGGGTTCAAAAGGCTCCTTCATCAATCTGGACAGCACCACATTCAAGTCCCACGAAGGCGAAGGAAGCCTGACAGGAGGGAACACTTTCTTCAAGCCTTCCAAAAAATCTTTGATCACAGGGATCTGGAAGAAGGAAGTCTGTGAAGGGCCTTTCCTGTAGGCAGTCAAAGCAGCCAGATGAACCTTAATGGAATGGACATTAAGGCCCGACTGCGCCAGATGTAGCAGATATGGAAGGATGACATCTTCCTTGCATGTCGTAGGGTCATAGTTCTTAGACTTGCACCAGATGCAAAACCTCTTCCACTTGTAAGCATAAGAAGTCCTAGTGGAAGGTCGCTTAGCCTCCTTCAGTATGTCCATACAATCCTCTGGGAGATTCAGATGGCCATATTGCACTATTTCAGGAGCCATGCCGCCAAACTCAAAGACGAGAGGTTGGGGTGAACCATCCGCCCCCCGAACTTCGTGAGAAGGTCCGGCCTGCACGGCAGCTTCATGTGAGGAAGGAGAGAGCGGTGAAGTAGGTCCGTGAACCACCACTGTCTGGGCCATTCCGGGGCAATCAGAATCATTCTCGCCCTGGATTGGGACAGCTTGATGAGAACCGCCGGAATCAGGGGAATTGGTGGAAAAGCGTACAGAAAGCTGTTCGACCAGTTGATCCATAACGCGTTCCCCAGCGTCCCCGGCTGGTAGTACCTGGAGGCAAAGCCTCGGCATTTGCTGTTTTCGGCGGTGGCGAACAGATCCACGTCTGGAGTACCCCACCTTGCGAAGACTTCTCCTAGTACTTCGTCGTTTATGACCCATTCGTGGTTTTCCTGAATGAGTCTGCTCAGTTCGTCTGCCTGAACATTCTGCACACCTGGCAGATGGGTGGCCGTTATCGACAGTCCTCGCGCCAGAAGCCAGTGCCAGATCGTCTGCGCCTCCTGCGACAGAGTACGCGATCTCGAGCCCCCCTGCTTGTTGAGGTAATACATTGTTGTCGTGTTGTCTGTCTGAACAAGCAGAGAGTTGGTCTGAAAGGACGGGTGAAAAGCCTTCAGTGCCAAGTGCACAGCCCTGAGTTCCAGGAAATTGATGTGGTACGTGGACTCCATCTGGGACCAAGTCCCTTGAATTTGTAGGTCTCCGGAGTGCGCTCCCCAGCCCTGGAGAGAAGCATCCGTCACGATAGTCTGTGTGGGAATGTCTTTGTGGAAGGGAACCCCTCTGAGGAGATTCTCCTTCGAGCACCACCACTTCAGAGACTGAAGAGCATGCAGAGACAGTCGTATCTTGTCGTCCCAAGATCCTCTCCTCTGGTCCTCCAAGCACTCCTGTAGCGGTCTCATGTGCAGCCGCGCATGTGGCGTCAGGAAGATACACGAGGCCATCGATCCCAGCAGAGAAGACACCGTCCTCACTGTCGTGGACGGAGTAGACATGAGAGCCTGAGCCTTCCGAAGGAGTGATAAACGTCGCTCTTCCGAAGGAGACACGCTTGCCGACAGTGTATTGATGGAGGCTCCCAAGTACTGGATGCACTGGACCGGAATCGGGACCGACTTGGACATGTTGATGTGCAACCCCAGCTTGTTCAAGAGAACGCACGTCTTCTGGAAGTGTGCTTGAGCTTCCGAGAAGGAGGAGGCCTTGATCAACCAATCGTCCAGGTACGGGTAGACAAACACCTTGTTCTTCCGCAGGTGTGCCGCTACCACTGCCATGCATTTCGAGAATGTCCTGGGTGCAGACTTCAGTCCGAAGGGCAGCACCGTGTACTGATAGTGATTGGTGCCGACTTGAAAACGCAGAAACTTCCTGTGTTTGCATGCAATGGGCACGTGGAAGTATGCATCCTGTAGATCTATGGCACACATCCAATCTCCTCGTTGCAGCTGAGGGTAGATTTGATGCAACGACAGCATGCGAAACTTTTCTCTGCGAATCCACTTGTTTGCCTGTCGCAAATCCAGAATGGGCCTGAACTCGTTTTTGTCCTTCTTGCGGACAAGAAAGAACCGAGAGTAAAGACCTCTTCCTCTTTGAGACAGAGGTACGTCTTCTATCGCCCTTTTCCTTAGCAGAATGTCTGCCTCCGCCTGAAGCTCGCGCAGTTGATACTGCGAGCTGACGTGAGGAATCGATGGAGGAGGGCTGGTGAAACGCAGACTGTATCCATTGCAAACAATATTCAGCACCCACTTGTCCTGAGTAATTTTCCTCCACTCTGCCAGAAAAAATTGAACGCTTCCCCCCACCGGAGCGGGTAACGGACGAGGGGGAAGTAACAGCTCAGGGTCGAGGCCCGGCCGGGCCCTTGGAAGCGGTAGAGGACTGCTGTCTACCTCTACCCCCCTGGCGTTTCTGGAAGGGCCGTCTGTACTGCTGCTGCTGTTGCTGCTGCTGATGTTGTCCGGCAGACTGCCCTCTTCCACGACCCTGCGACCCGAACCGCCGTTGGAACTGGCGATAGGGTTTCTTCTCCTTGGGCTTCTCCAAGCCCACCGCCGTCAGGGTCTCTGCCTCGGCCTTCATCCTGGCCATATCGTCATCCGCGTGTTTTCCGAAGAGGGTATCTCCGGAAAACGGGAGATTCGCCACACGTTGTTGTGCTTCTGGCTTAAGAGACGTCAACCGGAGCCAAGCATGGCGCCTCTGGTTAATCCCGTGGCAGTATCCGTGCGCAGACAGCAAGGAAATATCAGCCGCGGCGCTAATGGCCTGGTTAGAGACCAGCATCCCCTCCTGGACGATCTCCATGAAGTCCTCTTTACGGTCTCGAGGAACGAGGTCCGCAAACTGCTCCATTGAGTCCCACAGTGCACGGTCGTATCGTCCTAACAAAGCCGAGTCACTGGCAGCCTTCATTGACGATGAGGATGTACCACACGCTTTTCGCCCAGCAGAGTCGATCCAGCGGCTCTCCTTGTCCGGAGGCACCGTGGACGCAGGGGAGGTGGCATGAAGCTTCCGGGCCGCCGTCACAATGACCGAATCCGGCGCCGGGTCCTTTCTCAAGAAGGCTGGGTCCGAGTCCGGAGCTCTGTATTTCTTGAAGAGCCTGGAAGGCGCAGACTTCACAACCGCCGGCGTCAGGAAAAGCTGTTCAGCCGGCTCGAGGAGCCCCGGCACCAGAGGCAGTAGGGGGCGAGACAGGTGTTTCTTGTGTAACGTCTCAAAGATGACAGAAGTCGAAGGCGTAGGCGCTTCAACTTTGATCCCCAACTTTGCCGCTCCGCGCAGGAGAACCTCTTGGAATGTGCCGATATCGTCGATCGGGGACACCCTAGTCTCCGGCGAATCAGACAGCGTGGGCGAGTAAGAACGGGTCCCAGATGAGCGTGACCTGGACCGACGCCTCCTATGGCGATGCCTGGATCTCGATGAAGATCCGCGTCCACTCCTAGACTTGTCCCGTCTCCCCGAGCGAGACCTCGATCTCTTGGGCCTGGGACGGTCCGCCGGCCTCCCCGGTTCCGGAGTCCGAGGCTTCGGCTTCGACTTAGGAGTCTTCTTCGGCGGCGTCGGAAACTTGGGCATCGACACCGCCCGCGGTGGAACCGGGGGTGGGGGAGTCACTGGAAGCGGGGCCTGCAGAGCCGGTCGAGCAGGCAATGCAGGGGGGGTCGGAGCCTTCGGAGGCGGACCCCTTGGCAAAGGAGGCAGTGAAGGAGGTGCTGAAGGCTTCTTCGGGGTATATACCTCGGAATACGCCGTTCCCGGCGAGCCATCATCCTGTCCGGAATGTGGGGAGCCCCCCACAGTCCTGGGCCTGTCTTTTCGACCTCCTGACGCCGAAGATTGGTGCCCAGACGGCGAGCCTGGGTCCCTAGACGTCGAACGGCCCTTCGGCGTCGACCGCCTCTCACTCCTCGACGTCGAACGGTGTCGACGTCTCGACGTCGACCCTGACCAGATGGACGAGCCACGGAATCTCGACGACGGGCGATGGTGCCTCGACGGCGACCTCGACCTCTTCGGACGTCTTGACGTCGACCTGGATCGTCTCGACGTCGACCTCTTGGAACGTTTCGACGTCGATCCCTTTGAATGTCTCGACGTCGACGTCTTCCGCGCCGGAGACTTCTTCCGTCTCGACGGCGGCCTCGACGACGAGGATCCCCTCGACGACGATGTCCTCGACGGCGAACGGCGGTGTCGCCTCGACGGCGAGCGCCGACGCCGGGTCCTCCGATGTCGACCACTCGACGCCGACGGCGACGACGAGGAGATCGACACCGGCTTCGACGGCGGCCGGAACACGTCCCTCGACGTCGACGGGCGACGTTTTCTCAACCCAGAGCCCTGGGGAGACCGGGAACTGGCCGTGGACCTTCCCCTCGACGTCGTGGTCAGCGCAACTGACCCAGACGGAGATCTGGGGCGCGGGCTGGACTTCCTGCCCCTGGGGAGCCCCCCAGAGGCCTCAGCATGGGCAGAAGGAGCCCCTCCCGACCCACCTCGTGCCTTCAATCTTCTTTCTTCAAGTCCCTGAAGTCTGATTTTACGCCTGTCCTTCAGGGTCCTTCCAGAGAAGCCTCTACAGATCACACACTCCTCAGGGATGTGGGAAGAGGGAAGGCAGAGGATACAGACCTCATGGGGGTCTGACTTGGCCTTCTTCCTGGAGCACTCCGGGCATTTGTCAAATAATGCTGGCATTATGGACAATAAAAGAGTGCAGGAACCCAAGAAGAAAGTCACTAAAGTACTTTAAAAGCACCAAAAATAGAATTTAGTGTAAAAACACCAACAAAACCCTTGAAAAGGGAGAGCTCAATGCTCCAGGGTCCTGCTTGCAGGAGCCGGAAAAAAGAACTGAAACTAAGTTGGACCTGCTATGCATTCTGGGATACTGGGAGAAGGTTCTGGAAGGTTCCTTAAAGGCACAGTATCCTATTTAAGCCACATAATGGCAGCCTATGGGGCTTGTCTGTCCAGGTTCTTCTCTCTATCATTCCTGAGGGATTTTGCTGTTAAGCAGGGGAAATCTGTACAGGCTTTGCTGTTTTGTGGATTTTGTGGTGGAATTTCTAGTTGAAGTACTGGACAGTGTAGCCTTTTTTGGCTGCATTATCTGTCTTTAAATTCTCTCTTAAGTGTCTATGCATTTCTGCATTTTTTGACACTGTAAGAGATTATCTTTGATTGCTCCGGGGTCCACGCACATGGGCGGGACTATTCACTAGATTATGACTATACACAGAGATCCCCTACTACAGAACACCTGCCTTATCACCCAACAAGATCTTTATGCTCAAGGTTTGCTGCATTATTGATTGTCCCTCTATTCAAAAATAATCAAACCAGTGGACTGTAGAGTATTGGCAATCACTCTGAATTTCATTCAGAAGACGTTAAAATATGGTTTCACATTTGGAAAGTAGATAAGTGTGACTGTGCCCAGTCTTCTCAGTCTCTGCAACACTTCATGCATTTGTGCAGCACAGTACAATGCTTTTAGAATGTTTTTGAACTTCATGCAGCTCAACCAACATCTCCCAAAAAGCTTTTACCATGTCCAACGTCCCTCCAACCATACACCTCCAAAAGAGTGAATAGGAACCGATGAAAACCGGCACGCTCGCTGCCTCATCATGGGTTTGAAGTCCCATACAAATGATCCAGCGCTATGTAATACAATATCACAGTGCATGGCGAAGGATGACAACCTATCAAGTTCCCCAATTCCAGCCACAGACAGTTTAGCTATTACGGGATTTTCTTTGCATTGTTGCACTTAATACTGGATTTATAATGGTGTACAGGTCTCTAAGAAAACAACACAGGACTAAATATTCTACTTTCACATAGAATCTGTAAACTTAGGAACTCCTGAGAAAAAACACACTAAGAGAGCTTTGTGGGTATCCCAGTACTGGGATACTATCGCAAAAACCAAATCGGCCTAGATGTTAGTTTTTATACCTTTGTGTTATGTTATGTTATGTTAGGTGAAATTTGTAGAGCGCACTGACACCGTAAGTTTCCTGGCGCTGAAGGGTGTAGAGATTGCAAGAAGACAGGCTAGCCGGTCAGAGTGAAGAGTCTAGTTTTTAGGAGTTTCCTGAAATTCAGAAGGGAGCAGCTGGATTTGACTGGCAGGGGAAGGGGGTTCCATAGTTTGGGCACCAGATGGGCAAACCGTCGGCCGCCGAACATTTTGAGTTTTATGGTCGGGGGGACCAGCAGATGGAGGTGAGCCGACCGGAGATTGCGCACCGGATGGTGCTCCACAATCAGGGTTTTGAGGAAAACAGGGCTGGTGCAATAGAGAGCTTTGAACGCCAGACAGCAGAACTTGAAGGCTGCCCTTTGTTCGATCGGCAACCAATGTAGTTTACGCAGCAGAGGTTTAGCAGATTGCTACTGATGGAGCGAGTTTCAGAATAATATTTTGTTTTGAGTCGCAAAGTTAAACTTCCATAATAATAACCGTATTAATTGATTTGTGGTGAGTTATTAACCAACCTAGATTAAAGATGCATTTACATGACACGAGGGACTAATACATGTGCTCTTTTGTTGCACTTGCAAGTGTGTTGAAAATAATACACTAACCTTGTCTATTGTCTTTGTCAGTATTAAATGCGGCTGTTTAACTAATGGCATGTGCTTATTTGTGTGCTTATGTTATGTCTTTTCGTTTTTATGTGGCATCAGTTTGTGGAGAATTCTGTGGCTTGTGCTTAAGCTAGGTAACATATATTAATGGGTTAATAATTAGCAAAGGGGGTGGGTAACAGAATGGGTCTCAATTCTCTAATTAATTAATGTCTTGTGTTTGTTTGAATACTAGTTTTCGGAAGAGAGGCCTAAGGCCTAGCGTTTTTAAGATGGTGCTCAGAATCCTGTCCAGAGTGGAGCCTGCACGTATTCAGAAGTGGAAATTTTACCACATTGACAGATATCAAAGAAATATAATGAATAGTTTTCTGTGCAAGACGTGCTCTAAATGTGACAAAATCAAGGACAGGATGCGGCAAATCTGCCAAGTTAAGGAAGCAACAAACTGATATTCAATGAAATGTTGCATTTCCGAGGAAGCTAGAGTCGCATGACTAAAAGGACAATGGTGTGTTAGAAAAGCTCAATTTTGGATTGGAAAAGGTGATGATCTCATATGGACTGACAACTGTCAGCCAATTGGAACTCTGGATGGCAGGAAAAAGAATACTTTTAGTGTAGATTAGCTAGGTAGAAAGATATAAAAACTTAGCCCTATGGCAGGAGGGCACTGCTCGCTTTCCGATTCCAGAAGGGTGTGTCGTGCTGATGGACGTGTGGTGCACGTAAGGATAATAGGCCCAAATGATTTTTCCCTTACAGGTGGAGCAAAGAATAGATAGGGAAATGGTTTGAGGGATTGGAAATTGTTATTTTGTCTTAAACATGCTTAATGATTTGCTTTGAAATGTCAGTCTAATTGATCATTCCTCATTAAATGCTGATTGTCTGCTAATAAAATAATGATTTATTAAAGAAAATACTTTTCCTTTGAAGAATAAAATTAATAAATTAGATTTTGAATCAACAAGCTGGTCTTGTTTATTCATGGTCTAGTTACCATCAGCTGATCCATTTACCTTAGTGACTTAATTAAATGTTATGTGCATAAAAACCATGGTAAGAGATGATCAACTGCAGATGTATATAAATGTGTAAATAGTTTGTGAATAGGTTTGATTAATTAGGTCACATGATTCAGTTGCCCAAAAAATTGTCTCGTAGGTTTATGGGCCTTTATGAGTGATTTATGATTAATGGTGAGTATTATGGTGTTGGGTAGCGTTTGTTGAGACAGTTTTTCTATAGGGGCGCTGCATCAATTTCTTGGTAGCAGAATTACGGTTGCTATGATAACTGTCATGCTACATGGTAATTACATAGGATCGATGTTTAACATATGTTGAGTTTGTTCAGTTGTTATATGTAGTCGAAAGGTTTTTCCAGCAGTGTGAAAATTCCTGGTTTTGTACCGGTACAAGAGTAGTGTAACAGGTGAAGTTGCACAGTGCATTTGTTCTGTTTCAAAATAGTGGTATTGTCAAATATCATTAGAATTGCGGTCGTACAGCACAGGTTTAGGGATTCTAGGTGTGCTAGGTAAAATGTATAGCGAAGGTTGTCTATGAAATTGTAACTTTTGAGTATAGGGACATCTGTCCTGTTTTAAAACTCACTGTGAAAAAAGTAGTAGAATTTATCAAAGCTTGAGTGGAGGGTAAGGTAGCGTCGTCTATTTTTACTAGTGAGTGAGGATTTCTATGGTTGGTTAAAGTCCTACCAGGATTTCATGTATGTATGGTTAGGGATACTTTCCGTTTGAAAGTGCATAAATGAATTTTGTAATATTCGATCAAGTGAAACTTTGAATTGTCACTTTAAGTGAATTCAGAGAGAAACAAGTTCATTATTACCTGTTAGAAGGGTAGAGTGGTCTTACTTTATCAACAAATGAATATTCTGTGAGAATAGCGACGTCTATTTCACGCAAAGGATTCTCGAGTGACTGTAAAAAGCTATCACTTTATTTTAACAGACAAATAGTTTGTTTTTTCTGGAGTTATTAACTGAATTTCATTAAAAAGTTTTGTTAAAATGGCGCTGTGAAAATATTTTGTGAAGGAGGGGTAAGCTCTAGGAGCGAGAGACGAGAAGCTGCAGCGACAGTGTACGTCACAGGGTCCGCGTTGTGATTGGCTAACATACGTCACAGCAAGCACGCTGATTGGTTCACGTGACTAAAACGAGCTAACAGCTGATTGGCTAATTCTGAAAACAGCAATTCTATTGGTTGAGCAAGGTGGTGACGTAGCTTAACCTGATTGGCTTGTTGGTGTGTTTCGCGCACGGATTGGTTGGTTTTGCGGAACAACCAGGAAAACATTTACAATCTATTCTAAGTAAGCGGAATTGTTTAAAAACATGGATTATTATTATATTAGGCAGAAAAAGAAACTTTCATGGTTTCAGAAATTGAAAAATAAATTGAAATCTGACAAGAAAATTGAAACGCGAGGTGGAAAGTTACTTCATAAGTATAAAACACCTGCAGCTTATATGGAAGGGGAATATGGTTATCATACTTGCCTTTGGTTTGAAAATTGGATGGATTATACCAAGAATGATGGTGTTTTAGCATGGCCGGAAGATGGTTCCTTTAACATTAAGGTTATGAAAAATTTAAGAGACATGATGATGACACTTGAACCAAAGCCTAGACCTACACAACTTAAGGCTTTAGCTGAATGGGAGGATGAGATGTTCCAATTGGAACGTGAGAGCAAAGGTATAGCAATAGGTACCAGATTAGGCATTGATCGAGAAACTCATGAGGTTAGAATGCGTCGTTGGAGACGTAGTGCATGTGATGGTTTGTACCCAGTAAGAGTGATGGTTACTGAGGTACCGGGTCAAAAGAATACCAGGAAGAAAAATAATAATGTTGAACAAAGTGAATTAGAAGATCCAGTTTTAGAAGAAATTTATATTACAAATCCAAAAAAGCCTCCTCCTTATCAACCAGCTTGTACATGGCCTTCCCCGATGATTCCTCCAAGAACAAGAATTTCCCCAAGTGCTCTTCCTAGAGAAATTATTGATGAGGCATCACCCAGATTATATCCAAATAATGCAAAAACTCCTGAAAGAGTAGAAACAAGAACTAGTTCTAGTATATCTGGAGAAAACAGAAATTATGTTGAAACCTCAGTCCGCAGGAATGAAGCCCCAAGAAATGTAATGAGAACAGAAGGGTGTGGGGAAATGTTAAATACTTCAGAATATTTCCGATCAAAAGATGAATTAATACAACAGTTAACTAAAAGCATGGAAGCAGTAACAGTACTAGTTACAATTGGACCTGTTCAACCAGTATTTGATCAAAGAGAAGTTAGACACACAGCTTTAACTATTACATTCAATACAGAAAATTAGAAAGTGGCTGAGAAATTTTATTCAGATTTATCAGAAATTCACCGAGAGAAAACAATGATGATGCCCGATTTAACTTTTAATCAAAGTCCGTTATGTAGAACACCAACAGGTGCAGAATCTGATGCTGAATCGCCAGAAAAGAGCATTAATAAAATAGATTTAACGCATACCCCAAAGACTCCAGAAACTAAATTACTTGATGTTGCAAAATGGAAAGCAGATTTGGAGGAATTGATTATTGGCACAATTGGACCTGAAAATTTAAAGCTGTATCAGGATGAAGAATTATTGTTTATTTGTAAAAGCATACAATGGAAAACCAAAAACAAGTATGAACAGTTAGAAGAATTAGCTACTGAATTAGAAGTTGATTTGAGCAGGCAAAAGAAATTGGGAAAACATTACAGAGTAGATTTTACTGAAAAAGACATTGTAAATCTAAACACAACAGGAAGAATAATTCATATAAAAGAATTAATTGTGTTCTTGAAAAGATTAGGTGAATTGAGTAAATGGAGAGTAAAATGGACAAAGAAAAGAGAGGAAGAAAGGAGAGAAAGAAGTGAAGTAGCAAATCAGTGTCCAATGAGAGAAATAGCTGGAGGTGGGTATGTGCATGTTCCTTGGACAAGGCAGGATATCTTATTGTTTACCAACGATTTTCCTCGACTAAGAGAAAAGCCTGTGGAATGGTATCGACAGGTGGATAGATTTATTAGGGTCTCAAAAGTTCTGTGGATTGATCTTAATGGATTCTTTGACATTGTTGTCCCATCGGATCTTTGGACAGAATGTAAAAGTTCTGTGAGTTGGCCCAAAGAAGAACCTGCTCGAGATAGAATAACAGGTGCTCCATCAGCAGATGTTATGGATCTGTATGATAAAGTAATTGTGTGGTTGAAAAACAAGATTGTCCCAAAAGAAGTTGATTGGGTTAAAATAGACAGAACAAATCAAGAGCCAAAAGAATCAGTACATTCATTTTATGAAAGGTTACTGTTGGTTTTTAAACAATACAGTGGCTATGAGAAATTAAGTGAAAAGGACATGAGCCACTTTATATACAGGTTTGTTTATGGTTTAAGACCTGAAATTGGTAATATGATTAGAAACAGAATAGTTGGTTGGCAATCACTATCAGTTGATGACATTTTGAGAAAAGCAAAATATTGCAGTGACGAAATAGACGCAAAACAAAAGAAGTTAAAAGAAAAAGCTATGTGGGCACAGGTGAAGGTAGATGAACAACAGATAGCTACTCTGGAAAACAAAAATGTTAATCAGAATCAAGGTAAATTTAAAGGTAATTTTAATAAGCCTAGATTGATGGGAAATATTGAAGAGCTAAAACAAAAACTCCCATGTTTTAATTGCGGCGAAATTGGACACTGGAAGCGTGAATGTAAAAATCCGCCCAGAAATTTAAAAAATGCATCATTAAATCCGCAGATGCAGAATGAGATAACTCTGCAGCAACAGCTAGAGCAACAGATACAGCAACCGCTACAGCGACAGGTAGTGAATCAGCAGAGTCAGATTCCACAACCGCCATTTCCAAATTGTGTGAATGTGCAGAGATTCAATACAGAAACGGGATTCTGTGGAGGAGAGCAGGTAAACAGATCGCAAAGAGTGAATGTGCAAAATGTTTATCAACAATATTGGATGAAAGAGAATGGAGGAAGTGATTCTGAGGATTACTTATGACGGTGCCTGAGAGAGGAGGAAGAGTGTGTGCTTGGAGCACTCTTGAGGTAGACCAATCAGGCCCATTTGTAAATGGTAAAGTGAATGATGTAGAAATCACTTTTCTTGTGGACACAGGTGCTACCTGTTCTACTGTTAGATCAGTGGAAATAGAAAACCTACCTCTCTCGGGTGATAAGACTCAAGTAGTTGGAGTAGCTAATCAACAGATTTAACAGAACCTGTCATAGTTGAAATTGGAAAATTTAAAGACAAACAGATTTGTAGTTTGTAATAGCAGTCCTGTAAACTTGTTAGGAAGGGACATTTTATGCAAGATGAATTGCAAAATATATTGCTCACCGGATGGTATTGAGCTCCAAACTCAAGAGGAAGATGGGCTTTACAGGTTAACAATGTTAATGGTTGAAGCAGAGGAAAGCAAATTATTTCCTGCATTTGATAAAGATAATCTTCCAGAAGAATTAAAAGAAACAGTTATTGCTAAAATTTGGGATTTGACAGGAAGTGAAATGGGTTTGATGAAAAATGTTGACTCAGTTAAAATTACAGTGAAACAAGGAGTAGATTTTCCAAACATTCCTCAGTATAAAATGAAGGCAGAAACTATTGAGGGTGTTATACCTGTAATTGAAAAATTCATAAAACAAGGTGTTGTAAAAGAAATTGAAAGCAGTCCATGTAATTCACCGATTATGGGAATTAAAAAGCCAAACAGAACTTTCAGGATTGTTCAAGACCTGAGAAAGGTTAATCAGATAGTTGTTCCATGTTGCCCAATTGTTCCAAACCCAGCGGTAATTCCTTTGCATCCAGATAGCCAACAAATTTTTGCGTTTAGGTTCCAGGATCGCATCTTAGCATGGTGTCGTATCCCACAAGGGTATACAGAGAGTTCATCTATTTTTAATCAGTTGCTAAAGAAATCTTTGGAAAATCTAGATTTACCTGGAAAATCAACATTGGTGCAATACATAGATGACCTCCTTGTAGCTGGAAAAACACGAGATAACTGTGTAACAGATACCATTACTCTTTTAAATCATCTGGCAGATGAGGGACATAAAGTGTCTCCTGCAAAATTACAGTTTTGCAAACAAGAAGTGAAATATCTTGGTCACTGAATTGCAAAAGGAATCAGACAGGTAACAATTGAGAGAATTAAAATGATTCAGGGAATGCAACCTCCAAAGACACAGAGACAGGTCAGAATGTTTCTAGGAATGGTTGGTTATTGTCGTCAATGGATTAGTGGATTTTCTGTAATTGCAAAACCACTTCAGAGACTGACAAAAGCAGACATAAAGGATCCGATTACTCTAACAGAAACTGAGTTAGAAGCTTTTGAGCAATTAAAAAGAAGTTTGTGTGAAGCTCCTGCATTGGGAATGCCAGACTATGAAAAAGAATTTGAGCTGTATTGCAGTGAAAGGGAAGGTTGTGCATTATCAGTTCTAATTCAGAGACATGGAAAACTGAGAAAGCCTATAGCCTATTTCTCAGCAGTTCTTGATCCAGTTGCAAAAGCATTACCTGGCTGCTTAAAAGCAGTGGCTGCAACAAGTATAAGCCTTGAACAGAGCAAAGGAATTATAATGGGATTTCCTGTAAAGGTATATGTGCCCCATTCAGTTGAGATTCTTCTTACTAGAAGTAAAACACAGCATTTGACAAGTAACAGATTAACAAAATATGAAAAAGTAATTCTAGGATCAGAAAACGTCTCAATTTCAAGGTGTGTGAATTTAAATCCTTCCACATTATTGCCTGATGGTACAGTAACAGAAATCAGAAACGAAAATGACATTGATCATGAATGTCTGGATGTTTTAGAATATTGCACCAAACCCAGGCAGGATATTAAAGATGTACCTTTAACTGAATCAGACTTTGTTTACTTTGTTGATGGTTCATGCTTAAGAACAGATGATGGTGTTCTGAGAGCAGCATATTCTGTCTGCACAGTTGCAGATGTAGTTGAGGCTTCTTGTCTCGAAGGAATTCGTTAAGCTCATGTAGCAGAATTGATTGGTTTGATTCGAGCGTGTGAAAGAGCAAAAGATTTAAGGATTACCATAGTGACTGATAGTCAGTATGGACACGGTGTGGTCCATGACTATGGTCAGCTCTGGTCTCAAAGAGGTTATTTAACTTCCACAGGGACTCCAATCAGGAATGCAAAATTGATCAAAAGATTGATCGACGGCATTTAGCTGCCAGAGAAAATTGCTGTCGTGAAATGTACAGCGCATAAAAAGAGCAATGATTATATACTAAAGGAAATGCTTACGCGGATGAAATTGCCAAATATTGTGCAAAGAATGATTTTTCAATCAATCGGGAGAAAAACAATGAACATGTTTTGAACTCACTTATGCTAATATCTGTAGTTGAGACATGGCAAGGAGTAAAGGATTTACAAGATGAGGCAGATGATGAGGAAAAAGATTCATGGTTAAAAGCAGGTTGCGGTCAACGAGAAGAAGATGAGATTTGGGTTTATAAAGATGACAGACCAGTCTTGCCAAATAGCATGATTGCTGACATGGCTAGAATGTATCATGGTCCAGGTCATATTGGAAGAGATTCAATGATTAGGTTGTTTAGGCAAACATGGTTTAACCCAAAGTTCAGACTAATTGCAGAATCCTTTTGTCAAAGATGTTTGATCTGCCAGCAGATTAACCCAAACAGAAGAACAGTTGTGAGCATGGGAACCATAGGACGGGAGGGTGGTCCTTTTACTAGATTGCAAATGGATTTCATTGACATGCCACCCCATAACAAGTTAAGATATGTCTTAGTGATAGTCTGTTTGTTTTCAAGATGGGTGGAACCGTTGCCAACACGTCACAATGATTCAGTTACTGTTGCAAAATTGCTTTTAAGGGAGATCATACCTAGGTACGGTTTTCCAGTGACTGTTGAAACTGATCGTGGCACACATTTTGAAAACAGCTTATTACAAATGATTTGTGAAGCATTAAATATAAAACAAAAGCTGCATTGTGCCTACAGACCAGAAGCATCAGGTGTTGTTGAGCAAATAAATGGTACAATCAAGAATAGGCTTGCTAAAATGTGTCTAGCTACAGGAATAAAGTGGACTGATGCACTTCCACTTGTTTTGATGTCTTTGAGAAGTACTCCTGATAAAAAGACAGGTTTGAGCCCCCATGACATACTTATGGGCAGAGTCATGAGACAAGCATTTGTACCAGTTGGAAAATTAATGAGTATAAATGATAGCGTCATTCTGGAATACTGTAGGAACCTTTCTGACGTCGTGACTTCTGTGTTCCATCAGGTGGGAACTGAAGTGATAACAAGAGAAAAGGAAAAAGCTCATGATCTGTTATCAGGAGATTGGGTGAGGACAAAAATACACCGAAGAAGAAATTGTCTAGGGCCCAGGTGGCAGAAAGCAAGACAGGTGATTCTTGTCACAACAAATGCAGTAAAATGCAGAGGATTGAAAAGGTGGATTCATGCTAATCACACCATTTGTGTGCCAACACCTGATAATCCTGACAAAGGTGATACTACAACTGATTCAGACTCAGAAGAAGAACCTAAAAGAAATCCAGATACTGAAGATCGACAAGAAGGTCGACATCTGGAGAAATCAATTGCGAATGAGGCATTGAATGAAGATAATGAAGAAATTGTGATACTAGACTCAGAGGATGATGAAAATCTGCTAGAAAAAGAAGCAGAAGAAGAGTCTGATCAAGTTCAAAATCAGGTGAGTATTGAAAAGCAGATTGGAAGCTCTGAAGGCAGGAACGGTGATTCTGAAACTGGGAAGTTGGAAGTTATTGCAGAAGAAGAAGAAGATGAAATTCCGAGTACCAGCTATAAGGATGATGTTCCTAACAGAGTAAAACTGCCGAGTAAAGAAGAACCTAGATTTAAAATTGAAATCTCAGAAACAGAATCAGATGAAAGTGATGAAGATTCTGAAATAAGAAATTTCAGAAAAAGAGCTTGGAGAGCAGAGTGTAACAAATCTGAACCAAAGAAGAAATTACCAAGAAAAGGTGATAATTGGCCTAATGAAAATGAGGGCCTAAAATTTAAATTGATGTACAGATCAAAAGAGCAAATTAATGAAATATCAAGTCAAAAAGGAGATATAGATAAGAAAATTCAAGTAGGGAAAAAGATTGAAGTAATTAGCAGTAGAGCAAAAAGAGTTGTAAAACCTAACCAAAAGTACAAGTCCCCTGAGTGGACTTACATTATTATCCCACCAGTAGTGGAGGTGAATAGCAGTAGTCAGGAGGATATAAATGACACAAGTGATAATGACTGATTTTGATTAATTTAAAAATTGAAATCTGATTTTGGCATAAGGCTGAAGAAATTGTGTTAGGTGACACAAGGTTGAAGAAATTGTGTTAGCTGGAAAATACATTTGATGTAAGACGCAAGGTCGAAAAAAAGCTGTTAGAAAGTAGGGTTTTATTAAAAAAAAGTCAAAACAGGGGGGTATATTTAGTGATTTTTTAATATTAATTTGAATATTACATTTTTGATTTTTGATTTTTTTTGTAAGGCTCTTGTTTTAGAGTAAAGATGCCTACTACTAACAGAAATTCAAGATGTTCAATCCTAAGAAGATGTTGTAAAATGTCTTTTATTTGTGTGGTTTTAATAATCTTGGTCTGGTTAATTTTAGCTGTCATTTTCCCTTTTGGAATTGACAAAGAGATGTATAAAGCTAACATGACAAGTACAACTATGGCTAAACAAGATAATCATGATACAGCAGGCAAAACTAACAGAGTTATTGATCATGAACCAGAGATCCACCAAGACAGATCTGTTGGTGATTTTTCTAGTAATACTTTTTCAAGGCTTTTATCCGAATATGTTAGGGTCATGGATGTTAAAGACTGCTACATTTGTGTGAAACTACCTGCTTCTGTTTCGGAGGGGGTGACATATAATATGCTTCCCCTTACTTATGGAATAACCTGCAGTGTTATAGCTAGTCTGTTTTATCAAACAGGTCATTTAGAGTACTATTATTCAAATTATGATGAGATATTTGCAAATTAAAAGGTTGAAAAAAGCTTGAATAAGCATAAACAAGCTAAACAGATGAGGGAATTTTTCATTGTAACTAATGAACTGACTTATGAGTATGCTTTTAGAAACAATCTAACTTGTAAATTGAGAGCTGAAGAAAAGTCTTTCTTAAACTTAGTTGAAGAGAGAAGAGCAATTTATAAAAGAAATGAAATGTTGAAACAAACTAAATCTAAGTTTTGGCAAATTGAGGATGAAAAGTTAAATGGTAGACTTGGAAATGTTGCTATTCATATAGATAAACCTGTCAGTGGAAAATTTTGTATTAGGAGAGACAACACGCTTTTTTTTTTTTGAAAACAGATTTTATTGACTGCATAGCAAGCACATATCACGTAATGCTCTGACATCCAGAGACAATCACCATCATCAATTGGACAGGTTCAAATGCAGTTAGTGCCAGTAAAGAAGCAAATATACAAGCAGAAAAAATGGTGAAACTGATGAACCCCTCCCTACCCCCCCAACTCTTCCACGCCCCCCCCACACGCGCGCCGCTGCCTGCTCCGCCTGCACCTTGTAAGGCAAGTATACCGCATGCCATGTGCACCAAAGTATCTGTGTGACAGTCCTAGCTGTCGAGCTGTCAGGGAGGCTGGATGGCATTGTCCTCAGGTGGTGGATCCAACTCCAGACCACGATAGTCCGCCCACCTCTTCCATATCTTGAAGTGCTCGTGTGGGCATCCCCATGCCACATAAACGGGTTGCTCCAGCCCCATACAAAAGTCCATCCCGTTTTTCCAGGCTGTGAGCGTCGGGGCCTGGGGCGCCTTCCATGATCGTGAAATGTCTCTTTTGGCCAGTGTTAGCCCCAGCAACAATAAATGGCGTTTGTACCTATTGCCCCCTACCCAAGCCATAACGTGAAGCAGAGCCAGTCTAGGATCCCTCTGAAGCTCCCAAGCCAGAACCTCATCTAGGCACCGGAACACCCCATTCCAGAACTTCCGTAGCACCCTGCAGTCCCATACCGTATGCATCAACGTTGACAACACGCTTTTTGATAATTACTTTGTGGGTGCAAGTCAATGTGAGGATACTTATCAGATTTTGGGTGGATGGGGATTCAAAGGTGGCAAAGATCCAATTTTTTCTGGAATTTATTTTGTATGTGGGGACAAAGCTTACTATAATCTCCCAGATCACTGGTATGGCACTTGCTATATCGGATTAGTTTTTCCAAAAAAATTTCATGTAGACAGAAATGAAAAAGGTTCATTTGAAATTAACAATCATCTGAGTAGATTTAAAAGAGAAAGTTTTTCAGAAATTTTGGGAGATATTTTTGGTGCAGTAATACCTTTTGTGGGTATAACCCTGAATGCAGTTAAAATCAGAAAAAAATTTCCACAATTGTTGACAGATTGTCCACTGATACTGCTGGTGGTTTTCAGTTAGTGGATACTGAAATTATTGCCATGAGATCAATGGTTATGCAGAATCGTCTTGCCCTTGACATTCTGCTAGCAAAAGAGGGAGGAGTTTGTGGAATTTTGCATGTCCAGCATTGCTGCACATACATTCCAGATAAGAGTCAGAATATTGAAATGTACATTAAGAACATTACAGAGCTTCATTCAGAAATTGTACCTTTAGAAGATGAAGATTTTTCAGAACGTTTGAGTAAAAGATTTGCAGCAATCAAAACCTGGTTTCAAGAGATTGGTAGTTCAATTTTAGGCAAAATACTGACTCCTTTAATAGTTATAGTTTTTGTGATACTTTTGTTGAAAATTAGTTGCATGCTACACAAAAGAAAGAAATATCTAAGGGAAAAGAGGAGGATTTATAAGCTCAGAAAGGAACAAGATAAGGAAATAGAACTAGAAGAGTTTCGTAGATCACAGTATGAGAGTTACAACCAGACAGCAGAATCAAAACTTTAAAAATACTAATACAGTGAAAGTCAAAACATGTTCAGAGGGTTTAAATTTTGCAAAAATTTTGGGTGTAGTTTGGTGATTTTGAAATCAGATGAGGGAGTTGATGGAGCGAGTTTCAGAATAATATTTTGTTTTGACTCGCAAAGTTAAACTTCCATAATAATAACTGTATTAATTGATTTGTGGTGAGTTATTAACCAACCTAGATTAAAGATGCATTTACATGACACGAGGGACTAATACATGTGCTCTTTTGTTGCACTTGCAAGTGTGTTGAAAATAATAAACTAACCTTGTCAATTGTCTTTGTCAGTATTAAATGCGGCTGTTTAACTAATGGCATGTGCTTATTTGTGTTGCTTATGTTATGTCTTTTGGCTTTTATGTGGCATCAGTTTGTGGAGAATTCTGTGGCTTGTGCTTAAGCTAGGTAATCATAGATTAATGGGTCAATAATTAGCAAAGGGGGTGGGTAACAGAATGGGTCTCAATTCTCTAATTAATTAATGTCTTGTGTTTGTTTGAATGCTAGTTTTCGGAAGAGTGGCCTAAGGCCTAGCGTTTTTAAAATGGTGCTCAGAATCCTGTCAAGAGTGGAGCCTGCACGTATTCAGAAGTGGAAATTTTACCACATTGACAGTTATCAAAGAAATATAATGAATAGTTTTCTGTGCAAGACGTGCTCTAAATGTGACAAAATCAAGGACAGGATGCGGCAAATCTGCCAAGTTAAGGAAGCAACAAACTGATATTCAATGAAATGTTGCATTTCCGAGGAAGCTAGAGTCGCATGACTGAAAGGACAATGATGTGTTAGAAAAGCTCAATTTTGGATTGAAAAAGGTGATGATCTCATATGGACTGACTACTGTCAGCCAATTGGAACTCTGGATGGCAGGAAAAAGAATACTTTTAGTGGAGATTAGCTAGGTAGAAAGGTATAAAAACGTAGCCCCATGGCAGGAGGGCGCTGCTCGCTTCCGATTCCAGAAGGGCGTGTCGTGCTGATGGACTTTTGGCGCACGTAAGGATAATAGGCCCAAATGATTTTTCCCTTACAGGTGGAGCAAAGAATAGATAGGGAAATAGTTTGAGGGATTGGAAATTGTTATTTTGTCTTAAACATGCTTAATGATTTGCTTTGAAATGTCAGTCTAATTGATCATTCCTTATTAAATACTGCTTGTCTGCTAATAAAATAATGATTTATTAAAGAAAATACTTTTCCTTTGAAGAATAAAATTAATAAATTAGATTTTGAAACGACAAGCTGGTCTTGTTTATTCATGGTATAGTTACCATCAGCTGATCCATTTACCTTAGTGACTTAATTAAATGTTATGTGCATAAAAACCATGGTAAGAGATGATAAACTGCAGATGTATATAAATTTGTAAATAGTTTGTGAATAGGTTTGATTAATTAGGTCACATGATCCAGTTGCCCAAAAAATTGTCTCGTAGGTTTATGGGCCTTTATGAGTGATTTATGATTAATGGTGAGTATTATGGTGTTGGGTAGCGTTTGTTGAGACAGTTTTTCTATAGGGGCGCTGCATCACTAATTTGGGGTTTTAAGAATAAGTCTAGCAGCCTGATTTTGTGCGATTTGGAGGCAGCGAAGCAGTGATTGTGGAAGTCCATGGTACAAAGAGTTCGAAAAGTCGAGACGGGATAGCACCAAGGAGATTACAACCTCTACCAGTGCTGCGTGCGAAAGTAAATGGGCGATTTTGCGGATTTAACGCAGTTGGAACATGCTGGAAGAAATCACAGCCCCCACTTGAGCCTTAAGAGAGAGCTCAGCATCGATGACCACCCCGAGGCTCTTCACCGAGCTGACTGGGGCAGGGGGAGGGCCCAGCTCCTTGGGCCAGAACTGAGGGCCCCAGTGTGCAGGGCTATTTCCAGGTAAGATAAGCTCCGTTTTTCCGGGGTTTAACTTAAGTTGATTATGATTCATCCACTGCTGTATGTGGAGCGTGACGGCTTGAAAGCTGTTTACAGCATCGGGGGAGTTGAGGGGAAAAATTATCTGCAAGTCGTCGGCATAATTGAACACTACAATATCCCATCTCTTTAGTGAGTGAATCAATGGCCGGAGATATAGATTAAATAGCAGGGGAGACAGGGAGGAGCCTTGGGGGACTCCGCAGGTCAAGGGGACTTTGGTTGCCCTGAAGGGACCCAGGCGGACTGCTTGCACTCTGCCCGAGAGGAAGGACTTGATCCACTCAAGGGCAGGACCCTGGATGCCGGCCTGCTTGACACGGTGCAAAAGGATGTTATGATCCACCGTGTCGAAAGCAGCCGACAGATCCAGGAGTACAAGTGCCTGAGGTGTCCCCTTGTCTACGTTCCCCCTCAGGGCGTCCATTACTGCCAGAATAACGGCCTCAGTGGAGTGGGCTTGATTGGGTTCAAGGTAACCGGAGCTTTCAATGAAATAGGAGAGGCAGTTGGTAACGTGGGCCTCGAGAAGTTTGGAAAAATAGGGCAGGAGGGAAATGGGGTGATAGTTGGAGAGATTTGCAGGATCGGCTCCAGGCTTCTTCAGCAGGGGTACTAGGACGGCCTCCTTGAAGGAGCTGGGGACCGTGCCAGTACTAAGGGAAGCATTCAGCAAGGGAAGTATGCAATCAGGTAAATTGACACAAACGTCCCGGATAACAGTGGGGGGGGCAGCAGTCATTGGGGGAGCCAGACTTAATGCAGGCCGCGAGCTTGGCCAGAGAATTTGAGTTAAGGGCAGGGAAATGCGTAAGGGACAGTTGGTTGATAGGGGGAGCATCCGGTGGTCTGACGGAGTAGAGGGAAGAAATGGAGTTCTTGATGTCAGCTATTTTATTGATGAAAAAGGAGTTCAGGGAGTTACATGACTCTTGTGTTGGGGCCTGAGTGGGAAGGGTTCTATCGTCCGTGGTAAGCTCGTTCATGACTTTGAAGATTTCTCTGGATTTATTGTGGACGGAGAGAATTCTGTCAGAGACTTGTGTAGATTTGGCCAAAGAGATCGCGCGTTTGTAGTCGTTACGAGCTGCGACGAAGGTCGCTCTATCGGAGTCGGAATAATTGCGTCTCCAAATCCGCTCTAACTGGCGCACCTTCAATTTC
Organism: Lissotriton helveticus; assembly: GCF_964261635.1. Taxonomy (NCBI): domain Eukaryota; kingdom Metazoa; phylum Chordata; class Amphibia; order Caudata; family Salamandridae; genus Lissotriton; species Lissotriton helveticus. Next base: position 1,932,515,249 of record NC_136061.1, read on the forward strand.
TGTGCTTTCAGAGCACTGGAGAACCATCTATGTGAGTTGCTGTGTCTGGTGCGTGGAAAGTGACATTGGTCAAACAGCTGCACTTGCTGCAGGTCAAAAAATGTGCATAGCAAACACTGGAAAATCAGTGCATGGTGATGGTCAGGTCAGAGGAGTGTTATGAGAACTCTCTGCATGCAATTTTGGTGTAAAGGTCAGAATATAGGTGCACTGTGCGATGAACAATACTCCTGAAGCGTAGACCCACCTAGATGTCATCCTCACTTAATTTAGTGCCTGTCTTAGTGATCACAAGTCCCTTCTCTGCTGCAGGGTAGCGCTGGCAGGTCTTGCAATAGAAGATTTTTGCTGTCCTCAAATTGGAAGTACTCTGTCTGCCTCTCTTTGACCCCAGATTTGGATAGCTTCAGCACTATATCATGGGCCTCACCAAGGATTCAGTGGACTCTGTGTTCTAACTAATACCACTCCTATATCAGGGGTGCCTGCAGTACTCCCCTAAAGATGTATCCCAGACAGGCGTAGCTATTGCACCGATCTGCCTCCACTTTTAGATTCCTGATCTGAATGTTATCCCATCTTGATCTGTTTTCCGGTTCCCCTCATTTGTCCGACAAGTGTTTCGTTTGTGATTCCAGGTAGGTAATAGGTGTATGCATCTGCTGTTCAGTTGACACATTTGTTTCCAATTGACTCTCAATGGTTGTCAGTCTCTGTTCTAGTGTGTGCATGACAGCTTTGTTGTCTACCATATCGCCACTCAGATCATTTCACAGGTAAACACATAAAATATCGAATTTTGAATATCGACTGTCCAGAATATCGAATCAAAAATATTGAGATGACTATGAACAATGGCTTTATTGCTGTACACAGACGGAACAGATATTGCTAATAGCAGGCTCCGGGTTATACAATATAGATTCCTACATCGCAGCTACTACACCCCAGTCACGTTACACAAATTTGGCTTGAGATATACACATCGGTGTGATAGGTGCAAAATGGAACACGCTGGCTTCCGTCACCTAGCATGGGACTGTCCTGCTATCCATGCTTACTGGGGTGATGTCTTTACGGCCCTAGACTCTATGGTCTCAACGCCCCTCTCGAGATCTCCACTTCTGGCTCTCTTGGGGTATACTGAGCAGCTTCCAGCCAAGTATCAGAAATTTGTAACATTCTGCCTCGCTCTGGCTGAGCGGCGCACGGCCAGTCGTTGGGGTAGGGGTCGGGCACCCAAATTTAAAGATTGGCTCTCAGACATGATCCTCTGGCAAGATCAACTTTGCACATACGCTGAACTGCTCCCCCGTTCCTCTTGACCTTGTGACTTTTGGGGCCCATTACAGACGTATTTATTGTAGCATCCTCACACAGACAAGACCCAGTCTTCAGAGGGTTAACATGCATTCCCTAGGGCGCCCACTCCATATGGACTGTCTTGTCCCTTTCTGCTGTGGCCCCTGCCGGAAAATGTCTCTCTTACTCATATACTCCCGATCCCCCTGGCGTCCCCTTCCTCTTATGGGCTGCAATGGCAAAACCATGGTGTCCTGATTGGTGCTTGCATTTTTATAACTCTTTAGTGTTGTATAACAGTCCGCATGGCTAATCTATGTACATGTCGAACTGCATTTCTGTATCCCGATGTGTCTCTTGCTTTGCATTCCCATTTTCCCCAACCTTGTCTCCTCAACAAATATTGAAGTATGATTGTCTGTTTTCGATTGTAAACATTTCATTAAAGAAAATTTAAAAAATATATATATATATCGAGATGACAGAAAATCGAATTCCCAAAAGATAGTTGTGTAGAATATCGAATTTGAGGTAAGAAATATCGTTTCCCATAATATCGAATTTAGAAATATTGTTTCACATAATATCAAATTTAGAAATATCGTTTTCCATAATATCGAATTTTTCTAGTGTTATGTATGCTAGTATATGTGTTAAAATTATATATTATTTTTGTAATGTATGTTTGAATTGTTTTTATGTTACATATATTTTTGCGTATTTTACTTCCGTAGCGGGTTGTGGGTTTATAGGGGAATAGGGTGGGAAGTAATTGAATTATAATATATTTTTTATATTTATTTAGAAATAATTAATTATATGCAAATTAATTTGTGTGTAATTTAATCCTGTAGCGGGTTGTGGGATTATAGGGGACTAGGGTGGGAACGAATTTAATTGAAACTAATTAATTAATTATTTAATATTTAATAATTTAAGTAAGTTAATTATTTTTTAATTAATTATTAATTGATTATTAAAAAGCAAGAATTAATTTTAATTATGTCAATTGTGTTAAAAATATTAATTAGTAATTAATTAGATATTAATAATAATTAATTTGTTAATGTGTTAATTGTGTAAATTTTTTTAGGAGCAGGTTGAGCGCTGATAGTGGGAGTAGGCTGCGAAGTAATTTATTTTTAAATGCATTTTTTATACAATATTTATTAAAAGTTATTTTATAGTGTTAATTGTGTGAATTAATTTAAATATGGTGGTTATTATTTTTATTGTTAATTGTCATTAGCTAATTAATTAATTGTTAATTAACTATGTTAATTTATTAATATTTTACCATATTGAAGGTGATGTTTATAGAGGAAAATGGTGGGAGGTAAATACATTTTAATTAATTAATTAATTGTTAATTAATGTTAATTATATTGCAGGAGTGGGTATACTAAGTTATTCCCCTATGCTATCCAACACTTTCCCTACTGTTCCACTCACTGGAGTGGGAATAGTAATTTTTACATTCCCGCTATCCAACACTTTCTCTACTGCTCCACTCACTGGAGTGGGAATAGTAATTTTTACCCACCCGCTATCCAACACTTGCTCTACTGTTCCACTCACTGGAGTGGGAATAGTAATTTTTACCCACCCGCTATCCAACACTTTCCCTACTGTTCCACTCACTGGAGTTGGAATAGTAATTTTTACACTCCCGCTATTCAACACTCTCCCTACTGTTCCAGTCGCTGGAGTAGGAATAGTAATTTTTACCCACCCGCTATCCAACACTTTCCCTACTGTCCCACTCTCTGGAGTCGGAGTATTAATTTGTACCCACCCGCTATCCAACACTTTCCCTATTGTTCCCCTTGCTGGAGTAGGAATAGTAATTTGTACCCACCCGCTATCCAACAAATTCCCTACTTTTGCAGTTGTTGGAGTGTGAATTCTAATTTTATTCCCTTAGCTATGCAACGTTTTTAATTTTGTTATATTTAATGTACTGTAAATTATTAATTAACATAAAAATGTACTTTAATTATTTAAATTATTATATATTATTTATGTTATACTTATATAATAGGTATAAATATATATATGTGAATATATATTTAATAATGTTTTAAATATTTTATAACTAAGATTAATAATTCTTTTATAATATTATTAAGTAAATATATATGTTAAAAAATAATGTATGTTTTTGTAATATTACATTTATTACTTTTACATTTTAAGCTTTTTTACATTATTTTAACCATGTTTTATTTAATTGTGTTTATTTAATTACGTTTATATTATATTTAATACATTTAAAAAAATCGATATTTTAGTTAACCATATTTTAAACATCGATATTTTGTACTCGATATTTTAGTACTTACCTGTTTGTAGATAGGGAATCGATATTCTGTCCCTCGATATTTTGGCATCCATATTCTGGATAGTCCATATTCTGTCCCTCGATATTTGGTCACTGATCCCATTTCACAATGCAGCAAGCCCCTCCATAATAGTTTTTTTCCCAAGAGTATTGTGTTTTCATGTTTGCAAGACATACTTTCAAGTCATCTGTTCTAGGACAGACTGATCACCGATTTCAGCATGGAAGGGCTACCCAAGGTCCGAGACCTCAATCAAGACCTTGGCAGTGGTTCTTGGTCCCTGCGTCTGCCTTGTTGCTTTTTGTTTACGGTGAGAGATCCTCAACATCAAATGCTGTCCTGGGATTTGTATTCCAATTTTCATCAGTTCCAACACTTCTGTGCCACTTCATGGTTTTTGTTCCCTTTTTCCAGAGAGTTTCACATTTTTTCCAAGGCCCAACTCAGACAGGTGGTATGAAGATGCATGCTGGTGATTTCAGTGTGCTCTCCTAGTTTACCTTTTGAGATGCAAAATAGCCCTCAATACATTACAATGCAAGCACTCCTTGGGATGATACACCCAACAAGTAATTGCAAGGCGTGACGGAGAAATACTCCTGAGTACAGCCAAAGCCCCTCAATGTATATATTGGAGTACTGAGAACACAGATAATGCAGACAGCTCTTCTGTTAAGTCAGATCTAAGACTAATGTCCAGGAAATCCATGATGATTTCAATTAGTATCTCCTGTAAGCTTTCTTCATCTGTAGTACACTTACATGGAGCAGTAATTCAAACAATCTCAGTTTTGAACGTGAAAACTCTTATCCATACCTGCCAACTCGAAGAACAATCTCACTATGTGAGGAGGGGGCGGAGACTTGAAGGGGCTGGGCCTCGTGCCGGAAAGTACCTCCGAGGCACTTTTGAAACTCACCCGACCAGAAGCTCCCTCCCCCCCCCCAAACAAAAAGCTTCCTGATGCTGGTGCCATGTCCTGGGGTGTTTTCACACACCTTAATGGACATCAGCAGTTCAAAGCCTCAGAAAACGAGCTGGAAAACCATTATTCACAGTAGTTTTCAGCTTGCTTGTCTAACACCGTGTGATATGGGCTCCTCATTGGGAGACCGTCTGATGGGAACAGATATCGTGTGTCACCGTGTGAGTGGGCAGGTATGCTTATCAGTGGCAAAAAAAATTCATGGCTACCCAGATACCCTCTTTTTTACTGACAAACGTGAGATAGGATATTCAAATATGAGTAACCGCTGGTACTGGGAGCAGCATAATAATGGTAGTATGACTTTGGTATTAGCATCTCATTTCAGTTAAAGAAGTGGGACAAAGCTTCTGTACGGTAGTCTCTGAATGCTAGGTTAGTTTGGGTAGGGAATATTTGTGGACAGAAAGCTCCCAGTTCCCCACAATGCCTTTTCAGCAATGTGTGGTGGTGTTTCGCTTCTGTGAGTGCATGGCTCTCTACGATTGGAAGCAAATGTCTTTTGTAGATTTTGAATAGTTGAGTATGACATAAACTCTACATTCATATACAGCCGTTGTCCCATGTCTTTTGTGATCTTACACTTTGTAATGTTTTTATTGGGAGAATCTTGAGGTTGTGGAATAGTTTGGCATTTACGGTACAAAATGGCCCTTTGGGCATTATGGATTCAAAGTATTAAGCAATTTACCAATAACATTCCTTTCCAGATATTCTAGGATATCTTATTTTAAGAAATTGTTGCCATGTTTTGCAGGACTAACACACAAGACACACAGCAAAATAAATATGGTAAACAATCTTATCCAAATAAATTCTCATGTCATGCAGTTTTAATTAGGGGTGTGGCAACATACAGACATTAAGCCAGACATTCCTTTCTCAAGGTTGGTTTCCAAATGGTACTTTCATACATGAATATGGACAACAATAAATTTTTTCCAAAGTTGCCTCATGAGCCTTTGACATTCTAAGAGGTTCTATGTTTTTTAGAGGGGGAGGAGGGCAGTAAACTAGCAACCTATTAAAGCTGAGTGAAAAGATCTGCAGCAACACAAATCAAGCTAAAGAAAGGTAAAAACATTCAAATCGGCTTCTCAGGCAAAGCAGAGGAATAGACAGATTTCCAGAGTGCATTGCTTGAAATTCCAGTATTGGTTATTTCATAGCAGTTTGTAGGCTGAGGTGAAATGAAAGGTTTTCAAGCATTCGTGTCAGGAATTAATTTTAAATTCAATTAAGGACACAGAGGTGAGAAGTATGCATCTCAAACTTTACTGCATTTTTTCAGCAGCCAATTAAAATAGTGAAAACACAAAACTTAATATCCCATAAGCTTATCAACTAATCAAAGCACACCACTCCTTATATCAGAGCAAACCTAAACTCACTCTTCCTCTTTCTTTACCAAAAACACAAAGGTCCAATAACACTTGTTCATGAACTTCAAACCACTCGCTTGACTCGGCTAACAGCAGCACCTCACGAAAAGGAGCATGGAATCTCAATCCAAAGTGAGTCAAAAGATTTGTCGAAACAGCTTGAGGGTGACGCCGCCAACAATGGAACTGCAACACAGGAGCTCAAACTGGGAACCACTAGGCTCTGCTTCTGCTCCGAACCTGTATGACAAAGCACAAGCAGTAACCTCCACTAAAACACAACACATGCTCAGAGGGAGAGAATAATCAGCAACATGAATAGAACAATTCAATACATTGCAACAATATCCATAAGAGTGGGATAATCCTTGCCCCCACGTCATTAAAAATGATTGAAAATTCTTCACACAAATGCTTGAACATTTTTCATTGTATGGCGGGACTGGAGTCTCTGAGAATGCTTGTTTAAAGCTGTTCCATCACCACAGAAGCAACATTCACAATAGGCTTGCAATAGAAACGTTTAAACATAGAGACGGAGGACCAATCTTCAGCCCTCATGATGTCTTCCAGGCAAGAACCCAAAGCAAAAGATTTAGAAGCCATAGCCCCCTGATAGAATAGTCCTATCACACTCTGATCTACTCCAGCCTCATCCAACAACCACTAGACCAAAGGTGCTAAAATGGCAGAGGTCCGGGGATCAAAGGGCTTATGAAGCGCAATCAACAATTGCCCAGCAGGGTCACGTCTAATCCGATTAGCAACAAGTTTGTAAGCTTTAAGAGTTTGCACAACACACAGTTTAGAATTTTCTGGAAAACTGGGGTAAGTGATGCACCAAGAAAAGGTCTTCGTACATTTGGTAACCTGGAAAGAAAATTTTTCGGAGCAAGAACTCTACCTGCAACGTTGGGAGCTCTAACACTTGAAACTCTCCAGCAAGAAATGAGCCTTGGTTGACAGTTGCTAATGAGACAAAAGCGAATTCTCCTACTAGTTGTGGAGAAATCTAAGCACCACATACAACACATGAGAATAGCGATGAACAGGAGAATTCGAGCCGCAAATGGCCTGTATCACTTTAGAGATCAAAGGATGTTTGCCAATAGGTTTAACCACAAGAGGAAAATGACTGGCAGAGATGGCGGAGTGAAAATCTTTAACTGATCTATAAGCCTGCCGTCATGGAAGGGAGAAAATGTAATACGTGTTAAGTCTTCCCCCACAGGAGCAACACATTGTGAATCACACTAACTGACCCATTGCCTCCAGGCAAATGAGTATCACTTTTGAGTAGAAGAAGACCAGGAGTGGGGCACAAAGAACTCAGCCTGCTGCAAAAGCCCAGGCAATCGCCAGCGACCCCTGAATGATACCACGCCATGAGCTGCAATGCGTCTTTCAACACTAGAAGATGAAGATCCCCACCAGATACATCAGAAGTCCCACGAAGGACAGAATCTGCACTGAAAAGTCGAATGAGCGATCCATCCGAGTTGGGAACCAGAACTAGGCTCCATAGAGAGGGGTTACTAGGACCAAGTTTGCCAACTGAAAGCTCACCTGAGCCGCTACTCGAGGCATCATCAGAAATGGGGAAAGGCGTGCACTAGCCCCTGACTCCAGTCCTGCAAGAAGGCATTCATGGCCAAGACCAGAGGGTCCAGCTTCCAACTGAAAACCGAAGAAGCTGACTGTTGAGTCGACATTCATAAAGATCGATCTGACAAGGGCCCCAGAGAGCTTGAAGCCATTGAAAGAGAAAGAAGATGAAGTCTCCAATTGCTGGCGTCACTCAAGAAACTGGAATTCCAATCGGCCATCGCATTGGAATGACCAGGAAGATGTTTTGTGATCACCAACATGTTCTGCAAAAGGCAAAAGTGCCAAAAAGCTTTGGCGATTTCTGCCAACATGTGCGCCCTGGTGCCCCCTAACTTGATGACATATCGGACGGCTGACATATTGGCCATCTGCAGGAGGATTCAGTGGGAGGACTTCTGAGGAGATAGAGCTCTGATGACAAAGGACCCTGCCAACAGTTTCAACCAACACCCCCCTCATGGAGATTGATCCGCAACAGATTCCCCATCCTCACCTGCTCGCATTCAACTCGATGATGAGGTCTGCTGGGATCTGAAGATTGCCCTGCCGTTCCATGCCTCCATGTGATGCAACCACTAATCTATCTTCTCCTTGGTCTCCTGAGTCAAGAGCGCCAGGTCTGAATAGGACAAACTTTGATTTTTTTGGCACTGAAAAGCTCAATGGTGAAGGGGTACTGGACAAAATGTCCTGCATCGAAGAGGCAAGACGACCCACAATTCGCATGATTTGATGTAGCGAGGCTGTCGATTTAGAGAGGCTGCTCCTCACGTGTCATTTGACATCTCACACTTTCTGAGCTGGCAACAATAATTGTCTTCGCTTTAATTCTATTTGAAAGCCCAGGAACTCTATGGAATGTGACGTGGTCACCGTAGACTTTTTCACATTCATCATGAAACCCAACTGCTGAAGGAGAGAGATCATTCAGTCTAGGTGTGTCAGCAGGAGATCCCTCTCTTGTGCCAAAAGAAGAAGACAATCCAAGTAAAACATGAGAGGAAACACTTGAGCTCTCAGAAACTCCACAACAGGCTTCATCAATTTGGTGAAGCACCAAGAGTTGGATGACAGCCAAAGGGAAAAACAGAATATTTGAACCACTGGTTCTGCCACTGAATGAATTTATTTTTGCATAATTACTTAAAATCTTTGCAAAATTGCAGTGCATTATTAGAATTACAATAAAATACGTATCTCACCCCATTATAAAACATTTGTCTAAACATGTATACAAATTTAAGACGTAGTACCAGACCACATCTAAAATGTGGCTTTGTTCTTACATTCAATATTTTTTTTTAAATTAAAATTAAATATTAAATATTAGCAAAGAGGTCCATATTCCCTGGGATTTTGTACAAAATTAATTTTTAGTTCATTACGGGGCACAGTTGTCGCCCACGTTTTTCCTGTTATTTCCGATTAGGGCCATTCGTGTCATGTTCATATATTTGCCAAATTTTGCCAGATCCGAAGACTACATACTTGACTGAAGCAGAGCCACTGCGTCGGCGCATCTTCTGGTCCCATGTCTCAGGAACATTGGTTTTAACAGAATACGTTGATGCTGTCGTAATGCTGGTTCTGCCACTGAAACTGGAGAAAACGCCAATCAGTGGAAAAAATGTCTACTGTCAGATAGGCATCTTTCAAGTTCAGTCGGACCATTCAGTTGTCTTTCCTGAATAAATCCCTGAGAAGATGGCTACCTTCCATCTTGAAGTGGCGATAACAAACCCAACTGCTGAACCTCCAGAAGTTCAGACCAGAAATATGGTAATGCAAAACCCTCTTGGATGACGATGAGAGGGAGAGATTGCTCCCTTCTTCAGAAGGTCTTGTATTTCCTTTTCTCTTATTGCTTGATCTGAAAGGGAAAACGATCGAGGGCGGGAAGAACGTTCTGCGAGGGGCATTCCATAGAACTCTATCTGGTACCCCTGCACTGTCTGAAGAATCCAGGCGTCTTGAGTGAGGTGAGTCCAGTTATGAGGGAATAATAAATTCAACCCCTCAAGGACACTTCTGAAGAAGAAATCAGTCTCACCTGTGAAGGACAGCATGTTCTGCCGTAGGCTCCAGCAGGGTTAAGAAATCTGCCTTGTCTGCCGCCGTGGAAGCAAGAGCACATGGGGAAGAAGGAGAAGCCTCGATGGAGACCTTGGAGGAAGGAGGAACCCGGCAAGCACCCTCAATAACCCATGGCCCTGGCAAAAAGGCCTATCTGGAAAACTCTTTTTATTGAAGATTGGGCCTTGTCAAAGGCGGTGAAGTGTTGACAAATTTACCCAAATCCTTTATAAAGCGGTCACTGAATGACAGTTAGTTAGTGACCAGACTAGCCCCCGAAGCAAACTCTGACAGCTTTGCATTGATACGCATTAGGATGGATTTTCTGCACTCGGTGGAGAAAGTGCCGTTGACAATGCCAACTTGACAGATGGCATGTTGTGTCCAACCCGCCAGGACCTCGAGCTGAATCAGGTCCCAGACTCTTTAGCGTCCACCACCAGTATCTTAGCCCAGTAGCAGTTATTCCGCTATGGCAGAGAAGTGTCGCTCCACTGCTTTCAAGCAGTGCGATAAGAGGCTGCTCTGCTCACGGAGCAGGGCAGGGGCGGAATGATTATCCCACTGAAGTGCGCAATCACTGTTTGGTCGGCCTTCTCGGGCCAACCAAAGCAGCCATGCACACTTCCCTGTTCTCCATGCAGGCTGCATTACAGCCTGCATGGTGAACATGCCCACCCCTACAGCCTCTGGCTGCGCTCAAACTTATCACATCGCTTCATTGGAGCGTTGTGATTGGCTTAGGAGTGAAAGCCTGGCTGCCTGCTTTCTGTTCCTGGCACCGGACTCAGGAGAGCAGGAGCACAGAAGAGACAAGACCCGGCATTGAGGAAAGTTTTTTTTTATTTCTAAACCCCGGCCCCCCACTCGCCTCCGACGCCCTCATGAATCCCGCACCCACCCTCTCACCCGCGAGCCATGCCAGCTGCCACTTTCGTAGCCAAGGGCATGATAATGTCGAGAAAATGGTCTTGGCACGACTGCCAAAACCTGTCTATGCCCACCTTCATCTCTTTTGCGTATTTTTTGAGGAACGCGGTCATGTTTGGATCTAGTACAGGAGTGTCTGCCACCTTGCCCTCTAACTTTAGACAGAGGCATTCTATGTGAAGCACTGCATGCCCATCATTGTCGAATCCTTTATGCAGGCTGAACTGTATATATTCAGCCACCTCAGGTCGAAGGGTCCAGTTAGTGGATCTGGGATGGATTATCTCATCAGGATCAAAACCAAGAAGATCTACTTTAGATTGGTCCTGGGGAGGAGGGAGGGTCAGAGCTGTCCGCTGTATAGTTGTCCGTTGTTTCTTGGGGGGGAACAGGGTTGGAATCACAGTTGGAGGACTGGTCTGAGGGGGGATAGTCGTCATTATACTGGTCAGAGCATGGGGCTGAAGAGATGGACGGGAAGGCGAACCTCAGGAGTGCTGTAAAATGATCGTTCAGAAATGAGTGGGCAGGCAAACGTGTTAGACTGAGGTCACTTGCCCTACTGTGGTTTGGGAGGTTCTTTGGAGGGGCCCGGGACAGAGACAAGGAGATTGTCTGAGAAGGGAGGAAGGGCGATAGGGACTCGTCTGGCAATGAGAAGCAGTTGGCGTGTTAAGGGTTCTAGTGCTAGGGTGAGGGCCTTTGTTTACCCCGTGTTGGACAAAGGTGTCAAGGCCTTCAGCTAGTCCTTCCCCAAATGATACTCCTCTGAAGCATAAGGCTCATAGTGGTCAGTGGTGCAGCCAGATTGATCCATTGCTGAGGTATGGTCAAATACACCCCACTAGTATAAGGGGGTAGAAGAGAAGGTGTTGCACCAAGTACAATCAGAGAGAGGGAACAACGTTCCCAAAAAGGTGTCTGTGGATTGGGCTAGAGGTCAGCACCTTGTCTACCACAAGAACATGTGGTTCCAAAATTGTCCCCAGATAGGCAGTTATAATGAGTCACGTGGTAGGAGCGTTGAGGGAAAAACTAGATCTTGAACTGAAACTCCTAGAGTTGCAAGACAGAATATAAATCTGACATGTAAAATGAGGCATCCGGCTGGAGCAGCTAATAGCAGGCGAAGTGCAATCTCGAAAGTCCCCCGTTTCGTGTGCATGCTCCGCGTGCCAGCGGGGATGCTCCTGCCAGAGGCAGGATAGAAAGCAGACTGAGCCCGTCAGTGCAGCTGCCTGAAGGAGAATCGGAGCACAGAGAGCGTGTTCAAAACACAGGTCAGGTACTGGATTCAATGAAACATGACAACAAGAAATAAAATACCGGTTTTGACCTCCAAAAAACACCATTAAACAGCAGTAACACATTAAAGGTGAAATAAGCTACAAATATAGTACTTCGCTTTGGCTGCAACAGCAAAGAAAGAGGAGCTGTCATTTAGGCATGGCTCTGATATAAGGAGTGGTGTGCCCTGATTGGTTGATGGGCTGATGGGAAATGTAGTTTTGTGTTTTCACTGTTTTAATTGGCTGTTGATAAAATGCAGTAAAGTTTGAGAAGCATAATCGGAGCCTCTGGTCCTGACATAGAATTTCTGCCACCATTTCACATATTTTGATGGTTGTAGGAAAATTTGGCTGGTGAATTTCATGGATTTGTGCACTGATTTCCATCAGTACAATTTAAAGTGGACCCAGTATGCAATAGTACAACAACACACAGAGACAATATACATGAATACACCAACAAATTAGAAATGACCACGTTATACAAATGAAATGCCAGTGTTATTTAATCACACTGTACATATAATACTCATAGATGAACGATATTGTGGAGTAATAAAAAAACAGCAAGTGCCCAGAGGAAAGGAGAGAAGGGGTCAGGAAAAAGTGGGTGATTTGAGTGAAAATAAAACAAAAGAAAAAGTATTGTGCAAATCACATATTCATGTTTACATCAAACAATGGCTCTTCCTTAAGCCAGAAATTTCTAGCAATCTGCATGAATTATAAGTATGGGCGAAATTTGCGAAAGCGAACTCGCAAAATCTGTGAATTCGTGCGAATTTGCGAATTTGTTTGTTTTTTCATGTTCGCAAGGGTTTTTACCAGTTCACGAGGGTTTTTTACAAGTTCGGGAACGCGAACTTACTTGTGTGGTCGCAACGGTCGCGACCATGTTGTTTCTACGTGTCCAGCCTGTTTGCGACCCTGTGGGTCATCGCAGCCAGCCTCCGGGTCACCAGTGCCACCCTCTGGTTCACCACTGCCACCCTCTGGTTCATCACTATCACCCTCTGATTCACCACTGCCACCCTATGGTTCATCACTGCCACCCTCTGGTTCATTATTGCCACCCTCTGGTTCACCACTGCCACCCTCTGGATCATCACAACACCCTCTGGTTCACCAGTGCCACCCTCTGGTTCACCACTGCCACCCTCTGGTTCATCACTATCACCCTCTGGTTCACCACTGCCACCCTCTGGTTCATCACTTCCACCCTCTGGTTCATCACAGCACCCTCTGGTTCATCACAGCACCCTCTTGTTCACCAGTGCCACCCTCTGGTTCATCACTGCCACCCTCTGGTTCACTACAGCCACCCTCTGGTTCATCACTTCCACCCTCTGGTTCATCACTGCCACCCTCTGGTTCATTAATGCCACCCTCTGGTTCACCAGTGCCACCCTCTGGTTCACCCCTGCCACCCTCAGGTTCAGCACTCACCACTGTCCCCCTCTGGTTCATCACAGCACCCTCTGGTTCACCAGTTCCACCCTCTGGTTCATCACTGCCACCCTTTGGTTCACCACTGCCACCCTCTGGTTCACCACTGTCACCCTCTGGTTCACAACTGCCACCCTCTTGTTCACCACTGCCACCCTCTGGTTTACCACTGACACCCTCTGGTTCAGCACTCACCACTGCCACCCTCTAGTTCATCACAGCACCTTCTGGTTCACCACTGTCACCCTCTGGTTCACCACTACCACCCTCTTGTTCACTACTGTAGATTATGGGGGAAAGCACACCTGCCCAGCCTCAACTGAGATGAATTAATTTGGGGCTGGTTAATGTGTCACTGAATTTGTGCTTCAAGTCTGGCACCTGCTTCCTTAGCTGTAGGTGCTTCCTGTTGCAGTTATTTTTTTTTACAGGAGCATTGTGCCATACTTGTACCTATTCTCTGACCCTGCTTTGAGGGTCAGAGCAGGGTCAGAGAATAGTTGCAAGTAGGCAACTGAACTCTGGAGGGGCCCCTCAGGAAGCACTGCAGGGAATGGTTACAAATTAGCTTGAACTTTTGCACCTGCTAAGTGCTTTCTGTTGTGCAAAATTTGTTTTTCTGCAATTTCGCGAGATTCGCGGGGCGTGAAATGGAACTCGCAATCCGCAAATTCGTGGATTTTTTTTTGCGTGTTCGCGGGGTTTTTTGCGTCTTCGCGGGCCGCTTGCAGCGCAACGACCGCGAAGTTACCCATACGGTCGTACATGGGCGCGGCCATCTTGTGCGCGTTGCGTATTTCCGGTTCCGGCTGCTAGCTATGTGCTCGCGTTGTGCGCGTGGCGCGTTTACAGGTTCGCGGGCGTTTTTGCGTGCTCGCAGGGGAAATATCGCGCAAACTTACCCACGCGGTCCTCTATGGGCGCGGCCATCTTGTTTTTCATTCATTGCTGTGGTCTTGGGCATGCTACCTTTCTATCCATCTTACATCTTTGTAATCCTATGTTTTTCTGAACTTTTTTTTGCTTATTATCTATCTCTACAATTTCCTACATCTATATTTTGTGTTTTTTTAAACTTTTTGTTACTTTATTACCTACTTTATTTCTTTCGCTCTCTCTCTTATTTTTTTTCACACCTATTCTTCTTTCCTTCTTCTTGTGCCCAGGACCATGGCTAAGGGAGCCGACAAGGGTAAGGGTACCCGGCTCCCTTGCGGGCGTTTGAGGGGGAAGGAAGTCCAGGCCAGGGAGATCTTCTCTACGGTGGAGGTGGCCGCCTTGATGGTTTTTGTTCAAGTCCACCTCCCTAAGACCGTGGCAGCAGGTGGGCGGATTGCTTCCGGTTACGGCCTCCGGGAGCATCGCCAGCTGTGGGAGAAGGTGTGCCGGCGCATGTGTAAGGTGTCTGGGGTCCGGCGCACCTACCAGCAAGCAACGCACCGGTGGACTGACATCCTGGACCGGGAGCATGATATGCTCGACCTGCTAGGATTGGAGATCCCTGGCCTTGGTAAGTAGCTATTTAATAACTACTTGTTTTCCTTCTGCTCTGTTATATTGCTAATCTATTTTTTTCTTGAAGAGTACGAATGCTGCTGATTTGATTACATTGCAGGTAAATTAATGTTTAAATAGCTTCTGTCATTGCAGGTGCTCGCCTGGTTATTGGCGTTGCTACTATGCTTACTTGTTCGCAACTTTTTAGTCATTTGAGAGCATTACTGCGTAATGCTAGAGACAGTAGACTCAAGTCTAGTCCTTTGTGCTCCTGCTGCTGCCACTTTGAAGAGATAGTGGTGGATTGATACGTTGAGTATATTATTTATTACTTGTTATAGGACATTTGTTAGTGGTCTGCAATCATGATGACGGACTGTGTCTGTCACGCGACGTCTCCTGCTGCTGAGTGATGGCAGTCGTAGTAGAACCTTTTTGTTGTTGATGTAGTTAGTGAATTACATACCTTTCCTATTAGACGGTCTGCGAAACCTGCAATACTGTACTACTATCCTCCTAGTTGACTAGATCAGATGCAATTGTTGTTAATTTGTTTCCCCGACATAATTTTAGATTGTGTTCAAAGAAATCAAATAATAAAAAAAAAAACAATCGTCCAAGTTGCGTTTCTTTATTTCATGATCACCAGCAACTCCCAGGGGCAAGGCGCCGGCGGCGACTGAGACTCCGGTGGCAGAAGGTGGACAGGATCAGTCCCTTGCAGGCTCTTCTGCTGGCCCCAGTAAGTTGTTCTATTGTTATATTAATACTTATACTTCCCTAACTTTTACAGCTCCTATTCATTACAAAATGTTTCCTAATAATTCTATGTTTTACAAAAGTCTTTGATCTTCTTCTAATGTAGACTACTTTCTACATTCTTATCCTGCCTCTACCATCACTCTCTGTGCTACTACTATTTAAGATTATGAGTCGGTCTGTGTAGGTAGCTAAGCTTAAAGATACTTCCAAAGGGGGCAACATTCATGCCCCTGCTGCTGCACAGCCTTAACCATGGGGAAACTTATCCCAGCATAAATCGTTTTTTCAATATTTTCAATAATCCATATTCATCCTTAGTAAACCAGTGTAGTATTCCAGGTCATCATAGATTATGAATTCACTCCGGAGACAGCCAGATGGTGCTAGAATGGTTATTCTGCATTTTCAAGTATCATATGTCGCCAAACGTGCTTACACAATGATATGTGCTTTAACATTCCTTTTAGTCAACAGAGTGAAAGCCCAATGCATTTTGAACTCTTCTAAGTTCTTCCTCAGGGGCACTGTAATTAATCAAAAAGACTCCATGAACAATCTGAGTAAAGCGCTAGTTATAATGTTAAGAACCAAACCTCTTCATGAAAACGTGTTAACCATAACCTAACCCACCCTCTCTTACCCGAAGTCCATGTGTGGTTAAACAAAATAATATGCAATCCACCCCTACAACTAGTACTCTGAAAACTTAAAAACCACACCTTCTCGCACTGTGCATGCTGTTTACTCGCCCACTGGTCGCTTAAAAGAAAACATCATATCTTTCAAATGCTCTCCCCTACTCCCCATGTTGTTTAAACATTTTGCAGAATACGTTGGAATGCCCTTTACCTGGTTGTCACACTCAGTAGCTTCAGATATACATGTCCTCTTGCGTGCGTAGAAATAGTATTTCGACCCACCACCCCTTAAGCTTTTCTTTAAATCCGGCGCGCACCTGTGTGCTATATAATCCTTAATTGGCTACAAACGCTGTGACCTCTTGTGTGTGTAGTGTTCGGGGTAGCTAAGCGTGCCCATTCGGCAAACGGTGTGAAACAAAACTCTGATACAGCAATAGCTCTAGGCACTGAGTGCAGTCCTCTGGGTTGCCCTTGCTGTCTATTCCAGTCTTCTTAATGTAAGTGCTTTGACAATTTCCAACAACAAAATGTCCTTGTTTACACCAAGTAAAAGGTAGCAGTTGCCTTTTTGATTTGAGAGGAGCACACCCCATACTGCTAGTGTTTCAGGGACTATTCTGCACACAAAGAAGTATGGACAAGATAAATAGGACATTGTTGATGATATGTGCAGTTCGACTTTCGACATACCTCAGTCCGAACAGAAGTTGAACCCCCAATCCCCTGACCGACTATCTAGTGTGTCTGACCAATGATTTTACGACCCAGAAGAACAGAAGAAGACTACCGCTGAGTCCCGGCCTATCTGAGTCACTGAAACATGACTGCCAAGTGCAGTAGTTCAAACCTTTCCGTTCACTCACTCGTGAACAAAAACCACACAGTGTTTGTTAGTTTTAAAGTTTTATTTTCAATTAAGAAATGAAAACATTATTTCTTTATTTTTAATAGCGTAGTATTCTGAGCGAGCAATGGTGATGGATGAAGATGACGTTAAAGTTCAAACAAAATTCCCATGAATGAAATTAGTATGACTCAAACTTAATAATAGTTAACAGACACATGAAATTATTAGAATAACTGTGCGGGAGCCCCCACCTTCTTTAAAGTACTTAAAGTACTGCTGGTGATGACTTACTAGTAGTTGGTGAATCGTCTGGCAGAAGGGCAATGGAATCTTCTTTCTGTAATGAGAAAAATGGTGCACGTTAAGCAAGCATTCATCAGTTATCATAAGAAGAAGTGTAGCATTTAATGGAATAAGCATATAAAAGGTTAACACCCTCCCCAAAACCGTTACTTTTTTTCAATCCCAGTAACAAAAAATGTGTTAGGTTACATTTTCTTCCATTACGAGACAAAATAGGGGGTTTGTGTATGGCATCTGAAAATATGACATGTTTTTCCTAGACGTCACAACATCTGATGAGGCACAGCTGACCACCAGTGCGGAGGGGCCACTCTGGATGCGGCGGCGCCAACAGGAGGAGCTGGGGGGGGAGACTCAGCGGCGGCGGCGGACGGTGGTAAGTTATTATACTCCTTACTTATTGAATTTTTTTTTGAGTAGGCTCGCAAAGGAGTGTATGATGTACTGTACAGTACTACAGTACACTAGTATAAGTACACTGTACTGTTAAGAACATTTACTAATTTAGAACTACTTTTTGGGCTATCACGGAGAAGACAGTCAACCTTGACTTGCAATAGCATTAGCGGCGGTACTTCTCTGGTAACCAATGACCCCCTCTATTTCACTTCAACTCAGCTGGCAAATTGTTATTGTGAAGTCATATCAGATGTAGTTTAGGGATGTGAAGAACGAAAAGTTAAAGAAAGGTGAAACGAAGGACGAGCGAGGCTTAATATTTATGACTGTAAAGAATGGTTTTGTTGAATGCAATTCAACATAAGAAGACGGCGGTTTCCAAAATATAATGAAAAGGGTGTTAGTTGGTTGTTGACAAAAAGAAATTTTGGTACATTTGAGACATTAAGAAGAATCATAGACGTACTTTGGAAGCCTGGATGTTATCTTCTTTATCCTCCTCATCGATAGCAGAGGTGTATGATGTAGTAGAGCAGACGCTGAGTGGATGAAGTATGGCCAGTGGCAGTGCCACCCCTATAGACAAGTAAGACATTCCTATCCCCACCTGCATGTACTGCTTAAACAAGTACTGCGAGTCTGCATCATCATGGCCTGTGTTTGTATTTCTTGGGTGAAAGCTGAGTGAGCTTCCATTATGGCGGCTACCACAAGTTCACGTACCAGTAATTTCTTTTGCAAAACAAGAGAAAAAAAGTAAAAAAGGCCTTTTTTAGTACTCTGACTATGTATGTAGTAGTGAGTCCACCCATAGTGCTGCTAGTGGAATTCCTGAAACTCCCAGTAATGTCACAGGCTTACAAAGACGGCGGAAAGATACATGCCAAAATGTTATACTGTGTTTGCTACTTGCTGATGTTACTGAGTGTCAACTTTCCGTTTAATTATTTTGACTTTATGTTAAAGACTATTGGCTACAGTATTTTTCTTTCTTTCTTCATAGATGCTACTCCCAAAAAGCTCACCCGCAATGAGATGGCTGTCTGGGCCAGGGCCCGTAAGCTGGAGGCTATTTGTGCAGAGTATCGGCGGTTGTGGGCTCGGGAGCATGAGGAGACATCAACCTCTACATCCTCCTCCACTGCCCCCGTGTCCACCAGCCAAACGGAGCCGTGGCCCGACAGCCTGCCGCCGCCGCCGCAGAGCAGCAACAAAATCAGCGCCCCCCCATATCCTGGATGGTTCGTGTGCGCCGGCTACGTAGAAGAGTGGACTACCTGGAGCAGTTGGGTGAAAAACATCAGCGCCAGCTCCGGGACCTCCGCAAAGAGCTGCGGGACGTGCAGCAACAGGTGTCCACACTACGCCACCCGGAGGAAGTGACTGTCCCTTGCCCCTTTTTTAAAGACTGTTGGGGGGTGGGAATTGGGTGTTTGGGAAAGGGGACTTTTTGACATTGGTTGGGTTAGGGAGGGGGGGTGAGTTTGGGTAATTTATTTTATTGTTGTGCTGACAACAACACAAATATATATTTCTTAATAATTATTTTTCTTACTAAAACACAGTATACGCGTTCATATATTATTTTGTGTGGGGGTTGGCGGTGGTTACTGGACGTTTGCTTTTCTTCAAACTTACCAGCATGAATGAAACATCTAGTCCTGAAATGTACCAAAATGCAAGTAACCGAGTTGGTAAATTTAGTAGCCCTACTACTGTACTTTACTAGTAGTACTGTCAGTCTCTGCTCTCCTCCCAACTTAGTCCTCCTAGCCCATTATTCTACTACCTCTCCAATATGCTTATCTTACCTGTGATTTGTGTTTGAGAATCGGGGTAGCCCCAGGGCTGGCTGCATTGCAAATGGTGAATAAGGTTGGTTGTTGACTTGAATCCTCGACGGATGCAATATCATTGTTGTGCTGGTAGCAGTAGTGGTACACACTGGCAGTATCACCATATGAAAAAAAGGAAATTAAACATTGAGTGGCCTGAGCGTAGCATTAGAAACAGTACAATAGATAGTACGGTACAGAACAGTGCCCTAAATTGTAGCCTAAGCAGTGCCAACGTAAGGTAAGAATTAAGCATTTGATTGTTCACGTCGTGTAGGAGGAGGATGTTCTTATCAATCCACAATGGCGCACATGAACTTCTGGTTGCTTTGACCTTATCCTCCCCAGCAAGTGTGTGGAATTTATTGTTGTTGTCAGTCACACCTCAATGAAATACAACACAGCCCGGGGGAAGAGGGTTAGGGTATGAAAATTGGATGGGAATGGGTTTTTTTGGGAAAGTTTGGTAGAGAGGAAAAAACACAGCATGGACAGTCAAACAACAAATGAAGAGAAACAAATCTTTGGATTTGAAGATATTGATAAATCTTTAAAGGGACATAAAGGAAGTGCACTACTGCATGCCAGAAGTTGTTTACTAAATGGATGGTTAGGTTACTGAAAAGTAGTACTACTACTTACTGCAACTACGAAGAAACAAAGACAGTACAGGGCTGCAGTCATTACGCAATTTCACTTGCCTCTCTGCCCTCAGAGAGACTAAACACTTAGAACATTAAATTAGTGTTAAACATAGCAAAGACGTATCAAATAGCTGGAGGGGTGAATTTGAAGCACAGATCAAAGAAACGCACAGAGTCACACTCGTAGAAGTAAGTTCAATTTCACAAGAATATCATTTAAAAGATAAGGAGAATTTTGGATACTGTTACTGTTTTTTGTAGTTGTCCCCTTGAATTTGTGAAGGTGATGCATCCAGCCATTCCTCTTATTCGCGGTACTCCTTCATTCCATCGGATGCTCCGTCGATCAATCTTGGTGACCAGACACACTGTCCACTGCCTGCCTGATGCGGAATTGCGGATCGCTAATTGTAAGCCTGAGTAGTACATCGATGGCACAGGGTAAAAGCCTGCCTGTAATTGATGATGGAAAAACACAACAGTAAATGATAAATACACCTCGGAGAAAAAAATATATAAGGTAAGGTATGCTGTGTAGTGCAAAAATTACACTTTCAGTTACAGAGATGACAATCCCCAAAATCTAGAACACCCCATATTACCCTCCCAAAAACGTGCAGAATACTGCTGCTACATCGCAGAGGCCTAATTTCAAATCGTGCCAAAACGCACTCAGAAAGTATGCCCCAAAAAAAACCCTTTCCCACCATGGATTTTCTTCAAACCACTTGCAATCAAAATTAGACATTCCAACAAGTGTTCCAAGACCCCACCCAGTCGTAAAAATCTAGAACACCCCCAAACACATGCAATACAATACTGCTAACCCTAACGAGCCCTAAGTTAGGAATATTGCCAAACGCTTTCTTTAACTAGGCCAAATCCCCCCTTCCCCACCATGGATTTTCTTCAAACCACTTGCAACCAAAACTACACATTCCCACGAGTGCTCTAAGACCCCAGAACCCAGTTGCAAAAATCTAGAACACCCCCAAACACATGCAATACTGCTGCTAACCCTAACGAGCCCCAAGTTAAAAATAGTGTCAAAACGCTTTTCACCATGGATTTTCTCCAAACCACTTTTATCCGGTATTAGACCTTCCCAGCAATGCCCCCAGACCCACCAACCCGGGCGAAAACCAGTTTCACACCCCCAAACAGCCAAAAAGCAAAACCGGAAAAATTTCAGCCCTACCTGGAATTCAGTCCAAATGCGCTCTGCAGCTAGGCCCTAACTCCCCTTATCCACCATGGATTTCCTGAAAAACAAATGCAATCAACATTAGACTGTGCCAGCAGTGCTCCCAGACCCCAAAACCCACCCCCAAAACCCACCCCCAAAACCCTAGAAGCCCCCCAAACAGCACCCCAAAGACAGGCAAGTGAGCAAAAACGCAAAAACTTTTTCACCCCCTATATTGTCTCCAAACCACTTTTATCCGGTATTAGACCTTCCCAGCAATGCCCCCTAACCCGTCAACCCAGGCGGAAAAAAGTAGAAGACCCCCAAACAGGCAAAAAGCAAAAATACAAAAAGGAGCACTTAGAAATTTTTAGCCCTCAATCCCAAATCACTCCATGCGCGCTCTGCAGCTAGGCCCTAACTCCCCTTTGCCACCATGGATTTTCTTCAAACCTCTTGCAATCAAAAGTATCCATACCCAGCGTTGCTCCAAGACCCCAAAACCCCCCACAAACACCAGGAACCCCCCCAAGCAGGCCCCCGAAAACGCTAAAGTGATCGAAATGCCTGAAAATGGAAAAACTTTTTCACCACGGATTTTCTCCAAAACACTTTTATCCGGTATTAGACCTTCCCAGCAATGCCCCAAGACCCGTCAACCCAGGCGAAAACAAGTAGAAGACCCCCAAACAGCCAAAAAGCGAAAATACAAAACTGGGGACTTAGAAATGTTTAGGCACATTTCTAAAATCACTCCACGCGCGCTCTGCAGCTAGGCCCTAACTCCCCTTTGCCACGATGGATTTTCTTCACACTACTTGCAATCAAAACTATCCATACCCAGCGTTGCTCCAAGCCCCCCAAACAATTGAGGTTTCACAATGGGTGCCACCTGTAGTGGTGGCTACAAAAAACTCAGGTGAGATAAGACCGTGTGTGGACCTTAGGAACCTAAACAAGGAGGCGAATACAGTGAAATGGTTAGTCTGTTAGGTGATGCTAAGTTCATCACCTCCTTAGACTTAAACTCTGGTACCACCAGGTCAGGTTATGTGAATAATTTAAGGATCTGACAATAGTAATTATGCCCTTGGGGGGATTTAGTTTTACTAGAATCGCTTTTGGACTATGCCCAGCTGTATCTGTGTTCTACAGGGTCATGACTGAGATCTTGGGGAGATTCACTGGTGTGAAGTTCTTCCAGGACGATGTATGATCTTTACCAATTCCTTGAAATCACATTTAGACAAGGGCAGGGAGGTACTTAGAATTTTAAGTTTCAATGGTACCACTTTAAAGATCAAATAGTGTAAATTATGTCAGCCTGAAATCTATTACTTGGGGCACTTTATTACTTCAGAAGACATTAGACCCAAAGAGGACTTGGTCAGGGCTGTAGTTGATTTGTCACATCCCTTATGTAAGGAGGAGGTACAGGTATTTTTAGGTATGGCTGCATTTTATAGCAGATTCGTTTTGCCACACAGCCAAGTGCCATTCACAATTTACTTAAGAAGGGAGTCCAATTAATTTGGGACAGCAAATGCCAAGAGTAGTTTTCAAAAGTTAAGTCTAGTCTGGCCTCAGCACAATGTTTGAAAAGTTTTGATCCAGGATTACATTGTTTTATGATCACTGATATCAGTGACAATGGGATTAGGTGCTGTTTTTAAAAAAAGTCAAAATGGTGAAAAAATAACTACTGCGTTTGTATCAAGGTCACTCAAAGAAAATGCGTTAATCAACAATTGAGAAAGAAGCTTGGACTGTGTATTGGGCAATTGTGCGTGGACAATATACAATTTGGGTGAGGTGCCTAGACCGATTGCGGGCACCCCCGCAGGATATGGTGGCCTAAAATCCAGTTAACTCACAGTGCCACCATAAGCCCCCTACCGTTACCGGGGAGCGAATGGTTTCTGGCATCCACTGAACATGACATCCCTTTCCCTCAGGGATCGTGGAAACAGATCAGAATCTTTTGCTTAGTCACTAGTGCTTGCTAGAGAGATATATTTAGAATTCTCAGTGGAACATTTTCAATATATTTATTGAACCAACGTTATTCTTGTAAAGAATACATGTGCAGCGATAATCAGTAGACAGAAGCAGGTGAAAGTGATTACAAGCACCAAAAGAGTAAATAGTAGATACGGTTCTACCATGGTGCTACAACAGTGTATATATACAGGTATATGATACAAAACAGTAATCAGGTGTACTCCTCCTATGCAAACCCTACTCTGCATGTACCTAGAGGATATGTAGGTATATAGCCAAGAACCCCCCAAGGGACGATCCAACCGCATTACCTGGCAGGAGAGAATGTAGGAGCCAGTCTTGGTCACAAACTGGACATCCCCACACAGAGATGTCAGACCGCTGCATGGTGAAGTCTCAATATGCAGGGACACTCGGTGTCATCTGAAGTGCCTCCTCTGCTAATCTTTTGGGATGCTCTTTATAATAGAAAGCAGCCTTGCGATGTGCATATAGATTAGCAATGTTATGGATATGTAGATAGCCCTGTCGCCCCACGGATGAAGATAGAATGACATTTATACATAGTGCATAGAAGGGCCTTGTACATGATGTTCGAGACATCGTGATAATGTTGTGCTAAACTAGATGTGTAAACAAAGTAGTTTCAGAGAAACTAATCCAACATTGTCATGCACGCAAATATGTGCAAAAGGTCACGGCAGAAATGTTAATGTGCAAATAGGACAATGTAAGAAATTAGCCAATTCACTACATGGGCCTAACCCGAGCACATAACAGATAAAGAATCTTGGTGGAAAGAAGAGGAAGTTAAGGTATGTGTAGTGTCTGATGGTTGTGTGTCAGTGGAGGAGTGTTGAAGAAAATCAAGAAAGACATTGATCTCAAGAAGGTTAGAGGTTCCATTGTTTCTGGTGGTAAAGATGCTGGTGGTGATCCAGATCTTACGAGTTTCGGAAAGCTTGGTGTGAGTTGTCGGTCAATAATAACTTGGTGCTAAGAGGAGAAAGATTTATTCCTCCGCTTGGAGTGAGATATCAATTGTTTGCACTTACTCATGATGGTCACATGGGCATTTGCAAGACTGAGATGCTGTTGAGAGGAATTTATTAATGGCCAGGAATGGACATCATATTGAGAGGCTGGTGAGAGATTGCTGGAAGTGCAGACTAAGTGATAAGACTCAGAAAGTTAGATCGTCTCCCATAGTTTGTAGAGAAATTCCTGCAGAAGTGTGGGAGGAGATAGCATTTAATATAGTTGAACCTTTAAGTGTTGGTAGTACAACAAAGAATGTGCTCGTTCTTATGGATGTGCTTTCATGGTGGCTGGAAGTGGGAGTGGTACAGGAGATCACTACATCATTGCTTGTCAAGTTTTTAAATAAGGTATGTTCTAGGGAAGGAAATTCCAAATGTGTCCGTACTGATAATTTGGTGCAATTAACTTCAAAAGAGTTGGATAGGTTTTTGAGTGAAAGGGGCATTCAGCACAAGAAGTGTTCATTGTACCATCCCGAGACAAATGGGATGGTTGAGAGGGTCAAAATTACTTTGATGGAAGCAATACAGCTTGCACAGCTTAATGGGAGCGGCTGGACCAAGGTTGTGAAGGAAAGAGTGGAGAAGTATAGCTTCATACCCCATAGTATGCGAAGGTCAGTCTTTTTGAACTGTTCATGAAGCGCAAGCCATGTACTATGATGTGTCCCCAGTCGGTTAATTAGTGCAGTTCAGGTAACACCAATGCAACAGAGCTGGCTGAAGTGGAAAGGACAGGGGAACTTTGATTGTAAGAAAAAAAGAAAAAAGAATTTGACATTTGCAAAGCAGGGAAACTTTTAAATGTGAAGGTTAGAGCTATGGTGAAAGAAATTACCACCAACAGCAACAAGCAATTATTCTCAATGTAGTACACTTTATTGTGAGGTGAAAGTGTTTAAAGGAGCTGTGAAATTGGAAGACGGCAGAATTTGGAACTTGAACAGAATTGCAATCAATAATTAAGATTTTGTTTATAATATTTCTTTTGGGGAAAGATGGAATGTGTGTTTTGTTGTTGAGTAATGTTCTAGTATTAATGTTTCTTCATTTTTCTTTTGTGGTAGGGCTATATGTGGTATTGTTGTAATGCTAATATGGTTTCTTCTGTTTATCTAGAGAAGTTGCTTGTGAAACCCTGAGTGATGCTTTGCTGTGGCTGTAGTTTCTCTGTGCTGCAATAAACATACTCCTTTGAATTGGCCATTTTGTTTATGTGTACTACTTGCAAAGTAGCTCATACATATTGGAGGAAAGTAGGATCTTCTTTTATGGTTAACCTCACTTTTTGATTGATGTAATGCAGGTTCTGACTAGTCTGGCTGGGATCCTGCTAATCAGGACCCCAGCCTCTGTACTTTCTACCCTAAATTGGTTTGGTAAGTACTTAGGTACATTGCAGATTGGACACTGGTGTAACCTTATCAGTCCCTAGTATATGGTACTAAGGTACCCAGGGCATAGGTACACCAGTGGTTCCCAATGGGCTGAAGCATGTATTATGCCACCCATGGAAGACCACTCAATTTGTAACTTAAGCCTGCCATTGCAGCCTGTATAAGTTGGTGATAACACCACTTACAAAAGATACAGGTTTACCTATATCTAGGGTCACTGCACTTAAAACCAATGTCACCCCTAAGGCACGCCTTACAATTCTGAAGGCAGGGTGTTTGGTTCTAAGTGTGAGGGTGCCCCTGCATTAGCAGGAGACCCCTACAGTTCATGGAGTCCATTCTCCCGGGTTGTGAGACAGCCATATGATATATAGAGGGGCACCACGTCATTGCGCGATGACCATCTCAAAACTGGCTGTAACGAATCCTATCATGTTTGGTATCAAACATGTTGAAATCATACCCCTACACCGTAAACGGTGGGGAGGTATGATTGCATGCACTGTGAAGCTCCTTTGGGATGCCCTTGGTGCTCCTGGTACCAGTCTTCCAGACCCGGTCAGCAAGCTAGGTCTGCTGCCGGCCAGAGACACATTTCCACCCTTCTGCTGCGGAGCCAAGCTTGGACAGGGGAAGGCAGAACAATAGGTATCCTATCACAGAGAGGTGTGACCACCTCCCAGACAGGGTTTAGTATATTGGGGAAGGGTGGGGGCGCTTGCAAGCGCCAAATAGTCTGCGTGCAGGGCACACTTGGTGCCCTCCATGCATATTCCAGTTCAAACCAGTTCAGGGAGCCGCTGGCTCTTGCTCTGGCATGAATCTGGACAAAGGACAGGAGAGTATCCTTCCCCTTGTCCAGCCCCTCCTTAGGGAGGGACCCCTGTATTGTTCCAATCCTTTCCTTAGGGTATTTAAGGGCTTACCTGAGGGTGGGTCCCTAGATTCGTCGTGGGACAAGATACATTTCAGACACCACTTCTTCTTCAACCGTCTGGTCACTCTGGACTTCGCCCTGGGAATCAAAGCTGCAACCAGGAAGACTCCTGCTGCT
Organism: Lissotriton helveticus; assembly: GCF_964261635.1. Classification (NCBI taxonomy): domain Eukaryota; kingdom Metazoa; phylum Chordata; class Amphibia; order Caudata; family Salamandridae; genus Lissotriton; species Lissotriton helveticus. Next base: position 1,932,542,213 of record NC_136061.1, read on the forward strand.
CCTGATTTCGTCACCTCTTGCAACATCTGTGCCTGTGCACCATACAGGAACCTTCCAAGGCCTGTGGGCATCCAAGACACCTGGTAGAAAACCTCCTTTGAAGGGAAGGAGTCACTAAGCTGACTCTGCAGACACCGCAACAAAGCTGACCGACCTGCTGATCCTGAGCTCCCACGGACTCAGCAACACAGGTGGTAGTTCTTCTCATCCCTCGAGGCCTGCCCTGCCCTCTCACCAAGTTTGAGGCCAGTATCCCTCGTTGGAGCAGCAGGAACTGAACCCCTGTGCACTGCGTCGACTTGCAGTGGCAAAGGCTTGTTGGCTTCCTTCCACCAAGATCTTCGAGCTCCAAGTAGCCCAAAACTCAAGCATCTCCAATGACCAAGATCTTCGTCCTAACTGCATCACTTACATCGTGGGGTTGCATCTTTGGCGAGCTACTCAAGGTCCTCTTGGGACTGCAATGCCTTCGGCCTATGGGTCCTCTTTGAATTATTTGGGCTCCCCTGATTACTCGGGGGGCCCGCTCTGACTTCCCTGATGTGGCGAGTATCCTGGACCTTGCTGGTCCCGACATTGCACCTTCTTCAACTTCCATGCTGGTTGCAGTTGCTACGGCTTGTTGGTGCTCCGACGGACACCAACCCCTCAACTCGATACATGCGACGTTGGACCGCTCGTATCCGGCTCCTGGTAATCCACAGCGTCCCCTGGTCTGCACAGCTATAGTTACAAGGTCACTGTCAGCTTCCCTGCAACACTGAACATTGGTGGGCATTTGTCTTCTGTGCCGCCTGGTAACTACTGGGTGGCATAGACGCTGTTCCCTCTGCTTGCAGGTTCTTCACATCTTGAATCCACCTTTGGGTTCCACCGGACACTTTCACCTTCTCCAGCAGTGGCATCTTTCTGGAGTCCTCCATTGAGTTTGACGGCGGTTTCTGACGCCAATTTACACCTATGCACCCGGCTTCCCTGGTGTACATATCCTGGTTCCTAGGGTATACACGGGTGGGGTGGGTCTCCAACCTTCTGTCTTCCACGGGGTTTCTTCAGGGTCCACTGGGAAGGGTCCTTGTTCTTTAAAATTGCAGCTGCAACTTACCCAATGACTTGCATTGATGCCGCAGTCGTGTTTCCACTCTGCACACGGCCTCCGTGGGGCTCCTGGTTACTTACCTTGGGTGCTTCCTTGGGTCCACGGCACTTCTATGTCTGCTGGGTAGTCTTGACTCGAGTCGTGGTTCGCATACCACTATTTTAGTAAATTTTTTGTTTCCCAACGCCAATTCACACCTATGCACCTGGCTTCCCTGGTGTAGGTATCCAGGTTCCTAGGGTATCCATGGGGGGTGGCTCTCCAACCTTCTGTCTTCCGCTGGGTTTCTTCAGGGTCCACTGCAAAGGCCGTTCTTCCGCAAAATTGCAACCGCGACTTACCCGTTGACTTGTATTGAGAACACGGTCTTGTTCCCACACTGCACACGACCTCCGTGAGGCTTCTAGATACTCACCTTGGGTGGCTCTTTGGGTCCCCGGCACTTCTACGTCTTCTGGGTACAGTCTTGACTCGAGTTATGGTTCGCATGCCATTATTTTAGTATATGGTTTGGTCTCCCCCTGGTGACCACTGTGTATTTCGTGCGACTTGGTTCTATTGAAAAGTATTGTATCTATTGTGTATATCTCCAGATGGGAGATATCTGTATGTGTTAGTGATTGTCGTATAATAAATACATATTTTTATAACTGTGTGGTTCTTTTTCACTTAATCTATACCAATAGGATTATGTTCTGGTAAAACAAGCTTCTTTACACTCTTTCTGGATTAAGCCTGGAAGCTGCTCTCTGTAGCTACCACTCGGAAATCATTCAAAATTTGCCTAAGACCACTAAAATCACCATACGGGTTGTCTGGATTGGTGCAATGGGCACACAAACACCATAGAGTGACCACTGTGCCTTTGTCAAGGCCTGGTCACCCCTCCTGCCAGCCGCCACTCCTGCTGCCTGCCAGCTCCTGCTTCAGCGACCCAGCCGCCGCTGGGCCGCCCGGATCACCCCTCCCGCCTCCCGCGACCTCCTTCAGCTACAGATCGACCCAGCCGCCGCTGGGCCGCCCGGATCACCCCGCCTGACGCCTCGCCTGCCCCCGGGCCGAGGCTGCCGCCCAGAAGCTCCCGCCGCTGACTCCCTGCGGCCCCGCCCACCTCCATCCCATTCGCCGGCCCCGCCACCCAGTTGACCCGCCCTCCCAGGCTCCTCACTTATGACGCCCCCAGAGCGACCGCGCAGCGGACGCGCGCAGCGGGAGCACCGATTGAGCGCCGAAGGTGCGCCAAAGGAAAGCCCGTCTGCGCCCGTCCGCGCCCAGGGCCAAGACCCCTGGTCCCCGCAGACACCAGTCCGCCCGCCGGACGTACGACGCCGCCACCCTCAACGCACTCAACACCGGCCGAATCCCGGGATGCTACCGAGCCACCCCGAGACGCACCCACGGACCCTTCAGCTGCCACGCCTGCAAGTTCTCCTGCATCCGGACCTGCCTCGCACCAGCACCCGCCAAGCCGAACACCAGCAGCAACCACCTCAAGTGCATCCTGCTCAACACCCGCTCCGTCCACAGACACGCCATCGAGCTCTGGAACCTCCTCGACACCACAGCTCCTGACGTTGCCTTCCTCACGGAAACCTGGATGAACGACTCCTCAGCGCCCGACATCGCCATCGCCATCCCAGAGGGCTACAAGATCACCCGGAGGGACCGCACCGCCAACCAGATGGGAGGAGGCATCGCCATCATCCACAGGGACACCATCCACATCACGACCAACACCGACGACACCCTGACTACCGCCGAACACCTACACTTCCAGATCCGCACCGACCCGAAGACCACCCTCAGAGGCACCCTGATCTACCGACCCCCGGGACCACGCACACAATTCAGCGAGGACATCGCCGACTTCGTCAGCCCGCATGCCCTCACCTCCGCTGACTACATCCTCCTGGGGGATATCAACTTCCACCTGGAGAACAACAACGACCGCAACACCATCACCCTGCTCGACAACCTCGCCAACCTCGGACTCAAGCAGCTGGTGACCACCCCCACCCACCTCGCCGGACACACACTCGACGCCGTCTTCTCATCCAGCAAAGACATCGACTTCAGCCACGCCATTGGATTACACTGGACGGACCACAGCTGCGTCCACTTCACCTTCAGAAAAACGACTATCCACCACCACCAGCAACAGGTTGCTCGAAGAAGCTGGAACAAGATCACAGCCGACCAGCTCGCCGCTTCCCTGAGCCAGCACCCTCCCGCCAGCTCAGCGAACCCCAGCCAGGCCGCCGACAACCTCACGAAGTGGATCAGCAACTGCGGGGACGAACTCGCCCCACTGAGGACCCCGCCCAGCAGACCCGGCAGCAAGAAGGCCCCATGGTTCACCGACGAACTCAAGAGCTCCAAGAAGAACTGCCGAGCCCTCGAGAAAGCCTGGAGAAGGGAGCCAACACCGGACAACATGACCACCCTCAAGCTTGCCACCCGAAAGCACCACCAACTGATCCGCGCCACCAAGAAAACTGCATTCAAAGACCGGCTGGACAACAACGCACACAACTGCAAGGAACTCTTCAACATCGTGAAAGAGCTCTCCAACCCCAACGCCGAAAACAACGACATCACCCCATCGCAAGACCTCTGCAACTCCCTCGCCTCCTACTTCCACAACAAGATCGCGGACATACACAACAGCTTCAGCCCTCAACCGACGCACGCCACGACTGAACCACCGCCCCCCACCACCACCCTCCGCGCCTGGACTCCGATCAGCACCGAAGACACCGTCCGCATGATGAACTCCATCCACTCCGGATCTCCGACCGACCCCTGCCCTCACCACGTCTTCAACAAGGCCGACGCTGTCATCGCACCCCACCTGCGGGACATCATCAACACCTCCTTCGACACCGCCACCTTCCCGGAGAGCTGGAAGCACGCCGAACTCAGCGCCCTACTAAAGAAACCAACAGCGGACCCCACCGAACTCAAGAATTACCGCCCCATCTCGCTCCTCCCGTTTCCAGCCAAAGTCATCGAGAAGACCGTCAACAAACAGCTGGCCGCCTTCCTCGAGACGAATGGATCCCTCGACCCTTCACAGTCTGGCTTCCGAGCCAACCACAGCACCGAGACCGCCCTCATCGCTGCCACCGATGACATCCGAGCCCTGATGGACAACGGAGAAACAGCGGCCCTCATCCTTCTAGACCTCTCCGCGGCATTCGACACTGTCTGCCACCGCACCCTAGTGCAGCGCCTCAGCAACGTCGGAATCCAGGAGAAGGCACTGGAATGGATCATCTCCTTCCTCGACGGAAGAACACAGAGAGTCCGTCTACCACCGTACAAGTCAGAGGCCACCGAAGTCATCTGCGGCGTCCCTCAAGGATCCTCGCTGAGCCCCACCCTCTTCAACGTCTACATGAGCCCCCTCGCGGCCATCGCACGCCAACACAACCTCAACATCATCTCCTACGCTGACGACACCCAGCTGATCCTTTCCCTGACCAACGACCCCGCCGCCGCCAGAGCCAACCTTCACGAAGGGATGAAAGACGTAGCCGAGTGGATGACGACCAGCCGCCTGAAACTGAACTCAGACAAGACGGAAGTCCTCATCCTGGGCGCCTCACCCTCCGCCTGGGACGACTCCTGGTGGCCCCCCGCCCTGGGCACCGCACCCAAACCGACAGACCACGCACGCAACCTGGGCTTCATCCTGGACTCCTCCCTCTCCATGACCAGACAAGTCAACGCCGTCTCCTCGTCATGCTTCAACATCCTGCGCATGCTACGGAAGATCTTTCGGTGGATCCCCACCGAGACCAGGAAGACGGTCACCCAGGCCCTCGTCACCAGCCGACTGGACTACGGCAACGCCCTCTACGCCGGAACCACCGCCAAGCTCCAGAAGAGACTCCAGCGGATCCAGAACACCTCAGCCAGACTCATCCTCGACATCCCACGACACAGCCACATCTCCGGACATCTGAGAGACCTGCATTGGCTCCCCGTCAACAAAAGAATCACCTTCCGCCTCCTCACCCACGCACACAAAGCCCTACACGATCAAGGCCCGAGCTACCTCAACAACCGCATCAACTTCTACGCTCCCAAACGCCATCTACGATCAGCCAGTCACGCCCTCGCCGCCGTCCCCCGCATCCGAAGAACGACAACAGGAGGAAGGTTCTTCTCCTACCTGGCCGCCAAGACCTGGAACTCCCTCCCGTCCGACCTGCGCCTGACCCAAGACCACCTCTCCTTCAGGAAGAAGCTCAAGACCTGGCTGTTCGAGCAGTAGCAGCACCCCCCCCCCCCCCAAGCGCCTTGAGACCCTCCGGGTAAGTAGTGCGCTCTATAAATGTCTTTGATTGATTGATTGATAGACCAAGCCAGCTTCTCACACAAATGTTGCACTCTTCAGGTTTTCATATCTTTCATTATGCTATAACTAACCACGAATATGCATTTTGCAAAGACCAGATAATAAGAAATTGATGAGCTGCAGTGAGGAGTTATATTTGCTTTTTTGCTTTTAATCAGGCAGTCCTTCAGAAGACCACAAGATACAGATATTAGATGGACTTTGTTGGTAGTTCTGGCTCCAACCCTTAACTTCAGTTCTTTCAAACCCTTTATTAGTCATCATTTCTAAATGTTAAAAACATAAAACCATAAACCTTGGGAACAGTTAAAATACTAATAATAAATCAAACAACTCTTTGCAAATACAATAGGTCAATTGGTGTATGTCTACCTTTTGGCTTTGTCAATGTTTATTATTTTTTGTCATGGTTTTTGCAAAACTTTATTAGTGGGGAATATGCCAGGCCCGCGTCAATCTAAAAAAAGATTTGGCTGAAAACAAAAATAATTTTTGGTTTACAAAAAAAAGCACATTTTGCCGTCCCTAGCACTCAAGTAACTAATTTGTGTCTGGATGAACCCTTTGTGAAAGGGAAGCAATTATTTGCTTAATGAATTGAAATGAGCCAATAGTTGAAGTATCCTCATCCACTGCCCATGCTGTAATGGGTGGTAGAAAATGTAAAATGGTACAACAGACCAATGGTGAAGAGAGCTTGCTGAATGCCTCTATAAGTATATTATACATATAATTGAATAAGATCGGAAGGTCTTGGTTAATGCCTGACCTAAAAATAAAGGCACACTTGATCTACTGTCATTCCTGAAAAAGTTATTGCGATAGGCTGTGCATATTGAAAAATAACCAAAAGAGTTTCACAGTTTGGTAGGGGCTGGTGATGAGTAAGTGTGTACCACTTAAGGGTGGAACCTGCATTTCCAAGAAGTAAAATAAAATGAAACTTAAGACACCTGTAAATCCTCCATCGATTTTAAAAGTTATATTTGCAGGTCAACTTAACCTACCATCCTGTGTTTAGTCAGACTGTTTGCAAAATTACTTTATGAAGCTTTTGCATAGCCGTTATTAGCTAGATGAGAAATGTTCAAGGTGCTCTGCATCGCCCAGAGTCTCTGAATGAACAGGAGCACTACACTTACAAGTTAAATTCAAGCAATAAAATCAAAATAAGACACTGTGCTCCACAGCTCATCATACTGCTTAACCTACAGAATAAATGCAATATAGGGATCTGCAGAGCTGCTCAGAGCAGCCAGCTTACTGAAAACCATGAACAATTACCTTTTTTCTCACACTTCTTCATCCATCATACTAAGTGCTGCAGGCTTTAACACAATAACTTCACCTTGGGTGGCATCACACATGACATGGAAACACTTCATACATAGGATCACAACAAAGAGAACTGTTGTATTAGTCATTCTTCCCTGTTTATGCTTTTATATTAGCTAATATTTCTGTTTACGGCTTCTTTTCCCTACCCTTTTCATCCCTTGTTTATCTTTCTCTGTTGATTATCGTCTGTCTCTGTTGTGTACTCTTGTGGTGCGCTCGTCAGCCAGATAATCTGCTTATGTTTGATTGGGAAATGTTCTAAAGGAGTCGGATGGAGCTGTTCCTGCAGCAGGCTGGCATTGCCATCAGATGATAGGGTTTCTTTTAATGCTAATAAAGTTAGTAAATTAACTTCAGGTGTGTCGCTCACATTGCTTCACTTTTTGTTTTGTAACCACTTTATTTAAAGTTTTTAGAAGCCAAGCCAATTAATACGTATCCAAACAACTAAATAGAAAAAGATAAATTTTCGAAAGCACTATAAAAGGTGCCAATACCCTGAAGACTTCAACAGAAAACCCATTATTGTGTGGTACAGTTTGCATTGTCACACCTGAAATATGTTTTCAGTGTGTTTAATCGGATGACCCATTTTGGCATGAGTTTATCTTAGATAACACAAAAGAGTGTGATGGCTGGTGGTATAGAGCTAAATTGGTCCATAGCAAAGTCATTCACACCACGCTAAGTCAGTGAGTGAAAAGGGGTCAAAGTAAGTCCTACCATGACCTTGGGGTATGTTTCCCGTACTTAAGGGATACCAGACTTCAAGGTCTAGGAGGTGGTTCCCTCTGTATACACACATTCGTCAAGTACTGTGTACCTTGTAGTGCTCCTTTCCCCAGCTGTTTGTGACTTTATTCCAGCAGTTGCTGTGTATGTCAGGAGAAGGTTCGGTCACGTCCCTAGGATCTGCTTCTTTTGATCTACGACAAAGAGGTCCAGATTCTTTTGAATCTTCTTTAGATCTACGACAAAGAGGTCCAGATTCTTTTGAACCATATTTGACTTTGAGTGATGATGTCGTTTTTTTCCATTACATAGAGATTCCAAGTTTTGGAGCACCAGAGGTTGATAGCAGGGAAGAAGGAGGGCCTTCCGTTTCTGTCCGTTGACAATATGGCTGCTCAGAGAAGGTGAGTTATACATTTACCAGCTGAGGTCAACAGCAGATAGACTCCTTCGGCTTCCACTTCCCAAAGCAAGACGATAAAGGGATCTAGTAGAAGATGTTAGATTTTTCTTTGATGCACCTCTGCCCCAGAACCCCTGGATGCAACCGCATGTCCATCATATTTGAATGTATGCAATCACCTCTCCATAGCCCACAAGCAAAATGTCAAAACCCCGTAAATAGCTTTCAAACCCACCGATGTAATGTGTCACTGAAGCATGACCGTGTAAGCAGTTTCCTTATACTTGTTGCATATAAGACTTTACTGACCATCTCCAAATCAATATCCATGAACTTTCGAGACCTGTCTCATCTGACCATTTCTTAACACAAGCGAGGGCATATAGGGGTTGATCATGCTCCAGGGCCCTAGTTATGCTGCATGGAATCTCACCCACCTTTTAGTTAGGTCTCTACTCCCCTTGCCCTCATTGTGGGTGAACACGCCCATTGCAGAAGTTGTGTAATTCTATAGGTGTTAAGTGGTCTCAATTGAAAATCAACACACTGGTCCCTGCTTTTGTGGGCTCCTCTTTCATACAACATACCTGTATGTATTCCTAGGTCATCCACCTACGACCGATACATGTTGTAAGTCATACCTGGAATGAAGTCTGGATTACCTGCTATGAAGATAACAGGCGAGGGGTAAGTCATTTTCTGATGTGATCTCACTGCTCCATTCCAACAGTGTAGGGTTGTTTTAGTAGAAATTGGCAATTGTTTGTGGAGTTTGTATACGCTTCTTCCCTTTGGCAATAAGGTCCTTAGTCAGAAAGAAAAAAATTCCATCATTATGACACCCCCTTTTTCTCTGTTGTTGACACTGCACATTGTATTTGTTTGGTTGATGCCAGTAAGGAAGTCATTAGAGCTGCCTTGTCCCAGAGAGCATTGAGTTCTGCAATAAAAATTAATCTGCCTCTAGAGCACCGACTGATGCGGAGAAGTGATATTCTACCATTGAGAGAGGGAACTTGGCATGTTCTTGGGCAACTGAGTACTTAAAAACCTATTTGTGAGGCAGCAGATTCACCATTAGAGCTGATCACAAATCTTTACTTGCTTTATCAATTGCACAGGAAAAGCATTTTACAGATTAGTTAGGATTTTGACCAAACTATATGAATATAACTTTGACGTTAGACACACTGCCAGATTGTTCAATTAGGTTGCTAATGGGCCCTCTAGGTTTACGGAGATTGCCCGCGCCAAACGTCACATAGAGGAATGTGTTGTGGCATTAGTCAATTGTGTAAATGGGCTTTGTCAAGCGAAATTTACCAAAGATGGGTGGACGAAAGCAGTATGATGTTATTCAGAAGATTGTTGGGTATTGTTTTCAAGACTGCTCTCACACAATACTAGCCCCCACAAAACAATATTATCTCCTGAATTGCAGACATATTTTTTATGAAGGTAAAGGGGTGTTGTCTGTGGGTGGTTGTATGTAGTTAAAGGAAGGGTGCAGTATACCTCACCTGGGTACTCGTGGTAACATTATTTCCATTGCACTCAAAAGGCCTGCACTCAAAGGCCATATAGGGGAAACCATGACTAGAAAAACAGACCGAGAGGATTTCTGGTGGCATTATATGGGCTCTCAGAATTCGAATTTGGTTAAGAAATGCTCAGTCTGCATCAATTCAGAGAAGTCCTTAAAACGAATTAATTCTGAAAATCTGATTCCGAGTTGCCAGAGGCAGCTTGGAAAAAATAGCTTTGAATTGACTTAGACCCCATGCGATTTTGGCAACCAACACATGATATTGTCCGGATAGATAATTTTTCCAAAAGGGCTGACAGCAAGTGGTTTTCTCAGCCCACCACAGACTCTGTGGTTGAATCTTAGGACTTTAAATAGAAAGGAAGTGGACAGTAAATAAAAAGAATAACTTAATACCAACGCGTAAACCGGCGAGCATTCCTAAAACACCGAACTACACAGCTTATACGATGTAGCATGCTCCCCATGCAGACAAACACTTTAACGGCACGCATTACATAAATGTTCCAAAACAATAGTTATACACACTGCAAATTAGACAAGGTGCACTTTATAGAGGGAACACACTAACTATTTATTACATAATAATTAGGGACCGTGAACCTTTTAAAGTTACTTTATTTCTGATCGTCCAAGTTTTGGAGCCAAGTATAACCCTATACCGTCCGATAGTAATTGTTGTTATTAAGCTTTTAGCGCTATTTACGTTGCGTTTTGAAAGACAATATTCACAATTGCTCAGTTAAATGTCTATTCATGAACTTTACGAAGAATGTTGCTTGCATTTAGAATATACTCTAATCCGGCTGCCACCACCATTCTACACCTTCTCCCTCCAGCCGCTCATCAAACCGCACAATACGCTAGTTAAGTAAATAGGCACAGCGATAATACAACACAAAGCATTCATTTTTGCGAAATTAAGAGCCCTTGAGATACAGAAAGGAGTTACTACAAAGAGCTCTCCGCCATTTTGAAACGCTAACGACTCGCAGAGCAGTCCATAAATATCGGTATTGTGCGGAAGAAAGGACTGAGTATGCACACAAGTGCAACTCACACAAGGGTAAGGGTTTATCAGTCACAGCTTTCGAAGACAGCTGCAAGCACACGTGCAATCAGATGGTCTTAATCTTGAACGAGAGAAATGCGTGCAACAGTCTCAGACAGCTTGAAGGGCAAAGCAGGCGGGGTCAGTGGTTGGCAGTTGGCCAATGGATACTGCAAACCGGGGCACGTGACAGTTGGAGACGGAGATGTGACGCTCTCTTGCGCGCGCACCACAGTGTCCCGTCCATTAGGCTAGAGTCGGAATAGTCTATGTTCCCATGGTACAAAATAGAATACAATATTTTTAGAGTGGTTTAATGTATTATATCAGAGCTATGGTCCCTCACATTCAAGTACTGTGCGTACAGGAAAACTCTGAAATCCTTCTGTAGGATCCTTTTCATTTGTAATATAGTGCAAAATGCTGTTTGTGTCATAAGCGCCCGGCTAGCTCAGTCGGTAGAGCATGAGACTCTTAATCTCAGGGTCGTGGGTTCGAGCCCCACGTTGGGCGGATAAGATTTTTAATTTATTTTACTTAGTATTACTTTGGACAGTATGCTTAAGGCACAATGCATTGAAAGAAGCGCTGTTTTGTATTAAATATTTTTTATACATTATTTTTATGGTGCATTAGTGAAAAAGTTGCTTTGCCCGTGGTCTATTTCGTACAGTATTTTTATGGTATGTTACTCTGCTGAAAACGTTTACTTTGAAATTAAAAAGTGGTCCCTTTGTCTAGCGAACTAAAATACAGGCGATCGGTTTAGAATATAATAAAACAAATATATTCAGAAAAGATTACGACAACGAGGCTGTGCTGCATTTATAGTCAAATCACACTTAAGATTCAGTATTAAATCCTAGAAAATACAAACCGGGATCTTCTAGGTGTGTCTCCTATTTAAACAAGCATTTGCAATGTAATAGGTCTCGCATTAGGAAAGTTTGAGCTATTGGTAGTTGTAAATGACAAATATTTTATTTATGTGTTAGTTTTGATTGTAGCGAAATTAATAGCTTTGTCATTTACAATGACAATAGTTTTAACTTTCACAAATGTGACACCTATAGCATTTGTAATGCAATATGTGTTGTATTTACGTGCCTTAGATGTATTGATATTACAAATAACAATGTCTTAATTCTTTTTAATAATTAATACTTAAATACAAGTTATTGTGATTTATAATGGCAATAGCTTAAACTTTTGTAAATAACTTTTGTGAAGATTATGTTCAGTGTATTTTATTGTGACGAAAATCTAAGAACAGAAGTGAAAAATTAACATCTTTTGTGACATTTGTAATAAAGCTTGAAACATTGAGAGAACATATTTGAACTAGTTGTTGTTGAATGGTTGCACAGATTGATGCAGTGGTGGCGCTTAGTGATGCAGCGGTGACGACGAGTGATGCTGTAGCGTTCAGTGATGCTGTGGTAGCGCATAGTGATGTTGTGGTGCCCCTGAGTGATTCTGTGGTGCCCCAGAGTGATTCTGTGGTGGTGCTGAGTGATGCTGTGGTGATGCGATAGATAGATAGAGTGAGGGCGATAGATAGATAGAGGGAGGGAGATGGATAGATAGAGGGAGGGCAATGGATAGATAGAGGGAGGGCGATAGTTAGAGTGAGGGCGTAGGGTACTGTCCCTAGAGTACCCTATTCCTGCTACAAGCAGCACACAGCATTTATGACACATGAGCTGTACTGCAAAAAGTGTACATTTGTGGTCCCTGAGGATCAGTTTTTGCCCCTTTGCTCTAAGACGGCAAAAGTGAGAAAGAGCGAGAAATAAATAGAGATAGAGAATGTGAGAGAAAAATTAGAAGAGGAGAGGAGAGAAAGAGACAGAGGGAAGGATGACAGAGTGCAGAAAAAAATGGAAGAGAAAGAAAGAAAAATAAGGCAGAGAAAGATAGGATATGAAAATAGAAGAAATAAATGAGGATAAATAGATAGAGAAAGGAGCAAAAGAAAGGTGGTGCAGGAAAAAGATACACAAGAAGAAAATGAAAGGAAGAAAGTGAAATAAATGAATGAAAGGAGAAGAAGAAAAAAGAATGACAGAGAAAGGCATAAACAGACGAATAAGGAAATCAGAATGGAGAAAGAGGAAAGAAGGCAAGAGAAAAAAAGACAACAAGAAAAGGATGGAGAGTAAGGCAAGAAGGAAATGAGAGGTACAAAGGCAAAGAGAGAACATGTTAAAATAAAATGGGAAAGAAACAAAGAAGGAGATACATGGAGAAACGTACAAGAAATAAATCCAAAAAAAGTATTTGCAATGCAATCGGTCTCGCATTTGTGAAAGTTAGAGCTAGTGGCAATGTAAATGACAATATTTTTTCTTATGTTTTCCAATGTTACCTTTCTTTCTTAAATTGACACATTTAGTATTTCTTAACACTATCTCCTATTTTGCACTTGTCAATAAAATGTACAGATAACCAAAGTCTTAACCAATGTCTTGACTGATTAAAGGTAATATTTGGTCCCTGTGGTTGTGTAAGTGTGGGCAGTCACAGAGGTAACCCATAAGGTAATGGCAGAGTAAGTGTGCGCAGTCACCAAGGAAACCCGTAAAGTAATGTATGGCAGAGAAAGTGTGAACAGTACACTCAAAAGATTTAAGCAAGTGTGAGGGGATGTTGGTGTATCCCAAAAACACAATATTTACTGCTTTAAAAGCTTTGCATTGTACTAACTATACGTGTTCGATGAAGGGCCGTAAAGCTATAATTATCTGGATAATTTTATTGGTTATTTGCCCTCAAACACCATGCAGAAAGCAGGAAGTGAAAACGGATAGCACAGAGAAGACAAGCCACTGGAGCTGTGACAATAAACACTATGCGGACTGGTAACCAAAGCAACAACTCAGTTTGGTTTTAGGATCCTGTACTGCAGCGTAGCGAGCCATTTATTCTACAACACGCAGCCCACATTAATTTAACAATCAGAATACATACAGTAATTTCCTGTTGAAGTTGGCAGATTTCTGTGTTAAAATAAGAAACAAAATAAATCAGATCTGATATTGCAGCCATCAGCGCTGGCCAGACAGCCGATGTGGCTTGCCTAGGTAATGAACAACCAATAACTTGAGAGAAGTGTTTATTTGGAAAACAGCAACCTGTTTGTGGGTGCAGGAAACTCGGGGGAAGAGGGCGGCCACCCTGGGAGTACTTACAGGAAATTCTGAGTGCACTACACCCACCGCATCCAGAGCAGGACAGAAACCAGGGCAACCACAGGCCAGAGAAGGAAGATTTATAGGAGGTGCTGCCCGGAGGAGGAGATGTCAGACAGCGGGCTGCAGGGTGTTCAAAGGACGGGGAATGAATAGGCGTACTCACTATCGCTGTGTGTTGAAGTGCAGCGCTCAGCTCTCCCGCTCCTTACATTTAAAGTGAAAGCTGTGCTGTGCAGTAAAATGGCGATTTCTCGGGGCTGGGCTGCCCTCCTGCAGGGAGAGGTTATAGATGCAGGAAGGCACAATTAACAGGGGCGAGAAACGAATTTGAATAAAAAGAAAACAAGATAAAATTCAGTAAATGGCCAACAACAGGGCACCAGGCTCACACGTACCTGCTCTGCCGCCCCTTAAATTTAAAGTGAAATTGTCGCCATGCAGAAATAAAGAAAAGCACATGGTGAGTGCTTCAAAAGTAAATAAACAGTGCGCAAACACAAAGGAACAAGCGGCAGAGCTGGGGAAGTACCTAGTTTCGACCAGGAAATTCTAGGTTTCTATTCTCTCGATTCTTAAACGGAAACCAACTGCTTACACTGTGTGCTGTATCATATCTACTGCCTCAATCAACGAGACTTACCTGAACCATAATGATGGTGCACCTGGACCTGGAGTATGATCTCATCACGCCCCCTAGCTGCACTTTTAGAAGCTGGAAGGGCTGTGGAAGGTGGGGTCCTCTCTGCATGGGCGAGACACAGGAAGCCAGGCGGGACTGCCCGGGACTGCCTGCTTGAGGGCGGGGCCACCAGCACAGACAGGAAGCGGACGGGAGCCTACCCCATGCTACCGCGGGACGAGAGGAGTCCAACAGACCCGGTGAGGGGGGTTGTCGGGGCACATTGCCGGTGCCCGCCCCCCAGTGAGGGAAGCCCCGCGTGTGCCCGGTGAGTGGGGTGGGGAGTGTGTGTGTGTGTGTGTGCGCGCACGCGTTTGTGTGTGTATGTAAGCCCCGCATGTTCCTGGTGAGTGGGGTGGGGGTGTGTGTGTGTGTGTGTGTGTGTGTGTGTGTGTGTGTGCACGCGCACGCGCGTGTGTGTATGTGTTATGCACTTGCTGGGAATGTGGGACAGGAGATGTGCACGGCTCAGAGCTGTACGTGCGCGTCCACAAGGTGAAATCGCCGAGGGCTTGTGCGTGCCCATCCCCTGTCCAATATTCCCAGCAAGTGAATAACATAAGGTCTCTTGCTGGATGCAGCGCTTCGCGCTGCTAACACCAGCTCGACCTAAAAAACAATAGTCTAGTGTCCACTTTTTTACGTTTTACAATTCTGGAACAAGGGTGGTTAAAAAGAATGTGTGTTACATGGCAATTATCCCTGTGTTTGCTCTAATAATCATTCCGAAATTATTTAGACAACTCTGAAATACTTTGTGTGATATCTTTGCATTTTCTGTTTTAGAGTAAGTTTCAGAAGAGACAACATTCCAGACTCCACTGCTGTTCTTTCCCATTATGTTTTTTGACCTGAGTTTATAAATACTCGTCAGCCCAATAAAAGCAAGCATTGGCATAGCCAATAGGTCTCGCCTTTGGGAACTTATAAGTGGTTAGCCATGCAACAGTTGATGTTTGACACTTATAAGGTCCCAAAGGCGTGACCTATTGGTGTAGACTGGGCAGGTTGCTCAGGTCTGGTTTGAGGAAGCGGATCAGGACCTACTAAAGCGACAGGTTGCAAACCAGGCAGGAGAAGGACACTAGGTCTTGCAGGTAAAGAGGGTTTTATTGGGATTACACGTTTGGTATTCAGCATTAAAGTTCTCCGTGTCCTAAACGTGAGTCTCTCCCTGGCGAATTGGCTGGGATCCGTCTTTGCAGCGAGGGTGTCTTCTCCCGGGTCTTCGGGTCTTCCTCGCTTGGATTGAAGGGATGATCATGGAAGCAGCACACCGCTCCGGAGCCCATGCAAAGGAAGCCAACAGAAGGACGCCGTTAGTTCAATGGCCTCAAGGGAGGGGTTGCACCTGTGGGGCCGGGTGAGGTGAGGCGGGGAGTTTGCACCCGTGAAAATAACGTGCAATATACTTCCTGCAGTGACGTGGTGGAAGGGCAGACACGAGGTGGGGGTTAAACGCGGGGTAAAGGACACAAAAGGAGGGGGAAGACGCGGGAGACAAACGCGGGTCTATGTACAATATTTACACACTCTTCCTTCCCGCCCACACTGCCATACGCTGCCGTACCTGGGTCAGCCACGCTCCTCCCCTGGGAGAGTGGCACGGCGGCTCGCGGGGTCGTTGGCCTCCAGGCACTCCGTATCTCTCGTCTTCTCCTCCGGGATGTTCTTCGGGGTTTTCTCTCTGTTCTTGGTACTCTCCTACTCCTCCGCTCCGTTCAAAACGCTCTCCTACGCCGCTCCTCGCCTGTTCTTCCTCCGGGGTGATGTCACACCCTCTGTATCTTGCTTCCGGGGGTTTATCCAGTCCGGGTGTTGCTACCTATGTAGGGGGAGTGGTCTCCTCCTCCTCTGAGAACGCCCACTTAAAGGCGCCGGGTCCCTCATCCTGTTCTTCGAGTCCTGTCTCCCAGGGGTCCGTCTGCAAAGAAGGAGGCACAACAGGGTCATTTCCGGGAGTCCACCACTCCTCGTTAGCGCTCCGCATCGCCTTGTTACAGTCCACCCCCCCTGGTTTCTCACGATCGGGGAGAACCGGCATGCGGGAGAGGAAATCGGCGTTTCCGTTGTCCTTCCCTTTCCTGTGGACCACTGTGAACGCAAAGGGTTGTAGGAAGAGAAACCACCGGAGTACCCGGGCGTTCTGAGTCCTGTGCCTCTGCATCCACTGCAGAGGGGCATGATCAGAGTACAACGTGAACGCCCGGCCTTCCAGGTAATAGCGTAGCTTGTCAACAGCCCACCGAATGGCCAAGCACTCCTTCTCGACGGTGGGATATTTCCGTTCCCGGGGTTGGAGTTTACGGCTGATGTACAGCACAGGATGTTCGGCTTTGTCCACCCCGATCTGTGACAGAACAGCTCCGATGCCCGTCTCAGAGGCGTCCGTAGCCAGGGAAAAGGGCCGTCCGAAATCAGGGGGCATAAGCACCGGGCTAGTGGTGATGGCTTTCTTTAAGCTAAGGAAGGCATCCATGGCGTCCTGTGAAGGGGGCCGTGGTAGCGCGTTTCGGACGTTCTTTTGTAACAGGTTCGTCAGGGGGGTGGCTATGACCGCAAAGTTCTGGATGAACCGTCTATAATATCCCACCAGGCCCAGGAAGGCTCGTAGCTCTCGTTTTGTGGAGGGGAACGGTGTTTCGGTGATAGCCTTTATCTTCTCCTCTTGGGGTGCTATGACCCCGTCTCCCAGCATGAACCCCAGGTACTTCACCTTCGGGTAGGCGGCTCGGGACTTCTTGGCATTGACGTGTAGACGGGCCTCTCCCAGGGAGGACAGCACAGCGGCCAGGTGTTCTATGTGCTCTTTCCATGACTGACTAAAGATGACGATGTCATCAAGATACACCGAGCTATACCTGGTATGTGGGGACAACACTCTGTTCATTAGCCTCTGGAACGTTGCGGGTGCCCCATGGAGTCCGAAAGGGAGGACGTTGAACTCATACAACCCTTCCTCGGTGGCAAAGGCGGTTTTGTGTCGGTCCACCTCCCTTAGGGGTACCTGCCAATACCCTTTTGTCAGGTCCAGGGTTGTTATGTATCTCGCGTCCCCTATGCGCTCGATGAGTTCATCGACCCGGGGTATGGGGAACGCGTCAAAGGTGGACACCGCGTTCAATGCCCTAAAGTCCATGCAAAAACGGGTGGACCCGTCGGGTTTGGGCACCATGACTATGGGAGATGACCAACTGCTCTTTGAGGGTCTGATGACCCCCAGGTCCAACATGCTTGCGACTTCCTTCCGTACGTCTGCTCTTTTCGCTGCTGGGATGCGGTATGCTCGTTGTTTGACTATACTCCCTGGGGTCGTGTGTATCTCGTGTTCCACTAGATGAGTGCACCCAGGGGTGTCAGAGAACAAGTGGGAAAACGGACGGAGACCGTCCCATAAGGCCTGTTTCTCCCCTTCAGAAAGGTCAGGATTGATGGGTAGGCTTCCTAGGGTGGACTCTACATTCTTTTCCGGCAATACGAGATGGGATGGCTGGGGGCTCGGTCCTAACCACTTCTTCAGGAGGTTTATGTGGAAGGTTTGTGTGCGTCTGGGCGACATTCGCATCTTATAGGTTGTACCCCCATATTTCTCGAGGACCCTGAACGGTCCCTTCCATTCACTCCGGAACTTCTGTGAGGACGTAGGCAGTAATACCAGAGCCCAATCCCCTACATTCAGCTCCCTCCTTCTTTTCCCTTTGTCATAGTACCGCTTTTGTCGGTTCTGGGCTGACTGCAGGTTTGAGTATGCCAGATCTCTTAATTTGCCCAGTCTGGACCGCAGCTGCTGGGTGTAGTCAAGCAGGGAGCGCTGCTCCTGTGCCTCTTCCCTTTCCCAGGCTTCCCTGGTTATTTCTAGGAGGGATCTCGGTTGTCGGCCATACAAAAGTTCGAACGGGGAACAACCTATGCTGCTCTGGACTTGGGACCTTATGACGTATAAAGCTAAGGGGAGCATTTTGTCCCAGTCTTTGTTTTCCGAGCCCAACAGCTTCTTCAGTGTGGACTTTAGGGTCCTGTTGTAGCGTTCCACTAATCCATCCGTTTGTGGATGGTAAGCGGAAGTGCGGATGTGGGACAGGTTCAGGGTCTTGCACACCTCACCCATCATTCGTGACACAAAGGGCGTCCCCTGGTCTGTTAATATTTCGCGGGGAAACCCCACTCTTGAAAACAGTTCCACCAGTCTCTCCGCTACGTTCTTGGTGGTTGGGGTGGTTAGGGGGTAGGCCTCGGGGAACCGGGTGGAATAGTCCACTATCGCCAAGGCGTAGGTGTGGCCCCTAGTGGTACGAGGTAGTGGCCCTATGATGTCCATCCCTACGCGTTCCCAGGGATTCCCTATAATGGGTAGAGGTTGTAAGGGGACTGCCGGGGGTTTTGACAGGTTTTTTCTCTGGCACACCTCGCAGCGTTGACAGTAGGCCTCTGTCTCTTTATAAATGCCGGGCCAATAGAATAGACGCAGAATATTCCGAGTGGTTTTTTCGGCCCCGCTGTGACCTGCGGTTAGATGCGTGTGGGCAAAGAACAAGATCTGTTCGCGGAAGTCTTTCGGCACCACTAGCTGTCCTTGGTCTCCCTCTTCCCCTTCACGATATAGCAGATCATCTCTGATAACGAAGCGGGGGTATCGTTGCTCTGTGGCCGTGGTTTGTGCCACATGAGCGGATTCCCACGCATTGAAAAGGGCAGGGTCGTTGGCTTGGGCGAACTTAAATCCCTTGTCTATGACCCAGGGCTCGGCAGACAAGAAGGCACCCACTGGATGGATATCTAACTCCCTTTTAAACAGGGCCAGAAAATGAGGGTTATCCACCCCTAGAATTAACTCCTCGGGCAGAGAAGCCACCACCCCCACCCTCACCGTGCAGGGCTCCCCCTTAGCTGGTTTGATGGAGATGCGTGCGATGGGATATGTTTTGACGTCCCCGTGGACGCATCGAATGTGTACCTTGCCCTCCCACCCTATTTGGGAAGGGACCAGTAGAGACTCCCGTATGACCGATTGCCTGCACCCGGAATCCAAGAGAGCCTTTACTGGGACTTGGTTCACATGCACTCTTACGTAGTATGATGGTCCCATTTCAGCGGTGTACAGTACCGCCTTAGGGATATACCCGACTTCCATGGGTTCCTCGACGGGCTTCTTCCGGGGGCACATCCGGGCTATGTGTCCCCACTCCCCACATTCAAAGCACTGGGGACCCCTTATCGGTGTGACCTCTGGTCGGAAGGGCCGTGGCTTTGGGGGTTCGTAGACTGGTTTCTTCTTCTCTGTCCGCGGGGCTGGTACAGGCGTCTTTGTGGATTCCTCTGTCTCCCAGGGAAATGTTCTGGGTGCCGCTCTTGTATAGTTGGCCGCCATCTCGATGGCCTGGGCCGCGGTTAGTCCTGGGTGTTGTCGTAGCCATCTTTGTGTCCCGTAAGGGAGGGCCTCCATGAACTGCTCAAGGACTATGCTGGTCATGACTTCCTCTTTGCTCCGGTCGTCGGGGCGCAACCATTTCTCGGCGGCCATCTTCAGGCGTAAGTACAGAGTCTTGGGGTTTTCCCCTGTAACCCCCTTTTCCTTTCGGAACCGGATGCGGTATGCTTCGGCGTCCATCCCTAGGTGATCCAGTATCACCTCCTTGATGGCGGCATAGGTGGACGTACCGGCATGGTTTGCAACCTGGTAGGCCGTCTGCGCTTCGCCCGTCAACCAGGGGGCGAGAAAGAAAGGCCATTTGTCTTCCGGCCACCCACACGCACGGGCGGCTCTCTCGAAGTTCACCAGGAAGGCATCTGGGTCTTCGCCCGCGACGTATTTCTGCAAGGCTACTCCAGCCGGGTTAGGACCCGCCGGTCTACGGTCCCCCAAGGCAGCGGCCCCTGAAGTCTGTACCGCTTTCTGTAAGCTGTCCATCTGCTGTGTCATAGTGCTGCGGAACAAAGCCCGATCTGCGTCTGCTGTGCTGATTTGTTGGCTAATGGCCCACTCCAACTTCTGTTGCCCGTCGATAAGGGTCTGGATGACCTGGTCCACCATTATTGCACTGTCCGAGGGAGTAGATCCCACTTCTGACACCACTGTAGACTGGGCAGGTTGCTCAGGTCTGGTTTGAGGAAGCGGATCAGGACCTACTAAAGCGACAGGTTGCAAACCAGGCAGGAGAAGGACACTAGGTCTTGCAGGTAAAGAGGGTTTTATTGGGATTACACGTTTGGTATTCAGCATTAAAGTTCTCTGTGTCCTAAACGTGAGTCTCTCCCTGGCGAATTGGCTGGGATCCGTCTTTGCAGCGCGGGTGTCTTCTCCCGGGTCTTCGGGTCTTCCTCGCTTGGATTGAAGGGATGATCACGGAAGCAGCACACCGCTCCGGAGCCCATGCAAAGGAAGCCAACAGAAGGACGCCGTTAGTTCAATGGCCTCAAGGGAGGGGTTGCACCTGTGGGGCCGGGTGAGGTGAGGCGGGGAGTTTGCACCCGTGAAAATAACGTGCAATATACTTCCTGCAGTGACGTGGTGGAAGGGCAGACACGAGATGGGGGTTAAACGCGGGGTAAAGGACACAAAAGGAGGGGGAAGACGCGGGAGACAAACGCGGGTCTATGTACAATATTTACACACTCTTCCTTCCCGCCCACACTGCCATACGCTGCCGTACCTGGGTCAGCCACGCTCCTCCCCTGGGAGAGTGGCACGGCGGCTCGTGGGGTCGTTGGCCTCCAGGCACTCCGTATCTCTCGTCTTCTCCTCCGGGATGTTCTTCGGGGTTTTCTCTCTGTTCTTGGTACTCTCCTACTCCTCCGCTCCGTTCAAAACGCTCTCCTACGCCGCTCCTCGCCTGTTCTTCCTCCGGGGTGATGCTTCCGGGGGTTTATCCAGTCCGGGTGTTGCTACGTATGTAGGGGGAGTGGTCTCCTCCTCCTCTGAGAACGCCCACTTAAAGGCGCCGGGTCCCTCATCCTGTTCTTCGAGTCCTGTCTCCCAGGGATCCGTCTGCAAAGAAGGAGGCACAACAGGGTCATTTCCAGGAGTCCACCACTCCTCGTTAGCGCTCCGCATCGCCTTGTTACAATTGGCTATGCCAATGGTTGTTTTACTGTGTCATAGAGCTTTTGGTTTGCTTTAAGCCATGTTGCATAGCAGCTCAACTGCTGTGCAACATGTAAATAAAAGAGTGACAAAGCCAATTGATTTTGCATAGGCGAAACTTAATATTTGCCAATTCTTGTTGTAACTGATTTTTTTTTATAGAAAAGCTCTTTTTTCTGAGTACAAACATGGAATATATTTCAGATCCAATAACAGCTATTGAAAAGCAGCAAATATCCTGCAATTTTCTTGCAGCTTGAACAAAAGCCGCATAAGGTTTGCGGACAATGTAGAAATTAAGTGCAGGGCTCTGTCAAACTATGCGTCAGTGCGTCTCTGAGGTATTGTACAACTGCAACATGTGATCCAGCAGCAGGGCTGCTCGTGAACTGCACGCTGTAACTTTGAAGAGCAGCAGCGCCATGCATTAGTGTTTGAAAGAGAGGCTTCAAACAGATACTGTCATTAAAAAACTTTTCTTCACCTTCCGTAGCGAAACGAGATGGTACGAAGGGAGCGAGAGAGAGGAAACTCAAGGAAAAACAGATAGATGTGGAGTGAAGCAAGCAGTGTGTGCGGTCACTGCTAGGATGGGAGAAATGCGTAGGGAGGAAGAGCACAGAACGAGTCGAGGAGCTAAAATAGTGCTCGGAGACAGCGTTATGAGTAAGGGAGCAACAATGTATCAGAGAGTGCTTTAGCAGGAGAGCTGGAGTGAACGTGACAGTGACGGTAAAGGTCTATATGGATTGAGGTGACAAAATAAGTCAAAGAGATGACAAAACTGAGCTTAGAGCATCGATAACAAGATGAATGGATGGTAGTGGCGGGGTATTAGAGTTTACAAGCAAACAGTGAGGAAAGACGATAACATTAAGGGGTAGTATAGAGGGTGTGTGGGGGGTTGTATATAGGAAGAGACAGGGCAGAAGTCCTAAACAAGCGCACGTGAAAAGCATTGGCCGCGCGGGCCCCGGAAGTGAAAGTGTATCGCGATACACTTAATTGCCAAAAGTGAAAGTGATTGCGATGCACTTAATTACTTGTGACGGAGAAAAGACAGATGGCGGCTGCATGCTTGCATGCGCGCGTTACCGCCAGCTTGATGCCAGGAAAAGCCTCTGGTAGCACTTTGAAAACCCCCTTACTAAAAGTCGAGCATGCAGCGCATGCGCTGCTCTAGGCTCCAATAAAAAATGGCTAGTGGCAACCCTATCTGCCACAGAACCCACATCACCAGCATTCCATGAACCAGGTCTGCTGAGTCTTCAAAAGAGAGGGAAGAAAAAAGGGCAACAAAAAGTAATATGACAAAGCAGTTTTAAATCGTAGAGCACTTCTTGTGTTCAATGGACTGATGAAACAAACACCGGATTTTTGTCAAGGTTCTTCGTGTAGGTCTATGGTTGCATTGGAAACACACTGATCGAAAATGTTTTGCCATAATGTACATATCAGTACCAAATTTTCCAAGTGTTCTTCACCTTCTATCACTTCCTCTCGATTTTCAATGGTCTACATCCTCTTTGTCACTGGTGCCTTGCATTCTTTAGAGAAGTGCCACTTTTTACAACACTTTCTACATTCTTTTACCAAGCGGACCATTTTTTGGCTGTAGCCAAATGACAGATAGATCCACAACAATAACATGACAAATTCAAACTTGTGCCGTTCTTTACATTTTTAGCTCTCACTCTCCCTTTTGCAGATGAGATTTACATATGTAGATTGTAAATTGAACATAAGGAGGTGCATCGAACAAAACACTTTTAGTCCGTTGTGATTTCTTTAATTTCTTCCTTTATTTCAACATCGATAATCTCTCATAAAAACAGCTAACGCATTTCGTTCCTCAAAAACACAAGCTTTTGGAACTTCATCAGGGCTTATATGGCGGAATGCAATTGTGCCGTAAGGTTGTGGTTTGGAAATGAGGTAATCCTTGTAGAGGAAAGGTACTCCAAATGTCAGAGTTTGCCACCTTATACAGCGGAATGCAAATATGCTGTCAGGTTGTGGTTCGGAAATGAGGTATTCCTTGTAGAGGAAAGGTGCTCCAAATGTTAAAGTCTGCCACCTTGATAAGCGACCGAGCCTTTCTTCCGTGATGCGAGGAAAGTATGTAGATTGTATTGATTTTTTTTCCTTACGATGTACATTCCTTTGGAGATTTTAATACACTTTTGATGATGGCTATACATTTACAAAGGTTGGATGATGGTAACAAAGACGTATTTCCTGTTATTTGTAACATTGTGTATTATACATGTACTGTTTTCAATGTTTAGTTTTTTGTGAATTTTAGGTGGTGTGTTCCCAGTGTTTTCCAACCTTTTGAAAGTAGTGCTAATCCGTGTTTATTCAGCAGTTTAACTATCAAAATAGACAAAGCAGTGTTTTTCCAGTGTTTACAAAATATGTTGTTTTTTTGTAGTGATTGTTAGAAACACATATTTGCTGTAAAGGAAAACTAATGCAGGCTATGTAGTGTCTTCCTATTGGCAGCTTGTCTAATGGACTTATGTTAGACTGTATCAACAATAAAAAGTACGTCTATTACACTTTCACTCACATTTCTTACATATTATTGCCTCTCACACTCACTCTTTCAGGACTCTGGTTTACAGGGCTGTTAATGTATTTGAAAAGTAAGAGTGATAAATTCAAATTTTTTTAATAAACAAATTCCTGGGGCTCAAAAAGCCCATCAGTAAAGTGCAGTTGGGAAAAAATGCAGGATTAACTTAAGGTATCACACGTAACAATGTGACACCTTGCAGCTATGAATTTTGTTGGTATGTGGAAATTCTTGTATCATGTTTTCAACACTATATCATGTGCATGGTGACAGCACTCATTCCAGAGGTACCTGTTGTGAGAAGTTAGCCTGGCAGATGATGTCCACTATTCTAGAGGGCACCTTGCACCAGTCTAAACGACCCTTATTGATGGTGGTTGTAAAGTCAACCTTATAGACAAGCTATCCTAGTGGTAGCATGGACCAGCAGTTTTAGGCTAAAACTTCAGAGAGCATGTGAAGCCAGCTGTTTTACCATATATAATCCCTTGAATACCAAATGAAAGGACACCACACAAGGTATATATCAAATATATATGTATTTATTACTAACACAACCCCTCTGCACTCTTTATGAGGTCAGAGTTTGAGATACGTTACAAGTTACTCATTAAGCATACTATAAGTTGCACACATACAATTCTGCCCTAGGGGCCTCACGAACCATATACTAAGTAAGTGGTACAAGAACCACTTCAGAATTAGTGAATAGGCCTAGGGAATCGCTGGGGCTACACTACAGTACCAAAGGTTAGGAAGTAGGAGACCCACGGGAGACGCGTGCAGTGTGGGAACACAGTCGCGAGCTACCATTGACTTACAATGGGGAACGAAGAAGTCACAAAGTTACTGATTAAGGACACTTCCGGGTGGACTACGGTGAAACCCCTTTTAACTAGGACACTTGAAGAGTCAATACCCACAGGAGCACCGGAGTACTCGAGTTACCCCACCCATGGAAGCCAGGTGCATAGGTGTCTTTTCGTGTCGGGTTTCGTCGATGCTTT
The DNA here is from genome assembly GCF_964261635.1 of Lissotriton helveticus. Lineage (NCBI taxonomy): Eukaryota > Metazoa > Chordata > Amphibia > Caudata > Salamandridae > Lissotriton > Lissotriton helveticus. The sequence continues at coordinate 1,932,567,284 of NC_136061.1, forward strand.
CAATGGAGACCTGCAAAAGAAGTGCTGCAGGCGGCCGAAGGAAGAGTGTCCGGGTGGATCCTAGGGTGGATCGAGGAGCTGAAGAACCTGAAAGCAGAGGGGACAGAGTCTGGGTCACTAGCCAGTGACCAGGAAGGAACTAGGATGGAACCAGGTGATGTCGTGATGCAAACAGGTGAAGAGGTGAAGCTTGTCTCTGCAGCCACGAGGACCAGGAGGCGTCGACGACAACCAAGAGCTGGATTCAAGCTTTTCCACAAAGGATCTAGTTGACTGCGGTGTCGGTATCCGGATTGGACCCAACAAGCCTTGGCAACCACAACCCACGCAGGAAGTGAAGATTGGCTTCAGGTCAGACCAGCAAGGTCTGAGGAGCTTCTCCTTTGCAGGGAAGCTGGAGCAAGCCTAGAGAAACCAGGAAAGCAAGATGATTTCAAAGGTTTGCCTTCAGGGGGCTCACTAGCCAACAGGCTAGCAACTGGGAAGATGCGTCAAGCTGAAATGGTAGAGCGGGCCCCACGCGGCACTCATGGAGTGAGGGGGGCTGAGCTTCAGTGCAAATGGTGCTCAGGTCTGGGGCTTCTCGTACCCCAATGCACAACTGCGAGTTACCTCAGGAGTCAATGCAGTTAGCAATTTGCAGCACATCCAGGGAGTCTGGTCCCACGTCTCTCGTGTCTGCCACGGGTCTCAGCTTTGCTGTGGCTGTGGGTCGGAGTCTAAGAAGTCTGGAAGCCCAGGCCTGAGTAGCTGAGTCTTCAGGTTCCATCGGGAGCATCGACAAAGCAAACTGGTAAGTTACAGGTGGTGCCTGTTTGAACAGGGTGGTCACTCCTTGAACACAAGGGAGATGTCTTCCGTCTTCTAGTCGATATAGAAACTTGTATTTTACTCCTGAGGCTTGAGCCGGGAGGTTTATTTTAATATTGCTCTGTGTAAATACTTTTTAGCTCGTGCTGCTGTTTCCCTTGTGTCCTTTCCCTCCCCCCTGACAATTAAATTGTTAGCGCGCTGAGTACTAGAGCGCTAGAGTTGCCTAAGATGATTGATGATTTAAACTACTACCTTTGTCAAAAGACAGATTACCTGTCTCGCCCTATAGGTGTGGCCGAATCACGGGCCGGCATCTGCGGGTATCATTAGAGCCATCGAAGTAAGGATAGCGGCCATCTTAGTGAGGGCTCGCTCTGCACGGCGCTCGGCGCTCGGCAGACAGCATAAATTCAGAGAATCCACGGGTGCCCAGCTCTGCTTGTATTTTACTCCTGAGGCTTGAGCCGGGAGGTTTATTTTAATATTGCTCCGTGTAAATACTTTTTAGCTCGTGCTGCTGTTTCCCTTGTGTCCTTTCCCTCCCCCCTGACAATTAAATTGTTAGCGCGCTGAGTACTAGAGCGCTAGAGTTGCCTAAGGTGATTGATGATTTAAACTACTACCTTTGTCAAAAGACAGATTACTTGTCTCGCCCTATAGGTGTGGCCGAATCACAGGCCGGCATCTGCGGGTATCATTAGAGCCATCGAAGTAAGGATAGCGGCCATCTTAGTGAGGGCTCGCTCTGCACGGCGCTCGGCGCTCGGCAGACAGCATAAAACCATACGGCAATGGCTCCGCGCAGCGGACGCGCACTGCGAGCACGCCGATCGCGCGCCGGAGTCAAGCCAGAGTCCTGCCCGTCTGCGCCCGTCCGCGAACGACCGGGACGCGGGGCAGGACTCCAGGACTCTATAAACTCGATATCTGACACAGCCCGGGCAGTGGACAATTACAAGATCCACTACTCCAAAGCGGCCCTTCTTAAACTTGGTAAGAAGCCTAATCAGTCCTGCCTTCATACCATAGAACCTGAAGAAGTGCCCAGGTCCTGCACTATATGTAATACTATACTTCCTTCCCCTAATGTAACCTCAGAACCAACAGTTACACGTAAGATGACATTGCTTAACTGCAGGTCTATGGTAAAGCATAAAATGGAAATTCATGATTTGTTGGAAAACAACGCTTTTGACACTATGTTTCTCACAGAAACATGGTTGGAAGAAGCCTCGCTCCCAGACATTTTAGAAGCCATACCCAATAACTATACTTTTCTTAGAATAGACAGGCAGAAACACCAACGCGGTGGTGGACTGGCACTCATTTTTCTAAAATATTTGGAATGTACTTTTACTAATCTGGCCATCTCTAACAGTGAATGTGGATTTTTTTCTATTAAATTGGATTCCACCACCACTATCACTGGCTTACTTATTTATCGACCACCTGGCCCCACAGGACTTTTCTTTAATCATCTCATAGAAGTTGCCACCCAGCTAGCAATAAGACATAAAAATCTTATGATTTTGGGAGATTTAAATCTTCATTTTGAAGACCACAACGCTAAAGAAGCATGCTCATTAAAAACCGCACTTAGCTCATTAGGCTTAAGACTCATGTCCCCCAACCCTACCCACCAACATGGGCACCTACTTGACCCGATTTTTGTAAATTGGGAGGGAATTGCTGCCCCTTTTCCCCCGACCCCGTTATTGTGGTCCGACCACTTCCTGGTAACTTGTGAGATTTTAATCAGTCAAAATAAAAGCCCGCCTATCAAAGTCCACTCGCTGAAGCGCCGTAACTGGAAAAAGTTCACTCCGGCTCAGTTTAAAAGCTTCCTAGATGAACATCCCCTTACCAGAGGGAACTCACTTCAAGAGGTATGGAACAACTACGAGCAATGGTTAGAAAATGCTCTAGATAAAATAGCCCCCTGGACTACCAAACCCCCTACCAGGCGTGCTAAATCAGAGCCCTGGTTTTCGGAGAAACTCCGACTTGCAAAAGCCCATTGTAAATCAATTGAGCGCAGTTGGAGAAAGAGCTATGCACCGGACCTCAAATTGAAGTATAGAACCGAACTAAAAATATACCAAAAAATGGTTCGAGAAGAAAAAAGTATCTTTTTCAATACTAGAATTGAGGGAGCTGCCCACCCTACTAAGGAATTATTCCGTATTTATAAAGAACTGACTAACTCGGCCCGTCTAGAGACTCTGGATACTTATTCCACGGAAATATGCGAACAAATCGCTGATTTTTTTGTGGAAAAGGTGGAGAAAATCCATGCTACCTTCTCCAAAACCCCCGATGTAGGGGATAACATAGACATAAAAACTCCCACCACTCAAAATCCAAGATTGTCTATGTTTACCACTCCAGATAAAAAGGATCACTTAATGTTATTAAAAGTATACATTCTGGATCTCCCAGGGATGTATGTCCATACGATAAAAGTAAGGACATCATGGAAAACACTCTTATTGACCACATTAGCCATATGATCTCTTTATCCTTCCAGGAATGTTTTGTCCCAGAAGCTTGGAAATTAGCGCAAGTGATACCGTTAAAAAAAAACCTAACATTCCCATTACACAGTTTAATAACCTAAGACCCATATCACTTCTTCCATATTGCGCTAAAATTATAGAAAAAGTAGTAAATAAACAACTCATGGATTTTGTAGAAAAAGAGAACTTACTCCATCCCTCTCAATCAGGATTCAGGCCAGGATATTCCACTGAGTCGGCAGTCCTGTACTCTACGGAATGTATTCGAATGATGGTGGATGAGGGCGAGACTGCAGCATTGGTCATGCTGGACCTCAGTGCAGCATTCGATACTGTGCTGCACTCTAAGCTGCTATCTCGTCTATCAAAATTAGGAGTGAAAGGTCCAGCACTTGATTGGCTTAGATCTTTCCTTACCATGAGATCATTCCAACTACACTGCCCACCCTTCAGATCATCTTCCCGCAGTGTCAGCCATGGGGTTCCACAGGGCTCGAGTTTGAGCCCTACTTTGTTCAACATCTACATGGAACCCCTGGCTGACATAGTAAGGAATTTTGGGGTGGGCATTGTTAGTTATGCTGATGATACGCAACTCATGTTTAAAATCACACCGGACTGTAAGGAACATGCCGCAAATTTCTCAAATTGCATGACGGCAGTAGCCACTTGGATGGACGATAACTGTCTACGCCTTAATGGAGAGAAGACCGAGGTATTGGTGGTGGGGAAGGAAACATCTGTGTGGTCTGATGCGTGGTGGCCCTGTGAACTGGGAAATCTCCCCACCCCTGCAAAAGTGGTAAAGAATTTGGGGGTCATGATAGATTCTGACCTGTCGGGCAAATCCCAAGTGAATAAAACTATAGGAAAGTGCACCGGCATACTTAAAATCCTCCGAAAAATCATTGATTTGATTCCTATAGGAGCAAGAAAAACCATAGTTCACGCCTTAATAACGCCACATTTGGACTATGGAAATGCCCTCTTAATAGGTCTCAATCTCAAAGGCCTTCACCAGCTCCAATGCATTCAAAATACGGCGGCTCGTCTGGTGTTAGGTCTCTCGAGAAAAACTTCTATTAAATCTGCCCTAACCAAACTGCACTGGCTTCCTATCAAGGAAAGAATTATATTCAAAAATCTCTGCTATGCCCACAGGATAGCCCATAACAAAGGCCCCCTGTACCTAGGAAGTCTCCTGACTATACACCGACCGATGAGAGCTCTAAGGTCATCTGGTGCAATGCAATTTAAAATTCCCCGCATTAAAAAAGCTAAAATGGGAGGTAAATCCTTCCGATTTCTAGCTGCTAAGCACTGGAATGATCTCCCCCTTCAATTACGGATGGAACCGTCCGAAAGAATTTTCAGGGCAAAACTCAAAACGCTCCTCTTTCCTAAATAGTTAGCTGATATGACTCTCTTTTTTTTCTGGTTTCCACCTTATGGGTTGATTTATAAGCAGTTAGCGCGGGGACACACAGTTTGTGCAGCCAGGCGCTTTATAAGTGTTTTATTATTATTATTATTAAAGGTCCAAGAGTTTCATTTCAGAGTTTCGTTCCAGGATAATCTAATGTCTCTAGACACAGCTCCTATCTTTATACTAATCTAAGGGGCTGGATTACCTGCTAGATCCCTTCTAGGGGTGGACCCTGAGAAGGGGGTGGTTACACCCCTTTCTCTTTGTCCAGTTTCACACCAGAGCGGGGCTGGAGTGCCCCAGCAACTGGTTTGAACTGGGCTATGCATGGAGCACCTTGTGTGCCCCAGGCAGTGTCTCGTTTTGCAGCCCTCCCTGCCCCAATAGACTGAAAGCCTGTCTAGGGAGGTGCTAGCACCTCCCAAGGCAGGAAACCTATTGTCCAGGCCTCCACTGCCGGAGTTTCGTCCAGCAGCAGGAGGTCAGACTCGTGTCTATGGCAGCAGCATCCATTTTGTGATGCTGAGGCTCTGTTTAACTTTAACCGGGTAAAGCAGTAACCAATATGTCTTCTCCCTCTAGAAGGGTGGAATGCTACCCCCGCCGCCAGAATTGGCGGCGGGGGGAGGGGGGTAGTATTTCAAAGTGTTTGACACCTTACACAACATGTTTTGATAAAGCCAAACCAAAGTTAGCATTAACCGCGAGGATTATAATGCACTTAAGAGTGTATGGTATGGCTGTATCATAGAACAGCTTTAAGGACATGGTTCCGAAAGCTGCAGAGGGGCTTAGCTCATGCTAGGGCACCCTCTCACATAAAACCAAACACTCTGCCTCCAGGATTGTTAAGTCCTGCCATAGGAGTGACTTATAGGTTACTATGTGTCTATATATAGGGTAGATATAGATATACTATATCTAAGTAAGGGGTGATTACACCACCTTACCCAAGCTGAGTGATCAGCCTGTGGTGTCAGTTTGGATGGCCAGCCAAGGGTGGCATAATTCATGCTGCAGCCCCTGGTAGGCCTTTGGTGCACCTATGCCCTGGGTACCTATGGTACACTATACAGGGGCTCACAAAGGTGACCCAATACCCAATCAGGTATGTACCTAAAGTACATGGTATCAATTTAGAGAGAGAACAGCTGGGTTGTGGGTCTGATTAGCAGGCCCACAGCCACATTAAAGTCGAAAAACCAGAGAATATCAGCAAAAAGTGGGGGTGACCATATGAAGCAGACCCTACTCTCCTACACCTGTCACTACACCTGGCATTGAATGTTTTAAGCCTGAGGTGCGTGGCAGGTGGCCTGCTATTGATACTGACTTGTTAGAAAACCTGGCTAATGAATCCCAGGGTTTTACCCATTATATGTCTGTGGATAAAAGATATTGTACATACTGGCCAAGATCTTTAAGAGCAAATAACGAAACACTGCCGTAGATCATCAAAAACTATGTTAATATTTTCAGATCCGCTATGGTGTATAAAAGACATATATATTATATAGTTATATGGGCTCCGGAGGCAATCCTGATTCAGGACAGGTGGGCTTATGTATGTCCGCTGCCCCAGAAAATGAATGCTTTAGCAATACTCCCACTCCACGAGCCCCGGTCTGCCCCAGGGAAATACAGCAGAGGTCTGTGTACCCATTTTTGGTTTATTTCCTTAAAACAGCAAATGTTTAAAGCAGCATATAAATTCATAATCTTTGGCTAGTTTTGCTACTGATGGCCAGCCCTAGTCATCAGGAGCATTTTCATCAGGACCTTTGGCCTCTAAATTGGGTAATACATGTGGAAATTGATTTATATTGCTCCCTGCACCAGACCCATGCCCTGCCAGTGCTCCTGCAGCATTAATCTGCTCAGGGGGTGTCTTCCACAGCCAGCAAGTAGAACACCCTCCCTGCGGCACTCCCCAGACCCAATGGCCTTCTGGCTGTCTTGTAGGGCACCTGTGTGTCAGCTGCAGAGTCAAGCGCCAGTTCATAAGGGTTCTAGGAGAAGCATCCAAAGTCCCTGAGGAGATCCTTTCATGCAACTGGTCCTCAGGGGCATAAGGGGACCCATGTCACTGAAGAGATCCATCCTAGTGCTTGGGTCAGCTGGAATCAAAGTTCTTAGTCCATACTTGCAGGGAATCTGGTGGCTTCTCCTTCTAGTTGGGCATCCTTTTACTGCCGTCGCTCTCAGGTTCAGAGTCTTCTCAACCATCTCTCCCGTTTACATGGGTTTAAGTGGGGGTGTAAGGTTTTAGGGGCCAGTCGCCCCTGACCAATCCTAGTATGCCACATTATCCCTCCACGCCTGCCTCAACTCTCCTGCACAGTATTCCGGGACAATCCAAAATGGCAACTTCAAGTTGTATCTGGTAAGAACTCCTCTGAGAGCCTCAGCTCAGCCTCTACTTGACCCAGTTGTCAGGACCCTTCTCACCAAACCTTCAAAGGCAAACCCCTGCTTTGTTTGCTCCAAAGGTCGGTCTCTCTCCTTTACACCAGTGGGTCTGGCCTGTCCCAGCCCAGGTGCAGTCTGACAATCTAATTTATTTAAAAAAAACTTTAAGACTTTATTAACATTTTTTATGAATCAAGAGATCTGACATCATACAGCATAATGACCAGCTTATACAAAAAGAAAAAGAAACAATCTTCTGCGCATCATGCCACAGTTAATCGTATCCACGGTAACCGCACAATTCCTATTATCCACAATTACAATCGAGTTTTGCAACAGAGTTTGTAGTCTGATTCACAACACAGTCAATTCTTATTTTAATGTAGAATCCCCATCCACCCCCTATGCCTGCTGTCACAATAATCACCAGTAGTCTGGCAACTCGACCCACAGTGTCCTAACCAGTGGCTTTACAGAGATATTGGGCCTGCACCTCCTCATCATCGCGCCTGGCAGTATCAGACCCTGCGGCATTACTGTCGTTGGTTGTTAGGTATGTCTTGTACAACACCCAAAAGTTTTTAGGAAGACTCCGCGGTGGGAGTAGCTCACTATCAATTTCAGTCTGCGTGCTGCAATACAACATGTCTCTATTCCAGTCCCCAATTGTTGGAGTCGGGCCTTTTAACGAGCATATCGCCACTCCGCGCCTAGCAATTAACATACTCATGTTGACCAATCTTCGAATTGCCTTTGGCAGTGGCTTGGAGTACCCCAGTAAAGTGAGCAAGGGATCCGGCACTAGCTGCATGTCTATCATGTCACCTAGCTCTTGGAATACACAGGCCCAGAAACTAGCAATCCCAGGACATATCCAAGCTAAGGGCAGAAAATCCGCCAGGCTTTCGCCACACCGTTTACACTGTACCGTGTCACGCAGTCCATATCTGCATAGCCTCTCAGGCGTGTAGTATACTCTATTCAAAAATTTTAAATGAATGAGCCTGTGCCTCCCGTTTAACGAAATTCGTATAGAATTTTGGCAGCAATACCTCCAGGTCGCATCATCTAATTCTTGTTCCAAATCAGTTTGCCACGCAAGTCTAGCCTTGGTGTAAAAGTTTTTCCGGTACCCCAGTGCTGATTTGTCAATTTGTGACACAATGTGGGTTGGAGTGGTGGCTTTTATCACATATGAGAGTGGCGCAACCTCCAATGGTTCCTCCAAATCACTGCCCAAGATTCCTGCCAGTGCCTGTCTCGTTCTATGAAATTGAAATATGTGCAAAAGCGTTATCTTTTGGTCCGGCTGCTCTAGCTCTTCCCATGTCTTAACTTTCCACTCAATAAGCAAATTGTTGTATTTGCTAGTGCTTTTATGTTTCCTCCTTGGAACATATGAAGTGTTGTCATGGTGCTGCTGATGTTCTAATTCTATTTATTGTCAGTTGGTGGTTCCCTGTGCCAGTGTATGTGCGGTGGCTCGTTGCTCTGAGAATAAACTCTCATACCTACTACAAATCAGTTTACTGCGTCTTCTTCCAACTCACAACCCACAACATATTTCTGGCGACGAGGACTGGTGATTCACAAAGAAGAAAGCGAGCCACTGCTTCAAGTTAATTTTGAAAGAAATGAAAAACGACTTTCTACGACCGAAATTGTGCTTAAACCTTATGACCCTGCTCCCTTCTCCAGCGGCTGTTATTTTCAAAGGGAATTAACTTTCCCCAGCGGCAGTTTTGTTCAACTATTTATTCAAGGTGAGGAGGTCGTAGTGTGGGTCATTGTTTCTGTCATCGTGATTTGCGACGCTGAGAGAGCTTATCTGAGACGCTTATGTTTGCTGAGTGAGTGCTCTACTGAGACGCTTCTGTTTACCGTAACTTTCAATGTTCAAAGTATCTGCATTTTAACGCTACAACCCAGCAGCTTACCTCGCAAGCAGTGACCGTTACTCAGTGCTTTCTCACCAGCGAGATCGTCTCCGCTCGACTTCTCCAAACAAATGATGACGCTTTAGAACGCTCCAGAAAAGGGGGTGGTGATGAACAGAGTGTCTGAATTAAGCAGACCACTCTTACCCAGTCCAAAGATCAGGGCTTGATCCATCACCGTTATTTAGCTCACTGCCCATCCCAGCTCAGAACCTGGCTATATGCAAATTAGTCTTTCCCTGGCCCAGTGCATCATGGGAACAGGGCAGACCAAACTACCAAGCCAATTCTTCACCAGAAAGGAGACAAGCTTCCGGGGACCGGTTTCTGCCATTTCAGGCGTCGTCGGCCCGGCTTGCTTGAATCCTGATGGAGCAGTGAGCAAGGGACTCATGTCTGAGTATACCCTTCCACGCTTATGGTGGACAAAATGATTCAGAAAAGGGGGTGGTGATGAACAGAGTGTCTGAATTAAGCAGACCACTCTTACCCAGTCCAAAGATCAGGGCTTGATCCATCACCGTTATTTAGCTCACTGCCCCATCCCAGCTCAGAACCTGGCTATATGCAAATTAGTCTGTCCCTGGCCCAGTGCATCATGGGAACAGGGCAGACCAAACTACCAAGCCAATTCTTCACCAGAAAGGAGACAAGCTTCCGGGGACCGGTTTCTGCCATTTCAGGCGTCGTCGGCCCGGCTTGCTTGAATCCTGATGGAGCAGTGAGCAAGGGACTCATGTCTGAGTATACCCTTCCACGCTTATGGTGGACAAAATGATTCAGAAAAGGGGGTGGTGATGAACAGAGTGTCTGAATTAAGCAGACCACTCTTACCCAGTCCAAAGATCAGGGCTTGATCCATCACCGTTATTTAGCTCACTGCCCCATCCCAGCTCAGAACCTGGCTATATGCAAATTAGTCTGTCCCTGGCCCAGTGCATCATGGGAACAGGGCAGACCAAACTACCAAGCCAATTCTTCACCAGAAAGGAGACAAGCTTCCGGGGACCGGTTTCTGCCATTTCAGGCGTCGTCGGCCCGGCTTGCTTGAATCCTGATGGAGCAGTGAGCAAGGGACTCATGTCTGAGTATACCCTTCCACGCTTATGGTGGACAAAATGATTCAGAAAAGGGGGTGGTGATGAACAGAGTGTCTGAATTAAGCAGACCACTCTTACCCAGTCCAAAGATCAGGGCTTGATCCATCACCATAAGCGTGGAAGGGTATACTCAGATGTGAGTCCCTTGCTCATTGCACCATCAGGATTCAAGCAAGCCGGGCCGACGACGCCTGAAATGGCAGAAACCGGTCCCCGGAAGCTTGTTTCCTTCCCAGTATAAGAATTGGCTTGGTAGTTTGGTTTGCCCTGTTCCCATCATGCACTGGGACAGGAACAGACTAATTTGCATATAGCCAAGTTCTGAGCTGGGATGGTGCAGTGAGCTAAAAACGGTGATGGATCAAGCCCTGATCTTTGGACTGGGTAAGAGTGGTCTGCTTAATTCAGGCACTCTGTTCATCACCACCCCCTTTTCTGAATCATTTTGTCCACCATAAGCGTGGAAGGGTATACTCAGATGTGAGTCCCTTGCTCATTGCACCATCAGGATTCAAGCAAGCCGGGCCGACGACGCCTGAAATGGCAGAAACCGGTCCCCGGAAGCTTGTTTCCTTCCCAGTATAAGAATTGGCTTGGTAGTTTGGTTTGCCCTGTTCCCATCATGCACTGGGACAGGAACAGACTAATTTGCATATAGCCAAGTTCTGAGCTGGGATGGTGCAGTGAGCTAAAAAACGGTGATGGATCAAGCCCTGATCTTTGGACTGGTAAGAGTGGTCTGCTTAATTCAGGCACTCTGTTCATCACCACCCCCTTTTCTGAATCGCTTTAGAACGCTCATCAGGTATTGGTGATATGACAGTGCGTCACAGGGGCTGTCAGCGTGTACGCATTGGATGGTTCGACGTGCGCTCAGCCTGACGTCTCAGGAAGCTCCGGATCTGTTTATTATGAAACGTCTTTCCGGTTTCTTCAAGAGTTATGCCTGAGAGTCATTGACATGATCTGTATTCCTGATATAAGCGCCATCTGAAAGACTGTTTGCTTGATCTCAGCACAAAATTTTTTGCCTCGCTGCTTCCACCACGAGTGTATCATCGTTTGCGAGGAAGGGAAAGGATTACTTCATTTTGTGTTCACTTCGAGTGTGTCATTGCTTATGACACGTTTATTATTTTAATAACACATTTCTTTTCCAGAGTTATATCGCAAGAACATGCACATCAGCATGCGCTATCAGCAGTAAGACTTTGACATTTATCACTATTTCAAAGCGTTTTATTTTCTTCTTCAGTTTGTTGTGAGTAAGAGAGTTTTAGTTTCCTTCTTTCTCCTTCATATTTAGTTTGACATTTTTGTCAAAATGCAAGCTGTAAATCAACCTCCCCCATTTTTAGAAATTCCAGGTACCCCTCAAATTCAGTGGAGACAGTGGTTTGACAGGTTTGAAACCTATATTGGTGCCATTGGCGCTTCCAGGTACAGAGCTGAAAGGAAGAAATTTTTACTTTTGAATTGTTTGGGATTTGAGGGCAGGGAGGTCTACAGACATTTGCCTGATTTGGTTCTTGCTGAAGGGGAGGTTATTGATGAATATCAAGAAACCATTAAGAAACTTGTTATCAAATTTGAAGTTCAACCAAGTTTGGTTGTATTAAGGCACAAGTTTTTTAAAAGAGCACAATTTCAGAGTGAAGACGTCGATTCCTATTTGAGTGCTTTACGTAAACTCTGTGCCGAATGCCAGTTCGGTGATTTTAAGGATCAGTTAGTGAGGGATCAATTCATCGCTCATTGTAGTGACAAACATATCCAACAGAAACTACTTACCATGGGCAATCCTTCTTTAGAAGAAATTATTAAAGTGGCTAAGAGTCTTGAACTAGCTCAAACGTCAATTAAGGAGCTTTGTAAGACTGATATGCATAAAGAGAATGTAAATGCTGTTGTGTCATCCACTTCCAGGTCTACCTTACAAAAAAAAGAAAGGTTTAATGAAAGAAATTCTTCTAAGAAGAATATGTGCTATAGATGTGGTTATGCCCCACATTCTAAAGAAAACAGCTTTTGCCCAGGGAAAAACGCTAAGTGTTATAAATGTGGGAAATTTGGGCATTTGGCTAAAGTTTGCCAAGCAAGCTTGAGTAAACCTGAAAAGGTCAGTTGTGTATTAGAGAATGAGCATGTTTCTGAGAGTGAAATGGTGAATGAATTTAAGGATATGATCGTTACTGTCACTGACGATGGTGTTGTCACTGGGAATCCTGAAGAATGTGTAGATCCCTATGTGGATATTTTTGTAGGTGATGTTTGTTTAAAGCTTCTTGCAGATTCTGGTGCCAGAATAACCATGATTTCTCTGGAATTGTTTAATCAGTCATGGTCTGACAGGGAATTGTTTCCTCCTGATAGAGCACCTGTTTCCTACAAGGGTCGCAAGATAGTTTTGGAGGGTTTCATTGAAGACATTTTGCAATTTAAAGATAGGAGGATACAGGGCAAGATATATGTGGCTGTGCGTGGTTTGAACATTTTGGGATGGTACCATCAAGGTCTTTTTGGTATGTTATTGAGACCAGGTGCGAAAGAACAGGTACTTGTTGTGCTGGATATGCCTGATTCTTCATCTCTTGAGAAAGAGTTTCCCAGAGTATTTTCAGACTCACTTGGTGAAGTTGTTGGTTTTAAACATCGGATCAAAGTTAAGTGTAATGCCATTGCTGTGAAACATAAGGTTAGGTCCGTACCTTTTAGCTTAAGGGCTGATCTTAAAGTGGAACTTGATAGGTTAGAGAAGAATGGAATCATAGAACCTATAGAATCTAGTTTGTGGCTTAGTCCTTTGGTGGTCGCACGCAAAAAAAATGGGGAAATTCGTCTTTGTTGTGACCTCAGGAGTCTTAATAAGGAAATTTGGGTGGACGCCCACCCGCTTCCTAAGATTGGTGATTTGCTGGAAGAGTTGAGAGGTGCACAGTGGTTCTCTAAAATTGATTTAGCTTCTGCGTACCACCAAATTGTCCTAGAGGAAGATTCAAGACATTACACAGCTTTTAATTCTCCCTTTGGGACTTTTCAGTTCTGCAGGATACCCTTTGGGTTAGCCTCTGCGGCCTCTGTTTTTCAGAGAATCATGCAGAGTATTCTGAAGGATGTCAAGGGAGTAGTGATTTTTCAAGACGATGTTTTAATCTTTGACAAATTCTTAGATCAACATGATTGCATCCTCCGGTCTGTCCTCAAGAAGTTTGATATTAAAGGCATTGTGGTTAAAAAGAACACATGTGAGTTTTGGAAAAGAGAAGTGGAATTTCTGGGTCATTTGGTGTCTGGTTTAGGTATTTCCCCTAGACAGGGGTTAGTTAAAGCCGTTGTGGACTGCCCTGTTCCCAAAAACAAGGATGAGTTGCGGTCCTTCTTGGGTTTGTGTGAATTTTATTCACGTTTCATTCCAGACTATGCAAGTAAGATGAAGTCATTGTCTAGTATGATCAGGTCCAGTGTTTCTTTTGTCTGGGACGAGGTTTGTCAGTCAACTTTTAATTTGGTTAAATCTGAATTATTGAATGCCAAGATTTTGAAAGCTTATGACCCCAGTGTCGGTTGTATTATTACTGTTGACGCCAGCAGTTACGGTTTAGGAGCTGTCCTCACTCAAATCATTGATGACAAAGAAGTCACCATTAGTTATGCCTCGAGGGTGTTAAGGGATCCTGAAATTAATTATTCAGTGATCGAAAAAGAGTTACTTGCGTGCTATTGGGCTTGCGAAAAGTTTCGCACCTACATTTGGGGAAGAAAGTTTATGATTCAGACTGACCATAAGCCTTTGGTATACATTTTGTCTGGTGATCGTGTAAAATATGCTACACCACGTATAGCACGTCTTACTACTAAATTGTTGCAATATCAGTTTGTTGTTAAACACATACCTGGGAAAGAAAACTGTACAGCTGACATGCTTTCTAGATTACCTTTAGAGGAAATTGATGGTACTGATTTGGATGAGGATAAAGAGGATTGTTTTATTGCCACTTTGGATACTGTTGATTGTGTGGGTTGTTCTGAAAGAGAATGGGTGGATGCCATGACTTCTGATGCAACTCTGTTGAGTGTCAAAGGTTACATTATTGCAGGATGGCCTAGGGAAAGAAGTCTACCTTTTCATATTCAACCCTTTTGGAAGGTTTCTGATGAACTTTCTATAGAAGATGGAGTTGTCATGAGAGATGACAGGTGTATCCCTCCTTTGAATCTTCGTGTGAAGTTGATTGACAGGGCTCATGAGGGACACCTTGGGCTCACTATGACCAAAAGACGTTTGAGGCTGCACTATTGGTGGCCTTCAATGGATGGTGATGTGGATGAAAGAGTTAAGCGCTGCAGTGTGTGTGTTACCGCGGAGAAAGGTTTGAAGGTTTCTGTTCCACCTTTGCAACCAATTCCTTTTCCCTCCAAAGCCTGGTTAAAATTAGGCATAGTCTTGGTTGGTCCTTTCAATTTTCTTCCTTCTCACTTAAGATTTGCTTTTGTACTTATGGACTTTCACAGTAAGTGGCCTGAGGTTAAGTTCTGTTCTAATTCCTCTGCCAGTTCAGCTATTCTCTTTCTTAGAGAAATCTTTATGAGGGAAGGTTTTCCTGAGTCACTTGTTTCTGACAATGGCGTCCAATTTGTTAATGCTGAGATGCGTTTTTTTCTGTCTGAATCTGGGATTAAGCATTTGAGGAGTTCGGTTGGACATCCTCAAACTAACGGTCAAGTTGAGAGAATGAATCGCGTGCTTGTGGAGTGTATAAAATGGGCCAAGGGTAACAATTTTGATGTAGAGAGTTCTGTGAGGTCCATGATTTGGTTCTACCGCACTACCCCACATTCTGTAACTAAGGTTGCTCCCTTTGTTTCTCTCAGAGGCAGATTGCCAACGTCAACTCTTTATCCTGCCTGGCTTTTGAGAACTGTTTCTCAAAAGGTTTCTACACACCTTCCTGGTCATGATGAGTTGCAGTTGCATGTTAAAAATGCTCAAGACAACATGGCCTCCAGGTTCAATGAAAAAAAATCCGCAAAGAGTATCAATATTTCTCCGGGAGATATGGTACGTGTGAAGAATTATAGGTCTGTTAAGAAAGGTTCGGACTCTTTTGGTGAACCTGTTCGTGTTGAGAAAGTGTGTGGAAATGCTGTTATGGTGGAGGGAGGTCATTGGTGGAATTTGTGTAAAGTTATTAAGCTGAATGTGAGTGATAGCGTCCATGTGTCTCAACCTGATGTTACTTGTTCTGAGGAGAGACCTACACCGCCTTCTTTGAGTTATAATTCTGATGTGTCCCATTTGGGAGGTGGTTCTGTAAGGAAGTCCACACGTGTATCCCGTCTCCCTTGGAAACTTCGTTAGTTTGCTGAAACTCACGCCTGTTGTCTGTTCTCTTTGAAGATTTTGCTTGCAGGAGCAACTTTGTTTCTTTTTCTTTCTTTTCCTTTTGCCCTGTACCTTTTTGTTACTTATTTAAAAAAAAAAGAGATAATGTTGTATTTGCTAGTGCTTTTATGTTTCCTCCTTGGAACATATGAAGTGTTGTCATGGTGCTGCTGATGTTCTAATTCTATTTATTGTCAGTTGGTGGTTCCCTGTGCCAGTGTATGGTGCAGTGGCTCGTTGCTCTGAGAATAAACTCTCATACCTACTACAAATCAGTTTACTGCGTCTTCTTCCAACTCACAACCCACAACACAAATCCTCAATTGTTGTAACATCAATGGAGCCGAGCATCCTCGTAACCCCTTTGTCTGTGCATGAAGGCAGAGAGCGACACCACTTCAAGGGGGCATGTGGTGAATAAAGTATTGCCCCCGCTTGCAGTTTCAGCAAGTGCTGCCAGGCATGTCTGGTTGCATTTATAGAGCCTAGAATCCCTGTCCTGCGATCTGATGAGGTAAACAACATAGCAGGTAGTGGGAGTAGCGCCGCTGCCACCCTCTCAATCTGAATATGGGGAGTATCTGGAAGGCCATGCATCCAATAATAAGCAAGGGCCCCCTGTGCAGCTCTATAATATAAGTCAAGGTCCGGAGCACCTAGTCCTCCAAGACGGTAAGGGAGTGTTAGGACCTGCCACCTAACCCTGGCCTGTTTCCGTGCCCACGCTAGCTTTATCAGAAGCGACGTGAGCATGCGAAAAAAGTTCCCCGGAAGTACCATATGTATATGAGAGAATAGGAATAGAAATCAGGGGAGTATTACCATTTTCATTAGCGAGATCCGTCTTACCAGTGACCTCAGCAGCCGGATCCAATTCTCTATGTTGTCCTCTAGCCTGCTAACTGCCACCCCATAATTCTCACGGAAGACCACCTTCGAGTCAGTGTGTATCTTGATTCCTAAATATTGCACAGGCTCCGTAGTCCATTGTAGTGATAATCAGGCACAAAGGGCACAGCAGCAGAAGCGAGGGAAAAAACGATTGATTTTGTCCAGTTAACTCTTAGTCCCGAGAGCGTACCAAATTTTACAACTTCCCTCAATATGGGAGACAAGTTACTGTCCGGGTCCAGAACATAGAGCAACATGTCGTCCGAGTAAACTATCAGTTCATACTCTGGGAATCGTATACCTCTATGCTTATGCTTATGGTATTCCAGTAGGGTGCAAGCCAATGGTTCCGCCACCAACGCATATAGGATCGGTGAAAATGGGCACCCTTGGTGCGTACCTCTAGTAATTTGTATTGGAGTGTGACAATCTAACAGATGCAGATTCGTCCACACCCCTTTCCTTTCCCAGGAACTAGGACAGGCATTTGTAATTGCCTTTGTGTGGAGAGAAATTTACTCGTTCATCTGGGGAGCAGAGCAATTTGCTTTGCCCAATAAGGGAGGGGGGGAAGACTCCTGGAATCCGATTTTTGAGATGAGCCAACAAAACATGTTAAATCTTAAAGTCCCATGAGATGTATATGTGGGTTATTGGGGACTGTAAATTCATACTCGGTGCCTTGTTGGATCCTGTAGGCCTAAGTGGAGTGAAACTGTACTTTAGAGCAGATTCTGCCTACAATGTGAAAGCACAGTGAAGTACAATCAAAAGAAGCTCCCTTTTGTGTACCTAACTTCTGTGTGTCCCCAGTGCCTTTTCGGAACTACATGATAGATGATAGCAACAAGAACAGGTAACAAGAAACCCACTGGATCACTCAGGACTAGTGACCATAAAATAACGGAATAAAGGAAATAGAGAAATAAAAATAAAAACTCTACTGCCTAGAGATTCTCATATAAATATCTGACACAAATGTGCACGTATCCAAATTAAGAAACGTGAGATATTTGTGCAAGATTCAAATGTGGGATACTGAAACGTAGCATCTTAGTGACATCTGCTGATTTTAAATAGAAACAAAGGTTCCCTGAAGTAAATGTTATAACACCACCAGGTTGCCCATTCCGGGGAGGCTTTCAATTGAAAAATAAGGCCAAGGGAAGTGAGTGTTTTGATATATAAAAAAGTATTTTGTTTTCTGAAGAAAGTGTTGTGAACCTTTTCATGTATCACCAAAACACAGCGTCAACAGAATTTTTAATTGACAGTATTTTTAATTTTAAAACCTTTTGCTTTGATTGGTTTGTTTGGTGTGCATCTTTGTAACTAGAAACAGTGAATCTTGTTCTTTAATTGTCCGAACTTACATTGTATTGAGAGCACTATTGGAATGATAATAATGATGTAGAGTTCTTTTGATGCCCTGAGGCTATACTTGGATTACGAGCATGATAAATTATAAGAAATGTATGTTTAAACCACAGTATGGTCTCAATTTCTATGTACTACTAAGCGCAAAAATATAATTTCAAATATTTATAAAAAAGGAGACAGAGTTGAAAATGTTTTTATGAGTGGAGAATTGTTCACCTTATAGTATTGTTTAGTGCATCCTAATTGGACTTTGGGCAGACAGCACTTGGGACACACAGATGTTAGGTACACAAAGGGAAGCTTCTTTTGATTGTGGTATAACCCACCCTGTCCCTTTTGATATTAAAGAGTGACTCTCTCTAATCTTTCAGTTTTATATACAGTGAAGCAACATATACTCTCCAGTAAGCCTAAAGACTTACATGATAAATGTACACTCATATGATAGGGCACACCCCAGGTCAGTAACATTCCTTGCACAGTCCCTAATGCGACAGGCTACCTGTGTGCAGATACTGGGGTACTTACAACGGTAGTCTCATAGCACAGCCTGTACACATGTGTACTCACTTGTTCACATGTGTTCAGCCCAGTACCTGTTACTCTAGCTGCACAGTAGCGGCTTATTCAAAGGGCAGAGACTGGTAATCAGCATGCTCAGTCCAATTATCATACATTTTCTGTGCCAGAGACTCAGGTTGTGAGACTCACCCACAGTAAATGTCTGAAAACTGGGTAGTCAAGGTGAACAATCCTGGTGAACTTAATGGGTGGAGCCCATTTGTTACAATTACTGTTTGGTCACGTATCATTTTGTCAGTGTCTTTGAATGCACAAGGTTTTGCTAGCATACACAATATTGCAACATACAACTCTACAGAGTCACATTGGAGCCTGGTATCTGTAACAGAAATTGTCTCCCCTTTATTATACTTGATGTGCTGTCAAAGAGCAACTTCCATTCTCCTTTTGTCTTCTAAGTGCACATCCCATTCTTCCTTAAATTTATTTTACATATTTTCCTTTGTTATTGCTGACAAAACGTACCTTGTTAAACATTCAAGTGTATACAATATCCTTCTTTTTTATAAAGTTTAGTAAGTTGTTAAGAGCTTGAGATTTAATGAAGCACACTACACTTATATTCTTTTAACTTTCACAGTTATTCATTTGTTCTGTTTGCAATGTCTTTTACATATTAAGCTAGTAAGCATATTTTTAACTTATTCTAAGAATCTGTATTGAAACAATAGTCTTTTTCTATTTCTATTTGTGGTCTGGCTTGACAGCGCAGCTTTCACCAGACAAATATGTGAGACCCACCAGGAGAGGAGCTTTGGCTCCGCCCACATGTTAGGAGCCAAGAAGAGCAACGTGTCATTTGGGTAGAAGTTGTGTGCTTTCACAATAAAAGTGCTTTCCCTCCACACAGCTGTGATCATTTTGTTTATTTATACACCGGTCTAAACTTACAGGGGCTATTAAAGTATAATAAATAACTAAATCCTTTATTGTCTTTTTCTCTGGTAGTAGAGCAGATGTTTACATTTGTTTTGACGGTGCAACCATCACCTGACCTTTCAACCTACACCAATATTGTTCTGCCGTTCTTTGCTTCAACACAAATACATATCCATTCCCATTCTATTTAACGGTAAAGCATGACTAAAATTGTGTCTTGTTAAGCACTGCATAGTAAAAGCATGAAAAAGGGTTGCAAACTGGTTAAAATAAGAGATTTACGACAGAGAGAAAAACTACTAATGTGTTATGGTGATGATGTGCAAAGTAATAATGCAGTTAGTGGATTTCTAGCAAAATATGATTTGAAAGGATTGCTCTATTGAAATGTGTTTTGCTATGTTTTCTCAATACGTAAAAATGAAACTCCCACAAAAAAACTGTCTGTTTACTAATAAAATATGATCAGACTATGCTTATGAAAATAGTGAAATGGTAGATATATAAGATTCCTATGCATTTAATGTTAGCATGTTTTTTGGTTTTATGTCTTTCCATTATGTCTTAGAGAAATTATTTTGTCCTTCATTATTTCCTTCTAAATAGAATAAAATGCTGACTTGATTGGTCTAGTTATGAGTATTGTCACTGAAGGTTCTTTCTAACAGTCTGAATATCCTCTCTCTATGAATAAGTGTGCCAACTTTGGTGCAAACTAACTCGGAAGTGAGTGCGTGGACATGTTGAGTTGCAAGTGTGCTACCTATTTCTGAGGTGAAAATCAATATTGTTCATTCTTAGAAACTGTAGACAGGGAACAAAAGTATTATGTGTAGGTTTCGGACGATTTAGGCTGAAAATGATCATTCCACGATCACACTTTGGATCCCAACCAATAGAATCATGCAAAACTGTGAAGAAGCTACTTTGTGGGCTGGAATTGTGAACATTTTGAGGTATAAAAACTTTGTGGGAAAAGGAAGTGTGCGGCTATTTTCCTTGCAATCTTGGGCGTGCACGCTGTCGGTCCAAACTCGGACTATTCTGAACTGAACTCTCCTGATTTCCCCTGCACTTCCTCAGTTAGTGAAGTTGAGCAGCCTATACCTATCCAGACTATTGCATGCTGTGTATTAGTCCACCTTGCGTCTCGGTCCTGATAATCTACAACTGATTTTCGGTTCGTATTAGTTCCGAAATTGCATACTGAATTTGCAATGTGTGTTTATTTATTTCTTTTTCTCTCTCCTCAGGCTAGTTATTTGATTTATGATGTATTTTGCTCTAAACTGTGATTGTGTTGTGATTTTACCTGTATTCAATTGAAAAATCATGTATTGAAGATTTTAATGTGTTTTTGTGTATGGACCATTCATCTTGAAGATTAAATAAAAGTGCCTTGATTACTATACTGAGTTTGCTTTTTCCTATTGACGAATATTATTGGCAAGTTAAGGTTATTGATTATTGTTGTTAGATAGGCATTTCTTCATTACAGGTCCTCATGAAGAAATGGCTTCCATCTCTAATTCTCTAAGTACCCATTAGCTCTTACAAAGATCTATTGGAGGACATCATGATTTGTAAGTTGATGAAGAGTTTCTACGGGCCCAAACTCTGTGTTGTTGGTTACAAAGGTTTGAGTTTATGGTGTGGTGGGTAACTTATGTTGGTGCCCACAATTTTACACCGCTTCCGCTGGATCAGTTTTCTGATAGTGTAATTGAATGGTTATTTTGTATTCTGGTCCATTGTTGACCTTAATGAAAGTAAAGGGTCCGTTGTTGGGCTAAGATCCCTGGATAATGCGTAACGGTGGACTTAGTGTGGCATACACTAATGGTCTGTTGTCTGCTGTGGAAGTGTTACTGTGCAAACGGTATTGCCAGTGCTAACTTTGGGAATCTTGAAGTGTGACAAAGGAGGATTTTTGAGGTTGCTTCAGAAAGCGCATCTGGAGAATTCATGGGGAGTTTCATTTAAGTGACTGCGAAATCACACTGGTCGATATTTTGCTGGAAGCAAAAGAAATTCTCAGATTGTGTGGTATATCGTTTTTCTTTTAGTTGAGCAGACACATTGTTTTATGTTGTTTGTTTTGTTAAAGAAATTGTAAAAACACAGATGATGATTTTGTTAAGAAAGGGTCAGTTGCAGGAGTTAAGGTAACGTCATTAGGTGCAGCACTGGTATTGGACGGTTGGTGAGAATTCGTCATTAGGTGCCACGCGGGTAAAGACTGGTTCGTGTGAGTTGTGCTGATACTGGACAGCGAGACTGGTTTTGATTGGTAGCAAGGGATCATAACACGGAAAAGAAGTTGTTGAAAATGTTCTCGTAAAGGTTTGATTTTTAGCATAGAAGATCATGACGTTTTTTGAATTGTAGAAAACCTTGTTTGGTAAAGATGAGCCGATAGCTATTAGAGGAGGAGTTCCTGTGGCCCCCGAAGGAACCCCTGCTTCATATATGTATTTAGAAAGTGGTTATCACATGTGTACTCGGTTGGAGAATTGGTTGAAATACACTGAGCAAGATGGTAATTTAGCGTTTTCAGAGAATGGGACTTTTAAAACTAGAATTTTAGAAAATGTAATTTGAGGCCAAATCCTAGACCTATGCAGTATGAAGCTCTTGAAGAAGAGGAACAGGAGGCTTACAAAAGAGAAAGAGAAAAGTTTTAGACTAAGTACAAGAATACTGTGGGTAGATATTCAGAGACAAAGTAGAATGCCCAGAAGAAAATATGGAGAAGAGATATAACTGAAGGAACACAAATGTTTCCAGTCATTTTAGCTGAGACTGGTGAGGGAGAGAAATGCAAAGAGAAAAAGAAGAATGTTGAGGAGTCAAAGTCTAAAAATACTGGGTTCGTTGTTGAGGAAGCTGATGATATAGATGATTTTTTTTTAATGAGTTACTGATGAATAAACCTCCACCTTATCATGAAGAACAGAATCATGTGGAGGCAGTATCCCTTCCAAGTGCCCCAATAGTGCATGAAGAATTAGCATATGAGAAAACATCATACAGGCAGAATCAGATTCCAGATAGGGAAGAATTGATAAGAAAGATGACACCAATGAATGCAGATGCTTTGTCAGTCCCAGTAACAATTGGTCCTATTGCTCCATTATACAATAACGGACAAGGAAATTCATAAATACATAATATAACAATACCCAATAGAAATATGAGTGTTGGTAGTCAAAGCTTAAATGTGTCTAGTGGAGCAAATACAAGTGCTATTAGAGAAGAAGGGTTAGAGCCGTTAATTCGTATTTCAGAAAAATCAGATGAAACCCCAATAAAAGTGCACATATGGATCCGAGAAGGATGTTGCAGATGGAGAGGTGGATGACACCAACATCAGGAGGGTTGAAGACCGGTAGAATTAGTGAAGAGAATCAGAGATTGGGTACTTCTTTAGGTCCTTCCCCAGAAGAAATAGATGAATGGATAACAAAATAGCACCTGGCTGTAGAATACAGAATAATTGTTCGAGTATACATGTTAGCAGATTAAAAGCAGAATTAGAAGAAATGATTCCGGGAACAATGAGTCCAGAGAGGTTAGGTAAATATCGGGATGAAGAATTGCTTTTTATGTGTAAAGATATTACACGGAAAGCGAGAAACACACATGAAAAAGGTGCTGAGATTGCACAAACATATGGAGTTTACAAAGAGAAGTCTAAGGCTTTACAGAAGACATCGATTAGATTTCAGAGATAAAGATTTAGAGAGTTTGAACGTTTCAGGAAAATGGTTGCAGATCAAAGAAAGAGTTAATTAATACTCTAAAGCATTGGGGGTGAAGTAGATCGATGGGAAGTCAAATGGGCAAAAAGGGAAGAGGATACAACAGTAAATTCAGTAGGTTTACCACTGTATCCTGTGAGGGAAACAGAAACTGATGTAGTAAATGTGATGGTATATCCTATGAGAGAAGTGCCAGGAGGTGGGTTTGTTCACGTCCCGTGGTCAAGGCAGGATACATTATCATTTTAAATGATTTTTCTAGGTTGAGGGAGAAGTCAGTGGAATGGTATACACAAGTGAAAAGGTTTGTCAAAGTTTCAAAAGTTTTGTGGAAAAATTTGGATGCTTTGTTTGATATTGTACTTCCGACTGATTTATGAGTTGAATGCAAGATTACTGTAGATTGGTCAAAAGAAGAATATCCAAGAGATCCAAAGACAGGAGCTCCATCAGAAGAGGTTATGAAAAAGTATAATCAGGTTATTACACATTCGAAAGGGAAAATTTCACCAAAGGAAACAGATTGGGTGAAAATAAACAGAACTACTCAAGAGTTGAACATGTCTGTTCATGCATATTATGAGAGGCTTTTGCAAGTCTTTAAACAATACAGTGGTATTGAGAATGTCTCTGAGAAAGATATGGTACATTTTATATATGGTTTGTGTATGGATTAAGACCAGAAATAAGTGCCATGATTCAGCGGCATTTGACTTGTTGGCAAAGCAAATTGATTGACGAAATTCTTCGTTATGCGAAATACTGTAGTGATGATATTGATTTGCATCATAAAAAGTTGAAAGAGAAATTGAGGTTGGCTCAGATGAAAGAAGTGAAGAAAGGAGGATTTATGAATATAAGTACGGATTTTTCAGGAGTTTATAAGGGAAATTGTCAGACTACTACTGGTATAAGTGGTGTAGTGGCAAATGGAAATACTGTGACGAATATGATACCATTGCCACAAGGGAAAGGTCAAGGTAGTAATATAGAAGAAATGAAGAAGAAGTTTCCATGTCATGCCTTTGGCAGGTTCGGGCATTGGAAGCGCGAGTGTAAAAATATTCAGAGAAATACGGGTGATGTACAATTGATAGACACAGGAGTAGATGGAATGAGCCAGACACAAATGAATCACCAGAATCAGCAGATATCGATTGGTAGAAGACAGGGTCAGCGAATGCCGCAAAATGTGAATGACCAAGTGCAAAGATATAATGCGAATATGGGTTTCCATACAAATGATCAATTGAAATCAAATATGTCTTAGCAATACTTGATGTAGTTGGATCGAAATGATTCAGATACATCTCAATGACGGTGCCTGAGGAGGGAGGAGGAGTGCGTACTTGGCGCATCCTTAGAAGTAGATCAGAACGGTCCCTATGGGGATGGCGAGGTTGACAAAAAGACTGTTACGTTCCTCATAGACATTAGAAATGAATACAAATACTGGAGTTTCCCGTTCCACTGTGAGAACTGTGGAAATTCCTAACCTACCCCTCTTGGGAGAAAGTATCCAAGTTGTAGGAGTTTCAAATCAATTGATCAAAACCCCAGTGAACAAACCAATGAAAGTACAAATTGGAGGATTTCAGGATTCATACAAATATGTGGTGTGCAACACCAGTCCAGTAAATCAGTTAAGTAAGGACACAGGGCCAGATATACGACGAGATTTTGTGTGCGCAAACGGATTTGTGACCCGTTTGTGCGTGCAAAATCTGATAGAGCCATGTACAGACACTATTTTACGTGTCGCAAAATAGTTTTTAGCGACTCCCAATTAGAAAGGGGCGTTCAAAGGGCGTCCCTTCCTAATTGGGACTCGCAGCCCTATGTACGAATGTTTTGCGACCTCAATTGCGGTCGCAAAACACTCGCAATTTACCGCTCTCTTCAAGAGGATGGTAATGCAATTGCAAATGGGAAGGGGTCCACAAGGGATCCCTTCCCCTTTGCAAATGCAGGGGAAAATATTTTTTAGGAGCAGGCAGTGGTCCCAGGGACCACTACCTGCCTGTAAAAAAATGAAACTAAAACGCGTGGCTTGGATGGCAAAGCGGACGGGTGCCTAGGTCCGTTACCTACGCATCCCCGAGGATAAATTTCGGCAAAGAAATACAGCGAAATGAGCACATCTCAGAGTCCATACCAGAAATAATGCCGTCGGAACCCGAGGGGCAGGCACTGGAAGACGTAACTGCGCCACTAGCACAACGTGTAGGGAGTTTTTGCCGGTTTTCCTCCGGGACGAAGAAAGAAGAGAGAAAGACCAAAATGGCGCCCAGACACTAAATAGGAGATCGGTGAAGAGGGGAGCGCCGGAGCGAGCGCGAGCAGGATCCCGAAACCCAACAGGGATGAGGAAAGACCAGAACCCCCCCTGGACCTCCTAAATGCACAAGTAAGTGCTGCGGAACAAGCGGGCTGTTAGCGAGACCGAACAACAGCTGAGCACAGCTGAGCACACCATGCGAAACCGAAAGTGCTCTAAGGGGGCCACCATTGATGTTTGTGTTGCCTCGCCAAGTCGCACCATATCACTGTGCCGAACGCAGGACAACCACCCGCACGCCCTAAGGGGACGTTAACCCCCGGCCCGACCCGAAAAGCCTGCTAGCCACACAAGTGTTCCCCACGAAGCATTCGACGCCTAGGAGACGAGAGCCACAAAAAGACAGCAAGGCAAGCACCGGGGGAAAACCCCCTGGGTCTGGGAGAGGCACTCACTAGGGGGGAAAGCTGGATGCTGAGAGCCGGGTCCGTGGATGGGAACACGTGATACAGGACTACAAAAGAAACACCCTGATACGCCCTGACACGCCAGAAACTGATAGCGCTATGGAGGCCACCATTTTCTCCGCTACCACTGTCGCCCCACCCACGCCGAGCCCGAGTGCAGTTTGCGAGCGGACTGGGAGCACTGGAAAGTGAAGATCGAGCTGGAAGCTGCCTACCTAGCTACCGGTCTGCCCAAATAAGACGGGTCTCAAACCAAACGAACCACCCGAGATGACAGAAGCCAAGCGATACGGGGGGGCACCATCTAACCGAAACCAGAGAAATGCTCTCGTGGACTACTGTTAGCCCGTAAGCACTGCCACACACAGAGTCCGGGTGAGGTCGAGATCCCCAAATAAGAAGAGCAGCAGGGGGGTAGTACAAGTAGCGTGGCCATCATGACAGGGAAACGAAACTAAGGGGCTTGGTGGAGGTCGCCATCTTGCGTGCTAGGTCAGAAGAACCACGATCACTGCCTGCAGACCCCACTGTGCAACTGTCACCTGGTCCTAGGAAACCACGAAATAACAGATAAGAAGCCTATGCGGAAAACATCCAACAACGACAACGAAAGTTTTTCCCTCTACCGCTCGACCCGCCAGCGCAGCATACCCCCCTAAATAGGGATCCGAGGCCAGACCGGCTTCAACTGACTGCATTGACCATCCGGCCACAGAACGTCATAGAGACATATGTGGTCCCAAGCCCAGGCAGGAGCCGAAGCACACTTCCTAATTTAACCCACCAACAAGGCAGAAGGGGGAGTCAGACTGCAGAGAGGGCGATACATTAAAAGGTGGAGCTGGCAGGGGCAAAGACTAGGATAAGGAACATACGTGAACCAAGCAGGTTCAGGCTAGCTCACCAGGGAAGCAAGAAGGAGCAGCCAGTAACAAGGAGTGAACCTCCCAAGCTTGTCGCCGCACAGCAGAAAATGGGCAGACTTGATAGCTACCAAGCCAGAAGGGGTTTTGCCACGATGACAGGAAACGAGGGTAAATCATCAAGCGATGCAAAGAAATACAGGAAAGACCTAACAGAGTCTCCACAAAAACAAAAGAACGAAACAACGCTGGACATGATCCTCAAAAAGATCAACGAAGGCAATGACCTTGCAAAATCCACGAAACAGACAATAGATAACATGCAACTGGAGTTGGAGGCCATAAGGGCGGACCAACACAAGGCGAACAACAGAATAGATGCAGCAGAGAAGCGCATCAGCGATATAGAGGACGAAAACCTCAAATCTAACAAGTCCCTGCAGTCCGTCTCCAACATCTCCAACCTCCTCCAAAAACAGCTTGCAGACCAGGACGACCGCAGCAGAAGAGGCAACATAAGACTGCTGGGAGTACCAGAAGGAGAGGAAGATAAGCTAGGCTCTTGCACAGCCCTCATAGAAGAGCTACTGCCAAAACTAACAGGTCTAAACTTTGACAGGCAGTTCGAAGTTGACAAAGCCTACAGAGTGCCAGCTGTCAAACCGCCTCAGGGCAGAGGACCAAGACCAATCATCTGCAGACCGCTGCGATCCAACCAAACGGAAGCAATCTTTGCAGTAGCACGTAAGAACGCGAACTTGAGCTGGAATGGCAACAAAATTATAATCACACAAGACTTTTCAAGGCCAACTGTGGAGACCAGAAATGAAGTCCTAGCCCTAAGGGAGAGAATGCGGAAGAGCAATGTCACCTTCAGCTTCGCGGGTCCGGCCAGGCTCAGAATAACGGACAAATGGCGCACACAGGTCTTCGATGCCCCCACCGCGCTGAGAAGGTACCTGCAGGGCCCTGCACCAGAAGAGATGGAAGCTCAGAACCCTAACTCAGCGAAACGAAGAGCCTCAACGGACAGCACAGAGACAGGAGGGGCCACGGCCAAATAGGGCTAACATACCCGGATTTTCACCTGTTAAAAACAATATCGACCAAACAATACCTCAAACTAAGTCACGAACCGTTCTACCTCAGACATTGACTACCTCATTCAACGGTTCTACCTCAGACCACACTAACTACCTCATTCAACCGTCCTACCTCAAGACGCAACAACGGCCACAAGCAAAGGACAAAGCCAAGTGACGGCTGCACCTCCAGTTTATCCTTTGACCACGGTTTCTGATGTTCTTGTTAAACTATACAGACACTATGCCAGGCGGGCAGAGGGGGGGTAGAAAGAAGAGACCATATCAGTGTTCACAGCCGATCACCCGTCTATAGATTAGCTCACCACATATCCTCGGGGAGGGAACTTTGCTGTTGCACGCCTACAATGCAATTTGTTGGGGGTGGGGGGAGGGGAGGGCAGGGGATAGAGGAGGGAGGGGTGGGGTTCACTACTCATTTTTCCTGTTTTCCATGCTTTCTTTTCTTTCTTCTGCTTTCCTAATCTTCCCTCTACACTATACCCACTTCTCTCTGGCGGACAGACACGACCTATCACTAAGATTGTCAGCACCTGCAAGCAGGCCAGACTGGGAGGCTGCAAATGTAAGCATAGCATGGTACCCAGACACACACAAGACCAACACACAAAAGAGCGATAAGTACAGCAAGACATGACACAGACACAACATAGCCAGCTACTTTCAGACTCTTTCAATGTTAAAGGGTTGAACCACCCGGTAAAGAGGAGGAAAGTATTAGAACACCTAAACAAACTAAAATGTGATGTATACGTACTACAAGCAACCAAACTGTCAGCATCAGATGCTCAGTTCCTCAGGGCGAACTGGATAGGGCAGACCCTATGTTCCCCGGCAGTGCACAAAAAGAGGGGGGTAATAACGCTGATAAGCAAAAAAGCCAGACTAGTGGTACAGGAACATCAAGCAGACGAGGATGGGAGAATACTTCTAACGACCCTCAAACGGGGGGAGGAGTTGATCCACATTGCCAACATATACGGGCCCAACTGTGAAGACAAAGCCTTCTGGGAGGGCGTTGAGAACAGATTGAGTAGGCTCCCCCAGGAGGACCTTCTGATTGTGGCTGGGGACCTCAACCAGACCTTAGACTACACCATTGATAGACACCCACAGAGAGGCTCACACGGCGCCCAAGCGAACAACACACTGAGGAACCTATGCGCCAAACTCCAACTTAGGGACCCCTGGCGACTCCAACACCCAGACACAAGGGATTACACCTTCTACTCACACCCGCACAACTCATACAGCAGGACCGATTACATCCTCATCTCAGCCTCACATACACACCTCATAGACCACACAGATATAGGCCCAAGGATAATCTCAGACCACTTGCATGTCACCCTAACCCTCAGCGGGAGACACAATGACCAAATAAGCCGTAGATGGAGATTCCACAGTGACATCCTTAAGAACCCGGCCAATATAGCAGAAATTGAAGGAGCCATAAAAGAATTTCTAGAATTCAATGACACTAAGGACACCGGAAGGGACACCCTGTGGGACGCATTGAAGGCCACTCTCAGGGGTAGACTACTCAGCATCAAAGCCAGAATGAACAGGGAAAGAAATAAAAAAGTACTAGAACTCGAAACGCAGATCAAACACCTAGAAACAAGCCATATAACCAACCTAGCAGACAAGAACACCCTTACTGAACTTGCCAAAAAGAAATACCAACTTAACAAGATCCTAAGTGAAAGGGTGGGCATGTGGATAAATAGATATAAAGCCATAAACCTATGCTCAGCAAACAAGGCAGGGAAAGCCCTAGCGTCATACCTGAAATGCAAGCAGAGACAGCATACAATTGCAGCAATAATAGACACTAATAAGAAATCCCAGACATCCAATAAAGGTTTTTAAGGAGTTCTACGAGGGCCTCTATAGAGGGGACACCAACCTTAAAGGAGACGGGGGAGCTAACCTCCTAGGTAAACTTACCCTGCCCAAACTGTCCGACACACAAAGATCGCTGCTAGAACAAGATATAACAGGGGCAGAGATAGAAAAGGCGGTAGCAGCACTTAAGGACAACAAAGCCCCTGGACCAGACGGTTACACAGCAGTATTCTATAAACAATTTCTCCCACTAATCAAACCCACAATGGAAGAAGTATTCACACACTGCATTCGGGAAGGTAAGATGACTACCTCAATGACCGAAGCCAACATAATAGTCATCCCCAAAGAAGGCAAGAACCTTCAACATCCGCAAAACTACCGCCCCATCTCACTAATCAACGTAGACTGCAAGATCTTCGCAAAGATCCTGGCGGGTAGATTAAACACACAGCTTCCAAACCTAATCCATAACTCCCAGGTGGGGTTGCTCAAAAATAGAATGTCGCAAGACAATACGAGACTCCTGTGCCATTTAATAAACCATGCCTCCACCAACGCGGAACCAGCAGTTATGATCACACTCGACGCAGAGAAGGCCTTTGACAGAGTGTCCTGGTCCTTCCTTAAGCAATGCATGCGGAAGTTTGGCCTTGGAGAAAACTACATAAGAATGGTGATGGCGCTATATAGAGAACCCAAAGCCCGCGTGGTTGTCAATGGGGGTACCTCTGAACTCCTAACCCTGGGCAGAGGGACCAGACAAGGCTGGCCACTCTCCCCTGCACTGTTTTTACTATGCCTGGAACCACTCCTGTCCATGATCAGAGACAACAGCGATATAAAAGGAATCCCAGTCAAGGGGAGGACTATAAAACTAGCGGCTTATGCCGACGACATACTAATAACAACACAGGACCCGGGCCCCTCGATAGCGGCCCTGATGGCCACCATCGAGGAATACGCCCAGGTCTCTGGGTATAAACTAGATAGGGACAAGTCTGAATGCAAACCCCTAAACGTACTCACAACCAGGGCAGTTCTGGGGGTCTCGTGCTGGTATGGCAAAAAAACATCCTAAAGTACCTGGGCCTACACTTTGGTAAGGATCTAAAATCAACACTGGACTACAACGAAAATGCCATGCTAAACAAAATAAAAGGGAAGCTAGACTCATTGTCACCCAAATTCATCAGCTGGTGGGGCAGGGTGGAAACAATAAAAATGATGATAACACCCATGGTCAACTACCTGCTCAGCATGCTCCCTCTCCTAACCACAGAGGACTTCCATAAGAAACTAGACAACCTGATTAATAAATTCCTCTGGAGAAACAAAAAGCCCAGGATCAGCCTCCAAAAACTAAGACTAAACAAAACACTAGGGGGTCTCAACATAACCAATTTTAAAACATTCCAGACCGCTTGCATGGCCAAGCAGGGGATATTTTGGGTCTCATCAGACCAGGTATACACACCGGTTTGGCTGGAACTAGAAAAGGAAATCATTTCAGGCCTTGACCCTCAGCGCTACTTACCGCTAATAAACACCCCGAAGCAAACAACATTGTATTGAAATACATCAGGAACGCCCTTCTCAAGGTTGACAAAAAGATGGCAAGGAGCATTAGAAACACGAACAGGGAGTCTATCTGGCACAACACCAGAATCAGGTACAAAGACAAGGTACTAAACAACAGAGCTTGGTACGAAAGAGGAGTCTCGACGATCAACCAGCTAGAAAAAAACAATGCCCCACTTACTTTCCACAAGCTACAACTCTTGCACAAACTACCAGATATTGAATTCTATAACTTCCTAAAAATAAAGGCAGCAATCACAAGAGCAGGAATTAGCAAGGAGACACCATCAATCCTCCTATATATGGCGAATCTGAATAAGACTGGCCACCAAACATCGCACTTATACAAACTCCTCAGCCCAGTAACATCAAAACTAAACACCAAAGCTTTAGAATTCTGGGAAACGCAACACACCAGACAGTTTAGTGAGAAAGAAAAGGGGCGACTATGGACCTCAGCATCCAAAAACAAAGTATCCCCAACACTAGCCCAAACTAAATTCTGGCTCCTCCACAAAGCATACTGGACCCCGGCCCGACTGGCAGCGATGGGGCTCAGAGATAACGACAAGTGCTGGAACTGCCATAAGCACAAATGAGACCTCGCTCACCTAATCCTCTACTGCCCCAAACTCAAGTCTTTCTGGGACAACATAAGAGTCTTCATAAACACCATATTGGGACACCCAATTCAGCACGACTTCATAGGGCTAGTGGCCACCTTCCTGTCCCCCAGAATCGACTCCAAAAGCGATGGTGACCTAATCGACCTCCTGGTGACAGCAGCGGTCAAAACCGTACTGGCGAACTGGAAGGACACAGGAAAGGCAACCTTTAGAAGCTGGCTGAATTGGATCACGTTCCTAAGAGGGGCGGACAACATAACGGCGAATAACTCACCACACTCCACCGAAAAAGGCGAGATGTGGCTCCCCCTAGACAACTACCTGGGCATGCACAAACCACCTTAGACAGAGACTACTCAGAGGCTCTCCTTGCGATCCCCTCCCAGTTCGTTTCCTGAAACAACTTGACAACGCCCCCTTAATTACTATTGCAAACATGCTAAATACTTCTCTTCTAACTTCCACTGTCCCGGCAAGCTGGAAACACGCCATCGTAACCCCATTACTGAAAAAACCTTCAGCCGACCCTACGGTCCTATCAAATTATCGGCCTATATCATTACTTCCTGCTTTTTCTAAACTAATGGAAAGACATATCCATGCCGCCCTCACTTCCTTCACGCAGAATAACAACCTCCTTCACCCATCGCAATCAGGTTTCCGTACAGGACACTCAACGGAGACCGCTTTACTGGTTGTGACCGAAAAAATTCGTAAGCTCCTGGATGAGGGTCAAACTGTCGCACTCATTCTTTTAGATTTGAGTGCGGCGTTTGATACCATTTCACATAAAACTCTCTTGACTACACTAGAGAGAATTGGCATCCGAAATGAGGCCCTTCAGTGGATAAAGTCTTTTCTAACCAACAGATCTTTCCAGATCAAATCCAGCATTGCATGCTCGGACACGTTCCTCACCCCCCATGGAGTCCCACAGGGCTCCATCTTGAGCCCGCTGTTTTTCAACTTATACCTGCGACCACTGGCCGATCTAGCCGACAGCGTGGGCCTCACTTTAATGTCATACGCTGACGACTCACAGATCATTTTTTCCCTATCTGACTCAAACCCCTCAACCCCTTCTGTTCTGAAAAATGGTCTCCAGGAAATCTTCAACTGGATGTCAACTAACCAGTTGAAACTAAACGGGGATAAAACGGAGGTCCTCCTTCTTGGAAGAAATAAAGAACTCTGGAGCCCCTTACACTGGCCAGCAGAGATGGGTAATCTCCCCATCCCAGCCACACAAGTGAGGAATCTAGGAGTCATTATCGACAATACTTTGTCGATGAAACAGCAGGCAAATAAAGTCGCTGGCCTCTGCTTCACCATAATAAAATGGCTAAAGAAAATTATCTGGATGTTGCCACAAAACACCCAAAAGACCGTAGTCAATGCACTAATAACATCACGCATTGACTACGGTAATATTCTTTACTTGAGCTCAAATCTAGCAGTGATAAAACGACTCCAAATGATCCAAAACGCGGCTGCACGACTCCTGTGTAAGATCCCAAAGTTTGAGAGAATATCAAAACATCTGAATGATCTACATTGGCTCAGGATAGAACATCGGATCAGCTTTAAAACCCTGATATATATGTTTAAAATTAAAACCAGAACTGCACCCGGCTACCTACAAGCCTTGGCCTCTCCCTACCTTCCAACAAGAAATCTCCGATCTCAAACAGCAGCAAATTTTGCTATTCCTAGATTTAAACTCCAAAAAACGGGAGGGCGTTCTTTTTCTGTGAGAGGGCCCACTCTATGGAACTCACTTCCCCCTCAGATCCGGAAAGAAGAAAGCTATACGAAATTCCGGAAATATGTAAAAACCTGGCTGTTCCAGAAACAACTGCAGTAATACTACAATTTGGCAACTTTCCTTCTATCTAATCAAATGTCACAGGCGCCGGGAAACCCTTTTTCGGTAGCTGTAGCGCCATACAAATGCAAAAAATATAATAATAATAAATAATAATACTAGCCTCCTCACAGCCCATACACTGGCGTGCGGCATATGAACGACCACGCCACACTTTTCTGCCCGCTCTCCCATTCTTCTCTTTCCCCTATCCTTTTTCTTCTCTCCTTTACTTTCCTCGCACGAGGGCTGTACGCAGAACGACCGTGTGCCAATGTAAGCCAGTACCATGCCAGACAACGAATGTAACATGCACCTAACTATGTAACCTTATGCCCACTGTAACCTTATGGCGCATAATACACCAGTACTGCCTTCGCTTCACATGTTCTGTTAAAATCTCCTTAATAAAATCTTTTGAAATCAAAAAAATCACCCAAAAAAAACGTATCCCATTTTCCTTTAAGGAAAACGGGCTGCATTTTAAAAAACTGCTTTATTTGAAAGCAGTCCCAGACATGGAGGTCTGCTGAGCCCGGCAGGGCACCATACGTGGGAGGGCCTGCCATTCTAAATGGGGTCGCAAATTGTGAGTGCCTCATTAATATTCATGAGGCATGCAATTGAGAATCGCAAACAGTGTCTCAGACACTGTTGTACATCGTAAATGCGAGTCGCTATTTGCAAGTCGCAATTGACCCCAAATTGCGAATCGCAATTTACAATGGTCGTACATTTGGTCCTCATTGTGTAAAATGAACGGTTCCATTTACTGTACCCCAGATGGAATAGCATTTCATACAAAAGATGAAGATGTAGTATTTAAAATGGCACGACAAGGAACAGAAGTGAATGATTTATATCCTCTATTTACAGCAAATGATTTGCCAGTTGAGCTGAGAAATACAGTGTTGTCTGACTTGAGATTTTTCAGGTAAATACATTAGTTTAATGAAAGGAGTAGCTCCGCTTCAGATTACTGTCAAACGAAATACAGAGTTCCCAATATGACCCATTTATAAAATGAGTTCTGAGTCAATTGCAGGAGTAACACCTGTGATTGAGATAATAATTTAACAAAGTATTCTAAAAGAGATTTTAGGAAGTCCTTGCAATTCGCCTATAATGGGAATTCGCAAACTTAACGGAAAATACAAAATAGTTCAGGACCTTCGAAAAATCAATCAGATAGTGATACCCTGTTGTCCAATAGTGCCAAACCCAGCAGTGATTCTGAACCAAATTCCATGTGAAGCAGAATGGTATTCGGTGATTGACTTGTGTCAAGCCTTTTTCTCGAAAACTTTGCATTCGAGTAGTCAATATTTATTTGCGTTCCAGTTCGGAAACCATGTTTTGGCATGGTGCCGAGTTCCTCAGGGGTATTCAGAGAGCCCCTCAATCTTTATTCAGATATTGAAGAAATGTTTGGAGTCATTAATAATGCCTAATAACTCAGTTTTAGAGCAATATATGTTGATCACATGCTGGTTGTGTTGGGAACAAAAGATGCTTGTGTGGCTGATACAATTGCTCTACTGAACCATTTGGCAGTAGGTGGGTATAAAGTGTCACCAGCGAAATTACAATTTTGTCAAAGAGAAGTTCTTTATTTAGGGCATAATATTGAGAAATGAATCAGAAAAGTGTCTCAAGACTGGATCAATACATTTTTCAAATGAATCTGCCTAGTACACAAAAGGTGGTTTGAATGTTCCTGGGAATGGTTGGATATTGCAAGCAGTGGATACCAAGTTTTTCACTGATAGCCAAGCCATAACAAAGACTGACACACAAAGATGTGTCAGAACCTGTACATTTTGATCATGAATGCATGAAAGAATTTCTTGAACTACGAGATAGTTTGTGTCGGGCACCAGCATTGGGAATGCAAGACTTTAATAAGAGTTGTGCACTATTTTGCAATGAATGCAATGGTTATGCACTGCCAGTTTTGACGCAAATGCATGGAACAGCACGTCGTCCAGTGGCTTATTTTTTTGTTACATTGGATCCAGTCCCTCCTGCCTTACCTGGTTGTTTGAAAGCAGTTGCAGCTTCTTGTATGAGTTTGGAACTGAGTGAGGTGATTGTGATGGGATATCCATTGAAAGTATATGTGCCACATTCAGTTAAGATTTTGTTAACGTGAACGCGCACACAGCACCTTACAAGCAGTCGCTTAACAAAATACGAACAGGTTATTTTGGGTGTGTAGAATGTGTCTGAGACAAAATGTGTGAGTTTGAATCCAGCTACTTTTTTACCTCTTTCTAGTTGTTAAGTAGTGGTGGATGAAGCAGATCATGATTGTTTGGATGAGACTAAACGTTGTACAAAACCGAGACCTGGCATAAAGGATACTTCATTGCCTGAATCTGATCATGTTTTGTTTGTGGATGGATCATGCTTGAGAGATTCTGAGGGTCCCTTGCAAGCTGCATATGCGATTTGTACAGTGATGAGTGTTGTTGAAGCATCATGGATGAAAGGAGTGAGTTCAGCGCAAGTGGCAGAGTTGATTGCACTCACTAGGGCATGCTGCATCACAAAACAAATGCGACCTACTATATGTACAGAAAGTCAATATGGTTTTGGGGTTGTGCATGATTTTGGGCAGTTGTGGTTGCAAGGTGACCTCTTCAGATTCACCTATACAAAAAGGAGAGTGTGTGAAAAACCTACTGATGGCACTACAATTGCCAGCCCAAATTGTGGTGGTGAAATGTTCAGCACTTACATCTGGTCATGACTATTTCACCGTTGGCCACGGGTATGCTGACGATCAACGAGTCATCGGTGACAGTGGAAGTCTGTGAATCTTGGCTAGGTGTCCCAAGAAGATCTTGCAAATGTTATGGGCCCCCGCCTCCTCTAGGCATACTCTTCGCGCCGTAATGGCGGACGATAACGAGGAGCTACTGGAAGATGAAGAGGAGGAGGAGGAAGCATACCTGCCACTTGCTCAGGAGGTCCAGTGCTCGGGCCCCGCGGAGCGCAGTGGCCATGTCGCCGTGACCGACGGACAGCGCATGTTTGTGTGGGGAGAATATAAGAATGCATCAGTTACTGGACTTTATGATTTTTATCTTCCTAGAGATGAAATATGGATATACTACATTGAAACATGGACAAAAAGACTACTACAGGTGAAATTCCACTCTCCATGTCGGGCAGTTGTGCAGTGTGTGTGAATAAAATAATTAAAAAGACATTTATGCATTAAACAAAAAACGGAGTGGAAGTCTCTTTTCCAATGGGAAAGACAACTAACATGTGTGCCTTAAAGGGATGAAACTAGAGGTCCTCTAGCTTCACTTCTATCTCATATTCCAAGACGCCGTTGGACCCTCGACGTCACCTTTAGGAGCACCATAAAACTTGAACTAACCTTTTTCTCAAACACCACTAGAATATCAGCTGTGCATCTATCCGACATCTCATTATTAAAATAATGTCCTCATTTGGAGGTCATCATGCAAGAGGCAACACAAATGAGTTCTACATGTTGGACTTGAGTTCGGATGACAGGGTATTGTAGTGGAATAGAATAGTCTGTAAAAGTGTTCCTCCTTCGGAGAAGGACAAGCTTGGTGTATGGGTATATGAAAATAGATTGATCTTTTTCGGTGGCTATGGGTACTTTCGAGATTTCATTGGGAACTTTGAATTTGATTAAACCTCCTATGGAAATGCAGGACCTCCAAGAGGATGGAACAACCATGGGCACATGTTGGACCCTGACACCTTTACTTGGGAGCGGCCTATAACCACGAGTTTACTGGAGGTATTCACTACAGGACCTGCTGAGGAAGCCATGGAGCCACCTCCTACCTCCACTACCCTCTATGCCTACTCCCTGGTGACCAGCAAATGTAGAAGCTTGCCCAACTGCTCTATATTCAAATGATTTGGCACCTGCCCCCCTCGCACGATGAAAACTCCTGAGGCCCATCACCGCCAAGCTGAGAGATGAATACATCTGCTATCGCTGGTCGTTCCCCTTCGGATTGGCCTTTGAATACAAGAGTAAAATGACCAAAGAGGCAGCAATGGAGCTAAGGTGAACAAGGGGTGGTAGTGACCACTACCTAATCAACACACAATGATAATCTCTGAGCATACTCGTGATCCCTATCCTGACAGCGGAGTCTGAGCATTATGTCTGACGCCCAGTGGAGCTGCTCTGTTCAGCTATTGAGGAGATCGGCCTTGGTTCATCCCCTGACCGTCACCTACATAGCCGGACTTTGGGCACAGTTTTTCTCCCCATCTCCCTGTCTTGCCCACCCCCATCGTATTTCTGTGACTATGCTTTTTCCTTGTTTCCTATCTATCTGTTCCTATTCAGCATTCTTTCGTTCTTTGTCTACTTCCTTGCTCCTATCCCCTCTCACCTGAATCTTTCCCCTTGCTCGCTTCACAGCCTAGCCCCCTGTCCTTTTGTGCCCTTTGACTAAGCACTCCTTCCAAGGATCGAACATATCTACGCTGGAGTCTCAGCATACCCGCTGAGAGAGTCCACAGCGCCAAGGGAGCCACTTACAATGGAGGTATTGTATGGCACCGCTTGCCAAAGCACTCCCTCTCTACTTTTTGGGGAAGAATCCAGTAAAGTAGGCCTTGGAGTCTTAGAGACCCCTATGAGAGAGTCCACTGCGCTTAGGGAGCCTCTCGCAACAGAGATGGGGAAATGATACCACTCCCCCTGGGTTCACAGCTTACTGGACTTTGGGCGCAGCCTTGACTTGCCTACCAGTTTGTGTCCCCGTCACCCCCTCCTCTTGCCTTGACGTGTCTCTAATCTTCCCCTCCTCTTTCCCTCCTCCACTCTCTGTCTACTTCCCCTGCTCCTACCCCCCCACTCCCCGGATTATCTCCCCTTGCCTGCTTTCACCACCTAGCCCCCTGTCCTTTTGTGCCCTGTGACTAAGCACTCCTTCTCTCCTTTTTGGGGAAAAATCCAAGTTATATACGCTGGAGTCTCAGCATACCCGCTGAGAGAGTCCACAGCGCCAAGGAAGCCACTCACAATTGAGGTATGGTATGGCACCCCTTGCCAAAGCACTCCCTCTCCCCTTTTTGGGGAAGGATCCAGTAAATAGGCCTTGGAGTCTCAGAGACCCCTCTGAGAGAGTCCACTGCGCTTAGGGAGCCTCTCGCAACAGAGACGGGGAAATTATACCACTCCCCCTGGGATCACAGCTTCTGGACTTTGAGCGCAGCTTTGACTCGCATACCGGTTTGTGCCCCTGTCACCCTCCCCCTCCTCTTGCCATGCCGTGTCTCTAACCCTCTCCTCCTCTTTCCCTCCTCCACTCTCTGTCTACTACCCCTACTCTTACCCCCCCACTCCCCGGAATATCTCCCCTTGCCAGCTTTTTCCCCTACCTATATGTTCCTTTTTGTTTGTCTCAACCTTACTTGTAACTAAAATTGCCATGCTCTAATAACTGTGTAACCTTTGTAAAGCTGTAACCTGCAATTTATTGTCTGATACCCATGTAAAGCGCTCTGATACCTCCGGGTCTAGCCAGCCCTATATAAAACCTTTTAAATAAATAAATAAATTGCACGTTTTTGTGCTTAAAATTCATATACTGTTAATTGGGAACATTTGAAAGAACAATCTGAGGAAACAGAATGCAGACTAATGTTTTCAATTGTTGAAACTTGGGAAGAGATTAGAGAATTACAGGATGCAGTTATTGAAACAGAAAGAGAAGGGTGGATCAAAGCAAGATGCATACGTAGAGCAGAAGATGACGTGTGAGTTTACACATATGAGAGACCTGTATTGCCCGATAGTTTGTTGTCATCAATGGCGATAGTTTGCCATGGTCATGTAGGGAGAGATGTTATAATAAGGCTTTTCAAACAGTCATGGTACAATACAAAATTCAGAGTCATTGCAGAGAGTCTGTGCCAGAGATGTATAACATGTCAGCAACAAAATGCAGGAAGGAAAACAGTTGTTAGTTTAGGTCAAATTGTAAAAGCAGGAGGTCCATCTATGCGTATGCAGATGGACTTTATTGATATACCTCCTTGCAATGGACTAAAATATGTCTTGGTGATTGTATGTCTGTTTTCACATTGGGTTGAGGCATACCCGACAAAATGTAATGACAGCATAACTGTTGCTAAATTGCTGCTTAGAGAGTTGATACCGAGATTCAGATTTCCAGTCTTGTTAGAATCAGACAGAGGAACGCACCTTAATAATGAAGTAGTGCGTATGCCTTGTGCTGCCTTACAAATTGAGCACAAATTACATTGTGCTGATCGACCTGAGGCGTCAGGTGTGTTTGAGCAAGTAAATTGCACAATAAAATCACGATGGGCTATGATTTGTGCATTTACAACACTGAAATGACCTGATGCATTACCATTGGTGTTGATCAGTTGGTGACGTATCCCAGACAGAAGAACAGGACTATCCCCACATGGAATTATTGTGGGGAGGGCTATGAGACAGCCAACAGTCCCAGGAAATCAGCTTGTGAACATATCTGATGATTTAGTGCTCAATTACTGTAAAGGATTGGCTGAGGTAGTGCGTTCTGTGTCTCACCAGGTTGGAGAAGTCGCAACTACTTTCCAATAAGAGCAAGCACACGATTTGTGCCCAGGTGACTGGGTACTTGTGGTAAAACACGTGAGGAAGTCTTGTTTGGAACCTCGTTGCCCTGGCCCATACCAAGTGATTCTGGTGACAATAACAGTTAAATGTGGTGGTCTGCCAAATTGGGTGCATGCTGCACACACTCGTCGAGTCCCATGTCCCCTTGCAAGTACAGAGTCAGTTGAAGGTGAACAAAGAGAATCTGAACAGACAGAGAATCAAGTAGAGTGGGCACAAGCTACTGGGTCACGTAAGATTGTCACTGTTGAAAGAGAGTTGGTCCCTGAAAGTTACGGAGGAAGAGAGAAAAGGAAATCAACTATGCAAAGTCTTGAGACAAATGGAATAAACAGTGTACCAGAAAAACATGTGCGAAAAGGTGAAAAATGGCCTGGAGTAACTGAGCAGTTGAAAGATACTTTGGGAATAAAGATTCCAACAACTGTAGTAGAAGTTTCTAGCCAATCTGAGCAAAGTGATACAGACGGAGAAGAAAACACAGCACGCAGAACAAAGAGTGCACAAGTCAAAAATCTGTAGCACCTGAAAGGACATATTTGGCTGAAACAAGTGATTTGGAAAAATAATGAATTGCCTTTTGTTCAAGAAACAACTCATCATTTGAGCCACCCTAAATGAACAGTGTCTGAGAAAAAGGGTGCCAAACAAGAAAAAAATAGAGGAGATTTGAAAAATGAGGCTGTGATCTGAAGCTTTAAAATTAATAGTTTTGAGACTGGAAATCAAAATCGAAGTTCAAATAGATGAAAGTGTTTTAACATGATATGTATTCTTGTATTAATAATTGTTTTGTTGATATTAACACTAATAGTGCCTTATTTCAGATTTCCTGGTAAACCTACTAATGAATACGTGGGTACAACCACATAAGTAACAAAAGTCCTAAAAGAAGATATAGAGATAGATATTAATAAACAGGAAATGACTTACATCAAGATAAATCTATTAATGATTTCTCGTTAAATGTCTTCACTAAACTTTTGTAGGAATAGGTCGATATTATGGATGCAAGAGATTGTTATGTGTGCATGCAATTACAACGTTTGTTTCAGAAGGGGTGACTTATCATCATCTTCCTTTACCATATGGAAGTTCATGTAGTGTACCAACAAGTTTGTTCTATGGCAAGGAGCAGTTTCAATATTTTTATTCCAACTATGATTTAGTATTTCGGAAGTTGCTGTTAAAAAAGAACATGAATATAGTGGCTTCTTCATAGAATGCTCAATATATGGGTGAATTTTTTCATACCACTAAGCCTATTGACCCTGTACGTTCATAGAAATAATGTAACCTGTAGTCTACATAGTGTAGAAATAGAGTTTATAAATAATGTAGAGGATAGACGGCAAAAGTTTAAGAGCAAATCTGTCGAGCAGAAATCTAGTATACCTTCATGGGTTCAAAGGGAGGGTGTTTAGAAGATGGGTGAGACATATACTGCAATGACTCTGGATTGACATCACAAGGGAAAGCTTAGCTTAAGACAAAAGACTAAATATAATAAGTATTTCATTGGTTCCAGTGAATATGAACATACCTTCCTAATTACAGGGGGTTGGGGATTAGGAGGTGGTACTGATCCAGTTTACCCTGGAGTGTATTTTGAGGAGTGGTAAAAATGCGTGTTATATATTGCCTCAACATTGGTATGGATGTTGTTATGTGGAAATTGTTTTCCCAAAAATTTCTCACATGGATAATCATGGAACCAATGAAAAGAAATTAAAACTGAGCAAAAGGGGAATAAGGGTTGCAGAAATTGTGGGTGATATTTTTGGTGCATTGATACCTTCAGTGGGAGTGATTTTGAACTCACAAAAAATGTGAAAATTTTCTACAGTGGTTGATCATTTAGCAAAGGATACCGCTATTTAAAAACAAGCTAATATGAAATGTGCCCAAGAGGCCTTGGTCTATCTACAACAAGCGACTGACCCTCTCACACTGTGTTGTATTATTAATTTCATCAAAGTGGCGGTTCGATTAAGGGCAACCAGGGGAGGCGGAGGACTGTAAGATTTTAGTGATAGGTTTTAATGTCTACAAATGTCATTTTTATATTAAGTGACTTTGATTGTATTAATACTGGGATTCATATGTTAATTTAATTAATTTTTTTAAAAACAAAATACTGTATGTTTGTGCTTTTATGGTGATTTTTAATCATGGAATAAAGAATCCTGAATTGAATTGAATTGATACCGCTGGTGGGTTCTTAGTGTTGATACTGAAATGCTTGCTATTTGATCGATGGTTTTACAAAACTGTCTTGCGCTTGACGTATTATTGGCAAAAGAGGGCAGAGTCTGTAGCATGCTGAAAATGTAACAATGTTGCACTTATATCCTTGACAAAAGCAGAGACTTGCAGGGATATACCAGTAACATTACTAATATACGTGGTGATTTAACAGAACTAAAAGTTGACGGTGGATGGGAAAAACTTGGTATGGGTTTTCCCTCGGTGGGAAATTGGTTCGCAGCATTGAGTAACAGCTTAGTAGGGCAAATACTAACACCAATAATTGCTGTTGCTATTGACACAATAATTATAGTACTGATATATAGATGTTGTAAACGCAAAGTAGAAGAGACAAAATGAAGAGGTAGAAAAAGAAAAAGGGATGAATAGAGTTAGAAGACAAAAAGTGTGCTTATTATGAAGTATTAAGCAATGTAGAAGGTGTTATGTTGAAACAGATGAAAACAAGTGCATTTTAAGATAATCAGATTGTAATCAGATTAATGGAGATTGTGTGATGGCTTGTTTCGCTATCAGAGGAGGGATTGATGGAGCATGAGAATTTAAGTATGATTTTGCTCGGTCAAATCCTGCTATTGTGTGTGAATTACTAAAACATACTTAAACAAGCATTAGAAATGCAATAGGTCTCGGATTTTTTTGAGTTGGAGGTAATGGCATTGTAAATGGCAATGTCTTGTAGCCATGTGTTATGGAGTGTATGCATGTGGTGTGTAGTGGAAATATGTGTGTTGGATTGGACTAGTAGCAATGGTGCATGCTGCGCTTTAGATGAATATTTTTAAAAGTAAGTGCAGCATAGTGCGATTGCTACAATAGTTAATTGTAGATGCGTTAACAATTGATGTGTGCACTGATGGGTGGTGGTGTGTGTGCCTGTAGAAATTGTGCACTGATGGCTGGTGGTATGTGTGCTTGGTGGAAGCATGCAGTGCCGGGTGGAGGTGTGTGTGCCTGGTGGAAGCGTGCACTGACGGCTGGTAGTGTGTGTGCCTGTTAAGTGTACAGAGATAGTTGGTAATGTGTGTGCTTGGTGAAAGGGTGCACTGACGGCTGGTGGCAAGTGCGCCTAATGAAAGTGTGCACTGACAGCTGGTGTTGTGTGTGACTGGTGAAAGTGTGCACTGACAGCTGGTGGTGTGTGTGTGTGTTTGGTGAAAGCATGCACTGACATTTGGTGTTGTGTGCGTGGTGGAAGTATGCACTGACGCATGGTGTGGTTTGTGCTTGGTGAAAGCGTACATTGATGGCTGGTGGTGTTTGTGCTTGGTGAAAGCGTGCACTGATGGCGTGTGGTTGTGTGTGTAGTGGTGAGTCTGTGGGGGTGAGTC
This sequence comes from Lissotriton helveticus, assembly GCF_964261635.1. Classification (NCBI taxonomy): domain Eukaryota; kingdom Metazoa; phylum Chordata; class Amphibia; order Caudata; family Salamandridae; genus Lissotriton; species Lissotriton helveticus. Next base: position 1,932,611,233 of record NC_136061.1, read on the forward strand.
TGTGGGGGTGAGTGTGTGGTGGTGAGTGTGTGGTGGTGAGTGTGTGGTGGTGAGTGTGCGGTGATGAGTGTGTGGTGGTGAGAGGCTGGTGTGTGTGGTGTGTGTGAGTGTGGTATGTGTGTGTGGTGTATGTGTGTGTGGTGTGTGGTTTTTATGTGTGTGGTCCTATGTATGTGTGTGGTGAACTTAGTTTTAATGTTTGTCTCCTGCACACTCACACAGTGTCCCTACACACATACACTGCTCACTCTGCACATCCACACTGTTCATCCTGCATAGTCACACACTGTTCATCCTGGACACTCACACACTTTGCACCCTGCACACTTACACACTGTTCACCCTGCATACTCACATACTCACATACTGTTTACCTTGCAGACTCACAGACTGCAGTCACTGTCACTCTGCAGTCACTGTTACTCTGCAGTCACACTCACACTGCAGTCACTCGGCAGTCACTCTGCAGTCACACTCACGCTGCAGTCACTCTGCAGTCACACTCACTCTGCAGTCATTCTGCACTCGCACTCACTCTGCACTCACTCTGTACCTGCACTCACTCTGCACTCACTTTGCACCTCCACTCACTCTACACTCACTCTCCAATCACACTCACTCTGCAGTCACTATGCAGTCACACTCACTGCAGTCACTCTGCAGTCACACTCACTCTGCAGTCATTCTGCACTTGCACTCACTCTGCACTCACTCTACACCTGCACTCACTCTGCACTCACTCTGCACCTGCACTCACTCTACACACACTCTGCACTCACACTTATTCTGCACTCACTCTGCACTCACATTCAGTCTGCACTCACTCTGCACCTGCACTCACTGTGCACTGACTCTGCATCTGCAATCACTCTGCACTCACTCTGCATTCACTCTGTACTCTGCACTCACTCTTTCTGCACTCACACTGCACTCACTCTGCACCTGCACCCACTGTGCACTGACTCTGCATCTGCACTCACTCTGTACTCTGCACTCACTCTTTCTGTACTCACTCTACACTTACTCACTCTGCACTCACTCTCACTCTGCACTCACTCTCACTGTACACTAATCCCACATACTGCTTACTCTGCACACTCACACACTATACGTAAAATATGTGTTTGTAACTTTGATTTACAGTCTGTGAAAAAAAACACTTTTTGCAAGTAAAAGTTGTTTATTGATATTCGAAAAGGAAAACGTTTTCATTGACACAGTTGTAGGTAAGATCAGACATTATTAAATGTATCTATTGAAATATTGCAACTGTATGACTGTGCACCTGCACTCACCCTGCACTCACTCTGCAACTGCACTCACTCTGCCCCTGCACTCACTCTGCACTCACTCTGCACTCACTGTCACTCTGCACTCATTTTGCACGCACTCCGCACTCACTCATACTCTGCCCTCACTCACTCTCACTCTGCAGTCATTCTGCACTCACTCTGCACTCTACTGCACTCTACTGCACACTGCACTCTACTGCACACTGCACTCTGCTGCACTCTACTGCACACTGCACTCTACTGCACGCTGCTGCACTCTGCTGCACTCTGCACTCTATTGCACACTGCACTCTGCTGCACTCTGCTGCACTCTGCTGCACTCTGCACTCTACTGCACTTTACTGCACTCTACTGCACCCTACTGCACTCTACTGCATTCTACTGCACTCTGAACTCTACTGCACTCTGCACTCTAATGCACACTGCACTCTGCACTCAACTGCACTCAACTACACTCAACTGCACTCTACTGCACTCTACTGCACGCTGCACTCTACTGCATGCTGCACGCTGCACTCTACTGCACTCTGCACTCTACTGCACGCTGCACTCTACTGCACGCTGCATGCTGCACTCTACTGCACTCTGCACTCTACTGCATGCCGCAATCTACTGCACGCCGCAATCTACTGCACGCCGCAATCTACTGCACGCCGCAATCTACTGCACGCCGCACTCTACTGCACGCTGCACTCTAATGCACGCTGCACTCTACTGCACGCTGCACTCTACTGCACTCTGCGATGGACAGCGGCAGGCGCGATACTTACATTAGATCTCCAGTGGGGGAGGAAAGGAGCTGCAGTCTGAAGAGGACTGGCAGGCTGGTAAGAATATCTAGGACTGGACCGCAGCATCGTGCTCACAAGCTTGGATTTCTGTACTTTAGAAAGTTACTGTGCTTCAGCCTTTGTGGCACTGAGCACCAGAGGCTCATAGTACTGGTGCTGCACACATGTGTTACAACAGTGAAATGTGCTGCGAAATCTAAGTTGGCCCTGTCTATATTCGAATATTACCCCTGCAGGTTACTCAGATCTCTGTAGCAGGCACTTGACCCACCGAGTTGTCCGACTTCTATTGTAGCATGCTGGTACCCTTTCCCAGGCTCCTGATAAACTCACAAAGCTCCACCTTGAGGGATGATTTAAATTGTGGGATTATGAAATGTCCTTACAAGAGCACTGAATGCAAATAGGAATGCAAAGACAGGGCCACCGCAGGCACGTACTTACATGTGGGTGGCACCGTGGCAGCGCACATCCTTCCCTGCCCTGAGACGTCAGCTAAGTGAGCCCGGGTTCCTACGGAATGAACTCCCAGGCCGAGACATGTAAAGTAGCCAATACTGGGCGCGGGAGACTTACATCTGGGATGGGGGAGCTGTGGGGGTGTTGGAGGGGGGCGCTAGCGGCAGCTGCCAACGTACCGACCCAGTTCCATATATGCTGCTTAACACGGGTATACGCTTGCTTCTAAGCGCTCCCACCTTTGCCAGAGATCGGGGACAAAGGAGGGGTGGGCGATGTGTCCAGGATCACACAGTTTGAACCCGTGATGATCAATACAAGCGTTTTGGGGCACAAGGCTATGGCGAGGTGTGAAGGGAGCACTGATACAAATGTTGCATGGTTGTACATACATCAACAAATGTACTATTGCCACCTGAGTTGAAAAGTGCTGTGCTGCTTACTCTCTCCGATAACACCCTCAAATAAGTATAGAATGTAGCTGACCTGATTAAAGCAGGACCAGGTGCTGACCATCCGATTTCATAATCATCTGTAAGAAATATGGTGCTCCTGTCATTTCCAAACTTACATCCACATTAGTGTGTGTCTTAAAAAAAAACGTGTCTTACTTGACATACCTTGTGATAGCGAAAAAAAAATAATCCAATGGTCTGGAAAATAAACAGTCCTTCACACGCTCGTGAGAAATAGTGCCTTTAAAAAAACAACAACATATATTCATGAATTGCCGTGAATAATTCGTAAGCCTGGACCATTAATTTTGCCAATACCTTATAAATGCCTCATGAACGTACCTCAGCGAATCTGTATTAAAGCGGTGATCGCATCTTGCAAAAAAAGGAAGCTGCGCGCTGAGCGCTGCAGAATTGTGAACGCGCCCGGCCATCTCAGTGGGTGGCACGGAGCGGTGGGCAGGTCTGCACGTTCCAGGGGCTCGTATGAAGCATCTCCCTGCAAAGCATGGCGCGGTGGCCTCGTCCGGGCGGTGCATGCGTGCACAGCGGGAGGCAAAGGGTGCGCCGGGATTCAATGCATCCGAGCGGGAGCATCAGTAATTACACAGCAAGCGACCCCCCCCCCTCCGCCAGATTACACAAAAACAGACCAGTCATAGTTTCCAACCACAAGTGTGCCAAGCTGCGGCGGGGCCCCGGGCTTCCAGGACCGGATTCAAACCGCGGCTGCAGGCGGGGAACAATGCAAACTACTTCCCATGTACTCTTTGCAACTGGGCGATTGTGCGTTCATGCACGGCCCCACTCGCTTCCTTTTTGTTATTTTACTTAATAACTGCGGTGTACGTATGAAGCATTTACTTAATAACTGCGGTGTACGTATGTTCGTATGAAGCATCTCCCTGCAAAGCATGGCGCGGTGGCCTCGTCCGGGCGGTGCATGCGTGCACAGCGGGAGGCAAAGGGTGCGCCGGGATTCAATGCATCCGAGCGGGAGCATCAGTAATTACACAGCAAGCGACCCCCCCCCCCCCCTCCGCCAGATTACACAAAAACAGACCAGTCATAGTTTCCAACCACAAGTGTGCCAAACTGCGGCGGGGCCCCGGGCTTCCAGGACCGGATTCAAACCGCGGCTGCAGGCGGGGAACAATGCAAACTACTTCCCATGTACTCTTTGCAACTGGGCGATTGTGCGTTCATGCACGGCCCCACTCGCTTCCTTTTTGTTATTTTACTTAATAACTGCGGTGCAGTGTGTGTCTTAAAAAAAAACGTGTCTTACTTGACATACCTTGTGATAGCGAAAAAAAAATAATCCAATGGTCTGGAAAATAAACAGTCCTTCACACGCTCGTGAGAAATCGTGCCTTTAAAAAAACAACAACATATATTCATGAATTGCCGTGAATAATTCGTAAGCCTGGACCATTAATTTTGCCAAAACCTTATAAATGCCTCATGAACGTACCTCAGCGAATCTGTATTAAAGCGGTGATCGCATCTTGCAAAACAAGGAAGCTGCGCGCTGAGCGCTGCAGATTTGTGAACGCGCCCGGCCATCTGTATTCACTAACGGAGGCACCCTGACAGCTCCTAATTATAATTAATGTACTTCTTTGCGCGAGCACGCACGAAATATGTCTCAAAATGGCGGAACAAAACTACATTTACCCTATCACTTCAAGCCTATTAAAAAGAAAACACAAGGAAGACGAATCACTGACCAGATGACAGAAAACGCTAAGGAATGTCTGGAATTTCTCTCTCCAAGGCCCTCTTCTTCTTTTTTTTCTCCTTTAACATTAGTTCTCAAACTCCTCCCAGTTTCACTGGGAAGGAGTCCGAGCCCTAAAAACATGACTAACATTGTGTTTTGTTAAACACTGAGAGTTTTAAAACTGCACCGTAAAAGCATGCATGCATGTATTCTTACGGCCTAAATATCCTCTCTCTCTCGTCAAGTCAAGTCTCTCTATGAATAAGTGTGCCAACCTTGTTGCAAGCTAACTTGGAAGCAAACACGTGGGCATGTTGAGCTGGAAGTGTGCTTCCTTATTTCAGAGGTGAAAATAAATATTGTTCATTGTTAGAAACTGTAGACAGGGAGCAAAGGTTTTACGTGAAGGTTCCGGACGATTTGGGCTTAAGAATGATCATTGCACGACCACACCACGCATCCCAACCAATAGAATCATGCAAAACTGTGAAGAAGCTACTTTGTGGACTGGAATTGTGAACATTTCGAGGTATAAAAACTTCGCTGGAAAAGGACATGAGCAGCTATTTTCCTTGCAAATCTTTGGCGGTGCATGCTGTCCATTCAAACTCTGACTATTCTGAACTGAACTCTCCTGATTTCCCCTGTACTTCCTCGGGTGGTGAAGTTGAGCAGGCTAAACCTTTTGGCTGAAGGGTTGATTATCCAGAGTACTGCACGCTGTGCATTAGCCCACGTACGTCTCGGTCCTGATAATCTACAACTGATTTTTGGTTCGTATTAGTTCTGAAATTGCATACTGAATTTGCAATGTATGTTTATTTATTTCTTTTTTGCTGTCTTCACTCCAGTGATTTTACCTGTATTCAACTGAATAATCATGTATTGAAGATTCTATTTTTTTTGTGTACTGACCATTCATCTTGAAGATTAGATAAAGATGCCTTGATAACTATACTGAGATTGTTTTTACTTATTGATGAATATTATTGACAAGTTACGTTTCTTGATTATTGTTGTTAGATAGGCATTTTTCCATTACAGGTCCTCATGAAGCAATGGCTTCAGTCTCTATTTGAGTCCCTATTAGCTCTTAAAAAGATCTATCGAAGGACCTCATGATTTGCAAATGGATGTAGTTTCTATGGGCCCAAACTCTGCGTTGTTGTGAATTACATTACAAAGGTTTGAGTTTATGGTGTGGTGGGTAACTTATGTTGGTGCCCACAATTTTACCCTGCTTCTGCTGAATCAAAAGTAACACCTATGAAACCTACTAGAATGAGGCCAAGAAGCAGGCGTTGCTGGCTTCAAGGCCTTGCAGCTAACGTCACAAGTCCAATGGAGCAGTCTTTACGCATATAGACCAAAGCAAAGCAGGCTGTGACACGAACAAGTCAGTCTGATTGTGAATATCCCACCAACAGCACAGATGCAGGCAGCACTTGCAAGAAAACTATTGAAAAGCAGAGAACCCAAAAAGGACTGCAGTCTGTAGAGTGAAGCATTTCTGCAAAATCTGAGGGAAGCCTCAGTGTTGCTGGCACAATTTTCATACTAGGTATTTTGAAAATTCCATGTGTCTCGCAAGAGAAAGTGTAGCAAATGAGCCATGACCATTTAGTAGGAGTGGTAAGGGTGTAACATGTAGCTGGTGGTGCATCTTGGAACAACTGTCACAAATATGAGTCAAGCATGGTGTGGTATCACACTGTCATTTACAGACACTTTCTTTTGAAATGGCCACTAAATTTACACCACTAAAGTTGCATAGATGACAGTTTTGCTGATAAAACTATATAGCGCACAAACAATAATGTCTGATAAACTAGTTTCAGTGAATATTTTTCATTTGCATGTCACCAAGTAAAGAGTCTTGATTTGTTTTGATCCTATTAAAATCTTTGTTTCCATCACCCTTAAGAAGTGCAAAACAATATGCTTCATTAGTGCTTTCCTCACTACTGACATATTCTGAAATATTTGTACAGTCCATTCACAGGTATTTCAATTTTGTTGGAGTTATAAAAAATGCCCTCCTACAGCCTTTCTTTTCCCACTTCCTGTACCTCAGCAAGATTGTCACATAGTTCCGTTTACAAAATCCTCTCACTTTGCAGTCAGAGTAAGTAAGTGCTAATCTCCATGTTAAAAGAATAGGCAACAATTTGCCAGAAGACAGACTGACATTTTTTACCTCTGTCTTTGAACCACAGTCTATCTTTGAAGCACAGCAAATGTGACGAGTTAAAAATATTATTGAAAGGAACCTTTATTGCTCATTCATCCTTTAAGCTCCAGCATTTTTATTTCCCACGCCCCCTGACTTCTAGCGTCTATGCACAACCTTAACAGCACTTGAAATGATCCGCTTCCGAAAGATCCCAGAATTGTCACCAATGACCAGATTAATATGAAAAGTCCCCAACTTTTTACCACTGTGCACGCAGCAGTAGCTAGCTGGATTCGGTGGGACCTTGTCACCAAATATGCTATGTTGTAACTCGCTGAGACGATGCAAGTACACAGAAGTAAATTTAGATTTTCCTGGCCTTGGTGTCAGTTGTTGTATTATGCTCTCTTTCTGTGCTTTTGCCTAACAGCAGCCAAGCAAGAGAAAACTAAATTTCCCAGATATGTAGTTTTCTAATATAGTAATGGACTACAAACAGTGACAACACAATAACACAACCAAGAATCCTTAAGGCCCTAAAGTCGGGATCACCTAATGACCCGTGTGCGTCCAGTCTTCTGTCTGATGTGGCAGATACCATTAATTCAGAAGTGAATTTCATGGTCAATAAATTGCTTCGCGAGGCGCACGCTCCAATGTCATGGAAGCAGGCACTGATTCTTCCCCTCCTCAAGAAGCCGTCACTTGACCCTCTGTTACCTGAGAATTACCGCCCTATCTCGCTTTTGCCACGTTTGGCTAAGATTTGCGAGAAGGTGGTTAAGTCTCAACTCCCCAACTATGTTGAGGTGTCAGGCTTGCTTCATCCGGCTCAATCTGGCTTCCGTGCCTGGTATAGCATGGACTCAGCACTGTTAGAGGTGATGGAGGCGATCCGGGAGTGCTTGGATGCCGGCGGGAGAGCAGCTTTGGTTATGTTAGATCTCTCGGCGGCATTCGACACTGTGCCCTACTCCCTGCTCCTTGACCGTCTATCAGAGATAGGGATTTCTGGCCAGGCACTGCAGTGGATCAGGTCTTTCTTGGTAGGATGGTCGTAGCAGGTCTGGCTTCCTCCGTGTGCTTCCGCGCCTATTCAGGTGACTACTCGTGTACCGCAGGGGTCATCGCTTAGCCCCCTGCTCTTTAACATCTACATGACTACGCTGGTTTATCTTGCGGAGTCATTGGGGGCTAAAGTGATGGCATACGCTGACGATACCCAGCTTTTGTTTTCTTGGAGCAGGCAGGATGACTCGGTTGTGGCTGCACAACATTGTTTGTCTTCAATTTTTCATTGGCCGGCGAATGCACAGCTGAAATGTAATGAAGGTAAATCTGAAGTGCTTCTGTATGCCTCCTTCTCGATGGATTTCAGAGAAAGGCTTTGGCCTCCCGATTTTCCTCGCCCTACTGCGGGCAAAGGTGCCGCAAAAAATCTTGGCGTTTGGTTCGATGAAAATCTGAGTTTTTCTACACAAGTGAAGAAACTGTCCGGTACCCGCTTTGGCACTTTGAAAAGCTTGAGGAAGTTTCTTCCCCTTCTGCCAGTTAGTGCCAAAGAAACTGTGGTCTGTGCCCTGATTTTGTCTCGCTTGGACTACGCCAACGCCCTCCTGGTTGGCAGTCTGGGTTTTCTTGCTAAGAAACTACAAGTTGTCCAAAACTCGGCTGCCAGACTTCTTTTGGGTCTGTCATCAAGGCATAGTGTTCGCACCCACCTGCGCTCCTTGCATTGGCTCCCAGTTGAATCTCATCTGAAATTCAAAATGCTGTCTATCGCTCATTGGGCCCTCTACGTCCTAGGCCCTATGTATTTGCAGAAGAGGTTTGCCTTCTATATACCAGGGAGACAGCTGTGCTCTTCTGCTCAGCTGTTGATACAGACCCCTAGGTTTAATCGCCAAAGACTTGGTGCGAATTCCTTTGTCCGTAAAGCCGGTCTGGCCAGGAAGATGCTGCTCTTGGCTCTTCTGGCACTCAGAACCCACTGTTGTTTAAGAAAAAACTAAAAACATTGCTCTTTTAGTCTATGACTGGTGTGCATTTTTTCTTTTTCTGAAGCAAGCGCCGGGACACTTTCGAGTAGCCGTGCGCAGTATAAATTAAATATAACATAACATAACAATATGACGTAAATACACAATAATTATCTTGACTGAGAGCAACAAATCCTCTTTTCTTTTAGAGAGTCATTCAGAAAGAGTCATGGAAAGAAACAACACCACTGAATAGAAAGTAAGCAGCATAGTCAAAAAGTCTGTAAGATAATCCAAAAGGAGGTGAGGAACTCTGTTCTGATCAGGAAGAGTTAGCTCATGGAATGGTTCAGTAAATTGCATCAGTGAAGAGAATCCAGCTGGATTAGGTTGAGTTAGCAGAGGCGGAAGAAGGTGTTGAAACTGCAGAAAAAACAGACAGTAAGAGTTAATGAAACAGTGGTGGGATAATTCTACCCTCCGTGCCTTTAATAAAATCTAGCCTTTCTGACACCCAGGCTAAGAAAATCTCAGTTTTATTACAAGACCAGAGGCTCATATTATGTTTTTCGAAGCATTGCGATAACAGAATCAAAAACATGGGAAATTGGTTTACAGTAGAAAGTTCTGAAAGTATTAACGTTCAACCAATCTGCAGATTTGAGATTTTCATGCAAACTAGCACCTGTCCAAAAGGCCCTACAGGCAATAGCCCCTCTGGATGAATGGGCCAATATTAATACCAGCCAAAGACATGATCCATTTTACCCAGTGGGCTAAAGTGGGAGAAGAGATAGGTTTCTGGATAGAAATAGGCAATTGGGTAGAAGAGGGAGACCTCAAATCTGCAGTTTGTGAAACGTATGTTTTTAGACAATCTCCTACACATAATTTCAGTTCAGAAGGGAAAAAAGGATACTGATTTGTCTATAAATTGGTTTTGGTACGTCTGTGAACTTGAAAGGAAACACTAAGGGGTGAGTAGTGGAAAGAGTACACATCTAATGCTTTAACATCGGAAACACGTTTCAAGGAAATTAAACATAAAAGCATTGTCAACTTTGAAGATAACTGTTTGAGAGAAATATACACATTATCTTGCTATGAAATAAACATTTTTTAACACCAAATTAACATCCCACATTGTATTATATTTGGGAACCAGATGATTAACATAGCTTACTCCCTTTACTAGTTGGCAGACTAAGGGGTCTTTGCCAATGGGTCTTCTATCCACCCTAAGATATTCAGCTGAAATGGATATCTGTTAGTAATAATTGTACGACAAGGCTTTCCTTGAGGAACTAGCGAGGCTAAAATTGGATTTGAAGTCCTGTCCATACACCAGCAACACCAGGCCAACCAGGCCGGCTTTCAGAGTTTTGAAGTGCAGGGGCCCTAGATTGTTGAATGAGGTTGTAAGCCTCCTCCGAAATTCCATGGGTTCTCCAGGAACCTGAAATCCTCCATGCGAATCAAAAATAGAGAGCCCTAGAATCATGCTGTATAGAGGTCTCTGAGGGTTGAGAAGCAAATCAGGAAAGTGAGAAATCCAGACAGGACATTCCCAGGCTATTTGCAACAGAGTTAGACACCAAGGTTGAGCTTGCCAATAGGGAGTGATTAGTACCAGTGATTAAAACTGTCTGTTAGCCTGTGCCAGAACTCGCACGATCAATAGAAAGGGGAGAAAAGTGCAGAGAAGAGTCTACGGCCACGATTGGAGAAACACATCGATGGCCGAGCTTTAGGATCTGGTCTCCAGCTGAAAAAAGAAGGAAGTTGGGTATTGAGTCGGGAAGCAAAAGGTCGATTGCCATATTGCCAAAGATGGAAGAAAGACGATTAAACTCTGAAGGATGCAGTTGTCAATCGCTTGAGACTTGAAGGTGTCTGGAGTATCAATCTGCTATGACTTACAAGTTCCCTGGGAGATAAACTGCTCTACTGAGCGTTTCTGAGACAATGGGCCAAATTCATCAACACACCGTTTTGGGATTTCGTAATTGGGAATCATTGTGATTCGCAATTAGGAAATTGAAAAACGGCATGCATGAAAGTGTGTTGAACACTTTCTGCGATTCCTAGGGGATCGCAAATGACCTACTTCATAAATATTAATGAGGTAGGTCGCAATTTGTGACCCCCTTGGAATCTAAAAAATTAAAGGGATGGTGGCCTGCTGGGGTCAGCAGATCACTATGTTCGTGATTGCCTTGGAATAAAGCAATCTTTTTTTTGTAAAGCAGCCTATTTTCCTTAAAGAAAAATTAGATGCTTTACAAAAATAAAAATGAAAAGTTTTGCTTTAATTTTTCAAGAGCAGGCAGTGGTTAAAAAATGCATTTACATTCACAAAGGGGAAGGGGTCCCTTGGGGACTCCTTCCCATTTGCAAATGGGTTACCACTTACTTTAAGTAGGTGGTAAAATGCTAATATTTTGCGACTGCATTGCGGTCACAAAATATTCATGCATTCAGATGCGATTCGGTTTTAGGAAGGGACGCCCTAAACACGCCCCTTCCTAATAGCGAATCTCAAACCCATTTTGCGATTCGGTAACATGTTACCGAATCGCAAAATAGGGTTTCCTGCATCTGAAAAGCATCGGCCCGTTTGCGAAGACAAAAATCCGGGATGCATGTGCCCCAATATTCCCAAAGATGTTTGGTGAGATCCACTAGCAATTTGGACCTTGTAGCCCCTAGATCATTCATGTATCTGACTGCTATTAAGTGGTCCATCCGCAGAAGAATTATGGTTTTTTCTTTGTCTTTTGTAAAGGACTGGATATTAAAGGAACCTACAAGCATCTCTAAACTGTTGATATGCAAGAATGACTCATGATGAATATTGACCGCATCTAGTGCCCCAACCTGTCTGACTTGCATCTGATTCTAAGAGTTCTGGTGCTGCAGAGAACATTTTCCCCCGTTGCAGGCATCTAAGCGAGTCAACCACCAGAGGAGTTCTTTGGATTCTAAAGACACGGAATCTGAATAAGCGAGTTCTTTGTAGAGATGTCAGATTTTTTGTCTATGAAGGGCCTGATAATGAAGCGGGACCAGGAAAATTGATTGAATCGTAGAAGCCAGAAGCTCCACAGGATGGGGTAGAGATCTGGGAGAAAAATTAGTAAGAGTTAAGTAATGACAGATCTACTTTTTTATGAGAGTGATCTTATTGTTTATGGAGTTGCAGGATTGACTGATAGATATCTATCAGGAGCCCAAGGAATTACAGTTGTTGAAAAGGAACTAGAGCTGACTTTTGAACATTGATAAGAAAACGTAACAGAAGAAGAAGATCTTGGGAAAGCTGTAAATGAGAGAGAAGATCATTCTTGTCTTGGGCCATAATCAGAAAATCGTTGAGATACACAATTAGTCTGATACCCTATGCTCTGAGAAAGGTTTCAACTGGTTCGAGAATCTTGATGAAACACCAAGGAGCTGATGAAAGGCTGAAAGGAAGAGCTTTGAAATGGAAAAAAAGGAAGGCCGCCATTGAAAATGGAGATATTTCCTGTGAGAGGAATGCACTGGAACTGTAAGATAAGGATCCTGAATATCCATTCTGACTAGACTGTTATCTTGGAGCAAAGTATCCCTGAGGGAGAGAATAGTCATCATCTCGAAGTGGTGATACACTATGAAGTTGTTGAAAAGTTGTAGGTTTATTAAAAATGTTTTGTTCTTTTTCTGTACCAAGAATATTGTACTGAGAAAATCTGGGGCATCGAACAGACCTTGTTCGGTACCTGCTTAGATATAAGGGATTGAATCTCATCATGGGTTAGAAGGAATTTATTCTGAGAAAAGAGGGCAGATGAGTTGCAGCTGTACTGAAGGTTGATAGAGTTCTATATGATACCTTTGAAATGTTTGTATTTTCCAGGGATCTATGGTAAGAAAAAGCCACAAACTGGAAACTTTACCTGAGTATTGTTCTTTGTTCCTATATCCCTAGACCATAAGCCTCTGTAATGAGGGTAATTTAAAGCACTCTGTACAGCCCACAAAATCCTCCAGGGGAAGGGCCTCCCAATACTGAGGAATTTAGTGGTCCCATATAAAGCGAGCAGAACGCTGCGCTCTGATCAAAAACACTTTCTCTTAGTCCCCAGAGTTAAAAGGGCCCGTACCGGTGGGAGAAGGTTTTCAGTTAACACAGCGAAGCTGTGGAACTCGCTTCCTTTTGAATTGCGTGCCGAGACTTGCACTTTGCGATTCCGCAAATGTCTTAAAACTCACTTGTTTCCTGCTTGACTGCACTAATCTTGCCATTTTTATTATCTGATGGTGTCTGGAAAAGCGCTGGGATGCCCAAGGGTAACTGCGCGCTATATAAAATTTTAAATAAGTAAATAAATAATAGAACTAAGGTTTGTAAGCAGTGTAGATGTTGACTTGGGATTGCTGATCGAAGGAGTCTGTGTTGGGGGATTGTCCCCTTGTGGAGTAATGCCCGGCAAAGTGACTCCCACCTGAATATATGACGTTACAACGCAAACAATTACAAAGCATGCTTTTACAACACGATTTTGACATCGCAATGAACTTTACATCACATGATTTTACAACGCATGCCATTACAACGCATTTTTTAAAACTACCATTACAACGCACAATACTTTTAGGTCAACAGTAGGGTAAGTTTTGGATAGTATTGGGGTAAACATTACTATTCCCACTCCAGTGAGTGCAACAGTAGGGAAAGTGTTGGATAGTGCAGGGGTAAAAATTATTATTGCGATCTACCCCTAAACCCATACCCACCCTAACACAAAAAAATCTTTATTACTTACCTTACAATGCGTTGCAATGGAATGAGTTGTAATTGTATGTGTTGTAATGGCATGCGTTGTAGTGAGATGCATTGTAATAGCATGAGTTGTTTTGGCATGCGATGTAAAGGCAGTTGCATTGTAACAGCTGCGTTTTTAAAAGCTGTAAGATGTAATGACTGCATTGTAATGAATATTTCCCCTCCCACCTTTACCGGAGATGAGAACATTTTCTTCAGGGAATGCTTGGCCTTATCCATTGTGGCAAAGGTGGATACATATTTCCTAAGTTCTTTAATAAAAGAATCTCCAAATATTAGGCCTTTAGCAAGAGATATTTCTCCCTTAGTGGCAAGACTAACTAAGTTTAGGGTGTATTTTTAGTAGCAAACAGTTCAGTCTTTCTTGCGAAATATGAGCATTGGCATTGCCCTAAGTACATATAGCCCATTGGTTTAAATTAAAGAAGGTATCTGGTTCCATTTGTGTGCTCTCAATTTTTGCCTCTTCGGCCAAATGCAATATCTGGGACAGGGGACCAACCAAGTCTAAAATCCTGTCTTGACAGGCCCTGTCAACTACTTTTTCGGGTCTGTCCCAAATTTGGTAATAAACATTAACATGTTTGGATCAATGACAGGAGTAGCCATTACGTTATTGGGAAGGGAAGGGAGAGGACATTCTGACTTAAATCTATTTCAATAAGATTTATCAAGAGCATGGCGAAGGTAAAAAGAAATATATTCAGCCACATGCTTTGAAGGGAACCATTCAGTGGAATTGGGATGATGGATAAGGGAGGGATCAAACATGGGTTCCCCAAGATGGTCAACTAAATCTTTAGACACTGTGTGAGAAATACCATCAACATTAGGAGAAATGTTAAGCCTTTTCTCCGTAGGTCTATAATCAATAGGATCAGACAAAACATCAACATTGTGTGTGTCAACCATGACATCATCATCATCATCGTCAGTGTCTTTTAAATGAGAATCTCGGAGAGGGAAAGAAGGGAGCCCTGAAAAATAAACTTTTCGGGTGCGAGGAGAAGTATTTAATGAAACAGCTTTAAAAGTTCTTCCAGAGGGTTGCAGCACGTTTCTTGTCCTTTTTTGAGGGAACTTAAGTAGGGGAAGAAAGCATTTTTGAAAGGGAAGCGTCTACATTTTTTGATTCGTCCAGCATAAAGACAGCTACAGCCTGCTGAACAGAATCCTTAATAAATAATTTTAAATTATCCCTACAATCCTGAGTTTCTTCCTCCTCAGACATTATGACTGAAAAAAACAATTTATAATACCCTAGATGTGTCAAAACCCAGGGAATACAACTAAAAGTAATCATTTCTAAGTATTGTCTGAAATTGCTAGGAAAGAGTTAAAGGAGGCAGGAATTAAAGGTAAAAGAACATTTAATCAGGCACGCAATGAGGAAAAGGGTCGTATAGAAGGGGAGGAGTTGCCCAATAGGAAAAGGACCGTTGATCGGGGGGAACAAAGCAGGGGAAAGATGTTACCATAAAGTGGTTTAATTGAAATCCCCAAGAGACGACAAAGCGCTGCAGGAGGTGGCGGTTAGAGGCAACCTGTGGAGCACAAGACCGCAACGACTGTGACGGGAAAGACGCTCGAGATAGAACAGAGCATTACAAGCAAGAGTACATGCGCAGAGGCAAGTGAGAATGTCTACAATGACTGTAAATAAAAATGGCAAAAGACAAGCATATGTATCAGCCATAATCATAAAAGGCAATAGCAGTATATATAATACTTATCTTGACTGTGAGCAGCACGAAAAGAGGATCTGTTACTCTCAGTCAAGATAATTATTGAGTTACTAAACGTCCTATTGGTTGTGTTATTGTGATGTCAATGTTTGAGTCCTTTTACCAGTTTTTTCTGGGAAATTTAGTTTTCTCTTGTTTGGCTGTGTTAATAAAATGCAAGAAAAGACCGCATAATATGAGCCTCTAGTCTTGTAATAAAATGTATGCTTTCATACGCAAGCACCACGGCCAGAATAGACACAATGATCTCTCTCAGAACCTGACCCCCAACATTCCATGAACCATGCGGGCTGGATCTGCACCTACATAAAAATTAAAGGGAATTGAGGGAAGAAAAAAGGACAACAAGAAATAATATGATAGGACAGTTTTAAAGTGATAAAATAAATGTATAGATGATGTTACATACAAACCAACAAAAATAGAGCTATAATCGAAATAAAAATAAATAATGCAAAAAAATATTTTTTTTAGTGAGAACGTTTTCCCATTTCTCAAATGCTCTTACTAATGCCACACCCTGTTAAAAGAAATACGGGTTATATTACTGTAAGAAACTAAACAGAACATTATGTTTCTATAAGAAACCAAGACTAGTGTGGAAGTTATTTTGATGAAATCCAATCCATTGGTGGATGAAGTGACTTTTGGGTTGAGATAGTATTCTTTGAGCAAATGAATAATGAATAAATAATGACTAGTAGCATGAATGATTTGCATATGTAACTAACTTACTTCACTCTACAGAACTGTGTTCTCTTAATGTTGACCAAACTAGGCCCTGACTCCATCTTGTATTTCAAACGTGACCATGTTTTCTTTTCTCACTGACTCCACAGGCAGCAAACTGAGCACAGAAACATTTCTGAATGTATCACGTTTTGTGACCCTGCTTGCTCTCTATGAATGAAAATATTGTTGTTTGCAAGCAATAGAGGAAGCTTTCCTCTTAAATGTTGCTGTTTCTTCCGTTCTTCCTGGCTGACCTCAGTGGTTCTGTTCATTTCATATTTTCGTTATTGTTTTGTATGCAACTAGATTTGTACTGTTGCATCCGGAGAGGTTAGGTTAGCAGGGAACTTTTTAATATTCATTTGGGAAGGGTATGCCCAGACGTGGGTCCCGTCCTCACTAAGCCACTGGAGTCAAGCTATCCTGGCTGAAGTTTCTGAGGAAATTAGTTAGGTCCTCTTTTATGGCTCTTACATCTACAGTCAGTTGAAGGCAAGGGGATTGTAAATGGGACACTACATCACGTGGTCTGCAAAAAATGCTAACCAACCGCAGAGGGAGATGCATGACCCTGTCCTGTTATCAGAGGTCACTTTCTTTCACCACTCACAGGTAATAAAGGAGAACAATCTAGAGTCTCAGCATGGTTCCTGTTTTAGGCTGTCAATCCTAGCCCCTCAGATAGGGTGGTGAAAGGTTAGGGTGGAGAATCTGTGATCCTTATTCAGATGTAGGATGGTAAGTGAGGTCAGACTACATGTTTTAATGAGATTTCACACCACTCACACCACTTTCCTCTGTAGTCTCTCAGTCTATTAGTCAGATAAACCCTTGTTCTTCCCACATTTTTCTGAAATCGTCTAGCTGTATATCTCACAAATCCCCTCATTCTACCGCATCATTGGCTTTTCATTCTATCCTTCTGCAAACACTTAATCGTGTCACCTCACCTTACGATGGCCTCTCTTTTTCCCACACACTTTCTCTCCCTCCGTCACAGCATTTTCTTTTCCTTTGGTGCTATCATTATTTCCATTGCTGCGTACCTCTTTCATACACTTTCACATAAAATGGAAATTGCAATTGACATTGATGTGACAATTGCCTGGATGATCATGTAGTCTGAGCACCTTGATCCACTGACAGGCACTGTAAGAAACTCATAGTGTAATCACCTTCAATGCCAGACCTCTCAATTGTGCTCAGACATGAACAGCCATCTACCACATGAACACACCCAACGCCTAGAAGGGACTCAGAGGACTGTATGCACTATACAACCGTTATGTGTTGCGGAAAAAAACTGAAGACACACATCTGGAAAGCAAGTACATTTAGACTCTCATTATGTGGAGCCTGATTAATTGTGCCATGGCAGTAAGTGTTTTTACTGCACATATCACAGTTATATGTGTTGTGATAAATGTTACCAGGTCACAGCTGCCAATATTTATTGGGAGAAAAGTGCCTGGTATTTACTAGAACATGCAGATTTTGGTGCGGCATTTACTTTAATTCACCAAACTTAGGTGGTATTGAAGTCAGATTTTATGTGTAATAAATATCACCCCAATGACCAATTACCTGGAGAAACAATGGAGACAAGCGCCCTCCACCGATAATTTGGCCACGCTTTGTTCAGCAAGATCTGAGTACCACAAGCACATCTTCCTTGGAAAAGCGACACACTTCAGAACCCTCCTCGACTCAGCCAAAAATAGACCCAAACAACTATTCGATCTCATCAAGAATCCAAACTGCTCTCCCCTTTCCTTCAAAACTGGGCAGGTCACCCCTCTGCTTAAAAAAGCCACTGCTGATGCAAACGACCTCAACAACTTCCGCCCCATCACTAACCTACCTTTTCTTGCGAAAATCACAGAAAGATGTGTAGCGAAACAACTCTCTCGTTATATCAAGGACAATGATCTTCTTGACAATTTCCAGTCCGGCTTCATTCAAAACTGCAGCACTGCTGCAAGTGATTGATGATGCGCTGTTGATACTCGATTCTGGGGAGTCTTGTCTTCTTATTCTCCTTGACCTTTCTGCAGCCTTTGACACTGTCAATCACAACACTCTCCTTAACACTCTTCAACAGAGAATGGGCATGGAGGGCACTGTGCTTAAATGGTTTGCTTCCTTCCTCTCTGACAAATCCCAAATGATCAAAATAGCGGATAGTCTTTCATCTCCTTTGGCGGTAGGTCAAGGTGTTCCTCAAGGCTCTGTACTTGCACTTACCTTGTTCAATCTCTATTTAGAACGATTGGGAAATCTCCTAAGCATATCCGGGATCCACTATCATCTCTATGCGGACGACACTCAAATCTACCTCAAGGTTGCCTCCACTCACGAGCTCTCCATCCTAAGCTCTACTCTCGACTCCATTCAAAACTGGATGTTAACTCATCAACTGATTCTGAATCCCTCTAAAACTTAATTTCTCCTCCTCTCCTCCTCACTTTCTCCTCCCCGGTTCAATCATGGATGGATCAGATGAATCTACTTAACAATAAACCCATCATTGTTGATAGTGCAAAATCCCTTGGTGTCATACTCGACACAAAACTCAATCTACTCTCTCACATAAATTCCATTGCAAAGTCTGCTCGATACCAACTGTGTCGCTCCTCCCCGAGCATGACCTTAAAACCCTGGTCCAATCGCTGGTTCTCTCCAGACTACTACTGCAACTCTCTTCTTACTGGCCTCCCCAAATCCCACCTGTCCCCCCTTAAATCTGTTCTCCATTCAGCAGCTCGTTTCATATATGGGGCCAAAAGAAGCGACCACATCACACCCATTTTATCCACCCTCCGTTGGCTTCTCATCGAGGCAAGATCTATCTACAAGACTGCCTGTATCACCCACAAAGCCTTGCACTCCTCCTCTCCTTGCTACCTGGCGAATAAACTGAAACTCTCTGAAGGCTCTAGACCATCACGTAATGCGGAAAATCTATTACTTGAACCTCCCACTTTCAAGAAGGAAAGGTCGATGGCCCAATCCTTTTCAGGCAACGCAGTGAGAATCTGGAACTCACTTCCACCTCAGCTTCGGACCACCACCTCTTCCCACTCCTTCAAAACTGACCTCAAAGCTCTCCTCCTTTAAAGACACTTCCAAATGTAACTCATGCCCTCTCTATTATCTGAAGGAAGTCCTTCCATTATAGGAAACTCTGTTCTACATGACTAGAGAAGTGCCTTCTCAATGTGTTCTTGTGGTTTGAGAGTCTGCCGTTTATTTATACCAATACACTTTGGACAGTGGACCTGTCAAGGAGGAGAAAGGCACCAATCCTGAATTCACCATTCAAGTTAGTCTTAGATTTCTGGCGTGCTATTATCAAATGCTCCCTGTCCTAAGAGCATCCCCCAAACCTGGAGTAAAAGGTCCATTTTTTAGTCCAATTTGAAAAAGCACCGCTTTGTCAATCAATCCACCCAAATCGAAGAAACTAGATAACTCTCTTAGTGTCTTCTCATACAGACGCTGAGTCTTGGTATACATTTTTCAATGTTCATTTAATGATCCGTTTTAGGAAAAAAAGCCAGCCAACGCGTTTCGTTCTGAAAACAGAAGTTCTTCAGGGCTGAAAGTTTAAAAAAACATATAAAAAGACAATGTTGGTGCTATACAAGACAATACGCAGAGTATATAATCACAATACAGTGTCAACATAGATACACATACATAAAAACAAGCCATAGCGTTTCAACATATATACAAGAAAGTGCATATTTGTAATATAAAAAACATTTAAGTGCTGTTTGCAGTATAAAATATATTTAAGTGCTGTACAATGTGTATTCACAAAAAACCAAGTAATAATCATATCAATTCTGTTTCTTACATTATTTAAGATTTAGGAAAAGCAACAAAAATGCTTATCTCTTTTATAATTACTTGGACCAGACCCATTTGCGTCTTCTAAAGGCCACAATTCAAGGGGGCTGCAGGTTACATAAGTACTTATCATCATCATCACCATTGTTTTGCTTTATCATGCTTGAACGTCCACCTAATACATGTTTCATTTATCCATTTAGGCTACAAGTACCAGATTCAAACTTCCAATTCCTCATTTCCAAATCTGCCTATTAGGTTAGATACCGATATGCTCTCAATAAATAGAAACCTTTAATTGGTAAGTTTTTCAAAGCCACATAGAAATCAATGTTGAAAAAAGGGGAGAAGAAAGCCATTTCCAGGGTGTTGTTCCAAACACGCATACCTCAAACACATGTGTCCCAAAATTTATGAAAACACAACCCATTTATTGTTAATTATGCCATCCGCACGGGACCAGCGCAAAGGCAAAGACACATACAATATCCACATTTGAAGAAATGATTATAGAATAAAAAAAACATGCAGTATTTCGTACCGAAATAGTTGTACCAATGCACGTTGATTTCCAATCACAGAAATGGTGGGGGGGGGGGGAGGAGAGAAAGATCCTCCATATCTTTGTATTCCTTTTTATTCTTACATTTTAGAGTGCCCCACATAAACTTCCAAGTTAGAAGTAGTGTGTATTTCCCCACTCGGATGTTAGACGTTTTGCTGGTATGCAATGATGCTAGGAACCAATTGGTTTTGAAGCCGTACTTTGTATAAAGTTACAGATCTGAAATAGTAAGGAAAGTGCACATGATCATTGACTCTAAGTCTATCCATTCTTGGCCCACAATATGTCTATTGGTTAGGTCATTTGGTCATTTACATATTGGGGGGGACTTTAGGCGCAAACGTGATCAAGTAACCATCATGTATTTGATTATGTTGGCCCAAATGTAAAAAAGGGGGGAGATTTGTATACAAATAATCACACTACCTGAGTGCGTATTAGTTAGTGCTAATAAAAATCAACTTATATAGTATTTTAATAAAATGTGCACACTGGCGCCTACCTTGAGAATGCAAGACCGTACGTCTCTAAATTTCACAGTCCAAAGAAATTTATATTGGGCCCGTAGTCACCTAGGGTATAATTTCACAGTCCAAAGAAGTGTATATTGGGCCGGTAGTCACCTGGGGTATAAGATTTAAGAGAGCAGAGTCAAAATAGACCTGGTAGGAATCTTATTCGGTCATCCTAATGTAACGGTTTCCATATATATGCACAAAGTAAGTGTCCATACATCACGTATAGCGTGCCACGCCTATATAATAATATGCCATATCATTCAGAGCATCGGACAGACCCAGAGGGTCAATTGTGCACTACTACGTGCTCAAATTACCCCGCTATGCTGTTTTTGTAGAAACACAAAAAAATATAATATATATATATACCGAAGTGACATTTATTGCAGTATTATACTTCTACTTTGTAACATGCACACGTCACTTTCCGTCTTGTAATGTATTGTTTGCTACCTCTTGTATTTTGTTTGCTTTTGATACATGCACAATTGCCACCATTGCCTCATGTAACGTTTGTTCTTGTGTTTTGAGTATCTGCCATTTAGTGCAGTGACATACCTCTATTTGTACTTTGTACGCTTTTGTAACATACACAAATGTCACTTTTTTCCTCTTTTGATGTATCATTTGCTATCTCTTGTATTTTGTTTGCTCTTGATACATGCACAATTGTCACTCTTGCCTTATGTAATGTAACGTTTGCTTTTGTAACATGCTCACTTGTAATTGTTCCTGTTGTGAAGCGCTCTGACACCTTCGGGTAAAGTCTACGCTATATAAAAACGCATAAAATAAATAAAAATAAAAAAATACCATGCTGCTCGTGATGAGGGCTTTAGCAGATGCAAGAAGAAGTAAAACAAGTGGAGTCTGATACACAAAGGTAAACTTACAGTTTGATTAAGTTTACTACTTTTTGGCAATGACAAACTATGAGTTTAATTTTACTAAAAGTAATGTATTGACTGCCACAGTGTAATGGTAAGGATGTGGGAATTGGGAGCCATTGCTAAACTGGGTCGGGTGCTGCCGGGCTATCTTTTTATTTGCAGAGATCTCCACCTTGACTGTACAGTCTCCAAAGGCTTAAAATTACTGTGAGAAAAATTAAACTCGTAGTTTGTTAACACAAAAAAATAGCAAACTTACACAAAGTATAAGCTTACCTTTGTGAATCTGGACCGTAAAATGTAAACAGGGACGCATCGCTGACATGGCGGAACCAGACCCAGTTAAAGCCCTGAGTACCACCCAATTCTCACATCTCTACCATTACACTTTTTTTGGGAGGAAAATCACAAACATTCTAATACTTATCTCTGTGTCAGTTTAGATTAGCGTCATGCAAGTTGGATTCTTCTTTCTATCCATTTTATCAGAAGAACCAAATTTAAATATATAAATCGTCAATTCTTTTCACACTTTCTGAACAATTTCTACAATGTAGTTTGTGACAGAGCTTTGCATCAAATAATCAACACATTCAGTTGATCAACAAAGTTCTCTTTCATTATATGATCTATTTCTCAGCAAAGCTTATCTAATAGTGTTGCCTCGGGCTTTGCCTTCTTTTGCTTTGGGGCTGCTTGGACAGTAGCTGTAGCACTTTCACCAGTAGAAATAATCAGAATCATGGGTTAAAAAGTTGAAGAAGCATAACACTGCTCTAAACAAAGAAAGTGAGATGCTTTCTTAGAGTGTGGGTCCCCGGCCCGATGCAAATAGAATAAAAAACAAGCATGCATATTTATAATGGGAAAGGGAAAGACAACTTAAGTTTTATCTCTGTGAGTCCCGAGAGCCTCGTACTGCAGCACGGCATGTGGTGGGAGGCTGGGTGAGCTTGCAGGCATGGTTTTACAGGGAACACTGCTGGCAACTGATTTCTGGAAATTCATTGAGGATTACACTAATTCCCTATATATGATTTATTATGCATTCTTCCTGATTTTGAGTCTAGCCATATCTTGCCTTGTGCAATGAACTTTAATTATTTATTAAACCCTCATCATTCCAATTTATACCTTGTCTCTAGAAGGTTTATTTAATTTTTAATGCTATATGATTTACTGACAATCTACTTTTGGAGATGGCACTTTTCCTCATATATTCCTGAGGACAACACCACCCCAATCCTGGCACTTTTATCTTTAGTTTATCTGATAAGATAACATCATCATTAGCAAGAAGAAAAACTAAAAATAAGAGAACATTGTAAAATGAATGAATGAATGAAAAATGTATTGTTCAGTTACTAAAAACTTACAATTAAAACAACATTATTCAATTCTTCTAACATTTCATACATTATTAAGACCACATAATTAAAAAAAACTTTTCATCAATGTATAAAACCAAGTATAAATAAAACCATCCTCATTGTTCACAGTTAAGCAATTTCTTCTCCACTATTTCTGTAAACTTCAGAAGTCTAACCGTAAATTGCAAGCTTTCTCCTTGTAAACTGGCTATGACTGCTTGTCCACAAATAACAAAACGATAGTGGAGGGCTAAAGGGATATTTAGAGACCAGCCTAAGTTATATCCCCCGAAAGAGCAACATATACAACAAACAAACTTAGGGGTCTAGAATAGAAACCCTGTTGGGATCTCTTTCAAACTACCTTAACGTCTCATTAAGTACACAAGGAAGTCACTACCAAATTTGTCTAACAGAACAAATCACCAAAACATGGTCCCCCTGACTCAGTCACAGACCGAGACAACGACGGACAGAGCGGGGTCTCACAGTTCCTGAGCCAGGTCCAGGAAGAGGTGAGGTCCTTTCCCCGGGCACACTGGATATTGTCTATACACCAGGTGCCAAGGAGGAATTCAGGCAGATGAAGGAGAATTATATCCTTTACTGTTGTTGATTCACTTGTGTGTGTGTTTTTTTGTACTTCTAATTACTTTTTCACACATTTAACCACAATTAGGCAGTAGCATCTACATAGAACAGAGGCCCTGATGAAAGCCTATGGTCTTGTTCCATGATGTGCTGAAACATGTTGGCCCTCTCGCAGCTATTTGTTGAAACTGCGATCACTGTTTTGCACTGTTCTTGTTTTTAAGCTGGAAGGGGCTTATGCTTAATAAATAGTCTTTCGATAAGTTCCCTATCCTTTTTTAATCACCACATTTATAATTTTCTGCACTGCACTCTCCCATCAGATCAACATCATATGGTTCAGTAAAGTGACTGTGGGTCGTTACCCCAAGCCGACCATGGGGGTATGCTGGATGTCTCAATGATCAAGAAACACAATACCCTGGCGGGATTACCAGATGAGAATATTGATCTATACAAGATATTGATGGGAATCCCTAATGAGGTGGATTGACAATCACAGGTGGCCCATGTTTTGGTGATTTGTTCTGTTAGACAAATTTGGTAGTGACTTCCTTGTGTACTTAATGAGACGTTAAGGTAGTTTGAAAGAGATCCCAACAGGGTTTCTATTCTAGACCCCTAAGTTTGTTTGTTGTATATATGAACGCTTGTCGGCAAGTATGTATAATTTGACTATTAAAGTATGACCTTAGGAGCCTCCTACGTTCCTCTATTAGTGCAGGGCAGCTACAGATGATATGACAAATGTCTTCCCTCTTGTAATAACAAAGCGACACCCCCTCTCACTACTCATCAATTTCCATGTAGGGGCGTCTCCAAGAAATTGGCTATTTCCAAATTGGAGATTCATCAGCTTCAGCTTTGCCTATTTGAGTCTCCTAAATATCTTTGGGTTTTAGCATACCATACGAAGCAATAACTGTCCATGCATGGGATCTCTTTGCCAGTACTGCTTTATCCCATAAAGACGAAAACATTTTGCTGCACCCATTTATAAATGTATTAGAAGCCACCCGTGAAAGAGGTAAGGCCCATAGTTGTTCCGCATTGAACTTATCTATCACCAGTTTGAAATATTCATGTGCCTGCTTATGTTTATTATTGCATATTGCGTGCGCGTATCAAGAGAGAGAGAGAGAGGACTAGAAAGCTAGTCCGAGTCCCCGTAGTTTATATGTGTTATCAAAAGAGACTGGCTTAAATATGACCAATATTGTTAGGACTCTGATTAGATTTGTCATGGGCACCTTGTTGGTGAGTTCATGAAGCCCTCACCCACCAACCTGGTTGGTTGCATGCTTCATCATCGGGCCCACCCAGTGACACCGTGACACCTAATGTGTCCCAGGTGTGCTGCGACGCCTGATTACAGCGGAGCTGGTATTTTACTGAGAGTGCAGTGTGAGGTGTAAGCCAGTGCCTTAAACTAAATCTGGCTTTCCTCAGGACCTTTTTAAAATAGAGTGTAGTGCAGGTTAAAAAGGAGTGTAATCCAGGCTATGTGTTACACTCACTAAGGTGTTTCTCTAAGTGTGAGAGGGGGGATTCCCTTCTCATATATGCGCTTAGATTTTGCAGCCGGAGCACTGGCTGAAACATGTCGACCAACTGATGGATGTAGGAGGTAGTAACTCGCCTCCCTTAAACATCCCCAAGTCTTATTTTAACCGCTGACGGGGCCCAGTTATTAAAATTTAATTTACCCTCGGGTACTGGGACCCTTGCCAAGCCGTTTTAACTCACACTTCATTTTACACCTCACACTGCACTCTCAGTAAAATACCAGCTCCGCTGTAATCAGGCATCGCAAGCACACCCGGGACACATTAGGTGTCACTGGGTGGGCCCGATGATGAAGCATGCCACCAACCAGGTTGGTGGGTGAGGACTTCATGAACTCACCAACGAGGTGCCCATGACAAATCTAATCGGAATCCTAACAATATTGGTCATATTTAAGCTAGTCTCTTTTGATAACACATATTATCGCATACTGCCTCCCAGACCATTGTCATAAGCGAGGAATTATTATCCCTTCTAATTTTGTGGCAGAATTTTAAATAAGCTCCTAAGCTATTTAGGTTCTGTCGTTAAGTCCGAACTCAAGTCGGATTTGTGCCGGTGAAGAATGTCGCGGAAGATTAAACAGGTGTCGGTAGGTCCCTGTCATTAGCTTTTCTATGGTGTTGTCAGCACAACCTCTTAAGGTCTCTACTCCATATGCAAGAGTTGGCACATGTTTAACTGACATAATTTGTAATAGTTGGTTAAGGGGAAGCCCTTTTAAGTTATTCTGAAGTATGGAAAATGCAGGAATTAATGAGTTGTTTCTTCTCTGATATCTATATTCAGTGACCGATTCTAATACAGTACCTTCCATTTTCAATTTTGGTCTTACAGCCAACCCTCTAGTCACCAGCATTGTTTTTGTCTTTTTTAAGTTAATCTTTAGGCCATGAGTGGAGGCGTACTGTGCACTTTCATGAATTAATATCTGCAGACCCACCTTGGTATATCTAATTAAAACAATATCGTCGGCATAAAGTAAATGTGAAACATTAAAACCTGCAACCGTCGGAGAGTGAGAATTAATTTCACTAAGACTTGATGAAATCCCAGCCAAATACAAGTTAAATAAGGTTGGGGCCAACACACACCCCTGCTTCAGCCCATCCCTTATCACCATTTTTTTTTTTACAAAACTGTGCCTTGGCCCAACCTTACTCTCGTCCAAGTATTAGTATATAGCAATTGTATCGCTCTCAACAAACTCGGTGAAATTCCCATTTTCGTTAATTTGTCCCAAAGAATATTTCTGGGCACTGTGTCAAAAGATGAGCTAAAATCAATAAAACATAAGTGAAGGTTCATCTTACGGCTTCTGGCCATTTCCATTATAAGAACTAGCATTTGAATATTAATAATCATCCCCAATGACTTTAATAAACCCTGTTTGATTTTTTGGGAGTAAATTATTGGCAGCAAACCAAGCCGTGAGTTCTGTTAGCAGACACTGAGCAAAAAACGTTGCTTCTCAATCCATTAACCCTTTAACCGCGGAGGAAATTCCGCCGCGATGCGGGCGAAATAAAAGGTGGGCGTGGTTCGGACGGCCCCCAGCAGTCCTCCGCACACGCCCACCGTAACGTCGGACGGCGCCCGGCCGTCCGACGCATCCAAGTGGTTAAAGCTATACGTCTATAGTTGACTGGATCCGAGACTTGACCAGATTTGTAAATCGGAGCCAAAATTTAACCCCTCCATTTGTCTGGGACTTCTTCCTTCCATAAAATATGATTGAACAAGTTTGACAAGTTCTTTGCCCAATATTGTGGATTTTCTTTACATAGTGCTAGAGGGAGGCCATTTGGCCCTGGTGCACTACTCCGTCTGATAGAACTTATAATTGTTTCCGCTGTATCATTTGCTGGGCATTTTTCCTTTCATTATCATTGACCCTTGTATTCTCTACTGAATTTACTTCTGTTGGCTTTATTATATTTCTGGTGTAACCTGTCATTGATCCCAAATGCTTCTCCCAGACTTCTTCCGATATATTTGTAATCAGTTGTTGTTGTTTCCCACCATTGGCTTGATTGACCAGTTTCCAAAATTCACGTGCATCTTTACTTTTTGCTGCATAATTAATTTTACAGCAGAACAGGTCAAGCTCAGTTTTTGTTTGTATCCATACTTCTCTTTTATAGAGTGACCTCAGTTCTGGTAATATCTTACTCCTGACATTAGAGGATGGTTGATTTCTTAGGACCCTCAGCGCATTGTTCAATTTCAAATTGTAAAATGAAAAATACACTGCACCTTAATCATTATAGAATTCAAGTCCATCTTAGGACAAACATAAATATTTTGACAAACATTCCCCATACTTCTGACCCAATCTGTTTACCCGCTCTAACTTTGAATCCATATATGGCAAACTCAAAAGCAAACACAATACATCATTTGTCACCAATATACCTATTCCAGAGGAATATAGTCTTGCCAATGCTTGGCAATGGAAAGTCTGTCAACATTAGTTGCCACACACATATTCCTATATGTTCCAGTGGTATAGCCCTATCTTGTACATTGTTGCCAAGCATAATAAAAATGTATTAAGCAATACTTCTGAAGACAGCAGATTGGAAAATGTACAACTTACAGTCATCTAGAAATCATGTAATATGTAACATACATGGATAGATTCAGTTACACAAATATTTAAAAAGTTATGGGGTCTATGCGGTGAGGGAAGATGGTGGGTTGATTCTGCTCTGGTTGATCAGACCCTTAGGACCGCTCACACACTCAACATCGGAGTCAGCTCAGCCATCCCTCTTCCCAGCGCGTTCACTTACCAGCATATTCTTGTACTTGATGAAAGTCTTCTGACATTGATGCAGTGGCAGCTGTTTAGGTCTGTGCAGGGCCGTCTTCTGCAGGCTCGGGTACAGTGACTGAGCTGCTTCTGTCATAGCTGCCCCTTCGTTGATGAGGGTCAAAGAAACTCAAACCCTGCCATGGCTCCTCTGCATGTGAACGTTCAGCACAGTGGCCGAGGGGGCCGGTCCACAGCAGCCTCTGCATCTGCAACCGCCGAACCACCGGCAGCAGCAGAGGGAGAAACAAGCAGCCACCAGCATGCAACAGAGAGAGCTTCTAGCTCTTGGGTCAGGCGTCCCATTCTTGAGATGCTACAATCAGGCAGCGTAAACAGTCTCCTTAATGCCTGCAATAGGGAGAACACTGAGGCTTCAATGGTGGATGCATTACTGAGCGCTGTGCGGTGTTCAAACGGAGCAACAGGATCGGAGCTTCACTCTTCCCCTCAACAAACAACGCCAGCTGGAGTAGCTCTCCCACAAGGTAAAACCTTTTACCAAGTTATCCAGCTTTACCGGCTGTTGTAGGCCTACATGACAATGCCCAAATCCTCCCCTAGTGGGGTCCTCATTATCAGTGAAAGCTTGTACTGCCCCCACACTGAATCTAGCTGGGGCCTGCATGAGTTCAGGCTTCCTTGACCAAGGAGATAGAAATGGATGGAGGGGGCGCAAGTTCCGGGAAGAGTGGCTAGAACGGACACATGGTCAGTAGATTCACAGTCTGTGGTATGCATGGAAGGCGTAAATGATCTGGGGTCTGACATGACACACTTTTCCTGATACAAGCAGCGTTAGCGGAACACAGAGTCATATGGGAGTCCCGGAGTCAGTGTCAGAGGATACAGCGATGGTCATAGCCTGTCTAAACTCACTGCAGGGCCTCTTAAGGAGATACCTCAGGGTACCCCTCATCAAGAGGATAAAACCGCTAGGAAAGGAGTGTCCCCTGAGAAGAAACAAGCTAAAGTAAAGGCTGGGAAGGTTCACTATGGCCTTAAGAAATCTCATGACAATCATGTCTGTGATCCTAACACGCTTGTAACACGCTCCATGGGGGGACTTAAGGCTAGTCCAGTGCGCAAGTGGGTTACTTCCAAGGGAAAGATTAAGGCCTTGATTAAGGCCTTGATCTAACGGCTATCTAAAACTGGTCCGGCTCTCCAATTCAACTCGTCGTTATTAGGGGAGTATACATAGACATTAACAGACACTAGCTCTAATACTAGTATTACCCTTTGTCCTGCACTCTGCAATGGTGTAGATGGCTTTTTGGATTCCCCAGGTAGTTCATCTCTTCAGGGAAGCCCTCCTGTAGCATCAGGAGTGGGTAGGAAGGATCAGACTGGCCAGGCTGACTTATCTGGCACTAAGGAGCCTTCTTTATCAAAAATTCTTCAGTGTCTACAGATTCAACCAGCAGAGGCATTGTAGCATTAAGCCCAAGTTAAAGAGGGTAAAATGGCAATGCATCAGGCCCTAATGGAGGTCACTAGTAAGATGGAAAATCTGTCTCTGGAGGTAGCTGAGCTTCAACAATGAGTAGCTGGGGCAGAGGAGGTCGGCTCAGCAACTGTAAAAACAATTAAGGGGCAGGAGCATCGACTCACATTTGTCCAAAGCAAAGTTGAAGATCTGCAGAACAGACATAGCCGAAATAATCTTAGACTATTTGGCATGCCAGAAGGGAAAGAACGCAATGATCATATACTCCAGAAACCCACAGCTGATCCGTCTGACCTAAACAATTACCGGCCCATCACCAATATCCCCACCCTGGCCAAACTGCTGGAAAAATGTGTCCAACTACAACTAACTAAACACATTGACCAATTTGACCTCCTCAACCCTCATCAATCAGGCTTCCGAGCGAAACATAGCACGGAAACAGCTATGACACACATAATTGATGACGCCCTCCAAATTCTTGATCGCAATGAGTCCTGCCTCCTCATCCTTCTTGATCTCTCGTCAGCATTTGACACGGTCAAACATGAGAACTTGCTGGAGCTGCTAAGCACTAGAATGGGTCTATCGGGAACTGTTCTCAAATGGTTTTCATCCTTCCTTCACAACCGGTCACAGAAGTTCAAGATCGACAATGTGCTATCTACACCTGTGCCTGCAGATCTAGGTGTTCCACAAGGATCCTCTCTCTCCCCCACACTGTTCAACCTCGTCATGGAACCACTCGCCACCTTGCTCCAAGCTTCCAATGTCCAATTCCATATGTACGCCGACGACACTCAACTCTACCTAAAGCTACAATCCCCGGAAGACATCAAACATCT
This sequence comes from Lissotriton helveticus, assembly GCF_964261635.1. NCBI lineage: Eukaryota > Metazoa > Chordata > Amphibia > Caudata > Salamandridae > Lissotriton > Lissotriton helveticus. Next base: position 1,932,641,872 of record NC_136061.1, read on the forward strand.
GAACTCCACGCTCATAAACACTCAATCTTGGCTGGCAGACAATCACCTCAAACTAAATGCTCTGAAAACCGAGTTCCTACTCATCTCACCCCCGGCGAAAATTTCCACCACCCAAACATGGCTCAATAACCTAACAGCACTCAATGTCCAACCTACCATCATGGATTCGGCGAAATCCCTAGGCATCACACTCGATGCCAAGCTCAACATGCAGCAGCACGTTAGCAAAGCCACAAAAGCAGCTAATTTCCAAATCAACACATTGAGGAAAATTAAACCCTTCCTCCCTGCTGAAGACTTCCGAAATGCGGTACAAGCTTTAGTCATCCCTCGAATAGACTACGGACTTGTGGCCATCAGCGGACTCCCGCTTTCCACAACTGCACCCCTAAGAGCCTCCCTGAACGCTGCAGCGAGACTCATAACTGGCTCAAGAAAGCATTCGCATATATCCCCAGACTTAAAGGCTCTAAAATGGCTGCCTTTTGAAGCCAGAATACAGTTAAAAATTTGCAGTTATGACACACGCGGCCGTGCTCCACAATGCACCCAACTACCTCGCCCAAAAGTTGTCTATATCAGGAGGTTCGAGATCCAATAGAAGTTCAAAAAACTTACTCCTGAAACCTCGTAGATTCCGGAAAGAGAAAACATACAAGCGCTCCTTCTCTGGAATGGCACCCAGGATCTGAAACCAGGCTGATCTCCTCCACTGCACTCTTCAAGAAAGAGGTGAAAACCATCCTTCTGGCCAAGATCTCCTGATCACTATTGGTGCTGGATCGGAAACTCTGCATTGCTATGTATCACTGTGCACCTGTCCTCTGGCACTATACTTCTAACTCGTTGGTGTCATTTCCAATATATGATACACGTTGGTTTACTGATTCACTCTCCTGATACCCTCACTCAGTGTTCTCTCTACACTAAGGCTTTGGTAGAAGCCATCCACACACCCAAGGTGCACCTGAACACCTCTGTGTTGAGATCAATGACTCGTACCGCCTTATATTACTTGTTTACCTGAGTGTATATTGATATGCTTTATGTATGTTACTATTATCCTATCATGTTAGTGACTATTATACTGCTCCTATTATACTGCTCCCATTATCTCTGTTCACTCCCACTGCCCCTACCCTGTCTTTGTGAAGCGCTCTGATATCTGTAAGGATCTTGTTCGCGCTATATAAAACTTTGAATAAATAAAAATAAATAAATAAATAATCCCAAATACTACGTGGTTTGCTTACTTCAGAAAGCTCTTACGGACTTAGCAGATTGGGACATGGACTCTCACATCTAGTGTGCTCATAGACTTCCCATATTTACTAAGCAAGCAGCACAGCCTAAACACACACACCCTCATCCTATCCTCATTTTTATTGGTAATTTCCTTTTGAGGCAGGCAACTTATCTCAAAGTTCGCCCGGCAGCTCCTCTGACAGTCGACACTATGTCCATCTTTGTTTGATCAGATTTATGTAAGACTACAAAGGACAGGCGCTGGAAGATGCATCAGCTAATTGATCGATTAAAAACCGTAGGGGCACAAGTGTTCCTACAAGAGCTGGCGCGACTCAGAGTCATCAAGGATGGACAATTGCAGTTTTTCCATACTGATTGAGAGGTCTCTCATGCTCTCAGCCAGTGGCAACAAGCCCCTTTGCTGACTAATGCTCATCCTCACACATGAATGACTCTCCGGGGAATATGTCTGTGATAATAAGCTCTGAGAATTATGTGTTTAAAAGTTAGGGGATTGCTCACTTAATCCGTAAGGGTAGACGGTCAGGGTAGGTGGGAGGGAGGCCTCGGGTAGTGCTCCCAGTGGGCTGTCAAAACAGCTGACACCGAAGAGGGTAGATGATTCCATTTTCCAGGTACAGGGTGGAAATGGTGGAGTCTGGGGGGTAAGGGCTCACGGGAAGGGTGGAAGTGCTCACTGTTATGTGTATCATATAGTAAGGGGTAGGAGGGCTGGGGTAGTCTTGAGAGTCATAAAGTCTGGAAATGGTATCTAGAACACAAGAAAGGAAGGGGGATGGAGGGAGGCATCCTGAGATTGTATATAGGAAGCAGAACTGGATCAGTACAATGACTACTTTAAAATGTCTGTGTGTAGAATGTGCTTGGGTTAAATCAAGATAGGAAGCAGCTATTAATACGAGAGGAACTGGCAGACCAAAAGCTGCACATTTGGGAAATAACTGAAACTCATTTAGCGTATAAAGATAGGCAGGTCCTAAAACAATTGGAGTATGATAGTGTTATTTGCAAGTCCCAAGCAGTATCTGTACGTGGGGTTGCTATAATGAAAACTAGGAATCTGGTAGTTAAGAATCTCAGAACTGCTCCAGATAGCAGAGGTAGGTGGGCCATAGCACAGCTTGCTATCAACGGGCATATAAATTCTATCTGTGTGGTGTGATAGTCCCAACTTGGATGATCCTGCAGTCTTTGACTATTCAAATATAGAACTGCTGGATTGGTGTGGAGACTTAATTGTTCTAGGTGATTTCAACTGCATAGTGGACTATTGCATTGATACGACTAACCATCAGGCTAACGTTAGGATGGTTAAAACTCGTGCTTCTATTATGGAAGGAATGCGGTGTGTGGTTACATGGTCTAGCCGACGGTTAGAGAACTCTGTTCGCTCTGCTACCATGCTACACTTATTACTCTTCCCTTCATAGACAGTATTCTCGTATAGACATGATACTGGTGTAAGGACAGGTGTTGGAAGGGGCTATTATGGAGATCTGTCCACAGATTACTTCAGGCCGAAAACCCCATTATGTTTACTATGCAGACAATTCCAGCAGAGGGAGGGTCCCGGCGTCCATTCTTATTCCCTCAACACATTCTCGTCACTACGGAATTTCAGGGATATATAAAGAACTTACTTGTAGAATACATACGAAACAATAAAGGTTCTGCTACTGCTGCAATTGTGTGGGACTTCATGAAGGCATATATTAGAGGGGTAACGCTTTGGTTTATTCTGATTCAAAACAGACTTAAACAGCATGAAGCGGTACAATGTCGGCTGGATTGTTTGAACCTAGAACTAGAACATGCTCAGGCGATCCTCTCCAAGGATCCACAAGAGCAGACTTTATATCTAAGGTTAATTGAGAGCTGTCAAATGCTTAGCAGGGGACTAACTGAGAAGGTGGCCGCCAGTTAGCAGAAGAACAAGGCATTTCAGTATGACTATGGGGAAAAAGTGGGGCGGCTCTTAGGCCATCAGATCTCTGACAAAAGGGCGAGTGGCACCATAAATCGGATCTTGGGGGATGAAGGGGCTCTTTACACCCACCCTCAATCGATAGCCAAGCAAGTCACCCTGTTTTATCAAAGAATGTATAATAAGCCTGATAGAAACAACTGCCAGACTGTTGTAAGCTATCTACAGGAGAGCGGCGTGCCACAACTTGATCGCCAACAGTAACTTACGCTACAAAAGTAGATTAGTGTCAGGGAGATCGAGGCAGCTATGGAGGGGTGTGGGAGCACACTGCCTCACACTCCAGCACTCAGTTTGCCCCAATGCATCAAAATAAATGCAGTGCAAGATAACACTTTCTTCGGTGTCAGGCTTTAGTTTTTCACCCTTGTTGGTGCAGCCAGTGCTGTGTATCTCTATACACATGTTTCAGGATAATTGTCCTTCAGTAGAGAGCAACACTTCTTTTGGGTGTGCTGGAGATGCTGCCCAACGTCTTCTCAGGTCTCAGTACCTACACTGCCTCACACTCCAGCACTTAATCGATAACCGAGCAATTCACCCTTTTTTATCAAAGGATGTATAATAAGCCTGATAATACGACTACCAAACTTTTGTAAGCTATCTACAGGAGAGCAGACTGCCTCAACTTGATTGCCAACAGCAACTTACGCTACAAAAGAAGATTAGTGTCAGGGAGATCGAGGCAGCTATAAGTGCTCTACCCTGAAGGAAGGCTGCTGGAGAAGATGCAATACCTCTGGAATTCTATAAGGTATTCACGGATATCCTTGTACCAGAGTTTTTTTTTATTTGATTATGGCTGTCACTAATGGAGACACTGCCCCTGCATCATGGGGTCTAACTAATATTGTGGTCTTTCTTAAAAAAGATAAACCACCTGAGGATAGGTCACTGACCTATCTCCATGATAAATGCTGATGCCAAGGTCTTCTTTAAATGTCAAGCTTTGAGCCTTGCGCCAGTCATGCATAATTCAGTCTCAGAACAGCAGCATGGCTTTATCTCCAGAAGGGATAATACGGCACATATTAATACCGCAACTGCTGCATTTGTTGTTCCTGGTAAAACGAAGGACAATATCGGCATGATAATGCTGGATGGAGAGAAGACCTTTGACTGGGACACCTGGGAAACACTATGGCTGATTATGGATGCATATGGGTTAGGTAGTCAGTCTATAAAACTGGTGCAGAACTCTACAAGAACATGGTCGCTATGGTCTTGCTAGGTGGCAACTTCTCTACTACATTTATAATAGGTACCCTGCTTTTTGCCCTCTATATTGAACCTTACATAAAGGTACCTCATTTTGAACAAGGGTATACAACCTGTCAGGTTAAATGGTATTTAACTCAAAATAATGGCATATGCTGATGATGTAGCAGTGTCTGATACCAATCGTAGTCTTGCTGTCAATCTCATATCTAAGGAGGCTGAACAATTCAGCGCCCTCTCTGGGTACAAACTGAACCTTTCTAAAACACAGCTTATTTTGGACTTTAAATCACCCTCTTCGATGATAGGTGTGGCAGAGACAGCAATATATCTTGGCATACATCTGAGCAGTCATGTGTAAAATGTCATTGCACTTAACTATGAACCTCTTCTGAAAACAGTAATTGTGAAACTGCGGGAATGGCATAGTCTTCCCTTGAGTATTCTACGCTGATGCACTATTATTAAAATGAATATATTGACAAAGTTTCTTTACCTGTCCCATAAATACCACTGTGAGTTCCCGACTCGTTCTTTAAATGCCTTGAATGGGCAGTTAGTCATTTTATATGGGGCTATAGGAGGGCTAGGAGCGCTATCCATTTCTTGAAATAACCCTATATACAGGGTGGATTCAAGTTACCGGATTTTAAGCTATATTTTTGGGCATCATGCATTGGCCAAATTCAAAGCTCATTGACTGAAAGCAAATCCGTGCTGACTTCACTCTGGTATTAATTAGCATTAGGTTCTGGTATTACATACTAGTTGCATGGATTACTGGACCCTAACTACTTGAAGAGGGTTAGGTTTAAGGTAATTAGAGATATAGTTCATTCTTATAATCCATCATTACCTGACATATTTCACGTTAACGTTGGGCATCTCTGGGGTCAACTGGTTGTATATAACTTGGGGCATTTGGTATGATATTCAGGGGTTCTGGACATTCATTACACTACGGGATGTATATGGGATCCTGCAAAGCTACTTCTTTAAATATCTACAGGTGAGAGACTAGATCCAAAATAAGCTCGAATTTAGTAATGATCGAGGAAATCCGAAATCCTCACCTGTTATTACCAGCCCGCTTGGGAGACAACTTCCATCAATATAAGCACGGTGTAACAGAAATACATGTTTTATGCTCTAGACGATACAATACAACTTGCTTTAAAATAGAGTCTCCGCCTTGTAACTGTAATTACGGCAGCAGAGATGCAAGATGCACTAGCATTGTTAGATCAGGCAATTAACTTAGTCAGCCTTAAATTACAGCAATTTAAGACAATTTGTGTGCTATAACATGCACAAAATCATATTTCGAAGTGGCCAGCGGTTGGAGCCACGGCATTCACATTGCCCAAAGTGTTGCCTTTATGCGGCCTATATATTGTACATATGCTTGTTGACTGTCCTGAGCTTAAAGGGTATTGGGATAGTTTATTTAAACTAATTTCAGCACACTTGGGATTTGAAATTAATTTGCGTTATAAGGAAATTATGTTGGGTTATAAACCTGGGTTGGGTCCCAGCTTCAATTTGCTTGTTCTGATTATAATAGTCAGTGCTCGTCTATGTATTGCCAGGGTATTGGTAGAACCCAAGTCACCCACATTATTTGAATTCTGGGAAATGTTGCATCAAATTTATGAATGTAAGATTGCAGTTTCAAAGGCAAGGGCTCCCCAGTCAACCAAAAGAGTTGAAAAGATATGGTTACACTGGCATTGCTCTTAGCTGGCTTTCTCTTGTATGAATTAATTTTACCACAACTCGAGATTTCGGTCTCCTCTTTCTCCCTTCTCTATCTTATTTCTCTGTTTTTGTTGTTTTTACAATTTATTGTATTGACTGTTTTGACTCTTGGTGAAATCAAATACAAATTATTTTAAAAAAAGCAATGTGTGACATGTATCAAACATATGCACACTATCCGCATTACATCTTAACATCTGGGTCATTGTGAGTTTATGCAACAATTCCATTAGTGCAACCTAATAGGAGTATAATATAACATATGAACTGTGTTGTTGTAATAACACATTTGTGGCACATGAATATATATAGCCCAATTCAAAACTACACAAAATAGCATTAGGCATGACATTAATGTTCATGCTTCTAGACCATTTTTGTGATAATATATCGTTGTGATCAATTATCTGAACATTGAATAACATATAGTACAATATACAATTAGATAGGGATCCCATCCATCAATATGAGCTTGGGGATTGTGGACATTGATCAATTGGTAGAGCTGCGCAATTTAGAACAGGAATGTTGGACAGTGTTTCTTACATGTAAAGTCAGACCTTGATTGGATTGGAGATTGCTACAAGATTGAATGTCGATAGGTAGATAAATAAAGATAGCGACTTGCATATCAAATCAACCTTTATCCCTAACTTACCAGATGACAATATAGATGCCTTACAAATGGTGGTGGCAGATGATTTAAGAACAATACAGAAATATAAAGCTGTCTGTAAGTAGAATGACAAAGAGAATAATGTTATTAAATGTATTTTCATTGACAAATCAATTGTACTGAAACCATCCGATAAGGGGGGTAATGTTGTTCTTTTTGGACAAACAAACGTACATTGATGAAGCCAAGAGCTAGTTAAGGGACATGGGATGTCATGTTAAAATCAGTAGGGAGGCATATCATTGTATAATACAAAGGTACAAGAAGAAACATTTGGATTAGAAAGATAAAAGATTGATAGGAACACCCTACTTTGCCCACTATCTATTTCCTACCTAAGATACATAAGAAAATGAACAAATCCTCAGAGAGGCCATTTGTTTCCTCTAATGACAGCTTGCTAGAGAACTGTTCCATTTACATTGATCACTCCATTTCCCCATTTGCTCAAGGCTTGGTCTCATATAAGGGAAACAATGGATTTCTTGGCAAAGATTGGGGATATTTCGTGGTGTGAAACTTATTGCTTGATAACCATTGACATCATTTCTTTGTATGCTTCAATTGAACATCACTCTTAAAAGCGTATAATCACTACTTGAGAATGAGGTTAATTCATTATTATGAACAAACTAAAATGTTGATTGACATGTTCCAATTCTGTTTGACCAACAATATTTTTGTGTTCCAAGATGAGATATATAGACAGACATGGGGAACATGTATGAACACCTGCTTTGCCCCTAGCTTTGCAAATGTATTTATGATCTGGTGGGAGGAGCTGGTGGTCTAGTCTGAGGACAGGTTGTGGTATGCCAAGGACATAGTATTGTGGCTTTCGTATATCACCAACATTTTTGTTAGCTGGAATGGTGGTGTGTAAGCAAAGTCAAAGACTTTATACAAGAGTTAAACAAAGAATGATTTGAGTTTAAAGTTGCAAGCTGAGCTAGACAGACATTTTGTAACATTCTTGAATGTCACTGTGAAGGTCATAGACAGGGTTGGACTGGGAACCACAACCGGCCCTGGCAAAGTGCTCGGCCGGCCCCCCCTCCCCACTCGAGGAGGGGGGGGATTGGAGGTACCGCCGAGCTCTTTGCCGGGGCCGGTTTTCGCCCGATTTTGGTACATGGTCGATTTTGCACGGCCCTGTAACAAAAATGGCCCCCAGGGCCCAAAAATCGGTCCCCACCCGTGCGGCGCACCGGGGTATTGCCCGGTGCCCGCTATGGCCAGTCCGGCCCTGGTCATAGATGCTGCTCTAACAACAAGACTATTTCGGTAGCTAACAGCAGGAAATAGTTTGTTACATGCTAAGACTTGTCATCCTAGTAACACCAAATGGAATCTCCCATACAGAGATTCCATTTGGTTTAAAATAGAGTCTGCGCCTTGTAACTGTAGTTACGGCAGCCGAGATGCAAGATGCATTGTTATATCAGGCAATTAACTCAGTCAGCCTTAAATTACAGCAATTTAAGACAATTTGTGTGCTATAACATGCACAAAATCATATTTCGAAGTGGCCAATGGTTGGCGCCACGGGCATTCACATTGCCCCAAGTGTTGCCTTTATGCGGCCGATATAGTACATATGCTGGTTGACTGTCCTGAGCTTAAAGGGTATTGGGATAGTTTATTTAAACTGATTTCAGCACACTTGGGTTTTGAAATTAATTTGCGTTATAAGCAAATTATGTTGGGTTATAAACCTGGGTTGGGTCCCAGCTTCAGTTTGCTTGTTCTGATTATAATAGTCAGTGCTCGTCTATGTATTGCCAGGGTATGGATAGAACCCAAGTCACCCACATTATTTGAATTCTGGGAAATGTTGCATCAAATTAATGAATGTGAGATTGCAGTTTCAAAGGCAAGGGCTCCCCAATCAACAAAAAAGTTGAAAAGATATGGTTACACTGGAATTGCTCGTATCTGGCTTTCTCTTGTATGAATTAATTTTGCCACAACTCGAGATTTCTGTCTCCTCTTTCTCCCTACTCTATCTCATTTCTCTGTTTCTGTTGTTTTTACAATTTAATTGTATTGACTGTTCTGACGCTTGGTGAAATCAAATAAAAATAATTTTTAAAAAAGCAATGTGTGACATGTATCAAACATATGCACACTATCCGCATTACATCTTAACATCTGGGTCATTGTGAGTTTATGCAGCAATTCCATTAGTGCAGCCTAATAGGAGTATAATATAACATATGAACTGTGTTGTTGTAATAACACATTCGTCACAATTGTAGCTTGAATGAGGATTTTGAATGTTAGCAGGAGGCCATCTTAATGAGATTTAGAGATAGAGGCTATCCAGCACATGTAATAATGGAAGCAAAACGAAAAATGAAGCAAATTAAAAGAGAAGAACTGTTGATCCCTAAAATTAGAAGGAAGGACTCACTATTGGTCAGACTTATCACCAAATACAGCTCACAGGCAGCTAATTTGAAAAATAGTTTACGAAGGGATTGGGGACCACTCCATTCAGATACTAAGGGGTCTATTATAATGTCGCTCGCATGGCGGTGGCGATCCGCCCGACAATACCGTCCGCCGCTGTTCCGCCCTGTCATCGAGTTGACCGGGCGGAAAAGGGTTGAATATGGTGGCGGTTTCCTCAGTTGGTGGCCCGTTGCGGGCCCCCAGGATGTTGGTGGGGTGGCACATGGGAGGTTCCATCATTTGCATGTATGACGTGGCAGGCACCGCGCGGTGCCTGCCACATTGTGCATGCAAAAGCACAGTGTGCAGCCCCAGCATTGTGGCGGGTGGTGCTGTGTGCACTGCCCGCCACAATGATGTGGACGAGGGATGCCACGCCACCGTGGCGGTGGCATCCTAATTGCTGGTGCAGGACCGCCGCACCACTGGCGGCCGGTCCCAGCACCGCTAGGGCATCCACCCGCCATCCTAATAGGCCCCTAAGTTATCAGAGGTTATTGGGCCCCTACTAACTGTAACAAAAAAAAGAGCAAGTATACTTAAGGGTACCTTGGTACAGAGCTATCTCACTCTTGAGAAAGTTAGAGTATCCATGTCTGACTTTAAAGGCTTTAGAATATGTAGATCTTGTAAGGCTTATAGAAATGGAAGAGACAATGAACATTAGGTGGTACCTGATACTAAAGAAAGTCAAAAGATAAGAGACATTAATCACTTGCAAAAATATCATAAGTAGTTTACCTTCTGGAATGTCCTTGTTGAAAATAGTATATAGGAAGCAGGGTATTTTCAGCTAAGAAAAGAATCTTAAATCATAAAAGATATATACAACACAGAGACAAGAAGTATCCTGTGGCTGGACACTTTCCACTGGTTCATGGTTCCAGTTGTGAAGAATTATTTTAGAGGAGAAAACTATAAGCACAGATTAAGACAACTGGAGTCCTGGTATATAATAGATCTAGGTACCTGCGGAAAGAAATGTTTGAACACTGAAGGACAGTGTACTTGAAATGATTTTAATTTCATTGACTGCAGGAAGAGGTGTGGTGCAGCGGCGCAGCGGCCAGAGCGGCTGACTCCGGAGCGCGAAGAACATGGTTCGATCGCCGGCAGCAGCTCAGCTTAGCATCATGTTACTCTGGGAAATAGCTCACTTAATCTCCCTGATGGCTCCCTGCGCCTTGAAACATTAAGGTGTGATATGTTCGCGCTCTACAAATATGGATTAAATATGGATTATTTTATGCATAATCAGGTGATGTTTGTACAGCAATTAATGCATATGGATTCCGGTTTTTTTTAAATAATCTTTTTTTCTTTTTTTCAGATTCATTACAATTTTGGATATTTACTTCTGTGAATGAAATTAAGAAACCACTAGTGCTAAATAACAACAGAAACAGAATTGAGTGAAGTTTATTCAGAGGGATTACCCATTGAGTATGCCGAAAAAAGTATATTCTGTATCATTATGTTTCCCAAGTATATATATAACTTTTTCTTTTACCTGATTATAAGAAATGTACTTGATGACCAATCAGTATGATCAGCCTATTGGGGTTTAATGTTATTTTGACCACTGCATTACAATTACAAGTATTGATGAAGTTTTGTAACCAATTGACTCTTTATTGACCTTTTTTGAAAATCTTTATGGTTTGAGGTGGGGACCTCAGTGACACGATCAGCGGCATCAGCAGCATTGTCTCTTATTTAACATGTGTTTGAAAGTAGGGGCCACTTGCCAGGAAATTAATTCACGCAGGAAGCATGTTCTTTGTGAAACGATACTCTGATTCAGGACAAGCCACTTGGCGTTGACATGTTTTGCTTTTGTTCATTTAATTTGTCCATTCTGACTAATGTTGGCATCATTTGCATTCTAATTGTTGTGTTTAAATGTTATGCATTTAAGCCATTTGACTGCATCATATTGTTGTTATGTATATATATATGACTTTGAATACTCATTGGACATATTGCAGTAAATCGTTTACACTGTTGCTTTAAAAACCGAGTCACTTTGAGTTTGGAAAAATCCACAATGTTTACTACATATGTGAAATTTGTGCTGCTAACATTATGAATTGATTGCATAATTATTTGTGTCTTTTTGATGAATGGAATGTCACAACAAATGTTGTTTGTAACAGACTGACAGTGAAATATACAATGTGCATTGCTATTCGGTAACAGACATAGTATGTCTTCTATGTCTTTCATGCTGTCAAACTGTTTTTTAGAGGTGATTGGGCCCTCATGTAACCATTATTTGGCCTTGATGAAGACCTGGCTGGGTCGAAACATGTAGGCGATTAAACTTTGCATGTTGAAATATTTGTGGGAGTGTGAGTTTTCTGTGCTGACGGAACGTGACATGGTATTTATGGAATATATCTATAAATATATATTTCCTTGAAGTGGAGAGAAGTGTATGTATGTGTAAATATATATGTAAATATATATATATATATATATATATATATATCTCCAAAGATGCCCCGTAATTGGCTAAAAGACTTATTTTAATATGCTGTCATTGAGGCAGAAATCACGGAACCCACTGGAGGGTGAGAATTATTTTGCACATACTTTAAATCCCAGCATGCAGCACCAGCGCAAATCAAGAGAGAAACCCACCTGAGGGTAAACCCACCTGGGGGTAATGAACTATTTAAAATGCAGAGGGAAAGAGAGGGTGTGTGAAGCATTCGTGAACTGCCAGCATGCCTTTGAGAAAGGAGCAAGCTGCTCTGAAACGCGTCAGGCCACAAGATTTATTGGGATGAAAAATGCCGGTTTTTAGGTCTCGGCCTATTCCCATTCCGCAGGAATGGAATAGGACGAGTCTATAGCAGTGAAACCAAGACTTAAACTAAGGTCACCCAAAAAGAGGTTTTCCACGAGTGCATGTGCACATGCACGAGCCTCCTAGGCAATCTGCTTCTCCGCCCCCCTGCTGTTTCTGGCTTGCTCTTCAAAGGCTCCCCATACCATTTGCTCCTGCCTCCCCGCCCACTGCTTCACACTTCACGCGCATTTCTGCCCAGCCCCCCTCCCAGCGCTGCCTTGTTTTTTTTTTCGGTCTCAGTATCCAGCTGTCTTTTGCAAAGTCCTACCTATCTGATTGCCTCTTCTATGCCTCACACTCTGCCATGCCTCATACTTTACAGTCAATTTCATGTTGTTCCTTCGTAGATATTTAATGTTATAGCTGTTTTCCTTTACGTTTTCCAAATCACTCTTCAAAGTGTTTGTGCCATCATTCAATTTATGGCGATTTTCTCCCTCTTGCAGGCTAGATTTAAGGAAAGCATGATGACATCAGTAAGACAGGATTTGGAGGAAGTAATGCAATGTTGACAACTTTTTGGTGATTTTATTTTTTCCTAAAGTTACATGCTAAACACATTGCTCAGGTAACATGATAAACACATTGCTCAGGTAACGTATGTGCGCGCATGCGGGAGTGCGACCGCACGTGCGCGTGATTTAAGTGGTTTACAATATTAAACATGCTGAGCAACTTGGAAAGCAGAATTGCTAAAGCGCGAGACGGATCACTTAGCCTCGGGCCTCCATGGCACACTTGTATATGTGTGCATCAGTAATGCAGGCGATGCTCTTGCAGAGGCTTCCCTGACAAATAGCCCCAGGCAAGGCAATTTTTTTTAACAAGGATGAAACCTGAAAGCCGCCGCTTGGCTTGCGCGTGCTACCAGCTCCCACCATCAGGCAGAAATGTATAGCAATTTAGAACGGAAGCCGTTTTAAGCATATCTCTGTCACACTCATTTAGTTCAGGGTGAAGGTACATAATAAGGTTAATGAGAAAAGAAATAACACAAATTTGTTTTCCAACTTGGAGCAGAACTAAATCATGGCGAGTGGGAAACAGATGTTCTGGACTCCTGCCGAGGAGCTGTTGATTACCTATTAATGAGAGGTTTCTTCTGCAGTGCGCTGGTGTAACACTACAGGCTGCATTCAGCGTGAAGCCTCCATGCATGTGAATCACTGGGCTGATCACATCCCCCCAGTGCCCAGAGGGCTGTCATGCACCAGTGCTCTCTTATCTGGCTATGTTAATGAGACTGGATGTTTCCCTGTAAGTAAATATGTACAGTATTTAATTAAACTCACACGCTGAGATTAGTTGTCTGTTTTGATTTGTATGCAGTTTCTGCTTCCAGCGAGAGCCTCTTGTCGCAGCTGACTCCAGGCCTTGGCATGCAGCTGAAACAAGTCAGGAGGCACTGACAGCAGTACCACAATGGCACCGACTTCAGTTAACACTTTGTGCATGCCTGCAGACTGAATGTATAATAGCTACAATATTAACAGTCATAACATTGGCATTCTTGCTATTGCGTCTACAGCTCATGTCAAGTTAATGATATGGAAAGGAACTCATGTCGGATGTGGGTGTGCATGTTTGTCGTGCTTACAGAACTCAGTGATACCATCCCTTTCAAACTTCATTGCTCTCACTCTCCATCTGACACACGCACTAACCAGGCAGCCCACCCCCTCCCTCTACCACATCAAAGGCAGCCCAGCCTCCTTCCCCCAGCGTGCGCTCTGCCTCAGGCCAGCATCTCTCCTCCCATAATTATTCACTGCAGGGCCTGCGTCTCATCACCCTTCCTCCCAGTCCCCACAAGCAGGCTTCTCCAGTGGCTGCATGCAAATCTGAGCCCCAACCTCTCTGACATCGCATCTCTCTTTCCATTTGTCTTCCCCAGCCTCTATCTTTCTTTCTGACTATTTTTTTTCCTTTCTAGTAGCAGCTCTGCCTTTCTCCTTCTCTCTCTGATGTATTAGGTTCGCACCTATCTGCAAATCTTTACTGCTTGTTTTTTTTTTCGTCTATCTTTTTTCTCTCTCCTTCGATTGGCCTCTGCCCGCCTGCGCCCCTGTGCCTTTCAGCCTCGTGGGGGTTATCTAAGCAGCTGTCAGTTTCCACTGCTTCCACTTCGCTGCAGCTATCGGTGTGTATTTGTCAGGCACTCGGTTCCTGTTGCTTTCTGTTTGTGGTCCACCGCTGACTGACGATCACTCTCTGCCCCTGTGCTGATATGCCTGCCAGTATCTTCCTCAGTTTATTGGCGTCGGTCTTTCCTCTACTCCTTCTGTCCTGGCATTTAATTTCACTTCTGAGACATATTTTGGGTAAACAGGGCTCTGTGACACCCTCAGCCTCATACTTAAACTACCACTGAATGTGCTCACCCCTCAGCCTGGCCGCCATGTTAGCCCTCACTCTACCGCCCTCACTCTACCGCCCTCATTCTACCGCCCTCACTCTACCGCCCTCACTCTACCACTCTACTGCCCTCACTCGACCGTCCTCTACCACCCTCACTCTACCACCCTCACTCTACCACTCTACCGCCCTCACTCTACCACTCTATCGCCCTCATTCTACCACTCGACCGCCCTCACACTCCAAATACCACTCAGTGCCACATAATTACACGCCACATAATTACACTGCACTCAATGCAACGCACTCCAAATACCACTCAGTGCCACATAATTATAAGCCACATAATTACACTGCACTCAATGCAACATAGACTCCAAATACCACTCAGTGCCACATAATTACACAGCACTCAATGCAACATACACTCCAAATACCACTCAGTGCCACATAATTACACACCACATAATTACACTGCACTCAATGCAACATACATTCTAAATACCACTCAGTGACACATAATTTCATGCCACATAATTACACTGCACTCAATGCAACATACACTCCAAATACCACTCAATGCCACATAATTACACACCACATAATTACACTGCACTCAATGCAACATACACTCCAAATACCACTCAGTGCCACATAATTACAAGCCACATAATTACACTGCACTCAATGCAACACACACTCCAAATACCACTCCGTGACACATAATTTCATGCCACATAATTATACTGCACTCAATTCAACATACACCCCAAATACAACTAGGTGCCACATGATTACACGCAACATAATTACACTCTACTCAATGCCACATAAATACACTTAATCTGTCGAGCGAACTATCGCCCTCACTCTGTCTATCTATCTATCACACTCTATCCACTCTCCCCTCCCTCTCTCAAATCCCACTCTCTCCTCACTCACTCCTCTCTCCCCTCTCCTCACTCACCCCTCTCCTCTCCCCATCTCCCCTTTCACCACTCAACACTCTACCCTCTCACCACTCACCACTACACTCCCTCTCCAATCCCTCTCTCTCTCCTCACTCACCTCTCTCTCGCCTCTCTCCCCTCTCCCCTCTCCTCACTCACCCCTCTCCTCACTCTCTCCAGGCCTGACTCTCTCCTCCCCTCTCACCACTCTCCCCACCACTCTCCCCTCTCAACACCACTCTCCTCACCACTCTCCCCTCTCCTAATTGCATTTTTTCACGGCCGCCAGGCCGTGACACCACATCAAAGGGCTTCTCCTCCCCTAATTATTTTTTTACGGCCGGCCATCCGTACTTTAAGTTTCACGCCCGCCATACAACATACAACCACACATACAACCACACGCACAACCACACTGTCAGTGCACAGTTTCACCAGGCACAGACACCATCAGTCGTCAGTGCATGCTTTCACCGGGCACAAACACCACCAGCTGTCAGTGCACACTTTCACCGGGCACAAACACCACCAGCCGTCAGTGCACGCTTCCCCCAGGCACACACCACCAGCCGTCAGTGCACGCTTTCACCAGGCACACACACCACCACCAGCCATCAGTGCACGCTTTCACCAGCCACACACACACACCACCAGCCATCAGTGCACGCTTTCACCAGCCACACACACACCACCAGCCATCAGTGCACGCTTTCGCAGGGCACAAACACCACCAGCTGTTAGTGCACACTTCCACCAGGCACACACCACCAGACGTCAGTGCACGCTTTCACCAGGCACACACACACCACCAGCCATCAGTGCACGCTTTCACCAGTCACACACACACCACCAGCGTCAGTGCACGCTTTCACCAGGCACACACACCACCAGTCGTCAGTGCACGCTTCCACCAGGCACACACCACCTGCCGGCAGTGCACACTTCCACCACAGCACCACCACAGCACCACTCAGCACCACTACAGCATCACTCAGGGGCACCACAACATCACTATGCGCTACAACAGCATCACTGAACGCCACAGCATCACTTGTCCCCAAAACAACATCACTCAACGCCACCACAGCATCAATCTGTGCAACCATTCAACAACAACTGGTTCAAATATTTTCTGTCAATGTTTCAAGCTTTATTACAAATGTCATAAAAAGATGTTAAATGTTTTCAATTCTGTTCTTGTTAAAACATTGTGATTTGTCAGATCAATACATGTAAGACAGGGGAAAACTAAACATGTACCTTTACTAATGCTATAGATGTAACATTTGCTAACTTTATAACTATTGGCATTTCTAATAACAAAATAATACTTTAAAATTTTGAAAAACAAACAAAAATTATTATTTTTTTACATTTTACACACCAAAAGCTCAAACTTTTCTATTGCGAGACCTATTGCATTGCAAATGCTTGTTGAAATTAAAGTTCATGCTGAACACATCTACTGTGAGTGCGTCTTCAATTACGGGGCATCTTTGGAGATATATATATATTTATATATATAATTTAATGGTGGAAGTAAGTGGCTTACATAGGATTTCTATTACATTTATCATACCCAAATGTAATCTTGTTTGCAAGTATTTGAAAAATTCACTTGTGACCAAATGATAGTCGTTATGAAGCATGTCACATGTATGGGTGGAATTTGATTTATACAGTACTCCCAAATGTGTGACACCACTCTGACCCCTAATATGACAAATATCATTAACAAAATATTGGGTATTTAAGAATCCAGTAGAATTTGACCCCAAACATAATTTGTATATATTAATTGATCATCTGTACCAGTGTTTATCAATGATGATATTCCCTTACTATAGCAACCCAGCAATAAAATAGAAAATCTGGGAATGCTGAGCCACATTGGATTTTGAGAAAATAATATCTCAATGTACTTTTTATATTCCTAAAATGAATGCTGCTATAGCAGATTCCAGTTGTTTAAAATATGTATGAGAAACATATATACGAATAGAGCAAAATAAATATAAATATTAGGGCCAATGCTACATTTGCCAATTAACAAAATCAGAGGCCTATGCCAGTGACGCATAAGGGCCATGGAATGCTTTAATATTTGAGGAAATATAAATACAGAGATACTTTTCCACTATGTAAGGTTTAGATTTTGGATGAGGGGTCAATTAATTAATAGGTATCTCAGTCTTTGGGGTGTTAAGGGCATATCCAAAGACCGTTCCAAATTGTGCAGCTTTAGCTTCAACAGCTGGTATAGCTTCTTCAACATGCAGTGAGATGATGGCCATATCATCAACATATGCAGCAATTTTTAGCTGATAAGAATTAGGCCTCACTGGTGATATCTTAGAATTTGCCTTCAATCTTAATATGTATAGTTCTATATGTAAAGCAAACAATAGTGTTGATAACGGACATCCCTACCATATATTACTTTACATTTAAATACCAGCGAACACTTTATCCATGATTGTAATTCTTACAGTGGGATTAGAATATAATGTTTTCACCGTTGACATATATATTCTGGTCAAACACATCATGGCTAATAACACCCACCAATATTGCCTGGACATGCAATCAAGCGCCTTTCGAGTGTCAAGGAGGATCATATCAGTACGTACTGATGTTATATTGGCAGCATCAACCCCACCAGTAGAAGACCTGATCAAAATATGTAGATCAGTGAAATCAGGCTCCCCACGGGACCCAGCATCACCTAAGCGGCTGGGGGACAGCTTGACGACACTAGAACCATACATTAGGCATCTGTTGGATGTCTCCTTCAGGTCCAGCACTATGCCTAGGGAATGGAAACAAGCTGTGGTGCTCCCCCTCCGCAAGAAGCCTAATATCAGCTTCGAAAAGCTGGAGAATCTGCGTCCCATCTCTCTTCTACCCTACTTCTCTAAAGTGGCGGAGAAGGTGGCCAATTTGCAGTTAATGCAATTTGTGGAAGATACCAATCTTCTACATCCCACCCAGTTTGGGTTCTGGCCTCGACACTCGACGGAGTCAGCGCTCCTCATGGCATCCGAAACCATCAGGCAGGGTGCCGACGAGGGCCATACTATGGCCTTGATCCTTCTGGACCTTAGCGCTGCGTTCGACACTGTAGCACATTCCATCTTGCTACAGTGTCTGAACAAAGGAGGGGTAGGAGGTGCAGCGCTAAAATGGATCCAGTCGTTTCTATCTGGCCGAGGTTTCCAAGTCAGGCAGGGTGACTGCTACTCCGAGCGAGTAGCCTTGGACCAGTGGGTGCCGCAGGGCTCGTCCCTGAGTCCAACTCTTTTCAATCTGTACGTTGCCTGGTTGCCACCATAGTGGAGAGTCACGGTTTGCGCATGGTGTCGTACGCCGACGACACACAGCTGGTCATCTCCCTATCGCGTGCACCCGGTCTTGCGGCAGACATGCAAGACCTAGCTGCCTGGATGTCTGCCAACTGCCTTAAGCTCAACGGAGGCAAGACTGAGGTGGTGGGGGGAGACTGAGCGGCTTGGACGTCGGCGTGGTGGCCACCTTGCCTGGGACCAGCACCAATTCCCTGCCAGGAGGCGAGGAATCTAGGTGTCTGGTTCGATTCCAACCTAACTTTCGGACCCCAGGTCAATCGGGTGGTTGGTACCTGTTTCGGGATCCTCAAGACCCTCAGGAAGGTTCTGGAGCTCCTTCCTATCAAAGCCCGCCAAATACTAGTGCATGCACTAGTCACGTCCAAGATGGACTATGGCAACCTGCTCTACCTGGGGACTCTCGAGAAGAATCTGAGCCGCCTGCAGGTTTTACAAAATGCCGCAGCCCGGTTGGTTCTCAGACTGCCCAGAAGATCAGCTTCTAAAGCCGCGCTCCAGGACCTGCACTGGCTTCCGGTGAGAAGCAGGGTGGCATTTAAAGCATTATGCACCTGTCATCGGATCGTCAACGGCAGGGCACCTCTTCCCCTACAGGGTCTGCTGACACAATACGAGCCCTCTCGTTCCCTCAGATCCTCTGGCTCGGGGCGCCTGTCCATTCCTAAGGTGTCCAAAGCAAGGATGGGCGGCAGATCCTTCAGGTATCTGGCTGCATCTAGCTGGAACAAACTTCCTGTGGCGTTGCGCCTGGAACCCTCAGAGCCCATTTTCAGAACCAAGCTAAAAACATTTCTATATGCCCGGTAGTGGGTTCCCACCTTAGTACCTTCTCCTGCTAGCGCTCGCATCATAGCGCGGGGACACGCCGTTGTGCGTCACCAAGCACTTTACAAGACCCCCTATTATTATTATTATTTATCAAACATAGTAATGACTCTATTAATATATAGTTTGATATCTTGCCTTGCTATAAAACCATGTTGTTTGTTAGAAATCAGATCCATTATTATACCAAAAGTTCAACTAGCTAGATCTTTATAATATATTTTAGCACCCACATTAACCCATGAAATGGGTCTGAATGATCCTCTCTGTTCTGGTTATTGATGTATATTTCCAAGTACTGTGAACCGGACTGCCTAGATGTAGACTGTCCATATACAAAGTAAGCATTTGATATAGAAACTCCTTATAAAATTCAGCTGGCATTGAGTTTCTCCTCATTAGCTTATTCATTCTACAATGCTTGTATAGCCAAAATAATCCCAGCACTTGTTACTGGCATTTCTAAAGACTGAGAATCTACTGGGCAGAATTGTTAGTCTCCTAAATTCAAATAACTATCAGTCCTCACATCTGCATAATTGCCCTTAGTGGTTGTACAGTTGCTGATAAAAATATCATATATTTGATATCTGTATAGAATGTTTTTCCTCAGTCTTGTACGCCAGTTTATGACCTACAGATATGGTTTATTCATTTGTGGAAGTGCAATATTGTAAGTATACCTGAGCATTTTTATCTCTCATCCATTAGATAATCTGATTCCCAACCTAAAGTGTATCCAAACAAATGTAAATGCTTGCCAACAAATGATTGCTAATAGCATAAAAGAGATCAGTTTCTTGTTGGGCAATTGTATCTGGTAAATAAACAAACCCTTCGATTTTCTTATTTCTTCTTAATATTATAATATATAATACTATAACTACTAGCACCATATATTGGGGCCTATATAGCATCATAGATGAAGATAAATGGATATTAAAGAAAATAAATTATTGTATAGTATTGAGATATACCTCCTGTTTCTTCATCTAATAATAATGTTCTGGCAAAAGCCCACCTGTAATTATTGTTGAAGCATTCAATGTCACGATTCGCTCCCTGTGTTCTCGTGTCCACCACCAGGGGGCAGAACTGTGGGACTCTCCAGTATTCTAATATGCTTCCTGACACTCCCCTGCATGCATATCTTGACTTCCAGCCATTTGGACACTATTTGGGAATTGACATCCATTCCCAATCCATGCCGGGTTTTGTGAAAGCCAGCCTGCTTAGACTTAAAGCCAGCCTACTCATGCCTGAAACTCCATTACCCAGAATTCCCTGCTCACTGCTTTGACTCCACCCTTGCAGGCCAAGGATGGGTGGAGGAATTCAGCTCACCTGTGGCTGGCTGCTGCTAGCCTGCTCACACCAGCTGCATGCGATTACTGTGAGCTCTTTTAAGCCCCAGCTCCCTTCAGGCAAAGGTTGGTCATTGTAGCTGTTTACCGGTGAGACCAATCCTTGTTTCCAGAGTTCCCTGAGCTTTTGCTATTCTTGTTTCCAGTGTTTCCTGAGCTTTAATTATGCCTTGTTCCTGACCTGCTGCTGTTTTCCCTGTTCCTGAATTAGCACTGCCTGCAGTGCTACCCTGACCCCATAGCCTTAATATTCTTTGTTCCTGAACTGCAGCAGTTTCCCTTCTCCTGAATTAGCACTGCTTGCAGTGCTACCTTGTTTCTTGAGTTCCCGAGCTATAGCCATTTCCTGTACCTGAATTAGCACTGCCTGCAGTGCTACCTTGTTTCCTGAGTTCCTGAGCTATAGTTATTCTTTGTTCCTGGGCTTAGCTATTTCTTGTTCCTGATTTGCACTGCTCGCAGTGCTCTCTTGACTCCTTGTTTCCTGAGCTGTAGCTATGTCCTGTTTCCTTGAACCAGTATTGCCTGCAGTGCTACCTTGACTCCTGAGCGCTAGTAATTTCCCTGTTCCTGAACTAGCATTGCCTGCAGTGCTACCTTGACTCCTGAAGCTTTGGTAGTTCCCTGTTCCTGAATCAGCACTGTCTGCAGTGCTGCCTTGACTCCTGAGCCTTAGCTCACTTCTTGTTCCTGCCCCAGCTCTGCCTTCTATGATACTTTGTTTTCTTGATTCCTTAACCTGCACTATTCTAGTATTCCCTTGTAGCCTCCCCTTCTGTATATCCGTTTCCAGTCCCTGCCTTGCTTCCCATTTCCTTGATTCCAGTTCTAGCTTGCTGCCTTTCTATTCTGCTGTCTTACTTCTGTTACCTTGTATGTTTGTTACCTGCTTTCTGCCAAGTGTGCCCTGTCATTTCCTTCCTTTCATGTTAAGCACTCCTCCTTGCTAGCTCCTGGTCTATTGTGCTTGTTTAGTTCTACCTCTTTGCTGTTACTGCCTTGCGCTTTCCTGTTTGATCGCCAGGATCCGCGGGCTCAGCTGACTACCTAGGTGGTGTTTCTTGTTCACTGTGAGTTTTGTCTTTGAGTTACATTTAGAACATCACTATAGGTATAAGCTCCACAGACCCTGCCTTTGCATGCATATCCTACATGTGGGTATTTGCAGTCAGTATCTGTAACGGCAATTGCGGGTAAGAAACTTACTGAGCTTCAGTCTTACCATGTGGAGCTCCTGAGTGCTTTACCCCACACCCCATTTATTGTTAATGTTGTATTATATATATATGTCTTGCACGTCCGTCCTGGGTGTAGTTAGTCTGATTGCTAAATTGCCTTGCGAGTGCCCTTCCTTTATGAGTCTTACCCATCTTGTTCACTTGTACAGGCTTCCCCTTTGGATCCCTTTTTCTCCTCCGACTCCCTGTATGATCCTGGGCAGCACTGTACTCCTCCTTTCTGTGTACGTCTTCTACCCAGTTCCCAGTCCTTGTCCAAGTCCCTGACTGTCTTCTCCACATAGTCCTGGACAGTCCCTGACATTCAACTATTGATAAAACTAATGGATTATAATTGGAACTAATTCTATACTCCCTCAAAGTATTACAAGATGATGATTGATTGGTACTAGTGGATCTTACTTCACTAGAACATAGAAAATAATCAATTCTATACTACTGACACTGTGGATATGAATAATATGTAAACCCAGCCCTGTTGATTTGGTAAGCAAGCCAAACATGAGTTAAACACTGAGCTCTTATCTGGTTCTTCAGTGCTGCTGTCACTTAGGGTTGCTTTCATGTGGTGAGGGGTTAGTAACCTCTAATACATGGTCTATCGTATAATTTAAATCACCAAAAATAATGTATGGTCATTGACAACTAGCAAGTTCTAGGGTGAGAAAATTAATTAAAAAACTGAAAATATGGTGTAGGGATGATTAGCTCACTCTAGTTGAGCAATTGCCCAGCTGCCACTATTATTTGTCAAAGTTCTAATTATATTAAAACTTCTAGCAGATGTACAGATAAATACACCTTGCAGGATTAATGTCTGGTATGTATGGACCAATGGACCCTTTTGCTTAAATCGGAACCTGATCTATATAGAATATATGTGTTTCTTGTTGGCTGACTATGGTAATTTGATGTACCTCCAACTCTCATTTAATAGCCTGTAACTTCTGCTGTCTGTTAAAATAATCATTAACATTCTAAGAATTCTTAATACTGCTCTGTAACAATATATAACTAAAAAAATGTTTCATGCTCCTTTATCATACTCATTAGTCTTAATTAATTCTACCTTCGCATGTTTTTCTTTTTCTGCCCTCTCCAATTATCATCCCCCAACCCATCACACCTTCCATACAGAAATCTCCTCCAACACCTATTGTATACTCCCTCCCCGTGCTATAGGAACTGGTTGAG
The DNA here is from genome assembly GCF_964261635.1 of Lissotriton helveticus. Taxonomy (NCBI): domain Eukaryota; kingdom Metazoa; phylum Chordata; class Amphibia; order Caudata; family Salamandridae; genus Lissotriton; species Lissotriton helveticus. The sequence goes on from NC_136061.1 coordinate 1,932,665,376, forward strand.
TACAACCTTTCTTTTAATGGATGCCTTGGTAGGCATCCTGTAAGTAGAAAGCAGGTGTAGTTGTCTGGTCCTCTGCTGAAGTTCCTATCAACTTTATTGAAAAACTGTCCTATTTAGACTTTCTAGTGTCTTTCATTCTGGAGACATATTTCTGTACCTTGTCAACTTCATGAGCCAATGTAAATTGTATCATTGCCATAAATAAAAATATATATTTTATTGTTGTACAATCTGGGCCTGCCCCCTAGTGCTTTCATCTTGGGGATTACGATCCTGATCTACTATTTACACTGTGCAGTTTCAAAAGCCATACCTGGATAAATGCTAAATGTGAAACCAATCTTGTTTTTCAAATTGCGTACAGTTCTGGCTGTAGCAAGTATTTTTCCCTTTATTAAATAATCAAAAAGCCAGAACTTCGTGGGTCGAATACTATTGGGTTTTTGCTGAAAGGGAACTTAGTGAGCTTTAATTATTGTAAAATAGTGATTAACTTCATTTGCCAGAACAGCTTCATTAATCATGTCGTCGAGTCTTTTTTTTTTTTTTTATTATACCAGGCGTAAGAAAACAGGATACATTTACAATAATACAGTAATGTTACAAAATATAAAACAAATCAGATAATACAGCAGTACTAATAAATCACAGGTTTTTCAGATTCAAAGAATGATTCCAGGAAACAAAGAAGATAACATCAAAAAATAAGGTTGTAACGCAATGCAAATAAACCCAAAAAATCGTTTGTAGGTATTTCCAACGATCAACCAATACCACTGGGGATAATACAATTTTTCCATTCAGTTATTGGTCGCCAAAGTGTATCTCCACGTAGCTTAGATTGTATCCCTCTTGTTTCAAATATTGCAATTTCATATCTATAAACTGCCAAAAAGCGTGCTAGCCACATCTGGAAGCTTGGAGGATCTGCGTCTTTCCATCTTGCGGATAGAAGTATCCTAAATACAGCCATGCCAATAAAAACTAATCTTTCTTCAGTTTTCTTCAAATTTAAAGTATGGTCATGGCCAAGTAAAAATAAAGTTTCCGATTCTGGTATTTTGTGGCTAAAAATTTCTTCCCAAAAGGAGTTTATCATGTTTTTAACTAAGGTCAAATCAGGACAAGTGTAAAACATGTGGGTGAGAGTTGCCGGCCCTTGAGTGCACCTAGGACATAAGTCATTCTCGCGTTTACCCCATGCAAATAATTTAGCTGGGGTAAAATATAGGTCAAAAACAGTCTTGTAAAGTTGTGCTTTAAGATTACTCGCCATCAGTAGCTTTTGACTCATGTTTAATACTTTGTTGATATCTACATTCGGATTATTCAATTTTAGTGCCCACTTTCTTTCTGTTTTATCAAGATCATCATTCTTCATACTTAAAAGAATATTATATAAAGTTCCAATTCTAGTGTTTGATCTAGATATTGCATCCATAATTTCAAGTTTATATAAGCAAATTAATGATTCTTTAGCTTTTAGTGTAGCAAATATCTGTGCAAACTTCAGAAAATCTCCGTTAGGTAAATTGTATTTGGCTTTTAAAGCTAGGAAGGTTGTATCATAGTCATTTATTAGAAAGTCACCTATTGTCCTAATTCCTAGTTTTGCCCATTGTTTTAAAAAGCCAGCTAAATCCTGTCCCTGAATAGCATTAGAGTGCAAAAGTGGTGTATATCGATTAATTTTCTCAATTTGGGTATATTTAGCAATTTTATTCCAAGTTATCCAAGCATTCATCATAGTTTCTCCTTTAAAATCTTTATAATTTCTTGTCTCGGTCTTTCGCAGTAGTAAACCTTTTGCCTCCTGACCTACCAAAAGTTCATATATTGAGGGCATTTCAGCAGAGTCCTCTACATTCTCTACATTATATCCTTTAATCATAGGCGTAAGTTGTTTTATCTGTGCTGCCCAGTAATATAATATCATGTTGGGTATGGTAAGACCACCTTTATCAACAGGAAGAGATAATAACTCCAGAGATCTTCTAATCTTTCCATTCTGCCACACAAACTTAGATATAAGTGAGTTGATCAGCATTAATATTTCTTGTTTAATAGCTAATGGTATTGCTTGAAGCAGGTAGAGGCATCTAGGTAACGTATTCATTTTAACATAATTGACTCTCCCTATAATGGAAAGATGAAGGCTATTGACCCTTTCAAAATCCTTCTTAATTTTTTTTAATAATGGGTCAAAGTTGATTTTTGGGATTAGCTTAGTATTTGCACAAATTTCAATGCCCAGATATGTGGCTTTTTCAGTTCTTCGTGGGTCCATGCAAACTGTGTTAGCTGTGCTTATAATAATCGTCTTTCCCTTATTGAGAGAATATCCGGAATAAGGCCCAAATTCTGAAGTAATTTCCTCTATTTCACAGATAGCTTCTGTCGGTTCAGATGTGATAATCGCGATGTCATCAGCGTAAGCCAGCATTTTTGTTTCGAAGTGATGGCTAACAACGGGTTTAATATTAGTGCTTTCTAGTAGTTTCAAAATGAGAGGATTAATGTATAATGCAAATAGTAAGGGCGAGCATGGGCAGCCTTGTCTAGTACCTCTAGTTATGTTGATATATCCAGAAAAAAGTCCGGCCGCCAAGACTTTTGCTTTGGGACGGTGATACATTGATTTAATTGAATTAATAAATTTGGGGCCAAAATTATTCCGCATCATAACTTCCCAGAGAAAATTCCAGGTAACACGATCAAAAGCCTTCTCCGCATCAAGTAGGATCATCGACATTCGTTCCCCCCTGGCAGTCATGGCATCGAATAAGGCAATTGCCCTGCGGATGTGATCTGTAGTTCCCTTCCCAGGAATGAAGCCATGCTGCCAAGGGGAAGCGAGCTGTTCAATGACCCCACTGAGTCTGAGCGCTAAGATTTTTGCATATAATTTAGAGTCCGAATTGATAAGAGATATGGGACGATACGAGGTAAGCTGTTCAGGAGATTTTCCCTTTTTAGGAAAGACGATTATATTAGCTTCCTCCCAAGACATTGGAGGTATACCATTAAATTGTATCCCAAGAAACAAATCATGTAAAATAGGTGTTAATTGATGACTAAGTAGCTTAAATAAGTCAATCGGTATCTTATCGGGACCTGCTGCTTTGCCAGATGCCAGTAATGATAATGCGGCGCTGACTTCCGTGAGTGTGATTTCTTTTTCAAGATCCTCCTTTGTATCGTCATCTAATAATTTCGTGGCCTCGGGATTACTAAGAAAGTTATTTAAGTAAATTTTTGTATCCTCCTCAGAACTTATAGTATCCTCAGTATACAACTTCTGATAATACCTCTGAAACTGAGAATTAATTTTGGTTGCCTGAGTAAAGGTCTGCCCGTTTTCTACTATATTAACGATATCTCTCCTTGCAGTTTTTTGCCGTGTATTAAGTGCCAGTTGTCTGCCCACTTTCTCTCCACTTTCATATACTTGTTTTCTATGTGACTGATATGTCTGGGCAGCTTTCTGGCTGAGTTTGGAATTCAACTCTGATTTCAGTATTGCTACCTGCATCATCACATGGCTAGTATCTTGTCTTTGCCTAATTTTGAGGATATGTTCTTCCTCAGCTTTAGCTAAAGCTGCTATTTTTGTTTCATATTCTTTTTTTTTTCCCTATTCCTAATTTTAGATTGGTAACTAATAGTTTCCCCCCTTAAAGCAGCTTTATAAGTATCCCAAACAATGTTTCTTGATGCACTGAATCGATTCATATTGAAAAACTCCTCAGTCCAAACCTTGATATGATCAATGTATTCTTTGTTGCATAATAGTTTCCTATCAAAGGACCATGTTGTTTTTTTAATACAATTAGTATCATAATCAATTAGCAGTATTAAGGAATTATGATCTGATATTGTTTTTGGGAGTTTGTTTATACACGAAGAAGATGTTAAATCTTTAGAAATAAAGATGTAATCTATTCGTACATATTTTTGGTGGGGATGCGAGTAGTATGTATAGCCAGGGTCTATTGGATTGTTCTGCACCCAAATATCGGTTAGCCCAAGGCTGCTTATTAGGCTATTAATAGCGCGATAAACCTTCGGTTTCCGGCCTATATACTTAGGTTTAGTTGTATATGGTAACAAGGGTGGCATTAAGGAGATGTTAAAATCGCCACAAAAAATTAGCGGACCTTGCCACATGGCTAGTTCTGTTTCCAAAGTTTCAAAAATTATGGGGTCGTCCTGATTTGATCCGTAAACAGTGCATATCGTAATTCCATTTGCCAGTTTGGCGATTGCCCACCTTCCATGTGCATCAGATGAAAAACGTGTTCCTTGCCCATGACAATTCTTAACCAATATTGCAACCCCCCTAATATTTGTTGTTTGAGATGATGTCACTATTAGATTATACCCTTTAAATCTTAGTAGCGCTCTTTTACTCCAGGGGATATGAGTCTCTTGCAGGCACAGAATGTCTACAGGATATAGTTTAAGTAATTCCTCCAATCGTGACCGTTTATCTCTAGCCAATAGACCTCCTATATTCCAAGTTTGTATACTAAGCTTACCCATTGTTAATGTAGTGGTTTTGACTATTAACATTGCTCAAATAGTGCTCCATATGCATGTACTGCTGTATCTTTTCCACAATTGATTTTGTTCCTGTTATTACACCTGTTTTTTTCCATTTTCTGCTTCCCCCCCTTCTTCCTGCCCCCCCTCCCTCTTCGTTGTCCCTCCCTCTGACCCACCCACTTTCCCACCCCTTCTCCCTTTCCCCCCCCCTTGCAGAGGCATTCAGACTCAACCAGAGTCTGTGTGATGAGGTAGCTGCACTTCTACTGAGCTACCTTACCATAAATAAAGAAAGAGAATCACAGAAAAGAAAAAGAAAGGATTCTACATCACATATCATATCATATCATGACATATATCATAACTATATTCATCCTATCGTAGTACATCTCTAATCTATGCCTAGGCACACTAATCAGTCTTCAGTTAAATCGAACAAAACACATTCTTAAAGCATCAAGAGAAATGGTAGGAAATAAAAACATATCTGATCCTATCCTTCAGCTGCGCCCTCATAGTTCTTGTAGAATGTAAGTTATTATTGTGGTCATCATCAAAACTTATGTCCCAAATGAAGGAGATTCTATCTAAGATATTTCATCCAGATATGCTTTTGCTTTTATCTCCGACTGAAAAAACTTTGTATGACCTCGATGGACAATCTTAAGGCTAGCAGGGTTATTCAAAAACGCCAAAGCACCCTTCTCTTGAAAAGATTTGATCATCATTCGCAACCTCCAGCGTCTTTCAACGGTTGCATGACAAAAGTCAGGTCTTGAGAAGAAGGAAAATCCATTGCAAGTTATTTTGCGATCTGGTCTCGCTTTCTCTGCCACCGCTTGTCTAAGTAGAAAATTGCCAAAATATACTAAGATAGCACGTGGATATATACCTGGTTTCGGTGGTGGATTAAAGGGGACTCGATGAGCCCGTTGGATTTCAACTTCCCAGTTCCAGTTCTGTATTTCAGGCATAGCCTCATTGAAAAGTTTAATAATGAAAGCTCGCATATTCTCCCCCTCAGCTTTCTCTGGTACCCCCAGGATGCGAAGATTATTACGACGCTGCCTATTTTCAAAATTTTCAAGCTTCCATTTGATATCCGTCAATTCTGTTTCCTGAAGCTTAATTTTCTCATGATTTTCGGAAGAGTCTTTCTCTGCTGCCATCACCCTTAGTTCCATTTCATTTACTCGTTCACCAATATGTGTACATGTCTTAGATAGTTTTTTAACAACCCCCTGCATTTTACGCATAGCTGCGCGAGATCTTCTGCTATCCTGGGCCGTCTCTTCCCTATGGGCTGCTATAGCTTGTAGAATAGTTTCCACTGCGGTGGGGGTTAGCTCTGAGTTATCAGGTATGTCTGAGGTAGTGCCTTGATTATATTCAAGATGATCTTTAGCTATTTTCTTCTGTGTGGTTCTAGCACTACTTTTAGGCTTAGTCTTTACAGTATTAGGCTTCTGTCTCCCCTCACCATAACTGTCTTCTGAAGAATATATGTGTGTTTCTGATTCCTCGTCCTCATCCTCACACTCCGTGGATTCGAAACTCTCAGACCACTCCCCTACTACTTCTACTTCGACCTCTCCGGTTTCGTCAGAAAAGGAGTAGAACTCAGTGAGGTCTTTTTCCCCCTCTGGTTGTTGTCCAGTTTGTTCAGTTTGTAGTAAGACAATACTTGGTAGCGAGTCATTAACCCCCTCGCTTGTTGCAATTTGCTTAGAAATTACTGGTGACCCTGGTGCCTCCTCCGAGGCTGTTGAGTCTACTAAACCTGGGGTTGGTGCAGGTGTTCTAGGCTCATTCTGATTGGTGACCGACGTGGGTGGCGTTGCTTCTGATATAGGATTAGTCTGATCGTCTTGTACGCCCAATATATTGCCCCCAGGGCCCGAAAAAGACATTGCCCGGCCCTCCTCGAATTGCATCTCCTCATTCCCCACTCTCCCTGTTGGCACATCAGTTAGTCCAATTTTTAAGACCTCGACAGTTGTAGTGCTATTAATATTGGAGGTTCTCACATTTGGAACTTCAGCTGCAATCATTGAGTTATCAGGGACAATAAGGGGGTCAAACACCCTCTCCTCTAAGTCTAGAGTTTTATTTAATTGTTCCACAGTTAAGCTATTCTGTTCAGCATTCATTATGGGGGTAGATACAGGCTCAGGCTGTAGATTAATTTGATTTGGGGTTTTTTTAAGCAGTAAATCAAGCACAGTCCTCCCCCCTGCACTGCTTAACCTTCTTCGAGATGCTAAGACTTCCTGCCTTGAGGTGCCAATGGGGGGCGCAGTTGCAATTGCTTGCTTCTTAGCTCTTGCTGACGCTGCTTTTACCTGTAGTTGATCTTCACCGTCCATTAAACCTTCACGTTGTTGTCTCTCTGCTTCCTTGCGAAGTACCCTTGCTGCCTCCGCAATCCTGGCTCTAGTAGCAGCAGCCGAGGCGCTCTTTGGTGGCATTGCTGTTCTGTTTTCTCTCTTCGGCGCTTCCCTTCTCAGAATTTGCTCTGCTCGCCAAACAAACCCACAAACCGAGGAGCCAGCGTTTTGCCGCGCGATTTTTCGTGACTGAGACGCCCCGGTTAGCGCTGCTGATTGTGCTGATCCTGTTTCCTTGGAAACGCCGTGCGGGGAAGCCGGATTCCACCAAAGCGTAAGTGTATCCAAGCGTCGAAGGATTTTTAGAAGATTATAGCAGTATCGCATTGTCTCAGCCAAGGGATCTGCTGCTGTATCTCATGTCGGGAAAGAGATGTCAGTTGCAAAGGAGAGCCGCGAAGTCGTAGTCACTCGCATTCAGTGCTTCCCTGGTGCCGCTGGATGTCAGCGTGTCTCCCCGAAGATTCCGGGCTCCGGGCCAAACGATCAAAGTTTCTCTCTGTCACTCTTCGTATTTTATTTTATGAGCTTTCTGTGTTCTACATTTCACAGCGCCAAAGACGTAGTTTGCAAATTTCACTTTTCAAAAGTAGAATCCGCTCAAAAAGTCAGTCCGGTATTTCATTCCTTCGGAGCTCAGTAGAGTGCTGCAATCGGCCTAACGTTCAGGCCGCCATCTTGCCTCCCTCGTCGCTTCCACAGTATCATGTCGTTGAGTCTCATGGAGAGGGAGTTTGAGACCTTAAGTCCTTTTGGAATGCTGATATCCCTCAAATTGCTATGACGTGAGTAGTTTTCAAGATCTTCTTTTTTCAATTTAAGTTTATTCATAGCTATTGTAGTCTCATCATTTTGATTCTTACCTGTGGAAATGGTGTGGTTTACCTTTTCTCTTGATTTATCCAACTGTTTAGAGAAGGCAGCCATTTTATAGTTAGAATCGTTTAATTTATCATGTATATGGTGAATTTCCTTGCACAAATGAAGTTCACCATCTAATGTCTTGTGTGGTTTTAAATATTTGCCATAACAAAGAATTCTTGTCATGTGTTAATTAAATCTGATGACCAGCACATGCTCCATTATCTTTCCAGTTTTTTTCTTAAATACGTGGCCATTCATTAGATTCATCCGGTGACCTGGAACTAATCTTGAAACCTACAGACAACCCTTCAGTCTGAGAATCCAATGGTCAATCAAGTAATTTAAGTGAGGGGTAGACCTATCAGAAGTGGATAAAGCTGCTGGCTGTAGAGTTTTGAGAATAGAATCAGAAGTTTACTTTTGTGTGTATTCCTTCCTCCCTGCTAGTTTATGAAAATCATCACCCTCAGGATCAAGCAGTTCTATTGGTGAGAACATATTCTGGAGTATGTGGTGTTTTATATACCAGTTGTCTGTGTTACAGTTACTATGTATGGGAGCATTCTAGAATACATAGATGGGAATGTCATTCTCACCGAGGGAGTTAGTTACTGCACACGTTACTGCTTGCTCTCCAATAAACCCTTGAATAATACTACACTGTATCCTGTGTTATCCCTACAAATTAGTGAAGATTTATGGTACTTACCTGACTGTAGCAACGCAGTCCGGAGTATGAGATTATCAGCGCTGCACACGTGCACTTCTTCAATTATCTGGTTCGACAGTTCCTGGTAGAGGCCCTATGTCATTTCATCGGCATAAGGATCTATGAGGATTACATTATTTAATTATTACCTTGCGGGAGAATTTTGGGAAGTGTTGACTATTTTATAATGAGGGGAGAGCAAGCGGCTGTTATTATTTATGGTGCGTCCCGGCACAAGACTGCAGCAGCGCTAACCAAAGCGTGAGAGAGAGCGTGTGTGACAATTGCGTGCCGGGAATATTAAAGGGTGCGCACGTTAAATTCTGATGTAGCGCTGTCATGATGCAAGGAACCACTGAGGCAATGCAGTTCCTATTGCAGGCGCACGTAGTGTGTGCGAGTGGCTGACGTTGTGTTGCGGTTAATGTAGAGTTGTTAAGGGGAGCGAGAAACAATACTTCAAGGCTCCAGAGAGCATACCCAATGTGCAAAGGAAGAGCGTGTGTTAGACAGTAGGAGCGACTCTCCGCGAAAGAAATATCAGCATTTCGGCATACCCTGTGAATTGTGACATGCACACCTCAGCATCAGTATCAACCACGCATTGAAGGAAACGTCAGGCGTCAGTCTTAATGTGTCTGCATACATTTGGAATCGTGACACACACACTTCAGCACCAGTTCTAACAGCACATTATTAGCGTTGTTCAGGAGCAAGACTTCAAAATACGATGACAAGCACACCTGGAAATTGTGTTTACAGTGAGTCAGATGTAATTGTTTATCATGCGGTGATACGCACACCTCAATCATGTGTCACGCTAATTCCTTATTATATGCTCATAGCACTGTGACAATTACTGTACTGTGAAAGTAGTAGAAATACTTTTTAATAATTCACAATTCTGTATTTAAGGAGTGTGTGAAGCTGGCTCTGTATATACTATACCAAAATTAGTCCAGTGGAACCACAAAGGTAGGCAGAGGTAAAAGTAGATAGCACCTTACTCTCCATTTGTGGTAGTGTGGGCGAGCAGTAAGGCTTAATCAGAGGGTAGTGGTAAGCATTTGTTGTACACACACAATCAGCAAATGATGTCACACACTCAAAGACTGAACTGATATTATATAGTTGTATTTATTTTCTACAACCAAGCAAGCCTGGCACAGGTCAGTGTAAATGTTACTTTTCAATGCAGGTTGAACAATACAAGCAAGCTGAATGAAAATGTCTTTGTTACTAACCCTGGGCACTGAACTCCGCTCCGCTGGCGGAGTTTGCGGAATTTTGCATACTCCGCGTTCTGCAGAAACGCAAACTTTCTGCAAAACTCAGCCAGGATCCTCCCGCCTCCCACCACCGCAATAAATACATATTTTCAAAATTCAATCTTCAAATAATGTAAAATAAAACCGCACTTACCTTATCACGGCATCCCGGGCTGCCCTCCTCCTTGCTGTAATCGCCTACGTTGGTCATACGTAATGGTAGGACAGTGCATGCGCGCGCATGTGCAGTCCTACCATGGATTAGAGGAGGAGGGCAGCGCGGGACGCCTAGATAACGTAAGTGCGGTTTTATTTGACATTATTTGAAGATTGAATTTAGAAAATATTTATTGCTGGGGGTGGGAGGCACGTAGCGGAGCTCCACTGAGTTTTTGGCCAACTCTGTGGTGTCTGAAAATAAAAAGGAAAGCGTCCTCTGGGGTTTCTTTATAAACACTATTATACACAACCAACCGAGCTATATGCACACTACAACCATTTGAAAAAGTCACCCCAAACCTGGTGGTTACAATATACTGGCACAAAAAATCCACTAAAGGTCAATCAATGTTTGCGGTCTCCTGACACAATTTATTATCATTTTTTTTTAAACAGAGAAAAATACACTAAAAACTTTTGTATTCAGAGATAATCACAGGCATCATATTTCATAATGAACACAATAAATCACATAGGCAACAATTTTAAAACAAATTATAAATGAAAACAAGAGGGATAAAACCTTATAGTTATATTTGTCATTAGTGGCCACAACCAAGAAAGACAATCATATAAACATGCCCTGATCTCTTGTGGACCATCAACATCTAGGGCGATGTCCGTGCAGCTGGGTTTATGGCAACAAAAGGCGTCGGAGTGTTTCGAAAACTTTATCTTATTCCACCTTCTTTATCAAGACTCAAATTTATTAAACCTCCCGTTCTTTGTGAATTTTTCCGTGGAGACATAATGTCTCAATCTCTAGCATGGAATATCATGATAGAAGGACATTGTTGTCAGTAAAAACAGTCCAATAGAAACCCTCTAACTGAAACCGGGACGGATTGAGAGACCGCTGGATTAAAACAAACTAAAAGAGCTGAAATTGAATATGCTCTGAGGAGAAGCGGAAATAAGGAATAGGACTCCTATTAAGAAAAATTATTTCCGACAACAGATATACAGCAAAGGCTGGGAGACAAACTTGTTTTTAAATAAGAAATCTGAATCCATAGAATTGGGCAACGGAACCCTAAAGACTGGAAAGGGGGTCATGTCATAACGATATTTTTCGTCCCCAAAAAGTATTGCGCAACAAAATCTATTGAACGGTTTTTACTGACAACTATATCATGACATTCCATGCTAGAGATTGAGACATCGTGCCTATGATTATCTCTGAATACAAATGTTTTATCAGCTAGATTCATGAAGCAAAATTGCGATCGCAATAGCTGTGAATTAGCTATTGCGATCGCAATTCCAAATAAAGGGATTCATGATAGTAAAAAATCCAAAATAGCGAATTCGCAACATAAATTTAGCGAGTCCGCAAATAAATTCGCAGAATCCAGGAACAAGCCCATTTGCGAATCTGAAATACCGAAAAACCATGGATTCTGCGAATTAATTTGCGAATTCGCAAAATATTTGCAATCGGCATTCATGGAAAATCGCATTTTGCGACGCGCAATTTAAGGAGAACCCAAACCAGGTGGTAACCAGTAAGAAAAAAAAGATTTAAAAAAACGTTAGCAAATTACAAACAGGTGCAGGCCTGACCAAACACACTTAAGGACATGCAGCTGGAGCCTGAGGACTCTCACAATGCAGGACTCTACATGGTGGTCAGGCGGCGAAGGCTACAGCGAGCAGCACGGAACAGACGTAGGATCCAGGAGCGGATATTCCGTGAGCGGGTCACCCTTCTGGGCCAAACCAGGGAGCAAATTTACGCGAAGTACCGCTTAAATGGGGCAATGATCATCAAGCTGATCCAGGACCTAGACCCCCTGATGCAGCATCCAACAAGGAGTACCAATGCCGTTCCCACCCATGTGCAGGTATTGTGCAGTCTGCACCTACTGGCCTCCGGAAGCTTCCAGGGGATAGTCGCTGTCGCATGGGGGATATCCCAGCCCACCATGTCCCGCTGCCTAAGGAGTTTCCTGGAGGCCATGCTGACCCGGCTACATCTCATTCCCCACCAGCCAACAGGATTTGAATGACACCAAGCTGCAATTTTACAATGTAGCCCAATTCCCTCATATAATAGGATGCATTGACTGTACCCACATCCACATCTGCCCACCAGCACAAACGGAATACATTTATCGCAACCGCAAGTCATAACACTCCCTCAATATCCAGATGGTGGGCAATGCAAAGACAATAATCACGGACATAGTGGCACAGTACCCGGGGAGCACACATGACTCCTTCATAATCCGGCACAGTGGCATTCACACACGACTGGCCAGGGGAGACTTTGGTGAAGGACACCTACTGGGTAAGTATACATGCCCCACAATATTACACTGTGATAATGTAGCTGCGCCGCACAGGCACTCACCCTCTGCTCCTATCATTCTGGTGACAGCGGATACGCTCTCCGTGAGTACCTCCTCACACCATACCTCAACCCTGCAACACCACAGCAACGGCGTTACAATGCAGCACACATATGCACAAGAAATTGCATTGAGAGGACATTTGGCCTTTTGAAAAGCAGATTCCGCATACTGCACAAGACTGGTGGGCCATCAAATACGAGCCAGAGGTCTGCTGCCGCATCATGGCCGTGTGTGCAATCCTCCACAACATTGCAACCAAGCGCAGGATACCTGTTGACATCTCTGGCAGTGAGTCTGAAGGGGACAACCGACCACCTGCACATGTGCGTCACGCACGCGGCGAGAATCCTGCAGAAGGACACATGCGGCGCAACCAAATCTGTATGAACTATTTCTAGTGCACCCACTCCCCACACCCATTACCTAACTCATGCATGACAATATTAATAATGATATGAGTCAGATTAAGTTAGTCAGAATTTTTGTAATTGTTACAGCACAATAAACTTGGCATTCTGCTAACTGGTAAATGAATGACATATTGCGTCATATGTCTGTCCTTCAGGAGGGCATGCTTGTAGCAGCAGCATGGCCCCTCATGTCAATGATAATGTTCAATGCCGCCTCCGGGCAGATGCTCCCAGCCTCCTTTCCCCATCCTCCTCCTGATTAGGCCGTGAGGCAGCAGAGGGCCTGCTGCTGCGGCGGGGTGCTACCACCGGTGGAATGGACTGGCTGCTATGGCTGGATGTAGCCTCACTTGTGTCGTCAGCCCCCCCCGGCCATGGTCTGCAGCCTGCATGCCCTGGACTGCAGTAGACACATGCTCCAGAGCTCTTGCGACGTCCTGGCAGCACTGGACCATTTGGACCTGCATGGCCAAGGAGCGTCGCGAGAGCAGGGAGGTAGCGTTCCCTATTATGTAGTTCGACAGCGTGTACGCTGACAGGCAGGTCAGCAGTTGGCAGTGTCTGCGGCGATTGAGATCCCGCTGCCTGTTGATGGCCTGTGTGTTGGCCTCCATAGCAGCTGTCATCCTCTCCATGCGCTCTGACATTACTGCAACATTTTGGGCGGTCTTGTCCAGTTGCAGGTGTATAACCCCGAGATGACAGGCCTGCGTCTGATGCACATGTAGCATCCGGCGCTCGATGGAGAGCCCACCTGCTTGCACATTTTGTCCCCTACCAGCACGGGAATTGGTCGTGCGCTGACCCCTCACCAGTCGGCTGGACTGGCTCTTCACAGCCGCAGGGCGGCGGGTTGGTTGGCGAACTGGAGCTGGTGTTGCATGCCCCACTGGGGATTGTGTGACGGGCAGTGCTACTGCAGCGTGTGCTGGCACATGGGTGGCACTGGCCACAGGGGCAGGGGGTGTGATGACCGCTGGTGCGGCAGCTTGCACAGATGGTCCGGGCTGAGGGGATAGATTTGTGTCTCTCTGTGTCCTCCAAGATGTCCATGACCAGGCCATCGCTGTCTGTGCTGGGGACTTCTACGCCACCTGTGATGTAAAGTGGACGTTGATTAGTGACATGTTTCTTACACATTTATGCTTCCTACATGCATGCAGACTACCATTCCCTGAGTCGCTGCAGGATTGACTCTCAATAAACATGTCTGGCTTAATGGGGCAAGATGGTAATTGTGGTCAGACTACATGTCCCACAATGCAATGGCGCTTTAGTGGTGTGCTTTGGCTGCATGACTGGGGTTTGATATGGGAGGCTCTGGAGTCATGGACATTGTTAGGGGACAGGGGGTCGCAGTCGCATGGCACTTACCTGGTGTGTCTTGGGTGGGTCGGGAGGAGTCAAGCTGTGTCACACCCACGCATGATTTATGGTGTCCTCCACTCGGTCCTCCAGTGGTGTATTCGGTGGGACAGTGGGCTCCCCTCCACCTGTCGCCACACGCTCCCCCAGCCTCTCCGCTATCTTCTCCTTTGACCTCCCTCTGAGGTCATACCAGCGTTTTTTAAGTTCGTCCACGGAGCGCTGGGTCACCCCCACAGAGTTAACTTTAGCGCGGATGCGCAACCATAGCCACCTTTTATCAGCCTCGGGCACCCTTCTCGAATCTTTCCCGAAGAGCCGATTGTAGTCCTTGCAGACTCCTTCTATTAAAAATTCGAGCTCTTGCTCAGAAAATTTAATTTTTCTTTTCCTTCCACTGGCAGATCCAGCTGCAGCTTCCTCAGACATGCTTGCCACTGGGGTGTCTCCTGTAAAACTCCTGGAGGCACACATCAGGGGACCTCTGATGGTGATGCTTCCTGTTCAGGCTCTCACTGCTGAATGAGGGTGGAACCTGCCTTCTTCCTGGTTGTGATGTCATCACTGTGCTCAGGATGAGACTTCCCGTTTTGCGATCTCGCAGTTAGCGAGATCGCAATTTGCGATATCGCTAATAGCGAAATCGCAATTTCAATACGGGTATCGGCCGAATAAGCGATTATTTACCGATTTTCGGGGAGTCGCAATCGCCGATTGCGATTAGTTTTTTTTTTTACCGCAAATATTCATGAATGCCAATCTGCGATTTCTTAATTGCAATTCGCTTTTTCTCGCAATTTAGGAATCGCAGATTGGGACATTGATGAATCTAGCTGTTTGTGTATTTTTCTCTGGGTTTTTTATTATAATAAATTGTGTCAGGAGACCACAAACATTGATTGACCTTAAGTGGATTTTTTGTGCCAGTATATTGTAACCACCAGGTTGGCGGTGACTTTTTCGAATGGTTGTGGTGTGCATGTAGCTCGGTTGGTTGTGTATAATAGTGTTTATAAAGTACCCCCGAGGACACTTTCCTTTTTATTTTCAGGCTAATCCTAGTCATTTGGGTGACCAAGGGTTCCTCTCTTTTATTGAAACTCAGTGGTGCTCCGCATAGAGCATTTCCACCCGCTACGCCCAGGCTACTCAGTGTGATATGCCTAGATATCACACTGGGACATTTCCTAGAGAAGAGGTAAGTAAAACAGTTTTTTATTTGTGTTTTTTCAAGTTCTCATACAAAACCGACTCCACACTTTTTTTTGGACAAACAGTCAATGTATTCCTAAGGAGAAAAATTAAGTTAACGGTTTGCAGGTAAGTACTTGTTTGTGGGAGTTGGTATTTTGGAGTTAGAACCAGGGTTTCCGCAGGGTTAAGGATGCACTCTTAAAGCACCCTCAGTGGCACCAGCACTTCCGGGTGCAGCGTGGTGGGGCCCAATGTTATCCAATGGGGGAAAGAGGGCCTCCAGTTGGTGGCTGCTCACAAGCATGCCACAGGGTTGTGGGTGCAAAGCTCCTGGTGTTAGGCTCAGGGAAAAGCGGGATCCGAGTTAGCACCCAAAGTACAACTGCAGCGGCGCAAGGGTTGCTGGGTGCAGGGTGCTGTTTTAGTGTTCAGCGACAAAGACTGCAGCCTCAGGGAGGAAGATCTTCTGGAGGTGACCACCGGTTGGAGAGGTAAGTTGGGATGCTTTGACACTGTCGGTTGGGCCACCCAAGGCTGTGGGACATCGGGTGCAGGGGTGTCTTTCGGTGTCAGGTTTTCCTTACCAGCTTCGGTCGCGGTTGGGGGTATCCTCCAGAAAGAGACTGCAGGCTTCGCTTGGAGATTCGAGGCAGGTCAGAGAACACCATATCTCAGGTCCGGATTGGCCAGGAGACCTCCTCGTGGTGTTGGGCCACTCGAACTTGGGCCGTAGGTGTCAGGTGCAGACTTGTGTATTTGGCCAGAGTCTGTGGGTGAGCAGATCCGGTACTCACAGGAGACAAAGTCTTTGGTTTGGAAGGCAGGGCATGTGCTTCTGGTTCTTGAGCCTGCTGGCTGCAGGACATACCGGGATTTCGCTTTTGCAGTTTCGAGGTGGGAACAGGCCGGTAGGGCTAGGGCCAAGTCAGTGAATGTCCTCCCCTTTTTAGCTTTAGCACAGCTTCTTTGGTCCTTCATCTTCTTCTCTTCTTGGTCGGTTCTTGACTGAGGAGGCAAGGTTTAGGGGTGCCCCTAAGTACTAAATCTAGGGGTGTCCCATATAAGTAAAAGGTTGGGACCAATGGGTCCTTGGTGTGGGTACACCCCCTATTATGCTACCCTCCTGTGGGGGGGGGGAACATATGCCTCACTCTTGTTGGCTGGGTCCCCCATTTGCAAAATGGCGGGGACTGAGAGTTGCGCTTCACCTCGCCTCCCCCACCTGAAGGGTAGGGTTGGCAAAGGTGGGCACACCTCCCTTCCTCACTTGGTTATCCCACCAATACTCCCACCCAAACTGAAGGTCAGAACTGGTGGGGGGCAGTTGCTTTAAGCAGCAAATGCCTGGGGAAGCTCACAAAGGCGGCAAGCCTTTGAAGCTTCACCTTCGTGGACCCTGCCCATCTTGGGGGAGGAGGTTTGGCACCTCGTCCCAGGATGTGCATTGTTTCATACCCCCAAAAGCACCAGTCTCTCGACCCAGGGGTCCAGAAACAAGTCTGGTGTTGACAGCTGGCGAGCAGCCACTCAGCTTGGACACTAGTGTTAGGTCATTTTTCAGGAGGCATCTCTAAGATGCCCTCTGAGTGCCTTTTTCATTAAATCCCACACTTGCATCAGCTTCACCACTGGTATAGTGCACCCAGCTAGAGGGGTGGCTGACCTATACCAGGGCACTAAGTTGTAGACATGGCACACATCTGGGGATACTCTTCCCACTTAGTGCAACAGATGCAAAAGAAACAATTGATGGACGGAATGCTGGACAATGCAAACATTCACCCCCAGTCACAAGGATCTGGATTTAATCCATCCTTCTTTTGCTCACCACACCACCACAGTCTTGACCCCGTTCCTTGTGGGAAGAGTCCAGAGTTAACTGCCAAGCCAGGTCCTCCATGTACCGGAAACAAGCATCCTGGGACCAGTTTCAGGGCATCACCCTTCATCAGCCAGGCTAGCTTGAATCTAGTGGTGTAGAGAGCACGGGACCCACGACTGGGTATATACTTCCCACACAAGTGAAGTACCATTTTTATCAGGAGTCTTTGGGGAACTGCGGGGTTGGTGAAATTCTTTGGATCCACACAGATTCCAGAACATTACATCACAGAAATGTGGGGAAAATGTTTTTTTTTACACAGTTTGAGGTTTGCAAGGGGTTCTGGGTAACAGAACCTGGGAAAAGCCTCAAAAGTCACCCCATTCTGGAGTCCCCTTGGTGTCTAGTTTTAAAAGTGTAGAGGTTTGCTAGATTTCCCTGGGTGCCGGCCGAGCTAGGGTAAAATATCCACAGCTAAGCACTTTGAACAAAAAAAGGTCAGTTTTCACTGTAAAAATGTGGTGTGTCCATGTTGTTTTTTTGCCCATTTCGTGTCACGGGCACTAGGCCTACCAACACAAGTGAGGTACCATTTTTATTGGGAGACTTTGGGAAATGCGGGTTGGGTGAAATTTTGTTGATCCATGCAGGTTCCGGAACTTTCCATCACAGAAATGTGAGGAAATGTGGTTTTATTTTACACAGTGAGGTTTGCAAGGAATTCTGGGTAACAGAACCTGGTAAAAGCCTTAAAAGTCACCCTATTCTGGAGTCCCCATGGTGTCTAGTTTTAATTTTTTTTAGAGGTTTGCTAGGTTCCCCTGGGTGCCGGCAGAGCTAGGGTAAAATATCCACAGCTAAGCACTTTGTACAAAAAAGGTCAGTTTTCACTGTAAAAATGTGGTTTCTATGTTGCGTTTTTACCCGTTTCGTGTCATGGGCACTAGGCCTACCCACACACGTGAGGTACCATTTTTATTGGGAGACTTTGGGAAATGCGGGGTCGGTGAAATTTTGTTGATCCATGCAGATTCCGGAAGTTTCCATCGCAGAAATGTGAGGAAAATGTATTTTTATTTTACACAGTTTGCAAGGAATTCTAGGTAAGAGAACCTTGTGAGAGCCACTCAAGTCACCCCATTCTTGATTCCCCTGGGTGTCTTGTTTTCAAAAATGTAAAGGTTTGCTAGTATTCCCTATGTGCCAGCTGAGCTCGGGTTCAAAACTCACAGCTAGGCACTTTGCAAAAAAAAGAGCCTGTTTTCACTGTAAAAAATGGTGTGTCCACGTTGCATTTTGGGCCGTTTCTTGTCGCGGAGACTAGGCCAACCCACACATGTGAAGTACCATTTTTATCGGGAGACTTTGGGAAATGTGGGGTGGGTAGAAGTTTGTGGATCCATGCAGGCTCCACAACTTTCCATAACAGAAAAGTGAGGGAAATGTTGAGATTTGCAAAGGATTCTGGGTAACGCAACCTAGGAGAGCCACACAAGTCACCCCATCCTGTCTTCCCAAGAGTGTCTAGTTTTCAAAAATGTATTGGTTGGCAGGGCAGCGCTATTCAAGATGATGGCGCTGCCCCGTTTCCTCTGTCCTGGAAAATACACCGGCGATGGTCCCAGCACAATTCTTCAGACAAGTCTCTAATCAACTATCGGCCTGTTATGGGGGAACAAACCAGCGAGAGTGGCGCATTTAAAATTGATCAGGGATTGGTACAGTGGAGGGATAGCCCTCCCGGACCTGGAGCTGTACTACTGGGCAGCACAACTTAAGATAATTAACCGATGGTTATATGGCCCGCAGGACGACCCGGCGTTGATGGCGGATAGAAAGCAACTAGGCACAGCCACCCTTCTGGCCCCACTCTATGATAAAGGGTTACTTAGGAAACTGGTAGGGCCCACTAGACACACTGACACTGTGGCATAAAGCTCAAACACGACTGAAATGGGAGGGTGTGATCACACGCATGACACTGTTATGGGACTCCAAGGCCTTGGGTAGTCTACGACACAGCAAGGGATTTGACCAATGGGACACCATAGGGATTTCAACGGTTGGGGACCTATGGGCGGGAGGAGGAGTGGTACCGTTTGAAACACTCAGGGAACAATACGACATGAGGGTAACTGAAACTTACCGCTACATACAGATCCGCCACGCGTTGATGACAGCATTAGAACCTGATACTACGGTACCGGAGTCGGCTCCCCTGGAAGACCGACTATTGACAGACTACATAGAGAATAAAGCTACTTCCCTCACTTACCGTAAAATAATAAACAACTTACCAGACCCATTACAGAAACTGAAAGACACATGGGAGGAAGAGATTGGGGAGTTAGATGTAGATAGTTGGAATGCCGCACTAGCATCCCCCAGGGAGGCCGGAATATCGACAAGATTTAGACTGGTGCAGTTTAAGATACTGCACAGAGTCTACTATACACGTACTATGCTTCACAAAATACATAGAGCTGAACATCCGTACTGCCTGCACCGATGCGGAGCACAGGGCACCCTGTTCCATACTCTTTGGGAGTGCCCACAAATCATGCTATACTGGCAGAGAATAGCACGCACTATGGCTCAAACTCTACACCTACCCATTACACCGGACCCCAGGCTTTGCCTACTCAACATATGGGGCCCAAATGATTTGACGACATGGGGGAGGCGATGGGTGGGAGTCGGTATGATGTTGGCGAAGCGCGACATAGCGCAAAAGTGGGGAGCAGCGGAAACACCTACCCTGACCCAATGGTGTAAGAACATGGACATAACTATGGTGACGGAGAGGGCGGTGTATGAACAAAGGTCTAACCCACGCAAGTGGAATAAATTATGGCTACCCTGGAACACCTATAGGGGGATATATGCGCGCCGCTACCAGAGGAAACAGACATAGATAGTTCGGGAGAGGATGAAGATGAGGAATAAGGTGGGGGGGAAGAAGATAGGGTACAAACAATGGGTAAGCCACAACACTCTTGTTCACCGGAAGGGGCTACAGTTCATAAGAATCATAGCACGTTCAGCCTATACTACTGCTTAGCTAATAAACAATGTAATGATGAGTGTAAGAACTGATGCCAAGTATCCATGCAACAGCGTTTTTAGTTCTTAGTTATACTGACAGAAAATGTAAGTTGCAGTAATGATTGATTATGGCTGAATGTTGAAGCCACACTATTACATGTCGAGACATATAAAAATGGATATTGCACTGCAACAATAAAAATATTTTTTTAAAAAAAATAAAAAAAAATAGAAAAATGTATTGGTTAGCTAGGTTTCCCTAGGTGCCGGCTGAGTTAGGGTTCAAAATCTACAGCTAGACACTTGGCCTACCCACAAAAGTGAGGTAGAATTTTTCTTGTGAGACTTAGGGGAACACAGAATAGTAGAATAAATGTTATTACCATTGACTTTCTTTCCATTTCTGCCTTCCAAATGTAAGACAATTTGTAAAAAAAAAAAGAAGTCATTTTGAAAAATGAGCTTTTATTCACATGCCTGTATGGGTACCCACAATTTTGGAGATGTGCAAAAAACCACTGCTTATTAAACTCTACATTTTGTTCCAGTTTCGGAAATATATTGGTTTCCTTAGTACCTATTTTTTACTCTGTATATTTTACCGAATGAATTGCGATAATCCTGGTAGACAATAAAAAACCATTGCAAGACACAGCTCAGTTATTGCCTCTGGGTTCTTCGGGTTCTTGGTGAACCTACAAGTCCTATATATCCCCACAACCTGAATGGTCCGTGGATGTAATAGTACATTGCTTTAAAAAAATCTGTCATACTTAGAAAAAGTGACAGGTGAAAACTGCACATGTGGTGGGTTTTTTCAACTCAATTTCAATATTTTCTATTTTCAACTGTTAGTTTCAATTAAAAAAAAAACCTTGAAGGATTTACACAAATGACTCCTTGCTGATTTCAGAATGTTGTTTAGTTTTCAGAAATGTATAGCTTTCTGGGGTCCATTATTTGTTTCACACCTATTTCTACCACTAACTGGAAGGAGGTTGAAAGCACAACATATAGGAAAAATAGGCTACGTCCCTGTAAAATACCAAAACTGTATAGAAAATGTTGGTTTTCTGACAAAAGTCTACCTGTCCCTGAAAGCTGAGAGGATGGTGATTTCAGCCCCACAAAGCCTTTATTGATGCCTGTTGGGTTTCTCATGATGTTTTCTTCTCCTCGTGACTCTAGGAACGCTCAGTGCGTGGAGTTCCAGTTCTAGGGTCAGAGAATGTCAGTTAGATTTTCCGTTGTGCAGCTGAGCCTTTGGTACAGATGTCCGTTGCTCTGTCTTGGTGACAATAAATAAATCTCTAGAAAACTTACCTGAGACTTGCTGTGGACTTCCTTTCACTGGCGACGATCTTCCTGTCACCAAGACGTCCACGCGTGCTCATCAAGTAAGAAGCTGTTTACTTGTTTCCTGTAGACGAAGATTAACTTGAGCAACGGACCGTCTCCATCGTCTACGGAAACCACACTAAAAAAACGGATCTTCCTCTGAGGTTGTGGTGAGAACTTATTACATTTTCACCATTTTCGTGCAAGTTTAAAAGTAATTACATCACGCTGCATTCGCCGCGTTCTGCCTGCCTCTTCTGTGATGTCTGAACTGCACGTTTGTCTGCACGTTTGCCTGGACATGACGTATTCTACTCTGCGTCTCTACGCTCATGCCTCCATTTTAGTTTCCATGACAACGTACAGTTGTGTATAAGCCGTAACCCTGCGCACATCTCTTATCGCTGATGCGCACAGCTTTGGGTGATTAAAATTATTACCTTTGCATACAGTTTAAATGCTGATATGCACAGCCGTTCTCTACCTCACATCTCTGCGCACACTGCTTTCTTTTTGCTGATGCGCACAGCTTTGAGACTGCATTAATTATTCAACCATATTTTATACCATTGCACTCAGTTCATTTAAATGCTGATGCGCACAGCTGTGCACGAAAATATCACATTGCGCACAGTTTCATTCCAACGATGATGCACACAGCTTCCTGGTCTAAACAGTTTATTAAAACGCAGATGCGCACAGCTGTTCACGAAAAGTTCACATTGCGCACATTTTTATTCTAATATGCACAGCTGTTTAGTCTAATAACTGATATAGCGCTTAATTTTAGAAACGTCATATACATTCTATTATCCCTTGTACCAAAATATTCACATAAAATGTAATTTGACATTCAGTATCTTGTGCCTCTTTAATTTGGTTGACATACTTACCTTTTATGACTGATTATCAACTCAGCATGCAACAATCATTACAACCTCCTCCAGCATTTTCACCAAATCCTTCTCCTGAACTTGATTGGGAGAAGTGGAAGGAAAGTTTTTAAGCGTACCCAGATGCCCTTGATGGTGACTTCTTCACTCACAAGAATATTAAGGCATTGTTTAGGCACAGAAGGTCGTAGCATTTTAAAACATATTCCCAAGGTTTTGGTTTTAGTTGTTGAAGGTGAAGGTGATGGACTTGAAGATGAATATGCTACGGCCGTCAAATCTTTGGACACTAGATTCAAAGCATGCAAAATGTCACTCTGGAGAGACATACATTTTACAAGAGAGCACAACTTTCAGGAGAGACTGCATCTAGCTTTGTCTGCGCTTTACACATTTTAGCAGCTTTGTGCGATTATAAAGATTTTGAGGAAGAAATGATCAGAGATCAATTAGTAGAGAAAACTAACAATAAAGAAATTCAAGAAGCACTCTTTTCCAAACCTAATTTAACTTTACAAAAAGCTTTGGAGATAACCACAAGAATTGAAAAAAACACTTCTTATTTGGAACAAATGTCAATCTCCAATCCTAACTCTTGAACACAAAATGTCATGGCCGTAAAGAGTAAATATAAAGTTTCAAAAGAAAAACCTTGTCAAGAAGTATCCGGAGATCACTTAATAACTGGTATCAAAAACGTTAGTAAACGTTGGGAGTGTTATCGCAATTTTCAACTTGGAAATGCCAGATTTTGTCTTGCTCGTGACAAAATTGGTGAAAAATGTTTTTAAAAAAGGACATTTTGCCTATGTTTGTAGATCTAGAAACAAACTACCTGGAAATTCTGGTTCATCATCCAAGAAAATTCTCAAAGTTGATCAACTTTCAGAAAAATCTTCCACAAGTGATGAAGATCAAATCTGTTTAATAACAGAATCACAATCTACATATGTCATTTCCACCATTAATGTAGAAATGAAACAACCTGTTTGCACCTTAATCATAAATGTAACTAATGTAAAAGTGTTAGCAGATTCGGGATCCCCATTCACCCTAATTAGCGACAAAATTTGGGAAGAACTTTTTCAACCTCAAGGACTCACTCTAAAACATGGGTACTCACAAACTTTCTCTCGGGCGCCGAATTTACAGTGTGGTTTGTGGCTGAGGGCCGCACCGGTGGAGGCCGGGTCAATGGGGGGAGTAGGGAGGGGCTAGTGAAAAAAAAACTGTGACCATGAGGTTAAACACAGGCCCCTGCAGCGGACCCTGCAACAGACCCGGCATACACACATCAATCTCTCTCTCTCTCCCTCTCTCTATCTCTCCCTCCCTCTCTCTGTCTGCCTACCTCTCTGTCTCCCTCCCTCTATCTCTCTCTCTCATGCCCTCCTTCCCTCTCTCTGTCTCACTCTGTCTCCCTCTGTCTCACTCACTCTGTCTCCCTCTCTGTCTCCCTCTCTTTCTCTGTCTCCCTCCCTCGCTTTCCTTCCCTCTCTCACTCTGTCCGTCTCCCTCTGTCTGTCTCCCTCTGTCCCCCTCTGTCACCATCTGTCTCCCTCTCTCTTCCTCCTTCTGTCTCCCTCTCTCTCTCCCTCTGCCTGTCACTCTCTGTCTGTCACCCTCTGTCTCTCCCTGACTTGCTCCCTCTGCCTCCCTCCCTCCAACTCCTTCTCTCTCCTTCTGTCTCCCTCCCTGTTTCCCTCCCTCTATCTCCCTCCCTCTATCTCTTTCCCTCCCTACTTCTGTCTCCCTCCCTCTCCCTGACTCGCTCCCTCTGCCTCCCTCCCACTGTCTCCCTCCCACTGTCTCCCTCCCTCTCGCTCTGTCTCCCTCTCTCTCTGTCACCCTCTGTCTGTCTCCCTCTCCCTCACTCGGTCTCCCACTGACTTCCTCCGTCCCCCTCTCTCTGTCTCCCTCGCTCTCCATCCCCCTCCCTCTGTCTCCCTTTCCCTCCCTATGTCTCCCTGTCTGTCTCCCTCCCTCGGTCTCCCTCCCTCTGTCTCCCTCCCTCTGTCTTTCTCCCTCCCTGTTTCCCTCCCGATGTCTGTCTCCCTACTTCTGTCTGTCTCCCTCCCTCTGTCTGTCTCCCCGTGACTCGCTCCCTCTGCCTCCCTACTTCTGATTCCCTCTCTCTCTGTCTCCCTCGGTCTCCCTCCCTCTCGGTCTCCCTCTCTCTCCGTCTCCCTCTCCCTCACTCCTTCTACCCCTGACTCCCTTCGTCTCCCTCTCTCTCTGTCTGCATCTCTGTCTCCCTCCCCCTCCCTCCCTTTGTCTCCCTTTCTCTCCCTCTCCCTCCCCTCGTCTCCCTGTCTCTATCTGTCTGTTCCTGTCCCTGCCTCGATCTGTCTCTGTCTCTCTGCCTCTGTCTCCCTCTCCACCTCTTTCTGTCTGTGTCTCTGGCTGTCTCTGTCTCTATCTCTGCCTCTGTCTGTCTCTCTCTCTCTCTCTCTCTATCGCTGTCTGTCTCTACCACTATCTGTCTCTGCCTCTATCTGTCCCTGTCTCTGACCAGATCTAGCTCTGTCTTCCCCTGTCTCTGCCTCCATCTCACTCGGTCTGTATATGTCTTTATCTGTCTCTATCTCCATCTGTCTCACCTCACCGGGCTCTCACTCCCTGATGCCCTCCCACCTTATCCAGGCTCTCACTCCCTGCTGCCCTCCCACCACACCCGGGCTCTCACTCCCTGCTGCTGTCCCACCTCTCACCCCTGATGTCCTCCCACCTCACTGGGCTCTCAGTCCCTGCTGTCCTCTGTCACCACACTCGCTGTCCGTCCCCCCAACCCCCCTCCACCCCCACGTGTGTGTCAGCCCGGGTTGACACAGCCGCACCCCAATACTTCACAGATCTTTAAAAGACCATTTACATGTTAATAAGGCTTTGTTCTTAGCGCCCTTGCAGCTCCATTCTGACTGTGGCTGGAATCGCCCGGCCCCCACAGAGCAGTACAAGGATAGTACATGGGAATCTATGTATCCTGATATTTTTAATAACAAGTTAGGTTTATTCAAGGGTTTTAAGCACAAAATCAGATTAGCCAACAATGCAATACCTATTGTACACAAAGTTCGCAACGTTCCTCTAGCCTTACGTGATGCACTTAAGAAAGAATTACATAAGCTGTGTTCCAGTGATGTGATAGAACCCATTGAATCCTCCGACTGTGTTTCACCCATTGTTTTAGCACGTAAGGCCAATGGTGCGTTGCGCATGTGTGTTGATCTTCGAGATCTGAACCGTTTCATTTGGGTCGACCAACACCCGTTACCCAACATTACTGAGATGACATCTACATAGAAGGGCGGCAAGTGTTTCAGTCTGCTCAATATGACTTCAGCATATCATCAGATTGATTTACACCCTGATTCCAGACACTATAGGGCGTTTATTACTCCTGAAGGCCTATATTAGTACAAGTGCATGCCTTTCGGACTTGCTTCTGCGTCTGAAGTTTTTCAAAGGATTGTAGAAAGCATGTTCAAAGACATTCCAGGAGTAATGGCTTTTCAAGACGACGTTTTAGTGTATGGATCTTGCCAGGATCAACAAGATGAAGGATTGTGCAAAGTCTTTTCAAGTTTACAAGAAAAAGGTGTCACTTTAAGTCTCGAGAAATGCAAAATCAATGTAACCTCTGTAGACTACTTTAGGATATAAAATATCAGAAAAAGGTGTTGTAGTGACCAGGTTTTTGGCTCTATTTCTGAGTGATGGTGACTTTAAGCTTGCTACCATCCTGGATCCCTATTCTTAGCTTGTGTTGGTCCTTTTCAGGCCTTTTTCCAGACCTAGAAGCATAAACTAGAGGATAGCTGCTTTATATGATGATAGATCCCTTATTCTTGACTCTAATCCATCTATTGCCTATTGGCTTTGACATAACTATGTGTCCTTTCATCATCCTACCTATAGTAGAGGGTGGATCCTGTAGTCCTGACTTTATATTACATATTGGTATGATTTGTGTATGTATTCTGATAGTCAAGTCCTTTTCTGGCCTACAAGGCCCAGAACCAGAGAGACTCCATTTTGCTTTCTGTCCCTGCAGACTGAGATGCTTGCAGGGTAAAGGTGATGTTTTAGTTATGAGGTGTTGTTCGCTCTTTGCAAACTAGAGCGTACCGGCCAGAGCTGAATCTTATCAAGAAGTGTCCCTGGGCTCAAGTCTCTAGACGAAACAAGCAGCTGATCACTGTGAGGGCGTCTGGAGCAGGGAGCCTGGTGCATGGACCTGATGGGAGGAGGCTACTGGCTGGAACTTTCCACTAGAGGAGAGCATTCTATATTAACGAAGTGCAGAAGAGGAGGAGTGTCAGTCGGTTCTTGAAGAGAGAGAAGTCAGATGGTGTTTGGAACAGACAGCGGTCAGTTGGTCTTTGGAACAGTACAGTTCAGTTGATTTTTGCAATGGAGAGAGAAGGCAGATGATTGCTGGAGCTGGAGAGAGCAGTCAGATGAATCTTGGAATGAAGTTGGAACTGTCAGCTGGAGCAGTTGAGTCAGTGGAGTGAAGCCGTGGTGACGGAGGGAGAGAGAGAGCCCTGATTCCACCAGAGAGAGAGAGAGAGAGAGAAACATTCCTTTCTAATAGGGTGAGGTATTCTAAACTAGTTTGCTTTACACTTAAACATTAATCTTGTCTTTTATTTCCCAGGCTAGATTCCCTACTGTATTGCTAATCCTTTTTCTTTCAGCGGTGTGCAGTCTGTTATAATCCAGTTCCCTTTTTAGCTATCTACAGTTATGTGTTAGTAATAAAGCGTTCCATTATAATAAAGAGACCCCGCAGATCTGTGTATGTGTCTATTCCCCTTTTACTTTCAGGCTATGTCTAGATCGCTAATTATTGTGATGTTATAATTTGATATTGTGTAATAAAAGGGACCCCAGGTTCATAGTGGACCAATGTGTACGAGTTGTTTTATCCACAAAGACTAACCTTTTCTTCTAGCTGAATGCTACTTTGTGGACGGAGGCCTATCCCGTCCGGGTAAGTGGTGCGCGGACAAATAGGAAGTAGGGAGAGTTTGAGTTGTTTAACAATTCTTATACACCATTGTAACTTATTATTCATAATAAAGTTAACCTTTCTTCTAGTCAGATGCTGTTATGTGAACGGATGCGACTCCAGTCCAGGTAAATGGTAACTGAGCAAGGGAGTAGAGGAGCACTTGTATTTGATAATAACCTTTGCATATTGTGATTTGGCCATTCTTGTGTACCACATAAAATATAACAATTACATCCCCAGTAGATATTAGATGTATGAGAGAAACTTCCCAACAGAGAGAGAGAGAGTGCTGAAGGTATTCATAGGAAAGTGATCGTCGTTGTAAAGCGGTGTTAATGAGAGCATTGATTGTAGTCAATGTGTATACCCACAAGATTGTGGCTTGTGTATGTATGAAATAGTGAGAGCACTGGGAGGACACACTGTGTATACCCACAGGATTGTGGCTTGTGTATGTATGAAATAGTGAGAGCACTGGGAGGACACAGTGTGTATACCCACAGGATTGTGGCTTGAGAGAGCACTGATTGTGGTCAGTGTGTAATGGTAAGTTATTGGAACTGCCTCAGGGAAGTCTAGTCTGGGCCCCTGTTGCCGCGAGACTATAAGGTATGAGTGTGGTGTAGAGCATGGACGTCCTTAGTAATCAGTGAGTATTCCTAGTAATCCTATAGATTTAGCGGTGTTTTTGATGATATGAGCTTGTATATTGCTAATTCCCCATCCTCAGGTAGGTACCCAGGTGCCTGGATAAATGGGTCCTGAGGAGGGAGATGGTTACGTTTCGGCTGGATTGATGGTGTTTTGTGAGCTGATTCTATCTGGTCCGAAAATCCGGTCGTTACAGGTGTTGAACCTAAAGCTAGTCTGGTTAAAGCCATCGAAGATTTTTGTACACCTAACGACAAGGATCAGTTAAGGTCTTTCATGGGACTCATTGAATTCTATGTTAGGTTTGTAACCAATTGCTCTGCCAAAATATTTCATATGAGAAGTCTCCTTAAAAAGAATGCTATTTTTAGATGGAGTATAGAATGTGATGAAGAATTTAAATTAATCAAGAATGAAATTGCTCATACAATTCCCTTCAAATCCTTCGGCATTAATGATCACACCATTATCATAACTGATGCCAGTCAGAAGGGCCTGGGCGCCGTATTAATGCAACATAGGAATGGAAAGGATGAAGTTGTAGCCTTTGTCTCCAGAAGTTTAAAGGGTGCTGAAATTACTTATTCAGTAATTGAACGTGAAGCATCAGCTTACTGGTGGGGAATTGTTCACTTTAAGCAATATTTATGGGGTTCAAAATTTACTGTAAGAGTAAATCACAACCCCATTTGGCATCTAATCAGTTTGATTCTAATAATTGTGTTCCTGGTGCTAAATGCCAAGATTCCAATAGCTGTGTTCCTTCTTGCAGAACATCTAAATTGACTAAAAAGTTTCATGATTACGTAATGTATTAACATGCACTTTTTTATTTGCTTCTGTTATATTATTTATATTAATGTTTTGTTATGTATTTGTTTTATCATTGTTCATTTTCTTGTTTTCCTCATTTTCAAATATATATATAAAGGGGAAGATGTGTTGGGTTTCTCATGATGTTTTCTTCTCCTCGGACTCTAGGAACGCTCACTCCGTGGAGTTCCAGTTCTAGTGTCCGAGAATGTCAGTTAGATTTTCTGTTGTGCTGCTGAGCCTTCGGTCCAGCTGTCCGTTGCTCTGCCTTGGTGACAATAAATAAATCTCTAGAAAACTTACCTGAGACTTGATGTGGACTTCCTTTCAATGCCCTTTGCAGGGGAAAAACTGAAGCTTTCTTCTGCAGCAATTTTTCCCCATTTAAAAAAAAAAAAGCTGTATTTTGGCTAATTCCTGTGTCCCCTCCAGGGGAATCCACAAACCCTGGGTACATTTAGAATCCTGAGGGCGTTGGAAAAAAGGGGTGCAAATTTGACACGGATACCCTATGTGGACAAAAAGTTGCAGGGGCCTAAGCGCGAAGTACCCCAAATAGCCAAAACTAGGCTTAGCAAAAAGGAGGGGGGGGGGGGCTAGAAGCGAAGGGATTAAAAAAAATTGGGTATTTTGAAAAATGTTGTGTCTAATAGGCACTGCCCCTAAATCCCCTCCCCCATGCCTTGCTTGATTGTTGGGAAATCTGAAATTCGCTAACCCCCTCCCTCCCCACCCCTCCAATTTTACTGACCAAACTACACCCGCCCCTTTACTACCTCCACCTTTTTAAGGCTGCATAGTACCTCAACCACTTGACAGCCATATACACCTTTATACATTCCGCTTACTGCATTTTTTAACGTTTTTTTATACATTGTTTTATGTAATATTTTGCCTTGTTTTTTATTTTCAATTTTTGTCATTACTTATAGTTGTAGTGTCTATTGTTGTAAATAAGTTTCTCCAATCAGAAGTAAGAAATAAAGAGATTTATTCAAGAGCTCAGCAGAAAGGTACCCAGCGCCTGCTGACCAGTCAACCAACTGTCCAAGCAGAACCTGGAGACACAAAGCTAACATACTAATTCTAGAATGAAAGAAAGAGCATAGAGTAGAACTAGAATCATAGAGAAACCATGGAAAAACAAGGCAATAAGTTTTCAACACATCTTCCATCTTTATAAACAAAAAAACCCAACAAATCAATTGCAAAAAATAATCATTAAGATAAGCAGGTGGTTTACGATACCTTGAAACTTTAGGACTGGGAAGAGGGGAAGATAAAGGAGGAGAAGAAGAATGAATGATGGTGCTTCGAAAACTAGGAAAACCAGAATCCGAGACATCACCACCACCATCACAAATCCTGTCAGAAGGAGAAGAAAAGGGAACATTTTCTTGAGACACAAGCATATAACCACTACCCCTCTCTTCATGAGAAACACCAACAAAATGTTCATGAGAAACATCAGTAGAATTATCACACACGAATTAAGAAGACATTTGAACATTTTTCTGATAGAGAGCAACCCTCCCAAGTTCCATTTCTCACCATTTGTAAGGAGAACATAGTTAGGGAACACCTTCTTAACAATAAAGGGTCCCCTAAACGTTGTTAAACCCTTAGCAAATCTTCTGGGTTTAACCTTAACAAGGTCACCTTTTGAGATGCTTCTACCCTTACTCACAGAAGGAGAAGCTGTTTCTGTCAAAACACCATCACTTCTTGACAGAAGACCTTTAACTCAAGAAGGAACAAGCTTGGTTCCAGGAACCCTACCTCGCATGATTTCAAAGGGAGATTTATTGCTACTACCATGAATAGTAGTCCGATGAGCACATAACATTTCCTGAACAAGTTCAGACACATTGCAACCTTTGGATAAAGCCAATTGAATTGTTCCCTTCACCAACCTATTAGCCCTCTCACAGATGCCATTCCCCTGTGGATTATACAGTGAGGTTCTATGATGAGACACACCACAGTGAGACAAAAAGGAGCTCATACTCTGGGAAACTAATTGTGTCCCATTGTCCGTGACAATAACACTAGGAAAACCCTCACACTGAAAAAGAGATTTTAAAAAGTTTATAGTAGTCTCAGTAGTGATGTCCTTCACAAATTCAACATTGATCCATTTTGAGAAGACATCAACACACACAATAGCAAATTGTTGATGCACACTAAGCTCAGACATGGGTCCAATAAAATCCATGCATATAGTATGCCAAGGCACACCAGAACAGAAAATTTCACCCATGGAAGAACCAACCGCAACCTTGAACCTCTTCTCACCCTCCTTACAAGTACCACACTGTTCAACCCACAACGCAACCTGAGCATCCACCCCAGGCCACCAAAAATTAAATTTAAGTCTCTGTTGAGTCATGCACTGTCCAAGGTGCCCCTCATGAGCAATGTTAAAAAGTTTGTGTCCGAGTCCACAAGGCGGAATAAACTTGTCATTGCGCAGTAAAATATCCTCACCACAGGTAGATAACTCATCCAATATCTTGACAAAAGGACGAACAGGAACCTGCAAACAACTCTCTCTCCTTGAACCTTCCCTAATCATCTTAATGACTTCCTTCAACACATCATCACCTCTCATGGCATCAATCCATTCCTGATGCGAGAAAGAACCCTCACCAAAGCAAACCACATCCTGTACCCAAGCAACACTCTCATCCAACAAATCTTCATACATACCTCCGTCATCAGACTTGATAGGCAATCTTGAAAAACAATCAGCTTGGAGATTCCTCCACCCCTGAATGTGCTGAACCTCAAACTGAAAATCCTGTAGCTTAGCTGCCAATCTCGCCAATCTAAGCGATCCTCTAATAGCACCACCAGGAGCCAAAATCCTGACTAGAGGCTTATGGTCCGTTTTAATTACAAAATTGACTCCCCATAAATAAGTGCGAAAATAGTGCGCATCCCAAACAGCCGCCAAAGCCTCTTTTTCAATGACACTGTAATTCCTCTCAGCATCGGTCAAACTTTTGGACGCAAAGGCAATAGGACGCTCACTCTGACCATGTCTTTGAAGGAGAACAGCACCCAAACCAGACGCACTCGCGTCAACCATGAGAATCGGAAGAAGTCTGGTGTCAAAGGGTGCTAAAACACCGGCTTGACAAATTTCCTCCTTCACTAGATTGAAAGCTGACTCCTGTTCTGGCCCCCATACAAACTTGCACCCCTTCTTAAGCAAGGCCCTTAAACCTAAAGTTTTCTCTGAAAAAATTCTGACAAATTTGGAGTAATACTCTATAAGCCCCATAAAAGATCAAAGTTGATCCTTATCAACAGGGTGAGGAGCCAACTTTATAGCCAACAACAAATCCTTCTTTGGTTTAATACCAGAGACCGAAATCTCGTGTCCTAAATATTCAATCTATTGCACTAAGAAAGCACATTTCTCTTTGCGCAATGAGAGTCCTGCATCACTAATACTGTGCAACACTTGTCTGAGAATCTGATTGTGTTCGCACACTGAACCACCAAACACAAGGAGGTCATCCTGAAAATAGACCACTTTTTTCAACCCTTTAAATAACTCATCAACCATGCGTTGGAAAACGCTAGCTGCCGAAATCAGCCCAAATGGTAAACGTGTAAACTGAAAGTTACCCTCAGTAGTAATAAGTGATATGCTTGCAGCTTTAATGTAATCTCACCTGAAGGTATGCACTCTTGAGGTCGAGTTTTGAAAAATATTTCGCACCCTCAAGAGTGGACACTAACTCACCAATGTTGGGAAGGGGAAACGTGTCAGCAATCACACACTTATTGACAGACCTGAGGTCAACACAGAAACGCAACTTGCCATCAGATTTCTTCGAAATCACCACCGGAGAAACCCATGGAGACCCTTCCACAGGTTCAATAACCCCACTCTGCAACATTTCTTCCAACAAATCTTTCACATCACTCCTGATGGCAAGTGGAATCCTCCTCAACTTGTGTTGTATCGGTAAACATCCATCTTTCATTTTTATCATGTGAGAATACCCCTTTAGCTCACCCAACTCATTCCTAAAAACAGAATCAAACTCGCTCAAAATTAAATCAATAGAATTATCCTCCAACACCATGACTTGGTCAGGGGCCCTTGGATTTATGATGATGTACAAATCATATTGGTGAACCCATCCCAAAATGGGTGGACCATCAATAGAAACATACATTTTCCCCACTGTGGATCTGTTTTTAAACACAATATTGGACTCAAAATATCCCACAATGTCTATAGTCTCTCCCTGAAACCCCTTTGGAGAAATATCACTTTTGAGTAAAGACTTGTCCACCCACAACATTTTAAATGTCGACCGAGGAATGATTGTGTAACGGGATCCAGTATCCACCATAAGTGAAACCTCACGCCCGTCTATATCAAACATAGCAGTAGGTCTCTTCTGTCTACGATCCTCAACACTTCCAACCTCATTGTCATTTACTACCAACAATCTGTTTCTCCCAGATGAATTGTCACAAGAGTAATCTTCCACAACAGCAACCTTTTGCTTGTTCTTCGCTTTGCACATCTTCGAAAAATGTCCAATCCTTCCACATTTCAAGCATTCTTTATTTGCTGGGAAACCAAATCTCGCCTCGGAGGAGTGCGAGTTGCTACCACATCTGTTGCAAACTTTGCTGGAAGGAAAATTCTTCTTAACATTCAACCTGAATTTATTTTTGATGACTGCAACAGATTCATCTATTGAACATTCAGAATCAAATTCCCCACTTTTATCCGAAACTTCTGACACTTCTTGCTCAAAATGCTTCTTTTTAGAATTCTCAATAACCTTGATGCACTTCTCTGACTCTTCGATGACTTGTGCAAGTTCAATAGCAGCTTTAAGTGTAGGAGCCTTTCTTGAATCTTGCGATTACTACACTGTACTATTAGCTGATCACGTATAAGCTCCTCTGACATTGCCCCAAACTTACATTTTATGGACAATTCCCTCAAACGAGTAACGAAGTCATCAATTGTTTCCTCAGATCTTTGCTTTTGAGTGTAGAATTTATATCGGTGCATGACAAGATTCTCCTCTTTGGCAAACCTAAACTCCAACCTTGATATTGCCTCTTTAAACTCATCAGGCATCGCTTGATCATTAGCCTGTAGAGCAATGGGCAAAAACCTAAAAATTATTTGTCCTTCTTTGCCCAATGTACTTAACAAGATCGCCTTCTTCCTCTTCGAAGAAAACTCTTGTCCATCAAGTGCCTCTAAATAATTATCGAACATGATGAACCAGTCTTCCCATTGAACAGAGGGATTGCCAGGTTCACTCAAGAACGGTGGAGGAAGTGTCACATTAATGTTTTGAGCCATGTCTAAATAATAATTAAAAGAGTCAAAAGGCAAAGGAAAACTATAAATGTGAAGCAATAAATACCTTGAAGAATGAGAACAAGTCACAAGAAGCACATTAGCTTTCACTCCCCAAATTAAGTAAAAATCGGCAATAACGGAGTTACTCACTTCGCGGCATGAAAACAAGGCTTGAATGAGATTCCTTATGCGAAAGTGAGGCTTGAGATAACGCTGTAGGCACTACCAATGATTCCTTTTACTCAAAATGGCCGTCATATGAAAGCGAGGCTTTACCAGCATGTTGCACGCAAACGTGAAACGTCATACGTCCGCTCACACTTGTTCCAGGAACAAAGAAAATGGATCCCGATTGAACACAGGCTTGTTGCTAAGTAGCAAGAAGCACGTACTCACAGGTAAGCCGTTGGACGCTTTCCTTTTCTTAAGGTACGTGAAAATGCTTCGGAGTACGCCGAGTTTATTTCCGATGCCTCAACCTTCATCCACAAACTTTGAGAGGCATCACTGGGTTCGATGTAGCCGGGTCCAACTGCTGAAAACGCTGCTCTCCCAGCAGACCGGTCGTAGGCCCGTAGATAACAGCAGAACTCACCAATCAGCAGGCTAAAGTCACCAAAATGTTGTAAATAAGTTTCTTCAATCAGAAGTAAGAAATAAGGATATTTATTCAAGAGCACAGCAGAAAGGTACCCAGCGCCTGCTGACCAGTCAACCAACTGTCCAAGCAGAACCTGGAGACACAAAGCTAACATACAAATTCTAGAATGAAAGAAAGAGCATAGAGTAGAACAAGAATCATAGAGAAACCATGGAAAAACAAGGCAATAAGTTTACAACATCCATCTTAAAAAATATATAACTTATATAGGCTAAATATGTAGGCTAAATTGTGACTAGGGCACAGGCTCACTGAGTGAGAAAGGTCATGGCTTATAGTGGATCGCCTGTAAGGAAATTGGAGATTGTCTAATAAACAGTGGACTCGTTCCCTTCATAAAAAAATTAGTGCAGAGTGCGTTTTTGGGATCTGGGATGCCAACAGGATACAGTATGCTATCGCCACGCTTTGGGCAGCACGAAAACACTACGACCATACTCACACACTATCTGGCACGAGTGGATGGAGTGGGCGGGGCCTCTTGTCGCGCAGGCGCTGACTCAATGTTTGACGCCAGACGTAGGTGGGGCCGAGAGGCAGCGTTGTTTGAGGGTGCGCAGCTTTCCACAGTGGTCGCTTCGCCATGACGTGTCGCGGGCGGTGGCGGCGGCTGGGGCGGGCGCGCGGTGATTAGATGTGGCGGGGCCGGGAGCGGAGGCCCGGGGAGGAGCGGGCAGTATAAATGGCGCCGAAGCAGGAGCCCAGGCCCAAATTTACCGAAGGTTAGTGAGGGGCGGGGCGCTGAAATGGACCGAAGATAGGAGGGAATGTGGTTATGGGGATAAGCCCTATTGCAGAAGGGGGCGGGGGCAGTTGGTGGGGGAGGGGCGCCAAATCCTGGGGATTGCGGAATTCTTGGTACTGGTCGAGCATACCTGCTGCAGAGAGCACGGGGCCACTGGAGGGGTGTAGATTGATCCATTTACTAAGTTAGGTGAGTGCATGTTTAGAACGAACTAGGTGAGTGTACGTTTTGTAGGAACTGTTAAGCGTTGAGTACTTTTGCGC
Source organism: Lissotriton helveticus (assembly GCF_964261635.1). Taxonomy (NCBI): domain Eukaryota; kingdom Metazoa; phylum Chordata; class Amphibia; order Caudata; family Salamandridae; genus Lissotriton; species Lissotriton helveticus. Next base: position 1,932,701,289 of record NC_136061.1, read on the forward strand.
CTCTTTCGGTATTTCCCAATAAGTATGTGGTGTTTCATAACCCCTCCTCAGTTTTCTGTCCCTCCTCCCCACTGTCCCATCCTCCTCTCCTTCTCTCTCTCCTCTATATTGGCTGTTTAAGCTCCTCCCACATCCTCCTGTGGAATGCGTCTTTTCTTCTTATTTTCCTTTTGGTATTTGTCATTCAGTTTCCCAGCCGCCTCTTACTAAAACGGTTTGGGTTTTCGGCGATTAAAGTAGATTTCGGCTTCGTTCAAGGTATTCATCCATTTATTCTGCGTCCGAGTTGTTTCCTCCTTCCTAAATCTCCGCTTCTGTTGCACTTTCCGCCCGTTCTTCTCTTTGTTGCACCTAATTACCGTAGCTATTCATAAATCTAAGATAACGCGGACTGTACTTGGTCTTGACTGACCCTTTTGATCAAACTAAGTTCATTTTCTGTTCCTACATTCATTTTAAGCGATTGTGAAAATGCCGATGTCCTTATTACAACTTAACATTCTCCCCTTTTAACGATTTATTGAAGAAGAAAAAAACAGTGAATACCGTCCGGTTACCCCAGCATTAGCATAGTTACCGCTATGTAGAGGGTTGGATTGGTAGGCGGGCGATGGACCGGTATCGGAGTTGAAGCTGTGGGCCTCTGGCTGTGTTTGTGCTGTTAAAATGCACCCAGCGCGGACCTGAGCGCCCTTTCCAGAGGCCGACGGGACTCTATTACCTCGCTTTTACCAGCAGGGCGTCAGTAGGTGTCAATCAGCCTCTCGCTGGGCCGTCCTGCAAATGTATTCAGATTGAGCTGGGTCCCTAGGCGCGTATACTCGGGTGTGATTCACCAGTGTGAACTCATCCGTGTACAAAGAGCCCAGGTAATATCTGCATTTTAATTCTCCGTGGAGTTAACGAAACATGCCTCTTTTAGAGACCCCCCCCCTTCGTAATATTTAAAACAAAAACATTGTTTTGCAAATCGCAAATGTGAGCCGCTTTTTTAAAAAAATATTTATATTGCCCATGCCTATTTTTGATTCCAACCCTGTCCTGTAGGGTCTAGGCTGTCCATCCTAGTGTTGTACAAGGACTTTAATTTATCCCTGTGTTAGTTCACTTACGGTCTAAATTTTCAGCAACATCATAACTGTTGTACTTTATTCACTCCAATGACCCACGTTTTATAGTGCCCATGCCTATTTTGGTTCCAACCCTGCCATGTAGGGTCTAGGCTGTCCATCCTAGTGTTGTACAAGGACTTTAATTTATCCCTGTGTTAGTTTACTTACGGTCTAAATTTTCAGCAACATCATAACTGTTGTACTTTATTCACTCTAATGACCCACGATTTATATTTCTTCGTTGAAGGTGATTTTTTTGTGAAGTAACCAAGAAAGGTGAACTGTTTTTGTTATTTCGAAAACCATGGCAGGACTTAAAACGTTCCAGCTGCCTGGTTTGCTAAATACATCTCCACGGCATTCAGAAAGCTTCCCTGGGATTGTGTTCTGCTCATTCGTGGCCATTGGCGTTGTGGTTTGTAACTCACATTTTTTGGCTTTCTATTTGATGGCTTTATTTATTTTAGGCTGTCCAAAGTGAGTTTGTCTCCCCCAAGGAGCACAGCCTTTTCACACTACCGCCTTGTGAATATATGATGTTACCACGAATACAAGTTCCACGCATGGCAATACCACGCGAATTTTAGTTCGCAAGTGGCTTTACCACGCTGGAATTTGCAACGAAGGATTATACCACGCATTTTAACCTTCGTTTAAACACAAATAATAAAGAATATTTTCTTACCTGACACCTTCCCGTCTTTCACGAGCAGCCCGTACTTCCATCCACCATCGAAACAAGCGTCAAAAACACGTCTGCCAAAATTAAAAAAGGACTACTATTTTGACGTAACGGCACGTCTTTGGGGGAGGCACTTTCCTTTTACCTCGGTGGTACTGAAGTGCGTTTTTTTTAAATTTAATTAACCCGCTCCTTTGTTTATTTTTGGGGGGGAGACCCCCCCAGGCCCCCCCAGCCCCTCCCCCAGCCGACCCCCGCCAACCCCCCAATCCCACGCTGAACGACTGGAAGGAATTCCACGCCTCCCCCTAGCCAGAACGTATATGCGTGGTAAAGACTGTCGTTGAAGGCATACGCGTGGAAAAGACGTTTGCGAGGTAAGTGCCTCGTAGTAAACGTCACGCGTAGAAAAACCATTGTTCCACACGTGCTCTTTTCTGTAAACAGGCCTTCAAATCTTGTTCTTATCTTGCATCGTTTTCTGTTCTTTAAAAGACCAAGGTAAAACTTCACGCTCTCTTTGAGTGAGATTGTTGGTTACTTTTTCTCTCTCTGACTTCAGAGTGAGATGATTTATGTGACAATCTTGCTGGATACTGGGGGTGGTAATTCTTTTTCTAGCACACATTTAAATTAACTGTGTAAGTATTTGTAAACGTTATCTTTTTCTTAGTAAAACTAGATGTCTGTGCAAATGTAATGGTCATTTCAATTTTAAATGTGTTGTCTGTAATAGTCACGGGCTAACCACACCATGCATACTCTACGCCACTCTGCACAACTGTATGCTATTGCACTCTACTATGCAGCACTCTAATCTACAACACTGTATTCTGTCCCGCTGCACCCTAAGCCACTGCACTATACGCCTCTATACTTTGCAACACTATGCCTATGAATTTTACACCAGTCCACGCAACTAAATGCCACTCCACTTCATTCTTTGCCATACCACTCTGACACTCCATGCCACTCTCCTCTGCACCACTAACGTCTATTCATACTGAATAGCAGACACATTGGTATACAACATGGCTAAAACACATTGGCAAAGCCAGTAGCTCTTACATTGGCGGGACCATTGGCTTTGCCAGTGCTTGTCAAATTAGTTTTATCCAAAGTACAAGCATCTGTGCTACTGTACAGCATGGCACCAAAACATTGATAATAGCTGTCATAGGTGAGCCCTGTTGACTTTGCCAGTGCCTGTCTTCCCATGTTAACACTACCTCTGCAAAGGTTTTACCTCAGTACCACGTTAACCACACAAATACAGTAATGAGCCACTGAAAAATGACCAGTCTGCCTTTGTCGTCTTTCTGCGTGGCAGCACGTTTTATTTTTCTTAGAAACTATTCATCCTTTGATCTAGAAAAAAAAATTCTTTGTTAAAATCTGCAAATGATGCCACTGATGAGGTCTGCAAATCCATAATTATGCGTAAAACTCTGCAGAATTGCTTAGTTCCAGTGTCCATAGCAATACTATAGATTTTCAGACTGCCGGCTATGTGGCTCTGTAAAGAGTTGGCCTTTTGAGTAGCCGTGTCAATTTATATTCCCTTTTCTTTTTGACTACCTTAATCCTATTTTACTTTAACCAAATATTAGGCACTTTTGCTCCTGTCTTAAACTAAAATAACTTACAACCACACCAAGGTCATCAGTGAAAATAGAAACCATCGAGATGAAGTGAAGTTAATCTTTTTATCAAAGATACTCTAGCAATATTAAACTGTTGAAAGCCAACAAAGTGATTCCATTGTTTTAGTTTGCATACTAAACTGTTGCAGTTAGCCAACATCCACAGGGCGAACAGTGTTTAATCTAGGTTATCAGCAGGACTAGTAAAAATTTATTTTTTTGCTTGTGGCTGTTCATAGATTAAAATTACCACTATTCAGGAGGCAATGCATGTACATCTTTTGTATCTTATCTCTGTGATCCAGCAGATCACAACTAAGGATCATCTATCTCCCTTTGGTTTGGTCCATCATTTTGTAGTTTGATTCAATAATGTTTCTAGAGCCAGACATCCCCAGTTTCTGTACTAGATCAAAACTGGAGACCTCTTAAATTAAAGCCATTAGCCCTTTATATTGGGTCTGGTTATTTAGCAATGAAAGAGTTGCAGCACTTCTTTTGACGAACAACATTTATCTATGTATGTAGTCTGTTTTGACTGGTGCCTTAAAACAAATCCTGTTTAGATAGAAACTATCCTGGTGTTAGTTATTCAGATATTATAGGGCCCAAAATGGCAGTAATTTGACTGTACAGTACAATGGACCCGCGAGATCTCTGACCAAAATTAGGGAGGGATCCTTTTCGTACTTGCACACTGAAGGATCCGACAGTACTTTTTCTTGCCTGGTAGCTTGCCTTCATCTGTGTCAGATTCGTTGTATTTCAGTCTGCCCTGCTAAAACATACAATACTTCTTTCTCAGTCTGCCTCGTGGTTTTGAACGGTGCTTTTATGCTGTCACTTTAAAATTTAACTCTTGCACTGATCTCGTAGACATGGATTGGTGCCCTTTGAGACTGCACTACTGGCTTCACCAAGTTCTGCAGTTCATTTAGCAAGGTTGTCCTAGACTTGCCTTGCAGGGTTATTGAGTGTAGGCAATTCTGATTTAATGTACTTGTTATAAGCAATGATAGGTTGAAACATGCTCTGCAAACAAAACCTTTTTAGGTTATTAATAAAGCATATATTAACATTAAATTAATTGATCCTGTATCCTTTAAAGGACGTTTTTTGAGTTTCAGCCGCAAGGACATCACTATTTAGAGTCATGTACATCACTCATTAATGCCTTTTAACAGACCTGGTTGCTGGTTGTCACAGTATGCTGTAGCTGTATGCTCACATGCCTCTAGAAAGTGACTACATATCTGGACCTAACTATATTCTACTCTAGACGATAGAACACTTTCTGCGTTAAGTCCTTCCAGTATCTGTATACCTCCTCTATCTAGAATGTTTTTAGGTTTTGCCTTGGCAATGCGTACGAAGTGCGCATGCGCTAGCAAAATCTTATGTTTTGCTCTGTGGGGTCGGGTATCCGCCCCCTCCTCGCCCCCTCCTCCCATTGGCTAGCTCCATAAATGGAGGCTAGCCATTGGGAGCCGGATCTGTCCGTCAAGGCCGGACCAGATTCGGGGGCGTTCCCGAGAATTTTTCCCTTTCTGCTCACGTCATGAAGACTTGTTCACTGTGGGCGTGTACTTTTTTTTTTCTATTCATGGCTGTTTTCCCTCATTTCTTCGATGGTCCTGGTCTTGCATGGTTGTATCCCGCTGTCCGTGTCTTTGTTCGCACCCCCCCCCCCCCCACCCCCCCTGACTCCCGCGTCGGGCCTCGCGCTTCCTTTTCCTGGCTGGCTGTGGACGAGGCATCGGGAACGTAAGGGCGCTTTTATTACTTTTATGCTGACCGTCGTCAGACCATGCTATCCAGGTCACTGAGTCTCTTTGGTAAATTTAAATGGCTTCTGGATGTTGGCTCATCCCACCCTCGTGGTCAAAGTTTGTTTCGAAGATGTCTACTGATTCCTAGGGTAAGCTATCCAAGCAGGGAAGAGCCCGGGGGCTGTTCGTGTTGCTGAAGAAGCCCCTCACAAGCCTCTGTACTCGCTCGTGCATTTAAGGGTCATGGGGCGCGGGCCCCGTATGAAGTTGCAGGCCAGGGTGTGTTTCCAGGTGCCTTGGTGGCGGTGTTTGGCTCTGGAAGGCTCCGTGCCCGCTCAGGGGGTCGGGGCACACCTGTCTGTTGCAGTCAGTCCAGGGCACCGCTGGCCCGGCGCGAAGACTTGTGCAGAGTCAAGGATGCGCTGCTCCGGCCTCAAGGCGCTCGTGGTGCCATGCACGTGGGACTCACGAACGGGGTGACCGCCTCTATGCCTCAGGGTGCACTGCTGGGGGTCATCCAAGGAAGGAGATATGATGGATGGTGTAATGACGTGAAAGACACTACAGATGGTCTATCGGAGACGGCCCGTTGCGGGACCCCGGGAGTGAAAAGCCAGTCTTCAAAGAGCCCAAAAGTCTCTGGAGCGCTGGGCCGGCGCGCGTTGTCCCGGGAGTCGCGAGGACCGGAGGTGAGGGACGGGGTCCGCGCAGGGGCTTCTGTCCCTCCGTGCGCAGCAATAATCACGGGCGCTACTCTCACAGCGCGCACAAGCAGCAACAGCAGCTCCCGGAGGTGGAGTTAGTGGGATAAAGTCACAGAGGATTACTCTTATTTCTGGAGACAGGGCTGAGCCCGCCCAATGGCTGGGCAGCCTGCGAGGGCAGCCGCCTTATAAGGGGGAGCGAGAGGGTGGGGTGCCTCTGGGAAGCGCGGCGGTACACGCGATCCTGGCACTTTATTGGGCTCGGGGCCCCTTGTACCCAGCAGGATACATGGCCTTAAACATCCTGGGCTCTAGCTAGCTCCGTGGGTAAATGCGCCTGCTGCAGAGACCTCAGGGTCATCGCTGGATTTGATCCCCAAAGTGATGATTTAGTAATTCCATTCCTCGGGAAATTGATAACATGTTCACAATTTATGTAGGTACAAATTGCGCCTGTCATCGATGCACAGAAAGACACGTTTGGAGGAATGTTGTTTGTGCATTTGGTATGAATTAAGGAACGGCAGAGCTGAAGAACTAAGAAAGTTATACAAATGCAGGACATTTTTGGTAAATATTATTTCTTATTCTCTAAAAATGACCGGGAGTAATACCCTCTTTATTCAGAGGACAGGTTCTGGTGCTTTAGATTAGCCAGATTCACAAAGCTATTTGCGCACACAAGTTAAAAAGTTAGGTGACCCGAAGGCTGTTTTGCAAGTATAGATAACCATTTCAGAGTGGGTTACTCCATGGAGAATATTTTCCCCGCAGTAACTATTCTCTGAAGATACTTGCATCCGAGAGTTGTCTCTCTTGCTTGCCCCAGCGCAGCGTGTGGGGGGGGGGCTCTGTGTGGGTGTGTGAGGGGGGGCTCTGTGTGGGTGTGTGTGGGGGGGGCTCTAGGTGTGTGTGGGGTGGGCTCTGTGTGTGTGTGGGGGCTCTCTGTGGGTGTGTGTGTGTGTGGCATTTGCGAGAGATTAAGCTATTGGCATTGTAAATGACAATGCCATTTATTTATCTGTTTTCCAAACCAACACATAAATAAAAATTTTGTCATTTACAATGCAAATAGCTCTAACTTTTGCAAAGGCGAAACCGTTGCATTGTAAATGCTTGTTTCATCATATAGTCCGTGGGATAGTAGTTGTCTTATTCAGTTATCCTGTATGGGTGTAAATACTCCTAGCTGACCTTGATCCAACCTTTTCCCATCCATTGATGCGTTATATGCTCCAGTATATGGCCCTTGTTGTGTTCTGTGCACCATCTGACTGGGCAGTTGTCTGGGGCCCCCTTAATATAGGTTTGGTTTAATTTGTTTACACCTGTGATCTAGGTTTAGTACTCAACAACTTGGACAGTAAAAATTCAAGCATCCTATTAATCCTTCTACTAGCATAGAGCAGGGGCCCATTGGGTTATTTGAGAGTGGACTTTGAAAGTGTTGTTAATATTTTCATTAAGTGCATTTGCCATTGCCTCTTATTCAAGTATGCAGTTGTATGTGCTGTAGAGCTGTTATGGTAACCCATTACTAGTCTAACTGTGGAGATATAGATGATCCTGAAAATGCTATTTATGTACCTTTTACAGTTCTTAACGTTAAATAATTTTACAATATCTACATCAAACGTTATACTGCAATTGGACGTGTAACTTAGTCAACTTAAATTTAACCAGTATCTCGTCCCTGAGCACTCCTGCAACATAATCTCCAGTGAACTCAGAAATTTCTAGTCTCTTGCGTTCCACTTTACTTAAGATGCTGCTGTTTGAAGACGCGCTGGTCATATATCCTTTCACCAAATGCAAACACTGATAAATAACTTTGTTTTACTTTGTCCTCTTCCAGCTTGCTCGTGTTCTGCTGTACTCTGAAGTAGCAGCCTACATCACTCATTCCTCCTCTTCAACCAAGGCATTGTTTGTGGTTGTCGCCTGGCAATCTGCATTGTAGAAATAACATTTTGGTGGACGGAAATCACACTATGCCATGTGTTAAGTCTGTGGAAATTCAGTTATACCATTTCATCATTATTCTGTCCTGCCCGCTTTCGTTTGAACAATAACAATATGAAGGTCTTCAATAGACATTCTGAAGAATGATACAACGCAATTGTCTTTGTAGTTAACACCCTCTGCCCTCTTCTTTGCACGTTTGCACTGATACCCTGAAGCTCATCCATAGTTCCCTTAACAGTTTGATTCTCATATACCCCTTTTTTTTTTTTTTTTACAGCACTTTTTTTTGCACATAACAGAATATATTTGGTGTCCCTAGGGGATTGTAAATGCTTTTTATTCAGGCACATAAATACATCCTTTCCTCTGCTGAGGTAACGGGTTTTTAGGAACCCGTTTGGTGCCAGGGGATAACACCCGAAGACCTCTGAGTTCTCCCTGTTCCGGACCACAGAAACACGGAGTCTTCTAGTAGAGTCAGAGATCAAGTTTTATTGACAGCTACCAAGTAACAGGTGTCCTAGAAGCACGACAAACACGGGTCATGTGTTCTCAGGAGACTGTTCGTTTTTACAGAACCAGCCTTCTCCTTATATACAAAAATAATAGCTGCAAGCAAGAATTCTTGAGTTTATGATATGGCTATACACATATTTCTACAATAATACAAAAGAGCGAAGTCATGTAGGCAAGCCCGTATTTTAGATGTCCAATTCGTGATAGATTACCTAGCCAGGCCCCGAACTCCCATCAGATATCGGTGAAGCCCCAATAAAAGAAGGCACCTCCTAGTCATAAAACTGGCCATAAACAGGGAGCGTGGACAGGTGTGTGTGTGTAGAAAACATGATCTGTACGCGGTGAATGGTTTGTGGTATGTTGTGCATTGATGCTATCGTGTTTGGCCACTGGGCGAGGAGCTGCCCAAACAGGTTTGGCTGGAGGCAAGGGAGTCAGTTGGGACAGGTCAGGGGGGAGTCAGGGAAGGTGGACGTGTCCTTTTAGATCAAGCTCGACCTTTAATTGACTTATCATGAGGGCAAGACACAAGATGGATACCGTTTACAAAATGGAGTCTGAGGGGTCGGGACGGAAACTACGATTCAGGGGTGTTAGCATGCCTCGATCATGATGCAAATGCATAGGAATGATGACCTAATCATTATCGGTTCGTCAACACCAAATTCGTCATGGTACGTTGATGTTTCGGGACACGGGTATTGGACCTCGATACCGGGACAACGGTAGGGTCCAGAATTTCAGAACCACACCACATTTCCCTCAGATCACTTGTTACACCTAATGTATTATCTTTGTAAATGTTAGTACGAAACCCTCGTTTGCACTTGTGCATTTCCATTATCGCCTCTTTAACCAAGGCCTCCACAGTCAGTGAAGTTGCCATATACACTTTTTGGCTCCTTGCCTTAAATCACTGGCCTACAAGACATTCTTCTAGGCAATTGTTGTATACATCGCTTCATAAGGACTTGCAACAGTAATGTTGCAAGTTTGCCTCATTCACCTCACAATCTTTTTTATGTTCTTGCTTTGCTGACAGGATGTAAAACAATCTTACTAGTTAAATGTGTTCACATAATTCCTCATGCACTCCCTTGCTGAAATTAAGAACCATTGATCACGACTCGGCACCTTTTTAAATTACTGAGTAGATCAGTCCTGAAAATGGTTGCCTTATCCAGGAGCTTCCCACTTATACCATCATTACTGTCCTTTGGATAGTCCACTAAATTAATGGACCATTCCCGGTACCTCTGTCCCTTCTCATCAAGGGATACTCGGCACCTTCTAGTTCTTCAGCAGATGAAATATAGATCAAGGTGGATGGACTGCTCCTTTTTTGCAGCTGGGTCATAATGATATATAATCAGCCGCTGAAAATGAGTAGGAACTACATTTCTTCATTCCCGTTTACATACTGTAAAGTCAGTTGTACAGTGTAACCACTCCGTGTGCTGTGGACCTGTATTGAGCTCGTTAGAGCTAGCTGGCCAGGAACTAAATGGATAATTGATAGGACACTGGATACCTCTTGGTCCATGCATGGCTCCATCCATCGGTCCTCTAAAAGAGAAGCTGCAACTAAAATAAAGTCAAAATTGTTATTGAACACAGGAAATCACAATTTTCTGCATTCACGATTTTCTGCATTCCAAATGTTCTTAAACATATTTTCCCTCTCTCTTTGAAACTGAAAACAGACTGTCTTAGAAAACCAAACATCCTATTTTGTAACATTGTCCTCACTCACTGAACATACATATAAATCTAAACTGCGGCACGTTTATATATTTTCTTCTAACTAACCAAGCCTAACTCTAAACCGAAGGAAACCTCAACTTAGAAGAAAAATCTATCAGGACCATGAGTTCTGTATGTTACCACTTCATCCCAGTTCATTTTTCTGTTCCTCTGTTGCCTAGTCAGTTCAGTCTCTGGCATTTGTCTGGGGATACTGTCCTGTGTTTTATAAAAGTAGTCATTCAATGGGATCTGGGACAGAAAAGGTGATTGTACCATTTTATACTAGTCATAGTCTGCCTTTAATAATTTCATATCTTCCTCAAACTTCACCAGTGGATCTCATCATTCTATTACTGTAACTAACTGCTTTGATCTGATCTGCATTCTGACTTGCCTTTGGAGATGCTGGTAGCCAAGTCTTCCAATGATGGTATTCAATTCTTCATCTAGAAGGATTTTTTTCCTTCACATGCAATTTCATGTGCCAATGGTCAGTGCCAATTTCAAATGAGTATTTTACTTTTGCGTTTGCAATTCACTTTGCTGTGCAGGTAAAAAGCTGGTCTCCGCTAGTTGGGAACGCTATAACACTGATTGTAAGCTGGGCAGAACAAGTCCACATCACATGGTCTTTCAGTACTAGGCATTGGCTCCCCATTCTGGACAGTGTTATTTTCCAGGGGCATGACCATGGTCCATTGAGCCGTCTACTTTAAAACATCTGATATTTGCTTCTAAAGTCAGCCCCTCGTGACTGCTTATCAGCCCAACTGATCCAACCCACAAAAGTGGTATTTAGCCCAGAGGCCAAATTGAAAAATATAAATTGAAGTTTAGAACACTTCTGCCAGTCTGTGTTTCTTATGACTGAATGTTCCATTGATCTGAAAATCAATAATATTGGTTTCTTTAGTTTCATTGACAAAGCTCCTTTAATATTCAATAGAAAACGTGTGCAAACACTGTCTTCACAAAGGCGCTCTTGCAAATTATGAAATTGTGATGTATAATTACAGTAGATATTAGTTCAGTCAAATGTTTATAAATGTAGCCTTCCCGCTCACGTCACATGGATGGATACATTACTCTTTGGTAGAATGCGTTATATGTTGTCCCCATGCTGTAATAAAACTGACTAGAATACATACTCTGTTATATTTGGCTATGAGCAATACCTCAATAAGTTGGAAATCTTATCCTCTGGCAAACCGAACTGATATTCCAGTTTGTCGCCTAAAATAATTTCTAAACTTATACATTTATGGGTGGGGTCTCCATTACAAAATGAGTGAGTCTATTGAGGATATCAGTTTGGTAGAATACTAAACATTGTTTATAAAATGGGGGGGGGGGAAATCAAATCTGCTGAGGAGTAGTGGACACCACTTCCTTAGTTTACCCTGATTATTATTACAGTGGGTCAGTATTGGGTGTAGACAAGCTTTTACATTTTGAGTCTTGTTTCCGTAATTTCCCGTTATCTGAATCATTGTCACTGTGGATAGAAATGACCAGCCTATGTGAAAAGTATGTGGGAATAGTGGACCTGCTGGACAAAATGCAAGACTAGAGTAAAGCAACTCTACCACAACACATCGTTCTCAGCCAGCCTAGGAGATATTCCGCATGACTGATCTGTTTTTTGCCCAAGCTGAATAGGAGTCCTAGGAAGGAATACAAGAAGCAGTTTCTAACCTAAACATTTCAGGATTGTTTAGTGAACTAAAGGCTCCCTTCCTTAACAAGTGCATTGCTTGTGTGTGTGTTTAGCTAGTAATTCAATTAATGGGCGTCCTTGTTTTGGAGAGGGATGGATGAGCTTGGCTAAGTGAAGCAGTTTACTTTTTGGCTTTTGAGTCTTGTATTAACTAGGTTACAAATATTGGTCTCTTACATGCATGTGTGCCCTTCCTTGTATTTGTATGGGACTTAGGATGCCAGTGAGCACCTTACACTAGTATGGGTTTCCTGATTGCATAGACTTGTTTTCTGTATGCGAACGTTCTTGCACAGTAGATATTTTTCGTTGACTCCGTAAATGAAGGTTCCTAGAGCTGATAGCCGAGATGTATTGTGCAAGCTTAATGTCTTATGGAAATAATAATGTAGCTTCATTTTGTTGGGGGTTGTGTTTTAGACTTAAAAGGCAAATGAGCTTCTCACCCTGCTTAAGAGTGGAGCTCTAGTGTTCTAAGAAGAGGATGGAGCATCCATGCTGTGATGTTTGTGCGATGCTTTCCCCTACTTGAGAAAGACTGCTCTTAGTAATTTCTTAGTGTATTCTGACCTCTGGCGCACAGGCTGTAAATCAAAATTATAGGTTATTGCATTAGTATGCACAAACAGCACCCGCCACCCAAAGCCTGTCCATGGGACCTGCAACTTCTCGCATCCATAGTAAACAGGGCACCGACTTGGGCATATTTAGTAGCAGTGGGAATTTGTTCTAAACACACACCTGTCTATTGTTAAAGACATACTGTTAACAGCGCTAATACATGAAGCCTTCTATGGGGCAGCGATTGCTTATCATTAGTTGTATCTTTCTGCCTATGTCTTTGGAACTAATTTTCTGCGTGTCTCTTGCTTTCTCTCCCAAATACCTCTTACCCCTCACGGCCGTTCATTCGTATTCTCTCCCCCCTCGCCCCCTCCCTCCATCCGCCAGCCCCCTTATGCCAGGCAACTGCAATTTGCTGTTGGGCAGTCCCATGTTACAAAAGAGCACTTTTGCACACTTTTTATAATTCGTAAATTGGTTCTTAAAGATGTCCATCTGCCATATTTGAATGGTTAATTACAAATGGCCCACCCAAGTATCATGATGAATGCACACGGTGTCTTGTTTATCCATGACTCCGATGAAATGATATGCATATTAAGGGCGTCGCCACACCCTCCTCCATGTGCATCTAGTTCATCACTTTTTTTTTCTTTTTTTGGGGGGGAGAACAGCATCTACAGCATTGGCAAAAGCCAAAGAGTGCTGTTAGCTTTGTCAATGCCTGTTTTGTTTTTCTCTCTAGCCATTGGAGCAAACTGGTTTGGTTTGGGTGAGCTTTCATGGATGCAAGGGGCATTTGCAGTGGGGATGTTTTAACTAATTAATGTTTTAGGAGTCTCTGTATTATAGTCTTGCATGACCAGTTCATAGCACAGACTGACACTTCGCTTATCTAGGGCCTAATTTAGATCTCTGTGAACGCATCAAAATAGTGACTGATATCCCATCTGCTGAAATATAAATCCCATAGGATATAATGGGATTTATATTTCCGCAGATGGGGTATCCGTCACCGTTGTGATGGGGTATCCCGTCCGCCGAGAAATAAATAAGGTCCTAAGTTTCTTCCCTTGCTTGAACGAGAAAGTGTTTGAAATTAGATCAACAGCCTGTAAACCCTGTTTAACTGTTGTAAGGTGTCATCATCTTTTCTGTTCACTTTGAAGAGTCCAATATGTTTCTGTTTTGAGAGGTAGATAAAATAGCTACCTTTCGTCATTGAGTTAGGTTTGGCAGTATGCACTGCATCCTGGGCAGATTTGTGGTGGATGCAAAATAGGCAAGGTCCTTGGTAATAAAACTTTGAATCTAGGTGGCTCTGGTTACCACATAAGTAGGTACGTTATTGATTAAAGAATTTCTTACCTGTTAAGATTGGCTACTGGGGATATTGAACTTTATGTATGTTTGTCTTCCTGAAGGCTAAGTGAGCACTATTTTGGTTTAGTTCACTTTGCTTTTGCCACATTAACACTTGCTATTTCTGGAGTTTCCTCGAATCTCTGATTGTGTCTTGGTAGTTGTGCACAATGCCTGTTAGGTGTACTCTATGCAAAGAATATGTCTGTGATATGTATCTTTGCTCTTGCAGCAAATGCCTGTTTGTCCTTTAATGCCCGACCAATATTTTTGCTTTTAGTCTGTTTTTTTAAACCAAGACCCCCTCTGTTTTTAATATTTTATAATTGCACAGTCCTTATATTTTTGTTCAACGTTGACTGTTCATTCCCCCAGTACTTGGGTTGTGCTCTCCAGCGTTTTTTACCGTTTGTGCCAACCATTGTTGGACTGTTTTCTTAGAGTACTTTGCAGCCTTTAATCTGTGAACGCTGTTCACTGAGAGGGCAGGTTTTGTGCCTATTGGAGTTTTTCGAAATTTTGATTATTTGCTGTTTAAGTGTGACTAAAACGGTTTATTGCATCGGGTGAGGGGCAGCAGTAAGTAACCTGTGTATCTGTATGCAATTATTCAGTGCAATTCTTTTGGTGCAGTGTTGAATGGATCCCAGTGCAGATTGCGCTTTAATTCATACTTCTCAACTCTTGTAGATGTGTTGTGAGAATCCGGAGTTTGCAGTCTCAGAATGTCCCTGACTGTTTTTGTTTTCTCGCAGGTAAATAAAAAAGCACACCGCCTGCTTTTGAAGGACAGTTGCATCAGTGCAAGGTTTTTTAGTAAGGAGACTCCAGATTTATCACTGCTTGAGTTGAGAAGTATGTTATTTTTCTTTTTCTAAATTTATAGGGGCTCTCAGATTGGAACATGTAAAGAGGGTTAAGAATTGGACTATTGTGGTGGGGGGTTGGTTCTAGAGGGAGCAATACTAATCTTGCTCTAGCATTTACAATTGAATCACTAATGCAGAAGAATTTTATTGTTGTTTTTCAACCTGTGAAATTGGGTGGGACACTGGGTTGTTGAAGATTTACGCCCCCTCAAAAAAATATTTTGAAAAGTCTATTCACCACCCTTTTGAATCTACTGACCACTCTGGATATCACATTATCAAGGATGTTATTCATGTATTCTTTGCTATTGGTTAAGTGGGTAGTTCTAAGGCTATAAAGTAAGATCTTTCATTGTCCTCTCCGCTCCATTGTCAAATACATTTTTTCTTTTTGCATGCTACAGTTTTTAAATCCACAAGTCTAGCCAAGTTCTTAGTACAGATGATTGAAAGGAGCCCCCCCCCCCTCTCTCCGCTGATGGCTAGCAGTAATAACCTTACTGTAGACCTCGTTTATTCATGTGAAAGAATGTTAAATTAATCTCTTGAATGCATGTTTGAGTGCGGGGTAATCTTTGTGCTTCACGGCAGTTCTTCCTTCGGTTGAAGGGCAGGCTAACATGCATGCAGTATTTTGTGTTCTCTCGGCTTTTGTCTTCAGTGTCTTGGGCTGCTCGTGGACTGAGAATGGGAGTGCGGACATGCTTGTAGTGTTCTAAAGCTCTCATGCAGTGGATGAAACAGTTCTAGTTTAAAATACAGCGTAGAATACAAACCTAATGAGTGATTAGTAGGAAGGTTATGGGTTTGCCTTGAATTTAAAGATTATGCATATGCCTTTTTGTCCCAAGTAAAGTATTTCTATTCTGGAGTAAAGTTTTGTAGCAGCAACCCACTTATTAATGCTGTTAAATGTTCTGGCTTTTTGCTTTCATGTTTGAATGATGCATGACTTAAGTAGATAACCTGAGTAATCGTTGCTGTACAACAATACTTGTTAACTTATTACTTTAGCTAATGCTCATTTTATGGAGCTTCTTACTCTGACAAAAAGGATACTTAAAGGCTTAAATGTTAATATTTGAGACTAAAGTATGGTGAAGGCTAGTCATCCGTGTAGGGCTCCTGTTGTATACTTGCACATCTAGATGGTGCAAAGGATGAAGTACACTACCTCAGTGCTTTGGTAACCAGTTTCGGCGGCTTTGTTTTTGTGAAAAGTATGGTACAATGTTCTAAAAGGCCATTTGCCAAAGCAACACTTATTGGTTACAATTGTTAGATTTGTGATTTTTATTTTCATCTGTTCTGTATACTCTGCTATGATTGGTCTCGTATGTAAGTGCCTATCTTGTATGAGGTTCTCCAGCGCCTTTTCACATGGTGGCTCGATAAGGCACCGCATAAACAGTTTTAACTTGTAAAGCAGTGTACTTTTGGTGTGGCGTCTAGATTTTTGGTAAGACATGATCTGCAAGGAGGTAGGGTGTATGTCTTTTTCAGCCGTTACTGTTGGGGATTCGGATGTCAGATGCATGTAATGTCTCATTTTTAATGCCTGACTAACCCTCCGCTCCTTGTTTCGTAGGGGAGCGTGTTTTGTGTTTCCACGGACCTCTCCTTTATGAAGCCAAGGTATGTGTGTCTTTTTTTTGGATGACCTTAAAAATGACCTGCATTACAAAGTACCTTGTTTACCCCTTGTGTCATCCTTTCTTTTCTCTTTGGCCCGCCTCCACTTGCAATACTTGTATGTTTTTATGAACTGAGGCTGTATTGTGAGAATTGAACCCCATTGTGTAAAGACGGAAAGAAAGCATCTATTTTGTGTGCAGCTGAGAAACGTGCCCATTTTGATACTTTACATTCAGCACATTCACAACTACCTTTGCAAAGTTAATAAGTCGGCGACCCAATAATGTTTGGGGACTTGGAGAATGTTGGTCATTTGGCATTCACCATGATGGCAAGTACCAGAGATCAGACTGTTATATTGCAGTTGGTCCTGAAATGCAGCGTTGGAGGATGCTGTGCTTTAGTTGAAAGCAATAGCTAACAAAATCAGTAGAATGGCAAATTGTCTCTGCCTCTTCTTTGTAGCAAGTATAGATGGACAAGCAATTGGGACTACAGTATGAGGAGCTAAGCAGTTAACTAATCCAGCTTCAAGTGTTTAAGCGATTAGACGTTCGGTACACAAGAGACAAAACTGCACAGCTACCTAGCAGTTCTTGCTTGCATTTGTTAATGGATATCATTGTGGATTTGTTCATTCTATTTTTCGTAGTAAATGGCCATTATATTAAGTGTCAGTTCAACTTGAACATGTGACGATTTCTCAATGCTTTTTTTCAGTGTGTGAAGGTTTCCATAAAGGAGAAACAAGTGAAATACTTTATACATTACAGCGGTTGGAATAAGAAGTAAGTACTCAATGACTCATAAGACTTGCATGTTGTAACCTGATCATTGGGCCTTTTCTACTTCAGTCAATGATGGGCTTTACTAAACTGTGTGTGAGCAACTGGCTTTTCTTCCATTTTCTGTACATCCATATTCTGCCCCTCTGATACCAAGAACTTAATCCGTGTGAAAGCATATTACTGGGAAGGAGGACCATGAGTAGCTTCCTAGTAGTAAATCAAGCTCTCATGAATATTTCCAGTTTGAAATTGCTGCAAGATCTGAAGCACATGGGGACTAATACAACACATGTTCTTTTATTTAAATCTTCTACGGCAGCACTGGGCATAGTTTTTTTCCCCCGTTGGTTTTGGGTTAATATGTATTCCTTTTTAGGTCGCAGCCTACCAGACAGCGCAGCTGTCGAGTTTGCTAAAGACATCTTGGAGACTTTCAGAAAGTTGACCTAGGATTGCATTCCGCCGTTAATTACCATTGGCTTTGTGGTTTGTAACTCACATTTTCTGACTTTTTATTTTCTTTAGGCTCTCCAGGTTCAGTTTGTGCCTCCAGTTGCCTAAAGTGTATTTACTGTATTCTTCCACAAACTCCCTTTCTGTAAGGAGGCCTTTAAATCTTGTTCATATCTTGTCATATTTGCTGTGCATTCAAAGACCGAGGTCAAATGTCAGTCAGTCTTCTGAAGGTGATTGTTTACTTTTCCCTGACTCGAAAGTGAGAGGATTTATGTGATCATTTTGCTTGATATTCATTTAAATGAACTGTGTATATATTTCAGACTGTATCCGAACTAGGACACCCATGAAGCACATTTTTGTTATTTCTGATGTGTGCTGGAAACAAATACTTTAATATGATCAAAACAAATGATTGCAGTAGGTGATGCAATTTCAACACATTCTCGTTTGAGTACTGTATAATTTTATTCGTAAACTCTGTGCAAATGTAACGGTCAATTCAATTGAAAATGCATGGTCTGTAATGGGAGTGCACTATCATAGCATGCATACTGCCCTTTTGCATTACTCCACTGCACTCTGCACTGCTCCACTCTATTCTACTTTGCTCTGCCACTTCACCCCTCTAACGTGTACCACTCTATGCCAATGCACTCTTTGCCACTCTACACCACACCAATATGCAGTCTTTGCACTGCACTCTACAACAGTCCAGACTAGGTCACACCAATCTACTCTGAACAACATCCACTCTGCGCCATTGCACTTTATGCCAGTATGCTCTACTACAATGCATTTCACTTTAACGCCCCACTCTATGCCAGTCTACAGCCACTCTAATCTACTCTGTACCACTGTACGCCATTACACTATGCCACTCTACCCTGCACCACTCCATGCCACTTGACTCCACTCGACTCCTCTGAAACAATCTACTCTATGCCACTCTACTCCACGCTGTGCCACACCCCTTCATGCCACTCTACTCTTCACCACTGCACTCTATGCCAAAGCACTACACAACTGCATTCTGTCATTGCACTCTATGCCACTTCTGTCTACTCTGTATCACTGTACTCTATGCCACTATACTACATTCTACACCACTGCACTCTGACACTACTCTGGAAAATTGCATTGTCCTCCACTAAACTTTTCCACTCTACTCTGCGCTGCTCCACTCTACGGCACTGTACTATCCTCACACCACTCTCTTGTTATTCTGTGCCACTGCCCTCTACTACATGCCGCTGCATTCTGCGACGCTGCATTCAATGCCACTGCACTCTATGCTACTATACTCTGCAACACTACGGCAATGCACTGTACACCAGTCCACTCCACTCTACCACTCCAGTGTATTCTAATCTATACGACTCTAAACTATGCCACTTCAATTCACGACACTCTGCCAATCTAACAGTACTCCACTCTTTGCCATTTCACTTTGACACTCCACGCACCTCTCCTTTACGCCACTAACATTTAGCTATGATGAACAGCCAAAAGCTATTGCATAGGCGAGACCGATTGGGTTTGCTAATGCTCGTTTAATTGTTGTTGCTGATTTGAGTGTTATTCTACTTTTGGAATATTAATCTATGTGAACATTTTAATAATGAGCAATTTGAGAATAAAATAAACCTAAGTTCTTGCAATCATAGGAGGTCGAACACTGGCTGCATGAAATTCAGAGTATTCTAAGGAGCAAAAGTCCTTTGCATTAAACTTTTTAAAATGCATTTGTTTTTCCAATCCCTAAATATTTGGTTTAGTGTGCCAGATAATTTTGGTAATCTCTTGCTGTATTTCCAAATTCACTCTCAATAGCAGAAAACTCATATGTAAAGTTAAGTTCCCTCTTTAATGGTTGCCCATCCTGAAAAGAGCTGCAGTCTCCTTAATTGAAATTTCTAGAGTGTCTTGTAGTATGTTCCATCATCACGAAGGGTCTTAATCCAAGAAATCTTAGTTGTCTTCCAGTTAGTTGTCTTGTGTAGGTATGATATATATATATATATATATATATATATATATATATATATATATATATATATATATATATATATATATATATGGATTTCTACAGGTGCCCTTTGTGAAATATGAATTGGTTGTGGTTGAACTGCCTTTAATAAATATAATGTTTTAGCTTAACCAGCTGCCTCATTCTGGTCTTGCTTCAGTCCACATATATCTATGGCACTAGTGTTGCTGCACCAGCTTCCAGTGACCTAGAAGCTGTGAAGAAAAGGGAGATAATATAACCACCCTTTAGGAAAAAGCCCTTACATTTACCTCCTCCCCAAGAATTGATTGGGTGTAATTACCATGATAAACACCCTATGCATCCTGCCGGGTTTTCTGAAACAAATTTACCAAAATCTAATTCTTTTCCTACCATGACATTCCATCAGCCCCTTTAGCATGAGATGAGTTGTTGTGGAGTACTTGACCATTAGTATTTTGGGAAACTGAGGCAGTTGGTCTCTTCCTCTTTGTTTTGTCCAATCCAGGGATTTGTTACTTGATATGTTTTTTTTCATCAGCTGGGATGAGTGGGTGCCAGAGAGCAGAGTACTCAAATACGTCGAAACCAACCTGCAGAAGCAGAAGGAACTTCAGAAGGCTAATCAGTAAGTATATGTTGCCACTGTCCAGCACCTTGCATGCATCTCCTTGGGCAGGAGTGATACCTAGATGGTTACTGCAGATACATTGGCTTTTCTCCCTGATGTCAACCTTGTTCAAGACATTGAGGGAGGGTGCATCTTACAGTCAGCATTTGCGAAGACAGTAGATCGTGCTTTAATTGGCTAATGCCTAAGCACATGAAAGCAAGACAAGAAAGGAAAAGCAGAACACATTAAAGTCCCTCTTGTATTCAGTACAGTCTTGTTTGTTTTTTTCGAATAGAGAGGATTGCTGTAAAGTAGTCCGTCGTGCAGTTCACTGGAAGCACTTGAGTGGAAATCCTACATCCCAATTGTCAATAGCACGTCTTATCGGCAAACTCAGTGGCTGAAAGAGGCTGGTTGAAAGGGCTGTTCCCAAAACACTTTTCTCTGTGTATTGTAAGCAGTAGGCCTATTTGACAATTTCTCTGTCAAAACCCACATTGGTGTCTCGGATCCTTGTTAGTTGTGTTAAGCCACCTTGGGAGTAAGTGCAATATAGGCACTACACTACTGTTTGACAGACCTGTAGCATTTGTGCACCTTTGAAATGTTGACCTTTGTGCGCGTACAGGTCTCGCTGATAGTATTTATGCATGTATTTTTTATGTTTGACTAGTTTCAATTTGCATGATGATTCTATAAACTTTTGCTTATCTGCGTTCTGGTTTTACAACCCAGTCTTGCCAGCCACCTTGCTCTACATAAATATTTTACCATGCCGAATGCTAAAGAGCACATATATGCTATATTTCTATTGGAACTGCTTAATCTAGTTTGTCTCTTGAGGGTTAACGCAGTGTGATCAATTTAACTTCACTTTTTGTTATAGGGAGCAGTATGCAGAGGGGAAAATGAGAGGTGCAGCACCAAAGAAGGCCGGGGGTCCGCAGCAGAAGAATGTGGAAGTGTAAGAACCCACTTTCCTTTTATGCTTCCTTGTCTGTCTAAGGCTGTGAGTCATTCCTTTCAGCAAGATTGTGCTGATGTTGGCTTCAGAGAAAACTAGCATTTGCAATGCAATAGGTCTTGCGTTTACGCGAGTTTGAGCTATTTGCATTGTAAATGACAATGCCTTTTTTTTAATGTTTTTTGGTTTTTAAAACGCATTGTCATTTAAAATGCCAATAGCTTAAACTCTCGTAAATGCGAGACCGATTAAATTGCAAATGCTTGATGGGGACTGGCACTGTGTTGATCATCAAACATTTATCATGAGACAAAAAACACGAAGTGGAAAGACCGTCTCAAATGGAGGAAGCAGGAAGGTGCAGGAGTGAAAACATTGGGCAGAGAGTGTTTGGTAGGGAGCTTCAAGACCAACCAGCCTTGGTAACTGGTGCGCCAGCATTAAATATCAGTGGGTCCCGGTCTTCAAAACAGAGCTTTGGCACCTGCACTCTGGACTAATTACTCTGACCTATCCGCCTTATTTCAAGTGCATTATATCCTGGCACTGTTAATAAGACATACAAGATATCCGCCGCTTTTGTGATCCACCCGTCAGACTTCTAATCCTGCCTGAGCCTGCGTAGTGCTTGTAGCACTTTGATCTGTAGCCCTTACTGTGATGTCGCCAGGGTGCCAATTTGCCCAAATGCAAACAAGGGCATTCAGCTTAACATAACACCAGCTATTTACAGGAACAAATGACATAAATAGATAACTGAAGCGCGCAAACTGCACAAAAGAAACCTACAAATGCCATATGAGACGAGCCACCACGTTAGCAGCAGAAGTGGTAGCTTTCAGATGCTTTTTACACATAACAAGACTTACCCTGTTAGTCTGGAGAGATCTGAACATGCACCAAAGTCTGGCAGAAACCAGCATAAGCGGGAAGGAAGAGTTGGGGGAGGGGGGTGCTTTGAAACAAGCGCACACGCAAGTCTTCCTGAGCTACAAATATTAGAGTTGTAACTGCAACCATATCAGATAAGATTACATTAGTGGCCACTAATTACAAAATTAACAACAGTTGTCACTTTAGTGTAGCAGGCAGGATTGGCCAACAGTAACGGAAGTCTATTAATTTGGAATGCCTTTAGCTGCAATGCTTCTTGCGTTGAGAGAAAAATCTCAGTAGGAAGTCTCTCTAATTACTTGTGACTTGTCACCCAAATATCCACTTTAAATATATACTGGAAACTCAACTATTCTCAAAACATAGGGTTTTGTTTGGAAGTTCTCAAAATACACATCTTCGCCCTATATGCATATTTTTAAGTTTGGTTTGCATATATAACCAAGAACTAGCTTCTTACACAGTAGTGTCAGTTACACCAAGAAAGCAACTTTTTAAGGTAGCTAGAGAACTACCAGTAGCTCACGAGCTATTCGTTGGAGAAGACTGCCCTAGAGGATATCTGCTTGTACCTAAATCTTCCAGCCGCCCCACCCTTACAGCTAGCTCAAACGGTCCATCAGACTCTTATCCATTTCAAAAGCTCTCCGGTGTCAAGTGTACTCTAATTCTGATCGAGGCATTGAATGTAGCCTTAGGACTCCATAGGAGATTCTTGGTTTGGAAAGGGTTTGTTTGCCTCAAGTCAGTGTTTAGTGTGAGGCAAAGAAAGCAATTGGTGTTTGCAGCATTTGCCGTATTTGAGTATCAACAGAGTAAAATCCATGGCTGCCGTGCAACGCTCCACGTGCAGTAGGATGCCACAGTTTGATCTATTGGTAGAAGTGTACTCATTTAGTCATGTAGCCAGATGATCATGCCACCAAGTTTTCAAATCCCACACAGTTAGAGGCTTTGTCACCCTTCACGCCATTACATAGTTTGTATTTCGATCCGGTTGCGCACTATTATCAAAACTAATTTGGCTAAATGTCTTGTGATATGAAAGCTATGCAGCTGTTGAGATTTAGTCCATAAGGTTGTGTTTTTCTCACAAATAGCCAGCTTTTCTAAGCTATGTTTTTTTAAATAATGTTTTTATTGGTATTCAAGAGAAAAAATACATCAAAAAGGCTTTTGTCAGTAATCATAAACAAAACAGACCAAACCGCTACTGCATTTATCGTCCAAACGAAAATACAACAGTAATATACATTTGACGCTTGTGCACAGTCGTCGTATCAATAAAGGTGGCAATTGAGTGGAATAGTAGATTACGAAGTGCTTTTTAGTAGACAGCACAACTACTTAGGTAGTCCGTTAAATACATCCAGTAGTCCTTAGGTCTAGACCTAGAAGGCAGTTCTTCCTCAAATGTTCTTAGCGTGTCCTGGCAGTACGGACAAAGGCTAGAAGGGTTTCCAGAAATTTCAGAAAATGGCGCTCTGCCTGGAGTATACGCTGGACAGTATGTGGAGATGAGTTCTTGAGTGTGGCGCGTAAAGAGCGAACGGATTAACCCAAAAACCGTTCTAAGACAATCAAAGATTACCCAAACTGTAACACAGCAATGCTCTCGCAGCCACAAAAACAGTGTAAAATTATTTGAAAAACGACAATTAGTAGCAATAAAAATGAAAGAAAGCAGCAGATCTTTCTGTTCAGGTTCTTTTTCAATGATGTTTTAATTGGATCCAAGCTCAGCCGACACGTGTTTCATCGTGTTAAAGTGGAGTCAACACGACTCTTCAGGGCTGATGAAAGTAAATAAAACATATGTATAGTACATTTCAGTAGGTCACAATTTGTACATGGATTCATGACATGTATGTGCATGAAAGTGATAGTGACGGATTGTTACGTGCCTTCGTGGTCGTTTTCGTGATAAATAAACCATGCACAACCACAAGCTCATCCTGGTAACGGTGGTGAATTGTGAATAGTGTCAAAATTATATTTAGCCAGATGGCGTTTCCGTATATTATTGGATAGAGTACATAAACTCTTATAAGGTCGCATCAATTGATATCTCATGCTCACTAGAAATCCGCGTTTGTGGGGTGTCAGGGTGTATGAGTGTTCAAACGCTCTAAGCAATAGGCATGCCAGTGAATATCTCATGCTGTGAGTTGGTGATATGTATCTAAAGAAAGTGGCAGTTAATGCATACCTAGTGGATAGCTTCAGGCATCCACGGTTAGATGCGTGATATTCAGCGCGGTAGATGGCGTGTCTACGTTTAGAATGAAGAAAAATGTACACATGAATATGTATACATATTACACGGGAGAAAAAATAATAAGTGCGGGCAATTCGTGCTTTTCGCAGGGTGCACAAATGTGGAGATTGCAAAGGCTCACCCTGATAAGATATTGGCGAGTCTGCCAATATAACTAATCGATCAAAAACCTGGTTCCGGGTTCAGGAGTATGTATGACAGGTAATTATGAAGTAAGCACACAAATTGTTGCACGTCTGCATTCGACGATGACTGCATGAAAAAGAAAGAAAAAGAAAGAAAAACGGGCTGTTTTTCAACTAGGGCACAAACACCTTACCCGATCATGGGAGAGTAAGCAAAATATACAAAGTGTAAGAAAAGAACCGCATGGTACATACCTATGCACGAGTGCGTGAATAGCTGTACCGGGAGGGGACCCGACTGTTGGAGTTGCGAGTTCTAATTGTAGGTATAGGATTCTTCACGGGTAGCTTTAGGCTGAGTATTAGAAAAATAACATAAAAGGACTTTAGCTTAGGGTCGTCTTCGTATACAGAAACCTTAAGAATCAAAGGGAAACGCAGGTATGCAGAGTGTTGCATCTTTACCTGACAGTCGGTGTCCCTCCTCCGTTGGTTCCCGGTCGCCGTGTTCCAAGAACGGACACGTGACCGGAAGTCGGAGGGCTTGAAATAGTCTTCGCAAATCATTGCCTAGACTGCAATGATCATATCTCGTGTCCCAACGAGACCGCCATCTTGGGTGTGTTAATGACGGTAGTCTAGAGCCTCAAAGCCAGCAAAAAAGGGCGCACAGATTAATGTAATAACCGAAAAAAGTTTGTAGAAGTGGGGGTATACTGGATTTATCATTCCGGGCAAAAGATGTAAAATACTAGTAGAAGCGCAAACCAGAAACTATAGTGGTTTACCTTTAATTACGCAACAATGCTAGCGTGAAGATCATAACGATGATCCCGTGTGTCATAGAAGACTAAGTGAGAGTAAGTGGCAAAAGGCACTAGTAACCAAGTATATTTAATTGAGTCGTGTCACCGTTCTCAGATACTCATCACTCATAAATCGGTCAAATTTAAGAAAGGAAATTGAACTCAGTGTTTAAGTCCATTCAAGGATCTCAAACACGAGAGCTTGCCCTTTATAATCCATAAGCGCTTAACGTGAATGAGTCATTACATGAAGTGATAAAAAATAACTGTAAAAAGATAGAAAAAAAGGGGAACAATATTTATAACCCAAAAGGTGGTCGTGACAAAATGGTGACCTATGGCTTGAGCACCCTTGAATGACAGACACACAATCCATGCTGTGACTCGTGACATTAAAATTCATGGGTAAAATCACGTCATTATGTCTGTCAGGTAGTCAGGTATAAATATAAGGGTTGATGAGGCTTCAGTTAGGAATTACTTCATAGATGCCAAAATTACAAACATTCACAACGTAATTATAGAACACAAGAAAAGAGAAAACAGCAGTTAAAACCAAAGTAAGTTCATGTGGACATATTTACAATGAAATCGTTCATGCAGTGCCCATTGAGTCAGACGATTCCATCTCCTTACTACTGTTAAGTTTTCATATAACAAAGGTTGTCAATCACAGGCAACAATCTGTACATACAGTGGGACGGTTAGTTCCCTAGGAAGAACTGAAGCTCCGGGTCATAGTTAAGCCCGTGTCCCACGCATT
The DNA here is from genome assembly GCF_964261635.1 of Lissotriton helveticus. Classification (NCBI taxonomy): domain Eukaryota; kingdom Metazoa; phylum Chordata; class Amphibia; order Caudata; family Salamandridae; genus Lissotriton; species Lissotriton helveticus. Next base: position 1,932,727,274 of record NC_136061.1, read on the forward strand.
GCAAACGCATGATCCACGTGGCCTCCCTACGCCTCAAAGTCAGTTCTCTGTTCCCACCCCTAATATTTGGGGGGATGACGTCAATCCCAAAGAAACGCACCTTTACTTCATCCTCCAATGGTTGGCAAGCTGCCACATGCAGCGCAACCGGGTATTTGGGATCCCTTTTCTGGATAGCCCGTATGTGTTCCGCTAACCTCTCCTTAAGGGGTCTGATAGTGCTGCCCACGTATATCAAGCCACACTGGCATTCAATAATATATACAACGTACCTGGTTATGCATGTGATATTGTGTCTGATTGAATATGTAAAACCATCATGGCCTTTGAATGTCTTGGTACCATGTTTACACCACACACATAACGAGCAGAAACCACATTTGTAAAAACCCAGACTACGTGTAGTGAGCCAGTTTGTGGCCAGAGTGTTGTGTGGAACGGTAGGGCTGAGTTTGTTCTTCAGTGTACACCCTTTCTTGTACGTAATGGCTGGTCTGTCTGGTAGCCATTCTCTTAATGTCGTGTCTTCCATTAACATTTTCCAATGTCTATTAAAACTCCTGGAGATTGTTTGATGTAATGCATTAAACTCAGTAATGAGTCTAATTTTTTGTGGAGAGGAATCATTATTGGTACGTTTCTTTAAACAATCTGGTCTCGAGGCACGGCGAACCCTTGTCTCTGCAGAATTCAGAGTCCGGAGGGGATAGCCTCTATTTAAAAATCTGTTTTTCATGTTGGTTAGACAATCGTCAAATTCTCTAGGCTCGCTACAATTGCGTTTGGCTCTTAAGTACTCACCATAAGGTATGGCCTGTATCTGGTGTGTAGGATGGGAGCTGCAGGCATGGAGAATTGAGTTACAGGAAGTGGGTTTCCTATAGAGTCTGCTGTGGAGTTTACTGTCTTTAATGTAAAATTCCAAATCTAAGAATTCCATCTTTTCTTTGCTGAATTGCATAGTGAACTGTATACCCCAAGTGTTTCCATTGAGATAACTAAAGAAAGAGTTCAAAGAGTCTATTGTACCAGACCAAAGAAGAAAGCAATCATCAATGTAGCGTCCCCAAAATAAAATGGAGTCGATATGTTCAGCACCTTTAGGGCCCCAAATGAGATCAGATTCAAGGGCCCCCATGAATAAATTTGCAAAGGAGGGAGAAAATTTCGAACCCATAGCTACCCCCTTTGTCTGTCTAAACCATTTGCGGTCAAAGATAAAGTCGTTATTGTCAAGAATGATTTCCATCATCCGTAGTAACATCTTCGTGTGAGCCCACAGCGAAGCTGGACGGTTGGAGAGAATTCTCTCAATTGCCTGCATCCCTAGTTCAGGATTGATGCTGGTGTACAAAGACACCACATCCATTGTAACTATTATAGTTTCAGGTTGCCAGTCAATATCCGACATCATTTCTAAGATATGTTTCGAGTCCTGGATATAGGATGGTAAGTTTTTCACTAACGGACCTATAAAAAGGTCCACGTATTCCGCTAGTCTCTCTGTGGGACCCCCAATGCCTGAGACAATAGGTCTACCAGGCGGGAACGCTAAGTTTTTGTGTATTTTCGGAAGGGTATATAGCCAAGGATAGGTTGGTCTAAAGACTTTCAGATACAAGTATTCGTCATCGTCCAAGAGGCCAGATTGTTTCCATTCAAGCAACAGTTGATTGATTAGAATAGTCAGAGGACCCATAGGGTTCTGAGAAAGTGGTTCATAGCAAGAGGTGTCACTCAGTTGCGTATAAATCTCCTTATTGTAATCCGCCAGATTCATCACAACAACATTGCCCCCCTTATCCGCCTCCCTAATAATAATGTCCGAATTGTCACTAAGGATAGAGAGTGCAAGACGTTCGCCTTTTGTTAAGTTATCCTTATATTTGAATTTGTCGTTTAAGCTCTTCATATTCAGTTTATCAATGTCTTCCACAACACGTTTATGAAAATTGTCTATGACATTACCCCCAGATAGAGTAGGGGTCCACCTGGATTTATTTTTTAGACCACTGGTCTGACCGTAGTCTGTTTCGATATCTAGTTCTTCTAAAAGCCTCTCCATGTCATATGGACTATCTTCTCTGTCTGTTAATGAAAGAAGCAGATGGGTTGCTTGAATATCTTTAATAGTCAACATTTCTTTGTCACATACAGTAGGAGAAGGTCTAGAATCACCAGTAGCCTTAGATTTACAAGAAAAATACTTTTTCAATTTCAATTTTCGTATGAACTTGAAAATGTCAATTTTGCTCTGACAGACATCCCCAGTACTATATGGATTAAAGTTTAAACCTTTCCCAAGTAAAGAGATCATGTCAGGTGTCAAAGGAAAGGATGAAAGGTTGATTACTTGAACAGTGTCATCAGGGTCAACTAGTTCCTCTGTGTGCCTGATCTGAGTTTTTTTCGATATTCCTCGTTTGAGGCTGCGCCTACCCCTGTGGGTTTTGGGTCTGCGGCGCCCCTGGTGAGTGTTGACCTGTTGCCCTTCCTGATGCGTTCCATCTCAAAAAAAAAAAGGGCATATTAATGAGATCGGGGTTCTCTGTTCTTTCATTCTCTGATTCTACCAATCCTACAGAATTAAGTGAAGACGTGCTCGAAGTTACTGAGCTGGCTGCAGTGGATCTACCCATTTGGGAGCCTTGTCTGGGTTTAGGAATCAGTGAATCATATTTTTGATCATAAGTATACACCCTCCCATTCTTGTAGTCAGACTCGTCCCTTTTAATTTGTCGAGCCTTCCTGGTTTTTACTTGTGACTTGTCACCCAAATATCCACTTTAAATATATACTGGAAACTCAACTATTCTCAAAACATAGGGTTTTGTTTGGAAGTTCTCAAAATACACATCTTCGCCCTATATGCATATTTTTAAGTTTGGTTTGCATATATAACCAAGAACTAGCTTCTTACACAGTAGTGTCAGTTACACCAAGAAAGCAACTTTTTAAGGTAGCTAGAGAACTACCAGTAGCTCACGAGCTATTCGTTGGAGAAGACTGCCCTAGAGGATATCTGCTTGTACCTAAATCTTCCAGCCGCCCCACCCTTACAGCTAGCTCAAACGGTCCATCAGACTCTTATCCATTTCAAAAGCTCTCCGGTGTCAAGTGTACTCTAATTCTGATCGAGGCATTGAATGTAGCCTTAGGACTCCATAGGAGATTCTTGGTTTGGAAAGGGTTTGTTTGCCTCAAGTCAGTGTTTAGTGTGAGGCAAAGAAAGCAATTGGTGTTTGCAGCATTTGCCGTATTTGAGTATCAACAGAGTAAAATCCATGGCTGCCGTGCAACGCTCCACGTGCAGTAGGATGCCACAGTTTGATCTATTGGTAGAAGTGTACTCATTTAGTCATGTAGCCAGATGATCATGCCACCAAGTTTTCAAATCCCACACAGTTAGAGGCTTTGTCACCCTTCACGCCATTACATAGTTTGTATTTCGATCCGGTTGCGCACTATTATCAAAACTAATTTGGCTAAATGTCTTGTGATATGAAAGCTATGCAGCTGTTGAGATTTAGTCCAGAAGGTTGTGTTTTTCTCACAAATAGCCAGCTTTTCTAAGCTATGTTTTTTTTAATAATGTTTTTATTGGTATTCAAGAGAAAAAATACATCAAAAAGGCTTTTGTCAGTAATCATAAACAAAACAGACCAAACCGCTACTGCATTTATCGTCCAAACGAAAATACAACAGTAATATACATTTGACGCTTGTGCACAGTCGTCGTATCAATAAAGGTGGCAATTGAGTGGAATAGTAGATTACGAAGTGCTTTTTAGTAGACAGCACAACTACTTAGGTAGTCCGTTAAATACATCCAGTAGTCCTTAGGTCTAGACCTAGAAGGCAGTTCTTCCTCAAATGTTCTTAGCGTGTCCTGGCAGTACGCCATGTCTCTTAACCACTGTTTGATCAACGGTGTATTCTTACTGTCCCAACACATACAGACTCTGCGCTTGGCCAAGAGCAGGGCCACCGCGCAGAACTTACGCTTTGCAGCCTTTACCCCCATTAGTACCCCAGTAGGCACACACGAATAGTACAGTCAATGACCAAGCCCACCATTTCAGACAGCGTAGAGAGGACATCCCCCCCCAGTACTCATGTATTTTTGCACAGTGCCATGCTAAGTGAATGAAGTCCGCTTGGTCAAAGCCACATCTTTAACATCTTGCCTCTGCACGCAACCCATATTTGTGTAATTGCATAGGTGTGTAGTATACTTAGTGCAAATATTTAAAATGTATGATCCGCAAATTGCCATTGGGTGTGAGCATTTTAGTCCGTGCCCAGGCAGTCTCCCAGTCTAATTCCGTGAGCGGAGATTCCAGCACCATATTCCATCTCTCCTGTGCTTTGGTAGCCTTGCAATCAATTTCAACTTGTGACATCGTATAGAGCCGTGATACCAATTGAGTGGTGTTGTGTGACGTCAGGATGAGTTGCAGTGTGTTCAGTGATGGTGGTTCCTCTGGGAAGTCGGGGTATAGTTGTTTTATCGCATCCCGTAATCTATGGAAAGTAAATTTGAACAATAAAGTTGGATTTTGTATGTATGCTAAGTCTAGTTCTGTAAGGAATACTCCATTATAATACAAATCTCCCATCGTCACAAGTCCCTCTTGACGCAGGAGCCCCATACCTACATCTTCGCTCGTCACCGATAAACGGGGGTGGTGGTGCAGTGGCAAGGCTGGTGCATATAATGGTAGTTTATGTGCTAATTGACCTTATTTTCGCCACGCTGCATTGGTAGCATCAATAGTGTTTTTGTCTCTGTTGTGAAGTGGTGGCCTATTATGCGTGATAATGGCGTCCAAGGGCACTGGCCGAGCATCACCCTCCTCGACAGCTGCGTGGGTCAGATACGGAATTGTATGGTACCAGAAGGCTGCAAATTGGGCCTGGACACATAGGTAGTATAGCCTGAAGTCTGGTACTCCCCACCCTCCCCTAGAGTAAGGCAATGTCAGTGTAGCTAGATTAATTCGGGCCTGTTTACCCGCCCATATCCGCTTCAGGACCATTGTTATACGCTTGAAAACATCTCTGGGTGGCTCAATGGGAATGTTATTGAACAGGTATAAGAGCTTGGGAAGTATCACCATTTTAACTATCACTATCCGGTCGGCCAGCGATAATGGGAGCTGTATCCATCGGTCAATTTTGCATTCCAGGGCGCCGATGACTCTGCCGTAGTTCGTTCGTATGACTACTTTGGGGTCCCTGTGGAACCAGATCCCCAAGTAGCGTATGGGGTCCGTCTGCCACTCCAATGGGTATTCCATCGCATGTGGCATAGTGGTGTCTGTCAGGGGGAAGATGGATGATTTTTCCCAGTTTATCTGAAGTCCCGAGTGTCCTCCAAATTTAATGTAATCTCGTAACAGTGGATCAAGATTACGCTCAGAGTCACGAACATAGAGCAACATGTCGTCAGCATAAAGTGAAATATGCAGGGGTCTACTCGGGAACTGGAGTGCTAAGTGGTGGTGGTTTTGCCTCACTAAGCACGCCAACGGTTCCAAGGCCAGGGCGAATAACAAGGGGGACAGCAGGCAGCCCTGCCGTGTCCCACGTTCTATGTGAAACGTCTCTGAAACATATCCGTTAATTTTCACTCTCGCTAGGGGTTGCGTGTATAGTAACTGTACCCATTGAATAAATCGTAAGGGGAAGCCCATCCTATGAAGTATTGTGGTTAGGTAGGACCATTCCTTGGAATCAAAGGCCTTTGCGGCATCCAACATGATCGCCACCATCTTCTTATTCGGTATCAAGTAGTGAGAGACCGCAAATAGTGTCCTGGTGTTATGTGCAGTAGACCTGGATGGTATAAAACCTGATTGGTCCGGGAGGACCAGGTTCGTCAAAAGCGGTTACAGCCACGTAGCTAGTATTTTAGAAAAGATCTTTGAATCCACATTCAACAGAGACAGGGGACGGTATGAGTTGCAGCTCTCTGGATCTTTTTCGGGTTTTAGAAGCGCAATAATCACTGCTTCGCGCAATGTGGGCGGCAGTATTTGCTCATCGTACGCCGCGCCGAGCATTCCTACAATGTGGGGCGCCAATATGTCTTTGTAAGTTTTGTAGAACTCACACGTGAGCCCATCCGGGCCCGGAGCCTTGCCATTTTGTAATGATTGGATCACTTCAGTAACTTCCTCTACAGTGATCGGGAGCGATAGATAGGTCCTTTGGTTGTCGGACAGCCATGCGATTGTAACGTCGTCCAGGTAGCGGAGTGTTTCCGCCGGTGTAGAAACCGGCCGTGACCTATATAAATAGCTATAATTTCTGACAAAGCTCTGCATAACACCCATTGGGTCCGTGTGTGTAGTTCCATCCTCATCTCGGATCTGTACTACAGTTTGGGTTTTGCGGCCTTCACATATTCTGTTTGCTAATGCTCGTCCTGGGCATCCTCCCTCTCCGTATGCTCTAACCATAGGGCGCTTATTGAGGTATTTAATCTCATCTTGAGCAAATGATTGATGCTCCGTCAGTGTTTGCCTGATTTCACTAATTAGAGATGGGTCCTGTGTCCTCTCGTATTGTCGTTCTAATGTACTAAGCTTAGACTCGCAACGGTGCAACTGCTCTCTAATGTCACGCAGGATACCTACTGACGTACTTATGCAGACTACGCGTATTGTAGCTTTAAACGCCTCCCATAAGAGACCTGCATCTTCTGTGGACTGTTCATTCAGACTAAAATACTCTACAATTGCCTTCCTTATGGTGTCTGCATAAACCGAGTCAGTGAGGGCGGTTGCGTTAAACCTCCAGCTAAAGGGTGGTGGCATGTAATGAGGAATTTGAAGGGATAATTTAATGGGATTGTGGTCCGAGAGAGTTTTAGGCATGTATTGTATGTCTCGAGTCCACAATAGCATTGTCTCCGATCCTAGCCAATAGTCAATGCGCGACCAACTACCATGCGCCACCGATGTGTGTGTGTGTTGCTTCACGCACGGTCGGGTTGCGTGCTCTCCATATATCTAATAGTCGCATTTCAGACATAATATCCCGTAACTTCGCTCGTGCTTGTTTATGTGGCTCTGTCGCGTTACCCGAGCGATCCAGGTCATCGTCAATGAACCTTAATTTGGTTTTCTGTCTCAATGCCACATCACAAGCTTTTTTTGTCTTTGGACCTCTGGTGCTAATAGCTCTATGGTTTCTTTACTGTTGTTCCTGCTCAGAGTGCAGAGATTTCAGAAAACTGAAAAGTAATTTATCCTAAATAAACTCGTATAGTTGAGTAAAAAGCATTTAAAGCACTGCAGAAATAGTTTGGGCTTCACCTGTTAAGTGCCTTCTGATTTTTATTCTCTCCCCCCCCCCACATTTCCTGCTTTTCGTCTGCTGTTCACTTCGAATTGTATTAGAATTCAGCTGATCACTATGGCGACTACATCTATTTGTGAGCACTTTGAGTCTTTGTCTTGATTCAAATCAGCAATGGAAGATTGTACTCCTACACAGATAAATACCAATCCGTTTGTAACTAGTGTGAACACATCTTTATATGTTTACTCGCCCCTTGTGAAGTATGTCTTCACTAGCCTTTGTAAATTCCGCTTCAGTCATACACGCTGGTTAGCAGCCTATTGTACTTTCTTAAACCAAGGTTTCTTGCAGATAAACTCCTATATTCGAGAACACTGAGGTTGATTGTACCTTGATGCACAGGACTATCTTCCACAGAAAGGTTGCAATCAAAAATGGTGGTGTATCCACTGTCACATTTCAGTGGTTGGCAGTTTCTACCAGTTTCTACATTAGTCTTGACTGTCACAATGGTAAAGGTTTTGCCTTTAAGAAAATAGATTTTCCAATTTCTTTTTAATAATACTGGGAAATGTATGCACAGAAGATGGCCTTCTGACATTCTTAGTGGTGGTTCACTTGCAGCCCCCGTTCTAAATCATCCTTTGTGCCCGCTAAATGTAAGACTTGATCTCCATGTAGCTACTTTACAGTTCTTAATTAAAAAAAAAAGCATTTCATTTCATTCCCAACTATACATATCTCATATTTTTTTTCTCCCCAATCTGTATCCAGCTACTAGAGTGTGTAGCACTCTGCTGCATTCATGGTTAAGTCTGCTTTTTACAAGTCTGGCTAATTAACAAAATATAAATCATTATTAGGCTTACTGTAGCTGCTTTTCTCATCATGGTTAGAGCTTTTTGTTCTCTTTGCAGGGGTTAAGCGTTTTAGTAAAGGTGTTCTGTGTGAAACATCCCTCTTGCATAGGACTGCCTGGATGCTAGTATGGATGAGCCCACAGCTTACCAACAGTTGTCTTCAGTTTCCTCTTAAATCTATTTAATAGCACAGGCTTCTTAATATCAAAAGCATAGTCTTCGAGTTGAAGGAATGCTCTCCCCACCATAAAATGTTTCTAGTGATTGTAAACTTCTGGGTATGAGCCCCAAAATAGGCTTGTCCCTGTGGGCTTTATTGCAGACCTGGAGTTGTTTTACATCAGCCTCTAACTAACACCTGTGACCAGATCCCTTTCACTTAACAGAGTATAGTAAAGTACCCAGGACTACACCTTTGACTTTACTGTGCGAGAACCAGGAAGTTTTGGGCTCTTTTGTTTGAACTTCTTTAGTGCTGGATGAGCCTGCTGAATTGTCAAGCCTCGTAGCCAGATATATCATAATGAAGTTTCTAGAGTGTTAACTTTTTTTGCCTGGCTCTTTTGCTCCATTAACTAAAACATGAAGTAACCTACAGATCTTTTAGAAAAAGATCACTCTGGTTGACTCTGACATAGTCCTTAAGATGCACTTAATTTATGGTTCTTCATCAGAGGCTAGTGCCAGTTAGCAATAACTATTCCTCAAGTTATCTTTGTTTCAGCAAATGCTAACACCTACTTTTAAATAAAAACATATTGTGCATCCTAATTTTTAATGCTTTTTCCCTCCCTGTGATATGGATTCAGTATTATGGCATGGTGCAGCTATAGATCTTGAAGTGGAATCCTGCTTTGTCATAGTGGCTCCATTTCATTTTTCAACAGGACCACTATAGTATGGGTGGCAACATGAACTCTGAGAAGTCGCAATACCTACTTGTGATACTGCTCTGTAACGTCTCTTCCCTATAGAGCCCCTAGAGATGGCACAGGGATGCGTTTTAGGCTCCACTCTGCATGAGGTAACTGGATCCTATTATGATGTTAGAACAGAGGTTCAAGATAGCCTGCCTGATGCTCAGAGCGCTTCATTCTAACACCCAGGTTTACCTGGCTAAAAAACTCGAACTATGTGGTTTAAGTCTGACCCTAAGCAACTCTAACACGCTCCTGCTGAAACCTCCCAAATTCAAAAAGAAAAGAACCTACAACCGTACTTTCTCTGGTCTTTCACCAAGAACATAGAACGCTCTTCCTCCTGCGATCAGATCTAACCCCTCGACCTCCTCATTCAAAAAATAAGTCAAATGGTTACTCCTGAATAACCACTTACAGCAATAGTCTTGAAGCCACCATAACTAACTTGTATTTCTTATTGACTTCTTTGATCTCTCATTCTGCTTTGCAATTTCTGTCACTCTACAGACACCATAAAATTGGTTGCTCTTTTTTTACTTTACATGAACCACAAGGTGGGGTGCTCTTAAGTATTTTGTGCTTGTGCAGGTGAATGGGAAAGTGCGCTTTGCAGATGTGGCGCACATTTTAAATTGATTTCCAAGGAAGAAAGTGACGTATATAATTAGTTTTTGAATGAGCGGGTGGAGGTGGTTTTGTAAGAACTGTCCTCCTGCATTGCTGACTTATTGTAAAAGACAAACAGAGAAAAACGGACTACGTAGGGTATAATGACTGGTGCACTCTGAGGGAAAATTCACTAAATTATTCTCTTAAATCGCACATCTACCAGCTACTAGGGCACCGCCCAACCCTACACTGACCAATCAAAATTCAAAAGAATGAGCTGGGAGTGCTAAATCTATAGAAAATACAATTTAATTACATTCAGCATAACAAAATTCAATTTGAATCAACAAAAAATATTTTAACAGTTCTTCAATTTAACAATATTTCTTATTCTTTGGTTCGTGATGTATTTCTTAAGCTTTTCACAGCCGACGCGTTTCGTCCCGGAGATGGGACGTCATCAGGGCTGTAAATATAAGACAAGATGTATACATTCATAAGTACACATTTTACATCCCAATATATTTTACCACACAATTCTATCTCTTTTAGCCAAACATAAATATACTGTGTTATTATCACACTGTTCAACCTGGTACCATATGGTAATTGAAAATGTTGATTAACATTAATATAACGTTTACTAGCAACCAAAGTGATGATCTGTGGGATTCTTTTCATACAGTAATACTTATACAATCAGTGCCAATTATTCTTCTATAATTTACACACTGGGATATAATACGGGCAACCTGGTCACTGTTTGCAGAAAATAATTTAGTATTCGCCTTAAGTTTACTACATTCTTAATTAAAAGGTAGGCTCACCTTAAATCACACTTCTAGTTCAGTACTTCCCCATCTGCGATATTATCAATTCTAAAAAGTAGGAGGCTCCGCAGGATAATTGTAGACCTTCATAAATCTAAAAGCATAACATCAAAATCTATTAATAATGAATATTAATTGTCCATATGAAGACTTTCTTCTCCTCGAATTTAGACTAAGAGTACCATAACCTTGTCATTGAAGAGTCCCCCAAGTAAAATCCCACTGACTTGTGTAGTCACCCAATGTTGTCACTAATTAAATTTATCCTAGCCACTGCCATTGGATTACTGTGGTCTTCCTATTAGTTTATTTTATACCAATGTCAGATGTACCTGTAATCAAGGCTTCCGATGTTCTTAACACCCAATTTATCCTTTCGTAGTGTATAAAATTCTTCGGAAATATATCTCACAACATCACACCTATTATAATCAAAGAAAACATTTTGCCTTGAAATACCCCATTCACTTATGAGTTTTCGACCAAAGATCATGGCACTACTAGCTGCAAAGAACTCATATTGCAAAAGTTAATTAACTCACCCTAACATCCAATGAAACAATTCTCCCTTTCCTCATCAATCCACGTTCCAAAGTCCTATTTTCTTCACTCTCAAAGTCAGTATTCTAATTGGGGCACAAGAGACAAACGAAGCAAGACGTTAGTCTTACTCCACATTATCCTTAAACTATTTCTCTCCACACCCCTGAATTTACAAGCACTCACCGTTAAACTAGGAGCCTCGTTCCTTCGTCTGCCATCCGGGTTCGATAAATCCCGTAAGCAACTTCTCTAAAACTAATCCTCAAGTTATAAAGTATCAAATATCCAATCAGAAAACAACTAAAATCCCGCGAAAACCCTAACGTGAAACACCTGTGTCACCTGACATGTTTCCAATGTGGTCCGACATCAGAATTACATCCGGTATATATTCATTCGTTTCCGTCACTCTGTTTATCCCATATAATTCTATTAAACCTGCTCCCAATCCGGTCCGTCAAGTCTACTATATCCGGTACCAGCCCTACCATTTCCGGTTTCCGCTGAGCCCGTGTAATGAATCACCGTGCATTCAGAGAAATCAGCCGTCCACATTGTGAGAGCAGGAATCTGATTCGCTGTTCGTGTATGTGTCTCCCTTACTGATAGGACAATATTGTTCCCTTTCCTTATATGTCCCGTTTGCTCATTCTCTAAAGTAAATAAACTACGCAGTATCCTAATCCAATGTTAGATGTCGAATCACTCGTAAAAATAACTGTTTATAAGATGATCTTATTAATATTTCGACTAAGGCGACATGTTCACGTTCACCAATGAGTTACAATTACTATATATAATTATATTAGCTGGTCTCCTAATTTCTATGCCCGGCCAATATGGAACCAGTTGCCCTTCTATTATACCCAGTATGTGTACAGCACAATCTATACATAATGCAAATATTTTAACGACATTTACAATGAGTCTCGCACAAGTTAACTAAGGGTTATTTGACAATCACATCAAATTTTAGTGGGTTTTCCCCAAAATCCTATTTAGATACCCAAAAACATGACCAGTCTTCCTATCACATTTCTTATGTCATGCATTATGACAAAAAATGATGTAGCTCGGTATCAATATTAAGACCTTGTTTTTTTGTCCGACATTTGATTATCCAACGTGCTTCCGCCTGTCGGATTCGTAGCTCCCAATCACCTCCTCTAATGTGTTGTTGTATCTTTTGAATGCCATGGAATTGGAAGTTTCTATTTGAACCATGATCCCTCATCATGAGTACATATAATGGTGATTTAACATCACCATTAATGATTGCCCGCCTATGTTCCTGAATCCTTGTTTTCAGGGGCCTTTTAGTACTACCAATGTATACTTTAGTACAACTACAGATAATGGCATATATAACCCCAGTACTATTACAATTTATGAACTCATTGATCCAATATTGTCTATTGCTATTGTACTTGAAAGTTTTAATCTTGTTGATACCATGTGTACATATTATACATGATCCGCACACATAAAAGCCTTTAGGCTGTGGGGGAAACCAATCCTGTGTCTTTATGGTCGTGGGACGAATAGAACTACTAGAAATTCTGTCCCTGATAGTTGGACATTTTTTAAAAATCAATTGAGGTTTATCATCTAACTGAGTTACCAGTCCTGGTACACCTTTCAATAAGTCCCAATTTCTGCCTAAAGCCTGTCTAATTTCGTCTTTCTGTATACAATAGGTAGTAACAAAGGACAGACCCCGTTTAACCACCTGTCTCTTCTTTTGACTCAGAGTTGTCTTCCTGTCAATTTTCGATACCATATCCCTGGCTCGTGTTAAATCTTTTTTGGCATAACCTCTCCTGCTCAGTCTTTCTTGTAAATTGTTCAGTTCATTAATGTAGTCTTCCTCCCGACTACAGTTCCTTCTTACCCGGACCATTTCACCGTATGGTATACCTGAGATAACTGCTCTTGGGTGAAAACTATCTGCCCTTAGAATAGAATTGGTAGCCGTTTCCTTTCTAAACAATCTACTTTTGATGTTTTCCCCTTCCACCATTAATGTCACATCTAAGTATTCTATGCTTGATGTCCTATGGTTCATCGTTAGTCTTACGTTGAAATCATTATTGTTTAGATAGTTCAGATAATTTACCAGTTCATCGGAAGTGCCTCTCCATATCAACAAAATGTCATTGATGAACCTGGCCCAAAATACCACCAGGTCCATCCATTCGCCAGCTCTGCGGCTCCTAGTAAACGTTATATTAATGTTAATCAACATTTTCAATTACCATATGGTACCAGGTTGAACAGTGTGATAATAACACAGTATATTTATGTTTGGCTAAAAGAAATAGAATTGTGTGGTAAAATATATTGGGATGTAAAATGTGTACTTATGAATGTATACATCTTGTCTTATATTTACAGCCCTGATGACGTCCCATCTCCGGGACGAAACGCGTCGGCTGTGAAAAGCTTAAGAAATACATCACGAACCAAAGAATAAGAAATATTGTTAAATTGAAGAACTGTTAAAATATTTATTGTAAAAGACGTAGCTGCTAGAGCTGTTAACCCTTCATACCCAACATCTTGTTTACCCATGCATCTCACTTGAACACTTTGAACAACAGTGCTGCATACATGACCAACTCAAGTTTCGCTCAGTAATTGTGTACACTGTTTTTTTTCTTACAGAAAAACGAAGAAAAATAAACAGAAAGGTAAGTCTTATTTTTTTTTTCATACACACCCAAAGAGCAAGCTATTATTAAGGTGCAGGACATACAGTTGGCATGTTTTGCAAGTCTCTTCACGCACATGGATTCAGCAAGTCATTAGTCGCTAATATGTCCACCTGGTGTAAACCACTGGCCTTTAGTTAGACTGGTATGAGACTGGTCTTCGCATTTTAGCCTTCGAATACACGAACTCTGAGCTCCGGTGATCCTTTACAACTTGAATATCCGTTAGGCTTCCGCAATCTGCTTCCCTAATCGGAAGACTGGCTACTGGCCTTTTACGACATTCACCCCCTACATTGTTTGAAGACTTTCATGCACTTATACACTCTAATACAACACAGGGTACTGTTAAAGAGACTGCTGCCCTTATGAAACCCAATTCTAAAGCTCCCATTCTCTGACCAATATCCTTGTGACTACACAATGCACTTGTGATCAAGGAAGTAATTTCAGCACCCACAATTGAGTCTCATACCTCACACATCCTACTCCTTCTATATTTTAATACCAGGCAGTTTCACAACTCCATAACCTTTCTGAAAAGTGCTCTTGTCCCAACACTCCTCCCTGACCTTTATTACCAAGCTACATACACTATTGATTCCTATTTAATGATCAAGTTACTTTTAGCTAAACATTGCTGCTATTTGGAAACAAACCCTGCACATACCTTAGTGACAGGTTAGGGGGGGGGGGGCACATGTTTGAGCTAACCTATGGATAGTATAAAATACAATGTGCGGTTTGTGCCTTATTAAAAAGTGAAAGGCAATCTGGTTATCTATGGGTTGTGCTTGCCTTTTGTTTACAAGTTATAAGCATAGAGCTGTGTTACTGGATTTCATTTTTGTCTGCAGCTCCAGGGGCTGGAGAAGGCAGTAGTACGAGTGAAGTTCCTCAACCACCACGTAAGAAGAGAGCTCGTGTAGACCCCAGCGTGGAAAATGTACGTGCAGCAGTGATCTATGGCTTGGTAATGGTATGAGTAGGCGGAGGTGTTGGTGTGATCCGTGTTAAATCCACTAAAACAACTGATGCCTGTGATTATTAAAATTGTTAGGAAAAAGTGGTGGAGAGAATTGATTTGGGAAGAGCAATGCCTCGCTAAAAAGAAACGAACTAGGACAGTGCTATGACTAGAGTCCTCACCTAGTTTAGAGAAAGTATGCTATCCTTCTCCTGTAGACCCTGAAGTGCTGAGACTTTTCGTCCCTATGCGGAGCCCTTTTTAGGTCCAGCGTACCAGACGGCGCAGCCAGTCTGTACCCTCCCAGCCCAACCCTGTCGCAAATTAATCTTGGATAAGTCAATTAAACAAAGATACAATTAGAAGTAAACCCTTGCTGCCGAACTTTATTGTGGATGTTTGAGTGCCGAAAAGAAGTAACTTGGTTATCTAATTGTAACGGAGCCGTGCTTGCAAGCCTGGAACTTGAGTGGTAAACTGGAGTAACTACCTCCGATATTGCCCAGTGACCTTTGATTGCCACATGCCCCTTTAAAATCAATTAGTCAATTGGGACACATCTGAAGGTAGGCAGTGAAGGTTTGCTTTCCGCTATAATCGATCTAGGCTTACTGTGTAGCTTATTGACTGTAATGCTGAAACAATTACTGTTGCAGCTCTGTCATTAAACACACCGGAAACAAGCTTTCATCTGACAATCTTAATTGAATTAGTAGTTCTTTTTGATTCTTCATTACATGCACCCTTTTATTTTGACTGACATGGCATAAACTAGTAGCACAGATTGTATTTCAGGGTCCAACAATTTGATAACTTCTAATTCCTCACTTTTTGCTTTTACGACTGGCGCAGTTGGAATAGACTGTTTAATCCAGCAAAATATGCTTGGGATGAACAGTTGAACTGCAAATTCACTACAGGTGAATCTAATATATAAACATGAATCTTCACTTAATACTGGTCCTCTCTGCCTCTCCTAATATACTTCTTTGTAATCTGGAGCGGTTTCTGCCTGTAATTGCAAGGCAGCATAGTTTACGTTTATTTTCTTACCGTCACTCTTATTTTGCATAAAGGCATTAGAAGTCCGAAAAAGATGTACAGAAACTCCAGATTGTCTTGCAGCCTCATTAGTATTGACTTCTTTAAAGGAGAAGGTGAGGAGTAACTATGGTTTCCACATGTTTTTTAGGACGTTAATGTGTCCGATTATAGGTTTCCCATGCAATGGAAATACCACACCTTTGCAGCTGGTACTTCTGTACTGTTCCCTTTGAGCAGTGTTTTGGCCAATCAATTCCCCGCAGGTATCGCTGGAAACAAAACACAATTTGCAGAGAAGCTGTGATTCCAAATATAGCAGAAACTATTTACAGATGAGATGAGGATGACCAGTTATATCACACATGTGTAACCTCTTTGAGCTGGATCTAGTCAGGCTTAAATAAGGATGCAATGGATAGGTGCTGCAAAATTTGAGGTTAGTAGATTATACGCAACATTGATCCCTTTGTTCATCGCCTGTAATTAATGCTACATGGGTGTTTGGCAGGAAATTGTATATGCGGATGTAATGTCAGTCAGTACCACCCTCTATGGTTTGGTCTTTATGTGAAGTAGACCTAGCTGGGCAGCAGCAGAGTAATGTACTTTAATGTCTGGGTGAAGATGCAAGATTGTTTTTCAATTGGTGGTTCAGAGCTTTAAATTAGGCCATAACATTAGAGATGGGGGAGCGAACAAATTAACAGAGCCAAGTCGGAGCTGAGCCATTAAATGTTTTCCATGCCGGTCATGCAGCAAACGTGTAAAAATATGATCGTCTCTTCAAAATCCAAATGGTGCCTTAACATATGGAAGTCTTTCATCTTATTAAATCAATAACCACAGGAGACTGTCCTTTTATCACCCGGCCCGGGCGCTCAGATCTGAATCACAGTTTCTGGCTGTTGTGCCGCGCGTCCAGAAAGCTCGTATCGGAGGCCGCTCCTTTGGTCTGCGCGCCCCCCAGTTGTGGAACGCCTTGCCGCTGTCACTTCGTGGTGCTACTAGTCTGTTGGCCTTCAGGAAGGGTCTCAAGACGTGGCTGTTTACTTTATAGGTCCCCTTTTGGTTTATTTTATTTCTTGCTGTTTTATTGTCGTGTTGTGTTACTTTCTGTAGGTCTCGCTGTGAAAGCGCCAGGATACTCTTTTTGAGTCGCTGCGCGCTATATAAAAAAAATAGTAACATAACATAACATTGAGACACATTTATTAATAAATTGAAAATATTCCTGCCCCACCTTAACGACAATGCCACTTGTGAACTAAGAGGCAAGTCATTTGGCATGAGTGCCTTTGATTCTTACTATATGTTGTGTTCAGTACAGAAACCAAGTTTGATTTAATGAGTTCTAATGTTGCTAATCTTGTAATCCCATATTTGAAGTTGTCGTGTGATAAAGAAAAAGGAGTATTGGTGACCTAAACCAAACTTATTCTAGGCAAATATTTTATCGGGGAAGCTGGATGGATTCCAGGTTTCCTTGTTTCACATTATACAATTCACACACTAAATGGTTATCTTTTGTTTTAAAGGTTAATGTTTTTTATTCTGACCCTTGACCTTACAGCACGAGTGGCAAGCAGAAGCCACATAAAAGCGTGGCTCGGTTTGGGATTAGGTGTGTTTCAAGAGGAACTTGAGCAGAGCCAGGCATTTGGTCTGAGGCTTTAGTGCCTCACCCACCTCTAAATAACATTGCATAGATTGAGTACCTTTCATGCATTTTTTACCTTAAATGTTTTCAGCATGCACACGCACAGAATTACACTAGTTAGATCACAGCGGGTGCCCAGATGAAAACGCAGGTCTATAGGACTCAAATCTGCATTCTAGGCGCTGGATCACTTTCATTACCCCTGTTGTATGCTCCTTGTTTGCCATATTCTGTTATGCAACAGTGTTTGCACCTGTGCAGTTACTTTGATTTGTGCTGAAAACATAACATTTAAGTGACCAAGCAGGAGTTAAGTGTTAACTGATGAATGGTGAATACCCCTATTCTGATGCTTATATGACATGCTGTGGCTAGAATATGGTTGTCCGTTGAATTAAAACAGATGTTCCCCATCTTTGGACCCAAGACATTTTCAAAAGATAGTGCCTATTAAAGTAAAATGGCAGGATCAGTCCTTAATGTATCACTTTTTTGTATTTTTTTAGCTCCTTTGGCTCTTCAGTTATTTTTAAAAGCTTCCTGTAAGCCCCCGCCCCCCCCCAACAATGGTATTGATGGGGTGTTTTTGATGAATTGTTCATGATGTATTTAAAGTTATCTGCTCTTATTACTGTAATTTTGACAACCAGTGCCGCATCTGCTGCTACCTCTAAAAGTTCGCCTCCTTTGTCCAGCTATTTGACGTATTAAAATCTTTATGCCTCAGGAGGAAACGTTTATGAACAGAGTTGAAGTGAAAGTAAAGATTCCAGAGGAGCTCAAACCGTGGCTGGTTGATGACTGGGACTTGATCACTAGGCAAAAGCAGGTAAGATTGTTAGCATTGTAGACCTATAATAACTTCAAGTGTACAGGAGGCACCGACATTAAACATTTTGTTTCAGCACTAATTGTGGTTGTGTTAGCATTTGGAGGGGATCAGAGCAGCGGGGGCAGGCATGACCCTGCTGAGGCAGACTCTAGTTGGGAACTAATCCACAGAAAGACAAAGCAACAACATCGGCTTTTAAAGGTCTGGAGCGCAAGGTAGAACAAATAGAGAATTGTTCTAGAAGAAAACAGTATTTAGATGTACAGGAGAGTATGTATTGAACAGAGGGACCATTTTTAATAACCTGGATAGCCAAACCTATTAAAAGATGTTCTGATCAGAAAGCTGCCACTTTGGGTCTATTCATTGCTAAATCTCATTAGATACATTTTGCAGCATCGAAATTTGGGGCTTGACAAAAGACTATTTTATTACAGAAAAGGTAGGAGGCCACTCTGATTCAAAGCTGTTTTCTTCTACTTTGTGTTCCTAGACTTTTCTTACCGCTATATAGAAGGGCTTTCCTACATCTATTGTGGCAATCACTGGCTTAAATCCCCAGGAAAGGAGAAGTTCTATATTGCATTAGGCGGAGATCATTCGATTTTCATTTACACAAAAATAATCATTAACTTAGGGGTTGTTAAAGTCTGAACTTGGGAGTTATGGCTGCAGAAATGTAGAGACGTTTCCAGGAATGCTGACATTTGCAATAGTTTCACTATGGAGGGTGGGTCTCTGCATGTACTATAACTTGCCACACCAAAATCTTAAATTAATCTCTTTGGGCTCCCCACCTCCCTTTTTAGGTCTCGCGTGGCGTACTGCGCAGTCGAGCTCGTGAGATTTTATGTTTCAGAGTGTACTTTACTAGCGAGGGTTAAGCCCCGCCCCTATTCTCCATTGACTGGCCTCCTAAACGGTGGCCGGCCATTGGAGAAGAGGTCCTAGTGACGTTCTTCTTTCTCTTTTAGCCCCGTCCTTTTTAGATTGGGTTCCTTGACTTCCTGCTGGCGTAAAAGGTTTCTTATCTTCTTTATGGGCCGACAGATGGCCCCATAAAGAAGATAAGAAACCTTTTACGCCAGCAGGAAGTTAAGGAGCCTAGTCTGAAAAGGACGTCATGGCGAGCGCTTGTCTTTTAGGTTGCTATGTGCTTATCTGTACAGTAAATTATTTATTGACATGACCAATGTGGTGGATGTGTCTAGCGCTCCGTTTCTTCATGGACGAGAGTGCTTTATGTATAGAAGCAGGGCAGCGGCGGGTCTTATGGTAAAAGGTACGTATACTGGATTATTGCGGTGACGTGACCTGGGAGACCCGAACAGCAGCCCCGCGGACTCATCTTTTCAAGAGTTAATGCTTTGTCTGGGTCGGCGGGAGGGCTATTTTTGGACTCTATAAGCTCGTCTGCTTCACTCCACCCCACCCTTCGTTCGGTGCAGATGTGAGCCTCTCACCTCCCCCATTCCCCAGAGCCTCTAACCACTTCCCTCCCTGGAAGCGCTTCGCCCCAGCGTTCTGAGCTCAGGTGCAAGCTGTGTGCTCTCCTCGTCCCAGTCGCATCTATGACGACACACACTGTTCTTTCACCCCCCCCCCCCCCACCACCTCGCCCCCCAACACACACACCACCCTGCAGGCTGAGTAGATGTACAGGCGGCTAGCGCATCTAGTGCTTCCAACGGATTCCATAACATGAGGCACACCAGCACTTTGTGTTTGGGCACATTATTCAGTTGTTCTTCTGGAAACGGTAGGGGCACAAGTGTCGGCAATGTTAAAAGGCAGAAACTAACCTTATCGACAAGAAACGTTTTTGGCAGCTAGAATATCTCCTGCAGCCCACGCCCAGAGAGCCAAGTCTGCTTACAGGCAGTGCCGAGTGTAGGTACAGGCAGGGGTGAATACAGGTACAGGCAGGGGTGAATACAGGTACAGGCAGTGCTGAGTGCAGGCAGGGGCAGGGCATCTAACCCCGCCAGGCTGAGGTTCACAGATGTAGGAAGCAATCTCCCCGTACCTAGCTACAGGCACATAGTGTAACACTACCACACAGGGATGTAGCGCAGGCTCTTCAGGGGATTGGGGTGGGGTTGCAATACTTCAGGGGCCCACTTCAACCCCAGGCTAGTGAATATCTGTGAGATACGTGAGGCTCGGAACCCCTCTTCGCATTCGTGGTGGTGGTAGGGGTGGCACATCATTTTGTGTCACGCCCTCCTCTCCCAGTACTGGGCAGGGATGCAGGCAGATAACTGCCCCTTACCCCCTCTTCTGTACCCAGTGAAAGCCCGGGTGCATGGAGTTGGCCGCAGACGTCTTGTGAGTGGAGATGGCTCCCCCATCAGTCTGATGGTGCTGCGCCCAGAGGCCGAGAGAGGGTGTGGCCTAACTGCCGAAGCTCGGACTGGGGATCCTCCACGTTCCATTTCAGTCGTGCGCTCAACATCCTGTGATTCTAGGGGAATCGCCTAATCTTCCCGTGCCTAAAAAAATCTGACCTTTTTATAGCGTATCCAGGAGGACGAGCCACGTACCATAGCGAGGTCCAAGGTCCGAGTTTCCGACTTGCGGGCTGCGTGTTGCTTCTGCTATTCTCTGCCATTCTCTGCTGCCACCGTCGTCGTTCCTCGGAGCGAGCAGAGTAGCGCCGGATCCGCGGAGTTTTGACCCGCCGTTCGAACGCACTGACCGCGGTCAGTCAGCGGGCATTCTTCGGCAAGACAGAGAACTGGGAAGGCGTCGCTTGAACGCGACCGGAGCCGCTGGACACTTTCATTGCGGTCAGTGCCGGTGCCGCCGAGCAGTGTGGACGCGGCCGGCTGGGGCTTTACTGGGACTCTGCGGAACGCGGTTGGAGCCGCTAAAACTTTTCTCTTTGCGGCCGGAGCCGCTAAACAGTTTGAGTGCGTGTGGAGTGCTGCTGCTGCTGTGACAGGGTCAAGGGGCTCTCAGCATCAATCCCATATCAACCGCCACCGCCGCCACTGTCAGCAAGCCATTGATATCGCCTGCCCCCCCCCCATTCGCCTGCCCTTCTGTGCTGTGCCCTGCTCGTGCTCCGGTGGGTCCGGCCGGTCCGGGTCCGGTCTGCCCTGTTCTGCACTGTGGTGCGGTCCTGAGTTACGGCGGAGGCACAGCGGAGCTGAAGTGGAATGGCAGTCAACAGCAGGGGGAGCATAAAGTGGGCAACGGATAGCGAGAGAGACGGGCCATAGGTGAGCCCGCTGGAGAAGCTGCAGGAGATTCCACCCCTGCCTATGAGCCGGTGAGCTAGCTGGGAAACGCTGTTCCCCTCGGAGCTGAGAAAAAAGGAGCTGCAAAAGGAGCAAGTAAGGGGGTAAACGTTAGACTGGAGAGGAGGCTGTGGGGGTAGTTGTGGCTGTGAGCGCGGATCCAGGTCCCGTGTAGGTTAGTGGGTTACGCCGCCCCACCCTTTGCAACCAGACATTGGGGTCTTTGTTGGCCTCAGCCCTCCTCCTCCGCATTAAAGGGAAGCGCAATAATTGCAAAGAAAAATCGCTTCAGGACCTATCTACGGGTTCCGGCTCCTGTTCCTCGAATAAAGGTCCTGGTTAAGCCCTCAATAAGAGGTGCTCCTGCCGCCCCTGCTGGTGACTAATTACAATTAAGTGTGCTGAGCACAAGCGTGCCTGACAGTTGGTCCTACCCTTTCGCTATGAGACGTTCCGCCGGCAGCAAAGGACAGGGGGTACTGCCTGGATTTTATATACTGCCAACTGAGTTTGGATTACGGCAAGGAGCTACCAGGTGCACCAGTTTGGTTCCGCAATGAGGTCTGGTAAAGTGAGGAAGGCATCAGGCGATAAGATACCAGCCTCAAGAGGTGTACTTAAAAGGAAAAGACTGGATAAAATGAATGCAAATAAGGCAAACAGTCCATTGCAAAATCCCTTTATCACCAATTGCCTCCCTTTTTGAAAAGTCCATCCTAAATAAAAACTCGTCAATCTCACTGTTCCAGTTTTTGAAAGACCCCGGGGCAGCGTTGTTTTCTTCAACGGAGGGAGTCTTGGGCTTATCATCTCCAATTGCCCCTAATGTCACGACTTCCCCCGGACACGCGGCCGCCTTAGTTAAGACGGATGAAGCCTTTTTAACATCTGCATCTGCATTTGCATCTGCCCCGGGGAACCAAACTCCTCAAACAATCAAAATCCGTGACCCTATTAAGCAAACAGAACACCTGGAAAATACCGACAATACAAAAGGTCTTTGGGGGACAAAATGTGGAATAACAGCAGCAATAGTACACATTACCCCCGAGGACACCTCCGTCTTCTCCACAATACCGCAGTTTCTAACAACCTCCACAATAGACAATCTAAAGTCAGAAAATTTGGATCATGATAGTACGGTTCCAATTGAATCGAGCTTTGATGAGTTGGCTCTATCTCACCCAAACCCAAGCCAATTAATTAACAAAAGTAAAGGGAAGGATGTATTGGCAGAGTTTTACCCAGGCAACGAAGATGTAGCTGCAGAAGCCGCAAAGGGGTGTATTAAAGAGGCTGAGCAAGTGGGCAGTGCGTGTCTCATTGAGCATTTACACAGCCCAACGGGCTCCAGTGAGGTCAGATTACCAGCAGTTAATACAAGTCATAATGACCAGTCAAAAGATGAACTTATAACCAACGGCCTTAAGGATGCGGCATCTGTGAATCTGGTTGCGCCTCTTTTAAAAGCTTTGCAAACGTCAACAACAACTTTGATAATGCAATCAGATAAGTTGGATATTCTAATCGATTTAATGAATATTATCGCTTCCTACATTGCAGGGATACATACAAAGTTGGACAATTTAAATAGTTTAATACTTGGAGCACAAGCTCATACATACCAACCTCAATCGTCCTGCACTTGTGGACCAGTCCTGGACGAATTAAATTCACTTCCTATTATTCTGGAACAGATTCTCACTTTAAATCAAAGATTTATCAATACGGATCTGAAGTCGGATGGTGCGAACAGTTCCAAACCCGACCAAAACGCATTGGCTGATAAAAATCCCTCACCTGATTTAACCACGAAAGAAGTTAACCTGGCACTTGGAAAGACTAAAACGAATGATGACACCAATGCATCAGCTGAAATAGAGTCAAGTAATGAAGAGCCATTAAAGCAAATTCTAACAAAGAGACTAAAGAAAAAAGAGCGGAAAGCCAGAAATAAAAAAAGCGAAGCAAACCCAATTTTAGGTTATGGAATATATTCCATCTTTTCAAACCCAAACCAAGGAACCCCTAAAAATGCTTGCACCAGTGAAAGACACTCTGATATGATAGTAAATAATGACATGTCTAAAAAGGAGAGTTGATGTCAAAAAAAGTCCCGCAAGGCGCACAATTATCAGGCACTGTGATTAGTCCTTCATATACCGCAAAAAACCAGCAAACTGAGATATTAAGTACTAATCACCTGTCCTTTCCATCACATGATAAAAATTGCAATATAAGTGGCAAACAAGGTACGCAAATAGCAGTTAATTATAAGAACAAGTCTTTGGAAGATTTAGCCCAAGACGCGGATAATGATAACAAGGAGGGGCGATTGCAATCAAGTGGCATTATAATGAAATCAGCACCCCCAACATCGCAAGTTGAAGACCACCCAGTAGGTAAAAATGCTGTTCTCGATAACAAAATCAGCCATCCACGAAAATCATTGTGCAGTGAAGACGGGGCAAAGGCTTTTATAGTCTCTTCAGCCCAAACAATATCAGATCCAGACGTCCAAGTAATCATGGATAATGCTCGCTGTGAGCGCAAAGGATTGACCACAGAAACACCAAGTACTCCGTCTCAGGGAATTTTAAGATTCTGTGTAAGGAATATAGATGTGATTCAAACAAAGGAGGAAGGAGGCATCGAGTCGTGTACAAATAATTCTAAAATCGGCAAAGAACTATACCAAATTATTTGGTCTCCTGAGTACAAGTCACAGGGAAGCCACAATATATTAAATAGGAGTAATATCCTGAAACTCATGGCTGGACTTGAGGACTTAAAAGATATTAAATCAACCGACCTGGAACGGGTATTATTTCTTAAAGGCCATAATAAATGAACAAACCTTGACAACTTGGAAAACGCTCGCCATAGTAAAAGCAATTTTGGGGAGATCAGATCTTTTTCAAAGTTGGGGCATTCAAATATCACAGCCCACTTCCCCACGCTTTCCGTCTCCACTGAAGAAGCCGGACAGTGTTCAACTTTATCAGGAAAATCTCTGACGCACACTCAAGCCTACGAAACCCAGTCTACTCAGTTTTATACAATGCGAAGGGCAGAAGTGAAGCCCCTCTTTCTTGGGCAGGAACGAACCGGATAAATTGGGGGACACTCAACATTTTAAGGATATCTGGAAATGGCTGCCCAGTACCCTAAATGATAAACAGAAGATTTGACCGTTTAGTGTTAAACTGAAACAAACTGCTAGTAAAGACATTCATGTGTTATCTTGGAACATTGCAGGCGCAAAAAGATAACTGGAGGGAGGATTGCCATTGGATGAATGGGGTGGATGTGACATAATCGCGCTACAGGAAATATGGCTACAAGAAGAAATTGCACTTGTTGGTTATATACTCTTTAGTGTAGCAGCAGAAAAATGTAAGACCTATGGCCGTGCCATCGGAGGCCTTTCAGTATTTGTCAACATCTCTAAAAATTAATTCTGAACAACCAAAATCCCCCGATCCAAGCATTCAAGTAATCAAATTAACAGATCAAAATGTTACAAATATAAAGTCAACTTTCTTGATCAATATACGTAACCTAAATTTCAGGCGAAAAAGATAAAGAATGCAATATTGTGTAACGTAATAACGGACCTACGCACTAGAGAACCACTGTCTAACATCATAATAACTGGTGACTTCAATTCTAACCTGATATTAGCTCCAGAGGAAGATGACATATTGACAGCTGATAACATCCACTGGGGTGTTCCTCTACAGACAGATGGTGGACTGGGGACTCTGAAGGATCATCTAGCAACCCAATTAGTGTCTGAACTAGAGTTTCTCGGTATGCGTGTCCTGAACGGGAGGACAGCTGAAGACCAACCCCCAAGAAAAACTTATCATGGTCCACGTGCTCAATCGACTTTGGACTTTACAATTGTCAGTCTTTCACTAATTCCGTTAGTGATCACTTTTTATATTGAATACACCCCGATGAGTGATCATGCAATGCAACATATTAAATTTAACCTTAATATGGAAAGAATGCAACCTTTGTATATATTAGAGGGTCATCTATGCTCAGCTAATCTAAAACGTATAAACTGGTCCAACTCAAATGAAATTGATTGGTTCAGGACAATAAAGGATACGTTGAATTGTCTAGGGAATGCTCCAATGAATATGATTCAAGCTTGGTCTCACTTTTTGGAGAAATTAAAATTAAAAATGAAGTTACCCGTAATGACAACAAATACGGACGACTCGAAGAGAGAACTTTCGAAAGAACTTCAAGAGCTACGAAGGATTCTGCGAAGAACCCGCAAGAAGTTGCAGTCAGTAGACAATGGAGCATGTCAGCTGGTCATCTTTCGTGCGCAAAGGAATATATACAAAAATAAGGTCTGGGAATTTAAAAAGATGATTAACGAGAGCTTTTAGTCCAAACTGCTTTTTAGTTCAAAACTCCAGAACTCAAATTCATTTTGGAAAATAATAAATCAGTTAATAAGACCCTGTAACGCACTTACATCGAATGTTCAGGAATCTGAGTGGTCCACGTTTCTTGCGACAAAATTCACTGATACCTCCACAAAAATTCCAGGTATTGATCCTCATCTAGAAAATCATATTACAATACCCATAGTTAATGAACAAGGGAGTCAGCCCCCTACCAGTAATCTTTGCAATGCATTAAGAACAGAGGGCAAGATGGCCGCGGACCGATCCGCTGAGTGAGAGGCTGATATCTCTCCTCTCTCCTCTCTCCAGTATAAGAAAATAGATGCGAGCAGATGCGAGCAGAAAAGACGTAGTTACACATGCCCATGCAGCTAAAGGAGAGGAACCACGGTGGCATTACACTAAAACTGTTATTGCTGAAGCAAAGGATTCTTCAACGTGTAGAGTTAGTGACCCGGCTGGTAAAGGGCATAGCTTTACTCCTGGGGCTTGAAGAGGCGGCAAAAAACATAAAAAGGCCGATATACGGAGCACGAGAGCAGAACAATCTGGAAAGGATGCTCCCACAGATTGCAACGAGAAATCAGGCTGCCAGGTCCAAGAAACCGGACTTGGAAGCAGACATGGATTCAGTCGCAAAAAAGAGAGAGCTGAGGCGAAAGGAGAGGGAGCGCGAGGCCGAACTTAGAGCGGAGCAGAAGGCTGAGCGCCGGGCAATGGCAGCGGCAGCAAGCATTGGACGTGCAGAGAAGAAAGCGTTAAGAGCGGAGATGGCAGCGAAAGAAATCACCCCCAGAGTCAGCAGAGGGGGATTAAGACAGCCTACCTTGGCGGAATCCTTCGGTGGAGGGAATAACAGCAGAGAAGCTTCAATGGATCGTAGCAGAGGGCGAGTACAGGCTGATGCTGAGGACACCATGACGCCGCCGCCACGAGAACCTGCTCCAGCTCCAGTTTCAGGGGGCGCGGTGGAAGCAGTGGCAGAGCCAGAACAAGTCGAAGGAATGGGAGCACCGGTGGAAGACGAGACCTGTACGGAGGAACAAGGGCCGGCAGGAGTTACAGAGCAGGGTCCAGGAGAGCTGTTAACTGTGCCCAGCGCCGTATTGGAGGTATGTGCAGTAAGCGGGGAAGCAGGACTGGAGAACATGGCAACACTCGAGGGGGAAAACTCAGGCGATATATCTGGAGCAATGGAGGGGGAAATAAAAGACAGTGCTCAGGACAATGTATGTGCAGCAAGCGGAAATGCAGGACTGGAGGGGGGGGGACCTGCATCATTATTACTAGAAAACATGGCAACACCCGAGGGAAACAAAGCGGGCGATACATCTGGAGCATTCGAGGGGGGGGGGGGAAAGAACTGTGCCAAGGAGAATGGCAACAGCAACGTTAGTGCTGCTAACAACCAGGGGAGCAGCAGCAACCAGAGTAATAGCTGCTCTGCAATCTGCCCTGAAGTGAGTGTGACAGGGGCAGGGGCATCAGTAGAAAAGGCAACTACTGTCTGCCCCACAATGAGGGTAATTGTGTCTCGGAAAACACCGCCAGTCAAAACGTGACGGAAGCACTCACTCTGGTCGACCCTTTACGTCCAGGAC
This sequence comes from Lissotriton helveticus, assembly GCF_964261635.1. NCBI lineage: Eukaryota > Metazoa > Chordata > Amphibia > Caudata > Salamandridae > Lissotriton > Lissotriton helveticus. Next base: position 1,932,754,828 of record NC_136061.1, read on the forward strand.
CTCAAGGCATACCAGCAGAGTGGGTAATAAGGGCGGGGTAGACAATAGTGTTGATAAGTCTATGGGGAAGAGTGCCAACGCCAATGTCACCGCAAGAGACTCAAACTTGAATAAAAGTAAGGCACATTCGGGACATGCACCGGCGCTGTCAGGGGGGCTCACTGCTCCAGTTCTAGCTGGGGCAGCTGGTCTATTGCCAGGCCCGCTACCAGGGACCCCAGGGGAAGACATTTTTTACTCAGTAATTGATGAGACCGACGAGACAGATGAGACCTCGGGCGTACACAAAAACAAGGAAATACCCCCTGAGACTGAAACAGATGACTCTGATGCGAACCTTGAAGAAACGGAAGTATCTACTTCGGAACTGGACACTGAGTCGGACCCACAGTCCGAGACGGGCCTGACCCAATCTTCCCTGGATGACAGTACTCAGAGGCAAACGGTTGTAAGAAAGAAACAACAAAACATTAGGAAACAGCAAAGAAGGTCTAGCCCTAGGCATAGGGAGAGGCCTAGTAAACTGGTCTGGGATTACTCAGCAACCTCTAAGCTGTATCACGACGAAGGAGGGAGTAGGTCCCAGCATAATAATGACTCTTCAGGTCCGCAGACACAAGGACAGGGCCCTACAATAGAGATGCTTTATAATACTCTAAGGCAAATGCAGGGAGAAGGTAGAGCTGAAGCCAAGAGGGCGAAGAAAGCAAGCAAGAAAATTGAGAGGTCACTGAGTAAAGTGAACAAGATGTATGCGGAGATGGCTGGCCGTATGGCAGAAGTGGAGGAAAGAACAGGCCAATTGGAGGACGAAGTCTCTCAGTGGAAGGAGTTCAAGTCGGCGCAGGAAAAATTCAACGAGGATTTACAATGGAAGGCAGAAGATGCGGAAAACAGGCAGAGGAGGAATAATATTAGGTTACTGGGGATTCCAGAGGGAGTCGAGGAACAGAACCCTAGGGCCTTTGTGGTTACCTTGTTAAGAGAATCATTCCCGGAGATCACAGCCTGGAACTGGGACGTTGAGGTACAACGGGCCCACAGATTTCCCCTGACAATGAAGAAATCATATGGCGCTCCTCAGAATGAGAGACCAAGAGCTATGCTCATATACATTGGGAATTTTCTGGCCAGACAGGAGATTATGGACAAGGCTAGGCCACAAGATCGCCGGGCCTTTAAAGGAAATTCCTTCTTCGCTCGACCGGACTTTTGTCACGCTACGGTGGAGAGGAGATGGAGATTACGACAAATGATAGATCCGTTTCAAAAAGCTGGATGTGAGGCCTACCTCCTGTTTCCTGCAAGGCTGAAAGTAATATTAGAGGGGCGCACTAGAATGTTCTTCTCGGAAATTAAAGCACAGAGCTTTTTGACTGAACTAAGTGGAAAAAAGAGAAAATAGAAGAAAAACAGAATTAGATAACAAAGGAAGAGATACTAACTGACCAGATGGGAAAGGACACAATGCGGTGATGGACTATAGTATTCTGTATATACACAGAGGGAATGGCTCTGGGGAGACACAATGTAGGGGGCAAGGAATACTTAGAAGGGGCTTATTTAAAAGTCATACTATTTTCTTTTGTATTCGTGGCTAATAAAGGAGCATAAAGGTAGGGAGAGGGGAGGGTACAGCATCACTCAAGGGGGTTGGGAACCAGTCATACGTAGGTCAGGATTGACCTAGTTGCCTGTGGAAAGGGAGGTCGGGGGGGAGGGTTAGGGGGGGGAAGCACCAGAAAGAGAGAGACAGGGGGGGTATGGGCAGGTTGTGGGCAAAGAAGGGAAACAAGATCTCAGTTCACAGTGGGGGAAGAGAAAGAAACTGATGAAACCGAGGAGAGGCAACAAAAATAAGAGCTGCGCAGGACACTGGGGTATAGGAGTAGGGCTAAGAGATGGGCAGTCCAGAATGTTGGAAGATCTGAAAATTTTCCTATGAGCACAAACATTAAAATCGTGACTATGAACGTATGCGGGCTGAACGATAGAATAAAAAGGCAGCGGGTATCTCTATTACTGAAAAACACCGGGGCGGATTTTTTTTGCTTACAGGAAACACATGTCGAAGGGAATAGGTCATTTTTGTTGGAGCAAATGGGATTTAGGTTACTAGCTAACTCCAAACAGGGGGCCAGAATTAGAGGGGTTGCTATCCTGACAAAACACTCAAATATAAGAACGAGGAAGAAATTCGAGGACCAGTGGGGGAGATGTGCTTTGATAGTGTTTCATAGGGGAAGAATGGGTCACTATAGGCTCTATCTATGGGTCAACAGAGGACGATCCAGAGTTGTTTGAATTTCTAGACATCGAACTACCTGCGTGGGCACCAAGAGCTATCTTGGCAGGAGATTTTAATATTGATGGAGCTAGGGGATTGGGGCTAGATTCTATGGGACAATACCAGGGAAGGAAAAAGAGGGTATGTAGGGCAATACAGAATCTAGCCAGAAATAATGCATTGATGGATGTGTGGGGGGCCAAGAAACCTTCTGATCCTGGCTATACATTTTTTTCGGCTCCGCATCGGAAATGCGTTAGATTAGATTATTTTTTTTTATCTAGGACACTATTAGGTACTTCAGCGATAGATAGGATGCCAAGGATATTGTCAGACCATAATCCCCTTAAGTTAACAATAGAAGGAAGCGGGTTCAAGAGAGTGACAGGATCATGGACATTTGAAAGGGGATTATTAAAAGATGACGACTACATTACACATATGCACTTGTGGATTAGGGATTTTTGGGACATTAATAGGGGGAGCACCACCATTGTGAATGACTGGGACACATTCAAGGCAGGGGTAAGAGGCGAAACATTGAGCTACTCTATTGCCAAACGAAGGAAGGAAAAAATAGAGGTTGAACGGGTAAATAATGCCCTGAGAATAGCGGAAGCAAGATTGGAACAAGCCACATTAGATCAGAACGAATACAATGAGCGGGTATTGGAAGCAACGATAGCAAGAGCAGAAGCTGTAGAGGGGGTGGCAATTAAGGCTGCTAGATTATATGATACACAGAGAGAAAGGTGCTACGAATTTAGTGAAAAGATAGGACATACCTTAGCAGCACGTACAAGACAAAGGGTGGCCAAGGGAGAGATTAAGGAAATAAAAGACAACACTGGGCGTTTAATCACGGATGAGAAGGGGATAGCAGAGGTATTTAGGGAGTTTTACAGCATGCTATACAAGGAAGATCAAGTACGGGACAGGGGGGAAATATCGGACTACCTACAGAATATCCCGGGCAAGGTTTTAAATAGGGAGGATAGAGAGTTTCTTGATGCTGACCTGAGACGAGGAGATTAATGAGGCTATATTGGGTTTACCAAAGGGGAAAGCAGCAGGTCCAGACTTGATACCAGGAGAGTTTTATAAGGTATTCCTGCACTCAATATTTAAAGATTTAGCAAGAACATTTAGGGGGGTGCAACATGGCCAGGCAATACCGGCAAGTTGGGCCGGGGCGGACATCGTAATAATACTTAAAAAAGGAAAGGATGCAACAGAACCAGGGTCGTACCGCCCCATAACATTAATTAACGCAGACACCAAAATATTCTCGAAAATACAGGCAGATAGATTCGCTAAGATAATAACCCAATTAGTTAGCACTAATCAACATGGCTTTATACCACAAAGGGGCACTACACTTCATATCAGGAAAATGATAACACTCTTTGATGTTCAGGAAGTAGAAGGGAAACCTATAGCGGCCATGTTATTGGACGCAGAAAAAGCCTTTGACAGGGTGGCATGGGAGTACCTGTGGGCGGTTTTAAGAAGGGGAGGGGTAGGTGAGGTTTTTGTCAAAGTCATTCAATCACTCTATACGAACCCTACTGCCTGTGTTAGGGTGAACTCTGGCCGTACTAGACCCCTGGATATTACAAGGGGCACTCGGCAAGGATGCCCTTGTTCGCCCCTATTATTTGCTATGTACATTGACCCCTTGATATTGAGGTTAGAGCAGAACGATCAAATTAATCCAATAAACACTAGCAGGGGAGACATTAAGGTTCTAGCATATGCAGATGACATTGCGGTCATTACACCGAGCCCAATAGATGCAATAAGGGAAATAGAATTAGAGGCAGATCGGTTCGGAAGAATAGCAGGGTATGCTCTGAACAAAAGCAAGTCACAAATCATAAAGAACGTTTACACAATATGTACAAATGCACGGGTGGTTGATGAGGGGATGTATTTAGGTGTTACGATCACGGCTGAACTGGAAAAATTGGTGGAAATTAACATTAATCCCATTATTACAAAAGCAAAGAAAGATCTGGATAGGGTAAATAATTTACATATGTCCATAGTAGGTAGAGTAAACTACGTAAAAATGAACTTGTTGCCGAAATTTCTGTATTTATTTAGAACAATTCCGCTGTTTTTTAGTATGAGTTGGTTTAATAAGCTGGAGATTATGGTAAATCGATTTGTTTGGTCCCAGGGGAAGACGAGAAGAGCATTGAAGTACATGTCATTACCACGAGACAGGGGGGGATGGGCGTTGCCAGATTTCAAAATGTATTACTGGGCGGCAGCATTACAGCAGATGACGGGTTTATTGGGAGGTGCGGAGGGGGAAATTGAGATTCCTACGGGGTCAACAGAGGTGTATGGGATAATACTTGGCGGGGAGACAAACAATGCTTTCCTTAGATACTCGGAGCCAAGCTATTTTAAGCGGACCAGGTTCAAGACACTAGAAGCTGCTGGTAAAATATGGAAAGCATTCAAGAAAAGTTTTGGCTTGGGAAGACTTCATGCACACACTAGATTATTGGAGGATCCAATGCTGCCCACAGAAATATTTGCGGATGCTATATTTAAGGAATGGGTTCGTTTGGGAATTAAGAATTTGGGGGATCTAATAGGGGAGGCAGGGGTAAGGCAATTCACAGAAATCCAGCAGGAATTTGGTGTTAGCAATAGGACTTTTTTTTAAATATTTACAACTAAGAAGCTTTCTAGGTAATAAACGAGGAGGACCAATGGGTTTTAAAGCAAATCCGATAATACAGATGGTTGAGGGGGGCCAATCTTGCTCAATTAAAAGGTTGTATGCTGAACTAATAGAACATCGAGGGGATGACCTTGAAAAATATGAGACCAAATGGAGGGAAGCAATAGGAGCAACAGAGGGCGTATTCTTAAGGTCACTAAGATTAGGACGGGAAACCCTGTGTTCAGCGGCATTGCAGGCACAACACTATAAGACGCTATACAAACTCTACTACACACCAGTTAGAATTGCCCAGTGGGGAGGAACACAGGGGGTTAGGTGCCCTAGGTGCGATAGTACGGAGGCAGATATAGTGCATATGTTTGCGGGGTGCCCAAACCTTTCTCCGCTAATAAAAAGTATTGAAACATTTTTTGATAACTCCTTGGCATTTAAATTGAAGCTGACACCAGAAGTAATACTACTAGGACTAGAGGGGAGTAACTCACAGCAAAATCAAAATGGGGGGGTTTTTGTTTGTGGCCACGGCTGTTCTGCGCCTATGTATAGCAGCTGCCTGGAAAGATAAGATACCACCTCCGTTCCAGCACTGGTTGGCTAGGTTACTGCATATGTATAATCTGGAGAAAGCTATCTATGCCAGAAGGGGGAAAAAGGGTAGAGCGCTGGGATTACAGCTGTGGAAGCCCATTGCAGAATGGAAAAGTAGGATGGCAAGTGTCTAGGGGTGTGAATAGCTGGATGTGATAAAATATATATACGCCTTATATATGCCTCTTGGGGGTATCTTCTGTCCCCTTTACATTTCCCTTTAACTGCGTTTTATTAATGTTCCTTTATCTATTGTGTTCTTCTTTTTCTTCCCCAACTTGTTTTGCTTTGTTTTGTTATAAGATGTATATATTATGGAAGTATGCAAGTATGCAATGGAATTGTTTTATGTGATTATTTAGAAACTTGCCTGTTGTTGAAAGATATTGACTGGTGCGGGGGGGGGGGGGGGGGGGGGGGTAAAAAAAATTGCTGTAAACCTTGTCAATAAAAATATTTAAAAAAAACAGATCTTTCGATATCTCTTCTGCTGTATATGGATTAATCGAAATAATTAAAAAGGGCAAATCTAACGCGGCCCCAGGCCCAAATGGCATCCCACATCATAATTGTGCTCTGCTTTCTTTAATTGAAATTGTAATTGTGCCAGATTAATAGCGTAACGCTATTTAGCATAGCCCACATTGCGTGCATTTTAAATTGTGCCTACCTAACCTCGTAGCGCTATAGTACAAGGTGCGCATTGATTGCTAATTCATTTTTTGCCTGATTGTGCCGGTGCCTCTGCCCACATAATAGCGATAGTCCTGCTTGAGCCCCAATCTCGTCCTGTTTTCACTTTTGTTTTGCTGCCATCTTGTTGTTGTCCCCCAGCCCGCCTCTCCACCTCGCTCCTGCCTCCCAGCTGACCCTCCCTCGCTCCGCCCCCCCACTATCCACTTATGTCAGAACAGCTGACGCGCAGCGTTTATGCGCAGCGAACGCGCCCCATGCGCGCCGAAGGTGCGCCAAAGGTAAGCCCGTCTACGCCCGTCCGCGCCTGGACCACGCCCAGCGCCAAACCCCCTGGCCCCCGCGATATCCCCTCCACCCGCATTACGTTCGACACCGCTACCCTCTCAGCACTCAACCCCGGCCGTCTCCCAGACTGCTACCAAGCCGCCCCAGGGCACACCCATGGACCCTTCGCCTGCCACTCCTGCAAGTTCGACGGCATTAGTATTCACAACAAATCCACAAACTCCAAACAGAGCTCCGGCGCTAATCACCTGAAGTGTATCCTGCTCAACACCCGCTCTGTCCACAAACACGCCGTTGAACTATGGAACCTACTAGACACCACAACACCGGACGTCGCCTTTCTTACAGAAACCTGGATGAACGCCTCCTCAGCGCCCGACATCGCCATAGCCATCCCGGAAGGCTACAAGATCATCCGAAAGGACCGCATCAACCAAACAGGAGGAGGCTTCGCCATCGTCCATAAGAACACCATCCGCATCACGACCGGTTCTGATGACATCCTCGCAGCTGCAGAACACCTTCACTTCCAAATTCACATCAACCCCAAGTCCACTCTCAGAGGCACCTTCATCTACATACCACCTGGCCCCCGCACACAATTCAGCGAAGACATCACTGACTTCATCAGTCACACGCCCTCCCCTCCAAGGACTACATTCTACTAGGTGACCTCAACTTCCACCTGGAAAAGAACAACGACAGCAACACCAGCACCCTTCTGGACAACCTCGCCAATCTTGGACTCAAACAACTTGTAGACACCCCCACCCACCACGCCGGGCACACGCTCGACCCAATCTTCTCCTCCAGCAAGCACATCTCCTTCAACCACGCCACAGGACTCCATTGGACGGACCACAGCTGCGTTCACTTCAACTACAAAAAGACCACGACCCACAACCACCCACAACGAATCCCCCGCAGAAACTGGAATAAAATTACCACCGACCAGCTCCTCACATCGCTTCACCAAAACCCCCCTACCAAATCACTGGACCCAAACCAAGCAGCCATCAACCTCTCAAAATGGATCACCCACAGCGCTGACTAATTAGCACCCTTGCAAAACAATCAAATCATACTAGGTAGCAAAAAAAAACCCTGGTTCAATGATGACCTTAAGAAATCCAAGAAGTTCTGTCGCACCCTCGAACGCATGGCGAAAAAACACAACCATTGACAACTTGACCACCTTCAAGAACGCCACCCGCAAACACCACCAACTGATCAAAACCACCAAAAAATCAGTACTCCAGGATCGACTCGACAACGCCCACAACAGCAAGGAACTATTCAACATCGTCAAAGAGTTTACCGACCCCACTGCCTGCACCAACGACGTCACTCCCTCTCAAGATCTCTGCGACTCTCTAGCCTCGTTCTTCCACAACAATATCGCTGACATACATAACCGCTTTGGCGACCAGTCCACCCCACCCACCCCCGAACAAAAACCCCCCACCAACAACCTATGCGCCTGGAACCCAATCACCACCGAAGACACCATCCGACTGATGAACTCCATCCACTCAGGATCGCCAACCGACCCATGTCCCCACCACATTTTCAACAAAGCAGACTCCATTATCGCACCCCATCTCCGAGATGTCATCAACTGCTCCCTCAACTCCGCTACCTTCCCGGAAATCTGGAAACATGCCGAACTCAGCGCCCTCCTGAAGAAACCCACAGCAGAACCCACTGAACTTAAAAACTACCGCCCCATTTCGCTCCTCCCATTCCCTGCCAAAGTCATTGAGAAAGCAGTCAACAGTCAGCTCGCCGCCTTCCTCGAATCCACCGGCTCCCTCGACCCATCACAGTCCGGCTTCCGAGCCAAACACAGCACCGAGACCGCCCTCATCGCAGCAACAGACGACATTCGAACTCTACTGGACAACGGAGAAACAGCTGCCCTCATCCTACTTGACCTCTCCGCAGCCTTCGAGACAGTCTGTCATAACACCCTCATACAACGCCTCAGCAACGTCGGAATACAAGGAAAAGCATTGGACTGGATCATCTCGTTCCTCGCTGGAAGAACCCAGAGAATCCGCCTCCCCCCTTTCAAATCGGAAGCCACTGAAGTCATCTGCGGTGTTCCACAAGGATCATCACTCAGTCCCACCCTCTTCAACGTATACATGAGTCCCCTCGCATCCATCGCGCGCCAACACAACCTCAACATCATCTCCTACGCAGACGACACCCAGCTGATCCTCTCCCTCACCAAAGACACAAACTCCGCCAAAACCAACCTACACGATGGGATGAAAGAAGTGGCTGAATGGATGAAGAACAGCCGTCTAAAACTGAACTCAGACAAAACGGAAGTCCTCATCTTAGGATCATCCCCCTCCGCTTGGGATGACTCATGGTGGCCACCGGCCCTGGGAAACGCACCCAAACCAACGGACCACGCACGTAACCTGGGCTTCATCCTGGACTCCTCCCTCTCGATGACCAGACAAGTCAACGCCGTCATCATCATGCTTCAACATCCTACGCATGCTCAAAAAAATCTTCCGCTGGATCCCCACCGAAACAAGAAAGACGGTCACCCATGCACTAGTCACAAGCCGACTGGACTACGGAAACACCCTTTACGCCGGAACCACAGCCAAACTACAGAAAAAACTCAAACGCATCCAGAACGCATCAGCCAGACTCATCCTAAACATCCCCCGCCAAGCTCACATTTCCGGTCACCTGAAAGACCTCCACTGGCTCCCCGTCAACAAGATAATAACGTTCCGTCTCCTCACCCATGCACACAAAGCCCTTTACGACCTAGGACCCGAATACCTCAACACGCGCCTGACCTTTTACACCCCCACCCGCCAACTACGATCGTCCAATCAAGCCCTCGCCGCGATTGCACGCATCCAAAGATCCACCATGGGGGGAAGATCCTTCTCCTACTTAGCGGCCAAAACCTGGAATTCTCTCCCCACCCACCTCCGCCTTACACAGAACCACCTCTCCTTCAGAAAGCAACTAAAAACCTGGATATTCGATAAGTAAATCCCCCCCCCCCCCTCCCTCAAGCGCCTTGAGACCCTCTGGGTGAGTAGTGCGCTATACAAATTTTGAACTTTAACTTAACAGTGCCCATCCTGGGCGAGGTGCTAGGTATCCTCCCCCAGGATGGGCAAGGGGAAGCTTCAAAGGCATTCCGCCTCTGAGCTTCTCCAGAACATTTGCTGTACCCAGCAACTGGCCCCCACCCGTCCTGACCCCCACTCTGGAGGGAAGACTGGTGGGAAAAACTACGTCAGGAAGGGTGGGCCAGCCTGTGCCAACCCCACCCCTCAGGTGGAGGAGACGAGGTGAAGCACAACCCTGGGCTCCGGCCATCTTTAAGATGGGGAGCCCTGCCCAATCATAGCTATGGTCCTGCCCCCCTCCCACAGGAGAGGAGCAGGCTAGGGGGTGTACCCACCCCAGGACAGGGACTTATTGGTCCCTGCCCTTGCCCTGCCTGTAATGCCCCTAAATTCAGTATTTAGGGGCTCCCTGAACCTTCCTTCCTTAGATCACGATAAGAAAAGAAGAAAGAATATCAAGAGGAAGAAGACCCGCCGTGCAGCTGCTAACAGGACGACAACAACTGACTTGGCCCCAGCCATACCGGCCTTTCGATCCTGGAACCTGCTCCTGCCTAATCCCGGCGACTCCTGCGGACAGCAACCTTGGGACACCCAGAGGACCTGCCTACCTTGATCCTCTTAAAGCCTGGGACTCCCTTCAGCAGAGGCTCTGCTGCAACAACATCCCTGGTGCCTGCCAGGAAGCTCCGGACCAACCCACTCTGCACGCGCCCGGCCCGTGCCCAAGGGATCCAGGACCACGAGGACGTCTCCCCTGCGACTGGGACCCGAAGTCCAGTGCCCAAAGACCCTCCTCGATGACGACACCTGCATCCTCAGGACAGAGGACCCCTCCGACTGCGACCAGCAGGGGGTAAGATTTCCCGACCTCAAGACACCCCGGCGCCCCACGGCCCCCTGTGCCCAACTCCTGGGTGCCTACCTATCCTACAAGACCCCAACTTACCCCTCGAAGTGTTGGTCGCTCAAGAAGATCCTTCGTCCCCGAGCCTGCAGCCTTTGTTCCCTTTTCAAGTTCCTCATTGAATAACATTGAGCGCCCGACGGCTCAAAAGCACCCTGCACCCAGCCGCCCAAGTGCCCTTGGCAGTGCAACCTGTAGCCTATCCTACTTCCCCATTTGCCCTGAGCAAGTGACCAGGAGCCCAGCTCCCACAGCCGCGTGGCCTGCTAGCCAGCAGCCACCAACCGGAGGCCCCCTTTCCCTCATTGGATATCATTGGGTCTAACTACCTCTGCACCCGGCCGCCCCTGTGCCGCTGGGGGTGAACCAACTGTACTTACCTGACCCTGGGGGACCCCTGAGTCTATGCCCAGAACCCTAACTTCACCCGCCAAGTATTCACCTGGAAACCGATAACTCACTTACCTGCCATTGGATAACATTGACTAGTTTGACTTGAAAATTCTTCTAAGTGTGAAGTTGTGCAAACTACAAATATTCATATAAAATCACCCAAATTCCGAAGTACTCACCTGTGATCAGGGGAGAAGCCAGTACTGTACCTTGTAGCCCAGTACTGAACTGCAAAAGTAATCCTTATATTTTCTCCATAGGAATCCATTGTCTGCTTTTCTATGAAATTTCTTCTAAGTGTCTACTTTTGAAAACTAGAAATATTCTTTAAAAATCATACGAAATACTGAAACGTAATTACTTACCTGTTTTGAGTTGAGACTCCTGTGCTGGCCCCAGGAGGCAAGTACTGGATCGTACTTTACCTGCAACCTGAATTTACTCCCATTGGATAACATTGCCAGATTCCTGTTGAAAAGTTTCTAAGTGTGAACTTTTAAAATAGCTTTTTATTCCTGAAAAATCACTACAATACCTAAAAGTTTTTGCTGAACTGTTTTCAGCTTCGACCCCAGGACTGAATCTAGGAGCCAGTCCTGAATTACCAAAGTAATCTACAAAGTAATCATCTGTGTTTTTATATTAGGAAATCCATTGAGCTCCATGCTAAATTGTGTAGAATTGTGTTGCCTACTGCAAACCCTGTACCTGTGAGGCGCTGTGTGTGTGTGAGGCGCTGTGTGTGTGTGTGTGTGTGTGTGTGTGTGAGGCGCTGTGTGAGGTGCTGTGTGTGTGAGGTGCTGTGTGTGTGAGGCGCTGTGTGTGTGAGGCGCTGTGTGTGTGAGGCGCTGTGTGTGTGAGGCGCTGTGTGTGTGAGGCGCTGTGTGTGTGAGGCGCTGTGTGTGTGAGGCGCTGTGTGTGTGAGGCGCTGTGTGTGTGAGGCGCTGTGTGTGTGAGGCGCTGTGTGTGTGAGGCGCTGTGTGTGTGAGGCGCTGTGTGTGTGAGGCGCTGTGTGTGTGAGGCGCTGTGTGTGTGAGGCGCTGTGTGTGTGAGGCGCTGTGTGTGTGAGGCGCTGTGTGTGTGAGGCGCTGTGTGTGTGAGGCGCTGTGTGTGTGAGGCGCTGTGTGTGTGAGGCGCTGTGTGTGTGAGGCGCTGTGTGTGTGAGGCGCTGTGTGTGTGAGGCGCTGTGTGTGTGAGGCGCTGTGTGTGTGAGGCGCTGTGTGTGTGAGGCGCTGTGTGTGTGAGGCGCTGTGTGTGTGAGGCGCTGTGTGTGTGAGGCGCTGTGTGTGTGAGGCGCTGTGTGTGTGAGGCGCTGTGTGTGTGTGTGTGTGGCGCTGTGTGTGTGTGTGTGTGAGGCGCTGTGTGTGTGTGTGTGTGAGGCGCTGTGTGTGTGTGTGTGTGAGGCGCTGTGTGTGTGTGTGTGTGAGGCGCTGTGTGTGTGTGTGTGTGAGGCGCTGTGTGTGTGTGAGGCGCTGTGTGTGTGTGAGGCGCTGTGTGTGTGTGAGGCGCTGTGTGTGTGTGAGGCGCTGTGTGTGTGTGAGGCGCGCTGTGTGTGTGTGTGTGAGGCGCGCTGTGTGTGTGTGTGTGAGGCGCGCTGTGTGTGTGTGAGGCGCACTGTGTGTGTGTGTGTGTGAGGCGCGCTGTGTGTGTGTGTGTGTGAGGCGTGCTGTGTGTGTGTGTGTGTGAGGCGCGCTGTGTGTGTGTGTGTGTGAGGCGTGCTGTGTGTGTGTGTGTGTGAGGCGCTGTGTGTGTGTGAGGCGCTGTGTGTGTGAGGCGCTGTGTGTGTGAGGCGCTGTGTGTGTGGCGCTGTGTGTGTGGCGCTGTGTGTGTGGCGCTGTGTGTGTGGCGCTGTGTGTGTGGCGCTGTGTGTGTGGCGCTGTGTGTGTGGCGCTGTGTGTGTGGCGCTGTGTGTGTGGCGCTGTGTGTGTGGCGCTGTGTGTGTGGCGCTGTGTGTGTGTGTGTGTGAGGCGCGCTGTGTGTGTGTGTGTGTGAGGCGCGCTGTGTGTGTGTGTGTGTGTGAGGCGCGCTGTGTGTGTGTGTGTGTGTGTGAGGCGCGCTGTGTGTGTGTGTGTGTGTGTGAGGCGCGCTGTGTGTGTGAGGCGCGCTGTGTGTGTGAGGCGCGCTGTGTGTGTGAGGCGCGCTGTGTGTGTGAGGCGCGCTGTGTGTGTGTGTGTGAGGCGCGCTGTGTGTGTGTGGGTGAAGCTGTGTGGCATTTGCGAGAGATTAAGCTATTGGCACTAAATGACAATTTATCTGATTTCAAAACCAACACAAATAAAAGAATTGTCATTTACAATGCCAATAGCTCTAACTTTTGCAAAGACGAGACCGTTGCATTGTAAATGCTTGTTTTTTTGTCATTCTGGTCTTATTTTACTCTTAACAATTTATTTTAGAATTGGTTGTGGAGTTGCTTGGCTTTTTCTGCCTTGCATTCACTGGTTAAATACTTTATACCCTGCCTTTGATTTCGGCCTGATTGTTTTATGTTCCTTTACCCGGGATTGAGCACAGGTTTATTTATTTTATGACCTCTGGCAGGATCTTTGATGTGGGCACAACCATCACGAATCATAGTCCACTTCCTACAAAAAATATTTTTAAAAGCAAACTTTTTGAGTTGGTACGATCCTATTACCATTTGTTATTTGGAAACCTTGTTTAGATCGTTTTGGTTGACTAGAGTTTACTGTTGCTTTTTTGTCAGTCTAAAGTACAGTGACTCTTGAATCGATCTTTAGAATTCCCCTCGTGCAAACCGGTCATCCAGTGTGGTGCACTGTGAGTGTGTGGGAGAACTGTAAATTTGTGTAAGATTGTTTTAGTCAAGTTATGTGGATGGCAGTAGAAATCGTTGTTCTTCTGGTTGCCCAAGCGTAAATTGATCATGCATTATGATTTGTTCTCGTGGGGATATTGGATTATTTACATAGTATCGGTGTAAATTTTATTTCCACTTATAAGCATTCAGAGGACGTTTCTTGAGACTTGGCATTTGGTAAACGTTTATTGCACAGCTGCTTCTCAGCCCCATGTCTGGTCTAATCTCTCTAGGTTTATGATGGAGAAGCCTTATAGGACCAGCATGTCTAATATTGGGTGTGAGGAATTGTCCATCCATTTTCTGTGAAGAATATCAAATTGCAAGTTCTGTTAACTGAAAACTTCAGCTATTCCTAGGTTGTATTTTGCTGCCGAGCTACAGTTGTGGAGGAATCATTTACACTTGGATTGTTGCTTCACGCATTTTGGAGTGCTAGTATTTATTTTAATCGTGTTCTTGTTTCTGTGGCTCCTCTTGAAGCCACTTGTAAGGATTGGATTCTACCCTGGCTCTGTCCCATTTACTAGTCCGTCATGTTCATGAACTTCCATGACTTATTTCGAGAGCGGCTCATCAATAGCATGGCTTTAAGTGGCCTGGACTTTTACTAATGGTTCCTGTTAGACGGGGACCTGGAGGGTCGGCCGAGCACAGTGATCGCACAGACAGGTAACTTCCCCCCCCACAGATGGACACCACACAAAGATCAGGGTAACACCTTTTATAGGCACTTCTGGTAGTAGAGTGGTACGATACAAGGCGATCAGGACACGATGATCCTCTCAATTCTAGTCTCTAGTAAGGGAAGGGGGTAGCGGGACAGTCTTGGTACCCACGGGTACTGAGGTGTAACGGTGATAGCTCACAATCCTCGAGCTCGGTGTTCGGATGGGTCAGACCGCGGCAGCGCCGGCAGGTCCCGAAGAGGTCGTAGGTGGCAACGGGCCGCGGCAGCGCCAGCAGGTCCCAACGAGGATGAAGGTTGCAGAGGGCCGCGGCAGCGCCAGCAGGTCCCACGAGGATGAAGGTTGCAGAGGGCCGCGGCAGCGCCAGCAGGTCCCACGAGGATGAAGGTTGCAGAGGGCCGCGGCAGCGCCAGCAGGCAGGACAATAGTTCACAAGGCAGGGCTGAGGCAGCGCCAGCAGTCCGTCAAGGATGAGTTTGTCGCGGTGTCTCTCGACTCCAGGATACAACTGCCTTCCTGTCCTGGGGCGGCCTCAGTTATAGGTCTGGCGCCCTTTGATGTCCGGACCCTCGCTCTTGGAGGTCGGGAGGTCTGGGATGAGGGAGTCCAGACACCCAGCAGGGGGGTGGAGCCAGCGCCCGAGGAGGCTGGGGGTGCTCGGCACCTGGCGGGGGAGAGCCATCGACACTTCTTACTCCCATTGACCTGCCAAGTGGTCCGTTCACCTCCTGGGTGGAGGGTGGTGCCGGGCTGTCGGGGCCTGGCCAGGCCCAGGGTTGGGGTCGGGCTGAGGCCGCGCGGCCGCGTGGTGCCGTGTCCAAGATGGCGGCTGGGCCGGGCAATGGTGCTGACGGCGGCCCGGGCCCTGTCCTGCGGGGAGGGAGCGAGCCCTTCATGTGGCCTGTCCAACATGCGTCCCCCCCAGCTGAAGGCGGGGAGAGTCACCCATCTTCTTGGGGACTTTCCTCGTCGAGGCGGAAAAAGCGGGACAGGCCATCCGCGTTGGCGTGGTCTTGGCCAGGGCGATGTTCCACAGTGAAGTCCATCCCCTGCAGGGAGATGGACCATCGCAATAGTTTGGGGTTCTCCCCCCGCATCTGCATGAGCCATTGCAGGGGCCGATGATCTGTCTGTACCCGGAAATGGGTTCCGAAGAGGTACGGCCGGAGCTTCTTGAGGGCCCATACCACTGTGAAGGCCTCTCGCTCAATGGTGCTCCAGCGCTGTTCTCGGGGCAGTAGGCGTCTGCTGATGAAGGCCACGGGTTGGTCCACTCCTTCGGGGTTCAGTTGGGAGAGGACGGCCCCAATACCATGGTCGGAGGCATCGGTCTGCACGATGAACTCGTGGCTGTAGTCGGGGGCCTGGAGCACCGGAGCGGTGCACATGGCGGCCTTCAGCGTCTCGAAGGCCGCGTGACAGTCGGGAGTCCAGTTGACTCGTTTTGGGTTGTTCTTAGACGTGAGTTCCGTGAGGGGCCCCACAATGCTGCCATAGTCCCTCACAAACCGCCGGTAGTATCCGGTGAGCCCCAGGAAGGCTCGGACCTCTGTTTGTGTTTCGGGGGGTTGCCAGGACTGGATGGCAGCTACCTTGAGTTGGAGGGGGGCCACCAGACCGCTCCCCACTTGGTGTCCGAGGTAGGTCACGGACCCCTGGCCGATTTGGCACTTGCTGGCCTTTATGGTGAGGCCGGCCTGTTGGAGGGCCTGCAGGACCGCTCTGAGGTGGTGGAGGTGGTCTGCCCAGTGGCGGCTGTATACCGCGATGTCGTCCAGGTAGGCGGCGCTGAATTCTTCGAGGCCCGCCAATACCTGGTTCACCAGTCTTTGAAAGGTGGCTGGAGCGTTCTTCATGCCGAAGGGCATCACTCTGAAATGGTAGTGCCCATCCGGGGTGGAGAAAGCGGAACGTTCTTGGGCCCTGGGGGTGAGGCCGATCTGCCAGTAGCCCGCTGTCAGGTCAAAGATGCTTAGGTAGCGGGCTGCCCCCATGCGGTCGACTAGTTCATCTGCTCGGGGGATAGGGTGAGCGTCGGTTCGGGTGACCGCGTTCAGCCCCCGATAGTCGATGCAGAATCGGAGCTCCGGCGTGGTGCCCGGTGCCGCGGCCTTGGGGACCAGGACGACCGGGCTGGCCCAGGGACTGTCCGAAGGCTCGATGACCCCGAGGGCGAGCATCTTGGAGACTTCTTCTTGGATGCATGTACGTACCCGATCCGGTACTCGGTACGCCCGGTGTCGGACAGGAGGACTGTCCCCTGTGTCCACGTCGTGCAGGCACCAGGAGGTGACTCCGGGTGCGAGGGAGAACAGGTTTGCGAACGGCAGCAGGAGGGCCCGGCAATCTTGACGCTGCTCTGGGGTCAGGGCCTCGGAGAGTCGGACCCCGTCCACCGAGCCATCTCTTTCCCGAGTCCTCAGTAGGTCAGGGAGGGGCTCGGAGTCTCCTTCTGTGCCACTGTCGGTCGCCATCAGCAGGCTGAGCTCTGAGCGCATGAAGTGGGGTTTGAGCCTGTTGGCGTGGAGGACCCGGAGGGGGTTCCGGGGGGACTCCAGGTCGATGAGATAGGTGACGGGACTCCTGCGCTCGATCACCTTGAAGGGCCCCGTCCATTTGTCTTGCAAGGCACACGGTTCGATGGGGGACATCACCCATACCTGCTGACCCGGTTCAAACTCGATGGAGGAGGCATGTTGGTCGTACCACTTCTTCATGTCCTCTTGACTGGCCTCCAGATTGGCTTTAGCGATCTCCCTGAATTTCCGGGTCTGATTTCGGAGGGTCAGGAGGTATTTGTAGACGTCCGGAGGGGTCTTTAGGGGGGCCATTTCCCATTCCTCCTTCACTAGGCTGAGAGGCCCGCGAACGGGGTGTCCGTACAGGAGTTCGAAGGGGCTGAAGCCGAGGGACTTCTGGGGGACTTCTCGGTAGGCGAAGAGGAGGCACGGTAGTAGCACGTCCCACTGGCGGCGTAGGGGTTCTTCCAGCCCCATGATCATTCCCTTGAGGGTGCGGTTGAACCGCTCGACCAGTCCGTTCCCCTGGGGGTGATAGGGGGTGGTGAAGCGGTAAGTGACTCCGCACTGCTGCCAGAGGGATTTCATATACTTTGAAATAAAGTTCGTACCCCTGTCGCTGACGACTTCCCGGGGGAAGCCCACTCGAGAGAAGATCCCCATCAAGGCTCGACCCACTACTGGGGCTGTTATAGTACGAAGGGGGACCGCCTCAGGATAGCGGGTGGCGTGGTCCACCAGGATGAAGCGATGCCCCTGTGCTGTTCGGGGGTCCAGGGGCCCCACAATGTCTATTCCCACCTTTTCGAACGGGGTGGTCACCACGGGCAATGGTTGTAGGGGTGCCTTGAGTTTGCGGCCGCTCTTCCCGCTGGCCTGGCAGGTCGGGCAGGACCGGCAATGGTTGGAGACGTCATTTCTCATTTTGGGCCAAAAAAAGTGAGTCACCAGGCGGTGGTAGGTCTTGTCTTGGCCCAGGTGCCCGGCCAGGGGGACATCATGGGCTAGGTTCAACAGGAAGTCTCTGAAGTGGAGGGGCACCACCAGCACTCGTCCGGCCCCCAGTTCTGCGATTTTCTGCTCGCTGTACAAGAGATCATTGTCCCAATAAACCCAGTGGGCCCCGGTGGTGTCTCCTTGGCTCTGGGCGAGCGCTTGCTGTCGCAATCCCTCGAGGGAGGGGCAGGTCTTTTGCTCCTGCCGGAATTGTTCCTGGGTGGGCCCCCCTTCTTGACGCCACTGAGCCAGGTCGGGAAGCTCGGGGGGCTGTGTGGACCCCTCTGTGGTGGGGTCCGGGTGGTCGGTCTGGAGGAAGTCTTCTTCTGGAGTGATAGAGGGCGGAGGTGCTGCCCATTCTGGTTCTTCTGGTCTAGGGATGGTGCGGGTGGCCATGGACCGGGTGGTTACGCACGCCCAGTCCGGGAGACCCAACATCCCCAGATGCTCTCTTCTTTCCACAGCGGCCCACGGGGAGCTCTCGAGATCGTTCCCCAGGAGGCAGTCCACGGGGCATCGTCGCGGACAGTTACTTTCAGCATGCCGGACACTCCTCCCCATTCGAAGGGGACGCAGGCCATCCGACACAGGCTCTCCGAGTTATCTGCCGATCGGACGGGGCAAAGTACGTTTGGTAGGATTTGTTCTGGGGTCACCAGGTGACAACGGACGGCCGTCACACTGGCCCCGGTGTCACGCAGGGCCTCGGCCTTGCGCCCATTGATGCTCACCCATTGGCTGTACTTCCGAGTGTTGGCGGGCAGGGGAGTCCGCGGGACCATGTCTCTTCCTCCCAGGCATGCCAGGGTCATGGCGGCGGGTTCCCACTCGAACTGCTCCGACTCATAGGTCTCCGTGTCTTCGGAGACTTGTTCTTCTCCCAGGGCGGCGGCCGCCATCTGGCGGGGCCCGGGGACCTGGTTCTTCGGGCAGGTCGGGTCACTGGCATAGTGGCCGACTCGCTGGCATCGATGACACGTCACGTTAGCTCGGAACCCCGGGCGCATCGGGGGGTTTCCCCGGCCTGCTGGGGCCGGGGTGGCGTTAGTGGGCGCGGCCGGGACGGCGTCTCGGCCCCGGCCCGGGCCTCCTCCTCCTCCTCCTCCTCGGGGACGATGATGACCTTGGTTGGTTCTGTTCTGCTCATTCGGCCCACTCCGGGCCACTCGGGTGCTCTCCCACCGGTCAGCCTCGGTGGCGAGCTGCCGGGGTTCAGTCAATTTACTGTCGAGGAGGTGCTGCCTGAGCTCGACGAAGCAGTTGTTGGAGAGGTGCTCCCACACAATGAGATTGAAGAGTTGTTCGTAAGTGGTTACGTTGTTACCCTTGATCCACCCCTCGAAGGCTCGGCTGAAATAGTTCACGTATTCCAACCACGTCGTACCTGGGATCCGGGTGCAGTTGCGGAACCTCTGGCGATACATTTCGGGTGTAAGCCCATATCGACTGAGGAGGGCGGCCTTCATGTGGTCATAGGACGTCATTTGATGGTCCGGAAGCTGCAGCAGGGCATCACGACCCTCGTTGACGAATCTCCCCCATAGACCGGCTCCCCAGTCACTTCGAGCGACCCGGTGGGCGGTCATGGCAATCTCATAGGCCTTGAACCACTGCTGTATGTCGTCGTTCCGGTGATATTCTCGGACCACATCCTTGGGGATGTGGACCTTCTGCTCGGTAGGACCCGGGGAGTGCAGTTGCTCGGGCACCCCTAGGTTTTTGTTCAGTTTGCGTATTTCTATCTCCGCTAGTTTGCACTCGTGCTCGTATGCCAGTCTTTTTTCTTCGAGGTCTCTCTGTCTCTGTTTTTCCTCTCGCTCTTCTCTGAGCCGTAAGTGTTCGAAGTTTATTTTTTGTTCCGCCAGTTTCAATTCTCCGTCTAATCTGAGTCGTGCCAAGTCTAACTCATGTAATCTATTTTTTTCCCGCTCTTGGATCTCTTCACGGGAAGGGCCTGTTCTCCGTTCTTCCGTCCGGGTGGTGTTGACTTCCGGGGCTGCGGGGTCCCGGGGGGTTGCGGTATTTGTCTCTGTCCAGGCCTCTAGGGCGTTTTTGAAGTCTTCTTTTGTGCTTAGCCCGGTGGTAGCAATGCCTAAGTCCATGCAAAATTGTTTGAGCTCTCGGTGGTTGTATTCTTCCAGCTTTTACATCTGGAACTTCTCCGCCGATCCGCTCTCTTTGGTCGTCATTGTGGTTTTAGTTGTAAGGTGAGTTACTGTCTGTACGGTACGCGTTGGTTCGGATCGCGCCGCTAGCCACCAATGTTAGACGGGGACCTGGAGGGTCGGCCGAGCACAGTGATCGCACAGACAGGTAACTTCCCCCCCACAGATGGACACCACACAAAGATCAGGGTAACACCTTTTATAGGCACTTCTGGTAGTAGAGTGGTACAATACAAGGCGATCAGGACACGATGATCCTCTCAATTCTAGTCTCTAGTAAGGGAAGGGGGTAGCGGGACAGTCTTGGTACCCACGGGTACTGAGGTGTAACGGTGATAGCTCACAATCCTCGAGCTCGGTGTTCGGATGGGTCAGACCGCGGCAGCGCCGGCAGGTCCCGAAGAGGTCGTAGGTGGCAACGGGCCGCGGCAGCGCCAGCAGGTCCCAACGAGGATGAAGGTTACAACGGGCCGCGGCAGCGCCAGCAGGTCCCACGAGAATGCAGGTTGCAACGGGCCGCGGCAGCGCCAGCAGGTCCCACGAGGATGAAGGTTGCAGAGGGCCGCGGCAGCGCCAGCAGGTCCCACGAGGATGAAGGTTGCAGAGGGCCGCGGCAGCGCCAGCAGGTCCCACGAGGATGAAGGTTTCAGAGGGCCGCGGCAGCGCCAGCAGGTCCCACGAGGATGAAGGTTGCAGAGGGCCGCGGCAGCGCCAGCAGGCAGGACAATAGTTCACATGGCAGGGCTGAGGCAGCGCCAGCAGTCCGTCAAGGATGAGTTCGTCGCGGTGTCTCTCGACTCCAGGATACAACTGCCTTCCTGTCCTGGGGCGGCCTCAGTTATAGGTCTGGCGCCCTTTGATGTCCGGACCCTCGCTCTTGGAGGTCGGGAGGTCTGGGATGAGGGAGTCCAGACACCCAGCAGGGGGGTGGAGCCAGCGCCCGAGGAGGCTGGGGGTGCTCGGCACCTGGCGGGGGAGAGCCATCGACACTTCTTACTCCCATTGACCTGCCAAGTGGTCCGTTCACCTCCTGGGTGGAGGGTGGTGCCGGGCTGTCGGGGCCTGGCCAGGCCCAGGGTTGGGGTCGGGCTGAGGCCGCGCGGCCGCGTGGTGCCGTGTCCAAGATGGCGGCTGGGCCGGGCAATGGTGCTGACGGCGGCCCGGGCCCTGTCCTGCGGGGAGGGAGCGAGCCCTTCATGTGGCCTGTCCAACAGTTCCTTTATTGGGCTTGGGAGTTCTTGGAAGGGGTTGGTGTTTGATTGCACGCTTCAAGAATGTAAGGTTTTCTGTGATTAAGTTTAGAGTCTGAAACTCCATTGTGGAGTTGAGGATGTTGGAAGGTGGGGCCGGTCAGCATATATAAACCCACTTTCATGATAAGTTTTAGTGTGTGGATTTTCATATTGTGAATGTTTAGTGTTAGGAGAGTAATGTTGGCTGGTGTCAAGGCTCTTAGTTGAGTGAAAAACAAAATATTGTCAGTAGAACTCCTTCTCATGCTATAAAGCAAGACCACCATTATACCACGTAAATTCATCTTTTTAATTCATGTCATTGTTCTTGTCCACCACAGCTCTTCTATCTCCCTGCTAAAAAAAGTGTTGATGCCATTTTGGAGGATTATGCAAATTACAAGAAATCGCGAGGCAACACAGACAACAAGTAAGTTAAAACACTGTTATCCATTGGTAAGTTTCTTTTTGGCATCGCTCTTGTGTGTGAAATTTTGTAAAAAATGTTGTGTGGTGCTGTACAAATGTTTGAGAAATGTATATCTACAACCACACTTGCGCTGCATACTTCTCATATCTAGTGTTAGTCCCGGATGTGTGCAAGTTCTTTCTCTTAGATGTGCTTGCAGTCACAAGGTAGTGTGTGTGAGAATGTGCCTCTCTTGACATGGTAGCCCCCACTTTTTGCCTGATATTTGATTTGATTTCAGTAGTGGTGTACAGGGTTCCTGCCAACCAGGTCCCCCAGTGTAAGTGCTTCTTCCTCAAAAATGTTCCACGATTGGCCTTTCAGGCCCCTGTAAGTCCCTAGTAAATGGTACCTGAGTACCTAGGGCATTGATACTAAAGTTCATCTAGGGACCACTCACCTAGGCGATTCAGCATGCATGGCCTGGTGCAGACAAAACGACCAAGGCAACATGGCACACTGCCTGTGTGCCATGCCAACTAGCACTGCCTAAAATCTAGGTAAGTCACCTCTCTAGCAGGCCTTCCAGCCCTAAGGCAGGGTGCACTATACCACAGGTGTGGGCATATGTGTATTAGCAGATATGCCCAGACTATATTTAAGTCTACTCCTTTTTTTTTTTTATGTTTGTTTTTTCCATTTCACAATTGTTGAGATTACGAAAAAAGAACAAACTTTTCAGCCATCCCACCCCTTCTCATGCATTTGTCATAGAAGCCGCCCCCTTTCCCTCGAAATCCCTAGTTTTTCAGGCTCCATTTTCCGCACAGGTAATATTGCTAGTACCTTTCCCCTGTATCTGAGTCCTCTGTTTGGAGCACCTCCCTATTCGGGTCTGGAGTCCACTGGATCTCGCCCTCCCATTGCAGTCTCCACTCACTATGGCCTCCCTCCATGTTGTCGGATCCTCTTCTGCGTTTTCATCCACCCTTCACCCCTGTAGCTTGACTTACTCGATCATCACCCATTCTTTGACATATTTCTCCCGTCTGCTTGTTAGGACCATCAGTGCCCAGCCATACTATGGCTACTTGTCTTTTTGCCAGTACTAGTGCAAATTGTACAAATCTCCACTGCATTTTGCTGCTCTTGCATTGTTTCAGTGTCCCCAGCAGAGATGTAGTAGATTGTGGATTGTTGGGCAGTGCAGGGCTAAGTGTATGAAGGATGCTGGGGCAGTGTTGCATCTGGGGCATGTGTCTAGTTTTGTTGGGTTTATGCGGTGCAGCCAAACCGGAGTGGCGTGTGTGCGGCGCAAGTAATTAAAGTGAACCAGTTTAAACCTCTCATTAAATGAGGCCTTCTTCACCAGATTACAGGCCTCCTTCCATCTTGTGTTTATCCGCATACCAAAGTCCTCCTGCTAGGCTACTCTTGCTCATGACTCTGTTCTGGGCATATCTGTAATCATGGCTTTGTATAACTGGGTTATCAAATGTTGCTGTACTCCTCTCTCCCCCCCCCCCCTCCCCCCCCCCAACTCCTGTAGTGGCCTGAATGAGGCTAAGGAGTCAGGAGCTTCCGGGCATGTGGGCCAAATGTCCCGGACTATGGTAGTGGATGCTACATACAGAAGGAATTGACCGCCCCCCCACCCCCCCCCACCCCTCACCACCTCAAAGTTTTCCTGTGCCATCTCGTAAGTGATCAATGTGTCTATGGGGAATAGGTCTGCTAATGTTGTGTTACCTCCCTCCTTCCAACCAGTGACATCCATCTCTGTTAGGTGCAGGAAAGTTGGGAGGTCCCGTTAAACTCTCTTGCAAAGGGGGCGTGCTTCACGACCACCCTCCCTGCCCTTTCCCACTGTGTTGCTGTGTTGGATCAAATATTGATCCACTCCGTGCCCCCTCGCACTTTTACCCCCAAATCCCCTCCATTGGTAGCTGCCGTATCTCTCAGCTTAGTTTGTTCTTGCCATTCGCCCACATTAATTTTAATAGCAAGGAGTGAAGTCTTTTGAACACTACCTCTGTAAAGTGTCTAGTGAGTGCTGAACGGCGAAAAAGCATCTAGGCAGGATCACCATTTTGGCCACCGCTAGGCGCCACATGAGGGATAAGGTGAGCATGTTCCAGACTGATCGAGCCAATCCCCCTGTCACCCGATCTGTTACATTGCTTCCATTTTTGTATGGTGTGGGTGACCACAACCCCTAAATATCTGAATTAATCGGTCTCACAGCGCAGAGGCATATGGGGGAGCACAGTGGGGTCCCGACCTAGCAGGGCATCCATTGGGTAAATCTGGTATTTAGTCATGTTGATTTTGTAGTCGGAAGACTTCAAAATATTGCAACAGGCATGGGAACAAAACTGCCAGTGTCGTCAGATAAAATTGGCATATAAGGAAAGCAGGTGCGCCCTGTCCCTGAGCTGCATGCCAAAAGTGCCCGATGTCTCTCCTGATTATGACACCCAGGGGTTCCAGTGCGAATAATAAAGGCGATAATGGGTACGCCTGCCTGGTGCTCCTCTAGATCTCCAAGGGATCCGAGATCACACCTCCCACCCCCTGCCGCAATGTGATCAGTATTGGTTATCCTTTGAAGATTTGGACTTGCCATCTCCTCCCAAGCAGTGCAAGAAGATAGACAAGGCTACTAGCCCTTTGCCCTTGTTTTCTCCCCCACCTCTCCCCTCTACACAGCGTTCATCTTCGCTGCATGCCTCCCCAGGTGTACCCCATCCTCACCCACCTCAGAGGTCTCCTCATTCAGACCTAGAGGGAGGGGTATATACTCTTATTACACCTCTATAGGGGGATACTTGGAATCCCTGTGAGGCTGATTCACCAGGAAACACATATCGATTAATTCCCTGCATGCCCCTCCACCTCTCCTTACACCCCCACATCCCTCCAAGCACATAGCTGATTCCACCTCGTACCACTAGCTGATTTGTAGGGCAGCTTCATTCCATATGGTAGATCACTATACTGAGCCTTTGGAGGAGAACTTCCTTTTTCGAAACACTTTCCTTCACTCATTACTGCACTCAGTACCTTCCCATGCTCCCACTGGGTATTAGAATATACAAGTGATAAGCGAGATTGCCATTTCAACTGGAGAGCTCGTGAGAGAGGCTGCGAAAACAAAGGGTGTAGAAAAGTCTTGTAAAGACAAGAAGTCACACCTTTAAGATTTCCCCACAACTGTAGATAAGACAAAATAGGAGATACGGATAAAAAGTCAGGTGGGGGACCTAAATGTTTCGTGATAGCTTGTTGAAGCTGAATATATTTCCAGGATTGTGAGGGTGGTAAATGGAATTTCTCAGTAAGGTGAGAAAAGGATTTAAAAATGTCACCAAGAAACAGTTGATCTATAGTGTGAATACCAGCTTCCTGCCATGTAGGCCAGGACAAGGTGCGACCTCTAATACGAATAGCAGAATTAGGCCATAAAGGGGCCTTAATATGAATGCGCGAATAAAATGCGGTGACTCCTTTGCCAGAATTTATACATTGCGGATAATATAGGGTTTTTTGGATCGGAAGGACTGGTACCCTTGCCATACAAAAGGGACAAGCCGGGTCCAAGAGCCAGCAAATGACGCTCAAGAGGGACCCATTGAGGTATGTCTTTGGATGTAGGCATAAAAAAAGTAAGTTGTGAAAGATGAAGAGCAAGCGAGTAGTGTTCGATAGAGGGAAGACCCAACCCCCCCTGCAGTTGATGAGATTTAAGTTTGGCCAAGGTAAGACGCGGCTTAGCCGTACCCCAGATAAAAAGTTTAATTTTGGAGTCAATAGATCGATGAGTACCTAGAGGAATATGAAGAGGGAGCATCCCCAAAACGTAATGAAATCGAGGGAGGGAAACCATCTTGACCGCCTGAACCCGTCCCCATAAAGATAGACCCAGAACCTTCCATTTATCGAAGTCTCTTTGCATTTGCGTGATTAAGGGAGTCAAATTGTCTGTAACTATATTATCCAATCCTCTATTAATTAAAATCCCTAAATATTTAAGCCGGGATGACTGCCAATGAAAAGTAAAACCAGAAATTGCTGCTTTGGTAGTGCCAATGGACATGGGTAATGCTTCGCTTTTATCCCAATTGATCTTGTAACCGGAAAAGGAAGAGAAGTCATTGATGATATTAAGGAGGGCAGGAAGAGAACGGGGAAGATCAGTAAGTGTGAGAAGAATATCCTCTGCATATAAATACATTTTAGAATGACCAATTGGAAGAGGGACGCCCACCACTGCCGTAGATTGACGGATTGCAGCAGCTAAAGGTTCCATTGCGAGAAGGAATAGAGGGGAAAGTGGATATCCTTGGCGAGTACCTCGTCTAATGGCCTTATTGGAAAGAGAACCGAGAGAAGACTCCCCCACTGCTTCCCCAAACGCAGCATGTAAAGTGTCAATCATACTCTGACCAGTCCACTTAAAAAAATTCAGGAGGGAATCCATCATCACCCGGAGCTTTATGATACGGCAAAGCAGTTATAGCCAAGGATATTTCATCTTTCGTAATGACACCATCAAGTAGAGCTCTACCTTCATCAGAGTCGTGGGAGATGTACCGCATCTAAAAATTTGGACATTTTAAGTATAGCTATGAGTGCTTGGGGAGTAAAGAAATCTATAAAATGAGGCAAATTCTTCAACAATTTCTTGAGGCCGAGTAAGGATATCACCACGACTTGATTTTAGAGTTGGAATTGCCGTAGCGGCTGCCCTCTGGCGCAATTGCGCAGCCAATAACCGACCAGCCTTTTACCCCTGTTCATAATGACGTCCTTTCATCTTTTGCCTTGGAGGTAAAAAGACTATTAAGGGACATACGTGCCTGTTCTAACAATTTACGGTTCCGAAGAGTTGGTTTGGAAACATAAGATTGAGAAAGTCGGCGAATATCTTTCTCCCAATCGGCCTGCTTAATAGCATTTTTCTTGTTATGAAGAGCAGCATCCCTCATGAGTTGACCCCTTATGGTCGCTTTAGCAGCTGCCCAAACCGTTCTCTGAGAGGAAATTGAGTCTTTGTTAATAACAAGGTAATCCTGAAGGTGAGATTGTAAAAGAAGTTTACCTGCTGGAGTTTTATATTTGTTTACATTCAAGCGCCATGGCTTGCGTCCCGGACTGGAGAGACCCAAATCGAGAGAAAAGAAAACAGGAGAATGATCAGATATGGCTGCGTCCAATATCTGCGACTGTGTAACCAATTGGACTGCTCGTTGCGAAAGAAGAAAATAATCGAGACGTGAGTGTGCCGTGTGTGGAGGAATACAATGTATATTCTTTATCCTGGGGGTGACTGAGTCTCCAATGATCCACAAGACCACTGTCAGCAAGGATATCCCGTAGAATGGCTCTATCGGAAGCATTGGCGGTGTCAAGGCAACCTGTTCTGTCAAGGGTAGGGTCTGGGGCCAGATTTCAGTCTCCTCCAATAAGAAATTGAGAAGCATTTATTTCTGTGAGAAGGCGATTTAGACGAAGAAAAAAATGTTTTTTGGGGCCTAGTGGTGCATAAACAGACCTAAGACAGATAAAGAGTTCCCAATTTTCAGCTTAACAAACCGTCTGGATCAAACCATGTTTTGGAGATTGTGAAGGGGAGTGACTTCCGAAAAAGGATGGCTACCCCACACTTACGGACAGGGTTAGGGTTTGCGGGATCAGGCTTGGAAATACTACTATGAACAACTTTACCAACCCAGTCTCTGCTGAGTTTACTAGATTCAACATCATCCAAATGTGTTTCCTGTAATAAAGCCAAGTCTACATGTTTAGAGTGCAAATATGAAAGAACTCTCTTGCGCTTTCTATAATGAGTAAGGCCATGAACATTCCAGGAAACCACTGACAACGGATGAGTAGAAGACATGATAAGAAGAGTCAACAAGAGGATAAAAAGGAAGAAAAGAAAGAAATAGACAAAGAGAAGAATAAAGATGTCACTCTGGGAAATAGAAGACAGTGTGTAGAAGTTAAAGTTGATAAAAGAAGAAAAGAAAGAGAAGGGAAAAAAGGAAAATATGAAAATAATTTAGAAAGGCAGAGTGAATATCTGAAATATATAGAGTAGGTAGAAATAGAGGGAAGCAAGTATTACAGATGAAAATAGAACAAAAGGAGAAAAGAAAACCTAGACTGTTAACTGCGGGTCTGGGTGCACTGAAAGCAGCACCAAGGGGGTGGGACCCCCTCCGAGGATAGAAAAATGAGGATCTAGGAGACAAAGGACAGTATGGAATATATGAATCACAATAGATTAAAATTACATTGTCAAAATCGTAAGGAATTACAAAATAACATCGTGGGACATAGCCCGGAAATATAAAAAAAAAATATGAAAATGTATTGCAATAACCACACGATACAAGAATAATATGATGATAGGAAACGAACCCCCCTCCCCCCCCCCCCCCCAGGGAGCGAGATGTATAAAAAACATGGTATATAACAGAAGAAAAGTGATAGATAAAATTGAAAGAGGAAAACGAGATATAAAAGGAAACCTATTCAAAACTGGGAATGAAAGGAGAGGAAAAAAGGCAGAGAAGAAAAGGAGGAGAGGGTGAACATATACATTAGTGCATGAGAGAGAACATAGAAAAAATAAGTGAGATGTACCGTGTGAAGCTTAACAGCATTAACAACATCATAGGGAAGGGAATGAACAGAAGAAAGAAATCCTCCCCCATGCAAATAGCAATATCTTAGTAACCCGTGGTAAGCAAGATCTGAAAGTGGCTAAACATCCTTTGAAAATAATGCAAAATCTCTAAGAATACAAAATAACAATAAGATATGAATAATAATGTAAAACATGGATAAAAAAATTACGACATAATATAACGCAGTGCCTCTACAAACAGCTAAGCGAATATCAGAAATATCACTCATAGAAAAATAGTCAAGAAATATAAAAGATAAAGCACGAGAAGAAACAAATCCTACATTGCTATGTAAAAGGAAGAAAAGAAATAGGAAGTAGAAGGGGAAACACAGAAAATAATGTAGAAGAAAAACAATAGAAAATGACGAAGCTTAATCTAAACGCATGAAACAATGAAGCAAATAGACAGCATGCAAGAACGTGATAACTAAGGAATGAAGTATACAGTAACAAGCGTAACGACAACAACAGCATAGGGAGGGAAATGAACAGAAAGGAAGAAAAGCCCCTCCCCCTTAGAAATGGTAGAATTCATGGAAAATATAGTAAGCAGAACGTGGAGATGGATAAATATCTTCAAGACTGAAGATACAGTACAATGAGGAAATACAAAATAACAGGAAAGCAATGAGCACAACAAAAACCAAATTATGCAATGCAGGAATCCCAGCTGGCGATTTAAAACAACAAAAACCTCTCCAACAGCAAGAACTGCTATAGCTTATAAGATAAGAAAAAGAAACATTAGAGCATGGAAAAGGAGTTTAGTCAGCATCAGAAGGATTCTTGAGAGGCGATCGAGACTTGTCTCTGTGCTGTTTGTTAGTGAGAGAGGAGACCGAATGTAGAGCTGAATCCCTATCATCCTGAGAGCGAGGCAGACGGATGATGTCCCTGCCACGTTGCCTGGAATCATTAGAGGTGTTACAATGAGACATCGGCAGATTTGTAGATGAGGTCTTGGAGGGAGAAGGTTGAGCAGAGGAAGAAGATTGTCTCCATATCATCGGACTTAATATCATCCAGATACTGCTGAAGAAGTGTAGGGTCGTAGAAGTCTTTGGAGTTGCCGTTTCTAGTGATTCGAAACCGTGCAGGCTCAAACAATCCATACTTGATATCCATTTGACGCAGTTGGGGTCATAGGGCAAGAAACGCCTTCCGCCGTTCATTGGTTTCCTTAGAGAAGTCTGCGGCCATATGGCTGGTATGGCCTTGAATTAGAAAGGAGCCGCGTGATCGAGCCATTGATAAGATCTGTCGAGTTTGTTCATGCCGAAGAAAACAGGCAATGATTGGTCTGGGTCTTGCAGAGGCACCAGAGCGTGGGGACTCAGTCTGTGAGCACGTTGGATCTCAAGAGGAGGAGCAAATGAGCTACCAGTTAAGCTAGGAAGGGTATCACAGAGAAAGGTCTTCATATCTTGCTTTTCAATATTTTCTGGAAATAAAAAAAAACGGATGTTTGTCTCTACGACTGCGATCTTCCAAATCGATGATCTTACCTTGTTGGAAGAGTAGGTCTTGATCTGAACCCTTAACAGAGTCCAGTCGGCTTTCCATATCCGTTATTTTAGAGTGAATGGCTTCAATCCGCGTATGAAAAGTAGTGAGTTCTGCCCTAATAGACTAAGTTTCTGCAGCCAATGACGTCATAGTAATATCCAGACACTCCAAATGACGGTTAACCCCAGAAAGTTCTTGTAAAATGCGTTGCATAGTGTCTGACAAAGACTTGTCGCTCTGAAGTGAAGCAGCTTGCGATGAGGGAGGTGACGCCGAGCCATTACCTTTAATTGTCGAAGTGGAGGGCTGTTTTACTACTTCAGTGAGAAGCGTCTGCTTAGGGCCACGACCACCATTTCTAGCATTAGACATTGCAGTGCACCGTGGTAGTGGTGGTCTACAATAGTGAATTGAGGATATATTGGAATAGGAGACAATGATGAAATCAATGGTAAGTCAAATATACAGTTAATACTGGAAGTTAGACACTACAAAATTGTCACAAACCACAAATATTGTTTCACCAAACCATTGTAATATTGGAGTAGTAGATTTTGCATACCATAACTAGCTCAAAAACAAAGCATGTGAATGCGGTGAAGGAGAGTGACAACAGAGCATATTATGGGACCCAATCGTAAAAAAGCATTAAGGTCTGAACACCGTGAGAAAGTACATCTCTAAACAGGAAGACAGTACAGTAGAGTAAAACCCCCGGGTCCACTCGCAAAGAGGCAATTGGGAGAAAACATGAGCCTAAAGCATTGGCATGGGAAATCGTGACGCTGAAGAAATTCCAGACCGTCTCCAAGGTGATACGTGCTATAAGGCTACATTGAGAAAGACAGCCTTGAATAGTAAAACATCAAAAATTCAATGAAGGTAAACGGTATTGCACCAAATGTCTCGTGTAACAGCAAAAAAATACAGCGACAAAATCCAATGAAAGGGTTAATTAAGGGCAGAACTAGGAAGTATATAAATCTCATTTGAGGATATTCAGGAACCAAAATAAGGCAGAACAAAAATTTGCTGTGGAGAAAATGTCAAATAGCCTCCAGGAAATTAAACTTATTGTGCGGAACTGTTCTCAGGGAATTCCACTACTAAATGCCAAATAAATCCCCTAGTAAGTACATGAAAAAAGAATTCCCTGTGATAAGAATACACACAATGTACGCCATATCATGTTCACTGGCAGCTGGGAAGCACGGCCTCGTCGTCTGAGGGGGGTGCGGCCTAATAAATGCAAAAGCCCGGCCCTTGAGTTGGAGGAGGCGCGGCTTACCCTGAGGAGAGGCGCGGCGTTATTAGCACGCAGTCCACGTTGCGCTCACCAAAGCAGACTGGCGCCTCGTCAACATGTCGGGTAACGGAGGAAAACCGCGCTGCCACACAATGAAGACCGCCGCTGCACTCAGCCGAATTCCCGCTCTCAGTGGAGCACAGAAGGCAGGATCCGGACCATCCGGTGAGGGCAGAAAGCTCGTCAGGGGTCTGTCCCTCGGCAGAGCTCTCCCCTCAGGCGGCCATCTTCCTGCGTGGCCAGATCACGCCCCCACCCAAACTGTTTATTTCTGATCATTTCACCCCAATTTCTTTTGTGGAGCTTGAAATCAACCTCCCCTGGTGCCTCCATGACCTACCAGTGTCCGTATCGCTATTGGTCCTCTCCCTGGGGTTACTTCGAAAGTTCCTGTGGGGTAGGGGCAAGAACTTCAGAGGCAGAAATAAGTCTCTCCCAAAGTAGCTACTGTATGTATCCATCCACCTCCTCTACTGCTTGGCAGAACGTCTCCACCGACCAGTGGGTGAAGGATATTATCCAGCATGGTTGTCTGGAGTTAACTTCCATACCTCCCAACGTTCCACCTTGCAAACACAAACTCTCTGCACAACACGAAAGGCTATTGGGAGAGGTCCAAGCGCGCCTTCTTGAAGGGTCCATATTAACTGCCACCCATCCTCAACCGGGTGCAGAAGTATACTCTCTATACTTCCTTATACCCAACAAGGACGAGTACCTCAGACCAATTCTGGACCTCAGACCCCTAAACGAATACATTTTCTTAGAGCACTTCCTCATGGTTACTCTTCAATATGTCATCCCGCTACTACAGCAAGGTGACTTATCTGAAAGAAAAACGTTAGTTATAGATTCCTTACCTTAGAATTACTCCCTTGCATCAGACTGGATCCGGAAAGATTTTTCGTCAGCAATACCTCTGCGGGTCGGAAGGTGGCGTTGGTCGGCTCCGTGTCCGTCGTCGGCAATTTGGTCACCGGGATGACGTTGCGGCAGCTACTTAACCGCTGACGTCCGTTCTTTCTTTTTCTGCGCCAGCCAGCGCAGATTCGGGAAGAGCGGTACCTCAGTAATTTTTTTACTAACCTTTGCTCTACTTTAGTTGACTTCTTTTCTCGCGTCTTCGACTCTGTAAGGTGCACGAGGGATGCCCGGTTTCAAAGCCTGCCGTTCCTGTCAACGCCTGTGACGGATCCGCACCGCGTGTCTTTTTTGCCTGGAGCGCGACCACGACCCCAAGTCGTGCTCCAACTACCAGTTGTTGACCCCGAAGGCTTTGCCGGAGCGGTCCAGAAAGCTGCTTGAACACTGGCAGTCGGCTCCGTGCCGTTCAAGGTCCCGGTTGAGAGGGAGGTCGAGGGACCGGTCGCCTAGCCATTGCTATTCCGGCTTAAAAGTCTTCACACTCTGGGTCGGGTAAGTCGAAGCATAAGCAGTCGAAGTGGCATCGTCGCTCTTCGACTTCTCCTGGTCAGTCGGCTGATCCTACGGGGCGCTCAGGTGGTGTCTTCCCCCCCCTCCCAGCGTGCCACGGAGCCTGAAGCGTTGACTCCAAGCTTCCCTCCCTTTCCAGGACCAGGAGCAACTCCTGCCCAGCTTCGTACGTTTTAAGAGGCGATGCACGCCATGTTTGGGCGGACCGACCCCCGCCGGCGTGCCTTTGGCCCCTGTGAAATCAGTTGGGGGGGGGGGGCCTAGGTCTTTACTGCCGGCGGCTCCGGCGCCACAGGCCCACCTTGGATCCGGGACTGGATCCGGATCGGGGCTGGTAGACCTTACCACCGGTGCCGCTTCTGACAGCACCACTACCATGCCCAACGCCGGTCGGCCCCATGGCCAGCGTCGAACCCCCCTCCCCCCGCCCCCCCCAGTCCCCTTCCCGACATGGACCGGCATCGACTGACGCCGGACCCGGTGCCGGGTGGGTATTTCATGCCCCTGTTCACACCTGGGGACCCTTTCCAACCACAGTGGCACCCAGAGAAAGATTAGGTCTGGGAGGGGTCAGGTCACCTTTTAACTGACCAGTTTGAGCCTGAACAGGACTGTACGCAGGAACTGGGAGATTCCAGTGGTTTGACACTTCACCCGACCATGACATGTTCTCTCCTCCTACCGTGGCTACGGAGGAGGGAGCGTCGTACGCTGTGCTGTTGCTTAGGGTGGCCGAGGCTCTCAACCTCTAACTTCCTACGGTGGAGGTGAGGACTAACCTCCTGACTGAGGTGCTTCAACCGGCAGCGAGCTCTTCAGAGCCCCTGCTTCAGTTTTTAATGAGGCCCTCACTGACGTCCTTTTGAGCACCTGGTCCAGGCCCTACACGAGGCTCCCGTGGACAGCATGATCGCCTGACGCTGCCTCCGGGCGACCCACTTTCCTCTCCCAACACCCCACCCCGGAGAGCTTGGTGGTCCAAGCCGCCACCTCCAAAAGCACCTTCCCTACCGATCCACCGGAAGGAGCATGCAAAAAGCTGGACCATCTTGGGAAGAAAATGTTCTCTTCCGCCAGCTTAGGGCTTCGGTCCATAAACACAGCATGTCTCTTGGGCTGTTATTTGCACTCAGTAGGGGAATACGGTGGTGCAAGTGCTGCCTCCGTGTCTAGAGGAGGCCTGGATAGTGCTCTCCCATCGCCGCCGGGAGAGATGCAACCAAGTTTAGTTCTGGGCTGGACACCGCCGATGGCCCCCCCCGTTTGGCGCAGTCTGCTTTTCACCCCTTTCGTGGCTACGGAAGGGGTGCCTACTATGCAGCAAGTTACCCAACCTTCATGCGGCTGGAGACGTGGGAACCATCGTGGTTTTGTGGGCCAAGGGCCAGGCCGGTCCACCAACCCCCTCCTCCCCCCAGCAGCCTCCAAACCCTCCTAGTCCGACCTTTCATGCCCATGAAACTCCAGTGGGCGGAAGGATTCACCATCACCTCCCCCAATGGCGCACCATCATTTCGGACAGGTGGGTTTTGCAAATAGTCCAAAGGGGTTACTCCCTACCCTTCGAGACTACCCCTCCAGCCATGCCACCGCATGTCGGAGGATCATCTGGCCCATCTCCAACAGGAAGTTACAGCTCTCTTGGCCAAGGGAGCCATTGAGCGCGTTCCTGTCCCAGAAGTAGGTCGTGGTTGTTACTCCCACTACATTCTGGTTCCCAAGAAGGGCAAGGGTTTGCGACCTATCTTGGACCTCAGGCACGTCAAGCGCTTCCTCCGGAAGGAGAAGTTCAAGATGTTGACGCTTGCTCAGGTTTAGTCTGCCCTCGACCCGCACAACTGGATGGTAGCGTTGGACTTGCAGGATGCTTATTTTCATTTCCCTGTCCTGCCGGCCCACCGGCGTTACCTGCGGTTCACACTAGGCCATGAGCACTCTCAGTTCACCGTGCTCCACTTTGGCCTTACCAGGGCCTCTCGGGTGTTCACGAAAGTGATGGCGTTGGTCGCAGCTCATCTGCGCAGATCAGGGGTTTCAGTCTGTTCGAGGCATGTGGGCTGCTGAATTCATATCTATAGCATAGATCGCTGCCTAGTGTTGGGTCCGGATGATTGCACACTGTTGTCCTGGAAGAGTCTTCGAAGTATCACGAGATAGGTGGCTCCTCCCCTGGACTACAGTGCGCATGGGCATCGACTCCATCCCCAGATTGTTTTTTTCCGCCATTGGGTTCGGATGTACTTTCGTTCTCTCAGTTCAGAATCGACAATATTCTCGAGGCCAAAAGGCCTTTTTTGTCTCTTATCGTCTGTATTGTTTGCGTTCGGTGCCCGGTTCTGTTCGGACTCGCCTTCCGAGTTCAACATCCAGGGAGTTGCGTGACTCTTTGGAGCTCGAGGCCCAGTCGACGCAGCAAGACCCTCGACGACGCGACATGGAACGGAGCCCGTTCAAGAAGTGTCCCGTGTGCGGATCGAAGTACCCGCACATTGACGTCCACCCGGTGTGCAACAAGTGCCTATCGCCGGACCACGATGAACCCAACTGTATGGCTTGTTCCAGGTTTCGTTAGAAGAAAACGATTCGGCTTCGGCGCGTGGCGCGCATGGAGGCCCGGCAGTCGGCCCCGGCACCGGTGGACATCTTCGACAGCGAGGAAGCAGACGAACACGGCGTTCAGCTTCAGATTTCACCTCCAGCGGAAGAAGTCGACTATGACTATCAAGTGGATGTCGAAGGCCTACCCGTACAAGAAGTCGTCGACAAGGTAGGAGACGACGATGAGGCCTATGGGGCCATGGAAGATAGCTCAGAGGACGAGCTATGCCCCATTCGAACACTTACAAAGGCTCAGGTCGAGGGATCGCCTATCGGCCTTACCCAAGACCTTCTACCAAAATCCACGGGCCCGCCTTCCGGAGCCGCCATTACAGAAAACGAAACCGAAAGTGAAACCTTCGGTGTCCGCACTGCCTAAAGTGGTTCAGACGCATTCGAAACCTTCTGCTCCACCGTCGACGCCCTCGTCTTCCGAGGTGTCGGGACAGCCCAAACCGAAAAAGACTGTCGACCCGGCCAAGACTGTCGACCCGGCCAAGACGGTGAAATCCGTCCAGCCGAAGCAGACTAAAGGCGTCGAGCAGAAGCCCAAGAAGACCGTCCAGACTCCGTCAAGCAAGGGCGTCGAGCCGAAGTCCGGGTGTCGTGCCGGAGACAGGCAAGGGCGCGGAGCCGAGGGCCGCAAAGGGCGTCGAGCCGAAGGTTGGTGCCCCTAAATCGGTTGCCCAGGACACCAGCACGGTCAAGCCTCGGACCGACCAGCCCAAGTCATCGACGCTCGAGTCTTCCCACGTTGCTGGACCGAGGTCGTCTGTTGTATCAGCGAAGCCGTCTGCTTCCTTCACAAAGCAGGTCTCGGACTCCCTCAAGCGTATCAGGGACAAGGCCTCAGCAGAAGACCCCAAAACACCTTCCGCACCGAAGCAGTCGGTTCCCACCTCCAAGTCATCGACGCCACTCCTCTTCACATTGACGCCGAAGGTGGCACCGAAGGCCTTCGCACCACGGGCGGCGCCCAAAGCGAAAACGCACAGTACTCAGGGGTCGACGCCTACTCTCCCGGCCACCATTACTGGAGGAACAGTCAGATCGTTATATCGATGCCGACACTGGGAAGCTTACGCTTTACAAGCGAAAAATCACGGCAACGACGCCTTTGGAGTCTTATACCATTCCTTTGAAGCGCAAAAGGCCTGCTTCTGATTCACCGGTCTTGGTCGAACCACTGACTCCTCGGACTCAAAGAGTTGCCACGCCCTCGCCAACTTATTCCGAGGATGCTGGGGATCAAGATGAGGAATACAGCTTCCCGGCCCACACAGATCCTGATGTACAACAGGACGCATGGGTGGACACAGGTGACCAGGGGGATCAGCAACCCGCCCTCGACCCTTAGATATACAATATCAAAACGTCTCCCACTGACGATTCTGCGGCATTCAATGCCTTGATTGACAGGGCGGCTAAAAACCACGATGTTGAGCTCCATGCTGACCCTGTGGAGGTGGACTTTCTCTTTGACACTTTTTCAACAGCTGAAAAGACTGTGAAAACCCTCCCAATGCTGAAACATGCTGCGGACATTTTCAAAGAGCCCACACGGGCAAGGGTGGTCAACCCTAGAATTGAGAAGAAATACCGGCCGGCACCTGGCGATCCCACCTACATCAAGGGCCAGTTGCCATTGGACTCCCTGGTCGTTTCTAATGCCCGCAAGAGGGCGAATTCGCAAACCACTGGTGAAGCTCCTCCCCCGGACAAAGAGTCCAAAGTGCTAGAAGCATCGGGAAAGAGGGTAGCAGCTCAGGCGGCCAATATCTGGCATATCTCTAACACGCAGGCGCTCTTGGCACGCTACGACAGGGCACACTCCGACACACTAGAGACCCTGTTGCAACATCTCCCAGACCAATATAAGGAGGCTGCGGAGATACTTATACAAGAAGGGAAGCTCATCTCCAACGCTTCAATAAAGTGTGCACTAGACGTTGCAGATACTGCAGCCAGGGCAATTAACACCAGTGTGATGTTAAGCATGGCTCAGGATCTCTGGATTTAAGCCTGAGATCCAAACTACCATCCTCAACCAGCCAGTTAACCCTGACAGATTATTTGGTCCTGAGGTGGATACCACCTTGGAAAAAATAAAGATACCGAAACTGCCAAGTCCATGGGAGCTCTCCAATCCCAACAGTTTCGGGGGAGCACTTTTCGTCGCTCAGGCAATAGGGGTGTTTCCAGAGGCCAAATGTTCCAGCAAACACAATTCAATAAAGGTGGGGCGCAATCCTCTTACCCCAAACAAAATAGAGGAGGTTATCGGGGCAACAACGCCAAGGGCAGAGGCAAGGGCAACAACTACTCCCGTTCCTCCGCCTCCAACAAACAGTGACGCACTGTCACTGCCCCCCGACCATTCCACTCCTGTCGGGGGGAGACTCCAGCAGTTCCTGCCAGTCTGGAAATCCATCACCACAGACAGGTGGGTCAGGAAACTTATCCAGTTCGGTTATTGTTTGGAGCTCACATCCACTCCACCCAACATACCATCAAAACACCGTCCTATGTCTACAGAGCATTTGCACTTATTGCAGCAGGAGGTTCTTGTCATGCTGCAAAAGGGCGCTATAGAGCTCGTGCCAGTGGAGGAGGAAGGCACAGGGGTGTACTCCCTGTACTTCTTGATCCCAAAGAAGGACGGGTCCCTCAGGCCTATTCTGGACCTCAGACCCCTAAACCAGTACATTCTCTCAGAACACTTCCACATGCTAACGCTGCAGCAGGTTCTTTCCGCTCCTCAATCAGGGGGACTTCCTCGCAACCTTGGACCTCAAGGATGCTTACTTCCACATTCCCCTCCATCCATCACACAAAAAATACCTCAGATTCACCATTCAAAATCGGCATTATTAATTCACGGTCCTTCCTTTCGGAGTGACCACGGCCCCCAGAGTGTTCACCAAATGTCTAGCGACAGTGGCGGCGCACCTCAGGAGACAACACATCCATGTCTACCGTTATCTGGACGACTGGCTGGTTCAGGCAAAGTCGGCCCAGCAGTGCGCCGCCGACATGTCCCACACCATTCACCTTCTTCACAGTCTGGGGTTCTCCCTGAACTATCCAAAGTCGCACCTTCAGCCAGCCCATGTGCGGCAATATCTAGGTGCAACAATCCATACTCTGGCAGCCACGGCTCAGCCGACTTCTGCGCGGATCAACAACATCCAGTCGCTAATCCAACAGTTCCAACCGCAACACTCGCTTCCTGCGAGAGTGTTCATGCAGTTGATAGGCATGATGGCCTCCTACATTTTCATAGTCCCGCACGCGAGGTTACATATGCGTCCGCTCCAGGAATGCTTAGCGCATCAGTGGAACCAGGCTCAGGGACAGTTGAAAGACCTAGTGTTGGTCACCGGTCGGGCATACAGCTCTCTGTATTGGTGGAATCCACACAACCTTTGCAAGGGCCGACCGTTCCAAGAGCCTGTCCCACAGATCATCCTGACGGCGGACGCGTCTCTCCAGGAATGGGGAGCTCATGTACTCCACTACACAGTGCAGGGACTATGGACAATACAGCAAAAGAAGATGCACATCAACTACCTAGAACTGATGGCAATCTTCATGGCACTAAAAGCATTCAAAGTACATCTGTGCAACAAAGTTGTGTTGATCCGGACGGACAACATGACGGCCATGTACTACATCCAGAAGCAGGGAGGTACGCACTCTCCACAGTTGTCTCATCTGGCTCAGAGCATGTGGAAGTGGGCCATTCAGAGGAACATCTTCCTCATGGCGGAACACCTCCCAGGCAAGGACAATCAAATGGCGGACCTGCTCAGCAGGTACAGCCACCAGATGCACGAGTGGGAGATACATCCATCAGTACTCCGCCCGTACTTCCAAAAGTGGGGTCATCCACAGATAGACCTGTTCGCCACAAGGGAAAACGCAAAATGCCAAAGCTTTGCCGCCAGGTTCCCTCACCCACAGTCGCACGGCAATGCGATATGGATGAACTGGTCAGGCAGATTTGCGTACGCTTTTCCCCCAGCACCTCTCATACCGCTGGTGGCAAGAAAACTAAAGCAACACTCGATGACTCTCATCCTGGTTGCTCCAACGTGGGCACGCCAGCCATGGTACACCACGTTTCTAGAACTCTCCGTGGTACCGCATCAAAGGCTACACCTCACGCCCAAGCTTTTGACGCAGAGCCATGGCGACATTCAGCATCCAGATCCGCACAGCTCAACCTGGCGATCTGGCTCCTGAGGTCTTAGAGTTTGGCTACCTTGACTTGCCTCCTGAATGCATGGCTATCATACGGGAGGCTAGAAGGCCCACCACCCGAGCCTGCTATGCAGCAAAATGGAAGCGGTTTGTCATTTACTGTACTACACACATCAACCCGCTAGATGCATCCACTCCCAACATCATCTGCTATTTGTTACATCTTTACAAATGCAATCTAGCATACGCTTCCATCAGGATACACTTATCCGCCATAGCGGCTTATCTCCAGAACAGGCAGCATCTCTCCGTCTTCAGAGTGCCTGCCATTAAAGCCTTCCTAGAAGGCCTGAAGCGGGTCATCCCTCCCAGGACCCCGCCAGCTCCTGTATGGAACCTCAATGTGGTACTCACCAGGTTGATGGGCCCACCTTTTGAGCCTCTCCATTCATGTGAGATTCAGTTCTTGACATGGAAAGTGGCTTTTCTCATTGCCATTACGTCTCTTCGACGTGTTAGTGAGCTACAGGCGCTCACTGTACAAGAGCCATTCATTCAAATTCACTCCAACAGGGTGGTGCTGCGCACTAACCCTAAATTTCTTCCTAAAGTGGTTTCGCAGTTCCATGTCAATCAGACCATTGAACTGCCCGCATTCTTTCAAAACCCAGAAACTGTTGCCGAAAGAATGCTTCACACTCTTGATGTCAAACGAGCCTTGATGTACTACATCGATAGGACCAAAAACTTTAGGAAAACACAACTCTTTGTTGCCTTCTCAGCCCAGCACAAAGGTAACCCCATTTCCAAAGCAGGTATAGCCAGGTAGATCGTTAAGTGCATTCAGATTTGCTATCACAAGGCTAAGCGCACTTTAACGGTCCCTCCAAGAGCCCACTCCACCCGAAAGTTGGGGGCCTC
This sequence comes from Lissotriton helveticus, assembly GCF_964261635.1. Classification (NCBI taxonomy): domain Eukaryota; kingdom Metazoa; phylum Chordata; class Amphibia; order Caudata; family Salamandridae; genus Lissotriton; species Lissotriton helveticus. The sequence continues at coordinate 1,932,795,291 of NC_136061.1, forward strand.
TATGGCTTTCCTTGGTAAGATCCCTTTGGAAGATATTTGTAGAGCAGCCACATGGTCTACACCACACACATTTACTAAACATTACTGTGTAGATGTGCACTCCAAGCAGCAGGCAGCTGTAGGGCAGGCTGTTCTTAAAACACTTTTTCAGACTTCTGCAGCTGGCACAGGCGGCCGCCGTTAATGGAGGGACTACTATGTATTCTATGCTATAGATATGAATTCAGCAGCCCACATGCCTCGAACTGAATATGCTACTTACCAGTATGCATCTGTTCTTGGCATGTAGGGCTGCTGACATTCATATCGCCCGCCCTCCTCCCCGGCGCCTGTAGCGGCTGCAGACTTTTTAACACTTACTCTTAGCATGGCCATCGTTTACACTATTACACTCCATCTTTGCCACAATGGCTAAAAACAATCTGGGGATGGAGTTGATGCCCATGCGCACTGTAGTCCAGGGGAGGAGCCACCTATCTCGTGATACTTCGAAGACTCTTCCAGGACAACAATGTGCAATCATCCAGACCCAACACTAGGCGGCGATCTATGCTATAGATATGAATGTCAGCAGCCCTACATGCCAAGAACAGATGCATACTGGTAAGTAGCATATTCATTCCCTATCTCGACGACTGGTTGTTGAAGGCGAGCTCGCCCCAGGCAGTCTTCTCCCACCTCCAGACTATGGCCGACCTTCTGCATATGCTGGGGTTCTCATCAATGTGCTGAAATCGCACCTGATTCCCTCTCAGAAGCTCTTTTTCATCTGAGTCGTTCTGGACATGACAGTTTTAGGGCTATGATTCGGATCTTTCAGCCTCTGTCCCAGGCTTCGGTCAGAATGACCCTGAGGCTGCTGGGCTCATGGCCTCCTGCATCCTGCTGATCGATCATGCCAGAGGGCATATTCAGGCTCCTTAGTGGGACCTGAAGTTCCACTGGGCGCAGCATCAGGGGAATCTGTCCGATTGCGTCCAGATCTCGGAGGGCACTGCTCGACCACTGCAGTGGTGGCTTACGAACCAGGATTGGGTAAATGGCAGATCCCACTCCCTTCCACCCACCAGACCACATTGTGGAGACGGGATGCCTCCCTTCTGGGAGTTGGCGGCCATATGGGAAAGGTGGAGATCAGAGGCCTCTGGTCTCCGGTGGAGTCCGGGCTTCATATCCACCTTCTGGAGCTCCGGGCGATTCTTGCACTGAAGTCATTCCTTCCCTCTGTCCGGGGAAGAGTAGTTCAGGTGTTCACGGACAACACCGCCATGTGGTATTGCAACATACAGGGCGGGGTCATGAACCCTATGTCAGGAGGCCCTTTGCCTTTGGACATGGCTGAAACATCAAGGCATTTCCTTGGTGGTTCAACACCTGGTAAGTTCTCTGAACGCCAGGGCGGAAGAACTCCGCCGCAGATGCATGATGGATCACGAATGGCGTCTTCACTCTGAGGTGGTGCAAGGTCTCTTTCAACAGTGGGGAGAGCCTTGGTTAGATCTATTCGCCACCGAAGAGAACGCGCAATGTCAGCAATTCTGCACGTTGTAATTTCCAAAGCGGCTCTCGCTCTGCAATGCTTTTCGTCGCGAGTGGAGTTGCGGTCTGTTGTACACCTTTCTGCCTATACCACTTCTGCCCTGGGTGCTGAAGAAGATTAGGTGTGACCGGGCCCACATCCTTCATGTGACTCCGGACTGGGCACAAAGAGTCTGGATCCCAAACTGCTCAACGTGGCCATCGATCCGACTGCCTCTTCGGGAGGATCTTTTGTCGCAGCAGCAGGGACGGTCCTCCTCCCGAACCTGTCCAGTCTCCACCTACTTGCGTGGAGATTGAGCGGTGACAGTTGACGTCTTTCGACCTGCCTCCTGAATTTGTGACGTAATCTTGGCAGCCAAGCTTGCCTCCACAAAGAGGGTAAAAGTCTGCAGGTGGAACAAATTTGTGGCGTGGTGCACAGCAAAGGCTGTGGATCCCCTTTCTGCCCCTCTTTCAGAAGTACTCTTGTTCCTTCTCTCTTTAGCCAAGCAGGGCTCTGCTCTGGGCACTATCAAGGGCTACCTTTCTGCCATTTCGGGTCCAGATCAGCCTTCTCTTTTCAAGTCTCCGGTAGTTAAGTTTCTTGAAAGGCTTAACGTATCTTTTATCCTCCAATTCCATTCGTTATACCTCAGTGGGACTTGAATCTTGTATTAACTTATTTGATGTGCGCTCCCTTTGAGCCTCTTCAGAACTGCCTTTTACCTCTCAACTCTTAAGACTGCTTTCCTGGTAGCCATCACTTCCACTAGTAGGGTGAGTGAGCTCCAGGCTCTTTCTTCCAAACCTCTTTGCTTGTCTGTTCATCCGGACAAGGTGGTTCTCAGGACCCGTCCATCCTTTCTTCCTAAGGTGTTCACTGCATTCCACATCGGGCCTACCATTACTTTGCCAGTCTCCGCATCCTTCAAAGGAAGAAGAGAGGCTCCACCGACTGGACCCAAAGCGTGCGCTCTCCTTCTATCTGGATTGCACAAAACAGTTCCGGGTGGATGATCAACTTTTTTGTTGCCTACGTGGGTGCAAAGAAGGGTCGGGCCGTACACAAACGTACCATTTCTCGATGGGTCGTGTTGTGTATTAAGGCTTGTTACTCTGGCTAAAAAGGAGCCTCCAGTCTGGCTACCTGCTCATTTCACCAGGCGACTGCAGCCACTTCTGCTTTGGAAAGAGGAGTGCCTCTGAACGACATCTGTTAGTCGGCCATGTGGGCATCGCAGCACACGTTCATCAATCACTACTGCCTGGACAACCAAGTCCGAAGAGACTGCTTCTTAGGCCGTTCTGTTGTCCAGGACTTTCTGGTGTGATCTTGGCTCGCAGACCCACCATCGGGGTTGGTAATGCTGGGGTATCTATTCTAAGGTATGGAATCTATAACTAACGTGTTTCTTTCAGATGCACAAGTTACTTACCTTCAGTAACGATATATCTGTAAGAAATATTAGTTCGCTATAGATTCCTTAACGCCCCACCCATCCTCCCCATTCTGCAAACTGATTTCTAGGGTTAAGGACATCCTTTCAGGGTTCTAGTTTTGTGCAGCAATGGTCAGTGTCTTGCATCGCTCTTCGTTTCTAGCACGGAAAGTAGTGTACAGAACTGACGTCTGAGCGCGAGGGCGGTGTCTACGTAGTTGCCGCGACGTCATCCATCGACCTTGACGACTGACTCTGAGCTGACCGATGCCACATTCCGACGTGCAGAGGTACTGCTGACAAAATCTTTCCGGATCCAGTCTGACGCCTGGGGGTAATTCTAAGGTAAGGAATCTATAACTAACGTTTATTACAGATCTATTGTTACCGAAGGTAAGTAACTTTCGCCTTTGGTCTTGACCTGTCTGATTCCTGTTTCCACAGTCCAGTCCATCTGGTACCTCAGATTTGTAGTCCGCAGATGGTATTACCAATTCAAGATGCTCCCCTTTAGAGTCACCAGGCATCCAGGGTGTTCACCAAATCCCTTGCGGTAGTGTCCGCTTACCTGCGTAGGTAAGGGCGTGTACTGCCTTTCCACCCCTATTTGGACAAATGGCTGGTCAAGAGTGCAACCCGTCAAATGCTGTGAACACACAGGTCAACATCACCCTACTTCACAAACTAGGTTTTACGATCGGCGCCACAATTTCCAGCTCAAACTCCTCTAAATCTATCCCTACCTGAGGGAGGGCAATTCTCAACTCAGAAGTAGGTATGTCATATCCAAATGCTGCAAGAATGGTCTCTTCAGACACTTCTTCCTTTCTTCCAACCAAACCGAGAAGTCTTGGTCAGGACACTAATACGCCTCAACGAGATGGCCTGCTGTATTGCCGTAGTACCCCATGCCGGATTACATTTGTGTCAGTTATAGGAGTGCTTAATGCACCAGTGGTCTCTAGCGATGGCTCATTGGGACTATCTTATATTGATTGGCTGTTGCTCTCTACAGTGGTGGAACACCAACAACCTACTGCAGGAATGGCCTTTTTCCGACCCAGTTCTGCAGAGGACCATTAAAACTGACGTCTTCTTTACGGGATGGGGTGTGCACTTACAGGATCTGACTGTGGAAGACCAGTGGGAACCCAACCACTACATCAATTACCTTGGATTACCAGCTGTTCACCTTGTATTGAAAGTGTTCCTTCCTCACTTGATTAGCAAATTGGCCTCACCATGAGGTACAGCATGACTGCCATGTATCATCCATCCTCCTGCGCCCAGTTTCGGTCGAAGAAAACCATACGGATCCGACGGGCCGCCAGGCAAGAAATGCAGTGACGGGCACCGGAACCGGACAACATCTTCGATGATGACCAAAAACTACCGGAAGCTCCAGATTCGGACCTAGAGATCGTCACCGTCGAGGACTACTCGGACTCCGATGACGAGATCCCACCAGGGCAAATCGTGAGTACACTGCCCCGACACCAATTAGCCCGTTACCAAAGGCTCCGGTCGAGGCATCGCCAAAAGGCCATAGCCAAGATCCTAAAAAAGTTTCGCCAGCCCCGCCATCCGGCTAGGCTCTGAATTCGAAACCGAAACCTTCAGAAACCCCCGGGCCCAGTACCATCATCCCGAAGAAGGTTCCAGAGCCAAAAAAGGTAATCGACCAGAAGGGCGGCGAACCGAAAAAGGCCATACAGCCCAAAAGCGTCGAGCCAAAGAAGAATGTCGCCCACAAAAAGGCCGCTCCCCCAAAAACTGCCAAACCTTGATTCAATCAACTTACTGTAAGGTTGTGCAGGTAGGCGCTAATTCAGAACCTGAGTAGTAACCAAATTGAGCTCTAGAAATTTGAATAAGTATTTGGACAATTTGTTTTTTAAATGATTGAACCATTGATGTTAGCATTTAATGTTTTTATTGTGCTACGGAATCCGTTTTTTAAACTCCTGTTATTATATTGTGATGTTTTTCTTTAACCCCCACGCCATAAAATATTAATTTCTATTTAATGATAAGTAATTGATTGGTTTTATACTCGCGGTAAGAGCTGGTAAGCTGACAATGGGTCTTTCGCAACCAAGCAGCTTGAGCTGTCTGGTAGACTTAACCTAATGACTCCCTCCCCGGCTCCTCCCTCCCCCCGGCTTTCAATCGTGATTTACAGATTATGTAGGCCTTTGTATTTATGCAGTGTATTAACTTATATTTTCTTGTTTCAGGGAGTATGCAGTGAACGAAGTGGTCGCTGGAATTAAGGAATACTTTAACGTGATGCTCGGCACACAGCTTCTTTACAAGTTTGAGAGGCCACAGTATGCAGAAATTCTGGCTGATCATCCAGATGCACAGATGTCGCACGTCTATGGAGCACCTCACCTTTTAAGACTGTTTGGTGAGTCATTAGTCCATGCTCCCTGAGATATGAGTAGTACAAATGTATCGTCCTCCAGAAAATCAAATTTGATATCTCACTGACAAGCTAGAACGTATCAAACAAAAAATGGAAGGAAAGTAAAGAAAGAAGCACGGAGAAAGTAAATTGTATGCAAAAAATTATTTTATATTGAGTGTCAAAGCATCTTATGGGGAGATACACAAAAAGCAAATAAAGCAAAATAGTTGTCAACAGAGGTACGGATTGCATCAACTCATTAGTTCACAACTGAAACATCAACTCCTGGTGGATATCACAGACAACCAAATTCTATAATCAATAATGGTCGTGTGTTGGTGCCAGCGCGACGGTTCTGGAGATGATGGAAGTGTCGACGTTTCGGTCTATTGTGCAGTCGTCAAGAAGACCATCATCAGGACAATAATAGTTTGTTGCTGGGACAACCCCCTGTAACTGAAGAAATTGGTTCTCAGCGTCGTTTTGAGAATGCAGACACCGTTTAAAATCAGCTGAATCAGAATAACCTGTTGTGTAACAATTGAGGGTTTGAAGATGGGATCTCTAATTATAAAGTTCTCCACGTCGTTGTGGGAATCTTGTTAGCACTTCAATTAGTTGAGGCAATGTAACTTGAAAATCACCGTGAGCAAGGCAGCGTTGAACCATCGGCGGGTACGGTCATTAAATGACAGGTTATTCTGATTCAGCTGATTTTAAACGGTGTCTGCATTCTCAAAAGAACGCTGAGAACCAATGTCTTCAGTTACAGGGGGTTGTCCCAGCAACAAACTATTATTGTCCTGATGAGGGTCTTCTTGACGACTGCACAATAGACCGAAACGTCGACACTTCCATCATCTCCAGAAGCGTTGCGCTGGCACCAACACACGACCATTATTGATTATAGAATTTGGTTGTCTGTGATATCCACCAGGAGTTGATGTTTCAGTTGTGAACTAATGAGTTGATGCAATCTGTACCTCTGTTCACAACTATTTTGCTTTATTTGCTTTTTGTGTATCTCCCCGTAAGATGCTTTGACACTCAATATAAAATAATTTTTTGCATATAATTTACTTTCTCCGTGCTTCTTTCTTTACTTTCCTTCCATTTTTTGCTTGATACGTTCTAGCTTGTCAGTGAGATATCAAATTTGATTTACTGGAGGACGATACATTTGTACTACTCCTAATTGAAATCCATTGTTACTTTGAATTAAGTCCTTTGTAGCACACAGTGACCTCAAAACGTCTAGTGCCCAAGCCTACAGGGGTATATTGGGTTCCCCTGTTCATATCTCCCTGAGATATGAAGCAGTTGTTTATAGTAAAATCTTTAGCAAAGTCCTTCCTTTCAACACACTTGTTCCTTAAAGCAATAAAACCTGGGTGCAAGGCATGTGCTCTGCAGATGCACATGCTTTGCATACACCTGCCGTCTGGTGTGGGGTCCAGATGTTTGCAAGTTGTTGTTCTTCGAAGAAGTATTTTCCAATCACGAGGTAAGGTGACTCTTCCTTTCGGTGACAGTGCACATGGCCATCGACTCCATTGTTATTGTTTTTTTCCGCCTTTGCGTTTGACGTGTATTGCTGCACTCCGATTCGAAACAGTCAATCCGGAACCCTTAGGTTCGCAATTCACTCTACCCTCGTCTGTAGTGTTTGATCTTGTTACCATCTTCTGCGTGTTGAAGAATTTTGAAACTTTCATTTTTCATAAACTGTCCGCGGCCTTCGGGCCTAGATATTCTCCAGGTTTCTCGCAAATATCCTGCATCCAATCTTCTACCAATAGAACGGACAAATTCCAATTCTGTCATAGGTGCCATTCTAAATACCTGCGCACTGATATTCATAAAGTCTTTAACCTTTTTCTCTCCTGGAAGCTTAAAGAGGAAGACTGCGACACATGTAGGTCGTTCCGCTTGGAAAAACTCTGTCGTGCTCAATCCCAAACAGAAGACAGTCCACATTACACCTAAAACTTGACCAGTGATACCACATCCAACAAGCATTTGCAATGCAATAGGTCTCGCAATTGCGAGAGTTTGTGCTATTGGCATTGTACATGACATTGCCTCTTATTTAGGTTTTAAAACCATTGCCTCTTATTTAGGTTTTAAAACCTGCAAGCGTACATAGTCCTTGTTTTCAGGAAGAAAGGCTGGCAGTAAAAGAGGCGCAGTTACTGCCAGCCTTGCTTCTCGGAAGTAACGACTATAAGTAAAAAGTGCGTGTTTGCAAACCGCTTGCAGGTTTTCAAAATGGATAAATAAAAGGCATTGTTATTTACAATGGCAATAGCTTAAACTCTCGCAAATGCGAGAGCTATTGCACCGAAAATGCTTGGTTTTTTTCCCCTTCCCACCTTCAATCTCTATATTCATCCTCTGCCCACTGCTAATCCACCACGTGCCCACCTGGGCCTCATTTTTGCTTAGAGCAGCGGCCAGGCAAGGCATGTTGCCAAGAGAACTGTACACTCGTAATGCATTCTGGGAGTAGTAGTCTTAGTTTGCTTCATTTTATCTAACTAAACGGACACTCATGGGCCCAATAACTAAAAAGTACAAGATGATTACACTGCATCCTTGGTGACGTGGCGTCATCTGATTACCTTACCAATGAAGTGAGTGTGTAATATTGTGACAGGTAAATGACGTCCCGGGTAATATCTTCAGCCAGTCCTGGCGTTCTGTCTAGTCACAAACCAAATTCGGCCCCCTCAGGTGCCTCGGATGTTCAATCACTGACCGATCACTACCTTGACTCTATGAATACAATAGTCAATGAAGTCGCCCCACTGCAACTGAAGAGTCTCCACCAAAATTTCTAACCCTTGGTATGACGATAGACTCAATGACGACAGGCGTTCTATGCGAATGGCAGAGCGCACCTGGAGATCGGACCCTTCAACACTGCACCTCAAAAGGCTTAAGAGCAAGAGAAATGCCTACTTCAGGAAAATAAAGCGCACAAAGTCGGACTTCTTTAGCCGTCAGTTGGACCAAGCAAAAAACAGGCCAAGAAAGCTGTTCGAGCTAATCAAGACCCAAACAAAGACACAACCCTCACAATCAAACAGCACAACAAGCGACACCCCACACTGTGAAGCCTTCTCTGCTTTCTTTAAGCAAAAGACTGACAATATAAGAAATGACCTCATCATGGATGTGAGCCGACTCCCCAACCACACCAGAATATCAAACACTCAACCTAAAAACAAGGCATCCTGGCTGTACTTCGATACCTACTCGGAAGAAGCAATACACAAACTACTCTGCACCGTGAAGCCCTCTAATCACCTCACAGACCCTCTACCTGCTAATGCTGTAAAAGACTTCATCCCCTTGCTCCTCCCTCTCTGGACCAAAATCATCAACAGTTCCCTACAACAAGGCCTCATTCCAGACTCCCTCAAGGTGGGGCAAGTCACACCTATACTCAAGAAACCTACAGCAGATCCATCTGACCTAAACAATTACCGGCCCATCACCAATATCCCCACCCTGGCCAAACTGCTGGAGAAATGTGTCCAACTCCAGCTAACAAAACACATTGACCAATTTGACCTCCTCAATCCTCATCAATCAGGCTTCCGAGCGAAACATAGCACGGAAACAGCTGTGACACACATAATTAATGACGCCCTCCAAATTCTTGATCGCAATGAGTCCTGCCTCCTCATCCTTCTTGACCTCTCATCAGCATTTGACACGGTCAAACATGAGAACTTGCTGGAGCTGCTAAGCACTAGAATGGGTCTATCGGGAACTGTTCTCAAATGGTTCTCGTCCTTCCTTCACAACCGGTCTCAGAACTTCAAGATCGACAATGTGCTATCTACACCTGTGCCTGCAGATCTAGGTGTTCCACAAGGATCCTCCCTCTCCCCCACACTGTTCAACCTCATCATGGAACCGCTCGCCACCTTGCTCCAAGCTTCCAATGTCCAATTCCATATGTACGCTGACGACACACAACTTTACCTAAAACTACAATCCCCGGAAGATATCAAACACCTGAATTCCACGCTTATTAACACTCAATCTTGGTTGGCCGATAACCACCTCAAACTAAATGCTCTGAAAACTGAGTTCCTACTCATCTCACCCCCGGCGAAAATTTCCACCACCCAAACCTGGCTCAATAACCTAACAGCATTCAACGTCCAACCTACCATCGTGGATTCGGCGAAATCCCTAGGCATCACACTCGACGCCAAGCTCAACATGCAGCAGCACGTTAGCAAAGCCACAAAAGGAGCTAATTTCCAAATCAACACACTGAGGAAAATTAAACCCTTCCTCCCTTCCGAACTGCCGTACAAGCCTTAGTCATCCCCAGAATCGACTACGGGATTGTGGCCCTCAGCGGACTCCCGCTATCCACAACAGCACCCTTAAGAGCCTCCCTGAACGCTGCCGCGAGACTCATTACTGGCTCAAGAAAACATTCGCATATTTCCCCAGACCTAAAGTCTCTAAAATGGCTGCCATTTGAAGCCAGAATACAACTAAAAATTGCAGTTATGACACACGCGGCCGTGCACCACAATGCACCCAACTACCTCGCGCAAAAGTTGTCTATATCAGGAGGTTCTAGAGTCAATAGAAGTACAAAAAAATCTACTCCTGAAACCTTGTAGATTTCGGAAAGAGAAAACATACAAGCGCTCCTTCTCAGGAATGGCACCCAGGATCTGGAATGCGCTCCCTCCTGAAACTAGGCTTATCTCCTCCACTGCACTCTTCAAAAAAGAGGTGAAAACCTTCCTTCTGGCCAAGATCTCCTGAACATTATAGGTACTGGATCAGAGACTCTGCATTGTTTTGTATCACTGTTCACCTGTCCACTGGCTCTATACTTCTACTGGATGGGGACACCCCTATGCTACTCTCTTACTACAGACCAATATATGATTCACTGTGGTTTACTGACTCGCTCTCCCGATGCCCCCACTCAGTGTTCTCTCTATACTACGACATTGGTGTGAACCATCCACACACCCAGGGTGTACCTGAACACCTCTGTTGTGGTATCAATGACTTGTGCCTTCTTATATTACTTGTTTACCTGATTGTATATTGATATGTTCTATGTATGTTATTATTATTATCTTACCATGGTAGTGACTATTATACTGCTCCCATTTTCTCTGTTCTTTCCTACTGCCCCTACACTGTCTCTGTGAAGCGCTCTGATATCTGTAAGGATCTTGTTCGCGCTATATAAAACTTTGAATAAATGAATAAATAAATAAATAAAATAACGTGTCTGCCATGAGAGAGTTGGACAGTTGCCCCATGTGGAAAAAAAAAAACATTAGGCAGAGTGGCGTTTTTTTACCAGGTGCAGTAAACCACTCTTATTCCGAGTACATTACATGCTGAATGTATACGTTCCTCTTCAGACGCCACTTGTATCCCAATATTCGAGCATTCCTCTTCTGTAAATGTCGCCAAGTTTGAGCAACTCAAACGCACCTGAAGAAAATACATGGAGTGCTGTGTTTGCTTATATGCCTGGTATTTAGCTCCGTACTCCGAATCAGTCCCATAGTGAGGGGAAATTCTGGATCTACACACTCTTCACGGGACTCAGATGCCCCTCGTTTGACGGTCTGGCTTCATTCACTAAGTGCCGGCAGACACATTGTACTCTTACATTTGATTTGGAAAAGCATTTCACTATCCGAGGAATCTCGCAACTTTGACAGGCTGAGAGCGATGCCCCCGAAAATTCTGGTGGTGGTTGTTGAGTGTGTAGGGTTCATACGGAGTGAAAACTGGGCAACAAGCAGTGGCCAACATCACTGGTTTTATTGGTGTCTGGAACACACAAAACCTCTAAACAGTCGCTTAGGCCAGGGCAAAAACACCCTATCACATTTTACTGCACTCTAGTTCTCAGAGATCATCCCTTACCCCCTCTCCGCGTTCACATTCAAGGAATCTTTTATTGTGGCTTGTACGGCTTCACGCTGTCACTTCAATTCCCACAATGCACTCTAGCATGAGTTTTAAGCAAAGGTTACAAGGTATGTTTTTCAGAAGTGGACTGAAGTGGAAACAGCGATGTTTTAGTACAAGAAAGGAGGGGCGCTGTATGGGGAGCAGGACGCTTTCTACTTTACAGAGGAGAAAGGGGGTCTGCTGAAAAGGTACCCTGTGAGCACCGACCGTTCTGTGCTGCTTGCACATCTTTGCCATTCCCAGTCTTTCCATTATAATTAATTATAAAAGACTTTGTAAACGCACGTCAACTGTCCAAGGACTACAACTCCCAGAATGTATGGACTAGATTACAAGACGCACCGGACTGGTGAATCACCAGTGCTGATGTGAAGTCACAGGCAACCTTACCCATTCAGACACATTTTGTTCTCTTGTAGGGTTGCGGGGCCTGCCTGTATGTTTGTACATCCTGTCAGGCCCATTGGGTCAGGGCCCCTTTAAGGGTGCTGGGTTATAAATACAGGCCGGGGAGGGCGGGACTCACCTTAGCTCTGGCAGAATGGCATCAGCTGAGCTTGTGAGAGCATGTCAGTAGAGTGGGCCTGTCTTCCCACCCCATGAACGAGGGCCCTTAATGATTTGTATACCATTGGTGTTCGTATAGTGCTTACTACCGGAGACTAGGCGCTGACTGCCAGCCCCCAACTGTGGCAGAACTGTGGCTGTCTTCTACCCTAACTCTGCGAGTAGCACCCACCAAACACCCTTTTTCTCTCCTTTGAGGGTGGCTTGTCTCTCCTAACTCCACCCCTTGTGACCCTGCACATGTGTAGTGCCGGAGATGTGCACGCGTACGGAGTGCTCATCTGTCCATACGCGTGCCTTCGCCTGTCCCCCTTCAGAGGAGACGCCAGAGAGGAGACGCCATGCGCGTGCACATTGCCTGTCCGTGTGCGCACATGTTTTGCCTCCCTTCGCGCATCAAACAGACCGCAATAGTCTCGCCAAGGCGAAGCAGCGCAGCTGCGTTCATTAGGCGAGACCTAAAAAGGAAGATGGACACAGAGTATAGAATACCTCTGAAGAAGAAAAAGAACATAGCAACTAGTCCCATTAATATTCCTCCACCCTCTCCACCACTACTGATACGACTCCTGTGTTGTCCAATCCTTGTCTTTATCTTTTGAGTCGTTTGGCCGATGTATAATTTGTGACAAGGGCAGTGGATTAGGTAAATCACGTTACAGGTATTAGAAAGCACGACAGTGAACCGTGATGTTGTTAAAAGTGAAACTTTTGCCTTCAATCGTAAATGTTCCTTCATTACAACCACCACATTTAGAGTGTCCCAAAATTGGAGTCAGGCCCCATGCAGAGTCGAGAGCTGCATGGTGGAAGGGGGCGGCAGGGCTGCTCTGACTAGGTGGTCTTTCAGATTTCTACTCTTGCGGAAAGCAAGCAAAGGTCTCTCGATATTAAGAATATCTGACTCTGCATGGGGCTTGACCCCAATTTTGGGACACTCTAAATGTGGTGATTGCAATGTATGTACATTTACGATTGAAGGCTAAAGTTTCACTTTTAACAGCATCACGGTCGTGCTTTCTCGAATTGCAATACCTGTAACATGATTTACCGAATACACTGCCCTTGTCACAAATTATACATTGGCCAAACGACTCCAAAGATAAAGACAAGGAATGGACAACACAGGAGTCGTATCAGATGTAAGACACCGCACGCCCCACTGGTGGATCATTTCACCGAGGCCAACCATGATGAGGATGACATCCGCTGGACAATTTTGAAAGTACTGAAACACTCACAAAGAGGAGGCAATATGGCCCAGCTACTCAATCGTGAAGAACTGAAATCAATAATTCTCTCTTGACACTATAAGAAATGGCCTAAACAGAACTGAAGACTGGACTACTCTGTTATGAACTATGATTTGTTTTGAACTATAAGCAACCCTAACTACACAGTATGCTTGTAAGGGGCCCCTGGCAAGTTACAGCCAAAAAGACCATTGGCTTGCACTATGTGGTTATTTGTGCCTCCTGTGAATACTAGTCTTAAGCAGTTCACCAACGGCAATTTCTGAACACTTTCTGAAAAGACTTGAGTTTGTAGAGGCTGTACTCTCGAAGTAATCAACTTATGAAAATAACACGTTGTAATTCATTCATTTATTGCAATTTGTAATTGTTGATGAAATTACACGGCAAACTTAGGTTTACAAATCGGCTCACTCGGCCCTAATTCACTTTATGAGCACCCTCGAGGAATTTAAGCTTTTCTCGCACCTCTTTTCTCTTTCCTCGGTTTCCCTCACCTATCCAACATGGTGCCGCCCAGAGCGACTATAGCACAGTAGTCATTTTTCTGTTTCTACCCACTTAATTCAAAATGGCCACCGCTCTCACATGGATAAAACAACCCCAGCCCCGCAATCCGGTGTTCCTGCCACTGTGCCTTGGACCGGATATGCACATTGCTGCATTCTCCACACGAGACTCCTTAGAGGTAGGCAAATTGTCACTGAAGTGAGCTCGCCCCCGTGCTCTCCCTAACACGGTAACACGGCGTGATGTACCCCCTACCTCCTTACATCCCGCTCAGCAATTTACTAGACTTCCCTTCCCCAGCTCCCTCAGCGAGGAACCGCTAATTTAGCGCTGCAACCCTGACCCTGCTCTCAATTTTGGCACTGCGGACACACGTGTACGCAGCGACGGACCCTGGAACACCATCCAAGTACCGGACTAAGAGACAGAAAGGTATTGGCTCTCCGCCACACACTTCCCACCATATTGCCACCCCTTGTCTGCTAGCTCCGATACCCAATCTTTTCTTTCAACAATATTGACCCTCTGCCCGAACCATCGGGTTGTCTAACTATACTCTCACGGAAGTATGAACACCACCATCTGTTTCATGGTAAGGCTGCCTAGCCCCCCAGCTTTCCGCACACACTTCCTTCACCCAACCTCACTTCCGTGCACTCACCTTAAATTCACTTCGCCTCCATCTTTTAAACCGGCCACATTTTTTCGCCACCAGTAACCCGACTTCAAGTACTCACCTGGTTGCCCAGGAATTAACTTTACTCCGTCCTTCCTCTCTCAACCTAATTAACAACAAGGGGTGGTGATGGACAGAGTCTCTGAATTAAGCAGAAAACTCTCACCCAGTCAAGAGATCAGGGCTAGATCCAACACCGTTTTTTAGCTCACTGCATCATCCCAGTTTCAGAACCTGGCTGTATGCAAATTAGTCTGTTCCTGTCCCAGTGCATGATGGGAACAGGGCAAACCAAACTACAAAGCCAATTCTTACACTGGAAAGGAAACAAGCTACCGGGGACCGGTTTCTGGCATTTCAGCCTCTTCGGCCCGGCTTGCTTGAATCCTGATGGTGCAGTGAGCAAGGGACTCATGTCTGAGCATACCCTTCCACACTTAGGGTGGACAAAATAATTAACAACAAGGGGTGGTGATGGACAGAGTCTCTGAATTAAGCAGAAAACTCTCACCCAGTCAAGAGATCAGGGCTAGATCCAACACCGTTTTTTAGCTCACTGCATCATCCCAGTTTCAGAACCTGGCTGTATGCAAATTAGTCTGTTCCTGTCCCAGTGCATGATGGGAACAGGGCAAACCAAACTACAAAGCCAATTCTTACACTGGAAAGGAAACAAGCTTCCTCTCTCAACCGGCATAATTTTCGCAACCGGTATCATCCGTTTGAACCACTCGCTCAGAAATGCATTATCCTCATTCCCTTGATAATTCACAAGTAAGCACCAAGTTTCACATAGCACCACTATAAATATAACTCCAGGTAGCACTTCCTTCTAGATTCCTCTATGCACAAGTCCGCTGTATCTAGTAGCGCTTCCCTTCTAGGGTGCCACACCAACTTACCATTAGTCACCGAGCTATATTTTCGTCTATTCAAGTGATGTTCGCCTGAAATCATTTAAGCACTTGATCCTTGCATTAGCTGTTGACCTGCTGAAATCAAACTATTACAGTGATTCTGACTGGTCGCTGTTTCCCTTTTCTCCCTGTTCTTTATCCAAACAGGCTTCAATGATATACACCAGGCAATTGTATAAATATTAGTCCTGATGATGATCCTCTTATTCTAGGAGCTTGGGATCGAAACGTCGTCAACATTTCAAAACAGTACCACAAACTGTCCATTGTGTGTAATTATTGTGGATACTGTTTGGTAGAGCTTGCTTGACTATACATTTAAGTGCAAGCCACCATAGCTCTAAAGTTACTGCCTGTTATTTTGTTTGTTTACACTGGTTTTTTCTCCTTTTTACCATCACTTCCTTCCTAATGTTGGGTACAGGACTGTGCCCCGCTGTAAATGTCTATGCGTACATTCTTGTTTCTATTTAAACATTGTTCAAATAAAAATCCATGTCCGGCTGGACATTGGAAATATATATAGCACCCATCAAGGTCTAAATTAATTTTTCTTAATATCCCTTGTTTGCTCAGGACCATTGTTCTTTGAAATAATAATTGATGCCAGTGGTCCGCAGCTACTCTTCGGGTTCCCTTGTTTGTAAATTATGCCAGACCAGGAGGTGGCAGAAGGCAGGGAAGGGTAAAGATAATACAATTTTGCTGTTTCTGCCATCAGGAAGTGCATGTTATACTTAAACAAGCTGGCTCCGTGGAGCCGACGGGGGGCCTCCGGGAACAGGAGATGTGCACGCGTACGGAGTGCACATCTCCTGTCTGCGCGTGCCACCTCCTGTCTCCCTTCGGGACAGAAAGCGGCAGCAATAGTCTCACAAGCGAATCAGCGTGCTGCGTTCGCTAGCGAGACCTAAAAAGGACACAGAAGTGGCAAAATCAACGGGTGCCCTTTAGTCTCCATCAAATAGAGGTTCTTTTTGTTGCTCCTTCTACAGAGGGGACTCCAAAATTACCGCAGGCACATTCTCCTTCCTCTAGAAGATTTTTTATGTGTGGAGACAGAGGTTACCACTTCAAAGACAGAGGTACACCATGATGTACCCCACCCGGTAAGAACAGTGACTTGATATCATCCCCCTCACCCCTGAACAATCATCACCTGTAGACGAAAGACTGCATCTGTTTCTACCAATTTGGCAGTCAATAAAAACAGACAAATGGGTGTTGGACATTATCCAACATGGTTACTGCCTGAAACTCACAAGCAACCTTCCCAATATCCCCCCTCATGTTCACAAACTGTCTTTAGAACACTAACATCTACTCAAACAGGAAGTACAAGCTCTTATAACAAAAGGAGCTATAGAACTCTTCCCATTACAACAAGGAACAGTAGTATATTCACTATATTGCCTAATTCCCCCCAAAAAACGGTTCCTTAAGACCAATATTGGATCTAAGACCTTAAGACCAGTATTGGATCTAAGACCGCTAAACTTATACACATTGTCAGAACACTTCCACATGGCCACTCTGCGACAAGTACTTCCACTTTTCCAACAAGGCGACATTGTCAACACTAGACATAAAGAACGCATACTTTTAAATACCCTTTAACTCAGCACATCACAAATGCCTCACATTTGTGATCGTGCAAAATCATTATCAGTTCAAAATGCTTTCGTTTGGAGTAACCACTGCACCCAGAGTGTTCACCAAGTGTCCATCAGTAGTTGCGGCACATCTGAGACGACAGCACATGCATGTATTTTCATACTTAGGAGATTGGCTCATAAAAGCCATCTTTCCTCTCCAATGTGTGCATCACACTCCGAATACCATAAATCTTTTACATCAGTTGGGATTGACAGTCAATATACAGGAATCCCATTTTCAACCCAATCAGACACAGCCATATCTAGGAGCTATTCTAAACACTCACATGGCTCTAGCATACCCCACTCCAGCCAGGATTCAGAATTTACAGACCCAGTTTCAAGTCAACCAGTGTTTCTCAGCCAGAACATTCATGCAGTTGCAAGGGATTGTGGCATCATGCATCACAATAGTGCTTAGCACGTCAGTGTAATCAAGCGCAGGGTCAGCTGAGAGATCTTGTGTTGGTATAAAGCCGCACTCATCGAGTGCTGTACATCAACCCTATTCCACAAGACGTGCTCGCAACAGACTCCTCTCACAGGGTGCGAAGCACACTTAAAACAGTTGACAGTTCAGGGTCTTTGGAACTCCAAACCGCAGAACTATCACATCAACTGCAAGCAGTTCAACGGGCGCTGAAAGCTTTTTCTACCTCACCTGGTAAAGAAAGTTGTCTTAATCCGGACCAGCGATATGACAACAATGTACTATATACAAAAACAGGGGGAAGACGCACTCTCTACAGCGGTCATGCCTCTCAGACCATTTAGCGTTGGGCAATTCATCACAAAATCCATCTACTAGCAGTGCATCTTCCAGGCAGAGAACGTTTTTTTGCCGATCTCCTCTGCAGAAAGAAACCACAAATAGACAAATGGGAACTTCACCCATACTTTTAAAAATGAAGATTTCCACAAATAGACCTCTTTGCCACAGCATAGAACTTAAAATACCCAGACTTCGCCTTCAGGTTCCCACACCCTCTATCCAAAGGCAATGCCCTATGGATGAACTTCTCAGGGATATTTGCTAATGCTTTTCCACCTCTCCCTCCTTCCGTTTCTAGTTAGGAAACTCAGGCAGACATCTCACACTGATTCTCGTAACTCCCACGTGGGCTTGTCTACCATGGTTCACCACACTGTGGGAACCGTCTGATTCCACATCAGAAGCTTCACACAACATCAAATGTTCTCACACAGAACCGTGGAAGAATCAGACACCCAAAGACCTCAACCTTGCGATTTGGCTCCTTAAGTCAGTTTGGTTATCTAAACCTACCACCAGAGTGTATGACAATTCTTAAAGAAGCAAAACCACCTACCACTAGAGCATGTTATAAAGCAAAGTGGAAAAGATTTGTTATATTGTAATAATTCAGTTGATCCGCTAGATGAATCTATACAAAACATTTTTTGTTATCTTTTGAATCTACAATGTGCAGTTTTAGCCTACACATCTATTCGACTACTCTTTGCAGCTGTACCTGCATATGTTCAGTGCAGGCAACTTTTATCTTTATTTAAAGTACCTGTGATCAAAGCCTTCATGGAAGGCCTTGAAAGAATAATACCACCCAGAGTACCACCTGCACCTGTCTCGAACCTTATAAGAATACCACCCGAGGTACGACCTGCACCTGTCTCGAACCGTAACATTGTGTTCGAAGCATATGAGCTGCAGGTTGTACATTTAGCAATAGATCGCCACCTGGTGTTGGGCTCAGATGATTGCAGGTTGTTGTTGTCTTCTTGGAAGAAGTCTTTGTAGTCACGAGATAGGTGACTCCTCCCTTGGACAATACTGCGCATGGTCATCGACTCCATCCTCAGATTGTTTTTTTCCGCCACTGGGTTCGGATGAAAGTTTTCCGCTCCGGCTAGAAAAGACTTTTTCGGCATTTTCGAAGCGTAAAACTTTAGACCAACAACTTTCGACATCGAAGACACTTTTCGACATCACCAGCTACATCCCGGTGCATCGACTCGGGCCGTTGGGCCCATCGGCGCCGTACGGCCTACGCCTCATGGAAAGAACTCCATTCAAGAGATGCCCGGTATGTCGAGCAAAATTCCCTCATAGCGACCATCACGAGGTTTGCAACCTCTGTCTCTCGCCAGAACACGACAAGTCAACCTGCACAGCCTGTGCCTCCTTCCGATCGAAAAAAAACATTCGGGATCGGAGGGCCCGTCGACACGAGATGAGGAGATCAGCACCAGCACCGGAGCCCATCTTTGAAAAGGAGATCGTGGAACAGGACGTCTCCGAGGTCGAGAACCCAATCAAAGATATCTCCGAGGATGAGGCTCCACTCGTCGCCGAGGAAGACTCGCCTGGTCTCCAGATCATATCGGGAGCAGAGGACTCTGACGATTCGATTCCATCTCGACAACCCGTGAGTACCTCTGCCCCTGCACCACACACTGCCCAAACCAAAGGCAACCGTCCGCACTCCGCCCATGGGGCCCAGTCGAGACCGAAATCTACCCTCTAGCATTCGGGCTCGGCTCCGAGGAAAAAGACTACGCCTTCCGGTGCCTTGGCACCGAAAAAACAACATATGCCAATTCCACCTCCTCCATTGGCACCGAAAAACCCTTCGACACCGAAGGACTCTTCGGCACCGAAGCTACCACACCCTTCGGCGCCCAAAGACTCTTCGGCACACAAACCTAAACAGGCATCGGTGCCGAAACCAATAACTGAACCGAAAGCTTCCACTCCGAAACCATCCGGCTCCAAAAACAAAGACGGGAAGATAGACCCCGGCGCAACAGGACCAACAAAACCTGTCTCCACGCCGAAATCTTCGATAACGGTACCAAATACCACAAGGCCTGATACACACAAGCCTAAGGAATCTTCGGAACCGAGGAAATTGCCACAGGACTCAAACTCCTCCTAAGGCAAAAAACGCTAAAGAACCACTATCGACACCGAAACAATCGGCGCCGAAGAGGACTATACAAGAGGAAGAACTATTTAGACCAGATCCAAAGCAGAAAAAGGTCTATATCAATCCAAAAACTGGACATGTGGAAGCAATTCCACACAAGAAAAGGCCAGCAGACACACCACTTCCAACTATGGCTCCTGCCAAAAAGGATTGTGCAACATCTCCAATGCACCCTTCCTCTCCTTCACCTTCTTCCTCTCCTATCACTCCATATATTGAGCCTATAACTTCTCCTGCTCAATCTCCTGCATCATCACACCACACTGACGAGGAGTATGATTTAGGTGGGGGGGATGATGTACCAGATACACACACATATCCCTTACATGAGGATGAAGAGGTCAACCCAGATTATACCAAGGAGGATGATGCATATAATTTCCAACCAAATAATGCACCAGACATACCTGATCCTCAGTATTACCGAACAAAACCTTCCCCTCCAGGGTTTAATCATCTACTGAACAGAGCTGCACTTTACCATGGAGTTCCAATGCACTCTGATGCCATTGAGGAGGATTTCCTATTAGACCCTTTTGAGCAATCACAGAGATCTACTCAAACACTACCTATGATCAAGGGGGTCATTAAACATGCCCCAGATATTTTTAAAGACCCAGTAAGGTGTAGGGTACTAAACCCAAGAATAGAAAAAAGTATAGGCCAGCACCATCAGATCCTACCTACATTAGGGACACCTACCATTGGACTCTTTAGTTGTGTCAAATGCACATAAGAGTCAATTCCCACACTTCTGGGGACACCCCCGACAAAGAATCAAAAATCATTGATGCGTCAGGGAAGCGGATTGCTGCACAAGCAACAAACATTTGGCGCATAGCAAACACACAAGCCTTACTCTCACGCTATGATAGGGCTCACTACGACCAACTAGAAAAGTTAATGGACCATCTGCCAGATCAATACAAATCGCGCAGCAGAGGTCTTACAGGAAGGCAAACTAATATCAAATGCCTCCATTAAATGCGCACTAGACGTAGCTGACACAGCATCTAGGGCAGGTAACACTAGTGTTATCCTCAGGCGTCATGCATGGCTACGCATTTCCGGTTTCAAACCAGAGGTGCAAACTACCATCCTCAACCAGCCCTTCATCAGGACCAATTGTTTGGGCCAGAGGTAGATAATACGCTTGAAAAAATGAAGGACACAGACACTGCTAAGTCTATGGGTGCATTACAATCTACCCAGACTAGAGGTTCTTTTCGTCGCTCCTCTTATTGAGGAAGCTCCAAGCTGACCGGTGCAGATAACACGTCGCCTTTTTTTTAAACACAAACCCCCTCTAATAAGGGTTACTATAGAGGAGGGTACAGAGGCAACAACAATAAGGGAAGAGGTAGAGGTAACAACAACCGCTCCTCTTCCACTCCCAAACAGTGACTTCCCTCTTCCTCCCCTACAACATTCCACACCAGTAGGGGGCAGAGTATCACAGTTCCTACCTGTCTGGGATTCCATCACAACAGACAGGTGGGTAAGACAAATTATCCAACATGGCTGCTGCCTAGAACTCACAGCAACCCCCCAAACATACCACCCAGGCAGCGTCCAATGTCCACAGAACACTTAACACTGCTTCAACAGGAAGTTCTAGCACTTCTACAAAAAGATGCTATTCAAGAGGTCCCCTTACAGGAACAAGGAACAGGAGTCTACTCCCTGTATTTCCTAATACCCAAAAAGGACGGGACATTAAGACCGATCCTCGACCTCAGGCCCCTAAACCACTACATTCAATCAGATCATTTTCACATGATCACTTTACAACAAGTACTCCCATTACTACAACAGGGAGACTTTCTGACAACACTAGTTCTGTAGTAGGGGATCTCTGTGTATAGTCATAATCTAGAATAGTCCGGCCCATGTGCTTGGACCCCGGAGCAATCAAAAATAATCTCAGTGTCGAAAAAATGCAGAACTGCACAGACACTTAAGAGAATTTAAAGACAGATAATGCAGCCTATAAAAGGCTACACTGTCCAGTACTTCAACTAGAAATTCCACCACAAAATCCACAAAACAGCAAAGCCTGTACAGATTTCCCTTGCTTTAACAGCAAACACCCTTTGGAATGATAGAGAGGAGGACCTGGACAGACAAGCCCCATAGGCTGCCATTATGTGGCTCCGAACAGGATACTGTGCCTTTAAGAGAACTTTCCAGAACCTCACAGTATCCCAGAATGCCCTGCAGGTCCCATTTACTTTCAGTTCTTTTTTCCGGCTCCTGCAAGCAGGACCCTGGAGCATTGAGCTCTCCCTTTTCAAGGGTTTATTGGTGATTTTTCACTATTAATTTCGTTTTGAGTGCTTCTAAAGTACTTTAGTGCTGTTCTTCTTGGTTTTTGCTCCCTTTTGATGTCAAATATGCCTGCATTATTTGACAAATGCCCGGAGTGCTCCAGGAAGAAGGCCAAATCGGATTCCCATGAGGTGTGTATCCTCTGCCTTCCATCTTCCCATGTCCCAGAGGAGTGTGAGATTTGTCAGGGCTTCTCTGGCAGGACCCTGAAGGAAAGAAAGAAGATCAGGCTTCAGGGACTCGAGGAAAGAAGGCTGAAGGCACAAGGTGGGTCTGGAGAGACTCCTTCTACCCATGCTGAGGCCTCTGGGGGGCTCCCCAGGGGCAGGAAGACCAGCAAACGTGCCCACTCTCCGTCTGGGTCGATTGCTGAGACCACGACGTCGAGAGGAATGACTGCGGTCTGTTCCCCGTCCCCCCAGGGCTCTGGGGCGAAGCGCCGTCGACGCTCGACGTCGAGGGATGTGCACAGGCCGCCGTCTCCAGTGACTATTTCGTCGTCATCCTCGTCGGTCTCGACGTCGACTGATCGACGTGGAAGGGCCCGGCTTCGGCGCTCCCCGTCGAAGCGACACCGCCGTTCGCCGTCGGCGAAGAGGAGGAGAACATCGAAGTCGAGGGGATCCTGGTCGTCGAAGAGGTCGCCGTCGAGGCGGAAGAGGTCGCCGTCGAGGAGGTCGACGTCGAGGCGCAAGAGGTCGCCGTCGAGGCGCAAGAGATCGCCTTCGAGACACAAGAGGTCGTCGTCGAGACATGAGAGATTGACGTCGAAGCATTCGAAGTCAATGTCGAGGCGTGGACGTCGGTCGAGGAAGAGACGCTCGACGTTGAGGGGCCGACGCTCACCGTCTGGTCACCGTTCTTCGTCGAAGAAACGGGAGAGGAGGCCTGATGCCATGGGAAGCTCCCCGACGTCCCAGGCTGGTGGTGGATCACCGTGCTCGGTGTATTCCGACGTGTGTACGCCTTTGCGAGTTACGCCTCCGCCTCCATTGCCGAGGGGTCTCCCTCCGAGAGCTCCTACCCCTCCTTCTTTGCCTCCGCTTCCGCAACCTGTACCTCGACCTCGGGTGGAGAAGCCTCCTCCGGTGCCTCAGAGGTCGTTTTCGTTACCCAGGTTTCCGACACCTCCCAAGGGGAGTCCGAAGCTGCAGGCCCCCGCCAAACCTAAGACGCCCGCGCCGGTGGAACCGGCGGATCGCCCGAGGCCTAGGAAGTCCAGATCGTGCTCCGGACAGAGAGGAAGATCTAGGAGTCGGCGCAGATCCTCCACTAGATCTAGGCGCCGCCATAGGAGGCGAGGGTCCAGGTCACGCACGGACTCCTCGAGGATGCGCTCCTATTCGCCGACCTTGTCTGATTCCCCGGGGACAAGGGTGTCTCCGGTGGACGAGGGGGGCTACGAAGTTGGGCATCACGGTGACGGCTCCTACACCTACGACGTCCGTGATATTCGAGACACTTCACAAGAAGCATCTGTCTCGCCCTCTGCTGCCATTGGTGCCGGGGCTGGTCGAACCTGCGGAGCAGCTGTTTCTTAAGCCTGCGGTGGTGAAGGCCGCTCCCTCCCGACTTCTGAAGAAGTACAGAGCACCGGATTCGGACCCGGCCTTCCTGCGGATGGACCCAGTGCCCGACTCAGTTATAGTGACGGCGGCCAGGAAGTTACACTCTACCTCCCCGTCCTCCACCGTGCCGCCTGATAAGGAAAGCCGATGGATTGATTCGGCTGGGCGTAAGGCTTGTGAAACTTCTTCCACGACCATGAAAGCTTCCAGCGATTCGGCTTTGCTGGGGCGGTACAGCCGTGCCCTGTGGGACTCCCTGGAACAGTTCGCGGACCTTTTGCCACGTGACAAGGAGGACTTCCTAGAGATACTTAAGGAAGGGATGCTGGTTTCAAACCAGGTCATTAGCGCGGCTGCGGATATCTCGCTGTTGCCTGCCCATGGTTACTGTCACGGGATCAACCAGCGCCGCCATGCTTGGCTCAGGCTCACGTCACTCAAGCCGGAGGCCCAGCAGCGGGTGGCCAATCTGCCCTTTTCCGGAGAGACACTGTTCGGAAAACACGCCGATGATGAGATGGCCCGCATGAAGGCGGAGGCGGAGACCCTAACGGCTGTGGGCTTGGAGAAGCCCAAAGAAAAGAAGTCCTACCGCCCGTTCCAGAGACGGTTCGGTGCACAGGGAAAAGGACGAGGACAGTCTTCGGGACAGCAGCAGCAACAACAGCAGCAGTTCCGGCGACGCTTCCAAAAGCGCCAGAGGGGTAGAGGTGGACAACAGTCCTCTACCGCTACCAAAGGCCCGGCCGGGTCTCGACCCTGAGCGGTTACTTCCCCTTCATCCGTTACCCACTCCGGTGGGGGGGGAAGCGTTCAACACTTTCTGGCAGAGTGGAGAAAAATTACTCCGGACAAGTGGGTGCTGAATATTGTTTGCAATGGATACAGTCTTCGGTTCATCAGCCCTCCTCCATCGATTCCTCCGGTCAGCTCACAATATCAACTGCGCGAGCTCCAGGCGGAGGCCGATATCCTGTTAAGGAAAAGGGCGATAGAAGACGTACCTCTGTGTCAAAGAGGAAGAGGTCTGTACTCCCGGTTCTTTCTGGTCCGCAAGAAGGACAAGAACGAGTTCAGGCCCATTCTGGACTTGCGACAGGCGAACAAATGGATTCGCAGAGAAGTTTCGCATGCTGTCGTTGCATCAGATTTATCCTGAGTTGCAACAGGGAGACTGGCTATGTGCAATAGACCTAAAGGATGCGTACTTCCATATGCCCATTGCACACAAACACAGGAAGTTCCTGCGATTTCAAGTCGGCACCAATCATTATCCGTACACAGTACTTCCGTTCGGGCTGAAGTCTGCGCCCAGAACTTTCTCGAAGTGCATGGCAGTGGTAGCAGCACACCTGAGGAAGAACAAGGTGTTTGTCTACCCGTACCTGGACGATTGGTTGATCAAGGCCTCCTCCTTCTCGAAAGCTCAAGCGCACTTCCAGAAGACGTGCGTTCTCTTGAACAAGCTGGGGTTGCACATCATGTCCAAGTCTGTCCCGACTCCGGTCCAGTGCATTCAGTACTTGGGGGCCACCATCGATACGAGGTCAGCAAGCGTGTCTCCTTCGGAGGAGCGACGATTATCGCTTCGTCGGAAGGCTCAGGCTCTTCTGACCACTCCTTCTACAACAGTGAGGACGGTGTCTTCTCTGCTGGGATCGATGGCCTCTTGTATCTTCCTGACGCCACATGCGCGGCTGCACATGAGACCGCTGCAGGAGTGCTTGGAGGATCAGTGGGACCGAAGGAGAGGATCTTGGGACGACAAGATACGACTGTCTCTGCATGCTCTTCAGTCTCTGAAGTGGTGGTGTTCAGCGGAGAATCTCCTCAAGGGGGTTCCCTTCCACAAGGACATTCCCACTCAGACTATCGTGACGGATGCGTCTCTCCAGGGCTGGGGAGCGCACTCTGGAGACTTACAGATTCAAGGGACGTGGTCCCCGACGGAGTCCACGTACCACATCAATTTCCTGGAACTCAGAGCTGTCCACTTGGCACTGAAGGCCTTTCACCCGTCCTTCCAGAACGACTCTTTGCTTGTACAGACGGACAATACGACTACGATGTATTACCTCAACAAGCAGGGGGGCTCGAGATCACGCACCCTGTCGCAGGAGGCGCAGGCGATCTGGCACTGGCTTCAGGCAGACACACTGAGCAGACTGATTCAGGAAAACCACGACTGGGTCATAAACGACGAAGTACTAGGAGAAATCTTCGCATGGTGGGGAACTCCAGACGTAGATCTGTTCGCCACCGCAGAAAACAGCAAATACCGAGACTTCGCCTCCAGGTACTACCAGCCGGGGACGCTGGGGAATGCGTTATGAATCAACTGGTCGAACAGCTTTCTGTACGCTTTTCCACCCATTCCCCTGATTCCGACGGTTCTCATCAAGCTGTCCCAGTCCAGGGCGCGGATGATACTGATTGCCCCGGAATGGCCCAGGCAGTGGTGGTTCACGGACCTGCTTCACCGGTCTCTCCTTCCTCACATGAAGTTGCCGTGCAGGCCGGACCTTCTCACGAAGTTCGGGGGGCTGATGTTGCACCCCAACCTCTCGTCTTTGAGTTTGGCAGCATGGGTCCTGAGATAGTGCAATATGGCCATCTTAATCTCCCAGAAGATTGCATGGACATACTGAAGGAGGCTAAGCGCCCTTCCACTAGGACTTCTTATGCTTACAAGTGGAAGAGGTTTTGTATCTGGTGCAAGTCCAAGAACTATGACCCCACGACATGTAAGGAAGATGTTATCCTTCCATACCTTCTGCATCTGGCGCAGTCTGGCCTTAATGTCCATTCCATTAGGGTCCATCTGGCTGCATTGACTGCCTACAGGAAATGCCCTTCACAGACTTCCTTCTTCCAGATCCCTGCGATCAAAGACTTTTTGGAAGGCTTGAAGAAAGTGTTTCCTCCTGTCAGGCTTCCTTCGCCTTCATGGGAACTGAATGTGGTGCTGTCCAGGTTGATGAAGGAGCCTTTTGAACCTATTCATAAGGCTTCGTTGCAGCACCTGTCCTGGAAGGCGGCGTTACTCGTGGCCATTACATCGGCCCGCAGGGTGAGTGAAATTCAGGCGTTGTGTTGCCAAGAACCTTATACTGTATTTCATGCTGCTAAGGTTATGCGTACTCACCCTAAGTTTCTTCCCAAGGTTATTTCTGATTTTCATGTCAACCAGACTATAACTTTGCCTACATTTTTTCAGAATCCTTCATCTTCAGCGGAAAGGTCTTTACATTCCCTGGATGTTCGGAGGGTGTTGAAATTTTATCTGGATAAAACCAAAGATATTCGTAGGTCGGACCAATTGTTTATCAATTATGGATCGGTCAGGACAGGTCTTGCTACCTCCAAGCAGTCCATCTCAAGGTGGATTGTGTCCTGCATACAATTGTGTTACCAAAAAGCTAATAAGACCTTAGGGGGTAAACCTAAGGCTCATTCCACCAGGGGCAAAGCTGCCACGACTGCTTTGCTCCGTAATGTGCCAATTGCAGAAATCTGCAAGGCGGCCACTTGGAAGTCGGTTCATACTTTTGATAAGCATTACTGCCTGGACACTGATGCCAGGGCAGACGCTCAGGTTGGGCAGGCTTCGCTGCGAAATCTGTTCGCACAATAGTGGTGTTATGTCTCTTTTCTCCACCGCCGCTTTGGTGTGGGGATGGGCTTGCCATTCTATTCACTAGATTATGACTATACACAGAGATCCCCTACTACAGAAGGAGTAGTTTCTGTCCTGTAACTCCAGTTCTGTAGTAGGGGTATCTCTGTTATAGTCATAAGCGCCCGCCCTCCTCCCCGGTGGAGAGAGATATTCATGTCAGGAATGCTACAGGTCTGGCGTTTTACGCCTTCAAAAAGAACTGAAAGTAAATGGAACCTGCAGGGCATTCTGGGATACTGTGAAGTTCTGGAAAGTTCTCTTAAAGGCACAGTATCCTGTTCTGAGCCACATAATGGCAGCCTATGGGGCTTGTCTGTCCAGGTCCTCCTCTCTATCATTCCAGAGGGTGTTTGCTGTTAAAGCAAGGGAAATCTGTACAGGCTTTGCTGTTTTGTGGATTTTGTGGTGGAATTTCTAGTTGAAGTACTGGACAGTGTAGCCTTTTATAGGCTGCATTATCTGTCTTTAAATTCTCTCTTAAGTGTCTGTGCAGTTCTGCATTTTTTCGACACTTTAAGAGATTATTTTTGATTGCTCCGGGGTCCACGCACATGGGCGGGACTATTCTAGATTTATGACTATAACAGAGATACCCCTACTACAGAACTGGAGTTAAAGGACGCCTATTTTCATATTCCTATACATCCTGCGCACAGGAAGTATCTAAGATTTGTCATACAAGGACAACACTATCAGTTCAAAGTCCTTCCATTCGGGGTCACAACAGCACCACGAGTGTTTACAAAGTGCTTAGCAGTAGTAGCAGCACATCTCAGGAGACAACAGATACATGTCTTCCCTTACCTCGACGACTGGCTCATAAAAGCAAGATCGTTCAACCAGTGTGTACAACACACCAAACAAACAATTCAGACATTACACGACTTAGAGTTTACGATAAACTACACCAAGTCGCACCTAGAGCCTTCGCACATTCACCAATATCTAGGAGCTACCATAGACACATCAGTAGCTCTAGCCTATCCCAGTCAAGCCAGAATTCAAAGCATTCAGAGCTTGGTCTCCCTTTTTCAATGCCAACACTCTTCAGGCCAGAGCGTTCATGAAACTAATAGGCATGACGGCATCTTGAATCTTCATAGTCCCTCACGCAAGACTGCAAATGCGCCCACTACAAGAATGTCTAGCACAACAGTGGAATCAGGCTCAAGGTCAGCTTACAGACCTGGTGTTGGTAGACAGCCGTACATATCGCTCTCTGCAATGGTGGAACACCAAAAACTTGACAAAGGGACGGCCGTTCCTTGACCCTGTTCCACAAATAGTGCTCACAGCAGATGCATCCCTCACAGGATGGGGAGCCCATCTCCTGCACTATACCTCTCAAGGCCAATGGAACAGCCAACAAAAACTGCTCCATATCAATCATTTGGAACTGCTAGCAATTTACCTAGCACTCAAAACTTTTCAACTCCAAGTACAGAACAAAGCTGTTCTAATCCGGACGGACAATATGACAGCTATGTATTACATACAAAAACAGGGGGGGGACACACACTCTGCAACTGTCCCAGCTTGCACAGAACATTTGGAGATGGGCCATCCCTCAAAACATACACCTGACCGTAGAACACCTTCCTGGAATTCACAATCCGATAGCAGATCTGCTGAGTCGTCAATCACAACAGATTCACAAATGTGAGTTGCACCCACAAGTCCTACAACCATTCTTCCAAATGTGGGGGCATAGATCTGTTTGCCACCCACGAAAACACAAAATGCCCAACCTTCGCCGCCAGGTTCCCACACCCGCGGTCGGAGGGGAATGCAATATGGATGAACTGGTCAGGCAGATTTGCGTATGCTTTTCCGCCTCTCCCACTCATTCCACTAGTAGTACTCAAGCTCAGACAACAGTCCCTCAAACTAATACTAGTGGCCCCCACATGGGCACGCCAGCCGTGGTTCACCACACTACTAGACCTCTCACTGGTTCCACATCAGAAATTACGGCTCACGCCATCCCTGTTAACACAGAACCATGGAGAAATAAGGCACCCAGAACCAAGCCAGCTGAATTTGGCAATCTGGCTCCTGAGGTCTTAGAGTTTGGCTACTTAAATTTACCATCAGAATGTATGAACATAATTAAAGAAGCTAGAAGACCCACCACTAGAGCATGTTATGCTGCTAAGTGGAAAAGATTTGCTATATATTGTAACAACAATGATATCGATCCATTGGATGTTTCCATCCAGAATATTATTTGTTACCTTCTACACCTACAAAGGTCCAACTTGGCTTACTCTTCCATACGACTGCATCTAGCAGCAATTGCAGCCTATTTACAGAATAGATAGCTCCTATCTCTCTTTAGAGTACCTGCGATAAAAGCATTTATGGAAGGATTAAAACTAATAATCCCACCTAGGTTACCACCTGCACCAGTATGGAACCTGAACATTGTCCTTACAAGACTCATGGGACCCCCGTGTGAGCCTTTACACAAGTGTGAATTGCAATTCCTAACATGGAAAACTGCATTCCTTGTTGCCATCACCTCTCTCCGAAGAGTTAGTGAGATACAAGCATTCACAATAGAAGAACCATTTTTTAAGATACACCCAAACAAAGTGGTTCTTAGACCTAACCCAAAATTCCTGCCAAAGGTGATTACTCCTTTTCACCTTAACCAATCAGTAGAGTTACCAGTGTTTTTCCAAAAAACAGACTCTCTTGCAGAAAGAGCCCTACACACCCTAGATGTTACAAGAGCTCTTTTATACTACACAGACCGGACTAAATCCTTCAGAAAGTCAAAACAACTATTTGTATCTTTCTGTTCACCACACAAAGGCAATCCCATATCTAAAGGAGGAATTGCCAGATGGATTGTAAAGTGTATTCTATCTAAAGGCAAAACGTACACTAACCGTTCCTCCTAGAGTGCACTCCACTCGCAAACTAGGAGCCTCTATGGCTTTCTTAGGAAACATACCACTAGAGGACATATGTAAGGCAGCAACATGGTCTACCATACACACCTTCAGTAAACACTATTGTGTTGACGTGCAAGCCATGCAGCAAGCTGCAGTAGGCCAAGCTGTCCATAAAACACTATTTCAGTATGCTGCAACAGATACAAGCGACTACCGCTAGGGGAGACACTGCTGCACAATTGTTGCTAAATGTACAACCTGCAGCTCATATGCCTCGAACGGAATATGCAACTTACCAGTATGCATCTGTTCTTGGCATGTAGAGCTGCAGAGTTGTACATGCTCTCCCGCCTCCCCGGGACTTGTATCCATTCCAGTACTCATCTTACTTAGATGCACACGCATGGACATCCTTTCTCTTTACTTCTACTAACTCCATCATTTCCCATCATGGCGAAAAACAATCTGTGGATGGAGTCAATGACCATGCGCAGTATTGTCCAAGGGAGGAGTCACCTATCTCGTGACTACAAAGACTTCTTCCAAGAAGACAAAAACAACCTGCAATCATCCGAGCCCAACACCAGGTGGCGATCTATTGCTAAATGTACAACTCTGCAGCTCTACATGCCAAGAACAGATGCATACTGGTAAGTAGCATATTCCTTCTACAAGACTTATGGGCCCACTGTTTGTACTATTACACAATTGTTCACTACAATTTCTTTCCTGGAAAGTTGCCTTCTTAATAGCTTTTACTTCACTAATACAATTTAGTGAGATACAGGCATTGGGAAGAACCCTTCTTTCAACTGCATAAAAATTGGGTTGTTCATACAAATCCAAAAGTTGACTCTCCTTTTCACATCAACCAATCAGTTGAGTTACCTGTATTCTTTCCTCAATCGTATTCTGTAGCAGAGAGAGCATCTATGGCCTTTTTAGGTAACATTCCCATAGCTGACTTATGTAAGGCAGCTCCATGGTCTACAGCACACACGTTTACAAAACATTATTGTGTGGATGTGTTAGCATGTCAACAGGCGAATGACGGACAGGCAGTGCTAAAAACACACTTTCAAACAACTGCAACACCCACTGGTCAGCCACCACTAGGGCTATACAGTCTATGCAAAGCATGTGTATCTACAGCACACATGCCTTGAACGGATTATTTGTACTTACCCTATACGCATCTGTTCTTGGCATGTAGAGCTGTAGATTCATATGCGCCCTCCTTCCTCAACGGACATCTATGGCTGTTGCAGTTCTTGTTCACTTAATATACGCATGAACATCTCTATACTGCACTTACTCCATTCTCACCCTATTGCGGGAAAACAATCGAACAATTGAGGTGATGTCCATGCACACTATCACCGAAATGAGGAGTTGCCTTACCTCGTGACTAGGAAAGACTTCTTCGAAGAAAAACAACTTGTAAACTATCCGACCCAACACTAGAAGGCAGGAGTTTGCAAACCATGTGAATATACAGCTGTACATGCCAAGAACAGATGCTTACAGGGTAAGTAACATAATCCTTATTTTGCCTTCCCTAGTTTTTTTCTCATTTTAGCACCGGGTCATTTTGGTTGTGGTCAGTGTGCTCTAGAACTGATATTATTCATTTCACCACGTTAACATTAATCGTTTTGTGATGCACCCTGCTACTGGTAGCATGCCAAAAACGAATCTGTTTAGGGAAAAGGCATTGGCAATGCCATGCTAGAATTGATTAATCTGTTAGGTGGTTTCAAGGCAGATAAATGGTATGCAAAGTAGTTTTCATACCCTAGCTACATTTCCTCCTAAAACTCACCCTGTCTCTGTTTTACCGCCAAGACCCTTGACTAATCATGCACGTCCCACTGGTAGAGGCACATAACAATAGCCAGTGGCTAGCAACACCTGTGTCAGCCCTTCTTGCCTGGGATTTTTTTAGGTCTTTTGTGCAATTAATTATGTTGAGCTCCGATTTATTTTAACAATCAACATAGGGCCCAAGCATGCCTTGCGTATGTGATCCAGGTACACATCAGACGCCTACAATGAATTTTTTTTTGTTGGAAATTAACTTTATTTTTACAGTTTTTGCAACACATGTAACAGATGTACAACCAGTGTCCGCATTCTTTAAAGAATATAATGATGTGTACATTCGACATTGAACTTAGCCCCGACAATTGAATGGGCAATTTCGTGAGCATCTGCTTATCCGTACATGACATCTAGTCCATATCCCCCTCTGAGCCCTTGCAACTGCCCATTCCTGTTTGACTCTGAACTGAGCTTAGACCCACCCCTCATCCAAAAATTCATAGCGGAGTTCCCTACATGGCCTTAGATCCTCGGACACCTAAAATTTAAGTAGACCCCTACTAGAATGTGAGTTGCAGTAACAATGTCTCCATGTGCAAAATTCAAATTATTGAAACTTAATAGCTGCATAGTGGTGGAAACTCCCAACATCAAAACTGGCGTAAAACAATAATATGGTGTTTTATTTAGTGATTTCAGATGGCACACTAATCATATGCAACTTTTTTCAAAGCTTTTGGATTTTTTTTCTGTGTAATAGGTTTTTATTGGGTTTCAATAACACTCAACCAAACATGACAATCTGACAGGTGGCAGTAGCAACATTGACAGTATTTGCGTTGAATTACCTGATGCAAAGGAAGATGGCAATCGTACAAAGTTTTGTAATTACGTGTTACTTCTAGGGGTCAAAGAGCGAGAGTGTGATGCCCAAGAGCGTGAGTGTGATGCCCTCACAACCCTTAAATCCTCCTGTACTTGTTTGTGCAGCCCCTCCATTTATGAACCAGTGCCTCAGTTTTGGCTCAGAAATTCATGCCCCTAGACCACTCCTTAAGCAAGGGAGGGGGCATTCTGTATTTCCAGTGACGTGCAATGTCTCGTATGGCAATCCAGTCCTATTCCCAACATAACACAGGTTGATCTGGGATGACTCTCTTGTGCTCCAAAAGGGTGGGCATCCCCAGGACTGTGCTGAGTGTGGTATGTAACAGACTTCAAATTACTGGATTCTCTGGGCAGTCCTTTATGGTGCGATAGAACGTGCCTGTGTCTATTTCACATCAGAGGTAGTACTGGTTGGGAGCGTTGCCTATACTTCACATCCTCTCATAGTAGGGCCTGTGGAAGTAATTACATTGGTTTAGTCTGAGTTTGCTTCTCTACGTAAGGCAGCAGGTCTTCAGCATCCAGTGACATCTTGTCTTAATGAGATTCCATTGGGAAGTTGTATCTTATCAGGGCATCCCTCCTACTCCACTCAGCTAGCTGCTCCATGGTCAGGGCGAATAGCAAAGAAGGGAAAAGGGAAACCTTGACATGTACCTCCCGTTATAGGAAATGGGTTGGTCAGCAATTGGTGTAACTGCAGATTAGTCCCAATTTTCTTAAATGCGTTTCTGTTATATGATGCACGTGGATCTAGGAGCAGAGTATTTTGAGCAAGCATGAGTTCATGGCCTTCTTGAAGTCTAATAGGACCAAAGCAGCTAGCCTCCTCAGATTGGTTGCCCTATCCTTTGCCACCTGCCAAGGTTTAAAGCATTGTTAGTTGCTCCTGTCTGTCATGAAACCATTTTGGACATTGTGTATCAAGTAGCTTATCACCTTCACCTGTCACCTGTCTGTTGGTGTGGATTTTCGCTAGGATTTTACTTTCTGAAAAAAAAAATGCACAATAAGCACACTAGTTTACTGGGCTTAAAGGAGCCATATCGTTGTGCCTCTGAGATTGAGGCTTTCAAAGCATCCTCGCTCCCCTGCAATCAAACATCACCTGCAGGTATGACATGATGTGGGAGGTGTACTCCTTAAAAAATAAATAATACATTTGAGTGGGAAGCAATGAGGGTCTGGTGTTTTGCCATGATGGATCTCATCAACTGTAATAGGAAGGTCTAATTCTGACTGATCGGAAGGTAGTAGAGATCTCACAGGGAGACAAGTTGCGATTGGGTGTAGTGATACTCTTTATGGTGGCTAGAAAGCTTGGTAGAGGTTATGAAAGAAGTCTGTTTCCGGGAAGCTTGCGACTTGCTTTTCAGACTGCTGTCCTTCTATATAGATGTAATGATTCTAAGGACTGCCTCTGTATTAGCAAGCCTGTACAGGAACTTGTTACGGAGTTCGTAGACCTTCTACTGAGACCAGGTCCACACGAGCTTTGCCATATAAAGTAAGCTTGGTTGAGCTCAAGCTGAGCATGTGTGTTAGTTACACACCACAGGTAATCGGCTTTCTAGCTTATCCATTTGTTTTTCCAAGGAAATAATGTTGCACTTGGCCCCAAACCCTTCTTCTTACCCAGATCTTTGGCCTTTCCCTAAATTTCCACCTTAGTGACACCTAGAGATTAACTCAGGTTGTAACAGTTTAAATTGAGCCAGAAGTATTCCTTTGTAGCACCACCCTCAAGTAGTCTGCCCACATTTAATCCTTTCACCACAATTCATTTAGGTGCCATACACCTGCATTCTCTCTCTGGGCCATTAATCTGCTTCATGCTAGTATCTGGATGTCCGTTGTCATGCCTAGTTCAGCTGTGAGGGCAAACGAGTAGTCCAGCTGCCAGAAACTGGTGGGCGATGGAGTGATGGGTATATGGTCTGGCATTAGGGTGCCACTTTTTCCATGCATCACAGAAGCCCATAGTCTGCCCTCTTCATAGTTTGGATATCGTGGTTCGGAGAAGTGCTCTCCACATCCACTGAAGAGTTAATCATTGTGTTAAAGTCCCCTCAGACCACCACCATGCCTATGTTGACTCTAGAAGCTTTTCAGTTACTCCTTGAAGGGTGCTGGTAATCCGACTGGGGGAGCCTACACATGGAGAATGAACTACATAAAGCCCTCCATTGTCCCTGTTATCATAAAAACCCTGCCTAGGTCATCTGTGTAGGCCTTTGGTGCTCTTACTGGGAAGGGTTTATGTAGGAGTATAGCCACATCTCTGAAACTCATGGTAAAGCCTGTGTCTGGACACCCTGTAGTATCTTCAGATCATATGACATTGACAAAACGTGGAGTAACATGGTACATAAGTGATCCAGTACAAGATTATCACAGTTCCAAGGTTGAAAGTGCCGGTCATGGGAAATATACAGCGACATGTTGGCATCCAAGCAACATTGTGAAACAGAAGCACAAATAGTTTGGGCCGGTTTAATAGTCTTAAATGACATACATTGAATCCGACCGGCCGGTGCTCTGATACATGCCCATGACTATTTGATATGCTTTGTGACTTGCTCCCTTGACTTGCTTTGTTTGTTATATGGTGTCTTCGAAATCGCTCACTTCTCATGTCCGTGTATTTGGGTATTTTGCCTGTTCTCCTTCCCTCTCTATCTTCACACTCTCCCTTGGCATAATCTGCTATTGCCGTCTGTGCTACATATCTCACTTCTCCTGTTTATATTGCCCTGCAAATCCCCTGCACAACACACACTATGGTTTGGATCCACTCTTTTGCCTCCTAACTTGCACACTTTTGGGTCTGCTGATTCTTACTTTTGGTTTGTCACTGAATGTATTTCATGATGTATAGCCCTGAGGTAGCCCAAGGCCAGATGGCCAATGTAAAGGGGCGAAGCACATGTTGGCTATAAATGTTCTCATCTTGTCACAAAATACAACAAAATAAATTGGAATTGATTCCAGGGAATAGTTGATTTAGTCTACTCGTTCAGATACTTTCATACGTATTTTAACACTAATGGGGAAGGGGTTTCCCATTGTCCCGAACGAGTAAACCTCGCCAGATTAGCTCTATTACTATGGGTTCGCTGAGGTCTCGGACCCTTTACCCCTGTCCCCTACAAGAATGTCTAGCGAGTCAGTGGAATCAATAGCAGTCCATTAACCAATCTAGTGTTGATCAGGGGCCGCACCCATTGCTCCCTGCAGTGTTTGAACCCACAAAACTTATCAAAAGGACGGCCCTTCCTAGACCCTATTTCACAGACTGTTCTAACAGCAGACACATCTCTCACTGGTTGGGGTACCCATCTCCAAACGTACACAATCCAGGGTCTGTGGAGCGACAATTATAAAAGTCTCCACATCGACTACCCTGGACTGGCGGTGTTTTTAGCACTCCAAGCTTTTCATATTCCCCTTATAGGCAAAGCTGTCCTAGAGAGCACAGACCGCAATGTACTATTTACAAAAACAAGGAGGGACACACACACTCCAACTGTCACGCCTCTCACAAAACATTTGGAACTGGGCAATTCATCACAACATTGATCTCTTGGCGGAACACCTTCCAATAGTAGACCATCAAATTGCTGAACTCCTCAGCAGACAGAGGCAGCAAGTTTGTGAGTGGGAACTTCATTCCCAAGTTCTTCTTCCCTACTTCCACCAGTGAGGATTTCCACAAATGGATCTGTTCGCCACAGTCGACTACGCAAAATGCCCAAACTTCGCATCCAGTTTCCTACACCCTCTATCCAAAGGCAATGCTCTCTAGATGAATTGGTCAGGGATATTTGTCTACGCCTTTCTGCTTCTCCCACTACTTACATTGCAATTTCGGAAGCTCAGGCAAACCTCCCTCACACTGATCCTAGTAGCCCCCACATGGGCTATTCAATCTTGGTACACCATCCTGTTAGAACGGTCAGTGGTCCACATCAAAAACTACAACTCAGCTCCAGTTTCCTCACTCAGAGCCATGAAGAAGTCAGACATCAAAATCCAAAGGAGCTCAACCTAGCGATTTGGCTCCTGAAGTCATAATTTGGTTATTTAAAACTACCACCACAAGAAGCAAGAAAGCCTACTACCAGAGCTTGCTATATACTGCAAAATGGAAAGGATTTATTATCTATTGTAACAATATCAATCCTCTAGACGTTGCTACACAATATTATCAGGTTACCTGTTGCATTTGCAGCAAACGGGGTTGGCTTACACATCTATTCATGTACCCTTGTAGCAGTGGCTGCGTATTTGCAAAACAGATAACATTTATCTCTCTTCAAAATTCCAGCAATCAAAGCTTTCATGGAAGGTTTGAAAAGAGTTATACCACCAGAGTTCTGCACCAGTGTGAAATCTTAATATTGACCTTGCAAGACTTGTGTGTCCACCCTTTGAACCCTTTATACATAAATGTCCTCTAAAGTTTCTCTTATGGAAAGTTGCTTTCCTCATTGCTATCACTTAATTGAGGATAGTTGGTGAGCTACAGGCTTTAACCCTGGAAGAACCTTTCTTTTAACTCCATAAAGAGTTCTTTACACCAATCCAAAACTCCTTTTTAGGTCGAGCAGACGGAGTGTCTGCTCGACTACTATTGTTGCCCATTAATGGGAATGTGGACACCGATGTGGACGAGCGTTTCCTTCGCGGGAGCGCGCGTCTCACCCGCGCATGCGCAGAGTAACTCAGCCCCGAACCGAATCAGGTATCAGAGCGCTTCACATATAGGCAGCCCCCACCCCCCACCCCTCTGCATGCGCACACACAGGCGAGCGCATGCACACGGCAGACACTCGCTCTCACACACCCCCCTCCCCCACAGTCACACACACGCACTCCAGACACATACACACACGCACACACACATACACAGCCCCCCCCCCCGCACTCGCGCGCACACATGCTCTCCCCCCCCGCTCAGCAACCCACTCACCGGCTTCATTCCTGCGGCGGCTCTCCTCAGCTGCAGGGCCCGGCAGCAGGACTCTTCTTCCCTTCTTCGGCACCCGCAGGGTAGGCTCCTGCCAGCTCCGGTGCTTGAAACGCGGCTCCCATCGCGGCTCTTCCGTTGGAGGCGGGGTAGGCTCCCGCCCTCCTACTTCCTGTTGTCGCGCCGGCCTGCCTGACTTCCTGGTTCCTGGGAGCTGCCCCGCGGACCAAATACGATATCGCAAATAGAAGGTAGGGCTCCCGCGTGATTTTAATGAATTGCAGACCTGTAAGCCAGAGATACTCGTGTCTGCTCTTGCAGGCGGAAAACATACTCGGGGAGCTATTTATAGCACAGGGTCGAGTTACGGCCACCCCCACGGTGCCACCTCTGGCCCTCTGCGTTTGGAAAAGCCTCCGAACGCGGAAGCCGGTCCGCAGACTGGGCGTCCAAAAGCCATGTCCTTTGTACCCTATTATTTCATATTGGCTTTTGTGCATTTCTAACTGCTACATTTGTTGTGAAAAATAAGTGAACTGACGTATGGCGAGGTGAATTGATTTGTCCAAGATCACATGATTAACAGAGGTGAAGCCAGAATTAGAAGTCCAGTTTCATTGTTCAACAATCGATGTAAACTCTAGACCCCCGACTCCTCCTCAGTGGAGTCGCTGCAGATCAGAGAGAAGCCTCGGATCACGAGCTCTCCGCGTGGAGCTGTGGCCGCCAGTCGAGAGCAGCGGGCAGCGGTCCCGGAAGGGAGCAGGTGACTCGGTGCCCTGCGCAGGCCCGATCCGTATCGGGTCAAGTGGGTGCGAGTAACTGGAGCTGGGGAGCCAGGCAGGTATATTTAAAACTCTGAACGGGGGAGGGTAAGGAGATCACCCGATCCATTTATTATGAGGGGGTGGAGAGGGCCGTCTAAACGCGCACACCGTGCACGAGGGCGGGCCGTGGAGAGCAGTTCTAGTATGCAAGGAGGGGTGAGTGCCAGGATCAAATTGGAATCGGAAGGAAGGGTAGATGATCTGTTCATAGTGTTTGAGATGTGCTCAAAGGGAGGCATTGATGATTCTCTTTCCAAATGTGACAGCACTATAGAAACTAGTTGGTATTCCAGTCCACCACAAAAATGCCTGATGCAGCTTAGCTCTACTGTATTATATTGCAGTTCCGGTTTTATGCTTGTTATAGCCCAAAACTGTAGTTTGTTGTTATTGTTGTTTCCTGTAGTCGATTTAAGCAAGCCAGGGTGAATTTTTTTTCTAGTTGTCCAATGTCTGTAATTCTCAGACCAGAGTATTCATAGTTGTAAGTAGACAGTGACTTCACAGCATACCAACTAGAACAGTAGCGTGCTACTCGCCAGAAAAGCTCTTCAACACCCCATGAGGGGTACAAGCGCTATATAAATACAAAACTTTTTTTCCTCTTCTATCCTTCCGCTATCCTTCCAAATCCAAATAACTGACTAACCTATCCACCACTTTAATATTTCACTATACTAATTCAACACTAATCCTTTATGGGTCTCGGAGTAGCGTGCTACTCGCAAGAAAAGCTCTTCAACACACCATGAGGGGTACAAGCGCTATATAAATATAAACCTTTTTTTTCCTCTTCTAACCTTCCGCTATCCTTCCAAATCCAAATAACCGACTAACCTATCCACCACTTTAATTACTTTCATATTTCACTATACTAATTCAACACTTATCCTTTATGGGTCTCGGAGTAGCGTGCTACTCGCCAAAAAAAGCACTTAGACGCCTTGTCTGGGGTAGTAAGCGCTATATCATTACAATACATGAGTGAAACCCTACACGTGGGCATTAAGAGGTATTAAATACTTGCTTTACATCCTAAAGATGGATTGCGGTCTGACAGGCCCAGTGCACGGAACATCACCAGAGCAGTCAGCATACAGCCAAGGGGAGGTTTTGAGCACAGAATGCCTAGCCCAGGCCAAACTAATGATTGAAGTGTTAAGAACAGTCCTTAAGCACACAGTCCTCAAATCAGATGACTGCCTCTCTGTGGCACAAGTAGCAGGGAAACGGGCTACCATCCCATACAGCTCCTACTGAGGACTTGGGGAATGGAGGTGTGCATGAGATTGGACTGCGGGTTAGGGGCGTACCTGCCTACCAGGGTGCCATTACCTGCATCAGTATAACACTTCTGCCCAGCCCTATTTCTTTCAGTCATTCATCACCCACTTGACTTAAACCTCATTCCGTCTCTAGTTTACTTCTCAGCCCCAACCCATGTCTTCAACATCTTCTCAGGACCAGCTATCAACATGATCACTCTGCCCTGTGAGATGCTAGAGAAGGCATTGATCAGCAAAATCCTTCCTCGGTATCTTTATCATGTACCCTCCTGGTCCCTCTTCCACTCTCCCTTCTCTACTTCAGCGCTTTGAGGAAAACTTCGGGAAGGATTAGGAACTATACAACGAGGGACTATCAGATACATAATATCAATGAAGAAACTTCTTCTACACACAGGACATATATAGCAAAAAACGGTTACAACCAATCTATGCAATATTGCCTTCCTCCTGAAGGCAGTATATGGAGGTACAGGTTGTAACGTGTTTTGAAATTACAGAAGAGCGACATGAGGGCTGTATAATAAATACATTATCAGGCTGGCTATATATATATATATATATATATATATATATATATATATATATATATATATATATATATATATATATATATATATATATATATCCCCTGTCATACAGTATAAGGATATTCCAAGTCCCTGGAAGTTTCGTAACCATATAGAGGAACGAGGTCAGAGGTAAAGTTTATTGCCTTGAGACCCTCACAGGTGAGTAGCTGCGCTTTACCAACGCCGATTGATACAGTCCAGGAACACCATTTATTATTAGATATATTTTTGACTTAGCACGGGGGAGTGGAGGCAGGAGCAGTGGTAAATACTTCATTAAAAAAATAAAAATGCCATAGACCTCCCTCCTCTTCCCTTGCAATCCCCATAGGAACAGTCTCATGTGTAATTTGTGGGCCCACAGGCACGATATACTGTTTCCTCTTCCTGGTCTTATGTGCATCTTGAACTTTGCTTGCCTTTGTTAGTGGTGTGGCGATGTCTGCATACAGCTCTTAGTTTGTATTCTTATATTTTGTATACAAACAGTTCCCATTGATATTTCCAATGTCGCTATCTCTGTGATATTTTGTAGTCAAGTGGATTATGCCAGGCCTCTG
Organism: Lissotriton helveticus; assembly: GCF_964261635.1. NCBI lineage: Eukaryota > Metazoa > Chordata > Amphibia > Caudata > Salamandridae > Lissotriton > Lissotriton helveticus. The sequence continues at coordinate 1,932,836,579 of NC_136061.1, forward strand.
CCTGATTGATACTGTAAAATCTCAATAAAATAGGTTTAAGAAAACAAAAATGCACTGCAAGCCAAATCATGTGAAGAACATCCCAATCAAATATAGAGGTTTTTAATTAACCTATAGCACAATATACATTTTTGTTTTATAAAAGGAGTTGAACTTCACTGCGATATCGTGCTTGAGGTAGGTTTTATTAATTGCAATGTTCAGAATAACCTCTCCCCCTCTTTGAGTAGGATAAGTCAAACTGTGACAACATGAAATATTTGAGAATGCAGGCTTCCTCTCTGTGGAGCCTAGCTGTGACAAGTTAAGCGCACACACATTCAATGGTGTCACAGGTGGAATGTCTTAACTCCCCTTTAAAGAAAAGCGGAGGGAAATTCGTTTGCAGCTTGCCTGCCACAGTCGTATTCCATTTAATCAAGCCAGACAAGTATTACCCACATAGTTATATCTTCAGAGGCAGAGTTTCGGTAGCTAAGGGTTGTCCACAGAGGAAGCAGATTTTGTTTTGCGGAGAATTTTTGCAGCGTTTGACAAATGTGTATGAAAGGAGAAGGAGAGAGGGGGGGGGGGAAACCAAGCATTTGCAATGCAATAGGTCTCGAAATTGCGAAACTTTGAGCTATTGGTACTGTAAATGACAATGCCTTTTATTTATATGTTTAAACAAGCATTTGCAATGCAATAGGTCTCGCATTTACAAGAGTTGGAGCTATTTGCATTGTGTAAATGACAATGCCTTTTGTTAATTTGTTTTTAAAACCTGCACTCGGTGCATAAACACGCACTTTGAACATATAGTCTTTGCTTTCGAAAAGTAAGGCTAGCAGTAAAAGAGACCGTCAGCCTTGCTTCTCATAAGCATGGACTATAAGTACAAAGTGCTTTTTTACGCACAGCTTGCAGGTTTTCAAACGCATAAATAAAAGGCATTGTCATTTACAATGCCAATAGCTCAAACTTTCGCAAATGCGAGACCTATTGCATTGCAAATGCTTGTTAAAGTGGTTTCTACTTTTCATATTAACCAATCGGATGAGTTGCCTGTCTTTCTTTTTTTCCTCAACATCATTCAGTGGCAGAAAAAGCTCTCCACACGCTAGACGTTAGAAGGGCTTTATTGTATTACATGGAAAGGACCAAACACTTTTGTTAAAACCAAACCACTATTTGTTGCATTTGCTCCTCCTCACAAAGGCAACCCCATCTCTAAATCAGGCATTTCAAGATGATTGTTGAATGCATTCAGATATGTTATGCTAAAGTCAAAAGAACTTTATCCATACCCCCTAGAGCGCTTTCTACCAGCAAGATCGGGCTATCATGGCCTTTTTTAGCACCTTGACTGCTCAAGATATTCCTCTGCTGTGCTGGGCCATAATGTAAATGGGTGTGGTCATGACGAGCTCAGCTCGTCATGAGCACCCTAGAGTTATACCTCATGATGAGCTGAGCTTGAGCTCGTCATGAGCATCGAAGAGGTTAGGCAACACTACTCTAGCTGAGCTATGTAGAGCAGCTCCATGGTCTACACCACACACATTTACTAAGCACTACTTTGTAAAAATGTGTTAGCTAGACAACAAGCTAATGTACAGTAACACCTACAGGTTAGCCACCGCTTGGGGAGCATGCTGCTTTATAGTCTATGCAAAGCATGTGTATCTATAGCACACATGCCTCAAACGAATAATGTTACTTACCCTGTAAGCATCTGTTCTTGGCATGTAGATCTGTAGATTCACATGCACCCACCTTCATCCCCGGACACCGATAGTTGTTGCAATATTTCCTACTTACAACCGCATGGCATCTCCTAGTATAAACTGGAGCGCAGCAATACACGTCCGAACCCGATGGCAGAAAAAAAACAATCTCAATGGAGTCGATGACCATGCACACTATAACTGAAAGGAGGAGTCACCATACTTCATGACTGGAAAAACTTCTTCGAAGACAAAAACAACTTGCAAACATCCGACGCAACACTAGATGGCAGGAGTATGCAAAGTATGTGAATCTACAGTTCTACATGCCAAGAACGGATGTTAACTGGGTAAGTAACATTATCCTTCTCTCCCAAGCCCCACTCTATGCTTCTCACTGAGAAGCTTCTGTTGCCCTATGTAAGATACTAAGTTAGAACTCCTAAATTTGCTTGAACCTAGAAAAGAAAGTGAGGTGGTTCCTGTTGCAACCTCAACCCTGTTTACACCCTTATGCAAAGCTACATGATCTATTAAACCAAAGATGCAAGTTTAATATCGGACATCCCACTGTGGGCCATCTGCACCAGCGAAGGATGCTAAACAGACCAGCTGCAACGACTCTTACAGGAACATTAGCTTTGCTGCCCCCATGGGAGGAGTCCGGTCCTAGGGTTGGAATGTCTAGTTTAGGTCCGTTGTTGCTGCCCACTCTGAGTCTGTGAAATTACAGAAGTGTCAAACTGATGGGACTCAGTGATGGGTCGCCCACTAGGTCCAGCCTAGATGGAGATCTAGGGCACTTTCTACAATTGCGCATGCAGCCTCCAGGAGAAGCGAAACCCAAGGGTATTGGTGTCTGGTGCCCCATTAACACAGAGGCACCCGGTATGGGGGTCTTGCACTGTGCCCTTAGGGGGACCAATGATCTTGGTGTACTTGTCTATTGTCCCTGTTCTTGGGAAGGGGCGCATTCAATTTAGCCATGTGGAAATCAAAGGCTCGGGCGGTCACTAGACTCCCAAACTACTTGGTCTCTCTACAGGAACAAGTGAGTGGGGCTAAGCAATAGGGTGGCCGTTCAAACCTTTTACTGTTCGAAGAGGAATGGCATCCCGGGAGCTCTGAGCCGCCCCACCATCCAGGCCCCAGCTGCTGAACGCTCTGCCGCCTCTAAGGCCTGCACTTTGAAGGTGTCTCACCACTGCTGCCCTGTTGGAACCCACTATTAAAGGGGAGGGAGTGTCTCCAGTGCGTGCAGGGCTCCAGGTAAGCTGTGCCGTAACCTGATCCTGGGGTGTGTAGCATGCAGCCACCATTCCGACTGTGGGAGTTCGAAAAGCAGGGCCGATAGGGGTTGGATATGCAGGATCTTTAAATCATTTTGAGTGTGGAAATGTTAAGGAAAGGCAGAACACCCTCCTTCCCCTCAATCTTGCACTGCTGGCAGAACCTTGGTTTCTGATCACTTTAAACAAATTACAATTACCCAGTACGATGGATGACCGGTATAAGAAGCCTACAGTTCTAAAAGTACTTCTAATTAAGGTTGCAAATGAACCATTAAGTTGATATTGTAAAATGTACGTTATTGACAGTAGCCACTGGTGAGGGTGTTCAGTTGGAGGATAGGGCTACTAGTGAACTGTACACTTTTCTGTTGTGTAATTAAATGCAGTCATCCTATTTTATTGAAGTACTCATTAACTACGTTTGTGGCTACGTGAGCTGTTGTCAGTCTTAGGTGAACATATATTATGCCTCTACTTGGGCAGGTGCCTAGTAATGACATATCTTTTTATGTGTTATTCATATTCTCTCTTGCAGTCCGTATTGGTGCAATGCTTGCCTACACACCTCTGGATGAGAAGAGTCTGGCTTTATTATTGAACTATTTGCATGATTTTCTGAAGTAAGTGATCTTCTTTGGGTGAAGGGAGCAAAATGTTCTTTCTAGGTATTCACTATTACATGTTCAGTTAGAATAGCACAGACATTGTCCCCAGTTCTGCCACAATATGTTGTCTGGTTTTGCTGTGAAATTCACTACTAAATTGTGTTTCTCTTGACAGTTTTTGATCTAATGATCAGACTCTTGATGAAGAATACCTTTAAAATAACACTCAATGGTGCATTTTTGTCATTCCTTAGTACTGTAAGTAAGTTATTACCCAGTTAAATGATGTTTTATATACTTTTGAAGCAGCGGAGTTGGCGCTGCTGAGATTTTAAAGTTTAACTACGAGCATTCCGCTCATTGAGCCAACTGTAAGCGTAACAATGGCCTGAGATATTTATTTATTTTATTTTGAAAGTTTTATATAGCGTGAACAAGATCTTTGCAGATATCAGAGCGCTTTACAAAGCCGGGAATACCAACAAGAGTTGAATTAAACATATTAAGTGGGGAGGGTAGGTACGTGAGGGATCAAAGTAGTACAACACATCAATAATACAGATATTACAGTTGAATGCGTACATAGTCAGCGATAATCATACAGGTGAAATACATAGTCATAGAGTTCTGTGTAGTCTTTCCAGCTCCATGCTAATACGTCAAGTGTATTTGGCCATAAGAATAGCTTTTACTTCTTTCTTAAAAAGTGTGATGGAGGAGATGAGCCTGGTTTCAGGAGGGAGTGAGTTCCAGATCCTGGGTGCCATTCCTGAGAGAGCGTTTATAAGTTTTTTCCTTCCGGAATCTTCGAGGTTTTAGCAGAAGATTGTTTGTGCCTCTAGTGTTTCTGGAGCCGCCAGAGATTGACAGCTTCTGAGTGAGGTATCCGGGAGAGCTCAGATGTAGGGCCTTGTGTGTCATGCAGGCGATTTTCAAATGTATTCTGGCTTCAAAAGGCAGCCAGTCCAGTGTTTTCAGGTCAGGGGTGATGTGCGAGTTTTTTTGATCCAGTGATGAGTCTGGCTGCAGCGTTTAGAGAGGCTCTTAGGGGTGCAGTGGTGGTTAGCGGGAGACCGCAGAGGGCGGTGCTGCTGTATTCAATTCGTGGGATTACTAGTGCTTGTACTGCAGTTTGGAAGTCTTTGGCTGGTAGGAAGGGTTTCAATATCCTCAGGGTATTTATTTTGAAGTTCTCTCCCTTAGTAGCTTTGTTGATATGATGCTGCATGTTGAGGTTGGAGTCGAGAGTTATGCCTAGGGATTTCGCTGAGTCCACTATGATGGGTTGGACATTGAGTGCAGTTAACTGTTTAAGCCAGGTTTGCGTGGTGGAGATCTTCGCTGGAGGTGAGATCAGCAGGAATTCTGTTTTCAGAGCATTGAGATGATTATCAGCAAGCCAGGATTGGGTGCTTCTGATCGTTGAGTTCAGTAGTAAGATGTCATTGGGGGATTGTAGTTTGAGATATAGTTGGGTGTCATCTGCGTACATGTGAAAAAGTACATTGGATGCTTGAAGCAAGGTGGTGAGAGGTTCCATAACTAGGTTGAACAAAGTTGGTGATAGGGACGATCCTTGGGGGACGCCTAACGAAACAGGTATTGGAGAGGACATCAGGTTGTTACTCTTGAATTTCTGCGACCTGTTGTGTAAAAAGGAAGTGAACCACTTGAGAACAGTCCCAGAAAGACCCATTCTTGTGCTCAAAAGATCGAGTAACTTCTCATGTTTAACAGTGTCGAATGCTGAAGAGAGATCAAGAAGGATGAGGAGGCAGGTGTCACCTCGATCTAGGATTTGAAGGGCGTCGTCAATTATGTGAGTCATAGCAGTTTCAGTGCTGTGTCCTGCTCGGAAGCCTGATTGATGAGGGTTGAGGAGATCAAACAGATCAATGTGTTTAGTCAGTTGTAGTTGTGCACATTTTTCCAGTAATTTGGCGAGAGTGGGTATGTTGGTAATGGGACGGTAGTTGTTTAGGTCAGATGGGTCGGCAGTAGGTTTCTTTAGCAAAGGTGTGACTTGTCCAACTTTGAGGGAGTCAGGGATGGTTCCTTCTTGGAGCGAGCTGTTGATGATTTTAGTCCAGAGAGGAAGGAGCAGTGGGGTGAAGTCTTTGACAGCGTTAGCAGGGAGGGGATCCGTGAGGTGATTGGAAGGTTTCAAAGTGCTGAGCAGTTTGCCTATTTCTTCTTCGGAGTAGGTTTCAAAGGTTGACCATATTGCATTGTTTTTAGGTTCGGTGGGTGTTATGCAGTTGTGTGTTGTGGAGTCTTGCGTCAGCGCGGAGATCTTTCTTTATGTTGTCAGTTTTTTGGGTAAAGAAAGCGGCGAAGTCTTCACAGGAGGGTGCTTCGTGCAAAGTACTGAGAGGTTGGAGTTGTTCCTTGGCTTGTGTTCTGATTAACTCAGTTTTCTAGGGCGATTTTTTGCTTGGTCGAGCTGGAGGCTGAAGAAGTTTGCTTTTGAGCGCTTTATTTTCCTGAAGTAGGCGTTTCTCTTTTTCTTCAGGGTTTTCAGGTGCAGTGCAGAGGGAGCTGCCCTCCAGGTGCGCTCTGCCATTCGCATGGCTCGTCTATCTTCATTGAGACTCCCGTCGTACCATGGATTGGAGCTTTTAGTGGAGACTCTTTTTAGCTGCATGGGCGCCGCCTCATTAATTATTGAGGTCACGGCGTTAAGATAGTGGCCAGTCCGGGATTGGACATCTGTAATGCCCGTAGGCGGGAGTAGGAGGTCGCGACTGTTCGGGGGTATGGAGGATGGGTTGAATTTTTTCAGGTCTCTTTTCCAGACTTTAGGTCTGGGGGGTTGAACCGAGTTGGGTTTGACTTTTTCATTGATGTGGAATGTGACAATATGGTGTTCTGACCAGTCACATGGTTGAATAGACTCAAGTTGAGTAGCGTCCTCTTTGGCGATGATAAGGTCGAGGATAGAGCCTTTCTCGTGGGTCGGGCTGTTGCATAATTGTGTGAGGTCCAGGGCGCTGAGGAAGCTTTTAAGACTATTTACCACCGCATCATTGAGGTCGTTCCAATGGAGGTTGAAGTCACCCAGGTATATTTGGGTGAGCTGTCGTCCGGCGTTGGTTGAAATCAAGTCCATCATGTGTTGGGCGAAGATGAGGTGGTCTCTGGGAGGGTGGTAAATGCTATGAAGAGAGCATATCGGTTTGCCATCACTGATGATATCGAGGCAGATGTATTCGTAGGAAGTTGGAAAGGGTGGGTATTGTTGCGTTAATTCATTCTAACTGTACTATTTGCGTGTAGACATTGGGGGCTTTCAATCAGATGGAGAATCCTTCAGCCCTGATGGGTTTTTTTGGTCTGAATTGTGACCACTCACCTATTGGAATGCATTTGTGAACTGTGCACGAGACTGGTCGTTTCCAACTGATAAAAAAAAGAATATGTTTGCAGTTTGTGAATGGTGTATTTGGAATGCTGAGTTCATGATGGACTAGTGCATCATTGACAAAGCTATAATGAATGGACATTCATGATTTAACAGTCTTTGTGTGGGGCGGAGAGCAAGGTGACTGAATTAGAGGCAGAAAAGGAAGTTTTCTCTCCTGAGAACTTGAGCGATCTAATCATGAACCTTAAATAAGTGTCCTATTAAAGAGATCCCAGAACCCTTATTAGAGCACCCCCTCCCCTTATGGCGCTAAAGCTCGTATTGGAAAAAACAAGCATTGGAAATGCAATAGGTCTCGCAATAGAATAGTTAGACTTTTTTCTTTTTGCAAATGGAAGAGTGGCGTTGCGTGGATGAGTGGCGTTGCGTGGATGAGTGGCGTTGCGTGGATGAGTGGCGTTGCGTGGATGAGTGGCGTTGCGTGGATGAGTGGCGTTGCGTGGATGAGTGGCGTTGCGTGGATGAGTGGCGTTGCGTGGATGAGTGGCGTTGCGTGGATGAGTGGCGTTGCGTGGATGAGTGGCGTTGCGTGGATGAGTGGCGTTGCGTGGATGAGTGGCGTTGCGTGGATGAGTGGCGTTGCGTGGATGAGTGGCGTTGCGTGGATGAGTGGCGTTGCGTGGATGAGTGGCGTTGCGTGGATGAGTGGCGTTGCGTGGATGAGTGGCGTTGCGTGGATGAGTGGCGTGGATGAGTGGCGTGGATGAGTGGCGTGGATGAGTGGCGTGGATGAGTGGCGTGGATGAGTGGCGTGGATGAGTGGCGTGGATGAGTGGCGTGGATGAGTGGCGTGGATGAGTGGGGTTGGAATGCAATAAGTATAGCATTAGAAAAGTTGTAGTTATTGGTGAGGGTGAGGGTGATTGAGGGTAAGGGGGTGAGGGTGATTGAGGGTAAGGGGGTGAGGGTGAGGGGTTTAGGGTGAGTGAGGGTGAGGTGTTGAGTGGGGGTGAGTGAGGGTGAGGGAGGGTGAGTGAGGGAGAGGTGTTGAGGGTGGGTGAGGGGTTGAGGGTGAGAGGGTGAGTGAGGGTAAGGGTGAGGAGTTGAGTGTGAGTGAGGGTGAGGGTGATTGAGTGTGAGGTGTTGAGGGAGGGTGAGGGTGAGGTGTTGAGGGTGAGTGAGGGTGAGGAGTTGAGGGTGAGTGTTAGTGAGTGTGAGGGGTTGAGTGTGAGTGTGAGTGAGGGTGAGGGGTTGAGGGTGAGTGAGGGTGAGGCTGAGAGGTTGAGGGTAAGTGAGGGTGAGTGATGGTGAGGCAGAGGGGGTGAGGGTAAGTGAGGGTGAGTGAGAGTGAGGGTGAGTGAGGGGTTGAGGGTGAACGGTTGAGGGTGAGTGAGGGTGAGGGTGAAGTGTTGAGGGTGAGTGAGGGTGAGGGGTTGAGAGTGAGTGAGGGTGAGGCGTTGAGGGTAAGTGAGGGTGAGTGAGAGTGAGGGTGAGTGAGGGGTTGAGGGTGAACGGTTGAGGGTGAGTGAGGGTGAGGGTGAAGTGTTGAGGGTGAGTGAGGGTGAGGGGTTGAGGGTGAGGCGTTGAGGGTGAGTGAGGGTGAGGGTGAGTGTGGGTGAGGGTGAGTGAGGGTGGATGAGGGTGAGTGAGGGTGAGTGAGGGTGAGGGGTTGAGGGTGAGTGAGGGTGAAGGGTTGAGAGTGATTGAGGATGAGGATTTGAGGGTGAGTGGGGGGTTGAGGCTGAGTGAGGGTGAGGCTGAGAGGTTGAGGGTAAGTGAGGGTGAGTGATGGTGAGGCAGAGGGGGTGAGGGTGAGTGAGAGTGAGGGTGAGTGAGGGGTTGAGGGTGAACGGTTGAGGGTGAGTGAGGGTGAGGGTGAAGTGTTGAGGGTGAGTGAGGGTGAGGGGTTGAGAGTGAGTGAGGGTGAGGCGTTGAGGGTGAGTGAGGGTGAGTGTGGGTGAGTGAGGGTGGGTGAGGGTGAGTGAGGGTGAGGGGTTGAGGGTGAGTGAGGGTGAAGGGTTGAGAGTGATTGAGGATGAGGATTTGAGGGTGAGTGGGGGGTTGAGGCTGAGTGAGGGTGAGGGTGATTGAGGGTAAGGGTTTGAGGCTGAGTGAGGGTGAGTGGTTGAGTGTGAGTGAGGGTGAGGTGTTGAGGGTGAGTGAGAGTGAGTGAGGGTGAGTGAGGGTGAGGGCTTGAGGGTGAGTGAGTGTGAATGAGGGTGAGTGAGGGTGATTGAGGGTGAGTGAGGGTGAGTGAGGGTGAGGGTGAGTGAGGGTAAGTGAGGGTGAGGGTGAGTGAGGGTGAGTGATGGTGATGTGTTGAGGGTGATAGAGAGTTATAGAGGGTGAGGGGTTGATGTTTAAAAAAAATTTTGTTAATAAAATGTCTGACGGAAATCGCCACCTGAACGCTACCTACATTTACCAGGTTAGCGTTCTAGTTTTTTTTTTTCTTTTCCCTACCGTTACGTTTTTTTTTTGATGGACATTTTTTTTTAGCCAATCGGAGCGCGACGTTTTTGACGTCGCGTTCCGATTAGCATACGTAATCGGTGGAATTCTCCAGAACATGGAGAATAGCCGGATGCGGAAGGCGTGTTCCTGTAAGTGTGCTGTTGGTGCGTCGTAGGATAGGTAAGAGATTCCCTCGACGTGTTTTTTGAATATAATGTAAAGTAGTATTGATAGTATGCATAAAATAGTTAATAATTACGAGTGTATTTATATAAATAGTGACATATTTTGTTAGCGATTGTAATTATTTTAGTTATTTATGTAATTTATATGCAATTAAGTGTTTTATTTACTACATATAGTATATTTAAGTTAACGAATGAATAGGAGTGTATTTTTAATACTGTTGACATTGTATTTTTTTGTTTGTAATATTTCGAAATGATTATTATGTCGTGTAATTAAAGTCTTGTTTTTATTAATCGATATGTAATGTATTAATTTTCTTAAAGTGTTATGTAATGTATTATTAGCAGTTGTTTGTAATTTGACGTACAAGAGCTGTTCATTGAGTTTCTAAGTACTCTTTTCGCCATGAATATTGTACACTTAAAATGTATTAATTGTATTACGATTTCTTTTGTGAAGCTAAGAGACATATGTAATGTTTATTGATTATTTTTTGCGCTGAATCCAAGTTGCGTAATATGTTTTTAATACTTGATGTAATTCCGTGTGATGAAGTGCTATTGTTATATGCCTACGGCTTTTTGTGTAACTCATGACAATTGTGTTTAATCCGTCCGATTTACGGGATGAATAGTGCTTGTTTATTACCCAAGTTAAAAATAGGCTGTTTTACTTTTGTGTTAGTACATCCTAGTCCTCGCATCCTGACTGATAATTCTTCGTTCTTTTGTTGGTGTTATTTTGTCCTAATAATTGTTGGTTTGGTGACCTGAAGCTTGATAAACATCATTGCGCGTATTTTTACTTTGGTTGTTATTTTCTAGGATGTCTTTCTGTTGCGTATCTTGAGTATGTATTTGTAGGGTGAATTAGGCTGTTAGTTTATTAGGGTGAATTAGGACTCAGGATTTCTATCTTGGAGTTAGAGTGTGGATTAGGATAGTTTATTTCTATTATTCCTTTTGTTGTTGTATGTGTGTGTGTGTGAGGGTGAGTGAGGGTGTGTGAAGCTGAGGGTGTGTGACGGTGTGTGAGGGAAGCTTGCACTGCTGCTGTCGGTGCTGTACCTGTTCCATGTGTAAGGGAAGCTTGCACTGCTGTTGCCTGTGCTGTACCTGCTCCGTGTGTGAGGGAAGCTTGCACTGCTGCCGCCTGTGCTGTACCTGATCTATGTGTGAGGGAAGCTTGCACTGCTGCCGCCTGTGCTGTACCTGATCTATGTGTGAGGGAAGCTTGCACTGCTGCTGCCTATGCTGTACCTGATCTATGTCTGAGGGAAGCTTGCACTGCTGCTGTCGGTGCTGTACCTGTTCCATGTGTAAGTGAAGCTTGCACTGCTGCCGCCTGTGCTGTACCTGATGTATGTGTGAGGGAAGCTTGCACTGCTGCCGCCTGTGCTGTACCTGATCTATGTTTGAGGGAAGCTTGCACTGCTGCCGCCTGTGCTGTACCTGATCTATGTCTGAGGGAAGCTTGCACTGCTGCTGTCGGTGCTGTACCTGTTCCATGTGTAAGGGAAGCTTGCACTGCTGCCGCCTGTGCTGTACCTGATGTATGTGTGAGGGAAGCTTGCACTGCTGCCGCCTGTGCTGTACCTGATCTATGTGTGAGGGAAGGTTGCACTGTTGCTGCCTGTGCTGTACCTGCTCTGTGTGTGAGGGAAGCTTGCACTGTTGCTGCCTGTGCTGTACCTGCTCCGTGTTTGAGGGAAGCTTGCATTGCTGTTGCCTGTGCTGTACCTGCTCCGTGTGTGATGGAAGCTTGCACTGTTGCTGCCTGTGCTGTACCTGCTCTGTGTGTGAGGGAAGCTTGGACTGTTGCTGCCTGTGCCTCACCAAGATTTGTCTAAGTAAATGGAGAGGGGGGAGAGAGTTGGAAGAGAGAGTGAAAGAGGCAGAAACGTGTAGAGGAATAGAAAGAGAGAAGGGATCTGTAACCTGAGAGATGTGGCATAACAGAACGCTCGCTAGTGCGGGCACTGCTGCTCGGGGTATCGGCGCGATTTGTGTAAGTGGGTGACTGAAGCAGAGTGGGTGAATATATATGTCTGATGATAGTGGATGTCTGATGATTGCATGTCTGCTGGGGTGCAGGGTCAGTACAAGTCAAGCTGTAAGTTGGTGTGTGTCAGAACTGGTTGCCTCGGGGCCAACGAAGTCTGTTGCGAGGAGTGGGGGGCAGCCTTTGATGTGCGAGAGAGCTGCCGTGAAAGGCATGTAATTAGGGGGGAGGAGAAGTGGCGCTGGGGTGAATGGAGGGAAGGCAGAGAAGGGGAGGGGGGATGAATGTGACCCGGCGGGCAGGGGAGGGGGTGAGCGGGGAGAGCGGCATGAAGGTGTGAAAGCAGCAGGGGCCTGGAGTGGGGCTAAGATAACTGAGACGGCGGGCAGGGGAGGGGGTGAGCGGGGAGAGCGGCATGAGGGTGTGAAAGCAGCAGGGGCCTGGAGTGGGGCTAAGATAACTGAGACGGCGGGCAGGGGAGGGGGTGAGCTGGGAGAGCGGCATGAGGGTGTGAAAGCAGCAGGGGCCTGGAATGGGGCTAAGATACCTGAAGCCACTCGACACGGCAGGCAGGGGAGGGGGCGTAGCGGGGGTGTGGGAGGAGTGCGTCTGAGGGATGTTAGCGCTGAATCCAACTTGCGTAATATGTTTTCTATATTTGATGTAAATCCGTGTGATGAACTGCTATTGTTATATGCCTACGGCTTTGTGTGTAACTCGTGACAATTGTGTTTAATCCGTCCCATTTACCGGATGAATAGTGCTTGTTTATTACCCAAGTTAAAAATAGGCTGTTTTACTTTTGGGTTTGTACATCCTCGTCCTCGCATCCTGACCGAGATTTCTTCGTTCTTTTGTTGGTGTTCTGTTGTCCTAATAACTGTTAGTTTGGTGACCTGAAGCTTGAAAAACATCATTGCGCGTATTTTTACTTAGGTTGTTATTTTCTAGGATGTCTTTCTGTTGCGTATCTTGAGGGTGTATTTGTAGGGTGAATTAGGCTGTTAGTTTATTATGGTGAATTAGGACTCAGGATTTAAATCTAGGAGTTAGAGTGTGGATTAGGATAGTTTATTTCTATTCTTCTTTTTGTTGTTGTATGTGTGTGTGTGTGTGTGTGTGTGAGGGTGAGTGAGGGTGTGTGAAGCTGAGGGTGTGTGACGGTGTGTGAGGGAAGCTTGCACTGCTGCTGTCGGTGGTGTACCTGTTCCATGTGTAAGGGAAGCTTGCACTGCTGCCGCCTGTGCTGTACCTGATCTATGTGTGAGGGAAGATTGCACTGCTGTTGGCTGTGCTGTACCTGTTCCGTGTTTGAGTGAAGCTTGCATTGCCGTTGCCTGTGCTGTACCTGCTCCATGTGTGATGGAAGCTTGCACTGCTGCCGCCTGTGCTGTACCTGATCTATGTGTGAGGGAAGCTTGCACTGCTGCTGTCGGTGCTGTACCTGTTCCATGTGTAAGGGAAGCTTGCACTGCTGTTGCCTGTGCTGTACCTGCTCCGTGTTTGAGTGAAGCTTGCATTGCCGTTGCCTGTGCTATACCTGCTCTGTGTGTGATGGAAGCTTGCACTGCTGCTGTCGGTGCTGTACCTGTTCCATGTGTAAGGGAAGCTTGCACTGCTGTTGGCTGTGCTGTACCTGCTCCGTGTGTGAGGGAAGCTTGCACTGCTGCCACCTGTGCTGTACCTGATCTATGTGTGAGGGAAGCTTGCACTGCTGCTGTCGGTGCTGTACCTGTTCCATGTGTAAGGGAAGCTTGCACTGCTGTTGGCTGTGCTGTACCTGCTCCGTGTTTGAGTGAAGCTTGCATTGCCGTTGCCTGTGCTGTACCTGCTCCGTGTGTGATGGAAGCTTGCACTGCTGCCGCCTGTGCTGTACCTGATCTATGTGTGAGGGAAGCTTGCACTGCTGCTGTCGGTGCTGTACCTGTTCCATGTGTAAGGGAAGCTTGCACTGCTGTTGCCTGTGCTGTACCTGCTCCGTGTGTGATGGAAGCTTGCACTGTTGCTGCCTGTGCTGTACCTGATCTATGTGTGAGGGAAGATTGCACTGCTGCTGTCGGTGCTGTACCTGTTCCATGTGTAAGGGAAGCTTGCACTTGGAACTGTTGCCTGTGCTGTACCTGCTCCGTGTTTGAGTGAAGCTTGCATTGCCGTTGCCTGTGCTGTACCAGCTCCGTGTGTGATGGAAGATTGCGAGATCTGGCATAACGGAAGGATTGGTAGTGCGTGCACCGCTGCTTGGGGTATCTGCGAGATTTGTGTAAGTAAATGGAGAGGGGGGTGAGAGTTGGAAGAGAGAGTGAACCAGGCAGAAACGTGGAGAGTTAAAAGAAAGAGGGAATGAATCTAAGCTGCGAGATGTGGCATAACAGAAGGATTTGTAGTGCGTGCACCGCTGCTTGGGGTACGACAAACAGGAGATGGTGACTAAAGTTTCAACAATGAGGTTGGAAGGCAGAAACGTGGAGAGTTAAAAGAAAGAGGGAATGAATCTAAGCTGCGAGATGTGGCATAACAGAAGGATTGGTAGTGCGTGCACCGCTGCTTGGGGTATCTGCGAGATTTGTGTAAGTAAATGGAGAGGGGGGTGAGAGTTGGAAGAGAGAGTGAAACAGGCAGAAACGTGGAGAGTTAAAAGAAAGAGGGAATGAATCTAAGCTGCGAGATGTGGCATAACAGAAGGATTTGTAGTGCGTGCACCGCTGCTTGGGGTACGACAAACAGGAGATGGTGACTAAAGTTTCAACCATGAGGTTGGAAGGCAGTGAAGTGAAATGTGAGGAGGCCCCTCTTCAAATTGTAAAACAGACGGAGGGCATTGCTGTGGGGAGGGGGTGTAGGAGAAATGCACATGGCGGGCAGGGGAGGGGGCGGAGCGGGGAGAGCGGCATGTGGGTGTGAAGAAGCCGGGGCCTTTGGTAGAGAAGCTAAGCTTCACTTCAAAAGGTGTCGGAGGAATGCGGCAGAGGGAACAGACGGCGATTGCGGCTGAGGGAACTGATGTGCACGAGCTTTTAAGCTCAATGCACATGCGCATTGAGCTTAAAAGTCACGGGCACTGCAAGGAATCGCCAGGATTCCTTGCTTCTTAGTTAAAGCTTGTTTAAGCCGCAATAGGCTCGCAAGCTCGATGCGCATGCGCATCGACAGGCGAGACCTAATAAAGTACAGAAAGGAGAGAAATTAACTCTGGAAAAGGAATGTTTTCAATTTCTTTCCAAAAAGATGGGAAGAGAAACCTGCTTGAGGGGCATCCTGTTCGTTCCATAGCTTGTTAACAAGTACTGAGAAGGCTTTCCCTTCGTAGGTGGCTTTATTGAATTTAACATTAAAAAATATTTACACGAAGGCCTGAGTTAGCGCTGAGATGTTTTGTTCGCCAAGCATTCTCAAATCCATGCTGAAGAGCCAAAAAGACAGTGCCAAAGGAAAATAACTTTTTCATATGATTTTATTTCTTACTATGAGCCAGTGAAGCTTATACAGCATTGGCTTGGCAGTCTTAAAATGTGAGAAACTGTCCCTGTCCTTTTCTTTTTTTTTTTTCGTCTTGGGATTAGCCTGAAGTTTGTTCATTTGGTTCTTTGCAGTGCCAAAATCGAGCATTGCATTAATCCATTCTGGAGCTAATGATGGTGGCCACAGCAGCCGCTCTACTGGCTTCTTAAAGAAAAGCAACAATCTGTTGTAGTTAAGAGGACTTTAATGTTCACTTTAAACCTGTCATGTTTGCAGCATCTTTTTACAGTGGGCTTTCGGTTACAGAAAATGGCCTAAGTTAAGTGGCCATTGAACAGCTTAGTGTCATCCAAATACATTTTCAGCTAACTGCTGCCCACTCATCTGACTGAAAATTTAAGTTTGGCGAAACATAAGTTATGCTACCTGTACAGTTGTAGAATTTATATTCAAACCCTCTGATTAATTTAGACCAAAGCTGGCTGTAGATGTTAAACATGCTAAAAAAAAGCACAGACCTTTTGGAACTTCAGAAGTGAGGAAACAGACCCGCAAAAGAAGGTGTTGAGCATGAGTATGAAATATATTTTAAAAGTCTGGTGCTGTTATGGATACAATGTAGTGGTCAGGCGATCTAATGGCACATAGGTTAGTGTAAAACACTGAAGGAAGAAATAAAAAGATGGGAAGCATGTTTCCTTGCTTCCTCTCTGCAGCTGAGTCGACCAGAATAAACCTAGCGGAACAGTTTTTTTTTCTCCTTCCTGAAAAGGGAAGTATCAAGTGAATAGTAACAGATTGAATTTCCCTCATCCCTCTTTGTTGAGACGTTAGTTCATCTTAGTCCTTGGTGTTTATCAAATAGGTCATTGAACTGCAGTTCAGTTAGGATGTAAACAGCTGCTTTGTAAGAGACTTGCTGTATAGAGGAAGTGTTCACCTTATCCACAAAAAGCAAATTGCACACTTGGAAAAGTGAACACTTCACTTACCTGGAGTCAGCATACACCAGTTACAGGGACACTAATTCAAATGTATCCTACTCCCCTCTTTTACTTGCATCTTTGGGCAGAGGAAATTTGTTTAAAATGGGCCATAACAAGACCATGCTTACCTTGAGTTTGATCAGTGACAGCCTGGACTCCATCCTCCCCAGTTCTGCAAAAGATAGTCTGCTTCAAGTATTGCATGGTGCATTTACCAAAATTATTAAGTGTTAAGCTCCACTAACCTTGCAAGGAATACATATCTGGCTCTTAGGTGACCCTCAAAGGGGCAGAGGATCAGGATTTCATTGAAGTTGTGAAAGACTACCTTACTCATAACCATACAGATGATTGGTGCCTCCACAGAAGGTGGCAGAACTATTACCAGACCTAAACTTAATGCTCAGCATAAGGAAATAAACAGTCCTTTTTGAGGAAGTTCTGTATTGCACAGCGATTAACTAGGTGCATAGGGTGACAGAGTGAGGCTGTGGGGGCAGGAACTTTTGTAGCACCAAAATTAGTAGCTTCCTTTGACCCCGCCCCCAAGCTGGGAACCATCTGGACAGTCTCTTCCCCTTTGCTTTTACTAAAGCGCGGAACAGTGCACATAAATGTTGAGTCAGATAATTTCTTTTTGTTCTATTGTTAACTTCACTTTTGATTTATCAGGCCAATATCTGCCAAGGTATTTCATAGTCAATCCAAGGGTTAACTTATAGCAATTACTCTGTGAAAGAGAAAGTTATGAGGCTGCATCTGCCTCATCCACAATCATTTTCCTTTAACATCACCTTCTTAACTGCCTTATTAAAATCTATTTAATCTCTATGGAAAAAGCTGGCGATCCTATCTTCCTCGCTGTATTATTGAGCACCCCATTTTTCTTCCTTCTAATAACCTACACTTGCTGGTGGAAGAGATAAGAAGGATGTTAGATGTTGGTCCTGGAAGAAGGCAGACTTAGCCTAACGTTGTAGCTTTCTTATTAAGCCACAGTCTCCTTTTCTCATCCTTCTAGTTTGAAGAGAATGGAATATTTGTCTGAAATCTGTTTTACCAATTCCACCAACAGGGAACCGATGATGGCTAGCTTAGGTCCCTGCCCTTTAAATATTTTAGAATATATATATGTCCCTTTTCTCTTCGTCAGCTTTCTCAAGTCCTACGTGTTCATTTGGATCTTCTCCTCAAGCCTATGACTTGTGCGAGTGACTCGGGGGAATAACTTCTCTATCCATCTTAAATATTGAGAATGTTTACCCTAAGATCCTACAAATACAAATGAAAGGAATGTTTGTTTCATTTGTGCCTAAATAAGGGAAGCAAAGTCCTCCATACAGCAAGAAAAGCACAAAGCGTTGGTCAGCACGTCACCTTTGGCAAAAGGACACCTTTGTTGCTGTATCCTTTTAGATGAAAGGCAGTTTCTGTTAAAAAAAAAAAAAAAAATCTATTGACACATGGCCCATTAATTACGATGTTCTGTTAGCTCAGAGGGCTACTGTGATTTCTCAGTCTAAAATATTATTGAACCTTTGCCGGAGTGTCTAGAGGACCAGTAGAGTGTGCGCCTCAAAGTGGGAAGATATGGTGGGATGTTTTTGCTAAATTTTTTCCTCTGCTGAACAAAAGATGACCTGGTACAAACAAATCCTTTCAAGCGGAGACCAGAGAGATAAAGGTGTATGAATGGGTGGACCAGCTGGGATGAAAAGGTCTCTTTAGTAACTTCGCTACTACGCGTACAAGCCAGGAAGTATAAAAGTGGGCCCGCTCACTGAAAATTCCTTCCAAATTGCTGGCTCATTGCCATAAATTGCCCTCAAACCAAATCTACCTGCCAGATGTGAAGAACAATCAAGTAATTGTTTGTAATCCAGTCTTAACCAGTCTTCAACTAGTTATCTGACTACATTATGGGCAAGTCTTGGTCTCTTAGACTATTGAGCCTTTTTCTGTGGCCAAAAACGCAGAATGTGTAGTCTCTCAATTCAAGCTGTCCATACAGATTGTTATGCTGCCCAGAACTCGAGGCAGCATCCTGTACCACTGTGTCGATTAAGGACTAGCCCACATTGTTCCTCAATCTATTTAGTACAGATATTTAACACTTGGTGAAATAAAAAAAACGCTTTTCGCCAGATGGCTATACATGTCACGTTTTGGGAGTATTGTTTCAACTATTCTCTCACATTCCCTCGACTACCCTGTCAATAACTTGCCAGAAAGCAAGATGTTAATATTGCAAGCATAATTAGAATCTGCCACTGTATGCTTTCTGTTGTAAATGAGAGAATTGGTTGGAGTGTATTGTCATTTATCATATCCACCACCCGCAGTGTTAGCTGAGATTTAGCTGACTGTCCATTTCTTTTTCACTGTGTTGATTCGGGTGTTGCTCAATATGAGCCTGCTATGCTATACATGGTTCGTTAATGTAGGTAAATGAAGGAGAAGAAATTTATTTCTAATCCCGATTTCCTGCTCGCAAGAATTTGCACTGGCAGCCAAGATGGTAGTCTGAACTCCCTATAGGAGATTAAAAATCAACTGCCACATCGTATGTCCAATTTGGAGGCCAGCCCATGGATTAAAAATACATTGCAGCTCTTTCTTGTGCTGCCATCTGCCAACTTTATTTTTTAATTAAAAAGATTTTGCTTCAGATGATACTGCCTCATAGCACTTAAATAAAAATGGTAACCAGTTCATGCAGTTTTTTCATAATCTGTGCATAGGCAGAGTTAGCCTGTGTTTGATGGTTATCAGGGATTACACACAGGTAATTGTTCCTTTGTGATGGGTTTAGTGAAAGGTTTATTTAAGTTGGGCTTGTATGACTGCATACAGATGGAGCTATTCTGGTGCAAAGTTTGATGGGAAACCTGTTGTGTGAAAATGCTGGCTTCTGATCTTTTCTTTTTGTTCCCGCTTAAGGTACCTTGCAAAGAATGCTCCAGTGTTGTTCAGCACCAGTGACTATGAAGTTGCACCTCCTGAATATCATCGGAAGGCAGTGTAGCTTTGCCTCGTGGATACTACCAGAGACTACTACTGGAAGACATGGCTCTTGACACACTCTACATTTAATTAGGAGAAAGCCACTCTAAACTAGATTCTTTCAACAGACTTTATGAACAGGAATCAGTTGTACTGCTGGCATTTGAGTTGGGTCAACATCCTGATCTTGTCTGTGTTCCCAGAGTTGACTGGGACCTGCAGACATTTGGTGCTGCTTCTGTCCTTTACCATGGCAGGAGCAGGAAAGCTATGGACCAAATGGTATGAAAGCCACATATGCTGGACTCCAGCAAAGGCTCTAAACTGGACTGTGTTCTGCAGCGTGGCACTGAACGTTATTCTTTACCCACTGGGCCACAAACATTTTCTGACACTAGAGGATTTCAAAGACATTCCTTTCCCTTCCAGGACATTTTCTCTATTTATGGAAGGAAAGATGAGCTTGAGTCTTCTACCTTGTGAATTTCCTCCCTCCTTACCAAAGCTCCTAAGAGTGGGTTTGCAAAGCCGCCTAATTTTGCCCAGATTTTATGTGCATGCTTTGTCACATTAGGAGCAGTGTGTCTTTCACTCTTATAAAAGGGTGGATCTTTCTGGATCTTGTCTGCAAGTATCGGAAATAAAATGTCTGTTTTGTATTGCGAGTGGAGTCACTGGCAGCTCAGCTTCAAATATCTAAAGCTACTTGGAGTATTGTGGTGTTAAACATTTCCTGGTAAGATCGCCAGTGAATTGCCAACATTGCAATATCCCCCAGAGTAGCCGTGTGGCCACTGGAACACCTATGCCCCTCCTCAATGCTCCAACTGCTCACTGTTTGTGTTGTTTGGATGTCCTGGCAGCTCCCTTGTGTAGAACTGCTCCGCTTTCTGAAATTTTCTTTTGCCCAAGTGACTAATTTTGATTATATTCCATTCCAAGTGGTTTGCACTGTTGGACAGCTATATACAATGGGGCCAGTGTCATTCAGTAGGTGTGTGGGTGCATTGACACACATACATGCGTCCTCACACGCTTGCGCCTGCTAAATGACGCTGGTGTTATTGGCATCATGCTGTGTCAATTGTTTGGCAGGTGATGTCCAGCAAAAGCCATTACAAAAGTGAGACCTATTGACCTTGCAAATGCTTGTATTCCATCTAATTTAATTTGCTGGTATTGCATTTGTCAGTTGGATGGGGTACAGTTGTCTAGGTTAGAATGATGCATGTTTGAAGCTGAATTGGATGGAGTCTTTGGAGGGAGTTTTTTTGCTTAAGTTAGTGCAACACTTTTCAAATCCTTGGCCCCTCACAACTAAAGTGTCCCAAGGTTGTGGGAACATCTGTTATATAATTTCAGGAGAAGTGCAGCCCAGCAGAATATCTCCTTAATGTTAGTCCATTGAAACACAAAGTGCTGTTTTTAGTGCTTAGGGCGCACATATGCCAGTGAGTAATATACCCATGAACAGACATTGAGAGCCTTGTACTTCACATGCAGGGAAGAACTCTCAGCTGATGTCAAATTGTGTACGAAATGTGGCATTAATGTTCATTGATAAACAGCAGCCGCTTATTTGCAAGTTCTACATCAGGAAAATTCCTGTTATCAAAGCATTCAAGGAGGGGCTCAATCATTTTAACTTGACCTTTGGGTCTATCTTTTGAACCATTCCACTCACTAACCTGAGTTAGTTTTTTTAATCATACAAAGATGTGATTGCCAAGTAAGTAAATTTTGGGCACTGACTGTAGGAAAGCATGTTGTCTTCATTTTTCTTTTACAATGAATTGTAGAAAGCAGTCCTAATTCTCTTATGAGTAGAGGAGAGATACAGATAGTATGCAATACAAAATAATCCTTTAAAATCTACACCTCCAACTCACTTTCTACCCCTCCAAAAGAACAGACTCCTGTCTGGACCTCACTAGACCATATGAGGAGGGAAGGATGAGTTGCTTCACCAATGTAGGGAGTTACAACTCTGGGTTATCCAGTATTATGGGTGTCTTTCATAGATTCACATTCCTGAATCATTCCCCGTCGTCGAGACGGGAGCCTCCGAATTATTCCCCGTCGTCGAGACGGGAGCCTCCGGTACATAAAAAAGTAATGTCCTATAGACATACATAGAGAAAATAGGCCTAAGGGTCTCCCCTTAGTAGCCTTTCTTTGTCCTTATGCAAAAAGGACCAAACTCTCACAGTCAGCCAATCAGCTCCGACCTCCCTCTAGAACCTTCCTGGGAGGAGCCTCAGTCCCTCAGATTTTCTACCGCACGTTGTGCTAGGGAGTCTCCAGCCTGAGCTCTTCTCAGGATTCCTTAAAAATCATCTACTTTCCTTTGAAAGTGAATCTTCACTCTACAATCTTCAAGGATAACTTCAGTAACACTTTGAGGCAGTAAGTGTTTTCTTTCCACTGCTTTCTTCGATGTCTGAATCCCAGAAGAAAGCCCTTTTGAGGGCCTGCTCTTCATGTGGGAAGAAAAGGCTCCATGTGGATGATAAGCATACCTTATGCTTATATTGCCTTTATCCTGACCACGTCCCTGCAGACTGCAAAATATGTAGGTCTTTCCCTAAAAAGACCGTGAGAGACAGGGAAGGTCGCCTTCTCATCTGGCTCGACAGGCTTAAGGACAGAGACACTCTGGAATCTTCCGAGGGTAGTGTCTCTAAGGTCTCAGAAGTCTCTCAAAAGAGGACAAGGGTAACTTCCCCTGGCCCCTCAGACACTCCTCCTAGGAAGACAGCCAAGAAGTCTTCAGAGGCAAGATCTACGACATCTTCTGTGTCTGTTAAGGATAATCAGACTTTTAAGAAGCCTGCTCAGTCATCTAGCAGACCTGCCCAGAGGACTACCTCAGTAACTATCACTGTGTCAACGATGTCAGCGTTGTCTCCTTCACCGTCGACGATGACATCTCCATCATCGTCATCGACAGGTAGACCTATTTCCTCTGTTTTACTGCTGAAATCGTCGTCGACGACAAAGACCCTGTCGACGTCGAAGACTACGCCGTCGACGAAAACTACGCCGTCGACGACGGCATCCTCTCGAACGAGCCTATTGTCGTCGACGACCCCACCGTCGACAGCCCCGACGACTAAGGCATCGACGAGGGCATCGACGTCGATGGCGAAAACGTCGACGAGAACGGCGTCGACGACGGGCTCGCCGTCGACGAGTGCACCGACGACGTCGCGGTAGTCGTCGACGACCAAGTTGCCGTCTACCGAGATTCCATCGACGAAGACCTTACCGTCGCCGAAGGACTCGTCGTCGACGAAGTTAAAGACGCCGTCGACGGAGGACTCGTCGTCGTCGAAGGCGCTTTCAGAAACTTGGAAGAAATCCAAGCTCGTGGAGGTGTCATCCCTCACGCTACCACCGTCGACGACGCCGTCGGCGGCTTCCACCTCCAGTCCTGCGTTGGGCAAGACTACCAAACCGCATATTACGCCGGAAACCACGTCTCCAAGCAAAGTGGAGATGCAGCCGCCTCACGAAATCTTCCAGAGTGAAGACTCAGAAGAGGATGACCACCTGGGCCCCGCTACTTCCATCTCGGACCTACATGTCAAATGCCAAAGCACTGACGAGGAGATAGAGGAAATCTCTTACCAGGAGCACTCCGTCCACACTAATGTCAGCACGGAGGTTACCCCCATGATATGCCTGCCAGCTGCTCTGGTGAACGACCTGAAAGTCCTTGTACAGTATTACAAACAACGCTTCCCGGACGCTGACAGTAGAGATCAGTCGCCTATCGTTCATAAACCAGCGGCAGCCCCAAAACAGTCTCGACCTCTCCCTCAAGCCCACCATGAGAGGATCCAACCTCAGGAGGTAGTGTCATCAGACGAGGATGAGGAGGAAGGAGAGGTCCAGGAGGCCCACTCTACCCATGATGAGGAGGATGAGTATGTGGCGTCTTCCCCAGCTTCGCCCCAACCGCGCCAAGCGGACTCGCCGCCGGTAGACATCGGCGGCTTCCATAAAATCGTTGAAAGAGCGGCAAAGAGATTCCATATGGCTATCGAATCCACAGAAACTGAATGCTTCCTGCACGATTTTAAGGAGCAGACTCAAAAGACGACTAAATCTATTCCAATAATAGAATTTCTGTGGGAACAAGGCAAGAAACTGGTGCTGACGCCCGCTTCTGTGTCTGCGGTTGTTCCACGCCTGGACAAGAAATACAAAGCCCCACTGACTGCAGCGGTTTGCCTAAATGGGCACCCTAAACCTGATTCAGTGGTCACACAGGCGGCCCGAAGCACTCCCGCAACCCTTCCTCCCCGCTGTCCGCTCCTCCGGACAAAGAAGGCAGGAAGCTGTACACAATCGGAAAACGGTTCACGACAACTTCGGCCATGACCGTCAAGGTGGCCAACTCCATTGCCCTGTTGGGGCGTTATAATCGCCAACTCTGGGAAGACATAGCCCCATATTTGTCAGACCTGCCTGACACAGTCCAAGGTGAAGTCAAGGCTCTGCTAGTGGAGGGTCAAACTTCAGCAGCCGAAATAATAGACTGTGCTATTGATGCTGCCATGACTGGCTTTCGTCAACTTGCTGGAGCTGCGGTCCTACGCCGTCAAGGATGGCTTAAGGCGACGTCGTTCCGCCAGGAGGTGCAATCCAAGGTCTTAGACATGCCCTTCGATGGCCAGCACCTTTTTGGGGACAAGATCGATGAGGCATTGCAAACCATAAAGGACACTGATACGGCCAGGGCTCTGGGGACCTTACAGTCCCGAACCCAGTCCTTTCGAGGCAACAGATCCAGAGGGCAGTCCTCGTATCGAGGTTCCTATCAGAATAGGTCCTCGTACTCCTATACTAACAAAGGTCAATACCAACACAAGCAACCTCAAGGCCGTCAATCGTCCTACGGACGATCGAACTTCAGAGGCAAGAATGCGAAGAGGGGCACTGGCGGCCGCCAGTGACTGGCTACTCCAGCCAGTCCAGACACCCTATCCCTCCTTACAACTTGGAGGAAAATTGACCCATTTCCTCAACAATTGGCAACTCATAACCACGGACCGGTGGGTTCTCCAAATTATACGTTTTGGCCATTCCCTCGAATTCACCACCATCCCTCCCAGAACTCCTCCACGCAGACGGGCGCACAAAAACCTACGCCTGCTTCTCCAGGAAATTTCTGTAATGCTGAAGAAAGGAGCTATCGAGCGCGTTCCAGCACCCCTGAAGGGGAAGGGCTTTTACTCCCACTTCTTTCTTGGACGCCAGAAAGAGGACAAGTGGAGGCCCATTCTGGACCTCAGAGCGCTCAACGTCTTCCTACGGAGCCAATCGTTCAGGATGGTGACGATTCAAGAAATACTAGGCATTCTAGAAAAAGGAGATTTCATGACATCCTTGGATCTCCAGGATGCCTACTACCACATCCCCATCCTCAAGTGTCACAGAAAATTCCTGAGGTTCGAGGTTGCAGGGCAACATTATCAATTCAAGGTACTACCGTTCGGCCTCAAATCCGCGCCGCGGATTTTCACGAAGTGCCTTGCACCGGTGGCAGCTTTCCTGCGGCAAATGGGTCACCAGGTCTTCCCCTACCTAGACGACTGGCTGGTGAAAGCACCCTCGGCAAAAGACGCAGCTGAATCCTCCAGCGCCTGCACAAATCTTTTTCAGAGGCTGGGATTAACTCTCAATCTCAAGAAATCTTGTGTCATCCCTACGACAAAAATTACCTTCCTCGGAGCAACCTTGGACACAGAGTGCGCAAGAGCCTTCCCCTCGAAGGAAAGGACAGACAAGATATTGTCCCAGGCCATGGCTGTGGCGCACAGGACACAACTGAAGGTCCGGACCTATACATCCCTCCTGGGCATGATGTCCTCCTGTATACTCCTCGTCCCTCACTGCAGACTCAGGATGCGCCCATTGCAGGAGGCGCTCGCGAGCCAATGGACTCGAAGTACTGGCTCTTTCGAGGACACTGTATGGATAACACCCAAAATGACCAAGAGTCTAACCTGGTGGAGGCGTCGCAAAAATCTGACCGTAGGACTGTCATTTCTCCTTCCGGCAACACCTCTGGTGATCACCATGGACGCTTCCCTGGAGGGATGGGGCGCTGTCCTTCAGGACCTTCGGATCAGCGGCAAATGGGACACTCAGGAAAAACAGCTTCATATAAACCTTTTGGAGCTGAGAGCCGTGTATTTGGCACTACAGGCCTTTCTACCACGCATCCAGCACTCCCCAGTGCTCGTCAAAACGGACAACACCACGACGATGCACTATCTCAACAAACAGGGAGGAACGCGTTCGCTCTCTCTATCACGCGAATCGCAGAAGATCTGGAACTGGCTAGTGCTGCATGGAATCACACTCAAAGCCGACTATGTGCCAGGCAAGGACAATACCATCGCCGACGCCCTAAGCAGGCAAAGATCCCTCTCCCACGAGTGGGAACTGAGCGACAGCGCGCTGACTCACATCTTCTCTCAGTGGGGAGTCCCAGGAATCGACCTGTTTGCCACCAAGGGGAACGCCAAATGCCCAAGCTACGCAAGCTGGCATCCCCAACAGGGATCACTGGGGAATGCCTTTTCCATCGGTTGGTTCAGCGTGTTTGCGTACGCTTTTCCTCCGTTTCCCATGATCCCGAGGCTCCTCAGGAAGATGAAGGCGGAGCCCTGTACCCTAATCCTGATTGCCCCGTCCTGGCCGAGACAACACTGGTTCTCTGATCTACTTCGGCTCTCTATCAAGACACCGATTCGTCTGCGACAACACCCGAACCTCCTGACGATGTCCAAGGGGCAGGTGCAACACCCGAACCTGCAATCGCTCAGGTTATCGGCCTGGCTCCTGAGCACAGAGAGTTCGGTGGCCTGAATATCCCGCAGGACTGCAGAGATATACTGGCAAAAGCGAGAGCAGACAGTACCAACAAAACCTACTCTCTCAAATGGAAAAGATTCTGCATTTGGTGTTCGGACCAGGGCCTGCAACCACTGTACGTCACACCTGAACAGCTATTGCCATACCTACTGCACTTGGCACAATCAGGACTGGCACATGCATCCATAAAAGTCCACCTGGCAGCTATATCGAGGTTCACCAGAACTTTCACGGGACCTTCCCTGTGGTCCAGTAGACTGGTCAAACAATTCCTGAAGGGGCTTTATAGATCCTTTCCGAGGCCTCGGAAAGTCCCCCCGACGTGGCATCTGAACCTAGTTCTCAACCAACTCATGAGGCATCCCTTTGAACCCATTCATCGGGCATCCATCAAATACATCTCATGGAAAACTGCGCTCTTGCTCGCTTTAACATCGGCCAGGAGAGTAAGCGAACTTCAAGCTCTGTCCATTCAGGATCCATACATGCAATTCAGACAGGACAGAGTGATGTTAAGACCGAACCCTAAGTTCATACCGAAAGTGCCTTCGGACTTTCATCTCAATGAACCAATAGTCCTTAGGTCTTTCTTTGCAAACCCTTCCACCGCAGCCGAAAGAGCACTCCATTCTTTAGATCTCAAGAGATGTCTAAAGTTCTATCTGGATAAAACCAAAGCCTTCAGAAAATCTTCACAACTATTCGTGGCATACAGCAATCCAAGAATGGGCCTGCCTCTCACGAAGCAAAGCATCTCGAGATGGATTTCCTCAGCGATTGCATTCTGTCATACCAAGGCCGGACGGCCTTTGACTGATCATGTCACTGCACATTCCACCAGGGCGATGTCCACCTCAGCAGCACTTTTCGCTGGAGTGCCGATCCTGGACATATGCAGAGCGGCGACCTGGAAGTCACCGCACACTTTCTCCAGACACTACTGCCTGGATATCGAACTTCAGAAGCATGCAGCAGTGGACCAGGCGGTGCTACGCCATCTCTTTCAGTGAGGTGAGCCTTCCCTCATCCCGCCATCCAGGTATGCACATTCTCTGCTATTGTGATGCTCTGTTTATGCTGTCTTTTTACATGCTATAGGACAATGTGTGCATTGTCTAACATGCCTGCAGGACACCTTTCCATCACGAATGTGCATGTCTAATTGCTAGCTACTCTGATTCAGGCATGTGAATCTATGAAAGACACCCCTAATACTGGATAAGAACTGCGTTACTTACCTGTAACAGCAGTTATCCAGTATTGGTGTCTTTCATAGATTCACATGCAACCCTCCCGCCTCCCCTGGGAAGTCTCACATCCCTCTCTAACAATATTACGCCTAACTAGCTGAGTACGTACGAAAATCTGAGAGACTGAGGCTCCTCCCAGGAAGGTTCTAGAGGGAGGTCGGAGCTGATTGGCTGACTGTGAGAGTTTGGTCCTTTTTGCATAAGGACAAAGAAAGGCTACTAAGGGGAGACCCTTAGGCCTATTTTCTCTATGTATGTCTATAGGACATTACTTTTTTATGTACCGAAGGCTCCCGTCTCGACGACGGGGAATGATTCGGAGGCTCCCGTCTCGACGACGGGGAATGATTCAGGCATGTGAATCTATGAAAGACACCAATACTGGATAACTGCTGTTACAGGTAAGTAACGCAGTTCTTCTCTGGAGAATGACAATTTATAGAGGAAAAGCCTTCCATGGTTTTCTGGAAATGGCTAAATGCAAAAAGGATTCAATGCTCTAGTTTAGTGAAATATTCTATTAGTGGACTCTGTTAAATATACAGCT
Organism: Lissotriton helveticus; assembly: GCF_964261635.1. Classification (NCBI taxonomy): domain Eukaryota; kingdom Metazoa; phylum Chordata; class Amphibia; order Caudata; family Salamandridae; genus Lissotriton; species Lissotriton helveticus. The sequence goes on from NC_136061.1 coordinate 1,932,864,323, forward strand.
CTGCTGAGATATATTAGGAACATGTAGAGCATTATATATGTCAAATTTTATTAAACCTATAGCATGGAGCAGGATGCTAAGCAGCCCCCAGCACATGTAAGAGCCCCCACCCTCAAAGTGTCATTACTGAATTGTATAGTGTGGTGATTGTTGGGTCTGCAGGAACAGGAGACCCTAAGACGCACCTGACCACCAAACACCTTGAGATTTTGGGAAAATGCGATGTACCAGTAGTCCAATAACTTGTATGCTGACTTTTTTTTTTAATTAGTTGTTTTAAATATGGGGAATATTTCTGTATACCTTGGGGGATGTCTTGTTCCTGCCAGTCCTTATCTGTGACATTTTCCCAGATCCCCCTCCTACCTATGTTGGTTCTTTATTGTTTTATTTATATATGTTCGAGGCATATGAGCTGTAGATGGTATACTTGTGCATACATAGCCATCTGGTGTTGGGCTTGGATGTTTGCAGTTTGTTTTTGTCTTGGAAGACGCCTTTTGTAGTCATGAGGTAGGTGACCCCTCCTTAGGACGATAGTGCCCATGGGCATCGACTCCATCTCGTTTTTTTCCGCCATTGGGTTCGGATGTGATTTGCTGCGCTCCGGGTCGGTTTCGAACCTCCCTATGCGCAATCCCTCTACACTCTACGGTATTGTTTCGATTGCGTTTCCCTTTCAACGTGCCCCGGTGTGGTGCTAAGTTTCCACACATGGTCTTGCACGAGGTTTGTAACCTCTGCCTCTCCCTGGAGCACAAAGACCAGAACCGCAAGGCCTGTTATGTTATGTTATTATGGTTCTTCTATAGCGCAACAGCTACTCCAGAAGGAGTGTCCCGGCGCTTTGGCGAAGGAAGCCCTCAAGACGACAACACGACACAACAGCTAGGGAAAGTGGCAAGCCTATCAGGTAAAGAGCCAAGTTTTTAAGGCCTTTCTAAAGGACAGAAGACAAGAAGTCTGTCTAAGAAAAAGCGGAAGCTCATTCCAAGCACGAGGGGCCAAGTGATGAAAAGAGCGACCGCCCTGTCTAGCTCGTTTAATGGCCGGGACTACCATTTTAGACAGGGAGGCGGACCGTAGAGCTCTGTTGGGTTTGTACAGAGCCAGACGTTTCCTAATGTATCTGGGACCGATGGCATGAAGGGCTTTAAAGGTCAACGTCAGGCTCTTAAACTGAACTCTCTTGGCTATGGGAAGCCAATGCAGCTCTCTAAGCAGAGCAGAGGCACTTGCACGTCTGGGAAGCCCGTAGATGGCACGGGCAGCTGAATTTTGGACTACTTGAAGCCGCCTCACCAGGTATTTGGGGAGCCCTAGATAGAGGGCGTTCGCGTAGTCCAATCTGGACCCTACAAGTGCCTGAACAATGATCCTTCTGTGTTTGATGGATATCAAGGGCAAACATTTTCTAAGCATCCGGAGGATGCCGAAACATTCCCCGAAAGGCTAGATATTTGGGGCCCATAAGAAAGATCATTATCGATAATGATTCCCAAATTTTTGGCTTTAACGCTTGCCTTAGCAGGTGGAAACAGATCCTGCGGCCACCAGCTTTTCCAAACTGGCTCAGAAGCATATCCAAAAAATAGCAGCTCCGATTTATCGGAGTTGCATTTTAGACCATGCTCCCTGAACCAGCCGAAAACCGCCTCTAAGCAGCTTCTGATGCGGCTCCCATCGAACACCTCGTTCTTGTTATGGGTAAACAAGAGTTGGGTGTCGTCAGCGTAGGACACGATCCGGGCGCCAAAAGACTCCGCCACCTCTGCAAGGGGGGCCAAGAAGATGTTAAAAAGCAGGGGGCTAAGAATAGACCCCTGAGGGACCCCTACTTCCAGAGGTGCCATAACGGCGGAGTGAGGAGGCGCCCAGATCGTTTGTCGGCGGTCGGCTAAAAAGGATTTGAGCCAGTTCCACACCGTCCCCCGAATACCACATTCCCAGAGTCGTATTAGGAGGGTTTCATGGGGAACGGTGTCGAACGCCGCCGACAGGTCCAACATGACCAACATGGCCTTTCCTCCCGCATCTAACACCTCTCTGATGGCGACAGTGACTTCCAGCAACGCGGTCTCCGTGCTGTAATTTGCACGAAAACCGGATTGGGTGTTGTGCAACAGATCGTTTTCTTCGATGAAGTCTGAGATCGATCTGTGCACATGTCTTTCTGCCACCTTCGCCAAGGCGGGAAGGAGAGATATAGGCCGATAATTGGCATGAACGGTGGAATCTAAGGCTGGTTTTTTTAGGAGTGGAAGAATAAGCGCACACTTCCACGCCGGGGGAACCACACCAGAAGACAGAGAGGAATTAAGAATGGAGTTAATGGGACCATTTATCTTTCAGGTCGAAGAAAACCATCCGTGATCGTCTGGCTCCACGTCCTGAAATGTCTTGCGGAAACAGCTCGGTTCTGGACATCTTTGGAGAAGATCCCAATGTCCAGCCGGAGCAACAAGGTGATGATGAAGACCTCTCTGTCTCAGAGGCCGACGACTTCGAAGAGGAGACGCTCAGCGGTCCATGAGTACCAAAACCCCTCTCCCAAAAAACAAATCTAAGGCTCCTGTAACACCCTCACCCTCGGGTCGACACTGGCAACATGTCTCAGACTCCCCGCCCTCAGGCCCGGCTATGAAACCTAAAGAGAAGCCTTCCGGATCTGGCTCAGCCAACCGCATTCCGGTGCCAAAAAGTCACCTTCGGCACCGAAGCACAAGACCAAAGATGTGCCGCGGCCTTCTTCGTCGGCACCGAAGACAGCCGAAACATACCAAGGACAAACATTCGGAACAGAAAAAATCTAAGGTGCTGAAAGCGGCTTCGGAGCCGAAAAATGTCTCGGACTCTCAAACTCCTATAGCAAAACCCAAGGCGACCGAAACCCCACAGAAAGCCTCAAACTCGGTCCAAAGAACATTATGATTCAAAATCTTCGACACCGAAAAAAGACACTTTGCCCAAACAGGTACCTGATCCTGATTTTTCCGATCCAAAACAAAATACTTTTTATTGACCCAGAGCCTGGCAAAGACGTTGCCAAGCCTCCAAAAAAGAGGAAACTGGACACTTCAGAGGAGTCTGAAAGACATTTGAAGCAGAGGAGTACTAACATCTCCCCTCCTCCTTCTCCACCAGTTGATCCAAATCTTCTGATTTCCCAACCTCACTCCCCACAACAAACCTTTTCACCTCAAACATCGGATACTGAGGATGATCATACTGACGGGAGAGAATATAGATCCACATGCGTATGATGATGCACATACCGTCCCACATGAAGTAGACCCTTGGGATGACTACAACACAGATCCCGACCCACACAATGACCTGGACCTCTATCCATCTAGGCCATCATGACCAGATTACCATATTGGGTTCGTCCAATTAATAAATAAGGCTGCCCAATACCACGGGGTACAATTACATTCTGATTCCTTAGAGGAAGACTTTTTACTTGAAACCTTTGCACCCTCGCAAAAGTCCACACACACACCCTGCCAATGTGAAAAGTAATGCTTAAACATGCCCTGTCAGTGTCTGGATTCTCGTCACCAGACTAGATAAAAATATAAGGCACCTCCCAATTTACATTAAAGGTCAAATCCCTTTGGATTCTCTTGTGGTGCCTAATGCACTCAAAAGGGCAAACTCACAGAGTACAGGTGACACCCCCCAGGTGACCAGTACAAACAAAAGGCCAACAACCTTATTCAAGAGGGGAAATGGATAACAAACACCTCAATTAAATATGCGCTTGACTCGGCTGATAACGCATCCTGTGTCATTAACACTAGCGCTTTGTGGCCCAGGCACGCTTGGCTCTGGGTTTCCGAATTCAAACAGGAGGTACAATCTGCTATCCTAAATCAGCCCTTTGATCAAGGGCATCTTTTCCGGCCTTCAAATGACACATCTTTAGAAAATGTGAAAGATACAGAAACTGCTGAGTCCATGGGGGCCATAAAATTCCCTTCACCAAGAGGCTCTTTTCGCCGCTCCTTTTATAGAGCTGGCTCTAAGACAATTGGTTCAGAACATTCTTCTTCTTCCTACAAGAGCTCCACTCCAACGTCCTCCAAAGGATACTTTCGTGGAGGCTACAGAGGTAACAATGGTAAAGGAAGTGGTCGCAGCAACAATAACTGCCCGATCATCCCACTCCTGTCGGGGGACATCTCTCACAGTTCCTACCTGTTTGAAATTCAATCACAACAGACAGGTGGGTAAGACAAATTATCCAGTATGGTTACTGCCTGGAACTCACCTCTACCCCCCCCAAAATATTCCTCCCAGACAACATCCAATGTCCTCTGAACATCTGGCACTTCTCGAACAAGAGGTTCTCTCTCTATTACAAAAATATGCAATAGAACCAGTCCCCTTGCCTCACCAAGGCTTGGGGGTTTACTCCCTCTATTTCCTAATTCCAAAAAAGGACTGATCTCTCAGACCCATATTGGACCTCAGACAGCTAAACCTCTACATTCAGTCTGATCACTTCCACATGGTCACCCTCCAACAGGTGTTCCCACTACTTCAACAAGGTGACTTTCTCTCCACTCTCTATTTAATGGACACCTATTTTCATATTACCATTCACCCCGCACACAGAAAATATCTCAGGTTCGTGGTAGATTGTCAACACTACCAATTCAAAGTGCTCCCATTCGGGGTGACTACAGCACCCAGAGTCTTCAAATGCCTTGCAGTAATTGCAGCCCTCTTAAGGAGACAACACGTTCATGTCTTCCCTTATCTGGACGACTGGCTCATAAAAGCCAAGTCACACAGCAGCTGTGTGCAACACACAAAACAATACAACTGCTTCACACATTGGGATTCACTGTAAACCTTACCAAATCTCATCTCCAACCATACAACGGGACCTTGGGGCTACAATAGATACCTTAAAAGCGCTAGCATACCCCCAACTCAGTCAGGATAAGCACCATACAAGTTCTAATAGCAAAATTTCAACCTCAACACTCTACTAGCGCAATCGGGATGATGGCCTCTTGCATTCTCATCGTCCCTCATGCAAGACTCAAAATGCGTCCCTTACAGGCTTGTTTGGCTCGTTAGTGGAACCAGGCTCAAGGTCAGCTAACATCTGGTTTTGGTAGACGACCTCACCCATCGCTCTGTGCAGTGATGGAACACACAAAACCTTTCTAAAGGGCGGCCGTTCCTCGACCCGGTTCCACAAATAGTGCTAACAGACTCGTTGCTCACCGGTAGGGGAAGCTCATCTTCAAACCCATACTATTCAGGGCATATGGACCCCTCAACAGAAACAATTCCACATAAATTACCTGGAATTGTTGGCGATCTTCTTAGGGTTGAAATCTTTTCAATTCCACCTCTTAAGCAAAGCTGTCTTAGTCAGTACAGACATGACCGCAATGTATTGTATACAAAAACAGGGGGGGCACTCCCTCCAATTTTCACACCTAGCTCAAAGCATATAGAGATGGGCCATTCCTCAAAACATATCTCCTTGCAGAACACCAACCAGGAGTACACAATCAAATTGCGAATCTACTCAGTCGACAAAAACATTAGATCCTGAATGGGAAATTCATCCAAGTTCTGCTTCCATTCTTTCAGATGTAGCCCCACCAGAAATAGACCTGTTTGCCACAGACCAAAACGCAAAATGCCCAAGCTTCGCATCCAGGTATCCACCCCCATTGTCCAAAGGCAATGTGCTATGGATGAACTGGTCAGGCAAATTTGCTTACGCTTTTCCGCCTCTCCCACACATTCCGCTAGAGGTTCGGAAACTCAAACAGCATTCCCTCACAATGATCCTAATTGCTCCAACATGGGCCAAACAACCATTGTTCACAACCCTCTTGGAACTATCAGTAGTTACTCATCAAAAACTACGCCTGTCACCCAAGCTTCTCACTGAGAACCATGGAGAGAAAAGGCATCCAGATCCCAATCAACTCAACCTTGCGATCTGGCACCTGAAGTCTTAGAGTTTGGCTACCTTAATCTCCCGCCAAACTGCATGAACATCATTAAAGAGGCTAGACGTCCTACCACTAGAGCTTGCTATACGGCAAAGTGGAAAAGATATGTAATTTACTGTACAAATAACAAAATCAACTCACTGGATGCTTCCATTCAAAACATCTGTTACCTTTTGCATCTACAACAATGTAACCTACGTATACATCCATTAGACTACATCTTACGGCAATAGCAGCCAATCTCCAAAACAGACATTGGTCTTTGTTTAGGGTACCAGCTATCAAGGTATTTATGGAGGGACTTAAAAGAATAATTCCTCCTAGAGTTTCACCGTCTCCAGTATGAAACCTAAATGTGGTACTTACCAGGCTAATGGGTCCCCCATTTGAACCTATGCATAAATGGGAATTAACATTTCTCGCCTGGAAAGTAGCTTTCCTGGTTGCCCTCACCTCTCTCAGAAGAGTCAGTGAACTCCAGGCATTAACCATACAAGAACCATTTCCCCAAATCAATTATGACAAAGTGGTTCTTAGGACTAACCCAAAATTTCTACCTAAATTCGTCTCTGCTTTCCGCCTTAACCAGTCTGTAGAACTACCAGTGTTTTCCCTCTACCAGACTCTGTAGCAGAACGGGCTCTTCACACGCTGGACGTAAAAGGAACAATTTTTTATTTTTTTTTGCAGAGTTTTATATAGCGCCAACTAGACCCGAATCAGGTATCAGAGCGCTTTACATATTTTCCAGTTACGTTACACGAGGACACACTTTCATTTTAGGCACGGGGAGATTAAGTGATTTGCCCAGAATCACAGGAGGTTTTGGCGTTGTTACCGAGACTCGAACCCAGATCCCCAGGTCCGAGCTCGAGCGCCCTAGCCGTTAGGCCAACTCCTCTCCCCGACAATACTTCTGTAGTAGGGGATCTCTGTGTATAGTCATAATCTAGTGAATAGTCCCGCTTATGAGCGTGGACCCCGGAGCAATCAAAAATAGTCTCTTAAACTGTCTAAAAATGCAGTCCTGCAAAGACACTTGAGGGAGAATTTAAAGACATATAATGCAGCCTATATCCACAGGCTACACTGTCCAGTACTTCAACTAGACATTCCGCATTCCACCAAAAACCACAACCAACACAGCCTGCCATGTTTTCCTCACAGAGAAAAACTTCCCCTTTTACCAGTAAAGCCTCAGGAATGATAGAGAGGAAGGGGAGGACAGACAATCCCCATAGGCTGCTATTATGTGGCTCAAAAAGGCATACCGTGCCTTTAAAAGAACTTTCTAGAACTTTCTCAGTATCCCAGGAAGCCCAGCAGGTCCCATTTACTTTCAGTTCTTTTTTCCGGCTCCTGCTAGCAGGAACCTGGAGCATTGAGCTCTCCCTTTTTTGGGTTTATTATAGAATTATTTGCACTTTTATAGTGTGTGTCTCTACACTCGATCAGGCTACTAGGACTGGAAGAAAGAAGGTTGCAGAGTCTAGGTGGGTCTGGACAGGCTGGATCTGCTTCCTCTGCCCATGCTGAGGCCTCTGGGGCGCTCCCCAGCGTCAAGAAGGCCAGAAAGCGTCGCCGTTCTCTGTCAACGTCGATACCATCGACGACGGCGTCGAGAGGCATGACGGCGGTCTGCTCCCCAGGGCTCTGGGTCGAGTCGGTGTTCGGCGTCTAGGGGATTGACGAGGCCGCCGCCGAAGACTGCATCGACGTCGTGAGGATTCCAGGCGTCGGCGCTCGCCATCGAGGCGACACCGCCGTTCGCTCTCGCCGTCGAGGCAGCACCGCCGTTCGCCCTCGCCGTCGAGGCAGCACCGCCGTTCGCCCTCTACGTCCACTCGACGATCAGCGTCGAGAAGGAGGCGTTCGACGTCAAGGTGCAGCACTTCAGCGGCGAGGCGGCTGAGCCCGCCTTCGAGGCATAGGTCGTCGACACCGAGACGGCGTTCGTCGACGTCGAGGAGGCGTTCTTCGACGCCGAAGAGGCGCTCGCCGCCTAAGAGGAAGAGATCATCCTCCAGGAGACGTTCTGGAGCCAGGAGTCCTTCCAGATCCTCACGGGCACGACGGCGACGTCGGTCATCAACAGGGGGCGCTGCCTCTCGATCGCCTACACCGAAGAAGTTGAGGGAGTCACCGGGCTCGGTGTACTCTGTGGTGTATTCTCCCAAGCCGAAGTCACCTCCTCCTCCGCCACTGCCGAAGGAGCTGCCTCCGCGCACTCCTCCTCCACCACCTCCTCCTGTGCCTCCACATGCGCCTCCAAGGTCGGTCTCATTGACGCACTTCCCTACGCCACCTAAGGGGGCACCTCGGCCGAGGTCCCCGGTCAGGCCACCACCGCAGGTTCCGCCGCAAGCACCCGCGGAACGCCCAAAGCCTAGAAGACCCAGATCTCGCTCCAGACGGAGAGGAAGATCAAGGAGTCGCCGGCGCTCCTCGACGAGATGCAGATGACACCGTAGGAAGGGCTGGTCTAAGTACAGCACTAATTCGTCCAGCGCAAGGGATTATTCCCCAACGCTATCAGAATCCCCTCGGATGAGGGTTTCCCCACGTGGTCTCCTTTCAGGAAGTCTTGCTGAGGTGTGCGGCCAAGCTGGGCATCCAACTGACTGTGCCTACGACCTCCGTAATATTTGAAACTCTCCACAAGAAACACCTATCTAGGCCTCTGTTGCCCTTGGTGCCTGGCTTAGTGGGACCCGCCATGGAGCTCTTCCTCACTCCGGCGGTGACAAAAGCAGCCCCCTCCAGGCTACTAAAGAAGTATAAGGCTCCTGAGGCGGACCCGGCTTTCCTCCGTTTGGATCCAACTCCGGATTCCGTAATTGTGACTGCGGCGAGGAAGCAACACGCCACCACCCTGTCCTCCAATGTGCCTCCGGACGAGGAGAGTTGCTGGTAAGATTCAGCGGGCAGGAAGGTGTGCGGGACGGCCGCTACCTCTATGAAGGCTGCCAGTGCATTGGCACTGTTGGGGCGCTATGATCGGGCACTGTGGGAGTCCCTCCAGCAGTTCGCCGACGACCTCCCACCGAAAAGGAGGATTTCATGGAGATCCTGAATGAGGGATTGCTGGTGTCCAACCAGCTGATCAGCGCAGTTGCAGACTCGTCGCTCCTGGCAGCCCACGAGTACTGCCATGGTGTTAATCGGAGGCGCCACGCTTGGCTCAGATTGACGTCACGGAAGACCATCGGAGGGTGGCCAACCTGCCCTTCTCGGGCGAGACCCGATTCGGGAAACACGCCGACGATGAGATGGCCCGCATGAAGGCCAGAAGAACTACCGCCCGTTCCAGAGACGGTACGGGGCAGAGGGCGTGGTCAACAGTCTGGACAGCAGCAGCAATTCCAGAGGAAGCCCTTCCAGAAACGTTAGAGGGGCAGGGGTGGACAGCAGTCTGCCGCCACGACCAAAGGCCCGGCCGGGTCTAGGCCCTGAGCGATTACTTCCCCGTCATCCGTTACCCGCTCCGGTGGGGGGGGGGGGAAGCGTTCAATATTTTCTGGCAGAGTGGAGAAAAATTACTCCGGACAAATGGGTGCTGAATATTGTTTGCAATGGATACAGTCTTCGGTCCATCAGCCCGCCTCCAGCAATACCACCGGTTTGCTCGCAGTTTCAGCAGCGCGAGCTCCAGGCGGAGGCCGATACCCTGTTAAGGAAAAGGGCGATAGAAGACGTCCCTCTGTCCCAAAGGGGAAGGGGTCTGTACTCACGGTTCTTTCTAGTCCGAAAAAAGGACAAGAACGAGTTCAGACCTATTCTGGATTTGCGACCAGCAAACAAGTTGATTCGCAGAGAAAAGTTTAGCATGCTGTCCTTACACCAGATCTACCCTCCACTGCAATGGGGAGACTGGCTGTGCGCGATGGACCTGCAAGATGCATACTTCCACGTGCCCATTGCACAGAAACACCGGAAGTTCCTGCGATTCCAAGTTGGCACCAATCACTATCAATACACAGCGTTACCGTTCGAGCTGAAGTCAGCGCCCAGGACCTTTTCCAAATGAATGGCAGTGGTAGCGGCACACCTGAGAAAGAACAAGCTGTTTGTCTACCCGTACCTGGACGATTGGTTGATCAAGGCATCCTCCTTCGCGCAAGCACACTTCCAGAAGACGTCTGTTCTCTTGAACAAGCTGGGGTTGCACATCAACATGTCCAAGTCGGTCCCGACTCCGGTCCAATGTCTACAGTACTTGGGGAGCATCCATCAATACGCTGTCTGCAACTGTGTCTCCTTCGGCAGAAAGACGTTTATCACTCCTTCGGAAGGCTCAGGAGCGTATGACCGGTCCATCTTCGACAGCGAGGACGGTGTCTTCTCTACTGGGGTCGATGGCCTCCTGTATCTTCCTCACACCATACGCGCGGCTACACATGAGACCGCTGCAGGAGTGTCTGGAGGATCAGTGGGATCAGAGGAGAGGAAACTGGGACGACACGATACGGCTGTCTCTGCATGCTCTGCAGTCTCTGAAATGGTGGTGTTCAGCGGAGAATCTCCTCAAGGGGGTTCCCTTCCACAAGGACATTCCCACTCAGACCATCGTGACGGATGCCTCTCTCCACGGCTGGGGAGCGCATTCCGGAGAGTTACAGATACAAGGGACGTGGTCCCCGACGGAGTCCACGTATCATATCAAATTCCTGGAACTCAGAGCGGTTCACTTGGCACTGAAGGCCTTTCATCCGTCCTTCCAGACCAACTCTCTGCTTGTACAGACGGACAATATGACCACGATGTATTACCTCAACAAGCAGGGGGGCTCGAGATCGCGCACCCTGTCGCAGGAGGCGCAGGCGATCTGGCACTGGCTTCTTGCCAGAGGACTGACGATAACGGCTACTCATCTGCCAGGTGTGCAGAATGTTCAGGCGGACGCACTGAGCAGGCTGATCCAGGAAAACCACGAATGGGTCATAAACGACGAAGTACTCGGAGACGTCTTCGCCAGGTGGGGCACTCCAGACGTGGATCTGTTCGCCACCGCCAAAAACAGCAAATGCCGAAACTTCGCATCCAGGTACTTCCAGCAGGGAACGCTGGGGAATGCGCTATGGATCGACTGGTCGAACAGCTTTCTGTACGCTTTTCCACCCATTCCCCTGATTCTGGCGGTGCTCATCAAACTAGCCCAGTCCAGGGTGAGGATGATCCTTATTGCCCCGGAATGGCCCAGGCAGTGGTGGTTTACGGACCTGCTTCACCGGTCTCTCCTTCCTCCCATTCGGCTGCTGTGCCGGCAGGACCTGCTCACGAAGTTCGGGGGGCAGATGGTGCACCCCAACCTCTCGTCTTTGAGTTTGGCCGCATGGCTCCTGAGATAGTGCAATATGGCCATTTGAATCTTCCTGCAGATTGTATGGACATACTGAAGGAAGCCAAGAGACCTTCCACTAGGACCTCTTGTGCGTACAAGTGGAAGAGATTTTGCATCTGGTGCAAGTCCAAGAACCATGATCCGACGACATGTAAGAAAGAGGTCATCCTTCCATACCTTTTACATTTGGCGCAGGCTGGCCTTAATTGTCATTCCATTAAGGTTCATCACGCCGCGCTTACTGCCTACAGGAAATACCCTTCACAGACCTCCTTCTTACAGATCCCTGTGATCAAAGATTTTTTGGAAGGCTTGAAAAGTGTTTCCTCCTGTCCGGCTTCCTTCACCTTCATGGGAATTGATGGTGGTGCTGTCCAGATTGATGAAGGAACCTTTTGAACCTATTCCTAAGGCTTTGCTGCAGCACCTGTCCTGGAAGGCGTCGTTCCTTGTGGCCATTACATCGGCCCGCAGGGTGAGTGAAATTCAGGCGTTGTGTTGCCAAGAACCTTATACTGTATTTCATGCTGCTAAGGTTGTTATGCGTACTCACCCTAAATTTCTTCCTAAGGTTATTTCTGATTTCCATGTTAACCAGACCATAAGTTTGCCTACGTTTTTTCAGAATCCTTCCTCTCCAGTGGAAAGGTCTCTACATTCCCTGGATGTCAGCAGGGTGTTGAAATTTTATCTGGATAAAACCAAGGATATTCGTAGGTCGGACCAATTGTTTATCAACTATGGGTCCGTCGGGACAGGTCTTGCTACCTCTAAACAGTCCATCTCTAGGTGGATTGTGTCCTGTATTCAATTGTGGTATCAAAAGGCTAATAAGACCTTAGGGGGTAAACCTAAGGCTCATTCCACCAGGGGCAAAGCTGCTACGACGGCTTTGCTACGTAATGTTCCCATTGCAGAAATCTGCAGGGCCGCCACGTGGAAGTCTGTCCATACCTTTGCTAAGCATTACTGTCTGGACTCTGATGACAGGGCAGATGCTCAGGTTGGGCAGGCTTTGCTGCGAAATCTGTTCACACAGTAGTGGTGTTGTACTTTCTCTCCACCGCCGTTTTTGTGTGGGGATAGGCTTGCCATTCTATTCACTAGATTATGACTATACACAGAGATCCCCTACTACAGAAGGAGTAGTTTCTATCCTGTAACTCCAGTTCTGTAGTAGGGGTATCTCTGTTATAGTCATAAGCGCCCGCCCTCCTCCCCGGTGGAGACAAATGTTTATGTTCGGAATGCTATAGGTCTGGCGTTATATGCCTTCAAAAAGAACTGAAAGTAAATGGGGCATTCTGGGATACTGAGAAAGTTCTAGAACGTTTTCTTAAAGGCACGGTATCCCTTTTTGAGCCACATAATAGCAGCCTATGGGGCTTGTCTCTCCTCCCCTTCCTCTCTATCATTCCTGAGGCTTTACTGGTAAAAGGGGAAGTTTTTCTCTGTGAGGAAAACTTGGCAGGCTGTGCTGGTTGTGGTTTTTGGTGGAATGTCTAGTTGAAGTACTGGACAGTGCAGCCTGTGGATATAGGCTGCATTATGTCTTTAAATTCTTTTAAGTGTCTTTGCAGGACTGCATTTTTAGACAGCTTAAGAGATTATTTTTGATTGCTCCGGGGTCCACGCTCATGATCGGGACTATTCACTAGATTATGACTATAACAGAGATACCCCTACTACAGAACTGGAGTTACAGGACAAACTACTCCTTTACTACATTGAAAGAACAAAATCCTTTAGAAACACTAAACCACTTTTTGTGGCTTTCTCCCCACCTCATAAAGGCAATCCTATCTCTGAACATCGGATTGCCAGGTGGATTGTTAAATGCATCCAAATATGCTATGCTAAAACCAAATGCACCTTAACCATTCCCCCTAGAGCTCACTCCACACGTAAACTAGGGGCATTCATGACATTCTTAGGGAACATTCCCCTAGAATATGCAAAGCAGCAACTTGGTCTACACCACTCACGTTCCCAAAAGACTATTGTGTAGATGTGTAAGCAAAGCAACAAGCTAGTGTGGGCCAGGCTGTATTAAGAACACTTTCAAACCCCTGCAACAGATCCAGGTAGCCACAGCTAAGGAGGTAACTGCTGTGCAGTATATACACAAGTATACGATCTACAGCTCATATGCCTCGAACAGAAAATACTACTTACCAGTATGCATCTGTTCTTGGCATGTAGAGCTGTAGATTTGTATACCCCCACCCGCCTCCCTGGATACCTCTATCTGAAAGAAACACAGTGATAGATTCCTTACCCTAGAATTACCCCCGGGCGTCCGACTGGATCTGGAAAGTTTTTGTTAACAGTACCCCTGTGCATCGGAAGGTGGTGTTGTGTGGCTCCGCGTCTGTCGTTTGCGTCGTGGTCGCCGAGATGTCGCAGCAGCTACTTGGACACCGCCCTCTCTCGCTGACGTCAGTTCTTTTTCCGCGCCAGCAAGTGCAGGTCCGGAGAGAGTAGTAATCCCAAGTAATTCTTTGACTGTTTTTGACGTTTTTTGTCCCAGTTTTTGCAAGGCAATCGACTCCTGGTGTCGTAGGGAAGCCCGGTTTCAAGTCTTGCGGGGTCTGTCATCGAATGATGTTCGTGACGGACCCGCACCGCGTGTCTCTATGGCCTGAGGCGCGACTCCGACCCCCAAGTCGTGCCCAGACTGTTGGGCCATGGCGCCAAAAACTTTGCAGGAGCGGTCCTGAAAGTCCGGCAGACTGCTCCGCGCCACTCAAGCTCCCTGTCCCGTGCGAGGTCGAGGGACCGGTCGCGGAGCCATCACCATCGTTCTTCTGGATCAAAGTCTTCGCACTCTGGGTCAGGTAAGGCGGAGCACAAGAAGTCGAAGCGTCGTCGCTCGACGACTTCCCCTCCCCCATTGTGCGTTGCGGCTGAGGGTGCCTCTCCGGCATAGCCTACGGTGCTCGCTGTCAGCCTACCCGCCTTTCTCTGGCCTGTCATTGACTCTGGCCCAGCTGCAGGACTTTCTCAACCATGGCCCGCCTCTTTGGGCCCTGCCGGCGCGCCTTCGGGCCCTGCAGACCTGACAGTCCTCTCTCTTCACTGTCAGCGGCTCCAGCATCACTGTCGGCCCGGCGCTGCAGGGCCGCCAAGGATCCAAGCCTGGATCCCGGTAGACGCTGGTTGACCTTGTTACACCTCTACCGACGTCGACCCCACCGGCATCACCTCCGACGTTTTCTGTGGCACTAGACGACGTCTCCCCCAGTTTCAGCCCCGACATGGGCACGGAGCCGGAACGGCGTCGCATGATTCCGACGCCAATGGGGCCTTTCTACCCCTATGTCCAGCCTCCATATTTTCGGCCTGTTCATCAGCTTGAGGTGAAAGCGGAGGACTGGGAGGGGTCTGAGTACCCTCTCACAGCTCAGTATGACCCAGACTGGGCAGAGGATCACGGGGATGCCAGCAGTCTTAACACCTCTCCTGGCCTTGACATGCTCACTCCAAGTCCAACACTGGCTCCTATGGATAGGAACGCAGCCCAACGCCATCGCCCGGCCCCGGGTCACCCCATTTTCCTCTCCACCCCACCGTTGAGAGCTTGGTTGTCCGCCTCAACGTCCCAGAGCGCATTCCCTACCGCACCCCCGGACAGGGAATCCAAGAGACTGGAACAATTTGGGAAAAATATTTTTTTCTTCCGCCAGTTCAGGGCTGCGGTCTGTGAACACCACATGCCTCTTGGGCCGTTACTCCCACTCTGTGTGGGATACAGTGGCGCAAGTGCTGCCTCAGTGTCCGGAGGAGGCGCGGACAGTGCTCTTGAAGCTATTGCTGAAGAGAGAGATACAGGCAAGTTCACAATACGATGTGGCCTTGACACCGATTCGCTGGGCAGAGCGATTTCCACGACAGTGGCGCTCCGCCGCCACGCCTGGCTGAGGACTACTGGCTTCTCTGGTGATATCCAGAACACCCTGATGGACATGCCCTTCGATGGCATTCGCATTTTTGGCAACAAGGCAGTGCGTTGGAGCATTTTAAGGACTCGCGGGCTATGGCCAAGTCCTTGGGCCTGTCTGCCACTCGCCCTCCTCCACCTTCTGATTGCGCCCCAGCACGTTCGCTTCAGAGCCACAGGCCCCAGCAGCAACAGTCTCAGCGTGGCCGAGGATACCATAGAGGCGGTTCAGGGAGCCAGCGAGCGGGTCAGTCCACTTCCACCCCAGCCACTACTGCCCCAAAACCTTCCTAGACCGGTCTTTCAGGCCCATCAAACGCCAGTGGGCGGCCGGATTCACCATCACCTCCCCCACTGGTGCACCATCACTTCGGACAGGTGGGTTTTAGACATAGTCTATAGGGGGCTACTCCCTCCCCTTCGAGACTATCCCTCCAGCCATGCCACCCCAGTACCACCGCATGTTGGGGGATCACTTGGCACTTCAAAAGGAAGCCCTTTTGGCCAAGTGGGCCATCAAGCGCGTTCATGCGCCAGAAGTAGGATGTGGTTGTTGTTCCCACTACTTTCTTGTGTCCAAGAAGGACAAGGGCCTGCGTCCTGTCTTGGACCTCAGGGACGTCAATTGCTTCCTCCGGAAGGAGAAGTTCAAGATGCTAATTCTGGCTCAGGTCTTGTCTGCTATTGACCCTGGAGACTGGATGGGTGCGTTGGACTTATAGGACTCATATTTCCACATTCCCGTCCTGCCGGCATTACCTGGGGGTCACGGTAGGCCACAAGCATTTTCAGTTTACCGTGCTCCCCTTTGGCCTTAACAGCGCCTTTCGGGTGTTCACGAAAGTGATGGCAGTGATCGCAGCTCATCTGCGCAGTTCAGGGGTTCCAGTCTTCCCCTATCTCGACGACTGGCTGTTGAAGGCCGGCTCGCCCCAGGCAGTTGTTTCCCACCTCCAGACTACAGCCGACCTCCTGCATTTCCTGGGGTTCTCCATCAATGTGCTGAAGTGGCACCTAATTCCCTCTCAGAAGCTCTTCTTCATCGAAGCGGTTCCGGACACGACACAGTTTCGGGCCTATCCTCCCGAACGGTGAGTCCAGGATATTCAGGCTATGATTCCAATCTTTCAGCCTCTATGCTGGGTTTCGGTCAGGATGACCCTGTGGCTGCTGGGCCTCATGGCCTCCTGCATCCTGCTGGCCACTCATGCCAGATGGCATATGCGGGCTCTGCAGTGGGTCCTGAAGTTCCAGTGGGCGCAGCATCAGGGGAACCTGTCCGATTATGTCCAGATCTCGGAGGGCACTGCACAGCAGTTGGAGTGGTGGCTCATAAACCAACATTGGGTCCAGGGCAGATCCCTCTCCCTTCCCCAACCTGAGCACACAGTGATGATGCACATGTCCCTCCTGGGATGGGGGTGGGCACATGGGAGAGGCGGAGATCAGAGGCCTCTGGAAAGTGTTGCAGGTGTTCAGACAACACCACCCCCTTGTGGTACTGCAACAAACAGGGCGGAGTGGGGTCGTGGACCCTATGTCTGGAGGCTCTCTACCTCTGGACATGGCTGTAACAGCAGGGCATTTCCCTGGTGGTTCAACACCGCAGGTGCATGATGGATCACGAATGGCATCCTCACTCAGATGTGGCGCAAGGTCTCTGGCAACAGTGGGGAGAGCCTTGGTTGGATCCATTGGCCACCGAAGAGAACGTGCAATGTCAGCAGTTCTGGAATTTCCAAGGCGGCACTCGCTATGCTAAGCTTTTTGTCACAAGTGGAGTTGCGGTCTATTGTATGCCTTTCCATCTATACCATTTCTACCCAGAGTGCTGAAGAAGATCAGGCGCAACCGGGCCCAAGTCATTCGTGTGGCTCCGGACTAGGCTAGAGAGTATGGTATCCTGAGCTACTCAGTATGACCATCGATTCCCCTGATCCGACTGCCTCTTCGGGAGGATCTTCTGTTGCAGCAGCAGGGGATGGTCCTCCACCCGAACATGTCCAGCCTCCACTTCTTTGTGTGGAGATTGAGCGGCGGCAGTTGATTTCTTTTGACTTGCCTCCTGAAGTCTGTGATGTCATTCTGACAGCCAGGCGTCGCTCCACTAAGTTGGTATACGCCTGCAGGTGGAACAAATTTGTGGCATGGTGCACAGCAAAGGCTGTGGATCCCCTTTCTGCCCCTCTTTCAGGAGTTATTCGGTTTCTTCTTTCCTTGGCCAAGCAGGGCTCTGCTCTGGGCACTATCAAGGGCCACCTTTCTGCTATTTTGGCCTTTCTCAAACTCCCTGATCAGTCCTCTCTTTTCAAGTCCCCTGTTGTAAATAGATTTCTCAAAGGCATTACTCATCTTTTCCCTCCTATTCCTTTTGTAATGGCACACTGGGACTTGAATCTAGTTCTTACATTTCTAATGTGCGCTCCCTGTGAGCCTCTGCACAATTGTCCTCTTCGTCTGCTGACCTTGAAGACTGTTTTCCTGGTTGCCGTCACCTCTACCAGGAGAGTGAGTGAGCTCCAGGCTCTTTCTTGTAAACCTCCTCTTCGACCTGTCCTTCCGGACAAGGTGGGGGCTCAGGACACGTCCATCTTTTCTGCCAAAGGTTGTCACTACCTTTAACATTAAACAGACCATCACTTTGCCCACCTTCTTTCCGCCTCTGCATGCTTCCAGAGAGGCTTCACCGTCTGGACCCAAAACGTGTGCTCTCGTTTTACTTGAACTGCACACAACAGTTCCGGGTGGATGACCAGCTCTTTGTTGGCGTCAAAAAAGGTTGGGCCGTACACAAGTAGACTGTCTCCTGGTGGGTCGTCTTGTATATTAAAGCCTGTTATTCTCTGGCTAAAAAGGAAGTTCCGTTGGGGCTGCGCACCCATTCCACCAGGGTGACTGCAGCCACTACAGCATTGGGACGTGGTGTCCCCCTGCAAGACATCTGTCAGGCAGCTACGTGGGCCTCGCGGCACACTTTTACTAAGCACTACTGCTTGGACAGCCAAGTCCGGAAAGACTGCTTCCTTCTGTTCTCCGAGACGTCCTAGTGCGATTTTGGTTCCCAGACCTACCACCGGGGTTGGTATTGCTGCGGTATCCATTTTAAGGTAAGGACTCTATCACTGTGTTTCTTTTAGATGAACAAGTTACTTACCTTGGGTAACGATATATCTGTAAGAAATATTAGTAGTGATAGAATCCTTACCGCCCTACCCATCCTCCCCGTTCTGCAAACTGATTTCTAGTGTTAAGGTCATCCCTTTCAGGGCCCTAGTTTTAAGGCACCAGTGGTCAGTATCTTGCATGGTTCTGTGATTTCTGACGCAGGAAGTCGTGTGCAGAACTGACGTCAGCGCGCTAGATCGGCGTCTAAGTAACTGCTGCAACGTCATCTCGGCGACCACAACGACAGACGTCGAGCCTCACAATGCCACCTTCCGACGGGCAGGGGTACTGCTGATAAACTTTCCAGATCCAGTCTGATGCTTGGGGGTAATTCGAAGGTAAGGAATCTATCACTACTTATGTTTCTTACAGGTATATTGTTACCGAAAGTAAGTAAATTGTTCATCTGTTCCAGTACTATGTTACTTAGTAAGAAACAGAAAAGGATGTCCATGTTTAATGTATCTTACTCCATCATAACCCTCCATGGCAGAAACAATCTAGAGATGGAGTCTATGCCCATGTGCACGATCGTCCTAAGGAGGAGTCACCTACCTCATGACTACAAAAGACTTCTTCCAAGACAAAAATTAAGTGCAAACATCCGAGCCCAACACTAGATGGCGATCTATGCACAAGTATACAAATCTACAGCTCTACATGCCAAGAATAGATGAATACTGGTAAGTAGCATTTTCCTTTTTTTGCAATACTATGGGTGTGTGTGTATGTATATAGGTGTGTGTATGTATATACGTTTGAGGCATGTGAGCTGTAGATCACATTCTTTGCATATTCTTGCCATCTAGTGTTTGGTCCGGATGTTTGCAAATTGTTTTTATTCGAAGAATTCTTTCCAGTCGCGAGGTAGGTGACTCCTCCTTTCGGTGATAGTGTGCATGGGCATCAACTCCATTGTTTTTTTCCGCCAACTGGTTCGAACTGGTATTCCTGCGCTCCTCTTTGGAATCGATCCTCTGGTTCCCCCTCGGTGCGTACTCTTTACCTCAACGGTATTGTTTTCGTACGCGTTTTCTCTTTCCGCGGTTCGATTCCAATTTGAAGAAATTTTGACCAGAAGATCTGTGGGCGTCCTTCCGGCCCATCCGCATCCGTTTGACTCCTCATCGATGGAATGGACTGCATTTAAATTCAGTCCCCTTTGCTACTCGAAATAGTCGCATACGGACTCTCATCCGGTGTGTAATTTTGTGCTTGTCCCCTGAGCGCAAAGAGCAAGACAGCGACTCGTGCCGATCCTTTAGGTCAAAGCAAATTCTCTGTGATAGTCTGGCTCGATGTCGAGAGATGCAGCGGTTGGATGTCACACCGGACCTCTTCGGCGAAGACGCCAAACATGAAGAGGTATCAGCAGCAGGAGGAGATGGCTTCAGCTGCGTCTGACTCTGGGTCAGACTTGCAGATCGACCTCGAGGACGATGATGTGCCGCTAGGACAAGGGGATGGGAGTATCGAAGACTCCTCCCCCTCCCACGGTCTCTAAGAAATCTAAGGCTTTGGCTCCGCGCCAAGGTCGACACTGAAGACGTTTCCAGCCCTCCGCCTCATGGCTCTGCACCAAAACTGTCTGTAAAGCCTTCTAGCTCAGGACTGAGTTGGCCAAAGCCCCAATTCCGAGCCGAAATCTTCTAGCTCAATCTAAGACGTTCCGGCTCGACTCCGAAAGCTTTGGTGCTGAGAAGCAAAGACTTGCCTACAACACAACCGGATCCAAACATACATTGTACCTCCTAAACTGGATCCAAAACAGAAAATACTACATATTCACCCTGGCACAGGGCATATCCACGTTAAACCTCCATCTAAGCACAAGTTTTCTGAGTATGATAGCCCATGCAAAATTCCTCTGAAGTAAAGTGTAGGCACTAGTCCTTTCCAAACACTCCCATCTCCTCCTCCTCCCTCTCCACTACAGCTTGATCCATTTCAGATTACACAGTCAGTCTTCTCTACCTCATTTTCACACAGATGACACTTACGATGCTTGACCAGATCCTTGGACAGACAACACAACTGATCCTCCACAGGGCACAGACCCAGATCTTTATCCTGCCAGGCCATCTCCACCTGATGACAATCTGTCTTATCAATAGTTTATTGCTAGAGTAGCAGAATACCATGGGGTGGAGATGCATAAAGAGTCTTTAGAGGAAAATATTCTCTGACACTCTAGGATACCATAAGTCCAGTCAGACACTGCCTATGCTCAAGGGTATGTTAAGGCACACAGACTATATTTTTTAAGATTCTGTCCAAGCCAGAATCCTTACTCCCAGAGTAGATAAAAAATACAAATGTTCCCCCTCACCTCCTATTTTTTTTTTTAAGGGTCAGTTACCACTGGACTAGTGGTATCAAATGCTACAAAGAGGGCTAACTCTTAAGCATCTGGGGATGCCCCTCACCCAGATAAAGAATCTAAGCCTATCAATGCTTTGGGTAAACAGGTGGCTGCACAAGCAGCTAACCAATGGCTCATCTCTAATACGTAGGGCTTATTAGCAAGATACGATATAGCCCACTGGGTCGAAATGGAACAATTACTTCAGTTTATCCCAGAGGAGCATACGGCAAAGGCTCAGGATTTAGCCCAGGAAGGCAAACTAATGTCTAATGCCTCTCAGATGCGCTCTAGATGCAGCTGACAGCGCAGTTATAGAAGTAAATAATAGCATCTTACTATGACGACACACATGGTTGTGGATATCAGGATTCAAAGCTGAAGTCCCAACAATTCATCCTGGCTATATCCTTTGATTAAAAAAAAAAAAATCATCTTTTTGGCCCTAAAGTCGATCTAGTACCCCAAAAAAATGAAAAAGGACACCAATGTAGCAAAATCAATGGGAGCGCTTCAATCTCCCTCAAATAGAGATTCATTTTGGTGCTCTTATTATAGGGGAGGGTCAAAGTCCACAGGCACTGACGAGCACTTTTCTACAAAAGCAATTCCCAATCACAGTTTCCCTTCCTCAAGCAAACCGTGACTTCCCAACACTTCCCTCCGACTATTCCACACCTGTCGAAGGAAGACTTCAAGACGTTCTCCCCGTTTGGAAATCAACAGACAAATGGGTTTTTGGAATTATCCTACATGGTTATTGCCTGGAGCTTATCAACCATCCTCCAAACATTCCTCCTCGATATTCACAAAATATCACCAGACCACCAGCACTTGCTTCAATAAGAAGTGTACTCTTTATTACACAAAGGGACTATAGAACCAGTCCCACTTCAGTATCAAGGGCCAGGGGGTTATTCCCTTTACTTTCTAATTCCCAAAAAGGACGGCTCCTTGAGACCTATTCTAGACCTCAGAGTTAAACAAATACATATTGTCAGATCACTTTCACGTGGTAATTCTTCAACAAGTACTTCCTCTTGCAGCAGGTCGACTTTGTCCACTCTAGATCTAAAGGGCGACTTCTTTTATATTCCAATTCATCCTGCTCATCGCAAATACCTGTTTTGTGATAGCAGGCAAACATTACCAGTTCAAAGCACTTCCATTTGACGTCACCACAGCCCCCAGAGTGCTCACCAAATGTCTCACAGTGGAAGCGGCTCATCTCAGAAGACAATGTATACAGGTCTTCCCTTACCTGGACAACTGGCTTATCAAAGCCGGCACTTACCAGAACTGTATACTACACACACATAGCAGTGCACCTACTTCACCGGTTAGGTTTTACAATAAATGCACAAAAGTCTCACTTGCGTCCGGCACAAGTGCAGTATTATTTGGGAGCTTCCCTCAACACTCAAAGCTCTTGCCACTCCCAATGTAGCCAGAATTCACAATCTTCAGGCAACACTATTACAATTCCAACCCAGCCAATCATTACCTTCCAAAGTCTTCATGCAACTGCTGGGAATGATGGCTCCCTGCATTGCAATCGTACCTCATGCAAGGCTTCAAATACGTCCTCTGCAAGAATGTCTAGTGCGTCTGGAATCAGTCACAGGGTCTATTAACTGATCTAGTGTTGGTAGAAAGCCGCACTCCTCGCTCTCTGCAGTGGTGGAACCCTCCAAACTTGGCAAAAGGGCGGCCTTTCATAGACCTGATTCCACAGACTATACTGACAACAGACACATTGTTAACCGGTCGGGTTGCCCATCTTCAACATTACACAGTACAGAGACTGTGATCGGACAATCACAAACGACTTCACATCAACTACCTGGAACTTCTAGCACTGTTCCTAGCACTCAAAGCTTTTCTCACCCAACTTGTAGGCAAGACTTTCTTAGTTCGCACAGACAACATGAAAGCAATGTACTACCTACAGAAACGGGGAGGGACTCACTGCCAATCAGTCAGGGTTTTTTTTTTATAAAGCACGCTACTCACCCGTGAGGGTCTCAAGGCGCTAGGAAGGGAAAGGGGGTCAGTTCCCTTCAGCTGACCAGCCGGGTCTTCTTTACCTTCCTGAAGGTGTTCAGGGAGGGGGCACGTCTGATGTCGGTCGAGAGCTCGTTCCATGCCTTGGTAGCCATGTATGAGAGGATCTCCCCCCCTCGCCCTGGCTCTGTGGATGCGTGGGGTTTCGGCGAGGAAGAGGTTGGTGGATTGGAGGTTTCTTTTGGGTATGTGGAGGTTGATTCTGTTGTTGAGGTATTTGGGTCCGGTGTTATGTAGGCATGGGTGAGTATCTTGAAAGTGACTCTCTTCTCAATTGGGAGCCAGTAGGGCTTCCGTAGGTGTTGGCTGATGTGATTGTGTCGAGGGATACCGAGGACAAGTCTGGCGGCGGTGTTCTGTATCGTCGGGAGCTTTCGGAGACTGGTTTATGGCAGTTTAGGGGTCATTTCTATAGTCCAGCCTGCTTGTGATGAGGGTGTGGGTGACTGTCTTCCTTGACTCAGGGGGGATCCACTTGAAGGTTTTGCAGAGGATGTGAAGGGTGTTGAAGCAGCTGGAAGCAACAGCGTTGACCTGTCTGTTCATGGAGAGAGAGGAGTCTAGTATGATGCGAGGTTTCTAGCGTAGTCTGTGGGGATTGGGGGAGTGCTGAGGGCAGCGGGACACCAGGAGTAGTCCCATGCTGATGGGGTGGTTCTGAGAATGAGGACTTCTGTCTTCTTCGAGTTGAGCTTCAGGCAGCTGGTACTCATCCAGGCTGCAACGTCCTGCATTCCTTTCTGGAAATTGAGTCTGGTGGTGGTGGGGTTCTTGGTGAGGGAGAGGATGAACTGGGTGTCGTCGGCACAGGACACTATGTTGTGGCCGCGCTGTCGGACGATGGCGGCAAGGGCCATGTAGATGTTGAAGAGGGTTGGGCTGAGTGATGATCCCTGTGGGACCCCACTGTTGATTTCCGTGGGTTCGGAGAGGAAGAGTGGCAGTCTGATACTTTGGCTTCTGCCGGTGAGGAATGATCGGATCCAGTCGAGGGCGGTTCCTTGTATGCATGCATTGTGTAGTCTGGCTGCTAGTGTGCGGTGGGAGACTCTGGAATGCTGCTGACAGTTTGAGTAGAATCAGAGCTGCGATGTGGCCTTGGTCGAGGAGGGTGCGGATGTCATCTGTGGCGGCGAATAGGGCAGTCTCTGTGCTGCTGTTGCAGCGGAAACCAGATTGAGAGGGGTCGATGGCGTGGTCTTCGATGAACTCTGTCAGTTCTGTGTTGACTGTCTTCTCAGCGACTTTCGCCACAAAGGGGCAGTAGTTTTTGAGGTCTGTCTGGTCTGCTGAGGGTTTCTTGAGCAGTGGCCTGACTTCTGCACGTTTCCAATCGTCGGGGAAGGAGACAGTTTTGAAGGTGGTCTTGATGGTGTGTTGCAGTATGGGTGCGATGGTGGCGGCTCTGTGGTAGATGTGGGGGGGCCCTCAAGTGGATGCTTTTCATGGTCGAGGCGATCTTTTCAGTCGTGATCGGTGTCCAGGAGGCGATGGTGGGCTGGCCAGCGTTGCGGCGTATGGTTGTTGAAGTTGTCGTAGAGGTTTTTGATCTTCAGGTGGAGGTAGGCTCTGAGTTTGTCGCGGAGGTCCTAGGAGGGAGCGATGTCCGTGGCTTCGTTGATGGGCTTGGTGAATTCTTGGATGGCGCTGAAGAGTTCCTTGGGGTTGCTGGAGTTGGCGTGGATTTTGTTGTGGATGAAGCTTCTTTTGGTGGTTCTGATTTGTTGATTGTATTCTGTCATGGTATCCTTGTAGGTGGTGTAGCTTTCAGGTATCTTGCTGTTTCTCCAGTTCTTTTCCAGGCGTCTGCAGGTGCGTCTGGCTTCTAGGAGGTCGGTAGTGAACCGGGGTGCTGTTTGTTGGGGTTGCGTAGCGGGGCGAGTATGTCTGCGCAGTTGGAGGTCCACATGCGGAATTCACTGGCTGCGAGGTTGGTGTCGATTGCGGTGGTTAGGGTGTTGCGGTTCAGGGTGGAGTTGAATTGTTCCTCGGTGACTGTAAGAAAGTGGCTCTGTATATACTGGACCAAAGTAAGGTACAGTGTGCACAGAGTCCACAGTGCCCAGAGATATGGCAGAGGCTGAAGTTAGATGTAACCTTACTCAAAGGTGGTAGCTTGGTCGAGCAGTAAGGCAGTATCAGAGGACCATGTAAAGCATTTGTTGTACACGCTCAGTCAGCAAATGGCCTCACACACTCAAGAACTGAACTCTAGGCCAATTGTTTTGTATATAAAAATATATAGTTACTTTATTTTAGAACCCCAGTAGGTATCATACATACTTTCTCAGAATGAGATGTTGCAATTGAATACTTTCAAATAGCAGTTGACTTTTAAATGCAATAGTTAGTTGTTGCAATATGCAACACAAGATAACATTGAGATCAATGGGTAGTTTTAAGTAAATGCAATAAAATCACTTTCCAAATGTTTTTCTTACTCCGGGCTGGATCCTGGATTCAGCCACGTCTTTAGATGAGCAAGGCAGGCAGGTCCTCTGGGGTTTTCGAGGTTGCTGTCCGCTGGAGACGCTGGGGTTTAGCAGGCGCAGGTTCAAGGATCAACTGGCCAGTAGGGCTGGGGCCAAGTCAGTTGGTGTCGACTTTTTGTTAGCAGCTGCACGGCCGGTTTTCTTTCTTCTTGTTCTTATTCGAAAATCGGGACCTGAGGAAGGAAGGTTCAGGGTGCCCCTAAATACTAAATTTAGGGGCATTACAGGTAGGGCAAGGGCATAGACCAATGAGTCCCTGTCCTGGGGTGAGTAAACCCCCTATCCTGTTCCTCTCCTGTGGGAGGGGGCAGGAGCCTGTCTCTGATTCGGTAGGGCTCCCCATCCTCAAGATGGGAGCCCGGAGTTATGCTTCACCTTGCCTCTCCCACCTGAGGGGTGGGGTTGGCAGAGGCTGGCACACCCATTTTCCTCACGTAGGGTTTTCCGCCGGTCTTCCCGCCAGAGTGGGGGTCAGAACCGGTGGGGGCCAGTTGCTAAGTACAGCAATTGGCCTGGGGAAGCTCACAAAAGGCGGCATGCTTTTGAAGCTTCCCCTGCCCATCCTCGGGGAGGAGGCTTGACACCTCGTCCCAGGATGTGCATTGTTTCAGGCCCCCGAGAGCGGCAAGCTCTCGACCCAGGGGTCCAGAAACATGTCTGGTGGTGGCAGCCTCGGTAGCCACGCAGTGGACGCTGGGATTTGGTTAGGTTTCAGGGGGCATCTATAAGATGCCCTCTGTATTGTATTTTACATTAAATCCCGCACTGGCATCAGTGTGGGTTTAGTGTGCAGAGTAGTGCACACTAAGTCTTCAGTGTAACCATTATGGTGCTGTGGAGTTCGTAATGACAAACTCCCAGCACCATATACTCTTAATGGCATCACTGCACTTACAGTGCCCAGGAATGGCCCTGGGCACTGTAGGGTCACATGCACCTGTGCCCACACCACTGGCATAGTGCACCCAGCTGGAGGGGTGACTGAGGTATGCCCGGGCAGTGTGTTTATGGGCATAGCACACATGGATGTGTGCCATGTCGACTCTGTTTAGTTCTGCACCAAGACACAACCTGCAAAGGCAGTGTGTGTGTGTCAGGATACAGTGCCCCAAAGCGTGCTGCAGCCCTGAGGGGTCTTGTCTGGTCACAGTGCCCTGGGTACCATTTGCCAGGGGCTTACCTGTGGGCAGATATGCCAATTGGGATTCGGTTTCAATACAGTTATAGGGAAGGAACACAGGTCCTGGGTACCTGATTGGCAGGAGCCCAGGACACACTCAGTCAAAGTACAATAGCAATTCAGCAAAATGCGGGGGCATACCATGTAAGAAAGATGGCACTTTCTCACAGTATAAAGTAAATGATGCCAGCAAGGGACTTTGTTTCAAATAATTACTTTTCAGTATATGATTCTATGTTCAAATAATCACAGAATCTTATCTGACCAATCAGACACTGCAACAATTTGCCTTCAATTTAAATGAAAGGAACATAGCATTAAATCAACCTAAATAGGTAAACACTCAAACAAAATAGAGATGTGAAAGACACGGAGTAGTAAATCTTTTGATTAAAAATTTTTTGGTTTATATATTGCTTATTGAGTCAAAAGGGTACAAATCAACAATTTATGGTTGAAACACAGTGCTAGACAAATGAATAAGGATTTGTAAAATCAACCTATAATTCATTTGAGAAAAGTCCAATCCTGTATAAATCCAAAGGATGACATCTATTCCTTCACAATAAGATAATCATCAGTGCAATTTAGTCATAAAGAAGGACTATATGGTCGACGTTTCGGTCTTCAGTTGAATTAATCCTTTAGACCTTCTTCAGGACAGTAAAGTATGTAAACAGTTGTGACCCTTCACAATAAAGTCCAAGTGTGACTTTGCAGGTCTCCACCTATACAAAGGTGATTTCCTAAGGTGGTCCTAGATGTTTCTGCTTTTAGATTGCCAAGCTACTTTAAGGCTGTTCGTATTGTTCAATCGTCCCGTTGTACTGAACTTTGTCTGTATGGTTCTTCAAATTTCCAAACATTGACCTCCATCCCAAACTGTCTGGGCTCACGGTACGCGGCATTCAGAATAACCTCACAGTGACTGCTCCAGTTTCTTCCTGGGGAGTGCGGAGTGGGTTTGGGCTGCTTGTGTTTGTTGACGAAGTGTACGCAGTGGTGGTTGGTCCAAGGGGGTTTTGTGGTGTGACTGAAGAGGATGCTGTTGCCTCCAGCGAAGCTGGGATCGAGGGTGTGTCCTGCCTTTTGGGATGGAGTTGTGATGGGTTGTTTTAGTCCGATGTTGGGGAGGTTGTCGCTGCGGAGTTGGGGTTGTTGAAGTGGAAGTTCAGGTCTACGATGAGTATGTAGTCCAAGGTGGCGATGTTGTGGGTGCGATTAGGTCGGTGATGGTGTCGGCGAAGAGTGGCCTGGGGGGGTCTGTAGGCGACGGTGCTGCGGAGTGTGGAGTTGGGGCTGGTCTGGACCCGGAAGTGCATGTGTTCTGCGGCAGGGAAGGGTTTGCTGTAGGTGGTGAGGCGGAGGGTGTTTTCGAGGGCGAGGCCACCTTCTGGCTGGTTGAGGCGGTCATTCCTCTGGATCTTTTATCCGTCCGGGATGGCGATATCAAGGGCCGAGGAGGCATTGAACCAGGTTTCTGTAAAAAAGGCGCCGTAGGGTGAGAGTGAGGTTCCAGATCTCCACGGCGTGTCTGTGTATGAAGTGCACGTTGAGGAGGATGCACCTTAAGGAGTCGGTGGTGTTGATGGCCAGGGCGGTGTTGAAGGTCTTTTTGCTAAACTGCTGATGTGCTTTGACTGAGTGTGCCCTGGGCTCCTGCCAATCAGGTACCCAGGGCCTATGTTCTTTCCCTAAAACTGCATTGGAGACCAAACCCATTTCATTTCATGAAGCTTTATTCGGTTCATATTATACAAATGACCATAAAAGCATACAGGCAAAAACATATTATTAGGTGACGGCATACAATTAAAAGCGAGATGCAAGGTTTAAAATATCATACTTTTCCTAAAATGAATAGATTTACATATAAAAGTAGCAGTAAAAAAACATTTATCCGACGAGCTCACGTTATAGATCAACTTCATAGCCTTATCAACACTATAAATTCCATATTTTATAAACATTGGTATGAGGTAGGCCACCCTGAGATTTGAGAATAGGGTACAGATTAACATAAAGTGCAATGTGCTTTGTTTCGAATGCCCATCACATGGACAAGGGCCAACAGGATGCTTCTTAGGGTTGGGAAAGGCCACCAAAACGTGAGCCAAACCAAATCTAAGTCTTGTGAGAACAAACCTGTGGGCTGGTCTGGTTACCTGGCTCGGGTATAGTTTAAGGCCTTCACAATCGATATATTTGTTGTAGAGGTTATCTGTAGTCAGGTGGGCATTGGTAACTAGACGCTTTTGGGCTCTAAACAACATATATTTGTTTTTCATTTCCTGCTTAGGAATATCTCCTGCAGCACACGGATCCACTATTACATTGAGACCATAAATAGCCTGAAAACTGTCCACGATTTACTTTAGCCAGGGGATCTTGGTATAGTTAACCAGGTCAAGACAATCCTTGATAACGTGTTGGTTGAAAACTGTCTCTTCCTTGTGCCAAATGGCACGCCATATCATTAAAGGCCTTAGTGAGACAAGGTCACATAAATAGGCAGCCCCCACTTCCCTATGGATCAAATTGGTTGGGGCAGAGGTAGGTAGGCAGAGGAGTTTTTTTAATAAAGACATTTTCTTCCATTTGCGAACTGCCTACGTTGGAATAGCCCCACAACCCGGCCCCATATAATGCAATCGAGACACTCCTTGCCTTATAAATCTGTATCATATCACCGATTCGTCTATCGCCGATTTTAGAGGCAAATTTAAATATTCCATAGGCACTTTTTGCCATTTTTGACCTTACATTTACGAGCTCCTGGGACCAACTACCATCCTTCGAAAAGGTCACACCCAGGTAACAAAATTTTTCGACTTGTTGCACCTTAACACCTTCTATAAAAAATGTATGGTTTTTATTAGTCCTAGCACCACAGATCATCGTATGGGTTTTGCTCTTATGAATTAATAATTTCCTTTCTTTTATAAAAACAGAAAACCGGTCCACCAGGCGCTGGAGACCTATGGGGGTCCGTGATAAAAGCACAGCATCATCTGCATAAAGCAGTACTGGCACTCCTGACCCATTTACCTGAGGCGCATCCGCTTTAACTGTTTTTAAAATTGAGTCAACAGCATTTACAAAAAGAGTGAATAGCAGAGGGGCGAGAACAAAACCCTGTCTTATTCCATGCTTTACATTAAAATTAGGGGTACACTCCCCGCTTACCCCGTAGCTCACACAGGCTTGCATCTTTTCGTAGAGTCGAGCTAAAAAGAAAACAATTGCCTCTGGTGCACCGAGTTCTAGCAGAGCTGGCCATAAAATAGAGTGGTCGACCAGATCGAATGCACTGCTTGAATTGGCAAAGCAAAGATATAAGGTGCCGTGCTTGGCCTTGGTGTATTTGCCAATTAATAATTCTGGATTTAAGCATTGGTCTAATGTACCACGGCCCTTCCTAAAACCATACTGCGAGGTCGCCAGAATCCCCTTCTCGTCAGCCCACTCTTCCAACCTGGTCAGCAACACTCTGCTCATGATTTTCACTGATGAGTGGAGTAGGCTGATTGGGCGGTAGTTACATGCTGCTGACTTGTCCCCCTTCTTATGGATAGGGACAATAATAGTCTCCCCATGTTGGCGGAATCATGGTAGTTACTGCTGCATTAAGAACCAAAGTAAGAATAGGGCCCCATAACAGCGGGAGAGTCCTATAAACGTCAATAGGAACCCCGTCCGCTCCCTGGGCCTTACCCCCCTTGCTGGCCCTAATACTGCATTCCACCTCGGCTAGAGTAATGTCCAATGGGACTATAGGCCATGATCTTTGTTTTACACCATTTTGGCCGACAGCTTGAAATATAGCTGAAAAGTGAGTAACCCAGGCCTCACTACTGACATTGGACGCGAGATGAGGGGCTTTATCATCCTTAAGAAAGGGGGAGTTAATCATGGCCCAAAACAGGCAACAATCGGAGGTATCCGCTGCCTGCGCTAAATTGTCCCAGGCTTCTTGCTGCAACTCCCTCTTCCTTTTGGAAAGAACTGTTTTATAATCATGTCTCAAAAGTGTTACTTTATTCTTGTCCCTAGGTCTAAAAGCTAAAGCCTGTTTCAATTGAGAAAGAAGGGCTGGGCTGTACAAGCACGATCAAACGATCCATTTTTTATGGGCGGTTTTCCCTTTCCTGGTCCCTGTAAATATGGTATCTATAGTCTTATTAATATTGATAAAATTATCTAGAATAAAAGCTAAAGCACTCCTTGGTGTCAGGATACCATTGATATCTGCCATAGATTTAGATATAATTATGCTCATTACCTTCGCAGATTTTTTCCCCGTTCCACCTTAACCTTGTCCTGTTAGATCTATGTGGTTCAACGTTAGCTACAATTCTGGACGTCCGCAGTGTACTACGTTTCCAGATCTCGGTTCTCATTAAAATACAGTTGTGGTCACTTAGGGTGGATTCCTCGATAACCGGGGTGAAACAATATGACACAATGCTTGATGAAACCCTAACATGGTCAATTTGAGAATTACTGTTCCTGCCTGTATAGGTAGGAATTGTTTGGCCCTTGGCATCTTTAGCAGGCTGTAAGAGCTCTAAATCATAAGTTGACATTAAATTATGTATTGCCTCACCATACTCATTATGTGGGAAATGTGGTGTATTATCACCTCTGTTGTTTAGTACTCTACATGCCCTGGAAAACGACATTAGGCAGATCGAAGAGTTAAAATCACCTAACCAAATAAAATCAAAAGTAGTTTTTGCCTCTAATACAAGCTTCAGTAGGGCACTTTCTAATTCGCCTATAACTTTGTGCCGTGTTTTGTCGAAAATATTGTTATAAAAATTAATTAAAAGCACATCTTGACCTTCCTTCTCACGTATCCATAGGATTAGCGAATGTGTCCCTACAGTTAGATGTTTAACAACGGTCAGCATTAAATTCAAAAATAGTAGAATAAGCAAACCACCCATAGCTCTACCATGCCGCGACTTTGATGCTTCTAAATGGTAGCATACAAACCCATCAAAACTCGTCTTTGTAGAACACCAGGTTTCTTGAAAACACAGGATGTTATGTGATCTAATCAAATCGGCCCACCCCAGCGTTTTTTCCTTAGATGCCCAGCCGGCTATATTCCAGTTAACAATTGATATTCCCCTCGTATTGCAACAATTGGACTGGTCTGGAGCAGTGAAACAATTAATACCATCCCCTCTGAGCTCCACCACGTCTAAACCAGCATTTATATTATCTACACCTGTGAATCCTTGGTCGTTTGCCACCCTCTCTATAGTAAAGACAAGTTTGTGCCCACTGCCGTTAATCATATCTAGATCGGCCTTCGGGGTTAGCTCCGAGTCTATGCATTTTTCACTTAATTCGTTCACCTGGTTATTAAGAATCACACACATAGGAGACCCACAATCCTGTGTATTTCAATCATTTGAATCCAGGGAGCTCAGGGCTTGATATCTATTCTGTACCGGGACCTCGAAGGTTGGGCGATGAGTAGGTGTAAAAGGCCTACTTCTATTGTTAATAGGGGGTGCTTTAATAAGATGACTGTAGAAATAGCCAAGTGGGCGCACACATACACTGTTCTCATCATAAGTTAGGGAGGCCGCTCTTAACAAGACAGTTGCGACGTGTTGGGGATGTTTAAAGTTAACAATGACACAATCGCCCCTGCAAGTCTTACTTGAATTGCCAATCCAATTTACCCTTCTGGTAGTAAGTATTTGATCAGAATAGGTAATTGGGAACCCGCATTGCTTATGCAACCATGAAACAGTCTTATTTTTTAGGGATTCGTGTGATTCCTGCTGAGGCTGGGTCAGATTTAAATCAGAAGATGGTACGTTAGTTAGAACGACTACATGAGGTGCACAATCTGGTGGGAGATTGATAAAACGGCTTATCTTTACTGCTACTGCCCCCGTCTTAGTTTCTGGTACTATTATTGCCTGTTCTTTCTGACGTACTATTGGCAGGGGGTCAGTTGTAGCTTCTTTAATTATACTTAACCTCCCATTGTGTGACTTTGATGCATCATTACTAACTTCAGGGCCCTTATCAACAGCCCTACATCTTTCAGCCATACCAATGTGGGCATCCAGAAGTCCACCTAATCTTAACACTTCTGCTGAAATCAGATCAAGTTTATCTACTAAGGGTTTAATGATCTTTTCTAGCTTGGTCTCTATACTACTGACTAAAGAATTAAACTGCTCAATGTTCATATTAACTGTACCATTTTTGTCCTTTAATTCCACATCGCATGCGGTACTTTTGGGTAATATTTCAACTCAGTTATGATTCACCCCACGTTTAGGTTGCGCCGCTTTCCTACATGTCCTCAGTGCTCTAGGGGCTGGGGAGCACTGTACTGCAGTGTCATGAGATGTATCCAATATATCCTGATTGGGAGCTGGTAGAACTGGCACTTCCGTTAATGAGTCATCAGGGTCACATCTATCATCCAATGGTAATGCGATCATTGAAGTAGGAAGTGTGGGAGATAAGGCAGTAGGGCTCCCCCGACCTAGTGATTTTCGCCGTTCATTATTAATTTTATTAACTACTTTCACTAAATAGTTATCCAGCGTGGCTTTCTGTTTGGACATAGTTGACACTAGCGGCAAATCCCAAGTCTTTAACTATAAAGGGCTAAGGCTGCTGGATACAGTAAAGGTATGGTTTATATCACCTTATAAAGACCAATAGTGGTGCAAATCAATTAGTCAAATAGTCAAAGAGCACTGTGAAATAAATCATAAGTCTCACTTGGCATGTGTAGGTGATCTGTCTGGCAACGACAAGGTGCCAGGCCCAGCCCAGCCTCGTCCTGCCCCGGACTGCCACATACTGTCCCTTCCTTGTCCCGGGCTTCTTCTGGCGCGCTTCCGCGATGCGGGTACTGACGCGATGATTTATGTGCCTCCTGGCGCGCTTCCCCTATGTGCGGCTTCCGGCCGCTAAAGCTGCTGGGAGTAGTAGTCCGCTGTGCCACACGCTCTCCCCCTCACAGCGGCCGCTCTGGTGTTGCGGAAACGCGGCGGCGGGGGATGAGCGGGCAGAGTGACACAGGGCATCGGGACCGGCAAAGGATTCGGCCTCAGCAACAAGTACCCCAAAATTGCAGGTAGGGTCACAAGGGTTCGCCAACGGAATTCAAAAGAGCCCCCGCTCCACCGCTACTGGCGCGATGATTTATGCGCCGCCTGGCGCGCTTCCCCCGTGTGCGGCTTCCGGCAGCTAAGGCTGCTGGGAGTAGTAGTCCGCTGTGCCACACGCTCTCCCCCTCACAGCGGCCGCTCTGGTGTTGCGAGAACGTGGCGGCGGGGGGTGAGCAGGCAGAGTGACACAGGGCAACGGGACCGGCAAAGGATTCGGCCTCAGCAACAAGTACCCCAAAATTGCAGGTAGGGTCACAAGGGTACGCCACGGAATTCAACAGAGCCCAAACCCAATCGGCACTCTCTGGCCACAGGTCAGTCCCTCGTAAATGGTACCACTGGTACCCAGGGCACTGTGACCAGGGAAGGTCTCTAAGGGCTGCAGTACATATTGTGCTACCCTTAGAGGCCCTGTACCTTTACACTCATACACTGCCTTTGCAAGGTGCGTGTTTTGGTGCAGAACAAAGTGAAGAGTCGACATGGCACACATTCCGGTGTGCCATGCCTACAACCCACTTCCCTGGCATAGATCAGTCACCCCTCTAGCTGGGTGCACTATACCAGTGGTGGGGGTACAGGTGCATGAGCCCTGTACCCCTACAGTGTCTAAGTCAATTCTTATACATTGCAAGTCCGCATCCCTCGTCACATTGGCTGACGGATGGTGAGAATTCGAAGATGCTTCTTCTTGTTCTTCGACTTGCCAGATCCCGAGTGCGAAGACTTGGAAGAAGAATGATGGTGGCTCCACGACCGGTCCGTCGACCTCCTACACAACTGGGACCTCGAGTGGCGCGGAGCAGACTGCCGGGCCTCGAAGCTTTCGTGACTGCTTCCATAAAGACTTCGGATTCATGGTCCGGCAGTCGGGGCATTACTTTGGGTTGTGGTCGCGCCCCAGGCAGAAGAGGCACAAATGGGGCGGATCCATTACCAACATCAGTCGGTTACAGGAACTGCAAGCCTTGAAGCTGGGCATCCCTCGTGCACCACGAGTCGATGGACTCGAAAATGATGTTGAGAAAAAGCCAGTCTTTCCGGATTTGCCCCAGCTGGCACGGGAAAAGAAAGAACTGACATCAGTGCACGAGGGCGGCGTCTATGTAGCTACCCAACGTCATCCCAGCGACCACGACGCCGAACATGGCGTCGACCGACGCCACCTTCCGACATGCCTGGGTACTGCCGACTAAAAACTTTCCGGATCCAGTCTAACGCCTGGGGGTAATTATAAAGTAAGGAATCTATAACTAACCTATGTTTCTTACAGATATAATGTTACCGAAGGTAAGTAACTTGTACATTAAGAATATATGGTGCTGGGAGTTTGTCATCACGAACTCCACAGTACCATAATGGCTGCACTGAAAACTGACGAGTTTGGTATCAAACTTCTCAGCACATTAAACCCACACTGCTGCCAGTATGGGATTTAATGAAAAATGCCCAAGGAGGGCATCTTAGAGATGCCCCAGTGCTGCTGAGGGTGCGCGTTTTGTGCTGGCTTGAACCCCCATTTGCTCTGAGCTTAAGTCCTGTACAATTGGGGGGGTTTTACCCAGACGAAGTCAGAGGGACCTGGGTTGGTTAGTAATATACGGAAGGGGTCCCAATGAGATAAGGGGCACAAAGTAAAACTGAATAAAGACAAAAATCACGTAAACATGAAATTTAACCACATTGTTTTAATCACAATGGGTAAAACATGGTTAATCACAACAATAATCAAACAGTTCGTGAGAGAAGGTGGAGCGAGGCCCCGGAAGGAGGGAAGGGGGGGGGAACGTGTAGTTGTGAGGATACAGTGATAGGAAAGGGTTGGTAAGTGACAGAATAATCAGTGTTTCAAACTAGATACTTTTGATGGTTACACACTATGTACAGGACAAAACTGAAAATAATCCACTTTAAAATCAAGACACATCGTACTCCAGACAGTACAGTATATGAACAGTTGGGGCGTGGAGTCGATGATTAGGAGGGGTAGTTGTCGACGTTTCGACCCTCTGTTAGGCAGGAATACTTATATCCTTGCAATGGGGTCTTCTTCAGGACAGGAAAATAGGGGCGGACCACCTGGTTAATGTATACAAATACTGGCATTATTCAAAATATTTGGACAGGTGGAAACAAATCACCATCATGCGTTGAGAGAAGCACACGAATCTACTATATATAAGAAAGGGAACACATGCATGATTATTCCATTACTATGGATTGACTCCACCGTGGTTGGATTAGAGTTAAAAAGGAATTATAAGTGAAAGAGAGAGCGCTTGAAACGTCAATTAGTTCGTCACCGGAAGGTGTACCAACGGCACGGAGTGTCTAACAGGGTATAACAAGTTCAATAACGTGTAGGAAATTAACATGCGCCACACCGTGATAAATGGTAGTTGGTTCAATGTGGGTGCGCAGTAGGCTGGTAGCCCATCACCCAAAGGTTGTGTGTAGAACCACTAATGCCTCCCGAGGGTTTCTGGTTGGGTACATGACATTACCTTTATGGAGTCACTCAGAAGTGTAGTTACAGTCTAAGGCAGCGAGTCACTTAAAGACATAGTATCAATCAGGGACATCAGGTTGCCATTCCTAAGAAGGGACCGATATAATGTCATTGGAATGCAATACTGCCAATTGTTCTCAATTGGTCATGAGAACGAGGTATAAGGCACTCGGGAAAAACTTACCCCGTCAGAGTGTTCATGCACGAGGGAGCAGGGATAGAATATCGGATAATTCTTCAATTGAGTGTAAGCGATAATCAAGATGAGGATGGTCGGATTGACGTTCCTAAAGCGGGGCCGAAGTCCTAGCGTTAGATTATATTGCTAAACCATGTTATACAATAATCATGAGATCGAGAGGTAAAACGCTCGGGAAAGACTTACCCCGATGGAGTATTCTTTCCACGCGGGAAAAATGAAGCCGGATTGTATGCCGGGTGAATCTTGAATGAATTCTGGGCAGGAAACAAGAAAAAGGATAGTCACGGGGAAGGCCGTTGACACAACGAGGATAGTGAGTGAGCTTAGTATGCCCGCCTGGGCCGCTTACCGGGGACTGAATGAATCAGGCGACGGATCACATTGAATTCGCAATAGCGAAATTCAGTTCCTGCTTGGTTAAGTTGCCAAGGTGACGGCGTCACGTGGTCACCACCACCCCGGTGGAGATGGAAAACAGACTCCGCTGATGTGCGAGAGTTGTGTGTGAATAACAAGGGCTGTTAATAGTTAGATCCCTGCAGATGGCAGGAGAAATAAACGAGGCCACAATAGTTAAAGTGCCAATAGTGGCGATAAATCGTACAAAGGAGTCAGTAACTCACCGCAGGTAGACAGAAGTTAAGAGAATGCAAAGAGTGCCAGACTTACTGATTACAGTTATTACCCCATGCAGTTTTAGTGACCAGAGTGGAAAGCAATATATGTACTTAGTAGGATATTATTAACATCATATTAGCGTTACATTCATAGGGGTTAATAATCACTAATTGTCGTAGTGAATACTGAAACATTTGGTAAGGTCCACAAGTGTGAGATAGAGTGTTCCATAGGGGCCCGTTGTTTAATAGAATGGCGTACCTCTCACATGAGGGTAAAGGCCAATATATCTCAACTGTGAACCACATTAGTCATGAAAAAATATATTCAGTATACATCATGAATGCACAGCAGAATGGCGTACCTCTTCCACAAGGGTAAAGGCCATGGCGTTATGAGTAGGTCAAGATACAGAGTCATTACAATGTTGCCAATTGCGAAAAAGAGAAAAACAAGATAGCTCTTTTTCGCAATTGGCAACATTGTATGACAATTAGTGATTATTAACCCCTATGAATGTAACGCTAATATGATGTTAATAATATCCTACTAAGTACATATATTGATTTCCACTCTGGTCACTAAACCTGCATGGGGTAATAACTGTAATCAGTAAGTCTGGCACTCTTTGAATTCTCTTAACTTCTGTCTACCTGCGGTGAGTTACTGACTCCTTTGTACGATTTATCGCCACTATTGGCACTTTAACTATTGTGGCCTCGTTTATTTCTCCTGCCATCTGCAGGGATCTAACTATTAACAGCCCTTGTTATTCACACACAACTCTCGCACATCAGCGGAGTCTGTTTTCCATCTCCACCGGGGTGGTGGTGACCACGTGACGCCGTCACCTTGGCAACTTAACCAAGCAGGAACTGAATTTCGCTATTGCGAATTCAATGTGATCCGTCGCCTGATTCATTCAGTCCCCGGTAAGCGGCCCAGGCGGGCATACTAAGCTCACTCACTATCCTCGTTGTGTCAACGGCCTTCCCCGTGACTATCCTTTTTCTTGTTTCCTGCCCAGAATTCATTCAAGATTCACCCGGCATACAATCCGGCTTCATTTTTCCCGCGTGGAAAGAATACTCCATCGGGGTAAGTCTTTCCCGAGCGTTTTACCTCTCGATCTCATGATTATTGTATAACATGGTTTAGCAATATAATCTAACGCTAGGACTTCGGCCCCGCTTTAGGAACGTCAATCCGACCATCCTCATCTTGATTATCGCTTACACTCAATTGAAGAATTATCCGATATTCTATCCCTGCTCCCTCGTGCATGAACACTCTGACGGGGCAAGTTTTTCCCGAGTGCCTTATACCTCGTTCTCATGACCAATTGAGAACAATTGGCAGTATTGCATTCTAATGACATTATATCGGTCCCTTCTTAGGAATGGCAACCTGATGTCCCTGATTGATACTATGTCTTTAAGTGACTCGCTGCCTTAGACTGTAACTACACTTCTGAGTGACTCCATAAAGGTAATGTCATGTACCCAACCAGAAACCCTCGGGAGGCATTAGTGGTTCTACACACAACCTTTGGGTGATGGGCTACCAGCCTCCTGCGCACCCACATTGAACCAACTACCATTTATCACGGTGTGGCGCATGTTAATTTCCTACACGTTATTGAACTTGTTATACCCTGTTAGACACTCCGTGCCGTTGGTACACCTTCCGGTGACGAACTAATTGACGTTTCAAGCGCTCTCTCTTTCACTTATAATTCCTTTTTAACTCTAATCCAACCACGGTGGAGTCAATCCATAGTAATGGAATAATCATGCATGTGTTCCCTTTCTTATATATAGTAGATCCGTGTGCTTCTCTCAACGCATGATGGTGATTTGTTTCCACCTGTCCAAATATTTTGAATAATGCCAGTATTTGTATACATTAACCAGGTGGTCCGCCCCTATTTTCCTGTCCTGAAGAAGACCCCATTGCAAGGATATAAGTATTCCTGCCTAACAGAGGGTCGAAACGTCGACAACTACCCCTCCTAATCATCGACTCCACGCCCCAACTGTTCATATACTGTACTGTCTGGAGTACGATGTGTCTTGATTTTAAAGTGGATTATTTTCAGTTTTGTCCTGTACATAGTGTGTAACCATCAAAAGTATCTAGTTTGAAACACTGATTATTCTGTCACTTACCAACCCTTTCCTATCACTGTATCCTCACAACTACACGTTCCCCCCCCCCCTTCCCTCCTTCCGGGGCCTCGCTCCACCTTCTCTCACGAACTATTTGATTATTGTTGTGATTAACCATGTTTTACCCATTGTGATTAAAACAATGTGGTTAAATTTCATGTTTACGTGATTTTTGTCTTTATTCAGTTTTACTTTGTGCCCCTTATCTCATTGGGACCCCTTCCGTATATTACTGAGCTTAAGTCCAGCAGCTTTGGTCCCACAATCCTGTGGCCTGCTCGTAAGCAGCCACCAACTGGAGCCCTCCAATCAACCTTTGGATAACATTGGGCTTCAGCACTCTGCACCCGGCAGCCCTATTGCCGTTGAGGGTGTAACTAGAGTGCATCCTTGACCCTGGGGGACCCCTGAGTCTACACCCAGAATACCAACTCCCACAACTGAATACTTACCTTTGAACCGATAACCCTATTTCCTCCATAGGATAACATTGACTGTTTTTCTGTGAAAGGTTTCCAAGGTTCACCAAAAACGCTTTTACTTACCTGTTTACAGGAAGTGTCCCAGTTCGGTATTCAGGTATACTGCCCTGTGTAAAAAAAGTAATCTACTTGACATTCTACTAAAAAACCAATACAAACTATATGTATTGTATTGTAATTGCATTTGTATAGCTCTTCTTACCCCTGATCGGGTGTTGAAGCGCTTTTTTGGGTGAGTAGCACGCTACGCCGGAAACCCATAAAGGATTTGTGGTGAATTAGTATGGTGAAATATGAAAGTAATTTGAGGGGTGGATATTATTCAGTCATTTGGAGTGAGAAGGATAGCGGAGGGATAGACGGGAAAGAAAGGTTGGCATTCATATAGCGCCTGTTACCCTGATGGGGTGTTGAAGCTCTTTTCTGGCAAATAGCAGGCTTCTTCCGGAACCCATAGAGGATAAGTGTTGAAAATTAGTTTAGTGAAATATGAAGTAAATTGAGTGGTGGATATGTTAGTCAGTTATTTGGATTGAGAATGGTTGGGGAGGGGTGAAAAAGGGAAAAAGATTTGCATTTATGTAGCGTTTGTAACCCTGATGAAGTGTTGAAATGCTTTGTTGGTGAGTAGCACTCTACTCTGGAACCCATAAAGGATTAGTGGTGAATTACTAAAGTGGAATATGGAATTAGCGAAGTGAACATGTTAGTCTGATATTTTGATTGAAAAGGATAGTGGAGGGATCGAAGAGTGAAGGATTTCGTTTTGTTAGGTCATAGCAGTAGGAGGAGGCTTTTGGATGAGTAAAAAGGGTTTCTGGAAGCGAAGAGTCAGAGGGAAGAGTTTAGAAAGGTTTGTTTTGAGGGATCAGTATAGTAATAGAGGTGTTAGATGATGCAAGTAGGAGTAGAGTAGAAGAGGGTCAAGAAAGGGTTATTTTGGGGGAACATAGTAGTGGTATGGGGTTTGGGATAAATGAGAGAGTGGGTGTAGAGGATATAATTATAGATGTATATAGGGTATTGCATTGGAAAGAGTAGTAGAAAGAAGTTTGAGATGAGTCAGAAAGTTGGGATTGAAGATATATTGAGAGAAGTATAGGCTGAGAAATAGGGTAGTGCATTGGAAATGCTAAATTAGAAGAAAGTGATAAATATATAGATCCATAAGTCCATTGAAAGTATATAGCTGCATAAAGGAGGTAAGTATATGCAGATTAAAGATATTGATAGAGGTACAGGATGAGAAATAGGGTAGTGCATTGGATAGGCTTTTTCAGGAGAAAAGTAACAGACACACAGATCCAATTACATGGAGGTACATAGATTTCACAATGGAAGCAAGTACACATAGACCAAACATGATTTTGTTGTTTTTATAACAACATAATTATTCTACGTTTTTACAAAACAATACACATAGATAGGTACATGTCTATAGTGAAAATAAATGCTTATATACAGAGGGACACATGCATAGGGTGGGTATTAATGAATGGGAAAAGTGGCAGAATTTCTGGCCCAGGTCCCGACCAGTCTCGAACAGGCTAAAACAGGCACTCACCCTTGTCCTCTCCACCCTTAGCCTCGATGCCCGGGCTGAGACGCCCTAAGCCTTGGCCGTTTATAGCCCTAGTAGTCAGGTGACCCCTTCAGCCGATGGGAACCCTTGCACTTACACTATCCAATCACAACACTAGCCCTAAAACCTAGAACCAATAGGAGACCAGGAACTTACAGCCAATCTTAGCCCTACTCCAAGCACCCAATCAGTTAAAA
The DNA here is from genome assembly GCF_964261635.1 of Lissotriton helveticus. Classification (NCBI taxonomy): domain Eukaryota; kingdom Metazoa; phylum Chordata; class Amphibia; order Caudata; family Salamandridae; genus Lissotriton; species Lissotriton helveticus. The sequence goes on from NC_136061.1 coordinate 1,932,905,766, forward strand.
AAAACCCTGATCTCTATGTCCAATAGAGGCCCTTGCCCTACCAGTAGTCCCGACCCTAGTCCAAGCAACCAATTGCACAGGAAGCCCTAGTCCCTACTTCCAATAGAAAGCCTAACCTTACTCTTAGTCCCACACCTAGTCCAGCAACTAATAACACCAGAAGCCCTAAATGCTACTTCCAATTAAAGGCCTAACCCTAGTCCCACCCTAGCCCCATTAACCAATAACACAGGAAGCCCTAGTCACTACTTCCAGTAGAAATACTAACCCTAGCCCTAGCCTTACATTGATTGAATCACAGACCCAGAAACCAATCAGAACCCTCAACTACCCAACCAATGAGGACACTAATCCTAATACAATAGAAATATCAGATAAAACCACCAATCAGTGTTCACATGTACCAAACAATATCAGACAATATAAGGTCCCAGCTACCTCAGACAAGGTTTGCTGGCCAGGGAGTTGGAAGCTGCTCCTCTATTCAGAAATCTCATAGGAGATAGGCTCAATCCACACGGACTTCTGCAGGTAAGGCCCTAACAAACTTGGTCTCTAACAACACTATATGTATAAAGCTTTACTCCCTCTCCTGGCCGAAAACTGAATTGCACAGTCTTTATTAAACACAGTTTAAACATTTACAGCAGATTACTGCTGTCTCAGGGGGAAAGTGGGGGCTGGTTTCACTGACTTGTTAACACAAAATGGTCGCTAGGGGTGCACTGCTTAGCATACAGGTCTTAGCACCGAGCAAATGAGACATTTGGAGGGAAAAACTGATAATCATGGGGAACGAGAGGGAAAAACTACAGAGTTTGGACGGCAAATCCCACAATTCAACAGGTTAAATGTAAGCAGTCATGGGCAGGAAAAACCACAAGTTTAAACACAAAAACATGGGATAAATTATGCAGTCATTGGCAGGTTAAAACTACAACTTTACACTGTATCAAAGACAGGTAAAGAAATGTAAAAAGAAAAAAAATAAGATGATGCAATCACAGGTAGGGAAAATAGTTTTTTGAAAACTTTTTGTAGGAGAGAGATAGCACTAGTCTGCCTCCTTACCACTTCCTGGACTCTGCTCACTGCGATCTGGGCACAGGGAGGCTGCAACTCACAAGATGGAGGAGAATGATTTGGGGGTGCACCCAGCAAAACCTTAAAGGGCCTGGGCAGGTGTGAGAGGAGGGCTCAGATTTGCTTGGAGCTGGGGAAAACCAATAGCAGTCCTAGGGCTGCTGGCCAGGGGGTGGGGCTGGGATTGGAGAGCTGCTCTATTCAGAGAACTCCTAGGAGACAGACAGGCTCTATCCACACTTTGGTAAGGCCCTTGCAAACTTGTCCTCTAACAACACCATTTGTATTTAAGCTTTACGTCCTCGTCCCTATTAAACACAGTTTAAACAGATTACAACAGATAACATTTTATGAACATAAATGACCCGGGGAATTAGGAAGGAAAATAAAGTTTAGTATACCTGAACTCAGAATCTAAAGATGCATCTTTTAGTGAAGGTGATTTTTAGGTTTTGCCTCGCCAAAAAGATGCGCTCTGCGCATCTTTTTCGCGCAGGCGAAAACCTGATGAGAACTGTAGTGTGCTTTGGGTCGGCCCTCGTCATTCATTGGCTGGCTCCGTAAATGGAGCCTAGCCATTGGATGAGGGGCCTGTCCGTCAATGCCGGACCAGACACGGGGGCGTTCCTGACATTCTTTGGCTTTTGCCGACGTCACGCGACGCCGGGAACGCCCCCGAGTCTGGTCCGGCATTGCCGGCACTTCTGCGTCTCTCCTCCCCCGTTTCCCGCCCCGTGACTGGCCGGCCGGCCAATCCTAGCGCGGCCGGCCGGAAGTGCCCGCCCCCCGCAGCCCGGGGGAAGAAGGAAGACGGCAAGAAGTATGGCGGCGCCCGCGGGGCTCCCGTGGCCTGGAGGGAACCCCGGGAGATGCGGAGGACGTTGCCGGTCTCCCATGCCGAAGAGGGAGACCGGAGAAGTGCCGCCGTCGCAAGGTGCAGGTGAGTCGATTTTTATTTTTTTTTTTTTCCCCTCCTCTCTTCCCCTGCCTTCCTGCCCCAACCTCTCTCCCCCTGTCTCCTACCTTCACTCGTCGCTCGTCATGTCCTCCCGCAGACCTGACCCCGGCGGCCGTACTTCGGTTTAAGCAGGCTGACTTTAGAGAGCGTTGATTGTCATTGAGCAAGGAGGGGCAGAGGTAAAAGTGAAACTCTATGCTTGCGAGTTGGAGCTTCTGCTTTAAAGTTTTGCAAAGCATGTGCTGGAGTTAATGGAAGCACCCTTTGCATGTTTAGAATGGACATTCCGTCTGTGAAGATTCCTCGTGCTCTTGCTCTCAACAAATCCTTAAGAATTTCTATTCCGGTAGAACCCGCATCAAAAGAACATTATCAATGACATACTTTGTATTTTATTTTATTTTGGTCGCCCAATTACTTTCATTCATTTCCACGACAACACTTTACAAGTGTTTTGCGGGTTACACTCATCCTCTGGTCTTATGTCTCTGTGTGTCCGTTCTATGAATGGTGAGTTGTATGGAAAACGTTGTCAGGACCTGATCACATTATGCAGAGGCAGGCCTTGAAAATTTTCCTTGTCATTGGCAACCAGAATGAAGTCAATGTTGAAACGCTTGCCGTCGTCTTTACTTCACTCAGTTGTCAGTAACTGTGTCCCTTTGAACCTATAGAAAGGCTGCATCCTTGAGAGCACTATTGTTAAAGACCTTCTCCAGACCGTTTGTAGGTGAGTTCATTTAAAGTGCTTGTAAGGAAGTAAATCAGATGTGGACAAACTTCAAGGAAATAAACTGCCAATAAAAGCTTTGGTGTTTTAATTTAGTAATCCGTATTGTTATTTAGTCCACATTTTCCAGTATGATATTGCCATTATCAAACTTTGTATTTATTACATTTAAGACTACCGATGTATAACTTGCCTCTGACATATGTTGGGTAGGGGAGCAGTTAGTTACAACTCTGCTAAGTGGTCCCAAGTCAAGTATGTTACACTCAGAACTGGTTTATAAACCAACATCATTTAACATGTCTTGACTTCAAAGCCTATATTTCTGTCAACAGGCATTGACAAAGCCCGTAGGTCTTGCTTGTGAAATCTGTTGGACTTTGCCAATGGTTTTTTCTCTCTCCCAGATGGATCCGCGATGGCGAGCGCATCCTTGATGGTTATCTTTGAATTAATTTTCTTATGCTTTAAGAAACTCAAAAATGTCCACCACAGATTGGCTGATCCAAAGCGACCATCTGTGCCATTTTAATATGTCTGCTACTGATGGTGCAGGAGGTAGCACTCAAAGCTCGAGGGTGCTGGTGCAATTGGCCACAGGTAAAGGGGGTTCTAATAAATAAAGGGATTGGGAGGACTGAAAAGGTTTATTAAAGCGAAGGGCTGGGGAACTAGGGGCAGTAGGGAAGCACAATAGTTCCTGATATGCACTTCAGTCTGATGTCGGCAGTGGAAGGATACCTTCCATCCAATCTAAACCCTGTGACTCTGAAATGCTTATTTGCAGGACAAACATATGACTAGTGAGGAAAGCCTTGGGAATCAGAAGCACGAAAGGGAGATGGACGATAAAGCCATCCGATCATGAGTGAGTGGCTAAGCCGACTGTTATATAATTCACAGCAGGTTTTTTACACCAGTCAGCTGAAGGTGTTGATAAGCGAGACCTAAAAAAAAAAATAATAAACCTACAAGTCTCAGAAGACAGACCACTGCTGGCTATAAAGCCTGGCCTCGTTGAGTGCGCTACATAACGTGGCACAACATGATAGCATTAGAGTCATCTCTAAGATACGGGCAGACTTGGAGCAAAGTATGTCTTGTATAATTTTATTGGCATTGCAGCAGGATTGAGGATTAGACCAGTGTTTGGCAATCTGTGGGTGGCGACCCATTGGTCGGTTGTGAGCCGAATTTTGGTGGATCGCATAAGTGCAATCAATAAATAAAGGTTCTTTTAGATTCTGTATCCATCTTCCCACATTTGCTGTACCTCAAAGACAGAAGTCAAGTGTCAGGCTGAGTCTTCTGGCAAATTGGTGCTTATTTTGTTTAACATTGGGGTTGATTAACTAAAAATTAGCATAACTGCTGATATATTGGGGTGAAAATAGAGTCCTGTGTCAAACACCATTTTTGCAAACCTGCAACACCTTCCTAAAGAGGTTTAGTCCTCATTGAATGTATGTGATGAAATCAACCTCATTCGCGAGGCAACAAAAAGGTTGACATTAATACACAGGTCCCGTGATGCAAATTGAAGAAGAAAAAAAAAACAGCCCTTCGTCCCATTCACTCCAGACATCTCCATTCGCACCTCTGCATTATCTTCCTAGAGAACAACCACCAGAGACGAGTTGTTCCCAAATAAAACACAGTGACTGCTACTTGAGGCCCTGAAATTAGAAGTGTGCACAATGCAGTTTCCGGGATCGGACATTAGCACAACTGATTTAAATATGCCTCAAGTTGTAACACGTAGAACAAAGATGGAAATTAAAGCCAGTTCACAAGAGAAGCAACATTCCAGTTTTCACTCCACAGCCATCACACAGCTCCACCGATGCACCCACCGCACAGCTCCACCGATGCACCCACCGCACAGCTCCACCGATGCAGCCACCACACAGCTCCACCGATGCAGCCACCACACAGCTCCACCGATGCAGCCACCACACAGCTCCACCGACACAGCTCCACCGATGCACCCACCACCCAGCTCCACCGATGCACCCACCACACAGCTCCACCGACACAGCTCCACCGAGGCACCCACCACACAGCTCCACCGAGGCACCCACCACACAGCTCCACCGAGGCACCCACCACACAGCTCTACCATGCCCCCACCACACAGCTCTACAATGCCCCCACCACACAGCTCCACAGATGCACCCACCACACAGCTCCACTGATGCACCCACCACACAGCTCCACCGACACAGCACCACCGATGCACCCACCACACAGCTCCACTGAGGCACCCACCACACAGCTCCACCGAGGCACCCACCACACAGCCCTACAGATGCACCCACCACAGAGCTCCACCGATGCACCCACCACACAGCTCCACCGATGCACCCACCACCCAGCTCCACCGATGCAGCCACCACACAGCTCCACCGACACAGCTTCACCGATGCAACCACCACACAGCTTCACCGATGCAACCACCACACAGCTCCACCGATGCAGCCACCACACAGCTCCACCGACGCAGCTCCACCGATGCTCCCACCACCCAGCTCCACCGATGCACCCACCACACAGCTCCACCGATGCAGCCACCACACAGCTCCACCGACACAGCTCCACCGATGCACCCACCACCCAGCTCCACCGATGCACCCACCACACAGCTCCACCGACACAGTTCCACCGATGCACCCACCACACAGCTCCACCGATGCACCCACCACACAGCTCCACCGATGCACCCACCACACAGCTCCACCGACACAGCTCCACCGATGCACCCACCACTCAGCTCCACCGATGCACCCACTGCTTGTGCCTCCGTGTGCCCCTATTGCCTGCTTGTGCTGTGTGGGTGTGTGTGGAGGGCTCTGTGTAGCTGTGTGTGTGGGAAGCTTTGTGTGGCTGTGTGTGTGGGAAGCTTTGTGTGGCTGTGTGTGTGGGGGGCTGTGTGGGTGTGTGTGGGGGGGCTCTGTATGGGTGTGTGTGTGGGGGGGCTCTGTGTGTGTTTGTGTGTGTCATTTGCGAGAGATAAAGCTAGTGGCATTGTAAATGGCAATGCCATTTATTTATGTTAAAAAAACATAAATAAATATAATGTCAAGAGCAATGCCAATAGCTCTAACTTTAACAAAGGCAAAACCATTGCATTGTAAATGCTTGTTACATTCTGTGTTTGAAAATACCACTTTTAGAAAGTAGGTATTTTCTTGCTCAGTCATCCCTCTACTGGAATGTGGATTGCCTGTCTGGGTTTTGGATGACAGAAGGCTGGGGAGCAGAAGTGGCTCCAGATAGTCTAGCGGGATCAGGAAAGGGCTGATTAGACCTGTGCTGACATTGGGGAAGGGGGAGGAGATTTCCTTGCACCTCAAAGGGCCTGGTCTGCCTCTGACCATGCTGTCTCCACCTCCTGCCAGGAAGTCACATCAGAGAAGGCAGAACTGGTTCTGGCTGGGCACAGACACTCTCTGCCTAATAGATCAAAGGATTTTGGGATATAAATATTGGGGCCCAGACCCCTGAACTTTAGAACTCTTTTGGATTAAGAAAACTGCCAAGAAGAAGAGCTGGAGAAGCTGTGAGGAGGAACTACCACTTCGCTGTGTGCTCTGCTGTGTTGGCCTGAAGTGGCTGCTTATGTCTTGGGCAGTGAAAGGACTGGACTGAACTTTCTGCAATCTACTTTTGTGAATTTCTCCAAGGGCTTGAGGTAGAGCTTGCCCCCTGTTCAAGAAGTCTCAGGAACAGCAAAGACTTAAAGCTCTTCTGCCCTCAGCACTGGGGAATGTGTGTTTTGTACTGCAACAGAGGAAAAAGCAACCCGACGCCGCTGCCGACTCAGTATCCTGAAGGCACCACAGAGGGCACTGCCGCAATGCGACCCTGGTCTCACCGCCGCCTCCACCGAGCCTCTGATGGCACCACGACCTATGTGCTCCACACCGCCTCCCGACGCCCCGCTCAACGCCGAAATACACGCCACTGCTTGCACCGTGGTTTGAGGGCACCGCTCATAAAGTTACGACACACAGCCGTCATCCCACACCACCGCCTTAGCCTGCCGGCGCCATAGACTTCAGACGACAGCGCTGCAGTAACAATGATGCCGCTGCTTGCACCGCGACCTGCCAGCACCACGACGAGCACCGCATTCACTTCACACCGCGACCCTGGTCTCATCGATGCCACCTGATGCCACCCGAGGGCACCGCACGCGCACTGCTGCGCTTCGCCCCGCAGCACCCGATGCCTGGCGACGCCAGTGCTCCTGACTTCAACAGAGTGGAGTTTAATGTGTAACGCTTGTGGCTTCGAGGGCCCCGACGACTCCTGCACCGACCCCCGGAACCGACGCTGCTGACGCCATGCTTTCGGAAACTCAACGAGAGGTCGCCAATGCCCTGCATTTCTTAAAGGTACTGTTTGCGGGTCTTCCCGACACCGTAGCTGGCATACTACACCGCGGTCAGCCAGAACTGTTTGGATTTGTTTGTTCACAACGCCGTGATAGCCCCGGACGGAGCTATCGACTTTAAGGAACTGTTTTTCAAGGTTATTTTGATAACTGAAGATTTCTTAGTACTGTATTGTGGATTTTTATTGTTTTTGGTCTTGTCTGAAGTATATAAAAATATTGGATATTTTTCTAAACTGGTGTGGTGTCCTTTTGTAGCGTTACACTGTATTACTGCTGGTTATGTGCAAATGCTTTTCACACTGCCTCGAAGATAAGCTTGACTGCTCGTGCCAAGCTACAAAAAGGGTGAGGGGGGGTATTTTAGGAGTGTAACTCCCTCATACTGACTAGAGTGGTGGTTTCTGCCTGACTTTGGCACATGGCCTAGCCTACCAAAAATCTCATTTCTAACACACCCTCAGTGACCACTCGCCACAAACATGCACCCCTGCCTTTGCAGCCTGCATGTTATGGTGCAGGTAAAAGTGCATGAGGCCCAGGACCATCACCCTTAAGGCAGGGTGCACTGTGTGAGAAAGCATTGCATTACTAGTAGCTGTACTGTAATCAAATCTAAGTATATATACAATTGCAATTCAAACTGTATTATTACTGCAAAGTACTTTTCACTTACCTGTGCAAGGCTTGCTTGGTTCTAGGAAATAAACTAAAAGAATATTTTTATACAAAAGCAATTGGTCTGAAGTTCAGTCTTTCAGTGTGTTCAACAAATGCTTAACACTATCCTCTGATAAAGCCTTACTGCTCAACCACACTACCACAAATAGAGAGTAAGGTGCTATCTACTTTTACCTTTGCCTACCTTTGGGGATCCACTGGACTCTGTATTTACTACACCAAAGTAAGGTATAGTGTGGAGAAAGCCAGCTTCCTACTCTCACTGTCTCCAACTGTCACACAATGCACAAAGCATTAGGAATTGGGCGATTCACCACAAAATCTAGCTCCTAGCAGAACACTTTCCAAGAGTAGACAATCAGATTGCAGACCTGCTCAGCAGACACATGTAGCAAGTACACAAGTAGGAACTTCACCCCCAAGTTCTACTTCCCTACTTTAAAAAATTGGGGTTTCCTGGATAAATCTGTTTACCACATTACACAATGCAAAATGCCCAAGCTCCGCATCCATGTTCCCACACCCAGCATCCAAAGGCTATGCTCTATGTATGAACTGGTCAGGGATCTTTGCTTACGCTTTTCCGCCTCTCCCACTAATTCTGTTACTGGTTCGGAAGCTCAGACAAACGTCCCTCACACTGATCTAAGTAGCCCCCACATGGGCTTGTCAACCTTGGGACACCACCCTGTTAGAACTCTCAGTGGTTCCACATCAAAAGCTACATCTCACACTCTGTCTCCTCACTCAGAGCCATGGAGAAATCAGACATCCAAATCCCAGAGAACTCAGCCTAGCGATTTGGCTCCTGAAGTCATGGAGCTTGGTTATTTGCAACTGCCCCCAGACTGTATGGATATTCTCAACGAGGCTCGAAAGCCTACTACTAGAGCATGTTATGCAGCAAAATGAAAACGGGTTGTTGTCTCTTGTAACAACATCAATCCACTGGAAGCTTTTGTACAGAACATCATTTGTTATCTGATGCATTTACTGCAATGTGGACTAGCTTATACATCCATTCGTTTACATCTAGCAGCCATGGCTGCATACTTGCAAAATAGACAACACTTCTCTCTGTTCAAAGTACCAATGATTAAAGCCTTAATGGGTGGATTAAAAAGGGTGATAGCACCAAGAAATCCCCCTGCTCCAGAGTGGAACATCCCTTACAAGGCTAATTGGTCCACCTTTTGAACCAATGCACAAATGTCCGTTATAATTCCTATCATGGAAAGTTGCATTCCTCATAGCGATAGCCTCACTATAAAGGGGAGTTGGTGAACTTCAGACATTAACTATACAAGAGCCTTTCTTTCAACGTCAAAAAGATAGTGGTTCTTTGTACCAATCCTAAATTTTTCCCTAAAGTAGTTTCTGCTTTTCATATCAATCAATTGTTACCTGTGTTCTCTCCTGATTCTGTAGGAGAACGAGCTCTACACACACACACACACACTTGATGTTATACATGATCTACTTTACTGCATAGAAAGAACCAAAGAATTTAGGAAAATAAAGCAACTATTTGTTGTTTTTTCTCCACCTCACAAGGGCAATCCTATATCCAAGTCAGGTATTGCAAGATGGATTGTAAAATGTATCCAAACATATTATGTTAAAGCAAAGAGAACTTTGCTAGTACCCTCTAGAGCGCATTCTACTCGTAAAATAGGGGCTACTATGGCCTTCTTGGGAAATATTCCCTTAGCTAAGATTTGTAAGGCAGCTGCATGGTCTACACCGCACACAATAACCAAACACTATTGTGTAGATGTGTTTGCAAGACAACAGGCAAATGTAGGCCAAGCAGTACTTAAAACTCAGTTCAAACAACTACAACTAATACAGGTTAGCCACTGCTTTGGGACTTTAGTGCCATATAGTATATACAAAGCATGTGATCTACAGCTCACATGCCTTGAACGAATAATGTTCGTAAGTAAGCATCTGTTCTTGGCATTTAGAGCTGTAGATTCACATGTGCCCACCCACCTCCCCAGTCTCATGTAGTTCTAGTTCTTAATTCACATTCATACGCATAGACAGCTCTATTCTACACATACTAACTCCATTCTCACCCTCTGCGGGAAAACAGTCTAACAATGGAGGTGATGCCCATGCACAATATCACCAAAAGGAGGAGTCACCTACCTCGTGACTGGAAAGACTTCATTGAACAAAAACAACTCCAAACATCCGGACCCAACACTAGATGGCAGGAGTATGCAAAGCATGTGAAACTATAGCTCTACATGTCAAGAACAGATACTTACTGGGTATGAAGTAACATTATCCATAGGGGTGTGTGTGTGTGTATGTATGTATGTGTGTATATATAGGGGTGGCGCTAGGTGGTGCATGACCAAGATGGCTGCACACCTGTGAAGCTCTGGCAGCTTGGTGGCATAATCCTCTAATTTTCCTCCTAATAAGTGCAATAATCCTGTCTTTTAAGCCTGCCAACACATTTTCAGTGCAAACCCTACCCCCTGTGCAGAAATTGTGGCTCTTTGACCTCCACAAGCTATTTCTGGACTGAACACTGCTGGGCATGGCGGAGACGGAGTGGTGCTCTTGCAGCCTGGTGCCGCTGCTGCCATCAGGCGAGCCCCGGGGATCCCACGTGGCGCTGGGCCTCAGCTGGGCTTGCGGGGCGGCCGCACTTCTCTGACCAGCCCTACCTTTAATCGGCTGCCCGGTTCCATTTGTTGCTTTGCCCGATTGCCTGCCGTGGTGCCTGCCATCCGCTGTGTGAGGATGAGGTCCAGTGGAGACACTGAGGACCCAAGAAGGTGATCACTGAATCAGCTACCCGGTGGACTGGGGGTGACCGCGCAACCGCAGCCACCCGCTCGCTCTCCCAGTCTCCGGTGGAGCTCGATCTGGTCCTAATAATCCTCTGGAATCCAAGCGGAGTTTAATGTTGCACCCTCCCCTCCCACGCGGCTGCTCCCGGATTACCTCTGCTGGCCGAGCACTTCAACTGCGGGATTCTCTGTCTGTGCGCAGTGAACCCCTGCCCTCTCCATGACAGGACCTCGGGGATTCTCCCTGGAGGTGGCTGGGGAGGAGTTATCTGCCTATAGCCTGGAGGCGCCCCATGGGCCACATGGGAGAACGCCTGCGGACTGCCGAGCACGCCCTGCACTGCATCGCGCTGGAGCCCGCACTTCGCTGGATAACTGGGCACTTCATTGGTGGTTGGCGTTATTCTTCACAGATACCTGAGGCTGCTAGGATGAGAGTAGCCTGTAATTCCCTACCCGCTTTGTTGTCACTGCAATATTGAACTGTGTACAGTGCTGCATACTGCCGCCATACAGTGCTCTGTGCTCCTGCTCGCTCCACTATCCTGCCTGCTGACTCAGACTATTGAGATCCTCTGAGTGCTGATCATCTCACTGTTTGTGCATACACCAGAGAGCCACATCCCCAACGACCTGGACAACAACCCTAGTACCCATTCCTGACCTCCATGGACTAATTTGGCAATGTGCTGTGTATGGGCATCATGCGGACAGAGGGGCACCTGACCCAGTAGGACTGAATTGACTGTATGAGCACTTTCAGGGGCTGATTCTACACGTTTGGACTCATGAATTGCTGCTCACCCACATCCGGCTTAATCCTTAGCGACAACATCGCACTACTAGACGTCAGCGTGTCATGTGGAGCTGAAGTTTATCTCCTCAGCAGTGGAGCTTCGCGGTAGGATATTCCCCAGCTAATCTTGCTGTAACCTACCTGACGCTCGACCGAAGGGTCCCCACAGCGACCATTTGCCGGCCCCGAATTCCACTGATGCGCATCCTCTCTTTCCTCCTGTGGTGCCCACCATGCGTCCGAAGACCCTAAGTCAGCTTACCAACTCTTCTGGTCGTCCCCCGGGGCGTGACGCCCATTGTTGAATTTCCCCCTTATGCTTGTCAGACTGCACCTGTGGTCAGAATGGGGAAGCCCGATGGCTGCCAACCCAAGCTTGTCTTTGACTCAAAAAAATGGCTACATGATTTAACTCAGATGACGCTGGCCAACTGGGCCCGAACAGTCTCAAGCACCACCGTCAACCGCAGAGGATGAGGTAAAAACTCAACTCTTGGCCATGCAACATAGCCTCACTGATATCTCCGGAAAGATGGACACAATGAACAGCCGCCTTGACTTCCTTGTGCAGAAAGTAGACAAACATGGCAAGCAACTTGAAGAGGCTGAGCGACGCATTTCGGACACGGAGACGCTACCTCCCAGATGCAGCGCCAGATGACACACATGGATAAACTATTGAAAGTCATTGTGGCCAAGAATGAAGACCTTGAGGCCTGCAGCCGCCCCAATAATATCCGAGTAGTAGGCATACCAGAAAGCACGAATACTGGCCGCATGGAGGACTTAATTGAACACCTTCTGTCAGACACCTTTGGGGCGGAGACCTTCTCCTCACAGCTTATTGTAGAACAAGCGCATCGCTCCTTGGGGCCACGTCCTCCGCCGGGCATGGCACCATGTCCAATTGTGGCCCGTCCTTTGAACTACCGGGATCGGGATAATGCACTGAGGAAGGCTGGGGAGCAAAAATCGCTGCACTTCGAAGGCATTGAGTTCACCATGCAAAAACAACAGTTGATGGACAGAATGCAGAACAATGTCATACATTCACCCCAGTACAGAGATCTGGGCCTAAATCCATCGTTTTTTTGCACTCCACACCACCCCAGTTCAGACATGACCATATGCAAATCAGCCTTGACCCTGTGCCTCATGGGAACAGTCCAGCCCGAACTGCCAAGCCATGTCTTCCCTGGACCGGAATCAAGCATCCTAGGACTGGTTTCTGGCTATCAGTTATCTTCAGCCAGGATAGCTTGACTCCAGTGGCGTGGAGAGCACGGGACTCACGTCTGAGCATACCCGTCCCACTCGGGTGACAAATGCAAAAACAACAGATGATGGACAGAATGCAGAAACATGTCATACATTCACCCCAGTACAGAGATCTGGGCCTAAATCCATCGTTTTCTTGCTCATCACACCACCCCATTTCAGACATGGCCATATGCAAATCAGCCTTGATCCTGTGCCTCATGGGAACAGTCCAGCCCGAACTGCAAAGCCATATCTTCCCTGGACCGGAATCAAGCATCCTAGGACTGGTTTCTAGCTATCAGCCGTCTTCAGCCAGGATAGCTCGACTCCAGTGACGTGGAGAGCACGGGACTCACATCTGAGCATACCCGTTCCAATCGGGGTGACAAATGCAAAAATAACAGTTGATGGACAGGATGCAGAACAATGTCATACATTCACCCCAGTACAGAGATCTGGGCCTAAATCCATCGTTTTTTTGCTCACCACACCACCCCAGTTCAGACATGGTCATATGCAAATCAGCCTTGACCCTGTGCCTCATGGGAACAGTCCAGCCCGAACTGCCAAGCCATGTCTTCCCTGGACCGGAATCAAGCTTCCTAGGACCGGTTTCTGGCTATCAGCCATCTTCAGCCAGGCTAGCTTGACTCCAGTGGCGTGGAGAGCATGGGGGTGACAAATGCAAAAACAGTTGCTGGACAGAATGCAGAACCCCGATTTCACTGTTGCGGTTCAGGAGGCACGCCGTCAAGCAAAAACTACGCCAAGCTCAAATTGTCTATGCCCACATGGTCCCGGCACACCTGCGGATTACCCATCATGGCAAAACCATGATGTGCCAATCCGCTACAAGCTGAGGACTTTCTCAAGACTCTCCAGCACCAATCACCGTGTCGAGTTTCCAATGACCGTGCTTCCAGATCTCCATCCACTGCGGTGGGCGGACTCGAGAACTAGACACTACTGCTTTGAGATTTGACTTTGACATTATCTACTCTTCTTGCTTCCTGCTACGTCCTGCTCGTTCTCGGATTAAACTGTCACTACTCGTGGCCGCTAGGTGGGACATAACCTGCTTTTCTGATGGTGTCACAATCCTACAGCTAGCCACTGACAGATAAGTCTATCTTGTATGCTACACACTCTATATAACTTAATGGTAGGCCTTTTTGTATTCTTTATAGATTTGTTCTGGACTATGCCAAGCTCCCTCTCTCTCCCTTCCTCATCTCCGTGACACTGGGACACAGCTTCGCAGTTCTGGTTGGGATGCGGGAGTGTTTCGAAGCCAACAGGCGCCCCCCACATGGGCGATTCCCCATATCACTTACTCTTTTGTTGGACTCTCTTGACCAGGATTGATATGTCGAGAGTTATTTGGGGTAAGGGTGGGCAATCGTGCCAGCACGATTGGGGTGTTGTTGTAGGTGGGGGAGGTTTTGTTTCGGGGTGTTCATTACACTGACATCATGGATGGGTTGCTGGGGTGGGTGGGGGGGATGTTTGGGATTGTTGCATTCTCATGTTGCATACTTGTCACATCAGCCGATAGACATGGCAGCACATGCTATACTCTCTATATCCTTACCAAACATGGAGACATCATATCCGAAGTACCAATTTCTTTTAAATGCTTCCACACTCTGAACAATTGCAATTAAAATTACTTACCTGGAACGTCAGGGGTCTCAGCGACCCACGTAAACGTAGAGCAATCCTTACATACCTTGATAGGCATCACATACAGGTTGCATTGCTTCAAGAAACGGACACTGACCCCGTCGCCCTTATTGCCTTGGAAGCAATTGGGCCTCTGACCGTGTGTTTTTTTCCTATTCTACATATTCGCACGGCACAATGATTTTAATTAAGAAGAATACCCCTGTCATTTTGGAGGTAACTTCAGCGACCCCTCAGGTAGGAGTTGCATGCTCTGCGGTACACTGGATACACAGTCAGTTACGCTTGTTTGCTGTTATGAACCGATCACAGACGATCCAGATTACTTCACCACCCTTTAGGGACACATTCTAAAGGTAGGATCCACTCATGTCATATGGGGGGATGATTTTAACACTACTATATTCCCTTCAGCTGTTAGGTCAATCCCCTTTCATATCATAACACCAAAACCCAAGATGCACTATCCCGGCTGTTTCTTGATCATGGGCTCATCGATGTGTGGCGACATGCCAACCCAGATAGGAGGGAAGGCACTTTTCTGCACTTCAGTGCTCTCGTCTTTGTCGCGCCTCGACTACTGGCCCCTGGATCCTTGCAGCTGAACATATGGCTCGGACCTATTCTGATCATGCACCGGTCTGTATGATAATTGCGCCCCCCCCAACTTGATTGCGACTCCACGATGCTGGAGGCTAGTGCCTGAGGCATTGCTGAATGCTGTCTTTAAGGCAGAGCTTGGTGAGGTAATCTCTGATTTTTCTTACTCGTAACAAAGGCTCGGTCACACATGTGGGCACGATCTGCGAAGCATTCAAAGTCACAATGCGCGGCACTTGTATGTAAAAGTTTCGGAGTCCTCCGGGACATCCGACGTAACTTACGATGGCTTGAAGGAGACTTGAGGCAACTTGAGAAAGATCTTTGGAACAAGGCTTCCAGAGCACAGCAGGCAATACTTCGGGAAAAGCTCACTGACTATACCACCACGGCCGAACGTGAAGTCAAAGTCCGTGGCAAATACTTTACGGCCAGATGCTATGGTGAAGGGGAGCAACCCGGTAGGGCCCTGGCAACTGAAATTCGACAACCCCGATTTTCTACGTTCTAGATGTAGTGGATGGGGCTGGGGTGCGCCAAAGAGATAGCCTCGAAATCCTGCGCACATTCACTGAATTCTATACTGACCTATACAGTACTCGCAGAGCTGCTCCCCCAGATTTCTCTCACTATCTTGAGGATGTTGCATTGGGGTGGCTAGATAACAAGAGAGAATTCTTAGCTGCCCCATTTGAGGATAGTGAGATCCGTGAAGCTATTATGCAGATGAAATCAGGAAAAGCCCCATGGTACAATGGGCTCCCCATAGATTTTTTACAAACATACCTTGACCAATTACTCCCTGGAAAGAAAAAAGCCTATCTGGAGACCCAAGAGACTCCGATTCTTCCGGCGACAATGAGGGAGGCACTCATTACCTCGATCCTGAACCCCTGTAATCCCACAGACCGTTGCGACTCCTATAGACCCCTCTCCCTTATCGATACTGACGCAAAAATACTCGCTAAACTATTGGCTAACCGCCTCAGTCTCTTCATGGGGAAACTGGTCTTGCGGACCAGGCCGGGCTAATTCCTGGTAGGGCGATGTTCTATTTCATATTAGTACCCTGATATAGGTCTAGGGAACATTGTGCACTTTCCCTACATTGTTATATGAATGAGCCTTATAAGGACAACTCCAAATAAGGACAGACTGCCTTGCATGGACATAACGCCTCATAAGGACTGTAGCCATTTATGGACTAAACCTTTCACCTAGTTCCATGCAGAGGGTGGGTTTTTCCCAATCGATATTGCTAAGACGTCATCCTTAACACATATGAATAATTTATGTGTACACTCTACAGGAGGTCCACTTCACCTCTCCCATCGACGCACAAGGTTTAATCCCCATCTCATACTAAACAATGGGGAACATACGCACATAGACTGTATAAATACAGCACCTCTTGCTATCAGAAAGCGGGAGGGAACCGAGACTTCAAGGCTGACACACTGACCAGAGATGCTGCAGCCCTGACATGCCATCGCTCCAGCTGACAGTGGTCTGACGATCATTTGCGGGGTGTCCAAGTCCAACTCATGTCCAGGACGAGGTCCAACACTCTCACTATTCAGGTATGGGGGTTCGACTATATCCTTGTGGAATTCTTGGCTCTTAGACTTAGGCTCTTTCGCACCTAATCACATGTTAGGTACACTTAGGTACATCTAGACAGGCATCTTAGGAGTACGCACTTTATTTTATATATGCATTTCATATTCATGTATGTGTTCATGACTATTGCAAAATGGTAGAACAATACTATTTCTTTCTATTCACTGTTCTGCTGGTTCTATATCTCTGTTACTGTATTACAGTTATAGCAGCACACTTATTTTACATGAGAATAACTACAGTACAATAAATTCTTATTGTAAACACGCTCAGCTGTTTCTTATGTGTATCTCTCTGAGAGCAAAACAAGCTAGCACAAGTAACTGGGTGAATAGTAGTATATTATTTCCACGAGTCTGAGGTTATTAGGTTCTGAAGTTGCACAAACTAATCTCTCTGATAACAGGAGATTCTAGTAGCACTGTGAGCTATCTAATGCAAAAACATAAGCTGACATATTCGGTGGGGGTGTACAGAGTCAGTTTGCCACCAAGCCCACAGTATATGTTATCCGTAAACAGCGTAGGTCCTGCCTGAAAGGGTACTACCGGAACTACACTACATGGCACCCAACGTGGTCTAATGGCACCCAAAGTGTCAAACATGATTTGCCCAACTTGGTAAATACATGGCGCACTTACTCAACAGTAGAATCTGAGTAGCTCAGTCATGCTTAATCTCAGAGACCCTACTTACAAAACCCAGAGACGTCTGGTGTAGGTGGGAAAAAAAACTCCGCCACAGCTGAATAGATGAAAAATCCTATGTATTAGCTGTTGGTTAATCAAGCTTGAAGGAATATTCCCAAAATTGCGCATAAAACCTTTGCATAAAACCTTTCATAAAAGCTTCCTTGGAAAGTTAGCCTGCGTTCTAAAGCTCAATGGTTGAACAAGAGGAAGATTTAAACCATCTAGTCCAGGGATTTAATAGGTCTGGTGAGGTAGATGCAATATATATTGCATCCAAAGTAAGAGAAACTCTTACAGTCAAACTACTCAAACATGGGTTACCACCCAGAGGAGGTGTAGTAATATTTGTGATAGAGGCGCACAAAGATTTCAAAATTGAGGCATTCTACTCATGGGTTACATGCCCAGAAGCAGATGCTGTAACAAAAACTTGTCATTATTACACACATGAAGAAGTTCCAGCGGCTTACACTCCGTTTGAGGAGACTGAGATTTCCAGGAACATATTTTCTGGTTTATTGGCGCCCTACCCCACATAAGAACAAGAGCAAGGCTCTGTCCTTTAGGAAGACCAGGAGCAACATGGGCGATATTAGCGACCAATGCACCACATCCAGACATTGACACAATGCCAGGTGATGAACTACTTGTTCAACTTGAAGAGTTGATAAAACTCTACAGTAACATGACACACTTCGTCTTAAGGACACTAGCGGTCCAACCTACAGTAATTAAACCTACTGCAGCTCTGACACAGAGCACTAGTACTAAAATTACTCCACAAACATTTCACGCGGTAATGCGCAAAGTGCCCACAAAATGTGAACACATTTCTTTCTGGGTAGTTCAGAAAATAACCCAGTTAGAAGCAGTATTCTCAAATAACACCATTTGAAAAACACCGAATGTTAACAATCTGCATTGCCTTGGGGATTACACCACAGGTAGAGGATTGCACCTCTTGGGGAACAGTCTTTGCTGTCATATATACCACAAGTCATGGTATTCCTTCATTAGCAGTAATACCAGATGTATTAAGACAAATACAAAATGACTATGGAGCAGAACCTGCCCTAAACTTAGGGATTAAGTTATTAAATAACTACGACCAGGTATCAGCCATAATACTAGCTAATATTAAAGGGGAAGCCGCATCAGTGGCAATCTGCCAAAGCCTAAGGGAGGTCGGCTCGTGAATTCAGGAGGCTGAACTATCCAAAATAATTGAAACTGCATATGCAGAATTAGGCAGAGATAGTTTGGGGGTAAGAGCTTTAAAACCTCAACTACAGGGCAGTCCTGAAAAGGACACTTCTTTTTAGAAGAAGTTGGTGTCTGCTTAGAAGTGGGATAATAAAAAAAGAAAACTCTAAAAACAAGAGATCTCAATCCTGAGGTAGGTCTCCTCCACAGGAGCCCTCTGTAAAGAGGTATAACCTTAGGAAAAGGGATAACATTAGGAAACCTGACAGGTATCAGGATACTGATACGTTCCTCTTGTTCCTTTCAGGGCTCAAAGAAAAGCTCCGAAAGAGAAGGATGGTCAGAAAATAGAGAGGAGCGCACACAGTCCAGAGACAAGCAGGGCCCTCAAAACTTTACTTTAAAAAAAAGAAGATAAGCAAAATCCAAAACCTCAATTTAAGAAGAAGAAAGTTGCTAGTCTAAAAATCAGACAGGCCCAGAATTCTGAGTACACACCTTCTGAACGAGGAATGGGCTCTGACGATGCTAGACAGTGCGGCAGAAGTAACAAAAGCTCGCCTGAACCTGAAGGAATTTCTGGTGACCGTGGAGTTGAATGATTACATCACGGTGGGAACACCAGACACAAGGGTGAGCGTCCCACATAAGTTATATGAAATAACACTCCGATTGGAGGGGGACAAGCCCAGGAAAGTAAAAGGTCTTTTTCTGGAAGAACTTATCATCTGGTTATGAAATCCTGTCAGCAGAACAAGATTGGCCGCCTGCATTTGTAATGGAGTGCCCCAAGGGAGAAAGTATCATTTTTCCTGCATTTTTCAACCACTTTCCCGTTCACCTTAAACATACATATACATATGCACAGGAGTGGGCAGTAGCCCAAGCTCCGGCATTGTACAAAAATCACAGAGGGTGGGATGAGAACTCAACCTGCCACGTGATCCTGTTAAGTTTCACCTATTGCTCAGAGGCAATATCCAATAAAGCAAGAACCTGAAAAAACAGGGCAGGGAGATCTTAAATCAACTTGAATACCAGGGGGTCACTAAAAAATGTACCTCTCCAATGAACAATCCTTTGTTTCCTGTCACTAAACCCGACAATACATATCGTCTAGCTCTAGATTACAGACATTTAAACACATGCACAAAGACATTTGCTGTCCAAAATGCACATAGTGCCGCATTAATGAATAACATTGTGCGCAAAAAATACAAAACCACACTTGACATCTCAAATGGATTTTTCTGTCAAAATACAGCTCCTGTAGGAAGGTATCTGACCACATTCAGTGCGTTAGGGTTCCAACGACAATTCTGTTGTCTAGCACAAGGGTATAAAAACAGCCCGGGTGTATTTTCAGCAAGAGTAACAGAGTAGCTTTAAAAATGTGATGAAGAAGCGTTCTACGTGGATGATATTTATCTGACAGACGACGACTTAGAGAGGCACTTGACCAGGGTAAGCACCAGTATTATTAACCCTGGGCGGTGAACTATGCTCCGCTCGCGGAGCTTGCGAAGTTTCGGTAACTTCGCGGTTCGCGTAGAGCGCGAAGTTGCCGAATACTACGCAATCCACTGCGTAGCGTAGTGTTTTTCTTCCTCTCACGCGCGAACACGTTATTCAGACGCGCGAACACGTTATTCAGACGCGCGAACACGTCATTCAGACGCGCTAACACGTCATTCAGACGCGCTAACACGTCATTCAGACATGCTAACACGTCATTCAGACATGCTAACACGTAATTCGGACGAGCTATCTCCTTCTGGTGGCAGTGTTGGTAAGATCGCGTTCCCGAACATGCCGAAACTACAATCTGGCAAAGAATATCTCTCGATCACGATAAAACCTTCTCGAAAAAGATCATTTTGCTAAAAAAAAACTCCTCAGATTGTGATTTGGCTGTAGTCTTTTGTGCAAGGAGTCCTCTTTTTTTCTACTCTTTTTTTCAAGAGGAAGGAAGTGCCCCTGAGTCTCCAACTTCCTGTTCCTGTCCAGCAGGCTCCCCCCAGTGCTTTGTCCATGTACTGTTCACTTTCATTTGGATTTGGAGCTGGAAGGATCACTTTTTGTGTATGTCTGCTGCATCATATCATTGGATTGGATTTATTGAAGACTTTTGGATTTGAGATTTTATTTTATAAGTAAGTTGGAGAATTGGTGTACATGTTTGTTTGATTGGGGCTTTTTTTTACCTTCAGTTTTGTGGGCTTTTCATCGTTTAAAAAAATTATTGTAGTGGGTGGCCTGTACTTTCAGTAGGGGCCAAGTTGTATTTCTTTGAAATGTCAGCCAGTAGGCCCAGAGGTACCCATGGGTCCAACCATGTGCCTGTTGAATTTCAAGTTTTAAACATCATGGATGGCATTGGATTCAACTGCAAAATGATGTTTTTGGAGTGGAATTTCAGTTTTTGGGTGTGTGTTAATTAAATAAGGGCTTTTCAGCCAATTGGTAACCCTAGGAGTTCATATAGTTTGTGATATAGGCCTGCTTGAGTTCATTGTATGTACTTTCTTTATTGTGGGTGGGCTGGCCATGTGGTGGCGGCCATTTTGTGGGACCAGCCACTGTGCTTTTGCCATAGACCTCCAAGCTTGTGGCCTACTCTGCCAGTAGGCCCAGAGGTACTACTCAGTCATCATGGATGCATGAAAGTTAAACAACTGTTTTGGTGTTGTCTGTAGAATTTTTAACATCATGTATGGCACGGCTTGCTTTGAATTGCAAAATGTGGTTTTGGGGGAGGAATTTCTGTTTTTGGATGTGTGTTACCTAGGAGTTCAGCTCGTGTAGTTTTGGTAACTCTGCACAGCGCGACAACGCAGACTTACCATTTTTGTCTTCTTCGCATGCTCAATCTGCATGTTCGCGCACGCAATAACGACATTTTGTACAGTTCGCGATGCCGCACACGCCGAATTTGCAATCTGGCGAACAATATCTCTCAAGCTGCATAAACCCTTCTCGAAAATGTTGATTTTGTTCATTTTGCTAAAAAAAAACTCCTCAGGTTGTCATTTGATTGTAGTTTTTGGAGCATGGAGTCATTTTTCTGTTTTTAATTTTTTTTTTAAAGAGGAAGGAAGTTCCCTAGAGACTCCAACTTCCAATTCCTAGTCTTTGTATGTAGTCTCTTGTTATTTTGGGTGGGCTGACCATGTGGGTGGCGGCCATTTTATCAAGCCAAGCATTGTGCTTTTGCCATGGGCCTGCATTGTCTGTCTTCTCTTTATTTCATGTTGTTGTGGGTGGCCAGACCATGTGGTGGCGGCCATTTTGTGGGATCATCCACTGTGCTTTTACCATAGGCCTCCAAACTTGTGGCCTATTCTGCCACTAGGCCCAGACTCCCAGAGGTACTCATCAGGGGTGCTTGATGCAACTGTTTCTATGTTGTCTGTTGAATTTAAACATCATTTAGGGCATGGATGGCATTGGATTGAATTCCAAAATTTGGTTTTTGGGGTGTAGTTAACTTTTTGGTTATGTGTTAATAAATGCCTTTGTTGCATGTGTATGTGTTGTTGTTGTGTAACTTTCCAACCTTTTTAGCCATGCAGATTTTCTTTTTTGCATTAAAGTTGTGTTGTGGCACAGGAATCCTTTGTCTGCCCATATAGGGATATAGGCCTGCTTGAGTTCATTGTTTTCCGGGCCTTGTGCCTGAGATGATGAGGGGCCATTTTGTGGTGGTTGTAGTAGTGTGCTGTTTTTGCCACATAGACCTGTGTGTATTTCCATTGCTCTTCTTGGCTTACTGCTTCCATACCCATTGCCAGCTGCAGGTCCCTGATGGTGCATCCATCCCACATGATGCACAAATTAAGGCCAGACAGGTTCCACTTCCACTACATTTGTATTTTTGTTCTTTGCTATTCTCACTCTTCCCGAGTGTACACAGTACACTAGTAGTAATTACATTTAAAGAACAACAAATTCCAAGTTTGACTGATGTTCTTTTGGCTTTTTTGCTTTTAGGTGCACAAAAGACTGAGGAGGTGTCTGTCATCATTGCCTGTTGTACTGCCAGGCAGAAGTCCTGCTGTTGTACGCGATGTGACGTGTGGTGTGACCTGACCAAACATCTCTCTGCAACCTGTGCAACTGAGTGCTGCTGAAATCTGAAGAAGATGGGCCCAAAAGAAAGCAGGTATCAGGTCCTCCAAGACCAAGAAAATTGCTGAGAAGAAGGAAGAACAGAAGAAGGAAGTGACACTTAAGTCTGGTGTTGACCCCAAAACCTTTTTTGGGAAAACAAAAATGATGCCTGCAGCAGCGGAGTCCGGGGGTCAAGCTGGGGGCAGCACCTCCGCATCAGTGGGCCCAACCCAGACCCAAGCAGATGAGTGTGGAAGAGGTAGCCAACCTAAAGGTGGATAGCAGTGATGCTGAGCCTGACCTATCTCAACAAAGTAGTACACAATTAATGCAGGAGGGAACACAGGAGATAAGTGGTGAACAACAATGGCCGCAACCACTGCCCGCAATAGTAGTTGTTGTTCCTCCCGAAGTAGGGGCAGTTCAGGAAATTGAGCCTCATGCAGAGGAAGAAGAGAGGAAGCCACTCATTCAGGAGATCCATTGTCTCCCAAATCCCCAGCAAGGAAAAGGAGGGTTAGTCCATCGAGTTCTTCGCCAAGCATCCCTTATGATGATCTAGATCTCACTTGGGAGCCACAACAATCTGAGCATGAGAGGGAGACACATCCCAAGACCAGTCTAGGGAAAAGGAAGGTTCCAGAAAGCCTTAGACTTATGTAGGTTGATGTAAAACAGCAGGATAATGATGATGATGAGCCAGTCATCACGAAGATCACTCCCGGCCCGAGGACATGGAGACCAACATCATTAACCTATCCAGAATGGCTGCGACTAGTTGGGATGTAGCACGCACACCTCCAACACAGGTAGCACCAACACTACCTCCAGCTTCCATATTTACATTAGCAAAGGGCCAGCAGCGTCCAATATCCAGCACAAGCACCACCTCAGCAGAAGTAGGTAGTGGTACTGCACAGTCAAATTCAACACACACCCTCCAGCTCATTCGGCATTGGAAGTGGCACCTCCAGCAGGAGACAAAAGTTAACCTCCCCAAAGTGGGACTTCTTTACGGTTAGCGTAAAGGAGGAGAACATTGCTATATGCTCAATTTATCATACATCTGTTATTCGTGGTAAGCTTGGTACAAACTATGGTACCGTAGGCCAAATGACCCATCTGAAAAAACACCATGCAATCAACTGGGAGGACCACCTTTGTCGCATAAAAACTGGAACCATTGCTGCTGGAGGGGATAAAGGAGTAGAAGGACCACTCACGGTGGAACAGGAAGTAGAAGAAGAGGGAGACATTCTCTCTGGTAGTGGTACACAAAGTAGCCCTGTCCCCAGCACTGCAGTGGTACCGCCCACATCCTCAGCAACATCTCAGTGGCACCAGAGTCGGAGTCAACCTGAGACACCAAGGAGTACTGCAATGCAAACAAGTGCAGCGTCGAGCCGAACAAAAAGGAATACCACGAAGCGTACCATTTTTAGCATGTTTACTAGGCAGGAGGGACAGTACGAACGCAACCACCCAATAGCACGTTTGTATAATGCAAAGCTGGCTAAAATGTTAGCACTGGACCTTCTCCCTTTTTCTTTTGTTGAAGGGGTGGGTTTTCTGGAATTTGTGACAACCATCCGCCCAATATGGAAGGTTCCCAGCTGCTACTATTTCGTCAGAGTTGCTGTTCCAGCACTAAATCATGACGTGCTGAAATTGCTTGGAAAAGCCTTAAAACAGAGTGCTGTTCAGAGTATCCACCTGACAACAGACATGTGGACCAGTTACATGTGCATCACTGCACACTGGGTCTCTTTTTCGGGTGTTAGAGAAAAGATATCTGGAGGCGTTGACACTGCTGAGGTTTGTAATGACACTCAACTGTAGCCATGTTTGCTATGGAGAAATCTCATACTGCGGCAAACATTTTGGATGAGTTTAACAGCAAGGTTTTTGAGTAGCTGCGACCAAGAGGGCTTAACATGGATTTTGTTGCCATGGACAATGGCAGTAATGTAGTTAAGCCATGAAAGATGGTGGCTATTTCATGGTCCCGTGTTTGGCACACTGCATTAACATTGTTGTTCAAGACTTTCTGAAAAAAGAAAGCACAGTCAGCAACTTACTGACCACCTGCAGAAGAATTTGCACATATTTTAACCATTCTTTTAAAGCCCGGAAGCTGCTGATGGTCATTCAACGTGAGCATAAAATGCCAGTCAAAGCACTCATCCAGGAGGTGCCAATACGTTGGAACTCAACATAGTACATGCTTGATCGTCTGTTTGAGCAGTACATATCACTTAATGCTTCTGTCATGACAAGAAGATTAGTGGATCCTACTGTGAAAGCCATGACCATTGAGATGGGCCAATGGGACCTCGTTAAATGCCTGACAGAGATGCTACTTCCTTTTGAGGTCTTCACACGTGAAGTCAGCAGGGAGGACTGTACTACGGGCCAAGCTATCCCATTGTTGTACATGCTAGAGCAACAGCTGAAGGAGGTGTCTGAAACATACGAATGTGTGGATGACAAAGTAGACGCATGTTATTTGGCGAATGCCTTAGCCTTTCGCTTATCTGGAAAAAACAAGGATTCAAAATAAGATTGTGTCATATCAACATTACATTACTGCCACAATTTTGGATCCACGGTACAAATTATTTCTGAACAGTAATGCATTAATTCCTTTTTTTAGAAGTGGATGTTGCCAAGTACAAAACTTTGATAGCTGATGAAGCCACTGATTTAGAAAAACGAACGGCTCTTAATTAGAGGCCAGCCACCCCAGGACAGAGCAAGTACTACAGGGCATCCAGAGTCAAGTTCTACTTTAGAGCTTGAGAGCAGTGCATTTGCCTCTCAGCAGTTACCAACACTACTAATAATAACATCAACAACAGCACCAACAGGATCATCTGTAGTGTA
Organism: Lissotriton helveticus; assembly: GCF_964261635.1. Lineage (NCBI taxonomy): Eukaryota > Metazoa > Chordata > Amphibia > Caudata > Salamandridae > Lissotriton > Lissotriton helveticus. Next base: position 1,932,931,271 of record NC_136061.1, read on the forward strand.
GTTCCTATATTCCCAATAGGCTCTGCGCATTGGAATAATATATCCTATAGATGTGACATAGGACTTATGTCTACTAGGTCTCTTAATTGTGAGTGCCAGCTAGCTCAGAGGTCACTAGAAACTTTCTCGAGAAGGAATTTCGTTTCTGACAACCGCATAAACATGACAACTTTGTTTCCCCAAGATAAAACTGTTCTTCAGAGTCGTGGAAACAATAGATAGATATTTTACTCAGTCATTCGTGCATGCTTCGTTTCACCAGAGGTGCAGAGACCTAGATAGACGGGCGTTTTTAATAAAAGGATTTATTGAACAGTCTTCTTCCTCAAGCATAAGAAATGAACTGCTATAATTGTAATACTGGCTGCAAAATATAGTGCATACAGTAAAAAGAGTAGAATAAAATAATACTGTAAGAGCATTGTATGGTTCCTAGACAATAGATAAATACATACATAAATAACAGAGGCTAAAAAGTACTCAACTGGTGCTTCTAAAATACACCTACCCCAATGTACCTAACCTAAGTCTAGTACGAGGGAAGAAGTAAGTGAGGTGTAGCATAAATTTAGTATTCTTTGCCAAGAATCTATCCAAGAATTCTCTTGGGGTCTAATCAGCTCCGTACCTTGGTTTAGAATGAAGGAGGTCTGTCTCAGGACTCGATTTCATAACAACCCGCAAGGGTAGCTTGGAAACACTGGAGCTGGATTTCTCGGCAAGAGAAAAGACAGCGTCGCTCTTAGTGCGTCTGCTGGAGGGTCGGCTTCCTTCAGCACTTGCTGTAGCAGGATGCATTGGGCAAGTAGATAGTCGAACTGTTCCAAACCACCGTGTGTTTGCTATGGCAAGTGTGCGCATATTTATACCTTGAAGGTGCCGAGTTTGACGTAAAGGTGGACATAACAACGTCATCAAAGAGTCTCAGTTCTTTGACAACTCCATGAATTCTTGGACAAGTCAGTATTTGAGCAAGGGGAAGTCCCTAGCTGCTGAAGCATAGTTTTCCAAGAAATGTTGTGGATTTTCGGAACTAGTGCAAGTAGCCCTGCCATATTTGGACTGCATGAGCTATGTCTAAATATGGTTATGATTTTTATGCCTGTATAACAATATGGTGATTTATACCTATATAAGGGCATGAATCGGGAAAATTACAGTAGGGTCCTAAAATACTATACAACCCATCATCACCAGCCACATCAAACCAAATGGTAACTAATTGGTTTCTACGGAAAGGAATGGGTAAGTCCATTGCTGATGCAAAGTCAAAAGAAGCCAAGCAAATTGCAGCACCCCTGAACATTGAGCAGATGGTCCAGGCCTATCTGGATGACACAACAGAGGTCTTCATGGAGCAAAGCCCATTGATGTATTGGTATGGGAAAAGAAGTCAATTGCCAGTGCTCAGCAGGCTGGCGATAAAGTATCTGGCTTGCCCTGTCGCTAGTGTCTCTTCTGAGTGTGTTTTCAGTGCTGCTGGTGCCATTGTAACTGTGAAAAGGACCAGTCTCTTGCCCAAAAGCGTGGAGAGGGGTAACCATGATCAAAATGAATCAGCACTTCATACCACCGGAGTACAAAATATGTGAATCACAGCAGGAGGAAGAGGAGAGCAACTCCAAAGAGATAAGTAGAGGGTTACATGACCTACTTCTGTACGAACCACCACAGTTTGAGGACGAGCGCCTCTTCCCTGACAACTAGGCTTTCAAATTGTTACTTTCTTCCTTCCTTTATTTGTGTGTGTATCTGTCTTTCTGGTTCAAATCAAATCACAACAAATCCATCACCACCGTCTCCTATTTTTATTTATCTATTGGAGTTGCACGTCTGTGCATGTAACTGTCCACTCCACTCCTCAGAGTCCTGCTCCATCTTCCCGACTCGCCCTAAATACATTTCCATCAAGCCAGACATTAGATGGAGATGGAGAATAGTACAATAAATGTTGCCTCTAACAGTCCTTCCATAAGAAGCGAAACGTACGTGACTACTATAGCTATCTTCTGTTTTGTACTTTCCAAGCCGAAAGTCTGAAACTCATCACTGTCCTAAGGCTACCGCCTCTGTCTGCAGGCATCCACAAATCTTCACTGTCAGAACTTGAGCAGGCATCCAAAAGTAAACTCATCACTGTCAGAAGGCTCTGTATCTGATCTGATAGCCAAAGAGAAGAGCAAGACGGGTATGATTAATGAATGATGCCATGCATTGCATTGGATGCTTGCTGACTCTGAGCAAATGTGCATGAAGTCGAACTATACTAGTTAATCTACAAAGTAAAAGGGACTCAAGTGACAGTCAATGTTTCCTTGTTGTTTAATAACCACATTATTTGAACTCCTACTACTGCAGGTGCAGTCTGGACTTAATCAGAGTCACTCACTACAGACTGAGTTGGTCTTGGACTACACGTACACGTACCACACCATGATGATGATGACCATACTATCTTTGCAAGTCAGTCAGTTGGATTGGAGATGATTGATGGAATAACTGCGTTTCATGAACTGGCATTACAAGGTAAACACAACAATTCAACAAGAACCGCAGCAGACCTAGGCTACATGTCCGTGTAGTCGAATAGTGGTATGACTGACAGTGGTGCATTGATTTAGTCACTTGATTTGGAAAATGCTAGGTTGCTGTATATGACTTTTGTCTGGCTCTGTCAAAATTTAAGGTAAATGGAGGTTGGGTCACGGGCTGGCCTGGTGCCGTGGGCCTGTTCTGTGCTGGCTCCTGTCCTGTTGTTGTTGTAGCTTAATACTGTGTAAATACTAGAGTAGACACAATGTATCCAAGTCGCCTCAGTCTGAAAGTGTTCTCGCTCAAGAGTATTGTCTTCTTGCACTACACCATAATATCCCTTTTGTTTTTCCATCTACACTTACAGGCCTGCCTTTACCCAGTGCTATTATACTGGGAGCAACAACTCGCACTTACCTTACCAATCCGCCATGAAAGGGAGGACCAAGATTAATGACGAGATGAAACTCCACAATTGGACCTAGATAATACAGTAACATTAGTATCATATTCCTCATTCGTCTTTTAAATAATGATTCCTTTTTTCTCTTCAATCATTATGACTGTGTGATGTTGTATTGTTGTTTGTTTGCTAATTGATCCCTACAACTATGTTTTAATTTTCTTTGCTAGCTTTAAAAGTAAGCCCGGTACAGTCTCTATGACTGCATACAGCAAAGGCAAATTTCAGATAATACTGTTGCCCTGTATTCTCTAATTGTGTAGTAGTAGTTAGTAAGTACTACTCATTAACCATCATGTTATCTTCATCATGCATGCATTTCCTTTTTCTTCCTTTATAGATTTATTGGGTAGTGGATCACAGTTGTCTTCAAAGATTGTGTTTTACTTTTGTTGTGTCCATGCGTACTGTTTTTATTTCTCAAACCTTTCCCCAAACCCCGTTCCCATCCATTCATCAAACCCTAACCCTCTTCCCCCGGGCTGTGTGATTTATATTGAGGTGTGATGTGACTACATTAAATGTACACCATTAATTGATCACATGCTTGCTGGGGCAGATGTGGTAAAAGCAACACTAATTCAATTTCAAGGCGGGGCGAGGATCTTCTCTGCTTGCCCACCCATGCTCAGTCCAGTATGTACAAGCCAATTTTTTAGTTTTTCCAAAGGGACCCACCTAATACATCATAATTAATTGCCAGCATTGATTGTATTCATCATCCAATTCAACATCCTAGCACACAGCACTAAAGTGTATGAATTACGATTGTGTTAAGTCACTCGCTGGACCCAACTACAGTTTATTATAACCTCTTAACTTCTTGTACTAGGCTGTCTCCGCCACCATTATTTTTTATTTTACTTTAGCAGTTGCAATATTGTTTGTTTGGCAGTCGTCTCCAGTACTGTACTTTACTTTGTTCTACTCCTCCCACAGTCTCTCTCAGTCAAGTGACTGTCTCTTTTTTTTTGTTTGCAAATGCTAGTGCCAGTGTCTACTACCACTACAACCATGGCATCTTCTCCATTCTCTTGGGAAACCATGCAGCCATTGCTGTGCCAAACTTAATCATCATCAATCACAGGTAAGATAAGTTTGCTGGGAGGTATAATGGACTAGGAGGAGCGACTGACAGTACTAGTAGGACAAATATAACTCAGTGAGGGGTACCGCATCTATCTGTTTCCGTGTTACAAAATTGGCAGATTATTTAAATCCAACACTGGATGCTGCCCTGAAGCAGCAAGAAAACCATGTGACGTAAATAAATTCATAAAACAGTAACCCCCCACAAAACATAAACATCATATGTGTAAGTATAAATAAATACAATTTATTTCCCTAACAAAAATAAACTATCCCACACCTGACCCACCCCTCTCCCTAACCCCAACCAATGTCCAAATCGAAAAAGTCCAAATGTCCAGAAAGTCCGAAGAAACCCCACCACCCAATTCCCACCCACCAAAAAAAGTAATAAAAAAGGGGCAATTGAACGGGGTCCTACATTTGGGGGCTTTTAAGTGTTTGTCCACCATGATCTTCACTCTCTCCTCTAACTGGTCCTCGAGCTGTGCCACCCGGAGGAGAATTTGGTGTCGAAATGCCCGCAACTTGCATTTGCATCCATGGGGGGTAGCAGTTGGTGGAAATGTGCGGCGGTGGGCGGCTACCTGACAGTGGCGCCGTACCACTGGAGACGGGGCCTGGCTGGGGCCCGGGGCATTGGGAGAGGCTGCAGCTGCTGCCGCCTCCGCCTCCTCCTCCTCCTCTGCCTGAGCCACCAACCGGCGGTATTCTTCGCAGGTGACTTCCAGTTTATGACTCCGAGCCCTGGCTGCCAACTCCTTCGGCGTTGGTTTTTCATGGGAAGGAGGATCTATAAAGAAAGAAACAGAATTGTAACCAATACTCTTAGCAAAACAGTAACACAAAATTAATTCAACACAGTGGCACAGTAGCACTAGCAAGCGCAGTACATAACATTTGTGGTAAGTATCTATCCTCCCACTTCCTCGGCCTCTAACATTTGTTGGAGTTTTTTTCAGGTATTATACTTGCCATAGTGCTATGGACTCCAATACATAGAACACCAGCCTTTTTCTTATCTCTAGTTTACCTAAATTACATAACCTTGTTGTAGCCGGCAAGCCAGCTCAGTCAGCTAAGCTAAGCGTCTAAGACCAACATACGAGTCAATACGCAGACTCACGTCACTTTTATTTACTACTGTCTGCAGGTGGGGACGCTCGTATTCTTTCCCATTACGGGTGGCACTGGTCATACTCTCTGTTACATGAAGGGCAAGTGCTTATTTTCACTTTCACTAAGCTCTGGCTACTACAAAAAGGCAAATTAATATTATATATCTGATCCAATGATCATTGCTTATATATGGAACAACGACATATCAGTACAGTAGCGGTTAGTGGTGGGAGTGCTCGCGGGTGGTGACGTGGGGAGGGGCAGGGTGGTGGGTAGTAAACTATGGATTGTGGACAATTACCGGTGGGTAAACATACAAATAAATAAAACACATTTTGTTGCGCACAATGCATTCATAATCCATAGTTTACTACCCCCCACCCTGCCCCTCCCGCCCTCTCCACATCACTGCTCGCCAGCATTCCCACCACCGACCGCTACTGCATAAGGTACTTTGTTTATTGATTGTGTAACCCACAGATAGGCCACCCTTTGCAGGCTGGCTGAGACAATCAAAAATAAATTAACATAGGTAGGAAGTGGTCCTCGGAGTAAGAGGATGGCGCTTGATAATATATATGATGTGCTTGTAAACTACTGAGTGAACTGTATTCTGAAAATACTACTTTTATATTCCCCTCTGCTTTGCTACTCTGGCTCAATTTCTTTTACATTCTCTTCAAAGTAAGATTCTGCATCCAGTGACAGTCTCCACCTATGCTCTCTATTCTCTATGATGAATACATCCAGGCATCCATCCATTAAAAGTAAATGTCTATCATTCTTTTTTATATATCGCTTAACAAACCTTAGCTGGTTGCACCAACAACCACCCACATGCGTCCACTCCTTCCTTCCTTGCCTTGGCTTTGAGTTTGACCCAAACACCGCTGATGATTCTTGCTATCCAGTATCCAGTCATACTGTGTCGCGCACCCAGGCAGGCATCTTCTTTCACCTTCCACCCATCCTTCAACAACCCAAGCATCTGATTGCTATCAGCCACCTCCATGCTGCTTCCAAAGTATCCTTCTCTGCTAGTCATATAACATCTCACCCATCCTTCCTCCTTCCACCGTCTTTCCCTTTTTGTTCAACACATCCATCAAGGTCATCTAATCTGACTTTTAGTCTTCTCCATAAAACTTTCACAGCTGAGTTGGAGTCAAATAGAAGAGGCCATTGGTTACTCAACTCACACTGGTAATGCTAAGTATAGGGTGTCTACTCTTCTTCAACAGTTGTATAGTGTTCACTACAACTTCAAGTTCATCCCTAATTAATAAGTCTCACAGTACAGTGAGTGAAGTGTTCCCCTTCCAGCTTGTAGTAATGCCAATAAGATATGAATATAACTTATCAACGCCCACCACTGCTGCTGGCTCCCCCCCTGGAGCTCCTGCAGGTGCCGCATCTCCTGACCCCTCTGGCAACATCGCTGCTGGCCCCGCCAGCACTGGTGGTTGGTACTGGTAGTACTCCTAGAATTTTTTTTATAAATTATTAGATGCCTGTACACCTCCCCCTATTTTATTCATTTTCTAGGAAGATTGAAAAAACAGTTAAAGGACAACATACATCATCACTAATCCAAATTGTGTACTAGAGTAGAGTCAGTAGACAGACATTAGTAGTATTATGGTCCCTAGGGTCATCTCTACTCCTACTCTACTCTTTGGAAAGTTAGCCTGAGCCACGTAACCATTTTAGATTCATGTCTACTCTATTCCGCATGTTACCTTGCAGCTTGTTGTGCAGTAAGACGCCTTTGAGGCCACATGATCGTTGCGTACAAGTGAAGAGGTCGAAAAACAATCCACTTTTTTTATGGAGTTCCGTTAGTCCCTATTGCTTAGCCATAATGTTAAACTTTTTGGCATGACTGCGAAATGCTTGCAATATTGCATTATACTGTCTAACGTGCACCATTTTTCTCATAATAGGCAGAAGATTCCCTTCTACAAAGTAAACCAGAGATTTGCAGAGCTTACGATGCATGTAACCAGTATTTCTACGTTCAACGGTGAGGGGTCTCCCAGAATCCACACAGATCTTTTGTCTTCGATCATGCACTTGTAACAAATGTTTACTGTTTTAATCTTATGCATTTTTGTATGTTGGAGCTGGCTGTAGTAATTGCATAGAACAGCGTACAAAGCTTGTTGTTTGAAAATAAATAAACCTTTTGAACTTACACATAGACTGTGGTATTTGGTGTGGTGGTGTGGACTTACACGAGTGAGTGAGCGAAAGGGTGTTATGTTCTGGGTTGTGTAATCATTCGTTATCTTCGTGTGGGGGTTTGGGACCTAATGAGACACTATAGCTAGTCGGTCAGGGGATTGTGGGTTCTGAGTTATGACTGAGGTTTGAGTAAGGTCCAACCTCCCATCACCAACATTCTATTTACTTGTGCATAGTTCTGTATGTGGTTGTGCAAAATCCCCACAACAGTAGTAGTATGTACTACTATCCTAACAAAAATACTAGTTAAACATCTTGTTGGGCATTTTCTTGGTGGGAATTGTCAAAGCCTTGAGATTAAAGAGGACAACCCAAAGGACAGGAGTGGAACCAGTAGTTAGAGCTATTGGTCTATCTGAGCTTTATTCAAAAGAAAACCTTAAATAAAAAGTGGCCAACTGGGCAAGCTTAGCTACAGACAGACTAATAGTAGTAGTACAGAGAGTCATAACAGAGGCAGTTTTAAGGAACTTAAAGGCAGGGATAACCAGAATTTGGAAACAGATAGTCAAGGTCAAAGAAGCTTTTGTAAAAAATTGAGTCAGGAAGTGGAACCGTAATTATTAATAGTTCGGAAAAAATAAGGTGCAGTAAAAGTTAGGGAAATATAATTGTTAATATAACCACTGGAAGACTTACTGGGGCCAGCAACAGTGCCCTCGGTAGAGGAGGGGTCCTCTGGTGGTTGTCCCGCCGACTCAGACCCCGTCTTCTTGCCCCGGGTGCTGATCATGTAAGAAATAATAAAGAAAGAGACAAACATTGAGTGCTGTGAAACAAATAAATCACTTAAAAACGCTCAAAAAACATTTTTAGGAAACAATTGCAATAAAAATGACCTATCTAATCCTATTGACTACTGGCTTGCAGGATTCATGGACCGTCTACTTATTTATGCACACTAATCAAATGTTCCATAATCATTCGGATTCCAGAATACTAACAAAGCCTAAGTACCACCTGACCTAGACCACCTACTCCAGATGGGCCAATTGTTCAGTAAGTCTGCATTTCCATTATATTTTTCCCTTCAAAAATGCATAGATGAGATGGAGGAAACATGCATAAATGTGTGCATACACCAATTTGTTGGTTGGTTGCGTCCGATGTTGTTCTGCCACTGACTGACAATGCTAAGCCTACCACTCACTAAACAAACTACAAAAGGTTCTACGGAGGACTGGCGTAAGCAGCACTCAGTGACAGAGGAGGCATCACACAGACCGTAAAAAAAAATATGAACTAATACTAAGTAAACCTAGTATCCATCCATCACTATTTCACAGAAGGACATTGGAAGGACTAGACTCTCTCTAGCAATAGCATTAACTAACTTCAGTTCTCTAAAGTAAACTCTTACATTAATCAGCCCAAGCTAGCGCAAAGTTGCAAACTGAGCACCTGTGTCATACAATCACAGATTTTGAAACGTAATTTACCTGCAATGTAAGCACCAGTAATCGTGCTATTCGTCAAAAAATTATACACAATACTTATACTACTATAAAATTAGCTACTCACCAAGCGCCACAACTTCGACACCTAGCAAGTCCTGCTCCCGGTCCAGGATGTCGAACCACCGGTGGGCCAGCTGGTTGTGGGTGTGCCGGATCCCTGAGCAGCGAAACACTGCCCAGGCGCACCTTCGCCCACCGACGGTGATGCTCCTGGGTAGGGTACCCAGAGCCTGGCCTGCCGCCTGCTGCCAAGGTCAAGGGGAGGTAGAGCTGGATGAAAAAAACAAGGGCGGCCACCTCTATCTCTCCAAAAAGCTGCCGGGCCTGCACCCCTGCAGGGCGTATTCTGCCGCAAGGCAGACGGCTCTTGGGCGCAGGCGCCTTGCCCTTGGAGCTGGTACTGCTGCCCTTGGCCATGGTTCTGGGGTGGAGGCGGAAAAGAAAAGTTGGAACAGAAGGAAAAAATAAAGATAGGGGGAAGAAGTAGGAGCTTAAAGAAAGAAGTAAAATAAAACAGTAGAAAAGTAAAATAAACATGGTAAATGTAGAAATAAAATGCAAAATATAAACTTAGGAACAGAGAGAGATAGATGATAAGTATAAATAGTCAGAAAAACAGTGTCAAAAACTAAGGATTGCAAAGATAAAGTATGGATAGAAAACTAGGCCCAGAACCATAGCAAAGAGTGGAAAAACAAGATGGCCGCACCCATCGCGACCGCGTGGGTAAGTTTGCGCGATATTTCTCATGAGCACGCACTAGTATTGGCGAACAAGTAAATAGCGTTCCCGAACATGACATGCGCATCGCAAACACGCTATACGCACCCCGGAACAGGAAATAGGGCATCGCGAGCGCACGGAACAATTGGAAAAACAAGATGGCCGCGCCCATAGACGACCGCTTGGGTAAGTTTGCGAGCTACTATCCCCAGAGCACGCAAACAGTGCCCCGAATACGCACAAAGCGCTCCCGAAAAAGAAAAACGCATTGCGAATGGGCGCGACAAGCAGCTACCCACGCTCGCGAAGCTACGCGTAGCTTGCGTAGTGCAAGAACAGCTTCGCGTAGCGAAACTACACACACTACGCCCTGGGTTTAATTATTATGGGATTTGCTGCAGAGAACTACAAATTCAACTTTAAAAAATCGATAATAGCCCACCTCAATGTCCTATTTTTGGGATATGAGCTGTCAAGTGAAGGCAGAAGTCTGGCAGCAAACTTTTTTGAACAGTGAGCGCTGCTCCAGCCTCCAAAATCTTTAAAACATTTACAATCAATACTAGGATTCCTAAATTTTGGCAGGACCTACATTTTAGAATATGCACAAAGGCTAAAACCTTTCTATGACTTAATAAAACCTGACTTTTCAGCCAGAGATTGGACACAAGAACATACTAATAGTCTTCGTTTACTCCAGGAAAATATGATTACTTCCAAACACTTACAAACACGCGTAAATGTACGCCACTTAGTGATCCGAATAATTGCGGGTCAATGCGGGTACACTTATTTAACCTTTAAAGAAGGAGAAACTGTACCAATCGCTTACAAATCACACCTGTACACGAATGCAGAAATGCGTTTCACTTCAACAGAAAAATTTCTGATGGCAGTTCAGACTGCTGTAGAAAGAGAAAGAGCACTGGCTCATGGGAAACGCATAATTGTCGTAACTCCGGTACCGGCTTTAGAAGTTGTTACAAACTTAAAAGCCAGCATCCCAAATGAGAAAGCGTTACACCCAAGATGGATACAATGGGCTAATTCTCTTACTGCAACATATGTTGAATACATATTTGATCCAAGTTTAAAAACACAAGCCTTCCTGCAATATGAACAAGAATATCCTCTACCCAATGAAATCTTGCCTCTAGATCAGTATGAATATATTATTTATACTGATGAATCTGCGCAACCGGCTGTAGGAAGTAAGCAACAATATTTGTGGGCGTGTGCTATGGTTAAAGGTCACATGCATGATGGCAAGTTCCATCCTAGCTGCACAAAAAGAAAATCTCTAGGAGACTTTCACGGCTCAGTTGGCAGAATTAAAAGCACTTATACTGCCACTTGTAAATATGGATCGGGAATTCCTCACACTAGTCGTGTGTGATTCTTTTTACTATGTCCAGTCGTACAATGAGTACTTACAGCATTGGGAACACAACGGGTTTAAAGACACAAAAGGTGACACAACTAAACACAAAATGTTATGGGAACAGGTAGCGGAATTGATATCCGAACTACCAAGGACTCACGTGATCCATACACTGAGTCATCAATGTGATGGCGTTCACGTTGAAGGGAATTCATTGGCTGATCAAGCCGCAAGGGGGGCTGTTCGCACGGCTTCCATAGCTATGCTGACTCATTCAAAAACAAGAATAGACGAAGAAATAATGGTAGCTATCATCCATCGCAACAAGCAAAGGTAGCACAGCAGTACCTATAAAATTTCCACTCAAATACTCCTGCAAGTTAAATGCACAAAACATTCCATATCAATCAATCAATCAAACAATCATATCATTTGTAAAGCGCACTACTCACCCGTGAGGGTCTCAAGGCGCTGGGGTGGGGAATGCTGCTACTGCTCGAAAAACCAGGTCTTGAGGAGTTTTCTGAAAGTCAGCAGGTCTTGGGTCTGCCGTAGGTGGATGGGGAGGATGTTCCAGGTCTTGGCGGCGAGGTGGGAGAACGATATGCCCCCTGAGGTCGCTCTTCGGAAGCGGGGGACTGTAGCGAGGGCGAGGTCGGCGGAGCGGAGCTGGCGGGTGGGGGTGTAGGAGCTGAGTCCTCTGTTGAGGTACGTTGGTCCGGTGTTGTGGAGTGCCGTCTGTGCGTGGGTGAGAAGCTTGAAGGTTATCCTCTTGTTGACCGGGAGCCAGTGCAGGTCTCTCAGGTGGGGTGTGATGTGGCTGCGGCGAGGGATGTCGAGGATCAGGCATGCAGAGGCCTTCTGGATGCGTTGGAGCCGTCTCAGGAGTTTGGCCGAGGCTCCTGCGTAGAGGGCATTTCCATAGTCCAACCTGCTGCTGACAAGGGCCTGGGTGACTGTTCTTCTCGTTTCAGTGGGGATCCACTTGTAGATCCAACGGAGCATACGGAGGGTGTTGAAGCAGGAGGAGGAGACGGAGTTGACCTGTTTAGTCATGGAGAGGGTGGAGTCGAGGATGACCCCTAGGTTGCGTGCGTGGTCGGTGGGTGTTGGAGCGGTTCCCAGTGCGATCGGCACCAGGAGTCATCCCAGGCCGAAGGGTTGGATCCGAGGATGAGGACCTCCGTCTTGTCCGAGTTCAGCTTCAGTCGGCTGTTCCTCATCCATTCAGCAACGGCCTTCATTCCTTCGTGAAGGTTGGTTTTGACAGTGTGGGGGTCCTTGGTGAGGGAGAGTATCAGCTGGGTGTCATCGGCGTAGGAGAGGATGTTGAGGTCGTGCCGATGGGCGACGTGGGCGAGCTGTGCCATGTAGATGTTAAACAGAGTTGGGCTGAGGGATGAGCCCTGGGGTACGCCGCAGATGATCTCAGTGGCTTCGGAATGCTCAGATTCCTGGAGTGGGGGATAGAGTAATACCAAATATGGATCATAGGCAAGGTTTAATACTAGCTGCACACGAAGGTTTGAGCTCTGCGCACACAGGTGTTACAGCGACTATTTCTTTACTGAAACAGCGCTATTGGTGGCCAGGGTTAACTAAGTAAACTAAAGACTATGTCTTGATAAGCGACGTCTGCCAGCAGATGAAATGCTCCACCGTTGCACGCCCGGCACAGACGCCATTACTAAATTCAGAAAAAACTCTCGCATGTGTGTACTTGGGTCACTGCGGCCCTTTACAAACGGATGGCACTTACAGATATATCATGGTAGCAGTGGTTTCATGCTCGAGATTCCTATGGGAATGGCCTTGGCGTTCTGCTGACGCTCGAACTGTTATAAAAGATTTGCAAGTCTTTATCGGTACATACGCACTTAGCACGTTACACTCTGATTGCGGCCCTGCGTTTATCTCTCGGGCTTACAAAGAGGCCATGGAAGGAATGGCCGTAGCATTGCGGTTCTCATCTCCGTACCATCCCAAGGGAAATTCGGTTGTGGAGAAAAAAAAACGGGACTTAAAGCTATTTTTAACAGCTAGGGTATTAGGCGAGGGCGGTAGTTGGGTCACACACTTTTATGGGGGTACAGCGGGCATTAAACAACCAGCCAAGAAGCTCTCTAGGGGGTGTCACTCTATATGAGGTCCTCTTTGGGACACAAATGTGGGTACCTGATCTTGATTGTGAAGGCGCAGTGGCGGATGAAAAACCATTTGATATCCATGATCGTTTGGCTGTTTTACAGGATCTAAATGAATCCAGGATAAAACAAAACAATGTCCATCTAAAGCACATCACCACTGAGAAAGTCACGGTAGTCACGGCAAGACCTGTCTGGATTCCAAAAGTTGGGGATCTGGTCAGAGAGAAATTTGCGGATAAAGAAATTTTGACCCTCTTACAGAAAACCTGTACCAGTCCTTGCAGTACACAGAACAAGAATTGTTACATCCGCCTCTTGCCGGAAAAAAGGAGAAAAGATTTGTCCCAATCCACCTAATCAAACCACACTATGTGGCCTAGAGGACTCCGCTGTAGCAGACACCATCCTCTAGCTACAATCCAAGAAGTTCAAACAGAAAGACTCCTCACGTTTGAAGAGCCACCTGTACGGAATGAAGGACTAAGCAACAATGCTATGGAACTTGTTCCACTTGAAGCAGACATACTAATTCAAAATGAAAATCTGAATAATTCACAAGTTGCAATTAGACCGAATACAGACGTCTATATCAACATGGCTCGTCAAGAGGAAAATAACATTTCAACCAATCCTGATGTAATTCCTACAATTGATTGAACAGCTTCTGGCTATTTCATTAACTTTGATTTGTTTTCCTTCGATCCAAGCGAGCCGGAAACGACGACAGCCAAAACACCATTCAAGCAAGAATTAAAGAAATTTCTTCTCTTTCTTCAAAAGACATACCTGATATCACCTTGGATTGAACTCTGTGGTAATTTCTGGGGTATTGCTTTTTTATTGGCTTAGTATTGACTTTTAGTATGCTTATCAATGGACACTTTCTTGAACAAGGTTCCACAGCCCAAAAGGTCAACATCCTACTCAAGCCACATCCATCATCACATCGTGAACAAAGAGACTTGTCATCAGTGAACATAACAGCTGTTCCTATAACCGATGGTGTAGTATGGGACAAGGTTGATTTCAATATATTCGGATAGACCAAACTTTCAAAAATTAATCATGCATTTAAAATCTCATTAAGTGATTTCATTACCTCCAGTACATTTTCTGATGATTGGGACACTGAAACAGTAAATGACATGTTGTCTGATTTAGAAAAAACTGCTGCATTTTCGAATAATGAAATGTTAGAGGGTTCTTCAGACTATGACAAATTGTACAGTTACCAACATTTTGGCCATCATTTCCTGCACAAATCCATTTCACCTAGGAGTGTATTTGAGTACAATCAGTGGAAATATGGCCCAACACCACCAAAAAGTAGTTCACAAATGTTTGCACGAAATTTGCATACCTTTTAGGATTTAACACCACAGACCCAGCCTCATTTGTTTTATAAGGTTGCACCAAAATCAGCACTGAAAATTATGTTGATAAACACCAAACAGATTTACTCTGCTTCCTTTATGGCCCAATTGTCTGAACAGGGTTTCAACCTATGGAAAGATGAAATTGACTCAAAATTGATTTGGGGTCCCAGCAGGTGGCAAGTCCAGGGTACAGAGGAACTATTTATTTAGAGCATGCCTCGTTCCACAGCAGATGATCTTTTTAAATGATACTCTGCAACAGACATCCTGTCTTGGGATAGCCAAGATTAAGGACCTGAACACACCAAAAGTTCCACACCATCACAGGGGTGGCAGAATTCTTCTTCAAAGGAAGGGGCAACAATTGATGACATACTAAAGTACAATAGATCAGACCCAATTTGGAAGGAGTGGGTGGGTTGGCCCTTAGACACGAACACATGTCATAAACAGTTCCTAAACATCACCAAGGGACTCAGTATGCACAGGCCAGATCCACGATATGTATAGAGAGAACATCCAGGGGTAGTGGCATCCTAGAGTGTTGGCAAGTTGTGCCTAGAATGGCTAGAAACCTCAACACTTGCAGAAGTGAAACAACACTTATCTTTACTCTCACAAGACATGGATCTTAGGGACTTTTACTAGGACCAAGGAAACAACGTCAAAAACCTTTCATATATGCAGGCATTTATGCTGCCTATAATAAAATCTGGAAGATTTCCCAACAAGATGCCGCAGAGAGAATACGGTAAATAGACCGTATAAACTTAGAAAAAGTTTTAGCTGTGGATAATGGGTTAACAACTTTGACCTCCAGAGTATATTCATTGGGCAACATTGTATCTTCTGCTATAGACATACTGGAACAGGATTTAGCCATATTACAACACAGCCAATCACAGTTACGTTCTATTATGTTATTAAGCTGGATGCTACAATCTTTGTTTGCAGACTTTGTGCATTGGCGTTTTATAAACAGTACGTCTCTGTTTTCAGAATACAAACTAACTGATAAACAGATAGAAATTGCACAAGGGGGAGCTAAATATACAATGCTGCAAATTGAAAAACTGGACAGACTTCCATTCACAGTGGCTGAATTAACAACCACAGAATGGCTAATCCACAGCCAAATCACTCTCCCAGTCACTACCTTTCAGTTTCATTTTTGCCTTGAACAGAGGCAGGCAGGCAGGTAAATATGAATATTTGGGAAAGATTTACCATATAGAATTCGATGCAGGAGTGGGGATCAGGAAGTGCTTCTTAGTGGTACTTACTGCAAGAGCGCTTTAAGCGGTTCTCTCATGTGCCAAGATATCGTTTTACATGGGGCATGTAATGGTTCAGTTTCGAATCAGTCTTGCCACATGAAAGGAACTCCAGCTGCCGTGATCCTGCCAGTGTTCGAGTTACTTTTGAATGGGAGTTACTTGATGCTGAACGATCAAGGTTGTTGTGGGATGCTCCCTGGCATTGCCTATCTGGTCACCGTGAACACCAGGGTTACTTGCTGTATGGAAGTATTGTTTCCTCTGACAATTACAGTCATGGAGGCGCCAGTATGGCCTTCAGTGAATGTTAATGTTATACAGTTTGATGCTTTGAGCAGAATGAAAGCCATGCTTTTACAGAAAACTGTGCCATTGACCTCTGCATGAGAAACCTTTGAACTTCAAGTTGCGAGGACCTCGACAGAGATACAGCCACTAATCCGTACAAACTGCCCCAGACATTTCGCAGAAATGGTGGGTCGTAACGTAAATATGTCAGATACGAGCAGTATTGTACACCTATTTAAATCAATAGGGTTGGGATTCCTTAACACCTTCCAGACCATCCTCGGAGTTGTTCCTAACTTTATACACTCCGTATTCGGATGCATTTTCGGGGGTCTACCTCGGATCCTGCTTGCTATTGCTGGAATCCTGATTGTCGTTCACCTGCTTTGAAATGGACGGACCATTCGCCAGCAAGATTGTGAAAGCTCTCCTGGAAAGATATTACTGTGAGCGCATGGTACAACATCTTGGTGCGCCTTGCCTTCGAGAACTAAGTGCTTCTTGGTTCCTGTCATTCAGACCAGTCTACGAAGACTGTATCGTACCTGTTTTCCAATGCCTTTTTTGCGGAGGAGAATGCGAGTTGGACATCTGTCTGACACCACTAACGGAGACGCCAGCGGACTTAGACTCCTGGCTGGAACCACTGCAGTCTCATGCTCGACTCTGTCCCCAGCGTACTCCCATCTTAACGCATGCATTCCTCGAGGATCCGCAGGTGCCCTTGACCAAGTTGGATTCCAGCTCCACCCTTGGCACCGAGGTATTGAATACAGCAACGGCTGCCTGACCATCAACTGTTGGCAGCACTGAGGAGTTTCATCTATGCACACTTGTCGTGCTATGCGAGGTACTGCAATGTTTGTCCCCTACGACAGCAGGCATCGACAATATTATGTCTCCCAGCCAGGACATGTAATCAGTATCTGGCTCAACGTGTGCTGGGAACAAATTCCGTTTTTTTCTTTCCCCTTCTTTTTCTCAAAATAACTTTTTTCAAATTGAAACTTCCTATACCAAAGCATGGCCTTCTAAGTACGCTTACAGTAGTTCAACTTGTGTGATTGAACTCATTTACAACTGTGATTTGCGGAACTTTACTACAAATGTCATACTTTCACAGAAAACATTTATTTCCTCATTTTAAAACTGTTTTTAAATGAAATTTTAAAAAATTTCGAAACATTTTAAATGACTGCTTGATAATTTTATGTACTGACACCGTTATAAATGTGTATCTCATATGTGTATTATCATTGTTAAGTATAAGTGGAATGGGTGTTATATTTCATTTCAGTACCCTGATATATGTCTCGAGAACATCGTGCACTTTCCCTACATCGTCTCCCCGTCATTTCATATGAACGAGCCTTATAAGGACATAACTCGAAATAAGGACAGACTGCCTTGTATGGACATAACGCCTTATAAGGACTGTAGCCTTTTATGGACTAAACCTTTCACCTAGTTCCATGCCGAGGGTGGGTTTTTCCCAATCGATATTGCTAAGCCGTCATCCTTAGCACATATGAATAATTTATGAGTTCACTCTACAGGAGGTTCACTTCACCTCTCCTATTGACGCACAAGGTTTAATCCCCAACGTTATCCTCATACTAAACAATGGGGAACATACGCACATAGATGGTATAATACAGCACCTCTTGCAATCAGAAAGGAACCGAGACTTCAAGGCCGATACACTGACCAGAGACGCTGCAGCTCCGAAATGCCATCGCTTCAGCTGACAGTGGTCTGAAGATCCCTTGCGGGGTGTCCAACTTAAGTCCAGGACGAGGTCACGCACTCTCACTATTCAGATATGGCGGTTTGACTAAATCCTAGTGGGATTCTTGGCTCTTAGACTTAGGCACTTAGGCTCTTTCGCAACTACTCACATGCTAGGTACACTTAGGTACATCTAGACAGGCATCTTAGGAGCACGCACTTTATTTTATAAATGCATTTCATATTCATGTATGTGTTTATGACTATTGCAAAATGGTAGAACAATACTATTTCTTTCTATTCACTGTACTGCTGGTTCTATATCTCTGTTACTGTATTAAAGTTGTTGCAGTGCACTTATTTTACATGAGAAGAACTACGGTACAAAAATTATGTGTATCTCTCTTAGAGCAAAACAAGCACGCGCGAGTGACTGGATGAAAAGTAGTATATTGTTTCCACGACTATGAGGTTATTATCTTCTGAAGTTACACAAACTAATCTCTCTGATAACAGGAGAATCTAGTAGCACTGTGAGCTAGCTAATGTGAAAACGTAGGCTGAGATATTCGGTGGGGGTGTACAGAGTCAGTTTGCCACCAAGCCCACAGTATATGTTGTCCGTAAACAGCGTAGGTCCTGCATGAAAGGGTACCATCAGAACTACACTACAGCGACTTCTCATAATCTCTGGACGCTTTTTTCCATCCTACAAAATGTCGATCCACAGCAGGTCCTAGTGGTGGTCTTAGTAGACGCCACAAAGGCTTTTGATTCTGTTGAGTGGGATTATCTATTTACCATTCTTCAGTGTACGTGGCTTCCCATTTGATTTTTTAGCTTGGATTCACCTCCTTTACACTTCCCTAAAGGCGCAAGTTCTGATTAACAGCCATACCTCTCCCCTCTTTTTCTCTCTCCCATGGCACTCTGCAGGGATGCCCGCTATCTCCCCTCCTATTTGCCCTTGCCATAGAGCTTTGGCAGCGAAGATGAGGCAGCACCATCAAGAGAAAGGCCTCCGTTCATTTGCCCAATTCTCATTTCTCTTTATGCAGATGGTTACCCTCTATGTCAAAGAAACTCAGCAAAATCTTAACCCGCACCTTCGGGAATTCATCAGGTTTGGTGGTCTTTCTGGTATCCACATAAACTGGACCAAATCTCGAATTTTTCAACGTACTGCTACGGTGATGCAATTTGACACTGACTACCCCGTAGAGTGGTGCTCTACTGAGGTCAAATATTTGGGTATACATGTTACTGCAGACCGCGAGGAATTAATGAGACTTAACTACGAGCGAACACTAGATAAGGTCACTGGATGCATAACTAGGTGGAACACACTTCCCCTCACTATAGCAGGCCACATTTCTCTTATTAAAATGTTGGTCCTCCCAAAATTCTTGTACCTGTTTTTAAATTTCCCTTATTACCTGGGTAGACATTTTTTCTCCTCGCTCCGGACGGAATTGCTCCACCTCATGTGGGGTGGCAGGCAACCGCCTATACAATGGGACATACTCACGAGGCCGCGCTCGGTACCTGCTACTCTCCTCTTACCGGACCTCGTGGATGGAGACCGGCGGGTGGAGCCATGTTGATATAGTGCAGTACACGGGAAACACCCGAAAGCGGAGTGCGAACTGGGGCGTGTGGGGCGTGGCTGAGGAGGCGCGTCCGCTCCCGTCATTGGTGCGGTCTTGGTCTCGAAGTGAGAGCGAGGCTTGAAGCACATACGTGCAAGAATACAAATGGAAGGGGGCGTGTTAGGACACGTTCCTTAGGTAGCCGCTATTTTGACAAGTGAAACTTTATCCACCTGTGGAGCCCTACGGGAGCAAGTCCAGTGTATCCAAGGGGTGCCAAAGCACATAATCGGCAAAGACTTGCGGCAAAAAATAAATATTAAACTGCATGCGCAGCTGAGGCAGAAGTGTCCTCGGCACGCACTGGTTTGGGTAATTACTAACAGGCACTGCTGCGTTCGCAACAAACTGTATAAAGGGATTATTAGGGCAGAAGGAGTGTTACAATATGATAGTTAGTCTTTTAGTTTACTACTGGCTCGGCGACATATAGCCTGCAGGTGGGGTCGTGGCAGGGCACCAAAATTCAAGGAATGGATTGGGGACATGATACTCTGGCAAGATCAAACAAGCACATACGCTGAACTCCTACTGACCTCTTCACGCCCCCGGGATATTTGGGACCCGATTCAACCATATCTTCTGGAACATCGCACAGACATTAGTTGTGATACATGATCCCTCACGCTATTTATTGTTCCTTACGGCTTGTATGCTGCCTGTCACTGTGAGATACCTACATATTTGTATGAATCGTTTCCTATCTTTCTCTCTTGTTCATTCTCATTCACTATACGGCGCTACTTCTCTCATGTAGATAAGTGCTATATGCTCTAGATGGGGACTGCCCGTTGTTTCTTCCTTTATTTTACTTCCATGGTACTTTCATAACGTGCTACCGCTGAACAACTATGGGTGTACTGCATGTATTTATTCACGATATGTCATTAATATGCTGATTGTTTCTTCCGTCTGCTGTTTTTGCTATGTGAACAAAACTCAATTAAAACATTAAAAAAATGTGTATATATATTGTCGGGTGTGAAGGGGGTTTGGAGAATAAATAGACTTTGAAACATCTTTACACCGGAGTGCTTGCCGTTTTTTCTCGACCGAATTGGTTGGATTGTGTGGCTATATATATATATATATATATATATGTATATATGTATATATATATATATATATATATATATATATATATATATATATTTCAACGAAGAGTTTTGCCCCCTCGGAAAAGCCACAAACAGGTAGGTTACAATTGGCGCTTTATTGTGGAAGCTGCAGCATGGTAAGAGGATGTCTTGCACAAAATTCTCAGCCTGACGCGTTTCGTGTGATGACACACTTTCTCAAAGGCATACATCTTTTCACAGCGCTGAGCATCGAATTTAAAGTCTCTAACACCCGCCTTTGTGGGCGTTGGCTCTTCCAACGCCCACAAGGGCTGACAGGAAACAGAGCAAGCAAGCAGAGACCCACGTCTGCGGCAGCCCCCGCAATTCTGGGCCAGCAGAGAGGGCCGGTGCGGAGCAGCACTCGGAGCACACACAACCCTCCGAAAAACAAAGCAGCGGGGCCGTGAAATCCCCAGATGCAGGCAGCAGCCCTGTAGCCACATTCGAATAAAAGAAACTACGCCACTGACTCTCCTGGACTTCTTTACTTCTTCCTTTGTCCTGGCCGCCATTTTGCTGCTGATCTCGGCTGCTTTTCTCTGGACTCTGACCCACCATCTAGTCCATTCCCGCGTCCTTTAATCCTTTTCCCCCCTGACTATCCTCAAATGTTTCTTCCCTTTTCTGATTTGCCTTTTCTCCATACACTTGTATCCCTCCCACCCTCCTCTGGTGCTGTGACTGCATCCCCCCTCCGACCCCACTTAATGGAACTCTGCTTTTCTGTATATAGAGATAACTCTAATCACTTGTATATGCAGAAGACCTTTGTACTCTCTACCATTCCTATGTGACTCTTAGAGTATATCCAGTCATATCCCTTCCCTATGTATATAGAGATAACTCTAATCACTAGTATATGCAGACCTTTGTACTCTCTACCATTCCTATGTGACTCTTAGAGTATATCCATTCGTATCCCTTACCTATGTATATAGAGATAACTCTAATCACTAGTATATGCAGTAGACCTCTGTACTCTCTACCATTCCTATGTAACTCTTAGAGTTTATCCAGTCATATCCCTTACCTATGTATATAGACTATGGATGGATGTCGTTACAACGCATGCTTTTTCCACGCATGCCTTTACAACGCAGGTTTTACAACGCAAGTCGTTACAACGACTTGCGTTGGGGGGCGCTGGATAGTGAATAGTTTAATTTACTATTCCAACACCAGTCCCCGTGGATAGTAGGGAAGGTGTTGGATAGTAAATTAAACTATTACCTATCCTACAGCGCCCCCCAGTGCAATTCGTTGTAACGAATTGCGTTGTAAAAGTTGCGCGGTAAAGGTAGTGCGTGGTAAAAGTTGCGTTGTAAACGCTGTTTACCCTTCCCTATGTATATAGAGATAACTCTAATCACTAGTATATGCAATAGACCAGTGTACTTTCTACCATACCTATGTGACTCTTATAGTATTTCCATTCGTACCTCTTCTTTCTGTTTGTATCTCTTCCGTGTGTGACTTTACATCTTGTACATTTGCAATTTTTTTCTGTTTGTATCTTTTATGTAACACATGTAATCCTTAGTCCTTATGTTTTGCAACCGGCTCTTATGTAAAGGGCTCTGACACCTTCGGGTAAAGTTTGCGCTATAAAAAATCGCATTAAAGAAAATAAAATAAATTATCCTCAAGTGAGTTGCTCACAGCGTTGTGCATGTCGATAAAATCCCCAGTGGGTGTGCACAGAGTCCAGTATTCTCGGTGCTGGCACGTTACGACTCCCAACACGACCTTCCTGCCCAAAATGCTGTCCATCGCTTTGACGCCGCATCGGACCGATTCTATGCGGCTGGGCTCTCCCCCGGCTGGGCCAGCCGTAACAAATTCCAACTAAGAGTTTTACCCACTCGGAAAAGCCGCAAACAGGTAGGTTACAATTGCCACTTTATTGTGGATGCTGCAGCATGGTAAGAGGATGTCTTGCACAAAATTCTCAGCCTGTGGAGCCAGCTGTTGTGGAGCCAGAGGACCAGTTCAGCAGAGCTGCTCTAGAGCCTAAGAACCAGGTCAGCAGAGCTGCTCTAGAGCCAGAGAACCACCAGGTCAGCAGAGCTGCTGTAGAGCCAGAGAAACCAGGTCAGCAGAGCTGCTTTAGATTGAGAGAACCAGGTCAGCGGAGCTGCTTTAGGGCCAGAGAACCTGGCCAGCAGAACTGCTTTAGAGCCAGAGAACCAGGTCAGCAGAGCTGCTCTAGAGCAAGAGAACCAAGTCAGCAGAGCTGCTTTAGAGCCATAGAACCAGGTCAGCAGAGCTGCATTAGAGCCAGAGAACCAGGTCCGCAGAACTGCTCTAGAGCATAAGAACCAGGTCAGCAGAGCTGATCTAGAGCCAGAGAACCATGGCTGCAGAGCTGCTGTAGAGCCAGATAAACCAGGTCAGTAGAGCTGCTTTAGAGGGAGAAAACCAGGTCAGCAGAGCTGAAGAACTGGGTTTTAGAACCCAGCGGTGCCAGGGACACGCCCAAAGTCTTCGGGTTCTCCTGTCTTGGCAAACAGAGACACGGAATACTTCTAGGTGGCGTCAGAGATCAAATTTATTAGCTGCAGCTAGTAACAGTAATCTCAGCAATACAACACGGTGTACAACTCAAGAAACTGTTCAATTTTATAGAGCAAGACATCACCTTTTATACACAATATTCTCATTATAAATGTACACCCATTGCGCAAAATTCTGACCAATAGGACACATTTTCTAACTAAGTATCACATTAACAAAAACCCAATTTACAGTAACCCAACCCAAAAGTTAATTATTAGGACTGTCCCAAATTCAATCTTTGCAAGCCGGACAAATTTATAATTGAAAGCACTACCCATGTAATGAAAAGTCGTAACTTAAACGAGGGTGAGACCTATTGCATTTTCAATGCATAGGTATTCAGATGTGTCACACATTTGCCATAAATTCTGAATGCTATTTGCTCATTAGATCACTGTAGTAAAACTACTGCTCACCAGGGAAGTCTGCTGTTGGTATTCAAAGTGCATGTTTCAGTCTGCATGTCAGAATTTTTTAATGAAATAGAAAAGGATTTGAGAAGTCAAGGTGTGCCCTAATTTTTCTTTCTGCAGCATTAATCATACTTTCTATGGCAAAATGAACCCCCTCATTTTGTTCCTTTTTAAATTAAATGTTTTAAGAGTTACCACTTTATTCCAACAAGATGGCTTCAAGTGTGCTATACGTTTGTCATGTGTAGGACTGGTAGCACTCTAGTTGTTCTTTAGAACACTCCGGGAAGCTGCAGTAGAACACAAAGGAATCCTTCTCACATGACTGAGAAAGATAATGTGAATTTACAGAAAATATGCTCTCATTTTAGCTTATAGATCACCTTCCAAACCTCTGAGAAAGAGAAGCATGAGAAAATAGTTTTCTCTCAAACATGATTCATGCTATCCCAGCAGAAGGCTTTTTCACATGGTAAAATCACCTTAGAACATACCACAATTCTTAAAATGAGTATGGTACTATTAACAAATGATTTATAATGTAACTAAAGTCTTAAAACCTTCTATTAACTGCAATGCTTTTTAATGAGGTGCTATCATGTATATTGGTCTCAAGATGGCTGCCAACACTTCTTGGATGAAGTGCTGACAGCCAATCAGATCTCACGATGAGATGTGTGGTTAGACTCCGCCCAGATATATATATGTATTTTTTCGTTTAATATCTAAAAAACTACTGAACAGATTTACACCATTTAACAAAAAGGCACGACTCTGAACCAAGGTCTACCTTTCTGCCAAATTTGGTGTAATTCCATTCAGCAGTTCGGGCTGTAGCTGCGATTAAAGGTTCCTCTGGAAAATTGCATGGGGAAAACATGTTTTGGGACCCCCCTTTATTCTCGGCCCCCGCTTGACGAATCACCCCGAGACTTTCAGGAAAGGAGCGGATCGGAGCGGCCCACCAGTTTTGAAAATTTCGTGAAGATTCGTTAACCGGCGCCAAAGTTATTCCAAATTGAATGTTTTTTCTTTTTTAAATCAATTTTTTTAATCAACATACGGCCAGTTTACATCAATGACCACCTCTTGCATCATCCCAATCCCACCACCCTCATGATTGTTCTCTCTGAGCCGTCATTGCTTTACAATTTTAATATAGTATTAACACCTCCACAACAATCTTCCGAATGGGCTCATAAATGCTCTAATAACACATGTTGGTGGGTCCTTTAATGCCTACAATTATCAATTCAAGTTGTACTATTTACTACAAGCCACCCCAATCAAACACACTCCCCCCCAGCCCCCCCCGGCCGTCAGTGTGCCCAAATCCCTCAGTACTTATTACAATATCAGTACCTTCATGTCGTGGTTCAGGATAGACGGGGGACAATACCTCCTACTTAAGGTACTTCTCTGAACTCCCCACCCTATTGTCACCGGGCCATACCCATGCTTCCTCCTGGCGAGGAATGCGCATGCGTAGGCTCCCGCGCATGCGCAATTTCAAATAAGAAGCCGCGATGGGGAAGTTTGCAGGTCAATAAAGTAAGTTTTATTTAACTTTATTTGTAGCCTGTAAATCTAATTTAATAATGCGGGCGGGAGGCGGGCGGGCGGCCAACTTCCGTTCCTCCCGAGAATGTGCGATAATTTGCCCCGTTTTCCGCCTTCTTTACGGAAGGTGCAAATTAACGCACATTCCGTGGGTGGGACGGAAATGTCCACCCACCCTTAGTCACGATTCTCTAGGTGCTGCATGCGCCATGTATCTACAAGCCCCCACTTCTCCTGCCAATCCCTCCTGGCTTTAGCAATCCTGTGTATCGGGACCTCCGGTAACGGCGGATGTGACCTATCCATAACAACATCCGCTATTGAATTAAAGTCCCCCCCAATATCACAGAGCCGGTCAGGTAAGGTGCCAGTTTGCCCGACAGATGATCAAAAAAGCCACCTGCTCAACATTAGGGGCGTTTATGCTACACAATGTGACATCCAGACCATTCAGCCACCCCCCCACCACCACAAATCTCCATTCGGGGTCAACCAATTGGCGGGTCATCTGGAAGGGCTCTCCTGCCCTAATCCATATAAGCGACCCCCTCACAAAGGCAGAGTATGCTGTGCAATATATTTGCCCTTGCCATCGACGCTTCAATGCGCTACTCTTCGCTCGGTTAATGTGAGTTTCCTGCAGAAAGGGCACCTGCACTCCTCTCCATACCAAATACACATGTACCCTGTGGTGCTTTCTCATCGTATGCATCCCCCTCACGTTCCATGTTAGGCCTTTAAAATCAAGTACCGTCCTCATGTTGATCTGTAACCCCTTGCTTCCTCCACTCCTTCCCCATGGACACACCAGCAGCCCTTACATCCCCAAACAAACTATCTAACAGTCCCCAACAGCCCCACCCCAGAACGGGCCCCAACAAATCAGCACCCATCCAT
Source organism: Lissotriton helveticus (assembly GCF_964261635.1). Taxonomy (NCBI): domain Eukaryota; kingdom Metazoa; phylum Chordata; class Amphibia; order Caudata; family Salamandridae; genus Lissotriton; species Lissotriton helveticus. Next base: position 1,932,957,291 of record NC_136061.1, read on the forward strand.
ACTCTCAACCAAACTGTTTCCCTAGTAGCTACCAGGGATCTCCACTCACAATGAAAGGGAGGTGGCCAAGTGCCAAGCGGTTCCGATACCAAGTCACTCAACCATCTCATGCCTTACCCCCTCCAGGCTAATGCTACAGCACCACTGTAGCCCCCCAAATTAAAGGAGCCCCTCCCACATCGTCAGCTCCCCACCCCGCCCCCACCCCACCCCAACCACTCCACTGCATCACCCTTCATAACACAGCACCAGGGAAGGGAGGGGAAAGAATGTCCGCAACCAAGAACACTCACCAGCCACGGAAAAGTCGTTCTGCACTAAGCATCAGCAATTTCATCAGCAGTCCCTGGAGTGACATGCGGCATAGCAACACTCGCCGAGTCCGATTCTTCAGATCCCGTCTCAGCCGACCGCTTCTCGGAGTCAGTTGCTCCTCCCCGTTTGGGTCCTTGTTCTTGAGATATCTCCGTCACCGCCTTTAGTGATGCCAGTCGTTCCGACCCTGTCTCGGATACCGTCGGCTTCTGGGACCTGAGCATCCGTCTTCCAGTGTGCCTGGGGCGGGGAGGGCGCGGAGCCCCACCAGGAGCCCCACCAGCAGCCCTCGAGTCACGGCCAGCCTCTCCTTGCCCGCCCTGTAGGTCTCTAGCCAGTCCCATGCTTACTCTGGGGTTTAAAAAAGAAGTCTTGCTATCCACGGTCACCCTCAACTGCGCCGGAAACATCAGGGAATATTGCAACCCTTCTGCGCGGAGTGCCTTCTTTACCTACATGAAGGAGGCCCGCTGTACGTTGAAAGTCAGGAAACAACATCACGTCACCATTTTCCACCCTGAAGGGGCCCATGGTGCGCCCCATATTCAGAAGCAGGTCTCTATCTTTGTGGTTCAATAGGCGTGCCACCACAGGCCTGGACGGCCTCCCAGGATTCAACGGGCATGCCGGCACCCGATGCGCTCTCTCCAGGGTGAAAAAAGAGGACAGGCCCTCCAGTGCCACTTCCGTCTTCAACCAGGCCTCCAAGTAGTCCACCATATTGTCTCCTTCCACTCCTTCTGGCAGGCCCACCACAGGTGCATTATTTATTCTGTTACTCCCCTCTGCATCTTCTGCCCTCCTCTCCAAAGTTTGCAGGCGTCGTTGTACATCTCAAAGAGGGCCGATGTGGTTTCCCAGATACACACGATCGCGCGGATCGAACTACCCAACTAGCAACAGGGCGTTTATTGATGGCGTGTGTGTAACTTAATTTGGAAACCCTTACCCATTTGTCGCCAATATAAGTATAAAATCTTTACACCGACAAAGTAAATCCCCTAAAACATTATTGACAACATCGTTTTGCGGTTTATGAACAAGCACGAACGGAAAACAGAAGGAGATATGAGGCAATATATACAACTCGAGCACATTTAAAGATGGCCAACGGTTTTCTCCAAGACTAACGCTCGTGCGGACAGCCGTGCTTAATGAGCATCAATTAGGAGCTTGTTACCCAATTAATGAACGTATAAAAAGGAGAGCGAGCAGAGCCTCATTCTCTGCTGCAGTGAGGACGTAGGACGGTTGTGGAGATTGTTTAGTCCAGAAATCGACAAGTAAGTACAACACCCCAAGCACCCGATAAAGATAATAGATATATCTTTTAAATCAAAAAAATTTCGGCAAGATTATTTCAAGCCCGATATATTGTTACTCTCTCCCTCTCTTCAGGAAATTCCTGACAAATATAAAATCAGGCATACCTATCTATAAGAAAACTGACACAATAGAAGGTCTTCACCAACCCAAAACCTAAGGTAATTAAAACAAAAGAATATGTTTGTCTGCAATAATAAGAAATAAATCATCTATGCAGAAGGGATAAATAGTAACAGAAGGTTATTCTTTAACAGTAAAACAAATCTGGGACCATAACCACCCTGTAAGCAATCCAGGCTTCCAAAAAAAGAAAGTTAAAATTTGAGGTAAGAAGCGGAACCTCAAGACAAATATAAGTAAGAACACTTACAATTAGGCACAATATTCTTTATTTTCTTGACAGCCTTCAATCACCAAGCAAGAAGAGAGTTCTTAAAATAATCATTTGAATGAGCATAATGATCAAGAGGAGGTTTTAACAAGGCTACTAGCACATCGACCCCCTCTTTTTTGAACTCAGGTTGGCAATTTTTAAATATTGAATCAATTTAACCAACAAGGAAGGAAGCTTTACTAAAAAAATCTTCCTCTGCTTAATATCTGCCCAGATTAACAACATTGATAAAGAAGAAAACAAGGAGTCTAAAATACTAGGAGCATATGGATATATACAAGATCTGACCCTAGAGAAAATAAGTAAGTGAACAGAATATTGTTATCCAGAGTATACATCAAATACCTGGAGTCAGAATGACAGCGAGAAGTTAATAAAATACATTTTACGTTACAGTATAAACGACCAGCTGGAGCCTTAGAAAGTCTCCGGTACCACAAGTCAATTTCTTATGACTGCAACCAGAGAATTAAATAAGAGTGAGTATCGCATTCATTGTTCTTGCGATTGTTCACGGAGCCCACTGAGTAACAAATAATATTAGCTGTTTTTGTTAAATATGATGTCAGAGTAAGGAATAACCTTTACTGTATAATTCAAATAAATATAATATATATGGATCAGCCCAAAGGAATAATACACACCAAAGAGGAATGTAGAAATACAAAATTGAAAGTGTTGTAAAAAGTAGTATAAGAATCTGAGTTTTGCACTGAAATCAATGTTTTATCATAAAAGAAGATATTTTATATTTATTTCTCCCTGTATAGATTGTTCTTTAGTATAAGAAAGTACTGTCCTGAAGAAGGTGATCAACGTTCTCACCGAAACGCCGCGTCGACAATTTTTTGCTTTTATTTTGTGTTTTCTGAATGTTTTTTAGAAATTGGAAGTGTAATACCATGTTTTAATAAATCAGATGTGATAAATTGTTTTTATGAAATAACAACAAATGAATATATCTTGCTCTATTTTGTGATAATAAATGTGGTGCATTTAAATTACAAAAACCTCGACTGACCCTCATTTACTGTGCAGTACCTCGCTGTGACACCGGCTGCCGCAGGCTCGCCACAGGGTGCATGCACATTCCTCTGCTCCCGTCTTCAAGTGCTGTAAGACTGCCTCACAGGGTGCCTGTCCCAAGCTGTCAGCACTGCAGCGCCCCGCCACACTATTACTTTCACAGTGCGGCCGCTCCCGTCTCCCAGCGCTTCTTCAGGAGGACGGAGGTGGGAAGGGGGCGAGGGGAAGGAGAGCTTCGTGCTCCACCGGCCGCCGCCGCCCTGTTACCACTGTTACCCTGTGCTGGTGACCGCTCCTCAGGTTTCTCTACCCAGCTGTAAGCTTGTGGCAGTCTGATCTTCTATTCCGCAGCTGGGAACGCTCAGCATCGGCTCAGCTCTCTACCGTGCTAGTCGCCATTTAAAGTTCTCGGTGTCCCGATATGATCCTGTCTCCGGTTGACCCCAGCATTGGCCATTTCCCCCTCGGGCGTCACAGTTATCTTCAGGGCAGCACGGCACACCACCAGCTCTGCTTTTCAGGGGCAGTGCCAACCCCCAGACAGGAGAAGTGCCAGGGTTGGCGCAGAACTTTCAGCTCACGCGACCATCCACATCGGCCCTTAAGCCACGCCCCTCTTATTCCAAATAGAATGTTACGGATTTCCTATGGAAAATAGGTATATATATATATATTCACCAACTCTTCCCCCGGCGAGGGAAAAAATGGGTCGCACACCCAACAACAGTTCCAAATCTGCTTTATTCTGCATATACAGGCGCTGATAGCACGTTTGATCAAACGTGCTATCAGCCCCTGTATATGCAGAATAAAGCAGATTTGGAACTGTTGTTGGGTGTGCGACCCATTTTTTCCCTCGCCGGGGGAAGAGTTGGTGAATGTGAAGCGGCGTGGGTTCAGCCGCAGGATAAGGCACCGACTACGAGCGCTGCAGTTCCCGTGTAACCTGAACCGAATTGGGAGGATATATATATATATATATATATATATATATATATATATATAATATTGAGTGTGTATAACCAGAGTTTACAGGGATGTTTTAGTTGTGTTCAGATTTTACACACACAAAACCATACAAATTCAGCAGTTATAGTTAGTTATCTCCAGTAACTATAACTTGTGCCCTGTGGTAACTATAACTTGTACCCCTACCATGCTCTGTTTTCAGCAAATGTTGCAGTGGTATTATAATTGTCATATGTGATATAATATGTGACCGTGCATGGCCAGGGTACGAGTTCTAGTGGCCCAGCCAAATAGTACATGGGGGGGGGGGGCATGCAACTCCCCTCTCTGAGTTTTATGTGGCCCCAGGGACTTCATCCCTGGGGTGTGAACGTAGATTAGAATGGGAAGGGGGCACGCAACCCCCCTCCCCTAACTGTGCTAATATCAGCCCCAAGATCCTCCATTCCCCCATGGCCTGGCGCCAAAATACGACACCCAATGCATTATTGTTGGGGGCTGCGGGTGAAGCCTCAATGCTCCAGCCAGCTCCCTTTCTTCAGCAGGATCTGGCTAAAAATGCTGCTCCCTGTGAGCTGGAGCAATATTTAGATATGTGGGCTGGGAAACATATCTGAAGTCCGCTCCAAGCTGGCAGGAGCGTTTTTAAAGCTCTTGCCAGCTGGGACAGGACTTTGTGTTTACTCTCACTTGCCGGGAGCTTTGTCATTGCTCCCGCCAAGCAGGAGCAAACATAGGTTTCCATGCCCACGCAATGTGCGCAGGGGAACCGCTATGTCCTGGGACATAGCGGGAGCTAGTCCTGAGGGATTGGGTCCCCAGGGCCATTACTGGCTCCATGAGGGTGGCAGCACAACCCCCCCTCACCTTTCTGATTGCGGCTGGAGTCACTTGCGCCAAAATCAGCCCGGGGTGGACTCTCCCCTGCCTGCTTCTATCATACAGCTGGGGGATGGGGTCCCCAGGGCTGAAATCAGCTCAGGAGGGTATCTGCGTGCCCCCCTCCCAAATACTTATGAGGCTGGCCCCGGGTGGTAGGGTGCCAAGCCCGAAACTGGGGCGGCATGGCCCTCCCCATTACCATCATGGCTGAGGGTTGGAGTTCTCAGAGCCATTATCTGCCTGGGAAGGGGGTCGCATGTGCCCCCCCCTGAATTATTTGAGGATGGGCCCCAGAGAATGGGGTACGCTAGGCTGAAATTGGCCCCGGGAGAGGTGGCCACCCCTGTACCATCCCCCAATTATAGTACTGATTATCCTCCCAGCACCTGGCCCACCCAGGGGGCTTTTAAAGTTTGGGAACCCACTATTGTAGGGGGTTTATTGGGTTTGGTTTATTTAACAGCGAATTTGCAGAACCTATGAATTTGCAGTAGATTTAAGGGCTGTGGAGTTGTACTCCTATTCAGCCCTCTTATGTTTTTTTTTAATTGTTTTTTTTAATTGAGACTCTGGTTCAAGTGTTGGCAGCCAATCAGATTTCAAGAGATCTGTCTGATCCGCAGAGGATTTACGTCCTTAGATATATAAATCTTTTTTCTTTAACTTCAAAACTACTGAATGGTTTTACAAAAAAATTACAAAAAGGGCTCCTTCTGGACCAAGAGCTAGCTTTCTGCCATGTGCCACAGATTGGGCTTTTTGTAATTTGGTGTAAAGCTGTAGTTTGAGATATTAAGGGACAACAATAGCTGTATTTTTGGCTATTAGGTTTGTGAGAGTCCAGCGAGAGCAAAAGTGGAGCCCTATGATTGTTTGAGAGGCCAGTTTTTCCCTTCAGCCTTCAGGCTCTTGCCGAAGCAGTCTTGCAAGAGCAAGCCCTCTGATTGGTTGTTGGAATGTTAGAAATGAAATGGTCGCCATTACTGTTTACTGTGGAAAAATTGGAGGTGTTGTGCAAATGCAATAAAATGGCTATATAAGGGGACAGCAGAAAAGCATGCTGGCCATGGTCGGCACCAAGACACTGCTTTCAACACCCTGCCCTCGGGCTCAGCACTGAAACAGTCAGCCAAGCCTTCTGGTTCGGGACTGAGTCGAGAAAAGACATCTTTGGAACCGAAGGTCAACTCCGGTTTGGCACCAAAACTAAAAGATACCCTTCAAAAGCCTCTGGAACCTACCCTGGACATATTGAAGGAAAAACTGGACCCTAAGAAAATCTATATTAATCTAGACACTGGACATATATTGGCTAAAGGTATGACACCTTAAGAATGATGATTTCAGAGGACACTAACTACAAAATTCCTCTAAAAAAGTAGGACATGGCTACAAGTCCTATCTACCCTAATTCTCAATCCCCTTCACGATCTTCACCACTACAACCATTGCCAGGCTCAGACCCTTTACAGATAACACCTCAGGGTTCTCCACACACACAGCCTGATATAGGGGATGATGATAATGACAGTCCACTACCAACAGACCACTGGAATGACTATAATATCGATCCACCAATGGATAATGACCCTGATTTATATCCTGCAAAACCATCACCTCCCGATGACAACATATCAGTAGTTGATTTCCATGGGCATCTTACCATGGGGTTACATTATACCAAGGGCCTTTAGAAGAAGACTTTTTTTTCTAGACACTAGGTTCTACACATAGAACAAGTCAAAGTTTGCCTATGTTAAAAGGCATGATTGGCATGCCGATTACATTTGTTAGAGACACTGTATGTGCCCGTATATTAACACCTAGGGTTGACTGAAAATATAAACCTCCACCGTCTGATCCCATTTTTGTTAAGGGACAATTACTTTTAGATTCTTTAGTAGTAACTAATGCTCGCAAAAGAAAAAATTAACAGACTTCAGCGGATGAACCTCCTCCACACAATGAGTCTAAATTAATAGATGCATCAGGTAAAAGAGACGATGCTCAGTCCGCTAACCAATGGTGCATTGCCAACACACAAGGCTTATTAGCCAGCTATGAGAAGGTCCACTGGGACAAAATGGAAGACCTGCTCCAACACCGCCCAGATAAGCATAAAAAGAGAGTACCAGAATTAGTGCAAGAAGGTAAACTAATATCTAATTATTCCATTAGATGTGCTCTAGATGCTGCTGACACTGCAGTAAGGGGAGTTAACACCAACATTCTCCTTAGACATTCATGGCTTAGGGTTTCTTCTGTGTTTAAACTTGAGGTTCAGCAATCTATCCTCAATACTCCTTTTGACAAAGAACACCTTTTTGGACCTCAAATAGATGATTCACTCGAAAAAGACACAGAGGTACATTCGTTCTATACAAAGGTAATTCCTCAAACCCTAATACCTCCTCATATAAATCCAACATGCAACCGGCTCCATCTAATTAAAGGTTTATATAGAGGTGGGTATAAAGGAAACAATTTCAAGGGTAGAGGTAAAGGTTCACCAACACGTACCTCCCCATCACGTACCTCCCCATCTCCCAACAAGCAGTGACTTGCCTACAATTCCCCCGATTATTTAACACTTGTCGGAGGAAGACTTCACCAACTTTTCTCCATTTGGCAATCGATAACATCAGACAAATGGGTATTAGACAATATCCAACATGTTTATTGCCTGGAGCTTACCAGCAATCCTCCCAATATTCCACCTCACATTCACAAACTTTCGTTACAGCACCTATAGTCCTCAAACAAGTACAAGCTCTTTTAGTAAAGGAGCAATGGAACCAGTTCCATTATAACACCAGGGGTCAGGTTTTTATTCACTGTACTTCCTAATCCCAAAAAGGATGGGTCCCTAAGACCAATATTGGACCTAAGGATGTTAAACCTGTACATACTATCACAACATTTCCATATGGTTGCACTTCAGCAAGTGCTCCCACTTCTACAGCAAGGCGACTTTGTCCACAATAGACTTAAAACACTTATACTTCTATATTCCTGTTCACCCAGCACTTCGCAAATATCTCAGATTTGTGATAGCAGGAAATCACTATCCGTTCAAAGTACTCCCATTTGGTGTTACTACTGCACCCAGAGTGTTCACAAAATGTCTAGCAGTAGTAGCAGCTCATCGCAGAAGACAACAAATCATGTCTTCCCATATTTAGACGATTGGCTCATCAAAGCCAGCACACAGCAAAGTGCTTGCAACACACTCAGATTACAGTACACCATCTCCATCAATAGTGGATTTACAGTCAATACGCAAAAGTTCTATCTTCATACCTCACAAATAGTCTTATCTGGGAGCGACTCTAAACACTCTCACAACTCTAGCCTATCCTGATGCAGCCAGGGTTTGAAATCTTCAAACTGTTACTACAATTTCAAACCAACAAATACTTAACAGTCAGGACTTTTATGCAACCACTAGGGATGATGGCATCATGCATCGTAATAGTGCCTCATGCAAGAATACAGATGTGTCACCTACAGGAATGTTAGACACGTCAGTGGAATCAATCACAGGGTCATTTAACAGATCTTGTATTGGTAGACAGCTGCACCCATCGCTCTCTGCAGTGGTGGAATGCACAAAACCTATCAAAAGTGTGGCCGTTCATCGACCCTGGTCCACAAATCGTGCTAACAGCAGACACATCTCTCATAGGTTGTGGTGCCCATCTACAGAATCTAACAATTCAGGATCTATGGGCCAACAGGCGCAAACATCTCCACATCAACTACCTAGAGCTTCTAGCTGTGTATCTAGCACTAAAAGCGTTTCAACCTCACCTCAAAGAAAAAGTTGTCCAAGTCTGCAATGACAGCCATGTACTATGTACAAAAATGGGGGTGAGCAAGGGACACATTCTCTGCAACTGTCACGCCTCTCTCATACCATTTGGCGTTGGGCAATTCATCACAAAATTCATGTTCTCGCAGAGCATATCCCAGGCGTGAACAATCAAATTGCCGACCTCCTCAGCTGGATGCAGCAACAAATACATGAATGGGAACTTATCACCAGGTTCTCCTTCCATACTTCCAATAATGGGGATTCCCAATAATAGATCTGTTCGCCACAGCAGGCAACTCAAAATGCCCAAACTGCGTCTCCATCTATCCAAAGGCAATGCCCTATGGATGAACTGGTCAGTGATATTTGTTTAAGCTTTTCTGCCTCTCCCTCTCTTCTGGTTCATAAACTCAGGCAAACAACACTCACACTGATTTTAGTGGCTCCCACGTGGGGTGTCAACCATAGTTCACCACACTGTTAGAACTATCACATCAAAAGCTGCAAATCAGTTCCAGCCTTCTCATTCACCATGGAGAAATCAGACACCCAAACACCAAGGAGCAAAACCTAGCGATCTGTCTTCTGGAATCAGAGTTTGGATACTTAAATTTACCAACAGATTGTATACAATTCTTAAAGAAGCAAAAAAAACTACCACCAGGGCATGTTATGCGGCGCAATGTAAGAGATATGTTGTATATTGTATCAACCACATTATTAATCCACTAGATGCATGTATTATTTGTTACCTTTTGCAACTACAGGGAGCTGGCTTACCCTATACATCCATTTGGTTGCACCTTGCAGCAGTAGACGCATATTTGCAAAACAGACAACACTTCTCCTTGGTCAAGGTTCAAGTAATTAAAGCCTTTAGGGAAGAACTTAAAAGAATAATACCTCCCAGGGTACCACCTGCAACAGTTTGGAACCTTAACATTGTTCTCACAAGGCTCATGAGTCTACCTTTTGAGCCATTACATAAATGTGTATTACAAACTCTTTCATGGAAAGTTGCCTTTCTAATTGCTATCACTTCATTAAGGAGAGTTGGTGAGCTACAGGCATTAACCTCAGAAGAACCCTTCTTTCAACTTCATAAAGCTAGAGTAGTTCTTCGCACAAACCCCAAGTTCCCTCCAAAAGTGGTTTCTGCTTTTCAAATTAAGCAATCAGTTGAGTTACCTGTGTTCCTTCCTCAACCTGATTCAGTGGCAGAACGGGCTCTTCACACACTTGATGTCAGAAGAGCACTATTATACTATATTGAGTGGACAAAAGATTTTCGTAAAGCAAAGCAACTTTTTGTGGCATTTGCTCCACCTCCTAAAGGTAATCCTATCTCTAAATCTGGTATTATAAGATGCATTGTTACATGTATCCAAACTTGCTATGTCAAAGCTAAAAGAACTTTATACCTACTAGAGCACATTCCACGCTTGAAAAATAGGAGCATCTATGGCCTTTTTATGTTACATTTCTGTAGCTGATATAAGTAAAGCAGCAACATGGTCTACAACACACACTTATACTAAACGTTATTGTGTGGATGTTGGAACATCAACAAGCTAATGTAAGACAAGCAGTGCTAAGAATACTTTTTCAAACAACTGCAACACCTACCAGTTAGCCACTGCCTTGGAAGAATACTGCTATATAGTCTGCAAAGCATGTGTATCTACAGCACACATGCCTCAAACAGATTATGTCACTTACCCTGTAAGCATCTGTTCTTGGCATGTAGAGCTGTAGATTCACAAGTGCCCTCCCACCTCCCCGGACACATTACATACGCATGGACATCTCTATACTTCACTTACTTACTCAATTTTCACCCTCTTGCGGGAAAACAATCTAACAATGGAGTCGATGCCCATGCGCAATATCACCTTACCTCGTGACTAGAAAACACTTCTTCGAAGGAAAACAACTTGCAAACATATGGACCTAACACTAGATTGCAGGAGTATGCAGGGTCCAGGTGCCTAACAGGGTGCAGGTGGTTGCGTTGAATGACTTTGAGTTCAAACCCTTTCAACCACCTTGCGGGGTCCCTCAGGGGTCCTCGCTTAGCCCGACCCTGTTTAATGTCTATGTCTCCTCCTTGGCCCCGGTCATCCGCTCCTATGGGTTCGAATTAACATCTTACGCAGATGACACACAGATAGTGGTGTCCCTGCTACCAGGGAGAGAGGATGACGTGGCCGGTAAGTTCCAGGAATGCATGACTGCTGTAAGCACCTGGATGGACAGGAATTGCTTAAAGCTTAACTCGGCCAAAACCGAAGTGATATTGTTTGGCTCCATGGTCAACTTCTGGAGCCCAAGGTGGTGGCCGGAAGAGATGGGGACTCTCCCCATCCAGGTCAGTAAGGTTAAGAACCTGGGGGTCGTGATAGACGATAGACTCTCGTTCAGACCCCAGGTAAATGCCTTAGCCTCATCTATTCACTGGACGCTGAAAATCCTTCGGAAGGTTCTCCCGTTTCTTCCAGTTAACTGCAAAAAAACAGTGGTGACGGCCATGGTGCTTACACGACTTGATTACTGCAATAGTCTACTCCTTAAAGCCCAGCAAGGAGTACTCAATAAGCTACAGATAATACAGAATGTAGCAGCTCGCCTCCTCACAGGCTTGCCCAAGTTTGCACCTATTTCGCACAAACTTGTGAGGCTGCACTGGCTTCTAGTGCGGAAGCGGATCTTATTCAAAAGCTTGTGTATTGTATTCAAGGCAGTCCATGGAATTGGTCCAGCGTTCCCCAAGGCAATATTGTCACTGGTACAGACCAGGCAGGCTCCTTAGGTCAGTCACTCTGGGTCTAGTTAAGATCCCACACACGAGGAAAGTGTGTTGGGGGGGTAGAAGCTTCAGCCGAGGGGCTGCTGTTGCCTGGAATGCCCTCCCGGTGGCACTATGATTGTCTCCCGATTTGATGACCTTCCGCAGAAGTCTAAAAACTTGGCTGTTTGTAAACTAAACTGGAGGCCTAGCTATAGGAGCTATCTAGACAGCGCCAGGACACCGTACGGTAACAGTGCACTTTACAAATGTCAAAAAAAAACCTCTATATACCAAGAACAGATGCTTCCAGGGTAACTAACATAACCCTAATGAACTTTGGTGAGAAGTGTCAGTAAGTGCACTACTATTAGTAAACTTATTATATACAAGGCTAAGTGCATCAAAAGCTGTTTGTAGAGGTGTATGTTTTTAATATAGGTTTTGAGAGGTCGACTTTAGAATGTAGAGATATCACCAAGTATTGGGCGCTATGATAAAAAATTAAATGTTCAATCTGTATGTAGTTGTACATAAAAGGAATTGTTTCTGAAATTATAAAACAAAAAATCTGCAAACTTAACTGATTCAGTGCTGAGGATGAAACGGTCCCTTCCTCGGCCACAGTGGTCATGTGCTGAGTACGGAACTGTTCTGGCCTCTGCGCACAACCATAAAATCTCTCTGCTGTTTACAGCAGAGGGGTTTCTCTTTTATTTTTCTGCCTCGAGAGCGGGAAAAGAGCTTTCCCGGCTTCCTGAGGCATTTCCATTTTACCCAGTGTAATGTGTAAAGGGCTGTGGTGGGCCCTAGGCCCTCATGCTGGCAGGCACACATACACTGACGCAGGACACACTGGAGGTCTGGTGCAACTGGCCCAGAGCACGTGGGCTCGGCCTCTTTTATTACTGCTGTGTCACCTGACCAGTGACATCAGTGGTGGGTGGGTGTTCAGTGTGAACACAGGCTTCAGCACTAGACTGCTGACTTATGCTGGGCATTATATCCCTTCCCAAATTGGTTAAAAAATAAACCAAACAGAACAAGTCCAAGAACCTGTGTAGGAAAGAAAACACAGAAAATAACATTGGACTTGCACTTTCAAAATGAGTCTCTTAGGCTGCTTGCAAACCGCAGGCAGTATAGTTCTTGTATCCTGGACTAACAGTTCTCGGTGGCACGGTTCGCAGTTGTTCGGCGGGTTCTTTCTTTGTCTGTGCTGTCTGTCTGCTGTTTCTCAGCCCTACCTTTGCTTCGCTCCGTTGGTGATGAGAGATAACTAGATGACACAGGTGTCGACAGTCTTCTGTTTTTTTTCTCTCTTCTGGCTTCGTGATATTTTTCCGGGCAGGCTTTAGTGTTGACTTTTGGCAGGTGAATAAAGTAGGTGCACACATCCCTCTCACTAGGATGTCCCTCTCTCCCGTATTCCTCTCTCACCAGATATCCGGGAGGACCTCTTTGCCAGGCTTCCACTGGACTGGTGTTTTCGGTCGTGTTGCTCCACCATAGCCTTCGGGCCGTGAGCGGGGCGCTCCACGAGCCTCACCGTCGTGTCCTAGTTCCACCTGAAGGTTGAGTTGTCGACTCTCTTCATTGCTCGCGAGGCTTTCATCCCCTTGGGTCCTGCAGACGCGCTTCTGTAGATCTGTCTCCCGTGCGGGACTTGCTGCCACCAGTCCCTCGAGGGCTCTGACTCTGGTTTGCCACGGGCTGGTGCGAGGTGGTCAGGTCCTCAACTTCCGGAGTCCTGAGTAGTCTCGCCATCCAATCTTCCGCTCAAACGCCAGAGGTAGATGTCGCCAACCGTCTAGCTTGCTCTCTTCTGCGATCGCCATGTGGATGGATGGCTCGTAGGTGGTTGTCTTTGGTCTGCGCTGCCGGTGCTCTTGCCAGGCTTGTCTTCCCTTGCACTCAGGTGTTCCAGTGCTGGTCACCTTGCTTCTTTCCGCAGGGGCGGCTACTTCTTGCAGTGGCAGCGTGCCATTCCGATTTCTCCTTTCTTCCTTTCCTGGGTGGCGGTGTGCCACTCCGATCTTCCTTCTTCTCTTCTCCTCTTCTCCTCTTCTCACGATGTACCTTGGTCCCCTTTTCTTCATCTTCTCTGGCCAGGCTTCCCCATGCAGTGCGCGCACTCTGCACGTGTCATCCTGGTCTTGTCCTAGTCCTAGGACACTGTCTTCTTGTCACTCACTTCCAGGGTTAGCGTCGCAACCTTTTCTACTGTTCCTTTTTCCATTTCTTTATGGCATCACGCCCTTCTTCTTCCTGTTCCTTCTTGCGACGTGATCTGGTCACTGTACTGCCTTGGTCTTCCCAGCCAGTCTTCTCCAGGTAGCGTGCACTCCACCTGTTTCTCTCTGTTCTGGGCATGGCTCTCAGACATGGATCTTATCTGCTAGTGACTGGACCGGTTGTCGCTATCTGCCCAGTTGCTTCTTTTCTTTCCTTGGCGACCATACTGGGTGGTCGCTTTCACCTTTGGCATGAGTCGTCATGCTGTGCTATCTTTTTCCTGGTCGCTATTCACCGTCACGGTGTTTTGGCGTTGGCGCGTCGCCTTGTGGCGTCACTCTGGCGCTCCTGATTCCTAACTCTCCTGGCACGTTCCGGCGCAGTGCTGCGCAGTCCTGTCGTGCGGGATGTGGAATTCTTGCACTCCTGTCGCGTCCCTGCGCGGTCTCCTGGTGTCTTCCTCACTCTTTCTGGAGAGTACCTGCGCTGCCTCCTGGCGTCTTCCTTGCGCTTTCTGGAGAGTTTCCGTCGCGTTCCTGCGCTGTCTCCTGTCGTCTTCCTTGTGCTTTCTGGAGAGTACCTGCGCTTCTGGCATCGCAGTGCTGACCTTCGTTCCTCGCTCTCTTCTTTGAGCACTTTGGGCACTCCTGGTGCTTTCTTGCGCTTGACTACTGTCACGGTCTTTTCACTTGTGCAGCTCCTGGCCGTGTCGCACTCTAGATCCTCCTCTTACTCCTTTGGTGCCGTGTGGCATTGCTGCGCCACTTTTGCATTACTGCGTGGCGTTGCAATCTGTGAGGGATAGTATTCTGCGCAGATCGTCCTCCCTGTAGATGTGCTCACCGCAATGTCCCTGCGCTGTCGTGTGCTTGGGCATTCGCTCATCTGGCACTTGGCTTGGTCAATGCTTGTTTTTGCTGCACTCCCTTGCTGCTACAGTCTTGTGCTCTGACTCCTGTCTGTAGATTGCAGCAGTCTAGAATTGTCCCTGAGCACCCTCAATGATCTCCAAACACTCTGCGCTGATCTGCTGCCCTGTGCTTGATTAGCAGGTGCATTGCCGCGAGATGGCCACTAGGTGGCAGTGTCGTGCTTTTCCTCCGGCTTGCCTCTCCTATCCCGGTAGTTTCTCCCCTATTGCCGGTTCAGGAACACCTTTACAGGCCTGCCGCTCACAACTTCACCAGGACCCCTCCTGTCTGTGAAATAATCCTCCTTGGGGTGGTGAGTGTCTGTGTACTTTGGCTGCTCCTAGACCACTCCGCCTGTCATGGTGAGTTTATTCTCTAATCTACAATGTCTTTGGGCAGTCTAATTTACTGGGCAGGGAGGAGGGCTGGTTCTATTCCACGTTGGCTATGCACTGACCCACTACTATCCTTAGCGGCGCTGGCCACGCACAGTCACTTTTGTACATGTGGTCGAGGACCTTTTCACCTTCTTGGCCGTGTGGGGGGGGCTTGCGTTGCTGTGGCTGCGGGTGGGCTCTGCGTTAGTCATTTACCCCAAACGGCCCATGCCATGGAGGTCCGCCTGGGCTGATTTCCTCCGGGTGTCGCTCCGACAGGCCTCCGCAGCTCCACACGCTGCGGGCCTTTCTGTGAGGCCTCTTCACCTTAATGAACTCTCTTGCAGCCACAGGCCGCGCTGTGCCTATGTTTCCTCTTGCGGTCCTTCCTGCTATGACTTTTCCGGCGCCCGGCAGCTCCCCTCATGCTGCAGGCGCTTTCTTTCGAAATTCCTCGCCCCGCCGCCACATTTCACACACGCTGTACGGCGGGGGGGATGCTGGACACTGTTCCCTTTTTGCGCCCCCAGGGTTTGGCGCTTTCACAGGTGGTGCGAGGCTGGCGATCCCAGCGGGTAGGCTCCGCTTAATTACTTTCACTTTTCCCCGCCCGCGGCAGCTCCTTGCCTCACACGCTGCGCTGGGCGGGGGACAGGGGACACTTCAGGCAGGCCGCGGGTGGGCTCCGCTGGCGCTGCTTTAATTAAATAGCTTTCACCCTCGCCGCAGCTGCCTCTCGTCACACGCGGCACGGCGGGGGACAGCAGACGCTGCAGGCTGGCCGCGGGTGGGCTCCGCGAGCCTTGCTTAATTAAAGGGGGCAGTAGCCGTCGCTGCTTGGACAGTTGGGGCCACGCTTACAGTTTGTGGCGGGTGGACTCCGCTTTCATTGCCGGTCACGGCCAGGGCTCACCTTCGGCCGACGGGCCTGTTCAGCCACGCGGGTGGGCTCCGCGTTGGTCTCTTTTCACATCAGGCAGGGGGGTACACACGCTGGGCACGGGAGGTGCGGGGTGAGCTCCCGATCACCTCTACCTTTTCCTCTAGGCCCGGGGCTCTTCACACGCCTCGTGGGCCTCGCGGCGGCCGGCTGCTTTCTCAGGGGGTGTGCCTTTGCAGAAGGCAGCTTTCTCTTCCCCTTTTCCTCGACGTTTGATTTTAGCTGTGGCACAGCTCCGCTTTCGTCGCCATTGTAAAGGGCTGTGGTGGGCCCTAGGCCCTCATGCTGGCAGGCACACATACACTGACGCAGGACACACTGGAGGTCTGGTGCAACTGGCCCAGAGCACGTGGGCTCGGCCTCTTTTATTACTGCTGTGTCACCTGACCAGTGACATCAGTGGTGGGTGGGTGTTCAGTGTGAACACAGGCTTCAGCACTAGACTGCTGACTTATGCTGGGCATTACATAATGATCGCGCACATGGCGCACTGCAGTCATTACATTGTAAGCGAAACTGTAATGAGACGATCGGCTAATTTCACTTTCACTGTTTCGTTGCTCACGGGTATATTTCAGCCCCCAAAGCACCAACGCACTGGAGAGGTATCATTGGAAAGGGGAGAATATCCCCTTTCCAATGGTACCCTTCCCTGCAGGAGGGGGATTCCAGAGAGAGACACACACACCACACCACCCCACACCCCTCTCAAAGCCACTGCGCTTTTGTCATATGACAGTAGGGGCATAGCACCTGTGGTGTGGAGAGCCCCTTCCACCTCCAGACCAATTATTATCTGTGAGCTATGGGAGACTCTAGGTCCTCTGTTCACATTCTGTTGGGGCCATATCATTTTACATTATGTCACTCTGAGTCAACTCAAAATGTACTTGTAGTGCCTTCCCTCTGATGTTTTATGTCAGGTACGTGCACATGCAGGTATACAGGGGAGTGGGCCCTCACACTTGTTAAAATAAGCAATGATGCAACAGATGGCACGCAAGATAGTTAAGTCACACCTACTGGAAATACCGAACATACTTCAGCTTAAAATAAACGTGGGCCCAGGCAGGATGATTGAATTAACACACAAATGAAAGGAACACCTAGGGTGAAAGATCAGCTAACAAATAATGCAAAACTGCTGATGGTTTGCTACCACAAGAAATAGCATGCACCATAGGTTTTTCAACAGTGTGCATGAGAGAAGGCACTTCTTTTGTATTGTTAAATTAATATAGAAAAACTAAATGCAAAAGTGTCCCTTCACGAGAGAGAAGGCCAAAATGAAAAAAAAGGTGGCGCACCAGAAGCCCTTTATTGCCTACTGACAACAGAAAAAAATCCAGCAATTTGAGATATCAAGTTGGTTGTATAGTTGTTGGAAGTTGGACTGTGGGGGTGCTGGAGCACTCCAAAAAATAACCATGCTGGAGTTCAGAAGGTAAATGAACAACACTGTTGCATTGGAGTCTTTTGCGTTAAAAGTTAGGAGCACTCACTTCATAAAGCGCCTAAGCTTGTTCACTTGCTTCTCGTCATCCAAAAAATGAAAAAATGGCACTCATCTGTGAATTTTATTTTCCCTTTCTCCTCTGTAAGTGTGTGTTGAGGATAGTATGGCAAAAGTGAGCCAGGCATTTCTTGTCGTGTACTGCTTCTTAACGGAGTGGGAGTTAGTTGTTTTTAAATGGTGAGTGAAGGACAAGGAATGAGGGCCTGATAGAGGCATGTTTCAAGGTCCTTTCATCTGTGTGCAGGTTCTTAGCACCTGAATAATAACCCAGCCCATTAACCTGCTTTAGACTGCCTCCGTATCCACAAGTGACCCCACTTGCCTGACAAACTAAATGGCAATCATCATTCAAACATCTCTGCTGCTGGGTTCATCAGTGAGGCATGTGTGCCGAAATCCACTTAGTGGATAGCCTGCCTGGTGTGTACCTCAGGTCTTTCTCAACTTTTCTCAGAATGGGGTGGGGCCATGGAGGATTGTTCTCACCCCACCCTGTGACAGTATAGGAAATGGATGGTGTGCAGTGGTACACAGTGCAGACTCGCTGATTGACAAGCAGTCTTGTAAACCCAGGGCTTAAGCTTACATTGCCCAAGCTGTTTTCAGTCAGCGAGGCTGCACTGCAGCATCAGGGGCACATCCTTACAGTTTTGTAGGCCATGGGAGGCCAGGGCTGTATAGTGCTAGAGGCACTCTTATGGCCTGACACCCTGTAATGACCTTTGACTACCATCATGTTAATTGACTTTGGTGTGTTATTTTATCCTAGCCTGAATGTACGATGTGCCACATATGCCTTGTTTCTCTTCTCGTAGTTTTGAAGTAGGAGCTGTTACAGTAGAACATCTTCCCAAGAACAGAATGTTTGGCATGTGCATTTGAAAGCATGAGAGAGAGAGAGAGCGGTGTGGAATGTACTTTTTGGTCTCAAAGTGCAGTGTTATGAGCAGTGGTGCACAAATGTGCACTATGTTGTACATTGAGAGATAAAGTATGTGATGCTATAAGCAGTGGTGCACAAATGTGCATTGTGTTGTACATTGGAAAGTATTATGTATTTGTTTACTATTGGCTTTGACATGGCCTCATGTCATCCTGAATTCTGACTCTGCCTTGCTTGAGCTTTACTGCACGTACAGACAGGCTTGCAGGTTGTTTGGGTTAATCACGTTCAAGGTCTGTTTTGTAAGAGATTGTTTAATGTACCCTGGAAGGCTTTCGTAAGCTTCGTCAAGATAAAGGCTGGAACATGTGAGAATGCAGAGGGAACATGGGAACTCCCTCCTGCCATGGAATGCTTGCCTGGAAGCTGGCCAGGTCCAGTAAGTTTCTTTGGTGCAGAGGACAAGACTCTCAAACCTTCTAGTGTGTGTTTTGAGATTATAAAGCGGAGGGTTGTTGACATAGAATCCAGGATTTTGGAAATGAATCGGGACGGACGTGTCTACTTCGGTACAGCAGAACCCTGGTTGCTGAGGCTCATATGCGTGGCTGTTAAATTCCCCCGGTCCGGAGTGGGCTAAGATGCAGTGTTTGCACCAGGTGAAGAGTTGAGTTTTGATAATTGCCATTGTGATGTGTGGCGAGTGGCTTTGATCATGTGAGGTGTTTTCTTTGTGATGTGTAATTGAGTCGAGGTGCACATCCGAAGTAATCATTTGATGTATTTAGTGTACATATATATCTTTCTGATCCCTCGTAGGACCTCCAGTATATTATTTGCTTGAGTTTTATCTCATTTTATTTCCTGCTTGTATTTCATATCCATGCATTTAACTGTTGCATTTACCAAGTGTGCTATTATTGCGTGCATATAAATATATATCTCTATATACATTTGAATGTGATTCATTTGGCATCCGTGAAAGCCTTTCTTTTTAGAGAGCATTGCATAAATAAAACCCCAAGCCTGATTCTAAAAAGAGAGTCTTTGCATTTTGTAAAGTGAGACCCTTTTCTAGGTGTTGTTGTGTTTTGTGTTTTGCCCCCGTGTATGAGCCACCATCTGGAAGTGGAATTTGTTGAACTCTGTGTTATCTGAAAGGCAGAGCAAGACATTTGGCGTCACTTGTAGGATTTACGAAAAAAGTGCAATTTTAAAAGGGAAAGATGCTCTCTAAAATGTCTATGTTTTCAGTTTAAAATATAAGGAGCAAACACAGATACTTAAATAAGTACATGTTTTTTCTCTTAAAGAGGGAAAACAACTTGGTATTTCAGACAGAAATAGTGGTGTCATTTTGAATACATTGCTCAGAATGTATTAAAAATGTGAATAGTTGGAAAAAGTTCGTAATGAGCTGAAAAGCGAGTTAGCTGATGCTCAGTTTGACATTAAATCTTTGAAAAGAGAGTTGAACATGTACCAAGCACCAAAGCTGTTTATTGTGCCAGGCTGTTTAGTTAGCCAGAGTGATTCATTCATGAAAATGTGGATGCAGAGTGTAGGAGAGTAGGATCTGCTTCTTATAGTTACCCCATTTTTGACTGATGTTTCACTGTTTTTCAACTTGCTTTCCAGGACCCCAGCCTAGCTGCTTCCTCTCTAAAATGATTCCATGTACTTTAGGTACACTCCAGTTTGGTTACTGGGGTACCCTTATAAGGCCCTAGTATTGGGTATCCTATATACCCAGAGCACAGGCACCCTAGAGGCCTACCAGATGCTGAAGCATGTATAATGCTCCTGGGCATCCTTCCAAAATGACACCAAAGGTCTGCTACAGCAGCCTGTGTAAGGTGGTGTATGCACCCCTTACTTAGATATAGGTTTCCTATATCTACCTTATATCACTACCCATAGAAACCTATCAGTCACCCCTATGGCAGGCCTTATGAATCCTGAAGGAAGGGTGCTGGGTTTTGTGTGAGAGGGTGCCCATGCATGAGCAGGGCCCCTCTGCAGCCTTCGGAATCTATTCTCCGGGGTTGTTCTGTGATGCAGCCAGACCATATACTCTTATGTGCATTATAACCACGCGGTAAATGCTAACTTTGGAATGGCTGCAAGGAAACATGTCGTGTTTGGTGTCAAAGACTTTGGAATCATACCCCCCCGCTAGTTCTAGTGGCAGGGGTATGATTCCGCCCTTCTAGAGGTAGAGGCATGTCCACACCGGTACACCCGGCACCAGCTTAAAAGAACCCTGGCATCACAAAATGGATGCCACAGACACAAGTCTGGCCTCTTGCTGCCGGATGAAACTCCGGCAGGGGAGGCCTGGACAATAGGTTTCCTGTCACAGGGAGGTGTCACCACCTCCCAGACAGGCTTTAGTATATTGGGGCTGGGTGGGTGCACTCCAAGAGTGCTCTGAAGTCAGCAGTGGGGGCACATTTGGTGTCCATGTGCATAGCACAGTTCAAACCGGTTGCAGGGGCTACCAGCCCCTGCCTCTTTCCAAACTCTCCCATAGATGGGTCCCCAGAGTTTGTCCCACCCCTTCTTGGGTATAAGATAAGAACCCCTGCAACAGGACTTTAGATAACACCTGGACGAAACTCTGATACTGAATCCTGGAATTTCGACGATTTACAAGGCGCTAGATGACTGAAAGATCTCCCTTGGAGTAAAGGAGTTACTCCCCTGCATGGCGGGCACCAAAGACGCATCTGACCGGTTTGCATCTCTGAAGCTCCCACCAGACTTCGAAGTACTTGCAATACAGGAGGTGGGTTTCCAGACTGCCCAGGGGCCGACCCAAGTCCCCAGCAAAGCTGAGACCCATAGACCTCGTGGGTACAGTGGAACCTGAACCCCTGGACACTATGCACATTTGCAAGTGCATTAGGTTCTCGACAATCCTTGAGGCTGTGCATTAGGTTACTTGTAGCCCAGACCCCGAGCAGCATTTCCACTGAAGATTGCCGGCCTACACTCCACGAGCGATCTGTGAGTCAGCCCTTTGTATTTTATCTCGAGGTACCTTCGCGATCCCTGGTCCATTGACTGCTGGGTCCCTGAGAAGGCAACTTTAACTTTCCATGGACTTCCCTGATTGCTCCAGATGTGCCTTGACTTTCCATCACTTGGGGAGTCCCCTGGACCTGCTGGTCCACACCGAAGCATCTTTTCTCTTTCTGCATGGGTTGCTATTGCCAAGGTTTTTTGTGTTCAATCCGAGAACCGATGCCGCAGCACTCGACATCCTTTGTGGGGCAGCTCGAATCCAGCTCCTGGTTGTCATCAACACCTCCTGGTCCTCGTGGCTGCAGTCAAGCACCATCTCTTCGCACCTGAAACACCTGACATCGGTGGGCATTTGTCTACCGAGCCCCTGGTCACTGTCAAGTGACCAAGACCCTGTCCCCTCTGCTTTCAGGTTCCCCACATCTTCGTTCCCGGCTTGGATCACACCGGACACTTTTCTTCTCCACGGCAGCAGCTCTTTGCAGCAGATCGCCATTGAAAACCATGACGATTCCCGACACAATTTGACACCTTTGCACCCAGCTTCCCTGGGTGAGGTAACTCGAGTACTCCGGTGCTCCCATGGGTGTTGGCCCTAGAACCGCTTAAGTCGAAAGGGGTTTGCTCAAAGTCCTCTCCTAAGTGTCCTTAAGCTTTAAAATTCCAACCGCGACTTTCCCCATAGAAGCTAATGCCGCTAGCGGCCTGTGTTCTCGCACTACACATGTCCCCCGTGAGTCCCCTGTGTTACTACCTTGGGGGGTTCCTTGTGGTCCCAGTGATTCTACAGGCTCTAGGCCTTGTGTCTAGTTAAGTTGTGGTTCTTATACCACTTTCTAAATTTATGGTTTGGTTTCCCCCCTGGGGCCCAGTGTATATTGTGCTATTTACTGAAGTTCTATTGCATTTATCTTGCTCTGTTATCTCATAAAGAGATTACTAGAGAGTGTTTGTTATGAATACATATATTTTATAAATATACCTTGTGTGGTTCTCCTTAGACATTCAAGAGGTTATAATCTGGTAAACCAAGCTTCTTTACACTCCTTGAAGACTTAGCCTGAAGGCTGCTCTCCATAGCTACCATTAGGATAGCTTTCAATAAAGGTTGTCTTAAACCTATCATCAATAAGGGTTGTTTGGACTGGTGCAAGGTGCCCACTATAACTAGTGGGCAGCATATGCCAGGCCAACGTCTCACAAAGAGGAGCTGCAGGTTAATTTACGATGCTCACAGGAGGTTTGGTTTTAATTAATTCTTTTGAGGTTATTCCTCAGCCAGAAATGAATGTTATCTTGGATGAATTTGAAGCTTCCGAAGTTACGTTGAACTGAGAAAATGTAAACGTGCAGGAAGATAAATAAACCAGCCTGTTAAAACTAGCGATTGTTTGTGGCAGTTATAAATCAGACTTGTCAGTGAATGACAAACCTTTCTTTACACGGAGAGACGCTAGTTTGAGAAAAGAAATAACAGAAAATGTGGTTTTTAAACTTGACTCTGAGTTTAGATTTGAAGAGGAGCAGCAGTGTGCTTTTAAGATTGAAAAGCTTTATTGAATAATAAAGACAAAGTAAAACATCATTACAAGAGCAAAAATTGAAGTACAGAATAAGAATAAAGATAAATAAACCGAGCAATCAAAAGACAAAAAAAAACCATAAGAGGCTAAGATTATACTAAGAGAAAATGCTTTTATAACTTTTGTAATTTTGGGGGGAGGGAGAAGAGAGAAGAAAGAGAAAAAAGAGAAAAAAAAGAGGGAGAAGAAGAGGGGGAGGGAGGGAGAGAAAAGAGAGATAAAGTACATAATGAAACAATGCAATGAACTGGCAAAAAAAAAAAAAATTTGCAAATGCATGTTTAGAAAGAAAAAACAAAGTATGGAGATAAGCATCAATAAAATAAATAAATTATGGGGCACATTTAGAGAGGAAATCTGTTAAAGGGGACCATAATAAATCACGTTTAATCAGAAGAGAGGTAGTGGAGGCACATGCACGATCCAACCTATGGTGGTGACAAAGTAAATTCCACCAAGCATTATAACAGACATTCTTGGTGTCTTTCCAATTAGCAGTAATAATCTGAAAAGCAATAGCAATACATAAATCAATAAACTTACGAGTAAGAGGGGGAACATCCCAAACAGAAGCTAAACCACCCAAAAATACAGTGGAAATATCAAAAGGAGCAGTGGTAGATAAAACTTTGTTGAGAGTAATCCAGATACGAGACCACATAAGTTGTACTCTGGGACATAACAAGAACATGTGTTTTAAATCACTAGTTATACAGGAGCAAGACCAACACCTTTTGGAAACTAGAAGTTTAAATTTAAAAAGGTCACAGGGGGTATAAAATAGCTTGTTATAAAAATAAAATAAAGTCTGTGTGGTGCTAGCAGAGCGGGAGGTGTAATGCAATTTGGACCAAATAGAATCCCAGGTAGACTCAGAAAAAGAGCAACCAAGGTCGAGTTCCCAAGAGAGTTCGAGCTTTGATTTGAATCTACATGAGGGTGGAAGGGAAAGTAATTTATAAATGGCAGAGGCTTTGTGAGTAGTGTGAAAGTTAGGGGGGAAGGTAAATGCTGGGAGGTATCAGCAGGGGGGGCATCTTGCATGATAACAGAGCGTAATGTTGGGATGAGAGTATGTAAATGTGAGAAATACTTATTAGAGATACCAAAAAAGTAACGAAGTTCATGAAATGACATAAGAGAGTCATTGAGAAGAAGTTGATTGTAAGTAAGAATTCCTTTATCAATCCATTCCTTCCAAAAAAGAGCTCGATTGCGGAGTTTAAGAGATTTATTATGCCACAGTGGGGTGTTGAAATGAAGAGAGGAAGGAGAAGAGAACGAACGAAACAAGGAAAGCGATAAAGCTTTAGAATGTTTGAAAATAGGTGAAGAAAACCTGGAAGGAGACTGCGTGAGATTAGAGGCAACAAGAAAAGAGAAAGGAGAGATTTGCGCCAATTCTAGCGAACTCCAGGCAGTATTAGGCAAGGAGGAAGAGTCTGACAAAAAAGGCCAAAGTTGCTTAAGGGAGAACGCAGAGTGAAAGCGTGAAAGATTCGGGAAGTTAACC
The DNA here is from genome assembly GCF_964261635.1 of Lissotriton helveticus. NCBI lineage: Eukaryota > Metazoa > Chordata > Amphibia > Caudata > Salamandridae > Lissotriton > Lissotriton helveticus. Next base: position 1,932,981,787 of record NC_136061.1, read on the forward strand.
CCACCAAGATGCTTAGGTTGTTGAAGACGGAGCAGAGCGACTCTAGCTTTACGGTTGTTCCACAAGAATTTGGAAAAGAGACTATTAATAGACTTGAAGAAGTGAGGAAGAGAAATGGGAAGCATAGAAAGACAGAAGTTCACGATAGGAAGAAGCATCATTTTAATGGTAGAGAGCCGACCCCACCAAGAGAGAAAGAGAGGGGACCAGCGTTCAATAAGAGAGCAGAGTTTTTTAAGGACATCAGAATGGTTGATTTTAATAGTCTCCCTGATTGAATTGGCATATAGGACACCAAGACATTTAATGTGGCCAGAGTTCCATTGGAAACCAGAGTTATGAAACATATGGGGAAGGCAAAATTTGTTTAGGGGGAGAACCTCTGTTTTATCAATATTTAGTTTGTATCCAGAGACAGAAGAGTATTCTTGTAATAAGGAGAAGAAAGCAGGAAGGGAAACCGATGGATTAGACATATAAAGCAAGATATCATCAGCGTAAGCGGTAAACTTAATCTCCACATCCTTGAAATTAAACCCAGAATAGGAAGAGGATTGACGAATTTTAACTAGGAAGGGTTCTAACGCCAAGATGAAAAGGAGAGGGGAAAGTGGACAACCTTGTCTGGTTCCTCTATGGAGGGGAAAATAATCGGATTGCAACCCATTAATCCAAATAGAGGTAGAGGGAGCAGAATAAAGAAGTTGAACGTATTTGAGGAAAGTGGGGCTAAAACCATGCCATCTCAAAGCACCGAACATAAAGTCCCAATTGACACGATCGAAAGCCTTCTCAGCATCGAGAGTAATAGCGGCAAGTGGAGAGTCCATTTTGGCGGAAAGATGAATAATGTTGAGCAGAGTCCTAGAATTGTCTGTAATAGATCTACCCTTAACAAAACCAGATTGGTAGATATTAACTAGATCAGGGACAAGGGAGTTTAAACGAAGGGCCAGAAGCTTTGCATAAATTTTGCAATCGGTGTTGATTAATGAAATAGGTCTATAATTCTTGCACAAGGAGGGATCCTTATCTTTTTTAGGAAGAAGAACTAGCATAGCCTGTGTGAAGGAACCTTTAGACTCACCGGAATTAATGAAGTGATTAATTAACTGGAGTAAATAAGGGATCAGAACCGATTTGAAATGAAGGAAAAAGCGAACTGTAAAACCGTCCGGGCCGGGTGTTTTATCTTTGGGCAAAAGAGAGAGAGCAGTGAGAATTTCTTTATCTGAGATAGGGGTATCAAGAGAGGAGAAGTCGACCGATGTAGTAGTAGGAGCAGGGATTGACCGAAAGAAGGTGTCTAGTTGGTCGGCCGAGGGTGTAGATTCAGGGGTGTAGAGGGAGGAGTAAAATTGTACAAAGCAGTCAAGAATTTTAGCATCAGAGGACTGAATAGTACCTTGTGGATCTTTAATAGAGACTATTTTAGATTTTTGCTTCTTAATTTTAAGATAATTCGCTAAGGATCTACCAGCCTTGTTGCGACCGCCATAAATTTTGGCATTAAACTGGAGGAGATGATTAGAGGCTGAATCCCAAGTATGTTTATTAAATTGCATCTTCGTGGAGATAAGAGAAGATAGAGAATCTGGAGAGTTAGAAGTGTAGTAGAGATGCTCGAGTTCTTTGATACGTTTTAGAAAAGAGGAAGCCAGAGAGAGAGCCTTCTTTTTTTTGCGTGATACATAATCAATAATCCAACCACGAGCGGTGGATTTGAAGGCATCCCAAAGAAAATGAAAATCAGAAGTGGAGTGTGTATTATTTATGAAAAATTCATCCATAAAGTGAGTGAAGTGTTCTGTGAAAGCGGTGTCCAGTAAAAGGGAATTATTAAAACGCCAACGGGAGGACTGAGGGATGGGAGAGGGGTAATCCATATCTAAAATAACAGGGGCATGATCAGAGATAAGGATGGAGCCTATTTCGGAGTTGGTCATGAATTGGAATGCATGATGGGATAAAAAAATATAATCGATACGGGAGAGAGAAGAGTGAACGGGAGAAAAAAAAGAAAATTCCAGGGAATCGGGGTGTGAGATTCTCCATGAATCAATAAGGCCTCTAGAGGGTGTAGATTCAGGGGTGTAGAGGGAGGAGTAAAATTGTACAAAGCAGTCAAGAATTTTAGCATCAGAGGACTGAATAGTACCTTGTGGATCTTTAATAGAGACTATTTTAGATTTTTGCTTCTTAATTTTAAGATAATTCGCTAAGGATCTACCAGCCTTGTTGCGACCGCCATAAATTTTGGCATTAAACTGGAGGAGATGATTAGAGGCTGAATCCCAAGTATGTTTATTAAATTGCATCTTCGTGGAGATAAGAGAAGATAGAGAATCTGGAGAGTTAGAAGTGTAGTAGAGATGCTCGAGTTCTTTGATACGTTTTAGAAAAGAGGAAGCCAGAGAGAGAGCCTTCTTTTTTTTGCGTGATACATAATCAATAATCCAACCACGAGCGGTGGATTTGAAGGCATCCCAAAGAAAATGAAAATCAGAAGTGGAGTGTGTATTATTTATGAAAAATTCATCCATAAAGTGAGTGAAGTGTTCTGTGAAAGCGGTGTCCAGTAAAAGGGAATTATTAAAACGCCAACGGGAGGACTGAGGGATGGGAGAGGGGTAATCCATATCTAAAATAACAGGGGCATGATCAGAGATAAGGATGGAGCCTATTTCGGAGTTGGTCATGAATTGGAATGCATGATGGGATAAAAAAATATAATCGATACGGGAGAGAGAAGAGTGAACGGGAGAAAAAAAAGAAAATTCCAGGGAATCGGGGTGTGAGATTCTCCATGAATCAATAAGGCCTCTAGAGCAGATGGATTTATGAAATAACTTCTGCATTTTATTGGGAATGTAGCGAGATTGTGATTTGCGGTCCAAGAAGGGGTCCATCAATTGATTACAGTCCCCACCGACAATCATATCCTCGCTAGCATTAGAGGAAAGAAGGGAGGAGAAATCATGCCAGAAGGGGAGATCAATACCATTCGGACCGTAAACATTACAAAGAGAGAAATGAACATCATTCACAATACAATCAAGTAACAACCATCTACCATTGGAATCAGCAGTTTCCTTTTGAATTTGAACCGATAAAGACTTGTGGAAGAGAATTACCACACCATTTTTATGATTGACAGCGGGAGAGCAAAACACTTCACCAACCCATTGTCTACGTAACGTTGACAGATCTTGAGAAGAAAGATGTGTTTCTTGTAGAAAGGCAATATGACATTGTAGACGTGCAAGGTGAGACAAAACTCGCTGTTTCTTGATCGGGTTACGAAGACCCTTAACATTCCAGGAGATAAGTCGGACACCTTTCATGAGGATGGAGTAGAGTAAATATAGAAGGAGAAGGTAGAACAAGTAAATGGAGAAGAGAAGAAGAAGGAGAGTAGGAAAAGAAGGACATATGTAATAGGAAGGAAAGGAAATCGTAGAAGAGAACAAGTGTGTTGAGAAGGAGGAAAACAGGCAAAGCACTGCATGAACAGCAAAAAAAGGAGCAGAAAGAAGCAATAAGAAATGAGGAAAAAAAGGGTGGAAAAGTTACTAACAAGGTGCCAGAGTAGAAAGAGATAAGAAAGCAGCATAATATCAAAAAAAGGAGGAGGGGGAGATAAGAGTGAAGTACAGAATACGAATAAGGAGAGGGAAAGAGTAATGTGAGGGCATAAAGAAAAGGAGGAGGAAGGGAAGGAAGGGGAGGAGACACCTCCCGAAAGGAAAGATAGGAAAAAGAAGATGACCAAAAGTTGGGAAACTTTAGCCATGAAGTGAACACCAAAGAAACGGAACATACAATAGATTGAGAGCGGGAGCGACAAGAGAAGAAGGCAGCCGCACCACTTAAAAAGAGAGCGAGAGCTTGGACACAAGAAGGAGTGAACAAAGGAAAAATAGAGACAAAGAAGAAAAGATGTGTCCAGGCCCGACAATTTACTACAAATGAAGGAGACTTACCAGACAACCATGAAGGAAAGCGGCGTACTGGGTATAACAAAAACAAACGGACAGTGAGGCAACGAGACTGGGGAGAGAAAGGACCAGTGGAACCAGAACGCTCGACCTAAAGAACAAGGAGGGGAGGAAAAAAAAGACAACACATTAATAAAAAGTAAAGAGAAGTGGGCCACAGCCAAATAGAGAGAGCAAATAAAAACATAAAACATTAAGAACCACTATGATCCATGCTATCGGCCCTATGAGTGTCAATGAACTTGCGAAGATCTGCCGGATCATCGAAGCTGTAGGATCTCTCCTTGTACGTGACCTTGAAGAAGCATGGGTGAATGAGTCCATATCTCGCATTCATGGAGCGAAGTGTAGGTCTTAAGTCTAAAAATTCCTTGCGACGATCAGCAGTCGGTTTTGAGACATCTTGGGTGAAGAAAAGTTTATGACCAGACCATACCAGCTGCTTGTGTTGTTTAACAGAATGAAGAACTTCCATAAGGTCGGAGTAAAGGAGAAAGTACGCAATGATGCCTCTAGGTTTTGAAGAGCCAGAGGATTGTTTCGGACCAAGTCGGTGGGCTCTCTGGATGTTGACATCTAAATGCTTAGGAATACCTGTGAGTGGCAGAAGTTGAGATTTCAGGAAAAGAATGATATCAGACCCTTCGGAGTTTTCTGGAACACCATAAACGCGTAGGTTGTTACGCCTATTCCTATTTTCCAAATCCTCTGTGGTCTTTTTGAGCAAGGCAACTTCCTTTGTGAGAACATCGACCTTGGAAGCAACATCTCGAACATCACTAATCTGTTGTTCAACATCAGTAACCCTTTTGTCAAGAGAGGACCATTTTTCGTCGATTCTCTGCAGGGTGGTGGCGGTATCCACCATGAAGGGCTTGATGAGACGAAGTTCCTCCATGATATCCTCGAGCGTTATAGGTAGAGGAGACTTGGAAGGCGAAGGAGGGTTATTTTTAACGCGCTTGCCGGGAGGAACAGGGTCCTTGCGCGTCACAGGAATCGCAGAGGAGGCCTTGGAACCCTGCGCATGCTCCATTATGGATGTATAAGGAGTATAGTCCAGGAGTAGGAGCGGAAATGCACCCAAAAATGCGAAGGCCAGAGAGCACCAGAAGAACCACTGCAAGAAATCAGCGAGCAGCCAAAAAGGAACAGTGGAAGCAAGGAAAAATAAGCAGCAGCTTCAAAAAGGCCACGTTAATGGAACAGATGAAGTGCCCAAAAGACCAGAATATCCTAGAGTCATTAGAGAAAAACAGGCGGTACTTGCAGAGATGTAAGAACAGCAGCAGGTGATTGATAGGGCAGGCGAGCCATGGCCAAGAAAAAGGAATATAGAGGCCCTCAATGATATATGAAAAATGAGCATAAAATGTGGACAGAGGACAAAATGGCGGCTGCTGACAGGGTAAACAGTATCCACATATTAGTCAGTCAAAAAAAAGAGAAAGGACGAAGCACAAAGAGCAGGCAATGATATTAGACCACCAACAGCAAAAACCATCGTTGTGTGAAAGTAATTTCGTCCACCGAAGAATCCACCGTGTGTGAAGCGTCTAGCAGTCACGAACGTGGAAGAGAAGAAACAAAATGGCGGGCGAAAACGAGGAAAGTGGAAAATCACTCAAAAGCCCGTGAAAACATGAGCGCAGGGAGCGGCAAGCATACCTAGCGCCACACGGGATCTTCCGACATCAGAATCCGCCGTTTATTGAGGAATTCGCCGAGTAAAAGCGGGTCCTTCGTGATCAAGGCGCCGCCAAGGTTGCGGAGCTCAGGTGGGCGCGGCCATCTTGGCTGCCGCGTCGCGCGCTCTAGCAGTGTGCTTTTGAATCTGCAAAAGAGATTATGCAATGTGTTTTAAACATGTGGCCAATACAGAAAGGAAGTCATCAGTAGAGGGACAGGATGCACACCTCGTATTTTCATTTTATCAAGTTTTATCCAGTCGTTGTCAAAGAATGCGTGCAGGTTGCTATTAGTGCCATGCCCTGTGGTAATGAAGTATAATATCACAAGAAGTGGGACGTCGTCCCAAGCAACCGCACAGTTTGCTGTGCCACCTTGGCAGATTTAATCAATCGAAACCATAAGTTTTACACAATATGTTCCTTATAAACAAAGTTCATTTTTCCGTTTTTCAACCTTTAAAAAGAGACCACACGCTGAGTGTACACGCTTGTTGCAAATTTCTATTGTTCCAGTTGTGTCTATCCAGACCTTCTCCAAGAACAAGACTGAGGCATGGATTCATTCCAGGCAGTGTTTTATTCTATAAACATAACCCAATGCATTTCGGGCTCAACGCCCTTCTTCGGGGGTCACTGTGAATGATCATAAAAGACACATAATTACCACCTATGTTTCATAAATTATCACATCTATCATTGTTCTACCTCTTGTGACAGTGTTAATTTATATGCTCTCAAAGGGACTTTTTTATCGTTTCTAAAAATATTATCATCCACTGAATTACGAAACATGCTTTAACAAAAAACCCATCCATTCAAATACATTTCCATGTACATTACTTCCCAACTTTTCAATGCAACTAAATCCTAACTGATATCCTCTATGTATTCAGTGCTCCTGCAACCTTCAACCTCCATTTCTCCGTGACGGTACTCCTTATCAACCACCCCTCATTCCCTATCAAACGTAGACCTACATGCATTACCTTTTGCTTGTTTTTCCCTTTGCGGTTCGAATACCCTTCATATTACCTACTTACTTCTGTGTGTCAATATCAAGCTGTAATTTAAACATTACATCTGAACTCTTGCCCTTGCACACGTCTAACTTCCTATTTGACACATACCTGCCATCTGTTGCTAAAAGCCGTGCATCTACGCTGTTTCCTGTTGAGACCTCATGCGTCCCACAATTCCTCTCCCCTTTGAACTCATCACTCTAATCCCTGATAGGTTAAACCCGTTTAAAATTCCCGCTCTCCCACTATTACGTTAAATTGCACCTGATGCTTCTTCCTCAAACTCGGTTTCCCACAATTCAGTGCATTAGAAATCCAACCAACCGATCTTGTCCCATTGTCTAAAGCCGGGGTAAATCACGCTATGCATAAACATCCAAACAAAACATGTCTTTGAGCATGCATTTAACGATCATTTCTTAAAAAATCCATTCATAGTCGTTTTTAAACTCCATCTGTCATGAACCACGATGTTATTCCAATGCTTTTTTTTCTTTTTTATGTGATCTATGGGTGCTATCCTGGAGTTGGGCAATAGTTACAAAGTCATCAGTAGAGGGACAGGATTCACACCTCGTATTTCCATTTTATCAAGTTTTATCCAGTCGTTGTCAAAGAATGCGTTGGATTGCTATTAGTGCCATGCCCTGTGGCAATGAAGTATAATATCACAAGAAGTGGGACGTCGTCCCAAGCAACCGCACAGTTTGCTGTGCCACCTTGGCAGATTTAATCAATCGAAACCATAAGTTTTACACAATATGTTCCTTATAAACAAAGTTCATTTTTCCGTTTTTCAACCTTTAAAAAGAGACCACACGCTGAGTGTACATGCTTGTTGCAAATTTCTATTGTTCCAGTTGTGTCTCTATCCAGACCTTCTCCAAGAACAAGACCGTGACATGATGCTGAAACGGAGTAGGATCAAGCCAGAAGTGAAGAAAACTCGCCTCGGAGCGGAGGGCATAAAGCTTGAAATCCGGGGCGCCGAGCCGGCCACGCAGCATCAGGAGAGTAAGAATATTATATGCGATTCTCGGTTGCCAACCGGTCCAAATTAGGGTGATTAACAAAGAGCGAACCTTGTGGAAAAAGTGGGCCGTGAGAGGGATGGGGACATTGACAAATAGCAATGGCTATGCGCCTGGCTAGAGACAGAGGCAGCCGGCTCCAGAGGTAGATCTTGGACTCAAACCAGTCTACTACTCGGCCAAAGTTAGCTCTCCAAAATTCATCTACATCCCTACTCAGCCAGATGCCTAAGTATCTCGTGGGCTCCGATGCAGACAAAAAGGGGTAGTCTGGAGCAAAGGGCGTCGTGGCATCTGTAAGGGGAAATAGCACAGTCTTATTCCAGTTGACCTGATTCCGGAGTAACCGCCAAAGGGTATCACCTCGCAAACCAGTGGCTGAGGTTCTCTTGGGGATTGCGGGCCTAAAGAGTAATATCGTCCACGTGCATGGAAACTATTAGAGTGCGAGCCGCAAAGCCAATGCCTCACTGGGTATGATGTTGTCAGAGACGTGCTGCGAGGGATTCCATTGCGATGGCGAATAGCATGGGGGATAGCGGACATCCCTGCCGAGTACCACGCCCGATGGAGGGGGGCTCAGAGATTTGGCCATTGCTACAGAGACAGGCAGTAGGAAGGGTGTAGACGAGTAACACTTTGCTGAAAAAGACCAATCTGAAACCCAAGAGGGAAAGGAAATAAAACAGGAAAGGCCACTCTAAGGTGTCAAAGGCTTTGGTGGCATCAAGAAGGGCGGCCACTGCCGGGAGGGCTGGGTTTATTTGATGGAGAACGGAGAAAATGGTCTGGAGATTGTGGGAGGTTGCGCAACCAGAAATGAAACCGGAATGGTCCGGGCGGGCAATGAGTGGCATGAGAGGAAGAAGACGGGAGGCGAGTAGTTTGGCAAACCTTTTATTGTCTGTATTAATGAGGGATAAATGACGATAGGAATTTTGCAGCTCAGGTGGTTTGTCCGGCTTGAAGAGTATAGTGAGCATTGCCTCGCGTAGCGAGGGGAGGAGCTGACCAGTCTCAAAGGACTCGTTATACATGGCGGCTAAATGAGGGACCAAAATTCGGGGCAAAGGCCTTATAGAAGGAGGCTGGCAGGCCGTCTGAGCCGGGGGCCTTCTCACTGGGCATACAGTTGTTGTGAAGTTAGCACACCAGTAGTTGGGAGTGGGAGGAGCTAGGGGGCCAGAGGAAGAGAAGGAGTGGACGCAGGAAATAGTTAGTTAGAGCAGGGACAAGGCAGGAGTAACATGCATGTAATAAAGCTCCAGTTAGTACTATACTAGTGTTTGTATTTATTGTAGCTGGACGCTACAACTGGCGACGAGGATGGGATTGAGCAAACTCCACTTTGTGCAGAGCCTCGTGAAAACGCCTTGTCCCCAGCAGCTGTCGCGCTGAAAACGCGCTGCACACTGGAAGCGTGTGTCCCAGGTGCAGAGCCGGTAAGCAGGAATCGGGAGCCCACTCCGACCCTGTGGAGTGCCCCAGAGGTGTGGACGGCGTCCACGAAGTGCTGCCAGCAAGCGCTGCTGAGAGCGCTGAGATCCGAGCCCGAGCGACATCGGACGTCGGAAAACCTCACGCCCGATGCGGAGGTTTGGGAGACCGTCGGCGAACAAACGCGGGAACTGCCGAGGCAAGTCGGGAGCCCACCCCGATCTCACCTGATGTCCGTGGTGGTGGTGGAGAAGTGAATCCTGGCGTGGACTGCCCCAGAAGCCGACCGCCGGTGAGTCCTGAGTACCCCCGAGTGAATGAGCCTGGAGAGCCAGCCTCGTGTGTGCCTGCAAGGACGGCGGCCATCTTGAAGTCAGGCGCCTAGGAAGGACAACCCTGTGCAAAGCAACGGCGGCCATTTTGAAGTCAGGCGCTGGGGAGGAAACAAGCATTGGCAAAGCAAACAAGCATTGGCGACTGCCAGAAACAAGCCTTGGCGAAGTAAACAAGCATTGGCGACTGAAAGAAACAAGCATTGGCGAAGCAAACAAGCGTTGGCGACTGCAAGGAACAAGCATTGGCGAAGTAAACAAGCATTGGCGACTGAAAGAAACAAGCAGTGGAAAATAAATAAGCACTGGCGAAGACAAGTGAGATCGCTGCAAAATGGCTGACGAAGATGTTCAACTTCCACCCAGTGGATCGCTTTTGCGAGCACCCGCCCCTATCAAGGTAACAACGGAAGGGAGCATGGGCCCCAAATGGCAAGAGTGGCTGGAAGAGTTTGAATACTATATTGAAGGTTCGGATATCACTGATGAGAAAAAGAAACTGATTGCTCTGCGCAACCTGGCGGGGCGAGAGATAGTCAAAATACTCAAAGACCTGCCCGCTACCGACGTAGATACTTATGTTAAAGCATGTGATGTCCTGAATAAAAAGTTTCTTCACAAGCGAAATGTAGACTATGAACGACACACATTTCACTCCGCTAGGCAAGGGAAGGATGAGCCCATGAGTGCATTCATGGTGCGTCTGCGGAGACTAGCCAAGTACTGTGAATTTGATTCCTTCTCTACAGATGCTGCCATCAAATCTCAAATAATAGACGGATGTCATTCGGATCAACTTAGGAGGCGACTACTGAGGAAACCACATGGATTGGATGAAATAGAGGAAATGACACGAGCTTATGATCAGGCGGAGAAGTACGCAGCCGTCATGGAAACGGAACACAAAGGGAGTCATGAACAGGCGCGACGCGTACACGCCAGGAGTGACAGTCGAAGAAGCTCCAGAGACAAACAATGGAGGTCGCACACGTCCTCCCGTCAAGAACAATCAGGCTATCAACGTCGAGAACCATGGAAGAAGGAGAGAAGATTGGAAAGAGTGAGAAAGTGCTACCGATGTGGGTATGATTACCCTCATGTGGACAGCTGCCCGGCCATGGGCCAAAGATGTCGAAAGTGTGGTCGCACTAACCACTTCGAAGCAATGTGTGGGGACTACAACAAAGAAAAACGAAGTGGCCACTCAGGTACTACACGATCTGACACACGAAGCAGAGCCCCAAGCGTGTTGCGGTCCGACACTCGAAGACACCATGCGCGAGCTGTCCAAGATCAGAAGGAACAGTCCCCTGGATCGTCACATTCCAGTAGAGAGTCACGTCGGTCTCGGTGGGAGAGGAGGTCACCTTCCAGAGAATCCAGACCTTCGTCCCGAGACTCTGCCTACACCATTGAATACCTGAATTTGGCAGCAGATCCGGACCAGCTTAAGAGATACCCTCGGCTGGACATCAAAGTTGGAAATCACGACTCAAAGTTTGTGCTAGACTCTGGTGCCTCCTTAAACTACATTCCAGTTACTGAATATGAAAGGATGAGTCCACGACCTCCCCTGACATTTGCACCTGTGAGGGTTTTCACGTGGATGGCCAAGAAGCCACTTCCCTGCCTAGGGAAGTTCTCAACGACGCTTACACACGACAACACAACTATATCAGCGGTCATCCATGTTATCAAAGGCCCTGAAGCAGACTGTCTTTTGAGCCTACCAACTGCTGAACGGCTCCACCTGGTAGAAATTCTTTTCAAAGTTAGCGACATCCGAGACGTGACTCGCCTGTTTCCCAGGTTGTTTCAAGGTTTGGGCAAATTGAAAGACTGTCAAGTGCGACTGCACATCAATGAACAAGTCAGGCCTGTCGCCCAACACCCTCGGCGGGTACCATTTCACCTACAGGCCGCTGTTGAGGAAGAACTCCAAGATTTGTTAGCTGCGGACATCATCGAACGCACTGATGGCCCGACCCCATGGGTTTCGCCAGTCGTCATCGTCCCCAAAAAGGGCACGGCCAACAAAGTCAGACTCTGTGTGGACATGCGCCTGCCCAACACTGCAATAGAACGAGAGCGACACCCGGGGCCACACTTGAGCGACATGATCGCAGCACTTAATGGAGCTACTGTGTTTTCCAAATTGGATTTGAATAAAGGTTACCATCAATTGGAATTGGAAGCAGGGTCTAGATATATCACCACCTTTGCAACTCACCTGGGGTTGTTTAGATATAAAAGACTGAGCTTCGGTGTGTCCTCGGCGGCCGAGATATTTCAGGAAATGATTCGGCAAGTCATTCAAAATATTCCAAACACGCTCAACTATAGCGATGACATCCTTGTCTATGGTTCTGACGTCAGAGAACACGACATTGCACTCAATCGTGTCTGCCATGCCCTATTGGCGGCCAACTTGACTCTGAACAAAGAAAAATGCGAATTTCACCAGGCCACGCTGAAGTTCTTCGGTCACATCTTTTCTGGTGCCGGCATGAAACCTGATCCTGACAAAATTATGACTTTAAACAACACCAAGAGTCCCCGAGATGTCAGCGACCTCAGGTCGTTCCTGGGAATGGCCAGTTATTGTGCTCGCTACATTAGGGACTACGCTACGATCAGCCACCCCCTCCGCATGCTAACCAAACAGGGTCAGCCTTTTGAATGGACTCCCCAATGTGAGCAGGCATTCAAGGAAATCAAGAAAGCGGTGGAATCGGCGAATCACTTATCATATTTCAACCCAAAGCGAAAAACTGAAATAACTGTAGATGCAAGTCCGGTGGGACTTGGAGCGATCCTGGCACAGTATGAAAATGACTCAGATCAACGCCGCATCATTGCCTACGCGAGTCGTAGTCTGACTGAGCCGGAACGAGCCTACTCTCAACCCGAAAAAGAGAGCCTAGCCGTGGTATGGGCATGTGAACATTTTCATGTCTTTATTTATGGCAAACATTTCACCTTCATTACAGATCATCAAGCTCTCATCACCATCTATGGAAATCCAAGATCCAAGATGCCCCCGAGGATCGAAAGGTGGGGCCTACGGTTACAAGAATATACCTTCACTATACTTCACAAACCAGGGAAGTCTGAAAATCCAGCGGACTACATGTCCCGGCATCCTCTTCCATCATCAGCTTCCAAATCCTCCATTGCAGAAGAGTACATTCATTTTGTAACAGATCAAGCTCTTCCTCCAGCTATTCCTATGGAGACCATTCGAGAGATTACAGCACAGGATGTCATCTTGCAGAAAGTTCTTCACAAAATCCGCAACAATCGATGGAGGCATGATCCTCAGGACGATAAAGCCGATTCCTTGACCCAACGTGAACTACAAGCCTTCCGGCATGTGAGTGGTGAGCTGTCGGTCACGACTGATGGCATACTGTTGCGTGATCAGAGGATTGTAATTCCTACTCAACTGAGACAAGGAGTGGTTGCTCTTGCACATGAAGGGCATCGAGGAATAGTGTCGACCAAACGAGCACTAAGGGAACGAGTGTGGTTTCCGTTCCTCGATCAACTAGTGGAAGCCACCTTGAAAGATTGCCATCTCTGCCAACTCACCAGCAAGAGCGATCCTCCAGCACCCTTACATATGACCACCCTGCCCAGTGGTGTGTGGCAAGAAATCGCCATAGACTTTTATGGACCCCTGTCATCGGGCAAATATGTGCTGGCCATCATCGATGAGTATTCCAGATACCCCATTGCCTGTTTTGTGTCATCCACAAACACTGCCAGTACTCTTAAAGTCCTTGATGAAGTCTTTGCAACGTGGGGAGTTCCCAAGATCGTTAAATCAGACAACGGGCCTCCTTTCAACGGAAATGACTTTGCTGCTTTTGCGAAGCACCTAGACTTTCATCACCGCAGGATTACGCCTCTCTGGCCACAGGCGAATGGGACAATTGAGAGGTTCATGGCCACGCTCAAAAAGACCTTCCAACATGCTACCGTGGAAGGGAGAGACTTGCAAACAGCACTCAATGAGGTCCTTCGAGCTTACCGTACAACTCCTCATGCTACGACTGGCCAATGCCCGGCGACTCTCATACTGGGACGTCCCATGAGGAATCGCATTCCCACGTGGGATGGAGCCCTGGAAGCATCATCATCTGAGAAGGACCCGTGTGAAATAAGAGCCACTGATGACCGCAACAAAAGAAAAATGAAGGCCTACGCAGACCACCGGAGGAGAGCAAGGTCATTATCATTACATGAAGGGGACAATGTTATCGTCAAGCAAGAGACGCAGAAAAAGACTGACTGTCCATTCAAGGATGAACCATTGGTGGTCACCAGAAGGAAAGGGACTATGGTAACTGCGGAGTCCGAGCAGCGGCGAGTTACGAGAAACATCTCGCACTTTAAGAAACTGCCACCAGACACCTCAAGAACCATGATGAGTGACATGGACAATCCCAGAGTAGAAGAACCACATTCAAATGGTCAAGAGAACATTGCTCCGATCATTGAGACACTGAGTACCGATAGTCTGAGAGCCAGGTCGCCACGACCTCATCGTGACGTACGTCCACCCAAGAGACTGATCGAGGAGATGGACTAAGAAGTCAGTATGTTCTGTTTGTTTTGTTACAAAGGGGGGAGATGTTGTGAAGTTAGCACACCAGTAGTTGGGAGTGGGAGGAGCTAGGGGGCCAGAGGAAGAGGAGGAGTGGATGCAGGAAATAGTTAGTTAGAGCAGGGACAAGGCAGGAGTAACATGCATGTAATAAAGCTCCAGTTAGTACTATACTAGTGTTTGTATTTATTGTAGCTGGACGCTACAACAGTGAATCACCGCTAGGATTTCTTCCTTAGAGAAGGACTCATCGAGGAATTCCCGATGGGAATCGCCGAGCCAAAGGAGCTGAAGGGTATCAAAGTATTGGTCGAGAACCTCACGCGGAGGTGCCGATCCGGGCGTGTAGAGATGTGTGTAAAATGCGGTGAAGCGCGCTTTAATTTCCTCAGGAGAGGTGGTTCGGGCAGGGCCGCCATCCTGGAGGGCGGTGATGTAGGACGCAGCCTGAGGTGGGCGGAGGATATTGGCGAGGGTTTTACTAGGGCGATCACCCTCACCAAAATGGCCTGCCGGTGCCTCTCTACAGAGAAATGCAAGTTCTCTGTTGGCCTTGTCGGCGAAGTCTGTAAATTTCCTGCGGATCTGGGCAAGCTCGTCAGGGTTTGGGTCCCGGGCGTGAGAAGAGTCAAGAACCTTAATCTCCCTTTCATTTGTCAAGAGTGTCGCAGATAGAGCGCAGGACGCCAGAATATTTGGAAATACATTACCCACGAATAACAGCTTTAAAACCTCCCCAAAGCGTGGAGGGGGAGTTAACAGTGCCCTCGTTAAGCTCAAAATAATTTGTGATTGCGGTTTGTATCTCATCTCAAAAGACCGAGTCATGTAACACATTAGGAGGATGCCGCCAGGAGAAAGCACGGCAGGGGCAGTGGGGGAGGCGGAGGCACAGGCAAACAGGAGCAATATCTGAGAGGGTGCGCGCCATATGATCAACGGAGGTAAGCCCAACCAGGGCGTCCGGGGTGATGATCCAAAGGTCCAGGCGGAACCAACAGCCGCAGGAGCCAGTGAAGCAGGTGCCCTCTTGCGCAGTGCGGAGTTATCAGTGAAAATGGAGCTGAGAAGTGTAGCCGCGCATGGTGAGGGGAATGGGGGCCGACCGGTCTAAAGTGGCAGACAGGGTTATATTAAAATCACCCCCATCCAAAGGAGTGCAGCAGGGCCGAGGGTCGAAATATGGTGCCAGACTTGCACGAAGAAGTCCTGGTCGTCGCAGTTGTGACCGTACAGAGCAGCGAGTGTCAGGGACTGGGCCAGAAGGGCGCCGTGAAGGATCACAAAATACCCAGCAGGGTCAGTAATCAGTAATCACCTGTGACGTCTGCCACGGGAGCCCTTTGCATAGCAGGATGGACACCCCCCAAGAGAAATTTGAGTAGAAGGTAGAGTGAATTCCTCCCCAGTGTCAGGAAAGGAGTCTGGAGGAGGTAACAGGTAACAGATGGGTCTCTTGTAAAAAATAATTGTCCACCTTGTGCCGAGTAAGATGGGCATAGACCAGTCGCACCTTGCAGTGATCGTTAAGCCCACGGATATTCCAGGTCCAGAGGGTAGTGTCAGTCATGATGCCGTGTCATGGGAGGTAGTGCCCAGAAGGGTAAAATCTGCGTGCAGATGTACAGATGTAGGAAGCGGTGCCATGAATAATGGAGAAAGAAGGGCAGTGCAATAACCTTGAAAGCACAATGGGATAGCATAGTCCAAAATACAACTAAATCCTCGGAAGGAAGCGCCAGTTCAAACAATACAACCCCCCCAGTGGGAGTGTGGGCAACAGAGGTGTGGGAAGGAAAAATAGAGTTATGCCTGAGGGGTGCAGAGGAAGAACTAGCAGAAAAGCAGAGACATGTCGTGAAGAAGCCAGGTGAATGAACCTGTGCAAAAAAGAACAATAAGGCCTCATAGGGAGACAGCAAACCCCAGGAACCCCAAACCCGACATCCTAAACCCACCCCAAAGCAAACAATCCCAGAAGACCCCCCACCCCCGCTCCCAGTCCAACCCCCCCAATCAGGCTGAGAGACCACCCATTCCCACCCTGGGGACCCACAACTGGGAAGGGGAGAGTCTCTGTCCGTGAAGGGAATCATCCTGTGGGGTTATGGCGTCGTTCAGCATACACCCCTGCCAAAAAGACAGGGTGGCCAAGCCGTAAGTCATGGCAGATAAGAAATAAATATCAAAGAGTAGGGGACACCCAGCCCAGAGCAGAGGTATGGAATGGGATGTCCTAGGAGGCAGTAACGACCAAGAGGGCTAATTTAAACTAAGAGCCTGAGTAACATGGAACAATATCAGCAGATTGGAAACACTTAGCAACAGTTCAGTCATTAAGGCTGAGATTGTCATCAGCGGCAGCCTGGGAGTTGGCGGGCGAAGAACGATGTGACCTGTCCTGCTTTTTCGCAAATGCCAGCGCCTCCCTGGGGTCCAGGAAAATTAGTGTCTTAGAGCCTTGTTTGACACATAGTTTAGAAGGATATGCCAATGATTAAGAGACCTCGTGCTTTTGAAGGATCTGTTTCCCCATTAGGAACTCGCAGCGAGCCGCCTAAACCGCGGTAGTGTAGTCAGGGTAGAACGACAGGGAGTTGCCCTGGTGACTAATTTCGCCCTTCTCCCTGGCCGCCCGAAGAATGGCATCACGGTCCCTGAAGTTCAGGATTTTGGCTATGATGGGGCGGGGCGGCAAGCCAGGGCCAGGGCGAGTGGTGTGCCACTCGACGATGAAGACTGGTGGGAGGATGTCGCCAAAGAGCTCGCGAACCAGCCGTTCCACATAGTCCTCCATTCGAGAGATGTCGGTAGATTAGGGCACTCCCGTGATGCGGAGGTTGCTCCTTAGGGAGAACGCCTCCAAATCTTAATTTTTATTCCAGATGAGATCAAGTATATTGTCCATCTGTAACAATTTTTGGCAAACTCGAGTGGCAGCATCCTCCACGTCGGTTACCCTGGTCTCGACTAAAAGAAGGTGTGCATTGTGTGAGCCAACTCGGGCCTTTACTGTGTCCAGGCGGGCTGACAGTTGATCAAGCTGAGCCGCTATGCCAGTGACGGTGGATTTGACGTCCAGCATGATAGCCTTCAGGCCGTCCTCAAGTGTTGGAACAGTATCCGATAGGGCATCAGGGTAGCCTGCGTCAGTCTGTGCCCTCCTGGCATGTCAGACGGCGCTGATCGAAGGTGATTTTAGGCTGCTTAGGGTCAGTTCTCCCCACGTCAGGTCAGAGGCATGCGTGAGGCACAGCCAGGCAGCAGAAGGGAGACCACGGTGAGAGGAGAAGACAATTGCACCCAGGGGCAGGAGAGCAGCGCCGCAACACAGGATGGAGCGGTGGCACAGGACCAGCAGGTGGTGTGCAGTGGGCAGTCAGTGGTCAGGCCGGATGCAGGGGTGGCACGCAAGCCACAAACAACACCCCCAGTGATGACGGGGTGAGGCAGGTGACCACCAGGCCCACTAATCTGAAGGAGGGGTGTCGAGGCCCGGTGCGTGGTGAACCAACTAGACTGGTGCAGCAGCAGGAGACACTTGATGAATAGTGGGCAAAGCGGCGCCAGCCCAGCTGCAGGTGTCACCAGGGATGGTACAGGCGAGGAGTGGGTGATGGCGTGGGACACTCAGGAGGTAGACCGCCCCAGCGGGAGGCCTGAGCGATAGGACCAAGCAGG
This sequence comes from Lissotriton helveticus, assembly GCF_964261635.1. NCBI lineage: Eukaryota > Metazoa > Chordata > Amphibia > Caudata > Salamandridae > Lissotriton > Lissotriton helveticus. The sequence goes on from NC_136061.1 coordinate 1,932,999,585, forward strand.
AGGGAGGGCGCTGGAACGGTCAGGCATTAAAAGTGACGGGTATGAACCCGGGCCATGGAACAAGTGCCACCGGCTCTGAGCCGCGGCATCAACCAGGTCCGGCAGGAGGCGAAGGATCAGCACACCCCCAGTAGGCCAGCGACAGGACTGGAACAGGAGGGGTAGGCACCACAGCTGCGTCCAGGAAGCGGTGTCCAGGGTGCCCACGATGACCGTCTCCAGCCGGCCCGGGGGGAGGAATAGGTAGGCATCGGGCACAGCAGGTGGCACGAGATGACAACTGAGGTGAGCGGCAAGCAAGGAATCCCGGGGCGGGTGCCCGGTGTAAATGCGGCCACAGGAAGTCCACCCCTTGCAGCAAGCAGGCCTCTGAGGAGCTGGGGCAGAAGAAGCCAAAAGGCCGACACAGCAGCCGCAGCAGAATACCGCAAGGAGAAGGGGGGCCACAGCGGGAGGGGGACAGCTAGTAGAGGGGAACCACGGGGAGCGTGGCACCTGCGTCGACGGGCCCGATGGAGGAAGGCCTGAGCGGCGGGTTCCAGTGACTGGAGAGCGGTGCCCATGGGAGAGAAGGCCGGGGCAGGGCGGTACGGCTCACACGCTCCCAACCCCACCACAATATGCCCCCATAGCGACGGCACCTTCCGGCTCCGATGCAGGAGTGATGGAGACGAAGTGCAGGGTGAGGATCCGGTGGCAGGAGGTCACCAACAACCAGCTCCAGGAAAGCCAGGCCAGGTTGCGTCAGCTGCGGAGCCCAGGCCTAGAACACACGCATCGGTGGATCTCGCCTCAGCGACCACACAGGAGGGCAAGAGTGGGACCAGTCTGTGCCCCAATGTCGGGTGAGTAGCAATGGCATGGTGTCGAGCAGCGATGGAGGCTAAGTCTGCAGGATATTAAGCGGATTATCGGCTTGGTCGGCAGAGCCCACTCAGAGTGCGGCCATCTTGCAACCGGCTAAGCCACGCCCCATCAACTCCATTAGTTTACTCTTATGCTATGATTGTGCTTACTGAGAAGAGATGTTAAAACTCCTCCAGCTTCTCCCAGATGAGTACAATAATCTGGGACAAGATTGTCTCGTAAGGGTAGCTCTTATTTAACACCACCACCCACTGTACACTGGATGGAGCAGACACTGCAGTGTGGGGCATTAACTCTATTGTCCTCATTTGGCGACATGCATGGCTGTGCCTCTGTTTTCAAAACAGAGGTACAGCTGCATATCTCTTCCCTTCGATAGAGGTACCTCTTTGGACCGCAGGTTGATGAGATGCTGCAAAAGGTCAAACAGGACACCACAAAGGCAATCTCCATGGATGGAGGAATCCGTTCATAGGTCCAACTATAGAGGGGGGCTCCAAAGCCACCTCTCCCTGTGGCATCTACCTCCTTCTAGAGGCACCAAGAGACACTCTCCAGGTTACAAGAGCAATAACTCCAGAGGTAGAGGTGCTGTGGCTAATTCAGCCGCCACTGCTAAACAGTGACTCCCTCCCCGGTCACTCTACACCAGAGGTCTTCAAACTTTTGTAAGTGGAGCCCCCCCAGCTGAATTTTTTGAAGTGTCGGGGCCCCCCACCACCTGACAGAAATTTCTGGAATCTAGTACACTACATAATTCCCCATTCACTCACTCATCCATCCATCAATCCATCCATGTGCCCGGTTCCTGTGCTGCCTAGGAGCCTATTTCCCATTCACTCACTCATCCATCCATGCGCCGGATTCCTGTGCTCCCTACAAGCCAGATTCCCACAGCTGGTCCCAAGCCCTCGCTGCCCGGAGGCTCCACCGCACCAAGGCATGGAAGGGCTGCAGGTTGTGAGTTCATTCACTCAACCACCAGTGCGCTTGGTTCCTGCACTCCCTAGGAGCCTGTTTCCATTCACTCATCCATCCATGTGCCTGGTTCCTGTGTTCCCTGGTAGCCAGCTTCCCACAGTTGCTTCCAAGCCCCCCATGCCCGGAGGCTTCCTGCACCAGGGCTTGGAAGGGCTGCAGGTTGTGAGTTCATGTCTGAAACAAGTCCCTGCTCGACTGGGGAAAGCAGTTTCGATCAGGCCGCCCCCCAGCGGCGAAAGGGTGGGGAGGGGCGACGGGCAGACATGTGTTCCAGCCTGTCCCTTCTCAAGGGACATGGCCACAGATAAAGCTTCACTGAATTATGCCATCATGTGGCAGTAATAAAAAGACACTCCTAGGAAAAAGCAACCGTTTTGTATACTGAAAGGTTTAAGTGCCATCAACATCCCAGGACGATACAGCAGTACAAGTCTCTCCCACAACAGCCGCGGCTGCAGACGTGCGACAGACAGACAGACACAGACACACAGACAGAGACACAGACAGACACACATAAACACAGACACAGACAGACAGACACACAGACACACAGACAGACAGACACACAGACACACACACAGACACACATCTTCCTTCCTCCTACAGGAGGGGAGATATATATGTTTTAAATTGAAGCACTCTGTTGTCACCCCACTCAGCAGGGAATTATTCTAATGTTTATGACTTCAAGGTACCAAAGAAAAAGTCGGTCTCATACTGAACCAAACCAGCCTGCATTGTGAAGGCCCCAAGAGAAAGTGACCACCAATAGGGCAAGAAGTCTTAGGAGAAATTGGATTGGATTGGATTGGATGTGTATTTATAAAGCGCGAATTGCTGCCCGGAGGCGTCCAAGCGCTAATAATACCATGGACCCGTACTATGGCCAGTGGGGAGGAAAAAGTGGAATTAATTAGACAGGGTGAAATAAAAAGGTTTTCAGCTGTTTACGGAAGGCTAAAAGGTTAGGGTTAGCTCTAAGATGCAACGGAAGGGCGTTCCAGGCCCTAGCAGCGTTGTGTGAGAAAGACCTGCCTCCGGATCTAGATCTTTTTATTCTGGGGGCCACCGCAAGGAAGGTCTGACTAGAGCGTAGGCTTCTATTGGGCATGTAGTGGGTAATTAGGTCCCGAGTGATCCTGGGGCCAGTGTTCCAGAAGGCCTGATGAGCTATGCACATGGCCTTGAACATAACTCTCTGACGCACTGGCAGCCAGTGGAGGGTTACCAATTCGGCCCTCACTGACTGTCTGCGGGGGATGTCAAGTAAAATGCGGGCTGCGCAGTTCTGGGCTATTTGAAGCCTTCTCAGAGTCGATTCCGGGGCCCCAAGGTAAAGTGCATTATTAAAATCAAGGCGTGACTGAATTAGACCTTGTACAGCTGCTTGTCTGGCCTCCAGGGGAAGGAGAGGAAGAATTCTCCTTAGCATCCTCATGATGCCAAAGCATGTGGCTGAGAGTTTTGTGGCTTGTACACTAAAGGACAGAGATCTGTCGAGCCAGACTCCGAGACTCTTGATGCAATATTATCCTACAGCAGAAAACCAAGTCAGCAGAGTGGAAGGACTGCCACAGAAACAATGTCACCTTTAAGAACCCAACAACCAGCCTGTGGGACAGAAGGGTCCTTTGAGAAACCCCCCCTTGAGGTTAGACACAGACCAACCAAAGAGGGGGAAATGTGCATATACCCCACTAAACAAACATGTATGCATGCTCTTCACAGATCTACTATTTTTCATTGACCTTCCCACAGTTCATCAGTACTACCTTTCCAGTCCGTTGTATTTAGACACTCCTTTTTTCTGCAGTACCCGCTCTAACCCAAGCGTTGACACTACTTCCCTCATCACTGCCTTTTGTATCAATTTCCCTTAATTCTTCCACTTTTTGCTACACTACTATCCCCCCTTCCATCAGTACTCCTTCAGCCGTCTTCACTTCCATCCCTGCTCTTTGACACTGCTTAAGTTTCCTTCAGTGGCTTCGCTCAGAGTAGTTACCATCCTCCACCTACCCTCCTATCATCACTATCTGCACTTCCCACAGCCACCATTATGCACTTATGTATTCACACAGCGAAACGCCCGAGAGAGAAGGCGGGAGGGGGCAGAGTGGACCACTGCCCGAGATGGTTTATTCCTACAGCTAAAATGCTCCAGCTGCACTGGGAGACACGGAGTCTCCTCTGCTAAAACCGATTCGGTTTTAACAGAGGAGACTCCGTGCCTCCCACTGCAGCTGGAGCATTTCAGCTGCAGGAATTAACCCTGTGAAATTCCAGAAGCATAGGCATATTGATTTCCCCTCCCTCCAACCCTCCGTTATGGGAGCACGGACGAACATCGGCCCAACATTCACAACACCCTCTACCCCCACCCCCGGTCTTTGAAAAAGCCCTCTTACCTGTTTAGATTTCAGAGGCGGTTCTTCACAGCAAGGCAACAGCAAAAGGTAGGAACACATTCACAGGAAACCAGGAAGAAAAGGCAGCCAAAGTGTAATGTAGGAACTTTATGCCCGCAAATTTTGCGGCACTTTCTGCAATCTCAGCTGCTGCCCCCCTCTATGGTGGAACGTCACTGGTGACGTTCCTACGTGCTGTTTGGCTGCTGCTCCGGCTTTATGCAATCAAAAATCCCCATTGGAAATGGGTGATAATTTGCCACGTAGGACAGAGGGAAAAGAAAACAACAAACGTAAGCTTTTATGGTGGAGTGCGCGCCCCCCCTGGGATGGCGCCTCTACCCCATGGGGGGCACGCCCCACAATATGAAGAACTCTGCTCTACACCTATTGGGGGAAGACTGCAGGGGTTTCTCACCTGTTGGCGTAAGATCACCTCCAATCAGTGGGTGTTGTCTGTCATCAAGAAGGTATACTACCTAGAACACATCTCAAACCCCCCCCCCCCAGCATCACTCCCGGCAGACAATTCGCCCGAAAAAATTAGCACTACCTCCAGACAGAAGAGCAGAGGCACTGATTCCCAAAGGGGCAATGGAACCAGTGCCACTTCACCACCTTGTCAAGGGAGTGTACTCTTTATACTTTCTCTTCCCCAAGAAGGACAGATCCCTCAACGAATACATCCTGTCAGAGCACTTCCATATGATGACACTCCAGGATATTGTCACTCTATTGCAGCAAGGCAACTTAATGACTCCAACCCACCCCTGCATCATGGATGCATACTTTCACATACCTATCCAACCTGCACATTGCTGGTACCTCAAGTTTGTGGCAAGTGGTCAGCATTACCAGTTCAGGGTGCTGCCTATGAGGAAACCGAGGTGTATTATATATAGTATAGTACACTTACCAACCCCTTTAAGTCCAGTTGGTTTCATCGGGGAAAACCCTCAGCTCAATCCTGGGTAGCTGTGGCACTGAGCAACAAGGCTTACCCAGAAGAGCAAGTGTTAAGCATTTAAACTGCACCAAAACAATTGAAGAAGAAATCGACATGACACAGGAAATTCAACACCTATTTAGAAAAATAGGTTGTATTTTTATGAGAATTTAGACACTAGAATGAAAAAGACCTACCTGAGGGTTCCGGAGATAAAGATTTTGCATGTGGCAATAAATCAGTACAATTTCATTCAACCCCGAACAAGCCTTGGCAGAGTCAGCTAACTGGAAATTTAGAAACTTTCTCAAAGAAAACTTAGTTAAGTATCATTGCAGTTGGTTAGAAGTAATTGAGGTGACCAACTATGGCAGGGAGCTAGTGAGGGAGATCAGCAAGATCCTCAAGAAAGATTTCCTTCACAGGAGAAGCAGTCCTTTAAAGTTTCTAGGTACTTTTTCCGCTTTGCAATAGATTCCTATAGAATGGTCCTGATTCAAGGGATGAAGGATGCTGAAGATGCTAAAAGGATGCTGTGGATGCAACACAGTTAATTGAGTCCTCCTGCAGGGATCCCTCTGTCCACATAGTTGGAGAGGGGGGTCCTGGTTGCAGGGTTGACATCCCACGAAGCCCTCTGGCTGAATTCCAATTGCCACTGGACTACCAGTCGCCTGTTGTTGCGGTCACAAGCAACCCTACCTGGGTCAATAACTTTCCTTCTGAGGGTCCCAGCAACTCTCTGACAGCACTCCTGGGCTCAGCAATGTTACAGGCCATGCTGTGCATCGTGTCTTGCTCCTTTGGGCTGCACAGTGGCTTGAAGACTTTGGGCTTCCAACTTGCCACAGCATGCTTCTTCAGCTGTTGTGTCCCTGTGCAGTGAGCTGGCCCTTAGAGTTCAAAGGCGCTATACCTTTGAAGCCTACCCTTTGGACTAGCTCCCCAGTGGCCTGCTGCAGGAGGGAGATAACACCTCTGTGGCCGGCAATCCCACATGGTTCTCCTTCCTGAGAGTCATTATCATATCTCTATAGGAAGGCAGAAAGCTGTCTTGAGGACCTCCAAGGTGGCACAATCAGTGCTGCAAGCCATGGGGTATCCCTGTGACTTGCATGCCCTTGGGTACAAGGCTACCATTTAATGGGGACTTAAAGATAAGTTAGTCATTTCCAATTGGTACAGCCAATTTGACATACACTTTAGGGTCAGGGCACCAGCACTGAGGTCTGGTTAGCAGGCCTCAGTGCTCTCTGAGTCACAAAACCAGCAGCATCAGTTGAAAAACTTGGGGGTGACCTCCAAAAATAGGCATTTTCTTACACTGCATTATGGGGTAATCACCGCCCACAAAGTGTTTACAAAATGTCTGGTGTGGTCGTCACTCAACTCCAGTGGACCAGCATCCACATCATCCTTATTTGGAATAACTGGCTAATCAACAGCGCAACTAAACAGCTGCATCTGGTACACACAACCAATGCACCTTCGCCCTGCTGCATAAGCTATGTTTTACTATCAACCTAGGCAAATCCCATCCCTTCCAAAGCCAGATCTTAATGGGGAGCAGTTATAAAAAATCTCAACTCCATCACTTGGGAAATCCTACTACAGTCCGGCATGCATCCAAACTTTACAAACATTGTTCCCTCTTTTTCAGCCAGATCACCAAGTAACAGTACAGGCTACAATGTGTCTCTTTGGCATGATGGCTTCCTGCATTGTCATAGTTCCCCTTCAAGGGTTTTACATGCAAGGTGCCTGGCGGCAGAGTGGTCACAAGCAGAGGGTTGCTGGGAGGATCTAGTGTTGATCTGGGCCTGCACCACCAATCTGTTACAAGGCAGGATCTTTCTCGACTCAGTGATGCAGTTGACCATCACAAAAAATGCTTCCTTACCAGGAGGAGAGCACACTTCAATGACGTAACTGTGGAGGATGCATGGACACTCCATTGACAGGGTCTCCGTTAATGACCTGGAACTATGAGCTGTCCATCTAGCACTACAGTCATTCCATGTTTATGTTCAGAATAAAGTGCTCCTTTGTTGTGTTGCGAAGATCACATAACTGCCTTGTGCTATCTACAGAAACAGGACAAAACGCACTAGTCTCAGTTGTCTGCATTAATTTATTTATTTGTTTAGCGCGGCTAATACCCTGGGGTGTCTAGGCGCTTGTCATCCAACATAAAGCCATCACTGAGATTATAATAAAGGCTAGAGTCTGAAAAGACAGAAATTATGCAGTAAATAACCAGGCCTTTCCTAAAAGAAATCAAGTCAGGCAAGTTTTTAAGTTTATAAGGCAGACGATTCCAAAGTCTGGTTATGATCTTTAAAAAGCTTTAACCACCCCAGCTTGATAAACGTGGTTTGAAGACCTCGACTAACATGTGTGAGGAGGAGCTCAAGTTTCAGATCGGGGTATATTAGCGGATGCGGTCGATCAGATAAGCAGATCCTTCATTATGCAGTGCCTTAAAGGCGATGCAGAAGGCCTTAAAATTAATCCGCTTTTCCACTGGAAGCCAGTGTAGAGCTTCAAGAGCCAGCTTGGCAGAGGAATAATTTGGGATACCAAAGAGAAAACGGGCAGTGCAGTTCTGTAAAACCTGCAGTTTCACAAGAAGTGCTTTGTTTATGCCAATCAGAAGGCCGTTACAGTAGTCAAGCCTTGACAAGACTAATGCAGAAACCTCCATTTTCTGTAGGTCTGGCGGTATGTAAGGAAATATTTTCCTCAGAATCTTCAATGTATAGCAGGCGGATGAGGTGATCGCTTTCACATGATCGGAAAAGGACAAGGTGGTATCAACGATGACTCCCATATTCTTCGCCTTAGTGGTTGGTGTGGGGCAGGAGAACTGTCAAACCAATCCACGTCGTCCCTTACCTTGTCCTTGCTTGAGGCCCTCTTGGATGACGTAGATGATTTCGCAGAGACGCAAGGGACCAACTTCCCAAATCACTAACTAAAACTTACTGGTTCAGATTTTTAACAGCAAGATTTAAACTAGGAATTAGGGAGGAGGGCCGGTACTGGACGTTGTAGTGTAGAATTTTGTTCTTGCTGTCGACCTGCGAAGCAACAAGCACAAAAGACTTTAGAAATCTAAATGAAGAAGAATTCTCCTATCTAACCTGTGACCTTTAAAACTATTCTTACTAATTCAGTCAAAAAGCCTAAGTCAATCTGGGAGTTCAGATATTCCCCTACCTGCGATCAGAAAGGTGTTGGCGTTCGTCCAGTATTTCTTTCGGGGATAGAGATGTTGAAGTAGTCAGACGTCCTCTAGGATTGATGGTCAGCCTGTGTAGTCAGGAGGTGTAATCAGGAAGTAGTTGCTCTCTAAAAATAAAAGGAAGTATTACTTTAAATTCTTTAAATGACTCTTCGCAAACCCACCTAACTATTCCTGTCACTTACTTGACATAAACTTCTTGCTTCTTGGTCTTGGGGTTCTTGTAATCTCCTCAGTTCAAAAGAAAATAAGCACTAACCAAAATATACACTATATCCTAAAAGTCTTCCTTCAATAACTTATCCTTTGGGCTCAAAAACTAAAATTCACATTCTAAAATATTTCACAGCATTGTACATACATGTATTCAGCAAACAAATGTTCTCTCACATTTAGAAATGCAATAACCAATATAAATCAGAAATGTCCAAAGTCTCTTCTTTGCATATGCTTCTGCAAGTTTAGAGTTCCAAAAATTATTGTTGACCTTTCTTGCGAAGGGCGCCTTTAAATATTTAAAGTACTTAGCTTTTCTAAAACTTGTCTTTCAGAATCCTTGCTCCGATGAGAAGGAGGAACCGCCGTGAAGAGAAGCAGCTTGGAAGTCCTGCCGGAACCGATATGCCATCAGGTAAGTTCCCTCTGCAGAGCTGCCTCCAGACGCGACCTTCGCTGGAGGAATTCTGTAGGCAAAGCGTCTTCTAGAAGGCTGGGTGTGGTTTAAATACTAGACCACACCCAGCCGCTCCCTGTTACGCACGAGAACGTGCGTGAAGATGAAGTCTTCAATCAGACTTGGATGCGCACCAAAAGGGTGCGTGCGAGGGATGCAGGGAGAGATTGACAAGACCTTCAAAGTGCACGGTCTCGGTTTCTCTCAGCGCAACGTTCTAAACTCTGAAATTAAACCTCTGAAACTGAAATAAGAAACATCGCATGGCACAGCAAAGGCATTGTTAACATGATATACACTGCCAAGAGGTACAAAGTGCAAAAGTATATGATACACACAATCACACTGACAATGAGCGTGCGGGGCGCACGGGACAGGGGCGGGTTTCAATGGGGACAATACTGCATGTGTCTAGAGGGCATGTGTAGTGGTAGGCGAATCATGACAAGAACCCAGCTCCGAGGGCCACCAATCGGAGTCCCAGATGGATGGATCTCTGCCAAAAAGGAGAACCTCAATCTTATTAGAGTTCAGCTTGAGGCCGTTCTCAGACATCCAACTGCTCACCTGTTGCATGCAGGCATAAAAGTCGTGAGCAGTGTTTTTCGAGTGTTTGAAATAGGAACTATAATCTGGGTTTCGTCAGCATACGACACCATGGCAAAGCCATGAGAATTGATCAGTTTAGCCAGGGGGACCACATATATATTAAAAAGGGTTGGGCTTAGGGATGAGCCCTGAGGGACCCCACATGGAAGTTTAAAACTCTGGGGCCGGAGGCCGTCCATTTCCATAAATTGTTCCCGGTCCGTAAGGAAGGATTTGAAAAGAGATAGAGCAGGGCCTGCTATGCCTATTTCATGGAGGTGATGTATTAGGAGGCTATGATCTAACATATCAAACACCCCTGAAAGATCCAGTAATATCAAGGCCGCCATGCCCCCGTTATCAACAGAGCTCCTGATTTCTTCTGACGCTGTGATCAGAGCAAGCTCAGTGCTATGACCACTCCGGAAACCATACTGTGAAGTGTCCAGAATATGATTGTGGTTGATGAATGAGGCCAGTACTTGCATGCATATATTTTTCCAAATGTTTTGCTGGTAAAGGCAGTCAGACGATTGGACAGTAGTTGCCTGGAACTGATTTGTCCAGGTTAGGTTTTTTTTAGAAGAGGTAAAATGGCTGTCTTTTTCCACATTTTAGGAAAGATTCCTGTTTTGAGGACAAAGTTGTATAACTCAGTAAGATGGCAAGCGACTAACTCCGTCGCAATCTTGGGAGGGCATGGGTCCAATGGTGAACCGGAATTTGTGACAGAAAGAAATTTGATGACTTGCTTACTCGTCATGGGCAGAAACTCAGATGTTAGGAGTGAGGAATATTGGGGTCAAGAAGACCTATTCTTTCTGCATCAGAGCGTAAAGAGTGAGGATGGGAGATTATGGGAAAGCTAGAGTCCTGAGAATCCCCTCTTCCAACATCAGGGAGTGCGGACTGATTGAAATTTTTCCAATACCAGTTGAGCCACGAACAAATCATAGATACTCATTACCTTACTACAAAAGGTGGATGCTAATATATTACAAAAGGTTTGGTCTGGTACATTATGTCTAGCTTCTTGTACTCAGCTGAGTTTTTTAACTGTAGCAAACAATTCTCTGGAGTTATTCTTTGCTTTTTCAATTTATTCAGAGAAATAGTGATCTTGGTGATATGGATCATGCCTTTTTAATGAGTTAATAGTTCCTTGTATCGTTCTTTTTCCTTTATATCATAAGAGTTTATCTAGCGCCTTTCTTGTCTGCGGTGTCACCTCTTAAGAAGTCTAAGATCTTCTGAAAACCAGGGTTCTGTGTGATTATTTTCCCTGCTTTTTGAGGAATTGTTGCTTGAACTTCTGACCAAATCCAGTTGTGATAGTCTAAGGATGCTGTCCCCGGATCTTGGTATAGGATGGGTCTGCTCATGCCTAGTTGAGAGTTGAACCTGGTTTTATCGAGGCGATACCATAGGTATCTAGTAGGGTGTTAAAAAGTAATCGACAATCATGAACATCACCGGCGCCATCTTGCCTAACAAGAAGCCACTGTCCGCACGTAAACGGCATACATTTTAGGTGCCGCAGCCATCTCGCGCTTTGCGAGTCACCTATGATTCACCCTGACCCTGCAACCATCCCCGGTGCCCTGATTCAGCATGACCAAATGCAGTAAGGTCATAAAACCTTGTCAGCCTGACAAAGCCCCGGAGCCACTTCCCACCCTAAAACACATTTGTCCTTTCATCCCCTGCACATGAGCAAGGCCTCCTGATAACCCCTGACTGCACCAGGCTACTTGATCCGGTCCCAGGCTGTAAACCAAACCTTGTGGATGTACTTTATTGCCCCCACACAGCAAGACTTGTTGCACGAACAGAAATGCTTGATCTTATCACTTGCATAATTTTTAGATCTGACCGATCCCACACACTTTTATGTCCTGTCGGAATGTCCAGCTGCAAGGTGACAATCATCTGTTAGATTTGGGAGGGGGAACGACAGCTGGTGGGTCTGTGTGGGAACCGGCTGGAGGCAGGAATTCCTAGGATGTTTGACCACCAATAAAGTCACTGTAAAATGTATAAAAAGGAGGGCAGCAGAGAAATTGTTAGAGCATCTCCCAAAGACATCCCGTGTGTCTGCGACGACCTGTTCTCCTCTGGAGTAATAAACCTGTTCTTGCTGTCCAGTTCCAGCGCCTGTCTCTTTATTTTGGTAAATATCGATATTGGGGATTAGAGCCGCCTTGTGCCAAACAACCTTGGTATTCCTTAAAGATTGGCTGTTTTCCCACAGATTGGCGTCCCAGCGTGGCGCCCATCAGAGACATGTGGGTCCGGTAAAGAGGTCCTAACGACGGAGTGAACGACTGCAACGATCGGGAAAGTGCACCTGCCCAAAAGAGACCCTTGTCTGGGCAGCCGATCATCCGAACTTCACCGGTTCCGAACGGACCTCTCTCGAGTGACCTGCGGTCCTGACTGGGATCCACAGGAGTGCTGCAGTAAAATTGGAGTAAGAGAATGATTGGGGCCTGGAAGGGGAAGGTGAAGAACTGTCCACGTGGTCCGGGTAAGATTAAGTAGGACGTTTATACGTCTGATTGGTAGGATGGCTTATCCATCTGATTGATTGATTGTTTGTATTGGAATTGTTTGGATTGAATACTAGTATTACACGTTACTGGTTCGGTCAGCTCGTTAGCTATTTGGTACGTTGGTTCTCTTTGAGATATTCCCTGCTTGCAAACAACGAAGAATAGGAATATTCTCTCTCTTTGCAGACAGCGAAGGATAGGTAGTGCGGACCTTTGTCCACAATTGTTTGAGATCTTCATTTGTCCGATTATACGTCATGCCTATCTTCTCTCCACTGATTGTTAATTGGTTCAACCCGAACCGTTTATTAGAGGTCAGTCATCCGGCTCCATCGGAGGGCACCCCTTATAACAAGCATTTGCAATGCAATAGGTCTCGCATTAGGAAAGTTTGAACTATTGGTATTGTAAATGAGAAATATTTTATTTATGTGTTGGTTTTGCTATAATGAAATAATAGCTTTGTCATTTACAATGCCAATAGTTATAACTTTTGCAAATGTGACACCTATAGCATTTGTAATGCAATATGTTTTATTTACGTGACTTAGATGTATTCATATTAAAAATACCAATGGCCTTTATTTTTTTTATAATTAATACTTAAATAAAAGGTATTGTAATTTATAATGGCAATAGCTTAAACTTTTGTAAATAACTTTTGTGAAGATTATGTTCAGTGTATTTTATTGTGACGAAAATCCAAGAACAGAAGTGAAATATTAACATCTTTTTGTGACATTTGTAATAAATCTTGAAACATTGAGAGAACATATTTGAACCAGTTGTTGTTGAATGGTTGCACAGACTGATGCTCTGGTGGCGCTGAGTGATGTTGTGGTGGCGGCGAGTGATGCTCTGGTGTTCAGTGATGCTGTGGTAGTGCATAGTGATGTTGTGGTGCCCCTGAGTGATGCTGTGGTGGTGCTGAGTGATGCTGTGGTAATGCTGAGTGATGCTGCGGACATGCGATAGACAGATAGATAGAGTGAGTGTGATAGATAGAGTGAGTGTGATAGATAGAGTGAGGGTGATAGATAGAGTGAGGGTGATAGATAGAGTGAGGGTGATTGATAGAGAGAGGGAGGGCGATAGATAGAGTAAGGGCAATAGATAGAGTGAGGGTGATAGATAGATAGATAGATAGATAGAGAGCGATAGATAGATAGACAGATAGAGCGAGGGCAATTGATAGATAGAGTGATGGCGATAGATAGAGTGAGTGTGATAGATAGACAGAGTGAGGGCGATAGATCGATAGACAGATAGAGTGAGGGCAATAGATAGATAGATAGATAGATAGAGTGAGGGTGATAGATAAATAGATAGAGTGAGGGCGATAGAGGTGTAGAGAGAGAGGTAGAGAGAGGGGTATGTAGAGAGAGAGAGGTGTAGAGAGAGAGTTGTAGAGAGAGAGGGGTGTAGAGAGCGCGGTGTAGAGAGGGGTGTGGAGAGAGGGGTGTAAGAGTGGTGTAGAGAGAGGGGTGTAGAGAGAGGGTTGTAGAGAGGGGTGTAGAAAGAGGGGTGTAAGAGTGGTGTAGAGAGAGGGGTGTAGAGAGAGAGGGGTGTAGAGAGAGAGGGGTGTAGAGAGAGAGGGGTGTAGAGAGAGGGGTGTAGAGTGAGAGGGATGTAGAGAGAGGGTTGTAGAGAGAGAGGGGGGTGTAGAGAGAGAGGGGTGGTGTAGAGAGAGAGGGGGGTGTAGAGAGAGAGAGGGGTGTAGAGTGAGAGGGATGTAGAGAGAGGGTTGTAGAGAGAGAGAGGGTTGTAGAGAGAGAGGGGGTGTAAAGTGAGAGGGGGTGTAAAGTGAGAGGGGTGTAGAGTGAGAGGGGTGTAGAGAGAGAGAGGGGTGTAGAGAGAGAGAGGGGTGTAGAGAGAGAAAGAGGGGTGTAGAGAGAGAGAGAGAGGTGTAGAGATAGGGGTGTGGAGAGAGGGGTGTAGAGAGAGAGGGGGGTGTAGAGAGAGAGAGGGGTGTAGAGAGAGGGGTGTAGAGAGAGAGTGAGGTGTAGAAAGAGGGGTTTAGCAAGAGGGGTGTAAAGAGGGGTGTAAAGAGGGGTGTAGAGAGAGGGGGGTGTAGCGAGAGTGGGGGGTGTAGCAAGAGTGGGGGGTGTAGAGAGAGTGGGGGGTGTAGAGAGAGTGGGGGATGTAAAGAGAGTGGGGGGTGTAGAGAGCGTGGGGGGTGTAGTGAGAGTGGGGGGCATAGCGAGAGTGGGGGGCGTAGCGAGAGTGGGGGGCGTAGCGAGAGTGGGGGGCGTAGCGAGAGTGGGGGGCGTAGCGAGAGTGTGGGGCATAGAGAGAGAGGGGTGTAGAGAGAGAGGGGTGTAGAGAGAGGGGTGTAGCGAGAGAGAGGGGTGTAGCGAGAGAGAGGGGTGTAGTGAGAGAGAGGGGTTTAGCGAGAGAGAGGGGTGTAGCGAGAGAGAGGGGTGTAGCGAGAGAGGGGGGTGTAGCGAGAGAGGGGGGTGTAGCGAGAGAGGGGGGTGTAGAGTGAGTGGGGGGTGTCGCGAAAGAGAGGGGTGTAGAGAGAGGGATGTAGAGAGAGGTTGACGCCACATCCTCTCCTTGAGTTGAGAGATTTTGAATTCTGAGACTTTTGAGCATCCACACAGCAGCCCGGCAGGCCCAGTGATCGGACAAGGGGATTACCCAAACTCAGACCCTTGTTCTCCTAAGAGAATAGTCCCACAGTGGCGCAGAATTCTTCTTCTGTCTTTATTAATTAGGGGTTGGAGGTAAAGCAGACTGCACGAGGTAAACAGTGAAGCTTTTACCACCATGGAAGCCCGTTCCCTCCCTCTTGTTCCGGCCTATAGACATTTGGGGTGCCTGGAGTGCTTTTTTTTTGTTTTTAACACTCACCTCACAGACCCTCCTGCAAAGCCCACAAATCTGTCATGACAGTCAAGTGGGAGCCCTTCTCTGAGCTGCGCCCCGGATACAGGCCAGAGCCTAGCAATTAGAATCATTGCCACGGGTAATTTCCCATTTGTGGGTGAAATAGCATAAATCATGGGTCATAATTCGCCTCGTGGTAATCTAATTACCGCCGTGGGTATTACCGCTGCCAGCCGGGCGCTCTCATTAGGCCTTTCAAAGTAAAAAGCGAAAACTCCGGGAGTGTCTTACTGTGCACAAAGAAAAATGCTATTGATGCTGACTGACCAAAGTTTACTGTTCAAACCAAATCCTATAACTCATTTTATTGGAATCGATTTAACATGGAAAAATGTATACACGTAGCATACAAACGTATGGAAAAGTAACAAGCTCTTGGCATAGCTGTGGGGAGGGGGGAGGAGAAATGCGTCACGGCCTGGCGGCCGTGAAAAGTGCGAAATGAAAGCCTTTGATGCAGGGGGCGGAGCGGATCCCTTTCAAGTGAAGCTGCTGGCGGCACCACTCTGGGGAAGCAACAGATGGCTGGCTTTCATGTGCACGCGCTTTTTAGGTCAATGCGCTTGTGCATTGAGCTTGCTTTTCACGGGCACAGCATCAAATCGCCGATGGTTAAGCTCTCGTTAAGCCCCAATATCTCTCGCAAGCTCAATGCGCACGCGCATTGACAGGCTTGACCTAAAAAGGACATGTATGTGAAATATAGATTAGTCGCAGTAGCTTTTAGCAAACTATGGCATGAAACTCACTAGGAAAAATCGAGTAAATCAGTAGGCCACTGATGGGATCTTTTGACCCCGCTAAAATGGAAACGCTAGGAATCGCCCTTCACGAGAAATATGGAATTAGCATCATAAATATTGATTCATTGGTAGTTTTTGAATAATGGTTACTATTTGCAAATAGTAAAGGACAGGTAATGCGGACTCCTTGTCTGAATTTAGGATTAATTGCGATTTTTTGTTTGACCGATATCCATCATGCCTGTCTTTTCTGAAGTTATTGGAAAATGGTTGTTTTAGCTTGAATTGTTTGTCGAATAAACAGTATGGTATTTGTCCCATAATGTATGACTCATTGAGGAACAAATACGCAAAGAAGAAACTCGAATTTAAATGGCCAGCAAAATGAAGTAACTCGATTATAAAAAGTTAAAAAGATACAGTACGCAGAAACAATGCCAAAGAATGGTCAAGATCTGTTGTATTTTGCACTCTTACAACGAAAGCGATCGGTAAAGATCCTGACATTTAGATATATCAATGAAGAGGACAGTAGATCGAACCTCTTTTACTTAGCAGCTCCCTCGAAGGAGCAAAAGCGCGCCTTTATCAAATTAGGAATTTTTGTTGTAAGAATCCCAAAGAAGTACATTAGCCTGAAATTTGTTAGCTATGAACCCCAAGTGCATTCTGGTCCTTGGAGTCCTAAACATCGTAATCTTTGTTTTACACACCACGTGTTTCAGAGGAGTTTTTCAAATGCTCCTAAGCCTCACCAAAGGAATGCCATCCAGTCTAACATTAGGTCGGAGTAAGTTATAAACGTATTAAGTAAAAAGGAGAGAAAAATCTTCTCTAAAACATATTTGCCTGCATGGCCAAAGCCAGGGCTCGAAAAACATCGCAAGAAAGCTCATTTTAAATGTTAGCGTTTGATGTCCTTTCGCAAGTCATATGATTAGAATGAACATTTTTAGGAAAGTCCTGCTCTGCTTTAACCTCTCTAACCTCCTAACGCAGCGGTCATCTGTTTAGATTATATTTGAAAAACATTTCTAGTCACTGTATTTTAGCAATCGGGCACAAATGCATATTATCGGTTTTTAGAAAGGCACAGTTTTTTTTGTGTGTTATAGATTGGTATGCCTTGCGCAAACATTTCAGGCATGGCCTAGTCCGTGTTTATGGACCCCATGAATAGGTCTGCCAGCCTTGGCAATTACGAATCTGAGATTTTCTGGCACAACTGTGCTCCCGCGTTATCGAACTAGAACTGAACTGTGTCCTCCACCCGCCCGCAAAACTGATCTCCATGCAGACATTCGACAAGTCTGTTAGTGGTCTTACCGTGTAGCAAAAATGCATATCATTGAAAGCACGAATACACCCAGTGAAACTCGCTACCTCCTATAGTTTCCATGCTCCACGAATAGGAACGGCCCCAGGCCACTGTAGATCGTTTTTCTTCAATGAAAAACATTGATCCATCAGCCCCCTCACCTTATACTGAGTACCTCTGGCTTCTGACCCTTTCCTACATGCGGTCCGTAATACCGCACTCGAATTATCTATGTAGTGAGCGTCCTACCATTAGTTATCTTTGCCGCACTAACAGTTCTTCTGGGCTTCAATGCCGAGATGCCAAGGACTGCATTCCAAGAGATAAGTCAGATACATGGTAAGTAAAAATATTTTTGTTATAATGCGCGCTGATGTGCTTTGAATGCTGCCCCCTCTTTTCTTTTTCTTTAGGTTACATCGGAGTTTCAGCTGAAGAATGGAGAAGGCCTAAACGCACCGTGTTCCACGCGAAAAATAGGCTAGTACTGTGAGATGCTACGTTGTATGCAGAGGCTATCTCTGGGAGCGTGAAAAATTGTATGGTATGAATACGTGTGTCCTGATTCGTATGGTATGAATGCGTATGTGTTGTGCACGCCTAGATCGATAAGAGAATGCTTTTTGTATGACTGAAGTGTTGATCGAACGGTTAATGGGATGAGAAAAATAGGCCTGAACATGGTACCTACATGCGAAAGACGATTAGCGTTTTTGAAATATAGCACATACTTTACTTAGAAACGAGTCTCTCTCTCTCTGAAGCCAGGGAATGGGAGGGTAGCCTACATCAGGAGCTTGAAGGATTATTGGAGTACAACGAACCCGACTCCAACCGATATCCCTGTTTAGACCAAAGTAATGCGCACCTGTGAGTTGATTTATGTACTGACCAAAGAGAGAAATCAAGAGTCCCCCGGGTTGGGGCTCATCCAAATCCTCCTCCACCCAGAAGTTAGATATATTGTCATGTTTTAGATTTACCCCCTTCTTCTTCCATCCAGATAGAAAGATAAGAATTGTACCGTCGCACGTCCGACTGACATCCCTCCTTTACCCCAGCTTGGACCATCGTTGCTAGATGTTGGGGGACCCCACCGTGAGTATAAGTACGACTGGGCTAGTGTCCGACCAATTAAAAGGGAGTAAGTATTTTCAAAATAGGCCACCAGCTAAAACTGTCGACTATTAGGAAGGAAGGAAAGAAGGAGCCTGACCCCCGAATAAATTAAGTCGAATTTTGAAATACGCAACGTACATGAAAAAGTCCTTTTTTCCAAAATAACTCTGTGTTCTGTCTTCGGTTTTTGTACTTGATGCATGTACTGTCACGTCCTATTCGATATTTGTGTGTACGTAAACTATGCATTTATGTTTTTCCTCGGCTTGTATGTTTTATATGTAAACCGTCCTGTACTGTTCTATGTTGTATGTGTACTGAATAGCCTATTATTGTACACGCACTCTCTCTCTCTATGTTGTATGTGTACTGAATAGCCTATTGTTGTGCATAACGCTCTCTCTCTCTCTGAGAGCTCACTTTTGAATAAATGACGACACTGTACCTCACCGGTACACGTCAAATTGGCTTTAAACACGACAGTGTTTGAACAAATTGACAGAAACAAAATATCATATTTTGCCATATTACTACCTCTCCTTTCTGTAAAATGATGGAACTTAATTTGCTGAGAAAGAAAGGACAGGTAAGACGACTGATGTCCCCTAATCTGGCCCTTAAAAGGGAGCTATATGTCAGTGGCTTTTGTTTTAGTGCCTTAGTGACACAACCTTCATCGTGCATATTACCCCGCCCATTGCACATAAGTAGAGTGCCCAAAACGTCCCCGTTTTTCCAGAATGGTCCCAGTTTTGTACCAGCTGTCCCAGAAAATTTTAAGAAATGTAGCTCATGACCCGGTTTTTAAAGATAAATTGTCTAAAATTGATAGAAGTTAGCCGTTGTTTCCATAAAAGATTTAATTGACAAGCAAGCGCCAGATTTAAAATTCGCAATTTATGTAAGTTCTTACTGGCCGTTCTGTAGCTCTCTGCTAAGGAACGCACTCGTAGCTTGAAGTAAGATCGTAGTCCTTCTCCCAATTTTGTGAAATGTCCCTAGTTGTTTTTACTTTAAGATTCCGGTCACCCTAGATATAAGTTGTATGGACATCGCAAGTCCCTCATTAACTAATGAAGTAGCTAAGTTGTAAAGGATGATGCAGAAATTAGAATAATGTTTATAAAAAAAAATGATTCGAACCAAAGTGAAAGGAATGTTGTAGTAAGCCCTGTTGAATGAGTACTGAAACCAAAATGTTTAGCTAAAAGTAAGGTAGTTTAGAAAGAGGGGGACCCCTATATACTAATAATGCACTTGCTATACATAGGGAAACATAATCAATTTGAGAACGGTTATACCCAAGTGAGAGAGCTGAAAATGCAAAACAGTGTATATAAAAGACACTGATAAAGATTATAGTAGTAACAACGCCCAACAGTACAGAGACTAACTACCCAAATTAGTGAATCAATTATTCATTTTATTTATATAAATTGTGTATATATTTTATCTTTTTTTTGTTGGTTTACCACATTCTGTTCTTGTTTTCTTTTCTTATAAAGATGATTTACAGATCATGTACAAAAATTATTATTAAAATCAAATAACAAACAAATAATTTAGCATAAGACATGGCAGATGATGGAGGCAATGCGGTAGGGTAGTGACTACGCGAGTTTCGGCTGGGCAGCCTTCCTCAGGTGACCGTCTTTTGCAAAAAAAAATTATCCAGGCCATGCATAGAGAGAAAGAGAGCGTATAGAAGTCGCCAGTCATAAAAACATTCACTGTTCTGGTTGAGCTAATAATAGGAGAAGGTGGGTATTATAGACAGTGCCCCAACGTCAGATACTGGTAGTGGTGGTTCCTCAAAGTGGTGCCTGTGTTTATGATATATATACAGCCACATTCAATAGAAAGCGCACAAGACTTGTTGAATAGGATGACGTTTCTGTAAACCAACAAAAAAAAGATAAAATACATACACAATTTATGATAAATAAAATGAATAATTGATTCACTAATTTGGGTAGTTAGTCTCTGTACTGTTGGGCATTGTTACTACTATAATCTTTATCAGTGTCTTTTATATACAGTGTTTTGCATTTTCAGCTCTCTCACATGGCTATAGACCGTTCTCAAAGTAGCTAAAAGTAAGGAACATTGACAGGATGGAACAATGCTTAGCCTGTGTACTTTATGGTAAACAATAGCTAGGAAGGGTACCTATATACCCATGATAATAGCACATCACGCTTTTCGTAGTTAACAGACCTTGAAGAAAAATATAGCTCAACAGGATTTAGTTTAGAATGACGAGTCTCTGCCGGAGGAGCCGGTTTGAATTTGACAGAGCATGTAATTGATAGACATTAGATTTCTTGCCACAATCAAGAATGTAAAAGGAATGAACACCAAGGATAAAAATTATGGTGGAAATTCATAGAAATGCTTGCAGACCTGCACCACAGTAATGATTTATGAGTTAATAACATGCACCGATGTAAGGATTAAAGAACATTCACGCTTTCGTCATTTTTGAGTAACCGATAAACGTTTCCCCAGCTACTTGGGGTTGGGAGAGAAATTGAATTGTGTAAACATCTTCCCCTGCCAGTTCTCTAAAAATTGTTTTGTACTTATTTAAAGATATCATGCAGTCGTCGGAGGAGAGGGGCCGGACGTGACGCACAGCCTGGCTGCAGATCGTGGAACACCCATGACCTCGACCAAGGTGGAGCCGCAGAGCAAAGAGATGCTGGACGAGGCACCATTCCCAACATGGAAAATGAAAGAAAGAAGGGCTGTCCAGAATCCCCCAACTTGTTGATCCGCCTGTGCCGAAAAGTCCCGCCTATTGATCCTGATTGATGGGCCCACTTGCATGAAATTTCTGCCCCCCTTGGTCCATTTCAGATATGACCCCACTCCGCCCTCTCTTCCCTCGACCTTCCAAAGCACACCCCCTTTTTTCATATGGAGTTTTTGAAATTGACTTGATGAAGAAACACAGCGCACAGAAAGAATAGGGTTAGTGGGGATGGACTTCACGGATAAAGAATAGAGTGCGGGTTCCCTGTCTAAGGTACCTATGATAGATTAGTTAGGGAACAGGGCAAAAAGGACTGTGGTCCGAGAGCAAAGAATGGCCACGCCCTGCAACGTGGAATCTGAATCAGAGCTGGACGCATAGCTCCACTGCCAGTGCTCAACAGCGCCAACGAAAGAAGAAGAACAATGGGAGCCTACCAGTGATGGCTCGCTGTAAATAGACACTGGAAAGAAGAGCCTTTTGAACATTATCACTCCCTGACCATCACTTGTATTAAGTTGAATTTCTCTCCCAACCACTTCGTATTGATTATGTCCCAATTGGACAACAAAAAGATTTTCCTTTGAAACCTTACATCGGTCACTTTTACTGTATATGAATAACCAAGAAAGCGTTAACTCTGTATAATGATAATTGTAGAACACCAGTTGTCCGCATGAATATGTTCTCTAGTTTGGATCCCCATGAAGTCTGGACTTCAAATAATGCACTTAATGGTCCTTATCCTACCAGAACAATTTGTATGATAACATGTTTGTATTTGAATGAACTTTCTGCATCATCTAAGAAATATGCCCATCTCCAGGTCTAAACGTATGATACGACAAATGTCATTTTGTATGCACCGCCTCCTCGCCTGTCACATTGACTGCATAAGGCTATTGACGACACTGTCTTTACTGATAGCAGGATTGTTTTCATCTGCCCTTAATACAAATAGGCCACCAAAGACCGCAATAGACAGCCCAACTGCACACTGCCCTTGTGTTCCCTATGTCTAAACCCTTTGTGCACCTAAGACTGTAGACACTGATCAAAATAGACTAGCAAGATGTCTTGGGAATGTTCAAAGGGGCGACTGTTAAAAAGTAATCGACAATCATGAACATCACCGGTGCCATCGTGCCTAACAAGAAGCCACTGTCCGCACGTAAACAGCATACATTTTAGGTGCCGCGGCCGTCTCGCGCTTTGCGAGTCACCTATGATTCACCCTGACCCTGCAACCATCCCCGGTGCACTGATTCAGCATGACCAAATGCACTAAGCGCATAAAACCTTGTCAGCCTGACAAAGCCCCGGAGCCACTTCCCACCCTAAAACACATTTGTCCTTTCATCCCCTGCACATGAGCAAGGCCTCCTGATAACCCCCGACTGCACCTGGCTACTTGATCCGGTCCCAGGCTGTAAGCCAAGGCTTGTGGACGTACTTTATTGCCCCCGCACAGCATCACTTGTTGCACGAACAGAAATGCTTGATCTTATCACTTGCATAACCTTTAGATCTGACCGATCCCACACACTTTTATGTCCTGTCGGAATGTCCAGCTGCAAGGTGACAATCATCTGTTAGATTTGGGAAGGGGAACGACAGCTGGTGGGTCTGTGTGGGAACCAGCTGGAGGCAGGAATTCCTAGGATGTTTAACCACCAATAAAGTCACTGTAAAATGTATAACAAGCATTTGCAATGCAATAGGTCTCGTATTAGGAAAGTTAGAGCTATTGGTATTGTAAATGACACATTTTTTATTTAGGTTTTGTTTTTGAAAATAGCGAAATTAATAGCTTTGTCATTTACAATGCCAATAGTTATAACTCTCGCAAATGTGACACCTATAGCATTTGTAATGCAATATGTGTTGTATTTACGTGATTTACATGTATTGATATTACAAATAACAATGTTTTTTAATTTGTTTAATAATTAATACTTAAATAAAAGTTATTGTAATTTATAATGGCAATAGCTTAAACTTTTGTAAATAACATTTGTGAAGATTATGTTCAGTGTATTTTATTGTGACGAAAATCCAAGAACATATGTCAAATATTAACATCTTTTTGTTACATTTGTAATAAAGCTTGAAACATTGAGATAACATATTTGAACCAGTTGTTGTTGAATGGTTGCACAGATTGATGCTGTGGTGGAGCTCAGTGATGTTGTGGTGCCACTGAGTGATGCTGTGGTGGTGCTGAGTGATGCTGTATGCTATTCTATGTTTTGTTTTGCTATCCTATGTTTTGTTTTGTTATGCTACGCTATGCTGTTTTGTTATGCTATGTTTTGCTATGCTATGCTGTTATGCTATGCTATGTTTTGCTCTGCTTTGTTATGCTATTCTATGTTTTGTTGTATTTTATTATGCTATGCTTTGTTTTGCTATGCTATGCTATGTTTTGTTGTGTTGGTATGCTATGCTGTGTTTTGCTATGCTATTATGTTTTGTTATGTTTTGTTCAGCCATGCTATGTTTTGTTTTGTTAAGCTATGCTGTTTTGTTGTGTTTTGTTATGCTATGTTTTGTTGTTATGCTATGTTTTGTTATGTTATGCTATGTTTTGTTATGTTATGCTATGTTTTGTTATGCTATGCTATGTTTTGTTATGCTATGTTTTGTTTTGCTATCCTATGCTTTGTTTTGTTATGCTATGCTAGGTTTAGTTTTGCTATCCTATGCTTTGTTTTGTTATGTTTTGTTGTGTTTTGTTATGCTATGCTATGTTTTGTTGTGTTTTTCTAGGTTATGCTATGCTATGTACTGTTATGCTATGCTTTGCTCTGCTATGCTTTGTTATGCTATTTTTTTATGCTATGCTATGCTTTGTTGTGTTTTATTATGCTATGCTATGCTTTGTTTTGTTATGCTATGTTTTGCTGTGTTTGGTATGCTATGCTGTGTTTTGCTATGCTATTATATGTTTTGTTATGTTTTGTTAAGCCATGCTATGTTTTGTTGTGTTTTGTTAAGCTATGCTGTTTTGTTGTGTTTTGTTATGCTATGTGTTGTTGTATTTGGTATGCTATGTTTTGTTATGTTATGCTATGTTTTGTTATGCTATGTTTTTTATGCTATGCTGTTTTGCACTGCTATGCTTTGTTATGCTCTGCTATGTTTTGATGTGTTTTATTATGCTATGCTATGTTTTGTTATGCTATGTTTTGTTATGCTATGTTTTGTTATGCTATGTTTTGTTATGCTATGTTTTGTTATGCTAAGCTTTGTTTTGTTATGCTATGTTGTGTTGTGTTTTGTTATGCTATGTCGTGTTGTGTTTTGCTATGCTATGCTATGTTGTGTTTTGTTATGCTATGCTATGTTTTGCTATGCTATATTTTATTATGTATGCTATGGTTTGCTATGTTTTGTTATGCTATGTTTTGTTATGCTATGTTTTGTTATGCTATGTTTTGTTATGCTATGCTTTGTTGTGGGATGTATGACGTTACAACGCATACTTTTACTCCGCGTACCATTACAACGCGGTATTTACAACGAATACCGTTACAACGCATAGCGCTTTGGGGTGCTGGATAGTGGTAAGTATAATTTACTATTCTAACTCCAGTCCCCGTGGACCCTAGGGAAGGTGTTGGATAGTAAATTAAACTTACCTCTTATCCTAGAGCGCCCCCCAGCGCAATGCGTTGTAATGTCATGCGTTGTAATGCCCGCGTTGTAATGGTAGTGCGGAGTAAAAGTTGCGTCGTAACGGTTGTATACCGCTGCTGCTGGGTGCCAGGAGGGCCGCCACTGGGGACTGCCTCCCTGCCTGGAGGGCCCTGTGAGCTGGCCCCTGGGCCCAGCCTTTGCCCCCCCTTTGCCTGCAGTCTAAAAAGGACTTTCCCTGGACTTCTTTTACCTATAGCGCCTGGCAGCGCTTTACTTTTCATCTTAAGAGAGGGGGCTCTGCTGACCCGAGGAGCGCTGTGCTCGGCCACGGAGGACTACTGGGGGTCTGCAGCACAGAGAGGCTGCCTGGGGATCCCCCCTTTGCTTATTTTTGGCGCAGGTGCCCACCCTGCGCCAGGGACCTTGTGCCCATGTGTTTTTATATATGTCCATAGCGGGTGCTCACCCCGCCAGGGACTCCGTATTTTAATCGGGAGCCTACCCCGTAGTGGCTTCCTTAAGGCGGGTGCCCACCCCGCAACTTGCCGCACCCACAGGGCAACCAACGCGGCCCGAGCCGCTCTTCAAAGTTCCTCCCGGGCCGCTATTGGCGCGACCCGGAAGGCAGGCACTGTTACCTGGTTGGGGGCGAGCTACCCGGAAGCTGCGCGTGCCGCCCAAATGCTGCGCGGCCCAGGAGAAGGCCCCGGAAGAAGAGGCCGGGAGTCCCGCCCTCGCAGCCGCAGCGCGAGGAAAGGAGAGGCGGCTGAAGGTGCAGGCGGGGCTCCATTGTTGGAAGAAGAGCCCCGCGCTGCCACAGAAGAAGCCAAAAGCCGACGTCCCTCCCCCGGGGCTCCCAAGAGTGAGGGAGAGCCCCGGGATGCAGCTGAGGAGTCCCAGTGAAAGCCCGGCCCCAGGAGCAGCGCCGGGGCGGAGAGGAGCCCCAGCAGAGGCCCGGTGAGTGCGGGCGTCTTGAGGCGGGGGGCACCATTGTTCTTTAAAGGCCCCGTGGGTGCCCGGGCATATTCCTCGAGCGGCCCCGGAAGGCAGCGGGCCGCTCCCCCTTTAAAGCCCACAAGAGCTCCGGGGGCCATTGTCCCCCGAGCGGGACTCCAACGTGGGGGACATTTCTTTTTGTTGTAGAGCGGCCCCGGCTGGCAGTGGGCCACTCCCCCCACAGTGGGCAGTATTTTCTTTCAAGCCCAAAAGGCTCCTGAGGCCCCAGCTATTGATACAGAGCCACAAGGCTCCTGAGGGCACAGCTAAATTGTCCAGAGTCCAGGGGACTTCCCCATGGTTTATTGAGAGCTCCCAAAGAAGAGCCAGGAGGTACGCTGGTGCCAGGCTCAGTTCTCCAGCTGCCCAGCACTTAGTGGGCAGCTGCTTCGTTTAGGCCCCTGCAGCCTTCTTTGGCTGCCTGCGCAGCCTGCCCTGACTTTTCTGGACGCAGGGCGTTTCAGCCCCTGAGAGTCCAGGTTGGCCTGGGGTCAGTTCTGTGTACTTTTTGGCGCGATTGTAATTACCTCTGAATGTGTTCATACATCATGTACATAGCTTCTTGCCTATACCTCTGAATGTGTTTTCATGCATGGTTGTTGTTCCTAGTATAGTTATGCTAGTGAGTTCATGGTTCCCTGCATGATATTTTCCTAAGGTGGTTAGGGTTGCGTAGGTGGTACTTACCTTTTACCAGTGATTACTGGTTGTGTACTACATTGGCTATTTGGTGCTACAGTTATGATATGTTCTAAGTGTTATCCCTACAAAGTGCTAGTTTTAAAAATGCTTATTCCTGACAGTGGTCCATGTGGCCCTGTCCCATGTGCATAATCCCCTGTAAATTCTGCCCGTGCCTATGGGACATTGTAAAGTGTGAGTTTAGTATCTAATGTGTTTGGTATAATACAAAGGCTATTTTTATATATAACCTTGTGTGGAGTTTCCTTTGTGGTGGGCCTTGGGTGTTGTTGCTGGGTTTGTGCGCAAATACTTAACCTACATTGCCTCCGGGATTAGCCTTACTGCTCGTGTCACGTTACCTAGAGGGTGAGCAGGGGTTATCCTTGGCATGTAACTCCCTTGTCCTGACTAGAGTGGTGGTTTCTGCCTGGCTTTTTGCGCAAGCCTTAGCCAACCGGAAATCCCCATTTCTAACAGTGGCACAATAAGTGCTTCAGCCCTTCGAGGTCTTCCCTGGCCACAGTGCCCTTGTTACCTGTGGTACCGTTTACAAGGGACTGACCTGTGGCCAAAGAGTGACAATTGGGTTTTGGTATTAATGCAGTCTAGGGAAAGAACATAGGCCCTGGGTACCTGTTTGGCAGGACCCAATGGCACACTCAGTCAAAGTACATCAGCAGTTTAGCAAAAAGTGGGGGCAACCATGCAAAAAGAGGACACTTTCTTACTGTTAACCACAATGCCTTTTGAGTTGCATTAGTAGGCATCAGAGGCAAGAGTTTCAGGGTATTTGAAGTTCTTAGCAGCGTTTTTGGATATGTTAGGAGGGTACACGATTTTATGAATGAATAATGACCTACCCGAGATAGTGGGCAATCAGAGTGGATGGTGTTCCTAGTAGCCATGAAGGCATGGAGCAAGTAAAGTGATATGCATACATTTCTGCGTAAAAGAAGATTATGCTTTGATTAGAAGTAGCTGAAGGCCTGGTAAAATGAAAGAGTACTATATAGTTAAAGAGTAGAAATAATTGTGGTTGGACAGGCAGCTTTGCTATTCAAACAGAGAGCATGGAAGGAGTCAGTGAATCAGTCTCATTTAAGATAGGCAATAAGATAGTCACAATATAGAATGTCCGCACGATGGTTGTAACACAATGCGTATTCCTATCTAGTTACTATTGCTGTGGTAAAATCCACAATGCGCTGGATCTGCTTTCCTAAAACTACTTGGGGATTAGGGATTTAAAAAAAAAATGTTTTACAAAAGAGCTAGACCTTCTTTTCAGTTAAAGACATGAGGACTTGCACAAAGTCCTCTTTCTATTTCTAGGCAAGGACAGTGGACCCATGTATGTTTCAATGTCCTGAGTCATAGGAACCATCTTGCATACGAAGGTTCCAGATAAGGGCTGGTGGGTGAGAGCACCTAAGATGGCGACCGATCCCAACCCGAAAAGGGAATAGGATCCAATGCAAAAGTCAGTGTTGTGGGGAGGGGACAAAAAGCACAGTCATGAGGAATAATCAGTGGGAGCACCCCAGATCTGGCCCTCTTCCCAAGAAAAAACTTACCCCTCTGTCTGGCATTTCAGACCCTGCAGGCAAGCTCTCCCAGGAGCAACTGTCTGTCGCTGCCAGATCAGGTTCACCTCAATCGAGAGGCTGTGTGGGGCAATACTGCTCACGCTAGTGAAAAGCAGCACCACAGCACGTCCGATGACTCGAGGGACGCAAGGCCAGTCAGCGGTAGCATAAACGGGACATCAACCCAGACTGGCAGCCCATCTAGATGTCGTGGGTAGCACGAAAGCAGACGAAGCTCTGTAGGATCAGGAAGGTTGTGCAGGGCCGAAGTAACCATGAAGAGTGGGTGCAGCACTGTCAGATCAGGTAGGTTGTGCAGGGCCGAAGAAACCATAAAGAGCGGGCACAGCACCATAGGATCCGGAAGGTTGTGCAGGGCCGGATAATCAGAAGATAGCGGGGTACAGTCACAGCATCAGCAGATGAGTCTCTGTGCTCGATTGGTGATCCTTTGTGAATGCGTTCAGCCAATATAGCAAAGCTCGAAGAAAAGTCTAAATGTTGCACTGAGGTAGGAGGGAGGGAAAATCAACCCACCTTTGCTTACCGCTTTCCTTGCCAAGCACTGTTCATTATGACTCCATATTCGATTGGATCCCTGGGTATTCTTTGAAATGTAGAGGATATTGCTAAAAATTCAAGTACAGTTCTGTTACCTTTCGTTCTTTTACATTGGTTTATGGTGGCGAAAGATCGCTGATGTCAGCTTAACCAGTATTTGCAGCCGAAAACTGATCCTGAGCCCCGGAGCCTCTTCAAGGCATTACCGTTGTGGTGGCCATCCTGTCAGACTACATGATTGTATTGTATTGTAATTGCATTTATATAGCGTTTACTACCCCTGATGAGGCGTCGAAGCGCTTTTTCGGCGAGTAGCACGCTACTCCGGGACCCATGAAGTAAAAAAAATTATGAAGTAATTTGAGTAGTGGATATGTTATTTAGTATTTTGGGTAGTAAATGAGTATAGTTTAATATGGAATTTGAGAAGTGAACATGTTAGTCTGTTAATTTCGATTTAAAGGATAGTGGAGGGATAAAAGAGTGAAGGATTATTTTTTTTAGGTCTTAGCAGTGGGTGGAGGCTTTTGGATGAGTAAAAAGGAGTTTTGGAGGGGAGGGCTCACAGGGAAGAGTTTAGAAAGGTTTGTTTTAGGGGATCGGTATAGTAAAAAAGGTCTCAGATGATGCAAGGAGGCGTAGAGTAGGAGAGAGTCTAGAAAGGGTTATTTTGGCAATCATAATAGTGGTATGGGGTTTGGGATAAATGAGAGAGTGGATGTAGAGGATATATTGATAGATGTATAGGATGAGCGATAGGGTAGTGCATTGGAAGGAGTAGTAGAAGTAAGAGATGAGTCAGAAGGTTGGGCTAGAATATATATTGAGCGAAGTATAGGCTGAGAAAAAGGGTAGTGGATTGGAAATGCTAAATTAGAAGAAAGTGATAAATATATAGATCCATAATTACGTTGAAAGTATATAGATACATAAAGAAGGTAAGTATATGTAGATTAAATATATTGATAGAGGCACAGGATGAAAAATAGGGTAGTGCATTGGATATGCTTTTTCTGGAGAAAAGTTACAGACACACAGATCCAAGTACATGGAAGGTACATAGATGCACAATAGAAGTATGTACATGTAGACCAAAGATGATTTTTATTTATTTATTATTATTATCATTTTTTTCTCTCAACAACATAATTATTTTACATGTTTATACAAAGTAATACACAAAGATAGGTACATATCTATAGTGAAAAAAATGCTTGTATACAGAGGGATATGCTGTAAATTTCTGTTTGCGTATTATGTGGGGAAGAGCCAAATCTTGAGTAGTTTTCTGAAGATAAGGTGATTGTCGGTAGACCTTATTATGGGGGGTAAAGAGTTCCATAGTTTGGCTGCTTGAACAGAGAAGGATGTGCCACCCATGGTTTTTTGCTTGTATGGTGGGATTTTGAGGCGAGATGCTCCTTTAGAGCGGAGGTTCCTTTGTTGAATGTGTTTGGTGATTTTATTTCTGATGAAGAGTGGTCCCATTCCATGTATTGCTTTGTGGGTGATACAAAGCAGTTTGAATGTGGATCTTCTGGCAACCGGTAACCAATGCAGGGCTTTCAAGGCAGGGGAGATGTGGTCTCGCGGTTTGATATGCAAGAGTAGTCTGGCAGCCGAGTTCTGAATCTGTTGTAGTCTTTTCATGGTCGTTAAAGGTGATCCGTTGTAGAGGCTATTGGCGTAATCGAGTTTGGACAGAACAAGTGAGATGGTAGCTTGGACCTTGTGTGGAAATCCCAAATGAGGGAAAATTAGTCGCAGCGTTTTTATAGTAGCACAGCTCGATCTTGCTAGTTTATCCACTTTGGCATTCATCGACAGCTTGGAGTCCCGCATCCAGTAAACAGCTTGTCCTCGCAGTACTTCGCGTTGGCCTTCAGCTTATGCCACGCTGGAGACTTACACATTGACGGCAAGACCCGCCCGTCTCTTGAACCTTTACTTGTGGCAATTATATTCGTAAACGGCCATAGTTGGCATCCTCATTTTCACCCAATTCAGACCGGGTTGGAAATATCACCGGTCCCCCGACACTGCCCTTTTGTTACTTATTCAGCCCTGAAGAGTTACGGGTAACTACCCGCTATGACGAAACACTTGTCGGCTGGTTTCATGTTCTTTGGATCTCCTATGCAAGGAGAACCACGAACACCTATAAAAGCAGACAGAAACAACCTTTTGTGAACAATCTTATTTCTTTTACATATATAATTACGTTTTAAGGAACTCATTTCGTGTGCTCTGGACCCTGTTTGTAAAAGTTTGTGGAGGGGGTCTTACCCCACTTTATCTCAGGGGTTTATGTGTTCCCCCTGACCCAGCAGCAGCTTTCCATATTTGCAATTCTTTTCTACTCTCACCGCTACCTGATGAGCGCCAACCATTTTTGAATACTTAAAATGTAAATGTAAATGTAAATGTAAATGTACAGGAATTTATATAGCGCAAATCACCAAGCGGTCTCTAAGCGCTTGCTTAGGGAACCCGTCCTGGTATTCCCCTGTGAGATAACCCCAGCAGGGTATCCGCAAGGTGAAAGCCAGGCATCCCGCCACGAGGGGCCGTTGTGGAGATTAAGCAAGCTATTGCCCAGAGTCGCAGAGTGTGAACCCATGAATCGAGTAGGCACCGGAGTGAGAATTGTCGAGTCCATGGACATTTTAGGACTCAAGACCCCGCCGAGCCGGGAATTGAACCCTGGTCCCAGGCTGACCTCTGCTTCCAGGTCTGCCTCCTCTAACCAGTGAGCCACACTTCTCCACTCGCAGTACTCTCACAGCTTGGAGTCCATGGCCATTCCAAGGTTTCTTACTTCCTTCAATAGTTTTTGGCAGTGATACCAGTTCATTAGGCCATGCGGCAAGCGGGTTGTAATGTTTCTAATCACCACACATGAGTATTTCAGTTTTTGAAGCATTCAATTTGAGATGACTCCAGGTCATCCACTGGTCCACGGCTTTGAGACAGCTGAAAATTGGTGATTTTCCAATGTCTTTGGGGCATTCCAGTTGAAGGAGGATTTGCGTGTCATCTGCATAGTTATAGCACGTAAGATGAAATCTATTGATCAGTACTAGTAATGACTTCATGTAGAAGTTGAAAAGCATGGGCGAGATGATAGAACCTTGAGGGACCCCTGCTTTTGTGGAGTACGGTTTGGACGAGAAAGGTGGGGTATGGATGACATTAGTTCTGTTTCGAAGGTAGGACGCAATCCAGTCTGGAGCAGTTCCCTCTATGCCGGCTTCATAGAGTCTTTGTTTCAGAGTGTCATGGTCAACCGTGTCAAAGGCAGCTGAGCGCTCCAAGAGGAGTAGCGCAGCAACCCCGTTGCGGTCAACTGTATTCTTTAGGTCATCCCAGATAGGTAGGGCAGATTCAGTGCCTGTTCCCGGACGGAATCCTGTTTGGAAGTCTGAAAGTATGTCATTCTCTTCAATGAATTGTGACATCTGGGCAAACACTTCTCTTTCTATCAGTTTGCCCAGGAACGGTCCATTTGTAATGGCTCTGTAGTTGTCAGGGTTCAGCGGGTCCAAGTTTGTTTTCTTTAGTAAAGGGCGTATGTATGACTTTTTGAGTTCTTCTGGAAATATTCCAGTAGTTAAGGAATCGTTGATGATTCTTCTTACTGGTGTGGCAGCAGAGGTTGTTAAAAGAATTGTCTTGAAAGTTTGTGGCGGACAGGGGTCAGAAGGGCTGCCGTTAGACCTGCTTGCTTTGACAGGTCCATAAATTCATTGTGTGAGATGTGTTGGAAGGAATGGAGAGAATTGATTAGAGCATTCTTAGATTGTTGTTTTGTACAAGGGTTAGTGCTGGTGCTTTGTTTGTGTTTTAAGTACGATTCCAACGTGTCTGCTTTGTCCGTGTAATGATTTGGCACTTTGTCTGTCAAATCTTGAGTAACAGGATGAGTTCCTTCTAGGCAATTTGGTTTGCGAAATTCATTGAGTATTTTTATAGAATACTTTATTTGCACATTTTGCGTTTTGAATTCTTTCTGAATAGTACCTTTTCTTAGCTTTTTTGATAGCAGACTTGTATAATCTGTTAAGTTTCTGTAGGTGAAGTTTGTCTTGTTTGGAGTTTGTTTTGAGCCAGATACGTTGCAGCATTCTAATTTGTTGTTTTATGTCTTTTATTTCTATGTTTCTCCAAGGCGCTTTTTTTCTTTTGTTCTGTTGTGTGGTTTTGAGTTGCATGAACTTGGAAGGGTTCTTGAAGAGTCATGGCCTGCACTTCACTGACACACCTGAGAGGTGATGGCCACTTGGAAGGTTACCTTCAAAGAGAGATACTGTAAAGGGCATTAGAGGACTGGTTCATAAAGAGGGCCCATATGTCTTCTAGGCAAGGACAATGGACCCATGTACGTTTCAAAGTCCTAAGACATAGGCAGCATCTTGCATACGAAGGTTCCAGATAAGGGCTGGAGGGTGAGAGCCCTAAGATGGTGACCGATCCCAACCGGAAAAGGGAATAGGATCCAATGTAAAAGTCAGTGTTGGGAAGGAGGGAGCAAAAAGTACAGTCATAAGGAATAATCAGTGTGAGCACCCCAGATCTGGGCCTCTTCCCAAGAACAAACTCACCCCTCTGTCTGGCATTTCAGACCCTGCAGGCGAGCTCTCCCAGGAGCAACCGTCTGTTGGTGCCAGATCAGGTTCACCTCAATCAAGAGGCTGTGTGGGGCAAGACTGCTCACACTAGTGAAAAGCAGCACCACAGCACATCCGATGACTCGAGGGACGCAAGGCCAGTCAGCGGTAGCATAAACGGGACATCAAGCCAGACTGGCAGCTGATCTAGATGTTGTGGGCAGCACGAAAGCGGATGAAGCTCTGTCGGATCAGGAAGTTTGTGCAGGGCCGAAGTAACCATGAAGAGTGGGTGCAGCACTGTCAGATCAGGTAGGTTGGGCAGGGTCGAAGAAATCACAAAGAGCGGGCACAGTCCTGTAGAATCTGGAAGGCTGTGGAGGGCAGGATAATCAGAAGATAGCGGGGTCGGTCACAGCATCAGCAGATGAGTCTCTGCACTCGATTGGTGATACTTTGTGAATGAGTTCAGCCAATATAGCAAAGCTCGAAGAAAAGTCTAAGGGCCCGATGTAGGTCGCCAAATACCGGTCGGTAACGGCCGATTTCGGCCGTTACCGACCGGTATTTGAGATTGGACATGTAGGTGGCCTGAATTGTACAGATTCGGTAAATTTACCGATTCAGTAAAATACTGAATCGGTAAAGTTACCGAATCGGTAATTCAAGATGTAGGTGGCACTTTAAACAGTGTGTTGAGTGTAGCAGTGCCACGAACTGTCCCGTCTGACCCACGGATTTATGCCGATTGATTGGGCTAATGCTGCGCCGTAATTAAATGTTCTCCAGGGACTTTCTGTTCTTGCCGAAGATATACTCGAATGCAAGCTTTACATCAGTCCTCGACTTTTGCTATGAGGATATGTGTCTTATTTATTAAATTTTAACGTACTGCACCTGCCGTTCAAACTTTGAACGTTTTGCCTTTAATGCTGTTACTGAAAACGCTCAAATCACTGTTTGTCCTGATGATGACCGCATAGTTAACCAGCGGTTGAAACGCCGTCGACGCATTCTGTGGCCATAATTTGCGAAGGACACATTATATTTGTTTTTGTTGTTCTTTCTGTATATGTAATGTTTGTATGTTAGCCACGTGTCTGGTAATATGAATTGGTTGTTTTTGTTTTGCCTACACTTTTCTTTGAGCGGTTCTTTTATTTGAAGTGTATTTTATCTGAATTTGTATGTCTAATAAATTATGAGTATTTTTTTTAATTAGTGTGGAAATACAGGCTTCTCTTTTTCTCCCTTTTGTTTTTTTCTTTCGTTTTCTTTAACGAATCTTTTCGCATGAATTTGTAATTGTTATTGAAGCTGTGTACCTGAACCTTTTGTTAGGTGTTGTTATTATTAACTGTCCCTGGTTCAGGGGTGTTGGACAGCCTCTGTTGTTGTTAATGATGCACTTTAAACAGTGCCACAGGTCATTACCGATTCATATTTTACCACCAAATAATATTTGGTGGTAAATTATTAATTTCTGTGTACATGCACATCTGTGCATGTTCAGCGGTGCCATGTGGCACACATACATGCCCTAAGGGATTGTATGTGTGTCACATTGCACACAAGCCAGAATCTGGGGTGCAACCGGGTGTCAAAGTGACACCCTGTTCCCCTTGTAAATTCGGTAATTTTACCGAATCGGTACTTACCGATTCGGTAATTGCCATTGATTCCAAAGGGCCTCAAGGCCCATAGGAATCAATGGCAATTACCGAATCTGTAAATACCGATTCGGTAATTACCGATTTTTACCGATTCGGTAATTGAATCGGTAAAAATACCTAAATCCCGATTGCCAGTTCTTAAATACCGAATCGGTATGATTCGGTATTTTAGAATCGGTAATCTGGGATTACCTACATCGGGCCCTAAATGTTGCACTGAGGCAGGAGGGAGGGAAAATCAACCCACCTTTGCTTACCTCTTTCCTTGCCAAGCACTGTTCATTATGAGTCCATATTTGATTGGATCCCTGGGTATTCTTCGAAATGTAGAGTATATTGTTAAAAATCAAGTACAGTTCTGTTATGTTTCATTCTGTTACATTGGGTTACGGTGGTGAAAGATTGCTGATGTCAACCTAACCAGGATTTGCAGCCAAAAACTGATCCTGAGCCCCGGAGCCTCTTCAAGGCATGACCGTTGCAGTGGCCATCTTGTCAGACTACATAATCTGCAAGAACTTGGGAGGGTTCTTGAAGAGGCATGGCCTGCACTTCACTGACACACCTGAGAGGTGATGGCCGCTTGGAAGGTTACCTTCAAAGTGAGATACTGTATAGGGCATTAGTGGACTGGTTCAAAAAGAGGACCCATAAGTCTGGTGAGAACTATACTGAGGGGTGGGTGACACCCTGGGCGGAATTACTCTTTTTGGCCACTCCACGAAGACCTTAATGAGCAGCAGAATGAAGTGGCATTCTCTGTTATGGAGGTAGGCAGAAGCAATGGCCAATTGAAGTCTAATGGAGGTATAAACAAAAAAAGTAAGCAACTGTCACAATCTACTGTGATGTTACACTGCCCGGGTCAAGTCCTTGGCTGTGTTACATACTTAGGAACTCAGTTGTGTCTGGTATGCAAACTTATGCTCATAAACATTAAAAGTACACACTCTGGGAATTTCTACAAATCTAGAAACAAGGACATACCTGCCCCTGCGGGTCTCAGAACCCACAGAAACTGCAGTGCGCTCTTATTAATTCACGCTCGTTGATCAAACATAAGTTCAAATTTGCGAAATTTGTTCATGAGCAGGCTCTCGACTGT
Source organism: Lissotriton helveticus (assembly GCF_964261635.1). Taxonomy (NCBI): domain Eukaryota; kingdom Metazoa; phylum Chordata; class Amphibia; order Caudata; family Salamandridae; genus Lissotriton; species Lissotriton helveticus. Next base: position 1,933,035,519 of record NC_136061.1, read on the forward strand.
TTGTTGTGGAAACCTGGGCTGATAAGACCTTGGGCCTGACCTTGAGGTGGCTATTACGCCAGGCTTCTCTATTACCAGGAAAGATCGCATAGGGAAATAAGGGGGTGGGCTAGCCATTGTCTTTCTGGACTATTTGAAAGCATCCTTTAAAGAGATTTTTTTGGCACTAAATGCGAAGTGCTCTCTTTCAAGATTACCATCAATCCTACATTCTCTTTTAATGGAATGCTGATTTATCAACCCCCCCCCCCCCGGACCTAGGGTCAATTTTTTCCATAATGTGGGGCATTTAATCGAATATAAAGTCATCTCCCAAGGTTATACTAATCTTGGGGACTTTAATTTTAATCTAGATACTAAGCTTAACAAGGATTTGATTGCGCTCATGGACCTATTAACCAGTGTAGGTCTAGCACAGATTACAGGAGGCCCCACCCATAGAGCTGGCAACCTCCTAGACGCTGTTTTTTCAGACTGTCCTTTCCTCGAATTCAAAAATATCCTGCAGCTCATCTGGTCCGACCACGCAGCAGTTATGTTAACTCTCACTCTGCCTGCTACAGCTGGCAATAGATCTCCCCCTTGTGGGAAAACAGCCAATCTTTAACGAATACCAAGGCTGTTTGACGCGAGGGGCCTCTAATCCCCAATATCGATATTTACCAAAATAAAGAGACAGGCGCTGGACTTGGAAAGCAAGAACAGGTTTATTACTCCAGAGGAGAACATGTCATTGCAGACACACGGGATGTCTTTGGGAGATGCTCTAACAATTTCTCTGCTGCCCTCCTTTTGAGGGCTCGTAGAGAGACCTTTTCCGACCCATCCACTTTTTTATGATGAGGATTCTCAATAGTTCACGTGAAATCACGTGACCACAAGCTCCTTCGTGCACAAGCTTGCATTTCCCCACAGGCTTCCCCCTGCCAGCAGCATTTGCCACATGAAAGGCTTCAGCTGCCCCGCCCCCCGCCGTCACGTATTCACGGCCGCAGGCCGTCCTAATTGCATTTTTTTCAGCCTGGCTACTTCAAAGGGTTCGGGTTCGGCTGCCCCGCCCCCTGCAATGCCGAGAGCTTCTTTTGATGCTTTTTGATTGATTGATTGATTGATTGTTCAACAGCCGCATGGATGGGCTTCCTTGTTTTAGCAGCGAGGAGTATTTAAAATTAGATAGCCCATCTGCTTTAATAAACTTTCAGTCACGACTAGCATTCTGTTCTATTAATCATTCCCATACATTTGCTGCCATCTACTGGCCATAGATTCACTGCTGAGCTCTGTGAGACTGTGTGTGAGTGTCATTTAAACAGAATCCTGTCTGCGCAGACTCCGAGTCCTGGCCCTAGATGCAGTCTTGCTTTTCAGAAGGGAATTTCGTACATAATTATCTTCCATGCTAGCTGTCATCTAACCCCTAAACCATTCCTCTTTTCTGTTCCGCCTTTCCTCCTTCTCTCTCCTTCTTCCCACTCACACCGCTTTCTATTCCTGCTCTCCCTTTTCTCACCTTTCTTTGCTTTCCTCTCAGCCTCTCCTCCCAGCCTCCTCCCCGCCCCCCTCCATCTGCTGTTGCCCTGTAATCCCCCTTCATGTAGGCACGAGGCAGGCTCAATGAGCCCCTTTGTGGATGGGGCCGGACTGCGGAGATACAGCGTGGATTACAAATAATTTACATTTTCACATAAACTCGGCTTGTTTGGTAGGTCACCCCTAGGGTGGCAGTCATAATCCCCTTTATTGCTATATACAAATTACAGCGTACAACCACTTATATGTATAGTAACTGACCCACCAGTCTGCTGCTCCCGGCTGGCCCCAGCATGAACACTCCTCCCCCTCCTGCCTAAACCTGCTCTCCAGTTTGTGCTCTCGCAGTGTGTATTTACACCTCCCCGCCTCCCGCCCATTAACATTTTTCTCAGATTATCTCGTGCTCCTGCTGTTGTTTTTCTTCTTTTCATTCCGCGGGGAATCTGACAGCCATTCATCCTTGACCTGGGCAGACGCAATGCAAGGAAATTGGATTGAAATGGAATGCGCAATCCTAGATAAAACACACAGGCAGCAGCATGCAGACAAGCAGCCCACTCACTGCTACGCAGGGAGGTGACAACTTGCAGGCAAAGTGGCGCAGTTTGCTCTAGCTGTTGTAAACAAATACATTTTTTCCTCACTAGTTCTAAACTCTCGCCACCCCGGGCCCTAATTCTGCCAAGGTGCTCTCCTCTCCGCCCTCCTTTTTATGGCCCGCACACACAGATGGGGAAAGATTACCATCACTCGGGGTGGAGTCCTAGGCTCGGGGCACGTTCCTCGTTATGCTTTGCCCGCCCTCTTCCTTCCATCATAATGTCCCTACATTTTCTCAAGATGGTGCTCATACTAAGGAAGCCGTAAGCTGTAAGCCGAGAGCCGTGGCACCGTCTACACAGGCACTCGGGGTGCTTTTTTAGGGCTCGCCCCTTTTCTATTTCGCAGAAATAGAAAACAGGGGTGAGTCCTTATGTCGCTGATCCAGTTCTTTCCCCAAAGGCTCTCTTCAGGCAGCTGATTGGCTCTCAAGGAGGATTTCCAACAGTTCATGTGAATCCCAATCATGTGACTTGCTCTCATGCACGAGCCTTCAAAGCCTCAGCCATTTGCTTCCCAACCAGCGCTGCAGGCCGTGACTCGCATCAAAGGCAGCCCAGCCCAGCTTCTCCCAGCAGGCAGCCCACCCCCTCCCTCTCTTGACTTTCAGTGACTTCACACTTCGTGCCCCTGTCCCTTCAAGGCAGCCCCTCCCTCTCTCCACCTTCTCTGCTTCGTCCTGTATTTCTTCTCTCTACCGCCCTCTCTTCCCATCTTCCTTCACTTTCCTGCTGCCTGCCCAGCCTGTTCCCCCACTATAGCCTCCCAGGCGCACACCACTGCTCGCAAACCACTCCATTTCACAAAGCCTCAGCCTCCCTCCCTTGCCATTTGCTTCCTAACCAGCCTGCCTCGCATAATTGCATCAGACCCGACACCTCAAAGGAATGCGCCCCGAGAGCCACTTTCACGGCCCTGCATTTCTCTTCCCCCCCTCCCCACAGGAATGCCAGGAGCTTGTTTGTGGCTTGTTCTACCACTCACTAACTAAACCTCGAGCGAAGCGGTTGGAATTTTAATTCATCAACAGGGCTTCAAATTCCAGGGCAGGTCTACTTCTATTTTGTTCTTTTACGGCGCTTACTTCGATAATGTTTTTTTGACTTGTTGGTAGAGTCATTTAGTAATTTGTAGAGCGAGGAGATGAGCTGCTTCCTGAATGTCTGCCTTTCAATTGAAATGACGTTAGCCCGAGTTAAAATGCAGCCTGGCACTTCGAAATGCCCACAGTGAAACCTGGAGTCTGCTGAGGCTGTCCCTCTGAGCCTGTAACAACAAGTTGGCCCAGCAGCCCACGTGGGTGTCCGTCTTACCAGACACCAGCTCAGTTCTCAATCACTCAGCACATACTAGCTACCACACCAATGTCTTTCTTTCTTTCTTCCTTCCTTCCTTTTTTTCTTCCTTCCTCTCTTTCTCTTTCTTTCTCTCTTTCTCTTTGTTTCTTTCTCTCTTTTTTTGTTCTCTCTCTTGCTTTCTCTTTCTTTCTTTCTCTCTTTCTCTTTCCTTTTCTCTTTCTTTCTTTTTCTTTCTCTCTCTCTCTTTCTCTTTCTTTCTTTCACTTTCTTTCTTTCTCTCGCTTTCCCCTGCGTTCTCTTGCTTTCTCTTTCTTTCTTTCCCTTTCTCGCTTTCTCTCTTTCTTTCTTTCACTTTCTTTCTCTCTTTCAACACCACAGACCAGGCTCGAGTAGTGCCACATACACATGTGTTGTGTCAGTCAGTCAATTTAGCTTTATTCGATTTTGTCGTGCAAATCATAAAAGCGTACAATTTTAAAAACATACATTTAGAACAACCATAACTAGGGCCGCAAAATATTGAAGAAGTTAAAAGTAAAATTTAAAAGATTGGTCAAAGAGAGAGGATCTCGGCCCTAAAGTGTACATACCTCATTCATAATTAAAACAACTTTACACAATATTTAGGTAAATTATAAATTCTAACAATCCTGCCTTTAAATAGAATTCACCCTCCCCATAGGCTACTAATAAGAGCCACTGTAGCGTTGATTGTTATACAGCGTATCGAGACGGTTAGGTGCAGGGAGGTTGCTATTAATCGTTCTCCAAACAGATTTACCGATAGCATGGGTGTAACCTGCCCCTAGTCTAAGTGAGGGGTGATGAGGGTAAAAGTCATAAAGGACCCCAGTATATATCGGGCCAGCTTCTTCTTGCCGGTACCAGGATTGGAGGAACGGAACGATGTTTCTGTTGTAGAATTTCACTAAGACCAGATCCCCGGCAATATCCTTTCGAAGGGGACCTAGCCAGCCCACCCTTCTAACAGATAGTATTCTGCCATTAAGGTCAGCAGGCAGGGGTCTATTCCTAGATAGCCAGTGAATAACTTTGTTTTGTAGCTCATGTTGGGTTTCAGTTTTCCCCTTTATGATTGGTGGCACTCCTGATAGAACATAAACATAACAAAGGGAGCAGCCTCTGGTGGTAAATTAATATGAGGTGCTATGTTTGACCCTGATCTGGCGATATTGCGCTGTGGAAATACACGATTTGGCGGGGGATGAGGGTCCTTTGGGTCTAGTATATTAGGAGCTGGAGCCTGAGTCTGAGCATTGGTACTTAGTGCAGTGGGTTTAGGGGTTCCAGAAACAGCAGATGGAGAGGATTGTCTGGTATATACCAGATTTTTTGTAAGAGCCAGGTTTGTATTGATTGTGGTCTCCAGTTCCGTGAGTCTATCCCCCAGGAGGTCTATTTTTGCCATCAATGGTAAAATGGCGGAGTTAATTAGCCGTTCAAAGAGGGTCAGTAAGGTCGACTGTGAGGGCGGTGCTGAAAGATCTAACCCTCCCACAGTTTCACCCGGATCTGGAGTTGGAGGGGAAGTAATAGCAGACAACAAGGAACTTGAAGACAATTTGGGATGTTTGGGTTGATAGCCATTTTGTTTGTCTGTTTCGCACTTCCTTTTACCAGGTGGAAGCCGTGCTGTTAGTGTGCTTTTGGTGTCTGCTGGGTTATTTTGGGGTTGTTCGCGCGGACTGTTATTAGAGTTTTGTAAACCAATTGGGGCGCTAATGTATTCAGGGCTGCTTGCAGCTATAGTGTACTTAGTTCCAAAGAATCTGTTTAGTTCCTCTAGCCCTGATAAGCTATTCCCATAGTCAAAGAGAGACACAGGAGAATGATTTGTAGTTATGCACTCGGATGGATGTGTAGGTTCATTTACCCCTGGTTTTAAGGGAGATTGCTGAGTGGGCATATTTCCTTGTAAGTCTTGTGTCCCTTTTGGCGAGCCCCTATGTGGGATAGCTTTTTTAGTTGCCACCTTTCGCGTCATCGCGATTACAGGAAGATGATCAATCAGTTAGTAGGATTGTTCAAACGGATGACAAAAAGTACCTTGATAGTCAGTCAATTAGTAGGTAGGAGTTATTACCCTTTTCCTGATGGAGCCAAGGGGAGTGGCCCGTCCCGTCCTTCCCAGTCCTGAGAGGGCCACAGAGGGCCCGCCCTTTGCCCGGGCTTAGCCCCGGGTGCTCCCGCGCGCGACTCGCGGGGCGAGAGGTGCTCCTTCTAGTTTAAGCGCCTCCGGGCGCGTCAATTTCCTCCCATTGGCAGGCGGGCAGCTGGGAAATGTAGTTTTTGCCGGGGCGTCGCGATAGACAGCGCGGCCCGGCAAACAGAGTCCCGTGTCCGTGTGTGCCCAGGTGCAGGGTGCAGGGTTAAGGCCGTTGCCCTCACGGCGCGGAGTTCAGCTGGGCTGATGAGGTCCCCCGGAGCTCTCGGCGCTCCTTCCAGTTTAAGCGCCTCCGGGCGCGTCAATTTCCTCCCGTTGGCAGGCGGGCAGCTGGGAAATGTAGTTTTTGCCGGGGCGTCGCGATAGACAGCGCGGCCCGGCAAACAGAGTCCCGTGTCCGCGTGTGCCCAGGTGCAGGGTTAAGGCCGTTGCCCTCACGGCGCGGAGTTCAGCTGGGCTGATGAGGTCCCCCGCAGCTCTCGGCGCTCCTTCCAGTTTAAGCGCCTCCGGGCGCGGCAATTTCCTCCCGTTGGCAGGCGGGCAGCTGGGAAATGTAGTTTTTGCCGGGGCATCGCGATAGACAGCGCGGCCCGGCAAACAGAGTCCCGTGTCCGTATGTGCCCAGGTGCAGGGTGCAGGGTTAAGGCCGTTGCCCTCACGGCGCGGAGTTCAGCTGGGCTGATGAGGTTTTAGGAGTACTTCAAAGCAAGTTTGCTCAACTTTTAAAAGAAAATTATTTTTAGTACAATATGCCCAATCTACGTTTAATGGGACATTACCAGCACTTCTCAGCGTGCCTGCTGAATGTTCATCCACAAAATACCAACACTTTGCGCTAGACTGCCTTACTTTAGTGGAGAGTACTTTTACCTCTCAGTAGAGCTCTTACACTTTTGGTGGCTGAGTAGCATAGCACTACCATTGCTCATGGGCTTTGCAGAGAAGCTTTGTGTGTGTGTGTGGGGGTGAGTTGGCTAACCTTGTGCCAGATTTGATGGGCAGTTGTGCCTTATACGTGCCTTATCTGTGAAATAAACTTGAAGTTCTGGGCATAATTTGGGACACATCACGGGCACATCGCACACCATTTGCCACACTTTCGCGGCTCCTTTGATGTTCTCAGTGAGCCGTGCGGCCACTGACAACATCAAAGGAGCCGCGAGCTGGCATCTGGCTTTTTTGCTTCAGCTCCTCTCCGTCCACTTCATTTAATAGCCCTCCCCAGCGCACGCGCGTCTCTGACAGCAATGCCGAGAGCTTGTTGGTGATAGCTAACGGGGGTCACCTACAAATATTGTCGGTTTTAACTAAGCCTCGAGCGAAGCGGTTGGAATTTTAATTCATCAACAGGGCTTCAAATTCCAGGGCAGGTCTACTTCTATTTTGTTCTTTTACGGCGCTTACTTCGATAATGTTTTTTTGACTTGTTGGTAGAGTCATTTAGTAATTTGTAGAGCGAGGAGATGAGCTGCTTCCTGAATGTCTGCCTTTCAATTGAAATGACGTTAGCCCGAGTTAAAATGCAGCCTGGCACTTCGAAATGCCCACAGTGAAACCTGGAGTCTGCTGAGGCTGTCCCTCTGAGCCTGTAACAACAAGTTGGCCCAGCAGCCCACGTGGGTGTCCGTCTTACCAGACACCAGCTCAGTTCTCAATCACTCAGCACATACTAGCTACCACACCAATGTCTTTCTTTCTTCCTTCCTTTTTTTCTTCCTTCCTCTCTCTTTCTTTCTCTCTTTCTCTGTTTCTTTCTCTCTTTTTTTGTTCTCTCTCTTGCTTTCTCTTTCTTTCTTTCTCTCTTTCTTTCTCTTTCCTTTTCTCTTTCTTTCTCTCTTTCTCTTTCTTTCTTTCTTTCTTTCACTTTCTTTCTTTCTCTCGCTTTTCCCTGCGTTCTCTTTCTTTCTTTCCCTTTCTCTCTTTCTTTCTCTCTTTCACTTTCTTTCTCTCTTTCAACACCACAGACCAGGCTCGAGTAGTGCCACATACACATGTGATGTGGTTTTAGGAGTACTTCAAAGCAAGTTTGATCAACCTTTAAAAGAAAATTATTTTTAGTACAATATGCCCAATCTACCTTAAATGGGACATTACCAGCACTTCTCAGCGTGCCTGCTGAATGTTCATCCACAAAATACCAACACTTGGCGCTAGACTGCCTTACTTTAGTGGAGAGTACTTGTAATATTAATACATCTAAGTCATGTAAATACAACACATATTGCATTACAAATGCTATAGGTGTCACGTTTGCAAAAGTTAACAATATTGGCATTGTAAATGACAAAGTTATTAATTTCGCTATTTTCAAAACAAAAACATAAATAAAAAATGTGTTATTTACAATACTAATACCTCTAACTTTACTAATGCGAGCCCTATTGCATTGAAAATGCTTGTTAAATTTTACTTCTATTCCTCCCTTGACAACAAAATGCCTCCATTGACTTTAATCAAATACCCTGCTTTTCAGAACGTTGTCTCTCCTCCCTCCCTGGCTCTGCCCACCTTGGGTTTCCCCTTCAGCCATCAAATGCCGCGAAGCCCAGGACGCAGGAGCTGGGGAGCAGCGAGGTGCTGTAGATACCCCGGAACAGGAGCTGGTGAGCTGCAAGGCACGGTTCATACCCCTGGGCAGGAGCTGGTAAGCAGTGAGGGGCTGTAGATACCGTGGGGCAGGAGCGGGTGAGCAATGAGGGGCTCTCTGCCTCAATTATTGTGCCCCCTACTGTTGTCACCTCTGCCCCACTCGTCTCTGTCCATCCTGTGCTCCGATACTGCTTCTGCTCTGTTTACCCATAGTCTTCTGTCCTTTGTGCTCTCCCTCTCCAGCCACGTTCAGTTCTACCTCTCACTTTTCTGTGCTCTCTGCCCTATCCTAACTTCTGACAGTACTCTCATGCTCACTGCCCTTGTGCTACCTGCCCTTTATCCTTTGTGCGCCCCCTGCTACTTGTTTCTAGTGCTATGTAAAAAACACACAATACCTGAGGTTTGGACAAAAAGGGCACACACACCCTAAGCGGGTCCTAAAAGATTGTCTCTAGACGTCCTGTGGTTAACGATGCTCAGCTGATTACCACAACTGTACTTAGCCTCCAATACTTTCCACAAATCAGTAGAAATCTTTAACGTGTAATATACATTTATGCAATCTTCAATTTAAAGAAATAAACTCCAAAGCGTTTGATATACAGACGAGTGTTCCGATTTCAAAGCTGGCAGTACATCTGCTTTTATCTTTTTTAAAAAAAAAGTAAAATATCAGTTAAAAGTCCACTGTGGGATTCATAAATCAGAAAAAAAATCGCTACAGCCCAGTCATCCAACCCACTACAAACCTTGTGGACTTCTTCTGTTGCAGTTTTTTTAATTGATGTTTCCTGCACATGGTGCACATATTGGTTGATTCACTTTTCCGCCACTCATTGTCGAGTGTTAATCAGGAGGTCAGCACATCAGGGTTTGGGAGAATATCACCCTCACACCCCCTCACCCTCCCAACCCTCTCACCCTCACACACCATCACACCCTCGCCCTCACCCTCACACCCCCTCACACACCCTCACTCACCCTCATAAGCATAGCATAACAAAACATAGCATGGCATAACAAAAAAAGCATAGGATACACAACCTCACAACCCTCTCACCCTCACCCTCGCTCTAACACACTCACCCTCACTCACCCTCACCCACCCACCCACCCTCACTCACCCTCACTCACCCACCCTCACTCACTCACCCTCACTTACCCTCACTAGCATAGCATAACAAAACATAGCATAGCATAACAAAACAAAGCATAGGATAGGAAAACATAGCATAGCATAACAAAGCATAGCATAACAAAACAACAAAACATACCATAGCATAACAAAACAAAACATAGCAAAACAAAGCATAGCAAAACAAAACAAAGCATAGCAAAACAAAACAAAGCATAGCAAAACAAAACAAAGCATAGCAAAACAAAACAAAGCATAGCAAAACAAAACAAAGCACAGCAAAACAAAACAAAGCATAGCAAAACAAAACAAAGCATAGCATAACAAAGCATAGCATAACAAAGCATAGCATAACAAAGCATAGAATAACAAAGCATAGCATAACAAAGCATAGCATAACAAAACAAAGCATAACAAAACAAAGCATAACAAAACAAAGCATAACAAAACATAGCAAAACACAACAAACCATAGCATACATAACAAAACATAGCATAGCATAACAAAACACTACAAAGCATAACAAAACAACAAAGCTTAGCATAGCATAACAAAACATAGCATAACAAAGCATAGCATAACAAAGCATAGCATAACAAAGCATAGCACAACAAAGCATACTAACTTGAGGGGGGCCTGCTGCTGCTAGGCCCCCCTCAAGTTAGTATCAGCAAGAGAACATTTTGCATGGGGACACAGGCCCTTTTTATATACACATTTCCTTTGTCTGTGTCTGTAGGGTGGGGGAAAACCAGTTGCAGCTGGTTTTGGAGCAGTCTGATGTGCTCAACCCCTCTCACCATTCACTAGTCAGGCTAGGGTCATCAGTCGCACCACAGGGGGCGGAGCCAGCATTGTGTGGGGAAAGCCCAGCCCTATTCAGGTCCCAGGTGCACTCCTCCCTCACACCAATCATGCAGATCTCTCCACTCACCACCGGGGCAGACCCATCCTGCCTCCTGGAGCCAGGCTCATCAGCCAGCTCCAGCCAATCACAAGCCAGACAGCCAATTCACATAAATTACACAGACATACCAACTTCTAGAAGGGGCACTTCCACACTAGACACATGAACGCCGCACACATCATCGCGCAGCATTTAATCACACGAGTCCGCACATACCAAACTCGACCCTGCACTCCCCACGCATCAGGAACTACCAGGGACACATACATTCCCCATGCATTCCTATAGGAGGGCAGGCCAACCTTACCACAGGCACGCACTTTACCTTGGGACACAGTGGTAAAGTGCGCAGAAGCCAAAAACCACTAACACTAAGTCACAATTAAAAGCAAAAAGTTTTAGGGGTGAGCCTGCCAGAAGGGCCAAGTCCAACAGCCACCCTTCCAACAAAGTGAAGAGTCGACATGGCACACATCCCTGTGTGCCATGCCTACAATCCACTGCCCTGGCATAGGTCAGCCACCCTTCTAGCTGGGTGAACTATACCAGTGGCGAGGGTGCAGGTGCATGAGCCCTGTACTTCTACAGTGTCTAAGCCAATTCTAAGATATTGTAAGTGCAGTAATGCCATTAAGAGTATATGGTGCTGGGAGTTTGTCATTATGAACTCCACTGCATCATAATGGCTTTAATGAAAACTGTGAAGTTTGGTATCAAACTTCTCAGCACACTAAACCCACACTGATGCCAGTGTGGGATTTAATGAAAAATGCACTCAGAGGGCATCTTAGGGATGCCCCTTAAAAACGACCTAATACTAGTGTCCAGGCTGAGATGTTTATGCACCCCTGGGTCGAGAGCCTGCTGCTGTCGGGGGTCTGAAACAACGCACATCCTGGGATGAGGTGCCAAGCCTCCTCCCCCAGGATGGGCATGGTCCATGAAAGGCTTGTCGCCTGTGTGAGATACCCCAGCCTTTCCTGCTTCCAGCAACTGGCCCCCACCAGTTCTGAACCCCACTTTGGGCAGGAGAATCGGCTGGAAACCAGGTGAGGAATGGAGGTGTGCCCACCTTTGCCAACCCCACCCCTCAGGTGGGGGAGGTGAGGTGAAGCACAACTCTCAGTCCCCGCCATCTTGCAGATGGGGGGACCCAGTCAACCAGAGTGAGGCATATGTCCCCCTCCCAATGGAGGGTGGCATAATAGGCAGTGTACCGACCCAAGGAAGGGGCCCATTGGTCCCAACCTTTACCTACCTGTAACGCCCCTAAATCTAGTATTTAGGGGCAACCCTGAACCTTGCCTCCTCAGACAAGAATCAACAAGAAGAAAAGAAGGAGAAGGACCGAAGACCCCATGCTGAACTAAGAAGAGGAGGATGCCCACTAACTTGGCCCCAGCCCTACTGGCCTGTCCCCACCTCGAACCTGCTCCAGCGAAATCCTGGTGTGTCCTGCAGCCAGCAACCTCAAGAACCCAAAGGACCTGCCCTGCCTTCCAACTCAAAGACTTTGTCTCCCGTGAGCACCGGATTTGCTCACCAACAGACTCTGGCCCCAGCCGAAACCACAAGCCTGCACCACTCTGCACCCAACGCCTATGGCCCGAATTCGAGTGGCCCAACACCATGAGGAGGTCTCCCCGGTGATCCTGATATGGGATCTGGTGATCTCTGACCTTCCTCGACCCTCCACACGACATCGGCAGTCTCTTTCTGGAGGACCCCCACGGCTGCGATGGAGCTGGTAAGAAAACCCAACGCCTAAAGAGCCCCCTGCACCCGAAGTCCCATGGCCTTGGGTGGCTCAACCGACAGTGTCCCAGCATCCCCAGGCATCCTAAATTACCTCTCCAACTGGTGGTCACCTCCAGAAGATCTTCGTCCCTGAGCCTGCAGTCTTTGTTGCAACTGGAGAATCCCCTTTGAAAACAACAGGGCACCCGACGCCAAACCAGCACCCTGCACCCAGCCGCCCCTGCGCCGCTTCTGGTGTACTTTGGGTGCTAACTTGGATCCCCCTTTGCCTTGAGCCTAACACCAAGATCTTTGCTCCCACAACCTTGTGGCCTGCTCGTGAGCAGCGACCAACCGGAGGCCACCTATCCCCTATTGGATAACATTGGCCACAGCAATCTGCACCTGCTGAGGGTGTTTCAGGGGTGCATCCTTGACCCTGGGGAACCCAGGTTCTAACCCCAGAAACCAACTTCCACAACCGAGTACTTACCTGTTAACCTGTAGCCCCGTTTTTTCCATAAAATGCGAAAATTATGTGGAGTTGTTTTTGTATGAGAATTTGAACAACTGCAAATAACTATCAACTGCTTTACTTACCTTTTCTCTAGGAAATGTCCCCGTGTGATATCTAGGCATATCACACCGAGTAGAAAAAAAATTCATAAAGTAATCAAAAGTAATCTAACAGTAATTTTAACTGTATTGAAAAGATTTACAAACCTGTTTAAAGACATTTTCATTCAGCTTGCTAGCATTGTTCAACCCTTTAAACGTATCCTGTACCAGGTTAGCATGGTTCTAGAAAATAAATATAACTAAATAATATTTTTTTATACAAACAAATTAGTCTGACTTCAGTCTTTGAGTGTGTGACATTATTTGCTGTCCGGGGTGTGTACAACAAATGCTTAACACTACCCTCTGATAAAGCCTTACTGTTCCCCAACACTACCACTAATAGAGAGTAAGTTGGTATCTACTTTTACCTCTGCCTACTGATGGAGCAAGTTTTCGGATATAAGCAACTTGTTCTGGTGTAATCCTCTCATATAACCTCATAATAAATTACTGATAACGTCTGTAATGCTAATTTTACACAATATTTTTACATTTTACTAGAAAAGTAGGAAGCTTGCCTATGTGTCTACTAACAAGTAACCCGAGTATGACTCAAAATGGCTGCTAACGTGGGAAAATATACTGCGCATGCGTCAACTGCATGACATCCTAACGCTTGGAGGGAAAGCTTTGCTTCTGAGCAGTAACACTCAACATGGCTGCTTAAGAACTCACATGCTAATCATCTGCTCTGCCCAAAATTAAACCGTGTTATGTACTAAGTGCTAATGCATAAATAGTTATTTTCATTAAATTGGATTAGAGAAGAGATAAGTGGTATACAGTGAAATCATTTTATTTGAATCTAACATCTTGTATTTTTGACTTCTCTGTTAGTTCGTAATTGGGCCTAAAAGAGAGTTAAGGCCGATAATCATGTGGTTCCTACGCACAGGCGTAATAGAGACAACTCCGGAGTCATGATCTCAAGTCTTGGAACTCGATCAAGGACACCCCTTTCCCATGTCCTGGGAAACAGCTGAACATCCTGAAAACTCAATGGACAAATGTATAAATGTTATATAATGTTAATAAAGACATTATGAAAACGGGTGGGAAATAAAGCTTGGGAGAAACAAATTAATGGGCGGGAACATAAGACAATGCTCTTACGAAAAAAGTATTAAACTTAGCATTGTGTGATGATCATCCTCTTGGCTTGTCCAATTAGAATTAAGAGTTTCACAAGTTTGAAACATTTGGAGATGGAACATGCCATCAAAAGTTATAACTGGGGTAGTTAGTAAATACCTGAAAGCAAACTTAGAATATTTTAACAAATAGAACTAGGAAGGAGTTTTGCAGAAGAACTGGGGAGGCAATAGAACTAGGAAGGAGATTTGCGGAAGAATCAAGGAGGTTACCTGCCCTGTCCTAATCCTGTCCTGAACCTGTCACCTGAAACTTTTCTGAGGGGCCCAAACTCTTGGCCAGAGGGATCTGATCTTGCACCATCCTAGGTAAATATAATCTGTGTATTTTTGTCAATGTGCCTTTTCTCTCTATCCTCTCTTTCCTGAGGTACTCGTCACAAAAATGAAGGTCTAATTTAGGTAAATGAATCGTGCCCCTACAGAATGATGGCGTTAACACTGTAATTTGTATTTGGTTTCACTTGGAAACATTCAGATAAAATGATGAATCTAAAATTGAGTCTGGTCATTTAAATAATAAACCAGGTAAATACTACTTAATTAAATTCAAATCAAATTCTAATCAAATAAAATAGATCCATGCGTAAGACACGGCTTAGTAATTAAATAGGTTGAAATTTGTAGGCATATCGGACCCATAGAAAAGCCCTATAAATTGATTTCCAGCAAGGTTTAATCAAACGGATATTGTAAGTGAGTATGGTGTATGGGCCCGAATGTGTGTGTATTAGTGATAATTGTCCGCAGGTTGGTGTCCTGCTGGATCAGTTTGCTGGTAGCAGAGGTATTGGTTTTATTGATTAGTTTGGTGATTATTAGTTATAGATTTAAGTATTAACAAACCCATTTTTATATTGTTTAATGTTGTCTGGAAAACCCCAGGAAAATGTATAGCGGGTGATGAATGGAAATCACACTGCAGTGAGGTTACTCGTCGGTTGTTGGAAATCTAGTTGTGAAACAGTGAGAGTGATTGCTAGCAAAGAGTTTGCTGGTGACATTTTGGTGTTATATCACCTGGAAAGGGTAACACTGGAAGATTAGCAGGTTCTTTTGAGCTTATGTGAAGAGTAAACGGAAAGGTGTTACTCGTAGTGCATGAAGAGTAAGCAGAAGGTTTTACTCGTAGTAAAAGAATTTAAACATTGGGTTTGTGAAATCGACAGGGTAGCGAATGTTTTTATGTTGTTATTAATGAAAGATTAAAGAAAATAAGTTTCGGTATTACCTTGTGAAGGGAGGATCAGCTGCCGGAGTTGCGCTGACGTCAAAAAGTGCCGCGCTGAGATTGGTCGAATCAGCGGGTGTGAGTGACACGACAGGGAATTGTAAAGGCGGGGTCAGTTGTAGCGCTGACCTCATCGAGTGCCGCGCTGGGATTGGTCAAGACAGCAGGCTTGTGAGTTACGAAAGATTGTAAAGGAGGGGTCAGTAGTGAGGAGTGGAAATTGACATCTGTAACGAGGTAGGGACGGGAGGCCGGGATGACTGGTGGACCCCTGATCATAATTCCCCTCCTTCCCCACAGACTGGCACCTCGAGGGAAGACTGGGGAATACAGCCGGTGACAGACGAAGGAAACGATACCGGCTCCTTTAAGTGGGCGTATGATGACGTCAGCGATACCACGCCTCCGGCTGACGTAGGAGGACCCGAATGATGAAAGAAGGGGAAGCCCTGTATGCGGCGTGTGACGTCACCGCGGGACCGAGAGACGGAGAAGACGAAGAGAGACCGAAGGCGAAGGCGAGAGGAGGAGAAGGCGGAGAAGTCGGGAGGACCGAGAGCGGAGGAGAGCCAGGAGGCCAACGACCCCGTGATCCGCCGTGCCCCGCTCCCGAGGGAGGAGTGTGGCTTGCTCAGGTACGGCGGCGTTGGGCAACCTGGGTGGGGAGGAAGAGTGCCCCGTGTACATAGTGTTAAAACCCCTGTGAGTGCCTTCCCTGTGTTCTTCCCTGGAACCGCTACCCTCCCTTCCCTTTACCCGCTTACCTCACCTCACCCCCCTGGCCTGAGCACAAACACGTGTGAATTTATGACTATCACCGGTGCTCCCTCACACACACTGGGTCCCATTGGGATATGGTAGTATCAGATAAGTGACTAACGGCCTCCCTCTGTCGGTCTTCTTTCTCCTTGGGTACCGGAGACACGGAAACCGGGAAGACAGCCCTGAAGACACCCCTACCACAGGACCCCAGCAGGGAAGACAGCCCCAGAAGTCAATCCAGCCCCCCGGACACCACCATCACGGATAAGCTGGAGTTTGCCAGAGAGAGACTGACTTTCAGAACCAGACGTACCATAAAAATAAAACCTAGTCTAAAGAAGTATACTGGTCAGTCTGTTCCTGTCACAGCACCTGTTCCCAGCATAGAGAGTATCCCCTGCCCCTCTCCCACGCCTACATTGGTGTCAGAAGTGGGATCAGGTCAGCCCTTGCAAGATTCAGCAATGGAACAAGTGGTACAGCAGTTGATAGAGGGGCAGCAGAAGCTGGAATGGGCCATCAGTCAACAGATCACGACCGCGGATGCTGACCGCGACATGTTTAAAAACACCATCGCAGCCCAGATTGAGGGACTACAGAAAGCAGTACAGGGTCCTGGCATTCCCATACCAATGGAGAGACGGACGTATGGACCCCATCCCTCCGGAATGCAGTTACAGAAATACGTACCAGGCGAAGATCCCGACGCATTTCTCCTCAATTTTGAGCGGGCGGCCAGAGCTTGTGGGTGGCCAGAGGACAAATGGCCTTTCTTCCTGGCGCCCCTCTTAACCGGCGAAGCTCAAGCAGCCTACCAAGTGGCCAACCATGCCGGGCTCACTCCTTATGTAATAATCAAGGCTGTGATCCTAGAACACCTAGGGCTTGATGCCAAAGCCTACAGGCTTAGATTCAGAAAGGAAAAAGGGATCGCGGGGGAGCACCCTAAGACTTTGTACCTGAGACTGAAGATGGCGGCCGATAAATGGCTAAAACCAGAAAGCAGGAGTAAAGAGGAAGTGATGTCCAGCATCTATCTGGAACAGTTCATGGAGGCCTTACCGTACGGCACTCAGCGATGGCTCCGGCAGCACTCTGGCATAACCGCTGAACAAGCAATTGAGATGGCCTCTAACTACAACAGAGCGATGCCCCGTACGTTTCCGTGGGAAACAGACAAAGGCCCCAAAGCAACCTCAGGGATGACGAAACCGGAAAAAAAACCTAAACAGGCAACAGAACCCCTGAAGACCCGACCGATGCGATACGAGCAACCCTCCACAAGAGGACCACAGTGTTTCGAATGTGGGGAGTGGGGGCACATCGCCCGCATGTGTCCCCGGAAAAGAACAGCAGAAGAACCCATGGAGGTTGGCTACATCCCAAGAGCCGTGATGTATACAGCGGAGATGGGACCATCCTTTTATGTAAGGGTACAAGTGAACAGTAAATGTGTGAAAGCCCTTTTAGACTCCGGCTGTAGACAGTCCGTGATAAAGAAACAATTGGTCCGACCCTCCCAGTTAGGTACTAACCTAGTGGTAAACATTAGATGCGTACACGGAGACGTGAAACCATATCCCGTAGCCATCCTCACCCTTAGGCCCTTGGGTGGTGAACCGTGTGTAGTAAGAGTGGGAGTAGTGGAAACCCTACCTGAGGACCTGATCCTAGGAGTAGACAACCCTGATTTTCTTAAACTCTTCCGTGGAAAGATAGAAGGTCAACCCCGGGATACCTTCTTAACCACTGATCCCTGGGAGTTAGATCGAGGTTTCAAGTTTGCACAGACCAACGACCCAACACTTCTGAACGCCTGGGAGGCAGCACATATAGCCGAGACAACACCGACCTAAGGGTATCCCAGATTCAGGATCATAAACGATCTGTTGTATAGGGAAGGGAAGGCAGGTGATCCTCCGCAGTTAGTCGTCCCAAAAGACTTCAGGGACCAGATATTGTTCTATGCCCACACCCATTTGACGGCAGGACATAGCGGGGCCGAAAAAACAACTCAGAACATTACAAGACTCTTCTTCTGGCCCGGTATATACAAAACGGCGGAGGCGTACTGCCGTCAGTGCGAGGTGTGCCAGAAAAAGAACATGAGTAGACCACCCGCGGTACCCCTCCAACCCCTACCCATCATCGGCAACCCCTTTGAGAGGGTAGGAATGGACCTTATCGGGCCTCTTCCCCGCACATCCAGGGGACACACATACGCTTTAGTCATTGTCGACTACAATACCAGATTCCCTGAAGCCTTTGCCCTGAGTGCTCCAACAACCAGAAATGTAGCAGACAAACTGATCGAGTTATTCTCAAGGGTGGGGTTCCCCAGGGAGATACTCACTGATCAAGGGACTCCCTTTGTGTCCAAAATGATGGCGGAAGTATGCAAAACCTTAGAACTGCGACACATACGTACCTCGGCCTACCACCCCCAAACAGATGGTTTGGTGGAACAGTACAACCGCACCCTTAAAACCACACTGAAGAAAATGCTAACAGCGGAGAACAGAGACTGGGACAAGTTGTTGCCCTTGGCTCTTTATGTCTTACGGGCACAAGTACAGAGCAGCATGGGTTACTCCCCTTTCGAACTTTTATATGGGCGTCAGCCCAGATCGCTCTTGGAAATCACCAAGGACGCTTGGGAAAAAGAGGAGGAGGCAGAACAAAGATCGTTGTTAGAGTACACCAAACAACTAAAATCCAGGTTGGTCAAACTGAGGGATCTCGCATACTCCAACTTGGAAAGAACCCAAGAGAAACAAAGACATCAATATGACAAGGGCAAGAAATGGCGGACCATGAACAAGGGAGATTGGACTTTAGTGCTTCTCCCGTCTTCTACACAAAAATTCAGGAGTGAATGGAAGGGGCCGTACGAAGTGGTAGAGACCATAGGTAAAACGACATACCGGGTACAGATCACCCCGGGACGGCAACAGACCTTCCACATCAACCTTTTAAAGAAATGGATAGGGCCCCCGCCCAAATCAGCTAACCTAGCGTTGCCATCACGAGAAGAAGGCACCACTCTCGACCAACTTCCCATCAACACAGAGTTGACTGAATCCCAGAAAAAGGAACTCCTGCAAAGACTGCAACGGTTCACACCCATGTTCTCTGATGTTCCGGGTCACACCCACTTAGCCGAACACTGTATAGAGACAGAACCAGGCAAAGTGGTCAAACAGAAAGCATACCGTATACCGGCTGCCAGGAGAACAGACGTGAAAAGAGAGGTCAGGGACATGCTTCAACTCGGGGTCATTCGACCATCACGAAGCAACTGGGCTTCGCCCATAGTGATGGTGCCAAAACCGGATGGGTCCACCCGGTTCTGTATGGACTTTCGCGCCTTAAATGCCATCTCCTCATTCGATGCATTCCCAATTCCCAGAGTGGATGAGTTGATAGAAAGGATAGGAGAAGCCAGGTACATTACAACACTCGACCTGACCAAGGGCTATTGGCAGGTACCGTTGCGAGAAAAAGACAGGCACAAAACAGCTTTTGCCACTGATGATGGGTTGTTCGAATTCACCGTGCTACCATTCGGACTCCACGGAGCACCCGCTACGTTTCAGAGACTGATGAACACGGTATTGGCCCCTCACACCGAGTACAGTTCAGTGTACCTAGATGACATTGTCATTTTCAGTAAGACCTGGGAGGGCCACCTAGAGCACATAGACCGAATCCTAACAGCCTTACAAAACGCGGGCCTACACATAAATTCGAAGAAATCAAGGGCCGCCTATCCCAGAGTGAAATATCTGGGGTTCATGTTGGGGAAGGGGGTCATTGCCCCTCAGGAGGAAAAGATAAGAGCTATCACTAACACTCCTTTTCCCACGTCAAAAAAAGAACTCAGGGCCTTCTTAGGCCTGATCGGTTATTATAGGCGGTTCATAATGAACTTTGCTGAGACAGCCGCTCCCTTGACTGACCTTCTCAAGAATAACACCACAAACAGCCTAAAGAAAAGCCCCTCCACAGAAGCCAACCGGGCTTTTGAGGACCTAAAGAGGGCCATCACCTCCAGCCCCGTGCTGATACCCCCAGACTTTGAGAAACCATTCTACCTGGCAACAGACGCCTCGAATACAGGGATCGGAGCCATATTGTCGCAGCAGGGTGTGGATGGGTTAGAACACCCCATCCTTTTTATAAGCCGGAAACTCCACCCGAGGGAATGTGCATACCCCACAATTGAGATACTACCTCGAGGGCAAGACATTCACTCTGCACTGGGACCACGCTCCCCTGCAATGGATGCAGAGAAACATGACACAGAACGCCAGAATACTTAGATGGTTTCTGTTCCTTCAGCCCTTTTCGTTCCATATATCGCACAAAAAGGGGGTGGACAATGGTAACGCGGACTTCCTGTCGAGGGTACCCGTTCTCCCCGATCGGGAGAATCCAAGGGGGGAGGAGTGTAACGAGGTAGGGACGGGAGGCCGGGATGACTGGTGGACCCCTGATCATAATTCCCCTCCTTCCCCACAGACTGGCACCTCGAGGGAAGACTGGGGAATACAGCCGGTGACAGACGAAGGAAACGATACCGGCTCCTTTAAGTGGGCGTATGATGACGTCAGCGATACCACACCTCCGGCTGACGTAGGAGGACCCGAATGGATGAAAGAAGGGGAAGCCCTGTATGCGGCGTGTGACGTCACCGCGGGACCGAGAGACGGAGAAGACGAAGAGAGACCGAAGGCGAAGGCGAGAGGAGGAGAAGGCGGAGAAGTCGGGAGGACCGAGAGCGGAGGAGAGCCAGGAGGCCAATGACCCCGTGATCCGCCGTGCCACGCTCCCGAGGGAGGAGTGTGGCTTGCTCAGGTACGGCGGCGTTGGGCAACCTGGGTGGGGAGGAAGAGTGCCCCGTGTACATAGTGTTAAAACCCCTGTGAGTGCCTTCCCTGTGTTCTTCCCTGGAACCTCTACCCTCCCTTCCCTTTACCCGCTTACCTCACCTCACCCCCCTGGCCTGAGCACAAACACGTGTGAATTTATGACTATCACCGGTGCTCCCTCACACACACTGGGTCCCATTGGGATATGGTAGTATCAGATAAGTGACTAACGGCCTCCCTCTGTCGGTCTTCTTTCTCCTTGGGTACCGGAGACACGGAAACCGGGAAGACAGCCCCGAAGACACCCCTACCACAGGACCCCAGCAGGGAAGACAGCCCCAGAAGTCAATCCAGCCCCCCGGACACCACCATCACGGATAAGCTGGAGTTTGCCAGAGAGAGACTGACTTTCAGAACCAGACGTACCATAAAAATAAAACCTAGTCTAAAGAAGTATACTGGTCAGTCTGTTCCTGTCACAGCACCTGTTCCCAGCATAGAGAGTATCCCCTGCCCCTCTCCCACGCCTACAACATCACACTAAAGCTGCACTAGTATTGGATAAAAGAGTTTTATAAAAATAAACCTGATAGGATTAAAGAATAAAAGCGACAATAAGATTGGAGAAATGGAGTGTAACAAAGACACAAAGAATTCATAAGAAGAAGAACTTAAAAAATGTATGGAGAGCAAAGAAAAATGTCATTCATGCAAAGAATTAAAAATTACTTCAAGAAGGATAAACCTTTCAAGACTAGAGAAGGAATTCTTATCCCACCGCCTCGGACTCCTGCCTCATTTATGATGATGGAAAAAGGATATCATACTTGCGTATGGTTGGAAATGGTCGAATATACAAAAGGTGATGGAATATTGGCTTTTCCAGAACATGGTACATTCAATGGTAGAATACTTCAGAATTTAAGAAATAGAATGAATTAATTAGAGCCCAGACCTAGATTAACCCAGTATAAAGCACTAGAGGAGTGGGAAATGGAAGCATTTGATGGAGACCGAACTAGGAATACTCGGGGTCATAGAGGATTCTATCCTAGAACGTTGCATATAAATCGTGAAGATCAGATAAAACTGTGGAGGCAGGCAATGGTTTCAGAAGGATTATATCCCTTATTAATGCCAGATGAGCAGTCTGGAGGCAAATGTACAAGGAAAACTAGAAATATGACAGGTTGTGGTGAATCTGAAGATGAGTTCATGGAAGATATTTTAACAAGGAATCCTCCACCATTCCAGGAAAGACCTACTAGAAATACACTGAGCGCTCCAGCTTTCGAAACCCCATTAGTTCCTAAAGTTTTGCATGATTCATTAAGTGAAAGAATATTACAGGAAAAGGAAAGAAACACCATAAATAGAAATAAAGAAGAATTAATACAGAAAATAACCCATGAGTGTACATCAGGAAGCATTAACCATACCAGTGACTATAGGTCCTGTAGTCCAATTATATGGGGATAAAAGAAACTGTTCAAGAAAAGAAAATATAATAATTTAAGTTCAAGCTAGTGAATGTGAGTCGGTAATATCATTAATGAACTTACCAATCAGAGACAGATAAATGAGACTTCAAGAAAAGTTACCCCTAGTTGTTCAAAAGAAATACGAATGGAAACTTCCACAGGAGCTAGAAGTGCTAGTGTCACCAGAAGAATTAGAAAGATGGGCACAGGGAGTGGATAAAACAGTACCACAACCAAAGATTTTGGACATTTATAGATTAAAAATAGAGTTAGAAGAAATGATAGCTGGAAATGTGGGAATAGACAGAATAAATACGTACTGTGAAGAAGAACTATTATTCATATGTAGAAGCATAACAAGAAATGTAAAACTATTTCATGAGAAATTAATAGAACTTGCTTTAGAGATGGGTATTGAAATAGAGAGATCCAAGGTACCGCAGAGACCTTACAGAGCATAATTTACTGACAAAGACTTAGAAAATATGAACATGTCTGGAAAGAAACTACAGATTAAAGAGCTGATGACAATTTTACAAAAGTGGGGGGAATAGATAGGTGGAAGGCAAGATGGACTAAGAAGTAAGGAGGAAGTAGAGGTAAACAAAGCCACATCAGAATATGTATTAAGAGAGCCTAAAAAGACAGAAGAATTGTGTCCTATGAGAGAAGTACCCGGAGGGGGTATGTACATGCTCCATGGACTAGGCAAGATATTTTATCATTTACAAATAATTTCCCAAAATTAAGAGAAAAGCCAGTTGAATGGTACAGACAAGTTGAAAGGTTTGTGAAAGTATCGAAGGTTTTGTTGAAAGATTTGGATGGTCTGTTTGACATAGTAGTACCTGCTGATTTATGGACAGAGTGTAAAATCACAGTAGATTGGCCTAGTGATGAGTATCCAAGAGATGAGAAAACAGGTGCACCTTCACAAGAAGGAATGAAGAAATATAACCAGGTGATTACTTTCTTGAAAGGGAAAATTCGTCCAAAAGAAACAGATTGGATAAAAATAAATAAAACCACCCAAGAAATAAATGAGACTGTCCATGCTTACTATGAGCGTCTGTTGCAGGTGTTTAAGCAGTATACTGGATTTGAAAATATTGGTGATAAAATTATGGGACATTTTGTGTATCGATTTGTATCTGGATCAAGATCAGAGATTTATCAAAGGATCCAAACACATACGCTGTTCTGGCAAATGAAACCTTTAGATGAAGTCCTAAAATATGCTAAATATTGTGGAGACAAAATAGATTATAGACGAAAATAGTTAGAAGAAAAAGTAATGTGGGCACAAGTAAAATTGGCAGAACAACAAGAACTCAAATTAATTAAAAAACAGAATAAAGGATAGGGACAGAATACAAATTATGGGGGAAAACCGAGAGGGAAAATGAGTAGAGAAGAAGCAAAGAAGAAGATTCCTTGTCATTGGTGTGGAAAATTGGGGCATTGGAAAAACGAGTGTAAAAATATTCAAACTAATAATGGCCCAAATCAAAATATAAATCCACAGACACAGAATGAGGTGATATTGAGTAAACTGCAACTGATTGTAAATCCACAGAATCAGTTACCATATGCACATATGCCAAATTTTGTGAACAGGACAAAGTACAGTGTGGACGTCGGTTTTTAAGGAGCCATATTCAGTAATTTCACAATTTCTTTTGCAGAGTAGTAGTTCATCGGAGAATGAATTATGACAGTGCCTGAGGAGGTGGGAAGAGGAATGCGTACTTGGCGCATTCTTACCGGTAGATCAGGCAGGTCCATATATTGACGGAAAGGTTGAAGGAAAGGATATTACATTCTTATTGGACACTGGTGCTACCCGTTCTACTGTGAGAACAGCAGACATCCCAAACCCGACCCTCTCAGGTGAAGCCATCCAAGTAGTTGGAGTTTCTAAGAGACAGATCAGAGCCCCAGTTACAAAACCCCTGGAAGTGTGTACAGGACATTTTAAAGAAATGCACAAGTTCGTAGTTTGTGATTCCAGTCCCGTAAATTTGTTAGGCAGGGATTTACTATGCAAGATGAATTGTACTATATATTGTACACTGGATGGTGTGACAATCTAAACCCCTGATGAAGATAGTATCTATAAATTGATGCTAGCAAAACAACGAACAGAGGTAGATGAGATATACTCCATGATGACAAAAGATGACCTACCAGATGAGTTAAAATTGACAGTAAATCATCCAAAGATATGGGATTTCACTGGAAAAGAAGTAGGATTGATGGGAGATGTGGATCCAGTGAAAGTGACTGTAAAAGAGGGTGCTACTTAACCAAACACGAGACAACATAGAATGAGCCCTGAAATTAAATCAGGTGTCATAGAAGAAATAGAATGAATGATTCAACAAGGCACCTTAAAAGAAATAATGAGTAGTCCTTGAATTCACCCACAATTGGCATTAAGAAACCTAACGGGAAATAAAGGATAGTACAAAACCTAAGAAAGATAAATAAAATAGTGGTACCTTGTTGTCCTGTAGTGCCAAATCCAGCAGTAATTCTGTATCAAATACCATGAAATACAGGATGGTTCACATTATTCAATTTGTGTCATGCATTTTTCTCTATCTCTTTACATCCAGATAGCCAATACCTCTTTTCATTTAAATTTGAAAAACTTATCTATGTGTGGAATCGTGTTCCTCAAGGGTACACCAAAAGTCTATAAATGTTATACAATGTTAATAAAGACATTATGAAAACGGGTGGGGAATAAAGCTTGGGAGAAACAAATTAATGGGTGGATATATAAGACAATGTTCCTACGAAAAAAGTATTAAACTTAGCATGGTGTGATGATCATCCCCTTGGCTTGTCTAATTAGAATTAAGAGTTTCACAAGTTTGAAACATTAGGGGGTGGAAATGCCATCAAAAGGTATAACTGGGGTAGTTAGTAAGTTGAGGGAGCCTTCATTGCTGCCAGAACACTGAGAGATAGAGATGCTGTGTGAATGCTGATCGAAATACCTGAAAGCAGACTTGGAATATTTTAACAAATAGAAATAGGAAGGAGTTTTGCGCAAGAACCGAGGAGGCACTAGAACTAGGAAGGAGATTTGCGAAAGAATCGAGGAGGAAAATAGCATCAGAGAGGGGTTTGACGCTGGCGTTAAATCCAGAAGAGGGTACCCGCTCTGTCCTAAACCTGTCCTGAACCTGTCACCTGAAACTTTTCCAAGGGGCCCAAACTCTTGGCCAGAGGGGTC
The DNA here is from genome assembly GCF_964261635.1 of Lissotriton helveticus. Lineage (NCBI taxonomy): Eukaryota > Metazoa > Chordata > Amphibia > Caudata > Salamandridae > Lissotriton > Lissotriton helveticus. Next base: position 1,933,060,867 of record NC_136061.1, read on the forward strand.
AGATCTTCCACCATCCTAGGTAAATATAATCTGTATTTTTGTCAATGTGCCTTTTCTCTCTATCCTCTCTTTGCTTCGAGGTACTCGTCACAAAAATTATAGTCTAATTTAGGTAAACAAATCTTGCCTCTACAGAATAATGGAGTTAACACTGTAATTTGTATTTGGTTTCACTTGGAAAAATTCAGATAAAATTATAAATCTAAAATTGAGTATGTGGTCACTTAAATAATAAACCAGGTTAATACTACTTAATTAAATGATCAAATTCTTATCAACTAAAATAGATCCATGTGTAAGAAAGGGTACAGTAATTAAATAGGCTGAAATTTGTAGGCATATCGAACCTACAGAAAAGCCCTACAAATTGATCTCCAGCAAGGTTTCATTTACCGAATATTGTAAGTGAGTATGGTGTATGGGCCCGAATGTGTGTGTATTAGTGATAATTGTCTGAAAGGTTGGTGTCCCGCTGGATCACTACCTTTGGGGTTCCACTGGACTCTGTGCAGTGATGCCGAGACTGTATTTAATGCATTGTTTATTAACATAACTGTCCCTTCAATACCTGGTCGGGGGCACTAAGCGCAATATTAAAACAATTACTGTTAAAAGTGCACACTTCACACCTCAATAAACTATTTGCACTACCACTCAAAAACAGTAAATCTTTGTCACAAACCTTAGAGTGATCAGATAATTTAAAGCCAGTACCAGACTCAACCACACTTTACACTTGCAGATTTACACAATGTAGCACACATTTATGTTGCTTTCAGGCCAGCAGGCAACCTGGGAGGATGGGTGATGTTGAGTGGACGAGACATAGGGTTGAAGAGTAATTTGGAAGGTGTGATCCTCCAGAAAGTTCGCCAGCCTAGTACAGTGTCTCTTACCCCTGTGTGATATAATCTGTCACGTAACAGACAAGTTGAAAGGTTTGTGAAAGTATCGAAGGTTTTGTTGAAAGATTTGGATGGTCTGTTTGACATAGTAGTACCTGCTGATTTATGGACAGAGTGTAAAATCACAGTAGATTGGCCTAGTGATGAGTATCCAAGAGATGAGAAAACAGGTGCACCTTCACAAGAAGTAATGAAGAAATATAACCAGGTGATTACTTTCTTGAAAGGGAAAATTCGTCCAAAAGAAACAGATTGGATAAAAATAAATAAAACCACCCAAGAAATAAATGAGACTGTCCATGCTTACTATGAGCGTCTGTTGCAGGTGTTTAAGCAGTATACTGGATTTGAAAATATTGGTGATAAAATTATGGGACATTTTGTGTATCGATTTGTATCTGGATCAAGATCAGAGATTTATCAAAGGATCCAAACACATACGCTGTTCTGGCAAATGAAACCTTTAGATGAAGTCCTAAAATATGCTAAATATTGTGGAGACAAAATAGATTATAGACGAAAATAGTTAGAAGAAAAAGTAATGTGGGCACAAGTAAAATTGGCAGAACAACAAGAACTCAAATTAATTAAAAAACAGAATAAAGGATAGGGACAGAATACAAATTATGGGGGAAAACCGAGAGGGAAAATGAGTAGAGAAGAAGCAAAGAAGAAGATTCCTTGTCATTGGTGTGGAAAATTGGGGCATTGGAAAAACGAGTGTAAAAATATTCAAACTAATAATGGCCCAAATCAAAATATAAATCCACAGACACAGAATGAGGTGATATTGAGTAAACTGCAACTGATTGTAAATCCACAGAATCAGTTACCATATGCACATATGCCAAATTTTGTGAACAGGACAAAGTACAGTGTGGACGTCGGTTTTTAAGGAGCCATATTCAGTAATTTCACAATTTCTTTTGCAGAGTAGTAGTTCATCGGAGAATGAATTATGACAGTGCCTGAGGAGGTGGGAAGAGGAATGCGTACTTGGCGTATTCTTACCGGTAGATCAGGCAGGTCCATATATTGACGGAAAGGTTGAAGGAAAGGATATTACATTCTTATTGGACACTGGTGCTACCCGTTCTACTGTGAGAACAGCAGACATCCCAAACCCGACCCTCTCAGGTGAAGCCATCCAAGTAGTTGGAGTTTCTAAGAGACAGATCAGAGCCCCAGTTACAAAACCCCTGGAAGTGTGTACAGGACATTTTAAAGAAATGCACAAGTTCGTAGTTTGTGATTCCAGTCCCGTAAATTTGTTAGGCAGGGATTTACTATGCAAGATGAATTGTACTATATATTGTACACTGGATGGTGTGACAATCTAAACCCCTGATGAAGATAGTATCTATAAATTGATGCTAGCAAAACAACGAACAGAGGTAGATGAGATATACTCCATGATGACAAAAGATGACCTACCAGATGAGTTAAAATTGACAGTAAATCATCCAAAGATATGGGATTTCACTGGAAAAGAAGTAGGATTGATGGGAGATGTGGATCCAGTGAAAGTGACTGTAAAAGAGGGTGCTACTTAACCAAACACGAGACAACATAGAATGAGCCCTGAAATTAAATCAGGTGTCATAGAAGAAATAGAATGAATGATTCAACAAGGCACCTTAAAAGAAATAATGAGTAGTCCTTGAATTCACCCACAATTGGCATTAAGAAACCTAACGGGAAATAAAGGATAGTACAAAACCTAAGAAAGATAAATAAAATAGTGGTACCTTGTTGTCCTGTAGTGCCAAATCCAGCAGTAATTCTGTATCAAATACCATGAAATACAGGATGGTTCACATTATTCAATTTGTGTCATGCATTTTTCTCTATCTCATTACATCCAGATAGCCAATACCTCTTTTCATTTAAATTTGAAAAACGTATCTATGTGTGGAATCGTGTTCCTCAAGGGTACACCAAAAGTCTATAAATGTTATACAATGTTAATAAAGACATTATGAAAACGGGTGGGGAATAAAGCTTGGGAGAAACAAATTAATGGGTGGATATATAAGACAATGTTCCTACGAAAAAAGTATTAAACTTAGCATGGTGTGATGATCATCCCCTTGGCTTGTCTAATTAGAATTAAGAGTTTCACAAGTTTGAAACATTAGGGGGTGGAAATGCCATCAAAAGGTATAACTGGGGTAGTTAGTAAGTTGAGGGAGCCTTCATTGCTGCCAGAACACTGAGAGATAGAGATGCTGTGTGAATGCTGATCGAAATACCTGAAAGCAGTCTTGGAATATTTTAACAAATAGAAATAGGAAGGAGTTTTGCGCAAGAACCGAGGAGGCACTAGAACTAGGAAGGAGATTTGCGAAAGAATCGAGGAGGAAAATAGCATCAGAGAGGGGTTTGACGCTGGCGTTAAATCCAGAAGAGGGTACCCGCTCTGTCCTAAACCTGTCCTGAACCTGTCACCTGAAACTTTTCCAAGGGGCCCAAACTCTTGGCCAGAGGGGTCAGATCTTCCACCATCCTAGGTAAATATAATCTGTATTTTTGTCAATGTGCCTTTTCTCTCTATCCTCTCTTTGCTTCGAGGTACTCGTCACAAAAATTATAGTCTAATTTAGGTAAACAAATCTTGCCTCTACAGAATAATGGAGTTAACACTGTAATTTGTATTTGGTTTCACTTGGAAAAATTCAGATAAAATTATAAATCTAAAATTGAGTATGTGGTCACTTAAATAATAAACCAGGTTAATACTACTTAATTAAATGATCAAATTCTTATCAACTAAAATAGATCCATGTGTAAGAAAGGGTACAGTAATTAAATAGGCTGAAATTTGTAGGCATATCGAACCTACAGAAAAGCCCTACAAATTGATCTCCAGCAAGGTTTCATTTACCGAATATTGTAAGTGAGTATGGTGTATGGGCCCGAATGTGTGTGTATTAGTGATAATTGTCTGAAAGGTTGGTGTCCCGCTGGATCACTACCTTTGGGGTTCCACTGGACTCTGTGCAGTGATGCCGAGACTGTATTTAATGCATTGTTTATTAACATAACTGTCCCTTCAATACCTGGTCGGGGGCACTAAGCGCAATATTAAAACAATTACTGTTAAAAGTGCACACTTCACACCTCAATAAACTATTTGCACTACCACTCAAAAACAGTAAATCTTTGTCACAAACCTTAGAGTGATCAGATAATTTAAAGCCAGTACCAGACTCAACCACACTTTACACTTGCAGATTTACACAATGTAGCACACATTTATGTTGCTTTCAGGCCAGCAGGCAACCTGGGAGGATGGGTGATGTTGAGTGGACGAGACATAGGGTTGAAGAGTAATTTGGAAGGTGTGATCCTCCAGAAAGTTCGCCAGCCTAGTACAGTGTCTCTTACCCCTGTGTGATATAATCTGTCACGTAACAGACCATGAGAGACCGTATAAAATGCGGCTCTCAGGTTGAGCATGACCTTAGCCAGCGTTTGACCTTCATCAGCGAGTGCTAACAGTGGCCAAGTCTCAGTTCGAGTGCCTTAAGGTTCAGCACTTTCACCTATGCTCTTCAACCTATTCATGGAACCTCTCACCAAAATTCTGAATCATTCAAACATACTTTACCACATGGACACAGACGATACTCAATTATTCTTGAAAGTCTCTACTCCGGATGACATCAAAACCCTTAAAGCTGCCCTTGCGAAAACGCAGAATTGGTTAGCCCATAATCATCTTCTGCTAAATACTCTGGAAACTGAATACCTTATGATCTCCCCTCGCAATCACTCTACCCCCATTCATGACTGGCTCAGGCAACTAACGGCCCTCAATTGCACTCCTCATATTGTGGACTCAACAAGATCATTAGGCCTATTTCTGGACAAACACCTAAATATGCAAGACTACATCAGCGTAACAACCAGAGGAGCTAGTCACCAACTCATCAAATCAAGGAAAATCAAACCCTTCCTTCCCCCCGTTGACATGAAGGTGGCAGTCCAATCAACTCTCTCACTTAGATTATGGAATTGTGACCCTAGCTGGGCTTCCCAAAGCCAAACTGGCCCCTTTAAGGGCTACTCTGAATTCTGCTGCCAGACTCATTACTGATTCAAGAAAACGTGAACATATCGCACCAGACTTAATACAACTCAAGTGGCTCCCCTTAGAAGCAAGGATTTGTTTCAAGATTGCCTGCTTGACACATAAACCACTTCAATGTAATACTCCAGTTTACCTGGCAAACACACTTGAACTATCTAGCCTGAAACGGCCTTTAAGAAACTCTAAGAATCTACTGCTGAAACCACAATAATTAAATAAGAAGAAAACCTATAACCGAGCCTTCTCTGCTTTGGCGCCAAGAATTTGGAATGTTTTCCTCCCGAAATCAGATCTAACCCTTCGATTGCCACATTAAAAAAAGAAATCAAAGGTATGTTCCTGAATTTTTACTTTCAAAGGTAGACATGAACCTATCCGAACTAATACTTCAGGTCTTCAGTACTCTTGCACGATCAATGATGCATTTGTTTTGGTTTATACCTCCTATTTCCTGGAGTATTCTCTTTCATGTTATTAGTTAACTGTCTGTTTATTTGTTAAATTTGCTACCTTTCCTGTTCATATTGTTTGCTTTTGTGTACAGCGATCTGATACCTGGACAGGTCATGTTCATGCTTCATAAATCTTTTCAAATAAATAGGTGGTCTTTTCTTTTCACCTTAACCAGGCCATACAACTCCCAGTGTTGTTCCCGCAACCTGAGTCAGTGGCGGAGAGGGCACTCCCCTCTAGATGCAAAAAAGAGCCCTTATGTGTTAAACTGACTAAACAGAATTCTTTCTGTATTTTCTTGCCTGGTCATCACATTCTGTATCACTGTGCTCCATTTGTCTCCTCATCCTCTTTGCAGAGAAACAATCCAACAATGGAGCTGATGCTGATGCGCAAGATGGCACCTACATACTGCTCTGCTTCAACATCAGTTTCTTTCTTTCTACACCATTCAACATGGATTCAGAGAGCCACTTCAGAGTTGATTTTCTGATGACTATTAAATTACACCAGTGTCCCAGAGACCATGTCTTCCCTGAAAATAGCCGGATTAAAGTCATGCAAATCTGGAATCTTCTACCATCTCTATGCGGATGACACCCAAATCTACCTCAAGGTGTCTTCCGCTCATGATCTCTCACTACTCAGCTCTACTCTCAACACTATTCACAACTGGATGCTAGTTCACCTTCTCATTCTCAATCCCTCAAAACGGAATTCCTCCTCATATCTAGCTCTGTCTCTCCGCCTCCTGTTCAAGCCTGGATGGACCAATCAAATCTACTCAACAGTAAACCCATCATTGTGGATTGGGCTAAATCCTTAGGTGTCATACTTGACAAAAGACTCAACCTAATCTCACACATCAACTCCGTGGCCAAGAGCGCACGTTATCAACTGCGACTTTTATGGGGGATTCGTCGGTTCTTCCCGGAGAATGACCTAAAAACCTTGGTCCAATCGCTAGTTCTCTCTGGACTTCACTATTGTAATTCTCTTCAGACTGGCCTTCCCAAATCTCACCTCTCCCCCCTCAAATCCGTCCTCCATTCAGCAGCTCGCTTCATTTCAGGGTCCAAATGAAGTGACCACATCACTCCTATCCTGTCTTCTCTCCGATGGCTTCCCATCGAGGCTAGAGCTATCTACAAAACAGCGTGTATCACCTACAAAGCTTTGCATCCTTCCTCCCCTCTCTATCTGGTGAATAAACTCAAACTGTCTGGAGGCTCAAGACCTTCTCGGAATGCCGAAAAGTTCCTTCTTGAACCCCCCTCCTTCAAAAGAGAAAAACTGTTTGCACAATCGTTCTCAGGTAAAGCGGTGAGAACCTGGAACTCGCTTCCTCCTTCGCTCCGTGCCATCACCTCCATCCAGATCTTCAAAGCGGACCTCAAATGTTTTTTATTCCAAAGACACTTTCAGAACTAATTCCCTCCTTCTCAGACCCTGCCAGGAAGTTCTTTAGTCATTGTAAATTTGTCACATATGTTTATATTTTTGCTTATTCATCCTGTACTTGCTGTGTTTGAAATTGTGTTCCTTTTGCCTGCGTTGTTTTGATTCTATGGCCTGCTATTGTTTGCCAGGAAATTCTTTAGTCATTGTAAAATTTGTCATATTTATACTTTCTTTTGCTTATACAGTCTGTTCATGCTATTTTTGTTTGTTCTATTCCTGCAATAGTTCTCTCATGTAATGTAACTGGTTCTATTGTACAGTGCTCTGACACCTTCGGGTAAAGTCCGCGCTTTATAAAAATGCATTAAATAAATAAAATAAATAAAATAAAAGTAAAATGTGTGACTGCGGATAGTTGATATATGTCACACACCTGCACACCGTGTGCATTTGGTGCTAGGTTGCCACCTCTGTATTGCCTTAAATTCACCATCATTGTATTGTAATTGCATTTTATATAGCGCTTACTCCCCCTGATTAAGGGGCCGATTAGGATGGCGGACGGACTTGCGTCCGTCCGCCATCCCAGAGGTGGAGGGACCGTCTGCATGGGCTGCGGCGGTCCCTCCGTGCAAATTAGGATGTGACCGCCACCCTGGCGGTCACATCCTGGATATTTAACATTGCGGCCGGTGCTGCTTCAAGCAGCACCCGCCGCAATGTTAAAAGTGCATGTTTTACATTTACATGCACAAAGCGGCAGGCACCGCGCGGTGCCTGCCGCTTTGTGCATGTAAATACTGGGGGGTACCATCGGTACCCCCCATGTGCACCCCCCACCCGCCTACACCCTGGGGGCCCGCAACGGGCCCCCAAAATCAAAAGTACACATGCTTTTCCACGGCGGAAAAACCGCCGCGGAAAAGCATGTTTACTAATGCATCCTAATTTGGCTGGCGGTGTCTGATAGACACTTCCAGCCAAATGAGAGCTTTTCCGCCGCGGTTGTAATCCGACCGCGGCGGAAAAGCAGCGGACAGAAACCAAGACCCACCAGCCATCATAATGCGGCACTGGGTCTTTGGTGACTCCGCAGAGGATTTTCCGCCTCCTCCGGGCCGGCGGTGGCTTCCGCCGGCCCGGAGGAGGCGGAAAATCCTCCATCCTAATCGGCCCCTAAGTGTTGAAGTGCTTTACACTGGGTAGCAAACTGCTCCATAACCCAAGTTAGAGGTTAATCCACTTGCAACTGGTTGTTGGAATGCATTTTGTGTTCTCAAGAAAAAAGACTATTTCAGAATTTCCTCCAGTTTCTTTGAGATGGATTAAAATTATGGGAGTTAGGCGTGATCATAAGTGGGGGGAGATATGTGCGGTCACGCATGTGGTTGGTGGGATTAATAGATGTGTTAGATTAGGTTTTGTGAGGTTGCTAGTATGACTTTCAAAGAAGAGAGGTGTTTTTTTTAAAAATAAAATGAGGGCAATCTGCAGAAATACACGAATAGAGATTTAGGCAAACATGGTGGGCTATGGTCAGAACGAGGAAGCATGCAGAGGATGGAAGTAAAGAGAGAGTCATTAGAAAGAAATGGCAAGAGGACAATCAGATGTTTGTAAAGAAGAGCTTTTTGTACAGGGTTTTAGGAGGATGCATTTTGACATCGCATGCATTCTGAAGATGCAAAAGTGTAGAAATAAATATGTGAGACAGTGCAATGTTAGTTTTGTAGTGTGATTCTTTTCTGGATTCACATGCTGTGCATTACTTCGCCATCTAGTGGATGGGTCTGGAGTAATTTTTAGTCTCCTGTGTGGGTATAGTCTGGTACCATTTGGTGCTAAGTCCACTGTCCCCTTGTGATGTTAGGCATGCACACAGGAAGCCTCTGTGTGTGGTCACCATCTTCAGATCCCTCTTTCTGCTGTTGGGTCTAGAAGCAAAATCCAAAGCTCTGCGGATGCAGAGAGACTTTTTCAGAGGGAGGGAAGTATAGTAAAAACAGAGAGGAAGTGAATTTTATTTTTTTTAATTGGAGAAGTAGCTGAAACTCCCCAGAGTGCCACCGAAAGTATGCCCAAAAGGACAACCGTGAAGTCTGCAACCTTTGCCTCCCGAGAGCCCACGAAACGGAAAGCTGCGAAGCATGTGCCGCATAAAGTCTGTAAACCTTGATAGCAAGGGAAAAACAGAGGTGGTCCACCACACCATCGTACAGACACAAAAGAAAGGGAGCTTATGACTGTGAGCAAGAATAAGGACAATTTTGAAACACAGAATTAGTTCAAGCAGAAGGATTCGCGCCTAGGTAGAAACAAACCAGCCGGCAAAAAACAAACAAAAGGAAGAACCGTAAGAAGATACCCAGTAATGTCAAAGACATTCTGTGGCCAAGCCAAAGACTCAAAGCTGCACAAGACTACCATGGAGATGAAACACTCTGCAATCAAAGTGAAGACAAAACTAAAAGAACCACCATAGGTCCCGAAAAAGATGCTCATGTTGTGTGGTGTAGTTCCTATATTCCCAATAGGCTCTGCGCATTGGAATAACATAAACGATAGTTTAGACGTAGGACTGAGGTCATCTAGGTCTCTACTGAATATGTTAGACTTAATTAGGTATGCCAGCTAGCTCACTCAAAAACTTTTGTTTACTCAGAAACTTTCTCGAGTAAACAAGGAGGTGTTAACTTCCCTGAATGGACAAGAAGGGATTAGTTTCTGACAACCGCATAAACATGAAAACTTTGCTCCCTCCAGAATAAGGAGTATATCTCCAGAGTCGTGGAAAACAATAGACAACTATTTCACTCAGTCAATCGTGCATGCTTAGTTTCACCAGGAGTGCAGAGAAATAGAGAGACGGGCGTTTTCAATAAAAGTTGTTATTTATTGAGCAGTCCTCTTTCTCGTGCAAGAGAAGTGAATTGCCACAATTGCAATACTTGTCATAAAGTAAATTGCGCACAGTAAAAGGAGTATTATGAAATAATACTGTAAAAGCATGGTACAGTTTCTAAGCCATACAGTGTTTAAAATAGATAAAATATATACATACATAAAATCATTGACTAAACGTACTCAACTGGTGCTTCTAAGATACGCCTACCCCGGTGTACCTAACCTAAGCCTAGTACGTGGGAAGGAGTAAGTGAGCTGCAGTTTTAAGTTAAGTTAGTTTTGCCAAGAATCTGAATCAAGAATTCTCTAAGGATCTAATCAGCTCCGTACCTTGGTTATAGAATGAAGGAGGTCTTGTACTCGTTCTCAGGACTCGATCTCCCAGAAACCCACAAGGGTGACTGGAAACACTGGGGCTGGATTTCTCGGCAGGAGAAAAGACAGCGTCTCTCTCAGTGCGTCAATGGGAGGGTCGGCTTCCTTCGGCTCTCGTTACAGCTGGGCTTCGGGTAAGTAGGTAGCCGATCTGCTCCAAACCACAGTGTGTTTGCTTAAGGCAAACGCTGGTATATTTATACCTGGAAGGTGCCAGGTTTGACGTAAGGTTGCACATAAGACGTCACTAAGAACTTACAGTTCTTTCAGGACTCCAGGAGTTCTTGGACAAATCAAAACAAAAGCAGGGGGGATTTCCCAGGCTGCTGGAGGCTTGGTTTGTTTAAAGAACGCGTTGTACTTTCTAGGAGTCTATGGGAGTAGCCTTGCCGTATTTGGACTGCATTGGCTATGACTAAATATGGATATGATTCTTATGCCTTTATAAGTATATGATTTGTTATAACCACATAAGGGCATACATCGGGAATATTTAAATAGGGTCCTAGATACTTTCACAACACCCACTCCACGTATAATGTCCATCATTACTAAATACTAAGCAATATTAAACATATACCTATGCATGTGTTTTCCAGCCCACCCCAAAATACATAAAAAGCATTTGAAATGGTATGTACACGAAAAATGAGTAGTATACTGTACGCTTTTCAAGCAATGATATCATTCAGATTATGCATATATTGTACATTGGATTGATGACTGAATGAATCACGAAAATTACATTTATGAAATGGCTCTTAATACAGAAGGGAAGGTCGAGACCATTTCATCACATATTTATACAATACTGTACATGTGCTAGAGGCAAAATCAAAATATTGTCTCTAGAGTTTCAAAAATAGAAATCTTGTTTTCTAAGAATAGTTCTACTTTAAGCAGAGTACCATGTGCCCAAAAAAGTAAATATTTAGGGAACGGGAAAAGAATTTCGCTTTCAGGGCAAAAAATAGTTCCAATAGTTTTTTAGGAGTTCTGTTTATCAAAACTGAAGGCCAAATTCAAAGTTCAGGGAACGCTGTGTGCTCGTGTTTTCAAAAGTTTATTCAAAATTATTCTCGTTGCTAGGAGAGAACATTAACTCAGATAGGCTGGCAAAGAATTCGTCTACAACAGTAGGTGAACGTTGGACCAGGTCTGAAAAAGAAGAAATAGTGCATATGTGAGACTCATTGCCATCATCGATGTCTGGATCAGCAATGCTCACTGAAGGTTGTACCTGTGTGCCGCTTTCATCTCGTACCTCACCGCCACCTAATCGTAATGGTGAGGTCTCAACGAATGCCATCGTCAGAATAGGTAGCCGCTGGGGACAACACGTTGCATGAGCCGTTACCGAACGAAGCAAAGTATCAATATCCATAGGTACTGCTGATGGTAGTGTAAGACAGACGTCCAACACGCATTCTTCTCCGCATAGCAGGCATCGAAGCACAGGTAAGATGCAATCTTGCCAGATTGGTCTGAATGAAAGAAACCATGTGGTATTCAGATCTCTTAGCTTCGCCAACCCGAGGACCTTAGTAATCCTTTCTCGGTATCTCATCGCTAGGATTGTTTCTTCCATTGTAGCCTGAGTTTTGTCTGTGACTGGACTTGCCATATCGGAGCAGAAGGAACAAAAATTAAATTCCTGCTACGTGTCCCAAAAGAAGAGGCAGGCCGCCGAACACAGAGTGCACGAAATTCGGGAAGATGTTCAGGACTGCTTCAAAGGGTGCTAATAGTCCCGAAAAAATTGTCTTAAATACATGTGCGACGCCACTGGTATCAGACATGTTTAAGATTTGATCTAACATTTCTACGAAATGCACGGGGCAATTTGTCGATAATAGTGTATGTATCTCTGCCGCTGTCCTTGGAACTTGCAGATCATACGTCTCTTTGGACGAGGTTAAAGGCACAGTTGTCTGTAAAAGAATATACTTCATTCTGCTTAAAGTATCAATTCGAATAGAAGAGATATTCAGAGAAGGCCATATTGCTGCCTCCATGTCTGGTTTGCTGTTTGGATACAATACTTGCATACAGCAAATTACCCTGGAAGTAACGCTCACGAGATAGGCTATTCCTGGCACCATGCCACAACAGCTGTGGTCACTTATTATAACGTAGCTGCCGTTGGAAAGCTGTCTGAAAAAAGGCTCTATCCGTTTTGCAGGGGTGCCGTGCAGGTGACATTAAAGGTTATTTGATGAACCTTTGCAGGCTTCATGCAAGTTAATACCTTGACACAGAAGTGTACCGCTTAGTGAATTTTTACAGTTGTTACCACTAAGAAATACCTATTTTGTCCCTTCAATATAACATCTATGTGTATAAGGTAATTTCCAGGTTGACTTGATGTATTCTTTACCCAACCTTTCATACAGGCCTGCTGGTATATACTTTTGGCAGCATTGAAACTGAAAAGTCGTTATCGGAATTGTGATTGTACCATGTATTATCCATTCAATGACAGGTCGTTCTGACATTGTTAATGGTAATTTTTCTAGTTTTTCAATGCTCAGTATCGTATAGTCTGCTCCTTTTTGTGCCAAAGAGATTTGTTTATCTGTAAGGTTAAAGATAGAAATGAATGACGTTTTGTTGATTAGACGCCATGGCACGTAGCCTGAACGCAGATTTTGTAACGTCCAGCCTAGCTGTACAATAGAACGTAACTGGGGCTGGCCATGTTGTAACATTGGCATATCCTGTTCTATTATATCAATAGCAGATGATACAATGCTGTCCAGTGAATCAATTCTGGAGGACAGAGTCGTTAACCCATTGTCCACTAAAGACAGTGATTTTTCCAAATTAATACGATCAATTTCTCGTATTTGTTCAGCAGTTTCAATTTGCATTACTTTCCAAGCCTCGTAGTAAGCTGCGTATATACCGGCGTATAAGAAACGTTTTTGACGCTGTTTGCGAGGTCCCAATATGAAATCTCGCAAGTCAGCACCTTCTTTAAGTAAAGTCAAGTGTTGCTTAATTTCAGGCAGTGTGGATTTCTGTAGCCATTCGAGGCATAGTTTCCCTACACTGTATGTTGTAACTATCCCTGGATGTTGTCTCTGGGAATATCTTGGGTCTGGCCTTGTCTGTTTGAACCCCTGTGTTTTGTTCAGGAATCTATCTTGACAGTTATTAGTGTCTGTGGGCCAGATCAACCAATTTTTCCAATCAAGATTTGTTCTGTTTTGGTGTAAAATATGGGATACGCCTATCTCCACATCTGTAGTGCTATTACTATCAGGTATGGGCTTTGGAATAGACGGTTTGTTTAAGTCTTTTATTTTGGCTAGGCCAAGACAGGTTGTTTGTTGAATGATGTCATTCAGGAATATTATCTGTTCTGGGATCATGCAGGCTCTAAATAATGATTCTAGACCTTGTACCTGCCAGTCTTTTGTTCCCCAGACGGTTTTTGTCTCAGTGTTGTTTTTCCAAAATTCAAAACCAAATGTAGACATTTTTTCATAAACCTTTTCAGAATAAATCAATTTAGTATTTGTCAACATGTTTTTCATTCCTGTCTTATTTAACATTTTAAAATAAAACGTTTCTGGATCAGTGTTGTTAAACCCTGAGAAGTATGGAAATTTCTCATAAAATGTTTTCGAACTGCCTTTTGGCGGTGTTGGGAAATGTTCCCATTGATTATAAGTAAAAACATTTCTAGGATTAGCAGATTTATGCAAATAGTGATGACCATAATGATTAAAACAATACATTTCTTCATAATTTGATGAGCCTTCTAAATAATCATGCTCTGTGAATTTTGTTGACATTTCTAAATCTGACATCATATTATTAATATTTTCAAAGTCCCAATCATCAGAGAAATTTCAAGAGTTCAATCGGGCCATAGATTTCGTAATCAGTAGCGTCCCATGCTACACCACCAGGTATAGGAATGGCTGTGATGTTCACTGATGATAGTTCTCTTTTTGCAATGTGAGAAGATCTGTGAGGCTTCAGGACCAAGTTGATGTTCTGACTTGCTGTGTCCATTGTTTTATATTTTCCATCAATTAATTTTCCCAAAATTAAAACTAAAATGAGCCAGAGTAGGAGGAAATGTACACCTAACACAATCCACAATTCAATCCATGGTGAAATCAGGTATGTTTCTTTGAGTTGATGAAAGAGTTCAGTCATGTTGTCTTTGAAAGTTTTAGTTGCTGGTGTTTCTTCATGTTCACTTGGATCATCAGAAAAGTCATCGAAATTGATGAAGTAGCCAGATGCAGTTCTGTCAATTGTTGGAATAGCTTCCGGATTTTCATTAATCTTTGCACTTGTGTAGTCAGAGGCTACATCATTGTAGATTGGTGTTTCTTGACGAACTGTTGTAATTTGGGTTTCAAGAGGCACAAGTTCCATGGCTTTGTTGCATAGTCCTTTTTTATTCACTGCAGGTTTATCAAATGTGATTAGTCTTTCAGTTTGAACCTCTTGGATTGTAGCAAGGTTTGGTCTTCTGCTACTTCTTTGGAGTCCACTTGTCCTATTACTTATTATTGGCCACATGATTGTGGTTTTACCAGGTCGATTGATGAAATTAAATTAAATTTGTAAAGCGCATGGCTTCCCGAAAGCGTCCCAGCGCTGTAGAACAAGAAGCCAACTAAGGGGGGGCACCGTTGATTAGGAATCCTGGGGAAAGAGGAATGTTTTTAGGAGCTTTCAAAACTTCAGGTAGCTGGGTTCTGTTGGAATCCCAACAGGAAGGGCATTCCACAGTGATGCCGCATTCACAGAGAATCTACGACCCCCAGAACGAGCCTTCCTCACTCTGGGGAACTTGGCCAAATTTCCAAGGTCAGAGCTGAGGGCCCGGGTGGCCTTGTAGGGGCAGACCAATCTCCTAAGAATAGGGTGTCCCTTACGTTGTAGAGACTTGTGGGTGATGCATAGAGACTTCAATTTTATCCTCTCACGTATTGGCAGCCAGTGAAGGGATCTAAGTGCGGGTCTGGCTGAGGAGCGGACTGAGCCACCAGTAAGCAGCCTGGCTGCTGAATTCTGAACACGTTGGAGGGTGTTAATAGTTGCTTCAGGTGCCGCCAAAAACAGGGCATTACTATAATCCAGTCTTGACAATATTAACCCCTGGATTAGCAGTTTCCTAGAATGAAATGGCAGAAGGGGGAGAATCTTACGGGCAGAGCAAAGAAGGCCATAGCAAACGCCAGCTGTTTTTTTCGCTTGGGTCCTGAAAGAAAGGTCCCGCTCAAATCAAACCCCCAGACTTTTAATTTCATTCTTTGGGGCGAGAAGATCCCCCAGGCAGGCAGGCCAGATGGAATTGGGTAAGGATGTTAACTGATGGCCCAAGAGCATGAGGTCTGTCTCGGCTCCGTTCAATTTAAGCGATGATCTAGTCATCCAGGAGTGTATTTCCGAGAGGAAGGCAAAAAGATTTTTAGAACACTTCTCCTCTTGGGAGAGCGAGACGACTAGTTGGGTGTCGTCCACGTAGATGACTACTTTAATCCCAAAGGGAGTGACCACGTCCTCCAAAGGGGCCATATATACGTTGAACAGAGTAGGGCTCAATGAAGAGCCCTGAGGAACCCCACAATGGAGGGGGGTTAATTTAGAGCGTGCGTTGCCTTCCCAGACCTGAAAGGTTCGATCACTCAAAAAAGATGTGAACCAAAGCAAAGCCGTGCCCGACACTCCCAGCCTGACAAGGCGCTGAATTAAGATTCCATGGTCCACGTGTCAAAGGCTGCACTTAGATCCAGGAGGATCACAACAGCCGATCCTCCTGAATCCAAGATGCACCTTGCCTCTTCAGCCACCGCTATCAGGGCGGAGTCAGTGCCCTGGCCTGGGCGGAAGCCCGTTTGGGAATTGCATAGTAGCTTGTTACTTTCCAAAAAGGAAGAATGCTGCTGATTGACTATTTTCTCCGCAATCTTACTGAGACCAGGTAACAGCGATATTGGACGGAAATTGGCCAGCTCAGATGGATCCAGCTCTGGTTTTTTTAGGAGGGGTTTTACCATGGCCTGCTTCCAGCTGGTGGGAACAATACCCTGGGTAAAAGAGGCATTTAATAGATCGTTTGCTAAGGGGGAAATGGTGGCTGAGACCCGCTTAAGGATATGCATAGGCGCAGGGTCAGAAGGGGATCCACTTTTCATGAAGGTCAGAGCTTTACAGAAATCTTCTCTAGATATTAAAGCAAAGGAGTCCAGACAGGGGCCAGATGTAAGGGCATAATAATCATCAGGATAGGGAGCTTGATCACTGTGTGGTAGAGTTTTGAATTTATTTTGAATTTTGGTATCAAAGAAGACCGCTAATTGGTTGCATCTTGCTCCTGGAACCTCCTGCAAACTCGGAGGGTTAGGTACCTTAAAGAGCTCTTTCACTATCTGAAAAGTTTCCCTGGTCGAATTGGAGGATGTTTTAATTTTCTCCTCAAAAAAGGCCGCCTGGGTTCTTTTGAGGGATGATTTATAAGTCCTAATAGCCAATTTATAGGCAGCTTTATTATGGGGGGCCCAATCTTTCCTCCACGACCGTTCTAACTTTTTGCAAATTTTTCTAAGATCTCTAAGTTCTGTGGTATACCAAGGTGACTTAAAAACACTACTCTTCTTTTTAATATTTTTCCTGGGTAGTACAACGTCAAGGGAGCTATTTAGCCAATTTAGAAGGTTTTTGTCCGCCTCTAAAGGGTCTGGATCCGACAGGGGAGCTGTCTGTTCCAGTCTGAGGGTCCAGCTCTCAAAGGATAGCTTAGACCAAGCTCTCTCTAGAGTGCGCTGTGCCGGAATTCGTGGTGAGTCAGTACAAGTTTTCCAAACAAATAGGACTAGAAAATGGTCAGACCAAGGGAGAGGGAGTGGGGGGCTTGAAGCCAGATGTGCAATATTCGAAAATATCGGATCTAAAAGATGCCCCTTGGAATGAGTGGCATCTTTATTTTTAAGTTTCAGCTCAAAAGATTTTAAGTCGAGCCTGAGATCCGCTGCCACCTTATCGTCCGGGTCATCAAAATGGAAATTTAGGTCTCCTAGTATGATAAAGTTAGATGTTGTGGCGGCCATGGCTATAGTGGTATCTAAGAGGGATCCCGCGAATTATCCTGGGGAGCCCGGAGGGCGATAGATAAGAAGACCCGATAGGGATTTGTTTGGAGTGATTTGCATGATAAAATGAATACTTTCAGAGTCAGAGATGCAGCTATCTCCTATCCTGCAGGCAAACCTGTCTCTATACACTATGGCAAGCCCGCCCCCTTCCCATGCGGCCTATGTTGACATTGAATAAGAAATCCCTTAGGAAGAGCACTAACAATATCAGCCTCCGAATTGGGAGACAACCATGTCTCTGTTAAAAACAATATATCCAGATTGCAGTCCTGGATCATTAAGTTAATCTCTAGAGAGTGTTTTGGTAGCGACCTACAATTAAGGAGTGCCATGCTAAGTTGGCTCAGGGCCTGTTCCCCTGATTTATTCCCCTGAATGGATTTGGGACACCGATTGCATTGCAAAAATGGGCTCTCCGACCTGTTTAACAAACTGCATGACGGGCCTTCCATATGTCTTAATTGTAAAAGCTCTTCACTGGAGTATATCGTACGGCGTTTAGGGGAAACGGTCAGCGTATCTGGCCCTAGGCCCGGACCGGCTCGGACGGGCACAGACGGGCTAGCCTCCGGCGCGCGCCCGCTGCGCGGACGGGAAGTGACATTCATTTTGTAGTGCCTGGGCAATCGCCCGCAGCACTAGTCCGCTAACCTGTCACTGTCCTAAGATGGCGCCCAAAGTCTGCGCCCGTGGGATTGCTGCCTGAAACCCAAGGGAGCCCTAAATCGGCCCCTGGTTACGGCAGGAAGCACTGAGAGGGTACCCACTGGGGTAAGAAATGAGCGAAGTATGTGAATTAAAATTGATTGATAATTGATACAACTCTGTTCTCCTTTTTACCAGCAAGGGGCGGTAGTACTACTGATCTTGTTCCGCTGACAGCTAAGACAGGTACTGCTTTTCTGTAAGAAGGCCCAAATTCCTTCTTCACCGCGATCTTTTCTCTGACCAGATCCCCAATCTTTGGAATCCAGACAGGTCTTGCTGGGACAGATGGTTTTTCTTCAGTGGCCGTTGGCTTTAGCTTTATGTTACTTAGACTTCTTCTTGTTTCATTTAAGTCCTGTAAAACAGCCAAACGATCTTTGATATCAAAGTTTTTTTGCTTCACCACTGAAGTCTGACGATCAAGGTCATTAATGATCATTCTGGTACCAAACAAAAGTTCGTACGGAGTGATACCTCCTAGAGAATTTCTTGGCAGATTATTAAGACTACGTTGGACACTTGTTAGATGTTTGACCCAACTGAACCTAATACCCTCGCTGTTATAGATTGCTTTATGTCACGGTTTTTTCTCTCCACTACCGCATTTCTCTCGGGATGGAATGGACTAGAGTACCGCAATGCAATGCCCATGCTGGTCATGGTCTCCTTGTAAGCTCGAGAGCTAAACGCAGGACCCTGGTCAGAATGTAGCATGCCAATTGCGTATGTGCCGATAAAGACTCGCAAATCTTTTATAACAGTTTTGGTGTCAGCCGAGCGCTGGGGTCTCATCTCAATGAATCTCGTCTTAATAATTATGGATTTTTGCGTATAGATAGCCTAATGCTTTCTAATAAAGGTATATGGCCTGGTGTCTGGTCTGGTTCACAACTGCGATCTCTATTGCAGTCCTGACAATTCATTGCAAAGTTGTAAATGTGCACGTTCATCCCCGGCCACCAGTATTATGATTGTAGTTCTATTAGAGATTTCAAGATCTCTTGGTGCCTCAGACCCATTTCCATGTGTGCTTCTTGAATCAAGTAAGTTCTCCGGTTCGTGTTTGGAATTACTCAATCCCCCACTCCAGGGATTCAAGCAAACGGAACGGAGTTCGCATCAATTATGTATATATTTCTGAGTGGATAATTTAGAGGTAACGCCGCATAGTTGCCTTCCATTGAGGCTTTTACTGCTAGTAACGTTTCACCGTCTATTTGGTTTTTAGAACGCTTTTTTGTGGCTACGGAAGCTGGTTTGACAGCTGCCGCTGTGGCTCTGTTAGCCAATGAATTCCCTGCAAAGTGAACGCCATCACGTCGATGGCTCAGTGTATGTATCACGTGAGTCTTTATTAGTTCTTTCTGCAAAAGAACTACTTGTTCCCAAAGTGTTTTATGCTTAATTGTGGCACCTGTCTTATCCTTGTAACCGTTTTTGATCCAGGTCTGCATGTCATTGTTGTAAGACTGGGCGCAGTAATGCGAATCGCACACTATTAGTATGGGGAATTCGCGATCGGCATTTTCAAGCTCCATCTTTAACGATCTTATTACAGCTCGCTGAGCTGTACAGTTTCTGAGTGATTCAGTTTTGGTGAACATCGGTCTGAATTTACCTAAGCGCCAGCGACCTTTAACAATCGCGCATGCTGCATTGTAAACTTGTTTTTCCACAACGTAGTGTTGTGCAAATCTGTCCGTGTATATTACACACGAGTACTGTTCGAGAGGCAGAATTTCGATTGACAGAGGACATTCATGTTCGTATTCCAGATTTTCTAGTTTTTACATTTTTGGATCAAATGCATGTTTCACGTCTGTTGCAGCAAGAGAACTTTCCCATTGTATCCATTTTGGATCTAATGCCATAGCATTTGGAATGCTTGGTCTTGTTACTGCCTCAAGGGCTGATACTTCTGTTAAAACAGATATGCTCTTACCTTGGGCTAGGGCTCTATCTTTTGCTACAGCAGTTTGAACCGCAGTCAGAATTTTTTCAGTAGAACTGAATTTCATTTCAGCTTGTGTGTACAAGTGTGATTTATAAGCTATTGGTACCGTTTCTCCCTCATTAGAGGTCAGGTACGTGAATCCGCATCTTCCTGGGATGACTCGGATTACAAGGTTGTGTTCGTTTGCGCGTGTTTGCAGTTTTGTTTTAGTTAACATGTCTGTTTGTAATGAACGTAAAATTTCTGTGTGTTTCTGAGTCCAATTGATTGGTTTGAAATCAGGTTTTATTAATTCATATAGAGGTTTAACCCTCTCTGCATAATTTAGAATGTATGTTCTTCCGAGATTCAGGAAACCTAGAATTGATTGTATGTTTTTCTGCGTTTTTGGAGCTTGGAGTACTGCACACTTCTCTAAGAAGTTGTCTGGTAGGCTTTTGCCTTCACTTGATAACTCATATCCCAAAAATAGGAGAGTGAGGTGGGCAATTCGTGACTTCTTAAAGTTGAATTTGTACCCTTCAGATGCGAACCCAAGTAAAATGGTGTTCACTCTTTTCAAGTGTGTCTCCAGGTCGTCGTCTGTAAGATAGATGTCATCGACATAAGAAAATGCCTCATCATCATACATTTGTAGTAACTCTGTTACCCTTGCTGAGAATAATCCTGGGCCCCCATTGTTGAGAAAGCGGTCAAATACCTACTTTCAGGTGCAATATTTTGACAAAAGAAACCATTTGAGATATCTAATGTCGTTTTATATTTTTTGCTCACGATGTTATTCATTAGAGCTGCACTGTGTGAGTTTTGTACTGCAAATGTTTTGCAACAAGAGTTTAAGTGTCTGTAGTCCAAAACTAGATGATATGAATTGTCTGGCTTGGAGACAGGAAACAAAGGATTGTTCATTTGTGAGGTGCATGTTTCAATCACCCCCTGGTATTCAAGTTGATCTAAGATCTCCCTGACTTGTTTTTTAGCTTCTTGCTTTACAGGATACTGCCTTTGTGCAGTAGGTTGATTTTTTAACTGAATTTTATGATGAGGCAAATCCTCATCCCATCCTACATGATTTTTATATAATGCAGGTGCTTGGGCTACTGCCCATTTTCTAGCAAATGTGTATTTTTTATGAATTGGAATGTGATTTGAGAAGGCAGGCATAATCATTTCTTCGCAATGTGGGCACTCCCTGACAAACACTGGTGGCCAGTCTTTCTCTGTTAGAAGGATATCATAGCCTTTAGATAGGTTCTCCCAAAAGAGACCTCTTATTTTCCTAGTTTTGTCCCCTTCTATACGTAATGTTATTTCGTATATTTTATGAGTCACGCTAACTCTGGTGTCTGCAGTTTCCACCTGAATGTATTCATTCGTGTCCACTGTCTCCAGAAGATTCATCAGGATCTTGCAAGCTATGGTCACTTCTGCTGCGCTGTCTAGCATTGTCTGGGCCCATTCTCCGTTTTTCAGTTGTGTCCTCAGAATCTTCGGCATGTTTTATTTTAATACTTGTTACCTTCTTTTTTGGAAATTGTAATTTTTTACTTTGATGAGCAGGTTCCTTGTCTTTGGACTTGACGTGCTCTTCCTTGTGTTCTGACCGTCCTCTTCTTTCCGATTTCTGTGAGGAAGTCTGAAAAGATCGAGAGGGACGTGTATCATTATCTTGATATCTGTCAGGGTTTCTTAATTTATCCCTATCTCTAAGGTTGTATCTTTTCTCAGAGGGCTCCCTGTGGGGAGACTTGCCTCTTTGTTCTGGAGATCTATCTCTCCATTGAGGAGACCTTCCTCTGGACTGGAACTTTTCTTCTCTGGGAGTAGTTTCTTTATTACCCTCCCACTTCTTTTTTGCAGTATTGAGATTATTCTTGATAAATCTCTTTTCAGGATTTTCAGTTAGTAGTGGTTTTAGTGGTTTCCCACCCAAACTATCTCTACCTAATTCTTCATAGGATTTTTCAATTATTCTGGCAAGTTCAAAAGGTTGTTCCGCTATATCTGTTTCTTTCAATTTCTGGCGGCAGGTAGGACCGTCAAGTGTTAATTGAACTAATTCTCTATATGCTTTAGTTAATTCTTTTAGTTTAACTAAAAGTTCTTGGTCTGACATTTTTTCAATGTCAGGATGTGGTGTATAGCTGGCTAGACCCGGCCATGTGGCTCCTGGTCTACCTAGTGGACAGAGCCTGGTAATGTGATGTTGATGTTTTAGGGCGCCATTAAACCAGAGCAGGTGCTCTTAATATGTTAGTGGAATTTCAACGTATTCGAAAGGGGCGTATTCCGTTGGAGATTCCTCTATTTTGTAATAGTGGAAATCGTGTGTTATTGGATTTGCTTCAGGAAAATGTATCCATGAATAGAATACCTCTGTCTGCCGATATTCATGGGCCTCTACCACAAATATGACTGTACCACCTCTTGATGATAGTCCATTTTCTATAAGTTTAATAGTTATAGTTTTTCTTACGTTTACCGGAATGATTATAACATTCGGGTCTTCATTTTGGAGACTTGTGTCATCCGCTAGAAGTTGAGCTGCTATTCTAGCTCTCTCCCTTTCATCGTCACTTTCCACCATTTTACTGACAGAAAGTTTTTTGTTGCAGAGCAAGTTTCAAGGAAACAAAGATTAGGTGCACAATATTTTGGAACACTGTATCCTTCAACGATGACTAAACCAAAAACTAATACATAGGAATCTCTTCCTACTAAGTTCTGGCGGATATTAACCTTTTACCCACTCCAGACGTCTATTGGAGTTTTTACGGGAAAAAAGGGGTCTGTGTGAAAAGCATGACTGAGTTACTCTAGTATCTAGCGTTAGATTATAGCCTTACCAACCGTTGGGCGCCATGTAGTGTAGTTCCTATATTCCCAATAGGCTCTGCGCATTGGAATAACATAAACGATAGTTTAGACGTAGGACTGAGGTCATCTAGGTCTCTACTGAATATGTTAGACTTAATTAGGTATGCCAGCTAGCTCAGAGGTCACTAGAAACTTTCCCGAGTAAACAAGGAGGTGTTAACTACCCTGAATGGACAAGAAGGGATTCGTTTCCGACAACCGCATAAACATGACAACTTTGCTCCCTCCAGAATAAGGAGTATATCTCCAGAGTCGTGGAAAACAATAGACAACTATTTCACTCAGTCAATCTTCTTCTTTACTTTACTTTATTCGGTTAAAATTAATAACCATAAAAGCATACAGCATAAAATGTCATATACAACGTAGTTTTACACATAATTCCCTTTCCAAATCAGGTTTCCTTGTGAACAAGCAGTAAGAAATCGATCCAACAAAAGAGATTTAACAATTTAAAAACAATAAAAAGTCAACATCAGTTAGAATTCGAGTTCATTGGATTTGGCATCGCCATAAACTACTTCATACGGGGAAAAGTGTCTGTGCCTTATGGACAATAATTGGGATGATATCCTTATCCTATCAGTTGAGCATGTGTAAGCCATAGAGTAAGTCATAACGGTTGAAGGTAGGTATCCTGTAACTGCTCGGTACGGGACCTCTCCCACCCTTCAAGTAGTTTTCCTCTACACTCTATCTTGAGGGTGGCGGATAAGCGATTCTGGGATAAAAATCGCACAGTTCCCTTGTTGCTATTGGCCCGTCTCCTGTTTGTGGCTGCCACCTACGAAGGAATGGGACGACCTGGTTAGCCCTGAAATTTACAATTACCAGGTCTCCATCTAAGTCCTTGGGACGGGATCCTGCCCACCCCACCCTTCTAACATTTAGGATACTACCATCAATATTTGGTGTAAGGGGTCTATTTTTGGTTAACCAAAATGATACCTTGTTTTTAAGGTCCTGATAACCTTCAACTTTCCCGATTGTAAGCTCGGGAACTCCCGAAAGGACACACACAAAAGGTGCTGCCTCTGGAGGTAGGTTATACAATTGATTTTTCTTTGCATATTACCCTGATTAGCAAAAGACCCCTCAGAAAATGTGGCTACGTTAATCAGTCCTGCTCTAGGAGCAGAACTCAGTACTTTTGATGATTCTGTGGGTACTTCCTTGGCTTTTGAAGCTAGTAATCTAGTAGCGACTGGGCGGTATTGGGCCATTTTGCTAGGCATATTGGAGGCAGCTAAGTTCTGAGTTTGCTTGTGCTCAGACATTCTATTTGTAAGCATGTTTGCCTTGATGGATTCTTCTATCATCGTGACCTTTTCCCCTAATCTATCCATCCTTACTATCAGCGGGGATATTAAGGTTTTAACCAGTCCTTCAAGCTGGGCCAATAGTTCGGATGGTAAAATAGATACAGGAGTCTCCAATGTTGGACATGCCTTAGATATTTCTGGAGTGGTGGCAATGACCAGTGGTGGACTTGGGTTTATTTTCTGTTGTTTCGCTAGCCTCCCTATATCTTCCGCAACTTTACGCTTTCTGTAGGCAAGAGGGACCTGAGGGAGTACTATCGGTTGATTGTTAACTTTGTCTGTTATTGGAAGGTGGGATTCCAGGGGACTTTTATTTAGTTGAGGTGATGCACTAAACTGGGGGCTTCTATTCTCCATGGGGTTTGCCGGAGCACCAGATTGCTCCTTTTCCTGTTCTATTAAGGTGCACCTGCTGTTACAGATTTCATTTAGTTCCCTCATTAAGGAGGAGTTAGTTACATCTGTTGGCATCGTGGGGGATCGCATACTGGGTGAAGTTTCTGTGGCAAGACTATGTTCTACTTTCTCTATTGCCGATGATACCCTGGTTAGATAGTGGTCCAAAGTCTCCTTGATTGAACAGTTCTGAGACAAAATTTGTTTGGCGGCCCCTTTAGAAGATATGGTGCAACTGACTATTGAGCAATACACAGTGAATTAGTCTGGTGGGTATCTTAATTACCAGTATTTAGTTCCTTTCAAAGAAACAAAAATAGTTTGTGGGTAGTCTCTAGGTGCGTATACCTTAGGTTGTATCCTTTGTCCCGCAAAACCAAGAGAGATTGCCCGACCTGACCTCCTCTGACCTCTGAGGGCCACAGAGGGCCGCCCTTTGCCCGGGCTTCGCCCGGCACCGGCCCGCGCGCGGATCCCGCATCGCTGTGCTATGTGGGTAATTAAATAGCCCCGGGTTGAAGGAGGGAGGGGCTGCTTCTCCGCTGGAAGCCCCGCTGCTGTGTGGGCCTTGCAGTCCCGGCCCCTGGTGCTCTGCTGCCTAAGCCGATGCGTCTCCCGCAGAGCGGGAGACGCGAGAAGTTAATATGCCCCCAGGATGAAGGAGGGAGGGCTGCTTCTCCGCTGGAAGCCCCGCTGCTGTGTGGGCCTTGCAGTCCCGGCCCCTGGTGCTCTGCTGCCTAAGCCGATGCGTCTCCCGCGGAGCGGGAGACGCGAGAAGTTAATATGCCCCTGGGATGAAGGAGGGAGGGGCTGCTTCTCCACTGGAAGCCCCGCTGCTGTGTGGGCCTTGCAGTCCCGGACCCTGGTGCTCTGCTGCCTAAGCCGATGCACTCAGTCAATCGTGCATGCTTAGTTTCACCAGGAGTGCAGAGAAATAGAGAGACGGGCATTTTCAATAAAAGTTGTTATTTATTGAGCAGTCCTCTTTCTCATGCAAGAGAAGTGAATTGCCACAATTGCAATACTTGTCATAAAGTAAAGTGCGTACAGTAAAAGGAGTATTATGAAATAATACTGTAAAAGCATGGTACAGTTTCTAAGCCATACCGTGTTTAAAATAGAAAAAATATATACATAAATAAAATCATTGACTAAACGTACCCAACTGGTGCTTCTAAGATACGCCTACCCCGGTGTACCTAACCTAAGCCTAGTACGTGGGAAGGAGTAAGTGAGCTGCAGTTTTAAGTTAAGTTAGTTTTGCCAAGAATCTGAATCAAGAATTCTCTAAGGATCTAATCAGCTCCGTACCTTGGTTATAGAATGAAGGAGGTCTTGTATCTCGTTCTCAGGACTCGATCTCCCAGAAACCCGCAAGGGTGACTGGAAACACTGGGGCTGGATTTCTCGGCAGGTGAAAAGACAGCGTCTCTCTCAGTGCGTCAATGGGAGGGTCGGCTTCCTTCGGCTCTCGTTACAGCTGGGCTTCGGGTAAGTAGATAGCCGATCTGCTCCAAACCACTGTGTGTTTGCTTAAGGCAAACGCTGGTATATTTATACCTGGAAGGTGCCGGGTTTGACGTAAGGTTGGACATAAGACGTCACTAAGAACTTACAGTTCTTTCAGGACTCCAGGAGTTCTTGGACAAATCAAAACAAAAGCAGGGGGGATTTCCCGGGCTGCTGGAGGCTTGGTTTGTTTAAAGAACGCGTTGTACTTTCTAGGAGTCTATGGGAGTAGCCTTGCCGTATTTGGACTGCATTGGCTATGACTAAATATGGATATGATTCTTATGCCTTTATAAGGATATGATTTGTTATAACCACATAAGGGCATACATCGGGAATATTTAAATAGGGTCCTAGATACGTTCACAACAGTTGGTTGTCCCTCAAACAAACCTTTGACGTCATAAAGGGATTGAGAGAAGGACCCAGCGGCACACCACACTCTAAGAAGAGGACGTTGATGATACACGGCACTGAAGAATGAGCCCTCAAAAATGAAAACAAGAAGAGGTGGCTCGAGGCAGAAATAGTGATCCAGGAAAAAAGATTTTGATGCATCAATGAGAGATTTCTGAATTCCTTTGAAGCCTCCAGGTAATAAGAGCAGGGTGAGCTTGAACCACTGGCAACCCCCGAGCTATAAGAAGAGGAACAGGAAATGTTTTGAGGAGGACTCAGAAGAACAGGGTATCTTCCAAGACGCTGAAAGTGGTGATGAGCAATGGCAGGACCTCGAAACATATCCGCCGGAGGAGTCTTTTGGCACATACCCCTCGAGGCCATTGCCACCTGAAGATTTTACGATGTATGATGCCATTGTAAAAAGAGAAGCAGATAAGTACAGGGTACAGTAGGAGGAGGCGAGGACACAGGCCTGTTTCCTCCAAGAGACACTCCAGCCATCCCAGAACAGAAACCAGTACCTGACCATGCTCCCAAGCATCTTAGACAATGGTTCACTTGAAATTAATCAATTCGAGCTTTGTAGATAAGCAAATAAATGTATTCAAAGCATACAATTAATGTTTTAAAACCACTAATGCACTCTAGCTTTATGGGTGCTTTTAATTAAACCAGAAAAGTATAGTAACTACACATATAGTGACGTAATCACTAGACCACATAGAAATGGTATAAATGTCACAAGCTGCAATAAGCATACGAATCAACAAATATGCACGGTCCCCCAAGAACAAAAAACCCATAGATGTGACTAGGTGACAATTTTATGTACAGGCAACACATTTTAAGATGTGTTCATGAATACACACATGGGAACCAATGAAAATGGCATTCTTTTAATAAAAATATCAGCTCTCTTCAGGGCAATGATGAGAACAGGGATACCTGATTAAAGGGGGGCCATGAGGTTGTGATTATATGAACGAACTAGGATGAGTAAGAGTTCCAGTGCCACCCACAGTGTAATAGAAAACATTGACGGGCGTGGTTGGGCTTGCAACTGAGCGGTGTCACCGTGGATAGCTGATGTGCGCTTTGACCCGGTAGGCCGGTTGGTAGGGGAATAAATGATTCACTGCTGGAGATAGTGATTGAGCACTGTTCTCCCACTTCCTGCCTTTGGACTGATTTAGCCAGTGGCAGCCTGGATTCTGCACCTGTTCTGCCAATTTTCCTCATGCCGCTAGTGATATCAAAATGTAAGCAATCACATATGACAATGATTCTTGATGCTCCACAATGGGTAAGACAGACTTGGTTTTTGGACCCGGTAGAGAGGTCTCCAGAAAACAGAATAATGCTATTGATACACCACAATCTCCTCGGAGTGCGAAAGGGGATGGTATACCACCCAGAACCAAGGAGCTTAATTTTAGCGGCATGGGCCCTGAGGACATAGAGTTTAGACACCATACTCTGTCAAAGAGATCAGAGATCAATAGAGGTTCTGAAAGGCGCTTGACTGGCAAGCACAATAAGCTGTTGAATGGCCTAGTGGACAAGATACTTCTGGTGGTTCAAAAAGGAACAGCTGGAATAGAGCAAAATGCAACAGTAATTGGATTGTTCTCTTCCACCAGCCTTGTACTGCGGTCTGTGAACACTTCATGCTTATTGGACTGATATTCCCATACTGTATGGAATTCCGTTACGCAAGTTTTATCAATGGTCTCGAAGGATGCCCAAGCCATACTCTCCCAAGCTATTGCTGATGAGAGAGATGCAGCAATGTTCACCATTCACTGCAAATTGGATACCACTGACTTGCTGAGCAGAGGAGTGCTTAGAAGGCATGCCTGGTTGAGGGTAACTGGGTTTTTGGGGGATGTCCAGGCATCCCTCATGGATATGCCCTTCGACAACACTAGTCTCTTTGGCGAGAAAGCGGATTCAGCGCTTGACCGATTTAAGGATTGCATGACCACTGCTAGGTCATTGGGGCTCACCATGACCCCACAATAGCCGTAATGGGGCTACCTAAGGGGCTGCGTTATTTCACCTCTAGCCACTATGGCCAACTGGCTCATCAGTCCTTTCTTGGCAGCAGACGCGGCTCCCCGAGACTGAGTTTGGAACTCAAAGCCAGAGTTCTAGCTAATCTGCTCCCTCTCAAGCAACGATAGCCTGAAAGCCCCTTTAACATGTCCTCACAACATCATGGGCAATTGGTTGGCGGCAGGATAGCTGTCCCAATGGCAGATGATAATGGCGGACAAATGGGTGTTTCAGAATATTTAGCATGGTTATGCCCTTCCTTTCCTGCAAACCCCTCCACCTTTGCCACCATCCTTCAATTGCTGACCGTGGACTACCTTATGCGCTTTGTTTCTATTCCCTCTGCTTTCTGTTGCCAAAAAAGGATGGAGGCCTCTGTCCTAAAAAAGTAAACGTTCAAAATGCTCACTCTGGCTCACGTTATCTTCTCTAGAGCCCAGATTCTGGATGGTAGCTCTCGACTTGCACAATGAATACTTCCAAATTCCCATCCTGCCAGTCCACAGATGTTACCTGCAGTTCATGGTAGGTCAGGAGCATTTCCAATTCTCTGTGCTCCCCTTCGGTCCTACCAGTACCCCACAGATTTTCTCCAAGGGGATGACGGTCGTTGCAGCCTATCTGTGGAGGCCGGAGATTCTAGTCTTCCCATTACCTTGACAACTGGTAGTCAAGGCCGGCTTGCCCCAGGAAGCGTCTCCCACCTCCAGACTAATCCAAAAGGGCCTACAGGAAAAGGTCGGATTATAGTAATTTGGTTGAAAAACAAAAACAAAAATTAAGTATTATTTGTAAATGAATTAAGTAGCCAATGCACTTGTTTTTTCTTTTTTGGGATACCATGTATATAGACTGTTGCGTCACTTGTCATTTAAGAAAAGGAAGTTACATTCAAATAATCTATTGAGTGAATCACATGTGTTGGATATTATTTATGAATTGTTGTATATGCAATATGTTTTTTAAACACTGTGATCTGTGTCTTTGATCATGTTTACAATACGTTTCTGTCATTTACTGCATGTAATGTCTTGGTATGTATTTGTGCACTATGATGTATGATGAAGAAGCCTATCCTGATCATGCTTTCACTCAGACCCCAGGGTCCATGCTAGTCCCTTCCGTGCTGAGGCTGGACCAGGAACTGGCCCACCTGCTGGTCTTTGACCCTGCACCATCTTCTGCTCGCTGCAGGCTTATGTGATGCTATGAAATCGCAAATGTACAACCAGACTCTGATCCTTTCTCTCTCAGCCACTACCATCAGGGGCTGGGGCAGTATTTGGCTCAGACTTTGCGGTTCAGGGGATGTGAAATGTTCCACATAACAGAGATAACAATGAGGCAGATGCCCTCCCCCATTCTCCCCACAATTACACTGATGATTGGCTATTCATGGATTTACAAAGTGCCAGGAGTCTGGAGTCATCCCCAGTGTCTGAATTACACTCGCGACCAACAGAAGAAAGTGCCTCTTTTTCGGTAATTGTGTAATGGGCAGCGTAAGTACTTGATTTACAGTTCCCAACTGTTGCAACAAAGGCAAAATCGTTAACTGAGAACCAGGTCCAACTTCTTCTGAGCCACTTTTGCCATTCAATGCTCGCCAGCTCCACTGCACAGACCACGCCCTCGCCACCATCCCCCACATCCGAAGAGTGACCGCCGGCGGCAGATCATTCTCCTACCTTGCCGCCAAGACGTGGAACGCCCTCCCCATCCGCCTATGGCAGACCGAAGACCTCCTAACCTTCAGGAGACTCCTCAAAACCTGGCTCTTCAAACAGTAGCAGAGTTTCCCCACCGCCCTAGCGCCTTGAGACCCTCACGGGCATTTAGTGCGCTTTACAAATGCTATGATTGATTGATTGATCGGTCTTCTGGTCAGTCGACGTGTCGACAGGTGACAAAGCCTCCCATGTCTGAAAGCGTTACATTGACGAGTAAAGTCACTCTGAATGCCGTTTTCGTCCATTCCTCTGTCTAGACAGCTAAAATGTATTCATGTTTTTGGGAGAAGAATGTTCTCTTCAGCTAGTTTGGCCTTCAGATCCTTGAATGTTATGTGCCTTATGCGCAGGTACACATGCCGTGAGTTTGTGTCTGCTGTCCTGAAAGACCTGGAGACCTTGATGGCTCAACTGATGCATAAACCAGGACATGACAACGTTTGTTGTGTGTGTTGGTTTGGACACCATGGACTGTGTGTGCACTGTCAGTGGCACCAGTGTAGTGCTTAGAAGGCACACCTGTGTTTCAGGTTGTGCCCTTTATGGACTCCCTTTGATGGCTCCAGACTGTTTGGGGAGAAGGTGGATTCGGCTCTCGAGCGATTTACGGACAATCGAGCCACAGCACGATCCTAGGGACTCTTACCTTCCGCCATACTGTTCCATCAAAAGTACAGAAAATGTAGGTATTATTCTAGGGGGGCTAGCCTACAGACCGCACCAGCGCTTTCAACCTCTGCAGCAACAGCAGGCCCAGTCCTTTTGGGGCAGACGTCATGGAGGTGATCAAGGCAATTCGCACCAGCAGGAACAGCGCTCCTCTACATCTTCCTCCCCTGCTACAGGAGTTGGCAACTTGTTTTAACGTGCCCTCATAGGCACATTTTCAGCGGTACGGGAACTATACAGCATTTTCTCCCTGGCTGTAAGCTCATCTGTCTGCGTGATGGATCTCCAAATAACTAAAAGGGCCCACACCCTGCCTTTTATTTCCTCCCATCCCATTCCCCCATCCATTCGAGCGACTGTCAGCAGACCATTCTCCAATATTGCTTAAGAAGTTGGCTAAGGGTGCCACTGAGTTGGTGTTGCTTTGAAGAGAGGAGAGGGGTGCTATTCATGCTACTTCTCGTCCTAAAGGAGGACAGAGGTCTCCGGCTTGTACTGAACCTCCGCCTACAGAATGCTTTTCTTCAGAAAGACAAATTCAATGTGCTCACCCAGTTTCAGAATCTTTTTGCTCTGGACACAGGAGACGTGATAGTGTCCCTGGACTTGCAGGACATGTTTTTTCATGTACTTATCCTGTGGTTCCACAAGTGTTATCTGTAGGTCACAGTGGCGTTGGAACACAACCAATTTGACATGCACCCCCTTCAGCCGCCTTACTTTGGCCCCTCAAGTGTTCATGAAAGTGATGGTTGTAGTCATTGACCACCTTGGTGGGTCATAAATCCATGTGTTTCTGTAGTTTCATGACTGTCTGCTCAAAGCAAACCTACCACTGTCAGTTGTGCACCACCTCCAGATGGCTGTTCTTCTGACTACTTTGGGGTTTTCAATCAATGAGCTGAAAACCCACCTTTGCGCACACACAGGATTCCCTTCATTGGGGCCGTCTTTGACACTGTGGTTTAAGGCCTTTTAACCAATACAGCAAGTCTGGGGCATTCAGGATATGACCCTGATGTTTTGGGGTCAATCTGGAGTCTCTGTGAGGATGGTTCTGAGGCTTCTTAGGTTCCTAGATGCCAGATGGCATATGCAGCCCTGGAAGTAGAACCTCAGGTTCCAGTGGTCTCTGCATCAGGACCGCCTCTGTGATTCCATCTACATCTTGTAGGAAGCAGATTAGGATGAAGTGCCAACATGATCTGTGGTGGACTACTCTTCATCCTCATCCAGACCTTGTGTCTTGATTAAATGCATGAAAGGGTCACCCGGGGAGAATGTGGAAGTTGAGCCAGCTCCAAACAAGCTTTGGAGCTTCAGGTGATCCACCTTCCCCTGAAAACGACCATCGCTTAAAATTTGGTGAACAGCTTCATCCTCCAGACACCACTAACGCTGTGTTCGAGCTGCAGATGGTTTCCAGTTTACGCTGTCTACCTGCTGTGACTGTGGCCATCCCTAGACTGTGGCTGTACATGTTGCCTGCCTACTGTTACTGTGGCTAAACCTGCCATTTTCTTTTTGCAATGTTCGGCTGACTTTGAGCTCTCTTGCATGCCCAAATTGGTGTTGAGGTGTACTCTGTATGGGTATGAAGCAGTTGATCGCCTTGCTCTCTATTTTGCGGTCATCCTTTCCAGAGGGCCCTTAGCACCTTCTTCCACCTCCCCCATCCGACTGGCCTTTTTAATTCAGTGGATCGCATCTACTGCTGATGATGCCACAACACATGTGAGGTGGTGGTCATTTTGCTTTTGGCTCACTTGTCTACAACAGAGCAGTGAACATTCTTTTGACTGTGCTTAACGAGCTGCACCTCAGCCTCAAGGTAACAGACCATAGCTTTACACAGTTTTTTATACCAATACTGGGAGCCATCTTACATTGGCTAAGTGTGTCCAGTCCTATTTAGCTCTTCACACCTTCTATTGTACTGTTGGCTCTTTTGCTTGGGAAAATTGTCTTCTCTCCTTACTATTTGCTCTCCTTCTGCTTCAGAGATCAACTGCATATCAGAGGTACTGTGCATTTTTCTAAACTTTCTATACTTGTTACAACATGATAACTAGTCACTTAGCTCAAGTTATTCCATTCGTAGAAAATCCAGGTGAGCTACCCATTAAGTGGAATCCTGGATTTGATCTTTTGAGAATTTACTTGCCATCGATGCAGAGGAATTAAAACCAAAGCGCAAACAGCACTTCTTTTCAGCCATCTGGGTCTAGAATGTCAGCAAATCTTTGACAACATACCTAAAGTAAATGCCCCTTCTGGTCAGACTGGGATTGAGACAGGTACGCTGGAGCTGTTCCAAGGCTTAGAAACAAAACAAATTTGCTGAACAGTGGAGAAGATTTTATTTCAAGTTTGATACTTTTGGCTTCTACTTGCAACTTTGGATCTTCTTTTAACCCGTACATACTTGATCAATTTGTTTACAGCTATTATCCAAGGAAAATACAGGAACATCTAAGCGGCAGAGATCCTTCCTTGACTGAGGTTATTGAGAAAAGCATTGAATGTTGACTAATGCCACTGAGCATACCAGTTAGTTCTTCTGCTCCCATGATTACAGCCATTAATGATTCTGACAATGTTGATGCTATTTTTGTTAACGATAGTAGTTATAAGACTAGTCAACATAAAACTAAAACTTTTTGTTTTAGGTGCGGATCCAACTCACATGGTAGTACTAACCCTACTTGTCCTGTACAAGGAGAGCGCTGTAACAGGGGCAAAAAACGGAGGCAGTTCTGCAGCGTTTGCAAAAGCGGTAAACCTCCAATTAAAGTGAACGATGTTGAACTAGGTCTGGATGATTGCGCCATAGACCTTTCCAATATAGTTTTCAATGTCGAGAGTGATTCTGGGCCAGTAACCAAAGTTAAAGGTCCATGGTGTGAGGTTACATTGGTTTCTGTTTTAACACTTAATATGATGGCTGCTTCGTGTCCCCCATTACTATAATTTCCCACACTTTACTAAATGAGAGATGGGTTTCATATGTAGAACTTCATACCCCAGATGTGTATCCCAAAGCATACAGTAATGAAGTTATTGACATGCTTTAGATTCTTTGTGGACATGATCAGGTCTTGGTAGTCAGACTGTAACCAAGATTTATGTGACAGTTAAAGGCAGGAATATTGTAGGTTGGCAACACATTCCCAAGTTGGGTGTCATGTTGGTGCCAGGTGCTGATCCTCCAGTCAGAAATGCCAAACTACCCCCTCTCTCTGATTGATACCAATGACACTGGTTCGTTCACAGGCATCATTAACAAATTCCCAAATTATTTTAAAAGAATATTGGTTTTATTGACAAGTCTTTTCACAAGATACAGCTCAAGAAAAATGCCATAACTGTTGTCCACAAAGTCAGACCTGTTCCACTAAGCGTAAGGGCAGAGCTTAAAATGTTATTAGACAAATTGGTTAAATAGGGCATTCTTTCACCCACTATTTCAGGATTTGCTTACAAATGTTGGGGAAGCTAAATTTGTCACACTTCTTGACCTCACATTCTCTAATCACCAGATTCACTTGAATGCCAACTCTTAGGAGTTAACAACCTTTATAACACCCTTTGGAGCTACAAGTATTGCAGACTTCCATTTGTTTTGGCCTCTGCAGCCAGTGTATTCCTGAAATTCATGGATACCATTCTTGCAGTTATTGAGGGTGTTCAGGCATTCCAGGAAAATGTTCCTGATTCTTGTCAGTAGTATTCCGGATCACAACTCGACTCTTGAGAAAGTACTTGCCATTTTCTAAAAGTATGGTATCATCCTCCGCTGCGAAAAGTGCCCATTCTTAGTTCAAGAAGTTAATTATTTAGTTCATTCTATCAGTGCTAACGGTATAAGTCCAACATTTTCATTTGTCAAGGGTATTCAGGACGCGAGACCTCCCAGAGATAAAGATACTTTTCATTCTTTTCTGGGCTCAAGTGAGTATTACTCACGCTTTGTGCAGGGGTATGCATTTATTGTTCTCACTTGCTCAATTTGCTCATAAAGGGTGAGAAGTATATCTGTTCTGAATCCGTTCATGAGGTATTTAAGAAAATCAAAAATCTTATAGTTACTGCACCAGCTTAAACATCATATTTTGCTGGCAGAAATATATGTTCTGTTACAGTTGATGCTACTCACATTGATCTAGGAGAAATTTTACATCACATCACAAACAAAAGAGAGCACACCATTGCTTTTGCTTCTTGGTAAAGCAGAATCCTGGTACAGCACCGTCAAGCAGCAAGCATTAGTATGTTGGTGGGCAGCAAAGAAATTCAGAACTTTCCTTTGGGTTTCGCATTTTAATCATTTTGCAAATCACAAACCATGGCTGCATATGTTCAATGACAGGGGCAATGGCAAAGCCTGCTCAAGGTTAGTGAGATTGTTATTAAAACTACAAGAATTCAACTTTACAGTTAAGTACATACCTGTGG
Source organism: Lissotriton helveticus (assembly GCF_964261635.1). NCBI lineage: Eukaryota > Metazoa > Chordata > Amphibia > Caudata > Salamandridae > Lissotriton > Lissotriton helveticus. The sequence continues at coordinate 1,933,096,196 of NC_136061.1, forward strand.
AAAACATTTCAGGACTGATTGTTTGTCCAAGATGCCTGTTGATGAAGAAATAGAAGATTATTATGAGGAAGATTAACTTGTTGTGGCTCTTGTGGAACATATTCTTAATGATAAAGGAGTAATCAGTTCCCATCAATGGTTAGACTCGCCCAAAGAGGACTGTATTTCAATTTGTGTTTCGATATATGGAGCGGGGTTGACCTAGAAAAAGAAATGTTGAATTCTATGTACAAGTGGCTACTGACTTGTCCACTGTGAAGGGTGTTCTGTTATGGCACAATGTGTGTTCCTTCATCAGTTATCAGGGATGTTTTGATCAAATAGGCACACACAGGTTAACTAGATGTGAATGCAACTTGTAAGAATTTATTGGTGGCGTTCTATGGAATCACAAGTACCTATATTTGTTGATGGGTGCACAATATGTTTTTTGTCTGACAAGCATCAGAGAACACATGAAATTCCTCTTCACATGGTTCCATTAACGAGGAAGCATGGCAAAAAGTAGCTCTTGATTTCCAGAGTCCTTTTAAACTCTTACCCATCAACAAAAAATAAATGAGTGTTCTTGTGGACTATTTTTTAAATGGGTATATGTGAGAAGTTGGCCTGATGTGCAGTGCTCACTGTTCTAGTGATCACTATATATCAGTCCAAACAACCCTTATTGATGATTGGTTGTAAGTCAACCTTATAGACCAGCTATCCTAGTAGCATGGATACGAGCAGTCTAAGGCTAAGACTCTAGAGGGCGTGTTAAGCCAGCTGTTTTACCATCACATTACCCCTTGAACACCCAGTGAAAGGACACCACACAAGTTGTTATGAAAATAAACAGTGTATTTATTTATAACAAGACTACCCTGGCTCTTTATGAGACAGGGAGCTAAGCACACAACAAAACTCTTATAAAAATACTTAGGTTAGCACAGTATACACAAATGCCCGAGGGGCACGAAAAACCATATACTCTGAAAGTGGAATGCGAAATTACTAGCAGATAAGTACAGTACTAATAGGCTTTGGAATCGCTAGGACTTGACTATAGAATCGTTAGATTACTTCTAGGAGGCCCAGGGGACTCGGGTGCAGAGTGTGCACTCTCACGCGGGATGCGGGACAAAGTCTATGATAGCTAATAAAGTTAAAGTTAGTGTTCACGGGCGAACCCGACCTGGTAGGGAGAAAACGACAGTGGATCCTGACCCTTGGATAGTGAGGCTATGCTGGGGCACCGAAATGCCGAAGTTACCTAGCCCAGGGGCTGCAGCTGCATAGGTCTCAAAAGACGTCGGGAATCCTCGTAGACGAACCAGGAGCCTGGAAGAAAGATGCTGGCAGGCGACCAGTGAAGAGAGTTCGAGTTGATCCAAGCCTGGATCTTGAAGATGGATGACACCTGAAAGCAGAGGGGACCAAGTTCGTGACTACTAGCCAGTAGTCAGGTGGCACCAGGAGGGCACCGGATGGTAGTCACCTCGGCTAGGTGAGTGGGCGACGCTGGGCTCTGCAGATCTCACGGACCAGGAGGCGTTGTCGGCGACCAGGATGGAGGGGCGAGCTGTCCCACGATGGATGAAGCTGTCGGCGTAGAAGAACCCAGGATTGGGCAACAAAGCCTTGGCTAATTCAAGCCCACGCGGTGGACTCAAAATGGCGTCTTGAGTGGACCAGGAGGGTCCGGGGTGCTCCTCTTCTGGAAGGGAGCAAGAGCCAGTCTGGAGCAACCAGACCAGCAGCAGTGAAGTCGTCGGGCGTCGTTCAGAAGGCCACAAGCCAGCGGGCTAGTAGCCAAACAATGCGGTGAGCAGCAAAAAGCAGAAGGGCCCCACGCCGATCGTGGAGATGCTGGGGGGCTGCTCTTCGGTGCTGGAGCTGCTCAGGGTTGGGGCTTCTCGGACCCCAAAGCACTCGCCAGGAGATTACTCGGCGGGCTTGCTGTGAAGAAGTCGTGCAGTCTTGGCAATAATCGGTCCCTTGAGGTCTCGTCGCACTCACGGTTCTCAGCTTGGCTGTAGAGGTGAGTAGAGGTCGGAGGTGCCAGGGAAGCCGGGTCTTGTCGAGCTGGGCAGTCGGATTCCGGAGGAAGGACTTGCAGCAGACCGCAGTGTTCTTAAGGTGGTGCCTGCGGATGCAGGGTGACTACTCCTTAGCCACAAGGGAGAATCTTGAAGAAGAAATCTTGATGTCCTTTCGTAGAAAGTCGTGTCTTGATTCCAAAGATGATCTAATTTGGAAGGGGGCCTGCTCCTACCTTTATCTGGGAAAAGGGGGCTGGCACGCGACTAAGTCCTGCCCTATGGGTGGGACCAGGATGGGGGTGGTTACACCCCTCTCCTTTGGCGGGCTTTCCCCAGGCCAGGGGCTGGAGTGCCCCTGGAACTGGTTTCAGCCGGCCTATGCACAGTGAGCACCGGGGTGCCACTTGCAGTCACCTTCCTCTGTAGCCCTGCCTACCTGGAATATACAAAACCCTGTCTGGGACGGTGCTGGCACCGCCCCTGGCAGGAAACCCTTTGTCCTTGCCTCCTGCTCTGGGAGGACTCCCAGCAGCAGGAGGGCAGACTTGTGTCTCGGTGGCAGCATCCATTTTGTGGATGCTAAGGCTCTGTCTGACTTTAACCGGGGTTACAGGTTACATACATGTCGTGTCCCTCTAGAAGGGTGGAATGCTAACCCCGTCGCCAGAATTGGCGAGGGGTTAGTATTCCAATTCGTATGACACCTTACTCGACATGTTTTGATAAAGCGATACCAGAGTTGGCATATAACCGCGAGGATTATAATGCACTTAAGAGTATATGGTATGCGATATCATGGAAACGGCTAAGGGATGGATCCCGAAAGCCGCAGACAGGCTCAGCTCATGCCAGAGCACTATCTCACACGATTCCAAGCACTCTGCCTTCAGGATTGTTAAGGCCTGCCATAGGAGTGACTGATAGGAGATCTGTGTGTCCATTTTTAGGGTTAGATATAGGTATACTATATCTAAAGCAAAGGGTGATTACACCACCTTGCCCCAGCTGTCAAGCAGCCAGTTGTGTCAGATTTGGATGGCCAGCCAGGGGTGGCATAATACATGCTGCAGCCCCTGGTAGGCCCTGGGTACACCTATGCCCTGGGTGCCTAAGGTACACTGTACCACTGTACAGGGACTGATAAGGTGACTCAGTATCCAATTAGGTATGTACCTAAGGTACATGGAATCCATTTTACAGAGAGAGCAGTAGGCCTGGGGTCCTGATTAGCAGGGCCCCAGGTCAACTAAGTCAGAAAACCAGCAAAACACCAGGCAAAAAGTTGGGGGCAACCATAGTCAGGGATCTACCTTCCTACATAACCCCCCCCCCCAAACGAAAGGAGATAAGGCTATCCTTGCCAGGTAAGCCTATATTGCCTGAGTGGCCATATAAGGAAGTACCAGCACTGGCATGGTTACCCCCTATTTCATGGTCCACTAAGCAATCCCTCACCCTAAGGGTATCTGAGGGTCTCCACCATAGGGAATCTCTACCTGTGGTGTGTTTTGGCAAAGGAAAAGGCTGGTGCTGAAATGGAGTACTGAAGTGAGGCTCCACTAATTTTGGGCTCAGCTTCCTCCAATCATTTTCCACCATAGAGGCCTTTCTTTCCAAGACTGAGTTGTTTTGGGCTCTCAGGGTCAACCTCTGGCTACCTACAGCTGGAGGTTGGGTCCCTCTGTTTGGCTTACTGGAGGGACAGGTCAGGTTTGGGGCCCTCAGGTCCCAGGTTTGGCTGTGCCCAACAGTGTCCATCTGTGGGAGGTCCCTAACTAAATTTAAGGGGGATCCCTCAGGAGTTGATTTTATTTTCACTTGGCTAGGACTACTAGCTTCAGTGCCCTTAATCTGCTGATTGGGGAATTCTTTTGGACAGGGGGCCCTTTGGGGTCCAACACTGGCCTCCCTGACCTCTACAGCCCTGGGCTGACTGAGGCAGGGTAGAGAGGGGCAGGTTACCTGCTCCAGACTGGGCCCCACCTTGGAAGGGTCCACTGACATCAGGGGTTCTGCCAGGCTAGGCCTGACTACCTCTGTGGCAGTTTCTTCACAAGGGGTCAGATCAGTTCCCTGAGGAGGCTGACCCTTTCCTAAAGTCTGGTGGGAGGGAGATTTCTCTTCCTCCTCAATGCTCTCTGTCTGAGTTTGAGCTGTGGCCATCACAACTCTCCCAACCTTTTCAGGAGGGGGCTCAGTTTGGGTGTGGGCTGTGACCATCACAGCCTTGACAACCTGTTCTGGGAAGGAAGTTGTCTGAGATTGGGCTGTGACTGGCACAGCCCTCCTGACCTGTTCAGGGAGGACATCTTGGACTGGGGCTGTGGCTATCACTGCCCCACTAACCTTACCATGGATGTTTACCATTTTAAAATGGGTTTCTTGCTCTACTTCAGCCCAGGCTGAGAGCTCTAAATCATTCCCCAGTAGGCAATCTACAGGCAAGTTTGGTGACACTGCCACTCTCTTGTGGCCAGTGACACCTCCCCAGCTGAGATTGACCACTGCCATGGGATGATCTCTCTGTACTCCATCAATATTGGTCACCTGGTATGTGGCACCAGGTAAAAGTTGCCTTGAGGGGACTAGACTCTCAGTCACCATAGTGATGCTAGCCCCTGTATCTCTATAGGCCTCAACTTTTATACCATTGATGAGGGGCTCCTGTCTGTACTTGCCCAAAGTGTTAGGACAAGTTGTGAAGTTGGCAAACCCCATGCCAGTCTCACAGACAAGAGTATCTAAGTTTGGGGACCTGGTTAGGCCAGAGTCCCCAGGAACTCCCAAAGTAAATGCACCCAAATTCTTGGGGGCACTCCCACCACCTGGGGGATCACTACTAGTAGTAACAGGAGGTTTGGGAATGTTACTTGGGGGTATGTTCTCCTTATTGTTATTCTTTGGGCAACTGCTGTCAGTTTTCAAATGACCCACCTGTTTACAGGGATAAGAATAAGGTTTCTTCTGGTTATTAGAAGGATTCTGGGACCCACCCCACTCAGAGGATTTTTGGGGCCCTGATGTGGTTTGATCTGGAGATTTATTCCCACCCTTCTCTTGAGGCTTGGTTGATTCCTTTTTCTGGTCACCACCTTAGTTCTTGGGCCTAATCCTGGTTCTGACCCATTTGTCTGCCCTCTTACCCAATTCTTGTGGAGAGGTCAGATCAGAGTCTACCAGGTGCTGGTGTAATAACTGGTTCTGACAATTATTTAAGACTTGCTCTCTCATAATAAGATTATACAATCATGTGAAGTCAGTAACCTTGCTACCCAGTAGCCAGCCTTCCAAAGCCTTAGTGGCACAATCAACAAAGTCAGACCAGTCCTGAGACTGAGTTTTCTGGGTGTCTCTGAACAGCAACCTGTACTGCTCAGTGGTTAAGCCAAACCCATCAACCAGTGCATTTTTCAGGACCTGGTAATCATTAGCATCCTCCACTCTTGTAGTGAGGAGCTTGTCTCTACCTTTACCATCAAAGGAGAGCCACAGTATAGCTGCCCACTGACTCTGGGGAATGCACTGCACAGTGCAGGCCCTCTCCAGAGCAGCCATCCATTTCTGGATGTCATCCCCTTGCTTAAAGGGGGGCACTATCTTAGTCAGGTGTTTAGTGTCTAACCCCTTCTCTCTATCTCTTGGGAGATTGCTGCCACCAGTGGGAGCTAACCCACTCATCTGCTGCTCTCTAGCAAAGGCAAGCTTTTCTTTGGCCAGGGCAAGTTCTTCCCTTTCAATCCTCAGTTTAGCTTGTCTCATCCTTGCTTCATGCTCTCTTCTCTGAGGGGAAGTCAATCTCCTCTGGGGAGAGTTCCTTCTCCCCTGAGAAGAGGCATTAGAGTGCAGAGATCTAATGGAGTCCCTAGAAGGAGATCTATTTCTCCTAACTCCAAGGTTAGGCCTCATCAGGGTCAGTACTGGGGGTCCCCCAGATCCTTCCCCAAGTAGGTCTAAGTTGGCCCTAGTGAGTCTGCTGACTAACTCAGGACCCTTGTTTGCCTCACCCTCAGAGAGTTCCTCAAGGTCCTCCTCCTCAACTGAATTTACAGTGTTGTGGAGGTCTGGATCACCAAGGTGTCCCTCTAAGGCTGGCATATTCCCCTCTCCCTGAGATGCTTTACTAGCATCATAGGTCTCTAAGAGATCCAACAGGAAGGGAGTGGTGGGGTTAGCCCCCTGTTTCAATTTCCTGGAGGTACACGAGTGTCTCAACTCCTGGAAATTGAGAGCTGCATATCTTGAGCTGACCTGTGGAGGGTCAATCACCACAAGAGGGGTCCCTGAGGACTCTCCCTGGGTAGACATGCTTTTCTAGTGAGGTGTAAGTGGTGCACTTGCCTACACTATATGTTTACCTACTGATCCCTTGCTAGAGTTGTAGTTTAGGGTGTGCTAGGCCCTAGGAGCTACAACAGCTGGTTCAGTAGAACTCAGAGTATTCTAAGCTAAGTTATATGTACCTTTAGTACTTATGTGATCTTTCACAAGATATTCTTAGGATATGTGTGGTAAAAGAACAGCAAGCTCAAATCCCAACCGCTGATCACCAATGTGAGAAGTTGGCCTGATGTGCAGTGCTCACTGTTCTAGTGATCACTATATATCAGTCCAAACAACCCTTATTGATGATTGGTTGTAAGTCAACCTTATAGACCAGCTATCCTAGTAGCATGGATACGAGCAGTCTAAGGCTAAGACTCTAGAGGGCGTGTTAAGCCAGCTGTTTTACCATCACATTACCCCTTGAACACCCAGTGAAAGGACACCACACAAGTTGTTATGAAAATAAACAGTGTATTTATTTATAACAAGACTACCCTGGCTCTTTATGAGACAGGGAGCTAAGCACACAACAAAACTCTTATAAAAATACTTAAGTTAGCACAGTATACACAAATGCCCGAGGGGCACGAAAAACCATATACTCTGAAAGTGGAATGCGAAATTACTAGCAGGTAAGTACAGTACTAATAGGCTTTGGAATCGCTAGGACTTGACTATAGAATCGTTAGATTACTTCTAGGAGGCCCAGGGGACTCGGGTGCAGAGTGTGCACTCTCACGCGGAATGCGGGACAAAGTCTATGATAGCTAGTAAAGTTAAAGTTAGTGTTCACGGGCGAACCCGACCTGGTAGGGAGAAAACGACAGTGGATCCTGACCCTTGGATAGTGAGGCTATGCTGGGGCACCGAAATGCCGAAGTTACCTAGCCCAGGGGCTGCAGCTGCATAGGCCTCAAAAGACGTCGGGAATCCTCGTAGACGAACCAGGAGCCTGGAAGAAAAAAAGCTGGCAGGCGACCAGTGAAGAGAGTTCGAGTTGATCCAAGCCTGGATCTTGAAGATGGATGACACCTGAAAGCAGAGGGGACCAAGTTCGTGACTACTAGCCAGTAGTCAGGTGGCACCAGGAGGGCACCGGATGGTAGTCACCTCGGCTAGGTGAGTGGGCGACGCTGGGCTCTGCAGATCTCACGGACCAGGAGGCGTTGTCGGCGACCAGGATGGAGGGGCGAGCTGTCCCACGATGGATGAAGCTGTCGGCGTCGAAGAACCCAGGATTGGGCAACAAAGCCTTGGCTAATTCAAGCCCACGCGGTGGACTCAAAATGGCGTCTTGAGTGGACCAGGAGGGTCCGGGTGCTCCTCTTCTGGAAGGGAGCAAGAGCCAGTCTGGAGCAACCAGACCAGCAGCAGTGAAGTCGTCGGGCGCCGTTCAGAAGGCCACAAGCCAGCGGGCTAGTAGCCAAACAACGCGGTGAGCAGCAAAAAGCAGAAGGGCCCCACGCCGATCGTGGAGATGCTGGGGGGCTGCTCTTCGGTACTGGAGCTGCTCAGGGTTGGGGCTTCTCGGACCCCAAAGCACTCGCCAGGAGATTACTCGGCGGGCTTGCTGTGAAGAAGTCGTGCAGTCTTGGCAATAGTCGGTCCCTTGAGGTCTCGTCGCACTCACGGTTCTCAGCTTGGCTGTAGAGGTGAGTAGAGGTCGGAGGTGCCAGGAAAGCCGGGTCTTGTCGAGCTGGGCAGTCGGATTCCGGAGGAAGGACTTGCAGCAGACCGCAGTGTTCTTAAGGTGGTGCCTGCGGATGCAGGGTGACTACTCCTTAGCCACAAGGGAGAATCTTGAAGAAGAAATCTTGATGTCCTTTCGTAGAAAGTCGTGTCTTGATTCCAAAGATGATCTAATTTGGAAGGGGGCCTGCTCCTACCTTTATCTGGGAAAAGGGGGCTGGCACGTGACTAAGTCCTGCCCTATGGGTGGGACCAGGAGGGGGGGTGGTTACACCCCTCTCCTTTGGCGGGCTTTCCCCAGGCCAGGGGCTGGAGTGCCCCTGGAACTGGTTTCAGACGGCCTATGCACAGTGAGCACCGGGGTGCCACTTGCAGTCACCTTCCTCTGTAGCCCTGCCTACCTGGAATACACAAAACCCTGTCTGGGACGGTGCTAGCACCGCCCCTGGCAGGAAACCCTTTGTCCTTGCCTCCTGCTCTGGGAGGACTCCCAGCAGCAGGAGGGCAGACTTGTGTCTCGGTGGCAGCATCCATTTTGTGGATGCTAAGGCTCTGTCTGACTTTAACCGGGGTTACAGGTTACATACATGTCGTGTCCCTCTAGAAGGGTGGAATGCTAACCCCGTCGCCAGAATTGGCGAGGGGTTAGTATTCCAATTCGTATGACACCTTACTCGACATGTTTTGATAAAGCGATACCAGAGTTGGCATATAACCGCGAGGATTATAATGCACTTAAGAGTATATGGTATGCGATATCATGGAAACGGCTAAGGGATGGATCCCGAAAGCCGCAGACAGGCTCAGCTCATGCCAGAGCACTATCTCACACGATTCCAAGCACTCTGCCTTCAGGATTGTTAAGGCCTGCCATAGGAGTGACTGATAGGAGATCTGTGTGTCCATTTTTAGGGTTAGATATAGGTATACTATATCTAAAGCAAAGGGTGATTACACCACCTTGCCCCAGCTGTCAAGCAGCCAGTTGTGTCAGATTTGGATGGCCAGCCAGGGGTGGCATAATACATGCTGCAGCCCCTGGTAGGCCCTGAGTACACCTATGCCCTGGGTACCTAAGGTACACTGTACAGGGACTGATAAGGTGACTCAGTATCCAATTAGGTATGTACCTAAGATACATGGAATCCATTTTACAGACAGAGCAGTAGGCCTGGGGTCCTGATTAGCAGGGCCCCAGGTCAACTAAGTCAGAAAACCAGCAAAACACCAGACAAAAAGTTGGGGGCAACCATAGTCAGGGATCTACCTTCCTACAGTATACTTTAATTGTACTCCTTTTCAACACTGATGCTGTTATCAAATTTTTAAAGAACATCTTTGAAATTTAGGGGTCAGCCATAGAAATTGTCATAAATAATGATATTCATTTCACTTCCATGCAAATAAACACTTTCATCAATGTGCTCCATAATAAGCATCTTCAAGTTGCTTTAGATCCCCCCACTTCAAATGGTTTAGTGAAAGGAAAGAACACATTTCTTAAAGAAGGTTTTCGAACAGAGCTAGCCATGAGTCTTGTGGTTGAACATTTTTGCAAAGAAAAGGTATGGTCTTGTCTTATAACACCACAAAGTACCACTGGTATTCCACCTTTCAAACTGTTACGCAAAACATTTCTGAGGTCCACTGTTTTTTGTGATTGGGTTATAGATATGAACAAAAAGGTCACTCCTATGCACTATTCCAAGAACAATATTGTTACAAGGGTGGAAAAACAACATGGTCATATCAAAGACAATTGTGATTAAAAAAAAACATCATGTAAAGGATGTCAATTTTAACATTGGTGAATTGGTCTTTAATTAAGAAGCCCACTAAAGTTAAAAGATGGAGATTCAAGGTTCATGGATTCTGTTGAGATTGTGAAATTATGCCAAGGTTCTGCATTGATCTTTGGGAGGAGCAGAAGGAGGTGGGTTGAAATCATTTCAGAAGAACCAGGAATAATGTTGGCTTTTAAAGCTGGTCATAGGGATGGTACTAAGCAGAGTTCCTCTCTTGACAGTTTTTAGTGGCTAAAATCATAAAGCCCCTCGGTTGGCGCACCCAATACATATTCTCAAACCATTTTATCTCCTCCTTCTTCTTTTAGAATTGGTCAGAATGATGCTTATTTATATGATTGTTTTCTGTCCAGGCCAGAAGACTTCTCAGTTAGAGAATGATGCTGATGCTAATGCTGTTGCAGATGATTACCCCACCTATCTTATGCTTTCACTAGTTTACCACCTTATACCAACATGTCTTCTCAAAATGTTTCTATTCCTTCTCGCTACACTGGTTAATATTTGAATTACTATTTTACAAATATTGCGTTAAGCTTTCTTTTATTATTTATAAGGGGGAAGATGATAAGCTGTATCACATAATGATGCACGATGCACTGTATTGTATACAAGTCAAATGACTGCTTCCAGTGATGCCGCTCGAGGTTTATTATTATTATTATAGTAACATTTATTAAGCGCACAGCTACCCCCAACAGCGGTGTCCTGGCGCTATGGACCGCGGCAGCCAGGACCTCAACCTTAGTAGCCAGAGAATAGCCATGTCTTCAATTTGCCTCTGAACAGGGATTCGGATTTGAGCAAGCGGAGATTGAGTGGAAGGGAGTTCCACAATTTTGACGTGATCACTGCGAAGGCTCTACCTCCTTTTCTAACTCGATGAAATCGAGGGGGGAGAGGTTTTGTTACTGTGTTGGCATGATGTGATTTACATTCAGTGGTCCGGCTCAAATCTGTTAGCCGAAGTTCTCTCCAACTGAGCCAGTTGAGATGATGTTCACTCAGATGGCAGGCTGATCCAGGGCTCCTGTACCCTTTACATGAATAAATCCTCTTGTTCTCATTTTAGGTTACATTGTTTAACCGTTTTATGTGTGAATATAGTTGAGCTCTTCTAAAAGATCATGTATTACTGATATGCTAAAGAGAAAAAAAGTTCTTAAGGTAGGCCACCAAGGGGAACTTGAAGGATAGGTAACAAAAACGTGCATCTAATAAACATAGTGAGCACTTCACACTAGGCTGTTCTAAATAAGAACGGGTACTGTGTGATTTTCAAGACACCACATACCACGCGCTTCTGTTTTGTTGAGCAGCAATTTCTTGTTTGCAGCTTTCCGACTTTTGTACTGAGGTACATATATCTTCAGGGGTCAGAAGGGCGAAATACTAATATTTTACGAGCTAGGGCATGTAGAACAGTTAATTGAGGAATAGGTGTCTTACTAAGGGCCAATGCTCGGATCTTCATTTTAAAAATCCTTGTCAGATGAAACTGAATGAGAGGTAGACGATTACATTTTGACATTTTGAGTAAAACTGGGTATCACAGTTAGGCTGAGAAGTAATAGTGGTGACACTGACAAACCTCTAGAGTAACAACCTCTCTGGTGAGACAGAATGTATGACAATGTGAGAGTGAGGGACCCCACTCTCTATAATAAAAAGAAAGCAATTGAATCCAGGAGGATTTAGGGGGGTTATGGCTGCTACTTTAATGCTCAGAGAAACACCCTAATGTTTTAGAGCAGTAGGTATTAGAATGTTAACTCAGAAGTCACTACATACTCAAATGTATTTACAACATCTGTTTTCATTTCTGCCTGGATAATTTGTATTTCATTGCTAATTAATGTAATGCACAAACAAATGCCATGAGCCAGCTTCTGGGCGAAGCAAGCTCTAAGACGTACATAAATGCTATAAATAGCAAGATGGTAGCAATAAAGTAAAGAGACACAGAGTACAATTAAATACACAAGCAAAAAATCATTAGTGAAGACTTCGAATTGAAGTGAAAACATTACGCTCCAATGAATTTATTTTTATGTAGAATTGTCAAAAAAAGAGAGCGAGAAGTTGCAAATGGTCTCGTTCTTCTTCCCTTTTAATATAAAAAACAAACTAGAATGAGCTTAGCTACCAATAGGTCTTATTGTCATGAATGTCCTTCACTCATGTTCTAGGGGAACCATTAGGTTATTAAAAGAACAATCACCCACCAACCTAGTTGCTGGCAAGCTCCATTATTGGGTTCCTACCCAAGATGTCTAGCCAGGCTTGCTGTGATACCTGTTTACATTGGAGTGTTTTAATCCTACTTCAAGGGTATCCGTACGAATCGAGATTTTATTATGGATACCTTGGGTAAGAGAATTAAAAGAAGTGGATGTAAAGTGAGAGGATAATGGGCTCAGACATCACAGTGTGTGGTCGACATGTTTCAGCCAATTATGAGTGCTGTGAAGTCACAGTGGCTTTCATCAGGGCCAGGTGTCCTAGTAACCAGCCTAATGAAGTGTGGGCATTTGCACTAAGTTATGCAACAGAAATTGTTTAAATGGCTCATAACATACAGTTTTTACCATCCTCTGAAATACTATCGGGAATGGATATAATGAAAGAGCATTAAACAACAGACATAGAATGGAAGCAAAGAGTATTACACTAGTTCTGTGGTTGGCAATCACACTCATGTTGTGCAGGGGTGCTCAGGGCATAGAGACACAGTTAGCTTCACTGTGTATATCAAATGCTATCACACGCATATACTATATTGGTCAAATTGGTTAAAAAAGAATGCTTTTTAAATTCAATCTCGAGTCTGTGCATCAATAATTAAGGAAGTAGCAGATTACAGTTCTGAGACCTGTATGGACAGAAGTGCATTTCTAGAATTCTGGAATAAATATAAAAGTCAAATTGCATAAATGGACACTTAACCAAAAAGATGGAACACTTATAGCAAAAGAGCGCATGCAAATACTTTCCTGTCTACAAAAAATATTCAGTGACTTCAAAATAAAATAAATATTGCGTTGTTAATGTATTGTAAGACTGTGAGAAGCTGGCCTAGTATATGATGTCCACTAATGTAAGTGGGCACCTTGCACCAGTTCAGACAACCCTTATGGTGATTTAAGAGGTCTCAGACAACCTTAGAAAGCTATCCAAGTGGTAGCTATGGAGAGCAGCCTTCATGCTTAGTCTTGAAGAGTGTAAAGCAGCTTGTTTTACCAGAATGCAATCTTATAGTATAGAATAAATGAAAAATAACCACACAAGGCATTTATAAAATTATGAAGTTATTATGTAATACTCTCTAGTACGTTCCAGTATCTCCCACACGGAGATACACACAAAGCACACAATACTAAAGCAAAGAAATCACAGTAAATAGCACTAATACACAGTGGGCCCCGGGGGTGGGGCGAGGGGGGCGGGGGGACCAAACCAAATACTAAGAAAGTGGTATAAGAACCACGACTCGAGTCAGGACAATGTCGAGAAGTTGTAGAATCGCTGGGGACCCAAGGAACCACTACACGGAGGGAGCGTGCAGTATCAGAACACGACCGCAGGCCTCCATCCATCTCTACGAGCAAGTCCCAGCTGGATTTTTTAAGATTAGGGACCCGTCCCAGTGGACCCTGAAGGAACCCTGTGGAAGATAGAAGGTTGGAAAGCCACCCCACCCGTGGATACCATGGTACCCAAGTTACCAATCCCAGGGAAGCTGGATGCATAGGTGTGAAGAGGCATCGGAAACCGCCCTCAAACCCAATGGAGGACTTCGGGAAAGTGCAGCTGTGGGAAGAGGAGAATGTGTCCGTGGGAATCTAGGGCCAGATGTAGGTAATTTTAATTTACCACCTCTTAAATACCGATTCATACCGAATCGGTATTTAAGAGGTGGTAAAATAGAGGGGGGGAGATGTAGGTATTTCAGATTCGGTAAATACCGAATCGTTAAGATTTGGTATTTACCGATTCTGTAAATACCGATTCGGTATTGCCCATTGATTCCTATGGGCCTTGCAGCCCATAGGAATCAATGGGCAATACCGATTCTGTAATTACAGAATCGGTAAATACTGATTTTAGCAAGGGTGCAGGGGGTGTCACTTTGACACCCTCTGGCACCCCAAAAATAGGCATGTGTGCCATGTGGCACACAGACATGCCCTAAGGGCATGTCTGTGTGTCACATGGCACAGGTGTGCATGCACACATGTGCATGCACACGTGGATTCGGTATTTTACCACCCAATTGGATTGGGTGGTAAAATACCGATTCTTAAAGCCCTGTGGCACTCTGACATGTGCCAGCTACATCTGCATTTACAGAATCGGTATTTTACCGAGTCTGTATTTACCGATTCGGTAATTTTACCGAATCGGTAAATACAGAATCGGTAAAATACTGATTCTGTAAATGCATGCCCTACATCTCAAAATCCAATTACCTGTCGGTAACGGCCGAATTCGGCCATTACCGACCGGTAAAGGGCTTCCTACATCTGGCCCCTAATGTGCAACCTTGAGGAAGAGTACCTGAAAGCAGAGCAAACAGTCTGGGTCAATTGAGAATGACCAGGGGCTCGGTAGACAAATGCCCACCGAATATGAAATGAAACAAAGAATTAAGGAACCATCATATGACGAAGTAACAATGATAAAGAAGTAAACAGTGAAACACCTAAGGAAACAAAGGGGAAAATAGATCTTTTGGAGAGACAGTCTCATAAAGTTGAGAATGTTAACCCACCAGAGGGGAAAGGATCAACTCATGTGTTTGATTAAAACTTTACTGAAAGCTGTAATGAGAGGAGACAATCGCATAAAATTGTGAACAGTAACCCTCTGGAGGGGAAAGCATGGTTTCATGTGTCTGAATAAAACTTTATTGATATAAAAAAAAGATAATAAAACATTGAATGCCCCAAGACAATGAAGAAACATATATTGGGATAAAAACAGCATCTTGAGGGAAAAGGGTGTTTCACTTGTTATATAATGTTTAATTATTGCCTTAAAACACGGTGTATTTTTCGTTTTGCTGAAATTTTTTAATAAGTATTTATATATATAAAAAAAATAATTTAAAACTACATCATCCAGAAGGCTAAGGGCCAAAACAACATCAAACAGGAAATGATGTAACAATGTAACTCACTATATGGGTATTGAAAGCCTGTAGCCAGATTGATCGTGAATAAGGGATAGGCTATCCCGAAACGCGTTGACTTATGCCTGCCTGCTTGACAAAATCCATGCCGTGAGGTTGGAAATAAAAAGCACAAAAGTGAAGACAAACGCGAGTTTGTTCCTTTTTTCTCCCAGCTGGGAGATTTGGTTTTGGAATTAATTGCTGCGTGGTTCTGCCGCAGGGATTAACAAACCGGTGACAGAGCGCTGCGATTCCTGGCATAAGGAACCGAGATATATATATATATATATACCCAAACACACACACACACACACACACACATATATATATATATATATTCACTGAAAAAACCATAGGTTTCAGGCACGTTATAGTTAGTAATTAGCATTTAAAAAAACCTTAGAAATTCACTAAAAAACCATAGGTTTCAGTGATGTTATAGTTAATCAATCAATCAATCAATCAAAGCATTTGTATAGCGCACTACTCACCCGGAGGGTCTCAAGGCGCTGGGGGGGGGGGGGGCGGTCCGCTACTGTTCGAACAGCCAGGTCT
This sequence comes from Lissotriton helveticus, assembly GCF_964261635.1. Lineage (NCBI taxonomy): Eukaryota > Metazoa > Chordata > Amphibia > Caudata > Salamandridae > Lissotriton > Lissotriton helveticus. The sequence continues at coordinate 1,933,111,762 of NC_136061.1, forward strand.
TGAGCTGCTTCCTGAAGGCGAGGTGGTCTTGGGTCAGGCGGAGATGGGTCGGAAGGGAGTTCCAAGTCTTGGCGGCCAGGTAGGAGAAGGACCTTCCTTCTGTGGTGGCTCTTCGGATGCGGGGGACGGCGGCGAGGGCGTGGCTGGTCGATCGAAGCTGGCGTTTGGGAGCGTAGAAGTTGAGGCGGCTGTTGAGGTATCCTGGGCCTTGGTTGTGTAGGGCTTTGTGTGCGTGGGTGAGGAGCCGGAAGGTGATTCTCTTGTTGACCGGGAGCCAGTGCAGGTCTCTCAGGTGTCCGGAGATGTGGCTGCGGCGGGGGATGTCCAGGATGAGTCGAGCTGAGGTGTTCTGGATCCGCTGGAGTCTCTTCTGGAGTTTGGCGGTGGTTCCGGCGTAGAGGGAGTTGCCGTAGTCCAGACGGCTGGTGACGAGGGCCTGGGTGACCGTTTTCCTGGTCTCGGTGGGTATCCATCGGAAGATCTTACGTAGCATGCGCAGGATGTTGAAGCACGACGAGGAGATGGTGTTGACTTGTCTGGTCATGGAGAGGGAGGAGTCCATGATGAAGCCCAGGTTGCGTGCGTGGTCTGTTGGTTTGGGTGCGCTGCCCAGGGCGGGGGGCCACCAGGAGTCGTCCCAGGCGGAGGGTGAGGATCCCAGGATGAGTACTTCAGTCTTGTCCGAGTTCAGTTTCAGGCGGCTGTTCGACATCTATTTGGCTACGTCTGTCATCCCTTCGTGCAGGTTGGCTCTGGCGGTGGCGGGGTCGTTGGTGAGGGAGAGGATCAGCTGGGTGTCGTCGGCGTAGGAGATGATGTTGAGGTTGTGCTGGCGTGCGATGGCTGCGAGGGGGCTCATGTAGATGTTGAACAGCGTGGGGCTGAGCGACGATCCTTGTGGTACGCCGCAGATGACTTCGGTGGCCTCCGATCTGAACGGGGGGAGGCGGACTCTCTGTGTCCTTCCGGCGAGGAAGGAGATGATCCACTCCAGTGCCTTCTCCTGGATTCCGACGTTGCTGAGGCGCTGTACTAGGGTACGGTGGCAGACAGTGTCGAAGGCTGCGGAGAGGTCCAGGAGGATGAGGGCCGCTGTTTCTCCGTTGTCGAGCAGGGCTCGGATGTCATCGGTAGCTGCGATCAGGGCGGTCTCGGTGCTGTGGTTGGCCCGGAAGCCAGACTGCGAGAGGTCGAGGGAACCGTTCGTCTCGAGGAAGGCGGCCAGTTGCTTGTTGACGGTCTTCTCGATGACTTTTGCCGGGAACGGGAGCAGCGAGATGGGGCGGTAGTTCTTTAGGTCGGTGGGGTCGGCTGATGGTTTCTTAAGTAGAGCGCTGAGTTCGGCGTGCTTCCAGCTCTCCGGGAAGGTGGCGATGTCGAAGGAGGTGTTGATGATGTCCCGCAGGTGGGGCGCGATGACGGCGTCGGCCTTGTTGAAGACGTGGTGAGGGCAGGGGTCTGTCGGAGATCCGGAGTGGATGGAGTTCATCGTGCGGATGGTGTCTTCGGTGCTGATCGGGGTCCAGGTTCGGAGGGTGGTGGTGGGGGGCGGTGGTTCGGTCGTGGCGTGCGTCAGTTGGGTGCTGAAGCTGTTGTGTATGTCCGCGATCTTGTTGTGGAAGTAGGAGGCGAGGGAGTTGCAGAGGTCTTGCGAAGGGGTGGTGTCGTTGTTTCCGCCGTTGGGGTTGGAGAGCTCTTTCACGATGTTGAAGAGTTCCTTGCTGTTGTGTGCGTTGTTGTCCAGTTGTTCCTTGAATGCTGTTTTCTTGGTGGCGTGGATCAGTTGGTGGTGTTTTCGGGTGGCGAGCTTGAGGGCAGTCATGTTGTCCGGTGTTGGGTCTCTGCGCCAGGTTTTCTCGAGTGCTCTGCAGTTCTTTTTGGAGTTCTTGAGTTCGTCGTTAAACCAAGGGGCTTTCTTGCTGCCGGGTCTGCTCGGCGGGGTCTTCAGAGGGGCGAGGTCGTCTGCGCAGTCGCTGATCCATTTCGTGAGGTTGGTGGCCGCTTGGCTGGGGTTCGTTGTGCTGGTGGGAGGGTTCTTGCTCAGGGAGGTAGCGAGCTGGTCTGCAGTGATCTTTTTCCAGCTTCTGCGGGGAATCTGTTGCTAGTGATGGTGGAGCGTGGTCCTTCTGAAGCTGAAGTGGACGCAGCTGTGGTCCGTCCAGTGGAGTCCCGTGGCGTGGCTGAAGGTGATGTCCTTGCTGGAGGAGAAGACCGGGTCGAGCGTGTGTCCGGCGTAATGGGTGGGGGTGTCTACCAGTTGCTTGAGTCCGAGGTTGGCGAGGTTGTCCAGCAGGGTGGTGGTGTTGCGGTCGTTGTTGTTCTCCAGGTGGAAGTTGAGGTCCCCGAGGAGGATGTAGTCGGCGGAGGGGAGGGCGTGTGGGCTGATGAAGTCGGCGATGTCTTCGCTGAATTGTGTGCGTGGTCCCGGGGGTCTGTAGATGAGGGTGCCTCTGAGGGTGGTCTTGGGGTTGACGTGGATCTGGAAGTGCAGGTGCTCGGCGGGTGCGAGGGTGTCGTCGGTGTCGGTCGTGATGCGGATGGTGTTCCTGTGGATGATGGCGATGCCTCCTCCTGTCTGGTTGATGCGGTCCCTCCGGATGATCTTGTAGCCGTCCGGGATGGCGATGGCGATGTCGGGCGCTGAGGAGGCGTTCATCCAGGTTTCCGTGAGGAAGGCGATGTCTGGGGTTGTGGTGTCGTCGGCGTGTCTGTGGACGGAGCGGGTGTTGAGCAGGATGCACTTCAGGTGGGTGCTGCTGGTGCTCGGTTTGGTGGGTGCTGGTGCCGTGCAGGTCCGGATGCAGGTGAACTTGCAGGAGTGGCAGCTGAAGGGTCCGTGGGTGCGTCTCGGTGTGGCTCGGTAGCAGCCCGGGGTTCGGCCGGTGTTGAGTGCGTTGAGGTCGGTGGCGTCGTAGGTTCGTCGGATCGGCTTCCGTCCTGGCACTGGGCGCGGGCCAGGCGCAGACGGGCGCAGACGGGCGCAGACGGGCTTACCTTTGGCGCACCTTCGGCGCTCATTCGGTGCTCCCGCTGCGCGCGTCCGCTGCGCGGTCGCTCTGTGGGCGTCATAAATCAGGAGCCGGGAGGGCAGGTCAGCTGGGGGGCGGGAGCGGGGCGGCCAATTAGTTGAACATTTGACTCATAGGAAACCAGAGAAATTCGCCTTTTAAAGTTAGTTGAGCTAATTATAACTTGTGCGCCCGCATTGCACTGTTGATGATGTCACATATTACATCACTCATGACATGGTCAGTGACATCACTGATGACATCTTAAATGACATTTCAGCATTCAAATAGACGCCAAGCCTGGTCTACTTCTTCAGTTGGTATGATTTTAAAACTGTATATATTCTGGTTCACCAGAACATTATGGCATATGCACTGTTCTGAACATGTCCAGAAATTCCTTTGGCCTTTGGTCAACATTTTATCTCATCTCAGCAAATTGTTGGTGCTGTTTAATATTTCTTAGATAAGATTCAGGGGCAATATTTACTATTGAAGTGGCAAAGCATGTCATTAAGCGAAGAAGTCTAACAACATGCTCCGTCATTGTAGAAACACAGGGCTGCACCATATTTATGAGAATATAGTGCAGCCCTGCGTTTCCCCCTGAGCTGGCCTAAATTTATCAGACTAGCGCCAACCGAGCAACACTTGCACCATAGTGCAAAGGTGTCTGCATTGCAGAGGAAGATTGTTTTATTTCCTTTCCTGCACATAAACAATCTTTAACCACTTCCATGCTCATGACGGGCTCAGCTTGTCATGAGTCACAGTGGAGCTGTGCTCATGACGAGCTGAGCTCGTCATAACGGCCGCAGCCCACCCACGCATGGTAATTACCTGCCTGTGCGGGAGAATTAATCAGTGGGCGGGTCTGTGACGAGCCCAGCTCATCATGAGCACAGCTCCACTGTGAGTCATGACGAGCTGGGCTCGTCACGAGCACAGCGGCGCCGCGGACCCCCCGCACCATGGGGGGAATTACCCCCGCAGCAGAGGGGTTAAATGGCATTCTGTAACTTCTATGTGTGCTGCTCAATGCAGCACATATAGAAGTTGCAATACGCACATAAGCAATCATTGGCGTTTTGTTGTTTCCATGTGTGCTGCACAACGCAGCACACATGGAAACAGCAAAACTAGGAGAAATGAAACATTTCTCCATGTTAATAAGGCAAAGCCCCTATCGCCACAGGAAATTCCTGAAAAGTGACGTTGTGGTGGTGATAGAGGCTTGTAAATATGCTCCTCAGTCTCACCATTACCAACTAAGGGCTGCAGACCTAAAGGATCTCAAGGTTTCCTTAACTATAAAAGACAATCTTTATTTCAAAGAACATGCCTTATACATTCCATCTGAAGATTTAAAACCTGATGTATTCCAGATGTGTCATGATTCTCTTATAGCAGGACACAGGGGAGATAAAACCGCACTAGAGATCATCCTTCGTTCCTTTTGGTGGCCCGCAGCGCAGTCTGAGGAGATATAGAGCAATATGTGATTTCTTGTCCAGTCTGCACCTAGAATAAGGGTCTTCATACAAAATCTTTAGGATGTCTTTATCCATTGCCAATTCCCCCTGAACCTTGGCAAACAATCCCACCTGAGTTTATTGTGAGTCTTCCACCTTCTGATGGCTATTGTGTAATAATGGTCACAGTAGATGCCTTTTCAAAAATGGCCCACTTTTCTCCACAACAAAACTTACCATTAGCAAAGACCTCAGCACAAATATTCTTACGAGGTGTATTCCGATTACATGGACAACCACAAACTTAATCTCAGATCACAAATTATTTCACTTTTTGGAAGGCATTTTGCGAGATCCTCTGAATTTATATCATCCTATCTGCTGGTTTCCATCCCCAATCAAATAGTAAGACTGAACGAGTTAACGAGAGACTGTTTTAGAGTGCCTATATAATAACTTCATCCTCAGCACCACTCAGACTTCACCTTTGCACTGCATACACGATTTTCATGCTTGAGTCTTCCCAACTATTTCTAAAGAAATGTCTCCTCTCCCTGAACAACTGAATTCATGGATCAACGGCAGAATGTTAGACATAAGATCTAAGAGAATTTCACAGAGCTCCACCAAATCTAATAGTACATCACCACATCGGGATTCACAGACACATAACTCATCTTTATAGCAGAACAATACTCTCTAGTTGAGCTGCCTTGTTGAGGCCAAATTGGATCACATAGATCTTTACATACCCTAACACTCTCCCAGGGACAATGTATTTCCTATGTTGTCTCGTTTTATATCTGTTTTCACTACTTCAGTTACCTGCTCTTCTAGATCAACTCTGTCTCATCTTCCTGCTTCCACACCCTCCGCCTCCTTCGTAAGACCTTCAAATGGATCCCCCTCGAACACCGAAAGAGAGTCACTCACGCCCTGGTCACCAGCAGACTCGACTACGGCAACGCACTCTACGCCGGAATAAACAAAAACCTCATCCGCAAGCTACAGAACATCCAGAACACCGCTGCAAGACTGGTCCTCAACCTGCCAAAACACTGCCACATCTCCCAGCACCTGCGCACACTCCACTGGCTCCCCGTCGAGGCGAGAATCACCTTTAAGATGCTCACCCACGCACACAAGGCCCTCCACGGTACCGGACCAGCATACCTGAACAGCCGACTCAAATTCCACGCACCTCAAAGGACCCTACGATGAGCCCAGCTCTCCTACGCCGTGGTCCCCCGCACCAGAAAGACCAGATCGGGAGGCCGCTCCTTCTCCTTCCTCTCGGCCAAAGCATGGAATGCCCTTCCACTCCACCTCAGACAGACAACATCGCTCCCCATCTTCGCAAGAAACCTCAAAACCTGGCTCTTCGACAGACCCCCTCCTTGATGGAATGGAACCTGCAACCCCCCCCCCCCACCCCTAGCGCCTTGAGACCCTTACGGGTGAGTAGTCGCGCTTTAACAAACCCCTGATTGATTGATTGATTGATTCTATACATTGAGGTGCATGCTTACTAACTTGAGAGTGCTCCACAAGGTGTGTAGGCAGTGGGGTTGTACATGAACGCTGCTTCGACTTTGACAGATTCTCTGATCCCCTGGGCAGTCTGTCCAATACAGATAAGTAAACAAGGACACATGATGAAATAATGCACAATCATCAAATTATAAATTTGAAAATGTAAACAACTTGTGTTTATGTTCCTCATGTTCAAAGGGCTTAATATTCTTCATATATGTTCTGGGCTGCCACCTGCCACTTCCCAAGCTCACTATAGTGGGGGCAATGCTCTCCTACTGTGCTGTGATGGACTGGGATGCCTCTGATTTCTCTATGCTCTTATCACATGGTCACCCTCATTCCTGTTGCATTTAAAGACAAAGAGAGGAAGATTAGTTAGCTGTACCGGTTGTAGGCATTATTTTCACAGTCCATTTTCGGCTGATGCAAATGTGCTGGCACAAATGAGGTGTCCATTGCTATCAGTAGCAGGCCCTCTTACTTGCTAGCTTTAAGGGACATTTAGAGAATGCAAACAGTTTGTAACACAGGCCTTCTGATTCACGGAGAAATTACTTTTCTACTTTCAAAAAGGTACATTGTGTAGTGTCGCGATCTAGTGGTTGCGCGCTATGTAGTGACGTAGCGCGCGAGGCGGCCATTTCCCGATCGCGCTAAAGAGCGCGAATCTGAGCTAAACCCCTGAGGGTATCAGACGTCCCGGTGCTCTCCAGAGCAGTTATTCAAATAAAGCAGAGTTCCCCCATTGCATTGGGCTCCGTGTCATTTGTGTGGGCAAGGCAACAACATTATAGTGGCGACGAGAGTGGGAGCAGGAATAATAAAGGAGGAAGAGGACAGAGAAATATGAACCCAGCACCACGAGGCACAAGAGATTGCCCAAGGACCACGAGGGACCGACACATAGGAACTGCTGGAGAGCGTGGCAGTGGCACAGAGCGACACAGGGAAGCAGCAGAGGCTGCAAAAGTAACCAGGTACAAGAATCATGGAGACACTGGTGAAGGAAGACTAGAACAGACCCCACTGGGCACCGGAGCACGGAAGGGGGGTAGAAGGGCAAGAGACACGCTAGAGGAGAAGCTAGACCAAGGGGGCACAGACCCAGACAGTGGCCCTGGCGGAATTAGGGACGGACGGCAAAAGGGGCGCAGAGGGTCCCCAATTGCAGTTAGTGCAAGGAGAGAAGGCAATCGTGCCAGGCAGCCCAAGAGGCCAGGAGGAGGTACCGGCTAGGCGTGCTGAAATGAGTGCGCAGGCATCATCGCTGACGAAGCCGATTCCATTCTTACCCCGACCGGGCGAGCCACTAATGAAATGGGAAGACTGGAGAGAGTACATAATGAATTACATAGAAGCTCTAGGAGACGAGCAAGGAGAAGCTTTTCCGAGTAAGAGAAAGAAGAGGATACTTCTGCATAATTTGGGTCCGGAAGGGATTAGAGTATTTCAGAACCTGGTACCCATGCCCAGACAAGCTGCAGACGATGATGTGTTCGGACATGCAATAGAGGAGTTGAACAATCACTACCGACCCGCAGTGTGCATATCTATTGACCGATACAATTTCCAGCAAAGGAAGCAAGAGATAGGAGAATCAATAGACGAATATGTGGCCGCGTTGAAGAAACTTGCGACGACGTGCAAGTTTGGAGCGATGCACGACGACTTCATAAAGGACCAGATAGTCATGCATATCACCAACAAACATGTACAAGACAAATTGTGGGTGAGCGGAGAAGCCACGTTAAAAGAGGTAATCGTCATGGTGAAAAAGGCCGAATTGACCAAGAGGTGTGCAGATGCAGCAAAGAGGGAACCGATTCCAAGGCCCATGGTGAACAAAGTAGACGACGAAGAACCATCGGGAAGGAACAAGGCCACGGCGATGGCGAATAGAGGGTCCAACAGATGGCCAGGGAAACCAACACTACAAGGGAAGCAGAACAGAGGAGGCAGGAACATGTGTTATCGGTGTGGCAGCCCGGCTCATGAGGCCTACGACAAAAGGTGCCCAGCGTTCAAGGCGAAGTGCATGTTCTGTGGCATAGTGGGGCACTATGAGAAGGTGTGTCGTTGGAAAGCGGGTCGCAACACGGTAAAATACGTGGAGCAAGATCCGGAAGAAGCCAAGAATAAGGAGCAAGATGATGAAGACACAGTATTATGCATAGAAGACCACGTGCTGGGCATAGATGGGCAACTCTCCCATAAGCCACAATGTGACATGACGATCGGAGGGGTGCAGATCAAAATAGTAGCAGACTCGGGCTCTCCATACACGATCGTCCCGAGAGCTGTATGGAACGAGAAGTTTAGACCGAGCCTAGGACCAAGGTTGGAAACCCCGGACATAAGACCAGTCACGTACACAGGAGAACCAATACCGATGGTGGGTTACCGAACACTGTCCTTCGAGTTCAAAGGACGAAGTGCCGAATGCAAGCTATACGTGGCAGAAAAGGGGCCATCGGTCCTGGGATGGATGGATCAAGGTGATCCAGAAATACAGCTGGACCCGGGAAGAGACACGCAAGTGCTAATGACTGCACCCGAACGGTGGCCAGACTTTGAAAAAATGAAGAAGGAGTCCCCCAAGATGTTTGGAGGAAAGGTCGGCAAGTTGGAAAAATTCACACACAGGATAGAACTCAAGGAAGATGCCAGACCGGTTTCTCACAAAGTAAGGAATATGCCCATCGCAGTACGAGAGGTGGTGCAACAGGAGCTATGCAGACTGGAGGAAAATGACATCATTGAACCGATCAACTGTGCAGAGTGGTTGGCACCTCTAGTGGTAGCGATGAAGCCTAGTGGGAAGGTACGGCTCTGCGTGGACTTGAGAGAGCTAAATAAATGCATCGTGGTGAAGAAATTCCCGCTACCCAGAATCGAGGAAATATTGGCAAAGTCCAAAGGGGTGAAGTGGTTCTCCACCATCGACCTCACGTCAGCATATCACCAAATAGCCCTACACCCGGCGAGTCAGAAACTAACATCGTTCATAACACCCTTTGGGTGTTACCAATTCCGCCGGATGCCATTCGGACTTGCGTCAGCAGCCGCTGTGTTTCGGAAATTAATGCACCGACTCTTCAAGGACATCGAGGGCGTGCAGTATTTCCAAGACGACATATTGGTGATGGGGAAGGACCTAAAAGATCATGATCAGAAATTAGACATGGTGCTGTGGGTACTTGAAAAAAAGGCTTAACAGCAGAGTGGGAGAAGTGCCGCCTGGGAATGACCTCAGTCACCTTCTTAGGACATGAAATAGGGGAGCATGGCAACACACCGAAAAGTGCAAACGTTAAGGCCATTTGCGATGCCCCGTCACCATCCAAAAAGGAGGAAGTACGATCTTTCCTAGGGATGGCTGAGTATTACAGCAAGTTTGTGCAACACTTTGCCACCAAGACGCACCACCTTCGGCAACTCATTAGGGATAAAACGTTATTTGCATGGACAGAAGAAGCACAGAAGGAATTCAATGGCCTGAAAAGAGACATTAGCCAGGCCATACCGCTACAGGGATACGACCCCCAAGGACAATCGATACTGACGACGGACGCCAGTGATAAGGGACTGGGAGCAGTCCTCATGCAAGAAAGGAGGAATGGAAATACGGAAACCCTCAGCTTTGCCTCCAGAGCTCTATCACCTACAGAACAAAAATTTAGCGTCATAGAAAAGGAGATTCTGGCGGTGGCATGGGCCATGGGAAAATTCAGACAATTCCTATGGGGCACGAGGTTTCAACTCAAAACGGACCATAAACCCCCGTCAAGGTGCTCACATCCTGTGGACACGCAGGTGCCACTCCCAGGATCGCCAAGATGACACTAAAGCTTCTCGAATACAGGTATGATGTGGAATACATTCCGGGAAGCAAGAACAAGGTAGCGGAATACCTCAGTAGAGCGGCCGCTATGTAAGGAGCACTGGCAGGAGCAGAAGAGAGTGAAGAAATGGTGGCCTTGATGGAAGACCATGAAAAGGTAATCAGCAACCAAGAGTGGGCTGAGGCTTATGACACAGACCAAGACATCCAAGAAGTGAAGGAATGTATCATCAGAGGATGGCCAGAGAAGAGACACCAAAGGTCAAGCCTCAAGAAGTTTTACGAGGTGCAGGAGGAACTGTCCCTGGATGACAAAGGCCTCTTCGTTTACAGAGGAGACAAGGTCATTCCCCCGCATCCCTGGTCCCGCACTTGCTGACGATCTTGCATGAAGGGCACCTCGGGATAGTTAAGACCAAAATGAGGACAAAACAGATGTACTGGTGGCCAGGAATGGACACCCAAATAGAGAGACATGTAAGAGAATGTGATCAGTGCCAAAGAGATGACAAAACAATTGACACCCCTGAGACCGGCCTTAGGGAAATTCGACAATCCGACAAATCCCTGGGAGGAGTTATCCATCAACATCCTAGGGCCCGTGCTAGATACCCATGGCACCCCGAAGTATTTATGTGTCAGTGTAGATAGATACTCTAAATGGCCAGAGGTGCACGTGCAGGATGTAATGGACACAGATACTGTACTCCGATTCCTCACTTCGATCTTTCTTAGAGAAGGCATACCGAGGTCGATCTTGAGTGACAACGGTCCTCAGTTTACCTCTGAGAAATGGTACCAGTATATGGAGAGGAATGGCATCAACTCTAAGCACACCTCCATATACCACCCAGCAGGAAATGGTCAAGTAGAACGTTTCAACAGAGTCTTGATGGGATCCATCCAAGCAGCCATTAGCATGGGTAAAGACTGGGAAAAAGAAGTGCAAAACATGATATGGGCCTACCGCATTACCCCCACGAGTACGGGGTAGAGCCCTTTCCAGATCTTAAGTAGTAGGGATCCTTTCACCAAAGACAACCTGGCGTGGAAGGAAAAGACTGTGACCAGAAAATGGTCCACGGCGGTGGTGCAGCACAATCTAGAAAAAGCTCAGAGGATCTATAAAGAACATTATAATAAAAGACGGAATGTAAAGGAAACGTCCCTGGAAAAAGGTGAATGGGTCAGAGTCAAACTGGCCATACTACGGAAAAAAGGGGATCGCAAGTATAGTCGTCCCCTACAAGTGAAAGAAGTGTACGGAAGGGCAGCATTGTTCAGCGAAGGGAACGTGTGGTCCCAAGATCGCATGTCCCGATGCAGTAAGATCCTGCAATGGTCGCCGGAGGAAAGAGAGAGAACAACGTTGGATCCGAGGCCCTTGGAGAATGGTGATGTCTGTCAGGAAGGAGAAAACGGCGAAGAAACTAGAGTACTGAGTGAGGAGCAAGGGGACTGTGAAGTCCCAGTAGCTGAAGACTCTAGGGGAGAAGAGAGAGAACCCCCGAGGAGAGGAAGGCCGGCTACGCAGGACGAAGTGGTGGTGAGCCCCGCTGAGAACAGTCCCAGTGACCTGACATCTACCCCGGTAAGGTGTACGCGGGGGGCAGAGCAGTAGTGAGGCCTGCACGTTTCAGAGACTTTGAACTGGGGGACTGAAAACAGCCACATACGTGCAGGAAGGCGTGCTTTGTGTTGTGGTACAAAAAGGGGGAGATGTGTAGTGTTGCGCTCTAGTTGTTGCGGCCATTTCCCGATCGCGCTAAAGAGCGCGAATCGGAGCTAAACCCCCGAGGGTATCAGACATCCCGGCGCTCTCCGGAGCAGTTATTCAAATAAAGCAGAGTTCCCCCATTGCATTGGGCTCCGTGTCATTTGTGTGGGCAAGGCAACAACATTATACATTGTCTTTTAAAAGCGTGGCTAGATTTCAAAGTAGGGAGGGAATGTCTTTCAGCTGATTTTTTGCACAGTGTAGCGGGTATCACTAAGTCGGATCAGGAAGTCAGGTGGCTAAATGTTACTGTGTTTTGATGAAAAGTAAGCCAGGGACCAGAACTCTGGTTGTTTAATCAGTGTTGATGCATGATATTCCTAGCCATAGCATAATAGGTTGTCTGAATTCACACACTACACTTTAATCTTACTGCAGGATAGAGATTTCTTACAAAATTGGACATAAACATATTTGCTGGGAGTAAAGAAAGCATCTATCGAGGTGCCCTTAGGCCCGTACGCTGTGATATACATGTTTTGAAGAGAAACGTTTTATTTTAAGTTCAATTTCAACAGTTAGTAGGTACCGGGTGGCAGTCACTGTAGTCTCTAGTGGGAAACAACCTTTACCATGCGGATTTTACTCCGCGTGGCCTTTACAACGCGTCCCTTACAACGCAAGTCGTTACCACGACTTGCGCTGGAGGGCGCTAAAGGATTAAAAATAGTAAATTTACTATCCCAACACCTTCCCTAGTGTCCACGGGGACTGGTGTTAGAATAGTAAATTCTACTATTCGAAATCCGCGCCCCCAACGCAAGTCTTGGTAACGACTTGCTTTGTAAGGGACGCGATGTAAAGGGATGCGTTGTGACGGTACGCGTCGTACCGTCATACATCCGTCTCTAGTACCTCATAAAAGATATCCAGAGCTGCCTGTTGCAGGATGTTAGTGTTCAGAGACTCTGTGAAACTTCATCTAAATTTCCTGGCCTCTCTATTCCTTAAAAACTCTGTGCTCGCTTTGACATATGAAGGAATTTTAAGTACAAATTGCTTGAAGACGAAATCAACAAACTGGCATAAGGATTCTCGGGTCCGGCCCACAGCTTGGCACTGCTGTGTGTCTTTGTGGATTCACTGTGTTTTTGTTAATATTGGTCAATGTGTATAGTATTGGTGTTGTAGAGATGGCAGCTTGAGAAAGTTAAATTCATGCTTGCTAATTATACCAAGTTCATAGGCAGGTTCCAGTGACGTTAAGTATCTGCCTTTGTAAAAGGGTTGCTCACTAATCTACTAGCGCCCAGATCTGTCAAAGCAGTATGCTTTTAGGTCGAGCCTGAGCAGCACATGCTCTACTCTGCGAGGCATGCTGTATTCAGGTATGGAATACAAGCTCCACCCATTTCCCGCCCATCTTTTCAATTGGCTCCTGTTACTGTCCTTTCAAAGTCGTTTCTTTTGATAAATAGGCTTAGTAGTCCCTCCTTGGTACCACCTTGTCTACATTTGTATCCTCTCATGAGGACTGGACTTTTTTCTTCTGTTGTTACATGGTCTGCTTTATCGAAGCTGTGAGCAGTGTTTTCTTTAATGAGCTAAAACTATTTCACCCACAATGTGCTTTCCTACAAGGCAGCACGCTGCACGCTTTTGGATTTTTAATAGTAATATATTTATTTAATGTACAGCGGGTCCGCTTTAACTATAGCGGCCACGCTTATTTATTTAATTTACAGCATGGTCCGCTTTCACTATAGCGGGCGCGCTTTATTTATTTTAGTTTTTGGGTGAAAGCCACCCATACCGCGCTTTCACTTTAATGTTGGCCGCGCCTCTTTCTTTAGGCGCTGCTCACTGTAACCTGAACACGGCGAGCAGTGTCTAAAGAAACGGGCACGGCCCCCATTAAAGTGGTTTCGCATAGCGAGAGTTTGAGCCATTGGCATTATAAATAACAATCCCTTTTATATGTGTGTTGCTTTAAAAAAACGCATAAATAGAAGGTGTTGTCATTTATAAAGCCAATAGCTTCAACTCTCGGAAATGCGAGACCTATTGCATTGAAAATGCTTGTTATATGGACCGTTGTCTGGACCAAACTACGTTAGGGAAAGTCTAGCTAGGTTTTTAATAGGATTACTGATACTCATTCGACTCTGCGTAAGAAGCCATGACAGCCCTTTCAGGAAATATTCTATCTGAAATGTATTAGGCAGCCATTTGAAACTCTAGTCATACCTTTGTTGATTGACTCAAACGCAATAGGCAATGCCCACGGTGGGTCAGTGCAGGGCCGGCTCTAGGGCAGTGCGACCGGTGCTACCGCACCAGGTGCTGACTCTTCCGGGAGGCGCCGCGTTTGGAAGTATTTTATAGCTTTAAAAGCACCTGATGCTGCATTGCTGACCTCCGCAATTTGCATACAAGAATAAAAATGCCAAGATAACACGGTGATTAATGTTCTTCCTGGAGAGAGAAGGAGTTTTGTCAAGTGGAAGTTTTAAATCATTTTATGGTAGCCCAGAGGGTTAATGTGTCTGCTGCAAAGAGTGTGTACCATGGAGATCACAAAGTGCATACAGTTTAAATAGGTCAGTGCTTTTGTCAGAGAGATCCTTTCCTTACTAGCAGTGTAGATGTTAAAATCCTAACACTGAACAGTGAACTGATAACTGTCATCAAAGAGCTGCATGCAAACTGTAAGGTAGAGATTGGAGCATTATGATGTTTTACTCCGTCTTTCATTATTCTAATGTTTCGAAAAGGGTTCATTATGGTTAAAAAAAATCTTTGTTATTAACTGTAATCCCCAACCATGGGGCTATGTTTCAAATTCTAAGTCTGTGCTTCCCCAGACTAAGCTCTCTTAAACTATACTGTCTACCATTATGGATGACATGTGACTCACCTTGTAGTCTTCTGGCTTATGTAACATTTGATACACTAATTTACACACATATGATTGATTGTCTCAGTGTAATGTGTATGTGATGTAAAGTGCTTTGACACCCTACACTGGTATAGGTGGTGCTGTATAACTAATTAAATACATCTGAGAGAGAGTGGTTATGGAGACTTGAAGGGGCACTGTTAAAGGAGGGCAATGAGGGAGCCTGTGGGGGTGCCCGTGGGGGGGGGGGGGGCCAACAAACATTGTCGCACAGGGCGCCACCAGCGCTAAAGCCTGTGGGTCAGGCATAACATGTAGACCTCTTCAGATGCGCACTCTTCTCAATTATACCTTCTTTCCTGTTTTAATATGACAGTAGAACTCTGTAGTCTATTTAGAGCCCATGAAAATGGGGACAGTACCTTGCTTGTGAAGGAAAACTGGCTCCCCGTTAAGCAATGCCCTCAGACTAAAGAGCAGCCGCAATCCTCCCCTAGTAAGGATGGGAGGCTATGATAATCCTTTAATTATTATGTCAAAACACACCAAGGTCTTTGAGATGATCCGCTTTTAGCCCAGAAAGAAATATTGTAATCCTATTATAAAGCACGGTGGTGGGATCCTGTCGAAGTCTTTAAAAGGTTCTAGTTACAGAGAAGCTCAAATTAGACAAGCACTGAAAAGGGGGGGCCCTCGGCCCCCCCGCACGCATGGCGGCGCGGCGACCGCCGCCCCCCCCTATTTCCTTTCGTCATTCGGCGGTGGGGGCGTGCCCCGGGGGTGCGGCCCACCGCCGATTGGCCGGCGGCCGTCCTGACCCGGATCCAAATTAGTGGTTCCGGGTCAGGGGGGACGGGCGATAGGAGGGGCCAACCGGCCCCTCGGGAATAAGAGGTGGGGAGCGCCCAGGAGACCCCCTTGTCCCTGGACGCTCCCCCGCTGCACGTTGTGCCCCGCGTTCGGGGCCTCTTTGTTTTGTTAACTTCTTTGATTTATTTTACAGCATTCCTGGAGAAGTTTTAAAGAACTTGGACCGAAGCAAGCGGACAAGCGGGAGGGAGCGGTTTTTCCGGAGTCCCGGTTGGAGCAGAGCATTGCCGGAACCTTTTAAATTGTGTTTTCTTTTTTCAGGCTTTGGACGCCCGGGGTCCCGGTGCCGCCTGATTCAGTCGCGTGTGGCCTGCCGCATAGTGCGAGCGGAGAGACGCAGGGACCATCGCCTCGTTGGTTTGCCGAGTATCAAGAAAACCGAACGGCTGGGAGAGCGTTGTAAGGGCGGCTTGAAGCGCCGTAATGTATTGTACGGGGCGGGGGGTTTGCAGGAAGGAGTGCACCGGTGCTGACCTGATTGTGCAACGTATTGCTGAACCTTCCCGATGGTATTACGGGTGATTTGCGCGATGAAAGGTGGTCTAGTATTAAGCACGGTAGAGTGACGCTCCATTTAAAAGGCAGTTTTGGCGCGCACTCGAGTAAACGGCAAAACAGGCCGGGGAGGACTGATTTGAATAAACGGAGTTAGATTGGTGATTTATATAGCACGTTCTGCTAAAGGAAGCGAAGCAGGGTCGAGGGGAGACTGCTGATGAATTCTGCAATTGTTTCCTCACGACTGGTTAGCATTTCATGAGGCTTTCTGTTGTGCATGAAGTTTATATAAAAAAGACAGGATTGCATTTCTTTAAGAGTTTCACTACTGTGTGTTATTTAACAAACGGAATGACCTGTGTTTGAGGATACAAATAAGGTGGCATTTCTTTAAGTGTTTTCACTACAGTGGGGTGTGAATTGTTATGCGACCTATGAAAATAAGTGTCAGTTTAGGAGGGATATTGTGGTAATTCGCGCTGGTATTACTGTTCTGTGGTGCACAGCAGCGGGGAGGTTAACGGGGGGTCTTCAATTGTCTCCTTGTACTCACACTTGGTTTCCCTAAATCTGCCCTTGTGTCATTACACTGTGCTAATACATGCCTCAATTCCAGGCAATTTACCGAGATTTTGGGGGAGCGATTCTCTAGCGGACAGGACCTAAGGCCATCCAGCACGCAACGTGGTGTGGACGGGGACCGCTGATCATCACCGCCGGCGAGGACGCAGGACTGGTCGGTAAGAGGGGTACGGGGGGCTGGCATTCATCGCTCCTGGTGGCCGCCGGGTGGGTCTACATTAGGTTTACTCACCCCTTACATAAGTGGACAAGCCGCTAGTGTTGCGGTCGCCGTTGCATGGTGCTGAAAGCCCCCTGGTGACCCTCCATCAAGAAAAAGGTACACAGAGCTGTCGTGATATTGAGAGAGTAGGCTGCTGTTGTTTGGGGTAGCATCATGCCAGGTCCACGGGGTGGAAAGAGGGGGCCCAACATGGAGGCTATGATGCTGGCCATGATGCGTGACATGAAAGAAATGAAACAGCAGTTAGGGAAAGTAAATGAGCTGGAAGCACGGTTTAATGAGAGTCTTGGTGACGCCCCAGGCCCATCGGGTAGGCCTATCCGCAAGAGGGTTGCACCAGTGCCAAGGGGGGATTTTATCACCCCACTTACGAAGTCTAAGTCCAAGAGACCCAGGGATGAAACCCCCACCCCAGGGCCAGTAGGGCCGGTACCTTCCGTGCCGTCGGCAGTCGTGCCACCCCCGCATATACCTATGCCTACACCCCTTGCCCCCGTGGTACCGGTGCCTGCGGGTCAACCAGTAGACGCTGGGCCTGCTTCCCCACCGGTGCCCACAATCCCGGGTACAGGTGTGCCACACCCGGCACCCGCCCTGCCAGCTGTGTCGGTACCACAGGGCATAACCCCTGTGGTACCTGTTGTCCCTGTGGGTAATTTCGAGTCAACGCCCCCTGAATTGGTATCCCAGATAACGGCCTTGATGCCATGGCTCCAAAAAGGGGGAGCTTTTCCGAATTCTGCAGACCATGCAGCAGAGGCGGCGAAGTTTGTGGAAAAAATCAGGTTGGCGGCGGTCGCCAACAGTGTTGTCTTGCCAGTATCTTCTCCCCTTGCAGGTCCAAGTGTTCCCCAGCTGGACGGATTGAATGGGCAGCCGCCCCCGGTGCCCGCACTTGGTAAGGAAGTGGCATTGCCACTCTTGGGAGACGGTGTTGTACCTTCCAGGAGCGAGAATCTGGCTCAGCATGTGTCATTAGCTGTGAAAGAGATGATTTGGGCGGATAAATACGTGTACATTTATTCTTTGTTGTTAGACAATAGAGAAATGGAGCAGGCAAAAGCACTGAAGGAGTGGATGCTCCCAAGTGAATGGAGGGCGCAGTGTACTAGATTTAGGGTTGAGGAGAATCTCAACAACTGGATGCAAGCATGGGCTGTATTCACTGCAGTTAAAGCGGAGCGTCCTCCAGATTTACAGGCAGCATTGGCATGCTACTCGAGCAGGATTGTGGGGTGGAGTCAACAGTATTCTGGGGAAGCATGGAAGGGTTATGATGTCAATTTCAGGAAGGCATTGGAATTCAACAGATCATTGCCATGGGACACGGTAGATTCCATGGCGTGGCACAAACAGTTCTCCGATACTGCACCTCCCCCTCAGTTCGGTGCGGGCAAGGTGTTCACTAGACCGCAGCAGCCCTTTCGGCCCCCCCAAACGAGTGAGGTACCCGGGAAGTTTAGGGCAGGTGGGCCAGAGAAAAAAGGGGTGTGCTGGGATTTTAATAGGCGCACCTGCACAAGGGCCGCGTGTAAGTTTAGACATGCATGTTCCTCCTGTGGGCACCCCTCCCATCCAGAAACTACCTGTAGGTCCAAGCAAGGTAACACAGGTCAGAGGGGTAGTGGAAGGCCATTGTAATTCAAACAGGTCAGGCCCCCCCACACCAGTGGACGTGGCGGCGATGATTCCATGGTTGAACAGATACCCAGACCACACATCGGCCACCCTACTCCAAGAAGGTTTTTCTAAGGGTTTTAGGATCCCGGCGGGGGGATACACGGGCAGTGCGCACTGTAGAAATCAATTGTCAGTCAAACACAATCCGGCTGTTGTGGCCGCCAAAATTGACAAGGAGCTTTCATTAGGCAGGATAGCTGGCCCTTTTTCTGAAGTGCCAGTACCCAATTTTGTGTGTTCCCCACTGGGAGTTGTCCCCAAAAAAGAGAAGGGGCAATTCAGATTGATTCATAACCTGTCAGCACCTAGGGGGGCGTCACTGAATGATGCCATTGACGAGGGTATCTGTAGTGTTAAGTACGCCTCTTTTGATCAGGCTGTTAACTTATTGCAGGCTACGGGACCCGGGGCGCTGATGGCGAAATCAGACATAGAATCAGCCTTTCGCCTCCTCCCAGTCCACCCGGCGGACCAACATCTTTTAGGTTTCACCTTTGGGGATAGGTTCTACATGGACAAATGCATGCCTATGGGTTGTTCTATTTCTTGCGCCTACTTTGAGATGTTCAGTTCCTTTCTTGAATGGGCCATGAGACAAGTGACGGGCCATCAAGGGGTCATGCATTATTTAGATGATTTCCTCTTCCTCGGTACGGCGGGATCTCAGGAGTGCGCACTGGCATTGCAGGAATTTTGCGTGCTCATGCGGGCTTTTGGGGTCCCTCTTGCGCCCGGGAAGACTGTGGGCCCGACCACCTGCTTAGAATTCCTTGGCATCGAGATTGACTCAATGGAGGGATGTTTTAGATTACCTAAGGACAAGGTGTGCAAATTCAAGACATCGCTACAGTTATGCCTCCGGAAGGAGAAGGTCACTTTGCAGCAATTACAGGAGGTGGTAGGGCAATTGAATTTCGCACTAAGAATCATCCCCATGGCTCGCCCTTTCTCTCGCTCCATCGCCCACGCGATGAGGGGGATGAGGGAAAAGCACCACCGCACCCGCCTATCGGCTGAAATTCGCCAGGATATGCTTATTTGGATGGCATTCCTGGAGGATTTTAACGGTAGAGTGGTCTGGCCCGGCCCGCTCACAACATCAGCGGAGTTGGGCTTATGGACTGACGCGGCCGGTAGTGTGGGCTTTGGCGCCATCCTAGGGAACAGGTGGGTCGCCCAACAGTGGCCAGAAGAATGGACGACATGGGGTCTGACCAGCAACATTGGCTTCCTTGAACTCTTCCCAATATGGGTGGCACTGATGGTCTGGCCCGAACACCTATGTAACCAATCAGTGGTGTTTTGGTCAGATAACATGACGGTGGTGGAATGTATCAACCAGCAGGGGGCGCGGTGTCCTTTCATACTTCGTCTGATCAAAGAAATTGTTCTGCGGTGCCTGAAACTGAATGCTAACTTTAGGGCCAAACATGTCCCTGGTGTCCTAAACAATGCAGCTGACTCCCTCTCTCGCTTCAAAATGCAGGTTTTCAGGGAGCATCTCCCCTCAGCGGACCCCTCGCCAGCGCACTTCCCAGCAGCACTTTGGCAGATTGGTGCCCCAGATTACAGGACCTCGTGGTCGCTAGCCTAGCCCCCAGGACCAAGACGGCTTACGAAGGGGCGTTTCTGTCTTATTGTTCCTTTTTGGGGCCACAGTGGGAAGCGCTTTGGGCGGAGGAAGATGGCTTTGCAGCCTATTTAGAATGGATGCATAGGGAGGGGCGCTCGGTGGCAGCTGCAAACAGACATAGGGCAGCGGTGTCATTCTTCGCGCAAGCTAGGGGCTTCCGGGATCCCACTAATACCTTTATGATACGTAAGGCTTTAAGGGGATGGCGCCGTATTCAGGGACACCGGAAGGATAAGAGAAAGCCTATTGGATTGGCCCGGCTGACTGCCTTACTGGGCACGCTGGAGACTGTTTGTAGCTCGGAGTGGGAGGTGCTTCTTTTTAGGGCGGCATTCTCTTTGGCATTCTATGGGGCGCTGAGAATTAGCGAACTTGTGGCAGGTTCAAAGGCGGACCTACTGGGCGGCTTACAAAGGGCTAGTGTGACGATAAGGGGGGACACCATGTGGGTGATTATCCAGAAGTCTAAAACAGACCAGGAGGCTAGGGGTCACACCATAGTTCTGCAACGGGCCCCCGC
The DNA here is from genome assembly GCF_964261635.1 of Lissotriton helveticus. Classification (NCBI taxonomy): domain Eukaryota; kingdom Metazoa; phylum Chordata; class Amphibia; order Caudata; family Salamandridae; genus Lissotriton; species Lissotriton helveticus. Next base: position 1,933,132,241 of record NC_136061.1, read on the forward strand.
CAACCCGTGCTGCCCGGTCAGGCACGTGGAATTATTTCTCGGACTCTTGGTAGGCTCAGTGGTCAGGACATTGCTCTGTCACGCTGACGGGAGCCCCTTGACCAGGTATCAATTCAGGAAAGTATTGGAGATGGGGGTTAGGAAAGCAGGTCTTGACCCTAAAGAGTTTGGTTCTCATTCCTTCAGGATTGGGGCAGCAACTGAGGCGGTGGCAGGGGGCCTCCCAGTGGAAAGAGTGAAGACAATTGGGAGGTGGTCTTCAGAATGCTATAAACGTTATGTTCGGATTGACATGCTATGATTACATGTCACTCACGCTTGGTTTCTTTCCACTCTCTTACAGTTTCTCAGACCTGTTACGCAGGGGAGGAATCTGTCGTCGGGCACCGGCAACATTCATCAGCACGGAGCGGCGACCAGGAAACGATGAAGAGCAATGTCTGGATTGTTGGTCATTCATATGTGAAGCGGGCAGAATGTGTCTTTATGTCAGGTGACAAGAGGAGAAGGGCGGCACAACTAGGGTTGGACATCACGTTCTTTGGCAGAGGGGGGTTGTGTCTTCACGAGTTTAGGGGATTTTTCCAGGGGCTTCTAGCACGCCAACAATCTCCACCGGCAGTGGTGATACTTCACCTTGGGGAGAATGATTTGGCAACACTGGGTAGACGCATTCTGATTGAGGAGATTATTTCAACGGCGGGTTGGATGGCTAGGACCTGCCCCGGTTGCACATTGGTATGGTCACAACTCATTCCTCGACTACAGTGGCGGGGGGGACATTCGGTCAGGGCGTTGAATCACTCGGTAAAGAGGATCAACACACGGTTGGATAGGTTGTTTCGCTCCCCCTTGTTACAGTCAATACCTCATGGGTGTATCTGGGGCGACAAGTATTACTTGAGGGACGGGGTTCATTTAACTCAGGAAGGGAATGTCTTGTGGTCTGACAATATCTGGGCTTGGCTAGGGGGATTTGTGAGTAGTAGGCTTCCATAGGTAGGCGTTGGAGGGGGAGGCCAGATCGTCGGTTAACAATGCTGGCCTGTGGCGGTAAGGTCATTATCGGTGAGCACATATTTGAGGTCTGAGGGGGCGGGCATCATCCTATGGAGGTTCCCGCCCAGGGGGAGGGGCCTGCGGGCCACTCCCACAACTCCAGGGGCAAGGTAATAGGCAAAGGAGCGCGGGTAGGAGTAGTTCACGCTTTCCTTAGGCTGGTAGCCACCCCGCGCGCGTGGACTCATGACGCCACCGGCGCAGAGTAAGGGCCCTCCTTTAGTGGGTAAATGGAGTTTAGGGCGTAGACCGGGCAATTCCCGGGGTAACACTGCGCATGCGCACTTCTAGGGGGGAGGCGCAGCTTGTAGGACCTGACACCGGTAGTGACCCTGCCATATGGCCAGAAATGTACAAAAATCAAGTTGAGGATGTTTAGACTAAGTTAGGAACAACATGTATTAGAGTTTTGTTAAGGTCAGGCTCTCAAACTTGTTGATAAGAATGTGAACTAAATGTCCTGCTGATTTTTGTTTTCATTGTTGATTATGCAATTAAAAACCTTTTTTAATTTCATACTTTAATAAATACGGCCGGGCGACTAGCGCCCGCCTTCCAAAAAGTAAAGACGTCTCGTGTCCACGTTCCTGGGTGTGGGGTGCCGGATTGGGGGGGGAGGCGGCAGCTAGTCGCTGACCATGTGAAAAGGGGGGGCCCTCGGCCCCCCCGCACGCATGGCGGCGCGGCGACCGCCGCCCCCCCCCTATTTCCTTTCGTCATTCGGCGGTGGGGGCGTGCCCCGGGGGTGCGGCCCACCGCCGATTGGCCGGCGGCCGTCCTGACCCGGATCCAAATTAGTGGTTCCGGGTCAGGGGGGACGGGCGATAGGAGGGGCCAACCGGCCCCTCGGGAATAAGAGGTGGGGAGCGCCCAGGAGACCCCCTTGTCCCTGGACGCTCCCCCGCTGCACGTTGTGCCCCGCGTTCGGGGCCTCTTTGTTTTCCCACCCACCATCCCTTGGAACAGAGTTTGGAGTAGCTTTATGTCTGGTGCAATGGTAAATTTCGAAGGTACGGTCCACAGGAGAGACGGATCTGTTGGTGTATGTTGTGATGATTTTGTTTAGGAATTTTTTCCCCTTTTTAGCAAAACATGTGTGAAGTGAATTGTATTTTGAAGTCATGTGTCTTTAGGCCCCTTTTTCCCTTTGTAGCTATACATTGTACTGTTATTGAGCGTAACATGTGTAAACGAATTGTATTTTAATGCCATGTGTCGTTAGGCCTTTTTCCCTTTTAGTTACACGTTGATACTGTTATTTATTAGCCAGTGTAGCTGTCCTTTAGAATTTTTTCCCATAGGTCGTCGTATTTATTAGGTATGGGGCATGCGGTAAGGTCATTATCGGTGAGCACATATTTGAGGTCTGAGGGGGCGGGCATCATCCTATGGAGGTTCCCGCCCAGGGGGAGGGGCCTGCGGGCCACTCCCACAACTCCAGGGGCAAGGTAATAGGCAAAGGAGCGCGGGTAGGAGTAGTTCACGCTTTCCTTAGGCTGGTAGCCACCCCGCGCGCGTGGACTCATGACGCCACCGGCGCAGAGTAAGGGCCCTCCTTTAGTGGGTAAATGGAGTTTAGGGCGTAGACCGGGCAATTCCCGGGGTAACACTGCGCATGCGCACTTCTAGGGGGGAGGCGCAGCTTGTAGGACCTGACACCGGTAGTGACCCTGCCATATGGCCAGAAATGTACAAAAATCAAGTTGAGGATGTTTAGACTAAGTTAGGAACAACATGTATTAGAGTTTTGTTAAGGTCAGGCTCTCAAACTTGTTGATAAGAATGTGAACTAAATGTCCTGCTGATTTTTGTTTTCATTGTTGATTATGCAATTAAAAACCTTTTTTAATTTCATACTTTAATAAATACGGCCGGGCGACTAGCGCCCGCCTTCCAAAAAGTAAAGACGTCTCGTGTCCACGTTCCTGGGTGTGGGGTGCCGGATTGGGGGGGGAGGCGGCAGCTAGTCGCTGACCATGTGTGCTATGTGTTTTTTTAAGTCATGGACAATTTTGCATTTTACCGCTAGATGGCAACATAATTCAGCGAACAGTAAATCAAAACAGATTTGCGTTGTTATCGAAATCTCTTTTCGGTGTTTTTGCAGCCTTAGCGATAGGCCTGGTGTTCATAAGCTTCCACAGACCCATTTTCTGTTGAATGCTGCATATGGAACTTTATGGATCTGGAGGTGTGGCTAGGCCTGACAATCTGTGTGTGATTGACTCATGGTACTGCAGCAGGATAGTAGATCTTGAGGATTTCAAATGTTTTTATATAGCACGTACCACCCCAAGCGAGGCGTTGAAGCGCTTTAGGCGAGTAGCACGCTAATCCGGAAATCAAATTTAGTGGGTAATCCAGTGGTTAAATGTTGGTTTATGTGATTAGTCATGTTCTCTCAAGAAAGAACACTGAATGCATGTACTTCAGTTAGTCTGTGATGCATTATATTAATACGAGCTAGTTCTGATTCATTAGTGGGGGGCATGTGGTTTCATATGAATGGTTGTTATGTGTTATGTTATCTCAGTTTATATAGCGCACAGCTGCCCCCAGCAAAGCGGCGTACCGGCGCTGCCCAGAGTTGGACTGGCTACCGGGCAGTTGTGTGTGCTGCCGAGCTAAAGGCTAATTTCTCTGTGGTGGGGGCTTATTTCGTTGATGGGGACATGCGTGAGATTTGAAATAAAAAAAGCAAAACGAATTTCGTTTTGCACACGCAGGTCCCCATCAACGAAATTAGCCGGCAGCACACACAACTGCCCGGTAGCCAGTCCGGCCCTGGCGCTGCCAGCATCAGAGAGGACCAGGAGGCTAAGGAACAGAACAGGTAAGCCCAAGGAATATGCAGAAGGACGGAAAACGGCTAGGCAGAGGGGAAGAGAAAAGTTTTAATAGCTTTCCTAAAGTCCAGCAGGTGGTCCAGGCTAGGGATCTGGGAAGGCAGGGAGTTCCATAGCTTGGCGGCTAACCAGAAGGATCGACCCCCGGACCGGAGATGCTTCACACGGGGGACTCTAACCAGGTGCTGTCCCAGGGAGCGCAGCTGGCGAGTCGGGACATATGGAGCTAGCAGGTTAGCTAGGAGGCAGGGCGACGCAAGCTTCAGGATCTTAAAAGACAAACAAAGAGCCTTAAATTGGATCCGCTTGACCATGGGTAGCCAATTTAGCTGCTGTGTGGCACCAGTAGAGGGGCAATTACGCAGAAGACCCAACAGGGCTCTGGCGGCAGCATTTTGGACATGCTGCAATCGCATGACCTTAGCCTGATTGCCCCCAGAAGGAGCGAACTAGCATAGTCTAGTCTAGATAGGATGGCTGATTGAACAATCAGCTGGCGCGTAGGAGGATCAAAGAGCCTCAACAAAGGCCTAAATTCCCGAAGGAGGCCGAAACAGGTGCTGGCAACTTTCTTAGTATGATCTTGAAAACTGAGGGTAGAGTCCATCCATGCCCCCAGGTTCTTAACCACCGACTTAGGGGTGGGAGCACTACCAAGATCAGTTGGCCACCATTGCTCACTCCACAGACTCTTGTCCTTCCCCACCAGCAGTACCTCCGTTTTATTGGCTTTCATCCGGAGGCAGTTTGTGGTTATCCACTCCGTAACGGCAGCAAGGCTGCTCCTAAACCTAGAAGCATCCTGCATGGAACCAGAGAGGGCCACCGCCAACTGCGTATCGTCTGTATATGAGACCATGGTAGGCCCATCTTCCTGGCCACCGTTGCAAGGGGGCTCAGTGCAGAGCCCTGAGGCACACCCTGACCAATGAAATGAGCCTGGGACAGAAACGGGGGGGGGGGAGGACTCTCGGAATGATCTCCCTGTCGAAAACGATCTGAACCACACCAGAGCTAGGCCAACAACACCAGCTTCCTCCAGACGCTGTAGCAGAATCCCATGAGAAACCTTGTCAAATGCGGCACTCAGATCAAGCAAGATCAGTGCCGCCATATGACCGGAATCAAGAATGGTCCACAGATGTTCTTTTACAGCCAGGAGAGCGGTCTCCAGTTGGTGAGATAGATAGGCTGGCGTAGATTAGGTAATGCTAGTTTGCAGGGATAGGGCTGTGTAAAGCAGGATATGTGATCTATGAAAGGAGGTGTCAGAAAAGAGGTGCCTTTTGCAGAATTACAATAAGAGATAATAAGGCAGAGAGGCATGAGACTAAGAGGAGACAATACTCATAAATAGAAAGCATCAAGAGGATGGGAGGTAAAAAGAGGGCCACTCAGAAGAAAGAAAGGAGAGGAACCAATTAAAAAGGAATCAAGTGGAAGTCAGTCAATCTCAGTTTTTCATGCAGGGTTTTAGGGATATAGTGGGGGACGGCTTTCTGAGATAGCACGCAATCTAAGGATGTAATCTGTAGAAAGCAATCTGAGGATGTGAGTTAAAAAGAAAAGAGCTTTATACATTGTGCTACATATCCAGAGCAGACATGTTAAAACATGTATCTTCAAGTGTACAAATCACTTAAACATTAAGAGTTTAGCCTGCTGTGTGCCAGCCCCGGGACCACCCTTTTAAACATAGTCTGGAGTATGCAAACCTTAGTCCAGGGCCTTTATGCTGCACAAGAGGAGATGGTGCAGAAAAAGGAAAATGTCTCATTTAATGATCTTCCCTCACTATTCTGTGTTTGTAACATGTTTTTGCTCACTCAGTAAAATTAGTTATTTGACATTGGCTGAGAGTGTCTTGTCAATGAGAAAACAGATATTATGCTTGTTGTATTACTTGTTCCCATCTATGTTGTTTCTATGGCACAGCAGAGTAACTGCTGTTATGAAAGGTACTTAAAGCTAACATCCTAAGGTATTTGTGGTGCATGTGTGTGTACATGGCAGCCAGTGCAACAAATGCATTGTTCGAATAAAAGAAGCAGAGTAATGGAGGCCTGTAGGTTCCATTTTGAAATCCTTTGGCCTGTTCCTGTGCACAAGATGGAGGTGGTCTTGCTTTCCCAGACAGTGGAAGTGCATTGCTGACAGTCCTGTCACAAGAGGGAAGAGATCCAGTCAGTGAAGTGGGGACAAATAAGGCAGGGTTCCTATGGAAAGTAGGTCCTTTTGCTGAAAGGAGTTCCTGATTAATCTTCTAGTAGCAATGTCAATTGGTAGATGGGTGAAAGGCTGCTGTCTCTGTTCAGAGTGTGAGGGATCCATTAATTGCGAACAGCCTGTTGCCTCTTTCTTGATCACTGTCGTCTTGGCTTGTCATAGCCAGGAACAGATAGTTCACAACTCTTTGTAACTCTGTTGTGGGTCCTCTAGGGTGGAGACTACCCAGCTGTGAGGTGCACCTCCCTGCACAGAGGCTGTGTCTGCAGAACAGCCTAGAGAAGTACTTAAAAACCTGTTCAAACCTGTTCTGTGTACTCAGAGTACACCATGCAGTAGCCCAGTGGTTGAAATCTTGCTATTTAAAACCAATTAACAATATGTGTGTGCTGCGCTGTACTTAAAATTAAATCAATTAAAAAAATTGCAACCTTTACAGAGGGAGGTACAAAAGCAACATTTACAAAGGTACACTTCAAAGGGAGGGTGATAAATGTCAATGAAATGTGCCACTGCCCTGATCAGCATATAAACATGCTATTTGCACGAGGACTGTATTGAATGTACTGTATCTTAAAGGTCGACTCTTCCTCCTGGTGTTAATAGAATAGATGTGTCTGTTCACAAGGGCAGTCTGGACGTTCTGTCACTCTGATCATCGGGGTAGTTTGTCCAGTATATATCAAAGAACAAGGACCCTTGATGTAACAAGGCACATTCAGCAAAATACTTTTAAAAAATGTAATCAACTTATGTTTGTTGCTCATGTTGAAAGGTCTTGATGTTCTTAATTAATTTACTGGCCTGCCACGTCTCAAGTGCTCTACAGAAGAGCCATGTCCTATGGTGCTGTGACAGACTCGGATGTCTCTGATTTCTATATATTCTCATTCCTGTTGCGTTTGAAGGTATGGAGAGGTCGATTTGCGGTTCAAATTGTCAAGAATGTGCCAGTTATCAAAAGCTTCCAGTCCATTAGTGGCTGGTGCAAATGTATTGGCAGAAACAAGACCTTCAGTGGTCCCAACCTCATCCTTGGCTTCGAGTTCTCCCCGGCACAGTGTCAGTCTCTTCCTTGCTGGCTTCACAAAACGTTTCGAGTAACCGCTTGCAGTCCGTTTCTGGCAGAATTCATCCAAATCTCTGAAGAAATTGTTGTTATACTTGCAGGGACATCTTACCATGAGAAACAGTCCAAAAGCAGTAGTAGCCTGTGGTGGGAGTGCTGCCAGGTGCTGACGTAGGGCGGTGTAGGGGCAGGGTGGGGGGTAGACTACAAATTACGGCCGATTAGAGGTAAGTAAACATATAATTACATAAAATGAATTTTGTTGTGCGCGCTGCTTCGATGCAGCGCGTGCAACGCAATTCGTTTTATTTATTTATATTTTTACTTACCTCTAAATCGGCTGTAATCGTAGTTTACTACCCCCCACCCTCCCCTCCCCCGCCCCATGTCAGCACCCGGCAGCACTCCCACCACGGGCCGCTACTGTCCAAAACATAGATGGTCCCTTAAACTGTATTGACAAATGATTCAGGCCGCAGGCGAAGGGGTTGCTTTCACAGTTGGTTGAGCTGCCCTGGCCCAACATGCCTCCATAGCCACACTCTAGTCACTGGAGCTCATACAAACATTTTTTGCAAGGGTTACATTTGGTTTCCTGTCTGGCTCTTCCTATTTGTATTTGTTTGTATTTGCATTTATTCATCTTAGGTTACTCTTCTAACAGAGGAGGGGCTGTACAAAACATCATCAAAATTGCCAATAAGAACAGTAACACAGTAAGAGAGAGGTGATGGTTGGAACAATGACTCATACTGTCCTTGATGCAAGGTCATTGCATATATTTACAGAAATGTACATATTTATAAGAGGGTGGCAGTCAGGTGTGGTCAGATAGGAGATGCACTGGCCGCAGGCATGATGACTCATGTCACAGATTTCTTAACTATGAGAATGAGGGTGTTTACGACTCTTTTGAACAATACATGGGAGGAGTTGGCTCAAAGTTTGCCAGGAAGTGTGTGCCATAGGACAGTTTCAACGAGCTTATACAATCCAATCTATGAGGGGGCACAAGAACTTTTACATGTTTAGACAGTGAAGTTTTGGTGGAAAGTAAGACAACATATATATGTGGAGTGTCATGAGCTGAGAAAGAGATGGTGGGTCTGTGACATATATGGATTTGAATACTAGAGCAAGAAGTGTTGTAGAGCCACTGTGCCCATTTATTTTGTCTCGCCTTTTCTCCTAACTCTACACCTCAAATCTATTTACTTGGTCCTCCAATGGATCTTGAATCGTGCAGAGAGGGGTCGGATATAGGGGATCCAATCCAGTTATCCAATGAGGAGCAGAAATAGGCTAACTGTTTTATAAACTCGTAATTAGATTCATGTATCTAACGCTAAGAACTAAGCTATATAAGTAAAGTATTATTACTGCTAGACCAAATCCATACCATACAACCATACAAACAAATAATTTAGTTAGAGCTATACATAATAGTAACATTAGAATCTGCTGACCAGAGATCTCTCTATTAGAATTTCCATCCCTCGTTAAAGCTCAACTGGAATGCACAATCAATTATTGGAGACAAATCATAGAGAGACAGAAAGAGAGTAAATACATCAGTATCAGTGAATTGTATTTGGGAGTGCAAAATAATCAAATACAGATCTTTTCTTACCAAAGCACTAGGAGAGTTCAGGAAAGTGAGTGGACCGTATCAGCTCAAATCTCCGATGATGGAAAGGAGTCAGGGGAGAGCGCACACAGTGTATGCTTCAGCCAAGGAAAGACAGTAGAGTCTGCATGGAAAATGAATGATGTCTCTCAGTCCGCAAAGGTGAAAGATCTCCAAAAGAAGGAATAAGAAGTCTCTCCTTTACACAATGTATATTATATTCCTCAAGTTCCGGAGTGACACCTCCTGGGTCACCTCATTTTGTCAGACCACTCAGCCCATTGGTCAGTTCGTATAGGGTGATTATCATGCAGCATTAAGAAGACACATTTTGTAGGAATATAGGTGGTGCAAATACATAACTGTCAGGCCATCAGGTAGGAGTTTACTCTTAAACAAAAATATCCTTTAGCAAAGGCACATGAGTGAAGTCGAAAAGACAGTTTCTCAGGCAGATGTTTCCAAAGTAACAGAAATTGTGTCAAACAGTCCTTGTATGCGAGTGGGAACTCTCGAAATAAAACATAGCTTCAATTCACTTTGCAATTTCAGGACACTCTCTCATGAGAACAAAGTCGAACAACAAAGAAAAATGTGTACAAGCAGGCAGGCCTGCATTGAATTCAAGCTGATAGAAGCAAAATATGTAGTCTTGAAATATACTCTTTCAATGAGAATATGACATTCAGATATTGTTTTCAGCTCTACTGCTCTTAAAAAGAAGACTCATGGGGGGCGTGGCTTGCCGGGCGATGATGGCGGTCGCAGCTTTGTAGAGCTCCCGCCGGCCCGACCTTGATTCGTACACTTATCCTGGTCCCCGAGCCCGATACTGCTTCCCGACGACTGGCGCGAAGCTGGTGGAGTCCCCTGCCTGCTCCGGAGTACCGATCCTGCGCTCTTCTCCCTCCTGTGCCCGGTGGGAGGCGACGGCGCCCTGCGGCCTGGTGACCGGCTGGAGACCGGGGTCCTCGAGTTTCGGGACGCCCGGCGGTGGTCGCAGGCTCGCGGGTGGCGGCGGCTTCAGCTGCGCCGCTACTGGCTCCGTCCTGCTGCTGCAGCTGCCCGCGGACCGCGGTGGCACCCTTCATCCTCGTGCCTTGGGTGGACGCCTCTCTCCCCTGAAATCCCGAGGAGGCAACGACGGAGTGAGGCCTGGTGACCGGCTGGAGACCGGGGTCCTCGAGTTTCGGGACGCCCGGCGGAGGTCGCGGGCTCGCGGGTGGCGACGGCTTCAGCTGCACGGCCCCTTGCTCCTTCCAATTGCTGCGGCTGCCCGTGGACCGCGGCGGCGCCCCTCATCCTTGTGCCCTGGGCGGACATCTCTCTCCCCTGCAGTCCGGGGGAGGCGCCGGCGAGGAGCGGCCTGGTGACCGGCCGGAGACCGGGGCTCCCGAGTTTAGTGACGCCCGGCGGCGGCTGTGGGCCTGCGGGTGGCGGTGGGGTCCGCTGCACCGCCCCTAACTCAGTACCCCTACTGCTACGATTGCCATCTGACCACGGCAGCGCCTCCCCGTTCCTGCACCCTGGGCAGACATTTGTGGAGATAAACGCCGGGACGGCCTGTCCCGCCGGGGTGAGACCGGTCCTCGGATTTCGTGGCCTCGGGCCTGGGCTGGCCTCTTGGGACTCTCCCACTGCAGTTCTCTTCAGGGGCCTGGGGCCTCCAACGCTAGTGGCGGTACCTGGGGGGTCCTGAGCCTTGTTGTAAGGAGTGCCGGCCTTGCCCGGCGAGCGGTCCCGGCGAGCCCGTGTTGGGCCATGACCAGAACCGGAGGTGGCGGCCCGCCTAAGCATGGCCCTATCGATAAATTCACGGGGCCTAGTGGCGGCTCCGGGGCGGCCGGTGGCAGCGGTGGCCCTGGGCCGGACAATGCGGCGATCCTGGCGGCCATCACCCAATCCCGGGATGCGCTTGATGCCAAAATCGGAGCGGTGGGAGAAGATGTCGCGCTGTTGCGCCAGGACCTCCGGAATGCGGTGGGTCGGATCACCGAGGCCGAGTCCCGGATAACGGTGACCGAAACGGACATTGGCGCCCTGAAGAAGCGGTTGGCGGAAGTGGAGGGAGTCCAGAAGACGTTGGCGGCCCGCGTGGAGGATGCCGAGGGGCGCGCACGGAGGAACAACCTCCGCTTTATTGGCTTTCCGGAGAGGTGCGAGAAAGACGACATGGAGGGGTTCTTGACCCGGTGGCTGGAGAGTTGGCTCCCCGAAGGGGTGCTGTCCACGTGCTTCGTTATCGAGAGGGCGCATAGGGCCCTAACCCAGCGGCCACCGGAGGGTGAGCGTCCCAGGTCAGTCATAGCCCGGCTGTTGAATTACCACGACCGCGATGTCATCCTGCGGGAGGCGAGGACCAAAGGCTCGCTTACCTTTGAAAATCGTACCATCATGATCTTTCCCGACTACACGAGGTTGGTGCAGAAGCAGAGACAATCCTTTGTAGCCGCCAAGGCCAAGTTGAGGGGCTTGAAGCTCCAATACTCTCTCCTATACCCAGCCCGTCTGCGAGTGGTACACCAGTCCAGGACGCATTTCTTTGATTCACCTGAGGAGGTTTTCCGTTGGACCGACGAGACGGTGCAGCTCCGGCCGCATCCCCAGCCAGGTCTGAATCCGGGCGGGTCCCAGAGGTCATCGCCGGAGCGGACGAACCATCAGAACCGGAGGGGTCGACATCGGAGGTCCCGGTCTCGGAGGCGGGCGGCCTCTGCTAGTGCATCGCAGACGAGTGGTGCGAGGGACTCAGAACACTCTGATGCCGGCAGTTGAACACTGGTGGGACTGGGCCTTATAGCTGAGTCCTGAGTTGCCCTTCATAGGCTGGTGAGACTGTTCTCTTTTGATTTCCCTATGCCAGTCTGTTCCCGGTTACTGCCTCCTATTGCTTTTAGCGGGAGCACGGTAGGGCTCGGGAGGCACCTTTTGTGGGCCTATAACCCTCACGGTTGTGAGTGTAGTGGGGGGGGTGGTGTGTGTGTGTTGATTGGGGTGTTGGGATCCATTGGTATGGCGGGCCCTGGGTTCTCTGTTCTGGACCCGGGTCTTTCCATGCCGCGACAGATGCTTCAATGTTCTCTGAGGTATTGGGGTGGGGGGAGTGGGGCGTGGGGGGATGTTCTTTGGTTGCTAATGGTTGGGGGGGCCTGGGTCTGGGGGGGGTTGCTGAGTATTGGGATGGGTAGGGGGGGACCACCCTTTGCTAGAGAGCAACAGTTGAGTGGGGTAGTCCCCACTGGTGGCAGCAATATCCCTAGGGATAGAGAAAGGGGTTTTGATACTAGAAACCTGAGCAAAATAGTGCCCTCCTATAAGACAGGAGATGATATCCACAAGTGGATAACTGCTCTGGAGAGGCCCTGCAAAGTACAGCAGGTACCCCAGAGTCAGTGGGCAGCTATATTGTGGCTCTCCTTTGAAGGTAAAGGAAGAGACAAGCTCCTCACTGTTAGAGATGAGGATGCTAATGATTACCAAGTCTTGAAAAATGCACTGATTGATGGGTTTGGCTTAACCACTGAACAGTACAGGTTAATGTTCAGTGACACCCAGAAAACTCAGGCTCAAGATTGGACTGACTTTGTTGATTGTGCCACTAAGGCTTTGGAAGGCTGGTTACTGGGAAGTAAAGTTACTGATTACACAGGATTGTATAATCTAATTATGAGAGAGCAAATCTTAAATAATTGTCAGAACCAGTTGTTGCATCAGCACTTGATTGACTCAGATCTGACCTCTCCCCAAGAATTGGGAAAGAAGGCAGACAGATGGGTCAGGACAAGGGTCAAGCAGCAGAACCAGAACCAGGGTGGTGGCCAGAAGAAAGCAGACCAGAAGGGTAATGAGAATAAACAAAATGACCAGAAGTCTTCAACAGGGCCCCAACAACCTAAGGAGGGTGGGTCCCAAACTTCCCAAAAGAAGAAGAATGATGGTCCTAAGAAACCATGGTGCCAATACTGTAAAAGTAAGACTCACTGGTTTAGTGATTGCACCAAGAAAGGCCAGACTCCTACCACTACTGTCCCTAAGACACCTGCAACCCCTAGTACAGTTAGTAGTGTAGTGGTACTAGGAACCCCCTGTAAATATCCCCTTGAGGATAGAGCCCTACAGTTCTAAACACTGAGGCTTTGGAACTCCACCCCTGAATGTGGCCAAGGTATCGTTGTGGCATTGTGCCACGAGGGTCCTCTGATTATACCCCTAATGCGCCAGTATTTATTCCAATCCATTATACTTGCAAGCCCCTAGCACGATGAGGGCACTAATCATCCGCCAGCACATGCGCGACTATACCACACGCGCGCACTCCCCCAACGCGCATGTGCGGACATAACACTACCTTCCGCACATGCGCTTTGCGAGCGTCTAGTACCACGCATGCGCGAACGCTTTGCGAGCGTCTAGTACCACGCATGCGCGAACGCTCGCCACTTTTCCTTACGCACCTGGGCTCCCTCGCAAGCACAATGACTTGGCAGATCGAGTCTCTCTACCCTTTCCCCTACAATACAGGTGCGAACAATTATTCAATCAACAACAGTATAAAACCCCAGCAGAAATGGCCATTACTTACCGGTTCTGCGAAGGAGGCACTACAGGTCCAAAGCAGGCTCTGCCCAGTAATTCTGTGAGTATGATGAACCACCACCTTCATCTCTGGTAAGCGCTTTTATCTCCTACAGGTCTCCTCAATCTAAGTGGCCAAAACCTTCTTTCTCCCCCACAGGGCCAACCCTTGCCATGAAGTAGCATACTACCTAAACTAGCGTAAGAAAGAATTCTTGCGTTTATTTCCTTTTCTTTTACCACTCATGCACTATTGTTGTGAATACCGTGTTTTAGCCACTGCACCCCCGAACTTTCAGTGCGAACCTCACCATAATGGTACCACAAATACCATTACACTGTAGCCGCTTATAGCCTGCACCCACATCGCTATAAAGTCGGCAGTCAAATGTATATAAAGCAATACATTCGAGTGACTCTCTTTTCCCCTTGTATGTTTTGTCCTTGTCTTTACATGTTATATGTACAGGTGTTTTGAGAAGGGAATCCCCCTCTCACACATAGAAAAACACTTTAGAGCGTGTATACACATAGTCTGAATTACACACCCACTAGTTTTAATCACTCACACATATTTTAATTCGTCCTGAAGAAAGCCAGCATATTCATAAGGCACTGGCTGAAACATGTTGACCCGTCTTAGGATGTGGGAGGTCGTAACTCGCCTCTAACATCCAACAGCCTTATTTTTAACCGCTGACGGTGGCCCAGGTATTAAAGTCTAATTCACCTTCGGGTACTGGGACCCCCGCCAAGCCGTTTTAATCCACATCCCACAACACTCTTCACCGCACACTCAGCGATATACCTGCTCCGCTGTAATCAGGCGTCGAAGCACACCCGGGACACGCTAGGTGTCACTGGGTGGGCCCGATGATGAAGCATGCCACCAACTAGGTTGGTGGGTGAGGGCTTCATGAGCACACCTACCAGGTGCCACTACCCCCTGATGAAGCATACTTGAGTCCTTGAATTAAAAATTAATAATTTTTGTTAACCCTTTTTACTCGAGCTAGTCTCCTTTTGATTAACTTCATATAAACCCGGGGATACGGACTAGCTTTCTGGTCCTCTCTCTCCCTCTTGATACACGATAATATTGGCAGTGCACAGCTGCGAGAGTATAATCTAAACCATGGCGGAAAACCATGGCCTGACCTTTACTGAGAGTGACGTGGCAGATATACTATCTGACCCGTCCTTCCAAGCGGACTTCAACATCGCTAATACCATCGCACAAACTACCGATTGGGAGACCTTAACTGAGAAAAAGCGCAACAGAATACGAACCATCCTCCATGGGACAATCCTAGCCCAGTACCTTAGAACCAATACGGCTCCAAGGGGCCTTCTAGTAACCAACGCTCCCAGAATCTTCCTCGATGACCCTACTTTCAGGAAGGACTGGGCCCAGATCGCCTGGCATTGCACCAGGGACTGGATGATACTCATTGTCAAAACCGCAAAGCGACTATCGGATGCCATCATGATTGAAATCCAAGCCACAGAGAGCCACTTCAAAGCTACCATCACTGCATTCAAGAAGAAGCTGGATGACCAAAATAGAGAAATTAATGAGTACAAGGAATACCTGACTCAAGCCAAAATCAAAAAATTTGACAAAGATCTCAAAAAATTCAGTTATGCAAAAGTATATCCATACTCAGAAGAGGACTACACACCGCAAATCAAGGACACCAATATGTCCAACTCTTCAGGTGATGATAGCTCTATTTCCAGCGACTCCAGCAGCGGCTCACAAAAACGAGGAGGAGGAGGAAGAGGAAGAAGAGGACAACACTGGCCCAACAACTGGCAAGGAGGGCAACAAGGCCACTTCTACGGCTTCCCACCAAACTTTGGTCACATGCAGAATCCCTATTATGGTTTTCCTCCCATGTATCCCCCGGGACCAATGCCATTATTCGCAGGCAACCAGGGCCCACACATTCCTTTTTTAGGACAGGGCCGAAGAGCTCAGGGCCGACGAAGACCCAATCAACAACACACGCAGGTCCACTGGGCCGAGGAAGAGAACCCAGTGAGTTCGAACACACGCCAGAAGGCGAAAGAAGCAACGCCAGGACCGAGCAAACACTGAGCCCTACTGACCGACCATCACTGGTATTTAATTTATCCAGTACCCTATTGTCTCACAGAGAACAGTCAGTCCTGGAAAAAGGACTGTCTTTTGTGCCAACCAACAGACTCGACAAATTTCAACTACACGTTGAATTGGCACAATTTTTCAGAAAACTTAAATTGAAATCTTTCTTTGAAAAACCTACTCCAGAAATTGAGCAACCCCACGAGAACCCCAACATCACGGGCCTCAGAACCAAATCCACGTTTGTCCCTCCTCCCTCCACCATCCCTCCCGAAATCACAATGTTTGAACAAGCGGTATACAATGACATTGAGAACCTTAACCCAACCAATCACTTCAACAATCTGTCCTGGGAAGACAGGCAAACCAATCAACGCCTACAAAACAACCCCACACTGGTCATAATACCAGCTGACAAGGGGGGAGGCATCGTCCTGCAGGACAAGATAGACTACAACACTGAGTGTCGCAGACTTTTAAGCGACAACAGGAACTACCACAGATTGGAACAGGACCCAACCGAAGGACTACGAACAACAATCCATGCACTTGTCAAGAGGGCAGCCGATGCGGAGCATTTTCCAAACAGGAAGCAGAATATCTATGCCCTGAACACACCAGGACCCCGTACTTTTACACAGTACCCAAGGTACATAAGGGTAAAACTCCCCCTCCTGGCAGACCTATCGTGTCAGGCATAAACTCCTTGTTGGAACCACTATCACGATATTGTGACTTTTTCCTAAACCCCTTGGTGCAAAAAACACCCACGTACATAAAAGATACCAAACACCTTCTACAGGTCATAGGCCACATGGATTTCAACCCTGACACACAACTTCTGGTAGGGTTAGATGTGGAGAGCCTGTACGCCAGTCTCCCCCAGGATGCCACCTTGAAAGTCCTCCACGACATCCTAATGGAATCCCCTTGGCCCTACCATACTCCGAGGGATTTCATACTAGCATGTGCAACTCTGGCTCTCAAACAAAATTATTTTGAATATTAAGGCAGCTTCTATTTGCAAACGAATGGAACATCCATGGGCAGCGTTTTCGCCCCAAGCGTGGCAGGATTGTATGTACACCACTTTGAACGCACCAACATCGCTGTGGAAACTAACCCGTTCAATCATCACATCCTGAAATGGCACAGGTATATTGATGACATTTTGGTAATCTGGCAGGGATCTCAGACCAACCTTGATAGATTCATGACCTGGCTTAACACCAGGGATCAATACTTGAACTTCACCAGCACAGCAAGTAACTACCAACTTCCCTTTCTAGATTTGGACATCACAGCCAAAGACGGGACCCTGATCACAACAACATACTACAAACCAACCGCGAGGAATGCATTGCTCCACTTCACGAGCTTTCACCCCCGCCCTCTCAAAGAGAATCTACCATTCGGCCAGTTTTTACGCATACGCAGAAACTGTACCAACGTGAGTGATTACAAATCACAATCAGCGGACCTGGCCACTAAACTAGAAAGCCGTGGCTACCCCAAAGCCATCATCCGTAAAACCCAGAAAAGGGCGAGAAATCAGAATCGCGACGCTCTTCTTGAGACCATCACAAAGGAGGATCAGGAACAACCCATCACCTGTGTTACTACCTACAACACAGCGTCCAACGAAGTAGCAAAAATCATTAGAAAACATTGTAGGATAATCAACTCTGGACAGAGAAAATGGGACACACCGAGATTTGCGTACAAGAGATGCAACAATCTAAAAGATCAACTGGTGAGCACCCGACCCAGACCACAACCAAAACAACCAATGAACACTGTTCTGAATGCATGGGGACTGCCCAAGATCACTGGACACTACCCCTGCAATGACTGTAGTGTGTGTCACCTCACTACACACACCAAAACCTTGAACCTTGAGCCCAACAAAATCTGGACCCAACGCAACCACACCAACTGTAACTCACGAAATGTGGTATACCTTCTCACTTGCACGTGTGGCCTCCGCTATGTGGGGATGACAACACGCAAAATTAAAACCAGAATAACTGAGCATCGAAGCACCATAAGATGCAAGAAAAATGTGAGCAGACTAACTAACCACTTCATCACCCACTGTCATACACCCAATGACTTAAACTGGACAATCATTGAGCAAATCCCCGAAAGCACAATTGATAATGACAAGAAACTTCGGGGTAAAGAACAGCGATGGATATATCGTCTTTCTACAGCTACTGAGGGTCTTAACGACGCCATCCCCTGGAACTCCCTGACATACTCGTGACCCAAGGGCTATATCTCCAGTACCATCCTGATCCACCTGCTGAACCAACCCTACTAGGAACCCCCTGTAAATATCCCCTTGAGGATAGAGCCCTACAGTTCTAAACACTGAGGCTTTGGAACTCCACCCATGAATGTGGCCAAGGTATCGTTGTGGCATTGTGCCACGAGGGTCCTCTGATTATACCCCTAATGCGCCAGTATTTATTCCAATCCATTATACTTGCAAGCCCCTAGCACGATGAGGGCACTAATCATCCGCCAGCACATGCACGACTATACCACACGCGCGCACTCCCCCAACGCGCATGTGCGGACATAACACTACCTTCTGCACATGCGCTTTGCGAGCGTCTAGTACCACGCATGCGCGAACGCTTTGCGAGCGTCTAGTACCACGCATGCGCGAACGCTCGCCACTTTTCCTTACGCACCTGGGCGCCCTCGCAAGCACAATGACTCGGCAGATCGAGTCTCTCTACCCTTTCCCCTACAATACAGGTGCGAACAATTATTCAATCAACAACAGTATAAAACCCCAGCAGCAATGGCCATTACTTACCGGTTCTGCGAAGGAGGCACTACAGGTCCAAAGCAGGCTCTGCCCAGTAATTCTGTGAGTATGATGAACCACCACCTTCATCTCTGGTAAGCGCATTTCTCTCCTACAGGTCTCCTCAATCTAAGTGGCCAAAACCTTCTTTCTCCCCCACAGGGCCAACCCTTGCCACTTCACAGCCATGAAGTAGCATACTACCTAAACTAGCGTAAGAAAGAATTCTTGCGTTTATTTCCTTTTCTTTTACCACTCATGCACTATTGTTGTGAATACCGTGTTTTAGCCACTCCACCCCCAAACTTTCAGTGCGAACCTCACCATAATGGTACAACCAATACCATTACACTGTAGCCGCTTATAGCCTGCACCCACATCGCTATAAAGTCGGCAGTCAAATGTATATAAAGCAATACATTCGAGTGACTCTCTTTTCCCCTTGTATGTTTTGTCCTTGTCTTTACATGTTATATGTACAGGTGTTTTGAGAAGGGAATCCCCCCTCTCACACATAGAAAAACACTTTAGGGCGTGTATACACATAGTCTGAATTACACACCCACTAGTTTTAATCACTCACACATATTTTAATTCGTCCTGAAGAAAGCCAGCATATTCATAAGGCACTGGCTGAAACATGTTGACCCGTCTTAGGATGTGGGAGGTCGTAACTCGCCTCTAACATCTAACAGTCTTTACTTTTAACCGCTGACGGTGGCCCAGGTATTAAAGTCTAATTCACCTTCGGGTACTGGGACCCCCGCCAAGCCGTTTTAATCCACATCCCACAACACTCTTCACCGCACACTCGATATACCTGCTCCGCTGTAATCAGGCGTCGAAGCACACCCGGGACACGCTAGGTGTCACTGGGTGGGCCCGATGATGAAGCATGCCACCAACTAGGTTGGTGGGTGAGGGCTTCATGAGCACACCTACCAGGTGCCACTACCCCCTGACGAAACATACTTGAGTCCTTGAATTAAAAATTAATAATTTTTGTTAACCCTTTTTACTCGAGCTAGTCTCCTTTTGATTAACTTCAGTAGTGGTAGTGTACCTCCCAAGGCTATAGTTGGGTTAACCCTGGGAACTGAGGTGGGTTCTGACTTAGTTAGAATACCTACTCAGGCAGTTCTTGTTTGTACTGGGGACATGGATATGACCCCTACTGTAAGTCCTAGTACTCTAGGCAAATACAGACAAACGCCTTTAATCAATGGAAAGATGGCTCAGGCCTACAGGGACACATGTGCCAGTGTCACTATGGTGACACCAACATTTGTGGACCCTGACCAGATCATGCTAGGTTCAGACTACCTAGTGACCAATGCTAGCAATGTCACTACCAATCACAGTATGGCAGTTGTTAATTTCTCCTGGTGTAGGGGTACCTGGCCTCAAAAGGGTTGTAGTTAGTTCAGACCGCCCAGTAGATTGTCTTTTGGGCAATGATTTGGAATCCTCACTGTGGTCAGATGTGGAGTACAGGACTCATGTAGAAATGCTAGGTCTCTCCTCACATGTCCTTGCTGTGACCAGGTCACAGGCCAAGAAATGCCCAGCTGAACAAGTGCTGGATCCTGGAAGAATGGACCAGACACTACCCAAGAGGAAGGGCAGTAGGGGTAAGGCTGAGCCTTCCCCCCTGCCTCAGGTTGAGGATCCTCCCTCTCAGGAGGCTGACCCCAAGACCCCAGAAGGAACTGTCCTAGAAGAGCTTGTTCCTGAACAGGTTGAGTTTCTTTGGACAGGGGGACCTTCCAGGGCAGACTTGAGGCAGGCACAGTTAGACTGTTCCTCCCTTGAACCCCTCAGACAGCAGGCTGCTGCTGAGGCTGCAGGGAATGCTACAGGTGCCCATAAGGTATATTGGGATGAAGGACTCCTATACTCTGAGGCAAGAGACCCCAAGCCTGGTGCTACCAGGAGGCTGGTCATCCACTTGTCTCTTAGAGGTTTCCTTCTCACCTTAGCCCATGAAATTCCCCTTGCAGGTCTCTTAGGCCGGAACAAGACTTGGGACAGGCTTGCCCCACACTTTCACTGACCTCATATGTCTGAGGACACAAAAGAGTTTTGTCGCTCATGTGTCACCTGCCAAGTCAGTGGCAAATCAAGTGGCACCACAAAGGCCCCCCTCATACCACTACCTGTGGTGGGGGTGCCCTTTGAGAGAGTGGGGATAGACATTGTTGGACCAATGGACCCCCCAACAGCATCTGGGCACAGATTTATACTGGTGGTAGTGGATCATGCCACCAGGTATCCAGAAGCTATTCCCCTTAGGACCACTACAGCTCCTGTTGTGGCCAGGGCCCTACTTGGAGTTTTCTCCAGAGTGGGGTTTCCTAAGGAGGTTGTCTCTGACAGAGGTGCAAACTTCATGTCAGGATACTTGACTGCTATGTGGAAGGAGTGTGGTGTAAATTACACATTTACCACACCCTATCACCCACAGTGCAATGGGCTTGTTGAGAGATTCAACAAGACCCTCAAAGGGATGATAAAAGGGTTACCTGAAAAGCTTAGGCGAAGATGGGACATCCTTTTACCCTGCCTTCTGTTTGCTTACAGAGAGGTCCCACAGAAGGGGGTTGGTTACAGCCCTTTTGAGCTTCTGTTTGGGCATCCTGTAAGAGGAAGAGGACCCCTATGTCTTGTGAAGGAAGGATGGGAGTTACCTCTCAAAAAGCCTAAACTTGACATAGTGGACTATGTACTTGGTCTCCGCTCCAGGATGGCAGAGTACATGGAGAAGGCATCCAAAAACCTTGAGGCCAGCCAAGAACTTCAAAAAGCTTGGCATGACCAAAAGGCTGTCCTAACTGTTTATCATGCAGGACAGAAGGTGTGGGTGTTGGAGCCAGTGGCCCCAGCAGCTCTCCAAGACAAATGGTGTGGTCCCCATACCATCATTGAGCAAAGGGGAGAGGTCACCTACCTAGTGGACCTTAGAACTCCCAGGAGCCCTCACAGATTACTTCATGTGAACAGGCTCAAAACATTTGTCAACAGGGAGGACATGGGCTTGCTCATGGCCACAGATGAGGGGCAGGAGGAAGAGAGTGACCCTCTCCCAGACCTGCTCACTCATAACCCTGATGATGGGTCAGTAGATGGTGTAGTCTTTTCTGACAGCCTCTCTGAACATCAACAAGAGGATTGTAAGCAGGTCCTTCAGTCCTTTAGACAAATGTTTTCTCTGACACCCAGTCAGACAAACTGGTGCACCCATGAGGTGGACACTGGTGACAGTCTGCCTATAAAGAGTAAAATCTACAGGCAACCTGACCACGTCAGGGACTGCATAAAGAAAGAAGTACAAAAGATGTTGGAATTGGGAGTCATTGAACCCTCAGAGAGCCCTTGGGCTAGTCCTGTAGTTCTAGTACCAAAGCCTCACACCCAGGATGATAAGAGAGAGATGAGGTTTTGTGTAGACTACAGGGGTCTCAATGCTGTCACTAAGACAGATGCCCATCCAATACCTAGGGCAGATGAACTGATAGACAAGTTGGCTTCTGCAACTTTCTTAAGTACATTTGACCTAACAGCTGGTTATTGGCAGATCAGGTTAGCTGAGGATGGCAAGGCCAAAACAGCATTTTCTACCCCAGGAGGTCATTACCAGTTTGTGGTGATGCCCTTTGGTTTGAAAAATGCACCTGCCACTTTTCAAAGGTTGGTGAACCAAGTTCTCACTGGGTTGGATGACTTCTGTGCAGCATATCTAGATGATATTGCTGTCTTTAGCTCCACCTGGGAGGATCCCCTGATCCACCTGAGGGAAGTTTTGGAGGCCCTGCAGAAAGCAGGCCTCACTATCAAGGCTACTAAGTGCCAGATAGGGCAGAGTCAGTTTGTGTACCTGGGCCACCTTGTAGGTGGAGGCCAGGTTCAACCATTGGAGAGCAAGATACAGGCCATAAAGGACTGGGCTCCTCCAACCACCCAGACACAGGTCAGAGCTTTCTTGGGCCTGTCTGGTTACTATAGGAAGTTTGTCAAGAATTATGGGTCCATTGTGACACCACTTAATGACCTGACAAGCAAGAAAATGCCAAAGAAGGGTCAGTGGACAGTTAGCTGTCAAAAGGCATTTGATGACCTAAATCAGGCCATGTGTACTGCACCTATTCTCAAGAGTCCTGACTACTCCAAAACCTTACCCGGACTCCCAGACCTCTCCGACCTCTACCTACATCTGCAGCACAGCTGAGATCCGTGGGTGCGACGAGACACGTGGGACCGGCCATCTTGAAAGAACCTTCACTTCGCTTTCAGCACGACTCCCGAGGTAAACTCGACCAAGTGCTTTGGGGACTGAGAAGCCCCAGCCCCGAAAAGCTCCTGCACCGAAGACAGCCCTCCAGCATCCACGAGATCTGCGTGGGGCCCTTCTGCTTGTTTGCTGCTTGACACGTTGTCTGGTCACTTGCCGGCTGGCTAGTGGCCTCCTAGACGACGAACTTTGAACTCTTCACTGCTGGTCTGGTTGCTCCAGACTGGCCCTTGCTCCCTTCCAAAAGAGGAGCACCCTGGACCCCCCTGCTCCACTCCAGATGCCGTTTCCACTCACTGCATGGGTTGCCTTTGCCAAGGCCTGTTGATGCCGATTCCGGATCCAACACCGCCGGCAGCGAGAGCCTGCGTGGGACAGCTCGTGCCTCCATCCTGGTCGTTGAAGACACCTCCTGGTCCACGTGGCTGCAGAGACAAGCGTCCACTCTTCACCTGATCGCGACGACGACATCTGGTTCCTTCCTGGTTCCACTCCAGTCACTGGCTAGTGACTTTGAACATTGTCCCCTCTGCTTTCAGGTCCTCTTCTTCACCGATCCACCCTTGGATCGCACCGGACATCTTCCTCCTGTTCGCCTGCAGCAACTTTTCTTCCAGGCTCCATAGACTTCAACGCGAGAACCCGACGCACCCGCAGCCCGTGGGTGAGGTAACAAGAGCATTTCGGTGCTCAAGGGTAGTTTAACTGTCCTAGTGTCCAGTTCCACAGTCGTTTTAGTCCTAACTAGTCAGGATTGTCCGTACTCACCTTTTACTTGAACTGTACTGTCCATAGACGTTGTTACGCATCTCGCCTGTGAGTTCACACTCTGCACACGCGTCCCGTGGGCCTCCTATTACTTACCTAAGGTGAAGATAGCGTAGTCCTAGCGAACCTCCAGCCTCTGGACAGCTCCATTCTTTCTATCGACTCTCACATTCCACTTACTTAGTATATGGTTTGTCATGCCCCTAGGGCACCATTGTAATTTTGTGCAACTTATCGTATTTTTCAGAAGAGATTGTCATGTGCTTAGCCCTCTGACCTCATAAAGAGTTCAGAGGTGTTTGTTATTAATAAATATACTGTTTATTTTCATAACAACCTGTGTGGTGTCCTTTCATCTGGTATTCAAGGGGTTATATTGTGGTAAAACAGCTGGCTTCACATGCCAAAAGAGTTTAGCCTAAGACTGCTTTGTCCATGCTACCATTAGGATAGCTGGTCTATAAGGTTGACTTACAACCAATCACCATAAGGGTTGTTTGGACTGATACAAGGTCATCACTAGAATTAGTGAGCAGGCCAACTTCTCACAGGTACCAGATGGTCTTATCTGATTTATATTGCGCTTTAGGAACCAGAGTTCTGTGCTTGGGCTGATGACTCTGAGGCGGTCCAACAATTTAGTTTAAAGGGGAGGTGTGATGGGGAGGCTGGAAGGTAATGAGTAAAGGTCATACAAGAACACAAAGGAGGAGATAATATCCTCAAGGGAGGTGGTGTAACAGTGAAAAAGGAATGGTCCCCGTGTGAGCCTTGGGACACAGCCATATGCCAGAGAGAGGGTCAGCGGTTAATGTGAGGAGCACCAGGACACAGAGTGACCGTTCGGCGAGACATGAAGAAAACAGTTTTGTTACCTTGCCCATGATGCCTAGCAAAGCAAAAATCAAAGGCAAAGTTGGATGGTCAGTGGTGTTGAATGCTGTGAAGAGGTAAAGGAGGATGAGAGTCGAGAAATACTGACGGATGTTTGGAAACAAGGCCCTGGAGCTGTGTAGGCATCTGCCACGGCTTAGGTATGGAAGCTAGGTGGCATGCAGAGTGCTTGTTTTGGGGCATATGCATATGTACTAGATGCAAAGCTGACAGTTGGGCCTAGGGTTGCTGGTTCTCGTGGTAGCAGTAAGCTAGCACATGTGGTGAGCAGGGTGATTTTCTGGACCTGGAGGGAGTACTTGGCAGCAGTGGCTAGGTGTACACTGTACGGGGATGCATGATTTTTAGACTGGTACATGGCCGGCCTCTGGTAAGAGACAAATGCAAGAGGAGTAATGGAAATGTCCATGGGTCTGTCTGGAGGAGCTGGTGTTGAGATCTTAATGCAGCATGAAGTGTGGATCATCTCAGAACCACATGCAGCAATGCTATGTCAGTTTTTGCATGCCAGAATTGCCAGAAAATATGCTGGACTGGCATGCCCTAGCAGTAATTACCAGTGGGCGATGTTAATGTAAGTAATCAGTTCATCACTTTTTTGCTTTTCTAAGTGAGCAAAGTGTGATTAGTATGTCCAAACATGGGTCTGTGAAGTGCGACTCAAACTGAGCCTCACTAAAAAGTACCAACAAGGCCGAACCTAGGGTTACTGTGTAGATCTGCCCTTTTAGTTCAGACTGGACTTGTCTTTCTGGAGTAGGATAAAGCCTAAATTACATAAAGCTGGTCTCTGTCTGGGGTAGCATAGGGTAAACAAATGAGGGTCTGGATTGCAATTCAACATAATTACCAGTGGCTGAGATATTAATTCAAGCATTTACACATTTTTAGATCTTACCTATGGACAACGCAAGCTGTACAGTTGTGAAATACCTATTGGGGGCTTACTAAGGACATACATTGGGCATACAACCTGAACTTTGCTTACCGTGGTTCACTTTACTGTTATTTTAAATTACTTGCTTCTTATTTAATGGCTTGTTTTCCTCTTCATGTGTTTGTGACTGTCCTGGAGTATAGCCTTTTTACCACTCTTTGGATTAGCTGTATCCTTCCACGACTCACTTTTGGATAATTACATTTTTACTTTTGTGTATGCACTCCCTGAGAGCGCATGTGTTTTCCTGTTCTCTGCCTCGTGTAGTTCTCCCGAGGAGTCAGCCATCTAGGATCTGTATATTTAAAAAAAGCAAAAAGCAGTTGGCGCCTTCATCTTTCTGCTGGTTTATGCATAGGCGGTGATGGATGTAGACACATACATCACAAATATGTGCACTAGTGGAATGGCACAACTACCAAAATGGCTGTGTCATCACACATATGTTGTTTTACAGTGCCAAAAGCATTTTGATTTTTCCACGCAGAGCATCGGCAAAAAACATTGGTAAAGGCAAGTTCTGTAAGGCAAGACCTATTGGCTTTTCTAATGCTTATTTTATTTTTCTAAGCACTGTCTCCAGAGCAGCTTTATGACTTGCCTATATGTTAATGGGTAGCCTGGCTGAAGATTGGGTGACTCCCGCATTGTTGGATTTTCTTTTGATTTTAGAGGATTGTGGGACACCTATATACTCTTATAACATGGGGAGGCAGATATACATACAATGCTCTCTGCAGTTCTGCGATTGCACAGTTGATGTGTAGCGGATCTTTGTCTGCAGCCCAACCCAATGTATGCACAAAATATCAGTGACCTGGAAGTGAATGTTTCACTCTACTTGTCTTGCTCTATGCTTTTATACAAAGTCACAGCCTTGTTTTTAAGCATTCCAACCAAATCTTTAGCCAATCACAGTTAAGCAACAATATACAAGATCAATATGACATATTCACATCAATATTCAAGAAGAATCTTAAGCATAGTATGAATTTGATCACATACCACATGTAATGAGGTGGTTAACACCAACTTAAGACAGAATCAAGGTACGAAATGGAGGACTCTTTCATATTGACACCTCAGCCATCAACAGTCTGGAGCAACTGCTAGATCTCCAGTCAACATTCATTTTTAACCTCCATGTAGGAGAGTAGGGTCTGCAATCCTATGATCACCCAGATTTTTTGCTTTTTGCTGCACTGGTTTACGACTTTCCCTGGCTGTGGGCCTGCTAATCAGACCCACAGCCTAGCTGTTCTCTCTATCCAAATTGTACTCAGGTACTGAATTGGCACTGGGCCCTCTCCAAGTCCCTGTACCCAGGGCTGAGGTGCACCCAGAAGTCTCCCAGGGGCTGAAGCATGTATTGTGCCACCCCTGGATTGACTAACTAAAACTGACACAACTGGCTGCACGACAGCTGGGGCAAGGTGGTGTACTCACCCTTTGCTTTAGATATAGTATACCTATATCTAACCCTAAAATGGACACACAGGTCTCCTATCAGTCACTCCTATGGCAGGCCTTAACAATCCTGAAGGCAGAGTGCTTGGAATCGTGTGAGATAGTGCTCTGGCATGAGCTGAGCCTGTCTGCGGCTTTCGGGATCCATCCCTTAGCCGTTTCCATGATATCGCATACCATATACTCTTAAGTGCATTATAATCCTCGCGGTTATGTGCCAACTCTGGTATCGCTTTATCAAAACATGTCGAGTAAGGTGTCATACGAATTGGAATACTAACCCCTCGCCAATTCTGGCGACGGGGTTAGCATTCCACCCTTCTAGAGGGACACGACATGCCTGTAACCTATAACCCGGTTAAAAGTCAGACAGAGCCTTAGCATCCACAAAATGGATGCTGCCACCGAGACACAAGTCTGCCCTCCTGCTGCTGGGAGTCCTCCCAGAGCAGGAGATAAGGACAAAGGGTTTCCTGCCAGGGGCGGTGCCAGCACCGTCCCAGACAGGGTTTTGTGTATTGTAGGTAGGCAGGGCTTTAGAGGAAGGTGACCGCACGTGGCACCCCGGTGCTCACTGTGCATAGGCTGGCTGGAACCAGTTCCAGGGTCACTCCAGACCCTGTGCTGGGGAAAAGCCCGCCAAGGAAGTGGGTGTAACCACCCCCCTCCTAGTCCCACCCATAGGGCAGGACTTAGTCGCGTGCCAGCCCCTTTTTACAGGATAAAGGTAGAGACTGGCCCCCTTCCAAATCAGATCATCTTTGAATCCTGAAACTACTTTCTGCGAAAGGAACTCAAGACTTCTTCCTAAGATTTCTCCCTTGTGACTAAGGAGTAGTCACCCTGCATCCGCAGGCACCATCCAAGAACACTGCGGTCTGCTGTAAGTCCTTCCTCCGGAATCCGACTGCCCAGCTCGACGAGAACCGGCTTCCCTGGCACCTCTGACCTCTACCCACCTCTACAGCCCAGCTGAGAACCGTGGGTGCGACGAGACCTCAAGGGACCGGCCATCTGCAAGACTGCACGACTTCTTTCCAGCAAGCCCACCGAGTAATCTACTGGTGAGTGCTTTGGGGTCCGAGAAGCCCCGACTCTGAGCAGCTCCAGCTCCGAAGTGCAGCCCCCCAGCATCTCCACGATCTGCGTGGGGCCCTTCTGCTTTCCGCTGCTCACCGCGTTGTTTGGCTACTAGCCCGTTGGCTTGTGGCCTTCCTGACGACGCCCGACGACATTTCTGCTGCTGGTCTGGTTGCTCCAGACTGGCCCTTGCTCCCTTCCCGAAGAGGAGCACCCTGGACCCTCCTGGTCCACTCAAGACGCCATTTTGAGTCCACCGCGTGGGCTTGAATTAGCCAAGGCTTGTTGCCCAATCCTGGGTAACTTCGACGCCAACGACTTCATCCTTCGTGGGACAGCTCGCACCTCCATCCTGGTCGCCGACAACGCCTCCTGGTCCGAGAGACTGCAGAGCCCAGCAGCGCCCACTCACCTGACTGCGGTGACTTCGCCCGGTGCCATCCTGGTGCCCACTTAATCACTGGCTAGTGATTCAAGAACTTGGTCCCCTCTGCTTTCAGGTTTTCTTCTTCCTTGATCCAGGCTTGGATCCATCGAACTTTCCTTCACTGGTCGCCTGCCAGCAACTTCTTCCTTCCAGGCTCCTGGTCCGGCAACGAGATCCCCGACGTCTTTTCAGACCTATGCAGCTGCAGCCCCTGGGCTAGGTAACTTCGGCACTCCGGTGTCCCAGCATAGCCTCACTATCCAAGGGTCAGGATCCACTGTCGTTTTCTCCCTACCAGGTCGGGTTCGCCCGTGAACACTAACTTTGTGAATTCTAGCTTCCATAGACTTTGTCCCGCATCCCGCGTGAGAGTGCACACTCTGTACCCGAGTCCCCTAGGCCTCCTAGTAGTAATCTAACGATTCCCTAGTCCAGTCCTAGCGATTCCAAAGCCTATTAGAACTGTTACTTACCTGCTAGTAATTCGCATTCCACTTTTAGCGTATATGGTTTTTCGTGCCCCTCGGGCATTTGTGTAACGTGCTAACTTAAAAGTATTTTCGTAAGAGTTTTGTTGTGTGCTTAGCTCCCCGTCTCATAAAGAGCCAGGGTAGTCTTGTTATAAATAAATACACTGTTTATTTTCATAACAACTTGTGTGGTGTCCTTTCACTGGGTGTTCAATGGGTAATGTGATGGTAAAACAGCTGGCTTAACACGCCCTCTAGAGTCTTAGCCTTAGACTGCTCGTATCCATGCTACTAGGATAGCTGGTCTATAAGGTTGACTTACAACCAATCATCAATAAGGGTTGTTTGGACTGATATATAGTGATCACTAGAATAGTGAGCACTGCACATCAGGCCAACTTCTCACATTGGTGAGCAGCGGTTGGGATTTGAGCTTGCTGTTGTTTTACCACACATGCCCTAAGAATATCTTGTGAAAGATCACATAAGTACTAAAGGTACATATAACTTAGCTTAGAATACTCTGAGTTCTACTGAACCAGCTGTTGTAGCTCCTAGGGCCTAGCACACCCTAAACTACAACTCTAGCAAGGGATCAGTAGGCAAACATATAGTGTAGGTAAGTGCACCACTTACACCTCACTAGAAAAGCATGTCGACTCAGGGGGACTCTACTGAGACTCCCCTGGTCAGTGTTGACCCTCCACAGGTCACTTCAAGATATGCAGCTCTCAGTTTTCAGGAGATGAGACAAATCTGTGTCTCCAGGAAACTGAAGCAGGGGTCTAACCCCACCATTCCCTTTCTGATAGGTCTCTTAGAGACATATGATGCCAGAAAGCTCTCTCAGTTACATGAGAGCATGCCAGCCTTAGAGGGAACCTCTGGGGATCCAGACCTCCCCAACACTGATTCAGCAGTTGAGGAGGAGGATCAGGAGGTACTCTCTGGGGATGAGGTAGACAAGGGTCTTGAGGTAGTCAGAAGGCTAACTAGGACCAACTTAGACTTACTTGGGCTAGGATCTGGGGGCCCCCCAGTACTAACCCGAAGTGGGCCTAACCTTGGAGTTAGGAGAGATAGATCTCTTTCTAGGGACTCCAATAGGTCTCTGCACTCTAATGCCTCTTCTCAGGGGAGAAGGAATCCTCCACCGAGGAGATTTACTTCCCCTCAGAGAAAGGAGCATGAGGCTAGGATGAGACAAGCTGAACTGAGGATTGAAAGGGAAGAAATTGCCCTGGCCAAAGAGAAGCTTGCCCTGGCAAGAGAGCAGCAGATGAGTGGGCTAGTTCCCACTGGTGGCAGCAATCTCCCAAGAGATAGAGAGAAGGGTTTAGATACTAAACACCTGACTAAAATAGTGCCCCCCTTTAAGCAAGGGGATGACATCCAGAAATGGATGGCTGCTCTGGAGAGGGCCTGCACTGTGCAGAACATTCCCCAGAGTCAGTGGGCAGCTATACTGTGGCTCTCCTTTGATGGTAAAGGTAGAGATAAGCTCCTCACTACAAGAGTGGAGGATGCTAACAATTACCAGGTCCTGAAGAATACACTGGTTGATGGGTTTGGTTTAACCACTGAGCAGTACAGGTTGCTGTTCAGAGACACCCAGAAAACTCAGTCTCAGGACTGGTCTGATTTTGTGGATTGTGCCACTAAGGCTTTGGAGGGCTGGTTGCTGGGTAGCAAGGTTACAGATTACACAGGATTGTATAATCTAATGATGAGAGAACAAATTTTGAACAATTGTCAGAACCAGTTGCTGCACCAGCACCTTGTTGATTCAGATCTGACCTCTCCCCAAGAATTGGGAAAGAAGGCAGACAAATGGGTCAGGACAAGGATCAAGCAGAACCAGAACCAGAACCAGGGTGGTCAGAAGAAAGCAGACCAGAAGGGTAATGTTAAGAATGAGCAAAATGACCAGAAGTCTTCACCAGGTCCCCAACAAACCAAAGAGGGTGGGGGTCAGGCTTCCCAGAAAAAGAAGACTCAAGAAGGCCAGTCAAAAAGGTGGTGCCAGTACTGCAAAAGTAAATCTCACTGGTTTAGTGAGTGCACCAAAAGAGGAGGAGGACAAACTCCTGCCACTACAGCTCCTAAAGCAACTGCACCCCCTAGTACAGTCAGTAGTGGTAGTGTCACTCCCAAGGCATTAGTTGGGTTAACCTTGGGTACTGAGGGGTCTGACAACTTAGTTGGCACACTCACTCAGGCTGTCCTTGTCTGTACAGGGGATATGGATATGTCCCCTGAAATAAGTCCCAATACTTTGGGCAAATACAGGCAGACACCTTTGATTAATGGCAAGATGGTCCAGGCCTATAGGGACACTTGTGCCAGTGTCACCATGGTGACACCTAACTTTGTGGACCCTGGACAGATCATGCCAGGTACTGATTTCCTGGTGACCAATGCCAGCAATGTCACTACTAGTCATAGTGTGGCAATTGTAGCTTTCTCCTGGGGTGGAGTGAAGGGACAAAAGAAAGTTGTAGTCAGTTCAGACCTCCCAGTTGATTGTTTGTTGGGCAATGATTTGGAGTCATCACAATGGTCAGAAGTGGAGCAGAGGACTCACATGGAGATGTTAGGCTTGCCAGCACATGTGCTTGCTGTGACTAGGTCACAGGCCAGAAGATGCCCCACTGAACAGGTGCTGGATCCTGAAATTATGGACCAGACACCTTCCAAGAAGAAGAGCAGTAAGGGTAAGGCTTTGCCTTCCCCCTTGCCCCAGGTTGAGGATCAAGTCTCTGAGGAGGCTGATCTAGAAGAGCTGAGGGAAACTGAGCCTAAAGAGCTTGAACTTGATCAAGTTGAGTTTCTGGGCTCAGGGGGACCCTCCAGAGCAGACCTGGGGAAGGAACAGTTGGGCTGCCCTTCCCTTGAACCCCTCAGACAGCAGGCTGCTGCTGAGGCTGCAGGGAATGCCACAGGTGCCCACAGGGTATACTGGGAAGATTGACTCCTGTACTCTGAGTCAAGAGACCCCAAGCCTGGTGCAACCAGGAGGCTGGTCATCCCCTTGTCTCTGAGAGGTTTCCTTCTCACCTTGGCCCATGAGATTCCCCTTGCAGGTCATTTAGGTCAGACAAAGACTTGGGACAGGCTTGTCTCACACTTTCACTGGCCCCATATGAATGAGAATACCAAGGAGTTTTGTCGCTCATGTGTCACTTGCCAAGCCAGTGGTAAGTCAGGTGGCACAACAAAGGCCCCCCTCATACCACTACCTGTGGTGGGGGTTCCCTTTGAAAGAGTGGGGATTGACATTGTTGGTCCAATGGAACCCCAGACAGCATCAGGACACAAGTTTATACTGGTGGTGGTGGACCATGCCACCAGGTATCCTGAGGCTATTCCCCTTAGGACCACTACAGCCCCTGTAGTGGCAAGAGCCCTAGTTGGAGTGTTCTCCAGAGTGGGTTTCCCTAAGGAGGTCGTTTCTGACAGAGGTACAAACTTCATGTCAGGATATCTGACTGCCATGTGGAAAGAGTGTGGTGTGAACTACAAGTTCACCACACCCTATCATCCACAATGCAATGGGCTTGTTGAGAGATTCAACAGGACCCTGAAAGGGATGATTCATGGACTACCTGAACCTCTTAGGAGAAGATGGGATGTCCTGATCCCCTGCCTCTTGTTTGCTTACAGAGAGGTCCCACAGAAGGGGGTTGGCTACAGCCCTTTTGAGCTTCTGTATGGGCATCCTGTAAGAGGACCCCTGTGTTTGGTGAAGGAAGGATGGGAGAGACCTCTCAAAAAGCCTGCAACCAACATAGTGGACTATGTACTTGGTCTCCGCTCCAGGATGGCTGAGTATATGGAGAAGGCATCTAAAAACCTTGAGGCCAGCCAGGAACTTCAAAAAGCTTGGCATGACCAAAAGGCTGTACTGACTGTGTACCAGCCAGGACAGAAGGTGTGGGTGCTGGAGCCAGTGGCCCCAGCAGCTCTGAAAGACAAATGGTCTGGGCCCCACACCATCATTGAGCAAAAGGGAGAGGTTACCTACTTGGTGGACCTTGGAACTCCCAGGAGCCCTCTCAGAGTGCTCCATGTTAACAGGCTCAAGGCATATGTTGACAGGAAGGACATGAGCTTGCTCATGGCCACAGATGAGGGACAGGAGGAAGAGAGTGACCCTCTCCCAGACCTGCTCACTCAGAATCCTGATGATGGGTCAGTTGATGGTGTTGTCTTTTGTGGCAGCCTCACTGAACATCAGCAACAGGATTGCAGGCAAGTTCTGCAATCCTTTCGACATATGTTCTCTCTGACACCCAGCCAAACTGATTGGTGTACCCATGATGTTGACACTGGAGACAGTCTGCCTGTCAAGAGTAAAATCTACAGGCAGCCTGATCATGTTAGAGACTGCATCAAAACTGAAGTGCAGAAAATGTTGGAACTGGGAGTCATTGAGCCCTCAGATAGCCCTTGGGCTAGCCCAGTAGTTCTAGTGCCAAAGCCTCACACCCAGGGTGGTAAGAGAGAGATGAGGTTTTGCGTAGACTACAGAGGCCTCAATGCAGTCACTAAGACTGATGCCCACCCAATACCAAGAGCAGATGAGCTTATAGATAGATTGGCTTCTGCCAACTTCTTAAGCACATTTGATTTGACAGCTGGGTATTGGCAAATCAGGTTAGCTGAGGAAGCCAAACCTAAGACAGCATTTTCTACCCCTGGAGGGCATTATCAATTTGTGGTAATGCCCTTTGGACTGAAAAATGCACCTGCCACCTTCCAAAGGTTGGTGAATCAAGTCCTCACTGGGCTGGATGACTTCTGTGCAGCTTATCTTGACGATATTGCTGTCTTTAGCTCCACCTGGGAGGATCACCTGGTCCACCTGAGGAAAGTGTTAGAGGCCCTGCAAAAGGCAGGCCTCACTATCAAGGCCACAAAGTGCCAGATAGGGCAGTCACAGGTTGTATACCTGGGCCACCTTGTAGGTGGAGGCCAGGTTCAGCCACTGGAGAGTAAGATACAGGCCATCAAGGACTGGACTCCTCCAATCACCCAGACTCAGGTTCGAGCTTTCTTGGGCCTGACTGGGTACTATAGGAAGTTTGTCAGAAATTATGGGTCCATAGTGACCCCCCTTAATGACCTGACAAGCAAAAAGATGCCAAAGAAAGTTCAGTGGACAGCAAGCTGTCAGAAAGCATTCAATGACCTAAAGCAGGCCATGTGCACAGCACCTATCCTCAAGAGTCCAGATTACTCCAAGCCATTCATTGTCCAAACAGATGCCTCTGAGTTGGGTGTGGGAGCTGTTCTGTCTCAACTGAATTTCGATGGTAATGATCAGCCTATTGCTTTCATTAGTAGGAGGTTGACACCCAGAGAGAAAAATTGGTCAGCTATTGAGAGGGAGGCCTTTGCTGTGGTCTGGGCCCTGAAGAAGCTGAGGGCCTACTTGTTTGGCACTCACTTCACCATTCAGACAGACCATAAGCCCCTCTTGTGGCTAAATCAGATGAAGGGTGAAAACCCCAAACTGCTTAGGTGGTCCATTTCCCTACAGGGGATGGATTTTACAGTGGAGCATAGACCTGGGACTGATCACAGCAATGCTGATGGGCTCTCCAGGTATTTCCACTTAGAGCAAGAAGACTCACCTGGTCAAGGTTAGCTTATTGTCCCAAAGTTTGGGGGGGGGTCATGTAGGAGAGTAGGGTCTGCAATCCTATGATCACCCAGATTTTTTGCTTTTTGCTGCACTGGTTTACGACTTTCCCTGGCTGTGGGCCTGCTAATCAGACCCACAGCCTAGCTGTTCTCTCTATCCAAATTGTACTCAGGTACTGAATTGGCACTGGGCCCTCTCCAAGTCCCTGTACCCAGGGCTGAGGTGCACCCAGAAGTCTCCCAGGGGCTGAAGCATGTATTGTGCCACCCCTGGATTGACTAACTAAAACTGACACAACTGGCTGCACGACAGCTGGGGCAAGGTGGTGTACTCACCCTTTGCTTTAGATATAGTATACCTATATCTAACCCTAAAATGGACACACAGGTCTCCTATCAGTCACTCCTATGGCAGGCCTTAACAATCCTGAAGGCAGAGTGCTTGGAATCGTGTGAGATAGTGCTCTGGCATGAGCTGAGCCTGTCTGCGGCTTTCGGGATCCATCCCTTAGCCGTTTCCATGATATCGCATACCATATACTCTTAAGTGCATTATAATCCTCGCGGTTATGTGCCAACTCTGGTATCGCTTTATCAAAACATGTCGAGTAAGGTGTCATACGAATTGGAATACTAACCCCTCGCCAATTCTGGCGACGGGGTTAGCATTCCACCCTTCTAGAGGGACACGACATGCCTGTAACCTATAACCCGGTTAAAAGTCAGACAGAGCCTTAGCATCCACAAAATGGATGCTGCCACCGAGACACAAGTCTGCCCTCCTGCTGCTGGGAGTCCTCCCAGAGCAGGAGATAAGGACAAAGGGTTTCCTGCCAGGGGCGGTGCCAGCACCGTCCCAGACAGGGTTTTGTGTATTGTAGGTAGGCAGGGCTTTAGAGGAAGGTGACCGCACGTGGCACCCCGGTGCTCACTGTGCATAGGCTGGCTGGAACCAGTTCCAGGGTCACTCCAGACCCTGTGCTGGGGAAAAGCCCGCCAAGGAAGTGGGTGTAACCACCCCCCTCCTAGTCCCACCCATAGGGCAGGACTTAGTCGCGTGCCAGCCCCTTTTTACAGGATAAAGGTAGAGACTGGCCCCCTTCCAAATCAGATCATCTTTGAATCCTGAAACTACTTTCTGCGAAAGGAACTCAAGACTTCTTCCTAAGATTTCTCCCTTGTGACTAAGGAGTAGTCACCCTGCATCCGCAGGCACCATCCAAGAACACTGCGGTCTGCTGTAAGTCCTTCCTCCGGAATCCGACTGCCCAGCTCGACGAGAACCGGCTTCCCTGGCACCTCTGACCTCTACCCACCTCTACAGCCCAGCTGAGAACCGTGGGTGCGACGAGACCTCAAGGGACCGGCCATCTGCAAGACTGCACGACTTCTTTCCAGCAAGCCCGCCGAGTAATCTACTGGTGAGTGCTTTGGGGTCCGAGAAGCCCCGACTCTGAGCAGCTCCAGCTCCGAAGTGCAGCCCCCCAGCATCTCCACGATCTGCGTGGGGCCCTTCTGCTTTCCGCTGCTCACCGCGTTGTTTGGCTACTAGCCCGTTGGCTTGTGGCCTTCCTGACGACGCCCGACGACATTTCTGCTGCTGGTCTGGTTGCTCCAGACTGGCCCTTGCTCCCTTCCCGAAGAGGAGCACCCTGGACCCTCCTGGTCCACTCAAGACGCCATTTTGAGTCCACCGCGTGGGCTTGAATTAGCCACGGCTTGTTGCCCAATCCTGGGTAACTTCGACGCCAACGACTTCATCCTTCGTGGGACAGCTCGCACCTCCATCCTGGTCGCCGACAACGCCTCCTGGTCCGAGAGACTGCAGAGCCCAGCAGCGCCCACTCACCTGACTGCGGTGACTTCGCCCGGTGCCATCCTGGTGCCCACTTAATCACTGGCTAGTGATTCAAGAACTTGGTCCCCTCTGCTTTCAGGTTTTCTTCTTCCTTGATCCAGGCTTGGATCCATCGAACTTTCCTTCACTGGTCGCCTGCCAGCAACTTCTTCCTTCCAGGCTCCTGGTCCGGCAACGAGATCCCCGACGTCTTTTCAGACCTATGCAGCTGCAGCCCCTGGGCTAGGTAACTTCGGCACTCCGGTGTCCCAGCATAGCCTCACTATCCAAGGGTCAGGATCCACTGTCGTTTTCTCCCTACCAGGTCGGGTTCGCCCGTGAACACTAACTTTGTGAATTCTAGCTTCCATAGACTTTGTCCCGCATCCCGCGTGAGAGTGCACACTCTGCACCCGAGTCCCCTAGGCCTCCTAGTAGTAATCTAACGATTCCCTAGTCCAGTCCTAGCGATTCCAAAGCCTATTAGAACTGTTACTTACCTGCTAGTAATTCGCATTCCACTTTTAGCGTATATGGTTTTTCGTGCCCCTCGGGCATTTGTGTAACGTGCTAACTTAAAAGTATTTTCGTAAGAGTTTTGTTGTGTGCTTAGCTCCCCGTCTCATAAAGAGCCAGGGTAGTCTTGTTATAAATAAATACACTGTTTATTTTCATAACAACTTGTGTGGTGTCCTTTCACTGGGTGTTCAAGGGGTAATGTGATGGTAAAACAGCTGGCTTAACACGCCCTCTAGAGTCTTAGCCTTAGACTGCTCGTATCCATGCTACTAGGATAGCTGGTCTATAAGGTTGACTTACAACCAATCATCAATAAGGGTTGTTTGGACTGATATATAGTGATCACTAGAATAGTGAGCACTGCACATCAGGCCAACTTCTCACACTCATACATTCTGCAGTAGAATGTCATCAAATGTGTTCACTGTATATATCACATATATCCCTTCCCAAGAAATGAACAAACTTAAATGTTCCAACGATAATTTCAAATTGAGAAACTTATATACAGTGTTAAGGAGAAAAATAAAACAATTATACAATGTACTAAGAATCATTCGCTAACAATATCATCCAAGTAGCCATGTCGTTTACATTTTCGGCAACTTTTCCTGCCAGCTATTTTATCAGTTGTGGATTAATCAACACCCTCTGGAGCTGCAGCATATTTATTCTTATTCAAAGAAAGACCAACTTGCAACCTTGCCGGATAAGAATCAAGTACAACAAACTGACTATTATTCCAGGTTCTTCAATCAGCAGTTTTAATTGCATTTTTGTAAATTTTACTAGCTTTAAGTGCTTTTGAGAACTTAGACCATTTTGCACAACCTACACAACCTCTTATTTCTAACCCTTCAATCACTTTGAACTTTACACCCTTAACATTTTTCTTCATATTAAAATGCTGCTTTCTTTTGTTTTGCATATTTATCTCATGATCTCTCCAGTTACCTTTACCATTTAATTTCACTCCTTTGACACAATTCATCCATCCAGGACACAACATGGTGTCAGGAGGAATTCTTTTAAACAGCTCAAAAGGGGGTTTTCCTGTAGAAGAATGTGTAGACATGCGATAAGCAGTAATTCTTTGTTGTAACTTCATTTTCCAATCCAAACAATTTGTTCTGGCTAACTGAATGTTTTCTTTTAATGTTTTATTAAACCCCTCCACAGCATCATTAGTTTCTGGATGATATATTGAGCTTTTCCTGTGATGAATGCCATATAATACAAAATATTCTATTACTTCATTAAAACTAAATTGTGGCCAATTGTCTGAAAAAACTGATTCTGAAAAGTTCTCCATCTTAAATACATCTTCCAAAAATGTGTTAACACCTGAGGATGAAATGTCTTGTACATACACAACATAGTTCCTCTCAATGGCATGCTTCTATTAACAGATAACTCTTCTTTTAGCAAAGACCAATGTTTATTGACCTTACCAAATTTATTAGAGTGTGATTCCTGCTTAATTTCCAACTATGCTGGATCTTTCTCTACCTCACTTTTTCACAATTCTTCAGACACTGTTGCCGAAGTTACTTGACATGCATTGATTTCCTCCTCAGCAAATTCACCCTGAACATCATCTTGAGCTGTTTCCAATACCACTGAGAATAGGCAATGTGCTGACAAATTATTGGCTCCAGGTATATATTCAACTTTAGAAATAAACTCTTGCAAAGCAACCACCAATCTTCATATCCTAGCTGAAATAAAGTCCAAATCTTTTCTGTGAAGACCTCTTTTAAAGGCGTATGATCAGTGCACAATTTAAAGGTAATGCCCCACACTAGGTTTCAAAATGTTTTCAATGCCCAAAATATGGCCTCTATTTCAATTACCAAAGAACTCACTTTAGACTTATGCAAACATCTAGATTCACAAGCAATCAAACTCTATTTCCATTTTCTCTTTGCATCAAAACTGCACCTAAGCCTTTTGAGCTAGCATCGGTAATAATCTGTGTTTCCTCACCTGGCACATATTGGGAACATTCTTTAACTCATATTTTAATGTGTCAAACTCATTTTGGCACATTGAATACCACATAAATTAAACTTTTTTCCCCAAGTAGTGCTCTTAAATGTAAAGTTTTATCAGCAAAATGCTTTATAAATTTGCCATAGTATTTTACTAGACCCAGAAATTAAATAAACTCTTCCTTGGATCCAGTTTTCTTCAACTTCAGTATAGCTTTAAGCGAATCTCCTTTCGATGGAACTCCCTCTCGAGAAACATAATGCTCTAAATAATTAATCTCCTGCACTCCGAACTTACTCTTTTCTTTCTATGGAGTCAAACTTGCCTCCATAGGTTTTTCTAGGACCTTTTGCACTCTAGCATCATGTTCATCCACAGTACTACCAAATATCAACACATCATCCTAATAACACCACACACCATGCACACTTTTTCAGTACTATCGTCATAATCCCTTCACAAATTGAGGCAGCAGAAAAAAGTCCAAACTGCATTCTTTTGAATTTATACATCCCCATGAGTGTTATTAATGTGGTAAGTTCCTGAGAACTAGAGTCTAATTCCACCTGATGATATGCTACAGTTAAGTTCAGAGTGGTGAAATATTTTGCCCCAACCAATGTGGATATTATTTCAACAATATTAGGAAGTGGAAATATATCTACCACAACTTCACAGTTAAGTGACCTTAAGTCAACATACGCCAAATATATCCATTGGCCTTCTTAGCTAAGACTATGGGCGCCAACCATTCATTGGCTTCTACCACTTCTATTACTCTCCTGTCCATCAACTTCTACAATTCTTCATAACTTTATCTTGTAAGCTAACCAGGAGGTGCCTCACTTTAGCTGTACCAGGTGTAGCTCAGCTTTTTAACCTCATGTTATGTTTGTAACCCTTCATACAACCCTACTCCTTTGCAAATAATTGCAAATATTCTGGCACGAAATCTGCAGCTCCACCTCTTGTATCTGAACCTGTGGATTAACATTCGGGTGCAAACTGACTTCCAACAATTGCTGATGTGGCTAACCTATCAAATCATATTTACAACAAGGGGTGGTGAGGGACAGAGTCTCTGAATTAAGCAGAATACTCTCACCCAGTCAAGAGATCAGGGCTAGATCCAACACCGTTTTTTAGCTCATTGCACCATCCCAGTTTCAGAACCTGGCTGTATGCAAATTAGTCTGTCCCTGGCCCAGTGCATCATGGGAACAGGGCAGACCAGACTACAAAAGCCAATTCTTACACTGGGAAGGAAACAAGCTTCCGGGGACCGGTTTCTGGCATTACAGCCGTCTTCGGCCCGGCTTGCTTGAATCCTGATGGTGCAATGAGCAAGGGACTCATGTCTGAGTATACCCTTCCACGCTTAGGGTGGACAAAAATATTTACAACAAGGGGTGGTGAGGGACAGAGTCTCTGAATTAAGCAGAATACTCTCACCCAGTCAAGAGATCAGGGCTAGATCCAACACCGTTTTTTAGCTCATTGCACCATCCCAGTTTCAGAACCTGGCTGTATGCAAATTAGTCTGTCCCTGGCCCAGTGCATCATGGGAACAGGGCAGACCAGACTACAAAAGCCAATTCTTACACTGGGAAGGAAACAAGCTTCCGGGGACCGGTTTCTGGCATTACAGCCGTCTTCGGCCCGGCTTGCTTGAATCCTGATGGTGCAATGAGCAAGGGACTCATGTCTGAGTATACCCTTCCACGCTTAGGGTGGACAAAAATATTTACAACAAGGGGTGGTGAGGGACAGAGTCTCTGAATTAAGCAGAATACTCTCACCCAGTCAAGAGATCAGGGCTAGATCCAACACCGTTTTTTAGCTCATTGCACCATCCCAGTTTCAGAACCTGGCTGTATGCAAATTAGTCTGTCCCTGGCCCAGTGGAAGGGTATACTCAGACATGAGTCCCTTGCTCATTGCACCATCAGGATTCAAGCAATCCGGGCCGAAGACGGCTGAAATGCCAGAAACCGGTCCCCGGAAGCTTGTTTCCTTCCCAGTGTAAGAATTGGCTTTTGTAGTCTGGTCTGCCCTGTTCCCATGATGCACTGGGCCAGGGACAGACTAATTTGCATACAGCCAGGTTCTGAAACTGGGATGGTGCAATGAGCTAAAAAACGGTGTTGGATCTAGCCCTGATCTCTTGACTGGGTGAGAGTATTCTGCTTAAATCAGAGACTCTGTCCATCACCACCCCTTGTTGTAAATATTTTTGTCCACCCTAAGCGTGGAAGGGTATACTCAGATGTGAGTCCCTTGCTCATTGCACCATCAGGATTCAAGCAATCCGGGCCGAAGACGGCTGAAATGCCAGAAACCGGTCCCCGGAAGCTTGTTTCCTTCCCAGTGTAAGAATTGGCTTTTGTAGTCTGGTCTGCCCTGTTCCCATGATGCACTGGGCCAGGGACAGACTAATTTGCATACAGCCAGGTTCTGAAACTGGGATGGTGCAATGAGCTAAAAAACGGTGTTGGATCTAGCCCTGATCTCTTGACTGGGTGAGAGTATTCTGCTTAAATCAGAGACTCTGTCCATCACCACCCCTTGTTGTAAATATTTGTGTCCACCCTAAGCGTGGAAGGGTATACTCAGATGTGAGTCCCTTGCTCATTGCACCATCAGGATTCAAGCAATCCGGGCCGAAGACGGCTGAAATGCCAGAAACCGGTCCCCGGAAGCTTGTTTCCTTCCCAGTGTAAGAATTGGCTTTTGTAGTCTGGTCTGCCCTGTTCCCATGATGCACTGGGCCAGGGACAGACTAATTTGCATACAGCCAGGTTCTGAAACTGGGATGGTGCAATGAGCTAAAAAACGGTGTTGGATCTAGCCCTGATCTCTTGACTGGGTGAGAGTATTCTGCTTAAATCAGAGACTCTGTCCATCACCACCCCTTGTTGTAAATATTTTTGTCCACCCTAAGCGTGGAAGGGTATACTCAGATGTGAGTCCCTTGCTCATTGCACCATCAGGATTCAAGCAATCCGGGCCGAAGACGGCTGAAATGCCAGAAACCGGTCCCCGGAAGCTTGTTTCCTTCCCAGTGTAAGAATTGGCTTTTGTAGTCTGGTCTGCCCTGTTCCCATGATGCACTGGGCCAGGGACAGACTAATTTGCATACAGCCAGGTTCTGAAACTGGGATGGTGCAATGAGCTAAAAAACGGTGTTGGATCTAGCCCTGATCTCTTGACTGGGTGAGAGTATTCTGCTTAAATCAGAGACTCTGTCCATCACCACCCCTTGTTGTAAATATTTTTGTCCACCCTAAGCGTGGAAGGGTATACTCAGATGTGAGTCCCTTGCTCATTGCACCATCAGGATTCAAGCAATCCGGGCCGAAGACGGCTGAAATGCCAGAAACCGGTCCCCGGAAGCTTGTTTCCTTCCCAGTGTAAGAATTGGCTTTTGTAGTCTGGTCTGCCCTGTTCCCATGATGCACTGGGCCAGGGACAGACTAATTTGCATACAGCCAGGTTCTGAAACTGGGATGGTGCAATGAGCTAAAAAACGGTGTTGGATCTAGCCCTGATCTCTTGACTGGGTGAGAGTATTCTGCTTAAATCAGAGACTCTGTCCATCACCACCCCTTGTTGTAAATATTTTTGTCCACCCTAAGCGTGGAAGGGTATACTCAGATGTGAGTCCCTTGCTCATTGCACCATCAGGATTCAAGCAATCCGGGCCGAAGACGGCTGAAATGCCAGAAACCGGTCCCCGGAAGCTTGTTTCCTTCCCAGTGTAAGAATTGGCTTTTGTAGTCTGGTCTGCCCTGTTCCCATGATGCACTGGGCCAGGGACAGACTAATTTGCATACAGCCAGGTTCT
The DNA here is from genome assembly GCF_964261635.1 of Lissotriton helveticus. Taxonomy (NCBI): domain Eukaryota; kingdom Metazoa; phylum Chordata; class Amphibia; order Caudata; family Salamandridae; genus Lissotriton; species Lissotriton helveticus. Next base: position 1,933,174,737 of record NC_136061.1, read on the forward strand.
GAAACTGGGATGGTGCAATGAGCTAAAAAACGGTGTTGGATCTAGCCCTGATCTCTTGACTGGGTGAGAGTATTCTGCTTAAATCAGAGACTCTGTCCATCACCACCCCTTGTTGTAAATATTTGTGTCCACCCTAAGCGTGGAAGGGTATACTCAGATGTGAGTCCCTTGCTCATTGCACCATCAGGATTCAAGCAATCCGGGCCGAAGACGGCTGAAATGCCAGAAACCGGTCCCCGGAAGCTTGTTTCCTTCCCAGTGTAAGAATTGGCTTTTGTAGTCTGGTCTGCCCTGTTCCCATGATGCACTGGGCCAGGGACAGACTAATTTGCATACAGCCAGGTTCTGAAACTGGGATGGTGCAATGAGCTAAAAAACGGTGTTGGATCTAGCCCTGATCTCTTGACTGGGTGAGAGTATTCTGCTTAAATCAGAGACTCTGTCCATCACCACCCCTTGTTGTAAATAACCTATCAAATCATCATCTTTTTGTGTGACATACATTTTTCCAATGATGTATTTTAAGCCCAGTTCTAGGCGAGCATTGCACTATCTCAACATCTTCATTGTTGTCCACCATACCATGCAGGGCAAACATCCAAAGCTGAGAACTTAGTTTTTGTTCTTAAAACTACTCTCACAAGAAATTTTTGAAATAATCATTAGATGCAAGCTGGTGTCAAATCTCATAAGCAGATCTGCCACCTCTACTTTTACAATGTTTTTAAGGTGATCATTGCTACTGTACTCAATTGGAAAGACAATCTCCTGTGAAATCTCTCTCACATTTTTCTTTTACTCTTTACTTTATTTATGCAACCTTTGGAAAAGGACCATTCTTCCCGCACCCACTGCAATATACTTTCCAAGCTGGGCATTCTCTCGCGTTTGCCTTATGTCCTCTCTGACACATCTGAAACATTCTCCTGAAAATCTGGTATGTACATCTTTTACAGCTTCTTTGCGTTTTACCTCAGACGCAACTCCTTCCACCTTTTCAGGCTGTATGATTTGCAGAATAGGGCCGTTTGCAACCGGAGAAATGCATTTTGGTATTTATCATTCCCAAATTGAGATTCAGTAACATGTTACCGAATTGCAATATGAAATTGTGAATACATACCGATTCAGTATTAGGAAGGGGTGTATTTAGGGTGTCCCTACCTAATGCCAAATCGCAGTGGTATGTAAGAATGTTTAGCTACTAAAATGCGGTCGCTAAACATTCACCTTTATCACCTACTTCATGTAGGTGGTAACCCATTCGCAAACGGGAAGGGGTATTGTGGGACCCCTCCCCCTTGGTCAATGGTTGCGAAAACTTTTTTTAAGAGCAAGATCACTGCCTACTAAAAAATAAATTAAACAAAAACTTTTCATTTTTCTTTTTTAAACGCATCCCATTTTCCTTTAAGGAAAACAGGCTTTTGTACCACTTTATTTAGAAGCAGTCACAGACATGATGGTCTGCTGATGCCAGCAGGCCACAGTCCCTGTGATTTTAGCAATTCCTAATGGGTCGCAAAAAGGGATCTACCTCATTAATATCCATGAGGTAGGTCGATTTGTGACTCACTAGGAATCACTAAATGAAACTCTATGAATTTCATACATTAGGAACAGCAATTTCCTAATTGCGATTTGAAAAGAATCACAATTAGGTAATCGCTATTCCAAATATTGATACATTTGGCCCTAACACACATGAGCACGTGTTTTACCCTTTTGCTACCATTATTACTTCCTGCAGTAATGTTCAAAGCATCAGGTACAGAAAGAGCTAGCAATGTTCTAACATATAACTTGGGAGGACTGTAGAATACAGCTTTTTGATATCAATATCGAGTATGACTCCCAGAGTGATAAATTAGCCTCTAGATCAGCATCTTAAACAGACTCTAGATAGGTTCAATTATTTGTATGTATGGATTCTGAAGGGATTTTTAAAGAAATGTGGTGTGATCAAGGCACCCTCTAGAACTACGACTTGAGAGAGAATTGAGAAACTATAGCTTGTTGGCAAATTGGTATTTTCAGATTGATTATACCCCTCCCCCACCCACTTTGATATGTGGGATAATTATGAGGATTCAGGAGAAAGACTGTGGAACAGAGGAAAAAAGTCCAAGAAAGAGGGGACAAATTGTTAAGGACAGGAATCACAACATACTTATTTGCTTCCTTCTTGGCAGCACTGAGGAAATGATGTCCCTTTCCAGAACCTATGTTGCAGTTCTTTGAAATTCAGATGTCATCTGAGTGCCTCCAGAAAGATGCTGCATCAATAAAGGAAAACTCCGCTAGACATAACAAGCATTTGCAATGCAATCAGGCTTGCATTTCTGAAAGTTAGAATATAAAAATCAATGACTTCTGCTGCGCTCAACACAGACAATCTTTGTGGAGATACTTAAGCAGCAGAAAAAAGGGTGAATGTGTCTGTTACAGGCCAGTTTCTCTTAAGAGAAGAAGATGAAGGGTTTTATTTAGAGGTTGACTTTTGTGAGGCATCTGCTACTAATCTGCGTATGTCCAATCTGTCAGCCTCATGGTCCACCTAAGTCCCCCATGGTAGAGATGGTAGCGTTTTTACAGGCAAACACTCAGCAGGCTCAACATGCGGCTAACCTTAACCTAGTGGACTCAACTGCCACCGGGCCTCCTGGTCATAGTGCCAGTACCCCTCAATAGATTTGCCTGCCTAGGGCCACCATGCAAAACTCATAGACATTTTTTTTTGTTTATCTTAGACTGAAACAAACTATGGTTGTGTGAGACCACTCTGCACACTGGTCTGTCTTCTGTGCGTCCACCTCACTAGCGAATGCAGAGAAGCACAAGTTACTACTTGTGTAACAATATATCTGTAAGAGACATTAGTTAGTATTAGATTCCTTACCTTAGAATATCCCCAGGCGTCAGACTGGATCCGGAAACTTTTGCGTAGCAGTACCCTTGCGCGTCGTCTGCGGCTCCGCGTCCGTCGTCGGCGTCGTGGGCGCCGTGATGACGTCGTCGGAGTACTTAGACGCCGCCTCTGCGTGCTGACGTCAGTTCTTAGACACAGCTTTTCCGCGCCAGAAACGCAGAGCCATGTTAAAAACCAACACTGGTGCCATTGAAACTAGGGCCCTGAAGGGGACAACCCTAACCCTAGATATTGGTTCGCAGAACGGGGAGGATGGGTGGGTCGGTAAGGAATCTAATACTAACTAATGTCTCTTACAGATATATCGTTACACAAGTAGTAACTTGTGCATCTGAAAGAGACACGTTAGTATTAGATTCCTTACCTTAGAATAGATACCCCAGCAATACCAACCCCGGTGGTGGGTCTGCGAACCAATAATCACACCAGAAAGTCCTGGAGGACGGAACGGCCAAAGAAGCCATCCCTCCGGACTTGGCTGTCCAGGCAGTAGTGTCTTGCAAACGTGTGCAGCGATGCCCACGTAGCTGCCTGACAGATGTCTTGTAAGGGCACACCCCTGCCCAGGGCAGTGGTAGTTGCCGTGGCTCGGGTAGAATGAGCCCGCAATCCAGCAGGGGGCTCCTTCCTAGCCAACGAGTAGCATGCCTGGATACACAAGATGATCCACCGGGAGATTGTCCTCTTGTGCACCGCTTTCCCCTTCTTAGCGCCCACGTAACCAACAAAGAGTTGGTCATCCACCCGGAACTGGCGTGTGCGATCCAGATAGAACGAGAGCGCACGTTTTGGGTCCAGACGATGGAGCCGCTCTTCCTCTTTAGAGGGATGCGGTGGCGGAAAGAAGGTAGGCAATGTGATAGACTGCCCAATGTGGAAGGCCGTGACAACCTTGGGCAGGAAAGATGGTTTGGTACGAAGCACCACTTTGTCCGGATGGACAGAAAGGAAAGGTGGAGTACAAGAAAGAGCCTGGAGCTCACTCACTCTCCTGGCAGAGGTGATGGCAACCAGGAAAGCAGTCTTCAAAGTCAGAAGGCGAAGAGGGCAATTGTGAAGTGGCTCAAAGGGAGCGCACATCAGAAAAGTCAGAACCAGGTTCAAGTCCCACTGAGGCATCACAAACGGAACAGGAGGAAAAGTGTGAGTGATGCCCTTAAGAAATCTGTTTACAATAGACTTGAACAAAGAAGGCTGATCAGGTAGCCTGAGAAAGGCTGAAAGGGCAGAAAGGTAGCCCTTGATAGTGCCCAGAGCAGAGCCCTGCTGGGCAAGAGAAAGAAGGAAGAGAAGAACCTCTGAAAGAGGGGCAGCAAGAGGATCCACAGCCTTTGCTGTGCACCATGCCACAAATCTGTTCCACCTGCAGGCGTATACCGACTTTGTGGAGGGACGCATGGCTGCCAGAATGACGTTACAGACTTCAGGAGGCAAGTCAAATGGCCTCAACTGTCGCCGCTCAATCTCCAAGCATGGAGGTGGAGACTGGACAGGTTCGGGTGGAGGACCGTCCCCTGCTGCTGCGACAGAAGGTCCTCCTGAAGAGGCAGACGAACCGGGGGATCGACTGACATACTGAGTAGCTCGGGATACCAGTACCTTCAAGCCCGGTCCGGAGCCACAAGGATGACTTGGGCCCGGTCGCGCCTGATCTTCTTCAGCACTTTGGGCAGAAGTGGTATAGGCGGAAAGGCGTACAACAGACCGCAACTCCACTCGCGACGAAAAGCGTCTCCGAGCGAGTGCCGCCTTGGAAATTCCTACGTGCAGAAGTGATGACATTGCGCGTTCTCTTTGGTGGCGAATAGATCTAACCAAGGCTCTCCCCATTGCTGAAAGAGGCCTTGCGCCACGTCCGAGTTCAGACGCCATTCGTGATCCATCATGCACCGGCGGCTGAGTTCGTCCGCCCTGGCGTTCAGAGAACCTGCCAGGTGTTGAACCACCAGGGTCACGCCCTGATGTTCCAGCCATTGCCAAAGGCGCAGAGCCTCCTGGCAAAGGGTCCACGACCCCACCCCGCCCTGTTTGTTGCAGTACCACATGGCGGTGGTGTTGTCCGTGAACACCTGCACTACACTCCCCCGGACAGAGGGGAGGAATGCCTTCAGTGCTAGACGAATCGCCCGTAACTCCAACAGGTTGATGTGGAGTCGAGTCTCCGCCGGAGACCAGAGGCCTCTGATCTCCGCCTCTCCCATGTGGCCTCCCCAGCCCTGGAGGGACGCGTCCGTCACAACTACGTGCTCCGGTTGGGGAAGGGAGAGGGACCTGCCGCAGACCCAATCGCGGTCTGTGAGCCACCACTGCAACTGTCTCGCAGTGCCCTCCAAGATCAGGACATGGTCAGATAGGTTGCCTTGATGCTGGGCCCACTGAAACTTCAGGTACCACTGCAGAGCCCGCATCAGCCACCTGGCGCGATGCACCAGTAGGATGCAGGAGGCCATCAGCCCCAGAAGTCGCAGCGTCAACCTGACCGAAACCCGGGATAACGGCTGAAAGATGGGAATCAGAGCCTGAATATCCCGGACCCGCTGCTCGGGTGGATAAACCCGAAACTGCGCCGAGTCTAGAACCGCTCCGATGAAGAGGAGCTTCTGAGAGGGGCACAGGTGTGACTTTGGCACATTGATCGAGAACCCCAGCTGATGCAGGAGGTCTGCCGTAGTCTGGAGGTGGCTGACGACTGTCTGGGGCGAGCCCGCCTTCAACAGCCAGTCGTCGAGGTAGGGGAAGACTGAAACCCCCAACCTGCGCGTCCACCGCCATCACCTTTGTGAACACCCGTGGGGCGCTGGTAAGGCCGAAGGGGAGCACGGTAAACTGAAAGTGCTCGTGGCCAACCGTGAACCGCAGGTAGCGCCGGTGGGCCGGCAGGACGGGGATGTGGAAATAAGCGTCCTGCAAGTCCAACGCTACCATCCAGTCTCCTGGATCCAGGGCAGCTAAGACCTGAGCCAGTGTCAGCATCTTGAACTTCTCCTTCCGGAGGAAGCCGTTGACGTTCCGTAGGTCCAAGATAGGGCGCAGGCCCCCTTTACCCTTCTTGGGTACCAGGAAGTAGTGGGAGTAGCAACCACACCCTACTTCTGGCCCAGGAACGCGCTCGATGGCCCCTTTGGCCAAGAGGGCCGTAACTTCCTCCTGCAGAAGTCGCAAGTGGTCCCCCGATACACGGTGGTTCTGCGGTGGCATGGCTGGAGGAGTCGCCTCGAAGGGGAGGGAGTAGCCCCTTCGGACGATCTGCAGCACCCACCTGTCCGACGTGACAGTGCGCCAGTGGAGGTGGTGATGGCGAACCCTGCCCCCCACTGGCGTCACATGGGCCTGAAAGCACGGACTAGGAGGGTTTTGAGGCGGATGCTGCGGGGGAAGGTGTGGACTGACCTCGCCGCTGCCCACGACCGCCTGGACGGCGGTTCCCACGGCCACCACCGCGTTGGGTATTGCCCTGCGGTGCGTGGCTGGCGGCACGTGCGGGCGCACCCCTTCCGTGGCCACGAAAGGAGTGATAGGCAGCCGGTTGCTGGCGTTGGCCCGAGAGGCCTAAGGACTTGGCCGTAGCCCTGGAGTCCTTAAAACGCTCAAGCGCATGGTCTGCCTTGTCGCCAAAGAGGCGACGGCCATCGAACGGCATGTCCATGAGCGTGCTCTGGACATCTGCCGAGAAGTTGGCGGACCTCAGCCAGGCGTGGCGTCTGACCGCCACCGTCGTTGCCATCGCTCTACCCAGCGAGTCAGTGGTATCCAGCCCACACCGGATGGAATACTTGGCTGCATCCCGGCCCTCCACAAGGGCTTGGCCGAGTTTGGCCCGTACCTCCAACGGACACTCTGGCAGCACTTCCGCGACCTTATCCCACACAGAGTGGGTGTAATGTCCCAAGAGGCAGGCGGTGTTGGAAGACCGCAGGCCCAAACTAATGGATGAGAAGATCTTCTTCCCATACTGGTCATACCTCTTGGATTCCCGATCCAGCGGGGCCGACGGGAATGCGGTTTGGGAATTGGAGGCCTGGATGACCAGGCTCTCGGGGGTAGGGTGGGAGGACAGAAAACATGGGTCGCCCGGGGCTGGGCGGTGGCGTCTGGCCACGTTCCTATCTACGGGCGAACCCGTAGCGGGCTTGGACCAAGTGCCCAGAAGAACGTCAGTCAAGGCCTCATTAAAGGGCAGCAGAGGCTCGGCCAAGCTTGACTGCGGTTTAAGGACCTCAGTGAGGAGGTTAGTCCTCACGGCCGCGACGGGGAGCTCAAGGTTCAAGGCCTTGGCAGCCCTCATCAGCACCACACTATATGTTGCCCCCTCCTCCGAAGCCACGGTAGGAGGGGAGACAAACCCAGTGTCTGGAGAGGTGTCCAGGCCACTGGCCTCCCCAAGGTCTCCTGTCCAGTCCTCATGAGACTGACACTCCCTGGTCAGAGGGTCCTCAGACCCCTCCCAGTCCTCTCCTTCACCCATCTCCTGAAATTCAGGGTCCTCAACCAATGGGGCCTGTTCATAAAAGTGAAATTCACCCAACGGCGTCTGGAGCGGCGCCCAACGGGGCCGTCCCGACGACCGAACAGGAACGGAAGGAGGACCGGGGTCGGCGCCGCCCGAGGGCGGCGCCGGAGGCGTCACCTGAGGGTCCGACGCCGGGGAGGCCGTCAGATCCACCGGCGATGAACCCGATCCCGAAGGAGGACCAGCGGCGTCCTGCGGCGCCGGGCCCGAAGGCGTAGCCGGCGTCGGAACAACTGGACCCCTCGGCGCCGGGCCCGAAGGCGCCGGCGGCGTCGGGATAACAGGGACCTGCGGCGCCGGGCCCGAAGGCATCGGCGGCGTCGGGGCCGAAGCACCCGACGGCGTCGGGGCCGTAGCCGCCGACCCGCTAGGGCTCCCAGGCGGGTCCGCTGGGCCCGGAGGCGCCGCGGAGCCCGTCGGAGGAGAGAGTTTCCTCATGGCCATGAGGAAGCGCTCGACCGCCTCCGGCGTCGCGTTGAGCCCAGGGACCGTAGGGTATGGGGCTGGACGCGGCGCCCGCGACTCCGACGGAGCCGCGTGGGCGGTGTCACCCGAACCCCCGGCCGCATCGCGCGAGCGTCGGGGGTAGTCCGAGGAGCGATGATGCCGCTTGGACTTCTTGTGCCGCTTACCTGACGACGACTTCGACCCGGAGGAGTGCGGCCTACTCTCGGAGCTGTGGTGGCTCCAGGCCCGCGACCTGTCCCTCGACCTCCCATGGGATCGGGACCTCTCACGGCGCGGGGCCGACTGCCGGAGTTCGAGGCGCCTACGGGACCGCTCCCGCCTGGCTTTCGAAGAGAGGGCCCGGCAGTCGGAGCAGGCCTTGTCGTCGTGGTCGACGCCCAAACACGACAAACACACACGGTGAGGATCCGTGACCGACATCAGCCGGTCGCAATCGTCGCAATGCTTGAAGCCGGGCATCCCTATCGGCACCGTTCCGGAGTCGAGAGACTTCGAAATAGTAATCAAAAAGGATCAAAAAGTTTAGTCAAAATTGACTAGGGTTACTGCTTTTTCCAGATCTGCGCTTGCTGGCGCGGAAAAAAGAAGAACTGACGTCAGCACGCGGAGGCGGCGTCTAAGTACTCCGAAGACGTCATCACGGCGCCCACAACGCCGACGACGGACGCGGAGCCGCAGATGACGTCTACCGACGCGCAAGAGTACTGCTACGCAAAAGTTTCCGGATCCAGTCTGACGCCTGGGGATATTCTAAGGTAAGGAATCTAATACTAACGTGTCTCTTTCAGATGTCAGAGGTCCCTGCCAGGGAGGTGAGGATCTCTAATTATGGTGGGTGATCCTCCACCAGGAAAGATGAGGCCAGAGCTTCAACTAACCTGACAGGCTGCACGCCATTGTGTCAATGAGGCTTGAGTTACTAGCCAAGTTCTTGGCGAACAAGCTGGTAGGAGTGATTGGAGATCTAACATACCTGGGCCACTGACTTTATGCAGCAGAGGTGCGCAAGATGCAAAGTTCTGGGGGTATAGGATGCAGTGACCATGACAAGACATATTGAGAGTCAGCTGTCCACAATGGTATTACACTCAAAAAGCATTTCTCTCTCAGGACCCTAGAAACTGACATGGTTTGCCTCACTGGAACAGAAACAGGTATGCATTATATGGAGCAAAGTCCAGGAAAACATTTGCGAAATCCGGGAGGAGTATGGTTTGGGGTGCCAAAATTATAGAACTATCAGCATTAATGATACACTGTGTCTGCTCAACTTCACAATGTTTTGACTATTCTAAGAACTCCTTGATTGAAGTAAATGTAGTAAAATCCCATGTTCATTCCAGGCTGATTTCCATAATATACAGAGTTCAAGGCCAAACCACTGGAAAAGCTTAAATACAAGTGGAAACTAGACAATAGGCAGAAGTTTCAAGAACGTTGGCTTGAGTTACTAGAGGTGTCTAGAGTCATGTGAGTCAGTGGAAGGCTTCATCGTATCCAATTTAAATATTTTTACAGATTTTGATCCTCTTGGGATAAACTAATAAAAACCAGAAGGTGCAGAAATGAACAAAGTATCAGGTGCAGAAAAGACCTAGCAATGTTCTAACATATTATTCGGGAGGGCTGTAGAATACAGACTTTTTGATATTAATATTGAGTATGACTTCCAGAGTGAAAAATTAGCCACTGGATTAACATCCTAAACAGACCCTAGATAGGTCAAATTATTTGTATGTATGGATTTAGAAAGGGATTTTTCATGAAATGTGATTTGAACAAGGCACCCTCCAGAACTACAACTTGAGTTTGAATTGAGAAACTACACCTTGTTGGCTAAGTGGTATTTTCACATAGAGTATACCCCTCCTGAAATGTGTGAAGATATGAGATTATTGGGAGGATTCAAGAGGAAGACTGTGGCACAGAGGAAAAAAGACCAAGAAAGAGGGAACAAATTGTTAAGGGCACGACTCACAACATACTTATTTGCTTCCTTCTTGGCAGCACTGAGAAAATGATGACCCTTTCCAGAACCTATGTTGCAGTTCATTGAAATTCGGATGTCATCTGAGTGCCTCCAGAAAGATGCTACATCAATAAAGGAAAACGCTCGCTAGACATAACAAGCATTTGCAATGCAATCGGTTTTGCATTTCTGAAAGTTAAAGCTCTTGGCGTTAAAAATGACAATGTTTTTTTACTTTTGTAAAAATTTGCTGTGGAGTGATATTTTTGCATAGCGCTATTGCCAGTTGTATGACCTCGCGGAGCTGAAGAACCAGAAAACGTGAAATAGGTTCTGAGGGAGGGTAGACAAGAGTAATATGCTGCCTGAAAAAAAAAGTAACAACATCCTGGAAAAAGCAAACACTCGTAGGGAATGCAAGATTAAGTAAACCATGTGAAATTTAAGCAGGAACAACATGGATACCTTAACACACTCAAACCTGGCCATATTAATATGAATGGTGACATGCAAGGGACGATGGTAGGGGAGGGCACCCCACAGGGAGATATGGCACTCCCTGTTTATTTATGTTTTCAAGCAGGGGGAGGAGAGGCTGCCAAAGAGAGAAGTGAACTGCAGCTGAGTGCGAGTGCTGCTTGAGTGTTGTCAAAAGGCACGTTCCTTCAAATAACAAACAGGGGGAGGAGGAGGTAGATGACGAGACAAGCAAATGGCAGCTGAGCGCGAAAGCTGCTCGAGTGTTGTTAAAAGGCACGTTCCTTCAAGTAACAAGCAAGGGGAGGAGGCAGCCGAAGGGACGAGTGAGTTGCAGCGGAGCTCGAGCACTGCTCGAGTGTCGTTAAAAGGCATATAGCCTTCAAATAATGTGAAGGTAAAGCAAACCTTATATAGCTAAATAATTATACTGCCTGCAAAAATACTCCTGCAACATCAAGTGTGCAGCTGTGGAGACGAGTGAGAAGTAGCTGAGCGCAAGCACTGCACAAGTGTTGTTAAAAGGCATGTTCCTTTAAATAACAAGGAGAGGAGGAGTAGGCAGCCGAAGAGACAATTAAGCGGCAGCTGAGTGCGAGCACTGTCCAAGTGTCGTTAAAAGGGCTTCCAATAATGTGAAGCAAACCTTATATAGCTAAATGATTATACTGCCTGTAAAAATACTCCTAAAACATCAAGTATGCAGCCAGGGAGACGAGCGAGCAGCAGCTGAGTGTGAGTGCTGCTTGAGTGTTGTTAAAAACCGTGTTCCTTCAAATAACAAGCAGGGGGAGAAGGAGGCCGACAAGGAGATAAATGAGCGGCAGCTGAGCACGAGGACAACTAAAAAAATAGTGCTTTTAAGTGTAAATAAATATCATGTAGCGTAAGAGCCCATGTAACAGGGGCATGCCCTGTGGGAGGTTACCAAATTTGAAAAGGGGGGACTAGTTAGCTATTTCACCAATGAAAAGCTGGTATTTACCAAGGACAGTGAGAAGAGCCAATAGAAAAGTTGGGAGGGGCTTCAAGCCCATATTCTGAACACAGCATGTCTCAAAAAGACACCGCAAGCGCTGCCTAAGTGAAACCTAAAAACGTTCAGTAGATGCTGAATATAAGCACGCAGATCATCAGGGCCTGTCCAAAACATAATATTGTGTAGCACTCCTCACCTTTTTGTGCATAAAAGTTGGTGTTATCCATATCTGAATGTTTCATTAATTGTCATTGTTTTGAAAAGTCTGGGTGCATGGGTAAAATATTGTGGTACATCAATTGTGTATTTCTGTGCCCAGGAGTTTTCATTCAGGTGGGAGTCAAAAAGAATTTTCGATGTTTTAAACAGCGACAAAAGTATTACTTAGGATGCAACAGGTCAGCAGAGTTTAATATCTTAAAATATTTTGGTGGCTTTAATGATGACTAGTACTCAGATGAGCATTAAGCAAACAAAAAAAGTCTTATCTTTATACTCGGCTATATGTCTAATCATAGTGTGGAATCATAATTTCCAACTCCACATTTTCTAGTGTCCATTGATGGGGGAGTATATGTACTGGTGATTAAAACATTTGTTAGGTAAACAGGAGTTTACATTTTTTACCCATTATTTCGACAAACGCTGTTTACTAATACTCTTTGGTGGTGGCGTCTCACATGCCAGCAGTCAACAAACCTGAAGGGTGAATACAATTTAAAGATAATATTGAAAATTGGATTTGTCTAACTGCAAGACGAAGCGGTTGTATGTAGATTTCATTCGAAGAAGCCACACGTTACAGATAATTTAAAGATTAATAAAAACTGTTGAATGTATGTTTGTTTAAAAACATCTCTTACTCATAGAGATTAATTTCTCCCGAAGAAGTGCAATACATACGTAGAATGCATTAGTTATTTTAAATGGCTTCCAAAGAATGACAAACTGTAATAAAAGGCAATATTCAAGAAATGTAAAAGAATGAAACATTTTGTGCCAATTGATATTTCATGCATATGATCATCTAAAAAAGATTGGAGATTTAACTGATGACCTATGTGGATTTATTATAAACATGATGCAAAAATGAATTCTACCATAAGAAGAAATAAGAATGCTAAACTTCATCAACAAGACTGCATAGAATTTTGCAATGCAGTCAGTGAGCAAGTGCAATAGGTAATTCTGTAAAATAAATTTTACATAGAACTATATGATCACCAGGTACCAATCACGCCAAAAGACTGCAGATCGCTGAAAAGAAGCTTGAAGAACGAACCAATGAAGTACATTTGGCACTGCTGTGTCCTGGAAGCCACTGGACAGCTGTCTGGCTCTTCTGTTTACTGCCTGTGCTTGAGCCCAGGCTCATCACCAAAGGTGAAAGCTGCCAGGAGCGTGAAAAGCTGCTCCTACTCTGTGCCTTGGCCTCGTTGCATATAGCTATCTCCTTCCACCAGATGTAAAACTATGCTCTTTCTTTAAGTGACCTCGCTCTGATTCCGCCCAAAGAGAAAAGGCATTTCTCACTTCACAACTGTTTGTGGGGCATGCATACTGTTTGCTGGAATGATAAGGAGACTCCATCTTGAGTCACCATCCACGGAGGCCACCTTGATGTGCCCTGGTGTCCTTGATGACATCTAAACTGCCAATTTACTACAACCATCATTGTTCAACTTTTGTTTGGTTTAGTGGCCATGAAGGAGACTAGGCAGGGTTGCCCCCTCTTCCCCATGAATTTTGACCTGGCACTTGAACCACTTGCCGCCTGGATCCTGCACGATCCGCTGCTGCAGGGAGTGAGGCGTGATGGAGACTGGGAGGAGTGTATATCATTATATTCCGATGATATTATACGGTATCTGACTAACCGACTCTCTCCATTGACAGGGTGCTGCATATCTTTGACCTCTTTTGGCAGTTACTCGGGGTACCGCATTAACTGCTCAAAGTCATTGGTCTTCCCGCTTGCGGGAGTCAATGTGAGACTCCCCGAGCCTGTATGGTGCCTCTGATTGCGGGCAGCTTTCAATACCCGGGGATCCATATAACTAGAGATCACCAGGAATTTTTTGATAAAAATCTCCTACCACAGCTGGAGAGATTGAAAGGAGATGTCAAACACTGGGACACACATCCGCTCTCCCTTATGGATAAGGCAGAATTATACAATATGATGGCACTCCCGCAGTTGATTTATGTGCTCATAAATACATCATAAACAGTTCCAAAAGACTTTTTTCAGAAGATTGAAAGTGAAGTTCATATACTGTTGTGGCAGGAAGGCACACTGCATATAGTGCTCACTGAGCTTCAACGAGGGGTCTATGAGTGCGGATTGGCGATCCCAGACATCACTGGGTGACTCAACTACTCATAGTAAACGAGTGGGTCTTTGCAGATCCCCAGGAACCAGAATATAGAGTAGATAAGCAATCAGTGGGATGCAGAGATATTGAGTCACTCCTCTATCAGAAGAAGAGAGAGAAAGAGTTACCGCAGAACACATGGGCAGTAGTTAGGGCATGGAGGGAGGCCACAGAATTCTTGGGGTGGAACAGACGGCTTACGAATATGATACCACTATAGTACAGAAACTTGCTCCATGAGTGGGTGGATTGAGGGGTTTCTCAAAGTGAGAGTTGTTGGGCATAGAACACCTCAGAGGTATTTGGCATGATCAGGCCTACTTAGCATTTGAAATCCCTGGCCAGGAATTTGAGCTGCAAGAAACAGAAAGATACAGATACCGCCAGTTGGGGCATGCCCTAAAACAACGTGTAGGAGAGGGGGAGCAATTGTCGGAGGTTTCTCCTCTGGAGGATCGCCTCCTAATCGAACATATCCCCGAGAAGGCTATTTCCATCATATATCGGAAATTGGTAAATAACTCACCTGATCCATTAGTGGTGTTCTGTGAGGCATGGGTGGAGGATCTCAGTGACCTAGACGATCATGACTGGCAGGAAGCCATTCAAAGCCCCGAAAGGTGGCAATAGGCGCCAGATTTTGCCTGGTACAGCTTCTAATCCTTTATCGCTCCTATTATTCAAGGACCAAACTAGCAAAAATTGGGAGGCCGCCTGCATCAACATATCTGCAGGGATGTGGTGGGGAGGGTTCCACATTCTCTGGGAGTGCCCAGATATACAGATATATTGTAGAGGAGTCACATAGGTTATGTCTTGGGTACTGGACTTGGAGGTCCCCATGGATGAGAAGTGGCTATTACTAGTGATATCGGGGGAGGGAAATTTGTCCAAATACCAGAGAATCTGGTTAACGCTGCCAGCGGGGGTAGCCAAACGAAACATAGCAAAAGCATGGGGCTCGGCAGATCCACCCAGATTAAACAACTGGAAAACAGTGCACGAGGGCTGAAAAGGTGGCCTATCAAAGCCCGGGCCGCCCAAGGAAGTTGCAGAAAATAGGGGGAGGCTGGCAGACCTACAGGGGATACTGATAGGTATGGTTTAGGAGATAGAGGGACCCTGCTTTTGAATGTGGGGCGGGGGGGGGGCGGATCATGGATTTTAACTCAATTGATGGGCCATATAAGCGCCCCTACAATCCTGGTTAATATTCTGCTTTGCAATATTGTCATCTTGCATATGTCATGCATGTACTATGCTATTTGACATGTCCTAATGTAAGTTCTTCTGCAATGAGCATGATTGAAATAAAAAGAATTATAAAAAAAGATTGTGGTAGCCATGTTGAAAGTTCAAAAGGGACACCTACAGTCATCACAGATCTTCATGGCAAAGTTATAATACTCTGTTTGAATAACCTCTTTTTTTACACATTTGTTTAAACTAATCTTACTGTCTAAACTGTCCTTTTGTAAAGTGCTGTATGTGTACTAACTGTTCTTATGTAAAGCGCTCAGATACCCTTTTGGGTCTTGTTCAGGCTATATAAAATGTTAAAAATAAGTAAAGTAAAACTAAATGAAGAACCGACAAACCCACAAAAACAAAGGAAGGGATAAAAGTACGAGTCACAAGGATGTTGGACTTCCTATGCATATATTCCTTTCGCTGTGTCTTACATAAATCAATAAGTATGTCATAAAACAGGAGGAAGAACAGCATTTATTTGACCCTTTTGGAATGAAAATCTCATTAAGAAAAAGCATGGATGCCATCTTGGCTTACGTTGCTTAGGCTGTGCCATTATAGCAATGTAGCATTACCATCATCTCTACCTAGTGCAAATGAATGTGAGATGCTGTGCAGACAGGTACCGGGTCCACAGAAGTCAATTCATCTCTGAGTTCAGGTCACAATGAGGAACAAATGCCCTTTCT
Organism: Lissotriton helveticus; assembly: GCF_964261635.1. Classification (NCBI taxonomy): domain Eukaryota; kingdom Metazoa; phylum Chordata; class Amphibia; order Caudata; family Salamandridae; genus Lissotriton; species Lissotriton helveticus. The sequence goes on from NC_136061.1 coordinate 1,933,190,384, forward strand.
ATAAGAAGACCATGTACAAATCCCTAACTTTCACCTGACCTGCTGGTTGTGGTTAATGAAATTTCTTCTAAAAGAATCAATGTTTCTGTCCTTAAATGCAAGTGTAGTTTGATGAAGTATGGAATAATTTAAATAGTTTATAAATAAAAAAATAATGACCGCAGTTTATACATCAATTTCATATAGAAAAGTATTCTGTTACAACATAAGACTGTGCAACCAAGTTGAAAGGGCACATGGCTTACAAACAATGCAATGACAACTGCAGCAGCTGGAATTCTTACTGGTCAAAATGGACTCATTATCCAACAATGAGGGAGACACAGCTCTCCTGACTATAACCATGTCAAAAATAGTGAAGGCTGAATGATCACAAGTAATCTCTATATATTTCAATAGTGATTACACATTTAGGTCTGTGTTCAATGTAACCAATCTATGCTAACTTTAAACGTTAGCTTTAAAGGAATAAAATCCACTAATCTAAATGTTCACAGTCTGCAACTAAACATTTGATGCTTTTCAAAATTGCTATTGCACATCTTATTCAGGAGGTGACCATTTACCATTATGGGGTCCGATTCACAGAGGTAAACTGAGACGGAAATATAACTTTATGACTTTCGGTATTCACATAGGGCATTTACGAGTTGTAAAGTAAGACTTTTGTCTCAGTTAAACTTAAGTTTTGGCCTTAAGTTTAACGGAGACCAAAACTGATACAAAAGTCTAATTTTACTACTCGTAAATGCCCTTAGTGAGTACCAAAAGTCGTAAAGTTAGACTTTCATCTCAGTTTACCTTAGTGAATCAGGCTCATGATGATCAAATTCATGTACAGCTGAGCTTTGGGGAGGTGGGCCACCCGATGTTCTACACTGAAGCTGATCCCATAGTTTGGGTGCAAATTTATGCTGGTCCGGTGACATCGCCACACTGGTGTGCACTTACAGACTCAGCAGCACTTATTCATGGGCCTTGGCACACTGCCTTGGCCAATTTGGCTGTTCAACAAGTGCCAGATACAAGATGTGTGATCTTCACTCTCCAAGCAGGCTCCAGTTCTGCCATGTTTGGTTTCGTCTTGTCCTTGGGTAGCACGCTCCAAGGTGGATCCCCTACTCACGCCGACTCAGCCAGTGTGTGGGTGAGCATATAATGTTCTGAATTAGACATATTTGTGGTTCCCATTCTGACACTGGTATTGCCTTGTGGTGCTAGTCGTGTTTGTTGCCTCCATAAGCTGACAGGGAGGATCCCATCGCAGACTGGAGGTTGGTGCTGTTTATGAGTTGCAGGAGCAAGCACTAGGAAGATATTTGATGTTTTGTTTAGATAGTTAGATGTATTATTAGTTGGGTGTGAAGGCGATATAGCCAAGGTGCTTACTGGTTTGACAGGTTCATTTGTCATGCACACTGCCCATCAGGATTGTATGTCTGTGAATTAACTCCAGGCAGTGGGTGGTGTGCAAATCCATGATATCCATCGGCTGGTTCGTCTGGACTGTGTTAGGTGACTGTTTAGAAGTGTACTGTGGTGTGTTTTGGTGATATGGGTGGGTGCTGTTAGGGATTCACTCATTTTCACCTACAGTATAAGGTGTGTGTGAGGTGTTCTGTCTAGTATATTTCTGTTGAAAGGTCGTGTGGTTTCTTCTTTTGTTATAAGTGCTGGTGGGAGCATTTTACCACTGAGCTGGAAGAGCTGTGCAACCTGGGTGTAAATAGTCCTCTCTAATGTTTTCTGTAGGAGGTTGTGCTAGTAATAAGTGCTGTTGAAGGCCCATGACAGCCTTCACTTGTGAGTTTAATGATGGACTAACCTGTGCAGCATCATAAGGAAGGATACAGATAGTGTTAACGTCTATAGACAAACAAAGGCAATAGCAGCCATTTACATTAGAAAGTGGCCTTGAATGATAGAGAAGGCAAGGAAATCTGGGACCCAACCATTTCACCTAGTCTGAAGCTCTTCGTTTTCACTTCTGGTCTGGAGTTGGAAAGTATACTGGAAGGCTGGCTCTTGAAGGGCTGGAAAGCACTTTTTGTTTTTTCTCAGCCTCTTCTTTCATCTATTCAGAAGGTTCCAGTTTGAGCATCACTGGTCACAGACCTAAAGTTAGAAGTGGAGGGCGTTTATTGACTGGCCCTGGACAGATGGCATTTATTGAAGGACCATGGCCAGATGGCATTTATTGAAGGGCCCTGGCCAGATGTTAAAAGGAGTACTCGGAGAAGCAGAGAGTCACTCTGCGATTGGGTATTGATGTCTGCAGTTGGTTGATGTAGGCAGTTCAATATCATCTTGATTAAAAGCTTTCTACAGCGCTCAAGCATACGAGGTTATCCAAGCATTCGCCCCCCTACTCTGGGAGCCATGACAGTGATGCCAAAGAAAACTGAGAGAAAATAACCCTCTTAAGTTTTCTGAAGGCAAGTCTAACTTACACCTAGCACTCATCAATGTTTCTGCAGCCATTCTCAAGAGGGACACCTCACCCTAGTTATACGCTTGCAAGTTGATACCAACCAAAGCATCTCGCAGAAACAGCAGCCCTCTACACTAGGATTGTATTGCTTGTCTGCCTTTAAGCACCTCTTTATTTATTTATTTATTTATTTTAGTTTTTGATATAGCGCTGCTGGGCTCTGAATAGTGACAGATCGCATTGCAATAAAGGACAATATGATAAGAACGTCCACAAGGTCTACAAGTGGAAGAGAAATTACATAACTATTTGAGTGAGGCAACTGAGAAGCATTTACCTTTGTGGTTAAAGTCAGCATAACCCTATGGCTTTTTAAAGGTAAATATATTTGTAGGCAGTCACATAAACAAAGTGGTAGATGTAAGGGCAGATTTAATAGTGGGGTCCTTCAGTCTGGCTATGAAGACTTGCAATGAGGAAGTAAGTCTTATTTGGGTTGGAAGGGCCTTGCATGTCCCAAGTGCACTTTCTCAAAGCCCTCTTGATGGTGGACATTTTTTCAAATAAGGTATTTTGAGAAGTAGTTTAGATTTGCTTCTTAAGGTGCATTTATTACCAGACAATGCGAGGTGGGGGTTTGGAATGAGCTGTATCATTTCTATGTGATATCTATGTGATATAAGCTGTTTGGAGCTAGATTACATTGTTAACCACTGTAGGAAGCTTAAAACAGGAGTAATTCTGCTAAATTTTCTGGTGATAGTGATTAGCCTGGCTGCAGTGTGTAGGATGATTTTGAAAAGGATCAGATGGAAGCTGGGGAGGCCGGTTAATAGAAAGCTCCTGTATTCTATGCAAAAGATTACCAGTGCATGTGTAGTGGCTCTGAAGTTATATAACATAAACATAACAGGTGTATTTGTAAAGCGCACGTTCACCCCAGCAACGGGGCATCTTGGCGCTAAAATAACAGATGTATAGTGTTACCCAACTCAATGGTACTCATTTTATCGACCTCAAATGGATGAAAGCAAAACCAACAGTTGATGGACAGAATGCAGAACAATGTCATACATTCACCCCAGTACAGAGATCTGGGACTTAATCCATCGTTTTTTTGCACTCCACACCACCCCAGTTCAGACATGGCCATATGCAAATCAACCTTGACCCTGTGCCCCATGGGAACAGTCCAGCCCGAACTGCCAAGCCATGTCTTTCCTGGACCTGAATCAAGCATCCTAGAACCGGTTTCTGGCTATCAGCCATCTTCCGCCAGGATAGCTTGACTCCAAATGGATGAAAGGCTGGGTGTACCCGCCGGGATTTGAACCTGTGACCATGAAGTCGAAGACAGACCTCTGCAGTGGATGCATTAGTCCACTGAGCCACCAGACCCGGCATATCTGGAGATAAATAGTCAGATGTTACAGCACAGCTTCAGTGGAAGCTGAACGCTAAGTGAGTTTTTTTATTTAAAGGTCAGTATTGGGGGAGCTCTGCAGCTTAGTGCTGAGGTATTTGGCTGATTTTGCATGCTTGGGGAAGATGCTTAGAGCCTGTGGCTTAGCAGTCCAGTCAGAAGGGAAAGCATTAGAGCTCTTTGGGCGTAATAGGAGGAATTCAGTCTTTGGGGAGTAAAGTTTAAGTTTCACCTGGGAAATTCATGAGATAATGTCGCATAAGCATTAAGGTACAGCACCAATATGATCTGTGCTATCAATGTTGAGGTACAGCTGTGCCTGCTGGTGGAAGTCAGTACCTGCCTTGGAGAACATCTCAGCCAGCGGTTCAAGATACAAGTTGAATATTAGGAAGGGGAGGGGCGTGGCTTGGTCATTAACCCCTTCCTTGCGCCGCAAATTCCGTCGCAGAGTGGGGGGGCTAGGGGGTGAGCGCGACGCTTCGGCGCTCATGACGGCTCCACGCCGTCATGAGTCACGGGCGGCGTGTGCTCATAATGGCATGATTCCGTCATGACCACGCCCGCTCATTATTTAGCCCGCACAGGTGGGGAATTAGTGCCGCATGGGAGGAGCGGTGGAGGCATGATGGCTTCATGCCATCATGAGCACACGCCGCCCATGGCTCATGACGGCTCCACGCCGTCATGAGCACACAAGGGGTTAAGATTGGAGGGTGTGGGCTTCAGATTTCCCAAGAATCACTCTGGTTAAAATACATTATTTGAGAAGCAGGGCAGGAGGGGCCTTGAGCAGTAGGAAGGTAGAGGAGTGCGGAATCTAAAGGGTACTTAAATATATAATAATATTTTTTTAAATAACAATTATTTAAAACCTTTAAAACAGAGATGAGTGTTTGACGTCTATGTGTTTTTGTCTGCATGTGTATGTAAAACTCCCAAGTGAAATCCGACAAACTCCTCACCATACCCGACTTAAAGAACCTGTACCAAACTATTTACCACAGAATGCATGTATTAGGTGGGTGTAACACCCCAAACACCTCCCTGAAGCTGCGCCCCTGAGGGAGGGAATGACAGGTCCTTGTGGAACTCCAAATGGAGCAGCTTTTGGGAGAACGGATGAGAAGATAGAATTACCAGTTTTAATGGATTGTGTTGCGTTAGACATGGTTTTAATCAATTCCAAGCCATTCTTTCTTGCCATCCTACTCAGTGCCGGCTGGTGACATTTGAAAGTGGTGTGGCGTAAAATGATAATCATACTGCACCGTAGCGAGCGAGCCCAAACCCCCTAAGGAGGCTTGGGGGGATTTCTCCCCGAGAAAATTTTGAAAAAAGAGTGGACAAATGGTGCATTTTCAAGCAAATTTGAGAAAGCAGGAAGGTTAATAAAGCAATTGTGAAAGTGCAGTTATTACATTAATAAAGTGGTGCCATATAACATAGGTAGCTGCTTATTATTGCTGGCAGACGTCCGGTCCAAACAGCAAAAGGAGGAATGGTTGAATAACAACAGACATGCAAAACCTTAATGTGAACTCACTGGAAAGGACTGACACCTTACAGGGTCAGCCTATTTTAGGTGTGCCCAGACCAGTACTAGACAGCTTTAGCGGTTTTCACAGCTCATGTTAGTTACTTTTGTAGACAGTGTTTATTGAAATTTACAGGCCTCTTCCTACCGCTATGGGACTGAGTTCCACAGCAATGCTATTCAGCTGCAGCCCTCTGTCCAGTGTGCCTGGGGCCTCATGCACATGGCAGACATTACCCTGGCTGCAACACACCTGTGCATGCATAGATGCGCGTGTCATCGCCAGGCCGTGTGAACATACATTGGCTGAAGCTGCTATTAGTAATTAATGAAATGAACTCAACAATAATTCGAGTAATATGCAAAACGTGTATATGTTTCCTCACACAGCGGCCTTCGTTTCTGTGCTTTTAAATTTACATGTGAGAAAAGCATGCCTCTGCCCAAGAGAGTGGGGCAAAAAATCTTAACCCCCCTGCTAGCTTCAACTAAAGCGAGTGGTCCAAAAATTCTCCCTTCACCCCTGCTCACTTCATCTACTCGCTCTATGTATGTCTCTTTCAGTCCGTCCAGTCTCTTTCCGCTTCCTTCCTCCCTCTCTTTTTCCCCCTCTCTCCGCTCCTTGTCTCCCATTCGCCTGCCCTCTCCCTTCTTCAGGCCTCGCGTGCCCGCTGCAATTTAAGTGTGGACCTGAAGCCCCGGCTGCGGCCCAGGACTTTCCAAGCCGACCTCTGGCTCCAGCCGGTGGAATGAAAGGCCAGCCAGCCCAGCCCGGCCGGCTCCACCTGAACTGCAGGGTGAAATAACTCTGGCTGGTGCATGGCGCTATATGCACGCACCCACCCGTCCCAAAAACATTGTCAAAATGTCAGACTGCGCGGACTGCAGTGCTCGCATACTCACAGTTATGTTACTGTAACAGGTCGGAATTTCACACCACACGTCCCCGGTCCAACTCACACCGCTCCAAAATTCTAGTGCAGGTGACTCAGACTAGGTGAGACTACGTGAGACTAGGTGAGGCTAGGTGAAGGTGAGGCTAGGTGAGGACTCAGGCCAGTCTGTTCCTCATGCGCACGAGTCACGACTCACGAGTCCCAACAAAAAGCATGGAGGAGGAAGGGTGACTGGCCGTTGGCCGGCCCGATTTGCCCAGCAACTAAGAATGTCCAATCACTGAATGGCTTAACACTAAGCTAGTACGGTGATTGGGCATTGCCATTGCCCCACGTTGGATGCTCCCACCCCAGCGGTGCGAGACTAGACTGGGAACAACACACAGTAGTACTGTCTAGTACAGTACTACATTACTACATGCTGGTCTACAGTAGCCAATCCTGACACTGCTCTCCTCAGAGGAGAGCTGCTCTCTAAAGAGAGCAGCATCAGGATTAGACTGAGCTTTAAAAAAACGCCGCTCATTTTGCAACCACTGGAGTCTGTGGCATTAGGCAAACCCCGTACTCAGCGGGTGCTTGCTTTTCAAAAGCCACTGGGATCCTAGCTGCAGAAAGGCAGCCGGGCAAACACCACATGCGCAGTGCGCACTGTGCCGGTACTCCAGCGCCACCCACAGTCTGACTCAGTGATTAATTTATTTGATGAAGTTCAAGTCAGACATGACGCTTGACACCGGCCGCAGGGCAATAATTATCGGGCAATTTATTTGAGCGGCGCGTTAATTAATAAAAGTTTTATTAACGAAGTTGGGGAGGCGGGCGGTTGTAGGTCCGTGTAGCAAGAGGGCAGGGAGGGGGGACGTTTGGGAGGGGGTAGTTGCTAAAGTTTGCACCTCTGGTCAGGAGGTATTGTTTGTTTACAATTTGACTCACGGTAGAAGGACATATGATGGGGACGCTGAAACTCTGCAGACAATGATACTGAAATGGCCGCACAAGTATTCCCCCATGATACCCATAGAGACCCTACCACAAACCACCCATGTCACAAGGCGCCCCGATTGATACCCCGCAGGGAGGACCTCAAATGACACCCGTGGCACCACTACACCTCATGTCATGGAATGTAAGGGGCCTAGGCGACAAGATCAAAAGGGGACTGGTCATGCAGGGCATCAGGAGAGTGAACCCGTCCATGGTTCTACTTCAAGAGACACATCTAGTGGGCACTGCGAGTAAGGCTCTGAACAGGAGGGGATACCACATGATAGTGCATTCCGAGTTTACTTCTGGGTCACGTGGGACAGGTATATTGATGCACAAGTCGTCCCCGTTTATACTCCTGACTACCAAAACGGACGACCAAGGCCTATTCGCGGCAGCACACGGGCAATGGGAGGGTAAACCTTTGACCGTGGTTTCAGTTTACATTCCACCGGCGCTGCACGCCATAGCATTTCCTGCTTTGGGGAAGTTTCTTCTGGAGCTCCCAGAGGGTGACCTAATCATTGGGGGGGACTTCAATGCGGTTGCACATAACACACAGGATAGGTTCCCGGTTAGGACACACACCCCTGGTCCCTCGCGCCTCAGCGATTTTCTGGAAGTACAAGGGTTGATAGACATATGGCGAAAACTACACCCCACTGAGCAGCAGTACACATACTACTCAGCAACGCACAACAATATGTCCCGCATTGATTACTTCCTCACCTTGGGCGGCGGACTCCTTACCATAGACGAAGTGCAAATTAAACCCAGGGGCATATCAGACCACTCACCACTAACACTAACGCTATCATGTACGGAAAGGGCCCGTAAATGGTTGTACCAGATACGCCCAGGGTATCTTGCGATACCGTCTGTAAGAAAGGAGTTGGAAAATACGACTCGGTACTACTTTGCGGAGAATCAGGCCTCGGTGGAGTCTCCCACGGTCTTATGGGAAGCGTACAAAACGGTTCTTAGGGGACAGGCTATTTCCACGATAGCGGGATACAAACATGAGAAGGGGAGGGAACTCCTGCAGTTGGAACTCGACCTAGCCGATGCAAACGCTGCACACACGGCAGATCCTACAACATCCACGCTACACTCCCTTCAACTCTGCCAACAACTACAAGACGACCATTTGAAACAGCGCGCGATAGAGTACATGGCAGCGTCCGCGCATAAAATATACGATGTGGGGGACAAAGCGACTAAACTTTTGGCCTGGTTGGCAAAGAAGGAGGGCGGTAATAGGAGTATACTACAGATTGTGGATGACGACGGACGGGTACACACGAACCCAGCGGCAATAGTTGAGACGTTGGCAGATCACTTTCAAGGTGTTTATACCCCAGAATTTGATGTCACGAGCGAGATAGTGGTGGCGGCGCTCGCAGGGGTGCCGACGCCTACTCTGTCACAAGACGCAGTAGACGAGCTCGACGCAGCCCTCACGGTGGAGGAGGTGCAAGCGGCCATCAATATGATACATTCCGGGAAGGCATTGGGCCCTAACGGCATACCTATCGAATGGTACAAGTCAAAGGCGGACACTTTGAGCCCGCCTTTACTGGCCATGTATGTGGATAGTCTGGGCCGAGAGATCATGCCCCTTGAGCAACGGCAAGCGACCATCGTGGCGATCCCAAAGCCGGGCAAACCGCCTATTGACTGCAGGTCGTACCGCCCCATTTCGCTCATTAATGCTGAGGCCAAAATCTTGGCGAAACTGTTAGCCACAAGGTTGCAACCTCATCTTGCTCAGCTGATTCACCCGGACCAGTCGGGCTTTATGCCACACAGAAGCACGGCATTGAACCTCCGCAGGGTGCACGGAGCTGTGGCGCGGGCGCCCTTGCTTACGGAACCGGCGGCCATACTCTCTCTCGATGCCAGAATGGCGTTTGATATGGTGAAGTGGAGGTATCTTTTTGCAGTGCTAGCCCATATGGGATTTGGTCCCAAATTCATCGCCTGGATCAGACTTCTATATAATGCCCCGGTGGCGCGGGTAACAGCGAACGGGCATATCTCTCGTGAGTTCCCATTGCATAGAGGGACGAGGCAGGGGTGCCCGCTTTCACCGTTATTATTTGCAATAGTCTTGGAGCCTCTAGCCGCGGTCCTTAGAACCACCCCACTCCTCAAGGGAATCAAATGGAGGGACGACTGGGAGGACAGAGTGTCCCTCTACGCCGACGATATGTTGGTTTATCTGACAGACCCGGAAAAGGGCATCCCAGAACTTCTCACGCTGTGTGAGACACACGGACGGGAGACTTGGGTGGGCGAACTGGGGGACATGAGTGAATTGGAATGGAATATGGCTCAGGCGTCACCGAGGGAGGCTGGCATTTCCTCAAGGTTCAGATTGGTGCAGCTTAAGGTCCTGCACAGGGTATATTTCACTAGAACACTACTGCATAGATTACACAGGGCAGCGCACCCGTTTTGTTTGAGAGGTTGTAATGAGGAAGGCTCATTTAAACATACACTCTGGGACTGCTCGATTATTACCACATACTGGCGTCAGGTCTTTCGCACCATATCCCAAGCATTGGAAAATACACTACTGCCCGACCCCCGCACATGCCTTCTGCATATCTAGGGCCCTACAGACCTTACACAAAAGGATCAACAATGGGTCATTATAGGCCTAATGGTAGCCAAAAGAGACATAGCACAGAAATGGGGGGCGGTGGAGGCCCCGACGTTGGCCCTGTGGTGCAAAAATATGGACATGCTCATGATAACTGAAAGAGCGGTATATAAACTGAGAGCCAACCCGCGCAAATGGAATAAGATCTGGACACCCTGGAATAAATACCGGGGCGACCTGTGTGAACCCCTGTCAGAGGACGAAGAAGAAAGTTCCGACGAGGACGAAGGGTAGGGGGAAAAGCCAGTAACTAGTGACTCACTCCGCAATCTCGCCGATAGAACAATGACCGAGCGGGACATAGAGGGGAGAATGGAGAGGCCTCCGGTAAAGGGTAGGAAAGGAGGGATACCAACGATGGCCTCTAACAGTAACCTACATATTGAAAATAACATTATGTATATGCTACTATTCTACGGAGTCAAGAGTTATGTTAAGTTTTGTTTACAAATATAAAAGTAAGCTACTATATAAATGTATGTTATAAGTCACTATCTCCATATGATCACTTTGCCTGATTTGCTGCCGGACCTCTGGTTGTCGGCTGAATAGCTGTGTCACATACGTATGATACATGTTTCCACGAAACAAAAGCCGGCCTCAGGGTTGTAGGCTTACGACTTTGTATTATTGAAAATTGTGAATAAAGATCTTACGACCCAAAAAAAAAAAAAAAGTTTTATTAACGCGCCGCTCCAATAAATTGCCCGATAATTATTAGTGGAGCAATGCCCCACCGCTCAAATGGTAAAACCGCCACTGCATAAAGTGTAAATGATCTTGAATATGGAGGTTTCTGTGCTATGACTAGAATAAAACCAGACTAATGAAATCCCAGTCATTTTTTTCCATGTATATGGTTAGCTAAACCTTTCTCTAGTACGTTTCTCTAGAACTTTAGTTAAGAATGGTTCTGTATTTTTGAAGATTGTCAGGGTCAGGTTTATATTTTTTAAAAGAGGATGAATATAGACCACTTTTAGTTTATTTGCAAAAGTGTCTAGGAAAAGAGTGGAGTTTGTAGTTTCCAACCACATCTGCAGGAGTACATCGGCGTGTTCTGTGGCTAGGGAAGGTGGCGGTGGGCCAGGGGAGTACAACTAAGGCCTAATGCTTGCAATGGCTTTTTTCAAGACACGCCATTAAATGGAACTAGAGGAGGACTAAGAGACTTACAGAGCTTTTCTGGCGAGAGGAATTCTAGTTGGAGAGCATGGTGATCAATTTCATCTCTGACCTCTGAATTCTTTATGTATAGTGTTTGGGCTATGTCACTGCAGTTAAGCACTTTAGGTGGGAGAGATGTGGCATCATGTGTCTGGTAATGTTTGATTTCAAAAAGCTCTCTTGGCCTGTTTTTTAGCATTCTGAAGTTTGAGACTGAACAAAAGGCATAAAAAAACAACCTTTTTGGTAGTTGTCCTTTCCTTATATAGAGATGTGAGCTTATAGAGGGTAGGTTACACCACCTCCTCACATAAGTATGTAGGATCTTTTTTCGAATGATAAACTTGTAGTGACCTGACAGTTTTGGTATTTGTACTTTTGACTGGAGAAAGATTATTAAATATGGTGGATATGTTGTCATTGCATTACTTGATTAGTTCAGTGGGGTCGGCAGAGTGGGTTCTATCCAGTACGAGATAGTGAATCAGAGAGTCACATTTGTTATTATTGATACCCTTTATATCTCTGACTATTGCCGGTACCTTCTCACTCTTAGCTTGGCCTGGCCTGCTCCAATTAGAAGCAGCATTTTCACCAGTCCTCTTGCTTCTCTCTGCTGGCATTGGTTGGAATAACCCACATTGTTTTTTATTTTAGATTAAGTCTGGCAACTGACTTTAACCTCTGGTGCTGTCATTTATAGCTTGGCTAATCTCTTGCAATGTGATTAATCCACCTCTTCAATACATGCTTTGGGATAGTGCATCCCTAGGTTTATGAAATCTCGTAAATTTGGGAATGCCAAACAACAAGGGTTACCTCCTCACCAGGACACTGGCTCACCGCGGCTCCGTGGAACCTGTGTGCTTTCCACCATTGTAGGAGACACATGTAATCTGGAGGAACCCTTCTATACTTTCCCATAAGGGTGGATCCCTTTGTTTTTTGACAATATAATTTGAGGAGGACGTACTCACCTCTTCTTCTCTTTTGAGCATTACCTCTTCACTCCCTTCTTGTGTTACTTTGAAATCCGGGAATGTGTCAGATTCCATGTGTTTTGCGTGGGAACACTCACAGCAACACCCATGGAACGCCCCTTTCACATAGATTAATGCGTGAAATGGACCATTATTACAATGCAATGAAAAGCCACTCAGAGTGGCTTTATGTGGCCTTGTAAATATGAGCCGACATACTGTGCCTCCTGAGCGTCACAAAGTGACTCTTCAGCAGCATAAAAGTGCTGCAGGGGCATTGCAAATATGACCCATTGTTTCGCCTCTTCAAATTATTTGGAGCACCCATGGGGTATAGGAGTGCCAGCATTCACTGCTTCATTGAATTCACTTTTATTTTTTCTGCTCTGAAGTTAAGGTATCTCCAGTTGCTAGCTCATACTTTAAGAGAACTTTGAAGGTTAACATAATTAATGAGGAGGACTCTTGGGTCACGGGATCCGTGTATATATGGCAGTTTGAAGCACTGTAAAGCCCAGGTCTCACTATAGTGGTAAGGGAGAATCTGCTCCTAGAGTATTTGTCTAGGAGGGAACACCCTTTACAAAAGGTCACTTAGAGAGGGCAATTGGTAGACATTGTGATGGAATACCATTCCTTACACAAACATCCAACTGTTCTACCTTTAATGTGCTTTCCTTTCACTCAGGTTTGATATTGAGAGTTCGATCAGAGCCAAGCAGTGCCCGACTTCAAAAGACTCTATGCCTAGGGAGTTGCCTCCTACAAAATCGATTAACAAAGCTGAACAATTGCAATTTGTACCAATAGGGGCAGACAAACCCAATGGGAGGAACTTTGAGGATAGATTACCTGTTATCCTGGCAGAAGCGAATCCCAAATGCAGAAAATATTTCAAAGGAGCCCCCACTAATTTGAACTTTTCCTCAAGGCCTTCGTTTCCTGATGACTTCACATCTTTTCCAGATACAATAGAGATGGAAGCAGAGTTTGGGCTAGTGCCAACTCCAGAACAAAAATCAGATTCAATTTTGTTCTTTTGTTGATTGTGTCTGGTCTCATTCTGCTAGAACAGGGTCCAAGGCTGAAGCTTGTGTTTATCCAAAATAAAGCGCCTGCCGACTGTGAAGTAGTCGAGGCAGTGAAACACAAGTGTCTTCGCGGTTGTCTGGTTGTGCCTTCAGATACAACGTACAGGAGGTTGTACTTCACGAGGCTGCAATTCTTAGCAATCTTAAGCAGAAGCCATTATTCGATCGCATCAAAGGAGTCTAAAAAGATTGAAGATTCACAGTAGATGTTGCCAACGTGGCACAAAGAGAAGTAGTTCAGTGTTTCGTTTAGGTAATATTGTTGTATTGGTGGTGGGGCTGAAAACTCGGGTGAACAGAACCAGTCAGGCCCTGAGAGAGCCATGCTTTGAGGCAGCTACAGGCAATAGGCTCATAGCGGGGGCTGGCTCAGTGCTGGGAGCGGGTGAGAGGGCAGCTGAGGTGGTAGTGCAACCTGTGGTATCCAGTGAAACATCAAAAGTGCACTCCGGTAATCTGACAGTGAAAATAATGGCACTGACTGTGGAGGTGTGGCCACAAGAGTCATCCTGCGGAAGCAAAGGGTCCAAATGAGGTTAAGGCTGCTACAGTTTGGATGTGACTGGATGGGCGGAAGTCTCATTACGGTGGGTCCCACAGTGGAACCAGGGATGCAGGAAGAAAAGATGGGAGGCTGTGGACCAAGGGTACCGGTTACATTGGCACAAGAGATGAGCATCCGCTAAACCGGAGAGTGCCGGAGCTACATTCATGGGGACAGCGGTCAACGCAGCACCGCAATCAGCAAGAGAGACTTTCCTGGCTCCAACAAAAAAGGACAGTGCCAACCTGCATGTGAGGGCCCCGCCAGCTGTGGCCGTATTCTAGTTCCAGGTTGGACCGCTTATATCTCAAGAGTCATTGGCACTGGCGAGCACGGGGCTACAACCGTGTGTAGAGTTAAGATAAATTGAGCGCCAATTGTTATTTTTTTTAAAACCCCAAACACTACTGTTGCAAAGGTCACTCAAAGAGGCAACATCAGAGGAAACTCAGGACAAGAGGAGAGAAAGCTTTGGTAAAAATCATAAATAAGCATCCCAATGACTTTACCACCAAAGCAGAAAAAAGCAAGCAGGCCATGCAGGCAGCTGAGATGAAAGCAGGGGTTTTGTCTGGGATGATTACAGAGGTGGAAAAAAATTGTGCAAATTTGAGGGAAGGCTGGAAGCCCTGGAGTGATTTCGTTCAATAATTAAGGTTTCCCTGAAACCGTATGTAGACTTCCAGTAAAGTGCAATGAGCAACATAAAAAAAAGGTTTCTGATTACCTAAATGAGATCAAAGAACTGGAACTGGAACTACACCAATGGCAATAAACGATAGACTCTTGTAATGGGACACTCAGTATAAGCATTTTCAAAGCCAATAGGTCTGGCTTTAACAGGACTGCACATAGAGGGACTGATGAGGGGTGCCAAACACAAAGGGGGTGCTAGGGAGTGGCATGGACTGCAGCTGGATGGGGCACAATCCCGAAGCATACTTCTACACAACACCATCTGACAACACACCCACCATCAGATGTCCACAGAACCAACTTCATACACCTACACATCCAACCTTCATATGTCTATACCATTTTATCATAGTCACACACCCAGCATCATACATCCATCCAACTCCCATCAGTGCCAATACTCCCACCACCATACTTCCACACAATCAACATCATACTCCAACACACCCTTGATCATACCTCCATGCAAACCACATCATATTCCAATGTACGTAATGTATGCCAACATACTCACTGTTGTATGCCAACTAACATCCCATCATACTTAAAAAGAAACATAAGATCATATGCTAACCATACAGCCAACATCGTGCTTCCACACAGCCATCATCATACACCAATGCAATCACCTTCACACAGTCAACACGATGGGCCAACAAGACCAAAATCATATGTACACACAAATTACATCATAGATCACACACCCATCTTCCTGCATCCACATAATCCATCATACCCCAACACACCCATCGCCATATGTTTGCACAACCAACATCAGATACCTACACACCAGCCATCATATGTTCACACAGCCAATGTCGTACACCAACACACTATCATTCAAAGGGCAATACAATCAACATGCTACATTTAAGTACACACATGCAGACACACCATCAAACATCTACACAACCACCATCATAAACAACCACACTTAAGGTAATTCACCAAATGAGCCATCATCATAGCCCAACACACATCATACATCAAGACAACAAACCTCATATGTGTACACAGTCAACATCATACAGCAATGCAACCACCATCCCACGCCAACACATAAAAACAAAAAAAATACTAAAAATGTTGAAACTCCCTTAAAAAACTACAGGTGAAAGGGGTTTCAGGTTGATTAGTATGCTGACAGTGGCTACACCATAAAAACTAAGAACAAATGTAATTCAAACGTTAAGTTACTAAGCCCCACAAAAGGGCAATGGTGACATGCTTGGGAGCTCTGCCATGATTGTATTTTGGTTCTAATCTGAGTCACTTTTATATCGGATGTCATTGGAACTGGAGACCTCGATTTACAACGTCATCTAGAGTAAAGAAAGAATCAGGTTTAGCAGCAGTTTTTAACGTCCCAAGCACCATTGCGGCAAAGCCCCTGCCGAAAGGCAATTGCAGATGAGTATCAGGGGTTAACAAAAGAAATGCATTTTTGTTAAAATGTATGAAATCCATCTAAAATAATTTTTTAATCTAGACAGTAAAACCAAAAGGCTGTGAAGATAAATATAATGAGAAGTAAATGTTTTGTCTGAGATAATTCCAGAGATTAAACAAAACTTTTGGAGAGAAAGCTCTTCTATGTTAAAATATAATTTACTGAACAAATGTCCGACATAAATATTCTGTCCTAAATATCGCTGACAAAAATAGCATCTGGGTGTAGGTTTCCCATTATTAACTCCAATGGGGCGACATTTTTGTGAACAATATTTAGGACACTAGACTTAAGTCAGATGATACACTGCCAAGAATAGTATGGTACCACACCTTTCTGGCACTATGCAATGAGCAGCATGATCAAAGCGTTTCTGATCGCCTAAACAAGATTTCAAGTACTGGATCTACAACAGAGGCGACAGACAATTTCCCGTGTGAAATCTCTTGGATACAGAGATCGACTCCTGTAAGTGGTCATTCAAACAAGATTTGTCAGAAACACCAGGTGAGACTTTAATGTGCAAAACATGCAAAATATACATATGTGGAAGGGAACGGAATGGGACGGCTATTTAGAAAGCACATGCACTCACCCAGAGGCCTAATTAGTATCCTCGACTGCAGATGAAGTGTCCATCCAAACATTCCATCGCAGGCAAAAAGCACAATGTACCACCTAGCTAAAATTGGATAGCGCCTAATAGAGGACTTGAACATCTTAATCTTAGAGCCACCAATAGTAGATTTGCAGATGACAACCCTTCGCCAGCCACCTACTACTCCTCAACTGTAAGCTTGATACAAGACGACACCTTCGTTTCTTTATCCCTCTTCAATCAAATTGTCTCATTCTACCTTGGTGACAAAGTCAACTGTGACCATCAACCATCAAGAAATCTCCAAACACACATGCCCACGTTTGAACGATCTATGGCTTTTCCAGAAACAAATCTCACAATTAATTATAGAAGAGTCAAATTAGCACAAGCATTAAGGGGGAGCCTCTTTGAATCCGCCACACTTCTGTTTGAGACACGGTCTGGAACAAGCGAAACTGAGAAATGGGAGAGCTTCACCAACAAAACCACAAAGCGTCCGCTGCACCGACTAAACCAAAGGCATATCACAGCTACAATAGGATGAAGTGCATCCCTGAAGCGCAACAGACCCAAATCAAGAACATCAAAAACCTAATCTACCACACGCTAAGATCTCTCCATCACATCCCAACTGACTAAGCCTACTTAGCACTGTTACGGCAGCAAGAAGATCAGCTCAAGAGACTAAAATGGGCTGCCAACAGAGAATTAGAGGAGAAGGCCTTGGCAAAATGCGTGCCGACATCAAGCAGAAAGACAGCGCAAAGATTTGGACCAGAGGACCCACAGCTGAACTGGCATTTGGTAACATTGAGACTGGTGGCCAAAAAAGTGGCAACTTACTGATGGAGGGATGTTTAGCCAGAACAAACGAGCAAACCCTAAAGCTTTTTCGATTAAATCATTGAACGCGCGCCACACCTTAACCCACGCAGAGGCCATACAATATAACAACACTAAACAAACTTGCGGGGTAAACGGGCTCTCTACCGACAGCCACCTCCCTAAAGACGCATATAAATTAACTTAAAAACCCAATTCGTAATGAAAATGGTGAAGAAAATTATTTTAACAATATTTTATCATCTTTTACAAATTTTAATGCTGTGCCTTAATGCAATGGGTTTAAGTAACTATGCTAATAAAATAAAACTTGAACTTGAAACCAGAGGCCTAATGTCGCATTTGCCATGGTTGCAAGTTTTAACATATGAAATGCTTTGCCATCCCAGTGACACAGGGACTCAAAGCCACAAGCATTGGCAAAGCCAATAGGTTTTGATGACGCAACAGCTACTGGCTATGCCATTGTCTTTTAGTCATGTTGTACTGCAGCATGGAGTAGAGTGGAGTGGAGTGGAATGGCATGGCATAGAGTGGTGTGGAGTGGCATAGAGCAGAGTGGCGTAGAGTAGGGGCACTGTGTGGAGTGGCGCAGAGTGGCACTGTGTGGAGTGGCGCAGAGTGGCACTGTGTGGAGTGGCATGGCATAGAATGGTGTGACAGAGTGGTGTGGTGTGGCGTGGCTTAGAGTGGCATGGCATAGAGTGGTTGCGGCATAGAGTGGCACAGTAAAGAGTGGCATGGCATAGAGCAGAGTGGAGTGGCATAGAGTAAAGTGGCATAGAACAGAGTGGCGTAGAGTAGGGGCACTGTGTGGAGTGGTGCAGAGTGGCACAGTGTAGGGTGGCATGGCATAGAATGGTGTGGCAGAGTGGTGTGGTGTGGTGTGGCGTGGCTTAGAGCAGCATGGCATAGAGTGGTTGTGGCATAGAGTGGCACGGCAAAGAGTGGCATGGCATAGAGCAGAGTGGAGTGGCATAGAGTGCAGTGGAGTAGAGTGGAGTGGCATACAGTAGAGTGGACTGACTTAGAACATAGTGGACTGGTGTAGAGTGCAGTGGCGTGCAGTAGTGTAGAGTGGGGCATAGTAAAGTGCAGTGGCATAGAGTGCTGCAGAGTAGAGTAGAGTGGTGTATAGTGTACTGGGTAGAGTGCAGTGGTGTATAATAGAGTACTGTAGGGTAGAGTAGCATAGAGTGCAATGGTATTGAGTAGAGTGGTGCAAAGTAGAGTAGAGTGGCATTGAGTGCAGTGGCACAGAGTAGAGAAGAGTGATGTAGAGGGCAGTAGCGTAGAGTTGAGTGGTGCAGAGTAGAGTAAGGTGGCATAGAGTGCAGTAGCTTTGATTTCAGTGGCACAGAGTAAAGTACAATGGTGTAGAGTGCAGTGGCGTAGACTAGAGTGATGCACAGTAGAGTGCAGTAGTGTAAAGTGGTGCGGTGGCATAAAGTAGAGTGGTGCAGAATAGATTAGAGTGCAGTGGTGTAAAGTAGAGTGGCTAGAGTACAGTGGTGTAGAGTAGAGTGGCTAGAGTGCAGTGATGTGGTGTAGAGTGCATTGGTGCAGAGTAGAGATGCGCAGAGTAGAGTGCAGTGGCTTAAAGTGCAGTGACATAGAGTGATGCAGAATAGAGTATAGAGGTGCAGAGAGCAGTGGTGCAGAGAAGAGCAGAGTATCATGAAGTGCAGCAACACAGAGTGGCAAAGAGTAGAGCAGCTTAGAGTGCAGTGGGGTAGAGTAGAGCCGAGTGGCATAGAATACAATGGCATAGAGTGCAGTGGTGTAGAGAAAAGCAGAGTGGTGTAAAGTGCAGTGGCATAGAGTTGTGCAGAGTAGAGAGGCATGGAGTGCAGTGGCGTAGAATGGTGCAGAGAAGAACAGAGTGACGTAGCATGCAGTGGTGTATAGGGCTTTGACATAGAGTAGGGTGGTGTAGAGTAGAGTGGCAGAGAGTGCAGTGGCGTAGACTACAGTGGTTCAAAGTAGAGTACTGTTTCCCAGAGTGCAGTGGGGTAGAGTAGAGTGGTAAAGAGTAAAGTGCAGTGGCATAGACTGAAGTGCAATGTTGTACAGGGTGGGAGGGGAAAGAAACAACATGGAAGGGGGATGGCCGAACACAAGAAGACATGACATCAGCATACCATGACAAATGGGAGTAAAGCAAATGAGAGAGACGCTGAAGCTAAGAAACGGTAATCTATGGGCGAGCTGTAGGCCCACTGTATGTACCCAAAAGTCTCACAGCGACACCACATGAGCAGTCTAGGCGAAACCTAACAA
Organism: Lissotriton helveticus; assembly: GCF_964261635.1. NCBI lineage: Eukaryota > Metazoa > Chordata > Amphibia > Caudata > Salamandridae > Lissotriton > Lissotriton helveticus. Next base: position 1,933,209,975 of record NC_136061.1, read on the forward strand.
CACCTGCATCCCCGGTTAGTGGAATGGGCAGAGAAGCCACTGAGGGGCATATTACCAACAACTAGCGATAATTTTTGTCTCTAACTTCTTTAGAGACAAAAATTATCGCCGCACATCGGCGATTTTTATCGCAGATAAACCTTGGTATTACCAAGGTTTATCGCAAATGCGATAAAAAACGGCCGCAATGCATGAATATCGCTGAAAAGTCAGCGATATTCATGCATTATCGAGCAAATGCTCTTAGCTATGTTATCCACCTCCCATTGGATAACATGGCTAAGAACTGCTCAGGGCAGGTGTTAGCTTTTGGAGATATTCGCGCTTAGCGCGAATATCTCCAAAAGTTGGTAATAGGAGATAGCGATGTTAGCGACTGTTTCCAGTCGCTAACATCTTGGCACGCCCACTTTGCATGTCATTAGTGATAAATATCACTGACATGCAAAGTGGGGCCCATGATGGTCGCTATCTCCTACTAGCTGTCGCTAACTGGTGTTAGCGACAGCTTGGTAATAGGGAGATAATTTTATCTCCGCTTTCTTGGCTTTTAAAGCCAAAAAAGCGGAGATAAAACCCCTTGATAATATGCCCCTGAGTTCTTCCATAGGCACGCTAGACCCCTAAGGGAGTAGGGCTTGTAGCTGGCACACGCTCCCGAGGGAGAGTAGTGGGAACCTCAAAGTGACATGCTGCAGTACAGATAGAGTGCGTCTGGGACTGGGATAGGTGATTGGTGCTGGCTCAATGGGTGACTGGTGTCAGATTGTGCAATTATATTTCCAATCAAAATGTAAAACAATGCAATACTCCTGTGGGCAGATCAAAATGTAACAAGCACTTCAATCAAGCAATCGATGAAGAGGGTGTACAAAAAGCAGTCATCAGTTGCTGAAAGGGACAGACTTAAAGTTCTTTAAGTATGTTTGTCGGTGTTGTTAATATGATCTTTGGCACAGACAAGCTGAAATAATGAAGCACTGGTATGCTTCATTAGTATGACTACCATTGGCTGAAGTTAATCCCAGCATTTTGTCATTCATACCCTCTCCCTCGTAGAAGGGATATGCTCAGATGTGGGTCTAGAGACTGCTGTGTGTTTGAAAGTCCCTTATGCAGAGTAATCAGTCTCGACTCTGCAGTACAATCAGAGAGCTTCTTTTTGTCACAGATCAGGATACATTTTAGAACATCCGGTTCAGTTGCAGGATACAAATATATATGTGCAGGATACTCCACCAGGACTATGAGACTTTCCTACTCACCCTCTGGTCTCAACTGGTGTCACTGTCAAACTAATCCTCCAAGCGCCATAGAAACATTTCATGCATCATCATACTCAAGGTGGTGCTTGGACAACACTGTACCATAGAACTCCAGCTGCACCTCACTGATGAGGCCCAACTAGGTAAAATTGAAGTGGTTTTGCTTGGGTTCCCATCCATGAGGGATGTGGCCTCGCTGCGTCGCCTGTACTGGTACGGGGCGGGCCAAAACTCATTTCTATATGGTTAGTTCTGTTTGTAATGCCACAGATAAGCTAAAAATAATGGATTAGAATGCATCGTAAATTGATTACCAGTGGCTGAGATGAATTCAAATATACCACCCATCACTCTTTGTATGGCCATTTCAGTAAAGCCAGCTCAACAACTTGCTGGGTCGAGGAAGCTTAGTGTCTGGCACTGCGCTGGGATTGGTGGTGGCAGCAGGTGGCATAACTTTCTCGCTTTGTATCACTGTTCTACTCCTTCCACTGTATGTTTGCCTGGTGTGCACTAGTGACTAGACCAGTAATACAGTAACAAGACACTTCACAGAGATGTGTGTAAGTGGATAAACAGTCCAATACGTCAAGACAGAAGGTCTGAGCAGCAACAATATGTTCTGTTTTGTTGTTTTTAGTTTCATTAAAAGATTAAAGAAAAAGTTAAATACCGGCAAAGTGCATTGGCTTTCCCCATCCCTCCCCATATTGTTATTCCCTCTTTTCAAGTCTAATATAGAATAAAAATATCCACATGACCAAAGTGCTCTGCATTTAGCAGGCGCTGATTAATGACCTACTGTGATCCCTTACAAAACGCACAGCTTGAAGACAGGCTGCAGGATTTTGTGCCACAATTAGAGGGACGATGTTCAGATAGAATTGTTTTGAAGACAGCAGCGTTCACTTAGTCTTCAGTTTTTTTCTAAAAACCACAGGACATGCCTGTAGTGCCAAACATTTCAATGCAAGACCATATGATGTTGCCCTTCAAACCAGCGACAGTTTAATCTTTTATGACTGGACATGTTTTTAAAGCAATCAAAAACAGACGTCAAGAAGCTGCGTTCAAGTCTGCAGTGTGACTAGTCATGAAGTCCGAGCTGTCTCTCAAGTAGGTGGGTAAAGTTTTCTCGAACAGACTGTCTATGTATGAAACAGTTGGTCTCCCAGGGATTTGGTCAAATGTATATGGCTTTAGGTAACCCATAGAAAATAGGTATAGGGGGCTGTCAGTTTTTAAGAATTAATATTCCTCATATTCTAAAACTCTTGTATCTCTCTAAGACATTGGTATACAATTGTATTTATGAGGCAGTCTTACTATGAGCAGCTTGCTGATGGGAGAGAATCACTCAACATGGACACTAACAGGCGATGATGACATTGGGTGGTTCTGTTTTTGGGATAAGGACATCACTCCCTAGTCTCTTCATCACGCAGGCCTTTCACAAAAACACAAGGCACTGTAGTGTCGCACTGTATACAGAATGCACGCAGACACGGTTGAGGGTATCAGCTCCTTTATTCAGCTCCTTCTTTGTCCAGGTCTAACGGCTAACTGACCCCTTGGTCCCCGGCTCCTCCCTTTCTGCCCGCCCTCGTCCCTCGCTCGGGCCGGTCCTAGTGCCTGACCAGTTTGGTCACTGGGCACTATTGCATTGACATCATTACATCTCCCCCCTCTGTGAATAAAAGAAACAAAGATATAGACACCACAGCAAACTGTCTTTCTTTAAAGTTCTTCGATAAGGCGAGGCGGTTTTGTGATCACACGTCTGGGGCGTGACTGGAGGTCGGGACTGTCGCGCTCATTCTCATCGGCAATCTCCATCAATGCCTGGCAGTGATTTGGCAGCGTCTCTGGTTCTCTCTGCTCCAGCTTCGGTTCGGTCAGTAGCTCTTTAACATTGGGTCCGCACTTTTTGAAGTACGTCACGTTCCTGGTAAGTCTTCTTCCGTCAGTCTCTGCAGTGATCATAGTTCCTTTTTGTTGTATCACCTTCAGCACCCAGTCTCCCTCTTGGATTTGAGGGGGAGTAGCATGACGTCGCTCATCGGCATAGTCCTTCATCTTTTCCTTCTTTATTTTGTCTCTGGCCGCGATCTCCTCATGGTCAGAGTCGGGATACTGTTCGTTCGCTGCCGGATTCATCATTGGTATTCTGGTGCGCACTGGGCGTCCCAGCATGAGAGTGGCAGGACATTTGCCTGTGGCGGAGTGAGGCGTATTTCGGTATGCTCACAATACCTCGTTGAGTGCTGCCTGAAGGCTCTTTCCGGTGAGTTCTGCTTGCTGAATGGCTTTCTTGATCATGGCCATGAAACGTTCGATCATTCCGTTGGCCTTCGGCCATAATGGTGTGATCTTGCGGTGTGTGAAGTTGAGGTGCTGAGCAAAATCAGCAAAGTCATGGCTGTTGAATGGAGGCCCATTATCTGACTTCACCACTAGGGGAATGCCCCATGCGGCAAAGACCTCCTCTAGGATCCGTATGGCACTCGATGCTTTCGTGGATGTGCACAGTTGTGCGATGGGGAATCTGGAATATTCGTCCATGATGACCAGGACGTATTGGCCCAATTTGATTGGCCCAAAGAAGTCAATGGCAATGTGTTGTCAGACACCCTCCGGTAGTGGAGACATTTGTAGTGGTGCAGGATGATCCGGACGGCTCACCAGTTGACATTGCGGGCAGTCCTTCAGGGTCATCTCCACCATCAGGTCTAGTGTTGGGAACCAGACTCTTTCACGGAGTGCTCTTTTTGTAGCTACTATGCCCCGGTGTCCCTCATGTGCTAGGTTGATGACCCCTTGTCTGAGTCATCGTGGGATCACTATTCTGGTGTCTCGTAAGATGAGACCATTTGCTGCTATCGTCAGTTCCTCGCGGACATGTTTGAATGCCGCCATCTCTTGGTCATTTTGTTCACTGCTTTGCGTGTGTCTCCAGCTGTTAGTTTGGATCAGACGTTTCACCTCTTGCAGGGTGGCATCAGTTTGCGTCGCTTCACAAATGGCCTCCAGTGGAACAGCCGGAGGCCTCGCTTGGTCTACTACGAAGTGAAGGTATTCGTCCGCGATTGATTGTTCTGATTTGCTGGATCTGGTGGAGTGCCGGCACATGTAGTCTGCGGGGTTTGTATCTTTTCCTGGCTTGTGAATTATGGTGTAGGTGTATTCTCGGAGCCGTAGGCCCCATCGCTCTATTCTCGGTGGCATTTTTGCTCGCGGGTTTCCAAAGATTGTGGTCAAAGCTTGGTGGTCAGTCACTAGTGTAAAATGTTTTCCAAAGATGAAAATGTGGAAGTGTTCACACGCCCAGACAACAGCCAGGCTTTCTTTTTCTGGCTGTGAATATGCTCTCTCCGTGTCTGTTAGACTTCTGCTGGCGTATGCTACTATGTGCCGTTGGTCTTCTTCTCTATCGTATTGTGCGAGGATGGCTCCTAATCCTACGGGACTGGCATCCACTGTTATCTCCGTCTTCTTTTTTGGATTGAAGTAAGCCAGGTTTTTTGCTGACTCTACAGTTCTCTTGATCTCTCGAAATGCCCCTTCACATTGAGTGGACCACTGGAAGGGCTGTCCTTGTTTAGTGGTATATATAAGGGGTCCCACTTGGAACAATGTGAAGGACACAAAATCACAATTCATACAAACAATATAAACAATAAAGAACTTACAAAAGGAGTTACTCTGAGAAATGTTATTTAATACACATCCTCATTTGCAAACTAATTGCCAATACTTTTAACAAACAAGGAATTAAACTTATTCTTATTGCCCAAGATAGGGGGGGCGTGGGAAAGAAGGACAGGTGGGAGGAGGGAGTTTGATCAGGGTAGTGCAGAAATCAGATCAGTTTCAAAAGAAATTACAAGTGGTCTCATATACATTTAGAGTTAAGTACCACACTGACATATATACATTGTCATTCAAGTATTTTATACAATTGAAATATTCCTATCCCATTACAAGCTAACACAGCCAATCATGATCTGTTGTTGATGGGTAGGGGCGAACAAGGGCGTGTCTACGTTTCGGCCCCAGAAGTGTAGGCTGAATCATGCCCTACTGCGGGGTCTTCATCAGGACAGGTGGGGGTAGGGTGTCAGGGTAGTGAAGAAGGGCACCTATAGGTAAAAAAAGGCTATTCAGTATGGGGAATATTACATGCTATTATTCAAAAAGGCTGTAACAATCGCACCATATCGTCCTTGTTTAGTGAGCATCCTTAGCGGGTAGCTTAGCGTGGCGTAGTCAGGTATATATCTGGAGCAGTAGCTGGCCATGCCTAGGAATGATCGTACATCGCCTACGTCCTCCGGGCTTGGTGTGTCGTTTAGCGCTGCTACCTTTTCTGGGTCTGGTTTCATGCCACTTCCAGAGAATATGTGTCCGAAAAATTTTAGCGTGGGTTTGTGAAATTCACACTTATTTTGGTTGAGTGTGAGGTTGGCTTCCATCAGCGCCTGACAGACCTGATCTAGTGCTTTGTTGTGTTCTTGAGTCGGTGCTCCATATACGAGGATGTCATCGCTATAGTTTAGGACCTGTGGAATGTGATGTATTGTTCTCCTGATGGCCTCTTGGAATATTTCCGCTGCTGATGACACCCCGAAACTTAGTCTTTCATATCTGAATAATCCGAGGTGTGTCAAGAATGTTGTGATGTATCTTTTTTTTTTTTTTCCCCTTTTTGAAGACCTTTATTTATAACGGTGGTACACAAAGTCCAACAGAAAGCCCGAAGGCGTAATAGTACAGTACACAGCAATACGTCAGTGTATAGAGGATCAGTTACAGATTTACAGAGGTCAAATTTCAAATTTCAGTTCGTAAGGAGAAGTAGTATCAGGACAATTTAAAACAGAGCATCGATTTCAGCCGCTAAGATCAGGAGAAATAAGTACACTTTTCGTTCGTTATACAAATACTGCAACTATCCTCATAGGAGGAAACATATGAATGATCAGTAGTACACACCAATTAAACTTCAATAATCGGGAAATCAATCCACTATATAGCTCAGAAGAAAAAAGAAAAAAGAATAGAAGGCCCATAGAACAAAAAGAAATAAATGAAAAACCCTCCGTCCCACCCCCCACCCCGCACCCCTGCAGTTGGCTACGGCCTATCCCCCCTAGCAGTGTGCCTGTCGCCCCAAAAAGGGAGTCCCAAAGTATAGAAAGGAAGAAAAAGGTCCTAACCTAGAACTACAATAAGAGTAGTGGGAAGCGGGGAGGAGCCTTCCACCAGTCCCCCGGCATCTCCCTCCCGTAAGTCAATAACAGCACAGAGTGTAAAGTCCGGTAACAAGAACCATCACTAGCAAACAGGTTTCATAGCACAAGTTCAGCATATGGCGCAATCAGGGAAATCAGCACGTCGCACATCTATCACGGTCAGCAACGAAGAAACTGTAGGATTGCAGTGGGCAGTGTTCATCCCTGTCCCGTCTTATCTTTTCTGCCACTGCTTACCAAAGTGTCCCAAACGAGCGTGAACAGCAGCCCAAAAGCGTCAATTGGATTCAACCACATCACGGCCATACCCTTCTCATGCTGATCCAGTGATCCCGGCCAGGGCCAAAAGTACACCTTCCACATGATACGCAGCGGAGCTGGGCCGGGGAGGAGAGCCTCAGTGTCACACAAAAGCTGGAGTGGCCCCCGGGTGACCGGGAGCACGACATAGAACGAGCACTCACGTCGCGATTCCAATCCGAAGGCCACATGTCGTCCCGGGCAAGCAATATTTTCAGCAAGGGACGTTTCGGGGCTAGGGGTCTCAAATCCGTCAATGCTGCACAGTGCCGCCATCTTGTCGTAGTCGGGCATAGAAGGAGGCATGTCGCTATGTACCCGTTGAGCAGCCATTCTCGATCGCCCCAGTGCACACACGATATCATCCACCTTGCTGGTCAGGGTTCGGACATAATGCATCAGGTCGTGGCGAAGGGCGACAATAGCTGCCATAAGACCGCCAAAGTACCCGTCTCTTCCGTGCCCCCTCTCCATCATGTCTCTCTGCTCCATACGTCCACGTCCCCCTTGTGACTCAGTCTCCTCGAGGCAGCACTCCATAGTGCACGGTGCGTTCATTGGCAGAGACCCACTGATTCGGGTCAGGCAACACACAAAGGAGCACCAGAAATCTGCGTAGCACAATAGTGACCGACAAAACCAATATGGTGCGATAAGCCACTATCTATAAAAAGGGGGGGGGCAGCCCCGCTCGATGTTAAGTGAGCAGAAATTCGGGAGCCTCCCGTCGACAGCGGGACAATGCACCAGCAGTTTTCTCGGCAGCAGATGATCAAATCACCTGCGATCGTGCGATTCACCCCAAACAATTCGTCAGGCAGCCTGGGTGTTGTGCCTGTAGTCCAGCAGGATATGTGTCTCGAAAGTCGGCCGTTTTCGCGTCAGAAATGATCCGACCTCTTAGTCGCAGACGCCCGTTGTTGTTCACTTGGTGGCCAGCCCCGATATCTACTCGAGGCCCCGGTCGCAGGGCTGCTACGGGCCACAAACTCTAGCCGAGTGTTTCTCCCGGTTGCGAGTGGGCTCGAGCCTCAGGATTTCTCCGCGGGTCGTCGGAAGTTGGCATGTTCCTCAATATGTCGTTTCAGTGCAGGATCACCGGCAGGATATGCGCACAGGAGGAGACGGTCTTCGGAGCCGAGGGACTAGGCGCCCGTCCCGGACTCCATCTTGGCTCCTCCGTTGTGATGTATCTTGACCTTTCGTGCAGTTCTAGTTGGTGGTATCCTTTGTTGAGGTCTAGTTTTGAAAAGATCTTGGCTCCATTGAGTGAAGTGATCATGTCACTGATGTGAGGGCCTGGATGTCTCTCTCTCTCTATTGCCGTGTTGGGCGCTCTCATATCCACACACAGACGGACTCGGCTGGTTTCTCCTTTCTTTGGGACTACCACGACTGGGGAGACCCATGGGGTTGGTCCATCTGTTCTCTCAATGATATCGGCTTCTAGCAGGTCTTGGAGTTCCTTCTCCACGGCTTCTTGCAGGTGAAACGGGATTTTTCGGTGGTGTTGCGCCACCGGTGTGATTTGTTCGCTTATATGCAATTGTATTTGGCAGTTCTTCATCTTTCCCAGGCCTTGAAAGAGCTTGGGGAACTTCTGGATGAGTGCTGGTTTGTCAATGACTCTGAATAAGATGTTCACCAATTTCAATCGTTCTGCAGTAGCTAGGCTCAGGAGGCAGTCGGCTTCAGGCCCCTCGATGACATGGATGTAGGCTGATATTGTGAGATCTTGGTATGACAGTTCGGTCTCGAACTTCCCAAGACACGTTAGTGGCTTCTTGGACATCCACATATACACTTGTACATGGGTGTCAGCCAGCTTTGGCGGTGGTTTCATGCGTTGGTATTCTGTTACTGGTAAGTAGTTTAGCGTTGCCCCACTATCTAGCACGAACTTGGTGGGGTGGGAGCCAACACTGATATCAAGACGCTGGTACTCTTTCAGCTGATCAAGGTCAGCCACACAATAAAGGTATTCCTTTCGATCTTGAGGGATGGGTGATGGGGATCGGGATTCTCTTGATGACGACTGCCGAGATTGACATGTCCTGCACGAATGGCAGCTGGATTGTGACGACCCAGTGGATGAGTCTCGTCTATCCTGGACTGCTCTGACATGATGACGACTGTTTGAAGACTGGTGTTGCCGGTGTCTTCCCTTGTGGTCACTCTTTGGTACTACCCCGCACATGCTTTCAAAGTGGTTGTCTCTACCACACTTCCGGCATTGTTGTCCTAGTGCTGGGCATGCATCTGCATGCGGGAAGTCGTATCCGCATCTGTAGCATTTGAGTTGTTTGTCTGATCGTCCCCTCGTATGACTTGTATCTTTGTGTCTTTTGCTTGACTGGTGGTGATGTCTCTTGGATCTGGAGGAACGCACCTGTGGTGGGGATTGTCCGTGCACTTGTCGATACTGCATCCTGAATACTTGTTCCTGTCTCTCACCTTTCCCGGCTTCCATTTTCTACGCATGTTCCTCAGCTTGTTCATCTACTCTCGCCATTTCTACGATCTCTTCCAATGCGTAGCTTCTCTTGAGCAATTTGCGTCTCAGTGGTTCAGAGAGACAACCTTCTATGACTCTTAGTCGCAGTGCGTCTTCAGTTGAAAACTTGTCAAAATCACAGTACTTCGCCAATCGTCTCAGACGTGTTACGAACGCCCCCATTTGTTCACCTTTCTCTTGTGCGGCCAGGTTGAATGTGTACCGCTCAAAGTCGATGTTCCTTTTGTGTAGGAACTTGCGGTCTAGTGCTTCGCGTACTTTATCGTAGGAATCAGATGACTCTTCTGGCAGTTCTTTTATGATTCGTCCACCTTCCCTGCCAATCAGGTTCTTGAGAGCAAACAGTCGCTCTTCGAGGTCTGTCACCTTGGATGCTTTCATGAAGTCCTCAAAATCTTCTATCCATTCTTGCCATCGCGGACCCATGCTCCCGCCAGATTCAAGAACGAGGGGCTCGGGGCTGCGCAGAAATGAGGCTCTCATCATGCTTGTGGGGGCTGGGTCGGGCATTGTACACCTGTGGTTCTTGACTGCTTTTACAGTCCTAATTCACTCTCTGTTATGTTCTGTTGTACTCGCCAGTGCTTGCTTGTTACTTCCGTTGCACTCACCAGTGCTTGTTTGTTACTCCCGTTTTGTTATTTTGTTGCACTCGCCAGTGCTTGTTTGCTGTCTTTATTGCACTCGCCAGTGCTCGATTGTTACTTCCGTTGCACTCGCCAGTGCTTGTTTGTTACTCCCGTTGCACTCGCCAGTGCTTGATTGTTATTTTGTTGCACTCGCCAGTGCTTGTTTGCTGTCTTTATTGCACTCACCAGTGCTGGTTTGTTGCTTCCATTGCACTCACCAGTGCTTGTTTGTCACTCGCCAATGCTTGTTTGCTGTTACAGGCTCTTTGCCTGCCTTCAAAATGGCCGCCGATTATCCCTCGCAGGGGATTGGCCAATGCTGCCTGACTCTAAGATGGCCGCGCAGGAATCTCGTTTCTGGCGAGATTTCGGCCGTTTTTCTTGTTTTCTTCACCGGGGACACGGTTAATCGGCGCTTTCACTCACCGCATGCAGCCAACATCATCTCTTACGCCGACGACACCCAGCTGATCCTCTCCCTCACCAGAGACCCCGACACCGCCAGAACCTGCCTACACGAAGGGATGAAAGACGTCGCCGAGTGGATGAAGGACAGCCGCCTGAAACTGAACTCGGTCAAGACGGAAGTCCTCATCCTGGGATCTTCGCCCTCCGCCTGGGACGACTCCTGGTGGCCCCCAGCCCTGGGCACCGCACCCAAGCCAACCGACCACGCACGCAACCTGGGCTTCATCCTGGACCCCTCCCTCTCGATGACCAGACAAGTCAACGCTGTCTCCTCATCGTGCTTCAACACCCTGCATATGCTTCGCAAGATCTTCCGCTGGATCCCGACCGAGACCAGGAAGACTGTCACCCAGGCACTCGTCACCAGCCGACTGGACTACGGAAACGCCCTCTACGCCGGAACCACAGCCAAGCTACAGAAAAGACTCCAGCGCATCCAGAACGCCTCCGCCCGACTCATCCTGGATGTCCCCCGACGCAGCCACATCTCCAGCCACCTGAGGAACCTGCACTGGCTCCCCGTCGACAAGAGGATCACGTTCCGGCTCCTCACCCACGCACACAAGTCTCTCCACGACCTGGGCCCCAAGTACCTCAACGACCGCCTGACCTTCTACACGCCCACCCGCCAGCTACGGTCCACCAGCCTCGCCCTCGCAGCCGTACCATGCATCCGAAGAGCCACCGCCGGAGGAAGATCCTTCTCTTACCTAATAATAATAATAATAAAGACATTTATAGAGCGCATGGATAATAATACGCCATCTCGGCGTGTCCCCGCGCTAAGAAAAACAGGAGAGGGGAAGAGAAACTCATTAAGGGGGGGAAAGAAACAGTGCGAGGCAAGAGGGCAAACGTAAGCTATAAGGAGAACAGATACGTTTTAAGTTTACGTCGGAAGGTAGTCTCTAAAGGCTCCAGGCGGAGATGGATGGGAAGTTTATTCCATGCTGTGGCAGCCGTCACTCTGAAGGACCGGCCTCCCATTTTTTCTCTCCTGTATCGGTGGGTCACAAGCGTGCCCGAACCGCTAGATCTTAGTGATCTGCGTGGTTCGTACCTGGTAACCAGACCTGTCAGATATCCGGGGGCTTTATGCCAGATGATCTGATGACATATGAGGAGTGCTTTGTATTTTATTCTTTTTTTCACTGGGAGCCAGTGGAGGGCATCCAGGGAGGCTTTAGAGTTGGCTCTTCGGGGGAGTCTAAGCACTTAGGCGGGCTGCAGCATTTTGTAATACCTGCCTGCCAAGACTTGGAACTCCCTCCCCATCCACCTTCGGCTGACCCAGGACCATCTCGCCTTCAGGAAACAACTCAAGACCTGGCTGTTCGAGCAGTAGCATACCCCTCCCCCCAAGCACCTTGAGACCCTCCCGGGTGAGTAGTGCGCTATACAAATGGCATGATTGATTGATTGATCCACTGCTGGAGTCACAAACAGGTAGGGCAGCTTTCTTTTGCTTCTACCACCGGGGTGGGCTCCCGGTGGGGACTTTGGGCAGTGTACTTCGGCCTCTTTACACGAGGCGGGCTCCGCTGTTTCCGCCGCCGAGGTGGGCTCTCGGTGGGCGCTGCGAGTAGCGCGCTCAAGCCTCCACGCACGAAGCGAGCTCCGGTCTTTCCGCTGCCGGGGTGGCACCCGGTGGGCGTTATGGGCAACACGCTCAAACCTGCGGACGTGGGGCGAGCTCCAGGCGGGTCAACAACCGCTGGGTGCCGAGTTAGCCTTCTTCACGCACGCGGGGGGACAGGACACCCTCGTCGCCAGTTGTAGTGTCGCACTGTATACAGAATTCACGCACACACGGTTGAGGGTATCAGCTCCTTTACTCAGCTCCTTCTTTGTCCAGGTCTAACGGCTAACTGACCCCTTGGTCGCCGGCTCCTCCCTTTCCGCCCGCCCTCGTCCCTCGCTTGGGCCGGTCCTTGTGCCTGACCAGTTTGGTCACTGGGCACTATTGCATTGACATCATTACAGGCACTATTTCGACAAGTGGTGTTATTGCTGAAGAAGAACCTATTTGTATAGTATAAGAACAAGAGAGAGAGGATAAGAGGCACTCTTAGACCCCCTGTAGATCAATAAACAACAACGAAAGAGTGACTTTAGTGCAACCAGGGAACACCTGGTTAAACAAAACAGCAAAGGGTAAAAACCAGTGTTTGTAAAAGAACCCTCACTCACTGACCTGGTCGGTGACATGCTTCATCATAGGTTTCCACCAGAGAGGCCGAATGCCTCCCTGGTGTGCTTCTACGCCTGGTTTGCAGCGGAGCAGGATGTTCAAGTACGTGTGTGCGTGATGGTGAAAAGAAAAGTGAAATTAAAAGGTGACTGGTTCTAGCCTATCAACTAATTTATTAAAAGCTGACCAATGACCATTAAAATAAGTGAGACGGATGTAGACTAGTTCATTAGTGTAACCAGTAACATCCGATTTAAGTGTGTAAAATTGGTCAACATGTTTCTGCTTGTATATGCTATTAGCTAAGCATTCTCACATCGGTATAACTGTGAGTTGTACTACACAAAGTGTTCCTCATGTTAGGGTGCGCCTTAGGGTGCGCATATCGCCGTGGAACATACAGTAGGTCCTGAAGAGGGCCGGTCAAACCGTCATGCGCACTTTCCATCTTCCCCACCAGGCTGCATTACACAGCCTAATGAGGAACATGCAAAGCCTCCCAACCCCTGTCTGAGCGCCGATCTACGTCGTTCAGACCAATAGGGGATTCTAGGGGGCTGGGAGCTTCATCTTGCAGTGCAGAGGAGACAGATCAGAGGTGGCAGCACAGAGCGGCACCCAGGTAAGTCAGTTTATTTTTATTTGTTTTATTCGTCCCTTCACCCACCCCTACACTCCTCCCTGTCCCACCACCCCGCTAATGTCATTAACATCCTTGTGCAAGGCGTTAAGTCGTACTCAAGGTGGAGACGGAGGATTGGTTTCAACATCCACACTCTTGAAACAGTATATATAATTTTTTAACTAACATTACTTTAATGCTATTTAAAATAGGTAAAGGTGCAGGCAGAGGTAGAGGGTGGTTATGGGTGATTTTAGGGTAAATCAGTGGGTGGTAGTAACGGGATAAGGGTGATTTTAGGGTTAAGGGGTGGGTAGTGGTAAAGTAAAGCAAGGGTGATTTTGGGGTGAATAGACACAAAAACAATGGCAAGGCTTTTTCTGCGCACAATAAGGTTACATCAATCCCCACTTATTTATATATCTCTCAATGCGGTGTGCTCCAAGGAACAGGGACAGCCACTTTGTCCCTAAAATGAGGACCAGATCTCTGATTCTCATATATAAACAAGAGAAAAATTTCCTGAGCACCACAAAAGTGGTGCTGAGGACATTTTTCTCGTGATTTTGGGGTGGACAGAGGTAAAGGGTGGTAAGGGTAATTTAATGGTTTAGACGTCCGCCATTGGGTAGTAATAGTTAGGTCAGTATTTCCAAAGGAAATTATTTTCTTATTTTGCTAATAACTTTGGAGCAGTGTGACGAATCTTCACAAAAATTTCCAAATAGAGCTCCTTTTTGCCTAGTTTGTGCATGGAATGTTTTGGGTTGATCCGTCAAGCGGAGGCCGAAAAAAGGGGGGGTTCCCAAAACGTGAAATCCACAAGCCTTTTACATAAACTTTTTTAGGCAGCACTATCAAAAAAGCTGCTCAACTGAATAATACCACATTTGGCAGGAAGCTAGATCTTGGGCCAAGTAAGCATGCTTTTTGTTATTTGGTGTAAAAAAGTATTTTTTGAGATATTAAGGTACAAAAATATTTGTATATCTGGAATGTTGAGTTCAAGGGGCTCTCGCAAGAAACCCTCAAACCCATAAAAAAAATACAGTGTTCTGTTGGCCCAGGGGGCTTTTTTCCCTTTGGCCAAATCGCTCCCACCGGAGTCACACTGTAGCGCGAGCGAGCAATCTTATTGGCTGCCTTAAGCTTCAACATGAGGAAAAATGTTGCAGGCAGCCATTTCAGGACTTGGGGACTTAGTCTCCTGTCCTGAGTTTAATTAAGAAATAAAATATAAGAGGCAGGGTAGAGATACACTGCCTCCCTAGGCCTTGTGGGGATTAGATTTTGTGTTTTTTAAATCCACGGGAGTCCCGTGGGATCGAGGCATTAAAAAAATAATCAAATGGTAGCCGGAGTCTACCATGAAAAATTAAGGGGAGGGGGTTGCGTGGTCCCCCTCCCCGAGCCTCATCGAGACCCCGGGGATCACAGACCCTGGAGACAAAATGGAAAAAGAAGGGGGGGTGGGTAGGCCTCCTCCTTGGGCCAATTTACAACTCCAGAGACACCATACCCCAGGGTCACTGCTTTAAACAAATAGGAGGGGGCATACACCCTCCTTCCCAAGTTTTAAAAGGTCCTGTGAACCCCATGCCTGGGGCTGGTTAACACATTATGTTCTGGGTAACCCACCCTCAGGGACACAGTAGTTTCCCTGCCCGCAGAACCGTGGGCAGAGAATACAAGTGTGCTCCCACCCAGCGGTAGCTTTGAAAATGCTTCTGCCAGGTGGGAGCACACTTCTATTTACCTGCTCGTGCTCCTCCGGACAGGGAAACTCAGATTGCTTCCGCCTAGAGGGAGAAAGCAATGCTGGCTCCCTATGCACCCGTGATGCGTTTAACTAGCAGGGCTACAGAGCCCCTGGGGCTCCTCCAACTGTGTGTGGTGTGGGTGCCCCAGGTGGGCAGTGGGGCACCCATGTAAGGTCCCTTGGGGTGGGGTCCCTGGGGGTACTATTGGCTCAGAGAGGGAAGTCATGTAATGCCTATCCCCTTAAAGAAAAAAAGGCCCCAGGGATGGGTTCCACGAAACCCCAAGTAGCTTGGGGAGAGAGGCTGTATGCCCCCCTTAAAATATGTTTTTTCAGTCCACGACGTTCCATAAACAGCACGCTGACCCCTGCAGCGACCCTCCCGTGGATCTTCAGACAATGCCTGTCTTAGGGGTTCAGTGAAACAGTGAGTGGAGTAAACCTCTCCACAGGAAGATCCATCCAGTCAGGCAGCAGTGAATAGCTTTTGAGATAAACACCCCCCCCCCACCTCAACACCATCAAAAGGGACATTAAGTGATGGCCCCTAAGAAAGGCGAATCCACACCAACCACAGGCAATGATGGAAGGTGGCAGAGAGAGCAATGCAACCCAGCAGTAAAAATTGGACAGGTTTAAGGTACCAGAGGTGGAGATGACCCACCCAGCCCCACTAAGACACAGAGGGAGAGTGCCATCTGAACACAGGCCACACTAAGCTATAGAACCTAAGCTTGTGGACATCATGGCCATCATTAAATATGTAAAAGGCAGGCTTGAGCCCAAAATAGACTATGTTTCAATGAAGGTGACACTTTTTAGGGCTGATCTCAGGAAAATGACAGAGAGATTGACAGAAATTGAAAGCACTATATTAACCCTACAAACTGAAACAAGAACTCTACAAGAAGAAGTAAGTCACCTGATGAAGGAAAGTGCGACCATGGCGGCCAAGTTCGAAGGCTATGAAGGCCCCTCCAGGCGCAACAACATCCACGTGGTTGGATGGGTATAGAATTCTTACTGGCGGAACTAATAACACAATCAATACAAAGGGTCTGTGAAAATTCTTCTCTCTGGGATGGGCACACACAGCACAGTACCGACGCCCCCACTGGAGGCTCCACCCAGAATTATACACCCATATCTTCAATCACTTGGATCGTGATGCGATCTTACAAGCAGCCCGGAAAAGGGGAGAATGGAGGGGGGCATAAAATATGAAAAAAACAACCATCCTTCTCTTTTCTAACTTCCTGACTTCACCATAAAGGTGCAGCAACAACGGAGAAGCTTTGAAGGGGTGAAGAGGGAACTGTGAGCGAGAGAACTCAGATACATAATGTTATTCCCTGCCAAACTCTAAGTAGTTGCGGAAAGGTAGAGCTGAGACTTCAGAACTCCAGCAGAAACATGGGAGTGGCTGAAGAGTGCCCAATGCGAGGAGCGTGCAGGAACACATCCTAAACAAATCGGCCCCAATTCCCAAGGACCCCTTCAGAAAGAGTCAAGACAAGGATTCATCACCAGGGTTGCAACAAGAGGACGAATGGAGGCCTGGGTCTAGTGGAGGCAGGAACGGCAATGGATGAACCAATTCAGATAGGATGAAACAGCATGGACAGACAAACCCCTGAGTGCAGACACTCTTGGACAATATCTTGGGGGTATACACTATGCGCTCTTCATGGCCTTTGCCAAGCCACTGGCGAGAAAGTTACAAGGTTTGGGGCAACAGGCACTCTACACTGTTGGGGTAGTGAGTAGTTCTAAACCAACTATGCAGGGGAACAGGAAGGGGGGAGTTAGGGAAGTAGTTTAAGTTAATCTAGTGAGTAGTCACATAGTACACACAGAGCTGGCGAGTAGAGACTGAGTAAAGTCCATACCCGAGAGGTCCTGTCCCCAGGATCACATCCAGGGTGGAACAGAACCCAAGCAACATGATCAAATATTCCAAGATCTCAATGGCTAAACCCAAGACACTGAAGATATTGTCCTGGAATGTCACGGCCTGGGAAACCAGCTCAAGAGGGGGATGGTCTTGCAGTGCCTCCGGAGACATGCTCTGGACATTGTATTGCTTCAAGAGGCTCACCTCAAGGGCAACCATTACAAAGCCTTTGACAGATAGCGCTATGTCATGTGAGCACATGCAGGTTACACAGCTGACTCACAGTCCTAACCTGAAAATCAACACCATATATCCTGGGAAATACCTGAATAGACCCGCAGGGGCAATATGTCACCTAAACAGGGTAGTGGAATGGAATGACGGTGAACATTTGCTCAGCATACATTCCCCCAGACTGCATGCAATCACACTCCCTGAGATAGCCACAATTCTACTACACCTCCCAGAGGGCCTCCTAATACTTGGGGGAGACATGAACAAGATGTCCTTAGGAGAGATAAAAACCCAACCAGAATAGGGAAACAGGGGGAACGCAATTATCCACCTCCTTGGGTGCTCTGGCCCTCAACCCCCAGGAGCAACAATACACACACCATCTGGCACACATGGGAGCCTTTCCCATTTGGAAATTCCCTGACACAGCACAGATCCCTAGCAAACTCTGCAGAGGCCTGGCACCTCGCGTGGGGTATATCGGACCATGCACCGACTTGGGTAACGCTTCAGGGCAAAATGGGCAGTGAAGATAGACAATGGGCGCTCAACCCATGGCACCTCAAAAACAAGGACATACTTATTGGTATAGACCTGGGTACCGACAATTACTTTACCGAAAACATAGGAAAAGTAGACTCCCAGTTACGCTATGGGAAGTATAAAAAACAGTAATAAGGAGACAGGCACTGGCCCGAGTATCAGGGGAACAAGAGACGAAAAAAAGACCCTTGGAAATGCTAGGAAAAGAAATTGAGGAAATGGAAATCCTTACTGCCTTCAAGTGAACTCACACTCTACCCACAGCTAGCCCTAAAGTGACAGGAACACAGAGACATAGCAGAAGACGGTACCAAAGCAACCTACCTTGCAACACAGCATTGACTCTACAAAGTAGGTAACAAAGCAGTCAAACTATTGGCCTGGTTGGACTATAGGGACAAGCGACCAACAAGGTTCCAATATTAAAAGATCAGTGGAGGTGGGAAAGCCCACACCAGCAACTCCCAAATAGCAAACGAGTTTGCAAACTATTACGACAAGCAATGTATGTCGGCGACCAACAGATCCTTGGTGGAGGCAGTTCCGCTGCTGCACTCACCCACCTGACTATTGAAGACAGACAGGAGCTAGAGGCCGACATAACACCAGATGACATACCAATGGCATTTAGAGGACTGCAACATGGAAAGATGGGGGACCGAACTGGCTCCCCTGTAAAATAAACAAAAGGTTAGCTACTAAACTTTAAGCACGCTTACAGACCTTGTCCAAAGAGGCAAAGAGGGTGGGCTGTCTCCCAGTAGACCACCAAATAACCATTATAGTGGTGATACCCATACCTAGCAGGTCCCATGATGACTGTGCCACTTATAAACTGATTTTGCTGTTGAAGATATTGGCTACCATGTTGACAAAAGTGAGTAACACCTTTGTGCACCCTGATCAGACGGGCTTCATGACCAATAGAAACACGAGATTCAACCTGCGGCACCTTTCCGGCTGGACGGGCAACATTCAAGGGAGAAAATGAATAGGCAGTGGCGATGACACTAGTCCCTACAATGGTGTTTGATACGCTGGAATGGAACTACATGTTCGCCAGTGCTAGACAGGTGGGGCTTCGGCCCCAACTTCACAAGCTAGGTTAAGCTCTTGTATAACCATCCACTGGCCAGGGTCAGGTTCAATTACAGATACTTGAAATTCTTTGCACTGTGAAGGGGTACCAGACAGGGCTACCCACAGTCAACTAGCACATTTGCACTGCAGCTGGAAACCCTGGAGCATGGACCAGGCAGGGCCCACTAGTCCGACGAATACACTGGGAGGGAGGGTGGGAAGACTGCATATCCTTATATGCAAACAACATATTGCTCTACATGAAGGAGCCCAAATACACCATAGACAGACTTTTGTAGATCATCCCCCCGTTGGCAACTATTCTGGATATAGGATAATTTGTGGTAAATCCCTGATACATCCTCAGACAGGGACCTTGCTGCAGCTGCCAAGGGCTGCACAATGGCCTTCGCTAGCGACAGTTTCAAATATCTGGGAATGTACATTTCCTTAAACCCGAATGACTTCCTAAAACACAACCTATACACACTCCTTGTCCACTTTAAGCAGGAATTTCAACACTGGTGGGTACTGCCACTATCACTGATGGGAAGGGCAGTGCTGTTTAAGATGATGATCCTTCCAAGACTCCTCTACGCCCTCCAAAACACGCCCTATAAGGTCCCCACACAATTATTCAAAGCAATTGAAGCAGAGGTGCAACTTCTAGTGTGGGATGAGGCCCCCTGGATTGCACTGGTGAAAATAATGAGAGTGTAGGAGGGAGGCATAACCCTCCAGACATTTGCAAATACTGCTGGGCGTCGCAGCTGACAATCATAAATGACTGAGCGCATGCAACCCAACTAAACCAGCTGCAAGAATGGATAGATACATGATTGGTGCCAAAGGTTACCCCGCGGCACTACACGGGAGTGAACCCCTTATGAACCTTCGCCCAAACACCAAAACAGTAGTCTCTATCTGGCACCAAGTAACATCATATCTGAGTTGCAGGGGCACACTCAAGACATAAACTCAACTATGGGCCAGTAAGGCACTGGCAGCTCTGGGAAACCTTAAGGGACTAGACAAATAGAATTCAATAGGCATCTCTCTGCTAGGTAACCTGTATGAGGGAGAAAAGTGGTACCCCTGGAAAAGTTCCAGAAAACCTACCACTTGTCAAGGACAGAAACATGGCACTACATACAGGTCAGACATGCACTATTGTCATATCACCACAGGGACTGAGATCCCAGACTCCTCCCCACTGAAAGAGGGAGTACTGGCCGAACCTCTCTAAGGGAGCTATCTCCCTCCTATACCAGAAAATAGTAAACAATTCACCGGCACCTCCACTGACTACAAGAGACGTGGGAGACTAATCTAGGCCCATTTGAGTGGAGAGATTAGGAGGAGGCAATACAAAGCCCCGGAGAGGTGGTAACGAGGGCAGCGTTCTGCCTGGTGCAGCTGTGCATGTTGCACCGCATACTAAAGGAGAACAACCCTGCACAGGATGGGAGAACGCCAAACATGACATGCCTAATAGGGTGTGGGATGGAAAGATCCTTCTACTACATCATATGAGTGCCCGACAATACAAATATATTGACAGTTACTTCTTGGTACTATCTCAGGAACAACGGGACCCAGATGGACAATACGCCAAAACGCATTCTACTCAACATAACAAATGTGGAAACAACCATTTATTATCAAAATACCTGGATAGCACCAGGCACCGGGAATGGCAAAAATAAATATTGCCCAGAAATAGGGAAGGGAGGATACTCCAACACTGGAGCAATACTACAGGGACATGGACAGTTGTATGTTGGTGGAAAAAACAATCATCCAACCACTTCCCCCTGCAGGCAGCCAACTCTCAGCCATGCAAATCCCCCCGGGCCAATCCGGGGTGTTGGCTTTAAGTATGGTAGTAAAGTATTGCTTTACGCTAAAATAAAAAATATAATTCACTGAAAAAGAACAAAGATTTAAGTGATGTTATATATAGATGAATATTTAAGTGACAATGTGATGTTTTAAACTTAAAAAAACACTACATTTCACTAGTTATACTCATCTCTAAGTAACTATAACTAGCACCCTACTATATTTATAACTCGCACCCTCACCATGCATGGCTATTACCCCACATATAACATCACTCATGACATGCAGGATAACATAATTGATAACATCACTGCAACATTTAAAATAACATATTTGATGACAAAAGTGTGCATGGCGGGGACGTGAGCTACAATTATTTTACAGTGTGAGTTATAGTCACTAGAGATAACTGTAAATGGTGATTTTTTTATTAAAACGTTACGTTGTCAATGAAATTTATACTTAACTTTCACATCACTTTAACATGGATTTTGGATTTATGTCAGACTTTACAAAGTGGGGCATGCATTCTAAAGTCCTGTGTGGTATTATGTGTTGTAAAGGCCAATATATTGTTATGCTGCAAAGTAAAGGCATGTGAAGACCTGCATTGCAATGTCTGATGTTCCTTAGAACACTGTGTTCATGACACTTCAGTCATGTGTGGGTTGGGAGTGCCTGTTGGATGACCACACATGTGGTCTGCACACTGAACATGAGACAGAGATGCACTTGTTTCTGTTTAGGATACTATCATGGCACAAATGGACAAATGAGATTTGTCTGTGCTGATCATGTTGAATTTCAGGGATTCCCAATGGGTGTGTGTGTCTTTCACTTAAAGAATGACATGTCACATTAATTCACTGAAAACAACCTGAAGAACTTTGGAAGGAGAATGCTGTACCTTCCAGTACCCTCTTTTTAGAATCTGAAGTTTACCCAGTCTGAGACACCATATTGTGTGAAAGGCACTTCCTGAGATTGTCCTGGGCTGTCTGGGACTTTCTTGCTGTTTACTTTATAAGGCATCACCGAGCGTTTAAGACTTATAGGGATTCTAGAGATAGAAGGGGTGTCTTCATCTGTCAAGAATGCAGCTTCACACTGTTACAGTCAACAAAACTAGAGTAAAAATACTTGTTTTTCCTGGATTTCACCACAACCCACTATAGCAGGGACTAAATTCAATTGCAGTTTTGTGATCACAGGTACCACTTTAGAAGTGCATGATTTTTCAGTAGGTGGCTGTCATAATACTAATTTGATTAAGTGCTTCAGATTAACACTTGCGGAAGCTGTGGGGCTTTCAGCTGATGATAAAACACTTACTTGGGCCCAGAATAAAATTTGGGATTGGACTGGAATAGGACCACAGCACCTCAGGTGAGTTCTGGAATCGGACGTAGTGAGCAGCATCTGGCAGGGGCGTAACACAGGCCCCTGCAGCCCCCGCAGTGCGGGGGGCCCTCACCCTCCAGGGGGCCCCGCCAGCACCGCACTTCTGCTGGGGAGCTCTAGATTGAGTCCAGAGGGGGCCCCTTCACGTACCCTGCAGGAGGGCCCCCTCAAGGTTCGTTACGCCACTGGCATCTGGCCGTCCTGTAAGTGAGTGCAGAGGCCACCTTGAAGTTAGCTCTTAAACTCCTTCTAGGGGGACAGAACTGAGCAGCATGGCTTAGCCATTCCAGAAATCAACCAATATGTGATTGAAGCAGATGAACACCACCTAGAAACTAGCAATGGCAAAGCCAATAGGTCTGGTATTGGCTGTCAAACTTTGGACTTTAGTACAAAGGAAGGAACTAGTGTGGACAGTTTTTTTTTTTTTTTTTTTTTTTTACGGGGTCCAGAGTATGTGTCCAGATAACTTGTAACCAAAGAAGGATACTGAGTTCCCCGGGGATCCAAAGGGAGGTGTATGGGAGGTTGGAGACAGAACTAAACTATAGTCAGGGAACTGGGAGTTCCCTTGTTGGAACTAAGGGACCTCACACACCCAGTAAACTAGGTGTCAAGCTTCATCACTGGTCCCCTGCTCCTCGTCAGACTGGCGCTGCAATGTCTGACGGGCGCCATAGGCGCGCTTTGTTGGAGATCTTTTGTTCCAGCCAAAAGTTTGTATGCGTGTGAGGGGTCTGGTGGTGGTGTAGTCGTGAAGGGAAAGTGAGGTTTAAAAGAAGGTGAGGCAGTCCACAACGGATTTTATTCGGGTGGCTGACTCCCTTATTAAAAGGGTGAGAGGGGAGAAAGGAACTGTATGATTGACAGCGGACTGACTCAACCCTCTAGAAGGTCGACATGTTTCATGCCTGTATGGCAATTCTTCAGGACCTCAAACAAATGTACTACACAGTGCAAAATAATAAGGAAAAATTAAAAAGATACAACCTCACTGGGTCAATCAGGGAGCAAGCCAACAGGTCCTACTCTATGGGGGAACCTGGAAGAAATATATACAGGGATACCACTTTAGCAATAGGTGGATACAATCCATAATAAACCTAGGATCCAAAGAGGTGCTCCATAACCCATACACCCATGTTCTATGAGGTCTAAATCCCTAAAGCACAAAGGTAGGCATGATTAAATTAGCATGTCCATTCAATGAATTTGTGGCAGTGTGATGAAGGATTAGACCGATCATAATTATACGAAAATTAAGTAAAAAATTCATTAAAAACCGAAGAAGAGGTATTCACAACACTCAGTAATGATTGACTGGTTTAAAGAGCTTACCCTACAAAATAACCCTGGAGGGCCCCGCAGTCTGTTCCCGTGGGGCTGTTCGAGGAGGTTAATGCCTGTGACAGGAAGAACAAATACAGGAACCCAAGGGGTTTATTTGTAAAAAGGAATGAAATAGCGTGGTTAAGTGCAGCCAGGCCAGGTTGGTAACCGGACACTGGGCCTGACTGCCAGGACTGTGATTGAGTGACGGGGAGGGCCCGGGAGAGCCATCTCAAACCCCCCTCCCTCACTCTAGACTGGGCGGCCTGTCCTGTCAGTGGGCGGCCAAACATGCAACGCAGTCATAGGTCACGGAGACCGCCCAATCCCCGCCTCCGCATACGGGGCCGGCGTGGGACCGGACCGGTGGTCCCCGCCCGCACCCCACAACAGAGGCCCGGGAGGGCCATGCCCCCGTCGATCCCAATGCCTGTCGTCCCCGTCGGGCAACCGACCGCCAAGTCATTAACCATTGGTCATAGAGCGGTGGGGAGACCCGAGATTGCGCTCTCAGAGGTGAGACCAATCACGCAAGCACCATGTCCTAAACATGACGCTCCACAGGATTGCACACAGACACACAAGCTCTTACCTCGGCGTCGGACAGCAGAGGTGGAAGCTTGACACCTAGTTTACTGGGTGTGTGAGGTCCCTTAGTTCCAACAAGGGAACTCCCAGTTCCCTGACTATAGTTTAGTTCTGTCTCCAACCTCCCATACACCTCCCTTTGGATCCCCGGGGAACTCAGTATCCTTCTTTGGTTACAAACTTTGGACTTTGCCAATGCTTGTTTTGCCATGGTTTTTATAACACGTTATTGCACAGGGAGCTGCTGAGTCCTCGCAAATAGATTTAAAAAAAATAATACATACCGTGAATATATATATATATATATATATATATATATATATATGTACACTGAATTTTAAAGGTTTTTTAAATGCTAATTCCTAACTATATAAGGCCTGAAACCTATGGTTTTTTCAGTGAATTTCAAAGGTTTTTTAAATGCTAATTCCTAACTATATAAGGCCTGAAACCTATGCTTTTTCAGTGAATTTCAAAGTTTTTTTTAATGCTAATTCCTAACAATATAAGACCTGAAAGCCCACCAGGAATCTCCAGTATGCGCCAGGGGACTGCATTGCAGAGAGGTGTAATGAAGCCATGCCCCTTTTTACACCTCTCTGCAACGCAGCCCCCGTGCATGTTTGAACAGGGGGAACTAATTCCCCTTGCATACTGGGGGCCCCTGGGGGCCAAGTAGCCCACCTTGAACCTCCAGTATGCGCCAGGGGGCTGCCTTGCAGAGAGGTGTAATGAGGCCACACCCTTGTTACACCTCTCTGCAACGCAGCCCCCTGGCGCGTTTGCAGAGGGGGAACTAATTCCCCTTGCATACTGGGGGTCCCTGGGGGCCAAATAGCCCACCAGGAGCCTCCAGTATGCGCCAGGGGACTGCATTGCAGAGAGGTGTAATGAGGCCACACCCTTTTTTACACCTCTCTGCAACGCAGCCCCCGTGCATGTTTGAAGAGGGGGAACTAATTCCCCTTGCATACTGGGGGTCCCTGGGGGCCAACTAGCCCACCTGGAACCTCCAGTATGCGCCAGGGGGCTGCATTGCACAGAGGTGTAATGAGGCTATGCCTCTTTTTACACCTCTCTGCAACGCAGGCCACTGGCGCGTTTGCAGAGGGGGGACTAATTCCCCTTGCATACTGGGGGTGCCTGGGTCATATCTGCCCAAACGCCGAAATTCCTAACGATTGAAAATGACTTTTCTTGAGAAACATTTGGATTTGGATTATCATGTCCTATACTTTGGAATTTTTGACAGACTGACTTTGAGGATGCGATAAATTACTCAAGTCTGCTCGAATTGTGTGGGTGAAATTGATACCTAGTCACTTTGAATAAGAATGTACTTACGTCTCGTCTAACATTTGGAAGAAATATCTAGTTATATGACAACAGGATACCGACATAACTTGAAGGAAATAAGAACGCCCTGAAGAAGTTCTGTTGTACATAACAAAACGCGTCAGCTGGCTGTGGTACATAAACTTAAGGAAAATAAAAGCATTTGAATATACACCAAGATTCAGCGCTTCAATAAGGACTCTAAGTGATATGATTTGATTGGACTTATTGTGCAACTGGTGCTGTGCCAAACTTTGGAATATTCTCCACTACTCTCTACTACTTACTCTCTACTACTCCACTACTCTCTAATACACACTCTCTACTACTCATTCTCTACTACTCTCTACTACTCTCTCTCTACTACTCACTCCCTACTACTCACTATCTACTACTCACTCTCTACTACTCTCTACTCCTCACTCTCTACTACACTCTCTCTACTACTCACTCTTTACTACTCACTATCTACTACTCTCTACTACTCACTCTCTACTTCTCACTATCTACTACTCTCTACTACTCACTCTCTACTACTCTCTACTACTCACTCTCTACTACTCTCTCTCTACTACTCACTCTACTACTCACTCTCTACTACTCTCTACTATTCTCTCTCTCTGCTACTCACTCTCTACTACTCACTCTTTACTACTCTCTACTACTCACTCTCTACTGCTCTCTACTGCTTACTCTCTACTACTCACTCTCTACTACTCACTCTACTATCCACTCTCTGCTACTCTCTCTACTACTCACTCTCTACTCTATTACTCACTCTCTTCTCTCTACCTCTCTTCCTCTTTCTACTTCTCTCTCTACTAGTCTCTACCTCTCTACCTCTACCTCTCTACCTCTACACCTCTACCTCTCTACCTCTCTCTACATGCACACATATACACATATATATATGCATATATATGCATATGCATTTATGTATGTGTGTATATATATATATATATATATACATACATATATAAACATATATAATCTGCATATCTATATAAATGCATGCATACATATACATATATGCATACATATGCATGTTATTTACATGAAAGTTTTAAAAACACTAAGAAAAGCAAAGCTAAAAAGCCACCTCATTCAAAACAGAATGGCTTTAACTTAAACGAGGGCGAGATCTATTGCATTTTCAATGCTTGTTTACTTTGGTTCCATCAAGAAGGCATTCAGATGTGTCACACATTTGCCATAAATTCTGAATGTTAGCACTCTAGTTGCTCATTAGATCACTGTAGTAAAGCTACTGCTCACCAGGGAAGTCTGCTGCTAATCATACTTTCTATGGCAAAATGAACCCCCTCATTTTGTTCCTTTTTAAATTAAATGTTTTCAGACTTACCACTTCATTCCAATCAAGATGGCTTCTGGTGTGCCATACCTTTGTCATAAGTAAGACTGTTAGCGCTCTAGTTGTTCTTTAGAACACTCTGGGACATTCTGTCATTGGGCTATACTTGGGCTACATCTGGGTGATGTTTGGGCTACATTTGGGCTCTTTTGTCTCTGGTGGCCATCTTGGGAGACTGCATGTCAGAATTTTTTAATGAAATAGAAGAGGATTTGGGAAGTCACTCAAAATGTGCCCTAATTTTTCTTTCTGCAGCACTAATCATACTTTCTATGGCAAAATATACCCCCTCATTTTGTTCTTTTTTAAATTAAATGTTTTAAGAGTTACCACTTTATTCCAATCAAGATGGCTTCAGGTGTGCCATACCTTTGTAATAAGTAGGACTGTTAGCGCTCTAGTTGTTCTTTAGAACACTCTAGAGGCTGCAGTAGAACACAAAGGAATCAACTGACAGTCTCTGTCCTTGTTGGATGTACATGTTTTACTGAGAATGTCAGACTTCATGCTCACATGACTGAGAAAGATAATGTGAATTTACAGAAAATATGCTTTCAGTTTAGCTTATAGATCCCCTTCCAAACCACTGTGGAAAAAGCATGAGATAATAGTTTTCTTTCAAACATGATTCATGATATCCCAGCAGAAGGCTTTTTCACATGGTAAAATCACCTTAGAAAACAACACAATTCCTAAAATGAGTATGGTACCATCAACAAATGATTTATAATGTAACTAAAGTCCTAAAACCCTCTATTAACTACAATGCTTTTTAATGAGGTGCTATCATGTATATTGGTCCCAAGATGGCTGCCAACACTTCTTGGATGAAGTGCTGACAGCCAATCAGATCTCACGATGAGATGTGTGATTAGGCTCCGCCCAGATATATATGTGTTTTTGAAGTTAATTTTCATAAAAACCACTGGAGCAATTTTCACCAAATATAGCAAAGGCACTTTTGCGTACCAGTCCCTACAATTTTGCCAAGTTTGGTGTAATTCCGTTCAGCAGTTCGGGCTGTAGCCTTGTCAGAACATCCTATGGAAATTAACATTGGGAAAACATGTTTTGGGACCCCCCTTTTTTCTTAGCCCCCACTTCACGAATCCCCCCGAAACTTTCAGGGAAGGAGCGCAGCGGAGCTGGCCAAAATTTTGGAAAATTACACGCAAATTCCTCAACCGGCGCCAAAGTTATTCCCAATAGAATGTTGCAGATTTCCTATGGTAGCTAGGTCTAACTATATATACCTACTGGCTATCACCAGTAGGTAATATATATATATATATATATTACCTACTGGCGGTCGCCAGTAGGTATATATAGTTAGGACCTAGTTTCCATAGGAAATCCACAACATTCTATTGGGAATAACTTTGGCGCCGGATAATGAATGTATGTGATTTTCTCAAAGAAGATGGCCTGTTACGCTCGGCTCCATCCCTAAAAGTTTTGGGGGGAATCATCAAGCGGGGGCCGAGTCAAAAAGGGGGGTCCCAAAACGTGTTTTCCCCATGTTAATTTCCATACGCCGATTAGACACGGCTACAGCCCGAACCGCTGAACGGAATTACACCAAACTTGGCAAAATGGGAGGGACTGGTACGCAGTAGGGCCTTTTCCATATTTGGTGAAAATCGCTCCAGTGGTTTTTATGAAAATTAACGTAAAAAAAATGTATATATCTATATGCGCGCTTCGAGCGCTTTGGGTACGCGTACCGGTAAGCGCACCCGGCGCGCCACGGAAGTGCGCGAGCGGAAAGCTGATTGGCTCTCAGGTGTCTGTGAACATTCCAAACGGTCCGCAGAGTCCGCCATCTTGTGTCTCGGTAGAACTGAGACACAAGAGGTGAAAAACAAAAGGGGAAAACTTTAAAAGGGGGCAGGGTAGAGACCCCCTGGGTTTTCTCAGAGGGGCCTAGGAGGACCCCGAAGGGCAAAAAAGCTATTTTTATTTGTTGAAAATTTCGCGGAGTACGCTCAGGGCGCGTTCACATGTACGCGTACATGTGCGTTTACCCGTATGCGTACCCTGAGCATACCACAGGGGAAAACAGTGAAAAAGGGGGTCCCAAAACTTGTTTTTCCCCATGCAATTTTCCATAGGACATCTAGCCCTTCTCAGGGGGTCCCAGAAGAACCCCAAGGGCCAGAAAAAAAAAAGAGTTTCGAAAACGCATACCCCGCGATTTTTCGGAAAAACAAATATTATTTTTTTGCCCTGGGGGTCCTTCTGGGACCCCCTGATAAGGACTAGGGTGTCAGGGGGTCTCTACCCTGCCCCATTTTCGCGTTTTCCACTCTTGTTTTGGGCTGTCTTGTGCCTGAGAAACAAGATGGTGGCCAACACTTCTTCGTTTGGACAGTTTGGAAAGTTGACAGACGACTGCCAGCCAATCAGGAGTGCGCGCAGACCTTTCCGAGCATGGGCTGCATTGATTGGCTGTGAACACTCCAAACCAGGAAGTTTTGGCAGCCATCTTGTGATCGGTAGACCGAGGCACATAAGAAGCAGAAAAACAAACGTGTAGAATGCAAAAAGGGGGCAGGGTAGAAACACCCTCACCCCCTAGGGCGGCTCAGGTGGTCCCACAAGGATATTAACATATTTAAACGTTATCTGCTAATAGAATTAGCATTTAGAAAACTTTTGAAATTTATTGAAAAAAAACATAGGTTTCACACCTGATATAGTTAGGAATTAGCATTTAAAAAACCTTGCAAATTCACTGAAAAATCCATAGGTTTCAGGCCGTATATAGTTAGGAATTAGCATTTAAAAAACCTTGCAAATTCACTGAAAAAACCATAGGTTTCAGGTCTTATATAGTTAGGAATTAGCATTTAAAAAACCTTACAAATTCACTGAAAAAACCATAGGTTTCAGGCCTTATATAGTTAGGAATTAGCATATAAAAAACCTTTGAAATTCACTGAAAAAACCATAGGTTTCAGGCCTTATATAGTTAGAAATTAGCATTTGAAAAAACCATTGAAATTGCTCCTATATAGTTAGTTGTACTAACTAAATTTCGCGCACCCGCAATCCACTGCTGATGATGTCACATATTACATCATTCATGACATGGACAGTGACATCACTGATGACATCTCAAATGACATCAATGATGACATCACTGATTACATGATCCACGTGACAATCACATACACCTTTTCATACACTAGTAAAATCTTTCATCACTCTTTGTAAAATACAGAGTATCATATTTGAATGCATTGACACAGCAATACAAGTATTTAAAAACCCACTCATTGATTCCTAGATGTATACACACATCTAATCACCTACCTGTAGATTCACTCATACATGCTGTCAATGAGCAATAGAACATTATCAAAAATACTTATACACCTATACCGACATTACACACCAGCACACAACCTATTCACATATGAAGTTATCCTACTCACTTATGCAAACAATGGATCATACTTACATACTTACTTAGCTACACACTTATACAAAAACCACTTCATCTGTTCATTTATATAGTAAGTCATATTTAGTATATTATAAAATCATTATTACAAGTATACAGGTATCCATACAGTCACTCACACAATCATTGAGTCTTATGTATACTTATTTATATACAACAACTGACACATACACTGCCTTTTATTTTTCTAGTTTGTTGGACATGTACCATTGAGAAATATATTTGCTCATCACCACACCCATAAAGATATTCATTCACCCAAACAACTGTTAGAACATGTAGTTTTAACTTCATATATCTACTGAATCAACTAATCACACATCTTTGGGCAGTCACACACCCTCTACCGAACCACACACACATTCACTCTCCCATACAAATACTCAGTTAACTAATCAGTAACTAACATAGACTTTCACATAGCTAGTAACCAACTGGAGAACCAGTTTACACAACAACTGACAAAGTGATACAGATATTCACACAGTTCAGTCACTATCCACTATATTTAGTGAGACACTATAAATTGTTAAAGTCCTCCATCCAAATATTTATTTTTATATAGCCACTCATACTTCAATGTAAATTGCTATATATATAATGCATATTTAAATACCGAAGCAAACCACATTCACTGGATGATGTCATCAGTGATGTCATCATTGATGTCATTTGAGATGTCATCAGTGATGTCACTGACCATGTCATGAATGATGTAATATGTGACATCATCAGCAGTGGATTGCGGGTGCGCGAAATATAGTGAGTACAACTAACTATATGGGAGCAATTTCAATGTTTTTAAAAAAATGCTAATTCCTAACTATATAAGGCCTGAAACCTATGGTTTTTTCAGTGAATATATATATATATATATATATATATATATATACACCATCGAAAAATTACGCTTGCACTCGCCCAGATTTGTAAATAACAGGTTTAATTAAAAAAAGCCACTGCCAGTAACAGCACTCTCCTCCATGTACGCGTTTCGACCGGCAGGTCTTGGTCACAGTTTTTTACTGTGACCAAGACCTGCCGGTCGAAACGCGTTGGTGGAGGAGAGTGCTGTTACTGGCAGTGGCTTTTTTTAATTAAACCTGTTATTTACAAATCTGGGCGAGTGCAAGCATAATTTTTCGATGGTGGATTAATTTTCGGGGAAAGTCCGTCCCCGCCGCTTGCACCAGCTGTGCAAAGACGCGCCCTCCGTATTTGGACTCCTTTGGTGATGAATATATATATATATCCATACTAATAATATAATAAAGAGAGAGCCCAAACCTTTGAGACGGGTAATCTCATAAACCACAGCACCAATCACAACACCCAATACAGCGTTGGAAAGGGCAGTTGCAGCAGAAGGACATAGGCTATGCAGATGCCCACCATATACATTTAAAAGGTATAAGAACCGTGCCAGCAAAGTAGTCCCTTGTGGGCGTGTCTGCGTTGTGCTGTGGGCGTGTGCTGGGGGCGTGACAAACACAGGGGGCATGTGGTATGTTCCGCCCTTCATGCCATGTCTCATATTGTGTGCTAATCCCACCCTGCTCCCTTTAAATACCCCTGCACCCCATAATCATAACCCACCCTTACTCCTTAAAATACCCCAGCACCCTTAAACACTAACCCATCTTAACCCTATAAATATACCCTGTACCCCAAAACCCAAACCTATCCATAAACCCTAAAAATACCCCTGTACCCCAAAACCCAAACCTAGCCCTGAACCCTATAAATACCCCTGTACCTCAAAACCCAAACCTACCCCCGAACCCTAAAAATACCCCTGTACCCCAAAACCCAAACCTAGCCCTGAACCCTAAAAATACCACTGTACCCCAAAACCCAAACCTACCGCTGAACCCTAAAATACCCATGTACCCCAAAACCCAAACCTAGCCCTGAACCCTTAAAATACCCCAGTACCCCAAAACCCACACCTACCCCTGAACCCTAAAAATACCCCTATACCCCAAAACACAAACCTAGCCCTGAACCCTAAAAATACCCCTGTACCCCAAAACCCATACCTATCCCTAAACCCTAAAACTACCCCTGTAACCCATAACCCAACACTATATCTGAACCCTTAAAATACCCAAACACCCCAAAACATACACCTCAGTACCCCAAAACATATACCCCTATACCCATACTTACCTTATCCAAACATTTAAAAAAACCATGCTTTTACCATTAATGCATTTAAAAGAATTTCATTGTAAATGTATGCGTGGTAAAATCATATAAAATGTAATGCCATGCGTTATAATGGCATTGCGGAGTTATGGTACTTTCGGAATGAAAGTATGCGGAGTGATGGTATGCAGAAAGAAAGTTGCGGAATAATGGGTGTTTACCCTCCCACGGTAAGTACATTGGTGGCACGGCTGCCCACATCTCCAGCAACATACTCATATTTTTTCACCACCCATTTGAAAAATGCACAGGTCGCTCTCATTGATGGCCAGCACCGACATACACTTTTAGACACACCTCCCGCCACAAGTTCTAGAACTGTGAACTTTAGAGCTGGGGAGCTACGTTCGAATCTCGGCATCAGCTCAACATCCTGTGATTCCAGGTAAATCGCTTTGTCTCCCCATACCTACCACAAATGAATGTGTTCTTCTGTAATGTAAATTGTGCTCATGCCATGTTGTCGAGTTCGTGCTATATAATATTGCAAGGAGAAATAAAGTAGGGAAACTCGAGTTCACACACTACTGAACGCGCACTCTTAAGTGCATCAGCAGTGCACTGTGAATCGGAGCGTTTCACAGGCCTGTCACAGATAAGAAATGCTATCTAAACGAAATCCAACTAAACAATATACTACTGGCCGGCAGCAATTCATACCCAGACAACGTCGGGACGGGCTGCTAGTATATATATAAAACGCTACCAATTTCACCTTGATACTCGGGCACTCACAGGAGAGTGCTCTGTCGTGGTGGTGCTCCAGGTTAAAATCAGTGCTGCAAGACTCCGTCGTCCTCTTGACAGAAAGTAGAGTACTCAAATGGGAGCAATAAACATTTTATTCTGCAAACAGCACGGCAAAACAGACGCGTTTCGGAGAAATCCTTCGTCAGTGTTTACTACAATCACTGCGAGGAGGCATTTTAAATACGTTTCTGTCACCATTGCAGCAACATAGATGACGGCATCTCAGATCAGAAAAAATGCACTTTCAATGGTGGCCATATTAACATAGTTTACATTACAGCTCGTTACCACCATGACAATAATTTCAACAGAGTCTACATGGAAGCTAACCAAAATTAAGATTTCGGAATCGATTATACAGCCATCTCGCAACATTCATCATAATTAAATTAATTCATCATGCCGAATCCGGACGTTATTTGTAGCTGTATATCGGCAATGGCCGACAATATGGGAGTGGTTCTTGAACTATGCCGATGAGCAAGGCAAATATACCTGCTCTTAATATCCATTTGGCATATGAAATCCCATAGCAATTCTAAGGGAGACCACCCGACTTTTACTTGGTATTATAGCCGTGAATCGGCATCCCCACAATAGTGGCCCACTCCAAATCATGCCGTGTATCGGCAGCTGCGTGAGATGAATCCTAAGGATTCCTAATGTTAGCTTTTACCCAGTGAGCAAAAAGGTGCCATCAATAACATTCCACAGTGTACAATATAGAATCAGAAAATCACAATCAGACAAAGAATAAAAAACTGGCAAAACCAGCAAAATAAAATAGTATAAAATGGAGAAATATGTCAAGGGGACTCAATTATAGTACTCAGCATATCACCCTAGATGGACTGTGAGTTCCTGGCTACTATTCAACCCATGTGGAGTTTTGGTCTGTAAATCGATTAAATAACGAAATTCTAGCCTCCGCAATCTCTGTACCCTATTCCCACCCTGGGGCTTATCGGTACGTGATCTACACCAAAATATTGGGCAACTCCCTATTGCTTTGATGTTTCAGCGCAAAGTGCCTCGCCACTGGGTTATTTGTATCTTTGTTGACAATGGCTTGTTGATGTTTAAGGATGCAAATCTTCACATTATGAATGGTGCTGTCTATGTATCTAAGTCCACAGGGACCCACCAGACAATAGACCACAAACGGTGTTAGACATGTGATAAATTTGTTGATTGATTTGGGTTTCTTAAGACCTGTTGTGTTGTAACTCAGGACTCTTCTGCTGTTAGCACAGGCTTTACATTTCCCACAGGGATAAAAGCTTTTCATATCTTTCAGTGTCCCTGTCCTCTGAGCGATAGGTGACAGATGACTCTGGACCAATGCATATTTGAGTGATCTGGATTTGCGGAAAGTAATCAGTGGTGATGGTGGAATATCTTTCCAGTTTCTTTTGAGCATTTTTCTCAAGTGAATGACATAATCAGAGTATGTGGTTACCATACGAAATTGGCCAGTGTGTCTATGCTTGCCCCTCCTATTGTCTTTTCATCTTTAGCCCTCAGTAATTCCTCTCTAGGTATTCCCTGAACCTTCTTGTATGCAGATTTCAACAGATCTTGTTCGTACCCCCTGACCCTAAACCTAGCATACAGTTGGTTGCAGCTTCACAAAAGTCAGTGTCACAGGAGCAATTTGTTTAAGACGGAGGAGCTCCCCATATGGGATACCCTTTATCAGGTTAGAGGGATGACTGCTGCCCACATGTAGGGTAGAATTCCGAGCAGTACGTTTTCTATAGAGCTCTGTTCTTAGAGATCCTTCCCTCACAAAGACTCTGAGATCTAGATAATTTACCGATGTCGAGCTCATCTCGTGTGTGAATCTCAAGTTGAGACTATTGTCGTTTAATTCATTGATTAACTCCTCAGCCTGTTTGAAAGAGCCCTTCCAAACCAGAAAGAGGTCGTCGATGTATCGACGCCACACTGCCACATGCTCCACCCACTTACTCCGAGTGCCTGCGAGGGCCACCTGCTCCTCCCACCAGTCAACGAATAAATTTACGTAGCTGGAGGTGAAGCAGATGCCCATCGCTGTTCCAGCGATCTGTCTATGTAGCTCATCCTGGAACAAGATGTTATGCAAAAGGCAGAATTCAATGAACTCGACTAGCATAATGCTGTGCTCCATGAATTTGAGAGATCTTTTACTCAAGAATTATTTCATTGCTGGTGTGCTCAATGCATGTGTATAGACTTGTGATGTCTAAAGTAATCAGTATATATGTAGGATTCCATTGCATGTTGTTCAATTGTACAATAAAGTCTTTAGTGTCTTTACCATAAGAGGCAAGCTGTAAAACCATCTGAAAAAGAAAGGAGTCTATATACCTTGATAAGTTCTCTGTAAGTCCTCCCTTTGAAGAAACAATGGGTATCCCTGGTGGATCGGTTAGATTTTTATGAATCTTAGGGAGTTGATAAAAGGTAGGTGTAACCGGGTCACTGTTTCTTAAAAACAGGAATTCGTTGGCATCCAGCATGGATTTATCTCTCCACTTATTAATCAAATCATGGTACAAAAAAATACTTTCCAAATAATATTCCTTGGTTGTCTACTCATAGTATCTTCTGTCATTGAGTTGACGCAATGACTCATGGCAATAGTGTTCTCTGGTTTGTAGCACAATATTTCCACCCTTGTCTGAGGGTTTGCAGATTATCCCATCGTCCTTACTGAGGTTTGAAAGAATACTCTCTTGTTCTTTTGTTAAGTTCCTTTGTTTCACAGTCCGACAATCCTTGTTACCTCTGAATTTTACAAGATCTTGTATAACTGCGTCAGAGAAGGAGTCAATAGCATCATACGGCATCTGGAGATTGAATTGAGATGGGGGCTTGAAAGTTGTCAATGGTGCTCCCTGTTCAATACCCACCTTTCTACTCCTGAAGGCCATATCAATATTTTCATTGTCCCCACACTCTTGTTCTGAGCGTAGTTCTTCCAGCATTTCCATCATGCTTAGGTCTTGTACTGTGAGGATGTTGGTATCCTTAGTTGATGCTTTAAGCTTCAGTTGTCGTGACTCAGTGACTGATGGTTTAAATTTATGGAATTTGTGCAATTTCATTTTCTGAACAAATTTGAACAGATCAATCCTGGGCTGTGTAAATTCTAATCTCCCGCTGGGACAGAATGTTAATCCCAATTGAAGTGTGGATTCCTGAGATGTTGTCAATGCACGAGGTGTCAGGTTTACGATGGTGAGGTTGTCTCCTGCCTCTACCATCTTTTGCCCCTCTTGCTGCGTGTTATCCGGGGTGTGGTTCTTCCTCTTTCTCTGCCCCTTCCCACTGCCTCGTCTTGGCCAACTTCGCTTTCTGGCGGCTTGCTTTTGCCACCCCTGAGCCACGTCTGACGGATTAGGTTGAACTCCAAATGAAAAGGAGCTTTCACCTTGTCTGTTGAGAGTGTAGCTGTGTCATCTCCTGACTGTTCTCCCTCCGTCACTTCTGATTCGGCGGTATTCTCTCGGTTCAGTTCTTTCCGGGGGCCATTAAATTTCTTGGCAAATGTGAGATTCCTACCCTGCATGTAGTCACGTACGTCCCTCTCAAATTTGTCTTGCTTAAGTTGACGGATTTTCAATTCGTACTTCTTCAACCGTGTCTTTATTTCCTCTCTTAATTGCTCTTGTGTGCTCTTGTCAATATCTTTGGCAATTTCTTGCTCCAGGCTCGCTATTTCTTCCAGGGCTGTGGCTCTATCGCTCCATGCAAACTTTACAAGGATATCAAGCATCCCTTTACAGGATGCCGCCGTGTATTCCGCCCCTTGATCCAACAGTCGCGCATCTGGGCTTTCGTACGCTGGTACAGTATAGATGCGTACTCCCCTGGGCACCCTATCTACATCCATGTAATTCTGGAGGGAAGTGGCCTCCCACCACTTCCTTATCTCTCTTTCTCAGAGTCTTTCCAACTTTGTGAATTGTAGATGTAATATATTTCGGGTGTTTGCGCCTGTAACTGTGACTTCTGACCCTATTGATGATTTTTTCTTTTTAAACATATCCAATGCTGCCTCGCAGTGATCCAGTTCGTCAAACATGCTTGTAAAGCCGATATGTGAAGGCTAGTGCGCCTTCACCCAGTAGATGCTCCCCCACACGCCTTGCTCCAGGTTCGTGGTGCAGCAGATTGCTTTTGGAAAGTTACAATAACACGGCTAACCTGTCACTGTGGCATTGTTCAGGGGGGCAGTCCATGTATTCCTTTCAAAATCCTATGAAGTTAAGTGGTCCTAAAGCGTTGCCTCGGATACAGATAATGCTACCAATTGCACCTTGATTCCGGGGCACTCACAGGCGTATTTCTCCATGTTATACTATTTTATTTTATTTTGCCGGTTTTGCCTGATTTTTATTCTTTGTCTGATTGTGATTTTCTGATTCTATATTATATTATAGTATACTTTGGAATATATATATATATATATATATATATATATATATATATATATATATATATATATATACACACAATCCTCCCTTGGCAGGGAGAAAAAATGGGACGAACTCTCGTACTTCCAAATCTTTTGCTATTTTTATTTACTTTTAAAGCCTTCAGATGGCATTATGCAGATAAGACAAACACTGATCAACGCGTTTCGGGAGCACCTCTCCCTTGCTCACGATGACCTGATCACAGGAAGTTAGTTCTTTTAAAGCCACATTGTTTCATTTCCTGTTTCGTGTGTCATTTGTCTCTAAGCATTCTGGAGGTTGTAGTTTTAATTAAAAACATGGGTATTCCCTCATACTTTTGTTCATGATATTTATGTAAACCTGTCCCATTTTCGACATTGATACTATTGTCTGTCATAGTTCAATGGATCTTTAATTTTTCACGGCCATTTCATTTTATTTTGGTGAATTATCCACTTCAAAAAGTCTCATTTTTTTGTTGTTCGTTTTGTTTATATCCCTCCAGTGGGAAGTGTCATTTTTCTTCATTCTTTTTGTTTTTGAGTTCTGTGTTCTTCATTACTTCTCCTTGATCTCTTGTGGATTACATTCATACTATTTTATTTATTTCATTTATTCTTTCTTCTTTTTAGCTTCTTACTGTTATCCTTTTTTTTGTTTTTTGATCCAGTTTTCTCAATTTGTTTTTTAATTGTTTGCCGATTTGCGAAGTTTACAATTCTCTTGAAGTTTTCCGGAGTGTTCTGTTTCATCAATTGACCTTATAAATGTATGTAAAGTTCTTCCGATTGGTTGAGACCATACGGGTGCATTGTCCTTAGTTTGATGATATATCTCGATTCCTTTCGGCGAAGTTCTCTCTCTCTGTCACCGCCTCTTTTCATTTGTGGAACTGTGTCTATCCCAAAAAACTTTAGTTGTGTCCAGTCACCTTGATGATGTTGTTCCATGTGCTTCGCGACAGCGTTAGCTCGATCTTTATGCACCGTCGCTCTGACGTGTTCCAGGATCCGTTTTTTTAATTCGCAGATTGTGCTGCCAACGTATTGTAGTGGGCATTGGCATTCCACTATGTATACCACATATTGCGTTTTACATGTTATTAATTGTCTGATCTCCCAAGACTTCTCATTTTTTATTTTCAGTGTTTTGGTTTGTTTTGCAATTTGACACACCTTACACATGTGGCATTTGACGAATCCCTTTGTTTTGAGCCAATCACCTTCCTTCTTTTTTGGCTTAAAATGACTGTGAATTAAATGATCTTTCAAGTTCCTTGGCCTGCGGTATGTCACTACCGGATGTTTCCCCATCACTTCTTTGACCGTACTGTCCAGTTGTAAAATTTTCCAATTCTTTCTCAGTATACTTATGACTTGTTTGCTTTCTACCGTGAAGTCAGTTATAAATCGTATTGGTTCCTTATCGTTCATACTTTCTCTTTGTTTTGGCTTCAAACAGTCCTCTCTTTGCTTTTCATTCGCTTGTTCCCAGCTTTTCAGAACTAATTTATTGTTGTATTTTCTCCTTTTGAAGCATTCCGCCGTTTGTTGGCCATGTTTCTGCCACTCTTGTTCCTCACTACAAATTCGCCGAATTCTGAGGAATTCCCCGTATGGGATACTGGCTTTCAAGGATTCCTGATGGAAGCTGGTTGCTTCCAGGGTTGAGTTAGTCGCTGTACTCTTACGGTGTAAGGTGCTGTGGATCTGATTGTCTCTGATGTAAATTTCTGTATCCAGAAATACTACACGTTCCCTGCTTGTCTCGAACGTGAATTTCAATTGGGTGGTGCTGTTGTTTAAAATTTCGAAGTACTCTCGAAACTCCTCACTTGTTCCATCCCATATTATAAAAAGATCATCTATAAATCTTTTCCAGGAGATGATCTTGTTCAGATATACATCATTTTCCGCTTTCCACGCCACTTCCTTTTCCCAGTACCCCATCGTTAAACTGGCGTAGTTTGGACTAAAGGAAAAGCCCATTGCTGTGCCATTCCTTTGCCGGTACAATTCTTCACCAAAGAGGAAAATATTTTTGTTCAAGCAGATCTCAATCATCTGTCTGAGCATATTATTGTGGTCTTGATATTCTATATTTCTCTCCTGTAAGAAGAAGCTGCACGCTTCTATGCCAAAATCATTCTCTATTGTTGTATATAAGGATACAACATCCATCGTTACCAACAGATAGGACTCCTGCCACGGTGTGTTCTGTAACATATTCAATATGTCAGTAGTATCCCGTATATAGGAACTAAGTTGTTTTACATACGGCTGTAAGAAGTAATCAATGAAATTTGCTAACGGCTCTAGCAAAGAGCCCTTCGCCGATAGTATTGGTCGTCCCGGTGGTTTCTTTTGATCCTTATGTAACTTGGGCAAGAAGTAGATTGTTGCCAAAATAGGGTGATTCACTGTTAGGTATGTGCGCTCCTCTTCATTGATTTGACCTTTCATTGTCCATTCTTGGAGTTTTACATCCAGCATTTCCTTTATTTCATTTGTCGGGTTCTTTTTTAATTTCTCATAATAGACACTGTTCCAAAGCTGCCGATGGGCTTCAAGGACATATGCTGTCTTGTCTTGTATTACGATGTTCCCACCCTTGTCCGCAATTTTAATTTCTATGTTGTTATCATTCATCAGATTTTTCAGGGCTTCTCTTTCATCTTTGGTCAAATTGTCTTTATGAGTTCGACTTTTTAGTTTGTACACATCTTCAATTACCACTTCTTGAAATAAGTCCACTTTATTGCCTGGTGCTAATTGTGGATACAATTTGGATTTTGGTCTCAGCCCACTTAGGCCTCCTCCTTTTTGTTCCACAGCCTCATTCAGGCTTATTTCATCCTCATCGACTGTATCCAGATTCATTAGTGTCAGGTAGCTTTTGGCATCTTTGACTTGTAGTCCACTGATGTTTTCCACGGGCTTTTTCCGCGATATCACATTTTGTTTTTCTTCAAAATACTTGGCTAATTTGAAGAATCTGAAAACACATGAAAGCGTGTTACCAGCTTAGCTTGCAAGACGTGAACTGTGGGAGGAGTCCGTAATTGACAGTTCTAAAGGGAACAAACGGCGTAAAATATCCCAATTTGAAGGCGGTATAACGTTATATTGCACGTACCCAAAGAAACATTTAAATAATAAGCCTGAAATAATACACATAAGAAATATGCAGAGGAGAGAAGAAAAACGGAGTGAGCGGTTAACAACAATGTTTGTAAAAGATAAGACAAGTGAAACCTCAACTGCTGGGTCATCGAGCAAGGTTGAGAAAGTGGATGCTAAGTCTAAGTTACGTGCCTGGGAAAGATTAAGCCGTAAGGAAATAAATAAATCTTGGGAGTTAATAACATTTAAAAAGTATCTGGAAGTACAAAGAGTGCCAGGAGGGTTAAGAATCACCTTAATGCCAAGCCACCAAGATTCCTCAAATGAATTACTGCAAGAATGGGGAGAATTTATTTTGAATTCATCACTGGGGCTTATCGACATATTGGTAAAACACATAGAAATCAATCTCAACAAAATAAAGGATGAATTAAATGAAATTGAAAAAGAAATTGCAACAATGAAATTATCAAATGAAATGATAAAATTCAAAGATGAATTAGAAGCACAGATAGAAAAACACGAGGATACTGTGAGAGAAAGAAAACATTCTAAATTCATCAGGGATGCTAATGATTATGAGGAAGGGCGAATTTTTACGTACGCACGTAAATATGATGCAATGAAGGAGCAACTATCTTGGAGCAGTGCGACAAGCTGTACAAGCAGTGCGTCATCGCTAGTATCGAATGAAGACAGCGAGGAGAACAGAAGGAAAACTTATTTTTTAGGGGACATGCGCCTCGTACTGCAACAACGACAGTGGGACCAATCCCACCCCACGTTTCACCAACAAGGAAGAAGAGGACGTGGCAGGCAAAGATACCAAAGAAACCCACAAGAAGGGGCAAAAGGTGCCGACCAAGTACGGAGAAAATAGGACCAGAGACACGGAGCATGCGCCTGAAGAGAACATAAGGGATGAACTACAAGTAGTAAATCTATCGAATCGTGAAATAACAAATAACGAGATCATGTTACTAAAAAAAGGAATACAATTCTGTCCAACCAAAAGAATGGATATAGCACAAGTAAGAATAGACCTTTACCTCTATTTTCGAAAAATCAAATTAGCCAAGTATTTTGAAGAAAAACAAAATGTGATATCGCGGGAAAAGCCAGTGGAAAACATCAGTGGACTACAAGTCAAAGATGCCAAAAGCTACCTGACACTAATGAATCTGGATACAGTCGATGAGGATGAAATAAGCCTGAATGAGGCTGTGGAACAAAAAGGAGGAGGCCTAAGTGGGCTGAGACCAAAATCCAAATTTTATCCACAATTAGCACCAGGCAATAAAGTGGACTTATTTCAAGAAGCGGTAATTGAAGATGTGTACAAACTAAAAAGTCAAACTCATAAAGACAATTTGACCAAAGATGAAAGAGAAGCCCTGAAAAATCTGATGAATGATAACAACATAGAAATTAAAATTGCGGACAAGGGTGGGAATATCGTAATACAAGACAAGACAGCATATGTCCTTGAAGCCCATCGGCAGCTTTGGAACAGTGTCTATTATGAGAAATTAAAAAAGAACCCGACAAATGAAATAAAGGAAATGCTGGATGTAAAACTCCAAGAATGGACAATGAAAGGTCAAATCAATGAAGAGGAGCGCAAATACCTAACAGTGAATCACCCTATTTTGGCAACAATCTACTTCTTGCCCAAGTTACATAAGGATCAAAAGAAACCACCGGGACGACCGATACTATCGGCGAAGGGCTCTTTGCTAGAGCCGTTAGCAAATTTCATTGATTACTTCTTACAGCCGTATGTAAAACAACTTAGTTCCTATATACGGGATACTACTGACATATTGAATATGTTACAGAACACACCGTGGCAGGAGTCCTATCTGTTGGTAACGATGGATGTTGTATCCTTATATACAACAATAGAGAATGATTTTGGCATAGAAGCGTGCAGCTTCTTCTTACAGGAGAGAAATATAGAATATCAAGACCACAATAATATGCTCAGACAGATGATTGAGATCTGCTTGAACAAAAATATTTTCCTCTTTGGTGAAGAATTGTACCGGCAAAGGAATGGCACAGCAATGGGCTTTTCCTTTAGTCCAAACTACGCCTGTTTAACGATGGGGTACTGGGAAAAGGAAGTGGCGTGGAAAGCGGAAAATGATGTATATCTGAACAAGATCATCTCCTGGAAAAGATTTATAGATGATCTTTTTATAATATGGGATGGAACAAGTGAGGAGTTTCGAGAGTACTTCGAAATTTTAAACAACAGCACCACCCAATTGAAATTCACGTTCGAGACAAGCAGGTCTTCTGTAGTATCCTGTATCTGTAGTATTTCTGGATACAGAAATTTACATCAGAGACAATCAGATCCACACCACCTTACACCGTAAGAGTACAGCGACTAACTCAACCCTAGAAGCAACCAGCTTCCATCAGGAATCCTTGAAAGCCAGTATCCCATACGGGGAATTCCTCAGAATTCGGCGAATTTGTAGTGAGGAACAAGAGTGGCAGAAACATGGCCAAAAAACGGCGGAACGCTTCAAAAGGAGAAAATACAACAATAAAATAGTTCTGAAAAGCTGGGAAAATGCGAATGAAAAGCAAAGAGAGGACTGCTTGAAGCCAAAACAAAGAGAAAGAATGAACGATAAGGAACCAATACGATTTATAACTGACTTCACGGTAGAAAGCAAACAAGTCATAAGTATACTGAGAAAGAATTGGAAAATTTTACAACTGGACAGTACGGTCAAAGAAGTGATGGGGAAACATCCGGTAGTGACATACCGCAGGCCAAGGAACTTGAAAGATCATTTAATTCACAGTCATTTTAAGCCAAAAAAGAAGGAAGGTGATTGGCTCAAGACAAAGGGATTCGTCAAATGCCACATGTGTAAGGTGTGTCAAATTGCAAAACAAACCAAAACACTGAAAATAAAAAATGAGAAGTCTTGGGAGATCAGACAATTAATAACATGTAAAACGCAATATGTGGTATACATAGTGGAATGCCCATGCCCACTACAATACGTTGGCAGCACAATCGGCGAATTAAAAAAACGGATCCTGGAACACGTCAGAGCGACGGTGCATAAAGATCGAGTTAACGCTGTCGCGAAGCACATGGAACAACATCATCAAGGTGACTGGACACAACTAAAGTTTTTTGGGATAGACACAGTTCCACAAATGAAAAGAGGCGGTGACAGAGAGAGAGAACTTCGCCGAAAGGAATCGAGATATATCATCAAACTAAGGACAATGCACCCGTATGGTCTCAACCAATCGGAAGAACTTTACATACATTTATAAGGTCAATTGATGAAACAGAACACTCCGGAAAACTTCAAGAGAATTGTAAACTTGGCAAATCGACAAACAATTAAAAAACAAATTGAGAAAACTGGATCAAAAAACAAAAAAAAGGATAACAGTAAGAAGCTAAAAAAAAGAAAGAATAAATGAAATAAATGGAATAGTATGAATGCAATCCACAAGAGATCAAGGAGAAGTAATGAAGAACACAGAACTCAAAAACAAAAAGAATGAAGATAAATGACACTTCCCACTGGAGGGATATAAACAAAACGAACAACAAAAAAATGAGACTTTTTGAAGTGGATAATTCACCAAAATAAAATGAAATGGCCGTGAAAAATTAAAGATCCATTGAACTATGACAGACAATAGTATCAATGTCGAAAATGGGACAGGTTTACATAAATATCATGAACAAAAGTATGAGGGAATACCCATGTTTTTAATTAAAACTACAACCTCCAGAATGCTTAGAGACAATGGACACACGAAACAGGAAATTAAACAATGTGGCTTTAAAAGAACTAACTTCCTGTGATCAGGTGATCGTGAGCAAGGGAGAGGTGCTCCCGAAACGCGTTGATCAGTGTTTGTCTTATCTGCATAATGCCATCTGAAGGCTTTAAAAGTAAATAAAAATAGCAAAA
The DNA here is from genome assembly GCF_964261635.1 of Lissotriton helveticus. Taxonomy (NCBI): domain Eukaryota; kingdom Metazoa; phylum Chordata; class Amphibia; order Caudata; family Salamandridae; genus Lissotriton; species Lissotriton helveticus. Next base: position 1,933,254,550 of record NC_136061.1, read on the forward strand.
GATTTGGAAGTACGAGAGTTCGTCCCATTTTTTCTCCCTGCCAAGGGAGGATTGTGTGCATATTTTGGAGCGGCGTGGTTCTGCCGCAGGGACACGAACCGAGCGCCGAGCGCTGCATTTCCCGAGCACGGAGAACCGAAGGAAGGAATATATATATATATATATATATATCAAACACACACGTTCACGTTTTCAAAGAACGAAGTCCAGGCCAGCATAAGTGTTCAAAACCGGATTTATTCCAGAGCCTTCACTCGACGCGTTTCGGGAATAGCCTTCCCTTTCTCACGAGACTCGCCTGGCCTGGACTTCGTTCTTTGAAAACGTGAACGTGTGTGTTTGGTTTGTAGGGAGTGGCGACCCCGTCCATGGCCCGCCGCGAATAGAGGCCACCTCAGCTTAAATGCCAAAACTTTTTCTTGGATATATATATATATATATATATATATATATATATATATACATATATATATATATACACAGAAATCCTCCACAAAAGAGAAACTATGACGCAGTGTCTTGACAATTCACCACCAGGGTTTTTTTATCGGTTGTGTCGGCCGCGTTTCGCCTGAACCAACAGTTTTGTTCACCAACTTCGTTATGCCATTATCCACCTTTTTTTAAAAAAAAATTATTATTTTTATTGCAGATTCACATTAATCAAGGAACAAATAATCAGGCACCCTCAAATTTGTCTCGTATAGCGTCTCTCATGCCCCCCCAAACGGGTACACGGCCATTCAGCCCACACCCCAGAGGTCTGGCGGCAGTTTGAAATCAAACGCTTTGCATATGCCAATGTATACCACAGAGCATTTCAAGGGCCCATATTCGCCTCTGCAGTTTTTCCTATTTTCGTTGATATTCCCCTGTTGCTGAAAAATTCCCCCCACCCCCCCTAAGAACAATAAAAACCATGTTACTTGCATCCATCCGACTAAGTGCAGAATGAAACCCATCAGCAGCCGCACCCTCCCACCCAACCCACCACCCTGCCAATGCCAGCGATTTCGAGTTCTAGCTCTGCAGCACATTTCCAAGGCTGTGTACGACAGTCCCCCATCGCATTATTATGGTAGCAAGTTTACATTACCTCAGTCCCCTCTAACCCAGCCCTCCACCTCCCCCTCAACCAATGGGATCACAGTCACAGTCCTCCATCTAGTCCTCTGTATCGTCTCCATTTAGACCAAACTCATTATCCACCATTTTTTATGTTGTGCATGTGTGAGCTAGACAACAGACTCGTAGTTTCTTAAACATTACAAACTACTATGTGATACCGCATGATTAAAATAGGCATTACACCAACATTAAAACATGATATAGTGCAGAATTAGTGCAGATTTCACCTTTCACAATTATAATTAATTCATTGGTGATTTCTCACTCGGCACGCATAGAAATAAATGTTCACGCGCACCATCATAAATGTGACTACTATAACCCCCCAGTGGGCCTAGCTCGCCCTTCACACTTTCTTAGTTCAGCCCCAGTGGGCAAATCATTTTTTTTTGTCTGTTGATTATTGCATATTTTCACACAAAAAATGTGCAAAGAAAAAAGTGCTACACCCACATTATAACACCTTAACAAAACAAAAACACCATGATCTAAACTTAAAATGGAAATTTAGGAAGAATCAATACTAATTATATTACAGATTACTTTTGTCAGCCCTTTTCTTAAATGTATTATAGATGTATATACAGGTCTTCTTCCATATTGAGGCCCATCGGTGCCTTTGTGTTTAACATAGCGCGTTTAATATAGCGCGATTAAAGTTTCCTCAAACTTTTCTGTCTATCACCTCCTCTTGCATTGGGAGCGATAGCATCGATGACAAAGTATGAAAGGCCTGCCACATTGCTCTCACGGAATGTCGCAAAATGGCGGGCCACAGGGTATGCTTTATCTACATGCTTAATAGCTCTCAGATGTTGAAGTACCCTTCTATGCACTGGAAGAATTGTGCTGCCCACGTATTGAAGATTGCATGGCCAGCTCAACACGTACACAGCAAATTCTGTTTTGCAGGCAAATTGCCCCTTGATATTCTTTTCGATTTTAGAGCAGCCGGTTAAAAATGTTGTTGCATTTTTACCGTGCTGGCAGGCCTTGCACTTCATGCATCTAATTAACCCATTTTTGTGTTGCAGCCATGATGCTTTTCTTGGCTGGATCGCAGGTTTAGGTGCCATGTTGCTCACGAGCATTTGCTTTAATGATTTTGCCCTCCGAAAAGTTACCAAAGGTTTTTGTTTTTAAAAAAAATCTTTTTATTACCATTGATCACAGACTCGCAAAATACATCACAGTGTTCAGTTATCTTTAAAACTTTAGCAATACATTGCACAGTCAAGGGCAAAGCATACGTTAACGGGGCGTTATCACCCATATCACTCCTCTCCCGCCTACCAAAGATCTTTTTGATACAATTTTACTTAGCACTGGATCATTCCGAATCAGATGCCAATGTTTCGTTAAGATGTTTCTTACTTGACCATGCTGCTTGTTGTATGTTGTTATCATTCTACACTCATTTGTACCCTAAGCTTGTCTCTGTACTCTCTTACTGGTTTCTGAGTGTTGGAATAACATTTATTTTCTTGTTTTCTGTTTGACCTTGTAAATAGCACTTTGAAAACAGTCCTCCCCATATCCTCTTGTTTTAAAACAAGAATGTAAAGATTTTAGTTCTACCTCAATAGTAGCTGGTTCACTACAATTGCGAACCGTTCTTAAGCATTCCCCACAGGGGATGCTTCTGATTAAATTGCTGGGGTGGAAACTGGTTGCATGCAGCAACGTATTCCCAGATGTTGGTTTATGGTAAATCTTAGTGTGGAATTTAGCATTTTTAACATAAACCGTAAGGTCAAGAAAGTTAACTTCACGGTCACTAATAATACTCGTAAACTTCCAATTAAGATTATTAGTCTGAAGTTTTTTGACAAATTGCCTGGCCGCTAACTCCATTCCTCGCCAGACAACAAATACGTTTTCTATAAAGCGATTCCAATGTAGGATATTATTATGCTATTCCTCTTGGTACTGCTTCCGGATCAGGAAGTGTGGAGGGCGAGCTGGGCCCACTGGGGCATTAAAGTAGTGACATTTATGATGGTGCGCATGAACATTTATTTCTATGCTTGCCGTGTTCAAGAAAATCACCAATGAATTAATTAGAATTGTGAAAGGTGAAATCTGCACTATTTCTGCACTTTCTCATGTTTTTAATGTTGCCTTTTTTAATCATGCTGTATCGCATAGTAGTTTGTAATGTTTAAGAAACTACGAGTCAGTTGTCTATCTCATTGGATGTGTAGTTTTCACGTGATTGAGTCACATGCACAACATAAAAATGGTGGATATTGGCAAAATGAAGTTAGTGAACAAGCCTACTGGTTTAGGTGAAACGCGTCTGACACAGCCGATAAATAAACCCTGGTGGTGAATTGTCATGACACTGCGTCGTCGTTTCCTTTTTATGGAGGATTGCTGTGCTCATTTATTCGGACCGGGCTTGGGAGATCCGCCTGACGCCGCGCCCGCTGATCAGGAGTGCGGCGGTTGTACGCATGCAAATCGACAAGGATATATATATATATATATATATATATATATATATATATATATATAACGCTCGAAAAAACTTCTTCGTGTTTGAAAAGAAGAAAGAGCAGCACTCCGGGGAGTTACTTTAAACAGCGTGCAGTTTATTTAGCACAACTTTTTTTTTTTTTTTTTCTTTTTACTTTAAACAGCGTGCAGTTTATTTAGCACAACAAACGTTTCGGCAAAAAGCCTTCGTCGGTGTCACAACCCATTTTCCAAAACACATATTTAAATAAGATCATGTGGTAATTCATGGACAACAACAAGGGACTCAACCCTCCAGCAATACCATGAGCGCCATCTTAGAATGGTTTTTTAAGATCAAAACCATACAGATTTAAACCATGAATTGGTTAAATCAAATTAGGCAGAGGGCAAAATTCAATAATATATTCCAATAATTATACAAAAGATACAGCCGTGGATCGGCAGGGGTCCCTTGAGTGAAGAGAATAAACAAAATTCATGACCACATACAATAATGTGCTGGAAAATATATATAAATATGTGCAATATGTATATATTACCTACTGGCGGTCGTAAATATAGGTAGTTATAGTTAGGACCTAGTTTCCATAGGAAATCCGTAACATTCTATTGGGAATAACTTTGGGGCTGGTGGACGAATGTTTGTGAATTTCTCAAAAAAGATGGATCGGTGCGCTGCGCTTATTCTGTGAAAGTTTTGGGGGTATTGGTGAAGTGGGGGCTGAGATAAAAGGGGGTCCCAAAACGTGTTTTTCCCATGTTATTTTCCATAGGACGTTTAGACACGGCTACAGCTCGAACGGCTGAATGGATTTATAAGAAATTTGGTAGAAAGGTAGAGTGTGGGTCGCAGATCACGCTTTTGTTTCAATGGTGTAAATCCGTTCAGTAGTTGCTGAGAAAATTAAAGTTGAAATCAGTTATATATCTGTAAGCGAGCACGGGTGCGCGCACCTATGCGGGTGTGCGCGAGCGGCATTGTGATTTGCTGTTTAACGTCTGTCAACATTCGATTCGGAGGAAATCAGGAAGAGTTGTCCTCCATTTTGTTAGTGCGAGTGAATATATAATACAGAACAAAGGGTTAGTACATGGAAAGGGGAGAAGGTAGAGATTGTCTGGCCGGGTAGGTTTTCTAAGGGGGTGCAGTATGGACCCTGAACACGAAAAGACAATTTTTTTTGGGAGAAAAAATGTGCGGGGTGCACGCATTCCGTCGCGCACCCCTATTTACAAGACTGTGAAAAACTATAGTGGTGAGAATGGAAAGGGAGCAGGGTGGAGAGTGTTTGATTTGGTAAGTTTCTTGAGGGGTTTATTAAGGATGACGAAAGTCTAAAAGTAGCTTTTTTTCTCAAATAAGTTACGTGGTGCGCGCACTCGGTCGCGCACGGCGATCAAAAAACATAAAGAAAGATGGAGATAAATTACAAGTTTGAGTGTTTAGTCTAAGGTGGCTCTTAAAAGAGCCCTTGGTCTAATTGGGTTTTTTCTGCACTTATAAGTAAGTTCCGATGCAGAGTCTCATGTTACAGAGGAAAATTCTATTTCGCTCATTCGTGAAATGAACACCATCTCTCCGATAGATGCCTTCCATGTTGAAACGCAGGTTGTTGTTGTATATAGAACCCATGATATATTCTCTGAGGAAAGCAGAAACAGATTTATTTACATGTTTCCTTGCTTTCTCAAACTGTGGACAACGTTGATTGGATCAATTCCATTTTTGTCTTTGGCATATATTTGAATACACCAAGACAGTTCGAGGAAAAAGTGACATCAATTGACGAAAGGTGTCTTTTAGAAGCATTTCCAGACCTACCCCTGTTAATGTGCCTAGATCATTCCCACCACAGTGCACAATTATCAGGTTAGGTTCAGGGAGATGCATAAAAGTTTTCACCAATGGTATCAATTGGTGACATCTTAATCCTCTTTGGCCAATCCACGTAATTTGCACATTTGGTAAGTCAAGGTTAGAAATTCGTCTGTTTGCAGCATATTTTTCACTCCAGTGAATATAACTGTGTCCTACAAGCCAAACCTTCATTTTCAAGGCAGATGCAGTAGTACTCCGATGGGTTCTGGAAGTGGAATGGGAAGTAGATGGTGAAAGTCACGATAAAAAAGTGTGTGAGGTTTGGTGTTGATGAAAAACTGAACATGATTGGTTGATTGTTATACCTCAAGATTCAAGACTACGTTGTATGTTACTGTTTTATTAAAACCAAATCTTCTATTGGTCGTGGAAAAAAAAGAAATGTAAAAAAATAGTGGATAGGCAGGTGTGTTTGCAGGGAATTGCGCCTTTTTGCTTTGATTTAGAACATTGAGATATGAACTTTTGACCTGTGCCTTCAGCCAGGTGCAGAATGAGCTGTTACCATGGTAACAGGCAGAGAAGGCAGAGGGTGAAGGGTGACCTTTATGTGACTTTGAAAATATTGAAAGGATAACCAACTGAAATGTTAATTTGATTATGAAATTGTGCGGGAACAAATATGATTGGTTGGAGAGACATATATGAGTCTGTATTGACAGGAAATCTATGCCATTATTCTTTGGTTGCAGTGATAGACGTATTATTGAGAGCTCCGCTAAACGCTTATCGTTTTGCTAATATCATTGTTCGACATCTGATAAAGCATTGGTAAAGGTGAGTGTATAACTGTTTGTTTTATGATGTACCGTAAAATGTGGTTTGATCACTATATTTGATTATTTGACTTACTGGGGCGATTTATGAAGGCCTTGCGCCGCCGGTGCGTCATTTTTAACATGGGAAAAAGTGACGCACCGGCGGCGCAAGGCCTTCATAAATCTGCCCCCCTGTGTCTAAGGAACCACATTTTTGACTTTGATACGGTTTTATATGTTTTCAACTACTGTTCCATTTTACTACATCAATGTTTGTAAACATTGTTTCTTTGTAATTATTAGTTTAAAATTACGATTAATTAATTTGAATAAGGTTAGTGGACTTCAGTCATGTTTTTATGCTATCAGCTACTGTTAGGTCTATGAATTAAATGTCAGTTAGAGACGGGTCTGCAACGAAATTTGGGGGGGAGGAAAAAAATGATTTTTTGGAGGGGGACATGAACGTGTAATCAGTAGGTAGAGTAAAGGTGGAGGGGCTGTTAGAATGGGTAACACTAGTTGCTTTGTGTTATGTTAGTGTGTGTATGTGTGTGTGTGTGCGTTCAGTCTGGGCTGAGGAAGTTTGTTCTGCAGGCAGACACAGATAGTCACATCAAAGTACTTGGCAGGTTTCGAAAATATTATTTATATAATTGAGATGGTTTTTGGAAGCGTTAGTCAGTGTATGTCGAGTTTCAGAATTACCGCTCGGTGGGCTCCACAGAGCTGAGGGTTTGTTGTGTTTCTGTCTTAGTCCGTTTGGTTTTTTACTTTGTTGAGTGATGGCTGGCAAAGAAGTGTTTGTTATAGTAGAGATGAAAGGGTGATAAGTACTGAAATACGAGATAGCGTGTGCTCTGTGGAAGCGGGGGAGCAGTGATTAACAGTCTGAGTGAAGCACAACTGCGGCGGTGCTTCGTTACAGTGATAAATTATTTTTTTGCCAGAGGTACGATTGATGCTATTGTTCACAAGACGCAAAGAAAGGCTTGACTGACCGTCTCAGGCTAGCGGGTTAAACTATGAAAAATTCAGGTTGAGAAAAGATAACATGAACTGAGTACAGCTGAGATTACGTCAAACACATGAATACAGTTTTAGTATACATTATTTCAGTTGTGAATATGGGTTAAAAGAGGGAACGTATATATTTCAAATTTTTATTCAATGATCCAGTGCTTTGAAGGGAAGTTTTGTATCTAATACAAGTAAACAAAATATAAAGAAAGTAGTGGGTATAGTTACTAGTCCATACAACACAAATGATGGAAATGTAGTATGAAGCAAAATGAATAACGTTTAAAAAACATATTGTATAGCCTCGTAATCAAATATATTTAATTATATTACATGCAAGAAGGTGTCTTTTGATTTTAAGTTCAGTAATCATATATGAAAATGCTAATGGTTAAACATCACCTCATTAACAGTTAGTTTTCAGCATACGAAGCAGTAACAAGCTTGTTGTATGGTATTGTGAAAGGAAATGAAAAACGCGCCAAAAGCGAGAATTTGGCTGGAGGTGCATGTATGTTATCTGCAGGGACGTTCGAAAATCAGTACTCTGAACAACTATTGTATTGAGATAATTTTTTGCAAGGTTTCAGTACTCGATGTGACATAGAGGTTGATAAGCAAGGTTAATATCAGGGTAATCATATACTTTTCAGTTATGAATCAAAAATCTTTCAATAGGCATAAAACAAAAGCAGCACATGTGTGTTAGGCGGAAATAAAGAACAGAAAGGGAGATGGTGATAAACGATATAAACAGTCATTGTAACTATACACATTTATCAGGGGACATTTAGCCATATTTTACTTAGTCTTGCTTCGAGAATATTTCAAATCAGATAAGATCACATAAGGTAGTGATTTGTTGAAATTAGAGCAGCATGAAATGTTTTGAACAAAATCGAGTAGGTGTGGAAAAACAAATTAATTCCACATAAATTAAAAAATTGTCAGCAGCAGGAAATTGCAATGTCCAATGTTATTAAAGCCAATAGGTCAGTTTATATAAAATATAAAAATAAAAAAATAATAAGAAAAATTAGGAAGGGAAAAAATAGTCAAGATATCAATGGTTTGCAGAACAGTTATCCTTCCATTGAATAGGCAAAGTAAGTGGCAACTGCTTCTAAAAGAAAGTCATTGTTGTCATCCGAGAACAAGTCAGCCATCCAATTGAAAAGAGGAAATGAACATACATGGTCATCAATTACCGGAGCCTCTAGTAGCATCAGAGGAGAACTCGGTGAATTTTCAATGTAGCTGTGTGCCAAGAAATCTTGCGCCGCTGCGAAAATATTCCAATGACCCAGAACTCCATGTATCGCTGCAAAGGCCATAATCCCTCCGTAGGAACAAAGCTGTTCATGATCAAGTAACGGATTCATGAGATGATTGTAATTCACTTCAGGAGGTACTGAGTTGCAGAGACATAAGTCCAGGGCCCACATGAAATCACAGCTCAGGCAATGAAATACAGGTTGCACACAGGTGAAATAGGAAAATCGAAACGATAATCCATATGATGCACTCAAAGTCGCGAGTGGCAGAATGCCATACTGGTCAAGCATCCTGTGGCGAAATAGTTCTAAGTGCTCCAGCTCGTTTGCGAAGGCAGGACGGACATCCATTTTGTAATAACGAAAATAGGAATACAAAAGTTGCAGCTGCTGGTAGTAGATGAGGAAGTTCAGAAACATAGATCTGAAAGTATGGAGTGAGAGTAGCAGAATGCCTTTAAATGATTTGGTGCAAAAAAACACCAAACCATTGGTTAGTAGCTGCAAAAAAAATAGTGCAGCTGGGAAGTGGAGGAGCGTTAAAGATTATGAGAGTCGCCTTAGAAAATTGTAAAGGAAGGTCACTATTTAATAAGGTATGCAGTTTTCTGCGAGTGTTAGCTAAGTGAATGAGATATGTTTGTGAACAGATGCTCGGGTAGCTTGATTTTGGGACAATAAGGCTGTTGTTCAAGTCTAGGGATGGAAGTTTGAGTTCAAGGCCGTATTTTGCGGCCAGATGAAAAACATCAAGGTTCCCATGCGTGGGTGGATGAAGTTCATTTTTACAGAGAGGCATATGCAGAGTGACTATTACAGACTAAAGTTTGTCGTTTAAAAAGTCATAGTAATTGACATTGCTTGAAAATAAATAATTACTGCTGAGTGTTAAGGTAAAATTCGGCATTATAGGAGATACCGGTGTACCTTTGAAAACACATGCAACATTACAGTGCTTTATGTAAAATAAGTCATGCAATTGGTAGTGCCTGGATGTGAACGATTATGTGCGGCATTGATATTTTTGACACTGTGGGCCTTATTTATGAAGGCCTTGCGCCGCCGGTGCGTCACTTTTTCCCATGTTAAAATTGACGCACCGGCGGCGCAAGGCTTTCATAAATCTGCCCCTGTGTACTTATGAGTAGTGGAGAAGTGACGCAATGAAATGATGTTAGGTGAGTGTAGTGTAGTTACGGAACGGAAAACGTTTACAGAGAGTTACATTTAGTATGGAATACTTTTTATTTTTTTCACAAACTTATGTATGAGAATATTGTTACAGTGTTAGCGGGACTGTAAGTTGAAGTTTTATAAACATTAGTGAGATAAGTAAATTAAGGTTTATTTAACATGTGCAGCTAATAATCTGTGAGAAAAGGCAATAGTCCACTGTCTTGTAAATAGGGGTGCGCGACCCAATGCGCGCACCACGTAACTTTTTACGGAGAAAAAAAATATGTTCTTTCACGTTCAGGGTCTAAACTGGACCTTCTGAGAAAACATACTCGGTTACATAATCTGTACCTTCTCTCCTTTCCATGTTCTAACCCTTTGTTCAGTACAATATATTCACTCGCAGTTACAAAATGGCGGCCAATACTTTCTTATTTCCACAGATTCTAATGTTGACAGACGTTAAACAGCAAATCAGAATTCCGTAAAGTGTATATTTTTGCAATTTTAAACAATAGGCAAAATAAGTAAACTTAAAGTCCTGAAACAATCTTCACGTGTCGTGTGCCTTTGCACCATTAAATTTTACTTATAAAGCACGTGAATCACAGTCTTGTAAATAGGGTTGCGTGACCGAGTGCGCGCACCCCGTAACTTTTTCAGAAAAAAAAAAGTTGTTTTGGCGTTCAGGGTCTATACTGCACCCCCTGAGAAAACGTACTCGCTTAGATAATCTGTACCTTTTTCTCTTTCCATGTTCTCACCGTTTGTTCGGTAGATTATATGCACTCGCAGTAACAAAATGGCAGCAACACTTCCTCATTTCCTCCGAATGGAATGTTGACAGACGTTGAGCAGCAAATTATAATTCCGCAAACTGTAAATTTTTGCATTTTTGAAAAACAGTCAAAATTATAAAAGTTTAAGACCTATAACTATCTTCATGTGTTCTCTCCTTTTGCACCATTACATTTTAATTACAAACCACGTTTCCGTTTCATTACACAGGATTGTTTGTCGGTTTTGTACATTCAATACATAGACACTTGTTCTTGTGTGTGAATGGCATTGTGATTTGTTGTTTAACATCAGTAAAGGGGGCATATTACCAAGCAATAGCGATAATTATCGCTATTGCTTCATTAGAGAGGAAATTTTACCGCTAAGCTGCGGCGATTTTTACCGCAGATAAACCTTGGTATTACCAAGGTTTATCGCAAATGCAATAAAAAACGGCCGCAATGCATGCATATTGTTGAAAAGTTAGCGATATTCATGCAATACCGAGCTAATGCTCTTAGCCATGTTATCCACCTCCCATTGGTTACCATGGCTAAAAACTGCCCAGGGCAGGTGTTAGCTTTTGGAGATATTCACGCTTAGCACGAATATCTCCAAAAGTTGGTAATAGGAGATAGTGATGTTAGCGACTGTTTCCAGTCGCTAACATCTTGCCACGCCCACTTTAGGATAACATTAGTGATAATTATTACTGACATGCAAAGTGGCGCCCAAGATGGTTGCTATGTCCTACTAGCTGTCGCTAACTGGTGTTAGCGACAGCTAGGTAATAGGGAGATAATTTTATCTTCGCTTTCTTGGCTTTTAAAGCCAAAAAAGCGGAGATAAATTGCCTTGATAATATGTCGAATTCGGGGGAATTCAGAAAGTGTTGACCGCCATTTTATTAAAAAACACCCTGCACATAATCTATATGTATTTAGGTAATAAATATAGAAAGTAAGGTTGTGTAGCAGTGCATATCAAAAATATTGTATGTAGTATCCTGATAATGTATGGCAGATTATATTGTAAATAATGATTTATTTAAAAAATATGTAGGGGGAAAAATTTGGTAAATAAATGTGGTTCACAAAGAAATCTTAAACTTAGGCTTTACGATATATATTGGATAGAAAATTAGGGAATGTATCTGTTAGGCATGTTATTTGGTAGAATGGGTGTATGTTGTCTAATACATATGTCTGTATTATGTAAACTAAAATTCAGTTGTGTACTTTTTTTTAAAATAGTGTTTGGTGCTGAAAAGCAACAACCTGAACTGAGCGTGAGAGTATACAAACAGAAAATCCTTTTTAACAGGTGAGTTGATAATTTTTAAATGATAATTTATTTTTGAGAAAATAACCATAATATGCATGTTTTTTAAGAAAAATTACACTGCTTCTCTTTTACATGAGGATTTTAATTTATATTTTAAACATGTCTGAACATGCTTGTAGTACATATGTATTTTGAAATACGGTTCTATTGTTTATTGGTACAACCTTTTTATGGGCCGGGTCCATGTGTTATTTTCTATGCAGTTTGGGTTCATCTATTCTTTAACTGTAAGAGTTTGCTGTTTACGTTGGTTAATTTTTGCTAAGTGATCATTATCTCTCTAACTTATGCTGTATCATTTGTGTACAGGACTTTTTTAGAAATTATAGAGGTGTATTATGATATGGCTGTTGGCGTGATGGCCATTTCGGATGCATTTTTTTGTCTGTAGTATCTATTTGCACTCTATTATATGTATTTGCACAGGTGTATTATGATGAGGTCAGTTGGACGCCATGGAGGGAGTAACGGTAGGGCAGGGAGGGACGGAGGGGGAGGTGTAGGGTTGAGAGATCTAAAATGTGGTGTATAGATAAATGCAGGAAAGTATATAATTTAGTTAATAAAATAAATTTTTTAGTGTACACAGCATCGCATTTTGGAATGCAGTGCACACTGCAAAATTCATTTAAATAATTAAATTATGTATTTACTACAAATTATCTGTATCCTGGTTTTTAGGTCCCTCCAGCAAAGATCTCCCCCTCCTTCTCTTCCTGCCCCACCATAATTTCCTCCACGAGTTGCGGCTGATTGTGGTTTCATATGATTATGATGACATGTTTTACATTAGATGAAATTTACATGTTGAGTATGCTGTTAAAGGTAAAAGCAACTGTCTCTGTGGGAAGTAGCAATCGGTTTAGTGAATGTTTAATTGGTATATTGTGAGTCATTCCTTCAGTTTGCATACAGTTTGAATCACAGTTTGTAGTGGTGAAGTTAGAAATTAGATCTCTACAATAAAATTAGAAAGTGTATAAATAGTTCTACAGCACGAAATGCAGAAAGCAAATTTTACAGTGAAATGTGTTTTTACAGCACAATTTCAATTTAAGAAATTAAATAGGAAACTGTTAATGTCTAGGATGAAAGTATCTGTTTTTTTATAAAATAAAGAGGAAGGTCTTATATTAATCACTGTAGTTAATGTCTTTAAAAGTATGAAAATGTATGTAGTTGAAAGATTACTCAAGGTAATCATTGGTTAACTAATCATAAATAATATATAATTTAGTCTTTATATTTTTTTAAAAGGACACAGAAGATAGAAAAATAAAAAAAACATGGAAGATTACTGTGAAAATAAGAATGTCCATTTTGAAATGGCAAAAGAAGTCCTTGAAGAATTAATTGAAGGACTATTTGAGGATGAAAATTCAACCGAAAATGAGGACTTTTGGACTGCAGTTTTGATACTGCATACTTAGAGATGGTGGAAGAAGAGAATTTGCAAGAGCAAAATAATAATGAAGTATCAGATGAAATTATGCTAAATGTGCTTCTGGAATATGAATTAATAAATCAATAAAATTATTTTTGTTTAAAAAAAAGAATTTGAAAATAATATTGTTGTACTGTTAATCAGTATTCTCTTTTTTAAGAAAGACAGTAAAAGTTGTGATGAGGTGCATAAAAGATTAAAGTTAAAAAAATAAAAAGCATTAGGAACACCGACAATGCTTGAAAGTTAGAATAGTACTTATATGTCTGAAAAATTACATTCATAGAATACATGTGTAAGGATAACATAGATATGGAGTGTCACAAATTTAGAAACAATATTCACTGTAGGATTTCCTACTCTGACCAGAGACTGTTTCTTTGTCTTTAATCAAGTTATAAAATCAAGCATTGGTTATAATTTGTATGTTATATGGTAGTAGGGGTGAATAATATTTTTTTAACTTTTTTCCAAACAGATTTTCATTTATATCAGAAACATCAATCACTATGCCGACGAGAAATGAAAAAAGAAAGCTGTATAAAAAGACATACCATTTGAAGAGAAAAGAGGCACAAGATTTACCTAATCAACAAAGGACGGAGAAAAACAAGAGTGCTCCTGGTAAGAGCAGCAAGGAATTTTTAAGAAAATTGTGTCAGAGGAAAAGTCAATTGGATAATGTTGAAAAGGAAAAACAGTTTTCAGGATCTACAAGGAGAAATGGACGAAAAAAGAAAACTGTGTCTGAAAAGAGTGGTGAGGAAAATATGTACAGTAAAAGACGTATAAATCAGTTTGCGGAAATAAGGAAACGTATGTTTCATAAGAGAGTTGTTATGAATTTATTACAAAGGAAAAAGTTTCTAAAAGGAAATCTGCTTTTTATAAGAAAAAAAATATATAGAGGAAGTTGTGGATGATGTGTTCGAGACAAAAATTTTTTTTTTATTTTAGTGCTTAAAAGAATAAATACACTAAATGAGGCAATCAGAGTTTTAAAAGCTAAGAGTAAATGGAAGAGACATATAAATAGAACTAATTTTTGTAAAATCTTTTCTGGTAAATGGATCCATACTTCAAATTCTGAGCCATTTTTTAATGAAGAGAGTTACTTTCAAAGTAACGATTTGTTGCATGCAGTTGACACCAGTGGTTGAGCGTATGAAGTGAAGGATGGCTGTCCTATTGAGAAAGAGAAAATTGAGGTCAGAAAAACTGAAGGGGAAATAGATGGAGAAGTTTTACAGGGACGTGTTCATGCTCCTGTTTATAGTTGGAATTGTAGCAGTATTTGCAGTGTACAACAGGATTCAATTGATTTCTTTCGCAATTTCTTACGTAAGTACACTAAGGAAAGTTTTTAAAAAAAATTGTAATGTTGCAAGAATTAGATCGTTGCAGAGTGAGAGAAAAAATAGGTATGCAAGGCCATTCTTTGGCTTGTCTTTCAAAAAAAATATGCCAGAGTGTTTTTCATCACTTTAGGATGTTAGCAGTGCATCATACCAAAATGAGAAAATTAGTTAGAAATATGTATTATGCAAAAAGTCCAGCACTTAACTTAAAGAGTTAAATAGTGCTCTTTTGCATGGATGTGTATTAGATGTGAAGAATATTTGTGCAGAAATTGAGGTAAGTTATTTTGGTCGAGATGAAGAGAATGTAGAAACTGATATAGTTATAGAAGGAAATGTGTTAGAAAATGTTGGACATTTTAATACTGAAGAATTTGAACAGGAAATAACACAATTTAAGGTCATTGCAGGTGAAAAACCAAATTTAACTTGTGTGTGTTGTCGACGCATTCATTACAAAAGTCAAACTAGGTTAGTTGATTTATATTTAAAACGTGAAGATGAAGATAATACTCAGTGGAGAGAGTTTGCCACTTATTTGGTGGTAGAAAACTATTTTGATTTGGGTTTTGAGCAACGTATTTGTAAATATTGTTATAATAAATTAAATGAAAATAAAATGCCTGCTAGAGCTGTTCATAATAATCTTGAGTTGATAAATATTCCATCGGAACTGAAGGATTTAAATACTTATGAGACTATTTTGATTCAATGTGTACATCCTTTTCAGGCTATTGTTCGTATGGAGCCTAAGACTGGGAAATTAAATCCTACAGATTTACAAAGAGGATTAAAGGGTAGAGTTGTATATTTGCCACTTGATTTAAAAAAAATATGGAGACAATTGGTATTGAAAATGTAGAAGAGGAACCTCTTGTTATTCTAGTTAATGGTGTACCTACAAAGAGTAAGAAAATCTGGCAAGATTTAGTGGATGTTAGGAAAGTGAAAAAGGCAACGTTGTATTTAGTCAAAAATAATAAATACTATAAAAATGTGTATGTAGAACAAGAAGATGTAAGTGATGAAGAGAATAATGATTTCTCTATTGGACAAATTGAAAAAGTCGACATGTCCAGAAGTGAAGAAATTTATGAACATTACAGTGTTCATCCACTGCATTCCAAAGAAGCAATGGGGAATGCAATTGAGTTATTTCAGATGAAAAAAGCAGAAGGAAGTCCTATTAGTGTGTGGGAAAAAAGTTTGGAAGGTCGTTGTTTCCCACACTTATTCCCAACAGGTGAAGGTGCGCGATATGATGATCGACCTATGCAGATTCCTGCTTCTGAGTACCGGACAACAAGATTATATGCAGAAGATCCCAGATTTCATCAATGTATCCCATATTTGTTTCATCTTCTGTTTGAGAGTGACTTATCTGGTATTTCTTATGCAGTAAACCATGTATTAAAAAGTGGAGTGCATCTGCAAAATGTTTCAGCAAAGGATTTTATGGATAAAGTGCAACAGAAAGATAGTGTTTTGGATTCTCATCTAATTAATTTAATGGCATGTCAGCGTGGTACTAATGAATATTGGTACCGTCGTCATGGAGATTTAAAATGCATGCTACGAAACCTGGGAGCACCAACATGGTTTGTAACTCTAAGCTGTGCAGAGTACGCCTGGGAAGATTTATTGGAATGTCTTCGAGAGGGAAATGTAAATATTGAAAATATAAACTACAAGACTCCAGGAGAATTGTGTTCGTTGGATCCGGTTAATGTTTGCAGATATTTTAATCATTGATTTGAAGCAATGATGTTGTTTCTTACAAACAAGAAGAATCCACCACTTGGTGAAGTTTTGGATTTCTTCTGGAGAAAAGAGTATCAAGCTAGAGGTGCTCCACATATTCATATGTTACTATGGATCAAGGATGCTCCTAAATTTGGAAAAGACTCCGATGACACTGTACTGTCTTTCATTGAGGAATATGCCACTTGTGACATACCTAACAGTACAACTGATAAAGACTTAAGAGGAAAAGTGTTACGGTTTCAAAGACATCGTTGTGGAAAATATTGTCTGCGAAAATTCAAATCAAAGGATAAGTTCTATACAAAATGTTGTTTTGGATTTGCACGACCAGTGCTTTCAAGAGGAAGAGTGAACAATTTGATGTCATCTTTGCGACATAACATCACAAGAAGATCACCCAAAAATACATACAATTTAAGAAGAGGAGAAGAGTCCAAATATATAAATGACTACAACCCTGTCATTTTGTCCATGTGGAATGCTAACATGGATATACAATATGTTGCAGACAACTCTATTGCTGTGGCTCGATATGTAACGTCTTACATCACGAAATCTGAAAAGACGGAACTGAAGGAGATGTGGGAAGATATTTCTCATGAAAAGAGCCTAAGCAAGAAATTGTATACATACAGTTTGAAGATGTTGTCACATCGAGAAATTGGAGCATATGAATGCTGTGATCGATTATCATCAGCAAGTCTTTATGCAAAATCTCGAAGTATCCTGTGGGTGAGTTTAGGTCTAGCAGGAACACGAAACCGTGTTTTGAAAACTGTGCAAGAAATTGAATATTTAGCACAGAAAGAACCAAATAGTACAGACATTCTGAAAACAAATATGTTGGATACATACTATCCAAATAGAAGTACTCTGCTTGAAAATATTTGTCTGTATGAAGTTCTTGAAAAATACACTTTTAAAAGGAATATTAGAGAGAATGTTGAAAAAGGTATGTATGCTGTAATTGGACAGGAAGGATGTCTGGTGAAACAAACAAAAGGACATTTGATTAATCACCGAAAACTGAGTTGCGAAAATCCAGACAAAAGAGAATTTTACTATTTAGCTCTTTTGCAACTCTTTAAACCATGGCGTAGTGAAGAGGAACTACTTGGAGACTTTGTAAGTTATGAAGATTCTTTTAACGCATCTAAAAGTAGTATAGAATGTCCTGATTTTAATAATTATCTCAAAATGTTGAACGACGAAATAGAGCAAGAAGCAACAATTGCAGCAGAGATTGCTAGAGAAAGTTCACAAGACACTCAAAGTTCAGCATCGTTGAGTCAGGATCCACTGGGAGAACCAATTATCCGAAATGAAGCAGCCACTGCCATGGATGAGGTGGAAAGAGCAATACAGCAAGCTCAAGAGGATATAATAAACTTAGAAGAATTGGAGAAGGAATTTAATATTGAGCAAAGACAGATATATGATGAAGTGACAGAGCACATAGAGCATGGTTTTCGTAATGAGAAAAAAGACTGCTCATGTATGTCATTTCAACCTATTCGACTATATGTAAGTGGAGAAGCTGGGACAGGGAAAAGTTTTCTTATAAAAGGAATTAGTACCTATCTACAGCAAAAAACTCAGTCACCATTGTCTTGTGTTGTGACAGCTCCAACTGGATTGGCAGCACATAATATTAAAGGTATTACTTTACATCGTTTACTGATGCTGCCAGTTGAACATGAAAACAAATTACAATATCACAAGCTATCTGGAGACGCTTGTTATGAAGTTTCAAGAGTTCTTAAAGAAATGAAACTTCTTATTATTGATGAGGTAAGCATGGTATCCAATTTAATGCTTGCTTTTGTACATTTAAGAATGCAGCAGATACTTAAAACTGACTATGATGTTTTATTTGGAGGGAAACATGTCATAGTTTTTGGAGATCTACTGCAACTAACTCCTGTAAAAGGACAATCTGTATTTGAAACTGTGACACATGAAGACACCAGAAAGTGCCTTGGCAGTATTGGAAATGTTAATATATGGTCACATTTCAAATATACTGAACTGATTCAAAATATGAGACCGGCAAAGGATACTAAATATGGAAATATTCTTCAAGATATAAGGATTGGAAGATTAACTGAAGATGCAAAAGAAACTCTACAAACTCGATTACTTTGTAAGTTGTTTCCCAATGAAGATAATGTACCTGAGAAAATATATAGTAAAGAGGTAAAAGATAAGTCAGTTATATGCTTGATGCCAACTCTAAAAGAATGCTCAGTTTTCAATGAGAAAATGTTGAAGTTGGAAAATCAAGAAATTAAGAAACTGGAAGCAAAAGATAAAATAGAGCATGAAGGAAGTACTATTGTTTTGTCTGATAAATTAAAGTTAAAATTGGATAGTCTACCGACATCTATATCTAAAACTGCTGGTTTAGAGAAGAATCTGTATGTATGTTTAAATTGTTGGATTATTTTACAGAGAAATGTACTTGTAGAAAGAGGTCTGGTGAACGGAGCAATGGGTAATGTTGTTAGTTTTGTAAATTACCCAAATAGAGATGAGATTGAATTTTTACGAATAAAATTTGATGGAATTGAGGAAGTTCAACAAATCAGTCGCTGCTCAAGTCGTTTTTTACTTGTAAAAGACTTGTATGTCCGTCGGAAACAATTTCCAATTTGTTTGGCATATGCAGTGACTATTCACAAATCGCAAGGTTTAAGTGTAGATTGTGCTTTGGTAAATATTGGAAATAGTGTATTCAAAGAGGGTATGGGATATGTTGCTTTATCACGTGTTAGAACTTTATCTGGGCTTTATCTAATTGATTTTGATGAGACAAAGATCAGTGCAGATTTAAAATGTGTAAAGGAGTATAATAGGTTAAGAAGAGAATGTGCTCCAAGTTTACCTCAATATCCTTTAATTAAAAAGAGTATAGTTGGTCAGAAAAGGAGAAATGAGGAACAATGTACTGAAGTAGTAGAGAAACGAAGAAAAAAAGATGAGACTGTCATTGATAAGAGTAAGAAAAAGGTTAGTACTACAGAGATTGTTGGATTTAAATTTGAAAATAGGTCTGGTGTCAACTGCTATGCAAATGTAGTGGTTAATGTGTTTTTTTTCCTACAAAGTTTACAGCAACAGATTAGAGAAAATCAAGAGCAAACATTTTGTTCTTCTTTAAATTCTGTGTTTGAAAAATGTACCAGTGGTAATAGTGAAGTAGCGAGTGTTTCAGAAGTAAGGAATGTTTTAGACATATGTGCAGAACTACATCAATTTTCTCAGAATATTCAGCAAGATTGTCAGGAATTTATTATGTATATGCTTACAGTTTTGGAAGAAGAAGGTGTAGGTATTGATAGTCTTTTTGGCCTTTCTTATAAATGGGAACATATTTGCCATAATTGCTCATTTACAAGTAGTACTGACATACATACAGAAAGATTTATATATTTAACATTACCAGATCGTAAAACAGTGTCCTTTAATGAACTAGTTAAAGATGCGTATCAGAACATGGTCTGTTCTCAATGTAATTCAGAAATGTTATCTACCTTATTTATCCATAGATATGGACAGTATGTTATTTTAATGCTTCAACGATGCAGAGCTGATGGAAGTAAATTGTCAACTTTAATTAAAAATTATGTGGCTTCTCAAATATCTATTTCTAGAAGAACATTTGTCACTGTAGCAATTATTTTTCATGAAGGGTCATCTATATCATGAGGTCATTACATAGCTTATTTGAAGAGTCCAACTGGTTGGACGCTGTGTAATGATAGTCAATTAAGTTTTAAGAAACGTTTGCCTTCTGAGTTAAGAAATTCTTATCTGATATTTTTGCAACCAAAATTTCAGTGAAATTACTTGGTGGAGTCAGAGTAATACTGTAAAGATATGAAAATGTGTTCTTTAGAAATATGATGTGATTAAGGGTGTTCAAATATAGAAATGAAACTTTTATGTGTCAAAGTGATAGCATCAGGTAAGGTTTCCTTAATGTTTCTGCTACAGGACATGTTGGAATTAACTTATACTATTTGGCCACGTGGAAAACAATGAGATATGAAAATGTTGACTTAAGATAAATGTTTTTAGAGTATACTTACTTGGAAGTTTGTTGAGAGGTACTCAAAAAAACAAATTAACTCATACCATTTGGCCTTGCGGAAATGTATGAGATATCTAAATGTGGACTTGAGATAAATCTTTCTAGAACATACTTACTCGCGAGTTTGTTGAGAGGTACTCAAAAAATAACGACTTATCTCATAGTATTTGGCCATGCGGAAAAAAATGAGATATGAAAATGTTGACTTGAGATAAATGTTTTAAGAACATAGTTGCACGGTTATTTGTGGAGTGGTATTTAAAAGTGACTGGTATAGTTTAGTTAGTTTATAATTGTGGAATATGTCCTGTACTTACTCAAGAAATTGCGAATTAGAGAAAAACATTTAAGACATGTTTTTTTCTAGGTATTTATAGTATGTATATAGATCTTGTACGGGTTTTTTTAAATACAATCATTTTGATTGTGGTTTTTTTTCCCCGCTGTCACATGATGATTACTATTGAAATCACTGTTTATAGTGAAAATCAATTTATCTGAGGACAGCAAAAATAAACCAGTAAATATGTTGTTTAAGTTATTTTGTTACATTGGATTTAGAAGTATGTATTATAACAGATTTCTTTATATTGTCTTCCACAGATATTACATTTTTAAGGTAAGAACAATTAATCATATCTGAGTGTTTCGTGTATCTGTCTCTTATCCTTATTTTTTTCATCCTCTTCCTTTGTTAATGGTGTTTAGGTATGGTTATTCTCTTTAACTCATGCTTTTACTTTTACATCTTTTTTGTTAGTATTCTATTCAGTCTTTCTTACTCTTCAGTTTCTTACTTATGTTGCTTTATAGAGAGTCACCTTTATTGATCCATTATCACCTTTGTTTCCTGAATCTTAACTTCTTTGTCTTACTGTACCTTACTATTTGTTTCTTTACTTTGTTTCCTTTATTTATGTTCAATTTCCAATCTAAAATCTATAGTTTAGTTTTCTCACCCTACTTCATTTCTGTCTATCTGTCTCTCTTATACTCCATGTCTGTATGTATTCCATTCATGTTCTGTTACTCTACCTTTTTGACTCTTTTTCTCTTAGTATTCTTTCTACATTTTATCTAGTTCTTTAAGACATTTAGGTACTCTTAGTCTGTTTATTTGATAGACTGTTTGTTTCGTGTATTATCACTGATCATACTATCATTTTGTCTGTCACTTCACTTTCCTTTAGACAGTCATTCTTTGAGTGCTTTTATTTCTTTCAAAATATTCTGTCTCGGTCTCTATCTGTCCCTCAGTCTTCTTTTCTTTCACTTTCTGCTTCAATCACTTCTACTTTGTTTTGTTTTATGAAATAACACTATAACCATATTTTTACTTTTCTTTCACAGATAGCATGTTTTTCAAATATTTAAAGTTTTTCTTTATTACTATTTCTTAGGTAAGTATAAATAATAAAAACACTTTTTCAACCCTGTGTTATTTCTTTGAGTATCCTGGTCATACTAGTGTTGTGTTTTATGTGAGCATTTCCATGGAGGATTAGCTGCACGGTCACAAGGAGCCTCTTAAAAATTAATATAAGAAATCAGCAACATTTCAGAATGTCAGTTCACTAATGTGGATTTGTGAAAATATTGCAGGTAAATGAAATGTGTTACAGAACTTTTGAGCATATTATCAAGGGAGTTTTATTCTGCATTTTTGATTTTAAAAGGCATGATAGTGCAGATAAAATTGTCTCTCTAATATGTAGCAGACGCTAACACCAGTTAGTGATAACTAATAACAGATAATAACTATATTGGGATTTGCTTTGTTTGTCTGTGAAATTTAATATAATTGACATACAAAGTTAACATTGCATGATGTTAGTGATTGGAAACAGTTTCTAACATTGCTATCTGTTTTTAACCACTTTGGAACATATTTGTGCTATATTCGAAAAAGTACAAAATCGAATAGCTGCCCCTGAGTAGTTCTTAGGTATATCATTTAATGGTCGGTTTATAACTTGACTAAGACAAACAGCTTTGTAATGGATGAATATTGTTCACTTCACAATAATATTTATTTATTTGGACAGATTTTTTTTCACTTAGGATAGTGGTTCGCATAGAATGTTCACCTGTGGGTTTCTTGACCTACTCAGCAGTTTACAGTGGTTATACACCATTTTATCTAACGGTTGGTAGGTGGTATGTTCGTCATGTTACCTTTCTTAAATTAATTGGGACACGTTGTATCACTCATTCAATCATTTGTTCACTGATCCAGTCATCCGTTCTCTTAACTATCCACCCTTTTATTTTACTGATGTATTTATGTTTTTGTCCATATACCCCCTCTCGTTTACTAATTAATCTTTGTAATCACCCTTTCAGTTAACTGTTCTTTCACCTTTTCACATATCAATTTATCTATCCACGCATTTATTAGACCATCATCTACACTTTCAATTATTTATCTATGTATCCTTTCAAAGATCCATTCACTAAATTACTGATGCATCACGTGCTCTTTTACTCATGCATCCATCCTTTAACATATCTATCCATCTTTCTAGCCATTCAAGCAGCCTTTCAGGCATACATACATCAATTTATCTTTTCTGACATCTATACTTGCTCTCATTCATTAATTCATCCATGTTTTCTGTGATTATATAACTATTCTCTTTTCATTCAACCTTTCACAAATCAATCTAGTCATTTAGACATTGCAAACTTATTTGCTCACCCACCATTGTAATTTATGACCTGACTCTTTCTCTGTAGAGTTGTAGGAAGAAGAGGCTTGTAAAGAACAACCTACAGCAAAGGGTGGGGTGCGGTGGGTGAGAGTTTACAATATCTCCTTACATAGGCAAACTGAAAACGTAGAAGTTATCAGTTATACATGATGTTCAGTAACAGCATGTGAGGTTACCTTTAAATGTTGTTCTTTTCATGGCTTTAAGCAGGGTCGGATTGGGATCACAATTCGGCCTGGGCACTGACGAAAAAAATGGCCCACATTCAAGAGGCGTGGCCCATATTTAATGGGTGTGGCTCACATTCAAGGGGCGTGCCCTTTCATAAAACACCATTTGCACATACAAGGAATGAAAGTGGGAGGATACTGTTCTTGCACAGGACACAGGGCCAAGGTGCCAATGGCGTACATGCTGAGCAACTAAAAAAAATAGCAAGGCCCCTTTCTGTTACAAAATTATTCCAGCCCTCTAGCACAGGAGCACCTGAAAAGCAGCAAAGCCGCTGCTATTAGTAACCTTAGTCCTTCACAGGCCTTCAGCTCAGGAGCCCCTGTGAAATTCACTGAAAAAACCATAGGTTTTACACACGTTATAGTTAGGAAGTAGCATTTAAAAAACCTATGAAATTCACTGAAAAAACCATAGGTTTTACACACGTTATAGTTAGGAAGTAGCATTTAAAAAACCTATGAAATTCACTGAAAAAACCATAGGTTTCACACCAGTTATAGTTAGGAATTAGCATTTAAAAAACCTATTAAATTCACTGAAAAAACCACAGGTTTCACACCAGTTATAGTTAGCTGCAAAATTTTACTCGCATACAACCATTGAAATTCCCACGTTATAGTTAGTTGGACTCACTATAACTTGCGTGTGCAATGCACTGCTGATGACGTCACATATTACATCACTCATGACATGGTCAGTGACATCACTGATGACATCACTGATGACACCATCCTTGTGACAGAGTGATAGACCTCCTTTCACTGTAATGTTAGCCTTGAAACACATATTCAAAAATAGAAACTAAAATTTTGAAAAAAATGGAGATACCATACCACTTACAACAACCAATTTAGTAAGTAATTCCACCATCTATATACACATCCACTCATTCACCAACAGTTCTATATACTCACTCATACATATACTCACTCATCATATGTAGTAATACACCTATACATCCTGTTACACACCGACAGACATCCAAAAGTTACTCACACATATACTTACACATGCAAATAAACTATTGAACATCCATTTATTAGCATATAGAGCTATACACACACTACCACCTTACTTCTAAGGAAATTTACACATATTTATTCTCTTAAACAATCACTTATAGAAACACATACTAATCTAAACAGGAACTCTTACAATCCCTCACTCTCACATATACTCACTTATATACATGAATATTCACATATACTAGATTAAAACATATGTATTTACAGATAAAGACACTAGTGAAACAGTCATTCACTCACTAACACACACATATACACACTCATCCACCCATACAGTCCTGCACATATGCTGTCTTCAAAAGACATACAAAGAGAGAGTGAGTCATTCATGCATCTATGTGCTAAGTAATACCCCCACCAAACCATACAAACACTCATACCGATACTAAGAAAAACATCTAATAACCCATATACATACACATGTAGCTACTCACCAACCCATGCAGCCACTTATACACAAACTGAAATACTAATCCATATATTTAAATATTTAAACATTACTCACTAATATTTAATTTTCAGGAAGACACACATTCACTGGATGGTGTCATCAGTGATGTCATCAGTGATGTCACTGACCATGTCATGAGTGATGTAATATGTGACGTCATCAGCAGTGCATTGCACGCGCAAGTTATAGTGAGTCCAACTAACTATAACGTGGGAATTTCAATGGTTTTATGCGAGTAACATTTTGCAGCTAACTATAACTGGTGTGAAACCTATGTTTTTTTCAGTGAATTTAATAGGTTTTTTAAATGCTAATTCCTAACTATAACTGGTGTGAAACCTATGGTTTTTTCAGTGAATTTCATAGGTTTTTTAAATGCTACTTCCTAACTATAACGTGTGTAAAACCTATGGTTTTTTCAGTGAATTTCATAGGTTTTTTAAATGCTACTTCCTAACTATAACGTGTGTAAAACCTATGGTTTTTTCAGTGAATATATATATATTTATATATATATATATATATATATATATATATATATATATATATAATCTGAAAAAAACAAAGGTTACAGGAATGTTATAGTTAGACTCAGGTGTCACTTGTACAAAACCAGAGAAATTCTGGTGTTATAGTTAGTGAGCTAACTATAACTCGCCCCCCGCAATGGACTGCTTATGACCTCACATTTTACATCACTCGTGATATGGTCAGTGACATCGCTGATGACATTACTGATGGGGGCATGCCCTATTTTAAATAAATGTTTTTTTATAACCATGGCAGGGGGGCCATGAGGCCCCCCTCCTGGGAATATTTTGGCCCCAGGGACCCTATCCCCCAGAGCCTGGCCACACTACTGGGTGCCCCGGCCCCACCCAGGGCACCCAGTTTTTCCAAATGGGAACTGTGGATGGAGCCTGAAGGCCCCCACAGTCCCTTCCTGCACCCCGCCTCCTGCAGGAGCAGGTATTACTTTTGGACAGAGGGTGCTGCTAAGAAAGCAGCTCCCTCTGTCCAAAAGCAATTCTGCTCTGCTTTGAGCAAGCAAGAGCATAACAAACTGCAATGTCCCTGGGTT
Organism: Lissotriton helveticus; assembly: GCF_964261635.1. Taxonomy (NCBI): domain Eukaryota; kingdom Metazoa; phylum Chordata; class Amphibia; order Caudata; family Salamandridae; genus Lissotriton; species Lissotriton helveticus. The sequence goes on from NC_136061.1 coordinate 1,933,280,551, forward strand.
CGGCACCCAGGACATTACTGGACTGGCCCTGGGGGTGGCGGTCCCCAGGGCCATTTAGGGCTCCTGGAGGGGGGCTTTCTTAAAATTTGTCCTGGGGAGGTGGCTGTTCCCGGGGTCCTCAACGGACCACTTTAATTATTGTAATTGTGCCCAAGGGAGGTGGCCGTTCCCAGGGCTGCTGTGGAGACCCTATGGCCTCCTCTGCATTACTTTAAAAAAATAAACAGTGTGCACCGGGGAGGTGGCAGTCCCCGGGGCTGTAGTGGGCCTATTTAAACTAGCCCCCGGGACCTGGCCCACCCAGAGGCCTAGATTTAAAGAAGCATGGGAATCCGCGCTTCGTTTCTTTTTAGATTTTTTACGGGAGTCGTGGATCCAGCGTGACTCCCACCCAATTGTATTTTTTATGCTTCTTCGGGCCCGGGGGTCCCTAAGAGGCCTAGGGGGTCAGGGTCTTACTACCCTGCCCCCTATTCTTTTAATGTTTTTTCTTGTGACTTGATTCAACAGTCACAAGATGGCAGCCAACACTTCCTGGTTTGAAGTGTTGGCAGCCAATCAGTTCTCAGGCAGGAGATCGGGAGGGCTCGCAGATCCACCGCCACCTCAGTTGTATATCTCAAAAATCAGTAAATATCTCCGCAACTACTAAACAGATTTACACCATTTAACAAAAAAGTCACTTTCTGAACCAACAGCTACCTTTCTGACAAATTTGGTGTAAATCCGTTCAGCAGCTCGGGCTGTAACAGTGTCTAATGTTTCCTATGGAAATGAACATGCGGAAAATGCATTTTGTGACCCCCCCCCCCCCTTTTCTCGGCCCCCAGGAGGCAGGCCACCCCGAAACTTTTCAGACACAAGCTGACACGAGTGTCAAAATTTTGGGGAAATTTTGGTGAAGAATCATCAACCGGCACCAAAGATGTAGGCAACTGAAAAACAGCTTTTTAATAGAAATCAGATCCTAACTATAACAACCTACTGGCAACTGCCAGTAGGTCATATATATGTATATATGTCCCAAAAAGCACATTGTAGTTCCTGGCACTAAAGAGACCTACTTCGAGAGTGAATGCTCACTGTGTAAAAGAGCTGAATGCTTCACTCACAATTAAGTTAATTAGTAGCTGGAATGGGCTGATCTCCTGACCCATGCTTTATTTAGTAATGAGTTGAAGAAAACAAATAATCAATGACACATTGGAAGAAAAGGATTGACTGAAAGCCCCTATAATGGGCAGGATGTGTATACGTTTTGTAAAATTAAAAGGTTTTTGCTAACGCCAAACCTAAAAACGGATTAAGCTTACAATTTTCTAAATCTTTTTCACTAATTCATGAACCTCTGTGGTGTGACTTCCCCAAAGATATTCCTTCAGTTAAATAAAATGAAAGTACAATCATGACACTTGTAATTTGATTGGAGCTGCCTAAGTAAAGCAGCAGGAGATTTGGGAATCAGAGGAAACGTAAAGACAGCCAAGGCAGGGAGAACTAAAAACATACTGTAAGCGGGATAACAGAACTATAAAAAGAGTGGAGGAGGAGGTGGGGATTTCAAATGAATTCTCTAAAAAAGAAAGTACCTTGCAGAAAGTATATAGGAAGAATTACCTTCATTTACCTACATTTTTCAATAGTAAAAGTGCAGCATGCTTTGGTAATTCACTGCTTGCTTCAGAGAGCAAAATATTCAGTTGACAGAAATGGAGATTTAAGTGGTGGAATTTTGCTGAAAACTGCGAACAACCAATCAGTTAATACTTTTATTTTTTTTTAAGTCTGTCCTTTCCTCTAAAAATAGTGAAAACTTGATTGATGCTAAACCAGTTGAGGCTCCTACCTGTGAAACTGGAGTTTCTGGAAGAGTTCATGAGTTTTTCTCCATGTTAAGGTACGTAAGCAGCCTTGTGAAGCTATTGAATATTTTTACAACTGCTTCATTGTCTCGTAAGCATATGGTGCCTCCACTAATTAATCGATCAGTTCAGGGCTGCAACACAACCACTCGTTTCTAAAGGGAGTTCCTATGACTGCAAGATGCTTAACATCTTGGAAGAGATTTTAAACATTGGACCTTATTTAGACTCTGGTGAAAGGTCCTCTGGTACACCAAGGTGGAAGCGGGTATGCCCGTTCTCACCCTTGCGAAGGACTGTTGGCCGCATTTAGAGATCCTCACCTTCCACATGGGAGCCACCACTGTGACCTGCTTCACAGCATTGAAGTTTTGTCAAGTGGGAACCATGTTTAAAGTACACACTTGGCAAACATTTTGTTGAAAGAAAACAAACTCCAATGCAGGCATTTGTTACTCTAAACAAAACATAAATTGTCTTTTTTGTGCAGGTTACTTTTTCCCTGCGCCCAAAGGCCATTCAGTTGTTTTTTCCTGCACATTTCCGCCATCACTCGTATGGGAGACATGAACAGGGAAAATTTGTCTCCATCATCCTGACTATTTAGTCAGGGGTTACTGTTTGCAGAGTTAGTGAAGGTCCACCAATGGTAACCTAGCATTTCCCCAACTCTAAAGAGAGGGGACGGACTGTGGGCTCGGCCAGTTTACATTCCTAGCCAGATATGAGGTCCATAGCTGTAAATCTCAATTAGTGATCCTTCCCTTTCACAATGTTGCTGGGAATTTCCCTGATAAAGATTCAAACGCAGAGTCTATAATGTGGCCATGTTAAAGTGCTCTTGGGTTTAACATGTTTGGATGTATAGAGACCAAACTGAGCAATTATTTCACTTCTGAAGAAATTATCTGAAGTTCTTTGCTTGTCGTTCGAGTGACAAAGATTAATGACCTCCACTAGGAACTGGGATATATCCTGGTGATGCTCGATGTTACTTCTCTTTACATGAGCATCTATCACAAGTAGGGCATAGAGGCATGGGAATATTTTCTATGGGCCAGACCAACTACATTCGATGAACATATGAAGATGGTACTCAAGAAGATTGAGATATGCTTGACCAACAATATATTTTTGTTAAATGGAGTTTTATATAAACAGCTCAATGGCACAACAATGAGCACCTGCTTCACTTCCAGCTATGCCTATTTATTCATAGCCTAGTGGAAGGGGCGGGTATTCATAGATGCACACATGGAGAAGTATATGTTGCGGATCATATTGTGGCTATGCTAAATAGATAATCTGTTTCTCATTTGGAATGCCAGCATAACTGGAATACAGTATTTTTGTGAACTTTTCAAAAACAATTTCTTAAATTAACAATTGACTGCAAAGTGCAGCAATATTGACATGCAATTTCTGGAAACAGTAGCAGCAGGCATGGCTTGCGGGTGGGTGGATGGCAAAGGGGGGCCACACAGGGAGGGAGTGGGCGGTAGCTCCAGCACTATATCGCAATCATGTTGGGTGGGATGAAGAGTTAACCCACCATGTGATTCCATTAAAGTCTACTCCAATTCCACAGAGACAGTATCCAATAAAGTGAGAAGCTAGAAAACAGGTCAGGGAGATCTTAGATCAACTTGAATGCCAGGGGGTGATTGAAACTTGTACCTCTTCGATTAATATTCCTTTGTTTCACGTAATGAAACCTGAAAATACATACCGTCTAGTTTTAGACTACAGACATCTGAATTCATGCACAAAAACAGTTGCAGTACAGAACACATTGATAAATAACACTGAGCGGAAAAAATTCAAAACAACACTAGAAATCTCAAATGGATTTTTCTGCCAAAATATAGCACCTGAGAGCAGATATTTGACAGCAATCTCAGCGCTGGGGTCCCAGAGTCAATTTTGTCAGGGTTTGGGGTCTGCACACACAGGAGTTACGGCAACAGTTTATTTACTGAAACAACACTATTGGTGGCCAGGGTTAACAAAGCAGACCAAAGATTATGTCTTAAAGTGCGACATCTGTCAACAGATGAAGGACTCCACCATAACATGCCCAGCGCAGACACCATTGCTAATATCAGACAGACCACTCGCATGTGTATATTTGGACCACTGCGACCCCTTACAATCTGATGGGGCTTACAAGTACACCATGGTTGCAATGGATTCCTGCTCGAGATTCCAATGGGCATGGCCTCAGCGCTTGGCTGAGGGTCGAACTGTTATCAAAGATTTGCGAGTCTTTATAGGGACATTCGCAGTTGGCACATTAAATTCTGACCGTGGCCCGGCATTTAGCTCTAGGACTTACAAGGAAGCCATGGGAAGTTTGGGTGTTACACTGCGGTACTACTCTCCGTACCATCCCATGGGAAATTTGTGGAGAGGATGACAGTTGGGTCAATCATTTATGTGGGGTACAGCGGGCCTTGAATAACATGCCAAGAAGTTGTCTAGGGGGTGTCACTCCTTATGAGGTCCTATTTGAGACGAGAGTGTGGGTACCTGATCTTGATTGTGCAGGCACAATGGCGGATGAGAAACCTTTTGACATCAATAAACATTTGGCTGTTTTACAGGATCTGAATGAATCCAGAGCACTAGAGAGTAATGTACAGGTAAAACGGACCGCCACTGGGGAAGTCAAGTCATTCACGGCAAGGCCTGTCTGGGCCCTAAATTCGGGGAACTGGTCAGAGAAAAGGTAACCGATAAGAAAGAATTTGGACCATCCTACAGAAATCCTGTGCCTGTCCTAGCCGTGAAGGAACAAGAACTGTACTTCTGCTGCCCTTTCCGGAAAAAAGGAGAAAAGATTTGTCTCCATTGATCTGATCAAACCACACTAGGTGGCCGATACTGAATAGTAGGCTTAGTGGGCTCCTGAGTAGCCGACGCCTCCTCTCGCTACTCTTGTAAAGCGCTCTGATACCCGCAAAGGTCATGTTCGCGCTATATAAAACCTTCAAAATAAATATACAGGAAGTTCAGACAGCAAGGCCCGTCACGTTTTTGAAAAGTGTCCTATACGGAATTATGTACTATGCAACAATGCCATGGAACTCGTTCCCCTTGAACAAGGAATACAAAATCAAAATGAAAGACACATTTTAAATTGACCTAACACTGATATCTACATAAATATGCCTCATTAAGAACCATCTACAAGTCCAACAAAACCTGCTGAGCTACCTAAAATGGATCAAACTGCATCTGGCTATTTCATCGACTTTGATACCTTTTCATTGGATCCAGGTGAACCTGAAACAACACCAGCCCCAGTATCTCGTCAAAAACAAATTAAAGACTTCGTCATTTTTCTTAAAAAGACATACCTGGTGTCACCTTGGCTAGGACTGGATCATCACCGGGATACTTTTCTTTCTTTTCTGGATAGGCTTAGTGACTATCTTCTGCTTACTTATTAATGGATCTTACCTTCCCCAAAGCTCTGCAGCATCAAAGGTGAACTTGCTCCTGAAAGCTCATGTTTCATCACATTGTGAACAAAGAGACTTGTCATCAGTGAACATTATAGCAGTACCTATGCCTGAGGGTATAGTATGGGACAAGGTTGATTATGACATATTTGGCCCAACAGAACTTTTAAAAATACCTCATTTATTTAAAATTTCCTTAAATGATGTCATTACCTCCATTACATTTTCCGATGATTGGGATTTTGAAACTGTAAATAATATGTTGTCTGATTTAGAACAATCTACCGCATTTTCTAGCAATGAAATGTTAGAAGACACATCAGACTGTAAACCAATGTATTATTATCAACACTATGGTCATCATTTTCTACACAAATCCAGTGCCCCTAGAAATGTTTTCACATATCACCAATGGGAACATTGTCCTACACCACCCAAAAGTAGTTTAAAAACCTGTGCACAGAAATGTTCATATTTTTCAGGTTTTAAAATTTTGGACCCGACCTCATATTACTATATGATTGCACTGACATCCACACAGAAAAATATGCTGACTAACATCAAACAGATTTACTCTGCTTCTTTTATTACCGAACTGTCTGAACAGGGTTTCAACTTATGGAAGGACACTATAGACTTAAAATCAGTCTGGGATTCTAGAGACTGGCAAATCCTGGGAACAGAAGCGCTACTTAGAGCATGCCTCATTCCTCAACAGATAACATTTCTGAATGATACTGTGCAACAGAATTCCTGCCTTGAAATAGCCAAGAACAAGGATTTGAACACACCTCGAATGTTAACACCATCACTTACTGAGGAACATTTTACATCACAAGAAGGGACTACAATAGATTTTTAAACAACCTCACATTAAACTCCAAAACAATTGACACTTTTTATGACCTGCATAGCTTTCTGATGCTTGTAGTTGTTTGAACTATATATACGGACACATTAGAGCTATTGCTTGAGTGACAATTTTAGTTTTTAGCATTTTGTTAGAGATTTTTACTTTTTTTGGCATAACTATTGTTTTTACTATAGGTGTTTGCGTACCAGTGCCTAGACAGCCTAGTAGTACATTAGAATTTAATTATGTGGTCCAGTTGGATGAGGAGTGGGTGTTATATTCCATATAGGTACCCCAATATAGGCTTAGGTAACGTCCTAACCTTTCACCTATATTCTTCCCTACATTACACAAATAACTGTACTTAGGGACTGACCTTTTACCTAGATAAGACACTGCACACAGAACGCCAGATTTTCCCTGGTAAAAGCCTCATACATTATGCATGAGGATTCTTGGAAACTCAGCAGGACTACCATCTTCTGTATAATAACTATGTATAAAGTTCATTCTCGACGTCATACTAAGTCCGAAAAGTGGCACAGCAAGGTAGAACCCCCGGGGAGACCTTTGGGTATATAAACATCACATCTAGATGAGACAAATAGAGGAGATCAGGACTTCCCTGCCGACACACTGAAGTGAGACGCCAAAATTCTACATGCAGATACTCCAGCTCGCAGTGGTCGTATATCCCTTGTGGGGTGTCCAGCTCGAGACCAAGACTGGGTCCCACAGTCTTTCACTTCAGGTAATGGGGTTGATTTTTTCCTAGAGGGATTCTTGGCTTAACACCTACATACATTCCAGGTACACCTAGGTGCATCTAGTTAGCGTAGCATTGTAGGAGTACGCATTTTATTGTCATGTATTTTATATACCTGCCTGTAGTCATGATTCTAGCAAGATGGTAAAAATGTACCATCCTTTTACTTTCCTAGTGCTTCTAATCATTTATATCTGTTACTGTCTAATGGTTGTTTCAACACACCTATTTTACACTAGAATAACGACTGTTCAATAAATACTAATTGAAAAACTTCCAGACCATTTATTCTGTGTATCTCTCTGAAGACTAAAGTGAGCACGAGTGACTGAGCGAAAAGTAGTACACTGTTTCCACGGTACTGAGGGATCTGGGTTGTCATGTTCGATAGTTGCCAAGAACTATTCTCTCCTTGGTAAGACGAGTTTCTAGTGGCACTGTGAGCTAGCTGGTATACAGGCTAACATACCCGGTAGGGGTGCTTAGAATCAGTCTGGCACCAATCCTACAGTGTATGTTGTCTAAACATGCAGAACCTGGATAGGTTTTATAGGAACTACACAGCACTACACCATGCAATCTCCCAGTGCCTCCATCTGTCTAAATCCAATATGGCAAAACCATTCTGCCCATTTATAGAGCCTCTGTGCCAACACTAGACGTGTAGCTATGGAAAGATCAGCCCCTCCTCTGTTTTACCCCTTAACCAGTTCCGGGGGACAGTTCCTCTCCCATTGGGACTGGTGCCTGCCTCACTGAGGGAACAAAGAAAGCCCCTAGCTAGGTGTCAGCTAACATTTGCCTGTGACAGGGAAAGCTTCTTTACAGTTAATCAAGTTCCTGAGCACAGCCCAATGGTCATTTTGTTAATGGAACAGAAACACCTCCCACATTCAAGCCCTTTGTTTTGCTCTGAGAGAAGTTTTCACATCTCTTCAAGGGAGCTATTCAGCTGTCAGGTGACAGCTGGAGCTCATGCAAATGGACCTCCGAAGGGTTTATGTGGGGAAAAAGTTATTTTCTAAAAGTACCCTTTCCTCAATAGTTATCTAAAAAAATGTATGTTAACATTAAATTGTATTTTGAATAACTATTAAAAAGAGTCTTTGAATTATATTTCTAGCTGTTTCGTACACAAAATCGCTAATAATAAATATAATAGTGCAACCCAGTGTTTTTCTATGGAACAGCCTGCCTTGTTCAAGTGAAAATAGCTTTTGGGGCTTTGTCACTGGATGGACCTGTGTGATATGAAACCGTTACATGTTCTACTTTAAAAAACCATGCACCCTACCTCATGGGCAAAAAGACCTACTTTGGGGTGACTTCTTCATATTTAAAAGGAAGATTTAGGCCTGTCAAAAAGGGGATATTTTGACAGGTCAAATTTGCAGTTTAAATCTTGAGTGTGCTATTAAAAATCGGAATGAACACAGCAAAGAAACTTGTACCACCATAATCCAAAACGTGCCTTTAGTCTTAAGAGAAGGGATGTGGTGAGTGAAGCTGCTCAACATACTCATGCAGTGCTTTGGATTTAGGTGAGTCTGTTGAGAGAGTTAATTAGTTTAAAATTAAAGGCTAGTTAAAAAATGTAATCTCACAGCTTGCAATGTTTCACTACGCAGCTCACTTGCAGTTATAAAGGATGATGGATGTGTCCTCAAGAACAGGCCAGTATATATAAGTGGGCAACAGATAACATCCAATCGCCGCAAAATATGAGTTGGGATGATGATCAGCAACACAGTGTGAGAGCAGCTTCTTTCTTTAAATAAGTTATTGTAGTCCTGAAAATGGCACATAACATCTCTTTGGTGACTCTTCTCAACTTCCACCAGCAACTGGTTCGAATTTGGAGTCACTGCCAAACATTCTATTGAATAAACATTTCAATAAGCCTTAAGGGTGCCATGTACAAATGTTGACGAAAACGTGGTACCCCTTAAGACAACTTTCCAAACCTAACACTCCCTTAACTACTATAAAACCATCCTAGAGGAAGGTGCTTTTCTTCGTGAGCCTAATTCCTTGCTCTTCTTCATTGTACAGCTTTTTCCAAGTTGTAGGTCTTGCCTACCTGGTAGTCGTCCTTCTGCATGATTATTCATAATTCCAAGTAAAGATGGATTTTGAGCTATTTCCCCCCTCTTATACTGCTCCAGTTTCTTAACTAGGAACCTTAATAACAAAGTACTTACAAGTGATTGAAGAAATCCTCTGAGATGACTTTGAGATCAAACTGCCACACCAAATGGCTTTGAGGCATGCACCACTTATTTTCTTTTAAACAGTTTTTCTGCCTTTTCCTCTGTGTAACAGTCTCATGCACTTTCATTGTCCATTGAGTTGCAGTTCAACTTATTTTTTTATTTCCATATAGTTTTATTTTTCTCCACCTTGAAGCCTCTCTTTTCACCACCCTTAAGACTGCCCCTCTCAGCATTGATTGGCTCTATTGACGCCAACCTTGGCATTGGTTTCACTATGATTTTTCCAGGCACATGTCCATGATATGCGAGAATGAACTGAATATTTTGCACTCCGATCACTGCCTTGATGTAGAGGGCAGAAGGACTTTGAGTACAAGCTACTTTTTAGGTCTCACCTAGGCAGCTCTTGTGAGGTTTCTTTGAGACATGTTGAATTCAGAATATGGCTTTAAACTCCACCCAGCGCTTCTGGTTGGTTGGCTGGCCTACCTTTTGGAAATTCCTTTATTGTGGTTGGTCCATAGTGCCCATCTGTACCGCCTTTGGATGCTTGGTTCCCTCCTATGCGAGCTCACAGATTGTTTCTTTTGGCTAGCCACTTCTAACCACCTGTTGCCTCCTCGCTCACAGACGCACCCCCTCCCTCCCATTATTGCTGCCGTCCTTCCTGGTTTTCTTTGCAGTGCTTGTTTACTTTTGTAGCAATTGCGGCACACCGCACTTTTGTTTTCAACATCTTAACCTAAAGCTTGGTGTGCCGTGATTGCTACAAAAGTAAATACAGTTTTAAAAATACGCCAGCCACACAACTTTTTTTTTGTTTATTAACTTTTGTAGCAATGGCGACACACCAGGCTTTAGCTTTAAACATCTAAAGCAAAAGCGCAGCATGCCGCCATTGCTACAAAAATCAATAAATAGAAAAACAAAGGCGGGCTTTTCTTTTATATTTATTTACTCTTATTGCAATTGTGGCACGCCGCACTTTACTTTTAAAATCTGAAGCTAAAGAGCGTGTGCTGCGATTGCTACAAAAGTAAATAAATAGGGAAAAAAACAGGACGTACAACTTTTTTTAATATTCATTGACTTTTGTAGCTTTGCTGCCTATTTCCAAATGTATGTAACTTTTAATGTGTGGAGTGAGTACTGGGAGGATGGGCATGTATGGCTTATAGAAGGGGTTACCTAGGTGTGCCATTGCCTCTTCTATCATGGTTCAGTAAGGTATGAGGGTTTTTTTACTCCAAATTATCAAGCGTACCAACATATGTCTGATATCCTTTAATCAGGCTTTAATCAGAGTCACATTGCACTCAGCAGTATCACTATGGAGAAGTGTGGCTCAATGGTTAGAGCAGGCAGACCTTGATGCAGAGCTCTGGCCAGGGACCAGGGTTCGATTCCCGCCTCGGCGGGTCTCCGGCTCATTAATTCCCCTGACTGGATATTCTCGCCTCAGTGCCTGTTCTGATCATGGGTCCCACGCTGCAACTCTGGGCAATAGCTTGCTTAGTCTCCACAACGGCCCCAAAAGCGCTGGGAAGCCTGGCTGCACCTGGGGGGTGCCCAGGAGTGGACATTTCCCAGGAAAGCCAGGAAGGGTTCCTAAGCGGTATACGGACAGCGCCGGGACACCTCCGGTGGATGTAGCTGTGCGCTTTACAAATTCCGACATTTACATTTACTATGCACCGCTGTTTCAGACATATGTAAAAGGTCATTCACAGACAGCATACATTAGAATCCTCACACCCTTTTTAGCGCTGTAAAGCGTCAAGTACATATAGTAGGCAAATACTGTCTTACTAACAGCACTGCCATGCACTACAGGGTCTACAGGGTCATAGGCTAGAACTACTCTTCTCAATCCAGCATAAACATGCCACCTCCCCATGCGCACCACATCATAATAAGCTACGTTGATTGTGATGTATACATAGAAAACTCCTTACTCTGCAATATAAAGCCATCACTTGAAGAAAAACATGAGTCCTCTGGCTCACCCAGCCATATATTTAATATATTTACGGCCACATGCATCATTGTAGGATTTTGCAATTCCTAAATTGCGAAAATTAAGGAATCGCAATTTAGGAATTGCAAAATCCTATGCATCAAGAAATTTTAAAAGTTTTAGCGATTCCTTAATTTTCTGTATTTGCGATTCCTTAATTGCGAATCGCAATTAAGGAATCGCATTACATTGATTCCTATGGGCCTAGAGGCCCATAGGAATCAATGGCAAGGCATTCTCATTTTGCGAATTCGCAATTAAGGAATCGCAAAATGAGAATGCAATTTCAAGGGTGCAGGGGGGTCCAAAGGACCCCCCCCTGCACCCCTGAAATGTCACGTAAGTAAATTTTACTCACACACATGTCCCAAGGGCATGTGTGTGTGTAAAATAGAAGTTTAAAAAATGCACTTTTGTGCATTTTTAAAACTTTTCGCAAATTACCATGAAGGTTGACTTCATGGTAATTTTCCCCTTCCTAATTGCGAGTTCGCAATTTAAAAAAAATCATGCATAGCATTTAAGAAATCGCAAAATTTGCGATTTCTTAAATAGCGAAAAATGAAAAAAAAATTATGCATCCCAAAAATGGTTTTTGCCTTCGCAAACGGCCGATTTTTGCGAGTCGCACCGTTTGCGAATGCAAAAACCAATGATGCATGTGCCCGTTAGTCTTTTATATTCTGTGAAACCATGTCCGGGTAATACTTACATTTCCGGGCATGGTTGGAGGACTACACCCCCCCACCCCACTCCCCAAGAGACAGGCAATTATTGTTATGGCTCCAAAATAATGTGGCCTAAATATCATCGGACAAAAATATATCACCCCATTTGAGCTAATAGAAATTCTACACTCAGTGGAGCAATATTATTGTAAACGATATTAAAACCACGATATTTCTTTCAGACGATATTTTTATAGATGTTCTGACATACAACATCTACATGTGTTCTGTTACTTGATGTTGAACAGATTTCAGAATACTCTTTGGCTAAGTCTTGTGTAACATAAGGTACTCTCATAGCTCCTTCCATTCTAGTTCTGGGGCATAACACCTGGTAACGCTACAGCCTTAATATAGGGTGTTTCTTGAAAAAAAAGAGAATATACGTTCTAGCAAAGGCATTCTACAACTAACAGTGTTCAGGAATCAAATCAGAAATAGCTGAGGAGAGTAGACTTGATACAACCATTTCTCATTAAGATACCGGAAAATATATTTTCTACCATGCCCTAGAAAGAAATGAATCCAAATGTTAGGGTTATTAGGAAGCATTGCACACAGAACCAAAGGCAAAATTATGCCTGCCTTCTTGGAGGTTCTCTCGGAATGTACATACGTGTGTATGCCTCGTCATTTCATTGTTCCACCCGAAGTATCATGGCGAGGGCTGCATGGTGAATGTGATGGCGAAGGTATGTGTTTGATGACCCTGTGGTGTATGAGAGGCATACCTGGGAGAGATGAGGAGCATGTGAGAGCAGATGTAGATGTGATAAGGGTCTTGGTTTATTAGTAGCAGGCTGTGCCTGTGAAGAGTGGGATATAGGAGTCAGGGCCGACTACGTGTATGTGAGTGACTGTCAAGGTAAGTATGTGGGAGCTCAGGGGTGTACGTGTGGGCCAGACTTTGCACATGTGATCTGCCTTATCTAAGAGAAACGTGAGGGCTTTGTTGTGTGTGGGATTAAGGGTTGCTGTAAGAGTGATGGATGTGACAGGAATGAGGGCAAATGTGTGTGTGAGGGTTGAGGTTTGTATGAGGGAGGAGGTCTGTATGTGAGACGAGGTGCATTTGATCTGCTGATTAATTGTTTATTTTGTTGTGTATTGTTGCCGCTTTTAGGCTCTTAACTAATTATCCACTTACTTGCACCATAATCGTTAGTTCACCGCGTTGGAGCGGGTCCTTCTCCCGATAGGCAGCACTGCGGCGGCCATCTTGGGTTGGGGGGGGCGGCTCAGAGCAGCTGCGCACGGTCTAGTCGTCGCAAGGACGCTAGACCGGTATTTAAACGGGGCAAACTAGGTGGCCTGTGATTGGAAACCATCAGGACAACGGAGCAAGTAGCACTATAGAGTGCAGCGCGCTCACAGGAGCTCGCACAAGGAATTTTTAAAACCGCTGATTAATTGTTTATTTTGTTGTGTATTGTTGCCGCTTTTAGGCTCTTAACTAATTATCCACTTACTTGCACCATAATCGTTAGTTCACCGCGTTGGAGCGGGTCCTTCTCCCGATAGGCAGCACTGCGGCGGCCATCTTGGGTTGGGGGGGCGGCTCAGAGCAGCTGCGCACGGTCTAGTCGTCGCAAGGACGCTAGACCGGTATTTAAAACGGGCCATGCTGACGCGCAGCGGGCACGCGCTGCGGGCTCGCCGGAGCATCGCCGGAGTCACGCCAGAGTCCAGCCCGTCTGCGCCCGTCCGCGCACGGACGGGCGCAGGGGCTGGGACGGCTGGTCATCGTCACATATACTCTTCAGAAGTGCTTAAATCTTTGAATAGAGGCGAGCCCATGGTGGACCAGGCGGTCCTGCTGTTGCTTAAAAAGAACAGTATTTTCCGGAATGTTGGGGTCGCACCAGCCTTGAATAAATGCTCCACTTTAAAAATAGCTAGCCTTAATACCCGCTCGTTGCACTGCCATCATCTAGAGGTATATAGTATGCTTCAGGACAGTGACATCGATGTCCTGACTCTCTCAGAGACCTGGACGGATGAGAACTCGTTGCCGGATATCATCGCCGCTGTTCCAAGCGGATATGACATAATGTGGCACAACCGCCCAGGGGGCTCACGGGGGGGTGGGGTGGCTATTTTGTATAGGAAGACCATGACAGTCGAAAAGATACTAACTGAGACGATTGACCTAGCCGATCTCCTCGGGGTAAAGGTCACTGTACACAATGTGTGTTGGGTGATCTTGTCTGTTTATCGTCCGCCGAAGGCAACCCCTACCTTCTTTGACTTATTCTGCCCTATTATATCTGACCTTAGGTCAAGATATACAAAGATCTTGGTTACAGGGGATTTTAATTTACATTGGGATAAGCCCACCTGGGACTCACCCACGCGCCAGTTAGACACATTAATGTCCGCATTGGACTTTACACAGATTGTGGATGCCCCAACGCATGTAAAAGGTCACACTCTTGACCTTATGTGGACCACTGATGCCACTCTTACATTCAGTGAGGCAGCGCCCTGTGTCTGGTCGGATCACTGTTTGGTCTCGTGTGAGGTCCCCCTTAGCAATGGGGCTGTCCGTAACTCACATGGTTTTAGAAAAACCCGGAAATGGACTGAAGTCAATTTGATGTCTCTGACTGAGGCACATCTGGAACCTCCCCAGGTTTTAGAGTTGGACTGTAATTTGGACCGAGAATACTCTGATTTAACAAGATGTATGACTCGGGCCATCGATCAGATAGCGCCAGTGAGAACACAGCAAATTAAGGGCTCAGGGAAAGCTCTCTGGTTTACTCCGCTCTTAAGGGAAACCAAAACAAAGCTAAGGAGATTAGAAAGGCTGTGGAGGAAATCCAAGCAGGATATAGATAGGAATACCTATAAGGCCTCTCTCCACCAATACAAAAAACTCATGATTCAAGCTAAAGCGGACTATCTTGAGTCGCGCCTAAGCAAGGCCACCAATATCCAGAAAGAAACCTTTAAAATATTGGCTGAGCTGAGTAAGAAGCCTGACAATGTTAAGGCCCCTTTTGACTGTAACACCTTCCAGACCTATTTCCTGGAGAAGGTGAAGATCATTGTCCAGGAGATAGAGAATGTGGCGGCAACAGGGACTGCCATTGCCTTAACATCTAATAAGACGAGCGACTGTTCTCTTAAAGTGTTCCCACAGATGGATACACTAACCTTGGAACAGCTGATGGGTAAAATCAAATCTGGTTCCCCAGCTGATCCATGTCCACCTGAGATCTTTCGCATTGCGCGTCCCCTACTACAGGATTATATAATATCTCTCCTTAATAGATCGCTAGACATGGGATATCTGCCGAGTGAACGTAAGGAGGCACGGGTAAGACCCTTATTGAAAAAACTGGGGTCGGATCCCGCTGTGTTGAAGAACTACAGACCCATCTCCCAGCTCCCCTTTCTCTCAAAAATTCTCGAGCAACCCGTTCTTCAGTCCCTGTCCTGCTATCTGGAATCTCACCATCTACTCCATGATAGACAGGCAGGTTTTCGAGCACATCACAGCACCGAGTTGGTGATGCTCTCGGTGCTGGACGAACTAAGAGGTAGGGCTGACTGTAAGAAAGTGAGCGCCCTGATTTTATTAGATCTATCAGCGGCGTTCGATACGGTCAGCCACACCCTGCTCTTGGACAGATTGAAGAGCTTTGGGATTAAGGGCTCGGCGGTGCAGTGGTTGGAATCCTTCCTTACAGGTAGGACCCAAAGGATACAACTGGGGGATGAAACATCTGAGGTGGGGGTTTTAGAGTGTGGAGTACCGCAGGGGTCGGCCCTGTCCCCACTTCTATTTAACCTATACCTGCAACCACTGATCGCTGCGCTGGCTGCGATGGACTGTAAAGTCTTCAACTATGCGGACGATACGCAGTTGCTGTTAAGCATAAATGACACCACGGCTGCACAACTCCAATCCCAGAACATCTTGAGGTTCACGGTGCGATGGATGACAGATAACCTTTTAAAAGTCAATCCTGACAAAACTGAGATCTTGGTTATACCATCCACCCTTTCACCTTGGAGTGACCTCTACTGGCCTATGGAGTTGGGCCCTGCCCCAAAACCAAGCCGGGCTGTAAAAAGCTTGGGGATTCGGCTGGACGCTGATCTGTCGATGGCTCCTCAGATCGCGTCGGTGGTAGGCAGCTGTACTAATATCATCCGGCAATTGCGGAAGTTATCCCCTATCCTTTCAGAGCCCATGATGCGTTCAATAGTAACTGCCACTATCATTTCCAGAATCGATTATGGGAATGCTCTCTATCTTGGCCTACCGAAAACCCTTACTAATAGGCTTCAGGTCCTGATGAATGATGCTGCCCGACTGATCTTTAGACTCCCTAGGAGGTCTAGAGCCACTCCTTTATTACAAAGCCTACACTGGCTTCCAATTAAAGAGAGAGTGGAATTTAAGAGTTTGTGTACAGCTCATAAGGCTATCTATGGTAAGGCTCCGGCCTACATCAAGGAGCGCCTACAACTGTACTGCCCAGCGAGAACACTTCGGTCCTCGGACTCGCAGTTGTTGACCTGCTCTCGCTTCAGGCTAGCGACGAAGGGAGGCAGAGCCTTCTCAGTATTGGTTCCCCAGTTGTGGAACAACCTGCCTGGAGGGCTGCGTGAGGAAGGAAACCTCTTAAGATTTCGAAAGAGCCTGAAAACGCTATTGTTCAGGAGAAGCCTGAGCATGGCATAATCCAATGCTATCTTTTGCTCTGACCCTGTTATGTTATTGTCCTGTACCATCTTTTCCGGGCGCTTAGAGACCTGCAGGTGATTAGGCGCGGTATAAAATTAAAATAACAATAACAATAACAATTTGAAGTCTAGGGCTTTTATTGCTAGGATTTGCATGTAAAGGTTGCCATGCCTCAGGGGGCAGGGAAATGCACAAAAAAAGCCAACAAGTTCATGTGAGAGCCCCAGTCGACCCGTGAGGACTGGGTTATGATGATAAAGGACATATATGAGGGAGGTGATTTAGGTTTGAGAGCTAAGGTCTGAGCCAGGGTTGGAGTGTGCCTATGAAGACTGCACCAGAGACGTGAGGGTAGACGTGTGCCTGCTGTGAGTAGTCCAGTGCCTGTGAATGCTGAGGTTTGTGCGCAAGGGTTCAAAGTGTCATTAACGGCTGGGAGTTTTGCCTCGATGAAGCCAACTTTCTACTACCCGGTGTCCCAGAAACCCACCAGTCATCCCGAGCAGCGATCTTCATGTGTTGGGGGCATTTATTAAAGGCCTTTGGAAAGTTAATGCCAGAGGCCACGTCTCCCCTTATGCATAGCATACAAGTCTGCGATTATCCAGATGAGATGGCAACTTCACAAGACCCACAGCAGCAGCATCCGCAGACTAGGGTACCGAATCTGAAAAAAGGGAAATGCTAGATGGTTTTTTTTGTTACGTGTATAGATGTGCAACATCATTCCATCAGAAATTTGGCAAACACAATCTCACCTCAATAAACTATTTAAGGCACTGCATCATTTAATCATCATTTACCCTTATGGCTAACAGAACCAGGGGAAATGTTTTGTATCTGCCCTCGCTTCCCCTCAGCATTACTTAAATTTCCTCCTCCCTCTTCCTCCCTCCATCTAAACTCATACTCACTCACTTACCCTCATCTGCATTTCTTCTCCGACCCCTCCCACTGTTTTTCCTACACCTCTTCAATCACATTCTCCACCTAATTTGCATCATTCTCTCCAGCATACAGCATCCCATTCCATTAATTATAGCTAGGTGTGTGCTATGTGCCATACACGCAAGCGAGTGATATATGGCCTGGGATGCGCAGGTGAAGGCTGGGACATGGGGTGAGACAAGGTGTGAGGGTGAAGGTGCGCTTGTGACGGTCCAGTTGTGTATGTGGGGGACAATGGTGTTTGTCATGGATGAGGTTTGAGTTTGAAAAATTCGTTTGTGTCAACGAGGATGTAAATATGAAGGCTGAGGGTGTTTGTGTACATTTGTGAGGGAAGAGGACACATAAGCAGTATGGTTTAAATCTGAGAGCAGAGGTTGGTCAATGGTGGGCTGTGATGGCTGCCACCGACATGGGAATGCTGATGTTGCCTTCTTGGGTTTAACGCCTCTGGCCGAAAAGCCTAGGAAACATTCTCCTCATTTGCTCATTCTGACTGGCTGGATACTGCCTTGTGCTGGAAACTCGTGTCACAACCCACGTGACCCTGGAAAGACACTCTTCACGATGTGTTAGCTACACACCAAAAGTGTACACGATTCTGTAGGGTATTAGCATCCACCTAAAGTGGATGCTAATACCCTACAGGGGTGCTACTGGACTAACGGTTGGTGGCAGCTGACTGACAGGCGTGGCTTACAGGCCTATTTACCGGCACCACCATAAAGATTGTCCATTGACTCTTGCGCTGTAAATCTTTATAGCATGTCATCAGTGGGCCCCTGAATATGTATGGTGTGCATAACTGGACATTAGAGGTGGGGGAACCATTCTCCTTCCCTGCCTGCATGTAGTGACTAGAGTTGTTTGGTGCATGCCTATCACTCCCTGCAGAAACCATTATAATGCGAAGTGCATGTGTATTGATGGAAACCATATCCACTTGAATTGAAAAAGGAGATTCTTTTGTCACCCTCTTGGCTGGCTGTCATGGTCCTGTGGCGAGCCTGAAGTAAATGCACTTACTTAGGAGCGATTGACTCCTCACAGAGGTTTGGATCTGAATGTGCCATTGGTTGGGGTGCATGGTCCTGGATAGAAGCTGCCACCTCTGGCTTAAAATGAATGCTTTGAGGGCCCATGTGCCAACAATGTCAACGTCATTGTCTTCATCTGCAGTTGTACCAACGCCAGGCATGAGGGGCTTTGTGAATCAGCTGGACACTTTATAGGCCAGGAGAACTCGCTTGACAGTATCTGAGAGCGCCCATATATATGTGGGTTCAGAGGTGTGCTTGCTTAGGATGTGGTTTGTATGTGAGGAGTGACTGGTGTGTTGAAGGGCTGTAAGGTACATCTGCGTTTGAGGCTCGACGTGCACATGAAGCCAGGGTTGTGTGTGAGAGAGCTGTATTAGCCTTGTGGAGGCAAATATGTGAATTTGGATATCACAGGGTGGGTTAGTGAAGATTGTGCAGAGTAGTGAGGTGGGGCATATGTGTCCAAAGACCGAGTGTGCTTCTGAGGAACAGTGCACATGATGGACATGTGTTGTGTCTGAGGGCTTGAGTTTATATATAAAGGTTAAGGGTGTGTCTGAGCACAGGGGTGCACATGTGAGTGCTGGGATGCATGTCTGTGCCTAGGTGTGCATGTGAAGACTTAAGTGTGCGTATGAGGGTGAGGAGGCTTGCCCTCATGCTCAACCCATGCCAAAGGCACCAAACTATGAAGGCCCTCACCAGCCACTGTTCTGCATCTGGAGTGAGCAGGTTCAAAGGGCCATCCCCTTAGACAGTGAGCAGCCCTTCGAATATTAACAGGGCAGGAGGACAAATTGTTGTATCTATATGTTAAGAGATGTGTTGTAGGCGAGTACTCAATACATGGTAATGACAGTCTCCATGTGGGTTCTATACAGCACTGAACCTGTGAAACCACTCACCTGTGAAACTAATCAACTGTGTAAACGTTTCACAGATCAATAAGCAAACAAAACTGCAACTAAGAACTGAGCAGCGAAAATACTGTATTGTAGTTGTATTTATAGCGCTTACTACTCCATGCGAGGCGCCAAAGCACTTTTCTGTGAGCAGCACGCGTATAGCCACTCGGATTAGTGGTGAATTAGTATAGTGAAATTTAAGTTAATTTGAGTGGTGGGCACGTGGAGGTCTGTTAGTTGGCTTGAAAAGGTGAATGGAGGATAGAAGAGGGAACTGTCTCGAAAATATTAGTGGGAGATCATAGAGGTAAGATGAGGTTTGGGGTGAGTATATGGAGTAATGGAGGAGGGAAGAATCTTGAGAAATGGATTAGGGAGAGCATAGTAGTAAAATGAGTTTTGGGATGAGTCAAAGGAGGAGTAAATCGAAATAATAGAACTCAACCCTATCTAAAAGAACAACAGTCAGATTAAATCTGGCATTCAGAAAGATAAAACCCATATGCGCCACATTTACCTGTACCAGTGCGTGAGTACCGTGCTATCCATGGGGTGTACTTGAGGGATAGTTAACGTTCAAGTGCGGATGCAGTTATGTGCGTCGTCAGGGCCTGCATTTGTTCGTGTGTAAGAGCTGGCGTCTGCGAAACCTACGTGTGCGCGACGAAGTGGGGGCACGTGGGTGCCGAGGGCCATGCCTGATGGCTCCTGTGCATGCAAGTGAGTGGTGGTTGAGTGAGGTTTGGGTGTGACTGCCGGTCGTATTTGCCAGAAGCGCTAGTGTGAGGTTCAAAGTGGGATTAGAACAGCAAAGGTAAGTGGTGTTGGAACAGTTTTTAGAGTGGAGGTGCTGGCCAATAACACCACATGGGATACCATGACAAAATACAACAAATGCTGGCAAAAGAAACACATCTCCGGAGGCATTTAATTGTTCATTCCTTAACCTTATTCAAGTTTTATGGGCGCGTTGAAGCCTGCACACCCGCACCCATAGTTCCAGGGCCTCCGTGCGCACGTGTGCACTGCGGTAAAGCGAGGGCCTGCTTCAAGCTCCGCTTCTGCGCGAGACCTGGGGCCGAGGAGAGTGGATGCGATGGCTTCCGGGCCTCAGGTTAGGTTTCCTGCGGAGGCAGGAGCATGCCCTTTACACATGCCTTCCCTTTGCCCTGATTTCTATTTCTGGCTGAAACGATTCCTTGCTTGTCTTCTGAAATGTCGCCTGCCCCTGCAGTCCTTGATTCTGATCCAGCTGTCGCTGGCGCGAGCGATCCTGGGATGGCAGGTGCGCGTCTTGCCCCGGTGATTGCGCCACCGGCATTATCTGCCAGCTTCCCCTGACTTGTCCTTACACCGACATGCTGCTCTTGCTGCTCTGCAGTCATTAGTATATTCTGTTCATTCAAACAGAGATCTTTCCCCCCCACAACCGAAGGGCATGGGCTCTCCAGACGCAAGGGTGGGGCAAAGGGAGAGAGGATGTAGTCTTACAGCTAGAGCTGCCTTCCCGAGCCTACCAAAACAAGCATTTGCAATGCAATAGGTCTCGCATCTACGCGAATTTAAGTTTTATTGCAAATAAAAATGCCTTTTCTTTTTGTTTTCGTTTTTAAAACAAATAAAAGGCATTGTCATTTATAATGCCAATAGCTTACACTCGCATAAATGCGAGACCTATTGCATTGCAAATGAGAGTCCAGGACTTTTACTAAGACCGGTGTCTCCGACATGGTATGGGGTTAGCCACAGGTCAAGCCAGAGGAAAGAATCTTTGAAAGGCCAGTAGGGCATTGGCAGAGTCAGTCACAATGCTTGCACAGAGAGAATTGTGTTACTGAAAGGTTGGGAAGGAGCCAAGCGTCGGGCAAGGCCAGAGGCTCTGAAAGGCCAGTTGGACTATAGAGAGTTCGTCACATACGTGCAGGCATGTTTCTTTGAAAGGCTGGGAAAGGGAACGTCACAGGGCAGGAAAGAATTTGGCAGATTCTAATTCAGGAAGGCTGGGCAGAGTCGGCTGCACATCACTGATAGCTTGGAAATGTTTTAAAATATATATTTCAATTTTATTTCGGTGTAGAAAACATGCAAAAATCACTTAATATAAAACACTGCAATGCATTTTTGCACAGAAATCAATCACCATTTAAGCAGACATTAGGTATAATAATAATCAACAACTGACATGATCAAGTTCCCTCAGAACTGTAAACTCTATTGGTCACCACAACTAGCTGCAAATAAGCATCGAACATCACATTGGCTCTCAATAACCTCTTAACTCTTTCTACAACACTGAACTGCTGCAAAATAAACTTTTAATTGGAAGATGCTGTTTCCTGGCTCTGTAGGCCTGTCTAAAAAATAACCACTTCCTGCAGGTTTACCAGTCACTCCCACCCCTCCACTGATAGTCTCACCCTCCCCTCTCCTACTACCCTCTGCAGGACCAGAACCGGTGGTAGGGCCGGGGAGCGCAGAGTCCCTGCAGCTGGCCCCTCCCCATCCAACCCGGACATTGGCAACTACTCCAGGGTGATTCTTACTATAAGGGAATACATTAAAAACACGCGATATTCAATAAGAGTTACAGAACGTGTACGTGGTCACAGCCTGTTACAAAGAAATATACAGAGGTGGCGGGGAGAAGGGTCGCTATTTATTTGAGTGTGAGCGAGTGAGTGCAGTTGGTGTGAGAGTGGTGGGTGTGGGAGAGTGCATAAGAACATGTAGGAGGTACATGTGAATTCCCTTTCTGTGTTGTGAGGTGCAGTGCAGGGAGTTGTGGCTGCGGTTAAGAAAAAAAGAGAAGCGCAGCATGGTAGCGATGGGTAGGGGAGAATCAGGGTTCCGGGCGTGGCCTAGGTGTAGATAGGCTTGTCTTCGGCGTGCCAGCTGCACATTCTCTGTGCTTCCATGCTGCAACAGCCATTAAATAGGTTTTTAGGAGGAGGGAGAAGTGTAGGGTACCTTGGGCAGTAAATCAGTTAACGTCACTCCTTTTGCAGATGTGTGATATTAAACCCAGTGACGTCACTTCAATTTCAGATGGGAAATGAAGTCCACTTGCTTGGCTTCTTCTTTTAAAGACAGTTTTGGCAGGAAACCAGTGCTGTGACTTCCTGTGCAGATGGGCAATGGGAAACATAAAAGGAAATGCTAACTATATATATGGGGCAAGCTGCACTCTGTTTTAAAAGCAAAAATAGTGCAAGTATTAATAGCTCTGTAGAGCTGGTTTCTTATATCTCTCTCTCTCTCTCACACACTCTCTCTCTCTCTCTCTCTCTCCCCTTTCCCATCTCCCCTTTCCCCTCTTCCCTCTCCCTTCTCCCCTTTCCCCTCTGCCCTCTCCAGTGTACACACAGTGGGACAAAGTAAGTATCACACATATTGCAGCTTGGATGGATTTTCACAAGGAGAGACGGTATTCAATCAATCAATCAATCATAGTACTTGTAGAGCGCGCTACTTACCAGTGAGGGTCTCAAGGCGCTGAGGGGAGGGGGGTGCTGCTACTGCTCGAACAGCCAGGTCTTGAGGAGTCTTCTGAATGCAAGTAGGTCTTGGGTCTGCCATATGTGGGTAGGGAGGGTGTTCCAGGTCTTGGCGGCGAGGTAGGAGAAGGATCTGCCGCCGGAGGTCGTTCGTTGGATGCGGGGGACAGCGGCGAGGGTGAGGCTGGCGGAGCGGGGCTGGCGGTGTAGAAGCTGAGTCTGCTGTTCGGGTAGGCTGGTCCAGCGTTGTGGAGTGCTTTGTGTGCGTGGGTGAGGAGCTTGAAGGTGATCCTCTTGTCGATCCTCAGTGTAGGTCTCTCTGGTGGGGGGTGATGTGGCAGCGGCGGGGAATGTTGATGATCAGTCGGGCGGAGGCATTTTGGATGCGTTGTAGTCGTCGTAGGTGTTTGGTTGGGATTCCTGCATAGAGTACGTTGTCGTAGTCCAGTCTGCTGCTGACGAGGGCCTGTGTCACCATTCTTCTTGTTTCGGTCGGGGTCCACTTGTAGATCCTGCGGAGCATGCGGAGGGTGTTGTAGCAGGAGGAGGAGACGGCGTTGACCTGTTTAGAGATGGAGAGGGAGGAGTTGAGGATGAATCCTAGGTTGCGTGCATGGTCGGTGGGTGTTGGTGCAGTTCCCAGTGTGGTTGGCCAAAAGGAGTCGTTCCAGGCTGAAGGGGTGGGTCCGAGGATGAGTACCTCCGTCTTGTCTGAGTCGGCGACGGCCTTCATTCCCTCATGGAGGTTGGTTTTGGCGGAGTGTGGGTCCTTGGTGAGGGAGGGGATGAGCTGAGTGTCGTCGGCGTAGGAGATGATATTGAGGTCGTAATGGCGGGCCACTTGTGTGAGGGGGCCATGTAGATGTTGAACAGCGTTGGGCACACATATTGCAGCATGGATGGATTTTCACAAGGAGAGACGGTATTCAGTCTGTCCTTCTGTAATACAAGTAAAAACCCTGTACCCCTCATCTTGAATCAGCTGCCACCAACTTACCAGTCTCCCCCTAACTTAGTTTTAGGCAGGAGTAACCAATCTTATCTAATTGTGATAGAATGCGTTGGGTGCAGCCACTGACCAGCAGAGCTTTGTGCTCTGCTGATGCAAATCAGAAAACATGAACCATTGCCAGAAACCTCGCAACTTGTCAATTTCACATGGGGAACGTCATAGGACAGGTTAGGCAAAAGCTGAACAGAGGCAGGGTGGCACAGTTCTTCTTACCATTCAAGGATTTAGCCACCCCCCAACCCCAGTTATGCTTAGCTTTCCTGCTCCTTCACATCCCATCTGGGTGGTAGTCTGTTGCTTCATGGACATAGTAGCAAATTATAGTTTATTTACCACTGTGACCAGTGAACATTGTGCATGATATATTGGAAGTCTGTTTACTATTTCTGCAGCACAGTGGATGTAGTAAACAAAGTAAATTCCGCTAGCAGTTGCATTAAAAAAGTTACACTATAGTTGTCAGAACTTTCAGGGAGTGGTTATTTTTTCTTTCATTTTTGTCACAAGCTAAGGTCTGGCCCCAAAAGGTAACGTAGTCCTTACATTCTCGTCCCAGAAAAAGGATTTGGCGCGTGCTCGGGTCATTTGTCCGCATTAATCCGTACTTCTCTGTATTTCTTTTTCTTAAGCGCGTGCTGCTTCCTCCTGAGTTCTTTGAAGGCCATGACACCCACGCCAAAACATTGCACTTCCGGCCAATATTCGACGCAGCAAGTATTCTGCAGTGTACTCGTCTGCCAAATTGGTGATAGCACAGAGATGTGTGAAAAAGGGGGCTTTTGGGATCTCAGAGACCAGTAGAGCTCTAGACTGACTACTGATCTCCTGTGGGTTTAAACATTAGGGGTGGGCAAAACTGCTAAATTGTGTGCGTGGGAAATATACGCATTTCATTCAAGACAATTACGATTATTACTCAAAGTGTGCTCCGGGGTTGTCTGTCTATGTGAATATTTGCTCAAGGCTTGCCGGTGTGTACAAAAGTGATGCAAGTTATTTCTATGCAGTTTCTCCATGTACTCAGCGAATATTGCTAGCGGCGTGCATGTAGCCTCAGTTCATACTCACTTTCACAGCTACCACACAACTATTTTTGATCGAACCAGTCTTCCGACACAAACATGCAAAGCAAAATCATAAGCAGAAGAAAATCCAAAATCTCTCGAAATATGAAACCCAATAATTGTGAATAGACCAGATAACACTTTCTATAACAAGGTATCTTGAGTGCAACGTTTTAAGATGGATTTCAATTTACTGTCAGCATCCAGTCTTAAGGGCAAAGGAAAGCAAAGAAAGAACACAAGGTTTAGACATACTGCCACCTGTGATGGTGCCCACTGCGGGGGAAAAAAAAATATTTACCATTCGTTAAGACAATAAGAGTATGGCAGTTTCTGACTTTGGTACTGTCACCAATGTCCTTTATTTAAATGGATGTCCTCAAATAATAGCGTATCCTGCTCATCTCTGTACTTAAGATGTGATATGTATCACTATGAAAAAAGCTCACTGCACCCGTCTACACTCGGCTATAAGCTCTGCTGAAAAGCAGCATGAGATGTTATAGCCCGCTACCAGAAAGCTGTTTCCCATACAGGCGTGTGCACATCTCCTATCCGAGATGATCTGGAGCCGACGGAGCCTTACAGTGCACATCGCCGAACCTGGCGCGCGCACAGCTCCTGTCCCCCTTCCGAACATAAAACCGACGACAATAGATCTTGCCAAGGCGAGCATCGCATGCGCAGCGTCGCTAGGCGAGAACTAAAACGAATGTGTTTTTGTGTAATTAACTGGCACTCATGTAAAGTGCTCCAATACCTTCGGGTCTAGTTCGTGCTATATAAATCTGCAAAAAATAAAAAGGCAGAAATGAGAAATGGTCGGGGGAGAGGTGTTGCCCATGCTCCATGTAAACCTTACAATCCAATTAGGTAAGTCTACAATGAAATTAGTAGATATATATTCTCAATGTTGACTTGGTACTTCTAAAGGTTGCAAAATACCTTATTTAGATGGTTATCACTTTTTCCTCAGCACAGATACCATATCTAATGAATCCCTTGACATCATTACGAAGAGAAGGCCACCAGGATCTTCGAGAGAGAAGATCTTCAGTTAATGTCTAGCCACAATGTTCAGTAATTTATGAGCCAAGATGAATCTGTACCTTTGTACTCTATCGCTGTTGCTTTGTAGCTTTTCATTTGGAACAAACAACTTCTTGTTCATAAAACTCAGACAATTCTTCCCATGAGATACTTTTCTACTTGCCCAGGAAAAGGATTTTAGGTGTGGTCTCTCATTTCTGATAAGATCTAAAAAGGTGTCTGTTGTGGAGATTGTATATAAGATTTGGTTAACGAGTTCGCTTATCAGGAAGAGTGAGTTTTCTTTCAAGACAAATTCTTGAGAGACAAGCACCACAGGGTACTGAAACCCAAGAATACAGCATTTAACAAAATTAGACTGCTGAAAAAAACATAAGCCCAACAAGCTTGAGGATTTGCACTCAGCCTCTTGAAGACCCTGACTACTCCGATGACCTGTCCTTACTGTGATATGTTGTGAAGCTCCTAATCTCTGTTCTTTGAAAGCAGTTCTTATTGTTGATAATTTATTGTCCAGGACTGAATAATTAATTTTAGACTGATTAAATTTATGAGAGTAAAGTGCTACGGGATGTTCTTCCATGTGCTTTTTCTCTTGAACAAGAACTACTCAAACTGTACGATGAGAAGCATACGTTTCCACGATAAACCGTTTTGAGTTGACTGTAAAAAAACAGGGATGGGAGCTTGGTTCAATCTTTTTTTTTTAGCTTGTAAAATGCTCGAAAGGCTTCAGCGTTCTACTGAAATGTGTGCCCTTTTTGTATGTCTGTATTGGATAAAACATTTTGGATTTTTTTTTCTCCATTTTTGATATTAGTTTTTTAATCCATTGAAACTTTGGGTTTTCTACATTGAAGTGGGATCCTTCCAATTTAACATGGCTTGAAACTTTTTATCATCTATTGCTAAACTACTTCCTAGCTGAACAAAACCCAGATATTCTGGCAGCGTTGGCGCATCCCTGATGCACACATTTTAATACAGCGCATTTGCGATTGCAATGTTAAGTCCTCGCTTTCAACCCCATTAAGTCCCACTAAGGTCTGTCTCTTGAACAGTAACAACTACTGACCTCTCTTGTTTTATATGACTCTACTGTTTTTCTAATGTTTGTTCTTATTGCCATCTGTTGATGTCTTTAATGGCTTGTGATGTACCATTGGTGGCCTGATATCACTGCTTACTCTATGTCTGACTTTTTCGCAGCTGTATTGCAATCTATATCTGGTCATAACCCTTTTCTATTTTTGGGTTAAAAAAAAAAACAATAAACAGATAAAAAAAATAAAACAGCTTCCACTATCAATGTTTGAACTTTTTTGCATATAGGAATGTTGTTCTGTCTTGTCCAGGTTATATCCATATAAGGAGCGTAGGCTGCACAGTCAATTAAAACTGGTAATTTAATTTCATCATAATTTCGTATCTCGGTGAGGCTAGAAAAATTATGAATCCAGAGGTAGACATTAACTAATTGATCTAAGATTAGGTTTGAAATTCTTAACTTAACTCCCTCACTTCACTTCCCTGCCTTCAAGGTTGAACATTCAGGTTTCCCGTATGTTTCTTTGGTAGAACTGGATACTGGCTCAAGAGATATCCTTTTTCCCCATAATATAAGCAGATGCATAGCTTTTTTCCTCTCAATTTCTCTTCTTCAGAATAAAGGTGAGTGATTTAGACCTAACTGTATGCACTGCACTGACATTTTCTGAGGTCGGAATAGACTAAAAGTCTAAGCTCAGTGAAAAATGTCTTGATCTAATTTACGATCTTTATAATCTTCATTCACAAATCTGACTATCTATTTGAAGTACTAATATTTCCGTTCAGAAAAAGATAAAGGACGAGCTACAGGAGCTAAAGTCTTTTAGATGGGCTAACTGGTCTTTTAGATCCTCTGTTAATCCTTTACGGAAGATAAAAATATAGGGGCCGATTAGGATCGCGGTGAATCGCATCCTCCGGGCCGGCGGAAACCACCGCCGGCCCGGAGGATGTGGATTCACCGCTGCGGAGGCTCCAAAGACCCACCGCCAGATTAGGATGGCTGGTGAGTCAGGAAGACCGTCCGCCGCTTTTCCACCGCGGTCGCATTCCGACCGCGGCAGAAAAGCTCTGATATTGTGGCGGAGTCTATCAGACACCGCCAGCTATATTAGGATGGGGCAGAGGACATGCTTTTCCGAGGCGGCTTTTCTGCCGTGGAAAAGCATATGGTCTTTCGTTTTTGGGGGCTCGTTGCGAGCCCCCAGGGTGTTGGGGGGTGCACATGGGAGGTACCTGTGGTACACCCCTGCATATGCATGCACAAAGCAGCAGGCACCGCGTGGTGCCTGCCGCTTTGTGCATGCATATGCAAAGCATGCACTTTTAACCTTGCGGCGGGCGCTGCTTCAAGCAGCACCCGCCGCAATGTTAAACATAGGGTATGTGACCGCCAGGGTGGCGGTCACATCCTAATCTGCATGGAGGGAACGCCGCAGCCCCTGCGGACGTTCCCTTCACCTCCAGATTGGCGGACGGACGCAGGTCCGTCCGCCATCCTAATAGGCTCCTTAGTGTTTAATCTGTCCAATCAGTTTAAGGGTAAAACACCTGAATTTCATAATTCAGGTCTGAAAATCTAGGGGCCCTTGACTGAATTCCAGCAACTCATCCTGTGTTGAATCCTGTTCATCATATCTGACAAATATGTCAATGAAGGCATTCCTTAATGCCGCCTAAGTATCCAATAATGGACTTTCTTGAGTCACCAAGGGTATTACCAACAGAATTATTATGAATGAATCCAACTTTGGAGCTATGAGTAGCATAGATGTATGACTTGTAAGTAAAATGAAATGTGCAAGTATCTAAAAACTGCAGCAACTGGTTCTCCAGCTTGATCCATTGTCTGAGTAATGCTGGGACACCTGTGGCGTTGCTAGTTTTTTCTCCCAGATATAGCCTGTGCCTCCTCTGTGAAGTCTGTCCAGGCTGAAGGATTTTTTTTTTAATCAAGAACTGGAGCAAGCACAAACCAAATTGCTAACGGGAATAAGTTCAGTCTTTGAAAGGAAACAAAACGGGGACTAAAAAAAAAAAGTCTAAAAAAATGGCAGGCAAAGTTCAAGGCAGTCGAAATCAGGATCAAAGACAAATTAAGGCTGTGAAAATAAACAATCCCGAAAGTAAGCGAGAGGGGGCACCTACTAGATTTAAACTTGCAATGCACTGAGCAGCGTTCTCTCGCTCGTATTTATACAAAACGGTCACTAGATTAACTGAAAACCAATCCACCATGACTTGTTGGGAAAGGAAAATGTGTACAATGGAGTAAAATACACTACCCCAATTGGAACATGGCATGGACTCCAAGATCCTATATTCTGACACACTGAAGTCAAACCGCTTCAATCACATGCTGTTTGTTGGCTGCTACACAACAAGTCTTAGCAAAACACATGTCCGCTGTAACATCAAGGTGATCGGTGTCTGACGGCAAGTCGAAGTTTCAGAGATCCACACAGTAGAAGCAAACAACATCAGCAGCCACCTTGAACTAGTCTGATAACTTCTAATTGAGCAGTAATTGGGGAAAAGTTGTCCAAGCTCGCAACTGCACACAAACATGCAGCAGTGAATGGAATCCTAACAGCATCTTGTGCAGCCTAGACTGGGGACTTCGCCTCCTGTGAAACGAGGGCAGAATCTTACAGCTTTCCTTACTAAGCTTGGACTTCATCTCCACAGATGGCCATCACAAATGTTATAATAGGAATAACCATTATAGGCCAAGATGGCAGGGATTGAAATGGCCTGAACTAAAAGCAGACCAGCAGTTTACTTGCTTACAGTAGAAGTCACCGTACATGGCCTAAATGGAAGTCAGAATGAGATCACACAAAGGAAGGGCCTCAAGACACAGGCTGTAAACACAAGAGACCAATTTAACCAGTGCTAATTTTTCAAATAAGTAGTCTTATCTCCACCAGTTTATTTACCCATGCTTCGTAGTTAATCAGAGCCTCAAAGTGACCCAGACCTGTATGCCACATGTGCTGTAGTCATGCTGGAAACCTCTGCGTTTACTCCACTTCTTACATTATTTTTATTTATTTATTTATTTATAAAGTTTTATATAGCGCGAACAAGAACCCGAAGGTTATCAGAGCGCTTTACATAAAAGAGAAATAGGTAGCAAAGTGGAGGAAACATTAAAAAGGTTGGTAAAGGAAGGGAAAAGAAATATTGGGGAAGTAGAAGGAGAAGAGGAAGAGTTTTGGAGTATTTCTGAGAAGGAAGAGAGTCAAAATATTTTATTGATGTTCGATTAATAACTCAGCATCTTTCAAGAGTTCAGAGTCAGTACAGCCAGAAAAACAGTGCTACTGTAAGTGCAAATCACAGAATTAACAGGCTGCTTTTCTATATGTCAGGAAGCAAGAGATCAAACAAGACCACTGTGGCATTCTCCTGTATGTAAAAGATCCACGTGAGTATGGTGCACTATCAAACAGCATATGACATTCTGTCTAAGTCAGTTGGAGACTAAAAGGCGGATAAGGCACATGTAAATAAAACTGCTTTCAATTGTCTTCACAGTTTATGTGTATCTTCTATTGCAGACTGGAGATGGGGACTTGGGAAGCAGGTGCCTCAACACAGCAGTGGTAATTGGAGTACGTATGATCACACTGATGTCTCAGTAAAGGAAGTTGAGAGCTTACCTGGTCTCTTACTACGCGGGAAGCATCAAACACAGAAGTTGCATAGCAGTTCTTTGGGACATTAAACACTCTTCTAAGAAGAAGGGTAAGCCCCATTTGCATTATGTATCAAGACCGTGAGAGAGGCTGAAGGCTCATAAGGCAAATGAGCTGGGAACTTGCATGACATTGTATGTCGAGGGCACAGGAATTTTGCGTTCCAGAGAAATAAAAAAAAAATCAAGAGGAAAAAAACCAAATGGCGAAATGAAACATACATCATTTCATGTTAAAGACCATTTTAAAGAACCAGGTAGCCTGGATGGGCCTATTCTTCTCACTGCAGGCCATAATTCTGGTTAATGAAATGACAGTTATATATCCCCTAGTACTCTCCAAAATAATTGAAAATGTACAAGATCCCAGGAGTAGTGTATTCGAGGTCTGAAGCATTTGAGGACATAATTTGAATATACTTTTTTTTATCCTCTTTCCGTCTATCTGGTCCAAGCCCCCTTAAATATGGGGTTGCCCTTAACCAGCAGACTAGCGACTCTATTACCATAGTGAACAAGAGCAGGAAGAGGAGACATCCCACCACCTTTGAGCACAAACTCCTGGGTGAGGCACTGACCATTATTGCCATGGTTGGATTAGTACATAGCAGTTTTACCCACATTCTGTACTTGATCCTAATTCCGAAGTTCAAGTGTCAGGAAAAATAGCCGCTATTCTAGAAATTTGAATGCATACTCGACATCTAATGATGGAATCGCCAGTGGGTTATTTCTCCCCTTCGCTCAGGAGTGCCAATTGTGGAATCTGTATATATTTAGTCTTGATGATCACTTGGGCACAATGCTTGACTGGGCATGGTGTATTAATGTGGTAATTCAAGTTAGCCTGGCTGATGAGGGGTGCTACCCTGAAACAGGTCCCATGATACTTCTTTCCGGTTCAGGGAAGACCTGGCTTGGCAGTTCGGGCTGGACCGTTCCCATGAAGTACAGGGTCAAGACTGATTTGCATATGGCTGATTCTGAACTGAGGTCGCAAATTGAGCTTAAGAATGATGATGGATTCAACCCATATCTGTGACTGGGGGTGAGTGTCTGAAAAGTTTCAGCACTCCGTCCATCATCTCCTTATGTTTGCTTTGTTCGCCCTAAGTTGGCAGGGTATGCCCAGACGTGGGTCCCTTGCTCACTTTGCAATTGGATTCAAGCTAGCCTGGCTGATGAGGGGTGTTACCCCGAAACCGGTCCCAGGATGCTTGTTTCCGGTTCAGGGAAGACCTGGCTTGGCAGTTCGGGATGGACTGTTCCCATGAGGCACAGGGTCAAGACCAATGTTCCCTCTAATTTGTTTCCTCTATGTGCGGCAGTGTAAGGTCTCTGTGCGCTGCAGCCAATGCTATGTCCGCCAAGAACCAGACCGCGCATGTGGGTGCAGCTCCAAATATCAGTGCAAAAATCACTCAAACATTTTTCTTAAAAAGTGAGAATTCAGTGCATTTCCACACATAAAGCGCCACATGATGGGTTTTAAGGCAGGTTTGCAATTCACATACACACACCATGACATGAATTGGAAACACAAGCAAGCTCACTTCGGCTTTAGTAAAAGCACAAGACTCCAACGGTGGTACAAAGATAAGATTTACTAACGATTCTCAACTAGAGCTCTGTTCATAGGGTGGGGAAATGTTGGGAGCCTATACAAGATCGCATAACTGGGGATACATGCAGGGGGGCACATGTTATGCCCCCCTGTGTGCATGCATCCCTAGTTCCTGCAGGGCATGAACTGTTGACACAGCGACCTCAAATCAATTCTTTAAATGCTCTAAGAACCCTTTTGAATTCAATTTGGAAAATTCTCTTTCCAATAGAGGAAGACTAGGGGGTCGATTCCGATTCGGGAAAAAGCGCTCCGATTATCCATGCAGAGCGTTTTTCACGTACGAATCGTACACCTACAACGTCCCCGTACGTACGAGCAAGTACGATCCTAAACCAAAGCGCCACTCCGTACGTCTCGTACCAAACACCGTACAACTTGAAAGTACTTACGGATTGTATCCGGGTGACACGGTACGCTATGTCCGAACGTAAATAGGCCACTCTTTCCGGACCAGGAAGTATGATCCGTGTTGACGACACTCCGTACGGCCCTTTTGCTACGAACCGCACCCCGGTATGCGACATACACGACATGAACCCATCGTCCGTGTCATCCCTGTCCTGTACGCCTACGACCTCGTAAATAGAAACCGACGATGGCGCAGACGGTGAGTACAACCTACCGCTACAACGGAAGTATACCTGTACGGCGCGCCCCACGCTCACATCACCATTGCAATAGTGAAACGTGCCGCATATACGCCATTAATGTCGGGGTACGGTGCGCCACACGCTAGCGCATATCACCATTGCAATACTGATACGTGCAGCACATACGCCATAAATGTCGGGGTACGGTGCGCCACATGCTAGCGCATATTGTGGTTCTGTATTTTTCAAACCTGACTCCATTTTAGTCTTGCCCTTATGTAGGCCTGTGAAGTAGGCCCAACGAACAAGTGGTCTGCCCTTCTGAGTTCGTGCATATATTAACTTGGGTTTTTCTGACTCTGAATGAACTGCAGAGAGAGAGTAACCCTTTTCACCTGAAACTGACCTTTTGCAAAAACCAGTTTCACTAGCTGATCGTTGTCTGAGTTTTTCAATCACTGTTCAGGACCTCGTTAACCTTTAGTTTCTTTGCACATATCTTATCCTAAACAATATCTAAATTGTTTCTTTCCTTACGACTTTCTTTTCTAAACATGGGTTTTTGCCATGTGTCGTGACTGCCATCTGGTATTGCCTTTTACTAGGCCTCAGAAGTTAGTCTGCGAGCAAAGCAGTCTGACTTTTTGTGGGTCATATATACATTAACTAAGGTTTTGTTCGTGCACTGGAGTTAATTTCAGAAGCTGGCCTTTCACCTAGAATTGATCCTGCCAAGCCAATTTCCCTGCAAGATCGTTATCCACTTTTCCCAATCACCATTCAAGACATTTGTTAACTTATAAGTTTATTTCTGTTATCTTGCACATTATCTGAAACTACTTTTCTTTACTGTTTCTTCATTTCATGGGTTACGCTTTCAATTAAGGGTTTGTTCGGCCCTTCCAGATTATTATTTAGATATGCCTAAATATTAACTTGTGGGTTGGGACACTGTAAAATGAGCTTTACTGTATGATGCTGTGTGATGTCATGTATTTTCTATTGGTTGAATTTTGGTGCAGGGGCGTGCATTTTAAATGTACCTTTTTGTGTATAAATAGGGATGTCTAGCCTTAGTAAAATTGAGCAGTTTCTTGAGTTGTACACCGTGCTGTATTTCTGGGATTTCTGCTACTAGCTGCAGCTAATAAATTTGATCTCTGACGCCACCTAGAAGTATTCAGTGTCTCTGTATACCAAGGCAAGGGAACCCAGAGGACTTTGGGCGTGTCCCTGGCGCCGCTGGGTACTTGAAAACCCGGTTCTTCAGTATGACCATTGCAATAGTGATAAGTGCCGCACACACGTCTGTAATGTATGTGTACGGTGCTTCACATCTGAGTAGTCGTTGGAAAAGACTCCGAGCAGCGCCCAGACATAGGAGGAGGGTGTGGATATGACTCCCAGCAGTGCCCAGACATAGGAGGGGTGAGTGCAGAGGACTCCCAGCAGTGCCCAGACATAGGAGGATGGTGTGGATAGGACTCCCAGCAGTGCCCAGACATAGGAGGGGTGAGTGGATATATATCCCAGCAGTGCCCAGACATAGGAGGGGTGAGTGCAGAGGACTCCCAGCAGTGCCCAGACATAGGAAGGGGGTGTGGATAGGACTCCCAGCAGTGCCCAGACATAGGAGGGGTGTGTGGATATGACTCCCAGCAGTGCCAAGACATAGGAGGGGGGTGTGGATATGACTCCCAGCAGTGACCAGACATAGGAGGGGTGAGTGCAGAGGACTTCAGCAGTGCCCAGACATAGGAGGAGTGTGTGGATATGACTCCCAGCAGTGCCCAGACATAGGAGGAGGGTGTGCGTAGGACTCCCAGCAGTGCCCAGACATAGGAGGGGGGTGTGGATAGGACTCCCAGCAGTGCCCATAGGAGGAGGGTGTGCGTAGGACTCCCAGCAGTGCCCAGACATAGGAAGGGGGAGTGGATAGGACTCCCAGCAGTGCCCAGACATAGGATGGGTGTGTGGATATGACTCCCAGCAGTGCCAAGACATAGGAGGGGGGTGTGGATATGACTCCAAGCAGTGACCAGACATAGGAGGGGTGAGTGCAGAGGACTCCCAGCAGTGCCCAGACATAGGAGGGATGTGTGGATATGACTCCCAGCAGTGCCCAGACATAGGAGGGGGGTGTGGATATGACTCCCAGCAGGCAGTGCCCAGACATAGGAGGGGGGTGTGGATATGACTCCCAGCAGTGCCCAGACATAGGAGGGGGTGTGGATATGTATGTATGTATGTATGTATGTTTGTATGTTTGGATTTATATAGCGCTTATAACCCAGGGGTCTCTAAGCGCTTTGCCTTGGGAACCCGTCCTGGCTTTTCCCTGTGAGATAGCCCCTACAGGGCATCCCCAAGGTGAAAGCCAGGCATCCCGCCGCGGGGGCCGTTGTGGAGATTAAGCAAGCTTAATGCCCAGAGTTGCAGAGTGAGAACCCATGATTAGGGCAGGCACCGAAGCGAGAATTATCGAGTCCGTGGACATTTGAGCTCGAGACCCTGCCGCGTCGGGAATTGAACCCTGGTCCCGGGTCTGACCTCTGCTTCAGGGTCTGCCTGCTCTAACCAGTGAGCCACACTTCTCCATATGACTCCCAGCAGTGTCCAGACATTGGAGGGGGGTGTGGATAGGACTCCCAGCAGTGCCCAGACATAGGAGGGGGAGTGTGGATATGACTCCCAGCAGAGCCCAGACATAGGAGGAGGGTGTGCGTAGGACTCCCAGCAGTGCCCAGACATAGGAGGAGGGTGTGCGTAGGACTCCCAGCAGTGCCCAGACATAGAAGGGGGGTGTGGATAGGACTCCCAGCAGTGCCCAGACATGGGAGGAGGGTGTGCGTAGGACTCCCAGCAGTGCCCAGACATAAGAGGGGGGTGTGCGTAGGACTCCCAGCAGTGCCCAGACATAGGAGGAGGATGTGCGTAGGACTCCCAGCAGTGCCCAGACATAGGAGGGGGGTGTGGATATGACTCCCAGCAGTGCCCAGACATAGGAGGGGTGTGTGGATAGGACTCCCAGCAGTGCCCAGACATAGGGGTGTGCATTTCCAACATCATACAACAACTACATGCCTGTATGTGTACATCCCAAACCTGTGACACTGATGATAGTTGCATATCAACACATCACTCACAGCAGTGACCTACTCCACGGAGAATGGTATCCTGTCACACACTGGGTGACACACCACATGTGGTTGTTTTGTCAGATTCCACATGCATATCCTCCCATGTAGTTTGCTGGCACCCCCCCCCCCCCCCCCCCCATCCTCCAGCATGACTCAATAGTGTGTAGTCATTTAACAGACCACTCAACAAATGAAGCACAAATGGAATACAAAAGTGTCATGTACATCCGGACATGATGTGAATGTCCAGGTGGTGAAACATGTACTCCCTCATGGAAGGAACAGGGTAGAAAACCCCTAGATACAAAGCACCCAAATGTTTTGTGTGCACAAATTTCAAATTAGACAATCTGAATCATGAGGTCAAGGCGGATAACATTGTCATGCATAGTGTGAAAAATTATGATGGACTCCCTGAAGGCATTACTACACACCACAAACCCAAGCACAGTGAGTAGCATGGATGGCATTGACCAGTTATCAGATAGCATTTGTGAGCAGGCATGGCCATTGCCCAAGTGAATGTACTAATCAATGGGAAATCCATACTAAAGTCACCACAACAATTGTGCAACTGTCTGTAGTGAAGATCTCATGTGTCACTGAGGAAGGGACACTCTTTTGGATAATGTCTGTATGCAAACTGCAGACACACAAATCTGGATAATTATCTGCAACATTGGGATAGCACAGAGATACCATGGTCCACCTCATTCCCATCTGAAAAATAGACATCTTTCACAATACCAAAACATTAACATTACACCAACTTGTAGGCACACAGCACCTAAAGCAATTCCCTGAAATGCAATAGTTCAGAATGAAAAATAAAATGCTTTATTCAGCGCCATAATGTAAATGAATAAATAAATGAGTCCAGGCTCACAGAAGGCCATTGGCCAGTCCAAAATACAGTCCATAACAGTGGTGACTTTGTGGAGGTTGTCACTTCAAAACTTGCCTGCACATGGTGGACTTAGAGGTCTGTAGATCCATGGGGGGCATCATCGGAGTCAGGGTCCGGCACCGCAGGGACAGGAGAGGGAAGGGTATGTGTAGTGGGTGCAGGTGGGGAGGATTCCTCCACAGTGGCAGGTGCAGCGCAAAAGGTTGAAACCTATTCAGCGCTGCACACTGCTGCCAGTTCTGACAGGCTACTACCTGAACCCGGGGACACAATGGGAGTGGAGGTAGAGGGCTGTGAGTCCGGTGTAGTGTGTCTGTGGGTGGGTGTGTGTGTGATATCTGTCCCCTGTCCCTGTGAGTGTGCGTACATCCCCCTGAGATTGGGTGAATGGAGGTCTGCGCTTAGACTTACGTGTGGGTGTGCTGGGTGTCTCTGTTGGGGTGTGTGATCTTGTGCGTCTGCGTGTATGGTGGACAGGTATGGGAGAGGGGGATGTGGATGAGTCAGAAGGAGTGGGGGGATTGACGCTGCAGGATGGCAAGTGCTGCCGTCAGTGTTGAGTCCATGGACGCCAAACTCCGACGTTGATCAGACATGTCAGATGACATGCCCTCCATAAATGACAACAACTGTGTCATGATTTGTGTTTGGCCATGGAGGACAGTCAGCATTGACGCCTGACCAACTTGAATCTGCCGGAGTAGGTCCACAGACTCAGCACTGAGGGCAGGAGGGGAGACAGGGGCAGGGGCTGCGGTGCCATGGACGAAGGAGACACGGGGGCAGCAAGGACCGAAGGGGCCCTAGCAACTGGGAGGGTGAAGATGGGTCTGGAGGAGGAGGGGACAGACATAGTGGGTGCAGATGCTGTTGCTGCGTATTCCCCCTCCTCCTGGGAGTCCGAAGCCGAGCCGTCCGCATGATATGATGTGTCTTGCTAATGAGGTCCGGCCGCCTGGCTCCCTTCACCCTCTGTGCCACTGCCTCCCTCCGACACCTCAAAGCTGGTGGCACTGTGGCTGGGTCCCTCTGCCTGGTCCGTGCTTGTGTCTCCTCCACTTTCGGGTGATGATGCTGTTGGCAAGGAGAAAGTAAAAATATATATCAGTCACCTGTACACAACAGACATATGAGCAACAAATCATTTGGGGACATTTCTAATCATGGCATGCATCATGAGTCACATGCCACATAACTCAGCACATATGTAAGTCTAGTACTGCGCAATAGTAAGACACAACGCTCCTGTATACAAAGATACAAGTAACAGACCAGGCCACAACTTGAATGAGAGTCAATGATGAGCCACTGTATGTCAACAGGTCAGGTGTTGATCCATCACTGTTCTGTTGCCCACTCTGCCACCCCAGTCCAGACATGGTCATGTTCAAATCTGTCTGAGCCTGTGCCACATGGGAACAGTCCTACCCGAAGTGCCATGTGATGCCATCCCTGGACCTGAAACAAGATTTCTATCACCTCTCACTGGCATCACAGCGGTCTACAGCCAGGCTTGCGTGAAACACAGATGTGTATACAAACAAGCATGGCTGAAGACGGCTGTAATGCCAGTAAGTGGTCCCAAGAACCTTGTTTCCAGTCCAGGGAAGGAATGGCTTGACATATTTGGCTGGACTGTTCCCATAAGGCACATGGACAGACAGATTTGCACATGACCATGTTTGAACTTGGGAGGCAGAGTGTGCAACAGAAAGGTTATGGATAAAACCCGGACCTGTTGACTGGGTGTGAGTATATGATTGGTACAGAGGCTCCCTCCATCACCACACACCATTGTGACACTCCTCACAGGGGCATCTATCACCAGATCATACTGTTGCTAGCACATAACACACACTGGCTGTCAAGTGAAGTGGCCCACATGTCCAAAATCCAGGAAATGCCTAAGCTAATGTGCCTGGAATTGAGAATATTGAAATCATCACTGCACTGTTGACACACCCTCAACCACATGGAAAAATGTGAACACAGTAGTGTGCACACCAAGACAAAACTGCGTTGCACCACCAATACATACATGTAGCACAAATCTATGTGGAACAATTATCCCTGTGAGCCAACAACATAGCCTCTAAATCCAACAATGACAACATTGTCCAGCATCACAGGGTAAGTGCATAGTGATGAGTTCACATCAGAAATTACATACACAGCTTGGTCTCTGAAACAGTTAAAGTAAGGGTTTTTTTTAGACAGTTTTATGCAGAGTTGTATGCTGGGGGTAGGGCAGGAATCCTAGGAGAGGTAGAAAGTTATCTTAGAGATATTACCCCTTCGGCTATAACTACGGAGGAAAAGGAGATGTTGGACTCGCCCTTTAACTTGGAGGAATTTCTCATGGCGTTAAAGACGTTACCATCAGGCAAAGCAGCTGGTCCAGATCAGCTGCCGATTGAGTTTTACAAAGTGTTTCACCAAGCGATTGGCGTTGATATGTTTAATCTCATGCTGAAGGCACAGAAGGGGGAGGTTATACCTGAATCTTGGGGGGAAGCGGACATCATTGTTATTTTAAAAAAAGGTAAAATACCAACACTGCCAGGTTCGTATAGACCCATTACATTGATGAACGCAGACACCAAACTGTACTCCAAGATTTTGGCGAGAAGATTAGCGGAGGTGATAGAGGGTTTAGTAAGTCATACTCCGCATGGGTTTATTCCAAGTAAAAGCAGCACACAACATATTAGGCAGGTGGTTACAAAGGGTGATGTGGCGGGTATCCTGGGGGACCCTATGGCGGCGCTTTTTTTGGATGCTGAGAAGGCGTTCGATAGGGTCTCCTGGTAATATCTGTGGCATACGTTAAAGTGGAGCGGAATGGGAAACGGTTTTACAACAGCGATGCAGACTCTTTATAAAAATCCGTCAGGAACGAACAGAGTCAATAGGGGCTACTCGACAGGAGTTAGTATTGGGAGAGGGACTAGACAAGGCTGTCCGTCATCCCCACTTCTCTTCGCGCTCTATTTAGATCCACTGATACGTAAGTTGGAGGGAAATCAAAAGATCCCATCAATCAGGCTGAATGGCTGTGAGGTAAAGACGCTGGCCTACGCAGATGACGTGGCCATTTTGACATCTAATCCTACTCTGGCCATAAGAGAAATTGAGGCTGAGGCACAAAGATTTGGCCAGGTTGCGGGGTACAGCCTAAATAGCTCTAAAACTCAGATGGTGTGTAACCAGTACGTTGATTGTAATGACCAAAGGGTGGTGGATTCAGCTGTATAGTTAGGGGTGGCAATTACAGCTGATCTAGACTCAGTGGTACAGAATAATCTTGCGCCCCTGATGACTAGGGTAAAGACAGACTTGGAACGGATGAACAACTTGCATCTATCGCTAGTGGGATGTACTAATGTTATAAAGATGTTGGTATTGCCCAAATTCTTGTATTTTTTTAGGGCAATACCTTTATTTTTTGAGGCAAAGTGGTTTAAAGAGTTTGAGAACATTCTGAATAGATTCATCTGGGCTCATGGCAAGACGCGCAGGGCTTACAGATTTATGTCATTACCGAGAGAAAGAGGAGGGTGGGGGGCGCCTGATTTTAGGCTATATTATTGGGCAGCTGCATTGCAATACATGCGGGGATTGATCGGGGGGGCGGTTTGGATCAAATAACTACTAATGATTCCACTAGGATATACTTTGCGGTTTTGGGGTCGGAGGTGGAGAACTGCTTTCTCAACTGTACTGATTTTGGATATTATAAAAGAACGAGATTCAAGACAGTTCAAGCCGCGGTCAAGATTTGGAATACCGTCATGAAGAAAGTTGGCATGGGCCGATATTATTGGTACACTAGGATGTATAAAAATGTCTCCTTTCCGCCACAGATTTTTGGGGATACGATACTGGCGGGTTGGGTTGAAAAGGGGATAGTTCAGATTGGGGATGTGAGGAATACTGAGGGAGTGTTACAATTTTCAGATTTAATGAGCAGATATGGTTTAAATAGGAGGGATTTTTTTAAATTCCTGCAGTTAAGAAGTTTTCCTGGGGGTAAGCAAGGGGGACTGGTGGGTTTTAGTAAGGTAGAAATTCTGGAGAAAATAAGATTAGGTGGAGATTGCTCTATTCGGAGTTTCTACGCAAGCCTTATAGCAGCGAAACCGGATGATATGGACAAGCATAGTACTAAGTGGGCAGAGAAATTGGAAGGCGAGGTTGGCTGGTTCCAAGAGTCACTGGATTTCGGTCGCACACTACTATGTTCAGCGCCGTTGCAGTCGCAACAATATAAAACTCTGTACTCGCAGTATTTTACACCAGCAAGGATAGCAAAGTGGGGGGGGGGGTAGTACATGTATTACATGTCCAAGGTGTAGTTCTTCCGAGGCAGATTTGATACATATATTTGCTGCATGCCCGCAGTTACACACACTGTTAAAAGAGATTGAGAATTTTTTGGATTCCTCCTTAGATATTCAAATCACTTTAAATCCTGCTCAAATATTGTTAGGGATAGTCACAGATAGTAATACTATCCAGAGAGAATTTATTTTTGTTGCTATGGCAGTTTATAGACTCTGCATAGCTAGGGCCTGGTTGGACAAGAACCCTCCGGTAATGCAAGTATGGCTGGCTAATCTCTTGGCGACATATAATTTGGAAAAGAACATATATGCTCGGAAAGGCAGGAAAGGGAGGTGTCTAAGATTAAGGATATGGGACCCCGTTAGAAGATGGAGAGAGGGTCTGGGGTTATCATGAATAGGATGATGTATTCTTTGATGAATTTTTTTATATGATTTGAAAAGATATGCACCGTATCGGTTTAATGAAATTAATAGGATGATGTATTCTTTGATGAATTATCTATATGATTTGATTTGAAAGGAAATGTACTGTATTGATTTAATGAAATTATGTTATTCGATAAAGTCCGCTGCAATGTGCTAACTATGCAATAGTAAAAATAAAAATATATTTAAAAAAAAAAAGAAATTACATACACAGCTCACCACTGACAAGGCTAAACAGTCAGGCCCATTACAGCTCTCCTGCACAACACCCCCATCAATGTCAGTGATACAGCTCAAGTTGTCTAAACTCAGTATCAGGGTATCAATAACTGTGCAGCAATTACAATTAACCCAAGGTCACCTCATGTGGTTGCCCATCCATATTAGTCACAAACAACCAGCAACATATTCTTGTGAATAGGCACACACGCACTGCCCAGTGTGAGTATGCACAAGCTAAACTTTGTATACATGGCAGTGTGCACATGTAGCTAACACATGAGAAATACAAAGTATACCAGGGACAGAGGCCACTGAGGCAGACCCGTGCTGAACTCCATGTTGAGACTCATGATCAGTGCCGACAATTAATGAAGGGCAAACACAGTGCACAGGTCCTGGAACAGGTAAGGTACCAACACGTGTCACAGACCTCCCTCCAACATGATGATGTGCTAAGCAATATGCATACTAATACATTGCACCCTAGTAGTACATGCGCAAAAATGAAATACCCAAAGCAGGGGACACATGTGGAGGAGGGGAAGGGATGTAAAAGAGCATCAGCTGAATATGGGGCATTGAAATGACAATGCATAAATTGCCTGTCTGACCAGACCACCCCAACTGTGGGAGTGTTACCAGGCTTCTGAGCACTGCAGGTAGCATGTGACACACATGACAACAAACAGACATGTACCTACCCCCTCCTTGCTGCTGTCCCTCCTGCAACTGCCTATGGAGGTCAGGAAAAACCACTTCCAGGACCCGGAGCATGTGGGGGGTGAGGCGACGGGTGTCGCCATGCCGGCGTGGAGCTTCAAGCTTCAGCTGGCCCCGGGCGATACGGCGGATCCAGCACTGGATGTCCTGCCATCTCTTCCTGATGTTACGGATCCTTCGACGAGGGCCCCCCACAGACCTGACAGCCCTGGCTATGTCCAGCCAGATCTCCCCCTTCTCATAGGCAGTTACCTGTGATGAAGACAAAGTGAAACAACATCAGTACACCTGCTCCATGTCCTAAAGACACACACTTGCACCACATTGACGATGACAACAGGGCATAGGATGCAGACAGGACTTCCATCATTGTCCATGTGAATGTGGCCTGTAAGCAAACACCAATCCACTACATGCCTTTGAAAGGAAACATATGCCATAAGGGGTGCAAACCACTAACTGAGCATGGCACACACTGAACAAGATATGCAACTTCAGGGTGGTGGACATCACGTGACATGCTGTCACATATCACACTACACCTAAGAACCCTCAGCAGACCACACATGCACACCCTGGCACAGATCATTTGCTTTTCATTGTCAACAGTGTATACAACCTCACCTGGCACATGTGACACTTTACAAAGATGTGACACAGGCGTCATGCTAACTGTCCAAGTCATGCACACAGCACTGCATACTTGTCACATTGTGGTGTATTTACTATGGGTACTGTATCGATCCCCCTGTTTCTGACCCTTGTCTGGTTAATAATTAACTAGCAGCCATTCAACTGCACAGAAACCCGTTATCTGATTAGCCACACAACGGCACAGAAGCCCGTTATCTGATTAGGTCATAGCGCATGCCATCTCATTAGGCAAGCACTATTCCTCCAGCCCCCTAATAGGCATACGGTGTTCTCAAAACAAATCAAACCTACCACGACCTGGGAAATCCCCACAGCCATTGTTTTGATTTAGCCGAGAACTTCAGTAAAGAATGTGCGAACGACCAGTTCGTATGACATCCTTATTGACGTATTTATGTCCATCCTTGCGTCAATCCCGGCACCTTTCA
The DNA here is from genome assembly GCF_964261635.1 of Lissotriton helveticus. Classification (NCBI taxonomy): domain Eukaryota; kingdom Metazoa; phylum Chordata; class Amphibia; order Caudata; family Salamandridae; genus Lissotriton; species Lissotriton helveticus. The sequence continues at coordinate 1,933,324,476 of NC_136061.1, forward strand.
GGTATAAATAATACCGACATTGCCTTAAGCAAACACACGAGGTGGTAACAAGATTGGAGCAGCGAGACTTGCCGAGGAGCCCAGCTGACAGCCAAGCCCACAGACGCTGCCCCTCCTTTCTGACGCGCTGAGAGAGAGACGCTGCCTTTTCTCCTGCCGAGAAATCCAGCTCCGGCGCTTCCAAGCAGCCCTCACAGGCAGCTGGAATATCAAGACCTGAGATAGAGATACCAGCCCTCCAGCCTTCTAAATCCCAGGTACTGAACTGAATCATCCTTTGTAGAGAATTCTTGAAGCAGACTCTTGGCAAAGCAAACTTAACTTAAACTGCTACTTATCTACTCCCGCCACGTATTAGGCTTAGGTCAGGTACACTGGGGTAGGCCTAGTTAGAAGCACCAGTTGAGTACGATTAGTCAATGTATATATGTATGTATCTATTTTATCCATTTTAAGTATCATATGGCTAAGAAACCATATCAATGCTTTTACAGTATTATTTTATAATTCTGTTATTACTGTATGTACTTTACTTAACTATAAGTATTGCAATAATAGCGATTCATTTCTCTTGTATGAGAAAAGAGACTGATCAATAAATAACATCTTTTATTGAACACGCCCGTCTCTTCCTTTTCTCTACAATCTGGTGAAACTAAGAATGCACTGAACTGACTGAGTAAAATAAGTTGTCTTTTGTTTTCACACGACTCTAGAGATACACTCTTGATTAGGGGAGAGCAAAGTTGTCATGTTCTATGGTTGTCAGAAACTAAATCCCTTCTTGTCTATTCGAGAAAGTTTCTAGTGAACTCTGAGCTAGCTGGCACAAACATTTAACTTTAAGTCTAATATCGTCAGTAGAAGACCTAGTTAACCTCTGTCCTACGTCTATACTATTGAAGATATTATTCCAATGCGCAGAGCCTATTGGGATGATAGGAACTACACTACATGGCGCCCAACGTGTTTGGATGGGCGATAAATCTAACGTAAGACATTAGAGTAACTCAGTCGTGCTTTTTCACACAGACCCCTTTTCCCCATAATACTCCAAAGACGTCTGGAGTGGGTGAAAGGTAAAATCCGCCAAACTAAGTAGGAGGAGACTTCTATGTATGGTTCTTGGTTTATTCAACGTTGAAGGATACACTGTTCCAAAATATTGTGCTTCGAATCTTTGTTTCCATAGAAACCTGATCTGCAAATAAATAAAATAACCTTCTTGACATTAGAATGTCACTAGAAGAAGAAGAAAGGGAGACAGAATAGCAGCTGAACTCCTAGCAGCTGACAATACTCTGCTACAGCAAGACCCGGATGCAATACTCATCCCGGTCAACATAAGAAAATCTATAACTTTAAAACTTATAGAAAATGGGCTGACACCGAGAGGTGGTACAGTCATATTCGTAATCGAGGCACACGAATATCGGCAGACAGAGGTATTCTATTCATGGATAAACTTTCCAGCAGCAAACGCTGTAACAAAGGACTTCCACTATTACAAAATAGAGGAACCTCCAAATGAGTACACTCCTTTCGAGGAGGTGGAAATACCACTCAAATACCAAGAGCACCTGCTCTGGTTTAATGGCGCCCTAAAACATAATAATCACATCACCAGGCTCGGTCCACTAGGTAGACCAGGATCAACGTGGCCGGTCCTATCCGGATACACACCACATCCAGACATTGAAGAAATGTCTGCACCAGAACTTTTAGCACAGCTAAAACAACTAATTAAAATACACAGACAATTAGTCCAATATGTAATGCGGACTTCAACAGTCCAACCAGCTATTAAAATTCCACAGCTGATCCCTCACCAGGGGAACACAAATAAAATTACACCACAGAACATACAGTCCTGTCTAGGTAAAGTACCCACAAAACGGGAACAAATTCCATTCTGGTTAGCACAAAAAATCACTCAAATAGAGGCGGTATTTCCAGATACCACCCCGGTTGAGAAACACAGGATCCTGACTATCTGTCTTCCGATGGGAATCGCACCACATGTGGAGGACTGTGACACTTGGGGTACAGTCTTTGCTTCCATTTACACAAAAACACATGGTGTTCCATCCATGTCAGTAATAACAGATGTGCTAAAACAAATTCAAGATGAATACGGTCCAGAACCTGCTTTAACTCTTGGTATGAAATTACTAAAAGACTTCAAGCAGGTCTCGGCAATATTATTAGCCAATATAAAGGGAGAAGCAGCAAATGTGGCGATCCGCCAGAGGTTGAAAGAGACAGATATAGCAGATCAACCATTTGAAATTGCCAGAATCATAGAAAAATCCTATGAAAAACTAGGAAGAGATAGTTTGGGTGGAAAACCGGTGAAACCCCAACTTATTGAAAAACCTGAAAAAATATTTATTAAAAATAATCTAAACACTCAAAAAAAGAGCTGGGATGGAAATAAACAATCCACTCCTAAAGAAAAAAGATTCCAGTCCAGAGGAAGGTCTCCTCGGCGGAGAGAAAGATCTCCGGACCAAGGACACAAGTCTCCCCAAAGGGAGCCCTCTGAGAAAAAATACAACCTTAGAAATAGGGATAATCTGAAAAAACCTGATAGATAAAGATATTGATACACGTCCGTCTCAATCTTTTCAGACTTCCTCGCAGAAATCGGAAAGTGTGATGTATTCCTATAGGCCCTGAATCGATCCCCCTATTCCTGACCCTATTCTGGTTAGTAAACTAACAAGTTAACTAGTAATCAGCCCATGAGGCAGAAAATCCCCATGATGCAGATACCGTTATCTGACGCAGTCACACTACGGCACAGGAACGTGTTATCTGATTAGGTCATAACGCTTGCGATCTAATTAGACAAGCGATATTCCTCCAGCCCCTGATAAGGCATACGGAGTTCTCATAACAAATCAAACCTATGACAACCTGGGCAAAACCCTGCGGCCATTGTTTTGATTTCACCGAGAACTTCAGTAAAAGAATGTGCTAACGAGCAAGTCGTATGACATCCTTATTGACGTATCTATGTCCATCCTTACGTCAATCTCGGCACCTTAAAGGTATAAATATTACCGATATTGCCCTATGCAAACACACGCGTGGTGACGAGACGGAGCAGCCATACTTGCCGAAGCGAAGAGCAGAGCAGACCCCGCTGGCGCAGCCCCGCCTTCCTGACGCGCTGAGACGCGCTGCTTTCTCCTGCCGAGAATTCCAGCCCCGGCGTTTCTGGGCAGCCCTCGCAGGCAGCCTGGGATATCGAGACCAGAGAGAGAGATACCATCCCTCATTCATCCTAACTTCCAGGTACAGAACTGAATAACCCCTCACAGAGAATTCTTTAGTTATTCACTTGGCAAAAACAAACTTAACTTAAACTGTAACTTTCTATTCCCGCCCACGTATTAGGCTTAGGTCAGGTACACGGGGTAGGCGTATTTAGAAACACCAGTTGAGTACGTTTAGTCCAATGTATATGTGTATGTAATATATTTTATTCATTTTAAAACATCATATGGCTTAGAAACCATATCAATGTTTTTACAGTATTATTTTATACTATTGCTTTTAATGTATGCACTTTACTTAACTATAAGTATTGCAATAATTTCGATCCATTTCTGTTGTATGAGAAAAGAGACTGATCAATAAATAACACCTTTTTATTGAACACGCCCGTCTCTTCCTTTTCTCTACATTCTGATTAGACTAAGAATGCACGTACTGACTGAGTAAAATAAATTGCCTTTTGTTCACACGACTCTCGAGATATACTCTTGATTAGGGGAGAGCAAAGTTGTCATGTTCTATGGTTGTCAGAAACTAAATCCCTTCTTGTCTAATCAGGGGAGTTAATTCTTTCCTGAACATTCGAGAAAGTTTCTAGTGAACTCTGAGCTAAGCTGGCAAACCCAAAACTTTAAGTCTAGTATCGACAGTAGTAGACCTAGTTAACGTCTGGTCTAGGCCTTTACTATTGTAGGTACTATTCCAATGCGCAGAGCCTATTGGGATGATAGGAACTACACTACAAAAGAAGAGGACGATCAGAACAAAGGGAAGAGCACGTCAAGTCCAAAGACAAGGAACCTGCTCATCAAAATAAAAAATTACACTTTCCAAAAAAGAAGGTAGCCAGTATTAAAGTAATCAACCATGCCGAGAATACGGAGGACACAGCTGAAAAACGGAGAATGGGCTCAGACAATGCTAGACAGCGCAGCAGAAGTGAGCATAGCTCGCAAGATCCTTATGAATCATCTGGAGACAGTGGACACGAATGAATACATTCAGGTGGAAACTGCAGATACCAGAGTTAGCAAACCTCATAAAATATATGAAATAACATTGCGTATAGAGGGGGATAAGACTAGGAAAATGAGGGGTCTCTTTTGGGATAATCTCTCCAAGGGCTATGACATCCTTCTAGCTGAAAGAGACTGGCCACCAGAGTTTGTCAGGGAGTGCCCTCATGGCGAAGAAATAATTATGCCTGCCTTCTCAAATCATATTCCAATACATAAAAAATATACACTTGCAAGAAAGTGGGCAGTAGCCCAAGCTCCTACATTATATTAAAACCATGTGGGATGGGATGAGGACTTTCCTCCTCACAAAATCCAGTTAAAATCACAACCTACTGCTCAGAGGCAGTACCCAATTAAGCAAGAAGCTAAGGTAAAAGAGATCCTAGATCAACTTGAATACCAGGGGGTGATCGAAACTTGCACCTCACAAATGAATAATCCTTTGTTTCCTGTCTCCAAACCAGACAATTCATATCGTCTTGTTTTGGACTACAGACACCTTAACTCATGTTGCAAAACCTTTGCAGTACAAAACGCGCATAGTGCTGCACTAATCAATAACATAGTGCGCAAAAAATACAAAACAACATTAGACATCTCTAATGGATTCTTCTGTCAAAATATAGCACCAGAGAGCAGATATTTGACCGCGTTCTCAATAAATGGCGCGCAAAAAAAATTCTGTCGTTTGCCCCAGGGGTTCAAGAACAGCCCAGGATTATTCTCAGCAAGAGTAATAGAGTTACTACAAATATATGATGAGGCATTATCTTATGTCGATGACATCTATCTAACAGATGATGACTTGGATACTCACTTGAAGAGAGTGAACACCATAATACTTGGGTTCGCAGCAGAGGGTTACAAATTCAACTTTAAAAAGTCAAGAATTGCCCATCTAACTGTCCTGTTTTTAGGATATGAACTATCAAGTGAAGGCAAAAGCCTGGCTGACAATTTCCTAGAGAAATGTGCTGTAATCCAAGCACCTAGAACACTAAAAAACTTACAATCAATTCTAGGTTTCCTAAATTTCGGAAGAACTTACATTATAAATTATGCAGAGAGGGTTAAACCTCTCTATGACCTTATAAAACCAGATTTTAAAAGAATCAATTGGACTCAAAAACACACAGAAATTTTGAGATCTTTACAAACAGATATGTTAGTTAAAACGAAATTACAAACACGTGACAACACACGCAACCTTGTGATTCGAGTCATCCCAGGAAGATGCGGATTCACATACCTGACCTCTAATGAGGGAGAGAAGGTACCAATAGCATACAAATCACATTTGTACACAGAAGCTGAAAAAAGGTTCAGCATTAAGGAAAACATTGTTCATGCGGTTCAAACAGCTGTAGCAAAAGAAAAATACCAAGCAGACGGTAGACAGGTTACAGTCAGAACAGCAGAATCAGCTTTTGAGGCATTAACAACACCATGTAATTTACCGACAACGGCACTGAATCCAGAATGGATACAATGGGTAAATTCTGTTGCTACAGACAAAGTAAAATACTATTTTGACCCGGAAATGAAAGAATTAAATTATCTAGGATATGAGAGAGAATACCCTCTGCCAATCGACATTCTGCCTTTACGACAGTACGCCTGTGTAATATATACAGACGGACATGCTCAACCCTCAGTTTGGGGAGAGCTGGCTTACAACGCCACATGCGAAATTGTAATAGAAGTGTGGCGCGGAGGTAAATTAAGACCTCTACTTACAAAAACACACTCAGTGGAAAATAATTCAGAACAACAAACTGAAATAATAGCGTTAAAAATGGCGCTGCATAATGCCGATCGCGAATTCCCGACACTTATAGTGTGCGATTCGTATTACTGCGTCAAATCATACAATAACGATTTACAGACATGGATTCAAAACGGTTACAAAGATGACACAGGTGCAACAATAAAGCAAAAAGTGCTTTGGGAACAAGTAGTTCTTTTACAGAAAGAACTACCAAAAACTCACGTGATACACTCACTGAGTCATCAGCGTGATGGCGTTCACGTTGCAGGGAATTCATTGGCTGAGACAGCCACAGCGGTAGCAACTAAATCGGCTTCCGTAGCTACAAAAAAGCGTGCAGTAAAATACATTGACGGTGAAACTGTGCTGGCAGTAAAAATGTCATCAAAAGGCGACTGCTCTGCACTACTGATCAATTATCCACTCAATTATACATACATAATCGATGCAAACTCCGTTCCTTTTGCTCGAATCCCTGGAGTGGGGGATAGAGTAATTCCAAACATGGACAGGAGAGGCTTGTTAATAGCAGACGCACATATGGGTGAGGGTCTCAGACACCTTAAGCTAAAAGATTCTCTGGAAGAATTACAATCAGTGTACTGGTGGCCAGGCATGAGCCTGCATCATCACATTTTTGTAAAAAACTGCCCAGACAACAATAGAGATCGCAGTGGCGAGAGAAACGGTTTAATATCATGGCGTTTCACTCCAGAATGTATCAAATCATCCAAAAAAAAATAAAACCCAGTATGAATAATGCGTCACATTAACATATAAAGACTATTTTCACTTATAATGTAGGCCCCAACTTTCGGCTGACGTCGGAACTGTTATACAAAGATTTGCGAGTCTAGAATGGCATATACGCTAGAAGCATGTTATGTTCTGACCAAAATCTTTCCTTTAGCTCTAAAAACAGCTTATGGGGGGTGCCTGGCCAGAATTAACATTGCATTGCGGGACTCTTCTCACTTCCTTCCTGAGGGAAACGGGATGGTGTAAAGAAAAAACCAAGGCATAAAGCAATCTATAACAGCAAAGGTATTAGGTTCGGGAGCTGGGTGGGTCAAACATTTAATAAGTGTCCAACGTAGTCTAAATAACCTGCCAAGAAATTCTCTGAAAGGACTCAGTCCGTACGAACTATTGTTTGAGACTAGAATGTTAATCCAGGACTTAGATAGTCAGACTTCAGTGGTTAAAGAAAAATGCTTTGATATCAAAGATCGCTTGGCTATTTTACAGGACTTAAATGAAACAAGAAAAGACCTGAGCAACATAAAGTTGAAACAGCAGCCAACAACCACTGAAGAAAAACCACCTGTCCCAGCAAGGCCTGTCTGGATTCCAAAAGTCGGGGATCTGGTCAGAGAAAAGATCGCGGTAAAGAAGGAATTTGGGCCTTCTTACAGAAAAGCAGTTCCTGTCTTGTCTATCAACGGGACAAGATCAGTAGTACTACCGCCCCTTGCTGGTAAAAAGGAGAACCGAGTCATATCCATCGACCTGGTTAAACCACAATCATGTGGCCGATAACAAATAGTAGGCCAAGTGGACTCCCAAGAAGTAGCAGAACACCAAAGTTTGCTACATCCACAGAGGTTCAAACTGAAAGACTGATCACATTTGGAAAATCTGCAGTGAAACAACAAGGACTATGCAACAAAGCAATGGAACTTGAACCTCTTAAAACCCAAATAAAAGCTTTTCATCAAGAAACAACAACCTACGATGATGTAACTACAGAGTCTTCTAATGAAACAAAGCAAAAGCCAAAAGCAAAAAGTAATCCAGAAGCAATTGGAACAATTGACAGAACGGCATCCGGCTACTTCATCAACTTCGATGATTCTTCAGAAGAACAAAGCGAACCAGAAGTACAGCCATCAACAAAAACTTTTAAAGACAAAGCAAAGGAACTTTTTCATCAACTAAAGAGAACCTATCTGACTTCTCCATGGATTGAAATTTGGGTGACATTAGGTGCATTTATCCTCGTACTTTGGCTCATCATGGTACTATGCTTGGGACATTTCATTGAGGGAAAATATGCTAAAATGGACACAGCAAGCCAGAAAATCAACTTGGTCCTTAAACCACACACATCTTCACACGTCAAGAAAAGAGAACTTTCTTCAGTGAACTTCACAGCCAATCCTATACCAGGCGGTGTAGCATGGGACAATACTGATTATGAAATCTATGGCCCGGTTGAAATCCTGAAGTATCCACATCAATTCAAGATCTCGTTAAGTGACTTTGTAAAACCTCGCACATTTGCTGATGATTGGGACTTTGAAAGTATAAATGATATGATGTCTGACCTAGTAATGTCTGCTAAATTTACAGAACATGATTATTTGCAGGGTTCGTCTAATTATGATCGAATGTTCTGCTATAACCACTATGGTAACCATTATCTCCATAAATCTGCACAACCTAGAAATTTTTTAAATTATAACCAATGGGAACATTGTGCTACTCCACCAAAGGGTAGTTCCAAAACATTTTATGATAAATATTCATATTTTTCAGGGTTTAACATAAGTAATGCAGAAACATTTTATTTCAAATTGTCAAATAAGACAGGTATGAAGACCATGCTTACAAACACAAAATTGATATATTCAGATTCATTTTTTGAGCAAATGAATACATTTGGTTTTGATTTCTGGAACAGTAACATTGAAACAAAAACTGTTTGGGGTACAAAAGATTGGCAAGTACAAGGTATAGAATCATTGTTCAGAGCCTGCATGATCCCAGAACAAATTATATTTTTGAATGACACTATTCAACAAACTACCTGTCTTGGCTTAGCCAAAATCAAAGACTTAAACAAACCGTCTATTCCGAAGCCAACAACTAACAGTAATAACTCTATAAATGTTGAGATAGACGTGAACCATATTTTAAACCAAAACAGAACACATCCCGATTGGAAACAATGGTTGATCTGGCCCACAGACACAAATAACTGTCAAGACAGATTCCTGAACAAAATACAGGGGTTCAAATTGACCAGGCCAGACCCTAGATATTCCCAAAGACAACATCCAGGGATAGTAACTACTTACAGTGTGGGCAAGCTCTGCCTTCAATGGCTACAAACATCCACACTGGCAGAAATTAAGCAACACCTAACTTTACTTCAAGAAGGTGCTGACTTGCGTGATTTCATTATGGGACCACGCAAACAGCGTCAAAAACGTTTCATAGCGGCCTCTATATATGCAGCTTACAATGAAGTTTGGAAAGTAACTCAAATTGAGACAGCAGAAAAAATACGGGAAATTGACCGTATTAATTTGGAAAAATCGCTTTCTGTTGTGGACAATGGGTTAATGACTCTGTCCTCCAGAATATATTCACTGGACAGTATTGTGTCTTCAGCAATCGATATAATATCGCAAGACTTACTGATGTTACAACACGGTCAGTCCCAATTGCGTTCTATTGTACAACTTGGCTGGACGTTACAAAATCTGCGTTCAGGCTATGTGCCTTGGCGTTTAATCAACACAACGTCACTATTTAATATCTTTAACCTTACTGATAAACAAATCAGTTTGGCACAGAAGGGTGCTGACTATACAATTCTGAGCATTGAAAAACTTGAGAGATTACCATTGACAATGTCAGAACGACCTGTCATTGAATGGATAATACATGGGATAATAAATATTCCGATAACAACTTTCCAGTTTCAATACTGCCAAAAATATATACAGGCAGGCCAGTATGAAAGGTTGGGTAAAGGATACATTAAGTCAACATGGAACATGCCCTATACACACGCATGTGTTAGTAATAAAGGACAAAGTGTGTTCCTTAGTGGCAATAATTATGAAAGGTCACTAAGCGGTACACTTATGTGTCAGGGTATTAGTTTGCATGGAGCATGTGAAGGGAACTCAAATAACCTTTCATGTCACCAGCTAGGCACACCTGCAACACAAATAGAACCATTCTTTAGGAGACTCTCGAACGGGAGTTACATTCTAATTGTAGATCGCAGATGTTGCAGTCTGCTGCCCGGAAAACCTTATCTCATAACCGTGACTACGAAGGTCATGTGCTGTGAACGAGTATTGTTCCCGAACGATGCCCGAGACAGGGAGGCAAGGTTGTGGCCCAGTTTGAAGATTTCTTCTATTCGAATTGATACTTTAAGCAGAATGAAGACAGTGCTCCTACAGACGCCAACCATGTTAACGTCATCAAAAGAAACGTATGATCGCCAAGTTGCAAGGACAACGGCTGAGATTCATTCACTGTTATCAACCAATTCCCCCATACATTTCGCAGAAATACTGAGCGAAATCTTAAATATTTCTGATACAAGCGGAATCGCGAGTGTATTTAAGACAGTGTTTTCGGGAGCCTTAACCCCATTTAGAGCCATCCTGGGTATTTTTCCTGATTTTGTCCATTCCATCTTTGGCGGACTTCCTCTCCTTTTGGGACTAGTGGCAGGCATCCTATTTTTGATCCTGTTACTTCGCTATGGCAAACCACGTCACAGACAAGACACCAGCGATAATGGAAGAAACAATCCGAGCTATTGGCTACCGGGACCGCATAACTAAAGTCCTTGGACTAGCACGGCTACGAGATTTGAACATGACTTGGTTTCTTTCATTCAGACCGATGTGGCAAAGTTGTGTTATGCCTGTATTAAGGTGCTTGCTATGCGGCGAAGAATGCGTGTTGGACACCTGTCTGACACTACAATCGGATGTGCCAATGGACGCAGAGACTTTGTTGGGTCCGGTAACGGCTCATGCATTGTGCTGATCCCAGCGGCTACCAATCCTGATGACGGCATTCGTGGAGACTTCACCACTACGATTGAAGAGTTGTGAAGTACAAGATGAAAGCAGCATCGATCAGGTACAACCTTCTGTCAGCTATGCTGATCGAAACATCTATGAAGGCAATCATGCTCATGAATGCATGTTACAAAATTTATCAGAGTTAGTGGAACTTTCACAAGAAGCAGTTGACAGTTTTTTCGAAAGTCTCAACAATATGATGTTTTCACCAGAGCAGAGAGAATGACTTTGAACAAACTAGCACACGGCGTTCCCTACACCCTGTATTCGGCCTTCAACTTTGAAAATAAAGCAAAAAGAAATTTTCTCACCAGTTTTTTACAGAGAGCGAGACATTTTTTCCCCTTCCATTCCAAAATATTTACGATTTTTTTTTGGGACACTTATCTTCTGCTTAAAGTAAAACTATTCTTAGAGAACAAAAATTCTATCTTTAGCTACTCAAGAGACATTAGGTACCCTCTAGCATGTTCACGAGTATTATGATTTTTTGTGATGAGATGGTCTCGACTTTTTCTTCTGTATTAAGAGCCATTTCATGTGTAATTTCCGCATTTCATTCATGCTGATTTCCAAATATGCGTTTAGATTTAGTATTATTATACTGCTTGAAGTGCATATAGTGACTATACTCATCTTTTCGTGTATTTCGCATTTCCAAATTTCAAAATGCATTTGATTGTATTTTGGGGTGGTTCGGTATACACATGCACTACTAGTATGTTTACTATGCCTAGACTTGTAAATATGGACATAGATTACGTGGAGTGGGTGTGGTGTATTTACTAGAGGTGTGGCGCCGCGGCCAGGGCGACTGACGCTGGAATCTGGGGACCACGGTTCGATCCCCGGCTCCGGCGGTAGGTTAGCCCAGCACCATGTGACTCTGGGCAATAGCTCGCTTAATCTTCCCGACGGCCCCCAGCGCCTAGAGACCCTTACGGGTGATTGTGCGCTTTACAAATGTGGACTTTACTTTACTTTACTATGGGTACTGTATCGATACCCCTGTTTCTGACCCTTGTCTGGTTAATAATTAACTAGCAGCCATTCAACTGCACAGAAACCCGTTATCTGATTAGCCACACAACGGCACAGAAGCCCGTTATCTGATTAGGTCATAGCGCATGCCATCTCATTAGGCAAGCACTATTCCTCCAGCCCCCTAATAGGCATACGGTGTTCTCAAAACAAATCAAACCTACCACGACCTGGGAAATCCCCACAGCCATTGTTTTGATTTAGCCGAGAACTTCAGTAAAGAATGCGCGAACGACCAGTTCGTATGACATCCTTATTGACGTATTTATGTCCATCCTTACGTCAATCCCGGCACCTTTCAGGTATAAATAATACCGACATTGCCTTAAGCAAACACACGAGGTGGTGACAAGATTGGAGCAGCGAGACTTGCCGAGGAGCCCAGCTGACAGCCAAGCCCACAGACGCTGCCCCTCCTTTCTGACGCGCTGAGAGAGAGACGCTGCCTTTTCTCCTGCCGAGAAATCCAGCTCCGGCGCTTCCAAGCAGCCCTCGCAGGCAGCTGGAATATCAAGACCTGAGATGGAGATACCAGCCCTCCAGCCTTCTAAATCCCAGGTACTGAACTGAATCATCCTTTGTAGAGAATTCTTGAAGCAGACTCTTGGCAAAGCAAACTTAACTTAAACTGCTACTTATCTACTCCCGCCACGTATTAGGCTTAGGTCAGGTACATTGGGGTAGGCGTAGTAAGAAGCACCAGTTGAGTACGATTAGTCAATGTATATATGTATGTATCTATTTTATCCATTTTAAGTATCATATGGCTAAGAAACCATATCAATGCTTTTACAGTATTATTTTATAATTCTGTTATTACTGTATGCACTTTACTTAACTATAAGTATTGCAATAATAGCGATTAATTTCTCTTGTATGAGAAAAGAGACTGATCAATAAATAACATCTTTTATTGAACACGCCCGTCTCTTCCTTTTCTCTACAATCTGGTGAAACTAAGAATGCACTGAACTGACTGAGTAAAATAAGTTGTCTTTTGTTTTCACACAACTCTAGAGATACACTCTTGATTAGGGGAGAGCAAAGTTGTCATGTTCTATGGTTGTCAGAAACTAAATCCCTTCTTGTCTATTCGAGAAAGTTTCTAGTGAACTCTGAGCTAGCTGGCACAAACATTAAACTTTGACCTAGTTAACCTCTGTCCTACGTCTATACTATTGAAGATATTATTCCAATGCGCAGAGCCTATTGGGATAATAGGAACTACACTACAACATCAGATGGGTACAGCTGTGGCATACGCCATGCATCAGTGTTGCCAAACATCACATACACAAATAGCCAGATGACCAAGAACATTCACACTTTTCAATGTCCATGACTTCAAAGCATGCATTTGTCCAACATCCACACAGGTCACGAAAAACAAATAACAACAGTGAGTACCTTCATCTGTCCCTCTGGGGGGAACACTGTTACACCTCAGTAACTCATGGCTAAAAAACATGCAAGGTGTGGCACCGCAGTAAGTGTGATTAACATTGCATTGAATGTCAAAGTTAGCACAATGCAGGTAAGCAGTAAACACTATTTAACTACATCATACACTGCATGGGAGATACCACAATGTACACACCCGGCACTCACTACTAACAACATTGTATCCATGTTACATAAATACACAATGGCTGTACTGACACTCACACATTCATCACTCACCTGATCCCCTGGTTTCCCATAGAGCTTGCTGAAGTTTGGTAGGAGGGCATCCAGTAGGGCCTGGTTCTCCTCCTCACTGAATGCAGGTGCCCTCGCCATGGTCAGCAAAATCAGAGTCCAGGGAATGCAGAGACAGCAGCAGTGTTGTCCACTCCAATGTTGAGCAGGCAAGTGCCCTCTCACAGCCACATGCAGCCTTAAATCAGTGCTGCTGAGGGGCTGTCAGTCCAAGGAGTACAGTGTGATAGGCCAGATTACTTTGCATCCTATATTTCATCTAATCACATTACACATAAGGCCATGACACACATTTGCATGGATTAAAATGTGAGCTTGAGCTCAACAACAAATTTTGCAACATTGTATAGTTTTGGCCAACTGATTTTTCCAGAACACCTGTAGAACACACTCAAATCTCTGTTTCCTTCACAACTAGCCTGCATTCTGGGCATTCTACTCGTCCCCTAGATTTTCCCTATGTATTTTCTAGGATCCCCACACAAGTACGGTGCGTTTCCCGTCGCGAATGCCACTTTTTTAATAGTGAAACATCCCGCACACGCAATGGCGGTATAGGGACCGCTCGCATATGGCTCGAATGGAATGGTGAAACGACCCGTACACACGCACGTACTAGTGGGGTAGGGTTCGCTCGCGTATGGCTCAAAAGTAATGGTGAAACGACCCGTACATACGCACGTACTATTGGGGTAGGGTCCGCTCGCGTATGGCTCGAAAGTAATGGTGAAATGACCCGTACACACGCACGTACTATTGGGGTAGGGTCCGCTCGCGTATGGCTCGAAAGTAATGGTGAAACGGCCCGTACACATACACGTACTATTGGGGTAGGGTCCGCTCGCATATGGCTCAAAAGTAATGGTGAAACAAACCGTACACACGCACATACTATTGGGGTAGGGTCCGCTCGCGTATAGCTCGAAAGTAATGGTGAAACGACCCATACACACGCACGTACTATTGGGGTAGGGTCCGCTCACGTATGGTTCGAAAGTAATGGTGAAACGACCCGTACACACGCACGTACTATTGGGTTGTTGACCGCTCGCGTATGGCTCGAATGTAATGGTGAAACGACCCGTACGCACGCACGCACGTACATTTGGGGTACTGGGCGTTTGACACGCTCTAGTGAATGCATGTGTAGGTGCGTTTTACAAGCTCACGCATGGCACCATTACAATAGTCCTACCAGGAAAACACATGGCACGGATGTAGGTGTAAGGTCATAATGAGGATGTCGATGTATATATTGGCATGGCATCCTTACATCAGCAGGCCCTAGGTGTGGCAGACAGTGAAACAACACAGGGCATGTGATCATGTGGCACAGTTGATGTGTGATGAACTGTTGAGACATGTCATTTGTGATGGGGCACTATGCGGTTCACATAACCTTTACACTTGTCACATAAGTAACATCATAAACATGTTGTGATACACATCAACACTGGGATGGCACACTATTCAGTGCGGGCATCTGTCACATGATGCCAGGGACAGGGGCACTGTCTCACTTGTCAAATTGACACCCAGCATGACCCTGTGTGACAATGTCATGTGTGTGACATGTCAAAGATTAGGTATGCTGTTTGTATCCCGTTAACTTACTCTGCTGTAGGTGCATCTATGATGGGTCTGTGCCGTGTTTGCAAGGGTTTCCCATGTACGCACACCATGCCACAGGAGCATTTCAACTGCTCATATGTGTGATGGCATAATAGATCATTTGTCCCCAAACATACAGGTCTGCATCCTGAGAATGGCTGTGGTGTAGTTTAGTCAAATGCACACCTCATTCACAATGTTACAGATATGTGCAATCGATAGCACATGTGACGTGGGTGTGTGCCTTGCAGTCAGCTGTCTGGATGTGTTGACAACGTTCTCATGCAGGTCACGTGACGTGTGTCACTGACGTGATACATTGTTCTGCTCACTCAGACCAGCCCAGCAGATCATTTGTGTGCATGTCAGGTCCATTTCACAGACAACAGGTCTATCAGTTATAATGTATGAGTGCCAGCTAGCTGGCATATGTGTCCTTGATGTACAGGCCATGCCAGACTCAATGGTGATTTGATGTGTTGAAGCAGTGTTGCTTCTGCTATGTACATTGTAATTGTCGTTGGCTGACACTTGTACACCTTTTTCCCCAAATATGTCGTGCAGGGCACCCCCTCTGCCAAGGCCGTTGCCAGACTTGGATGCCATGAGGGAACGTGATTGCATCCACCGTTACCGATTCACTCAACAGTTGATTCAGGACTTGATGCACAGGCTGGAACCACATCTCCTACCACGACACAGGTATCCAACTGCGCTGACACCCAAGGTAAAGGTAATGGCAGCCCTACATTTCTTTGCCACAGGTACGTTCCAATTTACCATAGCTGATGTGGGGGGGATGTCACAGACCATGTTCAGCCGTGTACTACGTAATGTGTTAGCTGCTATGTTGAGGCACATTGATGAATTCATCAAATTCCCTACTCCAGACGAGTTGACAGGTGTCAAGGGTGATTTCTATGCCCTGGGTGGGATGCCACATGTAATTGGGTCCATTGATGAAACACATGTTTCTTTGGTGCCACCACAAGCTCCGGAGCAGGCCTACTGCAACAGGAAACATTACCACTCTATAAATGCCTTGGTGGTGTGTCTTGCTAACATGCTGATTTCCCATGTTTGTGCACGTTTTCCAGGATCGTGCCACGATGCATTCATCATGAGGCATAGCAGGGTGCCACAGATGATGCTGCAGCTGTACAACCATCTGGCATGTCTTATTGGTGGGTAAACTCTGTTTCTCATGTATGTCTCAAATTCATTTATTTCTCTGACGGCATCACATTACACACTAATTGCCATGATGTCAATTTGTAGGAGACGCAGGATATCCCAACATGCCGTGGCTCATGACCCAGTTCCTCAACCCCAGAACAGCTGCAGACCAGCGGTACAATAATGCACACGGACAGACCAGGCGAGTGAACGAGCGAACTTTTGGACTCCTGAAGAGCCGGTTCAGGTGCCTTGACAAGACTGGCAGATGCCTCCCATACGCCCCGCTCAAGGTGTGTAACATCTTCACCGTGTGCTGCATGCTGCACAACATGGCAGTTGAGGAGGCAGTCCCACTCATCCTGGATCCTGATGAGCTGGAACATCCACCCGTGGAGGATGAAGGCCTTGGCCAGGATGCAAGCAATGAGGAGGAGGAGGAGGGTGATATCCGGAGTCAGCACATACGCAACTTCTTCTCATAATGGTGAGTTCTAGGAAAATATTATGCAAGCTTGTACCACAGAGTGGCATGTGTAGCATACTGTGTGTCCAGCTGACTATATGCAATGTCACTTTGATGTTTATTGTTGCAGTGTCACACAAGTGCTGATGTAATGCCACACACATACGTGCAATGTGTGAACATGGAATGTACACACCAAGTTACTTACCTTCGATAACGCTTTTTCTGGTAGATACAGTATCTGCCTGTGGAGTCCTCACCTTGTGAATATCCCCTGCGCAGCAGCCAATCGGAAACTTTTGTAGCTCTCCACGCCGGCGAGGTCATGGACGACGTTACAGAGGGTACAACTCCGATCGCGACCCTGCTGACGTCACTGGATCCATAATAGGGCCTCGTCGGCGTGATGACGTCAGTTCCGCCCTTTTTTCCGTGCCCCCGAGGCACACGGACGGACCGACATAAACAGTAATAGTATACATAGTACACAGTATTCAAAAAAGCACACATAGTGTGAAATCAATGCAATATGTATTAACATATAAATACATCTATTTTAAAAAAAAAAATATACACTTAGCAGGTATAGAAGAGTGGACAAACGGGGAGGCGGGTGGGTCAGTGAGGAATACACAGGCAGATACTGTATCTACCAGAAAAAGCGTTATCGAAGGTAAGTAACTTGTTCTTCTGATAGATACATTTGCCAGTGGATTCCTCACCTTGTGAATAGAGTCCCACAGCAGTCCCCACTCCCGGAGGAGGGTGTCCACTCTGCTATACTAAGAAATCCTGGAGGACGGAGCGCTCCTCAGCTCTGTATCCAAGCAGTAATACTTTGCAAAAGTGTGGAGGGAGGCCCAAGTCGCTGCTCTACAAATATCCTCTACAGCACGGGTACTCATAGTACGGCCCGCGGGCCGGCGGCGGCCCGGCAAGCCTTCCCTGGCGGCCCGCGGACCGTGCAGACATCGTACCGGTGTTTGTTTGTTTTTAAAGAATCTCAGCAACGCATGTCAGTGCGGTGTTACCGCATCACCGCACTGAAATGCATTCGTCACGCACTTTGCCACAGACCACATGGCTGGCCACTTTGGTGCTAGGTCGCGCCGGCGCCTCTGACACCCGTGTGTGCGCCCCGGGCCGCAGCAGACAACTTCAATCAATGCAGGCAGCCGAAGCTTAATGGTTAATGATCTGCGCCTCTCAGCCTCAGTGCTTACTACAATGTAAATTCTCACCCGCTGAAGTGCGCGCCTGTAAATCACACTGTGAATGAGTGGGGGGGGGGGCATTGTTGGTTGGGGGGTCTGTGAGCTCATTTCCTCCTGGAACAGGAGAGGTCGGAGGTGACCAGAAGCGGCGGGGCTGTTTAAGAGAGAGTGCGCTACTGCCTGTGCACTGCAGGAGAGGCAATAATTGACATTAAAACCGGCCGTGGCGGGATGCGTAGGCACAGCCACCTCAGCAGTGAGATAGTCACAGACAGGGTCAGTCAGCGCAGGCAGCATGATCGCAGGAGCCGTATGATGACCGGGCGCTGCTGCGGGGAGACTGCACGCAAATAGGCTGGTCTGGTCTATGGCAACCACCACACAGTTCGAGGTGGCTTTTCAAATCATAATCCGACTCAAAAATAATATGTACTTTAAGCCTGCCTAGCTTTTACCTAAATGCGTGCCTCCCACTTTCAGCTTTCCGTTGCTCACGGAAGTCCAGTAAAGTTGCAAGTCACTCTGCTGATTATAATTAAATTATGAACGTCTCCCGAGCCCGTTTTATGTATTTTCTGAAATTTTGGCTAGAGTCTGTTAAATAAAAGCCGTTTAACAATTATTTCTTACGCTTTTCAGCAGTTAACTTGGAGTTTCTCGTTGCTCAAAGGGGTGCAATTTCTGATATTTAGGTTTCCCTCATCTTCATTGCTGGATTCTGCTCGTGAGAAAGTGTCACTCATAGTCGTTGAAATGTCACTCATAAATACACTGAAATTATGACAATGTCACAGATGGCAATCTAAAACCTTCGCAGCTATGAAACACCCCTGCGGCAGCCCGACCCAGAAACTCTGCTGCTCTGTGGGGGCCGGGCGAGTCAAAGTGGGGCTGCAGGGGCCTAAGAGGTGAACAAAGCCTCATTAGTATGCGAATGGTCTTTTAAAGACTTGTGAAGTGCTTGGGTGGGGCTGACTGGCTGGCTGTGTGTGCCCAGAAGCTGTCTCAGCCCGGGTACACACAGGCAGGGTGAGATGAAGAGGGAGGGAGGTAGAGGGAGGGAAAGCGAAGGAGACAGAGACAGACAGACAGAGGGAGAGCGAGGGAGACAGAGGCAGACAGAGGGAGAGCAAGGGAGACAGGGAGAGCGAGGGAGACAGAGGGAGAGCGAGGGAGGGAGACAGGCAGACAGAGGGAGAGAGAGGGAGAGAGAGGGAGGCAGAGCGAGGGAGAGTGAGGGAGACAGTGGCAGACAGAGGGAGAGCGAGGAAGGGAGACAGGCAGACAGAGGGAGAGCGAGGGAGGGAGACCAAGGCAGACCGAGGGAGAGCGAGGGAGGGAGACATGTAGACAGAGGGAGAGCGAGTGAGGGAGACAGGCAGACAGAGGGAGAGCGAGGGAGGGCAACAGGCAGACAGAGGGATAGAGAGGGAGAGACAGAGCGAGGGAGGGAGACAGCGCGAGGGAGGGAGACTGAGGGAGACCTCAGAGTGAGTGAGGGAGACCTCAGAGTGAAGGAGACCTCAGAGTGAGGGAGGGGGAAGGAGAGAGAGGGAGACAGAGGGAAGGAGGGAGCAGGAAGGAGGGAGAGGGAAGGAGAGAGAGGGAGACAGAGGGAAGGAGGGAGAAGGAAGGAGAGAGAGGGAGACAGAGGGAAGGAGGGAGAAGGAAGGAGAGAGAGAGAAATAGAGGAAGGTAGAGGGAAACAGAGAGAGGGAGATGGAAACAGAGAGAGAGAGACAGAGAGACAGTCAGAGTGAGTGAGACAGAGGGAGAGAGGGAGTGAGAGTCAGAGTGAGTGAGATAGAGGGAGAGAGGGAGTGACACAGTCAGAGTGAGTGAGACAGAGGGAGACCGAGAGACAGAGTGAGAGGTAGGGAGAGGGAGGGAGAGAGAGAGGGAGGGAGGGAGACAGAGAGAGAGCGACAGAGAAAGAATGAGAGAGAGAGAGAGAGAAATGTGTGTATGCCGGGTCTGGTGGCTCAGTGGACGAAGGCGTCCGCTGCAGGGACCTGTGATCAACCTCATGGTCAGTTTTTTTTGTTGCTCTAGCCCCGCCCTCTAGCCCCGCCCCCTCCCCCACTGACCCCGCCCCCACCGGTGCGGCCCTCAGACACAAACCACACTGTAAATTTGGCCCCCTAGAAAAAGTTTGTGAGTACCCATGTTCTACAGGCACACATCTTGCCAAAGCAGATGTTGAAGACTTTGCTCTAGTAGAATGAGCCCTTATACCCTCTGGAGGTTCCTTACCAGCAAGGGCGTAGCAGATCTTTATACACAGGATAATCCATCTCGACAGTGTGCGCTTGTGCACCGTTTTCCTTTCTTACAGCCAGCAAATCCAACAAAAAGCTGGTTGTCCACACGATAGTCTTTAGTCCTATCGAGGTAGCAACTCACCGCCCTCTTAGGGTCTAGGCAGTGAAGCCACTCCTCCTCCTTGGAAGGGTGAGGAGGAGGATAAAAGGTAGGGAGGGTAATGGACTGCCCCAGATGGAAGGGAGTTACCACCTTAGGCAGAAAAGCAGCCCTGGTCCTAAGTACCATTCTCTCAGCATGAATGGTCAGGAATGGGGGTTTTAAACTAAGAGCTTGAAGCTCACTTACCCTCCTTGCTGAGGTAATTGCCACAAGAAAAACAGTCTTAAAAGACAGAAGTCTCATGGGACACTTGTGTAAAGGTTCAAAGGGTGAACCCATCAAGTAGGTTAATACAAGATTCAAGTCCCATTGATACACAATAAATGGAGTTGGAGGGAATTTGTTGGTAAGACCTTTTATTAAATGCAATACAATAGGTGACTTAAATAAAGACTGCTGGTCCGGCAAACAAAGGAATGCCGACAAGGCCGATAAATAACCTTTTACAGTCGTCACAGCAAAACCCTGCTGGGCCAAAGAAAGAGCAAACTGAAGTATGTTGGACAAAGGAGCTCTCAAGGGGTCAATAGATTTATCTCCACACCAGGAAACAAATTTGGACCACTTATAGGAATAGATTGACTTTGTGGAAAGACACCTGGCCGAAAGAATTACATCCACCACATCAGGCGGGAGAGAAAAAGAATTCAGGTTGCCCCGTTCAATCTCCAGAAGGTGTAAGGTCTGGAGGTGGTGGTGTAGAACCTGCCCCTCCATCTGAGAGAAGAGATCTGCCCTGAGAGGGAGACGGAGCGGCGGGCACGAGGATAGGTGAAGAAGATCTGTGTACCACATCCTTCTTGGCCAATCCGGGGCGACCAATATAACTTGGGCCCGGTCTTGGCGAATCTTCCTCAGAACCTGAGGGATCAAGGGTATGGGAGGAAACGCGTAAAGGAGTTGTGAGCCCCAACTCAACTGAAACGCGTCCCCCAAAGCTCCCTGCAACGGATACTGCAGAATGACGGGCAGTGAGCGTTCTCGTGAGTGGCGAACAGGTCCACCTGAGGAGTTCCCCACGTCCGGAAGACGTGACGAACCACCTCTGGGTGAAGCCTCCACTCGTGGTCGGCAGAGAACTGACGACTGAGACTGTCTGCACGAACGTTCAGAACTCCGGCCAGATGATTTGCCATCAGACAAATCTGGTGGTCCTGAACCCAGGACCAGAGACGCAGAGCTTCTCTGCAGAGAAGATGCGACCCCACACCTCCCTGCTTGTTGACATACCACATGGCGGTCGTGTTGTCCGTCAGGACCTGAACCGGCTGACCGCGAAGGGAAGGGAGGAAGGCCTTGAGTGCTAAACGAATCGCCCTCAATTCCAGAAGGTTGATGTGAAGCAACCTTTCCTCTGGAGACCTAATACCCTTGATCTCCAGATCCCCCAGATGAGCACCCCACCCTAGAGTGGAGGCATCCGTTATCACTGTGGCAACGGATGGAGGCAGATGAAAGGGCTTTCCTTGAGACAGATTGCCCTCCACGCTCCACCAAGACCGATCAGCTGCAGTTTCTCTGGAGATCCTCACAGACTCCCTGAGATCTCCGTTGTGCTGATACCACTGCCTGCGGAGGCACCACTGGAGCGCCCTCATGTGCCAGCGTGCATGGTTGACCAGCAGAATGCAGGAAGCAAACAGACCGAGCAGGCGAAGGACCTTCAGGACTGGAACAACCGCTCCATTGTAAAACAAAGGAATGATTTCCTGAATGTCGAGAATCCTTTGAGGTGGAGGGAATGCTCGACAAACAGTAGTGTCCAGTACTGCCCCTATAAACAGGTTGCGCTGTGAGGGCACCAGGTGAGACTTGGGTACATTTATCGAAAAACCCAACCTGTACAACAACTGAGTTGTCTCTTGCAGATGATGGAGCACCTTCTCTGCTTTGATCAGCCAGTCGTCCAGATAGGTGAATACAAGAATCCCCGCCCTCCTGAGATGGGCTGCCACCACTGCCATCACCTTGGTAAAAACTCGAGGTGCAGTAGTAATTCCAAACGGAAGGACCGCAAACTGATAATGTTGCGACCCCACCATGAAACTGAGATACTTCCTGTGCGACTCCAGGATCGGGATATGAAAATACGCATCCTGCAAGTCGAGCGACACCATCCAGTCTTCCTCCAGCAGCGCCTGAAGAACCTGCGCAAGGGTAAGCATCTTGAACTTCTCTTGTTTCAGATAAAGATTCACGATCCTGAGATCCAGGATTGGGCGAAGCCTGCCATCCTTCTTGGGAATCAGGAAATACCGGGAGTAGCATCCCTGACCCCTTTCCTGCTCTGGAACCAACTCTATCGCGCCTTTCTTTAACAAGGTCAGAACCTCCTCCTGAAGGAGACGGAGATGTTCCTCTGAGCAAGCACCTTAACAAGGAGGGTAATTTGGAGGGAATTCCCTGAAGGGAAGAGCATACCCATTTGCCACAAGATTGAGAACCCATTGGTCTGTAGTGACCGATTCCCAATCCCGCAGAAAATGGGTAAGCCGACCCCCCACAGGACCAACATGACTGGGAATGGGGAATCTAGGGCTGCTTTGCTGCGGCGATAGGAGAGGTAGAGGAAGAGGAGGAGGAGGAGGGTTGACGACCTCGTGGACGACCTCTGTTTCTTCCTCTATAAGATTTATACAGCGTATTTTGTTGCTGCTGCTGTTGCTGCTGATGAGGCTGCCCTTGCGAACGAAAGGATGACTTCCCGAATCATCTGTATCTACAAAAGGAACCTCTGGATTGGGTCTGCAAGCCAAGTGATCTTGCCGTGGCCTTACTATCTTTGAATATTTCAAGTGCGGCATCAGCCTTCTTACCAAACAGACCCGTACCATCAAAAGGTAAGTCCAACAAAGTTCCCTGCACATCCTGAGAAAAGTCTGAAGACTTCAACCAAGCTCCCCTTCTCGTAGCCACTGCAGAGCCCATAATTCTAGCCACCGAGTCAGCCGTATTCAGGCCACTTTGAATGACCTGGCGCGCAGCAGTCTGGGTATCATCCAAAACCTCCTGAAAGTTCTTCCTGTCTTCATCAGACAGTTTTGGCAGCAACTGTTTAGAGGAATCCATCAAGGCATGGATATACCTTCCCACCAAGCAAGTTGCATTTGTTTATTTCAGTGCCATGCTCGCAGATGAAAACACCTTCTTAGCAGACTGGTCAATCCGTTTTGACTCCTTGTCAGCTGGAACCTGAGGGAAAGCTCCTGAAAACCTCTTTGAGCAAGCCGCCTGAACTACAAGACTCTCAGGCGAAGGGTGAGCTGACAAAAATTCTGGAACCCCCTGTGCCACCCTATATCTCCGTGCCACAGTCCTGGAGACTGCAGGAGCAGACAAAGGCTTCTTCCAAACCTCCAACACTGGCTCCAGAATTGCCTCATTAAACGGTAACAAAGGCTCAGTTACAGAGGATGGAGAATGCAACACTTCAGTTAATAGATTGGACTTAAATTCGGTGGAAGGAAGATTAATGTCCAATAATTCAGCAGCTTTTCTCACAACTGTGTGATATGGGGCTTCCTCCTTCGAAGGAGCATCGGAACCAGGAGAAAAATCCCACTCAGGGGAAACATCAAGACCACTTGCATCTTTTAATTCTGCAAAATAGTCCTCAGAATCAGGAAGTTCACCTTCCTCCATCTCCTGCCGACAGCGTGCCTCTTCCACAACTATTTGGGCCTCTCTCCTGGAGCGGATCCTCGGGACTGGAGTCAATGGATCCACAACCGACTCCATCGGGGCCGGCGTCGAACGCGGATCCGACGGCGCCGCTTGCGCCGAACAAGGACGAACAGACAGCGCCGGAGATTCTTGATACGGCGCCGGAGATTCTCGGTACGGCGCCGGAAAATTCCAGGACGGCGTCGCTGGAAGAAAGGGCATAAATGGAGCCTGGGCCTATGCCTGAGGAACACCCAAATTGTAGGCAAAAGGACCCATGGGGCCCGCAGGCGCACCAGAGGGGTACATGGCCCTTGCAAAGACACCATACATAGCGTTAAGATAGTGTGATGGGTCTTGACCTGGAGCCAGGAAAGGAGGATAATTTCCCGGCGTCGGCTCGGAAGCCGGTGTACCTGGAGTCGGGCCCGTCGGCGCCGACAAAGGAACCTCTTCAGGCTGCTCCTGATCTTCTTGCTCTGGCTCGGCTTCACCCGGATCCGTAGAATGGACCGAATCCGAAGGAGCCGGCGTCGGTGATCGAGAGACTTCGACTTCAGGAGACACTTCCTTCTCTGGCGAGAGCGGATTTGAATGAGAAGGATTGACCTCACCTCCGTGACGTCGAGGAGAAGATGACTTCGGCGCCGGTTCCTTATCAGAGTGACGCCTCGAAGAGTGCTTCTTTTTCTTATGTCTCTTCAACTTCGAATGTCCAGACGCCGACTTCGAACCCGATCTGGATTCGGAACGAGACCTCGACCTCGATCTTCTTTTACTCGCGTTCTTATTCTTCCTCATTTTGTCAATAAATAACTTCGCCTCCCTTTCCTTTAATGTCTTAGAGGTCATCTTCCTGCAACACGCACATCCATCGACGTCGTGATCGGAAGACAAGCACCATACGCAATCCTCGTGCGGGTCAGTGATGGACATCTGCTTACCGCACTCCCTGCAGGGCTTGAAACCAGATTTTCTCCCAGACATCTTCGAAAGGAAACGAGAAGCACAGACAATAACTATAATAACAATGTTACTACGGAGAGTCCCAAGAAACCGTTGGCGTCGACGGCGCGGAAAAAAGGGAACTGACGGCATCACGCTGACGAGGCCCTATTATGGATCCAGTGACGTCAGCGGGGTCGCGAGCGGAGTCGTACCCTCTGTGACGTCGTCCATGACCTCACCGGCGTGGAGAGCTACAAAAGTTTCCGATTGGCTGCTGCGCAGGGGATATTCACAAGGTGAGGAATCCACTGGCAGATGTATCTCTCAGAAAGTGTACTACATTCTTAGTGTATTATACCTGACCATGTCAGTAAGAAATTATTCTGAACGTGACCCCTTGTGTGCCTGTCATTTCCAGGTCGCCCTGCCTGTTGTCCGCTGGGGTCATCTTAGTCCTCCTGCTATTCCTCATGAAGTTAGCAAAGACAGCCGAATCAGCGGTACATGCACGGACATGTTGAAATGTCAGTTTGGGTAAGGATTCCAAACAGGCTGTTTTATGTTGGTATGGTTTCAATTGTGTCGTAAATGTTCATGCGCATGTTGTCTGACCATACATACATGTCACATTACCATGCCTCAAATTTCATGTTGCCCCACTCCCATGACAGGGCAGTCACCCTTCTTGACAGTCATCCGTAGTTGAGTTTTGACTCTGGTGAATGCATCAATGTGTGTAAACCTTGACCCTGACACATAGCAGATACCACGGTTTGACATTGTGTGGGACATCACAACCACAGCCGCTGTGGGGAATTGCAGCCTCACTGTGTGCAGCAGGATGTGTCTGGATCATCCCCTCAACCTTGTGTGCCAGTACAGTTTGATTTCCCAAAAACCATGTTGTGTAGGTGTGGGCCAGTGTATGTCCCACATGTTCATTCAACTGTCCTGTGAGTCTGTTTGCATGGATACATTGCCACTTGTGCCAGTATGTCATGTCACTGTCATGTCGTTACCTCGGTGCCAGTGGAGAACACTGCCTCGCTAGCCTTCTCTGTGAGCTGATGTTAATTTTCCATTCCCATGATGCCAGATATGCTGCGCTGATGTCATCACAACGTTGTGCTGTAGCAAATTCTAAATCTCCGTGGCAACAGTCGAGTGAGGTCATTCACAGGATTATCTTGTGCCGTGCAGCATCTCATGGTCACGGTAGTTTTTTTTTTTGTGGCTTTGTTCCTCATTACTCGCTGTTGGGTTTGGTTCCACCTGCTTGTCATGTTTAGCATATTGGGGCACAGTTGGAAGAGCCAATGACTGTCTCCTGCGGGGGTTCCTTGTGTTTAGGTCATTCCCTTCCTCATTGGAGGAGCTGCTTATGGCTCTTGCGGGTGATATCTACTTTCCCCTCATGGCCCTTACCGATTCACAGGGCTAAATATGGATTGTTGGTTTTGTGTCAGTAGCACTGCTCTACATTACATTTTCACAGATTAGGACCCTCAATCACACACTGTGACTTAGTTGATGGTTGCATGGATCTAATTGCATGGTAGCAGCCTTGTGAGCGTTACACATGCATCGTTTAGGTGACAAACTGTGCTACCTTTTATGTGTCCGTGTTCAAGTATCTGATCTTGTCTCATTGCAAAATCTGTGATCACACATAGGGTACACAGGGACCACACACAAAAGCAGGATTATGATTGGTCTAACTTAACGAGGTACACCCTCAGAGTCACATACAACAAGGACACACTCCACATTGTCAAACATCTGCACATCCGGTATCACATCTACAGCTCTCCAATCCTACACAGACAATTTGGCTAAGCCATCTATCAATCAATTCATTTGTTGAGCGCCCTACCTACCTGTGAGGGTGTGAATGCGCTGGGGAGGGGGGGTGGAGGGGGCTGCTACAGATGGAAAATCCAGGTCTGGAGAAGTCTTCTGAAGGCCAGCAGGTCCTGGGTCTGTCGTAGCCTTGTAGGGAGGGTGTTCCAGGTCTTTGAGGCGAGGTAGGAGAAGGATCTGTCGCTGACGGTGGTTTTCCGGATGTGAGGGACTGTGGCAAGTGCGAGGTTGGTAAAGCGGAGGCTGCGTGTGGGTGTGCAGAAGCTGAGTTGGTCGTTGTGTATTAACATGGTTAACTTTTTTAAGTCTTTTTTCAAATTATATTAATGTGATAATTTTTTTAGTAAAATTTTTAATTTTTATTGTGTATAAATTTGTTGTTCTCGTAAGAGAACTGAATCAAATAAATTATTGAATTCAGTTGGTCGTTGTGGTATGCTGTTCCGGAGTGGTTAGGAGCCTTGTGTGCGTGGATGAGGAGTTGGAAGGTGATCCTGTTGTTGACAGGGAGCCAGTGCAGGCCTCTCAGGTGTGGTGTTATGTGGCCGTGTTAGGGAAATCGACGATCATACGTGGCGAGGCGTTCTGGATGCGTTGCAGCCGTCTCAGGAGTATGGTTGTTGTAGCTGCATAGGGGGCGTTTACGTAATCCAGGGAGCTCGTGGAGAGGGCCCAGATGACTGTTTCTCACGTGTTTGAGGTGATCCATTAGAAGATCCTGCGGGGCATTCAGAGGGTGTTGAAGCAGGAAGATGAGATGGCTTTCTCCGGCTTGGTCCTGGAGAGGGAGGATTTGAGGATGACCCACAGGTTGCGTGCGTGGTTGGTGGGTTCTGGGGTTGTTCCTAGCGATGTTGGCCACCTTGAGTCGTCACAGGCTGAGGTGGTGGTGCCGGGGATGAGGACCTCCGTTTAGTCAGAATTGTGCTTCAGCCTGCTGTCCTTCATCCATTTGGCAACGGCCTTCATTCCTCTGTGGAGGTTTCCTTTGGCAGTGTGTGGTTCTTCGGTGAGGGATCTGATCGGCTGGGTGTAATTGACGTAGGAGATGATGTTGTGGCTATGTTGTAGTGCAACATGGGGGAGTGGTTCCATATGGATATTGATCAACGTCGGGCTCAGGGATGATCCCTGTGGGACGCTGTAGATGGTCTCAGTGGTCTTGGAACAGAAGTGTTAGAGGCAGACGCTCTGGGCTCTGCCGGAGAGGAAGGATGTGGCCCAGGCCAGGGCAATCTCTTGGATTCTGGCGTCATGGCTGCGTGGTGTTAGGGTGTCTTGGCAGACCTTGTGGAAGGCTGGTGATAGGTGCAGAAAATGAGGGCGGCTGTTTCTCCTTCGTCCATGAGGATGCTGATGTCCTCGTTGGCGGTGATGCGGGCGGTGTCTGTGCTGTGGTTGCTGCGGAATCCAGAGGGGGATGGTCCCATGATGTTGTTGTCTTCGAGGTAGCGAAGATGGAGATGTGATGCCGTGCAGTTTGAGTCAACAGAGTCCAGGCCACAGTGCTTGGCATCATTGGGAACACTGCGACCAGCAAGTCCATGTGGGAGAGTCAATAAGGTGATGCTGTTGCACACAAAGGCAAGATGCCAGACCAGGTGACCTGGGAGTTGTGCATAGCCCACTGCCTCTCACTGTCTTTTGCGTGGACGACCCACCTTCATTGTGGGACCCTCACGTGCAGGCCTTGACAATGCCTGGGACGCTCCGTCAGACAATTCCTCCTCCTCCTCCTCCCTCCCTGTGGCTGGTGTTGGTCTTTGCCTTGATGCTTCTGGCCTGGTGACACAGGGAGGGTGCCGCATGTTGACAGCAATCTGACGGAGTGATTGGCTTATTTCCCTATGCACCGTCAAGAGCTCATCTAGTCTTGCCTCCATCCGTCCCTGGTGTTGTTGGTGACTGGCATGTTGCTCGACCTGATTATTTTTAATTTCGGTGAGGGCCTCCACTACCTGGTTGAACTCCCTGGTGTCCCGCCGGTATGCCTCCATGATGTTTCGGAGTTCTGACATGCCGGGCCCTGCAGATTGCTGGTCAGGTTCTCGCCTCCGCCTTGCGCCACTCCCACCACCCCTGCCCACACAAGCCTGGCCTGCACTTGTGGGCACATCGGATCGACGGGACCCATGAATGATGGCAGTAGTTGTGTTGTCTGCCACCTCCTGGGTGCCCAGCGAACCTTGTCCCTCATTGTCAGACTGGCTCTGTTGTGGATTATGGGCAGGGCTCCGAGCTGTCTGCAGGGATGTGGCGGGAATGGGTGTGGTGGTTGGCACAGATGTATCTGATCCAGCTGCTGCACGGGTTTGGGATCCAGAGGGGCCAGGTTGGTTGGGGTCAGCCACGGTGTGTTGAGAGGTGTCGCTGTCGGTGGGGTCAGGGTCCTGCTGAGCCTGGGACTGCGATCCATCTCCCCCCTGGTTGGGAATAGTTTCCACACGTTGCTCTGTGGGTGTGAGTGACAGACACTGTTAATGCACTGTTAATGCACTATCATGCAACATCCAATTTTGATATACATTGTCGTTAGCACTGTTCCACCTGCTTTGGATTGTTGTCATTGTTCACTTGTGTATGGGTATGTTGTGGGATCAGATTGACATGTGCTGAGGGGTCTTTGACATGTTCGGTACTGTTTACAATGACTGGCACAGCCATTGCTGTGGCTTGTGTCGCCAGCACGACACAGATCCAGCATTGCTCTGTGTGCCCCAATCTGCACAATGCAGCGTCAATCCTTATGCCTGGTGCAAGCATGCACAGGGTTTAAATGCAGCATGTTTATGAGAGAGTCTGAGTGGAATTTTTCTGATTTCAGTAAGCAACTTTTGTGAGGTGTTGCTGTGCCGTGACGGCCATCCACTGCCAACCCCCCTGGACCAGTACACCTACTTCTGGCACAGGGCTTTAGAACGTGGCACTTCTCCGAGATGCATCACCTTGTCAATGCCCACGTCCATGGTGCTACTTAAGTGCATCCACAGCGTCCGAAAGCTGTGGCTACAGCATTGTGTGAGAGGCACAATGGACTTGTGATTCAGCACTGTGCATTTTTTGCTTGGATGCGTCATCAGATCAGTATTTGTTTTGTTGTGTTACATGACGATTGTGACAGTGGTGCACTCCATTGCCTGTCCCCAGAGGCTCTGTTTCTGTAAGGGGTGTGTGTGACAGGTCATGTTAGTAGTTTGAGTGTGATGTGCAAGTGTGTCTGTCCCCCATGAAGCATGCTGCCATGGCGGTGGTTGTGAGTTCCTGTGCAGGATATCTGACCTTGTCCTGGTGTTAGTATTTGCACTGGTCACAGGAGGGCCTTGTGCTGCCTACACCAGCGCCCAGTGTCAGATATCTTTTCAGTACTTTCACACTCCCTGTGTATTGGCATGGTGCATGGGTGTGTACCTGGGCCATATGGGATGAGTGCAGCCTCCTACCCTACACCTTGCACCCTCTCACCCTCCCCGCCTTCTGGCACTCCCCTTGCACCCACCCCCATACTGTTAGGTACTGCTGGGAGTCATAGCCACTCACCCACATACTGTTAGGCACTGCTGGGAGTCATAGCCACCCACATACTGTTAGGCACTGCTGGGAGTCATAGCCACCTACCCCCATACTGTTAGGCACTGCTGGGAGTCATAACCACCCACCCCCATACTGTTAGGCACTGCTGGGAGTCATAGCCACCCACCCCCATACTGTTAGGCACTGCTGAGAGTCATAGCCACCCACCCACATACTGTTAGGCACTGCTGGGAGTCATAGCCACCCACCCACATACTGTTAGGCACTGCTGGGAGTCATAGCCACCCACCCACATACTGTTAGACACTGCTGGGAGTCATAGCCACCCACCCACATACTGTTAGGCACTGCTGGGAGACATAGCCACCCACCCCCATACTGTTAGGCACTGCTGGGAGTCATAGCCACCCACCCACATACCACCCCCATACTGTTAGGCACTGCTGGGAGTCATAGCCACCCACCCACATACCACCCCCATACTGTTAGGTACTGCTGGGAGTCATAGCCACCCACCCACATACTGTTAGGCACTGCTGGGAGACATAGCCACCCACCCCCATACTGTTAGGCACTGCTGGGAGTCATAGCCACCCACCCACATACCACCCCCATACTGTTAGGCACTGCTGGGAGTCATAGCCACCCACCCACATACCACCCCCATACTGTTCGGCACTGCCGGGAGTCATAGCCACCCACCCACATATTGTTAGGCACTGCTGGGGGTCATAGCCACCCACCCACATACCACCCCCATACAGTTAGGCACTGCTGGGAGTCCCCCCATGTTACATGAGTTGTTTGTATACTCACCAGGCTCCACGGCTCCTTCGATTCCGTGAACTCCCACTGGTGGTAGCAGGGCCATGACTTTCTCCTCCCAGGGATAGTATTGTGCAGGTCTGCGGGGACCACCACCTCCAGTGTGGTGTGCATTGGCGTAGTCTTCGTCCATCTTCCTCTTGACCATCCTCCGCAGATCGTACCACCTGGCCTGGCAATCCCTCTTGGTGCGCCTGATGGGTGCAACAGCATTTACCTTATCGACGATCCTCTCCCACAGGTGTGTTTTTTGAGATATGCTGGTCTGTCTTACCAATGCACCAAACAGCTGTGGCTCAACTCTGATGACCCACAAAAGCAGTGTGATCAATGAAACATTGATGACATCCCTAAGGCACTCAATCTGGTATATTCCTCCAAATTATTCACAGGAATGGTAAATGCGTTTCAACCAGGATTTATTTTCTTTTCAAAAAATGGTATTCACTTCATATCCATTTGCAAAGTTTTCTCAGAAACAATCCAAGTTCAAAGATACATGTTATTGGATCCCGCTCCAATGCATTTCGGGCCACCGCCCTTCATCGGGGAGCATCTAAAATAAAGATGATATCTAATTGTAACGTTCATGTAATTAAAGGCAATCTCAGAAAAATGTCTACGAAAATGTCAAAAAAAAGGTAAAGTGCTGAAAGTTCCTTAATCCCGTTGGGAAACCGAAGTGCTCAGTGGTAAAGCGTGGTGTATTCATTTAAAATATGACCGTAGTGAAAATTCAAAATGTTGCCGGGTAAACCTACTATAAAGAATTAACAAGAATAAACGTGCAAATTAAATCATAAGGAGCTTGCGTTTGACTGCGCGCCTAATGCGGTGCTCGGAGTTTAAATTACTTACGATGCTTGGTGTTTCATTAGATTCCGGACGCCGAAGACGGCAAAGTTTAACCGGAAATGTGAACTCGGTCTTCATAAACAGAAGCCGCGGGAAGTGTAGGTCATGTGATCGGGAGTTTATGGAGCTAGAAAGAGGACTAAACGATCGGGACTGAAAATTAAATAAAGAGAACTAGTTCAAAACAATGGTGTGATGCTATAGCGTAATGGGTGATTAAATAAAGAGTGGCATGCTATTGCATAAAATCAAAGGGTATCACTTAGTTAAATTAAAAGTACATGATTCATATTTGTGATCCACATGCAGGATTCAGATCAGAACAATTGACACATAATGTGTTATCAAAAAACAGTCTATAAATAGCATGAAAACTCAACACGTTCATTTAAGCCAAATGGCTTAATTGAATTAAGTCTGTAAATCCAGTGATTTTCTCGTTGTAATAACATCCTGTTATTGTCTCTTCCCTCTGTCTTTTTAATGATTTCCAATGCCATAAATTTGAGTTGTGATATGTTGTGGTTCATTTCCAAGAAATGTGACGCAACTGATGATTTTAAGTTCTTGGTTCGAATATTGGATTTATGTTCGTTAAGGCGAGTCTTTAACTTTCGTTCTGTCTTTCCAATATATACCTTTCCACATGGACATTTAAGAAGGTAAATGAGATTGTTTGAATCACATGTGGGCGTGACTTTAAGGTTGATGTTATATCCTTTCATTGGATGTGTCAATATATTTCCCGGAATTATGTTATGGCAATTGTTGCAGTTATTGCATGGTCTAGTTCCTTTTGAAATATCTAGCTGTTCCGCCGGTTGTTTTAAGATCTCACCCAAATTTTTCCCCCTAGTATGGGCAAATATCAGTCTAGCTTTAAACAGGTCTTTGAAGTCCGTCTCCAACTCTAACATTGGCCAATGCTTGAGTATTATGTTTTTAAACGTCGTACTGACATTGGAGTATTTTGATACTATGACCATCCGGTCACTCTCCTTTTTCTTATTGGATTGTTGAAGTAGGGTATGTCAATCCTGTTTATCCACCTCATTTTTCGCTAATTCAAGTAGTTCCTCAGGGTACTTTCTCTCTCTGAAGCGGTCTATCATTTCATCCATTCTTGTTTTTGTCAAAATAGGGTCAGAAGTAATTCGTTTAACTCTCAGTAACTGGGATTTTGGTAGATGGTTTTTCAAAGATGTCTGATGAAAACTGGTGTAGTGTAACATATTGTTACGGTCGGTCTTCGAAAAATGTCAGTTAAGATTTGATCATTTTGTAGAGTTATTCGAACATCCAAGAATGTTATAGTTTGGGAGTCTATTGTCCAAGTGAGTTGAATTCGTGGGTTAGCTGAATTCAAGGTCGTCAAAGCCAGTTCCAAATTTTCCCGTGTGTCTTTCCAAAGTATAAATAAGTCGTCAATAAAACGAACATACATTTTGAGGTGATTTTTCCACTTTGGGTTTGACCAAATGTTGGTCTGTTCAAATTCTCCCATAAAAATGTTAGCATATACTGGGGCAGCGCTATTTCCCATGCTGATCCCCACTAGTTGCAGAAACCAATTGTCTTTATATGAAAAGTAGCTATGGTACAAGGTAAACATAAGTAACTCCATCAAGAATACTTTCATAGATTCATCCACTTGGAGTTTCAAAATGGCTTGTTCCATAGATTCTATGCCTTCCTGGTGCGGGATAGAGGTATATAGTGAGCTGACATCAGCCGTGCATAGCCATAATTGTTCGTTTGAATCTATTTGAATATCTTCCAGTTTTCTCAAAAAGTCTGTAGTGTCGCGAATATAACTCGCCAACGATTGGACAGTGGGTTGGAGATAGCGGTCCAGGAATTGACCTATAGGTTGATGTATGCTGCAACAAGTTGAGACAATTGGTCGGATTGGTGGGTCCATAAGATTTTTATGGATCTTTGGTGCAGCATATATGTGTGGACTTCTAGGGTTGGATTTTAACAAGAAATTCTTAGTTTTTTGATTAATCACTCCCAGTGTTAATGCCTTGTCGATTATTTCTGTTAGAATCCTCGTATATTCTGTGGTAGGGTTGCTTGAGAGTTGTAGGTATGTGGTATCATCTGATAGGTGGTCTCTAAGTTTCTGGTGATACATAGTCGAGTTCATAACGACTAATGCGCCGCCCTTATCCGCCTTTATGCAAGTTATATCCTGATTGTTGGCTATTTTTTTCAATGTATCACGATCTTTTTGTGTGATTTTTTGTACGTATTTTTCTTGAAGTTAATAGCTGACAGGTCTTGTTTGACCAATTGTTCAAATAGATCAATCGTTTTGTGACTCTGGGGGGCTTGAAAAGTGCTGAATGTTTTAAGGCCCATTAAGGGATCAGGTTCTCTTTCTCCCACTAGTGGCATTATGTTCGTGAAAAAATGGCGTAGTTTCAATTTTCTGATCAATTTGAATGTGCTAACTTCAAGCTCTAACAAATCCGTTCTTGTAGCTCCATAAACTCCCGATCACATGACCTACACTTCCCGCGGCTTCTGTTTATGAAGATCGAGTTCACATTTCCGGTTAAACTTTGCCGTCTTCGGCGTCCGGAATCTAATGAAACACCAAGCATCGTAAGTAATTTAAACTCCGAGCACCGCATTAGGCGCGCAGTCACCCGCGTTTAACTTGCACGTTACTCAAACGCGAGCTCCTTATGATTTAATTTGCACGTTTATTCTTGTTAATTCTTTATAGTAGGTTTACCCGGCAACATTTTGAATTTTCACTACGGTCATATTTTAAATGAATACACCACGCTTTACCACTGAGCACTTCGGTTTCCCAACGGGATTAAGGAACTTTCATCACTTTACCTTTTTTTGACATTTTCGTAGACATTTTTCTGAGATTGTCTTTAATTACATGAACGTTACAATTAGATATCATCTTTATTTTAGATGCTCCCCCGATGAAGGGCGGTGGCCCGAAATGCATTGGAGCGGGATCCAATAACATGCATCTTTGAACTTGGATTGTTTCTGAGAAAACTTTGCAAATGGATATGAAGTGAATACCATTTTTTTGAAAAGAAAATAAATCATGGTTGAAACGCATTTACCATTCCTGTGAATAATTTGGAGGAATACACCAGATTGAGTGCCTTAGGGATGTCATCAATGTTTCATTGATCACACTGCTTTTGTGGATTGTCAATTACTCGCCCGAGGGTGATGGGCGACACCTAAGAGCACCTAAAAAGTTTTCACTTATTCTTTTTTGGTACTTTATCAACAGCAAGTGCACGGGTCCATGTACTTTATATTCAACTCTGATGACTTCTTCTGCAAGGATCTCCATCTCCGGGTTAGTGAACTTTGGATTCTTTGGTGTGGTCATGGTGTGGGGTGTATGTGATTGGTGGGGTGATGGTGTTTATGGATGAGGGTGTGTGGGTCTGGTTGTGAAGGGGGTTGTGTGGGTGTGAATGAGATAGGGTGTATGTGTGAAGGTGTATGGGTGCAGTTGTTGGTGTCCTGTCAGTGTCTTTGCGCAAATAGGTATGTTGCAAAGGATGATGGGTTGTATGTGTGGGCCCTTTTATTGGTCCATTTGTGGGTGTGGCTTATTTTTGAATTTTTGGTGGGTGTGTTATAAGGGGTTGGTGTGACTTGGGCCCTCTGTTTGGCTGTTTGGATGTAGGCAGAACATTGTTTTCCAATGGTTTGTACACAGGAGACATGTTTAGTGGTGTTGTGCGACTCGTTTGCACCGTCCTTGTGCTGGTTTCTGGGTTTGCGTGCGCTTTATTAGTGGGAGGTGTGTGGTTCGTATTTGTTTGTGCTGCTGGCTCATACGGGACGTTTTGGGTGTGTTCACATACGCTTTATTGAGGGGGTGTGTTGGTGCAGCTGACTGATACGGGCCGTTTTCGGGGTGGGGGTTCGCGTGCGGTGTGTATTTGTTGGTGCGGCTGGCTGACACGGTCCATTTTCGGGGTGGGGGTTCGCATACGCTTTGAGGGCTGTGCGGGTCATTTGTTGGTGTGGCGGGCTGATACGGTCCGTTTTCGGGGTGGGGGTTCGCATACGCTTTATTGAGGGCTGTGCAGGTGGTGAGCGGGTCGTATTTGTTGGTGCGGCTGGCTGATACGGTCCGTTTTCGGGGTGGGGTTCTCATACGCTTTATTGAGGGCTGTGCGGGTGGTGTGCGGGTCGTATTTGTGGGTGCGGCTGGCTGATACGGTCAGTTTTCGGGGTGGGGGTTCGCGTACGCTTTGAGGGGTGTGCGGGTTGTATTTGTTGGTGCGGCTCCCTCATACGCGATGTTTTCCGTACGAATCATGCTTCATGCGTGACTACGTTTGCCCGTACAAATCGCGTACTCGGTCCCCAGTCTGGATCGTACTTGTTTGGTCATACGGCATGTTTACAAATCGTACGGTTTGAGTTCCGACGCCATTTCGTACGGGTCTTCGATTATGGTTCGTACGGGTCGCTGATATTCGGACGTAATTTAGGGATACGGATCGTACTACACAGTTCGGACGGTCTTTTTTCATTCGTATGGACACGGCTACGAATACGAATCGTACGACGTTTTTTTATCCCGAATCGGAATCGGACCCTAGTTGTCTCTCCCTCCTCCAGAGCACAAAATGATACATGGACATTTAAGAAACGGACATTTATGAATATATTCTACCTGTACTGAGTTATGTTTGCCTACATACCGAGCCACCTTCCTTTTCTGTGTGTGTGTGTATATATATATATATATATATATATATATATATATATATATTATATATACATACACACACACACAAACATGCATATAATATTCTCGCTTGTGCACAGACAAGAAATATTCAAGTGTATAGTAAAGAATTTTGGTATAGGTCCTAGCAGGATTGTCCAGAGGAGGTCTCCAAATCAGTTTTGGCTGAAACATGTCAAAACTACATAGAGATTACGAGAAACAGGGTTATTAGTTGGGGAGGATGACAGTCTTGTGCAAGTAATAGGTCTGCAATTGTCTTTTGACTCGGAGCCAAGTACCCCATTGTAGCACTTGGCTAGGGTAGGTCAGGCCTATTGGTTTTAGCGTCTCTAGGATCCATTTCTACAGGAACTCTTCTGTTGCTTTGTCTTCCTCTCACTCTAGGAACTCCAGAACTGGAGATCGATCCTCCTTATACTCCCTTCTGCGTCATTCCCTGTGTAAGACATGTTCGATCCTTCGCTGTAGTCTTTTGTTACTCAGTTGGCTTCAGGCTGCAAAGAAAGACACTTTGAAGGCAAAAGTTATTAGGAGAGAAAACAAGCATTGTCATAGCCAATAGGTCTCACCTTTGGCGCGGGAGAGCAACATAAGCACATTTGAGCTTGGGCAAGTGCAAAATACAGGGCGTGAGATTAAGAGGGCTCCGCAGGCAGAAAGCAGTTTCTGGGAGTGAGGGTCCCGCAAGCAGCAGGCTCTGAGCGTGAAGGCGTCTTAGGCTACGGGCTTGAGGGTTACACAGGCAGCAGGCTCTATAAGAGAGGCAGATGCAGGAGGGTTGTTCAGGCAAGAAAAGTCACAATCTGAGCTAAGCAGGCAACAGTCACTGTGGGGTAGTCAGAGCAATTAGAAATGGGGAAATATAAACAATGTTAAGTCATTTCATTTAATAACTTCTGGAAACTCTTCTGCAAGTGTAAAAAGACTACAAAACAAAACACTTCATGTATAACTGTGTAAAAATATATTTGACTGTCGAAACTACTGTCCAAGAAACTTTATTTACTGCAAAAATTGAGACAAGGGTGGATTTTATGTAATTGTTAAACGTAATGGTTATGTTTTTACGTTGTGAGTTTTAATTAACTGAGGAATACATTTTTTTTTACTGCCCAAGAAAATAACGTGAAATTCTCCCCATCATGGTTTCATATAAAACTTTTCAAATCAGTGTTTTAAATAACTTAACAGATGCCACCAGTGAACATTCCCAGTGTTTACCGGATGTGCACCTGGGGATTCGACCACCATTCCTCATTCATTCTGGAATTCCAGACCCCCTGCCGATCAGTAGGACTGCGCCCAAGGACACCTGGCTTTCCTAGTTAACTACTTAAAATACCTTCCTTATCTTTCTCTAATCACCTGTGTGTGCCCTTTTGTTCAGGAGTGTGAAAGGAGGGGGTGGGGTCGACGTGTTGATAGATGACAGGCACTTAAGTTGGGGCACTCTTACAACAGCGGGACAAACAAGGCACAAAAAAATTAAGTATTTTAGCGATAGCCAGGAGGGTGGACCTGAGAAAATAAAAGGTGGGGGCGGTGTGGTGGAGGTGTTAGGACAGAATGTAAGGAGAAATAAGGCAATGGTCAAGAGAGGCCATATGAAGAGAGAGAGAAAGAGAGGCTTATGACTGAAATAGGGGTGAAGGAAATGCTGCAAGATTACTGCACGTCACAGGGAAAACATTTTCAGTGCTGTGCACTCATTATTTACTACTTAACTTCCAAGCTTAGTGTCGGGCAGCTTGACCTCCTGTCTGTACAGCAGTCTGTAATGTTTGCGCTTTATAAAAACACTTCATAAAAACCCTTTATAAATAAATAACCCTAATAAATTATAGGACTTGTATCCCTGGGTAAAGTCAGCGTATCCAGTTGCACTGTCACTAACACACCTGATAATATCGATTGTGAGATGGAAGACCCTGGACTCGAACATGGCATACGTGGTAACAAGATGTGACTTTGGAGGGCAGGCAGTAATAGGTGGTGTGGCCAAAGGTGAAAGAAAAACGAGACACAATGGAGCAAGAACTAGAGAAGCAGGGCGGGGTTGCAAAAGAGGGAGATGCAAACTAGAAAACAAGCAATGAAGACACAAGCAGAAGGAAACAATAAACAAGGGCCACGCGGCAGCAAAAGTGAAAGCGACCGCACTGATTGGAAACCTGATCCACAACAGATGGCACCCTGCGCGCTGCTGCTCGCTCCAGCAAGCTGGAGGAAACATTTACTGAAAAAGGTGGGGCACGCACCTGCCTTCGGCCAATTGCGCACTTTCCTTTTTTAAAGCCACACCCAAAAGGCCAATACAATGTGTGGAAAATCTAAAGCCACACGCACAAGTTTTCCGAAAGTCTGGAGTGATTCCAAGAAGCCCTCTCCTAAAGCAGCGCATGCGCGCTGCGCTAGGCTCAACCTAACAAGAGGTTCACATTGGGAACAATATGCAGTGACACTGTAGTACATAATTGTATGTTAGAAGATTAGAACTGTTCTATGACCTAGTGTAGAAACATAGATTGTGTTAAGTAGTCATCAACCTACACTGCCGTATAAGTATGATAATAAGGTGTCAAGATGTCAGAACAGATAACAGTGTGAGTTAATTGGAAATGTCATCGGGTATCATATTGGACACTAGTGTTTGACAGGTATTGTTGAGCAGGAGTGTTTCGTGGTTTGTTGTGTTTATCTGTGGTATTGTGCAAAGTTAACAGCACCAACTTTTCAGGAGCCCATTATGAAATTGAGTAAATTGAACACAGTGATTGATAATTATTCTAGGATTTACTATACTTAATTGTAGAAAATAAGAATTCCTTATTGATGCTGTCTTGGTTCAGAAGGGCAACAAGTCTTTTTTAAATTTCCAACACTTAATAGGAGACAAGGGCAGTAAATTGGATATATATATATATATATATATATATATATATATATATACGAAAGCTAGATTACCATTTTTCTTTTTACCAAAAGTGATTACCACTCTAAAAATGTATCATTTTGGAATGAAGTCCCAAAGTCAAAATAAAACTGTGGAGGAACATGCAACGGAGTGGAGACTGATGGCTTCTTCATGTAAATTTCAGAGAACAGGTTGGTGAAAGGATAAGGGATCAATTTATGTAACCAAAACTCCTCTTTTTATTACAGCTGTGATGAAAGGGGGTGTTGTAGCTAAAAGATGTTCCACTAATACATACGATGTTGATTGTGGAAAAGATACTGGAACACAGATACTCGATAGATGGAAGTGGGGATGGACAGATAGAGTAGTGAATGGATGGCAGTGCGAATGGGTGAATGGATGACAGAGTGGATTGATGAATGGAGGTTCACGACCGGTTGCAAAGGGATCCAAGATGGCGGAGTGAGGATCTTCGAGTAGCTCACCTGCTGGGTCCTCTCTCTCCCCTCTACGGAGTAGCGGATAACGGATACCGCGCTGTTTCGGAAATGCAGTATCTGTGCTGAGAAACCGTGCTGAGAACCTCACGCCTCGATTCTAGACAGTGCACCGGCGCTCTCTGTGAGAGGACAAAACCCGACGTCGGCTTCAGAAAGAGCTTCAAAGCCGCTATAGTGGTGGCGTTTCAGCCCTCATCGATGCTTTGGCTTCCAGATACAGCCAAGCTCTTCCGGCAGACGATCCGCGGCTTGCTACGGAGCTCGGGGGTCGGCTGGCTCAGCCTCAACTTCCACACACCGCACACCTGGTGGTCGAGAAGGATGTCGCCGAAAAACCCTCAACGGACTACACGGAACACCGGCAACCGGCAGGAGCCGCTGCACTTTCTCTCCCTCCCCCTGCCATCGCTGTCATTACACAAGCCTTGGTAACTACGGCTGCTCCAATGTCTTTTTCCGCCACCGCTGCCTCTGGGGGCGCCAGTAACACTACAGCGGAAAACGCTTGCTGTGCTGCCGCGAGCGGAGAAAGAAAAGAAAAGAAGCAGCCCTCCACCTCAGCAGAGCTGAAGGAAACAGCAATTGCGCCTGACATGATGGGGGGTCCGGACCGGGACCGGGAGAACTGCAATACTGACAAACAGAGACAATTTAACCTCCCTCCTGGTTTACATACCAAAAACCCTGGTCAGACTATAGTCAAACCGGTAACCAAATCTGTGGCCAAGTCAATTGCAGTAAAAGGGGGGCTGAATGGGGGACTGAATGGGGGTGAAACAACCAGTGCACTTCACATCTCAGCGATCGAAAAACTAGGGGTGACACTACAGAGTAGCTCCCCTGCGGCTTCAGAAGAGTCTGATAGTAGCCCCCCAACAGAACTTTTAACTGCACAGGTTGATGTACTAGGGAAAGCTGTTTCCAAAACAAAATGCTGGAATGCTGGATGATCTACATTTTGGTTTAAACACAGATACACAGACTTCCACAGGAGGGACAATTGCTGACAGTGTGGGCTCGCTTACATGTATTGAACAAGGTATCTCTGACTCCACAGTTGAGGGGGTCGAAATAATGGAAGATAGCACGGCTCTTACAAAACCTATAGAACCAGCAGAACTCACAGAGCACATAGAATCTATTGAGTCCACCGAATTGCTAGAGCAAGGCTCCTTTGAATACTTGGGCGTTGAAACAGAGGATGAGTTGGCAGAGAGGGGTGAGAAAGAAGATCACTTAGATACGCTGATCAAAGTGCGAACAAAGAAAGGGAGCAAACAAAAAACCAAGTCTAGAGCAAAGAAAAACGGCAAGACTGGCACCTTAGCAAACCGGCCTACTGCAAGTAGCAACCAAACCCTGAAAAAGAACTTTTTGGACAAAAGCCCTCTAAGAAAATGGATTGAGGCCAAAGGATTAGTCAAAAATATGACAATGAGACTATCAGGAGCTAGCCCCACAGAGACAAC
The DNA here is from genome assembly GCF_964261635.1 of Lissotriton helveticus. NCBI lineage: Eukaryota > Metazoa > Chordata > Amphibia > Caudata > Salamandridae > Lissotriton > Lissotriton helveticus. Next base: position 1,933,366,340 of record NC_136061.1, read on the forward strand.
CCCTGCAATAGAAGTGCCTAGCATTATCTCCAGTCCCACTACTTTAGAGAACAATGCTGCGACTAATTCATCTAATTTGCTACAACCATTGGACGGATGTATTGACCAAGCACCGCATGAGTTCATTGTTGATTCACATGAAACAGACGCAGACAGTCCACAATCTGGCACAATAGCTGGTACAATAGCTACAACCATGACGATAGATGGCACTCCTTCCTCCTCTGTGGGCTCCCCTCACTTATCAACCTCTCCTCCAGCTATTCTAGAGATAGATAAGATTTTGAGCGATAAGGGACCAAATCAAAGACCAGAATCAACCGAATCCTCTCCTTTAGATATAATACTCCAATTACTGAGTAACCAACGGGCTGAAGCACAGGAACATTACCTACAACTGAGAGAAGATAACAGCAAAGTACAATCCTCCCTGCATGAACTCACCACCAACCTCGGGGGATAGCAAAAGATATTGATGAACTACAACAACGAGTGGTTGAGTTGGAGGAAACAAGCACGAACACTACGCGTGAAGCTGATAAACATGCGACTCAACTCTCAGCGCTTCAACAGAAGGTGGAAGACTTGGAGAACCGTCAGAGACGGTCTAACCTTAGACTCTTTGGTATACCGGAGGGATCAGAGGGTTCAGATCCTAGGGCCTACTTAGTGGGGCTGTTTCAGAAAGCATTTCCAGACCTAGCAGACTGGGACTGGGATTCTCAAATTCAGCGTGCTCACCGCCTTCCACTGGTTCAGAGAAACAGCGAGAACCGTTTTCCACGCCCTTTTCTGATTTGTTTTGGCAATTTTTTATTACGCCAGGCTGTTTGGCAGAGAGCCCGCCCTAACTCTCCTGTATCTATTGGCGATCTCTCAATTTTTGCTCGCTCTGATTTAAGCAAAGAGACAATGGGTAGACGGTGGATGCTCCGCAAGCTGATAGACCCAATTAAATCCAATGAGGGCCAAGCATTCCTTCAAGAACCTGCCCGCCTCAAGGTCATCAAAAATGGACGCACTCACTTCTTCACAAATGTAAAAGAAGCAGAGCATATTTAGCCAACATTAGTGCGGACAGCGCGGGCAAGAGCAAGACTTAAACTACACAAAGAATCTGTTGTAGTAACATGTGCTAAATGTTAACTCCTACCGGAATTTTTTGCGTTAAGGATACTTTATTGTACTAGGGGTTTTAATTTTCTCTTTTTTTTTTTACTCTATGATCTATTATGAACCGAAATTTGCGCAGTTTGCTTATCTGTCTATATTAACTGACAATTGTCAAAGATAGAGGGAGGGAGGGGACCTTTCGAGGTGTACCGCTACCCTGGCTGCCTCTCTAATGGCAGCAGATGCAGATGGGTGGCTCTTCCCTGGCTAGGGCTAGAGCTAGGGGGGGGGGGGGGGGAGGGGGTGCGGGAGAGGAGGGTGTTTTTCTCCGCAAGAGGGGGGGTTGGAAGCTGGAAAAAACTGCTTACTCGCCGACAGGGCAGAATGTAGCGAGGTTACTCTAATTTTTTCCTTTTTTTGTTTGGCGCACCATTGGCTTCAGAACTGGGAAACTTATTGGGACATATGGACACTCTGGACATTTAAAGATAGGCCCGTGGCTTATTATCTATTCATAAATGTATGAAACTAAATGTTTAGCTTGGAACGTAGCGGGCTTAACAGCAAAAACAAAAGGGGTATGATAAAAGAAGAACTAAAGTTACATAACCCTCATGTTGCTCTCTTATCTGAAACACATATTGTAGGGAAGGATAAGAAGATCCTTAATCAATTGGGATACGACATCATAGTTTGCTCTACTTTCGGGCACCCCACAAGAGGGGTTGCTTTTCTTAAGGACAAACGATTTAGGGCTGAAGTCATACAAACCTCATATGGTAAAAGTGGTAGATGGGCCGTCGCGCAGATTAGTTTTGAGAATTACAAATATGTTTTGTGCGTGGTTTACGGCTCAAACACAGATGAACCTACTCTCTTTGACCAATTGAACATTAAACTCTTGGACTGGGAGGGGGAACTTATTATCATGGGGGATTTTAACTGCATCATGGACTACAGAATAGATACTACCAGACCTGGTAGTTTTCAAAGGATGCACAAAACTCGATCGTCCATACTAGACCTATGCCGTATCCATAACATCAAAGATGCTTGGCGATATTTATATCCAAAAACACCGGGGTACACGTATTACTCCGCGCCCCATAAAATGTGTTCAAGATTAGATATGGCATTAATAAGTAATAATCTATTGAAACTCAGCTCCATGGCTTTATGCCCACGTATCTCCTCTGACCACAAGGCAATAATGTTGACTTTTACGACTGCACACACTAGGGCTCCTCCCAGATCATTTTCCTTCCCTAGATATTTAGTTTCCAACACATTTTATATGACACAATTACAAGCACATATTAAAGAATTTATAGATTTCAATTTAAATACAGCCACACTCTATATGGTATGGGACGCTTGCAAGGCAAGTATAAGGGGATTCAGCCAGGCTTACGTGATTAGACAAAATCTGGAACGTAAAAAATATAACGATACGCTGATTTAAAAAATAACTATTCAAGAAGAGGCATTGTCCTCAGCACTGCGATTAAATCTACCAACGACTACTGAAATTGGCCTTAAACTGGGTTTATTGAAAAATGAGGTGAAGACCAAGTTTATACAGAAAAGCATCAATAACTTACATAAGTTTAAAATAACACAATATGAGGGGGGGGGACAAAATTGGGAAAATCCTGGCCTATAAAGTTGCAGAGGATAGAGCAAACTCTACAGTCACAAATATTCGGGGGGCCGGCAACAAGCTCTATAACCAGCCACAAGACATATTGGAACAATTCGCTGATTTTTATAGAATCCTATACACCCCAGAAACAGTGCCCAATTCAGAAGACATACAGGAATATGTCGAAGCGTATCTTACAAACACTCGGAACACTCTTGAGTTGGAGCGATTATCTAACGATATAACAATGATAGAATTACATCAAGCCATAGCTTCACTACCTCTAGGAAAAGCAGCTGGGGAAGACACAATACCTCTTGAGATTTACAAACTATGCTCAGAGGAGCTAGAACACCTTTTTTTGAAAGTTATTCAATCTGTAGGTTTAAATGGAACAGCCCCTAAATCCTGGAATAGAGCGAAAATAATATTCTTCCTGAAAAAAGGCAAGCCGAAAGAAGAAAGAGGGTCATATCGCCCTATTTCATTGATAAATACAGATGGCAAAACTTTCGCCAAAATCTTGGCATTAAGATTAGCCCCTTTTATGCCTCAGATTATTAACCCACAGCAACACGGGTTTATAACGGGGAGAGATACCACAATACACGTCAACATGGCGATCACTGCATTCGATGTAGCAGAGACTGAATCCACCCGGAGAAGGCTTTCGACCGAGTGGGGTGGGACTTTCTCTGGTGCACACTGTCTAAAATGGGGCTTGGGGGACAATTTCTGCAGAGTATACAGGCACTCTATGACAACCCAAGGGCCTGCATCAGCTATGGGGGGTTGACTTCCTCAGACTTTTCAATCCAAAGCGGTACCCGTCAGGGATGTCCTTTATCACCTCTTTTATTTGCCCTCTCATTAGAACCTTTTTTGTTAGCCCTTCAGTCCCAAACCCAAATCGTACCCTTCAGATCTGGCTCACAGGAGTTAAAAATAACAGCATATGCCGACGATATTGCGGTTTATTCAGAAGACATTGTGGAAGCCCTAAAGGGAATTACTAAAGAGGCTGGGAAATTCGGTAAAGTCTCTGGCTACAAACTTAATTTACAAAAGACACGAGTCATAGCTAATTATACTCCAGCGGTGTTAGTTCCTGAGATCTGCAAAACTGCTACCTACTTAGGGGTAAAAATAACGGATAAACTACAAGAAATCATTAATATAAATTATAATGAACTAACAAAACTTACTATCACTTCATTACAAAATGGCATAGATTACCTTTGAACCTAATAGGCAGAATAAACCTAATCAAAATGAAGGTATTGCCCAAATACGTATATTTATTTCGTTCTATTCCATTAGCGCTAAACAACCAGTTCTTTCAGAAGCTTGATGGAGCACTTAGCAGCTTTATTTGGGGCTATAAAAAAGCGAGAAGGTCGCTGAATTTCATGAAAAACAGCATAAATGAGGGAGGGCTTAATTTCCCTGATTTTAAACTGTATTTTTGGTCTGCCTTTGTTATTCGTCTTCGCTCCTTACTTAATGCTGGAGGGGCACTATTCTTTCACTCTTTTATGTTAAAATCTGATTCAAACATGTTTCTGTTTAGAACAAATGACCCCAATTATTACAAAAGGTTAGATTTAAGACCGCAAGGGACATCACAAAGATTTGGAGGAATATACTAACCTATTGTAAAACTAACTTTTTTCATTCTAAGTTGAACAACCCGGGCCTCCCTAGTATCTTTCACGACAATATCGCCCACTGCTGGTCTAGATCAGGAATCACCGTGCTAGGAGATCTGTACGGCACACAAGGATTTTTAGACTTTAACACTTTGAAATTGTTATATGACCTATCTGAAAATATGAGGTATAAATATCTACAGCTACATGATTTTTTAATTAACCAAAAGCAAATTCGGGAGGCTTATGATTGCGATATCTGGACCAACTTATACTCCGTAAAAAACAAAGCAGTAATAAGTCTTGCCTATAGACTCCTAACCAGTTTTAGTTCTAACGATAGGGTAAAATTGGCTGACAAATGGAGCAGACTGCTGGATTTAAATATCACACCTAAACAGATAGAGTGCTCTCTGACTAATATTAATAAACGTGTACGCTCATCGAGCCTCAGGCTACAACAATTTAGAACAACCTGTATGTTATATTATACTCCCGAAATAATTTCTAAATGGCCCCCTAATAATTCCTACAGTGATCGCACAAAATGCCCTAAATGCAACAGATTTGGCACACATGCTGTTCTCCTGTCCTAACCTTAAGATCTTTTGGCTTGATATCCAGAAGGTTTTGAAAATGAAGCAAATTCAGCTACCTAAACTTACGGCTGCTTCTGTTTTGTTAGATACCTATTTAGTTTCTATACCACATGCAGCCTTGGCTACTATACTTATGTCATGTGCCAAGCTAACTCTGGCAAGAGCCTGGACCTGCTCTGAATCACCCACGGTGTGGGACTGGTGGGCTCTCGTAACTGAGATTCATTCAATGGAACTAGCCTTAGCAAAAAATAGGGGAACTCGATCACTAAACAAACATGAAAAAAACTGGGGAACCTTTGTGGAACAATGATGCGCCATCTCTTTTTTTGAAAGAAACTCTTTACTACTCTCTTTTTTTTTTCATCAATAGAAAAAGCAGTATCAGGGAATTAATTTCTTTATATCTTTTTGCTTCCTTTTTAGTATGGATTTCATGCCCCATTTGCATTTCTGTCCCTTATACTTATGCTCGTCAACATATGTAATAATGATTTTATGTAAACATGTATTAATGATTTCATGTACCTTTTGCCTTGTTTGCTTGTAAGCAATAAAAATATTTTTTTTTAAAAAGGAATGATGAATGGATGGCAGAGTGTAAAGATGGCTGGATCACAGAGTGTATGGATAGGTGGACAGCTGAGTGGATGGATAAACTGATGTATGGCAAAGTGGATGGTTGGCAGAGTGGATAGATTGATGGGTGGCAGAGTAGATGGATAGATGGCAGAGTAGATGGATAGATGGCAGAGTGGATGGATAGATGGCAGAGTGGATGGATAGAGAGATGAGTGGATGGATAGAGAGATGAGTGGATGGATAGAGAGATGAGTGGATGGATAGAGAGATGAGTGGATGGATAGAGAGATGAGTGGATGGATAGAGAGATGTGTGGATGTGTGGCAAAGTGGATGGATGGATGGACGGACGGAATGGGAAAAGATTGGATGGTGGATGAAAGAATGAATGGATTACAGAATGGAAAAGTAAAAAAGTGGATATCAGCAGGTGGATTGAAGGGTGAAAGAATGAATGGAATGATGCATTGATTGAAGGGACAAGGAAGCTGCTCTAGGTATGGTTTGGCTCACTTGCTTTGGTTGCTTCGTGGAATCAACACTTTAGTTCAAAGCGGGGGCGATTAACATTTTCTGGCTACTTCCTTGGTGGTGAATTTTTTTTATATATATATTATTCATGCAACAGGTTTATTCACTTGATTTGAGTCATTTGGCGGGCCCCTCAAATTGCAAAAGTAATCAGTGACTTTAATTATTTAAACTATGATTGCGAAACATTATTTCAATGTTTCAAACAAATTCAAGGATAGCTGGCCTTGAAGAAGTTTCCAATCTTAAAGTATGAGTAGAAATGTAATTTTAGTGCTTACGAGAGGAGTGGAGTTTGGGAGCCAGAATTGCTGCAAAGGCACATATCTGTATGGACGTCTATGGACTGTGCCCAATGTAAGTTAGAATTTAAGTGCCTAAGTGAAGATGATTGTTTAGATTTATCAGATGATGCTGAAAATGTTCCCCAGATTCGTGTAGTTCAAATATTACACGTGAGTTCATTCTACAAACATTGAAAAGCATGCCCGGTGTTAACGTTTGGGCGAATCTTCAGAGAGCCCAAGTTCTGAAATGTGTTGTCAGTACACGTTTATTTAAATTATAACTAGCAAGATGGAAGGACAGCCAAATCTCATGTGGGCAGATTTTAGAAGCTACGATAACATGAAACAACTATAAAATGGCTATAGTTCAGATATTATTGGACAACCCTTAAGTCAGAACTCGAGCCAGTGGAATGCAGGTTAATGACTCATGCTTATGAATATGCATTAACCTGCTAAGCAATCATATTGAGTGTAGTACATGTTTGGTCCATCTTAAACACCAAATAGACATTGGGTATATTAGTGTAGTTGTTTTCAAGCTGGAAGTGGCGTAAATAATCTGGTACTCGACCAGGGCTAATCCAGTTTTAGCACGGTTTCCACTTAAAAGAGTACATTCTTTCACGTACTTGGGTATTACAGTCACTGAACACATGGGGTGGCAGGCTCACATCACCCAGAGTAGGTTTAAACTAGAGCAAATTGCGGGGGGCATTTCTAAGATGGCATATAGATTACAGTTTCGACCAGCAAGCCCGACCCTGCAAGCTTACCAATCGCAGGCCCTAGGGTCAGCTTTGTATGGTGCAGAGTTGTGGGGCCATGTGGATACAACTATGCTTGATCTAGTTGAAAATCGTTTTATCAGGCAACTGGTAGGTGTTCCCATAAGTACCCCGTTACTTCCCCTTAGACACAACCTCGGGATGAGATTGTTATCAGTCAAAATAGGTGTACACCCTATCCTGTAATGGAAAGGCTCTGGAATACTCCAGAGCTCCAACAGTACCCGGAAGACCTAGTAGAGATAATTAGCCTCCCAGGATCTAGTAAAATTCCCTGGATCGGGGGCGTGGCCAAGCAAGATGGCTGGACGGACGTGAACCGTTTCAGCTCCGGACCCCCTCGGCTGCTTTGACCTGCCATCTGACCCGAAGAAGATAAAAAAAAACACATGAGCGACGAGGGCAATTACACGCGCTGACTTGGAGCGTGATAGCGGATCCCGAACCCGGCTCCAGGGCATATACGCCGACTACTGCTGCAATGAGCCGGGAAAACCAGTCGGCCCCTCAAAATGGCGGAATAGATAAATGCTGATCAGGGCCAGAGCGGACCCGAGAAAGTTTGCCAGTGCCGGGCGCCACCGGGGTGCGGCTCCTATAGTGGTGTGCCCTCCTTGCACGGGGGACCATGGCAAGGGGAACGGAGAGGTGCACCATTGCCCCAGTCAGCCCGCTGCTGCGCCCAGCTGAGGAGAGCGCGGCCTACGAGACCACGTGGTGAGATCCACGAGACACGCCGGAGCCCCAGGGGAAGATGCCTTACTGAGAAGCGGGAGCCCCGGCTGAGATAGAGAGACGAGGGGCAGTGGAGGATCGCTCAAAACGGGTCCGTTTCTTTTCCTTTTCAACTTTATCACCGGCAGTCTGCACAGAGTGTCCCATTCAGTGAAGCCTGCCTGACCCTAACATGGCCCCAGCACAATGATGACCTGCTAGTCAAGGTCTGGTCCCGACAACAGAGCCCGCAGAGAGGTTGAAGGACAACATGCTTCTTTTCCTTTCATTATCCTTCCTGCTGCCCATAATGACACCCGGGAGCTGCAAACACTTGTCTATCCTCCCTCAACAGTTGCCTGACCTCAAAATGGCCATTGGGTTCTGACTACAGACTGCAGCCCCTACTCCACGTCTGTGACCACAGAGAGCGCGTAACCAGGATATAGGAGTCGACTCACGGTGTGGCTCCTGACGCTCACCCCGGCCTCGCGATTTGCCCTGCTCTTATGCCACCGAAGAAGGTGCCAAATAAAGTCTCCCAGTACATCGCAGCCGCTCCCTCAACAGTTTCGTATCAGGCATAGGCGAGTCACTCACCAGAGATGACCTAGTTAATTACCTTTGGGACTTCAAAGCCGAATTATGTCAGGAAATAAAGCAAGACCTGCGAGCTTCAATGTACCAACTTAAGGCCGACCTCACTGAGAAAATGGCGGCGCTCCAACACGATGTGGACGCGGTGGGTTCCAGAGTGTTAGAAATGGAGGAGCTGGCGTAGAATCTCGAGGCTCGCTCTACCAAATCGCAGGACGCCCAACTGAACCTCCAGGCTCAGCTGCAACAGGTGACCCTGAAGATGGAAGTCTTGGAAAATAGGGCACGGAGGGAGAATATACGCATCCGAGATCTTGAAGAAGATGCGGAGGGGCAAGATCTCGAGGCGTTTGTGGTGGGCCTTTTCTCTGAAACCTTGGCACCTCGACAACTGAAGTTGAAGATTAACCGCGTTCACAGGGTTGGGCCTTTGACGATGGGGAGCGGCGACAGTCACGGGACGTTCTGGTAAAGCTGCACTCCTTTAAAACCAAAGAGGCTATCCTAAGCACAGCAAGGAACAAGAACGAGTCTTCATTTCAGGGTTACAAGTGTACTCTCTACCAGGACTTGGCGCCCTCCACTCTGGCGGGCAGGCAGTCGATGCGTCCTGTCACTACCAAACTACGGGACGATGGGATACGATACTGCTGGACATTCCCGTTTGGACTCGCCTTCGAGTACAAAAACAAGCCACAGCATATAACTGATCTGCAGGATGGTCTATGGATTTCGGGCCTATCAGTGCTATAGAATGACGATTCAGCGGGTCCCTTAACTGCCTTGAACCGGCCCCGGAGAGAGACTCGATCCTGGCAAACTGTCACCAAAAACAGGCAGACTGGTAAGTGACACTTCCCTGAGGGGAGCGGTTGAAGGTGACTTGGTGCTTCGGGGGCTCTCCAGATAGACTGCATCACTGCTCCGCTTCCTGTTATGTCCCAGCGTTACCAGATGTATCCAGGTTTCACTCAGGGACATTGGGTTACTTTTCCTTGCTGTCTTCGGCTCCTCTTGATGTTATCCATGGTTCTTTCAGTTCATATTGCATGGCAGCCGGGGGGGTGTGGGCCTTGTCCGTACCGCCCAATATCACCTTACTCTCATTATGGGAGTTTTCAGTCGAGAGCCCGTTGGTGTCTCGGGTTGAGTGTTCATGGGGTTTTTGGGGAGGGTAGGGCCCTTGGTGGTGGTACTGGGGGGGGGCACAATTTTTTCCTTGGGCGGGGACATCGCCTATCACGGGGGGTCACTTTTAGTGGTCTTGCCATTCTGGAAAGAGACATTACAGTGGAGGAGGTATGATTGCAGAGGGGGATTCTGGGGAAGGGGGGTGAGAAATCGATCCGTTTAAATGGTTTCCATAGCGTCATGGAACGTTAAAGGCTTGAACTTGCCCAAAAGCGCCCAAAAATATGGAAATACCTTAATGATTACCAGTTTGACGTGGTGGCACTCGAAGAAACACATCTTAAGAAAACTGAGGAAGCCCGGTTATGCCATAAAGCATATCCGTTAATTTACAGGTCCTCGGCTTGCATCAAACACAATGGAGTGGCCCTGCTATTTCGTAACACAGCCCAATTCCAGCCAGAGGCTCTCAAGAATGACCGGGAGGGCAGAGTCCTGATGGTAAAGGGGAGGCTTCGGGGAAGCACATTTATCTCGCTGTAAGCGCCCAATTCGGGACAGACGTTATTCCTATCTACCATACTGGACACGATTGGTGGCTTTGCAGAGGGCCCGGTTATTCTCCTCTGGGACTTTAATTCGACTTGGCAAGAGTCTATGGACAGCTCTCGCACCCACCGGGCTACCCCCAATGGCTTCTCAAAAGGGGTTAAACACAAATTGCACACACTAGGCCTCTGTGACGCCTGGCAGACACTATACCCCACCACCAAAGAGTTCACTTATTTCTCTCATGTCCACCTGTCCTACTCCAGAATGGCGATTCTCCGAGCATAGTGAAATGAGAATCAAAATGTTATTAAAGACGCGGAGGCTAACATTATACATTACATCTTTTATTGCCACTCCTGCAGCACCTTTAAAGAATCCACAATAGAACAGAACACTAGAACTGGAACACACAAGTCCTTAAATACTCCTTCATCCCAACATTCTTCCTCTTTCAATGCAGTGAACTGTAACTTCTTCAAATAAATTCTTCTTCGAAACGTCCATCTCCTTCTCAATAAATAATACATTCCATGCTCTATCCGGCTCGATTGCGTGTGGAGGTAGACAGTAAAACCAGATTCTTCGACTTGCCGGGGGTGGCATCTGACTGGCTGGACACCTTGAGGACATCACCGGAGAGAAGCCAAAGTGACCACTGAACAGAAAGTACACTCTGATCGGATGGCCTTGGGTGGTTCCGGACTTTCCTTTCACTCCGTGGTCTGGACTTCGCTCGTGACCCCTCTAATCACTCGAAGATGCTGTACTGGACACTAGTGCACTTAAGTACCTAATGTCGGTTATTTTTGGCTCGCTATTCTTGTAATGCACCTGTAATCCATAAAGGTGGGAGGGGAGGAGTTGTTGGGGTACTAAGGCCTCCCCCACGTTCTTCTTTTAGTCATGTTGTTGGGCGACGGGCTCTCTGCATTTTTATCAATGGGTAGTTCCGAGCCCAGAGTGCAGGAAAGCAGGGTGGTTTTTTTTTGGGAGGGGTTGTTTTTTCTTGTTTCTCAATTTTTGCGTTCTCGATGGTACAGTCCTTGTATACAATGCAGTTTGTTGCACTTCACATGCACATACATGGGTACACAGAGGAACAAAGAAGTCAAAGTTCTGAGTTGGAATTTCAACGGATTGGGGGACAAAATTAAGAGAATTGTGGTGTTACAATACCTCAGGAGACTTTCGCCAGACATTGTATTACTTCAGGAAACTCACCTTATAGGCAATGCGTGCAGGGCAATGCACAGATGGGGATACACAATGGTGGCACATGCGGGATTAACGTCCAGCTCAAGAGGGGCGGGTATAATGCAAAAGAAATCATTTCCCTTATCTGTCACATCCAGCTATACAGATGATCGAGGGAGGTATGCTGGGTTCACGGGCACCTGGGAAGGCCGAACTATCACCTTTATGTCAATATATGCGCCCCCAGGGTTACAAGCTGTAACATTCACTGACCTCAGTGCTATATTGTTAGCACTGCCTGACGGACACTTAGTGCTGGGCGGCGACTTTAACTCAGTCTTATCGGGCTCGTTCGATAGGCACCCTCCTCGCACACTACCCCAGGCCGCCCACTCTTTCTCCAGATTTTTAGAGGCTATGGGCTCAGTAGATGTTTTGGGGGACTTATAATCCAGAAAAGATACAACACACTTTTCACTCCGGGGTGCATAATAGCCTTTCCCGTCTTGACTACATTATTGTCCCTGCGAAACAAGTCTCGGATATCCATGAGGTCCGACACCTGGCCAGAGGTATCTCCGACCACTCCCCCTATGGCTGCACATGGTCCTTGATTATACCCAAGTAGGGCGCATCGCCCCTGTGAATGCCAGGTACCTCAAAAATCCCAAAATCCGTAAAGACCTGAACAAAACTATAGATAACTACTTTCTGGAAAATGAACGTTCTGTTGAGTCCCCTCAGGTGTTGTGGGAAGCTTTTAAAACTGTGGTTCAAGGCCAAGCCCTCTCCCTAATAGCAGGTTCAAAAAAGGACATACTTAAAGACATCTCTGATGCCGAACAAGAGGTTTACCGTCTCGAGCAAGAAGTTAACTCTAGCACCACCCCGGAAGCCCTTCACTCACTCTGTCTGCGCCAAGACGAATACCGAGCTCTGGTCACTAACCCTGCCAAGACACTGGAGCAGGACAGACTGGGCCGCATATATGACTGGGGAGATAAAGCTGGGAAACTAATCGCCTGGCTTGACAAAAAAGAGCTGGCTAGTAGGATTGTTCCAGAACTTAGAGGCACTGACGGATCCCCCATAACGGACCTCCAAGACATAGTCAATCACTTTGCTACCCATTTCCACACAGTCTACAGTTCGGTGGCGCCCTATGCGGAATCGGACTCCTCGGATCTTATCAGAGACATCTCTCTCCCCACACTCTCTGAGGCAGACCGAACATTCATAGATAGTGCCCTCACCGCTGACGAGATAGCACTGGCGATTCGAGCACTCCACCCGGGTAAGGCCCTTGGCCCAAACGGAATCCCAATCGAGCTGTATAAGCTCCGTCCTGATAGACTTGCCCCATATTTGAAATCCATGTATGAAGAGAGCCTTGAATTCGGATCACTGCCCCTGGATCAAAGAATCGCAACTATTGTCACAATCTATAGGGAGGGTAAGCCCAAAACAGACTGCACCTCCTATCGCCCTATCTCCCTCCTCAATGCGGAACCCAAAATCCTAGCTACAGTACTCGCAAACAGACTAATCAAGGTAATAGGGGAGCTGGTACACCCTGACCAATCTGGCTTTATGCCGTGAAGGAACACTGCCTTGAATCTACTCAGGTTGCATGGGGTGCTGGGGCGAGCGTCTACCATACGAGAAGATGCGGTCATAGTCTCCTTAGATGCCACCATGGCATTTGATACACTTGAATGGCCCTATCTTTTCACTGTCCTCGCAAAAATGGGATTTGGTCCAGGTTTCTGCCGCTGGGTGTGCCTGCTATATAGCGTATCTATGGCCCAGATAGTCGTGAATAATAAAAAATCTGAGACGTTCACGCTTAGCCGAGGGACCCGGCAGGGGTGTCCTCTCTCCCCTTTGCTATTCGCTCTGGCCCTCGAGCCCCTTGCAGAATGGATCCGTAAGGATGTAATGATCCGGGGGGATGCGATGGTCAGCGGACTGGGAAGACCGCATCTCTCTTTATGCGGATGATATCCTTTTTTATCTCACATCCCCCAAAAGATCCCTAATCACAGTTTTTGAATCCTTGATACTTTTGGCAGGTATTCCTGATTCCGTGTCAAATGGCAAAAATCTCTCCTATATGTCCTCTATGGGGGTCCTCCGCTACCCCGAGGTTGCCCCATACCTATAATTTCGGAGGGCTTCAAATATTTGGGCATATTTATTTCACTCGATCCCTCGGTCAGGTACACCCGTAACCTTGCCCGCCCCCCTCCCCCCTCCCCCCCTGCAGAGACTAAGAAGTGACATCGAGCTTTGGAAGACACTCCCGCTTTCGCTGTTGGGCAAGGCGCCCTTTTTAAAATGATGTCTTTACCCCGTTTTCTGTACGCCCTGAAAAACACAGCTGATCCTGTCCCAAACGCGTATTTTAAAGAGATTGAGATGCTCCAGAGAGACCTCCCATGGGTTGGAAGACCGCGTATCGCCTTGCAAAAGCTAATGCTCAGTTGGTACGACGGTGGTATCGGGCTGCCAGACAACAAAAGATACTATTGGGCAGCGCACCTAACGGCAGTGAATCATTGCACCTACGGCCGCCCCGACGATCCAGGTTACGGTATGGACCGCTGTCTCCTTCCGAACAGAACATTCATCCGTGCACTGTATTCCAAGCCTGACAAATACCCACTCACTGGCCCTACCAACCACACAGTTAAGATCTGGCACGCTGCAACGAAGTCACTCAGCTGGAACAATAAGTTGACTCTTGCCACTTCCCTATGGGACTCGCAGCAGCTGGGAGACCTGGGTACATCTAAGGGTTTTGACAAGCGGGATCTGATTGGCATCTCCCACATTAGAGACCTTTGGAACACGGAGGGCGTGAAGTCTTTCACCACTCTCCAGAGCCAATACTCTCTTACTGATGCAGAGCGTTTTCGATTCCTCCAAGTCCAACACGCGCTACAGGCATCATTGCCCTGTGACACGCCCCCACCGGACAGCTCCCCGCTAGAGGACAGACTATTAGACGGACATCTACCCGAAAAGGCTATCTCCCTTACCTATCGGAAGCACATCAATAACGTGGATGACCCCCTACGGTCACTACGTGAGAAATGGATTGGAGATGGTATCGAACTGGATTATGAAACCTGGCAGACGGCGATCTCCTCCCCTAAAACTGTGGCTATCCCAGCGCGGCTATGCCTAGTGCAACTAAAGATCCTTCACAGGATTTACCTAACAGGCCCCCAATTAGTACACATGGGTGGGCTGGCAGATGGGTCATGTAGGCGGGGATGTAAACAAATGGGCACTTTCATGCACATTATTTGGCATTGTGAACCAATCCAGGTACAGTCATGAGCGTATACATTGGGGATCGAAATTAAGCCAGAAGCACCCCAATGCCTCCTCAACATCAGGGAACCGAGTGACCTTAACACACACACTACACAGTGGGTCACACTCGGTTGCATGATAACCAAGAGGAACATAGCGCAGCTGTGGGGGGGTCTCGCATGCGCCTACAATTACTGACTGGGAAAAGGACCTGGACTGGTGTATGCTAAGAGAAAAGACTGTATATTTAGCCCAGGGTTGTCCCCGGAAATGGTCTAAGATATGGGCCCTCTGGAATGCCTATTGTGGAGACATCTGTGCCCCTCCCCGTGACCTGGACAGCGATGACCCCCCTTCCCCGTGACTTCCAATGAATTATCCTATTGTAACAGTATGTGTTTCTTGAATCCACTGTACCTTATTCATTGGCCATTGTGGAACTGGACCTGACATCGAATTTGTTTAATAAAAATATTTATAAAAAGTATATATATATATATATATATATATATATATATATATATATATATATATCAAACACACAAGAGTTGCCCCTATGAAAACGCCACACACTTGGAGAGGTTTACTCCGTTTATTGCAGGTTTGCAGATACATGCAGTCCTCAAATTCCGGGCACATTCTTATCGCCAAACGCGTTTCGGACAGCCTTCTGTCCTTGATCACTGGCACTGAAACAAAGTCACGGCTGTCATGGGGGATGACTAATAAATGCTGAGTCCCGCCCCAGTGGGCGTATGCCCCAAGGCTTGCTGGTTCTCGTAGTCCCCTTGTGATAAAACCGCAGTGGGTGCTGCCATGATTTGCTGAATTTCATAAAAAAGTTTTACCCATGTGGGCTCCTTCGATTTGAGGCTTGCTGCTTGCACTGCCATTAATAAAACCCACAGATAATGGTCTCTCCTATATATAAAACATTATTTTGTTTAAAATGAAATAAAATAAATCCTAACTCTTAGAACAACCTTTTTTTTTTTTTTTTAAACATTCAACTTAACACATCATATATAAACACTTTAATCCCAAACGAGTACTTCCTCCATAATAACCCAAAGGGTCGTGGAGGGTTGGATAATGTTAGCCTCCGCGTCTTTAATGAAATTTTGATTCTCATTTCACTATGCCTGGAGAATCGCCATTTCATTACAAGACCGGAGGCTAACATTATGCATGTTCAAAGCCTCTCATAACAACATTTGAAACATACTTAGTTGGTCTGAAGTAATGTTTTGCAAAAGTTTCTTTATTTGACCAATCTCCAGCCTTCAAGATTTCCTCTAATCTTCCACCTGACAAATAAATACATGTTACTTGCCATTGCACCACCTAATGAATGCGATTTGAATAAACCTACATCCAATCCACACTCCTTCATTTTTTTTTTGGGTACACGTTTTTTATTGCAGAACAAAATGCACAGTATATTTATCAGTACGGAATCTTTTCAGTACAGATTTAACCTCCACTCATCCCCGCACCTGATTAGTACACACAGCCATTTAGCCCACATCCCGAAGGCCGGGCGGCGCTGTTTGCATTCTAGGTGCATGTTACAATTTCTACCACACATAGTCTTTGTATGAGGCAATCTGCTGTCCGCTTTTCAACTTGTTCTCCCCATCCCCCAGTATCGTCAGGCAATATTCCTCCAGTTTCTTCAATTTTGTATCCCTGAACTCACTCTCCCCCACCCCCCCTCAGTGTCCCCGCCTTCGCCTAGCTCTGAGTAGCGCGAACCCGTGGTGATGGGCAGAAGCATTTCGGTGTTTACTGTGTGTGTGTGTGTCCGGTGAGGGGGCCGGCACCGCGACACTCTCAGTTGGGTCTTCAGGGTCCTCAGGGTCCACCCCCCTCTCCTCCTCCACTGAACTATCTCGGAGTACCTGCACCAACACTTCCCATGCCAATGCCGCCTCCTGGGCACGCTCGTCTGAGCTACGGCGGGCCAGTTGGTACCTGATCGTGCTCTCGGCTGCCGCCCATTTTAGAAATTTGTTTAACCATCTCCGGTGCATCGGCCCCGTTCTTGATTTCCACCCCTTGGTCAGTTCCCTCTTCGCTAAGATTAGGCCCATGTCAATGAATTTACTCGACATTTTGTTTTTGGGCATGTGTGGGACCCAATGTAGTATGCTGACCGCTCCGTCGAACTGCAGGTCCCTGTCCGTCACCTCATTCAACGTGGTGCCAATGTCCCTCCAATATTCCTGCAGGTGAGGGCAGTCCCTCAGCATATGTACCAAGTCCGCTCCTATCTTATTGGATCTGGGGCACGCCGCGTCCACTGCCCCGAAGTACTGTGCAATTTTGCCCGGGGTGAGGTAGGCCCTATGAATAATATAAAGGTGTATTAGCTGGAGGCGCGCATTTCTAGTGCTCTTTCTAGCCCTCCGTACTAGCTGGGACCACGCGGTGTCCGGAATTTCCCTCTGCAGGTCCGCCTCCCATTTGGCCTTCAGCCTGCAAGCGGCTGCAAGGACTCGCCCAGCATTCTCGAGTAGAGGCATGTCACCGCTTTGAAGGTGCCCGCCGCCATCATTGTGTATTGGCAAGCCAAAGTCGTCGGCGGTTCGAGCAGTCCTTCCCCCCAGTGTGCCTGAACAGCCCTCACCACAGCCGCGTGTAGTAGGTAGTCCCCCCTCTGAAGACCGTAGCGCTCCTGCAATGTCTGGTATGGGGTTAGCACGCCATCATCGAGGAGATCCCCCACCATCTGCAATCCCGCTTCCTCCCACAGCTGTAGCCTCGACCAGTCTCCACCGTGTGGGAGTGCTGTCACCATGCCCAGTGGAATTTCGGGCGCATAAGGGTGTTTGATTCCCGCCCGTTTCTGCGAGCGGTTCCAGCATAATCGGAACGTCCGTTCCTCTTGGGATAGGTCACTGAGCACCAGCTTTTGCTGCAGGGCAATATAAGCCAACACGTGACGGGGGTGCCGTCGTCCCTTTCCCGTTCCGGCCCGCGGTAAGCTCTCGCAATTTCTTGCGTGAGTGTTTGCAGTTGGGCTGCCAGGTAGTAGAGTTCAAAGTCCGGGACCGCTAGGCCTCCTTCGTCTTTGGGGCGGGTCAGTGTTGTCAACGCAATCCTGCGTCTGCCCTTACCCCATAAGAACGATATAATCGCCGATCTTAGCTGCTGAAAAACCGCTCCAGGCACCCAAATGGGGAGAGTCCTGAAGTAGTACAGCAAGCGCGGCAAGGCTACCATTTTCAAAAGAGATACCCGTCCGGCTACCGACAGAGGCAGGGTGGCCCAAAAGGACATGCTGTTCCGCAGAGCACGGACACAGCGGCCCACAATGCCGTCCAGCATGTCCGCGGGTTCGTGGTATACGTGTACTCCTAGGTAGGTAAGGCAGTCAGGTTCTCATCTAAGCAGTGGGCGGGCTGGGGGTTGGTTCCCCTCCTTCCATAGGGGGAAGAGACAGGTTTTAGCCCAGTTCACTTTCAGGCCTGATAAGGCGCCGAAGCGCGCCAGCAGTCTCTCTGCACCCTCCACAGCCCCCTTGGCATCCTCCAAATAAAGGAGAATGTCATCCTCATACAATGAGATAAAGTGTTGTGCACCTCTGAACTCCAACCCTTTATAATAAATACCCCGCCTAGCCAGCGCTGCCAGAGGTTCCACCGCTAGTGCAAATAGTAGGGGAGAAAGTGCACATCCCTGTCTGGTACCTCGATGCACCTCGTACTGGTGTGAGACCAGGGTGCCAACCCTCACTCTTGCCCTCGCCGCCGCGTACAGTACTTTTGTCCAAGTGATGTATCCCTCCCCTAGGCCGAATCTCCGCATTACTCTATACAGATACTCCCATTCTAGGCTGTCAAAGGCCTTCTCTATGTCAACAGCTAATACGAGGGGAGTCTCTGCTCCTGGGGGCGGGTCGTCTATCAATCTGAGCAGCCTCCGGATGTTGTGTGTTGTGTTACGGGTGGGTATAAATCCGGACTGGTCTTTATGGACTAGGTCTTGCATGTGGGTTAGCAATCTGGAGGCCAGCACAGTACTCAGGATCTTATAGTCTGTCGTTAGCATGGACAGTGGTCTATAGGAGGCCGGGTCCGTGCTCTCCCTGCAGAGGAATCATTACGGCTTCACGCATTGATTGGGGGAGTTGGCCTTTATCTTTGGCTTCATTGTATATTATTTGGAGCTTTGGGGCCAATTGGTCCAGATATCGTCCGTAGAATTCCACGGGCAATCCGTCTATACCAGGAGTTTTGTTACGTGCCATCCGCTTCACTGCTCCCTTTATTTCTGCCAGCTCTATTTGGCCCCCTAGGGCGTCTGCTTGTTCCCGTTCGAGCTGCGGCAATTGTAGGTCACTTAGAAAAGCGTCTATCGCCTCTCCCTGGTCTCCTAGTGCACTCTTATATAAGTCCTCGTAATACGCCCGAAAGCCATCTAATATTTCAGATTGCGTGTTACCGACGCAGCCGCCTCCTCCCTTCAAAGCCAGGATCGGGTGACTGCTCCTAGTGGGGTTCGCCAGCCAGGCTAGGAGTGTGCCAGTTTTATCTCCCTCCGCGTGCGATTTTGTCAAATATGTTCTATAATCAAAACTGCGAAGGCGCTCTACCTCCACTGCCACCGCTTCCCTCGCGTCGCTAACCTTCCCCTGAAGCTCGGGCCGGGTGGGGCGCCTTCGCTCCGCCTCCCTCAGTTTATGCTCAGCCTTCTCTAGGTCGTCAAGCAGGGTCCTGCGCACCCCCGCATATTTCCCTATGCAGTGTCCTCTCACTACAGTTTTGAAGGCGTCCCACTCCACTGCTCTGGTGGAAGCGGAACCCTCATTCAGCGTGTCTAGGCGCAGCCGCCACGTCAGGATCCGTGGCGTCTCAGTCATCCAGTTCAGTGTTAGGAGTAGTGGGTTGTGGTCGGACAGGGTACGCGCCAGATACTCAGTCCTGGCTACTGCAGGAAGCACTGATTGGGAGCACAGAAAGGCATCTATGCGGACATGGAGGTCATGCGGACTAGAGTAAAATGAATAGTCTCGTTCTGCCGGGTGTTGTGCACGCCAAGCGTCTGTGAGTCCCCATTTTTCCTGCCACTCTGATCTGCATCTCGCTAGCCTATGTACTGGGGATGTATGCAGTGGTGGATGTGACCTATCTAGTACCGTGTCCGCTACGGAATTGAAGTCCCCTCCCATCAAAACAGGACCTGGGGGATAACTGGCCAGTTCCCCGTATAGCTTTGTAAAGTAGTTAGCCTGGTCTACATTGGGTGCATAGATACTGCTGAGCACAACGTGTCGGCCTCTAAGCTTGCCCAGGACTACCACAAACCTCCCTTTTGGGTCAACTATATGTCTGGTTACTTGAAAAGGAGTACCCGCCCGTATCCATATCAATACCCCTCTAGCAAAGGCAGAATACGTGGTATTGAACAAGTGCCCTCTCCACCTATGCTGCAGCGCGATTCCTTCTGTCTTCGTCAGGTGGGTTTCTTGCAGAAATGCTATGTGTACCCCTCTCCGAACCAGATGAGCATGAATCTTGTGCCTCCTTGCCATAGTATGCAGCCCCCTCACATTCCAAGACACACATTTTAACGATCCCGCATTAGCCATTGTCCCACAGTGTTCGGTTCAACTCAAGCGTGGTTCGCCTCCCGGCATCAGGTGTGACACTGTTCCCGCCCCCCCACTGAACTTCCCCTTCCCCCTCCCCTTCCCCAGTCCTAGAGCCACCCCAACTTCTCCAGGCCTCTCCCCCCCCAGAACAGGACCTAACCCCGAAAGAGCAGCTCCCATCCAAACTGTGTACGAGCCAACGTGCTCACAAGTTCTTCTATTCCGCAGTCTGCACTACGGAGGCCTTAAGGGCCCTAAGGAGCGTGTACTAGTCTCAAGCTCTTTAGTCTCAGTTCCCACTCCCCCCGCCCCACAATACGCAGTAGAACTCACGGTGATCTAGCCTTACAACTGCCTGCTCAGGTGGTCAAGGCGGTAGTCCCAGCAACTTCTATTCCAGTAAGAGCGCAATTGCTGTCTCAGCCCTCAATTATGTTCTCCGATGTTTGTGGCGTGATCGTCGGGCCCTTCATGTCGCCAAACTCCGATTGTTCAGTCTCTGAGCCCGTTCCCTGTTCTTCCGAGCCCGAAGCTCTCCCCGATTGGGCGAGCGCCGAGCCCGAGACGTCCATTACCGCCTGCAACGCCGCCCTTCTCTCGTCCTCCGTTTGAGACTCCGTAGGTCTTCTGGATCTCTGGCTGCGCCCACGGTGTCTCCGCGACTTCTCCACTAGTTGCTTCTGTCGTTCCTCCTCCGCTCTAAACCAGGCCCCGTCTGTGCCCGCTTTGTAAGTGTCCCACCAGGCCCATGCCTCCGCCGCCGTGGGGAAGAACAGCGATTTCTCGTCCACTACCACTCGGAGTCTAGCCGGGAAAAGGAGCGAATACTGTATGCCTTCAGTTCGTAGTTCTTTCTTGATGGAGAGGAAAGAGGCCCTTAGCTTTTGAGTCTCGAATGTGTAGTCTGGGAATAGTGTGACTCTACTATTGTCCACTTGGAAGGGGCCCGCTTCCCGGGCTCTTTGTAGAAGCCAGTCCCTGTCTTTATAGTGCAGTAATTTGACGACCACTGGGCGAGGTGGTAGGCCCGGTTTCGGGGGTCTGGCCGGTACCCGGTGCGCCCTCTCCAGCGTGAAAAAGGGCAAGAGGCCCTCCGGGGCGACAGCCGTCTTCAGCCATTCGGTCAGGTAACCCACCATGTCTGAACCCTCTTTGTTCTCCGGAAGGCCCACTAGGCGTACATTGTTCCTCCGACTGAGGTTTTCGGCAACCTCCGCCCGCCTCTCCAGGGTGTGTATGCGTTCCAGAGCCTCTGTGAGTCGCCCCTCCATAGTTTTGTGTGCCGGCACTATGTCCTTCAGAGTTTCCTCCGCCGATTTGACCCTGTCCGCCAGCTTTCCGTGGTCTGCTCGGAGGAGGCCCAGTCCCGTCGATACCTGCACAATATCTTGATGTAGAGCGTCTTTCGTGGCCGCGATAGCCTCCAGAATACGGTTCTGCATCTGTTGCAGTTCAGTCGAGGTCAGCGGAACATCGTCAGGTGTTTCCATGGGTGGGTGACCGTCTCCCTTCACTCCCCTTGGCTTCCCCATCTTGTGGCGGGGTGGTTGGGTGTACCAGAGCCCCAGCGAAGCCCACCGGCGCCGAGGCGGCCCGCGACATGGCCAATCAGGAGGGCAACAGTCAAGCAGGCCCCAGGCCGATCCCGATCGCGGGTTACCTCGGGTCTCACAGTCCCCTCACGTGTCTGTTCCCCTCAGGGGTTTGGTCAGGCCGGCATGGTGCTGGCTCTCAGCGCAGGCCCCTCACACCGGAGCGGGCGATCTCCGTTCACTCGCTCGTGGTCTGGCTCAGTTTCCCCCGCCAGCGCAGGCCAGGTAGGCACCCAGGGTCCAGAGCCAGCGACGGGGTGTTGGGGCGAAGGCGCGCCGGGTATTTCGGGATTCCACTGCCCTTAAGGATCCACCACTTCCAATCCTTCCAATAGGCACCCCAGGGTTTGCGAGGATACAGCCAGCGCCCGTGTCAGGGGGGGCCCACGCGGCAGGCTTGGCCCGCAGAGCACGAGCAGCAGGGACGTCCAGGCAGCGAGCGAGCTCCGCCGCGCACCGCGGCCTCAAGCGCCAAGCCTGCCCCAGGGCTCCGCCCCACCGCAGCTCCTGGTGGTCCCCAAGTTGCTCGGGATGGGAGGGTGGTCCGCCGCCACCACGGAGCGCTCCCGGGATCCGCAACAGCCGATAGCGTTTAGGGTTAGCGGGGCGATGGGCCGGGGCCCGACGTGAGGTCCCAGATCAAGCCCAGGGTCTCAGAGGCGGCTCTGCGAGCACATCAGGAGGCGGTGTCGGGGTTTCACAGATCCTCGGTGGTCGGGAGAGCCCGGGTCCGCTGCAGGCCCCAAGCCGGGGGGCCGCGTAGTTGGGCGCCCCGGCGGAGGGATACCCAGTCGGGTCAGGGCCTCACCCGGCAGACGAATCTCCGCCCAGCTCACTCTTCTACGCCGCCCGCAGGTGGAGCTTCCGTCGCGGCAGGGCGCCGCTCGCCGAGGCCCCGACGGAGATTCGGGGCAGCGGCCATCTCACAGGGCTAGGTTCTGCCAGGGCCCAGAAGCCGGGGAGTCTCGTAGGTCTGCCGGCCAGGTGTGGGGTGCAGCGAGACTCTCCCGGAGCCGGGCTCTTGCGTCTCGAGCCGGGATGCGCCTCTCCTGGATCGAGCCACACCGGGCAGGGGTAGGTTCCTCCGAAATATGCCTGTCAGTCCTCAGTCTGCCAACAGCTCCGGTCGTGTAGCTAAGGCCTCTGTGCGGTCGCCATTTTGTGCGGCGCCGGACGCTCTGCTCCCCGCCGGCCTCGAGCCGTCTCGCAGCGACCAAACGGGCGCCGTCAGCTCCAAAGCAGGCACTAGGGTCCGCAGTCGGGGTTCCCCCCAGGTTTCCGGGGGAAAGCCCACGTTCACAGTGGATTATGTGCAGGATTAGCGGGCAGAGCCGCTTTAGGCAGCGACCATCTCCGTTGGCTGCTAGCCACGCCCCCTCCACACTCCTTCATAACATTTTTCACCCATCTTGAAATAGTAGCAGTACTAACAGGACGATAAGGCTTCACATAAGAAATCAAGATTTGATTATCTCCATCTTTACTATTCTCTAAGACCCTACTTTCATACTCATGTAAACAACTCACAACACACAACTTCGTTTCCTCCTTAAATTCTGGATAAAACACAGAAGTTGACAAAATCTTAGTTCTTTTACTAATCTCATAATATACACCATATGGACCTACCACTTTATCTATCTCCAAAGCTTTCACATCAGAAACCCTTTTACATGATACCAAACATAACAAACACGCCAACTTCTCAGTAAGTCTCTTGACTTCTAAATACTTATTAGATGGCCATTGTAAAAATAAAGACAGCATAACATGAACATCCCATAAAACATTGTGACAAATCTTAGCTAGTCTCCTTGATCTCATACTCTTCATGATCCTACATACCATCACATTCCTACCTACAGATTTGCCACTATAAAAGAATGCCCTGCCGAAATCGCAGATCTATAGCAATTAATGATTCTATACTCCAACCCTTCATGAAATTTTTTTGTTGAAAAATTCACAACTTCTATGCACCAACTACTCCAAATTTTCCAAACTTCTTTGTATCTATTCCTTAGAACAGGGGCCCATGACTCTTCCAACAACTCTGCAGCCTCTTTCGAAAGTCCTTTGATTTCGCTAGATCTCTGGACACTTTCTAAACAAGTAAGTTCAAAGCCCCATTCATCACCAATGGATGTTCTTCTTCTTCTGCATTCTTGAGAAGTCCCTCTCTGGCAGGCATCAAAAACGGTTCCGCACAAGCTAGCTCCATTACTGATGGGAACCAAACTTGAGATACCAAAAAAGGTGTCACGAGGACTATCTGACTCCTCTCCTGTCTCAACTTCAACAAAACTCTCTGAATCGTTGCTAAAGGTGGAAAAGCATAACCCTTCCTCCCTTTCCATACCTGTTGAAATACATCCATAGCAGCTGCTTTTGGATACGCTCTCAAACTGAAATAAACCTTCAACTGAAAAGTCAATCGACTTGCAAAAAGATCCACTTCCAAAGGACCCCATCTATTGTTTATCCTGCAAAAACAACTCCTGTCCAATTTCCAGTCGCTGAAATCCCTCATATTTCTTGAATTCCAATCTGCACACACATTCAGATCTCCTGGTAAATATTCCGCTTTTATTCCTATCTTGTGTTCTAGGCAAAAATTCCAAAAGTCTTTTGCTAACTCCGCTAAACTTCGGGATTTTGTTCCCCCCAATTTGTTTATATAAGACACTGCAGACATATATACCACCCGTCTCCAATTCTCCTAAATGGGCTCCCCAACCTGTTGAGTTCGCATCTGACTCCATCACAAAATCTGGTGTCATTCCAAAAATCGCTCTCTCATTCCAAGCTTCCATATTGTCTAACCACCATACAAGCTCCTTCTTTGCTTTTGTATCCCAATCTATTCTGTCTCCATACCATAAACCTTTCCTCAAAGCATTTCCGTTCATCTCTGAAGTGCACGATAATGCAGCGGTCCTGGAAAAATTGCCTGCACTGAAGATGATAAAAGACATATGATTCTTGCCAACTCTCTTAAAGAAAATGATTCCTTCTTTAAACTCTGTTGGATTTCTTTTTTATCATTTTCAATTTCTTCCCTGGCAAGCATAATTGACAAGTCATTGTATCCACTTGAAAACCGAAAAACTCTATCTGCTGTGTAGGTTCCAAATAAGACTTCTCCGTGTTCAATATAAAACCTAAATCTTCTATTTTCTTCACTACTTTTTGCTTTGTTTGCTCCAATTCTTCCTTTCGTTGCGATAAAGTTAGGATATCGACTAAATATGTTATCAACCTTATCCCTCTCTGCCGAAAATAAGCAACCACTACTCTCATCACCTTCGTGAAATACCACGGTGCTGAAGATAGATCAAAAGGAATACATCGGAATTGATACAGTTTCCCTTTCCATCTGAATTGCAAATACTTCTGACTCTCCTTAGCCATAGGAATCGTAAAATAAGCGTCCGTGAGATCTAACTTTATCATGTAATCCTTCTCTTTCATCAAGTCCCTTAGACAATGAATCCCCTCCATTTTGAAATGTCGGTATACTAAAAACGTGTTTAGATCTCTTAGATTTATCACCGGAAGCCCCCCTTTGTCTATTTTCTCCACCAGAAACAAATTGCTCACAAAACATTTTTCTTTTTCATCCATTACTTTAATTGATTTCTTTTGTATTTAATGCAACTATCTCTAAATCCACAATGTTTTCTTGATCTAATGACATTTTGATTTCTCTTTGTTCTTTTTCCTAAAAAGGAAGATCCATAAATTCTAATATTAAACCATTTACAGTTTCCAATACCCATGGATCTCTTGTTATCTTTTCCCATTCTTTCTTGAATAACTTCAATCTTCCTCCTACTTCTATTTGGGAAGAACCAATTGAAATCTCCCTACTCACCCTGTCCTCTATTATTGTAAGATCCACATCCTCCTGAATCTCTTCTGTTCCTTCCTGTCCTTAATCTACTCGGATACAACCCTGCACCATATTGGTATCCTCTACCACTATTTTGCCAACCATTTTGTGAATTGAACTGTGAACCATATTGAGACCTCTGCATACCCCGGCCAGTAAAGGGTCCCCGCCTACTGGCCCTTCCAAAAACACCAAACACTCTCCTCATATTTCCCTGCGCTTTATCCAACGCAGTGAAAGTTCCAACATACTTTCCTATTCCCTTCACCAGACCATCTCCAAACAACAATTCTTTTGTAACTTCCTTATCCTATTTTTTGGCCATATCTCCTAACTTAGGATTCATTTTCATCAGTATCGCCTTCCTCCTTTCTTGTATTAAACCTGCTTTAGCATTTCCAAGTAAAACTAATGCCCTTTGGCTCCATCCTCTCAGCAAATCCACATCAACGTGTTCTTCATTAGCGTAAGCATCCTCTGCCATATCTAAAATTATTCCTAGCGGTCCCAACAAATCTAATAATTTATCTTGGCAGATCTTTAACGATCTCTCAAATCCTTTTCTTGGATCTCTTCCAAGTTTAAATAAATAACTGATTAGATCAGGGTCCAAGTTAGGTGTCACACAAACCTTCTCTTCTATCCTTGGTCTTGAACATTCTGCTCTCATCATCCTACGCATTTCACTACAAAGTGGTTTCTTGATCCAGGTCTTAATAAACGTAGCCACATGATCCATTGGCCACCACTCCCAGCTCCGCGGGTGTTTGATATTTAGTGGACTAAATGTTTCACCCCCAAATGGATCTTTTATGCTCTCACTAGATGCTTCAACTCCTTCTATCTCCTCTAAATCCTCATAATTATCATCATCCTGTAAATCTAATACGTATTTAATAATTATCCATATTTTTGTTTTCTTTTCCAGACATTATATTTTGGAAATCATAATCCTCATCCTCTTGTGTGCCGCCAAAGGGCCTCCGCTCTTTGTGTGCCGCAAGGGATACCAACTCTTTTTGTGCCGCCAAGGACACCTTTCACTTCTGAGGATTTTTCACCAACCTTTCCCTTCTTAGTTATTTCCAACTCTTCTATATGTATGTTTTTTTAAGTTCTCTTTTTTCCCACATCAGTACTCATTCCTTCACCATCTGATAATGAATAAAATCTCTCTCCTGAATATATCTCCTCTTTCTATTTTTAATATACTCCTCCGTTGACTCTTTAACTTGCTTTCTCATCTCATATTCTATCAACTTTTACATCACTTCTTCATCCATTCTATTATTTGTAAATTCAATTCCATTACTAATTTCTTTTTCCATCTTAATAAACTTTTATATTTAATTTTTCTCCTCCTTAAATCAACAAACCTTCCTTGTCACCAAACAATACTCTTAATCTATTAATCTCCTCTTATTTCTCCTTCCAACCACTTCCACAACACCTGTAAACCTTTAACTCAATCTGTGCAATGTTAAAAGATTTTAACCGTCGAACGTGCTAACCTTTTATCATTGCTTTTGCTTAAATTATGCCCAATCCAATATGGCCGATAAGATCCCGCGAGAGAACGTAAAAAACATCCCTCTCGCGTTCAACGCGTATCCTAAAAGATTTCCTCTAAACAAATAATCCTTTCTTCTCTCGCTCCACACGCGAAATAAATTAGAGCATGAAAAAATATACTAATCTGCTTCAGGAGCAGCAATTAAAAGAGGAAGAATGTTGGGATGAAGGAGTATTTAAGGACTTGTGTGTTCCAATTCTAGTGTTCTGTTCTATTGTGGATTCTTTAAAGGTGCTGCAGGAGTGGCAATAATAGATGTAATGCATAATGTTAGCCTCCGGTCTTGTAATGAAATTGACTATATCTTTATCAGTCATGCCCTGGTAGGTTCGCTGCAGGCGGCTCAGATCCTACCCCTTTCGCTATCGGACCACAGTCTCATATCTGCCAGTCTGGCTTGGGAGGGAAATAGGTCAGGCACAGCGCGATGGTATTTCCCAGGCTCGCTCATTCGGGATAAGACTCTCTGCTATGAACTGCGGGCTTTAATTACTGAGGGCCAGATGAAAGTAATCCCAGATTACCGATTCTTAAATACCGAATCATACCGATTCGGTATTTAAGAACAGGCAAATGGGATGTAGGTAATTTTTCTTAAAAGATTACCGAATCGGTAAGTTTCGGTAATTACCGAATCTGTATTTACCGATTTGGTAATTGCCATTCATTCCTATAGGTCTGGAGGCCCATAAGAATGAATGTCAATTACCGCATCGGTAAATACCGATTCGGTAATGGGGGAAACATTGAAGGGTGGCAGGGTGTCACTTTGACACCCTGTTGCACCCCTCAATTGTGTATGGGTGCACATTTTGCAGACATACATGCCCTTAGGGCATGTATGTCTGCAACATGGCACTGTTGGAAAAGCAAAAAAAAATGCTTTTTCAAGGGTTTTCATTATTTACCATCAACTTGTAGTTGGTGGTAAATAACGAATCCTAAAATGGGAAAATCACTCATTTGAGTGCTCCCTACATATCAGGATTCGGTAATTTACCGAATCCATATTTAAGAATTCGGTAATTTACTGATTCCTAAAATTACCGATTCGGCAAATTACCGAATCCTTCTTTTTTAGCCTCCTACATCTGGAAAGCCTATTACCGGTCGGTAATGGCCGATTTCGGCCGTTACCGACCGGTAATAGCCTACCTACATCTGGCCCTGAGTTCTTTGTGCTTAACACCCCCCATGCAACTACGCCACAAAACAACTGGGACACTTTTAAAGCGGTTTTGCTGGGTGAATGCATGAAACTCAATGCTACACTGAATAAACAGAGAGTACAGGAGCGCCAGGCGCTTGAAAGGGTGCCAGCTTCGAGAAAAGCGGGAACGTGAATTTTATTGGGGGTATCTTGGATGGGGAAGGTTAACACACACGTGCAGACAACCGCAAAGCTAACATTTTGGGCAAATTTTATAGGGAACTGTACACAGGCACTCCTCCAGATATAGCCCAGCAACGGCAATACCTAGATACCGTGAAACTCCCGCGTCTTTCCCCAGCGACTGCAGAATCCCTAGATGCTCCCATTACATCGGAGGAGGTCAGACAAGCCTTCAATAATCTTAAACTCTACAAAGCCCCTGGACTAGACGGTCTAACAGCGCAATTTTACAAATGCTTTACGTCCGAACTGACCCCACACCTCACCGAGCTTTTCAATACCATAGCGGCCGATACCAGGGTCTCGTATACTATGGCTGAGGTGGTGATATCGGTTATTCCCAAGCCTGGGAAGGACCCCCAGAAAGGCACCTTCTATAGGCCTATAGCCCTCCTCCACCTTGACGTGAAACTATACACAACGATCCTGGCAGTGCGGCTGAACGACCTGATGCCCACACTAATCCACCCTGATCAATCCTGCTTTATAAAGGGAAGGCAAACACACGACAATGTCCAGCGTACTGTACACCCCATCGAGAAAGTCTCCAAATTCCACATCCCAGCAATTCTGGTAGGCCTTGACGCCGAAAAAGCTTTTGACAGGGTGGATTGGTCTTTCCTTTTCCTAGCCATGCAGAAATTTGGCTTTGGAGACAGCTTCCTCCATATGGTCAAGGCTAACTATTATCTCCCACAGTCACGGGTTCTGGTCAACGGACACACGTCCCTCCCATTCGCCCTTAGTAGAAGCACGCAGCAGGCTTGTCTGCTTTCCCCCCTTTTATTTGCCCTTAGTATCGAACCCTAACGGTTCTGGGCCAATGAGGAGATCCGGGGAATCCGCTTTGGCGGCCCGGATCATAAAACGTCCCTCTTCGCGAACAATATTTTGCTGACTATCCGGGAACCTGCCTCGTCTCTTCGGGCAGCACAGGAAGAGCTGGGCCTCTTTGAGCGGGTGGCAGGCTTTAAGGTTAACCTTTCCAAATCCTCCATACTCAATCTCACACTCTCCGAATCTGAGGCAGCAAGACTACGGGACAAACGCCTCTACAGTGGGCGGCACACACTCTCCTCTACTTAGGTGTTTATCTCACCCCCAGTATCGGGGACTTATATAAGGCCAACTATCCCGCACTGGTGTCACAGCTCCAACAAGATCTTATGAGATGGAAACCTCTTTACATTTCATGGCTTGGGCAGATCAACGCCATTAAAAGGACGGTCCTTCCGAAATTTTTATATCTCTTTCAGGCCTTCCCTGTTGAGGTCCCCCGGAACCTGTTGGGGCGCCTGCGTTCATTAGTCACCAACTTTACCTGGCAGGGGGGGGGGGGGGGGCACCTGGCCTTTCATGTACTGCGACGGCAAAAGAAGGAGGGGGTGGCCCCACCGGATTTTACGTTATACTATCAGGCGGCGCAATTGCGTGTAGTGATGGAATGGACAGCACAGGAGTCCGAAAAGCACTGGCTCTACATGGGACATGCCGATTGTGGGTCATTCTATTTGGGATGTCCTGTGGAATCCAGTAGAGGGATAGGCCAGCAAACGCTTATCTGCGCACTCCTACACGCATCACACTTACAGTCTGGTACCACACTACGCGAAGAGAGGAATGGACCACTTTTCCCTCCCCGTACACCCCAATTCACTTCAATCCGGCTGTCGCACCGGCACTACATGAGGGGCCTTTTGATTGATGGAGAGAGGGGGGATGTTTAAAACTATTGGACCTCTTTCACAACTTCGATGTACGGTCATTTGAAAGCTGTAAAAGGGAGTTTCATGTTCCGCATGATGAGTAGGACCATTAGCTCCAGCGTAAGCACTGGGCTACACAAACTCTTGTACGGGAGGCAGCCACCAGGGAACTCACGGCCATGGAGCGATTGGTGTTACAAGCGGGCAACATGAAAGGGGCTATTTCCTCATTATACGCTTTGCTATTAAGTACAATACAGGCTCCCTGGGCGCGCTATATGCACTTCTGGGAACAAGTGCTAGGAAAGGATATTACAAGGGAAGAATGGAAACATGTATGGGGGGACATCTCTAGCGACAACCACTCGGTAGCCTTCCGGGAGGCCCACTACAAGACGCTTCTAGACTGGTACCTCTACCTCACTAAACTCAAGCGCATTTTTCCTGACACATGAGATCTCTGATGGGGGGGCTGTGGTCTTCAGGGGCACTTCCGCCACATCTGGTAGGACTGCCCTGGCATCCGCCCATTCTGGGAGGAAATCCTACCACATATTAAAGACAAAAGGGGGCGTTGTTAGGTATCAAGGATCCCGAATTGAAACACCAAACGAGAGCTGACAAGGTGATCAGTGGGCTAGTTTGGGGACAGCTAAACTCACTATAGCGGCTGCATGGAAAAAGAAAGACACCCCTGCATTATCGCGGTGTCACTCCTGTCTGTGGAGAATTCTCTCCATGGAACGCCTCGCTGACATCTTCCAAGACGAATACAAGAATTTGGAGTATAAATGGGGTCTACTAGTAACCTATATGGCCCTCAGCCCACCCTCAGCGGTATGCCCGTCCTCCTTAGGGGCTATGCATCTCTTTCAATTCTAAACCCCCCCACACCCCACCCGAGGGAGCCAGACAGACACACTCATCCTCTAGCGACAGACTAAGTCCATCCTTACTTAGCCTTTGTCAATCAGTATATTTGTGCCACTCAACTCCTCATCATGTGAAACCACCACCACCAGGGCAGGGGAGGAGGGAGGGTTTCGGGGAGGTGGGGGGGGTTTCAGCGTTTATAGTTTCCTGTTTCTTCCATAGAGACTTGTTGATTCAAATTAAGCATCTTCTTTGTTAGATATGGGGGGGGCGTAAGGACCCTTTTATAACTGCAACTGGACTGCAACTAGCTGCTTAATCCGCCCCAGGGTTTTGCATTCTCTACTGTCTTATTGGTGTTGCATCTGCATATGATGCTGCATAATAAAAAGAATTTTGACAAAAAAATTCCCTGGATCAGGTTTGTGAGATCCCTCCAGGGAAAAATCAGGTTTTACAACCCTGTGTAGTATCTGAGTCAGTGGGAATCCCTAAAAACACCATTAAAAAAAGCTTGTTGGCAACGCATGGCAACAATTGTAACCATTTGCAAACCAGAAAAGCCGGCCCATGAGTGTGCCTCTTATCGCCCTATGTCATAGCTTAATGCAGAGGTTAAAATCCTGGCCAAGGTAATAGCCAATAGATTGACCCCCCCCACCTCGCGCAATTGGTACATCCAGACCAATCTGGCTTTATGCCAAACAGAAACATGGCTCTAAAATTACGTTGCTTTCACGGAGTGCTGAGCCGCAGACACACTATCTGAGAATATGCCATTATCCTATCACTTGACGCTTGTATGGCCTTTGACATGATTAAATGGCCATTTCTTTTTGCAGTCCTTGAACACATGGGACTGGGTCCCAAATTTAGATCCTGGATAAGTCTGCTTTATGCAAAGCCTCTAGCACAGGTGGTGGTTAACGGCAGGCTCTCTGATACATTCCCCCTAGGTAAAGATACAAGAGAGGGTTGCCTGCTGTCCCCGCTCCTCTTTGCCCTGGTGCTGGAATCATTGGCAGCCTGCGTTAGGAGAGACCCGATTATTCGCAGACTCAGATGGACAGCGGAATGGGAAGACCGGATTTCCTTATATGTGGATGATATCCTGCTATATATGGCATCCCCAAGGCCCTCTCTAATTATGCTACTGAGCATTTTTGAGATCTATGGAGAATGCTCGGGATATAGAATTACCTGGAACAAATCCATACTATCTGTCCTGAGCTGCCCTCCTCCAGTGCTGCCTAGGGGCTGCGAAGTAAAGGTGGTGGAGGATGGCTTCTGATACCTCGGGATCTTCATAACAGACAGCCCAGAAAACTACATGAACAAGAACCTCCAAGAACCCCGCCCGCTCATCAATTCAGCCGCGCAGGCGCGGAATTGATGCAGCGTGGCGGAGCGGCCGAGTCGTGACGGAACCACTCAGTCATTAGCACAGCGCACCCGTGGCTTGTGACGGGGTGGTTCCGTCACGAGCATGGAACGGGTTAATTTCCATCCCTTCTGCACACTTGCTAGACCATGTGCCAAACCCCTAGGGTGCATGGCCTTCCCCTACTAGGCACGTCCTCTGGCAGTGGCTTTTCCCCCCTATTTTAAGAAAGTACATTATTTGCTGTGTGTGACTACCTACCCCAGGGAATAATCACAACCCTTGTCTGTCAGGGTGAACCCTCAAAGTAGCTAAGTTAACTTGAACCCAACCCTCTGGTATCTATGGCACGGAGCCAACAGGCTTACCTGAGGGCAATATGTAAAGTATTTATGTAGTACCAAAACAGTGATAACGTCAAGATGAAAAACAATTTTTTTAAATTAATTAGAAAAATAGAGTACATTTTAATGAACAAATGTTACCAACATTTCAAAAATCCAACAAGGGGAACTGGAAATATGATTTTTTTTTAAAAGTTTCAAGTAGGAATAGTACCAGGAAGCAGAAAATGCCAATGATAGTCAATGGTCGCAGCAGACTGGGACCTAGGTGCAATTTGAGGCTGACTACGATGGAGCATTGGAAATATGATATCAGACTCCAGTCCAGGGGGAGGTTGTCAATGGTCAGCTGGACAGTTGCAGGAAAGGGCTCTTGGAGCATGTTGTATCCCTGTAACTTGAACAGGAGGTCAGCCTTATAATCTGTGGAGTGCACTTCTCTGTCCAGTGTACAAGGAGCAGGCCCTGTCCTTCAGATATCCTCTTAGGTCACAGACAGCAGGTCAATGTGTCTTCTGTTCTTCCGAAGGTCCACCAGTGTTCCGAAGTGGGTGGCTGGAGATGACACATTTATGCCTGGCACTAGCTAGAGGGTGGAAATGATTCCTGGGCACGTCCTAAACAATGGGGTAAACATTCCCGGGGCCAAGCCTACCCATTTTGGGAATTTTCAAGATGGCGAAAGTCTTCAGCTACACTAATCATGAGCTCCGAGCACTGGAGGTGTGAGTGTGGAATATTTAGTACCCTCCCATATCTCACACTACAAGCTAGTTTCAGGCAACCACTGTACCCACAATAAACCCGGGGACAGAAGTCTGGTAGGACAAAAGCAGGTACTTTACCAACCATGCAGTGGACACACAACAATATTCTTGGCATCCTGTTCCCTTCCTTTCAAATAGAATATGTAGCTATGCAGACGGGCACACAGGATTTGATACTGTGCTGTAAAAAGGAGGCCCACAGCCCCACCGTGCACATTATGCCTAGCGCAGAGGAGTAATCCCTGCGTCAGCCTGTTGTTTGCTCTTGGGAGACATTACACACCTATTCAAAGACTAATGACTGGCTGGGAGCTGGCAGAGGGTTATGCTAATTTGCATCCTGACAGTTCTGGCAGGTAAAGAATAACTTTCTAATAGTTACTTTTCCTAAACATTTATTAAAAATCCAATTTCACCAATGAATTGGAATTCTAATAATTAGAACAAAAATAAAGTTAATTATTGTTCTACCTAGTCCCATTCCCAAGATGGAGTATTAGGATTTTAATGCGTACTCTGATTTTTTACACAGGACAGCTAGGCCTTCCACAGTGAAAAATAGCTTTAGGTTGCTAGTCACTATAAGAACATGTTAGCATTCAATGTCCACATGTCCTACTTTTAAATACCATGGCATTTGGGCTATAAGGCCTATATAGGGGTAACTTATCGTATTAATATTTAAAAAGTAGGTTTGATCAGGCACAAGGGTGCACTGTGATAAGTTGAAGTGCAGTTTTCAAACTGGCACAGTGGTAGGCCTGATGCAATGTTTTCAACGCCAATGTGGTGGAGGGTGCAATAGGAGCTGCAGTCCATTAATGGCATTTAACTTCCAGGCCCTGTGTACATTTGGCACCATAAGGTAGGTACTAATAAGCTAGATAAATATACCAATTAGAAGCATGCCAATTTGATCAAATTAAAAGGGGGAGCACTGGTATTGTACTGCTAGCTACCAGGTGTAACATGCATAGAGTTCTAAAGCCAGCATAAATATAGGGTCCGGCAAAAGTTGAAAAAATCTGATTTCCTACACCTATTGCTTTTAGATTCTTTTTTATGGACTCATTATTTCCCCATATTATCTTATTTTTATTGGAAACAGTTTTAATAAAAATTGACATTTGCAGCACAAAAAGGTGTCTTTTTTCTAGTTACAATATGGTTCCTCACCCACGCACACAAAGCCCTACACAACCAAGGCCCAGGATACCTCAACAGCCGCCTCAACTTCTACGCTCCCAAACGCCAGCTTCGATCGACCAGCCACGCCCTCGCCGCCATCCCCCGCATCCGAAGAGCCACCACAGGAGGAAGGTCCTTCTCCTACCTGGCCGCCAAGACTTGGAACTCCCTTCCAACCCACCTCCGCCTGACCCAAGACCACCTCGCCTTCAGGAAGCAGCTCAAGACCTGGCTGTTCGAGCAGTAGCGGACCCCCTCCCCCCAGCGCCTTGAGACCCTCCGGGTGAGTAGCGCGCTATATAAATGCTTTGATTGATTGCAGTCTGATCACAATATTCATTAAAATCATGATTTTAGCTCCACAAACCTGTTTTCTTTGGGTTTTTTTTAGCATATTTTTCCACATTTCTGGGTACCCCTACCACTCACTCCCCTGTGGTCAGACATCTCTCCTGAGTGTACAAATGTTTTTC
This sequence comes from Lissotriton helveticus, assembly GCF_964261635.1. NCBI lineage: Eukaryota > Metazoa > Chordata > Amphibia > Caudata > Salamandridae > Lissotriton > Lissotriton helveticus. Next base: position 1,933,401,817 of record NC_136061.1, read on the forward strand.
AGAGGGCGAAAATCGTGATTTTGTTCTTCATCTTAAAAAAAATAAAATCACAATTTTCAAGACAGCAAATACATTTCTTCGAGCTCATCTCCAGTCAAACACATTTATCAAACCATTCAGATGTGTTTGGCAGGATTAACGATTTCGATAATCATGATTTTAAAGGACACAGATATACAAAAGTGTTAACTCTATAGAGCATGCGTGGCAACTTTTTAAAATGTTTATAGCTCCAAAATGACTGAAACAATTTACATCAAACCAACAAAAGTACTCTGAGTAAAGATCTACTTTCATACAATGTTTGGCGTAAATTTGTTCAGTGGTTTTCGCTGTAGACACAAACATGTTTTCTAATGTTCACTAAAATGGGGAAAATACTACTTTTATAGGATGATGATGTTACAACGCCTACCTTTACAACGCCTACCTTTACATCGTAAGTTTTACAACGCATACCATTACAACGCATAATGCTTTTGGGCGCTGGATAGTGAATAGTTTAATTTACTATTCCAACTCCAGTCCCCGTGGATAGTAGGGAAGGTTATTGGATAGTTAATTAACCTATTCCCTATCCTAGAGCGCCCCCCAGAGCAATGCGTTATAATAGTTTGCGTTGTAAAAGTTGCGTTGTAATGGTAGTTCGTTGTAAAAGTTTCGTTGTAAAGGTTGTATACCACTTTTATGACCTCAGCTCAACAACACTATTCCTAGAAAAAATATTAAAAAATTCAAGAAGTTTGATCAAAGCTTCTCGTTGCTCTATATTTCTTTGTCTTAGCTGATGACTGCTCAATGAGCTGTACCAAATACCTGCTGATATGAGCAGCATCTTTTGTCAAAATCTTTTTATTGCTACATCAAATAAACAATTGAGGTATTGGTGGGCTTAGGTTCTAGGTTTTCAATGCCAGGCGTGTAACGGCTGCAATGTTTTCTAAACCACAAACCATGACAAAAATTTTAATTTGACCTCTAGAGATTTAACCATAACCAGTGAGACCATTTGGAGTATGTGCTTGCTTAGTACCAGAAATGTCATCCCTCTACTGGCCAGAGTGTGCCTTGCTAGGCCAATTATACTGTGTAAAATGGACTAAGCCACCTCCATTCTTAATAACCTAATTAAAAGGCTACCACACACATGTTAAATGAATCACAAAAAGCATGATCATAGTAGAACTTAACTGAATAGGTTCCACTGGCCAGGGGAACTTATTCAGTTAAAGATACTCTGTGTAATCAATTAGGCATCATAGTAAAAGGGATCATTTCTCTACAAAAGAAAAGTTATGTTTAGTAGAGCAAAACTGCCTACGTCCAAAGTAAAGGAAAAAGCTCCAGAAGCCTCAGGCTGTAGATGTTGGATTCAGTTCTCTGGAACAGGCTCTCACAGCCTCCGCAGGAAGAAATTAAAAGACTTACCTAGCGCCAGAACCCATGGCCCCCGCAAACACCACACCGATCGACTGCGCTACGATGTCAGCACCCTCCAGGCACACAACCCCGGACAAGAACACACCTGCTACCAGGCCACACTGAAGCGCACCCAAGGACCCTTCACCTGCCGGAACTGCAGCTTCACCAGCACTCGGTCCGCAAAACCACCCACCGAAGGACCCAACTACCTCAGATGCATACTCCTCAACACCCGCTCCGCCCGCAAACACGCCATCGAGCTATGGGACCTCCTCGACTCTACCTCCCCTGACATCGCCTTCCTGACGGAGACCTGGATAAACCCCACCTCAGCTCCCGACATCACCATAGCCATCCCAGAAGGTTACAAAATCACCCGCACTGATCGCACCAAAGGAGTAGGAGGCGGAATCGCCATCATCCACAGGAACACCATCAGAGTCTCAACCAACACCACCGATACCCTCAGCACCGCCGAAAACATGTACTTCCAGATTCACACTGACCCCAACACCACCCTCAGAGGAACCCTCATCTACAGACACCCCCGGACCCCGACCGCAGTTCAGCGACTCCATCGCCGACTTCATCAGCACACACGCCCTCGCCTCCACGGACTACATCCTCCTCGGGGACCTGAACTTCCATCTCGAGAACAACAACGACACCAACTCCACCACCCTGATCGACAACCTCGGACTGAGACAGCTCCTGACAACACCTACCCACGCCGCCGGCCACAAACTGGCCCCCATCTTCACCGCAAGCCCCCACGTCTCCTTCAACCACACCACCGAACCCCAATGGACCGACCACAGATGCATCCACTTCACCTTCAGGAAGCCCACCATGCACCAACGCACCCAACAGATGCCCCGACGCCGCTGGCGCAGGGTCACAGAAGAACAGCTAACCACTTCCCTTGCCCAGAGCCCTCCAACCGACCCCTGCGACCCCGACACCGCCGCCTGCAACTTCAGACAATGGATCAACGACTGTGCCAACACCCTCGCACCGCTCAAGACTCCCTCCATCAGCCACACCAACAAGAAAGCCACCTGGTTCACCGAAGACCTCCAAGCCTCCAAACGAACATGCCGAAAACTGGAGAAGAACTGGCTCCGCGAACGGATACCGGACAGCTACACTGTCCACAAGAACGCCACCCGCAGACACCAGCAACTCATCAGAACCGCCAAGAGGGCCTCATTTAAAGACCACCTAGAAAAAAACGCACACAACAGCAAAGAGCTCTTCAATATTGTGAAGGAACTCTCCAACCCCAGCTCCAACACCAACGACATCCCGCCCTCGCAAGACATGTGCAACGCGCTGGCCACCTTCTTCCACCGAAAGATCGCCGACATCCACAACAGCTTCAAAACCACAACCGCCCCAACAACCATCGCCCCGACGACCACCACCTGCACCAACCGCCTGCTCTCATGGACCAGCATCAATGACGAGGACACCAGCGAGATCATGAACACCATCCATTCCGGATCACTGCTAGACCCATGCCCTCACCACATCTTCAACAAAGCCAGCACAACCATCGCACCCCAGCTCCGTAAAGTAATCAACATCTCCTTCGAGACAGCAACCTTCCCGGAGAGCTGGAAGCACGCCGAGATCAAAGCCCTACTCAAGAAACCCAAGGCAGACCCCAAGGACCTCAAGAACTTCCGACCCATCTCCCTGCTCCCGTTCCCGGCGAAGGTCACTGAGAAAATCGTCAACAAACAGCTGATCCGCTTCCTCAAGGAGAACAGCATCCTGGACCCGTCCCAGTCCGGGTTCCGCAGCAAGCACAGCACCGAAACCGCCCTCCTCGCTGCCACCGATGACATCAGGACCCTGCTTGACAACAGAGAAACAGCGGCCCTCATCCTCCTGGACTCGTCAGCTGCCTTCCACACGGTCTGCCACCACACACTACGAACACGCCTACACGACGCCGGGATCCAAAAGAAGGCCCTGGACTGGATCACATCCTTCCTCTCCGGCAGAACCCAGAGCGTCCGCCTCCTCCTCTTCTGCTCCACTGCCACCAAAATCATCTGCGGTGTACCCAGGGCTCCTCCCTCAGCCCGACGCTGTTCAACATCTACATGGCACCGCTCACACACGTCGCACGACAGTACAACCTCAACATCACCTCCTACGTTGACGACACCCAGCTGATCATCTCCCTCACCAAAGACCCTCACACCGCCAAAACCAACCTCCATGAAGGAATGAAGGCTGTCGCCGAATGGATGAGGAACAGCTGGCTAAAGCTGAACTCGGACAAAACGGAGGTTCTCGTCCTCGGCTCCACCCCCTCAGCCTGGGACGACTCATGGTGGCCAACAACCCTAGGAATAGCCCCGACACCCACCGACCACGCACGCAACCTGGGGATCATCCTCGACTCCAACCTCTCCATGACTAAACAGGTCAACGCCGTCTCCTCATCCTGCTTCAACACCCTCCGAATGCTCCGCAGGCTCTTCAAGTGGATCCCCACCGAAAAGAGAAGAACAGTCACCCAGGCCCTTGTCTCCCAGTAGGCTGGACTACGGAAACGCCCTCTACGCAGGAACGTCGGCCAAGCTCCTCAGACGATTGCAACGCATCCATAACGCCTCGACACGTCTGATCCTCGACATCCCCCGCCGCAGCCACATCACACCCCACCTGAGACCTGCACTGGCTCCCCGTCAACAAGAGGATAATCTTTAAACTCCTCATCCATGCACACAAAGCTCTCCACAAGACCGGCCCAGCATACCTCAACAGGTGACTCAACTTCTACTCCCCCACCCGCCAGCTCCGTTCCGCCAGCCTCGTCCTCGCCACTTTTCCCCGCATCCGAAGAACGACTGCCAGCGGCAGATACTTCTCCCACCTCGCCGCCAAGACCTGGAACACCCTCCCCACCAACCTGCGGCAAACCCAAGACCTACCGGCCTTCAGAAGACTCCTCAAGACCTGGCTCTTCGATCACAAGGAGCACTAACCCCCTCCCCCAGCGCCTTGAGACCCTCACGGGTATGTAGTGCGCTTTATAAATGGCATGATTAATTGACCTATAGATGCGGTTCATTTTTTAATAGAAACATCACTGTTAAATACAAGTCAACAAAATACCCACTTTGAGGAAGATGATAAGCCTAATTTAGTTAAGGAAAGAAGAACTAAGAGCTAAAATGTCATATCAATGACAGATTGTGAACTATACAAATGCAAATAACAATACACCATTTTACTTGCTTAAATTCTGGCAATGATGTTGTGTGTGGCTGGGTGAGCAAGGTATTTACTGCAATGGTGCATAGGGCACAAAGGTGTCTTATTAAATTGGATTTGGAAGGCTGTTATTTTTAGAAACCGCTCGACTAAATGGTGTGTGCCCCCACTAAGGAGGTGGCATAATAAGGACACAGTGTGGTGTCACTTTTTCTTGAGGACACCTGCTAAAAACAAGATGCTTGAAAGTGCTTTGCTTTGAAAACAGCAAAGCAAGGGCGTGTAGGGGAAAGGTGGAGAAGATCAGTTTGTTGATTTAGTTGAGCTATTTAACATCAGTAAAGTGTGAAATGCAGAACAAGGGTTGTCTCAGAATACAAACAGCTAAGAAAGAATGAGGTTGTTGCAGGGGATTGGTTCAAGAATGGAATAAAAATGGTTTGGAAGAAGTGAGCCACTAAGAAGGAAAGAAGTATAGGACAAGCCATCACATCATGTGGCTGAGTGGAGTGCTGCATGGAGGTAGCTGGCAGCTTTGACTTGCATGTGGAGCTTGTACAGCTGTTGGCTGTCAAATGCATCACTTGAGCAGGCAGCTTGTTTGTAGTTCAGTCAGTTGGCAGTCACATTTTTAATAAAATCATTTTTTTATTGGCATTTTCAAAAAATAACAGTACAGTGGTAACTATTGAGAGTGTAGCGTAACGTGCATTAATTGTACATCTTGTCATGGAGTACAGTAACATCTGAATACATGTCACACCAGATATTGTCAAGCAGGATATCATTATTATGGAGTGGTAGGTAGGGCTAGATTTGAGTCCATGCATGGTAGTCAATAAGGTAGGGCGATCACTCTCAACTTCAGCCCTGTGCTGTAAATGATTCTGTATGCCAGCCAATGATTTAAACTGGAGAACTGGGGAGATATAACTGGGGGCACACCGTGTCTAATGTTTAGTCACCTGAAAAGGGTTGTCTAGTTACCACTGTCTGGCTAGGTCTCAAGTTGCGCCTGAGCAGATGGGAGAACACCTGAAACATCATAGAGAGAATGCTGCACTCACCGTCTGCCTCCGGTCCCCAGTCCAGACCCAGTCAGCGCTTGCTCCCCAGAGGGACCCTCCAGAGACTCCGAGGGCATTGTTGGGTGGCGGGGGAAGAGGTTTGCCTGGGACCCTGACTCGTCCTAGATTTCTTGTGCAAAGGAGTGAAGTAAAATAGCCCACAACATGGATATAGGGTGTTTGCGAGTTCCCTTAACATCTTCGGACCGAAGTACCTCCTCTTCTGCTACGCCCCATTTTTTTACTGCTCCCGCCCATGCAGCTAATGGGGGTCCGCCCGGTGTCTTCTATGCATCTTTTAGCTAGAAGGAGCGCCAGGGACGCAAAGCGTGTTTCCACTTTCCTGTTCTTGCGTAGTTTGCTTATACCTAGCGCACAGGCCTCCCACGTGCGAATATCTGGGAGTCCAGTGACTGAACGAAGAGTGGAGTGGATTGTGACCCAGTAAGTGTGGAGTCCTGGACAGTCCCAAAACATGTGGTGAAAGGAGGCACTGGGTTCAGGGCATCTGGAGCATTGCTGAAGCTTCTCGGGGGTAAGGTATGCGCAATGTAGTATGTGCAGTTGTATGTTTTTGAAGTGGTAGTTTGGGACACTTTTTTAGGGAACTCTAGGGTGCGGGCCCATTCTTTGTCATGTAGCGGTCTGTGGAATTAAGTTTCCCATTTTTCCCGAAAGGGCGTCAGGGTAAGTGGGTTGAGGGCTTGTAGTGTATATCCAGGTAACCAGATGTCGTCCCGGTCCCATCTGTAGCAGTGTATGAACACCGGGTGTGTGGGAGGTTCAGTGTCTATCGTGTGCCATACCTTGAGGCAGTCTTCAAGGAGCTGCCGATACAGGAGTAATCGCCGTCTAGGGAGTTCCACCTTTGCCGCCAATTCTGCGAATGTCTGCAGTTGTCCATTGAGATACAGTGATACTACCTCCGTCAACGCTTGGTCCGTCCATGGTCTAAATACCCGTTCTGTATAGTGTGCCTGGCCTCTAGGGAATCCCACCACCGGCAGGGCAGGAGAGTACATGGGCTCCGTGCGATTCAGTTGATGCACGCGAGTCAAGCAAGCGCACACTACTGTCAACTGGAGAGGTCTGTTCCGAAGCGCCGCCGCTCCTGGCAACAACACGAGTCGTATGGTCGGTGCCTGGACCAGTCCTGTGACTGTAGTCAACTTCCCCACAGCCCGGTCCGCTGTCCAACGGGATACCGATTGCAGCTGGGTGGCGAGGTAATACGCCTCCAAGGAGGGGGATCCTAGTCCTCCCATATCCAGCGGCAGCTGCAGTTTAGCTAGTGCACACCGTCGACGACCCGACACCCAAAAATGGGTCCCGAGGAGTGTGTCTAGTTCCTGGAGAAAGGAGCGTGAGGGACTACTGGGAGATTGGCAAACTAGTGTAGTAGCCTCGGGATAAGGATCATCTTGGCAACTGCGATGTCAGTTGGCAGTCACATACCACTCAACATATTGAACCCCTAGGAAGTGTGGGGAGTTTGCCCTTGCCATACTCCACAATCTGTATTCTTCAATGGTGTGGCGAGAATAATATGTTAATATTCTTGAGCAGGGTTCTATAGCTTGTGTAACATTTTTTACCAGAACGGAGCTGTTCAGGGCAGAGAGCTGGTGGCAACAAATAATCTAACCTCTTCATCTTTGATGGTACTATTCTTTTTAGTTGCTATCCACTGCCAGCAGCAGATCTGGTTCCCTTCCCAGCCTTACTGAAATCTTGCCTGAAGCGATGTCCCTGCTTCAAGACCACCTTAACCTGTGCTACCTAGAACCTTGAGAGATTCTCAACATCAAATTACACAGATCTTGAAGGTCCAAAGAAGTGCTCCCACCAGAACCAGTAAACACAGAGGGAGGATATCCACCAGCCTATGTAGCAATGAGCTGGTCCTGCGTTACTGCTCGCCAATGTTCTGTACTCACACCATTGTGCTGTAGTGGCCTCCTTGTTTAAGCCAGGAGGTCCGGCAAAGTGCTGTTGTCACATGTACATGTCGACATCGGGCGCCATGTGGGTTTATGTCTGTCTATTGTTTTCCAACAGGCATTCTCACCATGGGAATGTCATAACATATTGACGCTCGAGGCCATAATAGAATTCTCAAATTGCTTTATAAAAATAGGACATGCATAATACACATTTTCACCATCTCTGTTCACATTTTGTGTCTAGGATTTTTCAAACGTGATCTGCATCTTTATCATTGACTCAATCTGGGGTAAGCTTTATTCTGGGGCGACACCAGTTGAAGATATATAAGTAGGAGACTTTTCTTGAATAACTTGTTTTGATTAGCTACTTTGTATAGTCTGATTGGGAGCATTGTGTGTGGATGAATTTGCAGCAATTGCACACAATGTGCATGTGGTAAATTGTCCTTGTTTACTTACTGTGTTTTGCATTTTTTTATCAGACATCTTGTAGTCATGGAGGGTATTTCTCCACTTTCTCCCTTTTTGGGAGTTCCAAGTACTCGCCATTAAATTTGGAGCAATAGTGTGAAGCATTTGATGTGTGTTTGAATGCATTAATGGGGATATTTTCACATCAAAAAGGATAAAGCTCTCCTCAAACATAATCTTAGTCCTGAAGGTAGATCATTATTAAAAACATTACCTATGGGACTGGCAACGTACAAACTGGAGAAGGGTGCAACTTCTGAAGTAGTTGATAAATATACGCCAGTAGTAAGAAAGCTTGATAAAAGATTCAGTCCACAGAAGAATGTTGTGCTTGACAGACACAGATTTTTGCTAAGAAGTCAACGTCCTGGCACATCTATTGATGATTTTGTTTTTGCATTATGAACACAAGCTGCAAATTACACAATTGGTGGAAGCGCAAAGATGAAATAATCATAGATCAATTAACTGAAAGAGCAAATAACAAAAAGATTCAAGAAAGACTTTTAGCTACAGAGAACCCTGATCTTCAAACTGTTCTAAGCTTGGCAAGGGCATTGGGGGATTCAGAGATGAATACAAGAGAGCTGGCAACATTGAGTAATGGAACAAAAGTTATAGAAATAAATATCTACAAAAAGTTCTGTGAAAAACTTGCTGGAAAAATCTAGCGGGTAAAGTCAGTGAGGCGGCCCGAGATATCTAGGCCAAGGAATAACCACGAGAATAATCGAGTCTGTTGTGGAAGCAAGCCACCTATTGATAATTTTAACCTTTGTCCTGTGCAAAATCCAATTTATTTTAGGTGTTACAAAAACGATCCTTATAAGTGTGTTTGTGGGGCAAGTGTGAGTAATAGAGAGAATGTAAATCAAACAGTCAAATCTTTGGAGAATGATTCTAGTGAAAACGGTGATAGTTATGCGTTGATGGTGACTGATAGCAAACATTGGAATTGAAATGGTGGAAGAAGAAACAAGGTAAGTTAGTGAAAGAAAACCCCCTTTTTCAAAGCACAAATTAATGGACACAACATCGGAATTATGGCAGATTCTAGGTCACTTGTTACCCTAACTGGGAAAGAAGAGATGGAAGTATTTTTTTATGCGAAAGTGGAAGAATTGAAGATCAGGATTTTTGCATTTGGGGCAAGGGAGTTGAGGTGGCAGGAAAATTTGAGGCTGAGCTTACGTTTAAAGAAAGTGTTGCTTGTGGTGTAATTTAAGTGACAAAAAATGATCTACATTGTTGGAGCGAGATGAGCAAGGGGAGTTCAACATGTCCCCTGATATTAATCACCCTCAACAAGTGGTGTCTAGGTAAAGATTATTAGTTGTTTTTTGTGTCTTGGGAGAAGAAGAAATAAATGACTCGGTAGAGAAATATGCAGAGGTTTTTTGTGACAAATCCAGCATTGGATTGAGTTGAAAAGTGATGCTGTGCCAATTGTGCATAGAGCACACAGAGTGCAGCTAAGCTGAAGGGCAGAACTGAGGGCCGAATTAGATAAGCTGGGCACCTCATGAAATGAAATGAAATGAAAATGAAATGAAAAAGGGATTTATAAAGCGCTCTGTGGCCAAGCGGCTTCCTGGCGCTGGGGAACACATCAGCATCTGCCTAACAGATACGGGGAGGAATTAGTCCGGGAAAGCCTGAAGGAAAAGAAAAGTTTTGAGGGCTTTCCGAAAGTGGGAAAAGATGGGGATGGAGCGGATGGAGAGGGGCAGGGAGTTCCAGATCTGCGGAGCGCGCACAGAGAAGCGGGTGCCCCCTGTGCGAGACTTACGGAAGCGGGGAACGTGAAGGAGAGAGAGGGAGGAGGAACGGAGGGAGCGAGGAGGGGCATGAGAGGAGATGAGGGAGTTGATGAAAAAAGGAGCGGAACGGGCTTGCTCCCGAAAGGCCAGGCAAGCAAGTTTAAACTGGGACCTGTACTGAACAGGGAGCCAGTGAAGGGTCTTAAGGGCGGGAGTGATATGGGAGAACTTAGGAAGACGAAGGACAAGACGGGCCGCCTGGTTCTGGATGGCCTGGAGACGACGAGTCTCATAGGCAGGGATGCCTACAAACAGGCCATTACCATAATCCAGGCGGGATGCAATGAGGGCAGTGATAATAACTTTAAGTGCATCAACAGAAAAAAACCGGGAGATCTTGCGGATGAGACGGAGGGAAAGAAAACAAGAGGATACAACAGAACTGATGTGCGCATGCATCGAAAGATCATTGCTGACCTTGATGCCCAAAGTCCGAACAGAGGAGACCGGGGAAGGAGGAGGACCAAAAGAAAGGGGCCAATGAGCAGAGGACCAGGGATTGGAGGGGCCACCAGTGAGGACGAGCTCTGTCTTGTCAGGGTTGAGCTTCAAATGATTGAGGCTCATCCACTGGGAAATAAAGACAAGAGTCGACCTGAGCTTGGGAAGAGAGTGAGTGGGGGAAGACAGATCGAAGACGAGCTGGAGGTCATCGGCGTAGTTATACACCGAGACCCCCAGCTCTAGAAGCGAAGAAATGAGGGGGCGGATATAGAGGTTGAAAAGAAGGGGAGAGAGAGAGGAGCCCTGGGGTACCCCACACGTGACCGGAAGGGGGGGGGCAGAGAAGGTGGAGAGGTGGACTGCCTGTGAGCGTCCCTGCAGAAAGGAGGCGATCCAGGAGAGGGCAACGCCCTGGATGCCCGCTGCGCTGACACGGTCAAGAAGAATAGTATGGTCGACCGTGTCAAACGCAGCGGACAAGTCCAAAAGGACCAAGGCCTGAGGGAGATTACCATCGGCCCTGCCCTTCAGTTCGTCGAGGACCGCGAGGACCACACCCTCAGTGGAGTGGCCCGGTCGAAAGCCAGCCTGGTGGGAGGCCAAGATGTTATTCTCCTCGATGTAGGATGAGAGACAGGATGTTACATGGCTCTCAAGAATCTTCCCAAGATAGGGAAGGAGGGAGATTGGCCTAAAATTAGATGGAAGAGAGGGGTCCAGGCCGGCTTTCTTCAGAATGGGAAGCACAATGGCAGACTTAAAAAAGGAAGGGACAGAACCCAGAGCCAGGCAGGAATTAAGGAAGGAAAGGGGAGGGGCGGGGCAGCTGGTGAATAGAGTTCTGAGGATGCGAGCAGGTGCGCAATCCACCGGGGAGCCGGACTTGACTTTGACAAGGAGGTCAAGGAAGAGCTCGGGTGAGATGGGTACGAAGTGATCAAAAACAGAGGAAGGGGAAGGGGGGTGGACCGGGAGGTCAAGGTGAGGCACAATCGGAATGTTGGCCTTAATGGTGGTTATTTTATTAATAAAAAAGGTGTTCAACGAAAGGCAAAGAGATTGCGAAGGAGTAGGGGAAAGTCCAGCGCGGTCAGAGGTGGCAAGGCTACGGACCAGAGAAAAGATCTCGCGAGTTTTATTAGCCGAAAGGGCAACGCGGTCCGAGAAGTATTTGGATTTGGCCGCTAGAATGGCCGATTTATAGTTATTAAGAAGAGCCCTATACTTCAGGCGGAGAGTGGGACAATAGGTACGACGCCAGCGACGTTCCGACCGTCTGAGCTCGAGCTTCAGGGATCTGAGGTCGTTGGAGAACCACCTGTGGGCGTCGTGATGACGGGCCAATCTAATCTTTTTGAGAGGGGCGGCCTGATCACAAGCCGAGGAAAGCCAAGTGCGAATAGCATCCGCCTGGTGATCCACAGGGAGATCAGTCAGGCCGGGAGCCGATAGAGAAAGAGAGGAGGAAAGGTCGTTAAGATCAACATTCTTCCAGCACCGAGCCCAGATGTTCTTGGGCAAGGTAGCTTTCTCGGGCTGACCCAGGGGGATGGAGAAGGAGATCAGAAAATTATCCGACCAGCCACAAGGAGAGATAGAAGACACCAGGGGTTTGCAACGGAGAGACCAGATCTGGTCAAGAGTGTGACCGTGGGTATGAGTGGGGGTCAAGACGTGAGATGAGAAGTTGAGGCAGCGGAGAGTAGCAGAAAAGTCTTTCGAGAGGGGGTCCTCCAGCGGATCGCCCGGCCAAAAATTAAAATCCCCGAGTAGAATTAGAGAGGAATTATCTACAGCCAGGGTGGCCAAGAGATCCTGCAGAGAGGACACAAAAGAAGACATATACTGAGGGGGACGGTACAGAAGAATCACCGTGAGGGGAACCGGAAGGTTGAGAGAGCGGGCCACCAGAAAGTCAACATTGGTAATGCCAGGATGTGAAAGGAGCTGGAACTGCAAGGATCGGTGAACTATCATCGCCACACCACCGCCAGATCTACCATCTGGGCGGTCAGCACGGAGGGCGTAATGGGTTGCCGGGAGAATAGCAAGAAGATCAGGAAGAGAGTGGGAGGAAAACCAGGTTTCGGTGAGAAAAAGGAAGTCCGGGGGGTCAGTGTCCAGTAGATTAAAGAGAGCAGTTTGGTTTTTTACAGCCGAACGTGTGTTCAAGAGAATAGCAGAGGCGTAAAGGGGACCGGGAGACACACAACGGGGAAGGGGGAGAGAGGAGAAAGGAGAAGAAGGGAGAGGTAAGGCAGCACCGGGAGGGGGAGGGGCATTAATACCAAACGAGGATAAGTGGAGAACTACAGAAGGTGAAAGAGGGGTTGAGGCAGACAAGGATAAGAGTTGGGCCGAAGAGTACGCCAAGCGAGAAGCAGGGTCTATGGCCCCTGGTCCCGGTCGGTCGCGGACGGGCGCAGACGGGCTTGCCTTAGGCGCGCCTTTGGCGCGCCAACGGCGCGCCCGTCCGCTGCGCGAACGGTAGAAGCACATGGTAAATAGTGCGGCAAGGGGGCGTGGTCAAGGAGTGGGCGTGGCCGGGGGGAGCGTCCGCTGGAGGCGGCAGGCAATGGACTAAGCGGCCTCAGCATCGACCAGCTCGGCTGCGCAGGCGGCGAAGTGAAGGGCAGAGCCCCAAGGCAAGGTAGGCAGCGTGAGGATGAAAGGGCAGATAGGCGCTCACAAAAGTAAATGCAATAATTAAAAACAAAAGAGGTCTAAAAGCTCCCGCTGAAGGCAAGGGAGTGTTCCAATGAGGGAAGAGCTCTCAATCAGCCCCTAAATACCGGCCCGAGGGGGCGTGGTCAAGGAGTGGGCGTGGCCGGGGGGAGCGTCCGCTGGAGGCGGCAGGCGATGGACTAAGCGGCCTCAGCAGCGACCAGCTCGGCTGCGCAGGCGGCGAAGTGAAGGGCAGAGCCCCAAGGCAAGGTAGGCAGCGTGAGGATGAAAGCGCAGATAGGCGCTGACAAAAGTAAATGCAATAATTAAAAACAAAAGAGGTCTAAAAGCTCCCGCTGAAGGCAAGGGAGTTTTCCAATGAGGGAAGAGCTCTCAATCAGCCCCTAAATACCGGCCCGAGGGGGCGTGGTCAAGGAGTGGGCGTGGCCGGGGGGAGCGTCCGCTGGAGGCGGCAGGCGATGGACTAAGCGGCCTCAGCAGCGACCAGCTCGGCTGCGCAGGCGGCGAAGTGAAGGGCAGAGCCCCAAGGCAAGGTAGGCAGCGTGAGGATGAAAGCGCAGATAGGCGCTGACAAAAGTAAATGCAATAATTAAAAACAAAAGAGGTCTAAAAGCTCCCGCTGAAGGCAAGGGAGTGTTCCAATGAGGGAAGAGCTCTCAATCAGCCCCTAAATACCGGCCCGAGGGGGCGTGGTCAAGGAGTGGGCGTGGCCGGGGGGAGCGTCCGCTGGAGGCGGCAGGCGATGGACTAAGCGGCCTCAGCAGCGACCAGCTCGGCTGCGCAGGCGGCGAAGTGAAGGGCAGAGCCCCAAGGCAAGGTAGGCAGCGTGAGGATGAAAGCGCAGATAGGCGCTGACAAAAGTAAATGCAATAATTAAAAACAAAAGAGGTCTAAAAGCTCCCACTGAAGGCAAGGGAGTGTTCCAATGAGGGAAGAGCTCTCAATCAGCCCCTAAATACCGGCCCGAGGGGGCGTGGTCAAGGAGTGGGCGTGGCCGGGGGGAGCGTCCGCTGGAGGCGGCAGGCGATGTATAACTGAACCCATAAAAGTCTCTGAACGGTTGGCACCTGTGGTGTGGATGAATATTTGAAGTTGTGTGTGGACCTCCAAAACCTCAATCACAATATTTGGGTTGTCAACAGTGACCCAATATCAAAAAGCTGTCCACCCTGAAAAGTGCTTGTGCTTAAATCTCTTTATATGTCAGCGGCATATCACCATATCGAACTGCATGAGGACTCCAGACACCTCACATCATTTGTATTGATTGAGAGTGTGTTTTGTTATATTTGGATGACCTCTCGATAGGCTTATGCATGCTAGGTATTCCAAGGGATGATAAATGTCCTGTTTAAAGGAACTGATGGAGTAGTGTGTTGTCAGGACGAGATATTCAGATGTGGGAAGGATGTGGGAGAGGAAGACTCTAGGTTAAAGAGAATGTTGAACATTCTAAGAGAGGAATGTTGTTGAGAAAAGACAAGTTTATATTTGCCCAGGATGGAGTTGACTACTTTGGTTATTATGTTTCTGCTAAGGGATTGAACCCAAGATGAAGTTCTTAAGTACAATTGAGAAATCATCAATACCAATGGATAGAGATCATCTCAAATCCTTTTCGGGCTATAGTTGAATACTACCAAACCTGCTGTGGTTGGTAAGTTATTTAAGAAAATGAGAAATATGTTGTGCAAGAAGTGCAGTGTGGTTTTTAATCAGATGTAACACATTGTTTCTGCCCAGCCTTTGAAATTGTTCAATACCAAAGATGTAAGCACAGGAGTGACTGATGCCAGCAATTGTGGGTTGGGGCGCTACCTCTGCAAAAGAGACTCAATGATAATTGGATAGGCAAAGTGCTTGTTTTTCAGTACTTTAGAAACTATGTGTTGGCTAGCAAATATATTCTGTGAACTGTTCATAAACTCTTGATTTATTTATTTAGCACCAGTGGGGCTGGGGGTACTACCCTTAGCATTGCCAAGTGGAAATATCGCCTTCAGGAATGCCATTATATGTGTCAGGTGTAAGGAAATGTGTGGTTGATTGTCTTTCCAGATTGCTGTAAGACCACGATGGCGGTGAAGTAGATGAGGAGCTGAAAGATGTTTATATGGTGTGTGGTCAGCATAATAGGTGCAGTGATGGGCAGAGCTCCGTGTGAAAGGAAGTAGCTGTAAAAGTGCAGATGTTGATGAGGGATTATAGAATGTGAATGGATATGTGGTGAAGGGGCACCCCTGTTTGAAGGATTTAAGGTAGGAACTAGTCCTGTCTGGCCACACTGCTGAAGGTCATGGTGGTATCCTTGCCCTATAGCATAGTGTGAGAGATGGCCAGGGATAGACATGGCAGCTGAACATCATGTGAAAGATTGTGAGGCATATGTCCTCAGTGACTGAAATCTCCGGTTACACTCATGGAGGTCTCAGCAATATCAGGGAGTAAACTTGCTCTGGATATTTAGGGTGTGCTTGAAGTTTTGGGTGGTACATCCGCATTTGCTCTGGTCTTATCTGATTATTTATCCAAAGGGCCAGAGGTTACATTTGTTGAAAAGTTTCACAAGAGAGGTTTATCCCGACTAGCTCTTGACAGACATTGGAACACAACTAGTGTCAGCCGAGATGAAGAATGTACTTGAAATAGCTGGAATTTATTTAGTAAGGACTTCTCTTTACCATCCCAGAAGTAATGCTTTAGTTGAGAGAGTTAACGGTGTAGTGAAGGATCAGTTGCAATGGACTTGGTCAATGGGATCATATGGAGGTCTTTGATGAAGGATATGTTGTGGGCAATAAGGAGCACACCGCATGTTACTGCCAGTGTCTCATCTTTTACTCTTATAAGAGGAAGTATTGCTGGTTTGAATTTTAATCATGAGTGGATCGCTTGCAAGCTGAAAGATTGTTCCACGACTGGGAATGTATTGAATGTGTATAAGGCATTGTCAGTGTCAGGAAAAAGAGTGGGTGACTCTGCGAGGAGATTAATAGCGAAAGTTGGAGATTGGGTGACCTGTCCAGGCAAGAAAGGGGTGGTTCCGTTTCTCTGTGCCTGTGCAGGTTAGGGAAGTTAAAGATTGTGTGGCGTATGGTAGAGTCTGAAACAAGTACAAACATTCTGTTGTGTCCCGTGAAAAAAGCCACAATGGTGCAGAATACGTCGGAAATTGGTGGTAAGGACTGTGACATGCCAATCTCTTCCCAACGTTCATACAGATATGTTACTCGTTCAGCAGGAAAGGAAATGTGTTGAGAATTACTTGTGTAGAACCAAACCTATGTGTTTCAAAGACTATGTTTTAAGTTAATTTTTGAGCATTATAAGGGCTATGTTTAAGTTAATTGGTTGATTTCCGTGTTTGTCCATGCATTTCTCATGAGTTGCATACTCTTCTCCTGACCTCAATTTCTTCAGATTTGTTTTCCCATCTATTTTCCATGCGTTGCTTATGCTGTTGTCTGCATTTATGTATTTTTATATTTATCTTTGCTCGCTTATAACTAGATACATTCCGTTTAATCTCCTGTTATGTGTAGTGTCTCCTTGTCATACTCCATGTTCTCACTGCCTGGAGCATCGATGAGGGAGCGCCAGTGCAAGTGCACATATGTAAGGGTTTGCTGTAGAACCCAGCAAAATGTACAATCCGATAAAGTTAATTGCAATCGAAGAGAGCAGGCGTATCTCCATAGTGAAGGCTCCTTGTCAGGTACGACAGTTTAGACAACAGCACTACTGATGAAAAGGCATTTGTAACACTAGTTATTAAAGTAAGGTCCATCTTCGCTTTGCGAATAAATTGTTGTTTGGCATAAAACGCAGGGCTGGCTAAAACTGTCGCGAGAGACATTGAGCCACGTGGCAGTTATCCTAGCCACCGCACCTTTACTCCCCTGAACCATTATAAAAAAAATCAGGATCTCCCCACAAAGCTCAGCCTTTTAAGTTTTCCCTCAAAAGGCAACTCCTTAACTCCCTCTCGTGACTTAATATCGCTAGTACTTAATCTGGCATCGTCGGACTCCCATTTTACCTTCAACCGTCAGTAGTGGCGTCATAGGCACCCCGCTCCCCCTGAAGCCATGGCTCCGATCACACATCTGGCGTCGTTGGCCCGCCCCATGGCGTTCACCTGCCTCTAGACACGTCACGGTCACGGCCCCGCCTCTGCCGCCAAGGTGCAGCGCTCCCGATGAAAGCGAATTGAAAAACTTTTATGGAGCAGTCGGTACCTTTTCCAGGCGTACGATTGGTTCACGCTGTCTTCGTCACCAGGGCTGCGACGCGTGATTGGAAGGTGGCCTCCTGTTGCTTCTAGGCGGTTAGGCTGGCAGCGGAGTGGAGGAGTTCAGCAGTCCCAGAGTAGGAGGGTCTGTCAGACGTGCGCGGAGGGCTGGGGGGCGAAAGCAGGGGAGGAGGGTGGCGGGGTGTTCTCAAAGACCGAGGTGCTGTCCGACACTGAGGGGACCTCCGAAAACGGAGTGTCAGAACAGGAACGGGAGAGGGGAGACCCAGGAGTTTAAAAGAGGAGACCAGGGAACTTCCCGGTTCTCGGAGGAAATTGGGGATCAAAGGCGCATGAAACCGGAGGCTTTCCCGGGTCTCGGAGCTAAGCGGAAGTAAATCTTACTCGAAAAGCCATGAAGAGCCTCAAATCCAGACTGAAGAAGCACGAGGTGACCATCACGGTGAGTGCGGTGCTGGGCGCATTTGTTTGGGTGGTGTTACTACTGTCAGAAGAGTTTCTGGGGCAGGTGGTATTGTAAAGTTTTGGAGATCTGGTATCCTGAGAGGTGCCCGGTGAAGGGTGGCACTGTTTTGGAGACGTTTTTGGGCGGTGCTCAAATGTATTGGGAATGCATTAATGTGGGAAGTGTGTGCCTGTGTAATTTGAGGTGTTGGTGAGTAGTTCTGCTTGTAATGAGAAGTATTTACAGAAGTGTTACCTGCTTGGCTTGAAGTTTCTGACAATCGTGTGTGTTATGTGGCCTGCGTGTAAGCAGAGCATGTTTTTTTAATCCCCTTCGATCATCAAGAGTGGCTCCTAAGAATTGGTACTTGACTGAAGAATGATGTCAGATACATACTGCCTCTTAAAATTCATTAGGCAGTTGATGTAGAGACAGAAATTTGAAATACAGGAAGGAACTTTGATAAAATGTAACTTTTGGGAGAAATCGTGTCAACCAAAACCCTGCAGGAACTCTTTATCTTTAGCTGCGTCTCCAAATTTCTTGCACGATTGTGTTGTGCTATTTTATGCAGCACTATGCACAAATAAATCCCCCGACCATATCATAAGAAGATCACATGTAGTATCAGCTTCCAAGTTCATGGGCGTCGTGGATCCTAGGGTTTAGTATATCATTGATGCGTGTCAACCTATGCATGTTGACTTTCATGCCTTTCGCATCAGCGGTTTTGCATTAATAAAAATTGTCCACTTGAATCTGAAGATCAATAAAGTTATTGTGTTTACTTATAAATTTCACACCTAAACCAATAGGACACCTGAGCTTTATAGATATCAGAACCATATGCGCCCTCCGTATCAGAGGTACATTTTCATCTGGGACAGTGGTTTTTAAAATTTCTAATGCTGCGCTCCATCCATGTGTTTAGAAAAAAATAATCTTTGGGCCCGCTAGAGTACTGAACCCCATTTCTTACAGCTCTATAAAATTGGCAATTTTGAACATTTTTAGCGAGTCGAGCATTGCAGTTATTTTCAGATTATCCATTTTAAAAATGCAGTCAAATACATGATGGCCAACATTAAATCGAAAATTAAGTCTTCTTAAAAGTGTAAAACTTTCCACATTGTGATCATTTTATAAGAAAGATGAAGAAAGGATAATTGAGGCCTATTTAACACCAACTGTCAACCAGAAAATAAATCACAAAAATGCTAATGACGATCCATTATAGAATGTCCCACTCAGCGTGGATTTTGTATCATAACATAAATTAAGGGTGGGCGTAGAAGGCATAGTGCCCCTATCTGTATTTCCTCGGAGTTTGAAAAAAACTCAGTGGAAATACGCTCCCTCCCAAATTAATAAAAAGAAGGCACTTACCTGCATGACTCCCTCCTCCTCTGCCGGCCGCTCTTCTCCTATGAAAAAACACCATGTAGTGGCTTCTTTTTAATTTTTTTATTAATTTGGGAGGGTTAAGGGGCTGACCAACTCCTCTCCCCCACGGAGGGAAGTTTTTGCCTAAACTCTGCGTTTGGAACGGAGCGCAGAATGGGCAAAAGTTTGCAAACTCCGTTGACCTAACGTAATCTCTTTATTCGATTTTAGAAAGGAAATCATAAAAGACAAGGTAGTTAAAAAAAAAAAGGCAGAAAATGACATCCTCATATACACACTTGCTTTAAAACCCCCAGAAAGATAACATATGAGAAAGAAACCTACTGTAGGTCAGTTTAAGAACTGAAAATGCTGTAGCCAGCCAGACTTAAGTAAAAGTCATTGTTTTTTAAGATTGGTCGCAAAAACTTGTGTTGCAAGTTATTATTTTTCGGACAACCCATAACAATATGTAATGTGTTGTTGACCGAGACAATGTCACAGTTACATAAGGGCAATTCCGAATCCTTAAAACAGCTATGATTAAAAGAAACTAATTGTGGGAATTAGTTCAACCTAAAATATATCAGTAAACGTCGCTGGTGATGTTTCATGTTCCAGCTCAAATAGGGTTCTAGATTGCTCATAGTTGTCACTAAAATCGCATGTCGCACAAGGAGTTTCAATCTAGCAGAGTCCTCCGCTGTTGTCATATCCATAAATGCCGCTGCAACCCATTTGTGATCAGAGCTAACTATACTACTGGCATTAGCATATAAATCGTGCCTCCTTAAAGATTTCATATTAATGAAGATATAGACCACCCACGGAATCAAGGAGGTCTTATCAAATTTCAGACAGTCCTGCAATATTAGTCTATTAAAACCAAGTTCCTCCTTTGACCACATTGAAAGTCGAAGTTTTAAGGGGCTATGTTGGAGCTGGTCAATGATGTAACGTAATCCCAGTTCTTCATGGATAATTTCATAGGGTACACTTTGCGGGACTCCCAATAGGTCCCTTAAACATGTATTGTCTGCTACTTGAATCTGGGTGACTGTGCCATAGCCCCAAATTCCACTGCCATAACTCACTAGTGGGATGCACATAGCCCTGAACATGTATAAGACAGATTTTATGTGGGTGCTCCCAAGCCGATGGGAGAAATAACCAATACTAAACGTAGCTCTGTTAAAAGACATCACATTCTGAGTTATAAGTGGGTGCCAATTTAGACCATAGTCCAGCTGGACCCCTAGATATCTAAATTCATCTACCTGACTGACGTAATTACCATCTACTCCAAATGTAATAGTTTTCGTATTGGGCGGACCGACCTTCATTACATGTGATTTCGAGTAGTTGGTAGAGAGGTAAAGGCTATTCATAAAATCAATTAAAAGGTTAAGAAGTCTTTGTAATCCCTTGGCTGTTCGGGCAATTAAAACTGTGTTATCTACGTAAAGCTGGGCCGGTATAAAACGGCCTCCAGCTTTTGCTGACAGCCACACCAGGGTCTGTCAGAGTTGTTCTAATTGATTAATATAAAAGATAAATAATAAAAAAACTAAAATACAGCCCCAACGAACCTCATGACACAGTTTAGCTTGCTCAGTACATTCCCCGTTAGGACCAAACCGGACACGAGCTGAAAGATCTTTGTGTAAATCGTACAAAAAATTGATTAGTGCAGAGTATGCTCCCATCCGAGCCATCATGGACCATAGTTTGGAACAATTAACTCTGTCGAAGTCAGAGCTGACGTCCAATGATTTTGTATCTGTTCCCTCAGGGGTCTTATACATGCTCTTCTTGGCCAGTGATGTAACCTGGAACCATGCTGTTTGTGATTACATTTTAGGTGAACCGTAGACAGCAGAAAAGTGTCAATGAGGAAACCAGCACTTTAGTAAGTTATCTAGGTTCAGAATGTTGAGTCTCTTCGAGGAGGCCCTGGGTTCCTCTGTTTATAAGAACAGGTTTGGTGTGTTGAGTTTCGGAAACATTACAGATATCAGGTTTACATGATTTAAAAGTCAGGCTCTGAGTTTAAGGATTCTGCTAGCTTCTGACTCTTTAACCGATTCAGCGCGAATTTTTGCGCTGTGCTGAACGTTCTAATGAGCCAACGGGCTCATGACGGAACAGTTCCGTCATGAGCACAGGCCAACCGACGCTCATGACGGAACCGTTCCGTCATGAGCATGGAAGGGGTTAATGTGTAGCTGGCTGTACACGGCATCTTGGTGGACAGCAGTGTCATTGTGCAGTATGCAAATAACGGGCAAGTACAGATCCCCGTGAAACCCTCAAAGTGGTAGGAATGATTGGGATTTGGAGGACCCCCTCTGTGCCCATTGTTTTAGATCAGGAAGGTTTGAGTGGGAACCAATTGTAGAATGTCGATGATGCCCAAGAAGAGATGTAAGCATCACCTGGTACCTGTGCTATCAGAGCCTGATGATGGGCAAGCCTGAAATTCGGATTGATGGAGGAAGACCCAGTTGTTACTTCTTTACATCTGTGTAGATTCTGCTTCAGTATGAATTTGAGTTCATTCCTTGGTGATAGATTTTGAGAGTCGATCCTACAGGGAGGGAGGTTGATCAGGTCTACCTCTATGCCCCGTCAATTCAGCATCTACTACATACACTTAGTATTCACTTCAGTGTGACATTGTTTGTGTTCTGTGGGGTTATGCAGTAAGTAGCATGTTTGTCATCCGTGGGTATAAAGTTTGTTGAGTTTTCACCAGGTCAAGTCAGTAGTTGCTAAAAAGAGATCTTAACCACTGTGAAGGTCTACTGTGGTGGGACATAAAAGCATTGATCCTGTAGTATGATGAATAAGCTCCCCAATAATGCTTGTGTTTTATAAGTATACCATCAATGCGATACTGGAAAATACTTTTACTTTTTGTCTGGTGTGTCACTGTCAGCTATAATCAAGCCTTGGTGGGGCTGCATAAACTGTGTAATCGTCGAGTAAAGTGTAGATTTTGATAAGTCTGTCTAGACTACTGTCTGCCAAGCAAACTAGAAAGTTTTGGCTCTATTGTTACTGAAAGTGACAGGGTGGTTGGTATCTGAGTGGTCTGAACCCGAGTAAGTGGTTTGGCTATGACACACCTCACTTGTTGGTATCCTGGTGGGCACCTAATTTGCCGGAAGTATGTCTAAGTTTGTTTGAATTTGAAGTACCTTGTGTTAGATTGATCTAGCTCGCAAACCATAAAGTTAGTTTTTGTAACCTTTCTTTTTTGAGGGGCGTCACTGTTTTAGATGAGGTGGTTGGTCAGCTGCAGAAAAGGTCATAGCAGAGTATCCTATTACATAAGGTTATCATGCTTTTTCCCTACGCTTGCAATGTTTGGTATATGTATCGTGTTTCAGCAGTAAGCTCCTACGTCCTTAACCGTGTTCTGTGAAGAAATGCATAGCCTCCAGCAGCAGACATATTGATTACAAATCCAGTCTTGGGCCTTAGCTTTCAGTACACATCGAGGAGCTATGCAGGAGGATGTATATACTCGCTTGAGAGTGTACTGGGGAAAATAAATGAGAGCAGGCTTGAGGAAGTGGGATTTGAGAGCCCAGAACAGTAGGGGTGCTTGAAGCCTTTTAGAGGGTGCCTTGTAGAGCTGCATGAGAGGTTCCCTTAAGTTGTTGTGTGCCCTGGGCAGCAGGTTGATCGGTGTTGAGAGCTCTTGATAGTGAGGTAGCCATTCTGGAGCTTATGTACTGGGGTCCTCTTAATTGTGCCTGCGGCTCCTTAGGCTCCTTAGTCTCTCCTGTAATTGATGTTGCCCCAAACCACTCTTTGCTGTCAACAAACAGTATCTTGCGACCCTCAAACCAAAAAATCTACTTGCAGAGTAGGGGAACCACTGGACACATCACCTGAGATTTTGTAAAGTAGCTTCATACATGATCTTGTAAAGAAGAACCATAACGTATCTTGCAGAGGGGGCAAATATCACTGTAGTGCAGTTTCTGTGTTTTGCTCACAACTTTGCTTGAGAATTTCCCAAGAAACATAATCCACATATAACTCACGACTCCTTGAAGGTTTGGTGTGGATTGGCTAATAACGAGATCGGTGGACCAAAATTACTTTTACCCGTTCAGATTTCTCTAGGCATGGTTTAGCTGAAGCTGCAGACAGTTTTTTGTTGGATAGACATCTATTATGTTATGAATTTGGTGACTGGCTTGTGTATAAATCCATCCAACATTTTTGTCCTCACTCACTATTCACTTGTGCAAAACCTGTATCAGCATTACTATGAGTCTTTTTCCTTGAAACGCTAGAAATACTGCTGTCATTAATGATTAAAAATGAGTTGGAGCCTTTATGGATGTTGTAAAATTAAAATACAATTTCAGGTGCTGAAAAGATTTAAATGTAGAAAAAGTAATTTTTACTTTGTGATAATAAAAACAATCACAAATGGAATTAAGTAAATGAGCTGGCAGCTGTTCTAAAGCAAGTCATTTAAACTGCTTCATTGGACTCACAATAGATGGAATTGCTAAAAACCAAAATGTATGTGTTAGACGGAGACCTGGAGGGTCGGCCGAGCACAGTGATCGCACAGACAGGTAACTTCCCCCCCACAGATGGACACCACACAAAGATCAGGGTAACACCTTTTATAGGCACTTCTGGTAGTAGAGTGGTACGATACAAGGCGATCAGGACACGATGATCCTCTCAATTCTAGTCTCTAGTAAGGGAAGGGGGTAGCGGGACAGTCTTGGTACCCACGGGTACGGAGGTGTAACGGTGATAGCTCACAATCCTCGAGCTCGGTGTTCGGATGGGTCAGACCGCGGCAGCGCCGGCAGGTCCCGAAGAGGTCGTAGGTGGCAACGGGCCGCGGCAGCGCCAGCAGGTCCCAACGAGGATGAAGGTTACAACGGGCCGCGGCAGCGCCAGCAGGTCCCACGAGAATGCAGGTTGCAACGGGCCGCGGCAGCGCCAGCAGGTCCCACGATGATGGAGGTTACTACGGGCCGCGGCAGCGCCAGCAGGTCCCAACGAGGGCGAAGGTTGCAGAGGGCCGCGGCAGCGCCAGCAGGTCCCACGAGGATGAAGGTTGCAGAGGGCCGCGGCAGCGCCAGCAGGCAGGACAATAGTTCACAAGGCAGGGCTGTGGCAGCGCCAGCAGTCCGTCAAGGATGAGTTCTTCTCGGTGTCTCTCGACTCCAGGATACAACTGCCTTCCTGTCCTGGGGCTGCCTCAGTTATAGGTCTGGCGCCCTTTGATGTCCGGACCCTCGCTCTTGGAGGTCGGGAGGTCTGGGATGAGGGAGTCCAGACACCCAGCAGGGGGGTGGAGCCAGCGCCCGAGGAGGCTGGGGGTGCTCGGCACCTGGCGGGGGAGAGCCATCGACACTTTGTACTCCCATTGACCTGCCAAGTGGTCCGTTCACCTCCTGGGTGGAGGGTGGTGCCGGGATGTCGGGGCCTGGCCAGGCCCAGGGTTGGGGTCGGGCTGAGGCCACGCGGCCGCGTGGTGCCGTGTCCAAGATGGCGGCTGGGCCGGGCAATGGTGCTGACGGTGGCCCGGACCCTGTCCTGCGGGGAGGGAGCGAGCCCTTCATGTGGCCTGTCCAACATGCGTCCCCCCCCAGCTGAAGGCGGGGAGAGTCACCCATCTTCTTGGGGACTTTCCTCGTCGAGGCGGAAAAAGCGGGACAGGCCGTCCGCGTTGGCGTGGTCTTGGCCAGGGCGATGTTCCACAGTGAAGTCCATCCCCTGCAGGGAGATGGACCATCGCAATAGTTTGGGGTTCTCCCCCCGCATCTGCATGAGCCATTGCAGGGGCCGATGGTCCGTCTGTACCCGGAAATGGGTTCCGAAGAGGTACGGCCGGAGCTTCTTGAGGGCCCATACCACAGCGAAGGCCTCTCGCTCAATGGTGCTCCAGCGCTGTTCTCGGGGCAGTAGGCGTCTGCTGATGAAGGCCACTGGTTGGTCCACCCCTTCGGTGTTCAGTTGGGGGAGGACGGCCCCAATACCATGGTCGGAGGCATCGGTCTGCACGATGAACTCGCGGCTGTAGTCGGGGGCCTGGAGTACAGGAGCGGTGCACATGGCGGCCTTCAGCGTCTCGAAGGCTGCTTGACAGTCGGGCGTCCAGTTGACTCTCTTTGGGCTGTTCTTGGACGTGAGTTCCGTGAGGGGCCCCACAATGCTGCCATAGTCCCTCACAAACCGCCGGTAGTATCCGGTGAGCCCCAGGAAGGCTCGGACCTCTGTTTGTGTCTCGGGGGGTTGCCAGGACTGGATGGCAGCTACCTTGAGTTGGAGGGGGGCCACCAGACCGCTCCCCACTTGGTGTCCGAGGTAGGTTACGGACCCCTGGCCGATTTGGCACTTGCTGGCCTTTATGGTGAGGCCGGCCTGTTGGAGGGCCTGCAGGACCTCTCGGAGGTGGTGGAGGTGGTCTGCCCAGTGGCGGCTGTATACCGCGATGTCGTCCAGGTAGGCGGCGCTGAATTCTTCGAGGCCCGCCAATACCTGGTTCACCAGTCTTTGAAAGGTGGCTGGAGCGTTCTTCATGCCGAAGGGCATCACTCTGAAGTGGTAGTGTCCGTCCGGGGTGGAGAAAGCGGAACGTTCTTGGGCCCTGGGGGTGAGGCCGATCTGCCAGTAGCCCGCTGTCAGGTCAAAGATGCTTAGGTAGCGGGCTGCCCCCATGCGGTCGACTAGTTCATCTGCGCGGGGGATAGGGTGAGCGTCGGTTCGGGTGACCGCGTTCAGCCCCCGATAGTCGATGCAGAATCGGAGCTCAGGTGTGGTGCCCGGTGCCGCGGCCTTGGGGACCAGGAAGACCGGGCTGGCCCAGGGACTGTCCGAAGGCTCGATGACCCCGAGGGCGAGCATCTTGGAGACTTCTTCTTGGATGCATATACGTACCCGATCCGGTACTCGGTACGCCCGGTGTCGGACAGGAGGACTGTCCCCCGTGTCCACGTCGTGCAGGCACCAGGAGGTGACTCCGGGTGCGAGGGAGAACAGGTTTGCGAACGGCAGCAGGAGGGCCCGGCAATCTTGACGCTGCTCTGGGGTCAGGGCCTCGGAGAGTCGGACCCCGTCCACCGAGCCATCCCTTTCCCGAGTCCTCAGTAGGTCAGGGAGGGGCTCGGAGTCTCCTTCCGTACCACTGTCGGTAGCCATCAGCAGGCTGAGTTCTGAGCGCATGAAGTGGGGCTTGAGCCTGTTGGCGTGGAGGACCCGGAGGGGGTTCCGGGGGGACTCCAGGTCGATGAGATAGGTGACGGGACTCCTGCGCTCGATCACCTTGAAGGGCCCCGTCCATTTGTCTTGCAAGGCACACGGTTCGAGGGGGGACATCACCCATACCTGCTGACCCGGTTCAAACTCGATGGAGGAGGCATGTTGGTCGTACCACTTCTTCATGTCCTCTTGACTGGCCTCCAGATTGGCTTTAGCGATTTCCCTGAATTTCCGGGTCTGATTGCGGAGGGTCAGGAGGTATTTGTAGACGTCCGGGGGGGTCTTTAGGGGGGCCATCTCCCATTCCTCCTTCACTAGGCTGAGAGGCCCGCGAACGGGGTGTCCGTACAGGAGTTCGAAGGGGCTGAAGCTGAGGGACTTCTGGGGGACTTCTCGGTAGGCGAAGAGGAGGCACGGTAGTAGCACGTCCCACTGGCGGCGTAGGGGTTCTTCCAGCCCCATGATCATCCCCTTGAGGGTGCGGTTGAACCGCTCGACTAGTCCGTTCCCCTGGGGGTGATAGGGGGTGGTGAAGCGGTAAGTGACTCCGCACTGCTGCCAGAGGGATTTCATATACTTTGAAATAAAGTTTGTACCCCTGTCGCTGACGACTTCCCGGGGGAAGCCCACTCGAGAGAAGATCCCCATCAAGGCTCGACCCACTACTGGGGCTGTTATAGTACGAAGGGGGACCGCCTCAGGGTAGCGGGTAGCGTGGTCCACCAGGACCAGGATGAAGCGATGCCCCTGTGCTGTTCGGGGGTCCAGGGGCCCCACAATGTCTATTCCCACCCTTTCGAACGGGGTGGTCACCACGGGGAATGGTTGTAGGGGTGCCTTGAGTTTGCGGCCGCTCTTCCCGCTGGCCTGGCAGGTCGGGCAGGACCGGCAATGGTTGGATACGTCATTTCTCATTTTGGGCCAAAAAAAGTGAGTCACCAGGCGGTGGTAGGTCTTGTCTTGGCCCAGGTGCCCGGCCAGGGGGACATCATGGGCTAGGTTCAACAGGAAGTCTCTGAAGTGGAGGGGCACCACCAGCACTCGCCCGGCCCCCAGTTCTGCGATTTTCTGTTCGCTGTACAAGAGGTCATTGTCCCAATAAACCCAGTGGGCCCCGGTGGTGTCTCCTTGGCTCTGGGCGAGCGCTTGCTGTCGCAATCCCTCGAGGGAGGGGCAGGTCTTTTGCTCCTGCCGGAATTGTTCCTGGGTGGGCCCCCCTTCTTGGCGCCACTGAGCCAGGTCGGGAAGCTCGGGGGGCTGTGTGGACCCCTCTGGGGTGGGGTCAGGGTGGTCGGTCTGGAGGAAGTCTTCTTCTGGAGTGATCGAGGGCGGAGGTGCTGCCCATTCTGGTTCTTCTGGTCTAGGGATGGTGCGGGTGGCCATGGACCGGGTGGTTACGCACGCCCAGTCCGGGAGACCCAAAATCCCCAGATGCTCTCTTCTTTCCACAGCGGCCCACGGGGAGCTCTCGAGATCGTTCCCCAGGAGGCAGTCTACGGGGGCATCGTCACGGACAGTTACTTTCAGCATGCCGGACACTCCTCCCCATTCGAAGGGGACGCAGGCCATCCGACACAGGCTCTCCGAGTTATCTGCCGATCGGACGGGGCAAAGTACGTTTGGTAGGATTTGTTCTGGGGTCACCAGGTGACAGCGGACGGCCGTCACACTGGCCCCGGTGTCGCGCAGGGCCTCGGCCTTGCGCCCATTGATGTTCACCCATTGGCTGTACTTCCGAGTGTTGGCGGGCAGGGGAGTCCGCGGGACCATGTCTCTTCCTCCTAGGCATGCCAGGGTCATGGCGGCGGGTTCCCACTCGAACTGCTCCGACTCATAGGTCTCCGTGTCTTCGGAGACTTGTTCTTCTCCCAGGGCGGCGGCCGCCATCTGGCGGGGTCCGGGGGCCTGGTTCTTCGGGCAGGTCGGGTCACTGGCATAGTGGCCGACTCGCTGGCATCGATGACACGTCACGTTAGCTCGGAACCCCGGGCGCATCGGGGGGGTTCCCCGGCCTGCTGGGGCCGGGGTGGCGTTAGTGGGTGCGGCCGGGACGGCGTCTCTGCCCCGGCCCGGGCCTCCTCCTCCTCCTCGGGGACGATGATGACCTTGGTTGGTTCTGTTCTGCTCATTCGGCCCACTCCGGGCCACTCGGGTGCTCTCCCACCGGTCAGCCTCGGTGGCGAGCTGCCGGGGTTCAGTCAATTTACTGTCGAGGAGGTGCTGCCTGAGCTCGACGAAGCAGTTGTTGGAGAGGTGCTCCCACACAATGATATTGAAGAGTTGTTCGTAAGTGGTTACGTTGTTACCCTTGATCCACCCCTCGAAGGCTCGGCTGAAATAGTTCACGTATTCCAACCACGTCGTACCTGGGATCCGGGTGCAGTTGCGGAACCTCTGGCGGTACATTTCGGGTGTAAGCCCATATCGACTGAAGAGGGCGGCCTTCATGTGGTCATAGGACGTCATTTGATGGTCCGGAAGCTGCAGCAGGGCATCACGACCCTCGTTGACGAATCTCCCCCATAGACCGGCTCCCCAGTCACTTCGAGCGACCCGGTGGGCGGTCATGGCAATCTCATAGGCCTTGAACCACTGCTGTATGTCGTCATTCCGGTGATATTCTCGGACCACATCCTTGGGGATGTGGACCTTCTGCTCGGTAGGACCCGGGGAGTGCGGTTGCTCGGGCACCCCTAGGTTTTTGTTCAGCTTGCGTATTTCTATCTCCGCTAGTTTGCACTCGTATGCCAGTCTTTTTTCTTCGAGGTCTCTCTGTCTCTGTTTTTCCTCTCGCTCTTCTCTGAGCCGTAAGTGTTCTAAGTTTATTTTTTGTTCCGCCAGTTTCAATTCTCCGTCTAATCTGAGTCGTGCCAAGTCTAACTCGTGTAATCTATTTTTTTCCCGCTCTTGGATCTCTTCACGGGAAGGGCCTGTTCTCCGTTCCTCCGTCCGGGTGGTGTTGACTTCCGGGGCTGCGGGGTCCCGGGGGGTTGCGGTATTTGTCTCTGCCCAGGCCTCTAGGGCGTTTTTGAAGTCTTCTTTTGTGCTTAGCCCGGTGGTAGCAATGCCTAAGTCCATGCAAAATTGTTTGAGCTCTCGGTGGTTGTATTCTTCCAGCTTTTCCATCTGGAACTTCTCCGCCGATCCGCTCTCTTTGGTCGTCATTGTGGTTTTAGTCGTAGGGTGAGTTACTGTCTGTACGGTACGCGTTGGTTCGGATCCCGCCGCTAGCCACCAATGTTAGACGGAGACCTGGAGGGTCGGCCGAGCACAGTGATCGCACAGACGGGTAACTTCCCCCCCACAGATGGACACCACACAAAGATCAGGGTAACACCTTTTATAGGCACTTCTGGTAGTAGAGTGGTACGATACAAGGCGATCAGGACACGATGATCCTCTCAATTCTAGTCTCTAGTAAGGGAAGGGGGTAGCGGGACAGTCTTGGTACCCACGGGTACGGAGGTGTAACGGTGATAGCTCACAATCCTCGAGCTCGGTGTTCGGATGGGTCAGACCGCGGCAGCGCCGGCAGGTCCCGAAGAGGTCGTAGGTGGCAACGGGCCGCGGCAGCGCCAGCAGGTCCCAACGAGGATGAAGGTTACAACGGGCCGCGGCAGCGCCAGCAGGTCCCACGAGAATGCAGGTTGCAACGGGCCGCGGCAGCGCCAGCAGGTCCCACGATGATGGAGGTTACTACGGGCCGCGGCAGCGCCAGCAGGTCCCAACGAGGACGAAGGTTGCAGAGGGCCGCGGCAGCGCCAGCAGGTCCCACGAGGATGAAGGTTGCAGAGGGCCGCGGCAGCGCCAGCAGGCAGGACAATAGTTCACAAGGCAGGGCTGTGGCAGCGCCAGCAGTCCGTCAAGGATGAGTTCTTCTCGGTGTCTCTCGACTCCAGGATACAACTGCCTTCCTGTCCTGGGGCTGCCTCAGTTATAGGTCTGGCGCCCTTTGATGTCCGGACCCTCGCTCTTGGAGGTCGGGAGGTCTGGGATGAGGGAGTCCAGACACCCAGCAGGGGGGTGGAGCCAGCGCCCGAGGAGGCTGGGGGTGCTCGGCACCTGGCGGGGGAGAGCCATCGACACTTCGTACTCCCATTGACCTGCCAAGTGGTCCGTTCACCTCCTGGGTGGAGGGTGGTGCCGGGATGTCGGGGCCTGGCCAGGCCCAGGGTTGGGGTCGGGCTGAGGCCGCGCGGCCGCGTGGTGCCGTGTCCAAGATGGCGGCTGGGCCGGGCAATGGTGCTGACGGTGGCCCGGGCCCTGTCCTGCGGGGAGGGAGCGAGCCCTTCATGTGGCCTGTCCAACAGTATGCTAGTTTATATCCTTATATAGTACGCATGTATGTAAATGGGGGCATCCCGCCTTTTTATGATTAGCCCTACAGCACTATTAATTTGTCATGGAGCACAGGCGGATTGAAATTGTATCACCATACCTGCTTCACACAGATGAAACACTACATTATCTGCCCACTAGTTATACACGGGAGTCGCGTACTTTCTTGTATTGTCAGTACAGATTATCCTGCCTGCACTTATTTGAAATGTTCAGGGTGTTTCTTGCCATAGTCATTGCGGACTGTCCTTTTAAGACCCCTGTGTTAGGGTTTATTCAATATGTTGCTGCACGAGTACATTTGGTGCCTCTCTGAAGGTGTTCCCACTGAAGGTTATGTTGTTTCTCCCATCCCCCGCACGGTTCACATTCTTTTAATTCCCAGCGTGTTCCTGCTGACTTGAAATTGCATTTTTCCTCCCCTCACTTCTGGGAGTTGGTGTGGGTGGGAGGTGTGTTTTTTTTAATTGCCGCTTGGAGCTCGCCCATGTCCTTGTACACAGCACCACCCTTTGAGCTGGAGTGCAGTGTGCACCACCCCTGAGGCCACAGTGAATCTGAACAAGAGCTTAAAGAAGGAGCCTAATGAAGATGTTTCACACGGTGTGGGTCAGAATGGAGATAGGACTGGTAGTCTGAAAGACTTTTTGCTTTTATCACCACCATACCCTCCTACTCAGTGTCCACAGAGCCCTGTGCCACCCCCCCCCCCCCCCCCCCCAACTAAATCCTTTATGACCAGTTTGATGGGTGACCTCAACGTTTTATTATCGTAGGAATAGCTGTTGTTCAGAAATGAGCTCCAGAGGGCTGGGACTTGTGCACCATTCATAATGTTTTGCTTTCATCACCTATGTTTTTGGTATTAACAGTTGTTGTTGCTTGCCACTGAAGGGGTTAGCTTGAAGTTACTGTGTGCTTCTGTAATCAGAGCCCTGCGTTCGAGGCTAGCTACATGCCACACATGAGGAATGCAGTGGAGTTGAAACAGAATTGTAAATGATAGATGATTTGACAACATTATTCCCTGGTGTCCATAGGTGCCCTGACTGGAATGACAGAAGACACTATCATCTTAGGTGAACAGACTAAAGTCACGACCTAGTGCGGTGACTGCTGCAGTTCCCTCTAGTGACCGCTCCCTCGTGTGGTTGCTAGAGGTAATTGTTTTGTGTCTGGAGACAGCCACCAGTGCTACATGCCTGCAGGAACAGTTGCTGCCTTTCTTACTTTAGAAGGTCACTGTCACAAAGAGATGTGCAGGCACTAATACTCCCACTACAGCCGTGGGTTTATAAGCGCACCGTTCCACGCACACCACAGCTAACCTGTGCCTCTTTGCTTTCGGTGGTTCTCGGCTGGAGGAGGAAATTGAAGTGGCAACCGTTTTATCCTTCACCTCATTAAATATGCATATAAATCAAGTGGAACAACAATTCCAATGTTTTTTTTATGTAGGGAAGAACTTCATTTGTTAGAGGCGACTACCACTGCCAGCAGTCTCTTCCAATATACTAACTATTGAAGATGGCTCCTTGAAGAAGAGTTCTTATCTAGAGACCGCTGTCTGTTGATGTCCTATTTTAGAGACAGTTTCTTCAAGCCCTCTCTCACTACATCTGATCATGTGATTGAGGGTGTGTCTGTGCGGAGATGCCCAAAACAACCTCCCTCTGCCTCAAGGCTAGCATTATCATTCGTAACATCAGGCACGATGGTCCCATCCTTTCTTCCCTCGATGACAATAAAACAGTGAAGTTCCGCTTTTTGGAAATGGATTAGACAAGTGACTTGGCTGAGTGCATTAGTACCACCTCATAATATGCTTTTATTTTACTGGAGTGGTGGAGGCTCAGTCCCTTACTGTGGATAACCCCTTCGAAAGGCTAGGTCTGTCCGAGCATCATTTTGTGAGTGATTAGATGGCCAGAAAATAGTTCACTCACTGAAAATTGAGAAAACGAATGGTGTACTGTACCAACTCCTGTTGTGTTTGGTTGGACGTGGCAGTAAAACCGCAGTACGAGGAGGTAGCCCTGGTGATATGGAGCTCACCACTGCCAGTGCTGCAGCCTCTGTTGAACAGCCTTTGAATGTTGAGTACTTGGTGCTGGAAGACATTGCAAGGGAGGCAAGGCAGCACAGACACGTTTAAGCTCAGAGGAAGGGCTATATAAAGGTACCATGTACAGTTAAAGACACATTAGACTCCCAATCTAAAAAAAACTCTCGCCATTAACTAGTTGTATCGAAAATAGTTATTCTTTAACCGATTTTTGGTTGGTTGAAAAAATAAAAAATTCAGAGCAATAAATAAAGTTGCCTTTAAATTCTGTTTATTTTGTCACATTTGCTGTACTTCAACGACAGAGGTCAAATGTCTGGCAATGTCTTCTGACCAGTTCCTGCTTATTCTTTTACCGTGGGTTTAGTGGTCACTTTTCTTTCTCTGCCTGCAAAGTGAGAGGGGTTGTGAAAGTGAATTTTGTGGCAATCTTAGGATTTTTATTTTTTATTTTTTTTGCAACACACAACAAAATGTAAATACCTGTAAATAAACTGAATGCATTCAGCAGATATCAAAGCAAACGTGAAGTACGTTTTTTTGTAATTCTGATGTGTGGAAACCTTTTTAATCAGATCAAAATAGATAAAGCCACTTTAATTGGTGCTCCACAAACCATAGCTATTCACAGAAACCCCATTTCCGCACATTATCCTTTGAGTCCTGTATGCTATATAGTTTCATCAATAAACCTGTGTGTCTGTGCAAAGTTAGAGGCCATTTCAGTTGAAAATGTGCTGTCTGTAAATGACAGTTTGCTGCCATACGATGCTTTAGTTACATTAAAAAATCACCCCTCCTCATGTGCAATAAAGATAAGTGGGTCGTGAAAGCTTGTCGTTCGATAAAGTGGGTTGTGGTTCTAAAGAGTTTGGGAACCATTGCTCTAACATATAGATGCTTGGCCAGTGAAGAGCCAAAGTAATGCTAAATTCATTTGCCTGTCCGCTTATGGAGCTGTTACCCTAAAAGCAGTTATTTTAGTCATCTAACCTTGTTTTGCTAGGTAGGTGGTGATTGTTTATTAAAGTGGCACATACAACACGGTTTGTTGCCATTTAAATATTTCAAATCCAAAACTGTAGGAGAGATTATTGGTTCAGATCCCTGTGCGTCTTGGGCACAGCTGGAAATGGGTGGAAAGTATAAACTTCATTCCTTGGTCCCAAGGGCGAACCTTGAAGCGAAGCCATTCTTTCACTGCTCAGGTGATCTACTTTGTTGACACTCCCTTGTCTTAAGAGGCTTTCAACTTAAGTCTGGACCCAGCCTCTGTCCCCTTTTCCAGGAGTCACCAAGTTAAGCCACCTATATAGTTTGATTGTAAACTAAACATTATGCTGGTATTTAACTGCCCCTTCCAGAAGGCAAAGGCAGAAAACACTGTCACAGCCCTAAATTATTTTTCAATTTTCACCCTTGTGCAAGTGGTGCGCGATACTGTTCTGTCGTCAAACACGAGGGGGGCGTTTTATGTCTTGTGTGTGTTGCGTTACAGGTGTATATCGGGGCCCAGCTGCACACGGTTGTCTGGGGGGTGTCCTGGCCCTCTAAGGAGAAATAGTAAATATGGCCCTTTAAGGAGGAAGCGGAAATGCCCCGTAGTTTTCTAGTTTGGTCGGATCCCTGTGCTTGAAGACTCACTCCAGTCCTATCCAAGGACCGTTGGATATTCACAAACTAACTCAACATCAAGCAGGTCCCAGTAGACTCCCAGTCAAAGCGCTATCAGCCCCTCATGCCGCAGGTGTGTAACCGTACACAAAATATGCCAAAAGCAGGGTGCACCAGGATTCTCCACAGTCTGCTCAGTCGGTTGACGGATAGGATACGGGGGCTGAAGGGTGCCTGAAAGAATGAGGGTTTAGTGCAGCGCAAACACAAATACTCCTCAGATGGTGTAATGCTGCGCTTTGCCCTGGATTTACCCGGGCGTCGGGCAGATCCGCTGCGAGCCCGTTTCCATTGTTTGCTGGGGTCGGATAATGCCACCTGGCAGGGAAGCGCCGCGCTGCCCTTCCGCTGGGATGGCAGCCGTGAATGGGAAGGGCTCGCGCAGCTCGGCTCGCTTCCGCCTGCTGACTGTGAGAACACTGGTGCTTTGGGAGGGGGCAGGTGCCCCTGCCCCCGCCTGCTTCCTGCCTGATTAGCGAGTAGTTGTGCTGAGGTTTCACGGTGC
The DNA here is from genome assembly GCF_964261635.1 of Lissotriton helveticus. NCBI lineage: Eukaryota > Metazoa > Chordata > Amphibia > Caudata > Salamandridae > Lissotriton > Lissotriton helveticus. The sequence continues at coordinate 1,933,436,810 of NC_136061.1, forward strand.
CCGTGCCCTAGGTCAACGTAGCATCACTAGGACAGGTGGGCGCCGAAGGTCACTTCCCCTTGGTGCACTGTGATGATGTCTTCTCACATGTCATGTCTGTCGAGAATTGTAAGATATGTGAAGTTTTTTTGCGTTTTTTTTCTCATTAACATTTTTTATTAGAAGAGATTTTCAACATATCACAAGATGACAAATAGTATCATACCAGGCGTTAGACAATCGTACGTATTTATCATCTGTGTTTCTGCAAAATCAGATACAGTAATAAAAGTTCGACATCCAAGATACTCTTGATAGCTAAAACAATCTGAAACCCCGAAATATGCAAATAATACACCGCATTAACAGAATGCTAATCCCAGTATTTTATTGTTTTTGTTATGCAAACGGATATTGAGCCTGTCATGCTTCCGACTTTGCAAGTGAAATGTATGGCAGGGTAGATACAGTGAACGCTTTTGCATTGAAACTACATAGTTGTGCATGCCCTTTTTATGACCGGGTAGATTTGGAAATGGACTTTAACAGAAACTCCTGTATTACTGAATTTCGGATTAGAATTTTATTTTTGTTTTAAGTAACATTAATCTTTACATCAGTTACAGTAACCCAATCTATATATCCTGCTATGGGTGTTTCTAATCTCCTGGAGAAACCTTACATTTCTCCTAATTTTAGTAGCCTTATCATGGGGAAAAAATAAATATTGTGTACCAAATAAACTCTTACCAACTTTAGTGCACCTACCTTGTCTAAATAACTGTAAGCATTCTCATATTATTATTTTTTTTTTTTAAAGTTTAAAACAACCTTTATTGCTTCCTTTCAATGCACATACACAGCCTTTAGCCTACAACCCTGTGGGCCGGCAGCAAAGTATTAAGAGTCCAGAAATATGATATTTTTGTAGTTGGATAACACAGCCATTCAGCCACAACCCTGGGGCCCGGCAGCAAATCGTTCTGTAGTGGCTCGAGACCAGAAGCCATTGTAGTTGTAATGTGGCAACCTTGTACACTGTGAAACGTGCATCAAACTGGAATGTCCCCCCAGAGCTCTCATATTATTTGATGTCTGCAAACATGAATAGTAGGGTATGCCCTACCTCGATTTACTCTCCTTATTAGGTTTCGACCTGGCGAAAAGCTGCGCAAGCAGCGTATCGCGCAGGCGAAATCTTATGTCTTACACTGTGTGGCTGGGAATCCGCCCCTCTGTTCCATTGGCTAGCTCCATAAATGGAGGCTAGCCATTGGAACAGAGATCTGTCCGTCAATTGCGGAGCAGATTCGGGGGCGTTCCGGCCATTTTTACTCATCCTGCCCCTTTGACAACGTCATGCGGCCGTGGGCGTTGTTTTTTTTTTTACAGCTTTGTTTTCCACCATTTCGGAAGTGTCCTTTGTAGGGGTGGGTTGTGCGATGTACTGGCTAGTTTCGCCAATCAGCAGAATATGGTCTGCTAATTTACGCGTTTATGTGTTGTATTTAGTTTAAATTATGTTTTTTTTCCTGCTTGTATATTGCTGCTGCTTTATTATTAGCACTCAATGGGAACGTGATGATAAAATGGAGTCGAGAGTTTGCACAGCATGTTGTCAGCTGCTCTGCTTATTTGCATGTATTTCGCAGGGACAAACCCATAGTACTACCGCCCACTTGTGTGTAATGTTACACAGGTTAAACACGGAAAGCCAGTGAAGGCGATGTAATGCGTAAGTCAGACATATGCTGCAACTGATTCATCGATGCGCTCCTAGTGATATCTGGTGCTTGTTTACACCAATTTCAGTGGCACGCACCGTGCACTTTGAGCCTCGGGCCTGCACAGGGCAGTCGGGACCATTGGGGTGCTTGACACCATAATGGCGACCAGAGGGGTTGTTTCTGTGAAAGACATTAGTCTCTCACTCATGGGTGATACGCCTTGGGTGACACGCCTTGGGTGACTTTAAATGTACTGTGCACGTGGGTAGCGGTGCCGAGAAATCACTAGTGCAATATGTGGGATCGTCTCATCACTGCCCACATGTCAAGCTGTTTATTACTACCAAACCTGTTGGGGAAGAGAACCCATTTTGCATGCAAACATAAGGACCCATAGCGCCACTGCTGGGGTTGTGTGTGTGTGTGGGGGGGGGGGGGTGAGGGGGGATAATGATGGGGAGGGGTACATTTTAAAGGTCACAAGGCACCATGGTATACTCGCTGGGAGCGCTGCACGTGGGCTGTTCCGGTTCCGGGTCAGGGTGCACCGTGCGCACAGAGCACCGCTGGCTATCGTTTCCTGCACGCAGCCATCACCACTGCGCCTGAAAGCAAAGTACTGCCTTTAAAGGCATTTCGCTGACCGCGTGACTAAGGTCACCCTATCTCTATCACGTGACCACCTGCAGAGTGCGGGAAAGGCCGTCTGTTGCCCTCATTTGTCATTCACGGGTGGTGGGTTTGAAAAAAAAACTGAATAAAAAAATGGCCTGCTCTGCAAAAGCGGAAAAATTAATTTTATTGCCTCTTGTGACTTGCTTGTGATACTGCCGGCAATAGGAAAGAACATTAAGTTATGAACGTTTTTGCTGTGGTTACTTAAAAAGATGCCAGCCTTGGGGTGAGGCGACGTCACAGCACCCTGTGTTTGCACGAGGCTAATACTCATAACGAGTTCTGTTCTTTCCCCATGTCATGCTGATCTACCGTGACATGACTCGTTCATACAGCGCTGTGCTTGAGGTGCTTTAAAAAAACAACATTAAATAACCTGATTTGGTATCCAGACTGGCATGTGGGTGGTCCTCGAAAAAGGGAGCCTAGGTCACTTGGTGCAAATTTCCCATTTTCTGCAGCGCATCAATTGCTGAACTAGAAAGGGACCAGAACTCCTAAGCGTGCCTTCCAAATCATTAAGCGTTGCATGTAATTTAAAAGCACAATAATGTTCCTGCCTTGGACGCTGGTCTATTCAGAACAGGAATAGAAACTTTTTATTTATACTGCACATCATTGGACAATATTATTGTTACTGGTTCAAAAAAAACTTATTTGAAATATGTAACTGAAGGCGTAATTTAAATACAAAAGGATGACTTAAAAATAAATAAAAAGGGCTAACAAATGTAAAGAGAAGAAACATGAGCTAAGAAAAGTATTACACTTGCACTGAAGTGCACTTCTTTTCAGGTGGATGTGTACATGTAATCCAGCGAAATGCTGTTTCTCAGTGTACAAGAGCCAGTTGCTAAAATGGGCTGCCCCATTTCTCCATGCTGTATACTGCTGAGCTCTTCCGTAGGGTACAATAGGTCTCACATTTGCGAGAGATTAAGCTAATGGCAATGTAAATGACAATGCCATTTATTTATCTGTTTTCAAAACCAACACATAATACAAATTTTGTCATTTACAATGCCAATAGCTTTAACTTTTCCAAAGGCGAAACCATTGCATTGTAAATGCTTGTTTGTGATTGTCTTCAACCTATAACATCATTTGTCTTTAACCTGTAACACCATTCTTCAGCGAGAGGATCTTTTTTGACCATCAAAATCGCTCTCGCTCTCGCTCTCTCTCTCGCTCTCTCTCATATATATATTCTTTCCGATGACCTAAACAAAGTTATCTGGTCCGACTTCAATCGCTTTCAGTGTCTTTAATCGTTCATTCTTAGCACCCGTTCTATTTAGTCTTGGTCAAACTTTTCACTGGAAATTACTAACTATCTTTTCATGACTGTGTTGATGACACCCAGGCTTAACTAAGATTGGATTCTTCCTAATTCAGCTCCATGATAAAATCCTTTTTGCATAGCATAAGCAGATGAATGGGGCAAAGGCATCTGAATTTCTTCTCCCAAACCCTAACTCAGTAACCAATCCACTGTGGGTTAGATCATAAAAGTAGGCAGCTATTGCTTCCAAGCTGACTACCACTGTTAAACCCTGGATTTCCTTCTTGACTCAAACCTAAACCTCAAAGGGTGGATTCATGCTTGGATAAATCTGTCTGATTCCATGTTACGAAATACAAGAAGTTTAAAACCTATCTTCTGCCAGGATTTTAAGGTAGCTCCTGAGGCTGTTTATAGTCTCCTGACTTGACTGTGGATTTGCCCTCCTCACTGGCCTACCATAAAACAGACTTTCCTCAGTTAGGGCTGCTTGTCATGGTGCTGCCAGATTTCTCACAAACTCTTAGAAAGGGATCTCATCACCACCTGCACTTGCCTACCGTAAGTCGCTCCAGATCCAGCCATGCCGCTCCATGAGAATGGTCTGTCTGCCTTGCATCCAAAACTACAAATGTGCAAGCTCCTGAGCATCTCTCCCAGGATCTTTTTATTCTTGAAATCTCTGTATCCTTATGCTGCAATAGCAGAAGACCATGTTCCACTCTACATTTTAAGAAATATTTGCCATGCAGATCTTTCTCTGATCGAACTCTGAGAATTTGGACTGCAGTCTCTCTTCATATTAAGAATTCTCTTTCTTTACAAAGTTGTTAATCTCTCCTCAAGAAGATGCTCTTGGTAAACACCTACATCTGGTTATTCTCATGAGACTGGTGTGCCATCTCCAGGCTGTTCTCTGGTCTCCTTACTCCTTGCTAGTTCTTGCCTTCTACCTCAGTGTATTTTCTTGGATGCCTTGCTTTCATCCTTATTCAACTATTGTTATCCTATATGCCTGTTGTAACTACATCTTGCTGACTGTCCAGCCCTAATTTTTTGCTGGCCTCTTTGTTTTCTGACTGTACAGTACTCTGAAACGTGCTCAGCGCTAGATTTTTATGTTCAAACAAAGGCCGCTGACCCATGTTGAGCACTAGCATTTGGCAGAAATATTTTTTTAACTTAAGTTTTTGAAAACAATCTGTTGCCCTGTTATAATATCTTGAGCTTCTACTATGCGGTGGAGCCCGTCCCAATACAGTGATCTGGTGAAGATGTGGGGAAAAGCTTGATGATGAACCATGCTTCAAGGTGTGGGAGAGGACTTCTTTTCTGTAAATAGGGATCTCCTCTACACAGATGAAGTGTTATACAATTTATTGCTACCTAGATTTCACTATAGCATTTTGGGTGATGCATAAGTATAAATAAACATAAATACATAAAATGCTGCTATTATAGCCAGATCTTCTCTTTTTATGACTGGACAGTCCATGTTCGCGGGTTAGATACTCCATTCTTCTTTTTGTGATCATCTTCTTGCACAATGTCCATTTTGTGTTTTTTATTTCTTTGCTCTGACCTATTAGGTTCATATTTTAATCTTTACGTTATTGTACATATTTGTAGTTAAGCAAGTATTTCACTAGCAGAAAGGCTGTACCTAGAAAGTCAATACACAACAAGAAAGGCCCCCACTCTCCTGACACCCAAAGAGATATCTAAACTGTACTGTACAGATCCCTTGACGACTTCTTAACTAACGGGCCGTACACTAATCCTTGCTTTTTATTTTGTTATGTTGGGGTGATGCTACACGAAAAAGATGTAGTGTCAAACAATTCATGCAGAAAATAATCATTTAAAAAATAGAAAGCGGCTCATGTAACCAATCACAAGAAGCCGGTCCAATAGTGCTACCAACTGGTTAACTTGTCACAATCAGTACTTTCCTATATATGCAGGACAAAGGGCACCACTCCACGAACTGTATACTATAGAGAGTAGTTTAAAGTACAGTATTTGCAAAAGCTTGTGACCTAAGACATTTACCAATGGCCATGTTTGGACCTCTGTACCATTGTGCTAATTGGGTGGCCCGGAACATCAGTGGGCTCCTAACCCCAAAAGGAAAAGCTGAGCTGTATATACAATGCTCAAGATACTCGATGGAAAGGTCCCTTGCATGAAACCTTCATAACTGAAAACAGCCCTCTATAGTGTCGTACTTGAGTCGGTGGCTTCTCGTGATTGCTTACGCAAGGCACTTCGCATTTTTTACATTAATATTTTCTACATGGATTGTTTGACACTGCACCTAGTTTTTTTTGTGTGTAGCATCCACAAAAATCTAGGATGGGGTTCGGGCATTTAGTTCAGAAGTCTGTAGTACAGTTTAGACACCTCTTGGAATTTCAGGAGTTTGGGGTTCTTGTTAACTTTGAGCACCCCATTGATCTCAGTTTTCCCTTTTATAGCTCATATATGTTTGATGTGTACATAGAAAACAAAAACAAGACAAAAGCAAAATTAAACCTTCGCATCATAATGGACACAAAAGGGTGTTTGCTGTTGATTCATTTTGTATTGCTGCTTTGCATTGTTCCTATAAAATCACTACCTGTGGCATAAAAAATGTATATGAAATCCAAAACTGTATGAGAATTACTCGTAGGACTTATTGCCATACAATCTAGTTCCTAAAAATTGTTTAGCTGTCGATATAAAAATATTTTCTCCTGGTACTCAGTGAAAGGGAATTAGGAAAAATTATAATCGTATACTCTGTGGTTTGAGGTGTAATCGTGCTAACCTTGAATCTCTTCTTGAAAAAACACTAAACTACTTTTTGGATGGTGCCCAAATTCAAGCAAGAGACAGTACCTGAATTGTCTCATTGCGTTCTTAAGACCTGCTCTGGCGATTTCTCTTCTCGGTCTTCTGAAAGAGTAATTACAGAACTTGTTTCCTTCAGGTGTTAACATTTTCAATGTATTGCTGTGCATTCTATCATTATAATGTTTCGCAAGATGATTTAATCATCTAACCACCTTGTTACAATATGTTGTTAAATATTTATTTACTGAAGAATACACGTGAGCGGTGTCTGGCAACCCGACAATACAACATGTTTGGAAATTAGGCACACGAATGAGCGTGTTGAACCCCGTAATGCAATTCTTGTAATCAATTAATGGGTGGGGAATAGCTCACAGTGCCTGAAAAGAAAAAGTGCAAAGAATGTTATTGTGCATGGTAGAGGGAACATGTTAATGGTAAAGATGTTATTAATCACGTGACTGAATTCAGCAAGGGGTCATTTGTGTAGTCCCTGTAAGGTTTTCCCAAAGAAACTTACTGTTGAAATAAAAAAAACAAAATATAGCGAAAATGTGTAGGAAAAAATTGCCATGGTGACAATGTTTTCATATTTTTTTAACACACTTTATTGATGACCACATTATAGCATGTACATTAGGAAAATATTATTTTACATAAGTCATTTTTTGTTTTTCCGGTTCATCAATCACTGTACATGGGTCATGTAACAGTTATCCATTTGTTGTCATACATGGTAAAACAGACTAATCAAGGTCAAATTCAGTGCTGGCAATGTTACTAATCAAGCATTGGTCATGTTGCATCTCCAGCGAATCTTCAAAAGTAGTGCATATTCATATAAACTATTGGTAACAAAAACAAACCCCGACTTCCACCCACCCCAACCCTCTCCTGGTCAGTCCCATCCTGGCAGCCACTATGGTTGCCGGGGGTCATCCTATGGTTCTTCTCCTGAAGGAAGCGATGAAACGGATAGAGTCCTGTCATGTCAATGGAACAGAGCCTAATACCCTTAGGAATCTAAGCAGTCTTATAGCCTACGGGGTCTAAGTATCTTGCGCAGGGAACAATTCCAGTGCTTCCAGGTCAAATAGCATGGCCTCCCACTACAGCGAGATGGGCTGCTTCCTCAGCCCTCTCTCCTCCTCGCTTCGGAGAGCAGCACCCTCTGCTTTCCCCCATTGGAGCATTTCCGACTGCCAGACAGTGACCGCTGGGCACCTGGGGGACTTCCACCTCATCGTGAGCACTCGAATCGCCAGGATGAGTGCCAGGTCTATGAACTTTAGTCCCACCTTTTGGTTCTTAGGGCGCCTACGAAGTCCCACAAGGCAGTGGAGTGCCTCATCCGGGACCGGGAGGTGTGTCACTGTAGTTAGAGAGCGGCGCACTTTCCCCCAATAACCCTTTATGCGAGGGCAAGACCACAGCATGTGAATAAAGTCTGCCTCATCTCCTTTGCAACTGGGGCAATAATGGGGTGGAGTCTGCGAACTTTCAGTGTATTCTTGTCGGGGTAAGGTAGGACCTATGAAGCACCATCGTCTGTATGAATTTAAGCCTCGCATTACACAACACCTTTTTGGGGTGTTCCAACACACGTTTCCATGCTTGGTCCGTGATCTCCTCCCCAGTGTCCTCCGCCCACCGTGTCCTAAGGGATGTAAGTGTTATTGCTGCGTGTGCCCGTATCCCAGTGTATAACCATGAAGTGCTCATCAGTTTTAGGCAAAATGTGATAAGGGAGAATGCTGCCATGCTGTAGTGAGCCAACTGCTGAAGTGAGCAGACCCATTGTGCTATAATACTCCATGTTCTGGTGTGCGGAAATAAAATGAGAGTGGCAGTTGAAAATAAATTGGATGAAGATGGTTGATCCAAAGCCTCTCTTTGTACTTATGCATTTTTATTTATGGCTCTTTTCATAATAAATAAGACTGGCAAGGCAGTTGAGCTGTCTTTAGGCAGACCTAAAAATGAGGCATGTTGCCTATCCCCCCACAATTACGGAACTGGTATTGGAAGTTTACTGCATGTGGGCAATGATATTTCTGATGCCATCTGGCTTTAAAAACACTGATTTCAGTTGGCGGAGTAAGGTAGGACCTATGAAGCACCATCGTCTGTATGAATTTAAGCCTCGCATTACACAACACCTTTTTGGGGTGTTCCAACACACGTTTCCATGCTTGGTCCGTGATCTCCTCCCCAGTGTCCTCCGCCCACCGTGTCCTAAGGGATGTAAGTGTTATTGCTGCGTGTGCCCGTATCCCAGTGTATAACCATGAAGTGCTCATCAGTTTTAGGCAAAATGTGATAAGGGAGAATGCTGCCATGCTGTAGTGAGCCAACTGCTGAAGTGAGCAGACCCATTGTGCTATAATACTCCATGTTCTGGTGTGCGGAAATAAAATGAGAGTGGCAGTTGAAAATAAATTGGATGAAGTTGGTTGATCCAAAGCCTCTCTTTGTACTTATGCATTTTTATTTATGGCTCTTTTCATAATAAATAAGACTGGCAAGGCAGTTGAGCTGTCTTTAGGCAGACCTAAAAATGAGGCATGTTGCCTATCCCCCCACAATTACGGAACTGGTATTGGAAGTTCACTGCATGTGGGTAATGATATTTCTGATGCCATCTGGCTTTAAAAACACTGATTTCAGTTGGCGGATTCTATGTTAAGAATGCAGATGAAAGACCTCGTGCTTTTAGATATGTTTTTGATTGAAGAAATTCCCTAAATGGTCACTCAAGAGGAGTGCTGTGATCCAGGCTTGTAATGGTTTTGTTTTGTTGTTCTTAACTTATAGCTCTGAACCCATAAAGTTCCTTTAAAAGCTAGTGATTTCCACCATATACTGGACTCTGAGATGACTACTAGCCACTTAAAATAAACGAGCATTGGCAAATCTAATCATTCCTACCAGCCATAGAGATGTTGGCATTGCTAATGCCTATTTGTTGTGGCAGTGTGTATAGCTGAAAAAATTCTAAGATGTTTGCCAATGTGTTGGCACACATGCATGCATACACGTGTGCAGCCAATTTGCGGATATTTCACTGTGGAGCAAACACCAACATACTCCCAATGTCGGTGTTTGCCCACAATGATTGCTGTTTTTGGTTGGGTTCCCCCCCTCGTGCCTTGCTCCCCTTCACACCCTACCCATTGGCATTTCACTACATCCATCAGCAGCAGTGTTTAATTAGGTGCTACAGTGCAGACGGCGTAATGTCTGTCAGCAAAACAAAATGGTACAAAGTTCACATAGTTGTGCAGCCATCTTGGAAGTATTTTTCTTTATGGAAAAAATATTTCAAGGCGGCTCCCTATATATGAATGCATGTGTGCGCATTTCTGCTGATGTACTGGTACCTTTCTTGGAACACAGGGGAAAAAAATGGCCAAGCTAATCATCCATGTTACCACGATGACACATTTATGGACAAACATCTGTGTGAAAGTCTTTTTTTGTCTCATAAAGAAAAAGCCTTCCAAGATGCCCACCTATGCTTGTGCTTGCATGCTTATGGTTTGGAAGCTACCATGGAATTTTATTCTAATTTGTTAGTGATTTCCCATTCCAAGTTTTCAGATGGCAATTTTGTAATAAAAAACTAAATTAAGAAATTAAGTATCAGTGGCGTTGCTGGCCAAATAGAAACAAGTGGGCTGATATCAGTCTGTACATGCAGGAGTGAGTTGGAGCAGTGGATGAGAGGTAGCTGTAGGAAGCAGGAAGAATGTGAGATGTGGTTGGGGTGATGTGACATCAAAAGAGTAGACGCAGAAGAGAATATAGAAAGTCATGCATTTAGTTTTCTGGTGTCGGCAGTGGAAGGATACAACTTATCCAGTTAAAATGATGGTACTGTTGCAGTGCTTCGCGAGGGACACAAACAAGAATAGGCAGGTAGGTCTTTGGATTGACAGTATCATACTAAGGCATACTAAGCCATCCAGTCATGGTCAAAGGGCTGATTAATAGGTCACTGCATGTATATGTTGTACACAACGGGTCTTTATCAACAGACCGCAAAAGCTGTGGGCGAGATCTTGAACCTGAGCGAGAGCACGCTTCTGCAGCCCAACTTCTGACATACCTACCACAGGTAGAGCACCAACTTCCATGCTGAAAGGTGTGTCCCAGCTTTGAAAAGCAATGCTCTTTGTGTAACTTATCTGGCCTTTTATTAAAAAAAATAGCCTAGCTTGACATGTTCTACGATACTCCAAATTTAAACATATTGTTATTCCATGATCGGAGAAGACTGGAGAAGTTGGTCCTGCTTTCTTTTTATTTTTTTTAAAAACTCTTTTTATTAAGGAAAACAAGAGGAGGCATTACAGATATCATCCGCAAGACCCATCCACCCAAGCTACAGGATAATTAGAGCCAATGTAGACACCCAGATGAATAAGGATCAGTGAAGGATAAACAACCCACCTCTCGTAAAAGAAAGAAAGGAAGTAAAAGGCCATAGAACAAAACAAAGACAAAATAATAAACCCCCCCTTAACCCCCCACCCTGCACCCCTGCAATGGCTACGGCCTAACCCCACTAGCAGCGTGCCTGTCGCCCAAGAACTTACCCTAAAAGAAGGAAAAGAAGCGGAGGAGGAGAAATCAAAAACACCCCCGGTCTCCCTTACCCCCCGCCAGAAGCAACCACCCCGAAACATTAGTCAAGACAGTATGTAGCAAAATATACAGACCAACTGGGGGATTTTAGCAAAAACCACCCAACTCCCACAACGTTATAGGTTACAATCCCGGCATCGAATCAAGATATTTTATCTAACCCAAGCAGTCAAGTTCAACCCTGGCCAGTCCGGTTTTTCGTGAGAGCCCTTTTAACCCGAACCACCATCTCAATGGAAAAATCAGAGCGTTCATAAAAGTTCAAGTCAGTGCAGTAGGATCGAAAACAGGATAAAAGTTCACGATGTCCACAAATCAAGAGAGGAAAGGTGTCCCAGGATAGCGAATCTCTCCAATAGTCACTGAGGAACTTGTTATGGCACATAAGACTGTCCATGTCCATATTGGGCAGCATCAGGATCGAGCAGGAGAAGCTGGCGATAGTCACAGGCTTGCTAGCTGTTATTTGGGAACCGACAAAGCACATTAAATCTGGCAACCGCACGGGGTCCTTAATCTCGAGCGTACACTGCTCCGCGGGTACCACAGCTTGCTGAAAACCTACCGGAAAGTCGTCGTCCGGTCTCAGACAGATATCGTCCACTGTTACAGTCAGTTTCTGGAATATGGCGGTGACCTGCGAGTGGAGCGCCCCAATGGCGGCCATTATGGCCTGCAGCGATGGCGTGCCTTCCGTCCGCTCCATTCCCTCTCGCAAAGCGACAGAGCAGGACTTGAACCCCGGAGGTCGACTACTCCGGGGTAACAGGCCCACGCGAAGCCGATGACAACAGTGGGCGCTCTCCGTCTTGCAATATCGACACCTTCGCCGCTAGCGAGGGCCCAAGCCCGTCCACCCTGGGAGGCTAGCAGAGTCTCCGGGAGTCGGACCCCCGACCATAGCAACCGGTGCGTCACGCTGCTGTGTCCTCGGTATAAACCGTTCACAGTGTCGCCATCCAAAACAAGTAGATTATGTCCCACTTCGGGAGACCGGATGCAGCCCAGGTCCCGCGGCCGATGTTGTTCAACTCTAACCCGGATGGGCTAGAAATCGAGGCCACGGCTTCCACGCAGAGTTAGGCCGAGAATGGAAACACGGCGTATCTTCATCATCCGAAAAGATGAAAATCTCGCGATTGCACCTTTTAGAATCAGAAACACCTCATGAACACGGGAGTCTGGTGCGAGTTCTGGATCGATGTCAGGATATACGAGCTGCTGGCGGAGGTTGGCGGAGCCGGGAGCTTACGCGGCCATCTTGATTGCAAGTGTAGCTCCTCCTCCGGTCCTGCTTTCTTAATTCAGATCGTGAGTTGATAGTACTACTTGCCACCAAATCACAGAGATTTTGCGTATTACAGACATTTCAGGAAAGTGGTACAAACATTGCTATCCTGCAGAACTTTGTAAAAGTGTTTGTTGGGATAACATGGTGCATGGATATAGACCAGGAAACCAGTTTGATCAACGTGCATTCTATAAACATAACGACGCAACTAAACCGTTTTAAATGTGGTACATCGCTGGTAGTAGTAAAACCACTGTGGGAAGAGGGCAGTCGCTGTTCATTGCAAAAGTGGTCCACAACATAGGTGATACAAGAATAAGCCCTGTACGGGTGACGTGGGGTGTTATCGATTGTCTTTCTTCGAGCACCGGATACCTGACATCGTTAATTGATCCCACTAGTTTGAAATACGTCGACTGCTTTATTGAAGTGGTACTGAGGAATCACCCTCTTCAACATGTAGCCAATGAATATGGTTGAAACAACATTCAGGCTTTAAGGGGGGCGGGTCCCTCTGGGACAGTAACAAACAGTGATATTCACACGGGTCCCTATATTGCTACCCTTAACATTAAAGGCAAAAACGCTAATGTCAATTGTTTCTTCGATGTTGTTCCGGTTTACATTTCTCGCGTTTTACCTACTATTGCATTCCATAAAAGTGTTTCCTTTTTCCAGGATGATAGTTCTATAGATTTCTTTTATGCATCGTATTACTCTTGTATAATGTGTACTATATGAGTTTGTTAATCACTTATGTGATACTACTAACGGGCAAAGGCAATAGGTTGTTTTAGACGCATGTCTATTACTGTGTTATATGCCTGGATGTAATAACAGGACGCTCACAGAGAGGCACCAAAATACCGATCGGGTGGCACGCTATGGGAAGCAGGGTGTCTTGGTTTGTATGTTGTAAGTCCGTCTCTTAATTACGTGGACCACACCTCCTGGAAAGAGATCCACCTCCCTTTTGTTTCATCCATTGTAAGCACTACCACTGGTAACCCTTTTATAGTAGTTGAAGACCCATGACCTCTATAGCAAGAACATTGCAAAACAAACGAAAGCGACTTCTGTAACTCCTTAATGCAAACATAACCACGTCCTGAAACGGCTGACATTTGTCTGAGCACAGTTACGGTTCATTTAGTGTTTCTTTTCTTTCGGGTCATGTCTCAGGGCAGCTCTGGGTCTTATTAAAGCGCACTCTTGCGGGACATCAGCAGGCACAAACTGCCTGCTCAGCCAGCACTCTGACTGCCCCTTCATGCGTGGTAGCAGATCAGTGCTATGTTGTTGCGGCCCTGTTTCAGGTTCTCCCCAGCAGTCATTCAATCAATCAGAGGCTTGTAAAGCGCGACTACTCACCCGTGAGGGTCTCCAGGCACTAGGGGAGGGGGCCTGCTGGTTGGACTGGGTGAGGATTATTCGAAGAGCCAGGTCTTGAGGTCCTTTCTGAATTGGCTCAGTGACGCCGATTGCCCGAGGTGCAGGGGCAGGGTGCTCCAGGTCCCAGAGGTGCAGGGGCAGGGTTCTCCAAGTCCCAGAGCAGCTGGCCACCAGGAGTCATTCCAGACTGAAGGAGTGGGTCTCGGGATGGCTGCCTCTTCTTCAGACAGCACGACCCAAGGTTTATGTTCTTAACTCTGCGTGGGCTCTGAGGGTGGATTCTGGCTCGTTTTTGATGTGGCCGCTCACCCCCTACAGAAAGTCTGTGTTGCACTCGACCTACAGTCCAGCGCACCCCCCATTTCGTGCTGTAAATGGTGAGAAGAGTTATGGAACAAAATAAATGCAATATTTGTTCTAGTTTAAGGACGCTATATGTGCATGTGAGGAAGGCAAAAATCATAACTTTGTATTGATAACTTTCATAAGATATATCTGCCTTCTCTTGCTGCTATGAAATAATTAAAAACATTGATCTTTCAGTATAAAGGTTTGAAAGTCGCCATCTGGCCCATATCTTTCCAGGCTCTGTGGCGCCCTCTTGTGAGTTCAGGTGTAGTTCCCTGTGCTGTGTCAGTGGGTCCCATAGCCCTCTCGTCTGCTCGCAAGTGATTGCTTCACACTGCATATGCGCCCTAGGCGGCCGTGGTCCTGTAGATGTCTTGCACCTGTTGCTTATTAAATAGCTGCAGTGTAGAAAGAGAAGCTGACGCTGCTCTGTGGAGGTCGATGATCTAAGAGACTTCAGCTATGTACCACTGATCCGTGCTGTGCCAGCAGATGCAAAACCCATCCAGTCAGGCTGAGGATACAGGGTTTCACAGGCCCACCAGCGATCATCAAAGCCAGGAATGTTTTCAGTTCAGGGGTGCAGTCTTGAATTTACCTTGAACACATTTTTGCTTTTACCCATCGACTTTTGTAGATTGTATTTTTTTTTTATAAATTGAGAGTACTAAACCAGACCCTTCATTCTTTTTACAAATATGATTGTCATGTTTCTACTAACTGTGTACAATAGAAGAAATATAGCTTCCGTCATTTGAAAGGCTGATTTAACTCTGAATATGTTGCTGACGCCTGACTGCTGAATTGATTTCTTGTTATTTGCAGTTTTTCAATTGAAAGTAAAAGCATACTGAACGCTGCACCAAGGCACCCTGTAATTGGGTGGTAAGACCGCAGGGCTTTGCAGTGCACTGATGCCACTGAGGTTTTGCTGGAGGCCCCTGCCAGTAAGACAAACCCTAGTAGTGAATGGTAGTGACCAGCTGGAAGTCCAGGCTCCAGCAGCTACTGGTGAGAGCAGCGCTTCAGCAATTCAAGTCCTGATACCATTTTAAAACCCTTACATAATACCAGGCGATGCCGTTAGCTTGGAAATATTGACATCAGTTGCAGAGTCTGTTCAGCGAGCAGCACGAATGTTTTTGCCTGTACTACTTTTTGCTAGTCTGAACTGAGTGAGTTTTGCAGTGAACGGTTTAGTGAATTATGTCCAGAAGCTGTGGAGGCCTTCGATTACCCATATGAGGAGTTTTCTAGAACGGGACCTAGAGTTACCTGGACAATTGAAGATTTCAGTGCTGCACTCTACGCCATTCTACTCTACTTTGCACCAATCTACTCTACAACACTGCACTTAGTGCCATTCTACTATAAACCACTGCACTCTGTGCCATTCTACACCAAACCACTGCACTCTATGCCGTTCTACTCTAAACCACTGCTTTCTACACCACCGTAGTCCAAACCAGTGCACTGTATGCCAATCTACTCTGCCCACTGCACTCTATGCCACTTTGTTAAACTCTTTACCACTGTTCTTTATGCCACTTTTTCTCTATGCCCCTCTACTCTTCACCACTCTACTGCACTGGACTCTATGCCTCTCTACTGCTCTGCACTCTATGACACTACTCTGCCCCACTTCACTCTATGCCACTACACTCTACACCGCTCAATTGTACGCCACTGTACTGCACTCTACATCAATGCACTCTACTCTGTGCCACTCTACTCTGTACCACGCTACGCAATGGCACTCTGCGCCACTGCAATCTGCGCACTTACATTCAACTCAGCACCACTACGCCACTCTACTACCCTCTATGCCGCTCCACTCTGCATCCGTACACTCTAGGCACTGCACTCTATGCCACTCTAATCTACTCTGCACTACTGCACTCGATCCTTCTATTCCTCTGCACATATACCCTTCACCACTTTACCTTGCACCATTGACACAATCCTGCACCAATCAATTCACTTCATCTGCGCTACTGCAGTCTACGCTGTATCACTACAAACTGTGCCACTTTACTCTTCGCCACTTTACTCTTCGCCACTTTACTCTTCGCCACTTTACTCTTCGCCACTTTACTCTTTGCCACTTTACTCTTCGCCACTTTACTCTTCGCCACTTTACTCTTCGCCACTTTACTCTTCACCAATGTATTCTACATCAGTGCACTCTACGCCAATCAACTCTGCACCACTGTACTCTAGGCCACTTCACTCCAGGCTACTCTGTGAAATTACATTCAAGGTTACTCCAGTCTATTTGAATATAGCTGGGTCTGAACTGAGGTGGTGAAGTGAGCTAAAGAATGATGATGGATTCAACCCAGATCTGTGACTGGGGGTGAGTGTCTGAAAAGTTTCAGCGCTCTGTCCATCATCTTGTGTTTGCTTTACTCCAGTCTGACCATCTACTCCATTAAACTCTACTCCTCTCTGTGCCACTCCACTCTACAATACTCTATTCTGTCTCTCTACAACACTCTAGTCTATTCTGTGACCCTCTATGAAATTTCTTCTACGGCACCTCATGCCCCTTTACTCCATTCTATACTACGACATGCTACTCCACACCACTTCTTCGTTCTTTGCCACTCTGCTAAATGCCACTTCACAACACTTTATACTACTTCACTCTACTCCACTCTGTGCCATTCCACTCTACTACACTAATCCACTCTGACATTTCGCTCTACGACAGCCTACTACTCCACTGTATGACACTATTACACACCACTCCATTCCACTCCACTCCTTCTACAGCACGTTACTTTACTCCACTTCACGACACTCCACTCTTCTTTATGCCTCTCCACTTTAGGACATTCCATGCAACTTCACTCTAGGCCCTTCCCTTCAACGACCCTCTACTCCCTCTATGGCAATCCATGTCCTGCCACTCTCCGTTGAATGGATAATACTTGCTCTGATTCTGCACCAGCTATTTTTCCAATAAATGGTTTTCAGAAGCTCTTCCCAGGATGCGTACCTTAAAATATTTTGTATCTTTCCACCATTTCTTAGCTGTCCTTGATTTTCCAATGTTGTAAAACCTCAAATGCCACCAGTTGCATTTCACTTTATCATTTCTTTCCATCATTTTAATACTGCTGTGTCCCTTCGATTAAGGTTCAGATGTCTTACAAAACAATGGCTCAGTTGAAAGGGAACTTGGTTTTCCATTATTCAGTGTTCTGTCCTGTATCGTGAGCGTGTCATTCATCTTGGTCGTTAGGATTTCCGTATCTATAAAGTTAGATTTAAACATGGCCATTAAGTTCAGCATTTTTCCTGCTGGTGTTTCGACTGTTCATATAACACATTTGGTCTCCTGACATTTGTCCAGCAAGTGGGAAGACTATGGGCAGACTGAAACCAAGAAGTAGATGGCACACGAGCTGCTTACATCCAAGACCTAAACCCGTTGCAAGGTGTAGCTCAGTTATTGGCTCTGGGCACCTTGAGTTCTTGTAAAACCCATATACAAGGGCGGACACACATCGCGCCGCTTTCAAGATATAACCTTGTTCAAGTCCTGAGGAGAATCCGTGAATTGTGTGGATTCGAAACGCCTTGGCTCTTGTGAGCTCGAGGGATTGTGTATATATTGTGCCTTAAGGAATGTAGTAATATTTTTTTCCTCTTGTGTAGGCAACATTGTTTTGAAGACATAACCCCCGGTCTCTTGGCTTAGAGGGAGAGCAAGTGAGGGAGAGCAAGAGCAAGTGAGGGAGAGCAAGAGAGGGAGCGAGGGAGGGAGAGGGAGCGAGGGAGAGGGACCGAGGGAGAGAGAGGGAGAGGGAGAGCGAGGAAGGGAGAGCTAGGGGGGGAGGGAGGGAGAGCGAGGGAGGGAGAGCGAGGGAGGGAGAGCGAGGGGGAGGGAGGGAGGGAGGGAGGGGGAGGGAGGGAGGGAGAGAGAGCAGGATGGACAGCGAGGGAGGGAGGGACCGCGAGGGAGACAGAGGGAGACAGAGGGAGACAGAGTGAGGGGGATGGAACGAGAGAGAGGGAGACCTCCGAGTGAGGGAGAGAGAGGGAAGGAGAGAGAGGGAGGGAGACAGAGGGAGGGAGACCTCAGAGTGAGGGAGAGGGAAAGAGAGTGAGGGAGACCTCAGAGTGAGGGGGAGGGAAGGAGAGAGGGGGAGGCAGAGGGAATGAGGGAGAGGGAATGAGGGAGAGGGAAGGAGAGAGAGGGAAGGAGAGAGAGGGAGACAGGGAAGGAGGGAGAGGGAAGGAGAGAGAGGGAAATAGTGAGGGAGAGGGAAATAGTGTGAGGGAGAAGGAAACCGAGAGAGAGGGAGGAGAGAGAGAGAGAGGTGTATGTATGTATGCCGGGTCTGGTGGCTCAGTGGACGAAGGCGTCCGCTGCAGGGACCTGTGATCAACCTCATGGTCACAGTTTTTTTTGTTGCTCTTGCCCCGCCCCCTTCCCCACTTACCCCGCCCCCACCGGTGCGGCCCTCGGACACAAACCACACTGTAAATTTTGCCCCCGAGAGAAAGGTTGTGAGTACCCTTGCTCTACAACATAGCCAAAAGGTCTGGCTAAACACATAAGGTCCCAAAGGCGAGTCCTATTGGCTATGCCAATGCTTGTTTTTGTTAGCTCTCTTGAGAGCCTCAATGGCCAAAGATGAGCCCAGATTGCACTATTAGAAATGGGCACTCCAGAGGCTCCTTGTAGCACTTGTGCACTGACCAGGCACCACGTCAAGACCTTTGCACGCAGAAGACCCGGGACCAAAGTTCTCGCGCCTCTGACTGTTCCCTGGCCCCACACAGTTAGTTGCATACAGGGCCAGACAGTTTAGGGGTTCTTTGAAATATTCAGGAGCCATCAGGTGTAGAGTGTCAGTGGCGCATGCCTCTATGCTCACTGCCAATCTGCTCCTGTTTTTTCTGTCATTTCTGTGTGCTTCTTGCATCTCCGTGTCCCGAAGCAGCCCCAAGGCAGCACATGATTACTGTGTAAAACACCTGACGTAACTAGCAAACAGAACCCATCTTGGACACTGCCCGGTGATCCCGGATTGGCCGGGGTCCCAAATGAAAGGTTGCAGACATACTTTCCCATTTCCTGGTGTTTGAGCAGGCCCAGGTCTGGATGCAGCCTGTGCTTGTAGGGGTTTCTTCTTGCATGGGAGCCTCACCCTCATGCTTTGGGGCCGGGGGTGCACGTTGAATGCTTTAAAGCCCAAGTGGTTGCTGAGGAGGGACTGGCGGGGCTCTGAACATTTCCGTTTCACAGCAGAGGTTCGGCCAGTGCCAGCACGTCCTGTTGCATGAGCAATGTAGACGGCTGCAGCCGGAGGGACTAGATTATATGCTTTTTATGTTGTTGCTCTTTATCATTCTTCCTATGAGTAATGCGCAGGGTGATCAACTGACTTCTCAGTTTTCCATTCAGAAAACCGGAGATGGAAAGAATGTTGTCTTTGACCGAGAGCACTGCGGGTGTGTCTTAGTGAGAGTCTTGTTAACAAAGATTGCCTAACAAAGGGCTGAATCCCCGGGAGCTTTAGGTCTGAAGAGACATTCTTGTGTACTCCTCAGTTGAAGTCACGCGGACATTTTTAATAGTTGGGCTCGTGAATGCTTGTAGTTACGTTCCCTTAGTATTTACTTTTCCTTAATTGAAGGGTATCTTCTCCACTGGGTTAGATTTCTTTTTCAGAAAGAATTCGTTTTGAGCCTTGTTCTCTTATGTTGGCGCTGGGCCTTCTCAATCTAAGTAGGCCACACCATGGAAATAGTTTCCCATGGTTGTAGGTAGCGGATGTCCGTCTCTTTGGCAGCTTAGGAGGTAAGAGGGAGAAAACAATCACGTTTATGATACAGTGTAACCAATTTGGTCACATAATAATCTACTTGACAATTAGATTTGAGATTAGTAGGATTTAAATATACATTTAGAAACAAATCGATATAGACCAGCCTCAAAATTATCATTTAGAACTACAACACCAGTCCAAATCTCCTAAAGAGATTCATCCTATATAATGGAAAGCAGACAACTAACTCTATAATGACAGTGCAAACAAACATTTGCAATGCAATAGGTCTTGCATTTTCAAATCTTTGACCTATTGGAATTGTAAATGACAAGGCCTTTTATTATTGCAGGTTTTTAAAACGCATAAATAAAAGGCATTAGCTCAAAATCTCTCAACTGCGAGACCTAGTGCATTGCAAATGTGTGTTTATTTTCTCTCGAGGGCTCCTGCACTTTATCAAGCAAGCTGCCAAATTGCACCTGCATGATTAAATGAGCAGTAGCAGCCCACAGCCTACACCGTTTTGACGATCACACTTTCTGCTGCTGAAAAATGGAAAGAGTCTGGAGAGGGCAGGGAAGGTAGCAAAATGAAGTATGTAGGTAGTTGAGTGATTTGTCAACAATGACACGACCTCCAAGCCAGGCTTGGAATCCAGTCCTCAAAGTCGCCCCAAGTCCCTAGAAGCATCTGCTGCAATCCGCAAGTTAGCTGCTAATAACAATTTTAGGATTTGTTATTTGACATGTAACGGCTAACACTACAAGAATATGCAAAAGGGGACCGAAGCTTGTTCGACAGCACGTGAAATGTAGTCTCTTCCTTCAATGGAAGAATGATGCACAAGTCTCCACATCAATATGCAAACCGCTTGTAAACGGTAACATCTGCCCTTCTATTATTCGGTGATTAGGGCAGGGGGGGTTGTTATGCACGTTATTCATGTATTCTAACAGATGTGCAATGTGTCCAATCATAGCTGGCAAGGAACTACTTTACAATGCACATTTTTCACGAGTTGACTTTCCTTTCTTCCACAGCTGACCGGGACACGGTGGCTAATGATTTGCACACTTTAATGACATTGAATTAATGCCTCTGTATGTGACAAGGTGACACAACAGCGAGTGCCGGAGTATGTAAATGTAAACAGTTCCCAGCATGGGTTGCCCTTTCACCTCCTACTACACTCTCTCCACACTGTAATCGCTCTGCCTCCAGGAGACACAACGCCCTTTTGAATTAGTTAATTAACCTACAATGTTCACATCAAAAGTGAAAGAACAATGTTGCAAGTCACCGAATTTCCCATTTCGCCAGTGTGATCAAACATGCACATTGCACGCATATGATACAGCACAGCTATCAACTTGATTAATTACTTTTAAACAAAGTAATTAGTCACGAGAACCTGTGTGTGTTCATTTTTAGGTCTCGCTGGTGATGCAGCGCGATAGCGCTGTTGCCAGCGAGATCTATTGTTGTCGTCTTGCCTGCCAAGTGGTACAGACCACGGCACGCGCCGATTGGTGTCTGTGGACGCGCACGTACAGGCACGCGCACATCTCCTGTTCCGCAGGCAAACCAGCATTCAGTTTCACTTTCAGCCCGCGCACATTTCCTGTCCCGCAGGCAAACCAGCATTCAGTTTCACTTTCAGCCCATCGTTGGAGCGGGTCCGCTCAAGAAATAGACATTGATACTGTGCCTTCATCGGCACAAATTGAGAATCCCCCACTCACCCGGTCTGCGGGGGGAGGATCCTCCTCAATGGCAGCGGATGGCATCAGGGAAGGCGCATGCTTGGCGGAGCTTGGACTGTGTGCCCACTGGCCGCATAGGTTCACGTGGCTAACCGTGCGCTCTGGCTGCCTGTAGCGCAAGGGCCAGGTCTACAGAGGCTTGCAGGCCCGGGCATGCGCCTTCCAAAGAGCGAGCATCGATAACCGCCCACTGGAGATGCAGCAATAGACCCCTTCTAGTGCGCGGGACCCCTGAGCCAATGAACAACCTGCAGAGATGCATCTAGCCAATCCTAAGCCAGGCTCTAAAGGCTCGACGCTAATGAACATCGGAGAAGATCTCTGCAGCCTGCCCTCTCACGAGGGCCCAAACCTATCTCAGGCAGCGACATAAGCGACTAAAATGGACACTAGAATCCGGCTGTCTGATTGTTGATGAGGCCTCTGCGCTTGGTGTAGCTAAGGAACCAAGCAGCCTGTTTTACGCTGTAAACATTCTGTAGTAAATAAATCGGGCATTCTCCAGGAAAAATCCAGATCACTGAAGCTGCAGATCTAAATGTGTTATATCTAATCAGCAGTTAGTGCCGTAATTATGGAAGTCCTTTGAGCACTATTGTGCTACATTCATAATAAACCCTGTGTTCACTTAAAAATATAACTGCATGCTTTTCTTCCGTATTCTGCTGTTGAGCGATGTTCCTTGGTTTCATGCACAGCACGCGTTCCTTCCCTCATCGCCTTTCAATGTCTATCACTTAGATTGATAAATTGCCCGCAGGGTGCTAGTAACACTACTGCAGCAGTCTCACAAGCATTGGCAACTCGCCATTATCAGCCTGCCACCATGTACTAGAGGATTCTAACCAGCTGCTGCCCCTAGACCAGCTGAAGCGCCTCAGCACCCCCAAGGACCTAGTGAGTACCGCAGTGCTACTTCCCTTCTCTGCTTGGTTTTTTTTGGGGGGTGGCTGTATCCACTTCAGGGGCACGCGCTTTCTGTTTCAGTTTTTTTTGTTAAGCCCCTCTGACGAAAGTTTCCAGAAGGGCCTCATGGTCGTGTGGGTCATGTTACAGGCCGCAACATGTGAGGACGCAGGCAAACCTGGCCAACACCTGGACTGGCTTCAGATTCCAACAGGCGACGCAGGCCTGGCTCCTCGCATGGGGAGATTTGCACCCGATCTTGTGGGAGGTTTTGTTGGTACACCTGTATGTGCCTAGTACCATCCCCCCCACCCCCCAAACGCCCCAAGTTCAGCTGGATGTATTCCCACAGTGCTCACATGCTCTCCTTGGTGAAGAGCCCTTAGGCTGCAGGCCAGAGTTAAGTAAACCAGCCTCCCCCCCCCCCCCCCCCCAAAGCGAAGTGTGGTGCCCACCTGTCCCGTCTCCTCTTTCCAGGAGTTCCTCTGCCTCAATGGTTTGCAGGACATAGAGTGTAACAACAGAAGGGGCATTATATACAGCTTCGGATAGACCGTTCTCGTCCCTCCCTCTAGCTCTTACTCTCTACCCCTTCGTCTCTTACCCACACTTTGCTTCTTGCTACCCCAATGTACCTTGCTCCTTACACCGCCTCTCTTACCCTCTACCTCTTTATTATTCTCCATACTAGTGTCTTTTACACCCTACCCACTGTCATACTATCTAGCCCTATCTTTTGCTCTCTACCCTGTCTCTTGCTGGCTACCCTCTTTCCTCTAGCTCACTCTAATCCCCGTACTCCTCAGTCTCCTGCTTCCTGCCTCACTATTACTTACGCCATACAATACCGTCTCTTGATCCGTCCTCTTTCTTTCTCCCTCCTCAGCGCTGTCATAAGTAAATAGGTATTGTGTAACCATGTGTGTGTGTTTATCGTGGGGGGGGGGCCCTACAGGCCTAGTGGACCCAGTTCTGAGAACACCCACTGCTAAGAGGGGGAGGGGCAGAGTGGGGTCTATCCACAGACTAAGGCACCAGAGCACCCACTTGTTTTTTCATTCTGCGCCACAAGGAGCTTTGAATCCGGAGGACTAGACGTAGGCGCTAGAGACCTTTCACAAGTGGCGCTTTTATTAGCTTTTTTTTTAGCAATAAACATCTGTTATTCAGCGCCAAGAGACCCCGTTGGGGTGAACACCAATATCCACATTATATTTCTCTCAGATGGGGGAGGGGGCTTAACATGGGGCAGAGGGTGTACAAGAGACCACGTCATGCTCTCAGGTGGGGGGCGGGGACTTCACATGGAGTCTGATAGTGCACAACAGACCAGGCCATGCTCTCTGTCGGGGAAGGGCCTTTTCATCGGGTCTGAGTGCACCTGTGCACCACCGACCAGACCATGCTCTCGGGTGGGGGGCTTTTCATTGGGTCTGAGGGTGCACAACAGAACAGACCATGCAAAAAACATTGCCATTTACAATACCAACAACTTTAAACATTACAAATGCGTTACAATCAAAAACAAGTTGAATAAATACTTTTTCACATGCACCTACTGTATTTAAAGAGTACTTATATTATTCCCGTTCCAGTTACTTCACCACTGCTGACCAATATGGCATTTTGGATCAGTGGCTCTTCTACTTCTGCTGCTGAGTAGTGGAGGCGGGGTCAAGGGGTGTCCTGTGAGTCGAGGGACGCAGCAGTGCTGGAAGGCACAGAGCGCGCCCGATACAGTGAAAGTGAAAGCATAGTATGCTGCCCTGTTAAAAAGTATGAAATCAATCTTTGTAAAGTTGTTTTTGGCGAGCTGTGCATAAAAAACAAAAGCACCACCACTACTTTACATATCTAGCGCGGTGTGCACGCTATTATGAAAGTAGAAGCGGGCATGGCCCGTTGTTAAAAACAATGAACAAAAAAAAGCACGTTTGCCATTATTCCAGCTGAGGCAACGGTGCTGCTTAAATACATTTTAAAAAAAGCATTGAGAGAGCGAGCGCGTCCTGTCTGCAACAGTAGGCAGAAGAAAGCCATTTAAGAAAATAGTGCTCCCCGACTGTAATTAAAGCATACGAGTAACAATACATGTAACTGGGTGTCCTCATGGGAGGTTACAAATAAAGACAAGGCAGTACTAGGACTAACAAGCCTATTAACCCATCAGAAGCCAGCATTTACGGAGGACAATGACACAAGGCAATGACAAATCTGGGAGGAGAGTGGGTGGGGCTTCACGTACCGACTCTAATACAGCATGCCTCGCAGAGCAGCGCACGCGCTGCCCAGGCTCCACCTAATAATCAGAAAAATTGAATTGAGTTTTAAAATGCATAAAATGATTCCACAAAATAAGCATGAGCAACTATCTCTCTCTACACTGCCTTAAAGGGGCAACCCTAAACTAAGAAGCATTTAATAAAGGTCGAATTAAAAAGCTGCCCGTCTTAAGTAGAAAGCACTCCAACCATGGGTTACGTAGCATAAAGCCACATAAGCAGACGCATAGATCTGCTCCCTGTGAAGTCCTAAGATGTCTCTCCTTCCCCTCCCTAAGTTACAGCATAAAATATCAATTGTATCCAAGGTAGACAATCCCACGTGACTTTCGATAGGACTTTTCCATGATTCCGGCACAACTGTATACTTGCACCACCTTTCTCACATCGATAAGTTGCAACTTCATTCGTCCTTGGTCATTCTTATCCTCCTCCATGAAAACTCACCTCCTTGCTTGTTACCAATTTTCTCCTTGCCAGACTGTCTTCCCATACCTTGGTATCTAATAAAAAACAAACCCTTCTATGCTAACTGATTGTGGTTTGTCCAAACCTGCAGTGGAAACAAAAATACAAGCAAATACATTCTAAGTTGTTTAAACATTAGTCTGTACGTGCACATTCTATTTTATTAGCCTCACAATGGGACACATTTTAAACATTAACTTCTCCTGTCACATTAATAGGTAAATATTACATAGACTCTTATTCGTCACGTTTTATTCACACAATTACATTGTCTCGTTAATCTGCACGAGGTACTTTAAATATGCAATACTCCATTTTCCTTAATAACATTATTCACAGCGGATATATTTACGTGCTGACCACACATGAGTATAATGCACTCCTACAGTATCTCAGAGTGAGATCGAAATTACACTTCTCCATCTCGATGATTGGGATACATGTGTGGGTGTTTTTAGGACTCCACTAATACATTGAACAGCTATTGGAATACCTTTTTTTCAGGAACTGCCCACCCTCCGTTGTCCGCCTTCTTGCATCCTGCCACACTCTGTTGTCCGTGTGCTTATCCCAGCCCCTCCCAACAACCATCTGTAGTCATTCTGCTTGCCCAAACCACCTACCTCCCACTCGGTTGTCCGTTTGCTTGCTAAGAGTGCCACCTTCCCACCCTCCATTGTAAATGTACTTGCCCCCACTGTTGTCTGTGTGCATACCCCACGACCCGTGTGATCTCCCTTCTGCATCTCTCCCTCCATGTTGCCTTGGGGAGCCACTAAAAAACCCCAAATAAAACAGTATGACGTGGCCATCGCTGGCCATGTAATAATATTTTTTTATTCCCCCCCCTTCCCCACCTGCATCCTTTTTTCCCAACTGTCGTCCCACCCTTCAATTTTGCCTCCTGCCATGCCTCCCTCCCATGTTTCCTGGGAGGAGCAATAAAGAAAATGCTATGATTCCGCCAGCGATGGCCATGTCAAAGCACTTAAAAAAATACTTTTGACCATGCTGCACAGTACACCTGCTGTACAACATGGCTGCTAAGCATTGACCAAGCCAATAACTCTTGTAGAGAAGACCTGCTTGATGTATTAGCTGCCTTGCCAGTAATGGCCTCGTAGATATGTGCCTTTCTCAGGTGATGCCTGTCATTTTTGTCTGAGTAATACATAGTTCAGTTATTCACCTAAGCTTTAATTCACCCACATACTCCTATACCCAATCGTCTGCCCATCAAGTCATCCACCTAATTGATCTTCACACACTGATGCATGTAGTCATCCACCTTCTTGCACATCTTACAACGGTATATTCAGCGTCCAGATACCTACCCACCATCCCATCCATTCGCTCACCCATTATTTACTTATCCCTCCACCTTTCCACCCACCTTTCCATACCGCTGCAAAGCCATCACTTTCCCTCATTCCCTTAATAAGGTGCTAAAATACCATCTCACCCACCACCACTCTCCCTCCTTCTCAGAATATGTGACGTTGCAACGCATGTGTTTACAACACATGCCTTTACAACGCGGTTGTTATAATGATCGTGTTGTTACCAAGCGTGCCATTACATCGCAAGTCGTATCAACGACTTGCTGTAGGGGGCGTGCTGGACTTGGGAATAGTATTAATTACTATTCCTACTCCAGTTTGTGCAACAGCAGGGAAGGTGTTGGATTTAAAATCCAACACATTTCCTGATGCTGCATGCTCCCTACAACTAGTCGTTGATACGATTTCCGATATAATGGCATGCGCGGTAGCAACGCAGTCGTTGTAACGTCCACGTTGTAAAGTTACCGCATTGTGTTTACAGCGTTGTAACACTGTTTCCCCTTTCTCCATCTGTTCTAATGGCTAGGATGTGGCGTAACGGCATGAGCCGCCTACTTTTGAGCCACAGGAAAACTGGTTCGAGTCTTGGCGTCAACATCCTGTGATTCTGGGCAAATCACTGTATCTCCCTGTGCCTACAATTAATCGCCTTGAAACACTCACTGGTGATTTGCTGTGCTTTACGAATCGCGTAGTTTGGATTTGAATGCTTGCACATGCTGTGCATGTTCGGGGTTAGTGAAGAAGATTGCATTGCTGCTGCCTGGGCCATTACTCTTTTTTTTTTTTGTGGATGAAAGAAATGGCACTGCTGCTGTTCTGTTTCGTGTGTTTGTCAGGAAGTGTACATTACTGCTGCCTTCACTGTACCGATTCTGTTGTGAGTAAACCCTGCACTTCCACTACCAGAGCCACCTTTTTAGGTCGTGCCTAGCACAGCGTACTTGCGCTGCTCTAGGAGATGACCTTTAGGAACCGGTCTGCAGTTTTCAGAAACTTGTGCATACCACGGCATCCACTTTGCAGGAGCGAGCATCGGTGCACAGGGGCCTTCTGTTTGTAAATAGCATGGCCGTGCTTGTTGTTTACAGTGCTCTGAGTAGGTTGTTAACTGTAACTTTCCATACCACTTCAAGTAAGGCATGCCACTTTATATTCGAAAGAGGAAATCATTTTGATTATACTACAATGTTTTTTACATGATTGAAAGCGATACATTTAGTTGGTGAAATAATAAAAGTTTAAATTTATTGTTACACAGTTTCCTTAGCCTTACTTAGTTTCACATGTAAATATTGCCTTCTCCCTGTACAGAGGTATTCTTTTTAATCACTCGAGCTGCAATCCAGGGCAGCACAGAACAGTGATATGCTTCGTAGTTTTCATCGGAAAGCTATCACAGTGAGACTGCATTAATTGGCTAGGAAGCACTATGATGTCACCCCTTACTACAGTGAAAGCCGGAGCTTGTGAAACTCAGCGAAGAGGTTTGCTGCATATTTCTGAAGGCTTTCTCCTCATTCCTCCTAACCTTTGTCATAACTGACACTTCGGCCTCAAGATTCTCGAAAGGCTTCCCTCACAACCAAACAGCACATGCCTACAAGAATGTGGCAGTAATGTTACGCATACATGGCTAGAAGGCTAAAACGGTGTCCCTGACCTAAATGTGGTATCAAGTAGCACATTCACTCTGTTTAGTGACCAAAGCCGTCTCTTTATAAACTTACAGACCTTCTCTGTTTTTTAATTCCTAATTTTGCTTTCATTTATTATTTTTAATTTATGGTTACTTAAAAATCTCATTAACATTGTAACAAAATGGTCCCCAAGGCTTAATTTCAACAAGCATTGGCATAACCAATAGGTCTCGCCTTTCGGACCGTATAAATATTTAGTTATCCAGCACAATTTCCTTAATGCAACATCAACTGTTGCATGGCTAAGCACTTATAAGGTCCCAAAGGCGAGACCTATTGGCTATGCCAATGCTTGTTGATCTGTGTGTTGGTGTAGTTTATTCTGCTGTTGGAAAATAGAGAAGCGTTTTAAAATCACATTTGTTATGCAAAAGGCAAAGCTATTGGTGTTGGCAGTGCTTATTAGGACTCCCCTACTAGAGAGCGTTTAGCGGACTGTAAGCAAAAGCCTTTGATGCAGCATACGAAAAGCAAAGGGAAAAGCATGCAGTGATGGATTCTTAAGGTTTATTGTGAATTACAGAGGCTTGCTTAGTTCTTTGCAGGTTAATAGTGAGCCAGTGTGCACCACCTTATGATTGCAAGATGTATTCTGCAAAGACCATTATTGACTGAGTTATATCCTTCCATTGATCACATTTAAGAAAATATATTTTGTTTTTATTTAAGCGCACTCATAAAATGCATGTGTTTTTAGGCTATCTCCCTCATGTGATTTATCCTAGCCCCCAAATCTGACATTCCACCTCCTCAAGGGCTCTGTGTTTCTCCAGTTGCTCTCTCCCTCATGCGTTTTGTCCCATACCACCTCACGTGCTTTGTGTTCCCGCTTCTACTCCCCATACTGTCCATTACTTCCTCCTCCTTAAAAGTAGTTATTCTTACTCCATTCTTTTACCAAAAAAAAAGTATTTTGTTTAGGGGGGTGAGTGTTGGGGTCCGGCTGCTGTCATTCCTACCAGGCCATATTGTATATGACCCTTTCGGAGATGGTGTGTTCCAAATGGTAACTGTCCAAATAAAAATGCAACCACAGGAAAGCAGTGCGAAGGGTTTTATAAGTTGATCTCACTGTCACCAGCTGCTTTTTGGATTGGCCCTTTCTCACGCGTAGTTTGCAAGATGCAGCTACCACCGCTATTTACAAAGCACACAGAACAAAACCTAGAGAAAAGAAAGGACTTACTCATCACCTTACAGATAACTAATGTGTTATACAACATTAACAGACATTAATAAGATTGCGTAGTCAACACTGGTGTATGCTGTAAATTAATATACAAAAATTAAACATAAAAGGAATAATATGGTATGCATAACAATAAAACAAAATACATTTGCTTATCCAAGATGATAATAAATAATTTTTTCAAGACCGAAAAATGTGCTTGGACATCAAAGGCAGACTGGACAGAATAAATAGGAGTTCATTGCGGATTCCAGCAGTTGATAATGAAGACATTACACTATTAATGTACGTATGTAAAAGATAAACATTTACTGAACACTGGACAAAAAAGCCAGCCCATGTCGAAAATTAAGCCGAGTTTTGTTGCAACCAAAGTACATAAGTTAAACTGCATACATTTGGGCACCATAATTCAAATAAGATCCAAAAAAATAGTCCACGAAAAAAGGGCCACCATAATCAAATCATGGCCTAATGAACAGAAACATGTAAATGTCCATCACATGACTAAATGGACAAGTATCTAACTGAAAAAATAACTTCTGTACCATAGTAAACAACACCTGACCAGTAACCAAAAAGATTGTGAGCAAAAGTTCAAATTCCATCAAAAATTCAAAAAGTGAAGATCAGAGTTTCTACACCAATATGTAAAAAAATAATAAGATAAACGGATAAAAAAGACAAACTAACACAGATCAAAATATTGATCATTATATTTGAAAGGAATATTATTAACATGTAAGGGTTGGTTTTCTGTCAATAAAGAACATTACAAATTGAGCTCAAGCTAACCTTAGATTGTATTTACACTGTCCTCCGTTTTGCTTTAACTTAACAAAATGGTTCCAGTTGGGAAGCACCAAAGTACGTATTGGGACTACACCGCTCGCGCTCCTAGCCGTTGGCGAGTCCCATGATTTCGAATTTTAGACTGATTTGTACACCAACACACGTACAATGAATAAAGCATATTAACAATTATTAATTCCCCAGAAGGATGCTATGTTTCTCATCTTGAGTTCGGCTTTGGGGAACCATTGTCTCCAGACTACAATGTGCTTAAATTCTAAGCGTTTGCTCCCTATCCCCCTCTCTAATCATGGGTCTGACTCTATTGTTTTGCATGTAGACTTTATTACTGTTTTGGTACTGCATATAAACTTTACTTAGTACCCTAAGTTAAACCTGTCTGCTCTGTGCTGTTAGTGGATTGAGCTCAGGTTAATTTATTGACTTTGAAGGTTCACCCAGATACGGATTTTGGTTGTTACTTGAAATGTGTAGTCACCCACCCCAGATAATGTAAAGCCATCTTCATGGAATCAAAGCTGTGAATCGTAAAACATTTCCTTTACAAATAAATTAAATGAGTCTGTTCTGTTTTGTCAAAGAGATTATTGTTAGTGCTCTTCAGACTTAAAGTGAGGACACGTTTTCTGTGAGTTCCCAAATAACTTTCTCAACCATGTTAGTAAAACATACTTAAATGCAGAGAGAAGCGTACTACCAACACAAGCAGCAGTCTGTCTGTTAACTCCCTAGTAATCACCTGCAGTGTAAACAGAGTTCTAATGAACAAGTAGAGCCATAATATAACGCATTGTGGTAGAATAGGATCTGTTGAATTACAGCCTCTTGTGAAAGCAGGTAAGTGAGCTTGAAGAGGTTAATGCAGGCATGAAACCATAGGATTAAAATGTGGATGGAAGTTTGCGCTTTTAGGAATTTGAAGCATAATAAATGTTTAAAGGGCCTAAAAATAGTTAGAAAGACATCAACATAAGTACAGCATTCTCTTTCCACATTCTCAGCGTACCTATCTTCTCAGTTGATTAAACGCTCCTTAAATTTTAAAATAGTAACATGTTGGTATAGATAGATAGATAGATAGATAGATAGAGATATAGATAGATAGATTTAGATATCTATATAGAGATACAGATTGATAGATGGATAGATATGGATAGATAGATATGGCTAGAGAGACATGGATGGATAGATATATTCATATTGCATTTACATATAGTAATTAAGTGTTGCGTTACAGGAAATCTTAGAAATTCACTGAAAAATCATAGGTTAAAGTAACTATATTTAGGTGAATTTGTCAATGGCGACATTAACTTTTTGAACTTTAAAAAAACCAAACTAATTCACTAGTTCTAGTTAGCTACACTAACTATAACTTGTGTGGGTGTGTGTGTATGTGTATGTGTATGTGTATGTGTATGTGTATGTGTATGTGTATGTGTATGTGTGTGTGTGTGGGTGTGTGTATATGTGTGTGTATATGTGTATATGTGTGTGTGGGTGTGTGTGTACGTGTGTGTATATATATGTGTGTGTGTGTATGTATGTATGTGTATATATAAAAATATGACGCTGTGCTGTTCAAATTGCATTAACATTCAGTGGTAGTATTTTTTCACTGTTTACTTATCACATGATACATGATGTCACCGTGAGGGGGTGTCTCTTTAACACTGCATAAAAAGCATTTAGTCTATTCCCATGTTGCAGCGTGATCAAGGGCATAATTTGCCAGAAACGCGTAGCTGTTCTCTGTGGAATAAATAAAACTACCTATGCTGATTCGTTTGTGGTCCGTCTCCCTTGTTTGTTGGTGTGCGAGGCTGTGACCTGAGACGCCTAGAAATTCGAGGAGGAGCTACATTGGTATATATATATATATATATATATATCTATATATATCTATATGTGTGTATGTATGCGTTTTCTTTTTTCTCTGTAAAAAAAAAGGTAACATTGACTTTATAATTAGGTTAGTTGCTAAGACCTTAACTTGTGTTTGACACAAAAACTGAAATTCACTGAAAAAAAAATGGGTAAAGATGTGAGGAAATATGTGAGGTCATAAGAAGGGCGGCATGATTGAGATGCAATTTGTAGTTTGTTCTCTAAACTATAACAGACTTACTTCAGTGGTTTGTGTTTTTTTTAATGTTAGCTCGTGTTTCATTCCAACTCCTAACTATAACGAACGTCACTTTACCCTTGTGTTCCCCCCCCGCCCCACAGTAAATATATATGTATATATTGGTGTATTAAAAAAAATTGTCACATCAGTCAATAGATGCTTGCATGTGAGTTGACTCATGCATATACATCATCAGTCATGCATGACTGAATGACGTGATGCCAGTACCGTCATGATGTGTACTTTTATTTGCCAATGCTGCATAACCTTGACAAAGACAATTGGTCTCGAGGACAAGACAAATTAGCTTTGCAAGTGCTTATTTTTAGGGCTTGCCTGGCGTTAGCAGCGCGCATGCATTGCTCTTGCCATGCGAGGGCTTTTTGGAATCAATACGGTTCCAGAAGACGTGTCCGCTTGGCCTGCAATTGTCATTGGCGTGCGTCGGTTTTCATCACTAATTATGCTGAAAATGCTTCCTTTGATTGCACAGGAGGGTTTTAGTCCCTCCTGGTTGCCACCCTGTCCGCTTTAGGCCACGCCCACCGGGATTGGATGTTTCACTAGCGGCGTGAGACGGCGCCTTCAATCTTTACTTATGGTACTTTTTTTTTTACTATGTTGCAGAGTGCATGTGCAAACTGCTCTTGTTGCACTGTCTGCGCTTGCCCATACAACTCCCACTCCGTTTGTTCCACCCCCTCCCTTGCTTCTCTCCCGCCGTGCGTTCACGCCCGAGCTGCTTATTCCAACCCCTCCATGGCCTCTCTTCTGCTGGGATTTTACATGGGCTGCATTTTGTTATTTGCAACATTGTGTTGCTTGAGCAAACCCTGGCAAGCTGGAAGCGCTTCCTTTCAGCTTGCACGCGAACGTAGGACAGGTTGCAGCTGTGTGGGCACATCTTCGATCTCCGCCTGTGTTACATGAGCCATACAATGCAATGAGCGTGAACTCCATCACACTGATGCCTGTGTGTTGGGTTTCCTGGTCATTGTGTCAACTGTAGTAGACGTAGGAGTATGTTTCGCCATAAGTAAGTTGTATGCAGTTAGTGTTATTAGCCACTGTAGCTCGGGCTTGTGATTGAACCGCCCGTGTTGTAGCACCGACCCCGGTTGATGTGGCTTTCAGAGCAAGTGTGCCCAGCACTTCTTTCAGCTGCAACGCTATGTCTGAGGGGCGCTTTAGCTTAGTTATAAAATTAGTTTTAATATTAATAAGCATTAAAAATGCAAGAGGTCTCATTTCATTAAGTTAAAACCATTTGCTTTGCTATACAATACAATTATCAAAGCAAATGACTTTAACTTAATAAAAGGCGAGACCTATTGCATTTTCAATGCTTTTTTTTCTCTTGTTGTGGTGAGTGCTGCCTGTGGTCAGACTCAGTGCCTAGAAGCCCTTAATGTTATTGGCTGGGGGATGATGGGTCATTACAGAGCTGCTGACTTTGGAACTAGACAATCAGACTTGAGTCCCCGCGCCTGCTCAGCAGCCTGTGATTCCAGGCAAATCGCTTCACCTTCCCTTGTTCACAATATGAATGCGTCCCTGTGTTATGTAACTGGTGCTCATGTAAAGCACTCCCTCGGGTCGGTTTCGCGTTAAATAAAACTGCTCTGATGGGAACTAAACGAGATCTGAGTTCAGCCCCTCCCAGACCTTCAAGGCTGAGAGAGAACCCACCAATCAGAAGGCAGAAAAGCAGCGCGTCAATAGTCACCAGGTGGATCCTGGCTTCTGTCTTTTTGTGTTCCTGTCTGATCCTTTTCACAGTCCTTAGAAGCCCCCGTCGCCTGTCCTGGCTGCAGGCCACAACGAGGTGTCTGCACAGGGGTGTCACCCCTGATCCCAGTTGCCTTTTTTTTATTTATTTAAATACCCCTTTATATGTTCTATATAAGCTGTCACACCTCCGTGGCATAAGAACCTGCCTGTGAGAAATATGTTATTGTTTGAGAACGCACCAGGCCTTCACAAGACTGAATAAACAGGACGTTTCCCTTTTGATGACGATAAAGACGACCGACCCATGCCTCTATTATGTCTGAATAGCATGTTTTGACGCTCACTCAAACATCTCGCCGTGTGTTCAGTTCACAAAACAATCATAGTGCTATACGTCTGTACGTTTTATAAATGACAACTACATTTTGGAAAACACTTGCATTTTGTAGCTTAACATCTCGGTGGTGTCGGTAAATCGGTTTCAAAGTTTTCATTTAGCTGAAAAGGCATGTTTCATTTTTACGTGCAATACTTACCAGACTTACGTACATGTCAATTCAATTCCCATTCATCGAAGATATTTTGTGCTGGCTATATGATCTGCTCACACCTTCAGCTTTAGCACACCAAATAATCCCATATTAAGAAATATATAACCAGCATTTGCAATGCAATCGATCTCGCATTTACGCGAGTTTGAGCTATTGGCATTGTAAATGTCAATGCATTTTATTTATGCTTTAAAACCATAAATAACAAGCATTTGCAATGCAATAGGTCTCGCATTCGCGAGAGTTAGAGCTATTTATATTGTAAATGCTAATGCCTTTTATTTATGTTCTAAAAAACAAAATGTAAATAAAAGGCATTGTCATTTACAATGATTCAAACTCTAGTAAATACGAGATCCATTGTACTGCAAATGCTTTTTTTGTTGATTGTTTTTTTTTGCTTCGTTCGAAACTTTTGCCGGTAATGTTCTGCTTTACAATTGTAGCTCTTTGATTTACTCAAAGTGCCAGTTAAGCCACTTATAACTCGCCAACCAGCAGTCTGCGGATTCAAGAATATAGCGTCCTAACGAATACATCAATTTACACTCCTCTGGGATGGGCACACATCCTGCTGTGAATGAGAAAACTGAGCAAGAGTGTTCGCTGCCCTCAGAAAATCAGGCCAGAGTAGACAAGTCCAGGAAAACAAATGCATGGGAGCAAGCCAGTCAGAAAGTCTACCTGCCACTATTCAATAAATCAGTGCCAGCATCTTCAGAGCACATTCATGACTGCGGAGGCCTCGTAAAATTCCGACACAGGCGTAAACGGTTTGTAGGAATGTCAGAGGGACGAGTCACTCGGTGAAATTAGTAAGGACAGCAAAAAGTTGCTTTTCTAAGACGTCTGACTGACTACACTCATTAGTTACAGCTCAATGTGAATAAAGCATATTTTCTCACCTTAAAAGATGTGCATTTTTACTCCCGGATTTTAGACAATCTTTTGCCTGAGCATCTAAGGTTAGAACCTATGCATTTTCACGTACAAAGACACAGGAACAGTGAAAAGATTTTTGAAGCTCAATGCAACAATTGTGCTTTGAGCACTCCCCATCCTCCGAGAATAAAACTAATATTGCGAGCCTTTTTGTGCATTTCTAACGGATGTAGCCTTTATTGCTCTGACAGTTTTCAATAAAAAATGGGGTTATTGCCCTTGCGCTGGTTTAAATGTATTCACGCTCTCCGAGGTTAATATGAAAAAAAAATGCCATTGGTCTCGCATTTGTTAAAGTTAGAGCTCTTGGCGTTTAAAATGACAATGTTTTTTCTTTTGTTTGTTTATTTGCAGTTAAG
The DNA here is from genome assembly GCF_964261635.1 of Lissotriton helveticus. Taxonomy (NCBI): domain Eukaryota; kingdom Metazoa; phylum Chordata; class Amphibia; order Caudata; family Salamandridae; genus Lissotriton; species Lissotriton helveticus. The sequence continues at coordinate 1,933,472,950 of NC_136061.1, forward strand.
GAACTATATATGCATAGTTCTATTGCTATTGGTATAAAAAGAAAAGTAAAAAACATTGTAATTTTTAACGTCAATAACTAACCTATTGCATTGCAAATGCTGGCTATGTGCTTAAAGATGTAAACACATTCTAAAAGTGTGTGTGTGTGTATATATATATATATAACACACACATTAAAAATATGGGGAGTAATGTTAGTTGATTACAATTACCTCAATGTTGATTCTGAAACAAAACGAATTCCACCATGTGAGTGACAGGCCTGCCACAATCTGAAGAGTAACGCTGCAGGGAGCTGGCTATTCATGCCACAGAGATGCCTTTACAATATATGCCTTTACTAGCCGTAATTGTCTTTTCATTCTTGAAAGATGTTAGTGGCCCTAAAAGCTTAAACACATTTACTTTTCTAATACCTCAAAGTACAGGATGCTGACAATAAGCAAATGTTTCATGATCCGAGAATGCTGGACACTTTTAAGGGGTGCTAGAACCTGTTTCATCTCGTCACTGCAACAAGATGACACAGCGCAATGTGAAAACTCCCCAGCATGCAACAATGATACATTATGTGCTCTAACATGAGAACTCCAAATGTGCTTCACTTATAGAAAGTGTAAAATAAGCAACAATTCTAGTTTTGTAGTACAGCTGGCCGTGAAAATTGGCACCTCAGGCAGCATAAACTCCATGAACCTCAAAATACAATAAACCAATCTGCAGTAACTATATAGTTGTTTACGTTTCACTCCCCATTCTCCCTCCCAAACACGGACTTGGAAGTCTTCCTTAAATCAAATTTCTTGCAATTCCTTTCATGTAATCTCCGCAAATATAAAGGCACCTCTACTATACAATTTAAGCGAACAATACGAATAAGTAAGGAAAGGAGTCATTACAAAGTGGGAGAGCTTTACTCACTAATGACAATGGTCAACCTAAAAAGTGGGTCGGTTACTGGGGATATATTGACAGGCAGCCTGATACATTTCACTGTGGACGTGAGGGTGTTCGTGTTCAATTCAGGGATTTACTATTCTGACATTGGTATACGACACTCAGCGGAAGCAGAAAGGGAACCTGTTAGGGACAGAATGAGGGAAAAGCTATGGTAACGTGGTAGATAAACATCAGATGAAAAGAGGGATATGACAATGAATTAAGTGAAGTGGATGACCAAATTAATTTTCCAGTGGTGGGCAAAAAGGACGTGGAGCACTAACCCATAGGCCTAGCATGAGTTGACATATCTCCCCAATTTAAACCTCTTGCACCGGAGGCAGCAAGTTAAAATCTGTCTCTTGCCGACAGACGCTGTGTTGCCCTCCCGGTATCCTAGCCGGCACAGTGCCACCTTCATAACACAAGCAAATCACTTAGTCACAACCTACAAAACGCCGAGCGCTCACTCACCATCCTTTTCCCTTCTATATGGCCGGTGACTCTGCGCGCCGGAAGTTCGTCACTTCAGCACGCCACAACAATGCGGCTGTGACACTGCAGGATAGACAAACAAGCTGAGTGAGGAACGCCGGGCGCGAAACAGCGTGGTGAGAGTGCACGAGATGCAGTGCCGTGAGCGGGCACATCGGCGCACGCTGAAGATTGCCGGAGAAGACACGCCGACCACTTTAGTATAAAAGACCCTCCCTCCTCCCCCTACAAATTAGAGGAGAATTCGTTCCAGGTTGAAACGGGGGTCCTGCATGCCAAATATGCGACACACATCGGTCTGACATCCCTTGCGAACAGTCCTTCGTTCTTAACCATCAGGTGATGGGGCAGGTTCATCCCTAGGGTTTTTTTGGCTACAGATACACATATCTATACGCATATAACCTACACATCCAGGTTAGGCCAGGTACATTTTAACAAATTACTTAGGACACGCATTTGAGGAATATGCAATTGCTACTGTTTTTATCTGAACTGCTTATGTTAATCTTATTAGCACTATGGTAGAAATGTATCTACTATTCATAATATTGGTACTAGCAATCTCTTTTGTAAGCTTCTGTCTCCTGATTGTCGCAGCACATATGTTTTACATCAGGTTGTCGCTGGACCAATAAATACTTATTGAAACATCCTAATCGCCATCCTGTGCATTTTCTGAGAGAAAGCAAGCAAGAGTGTCAGAGCGAAACCTACTGTACTGTTTTCCACGATCCATGAGGAATCAGGGTTGTCATGTTCAGTGGTTGCCAGAAACTACACCACTGTAGAATACAGAGGGGTGGTAGTGGCACCGTACAGCTAGCTGGTCTAATGGCTGACATATCCCATGCGGGTGACCAGAGCGTGTCTGTACACCAATCCCTCACTTAAGGTCATCCAAATCGCGCAGGTCCGGGGGGTGGCTCATTGGAACTACACAACCGCACATTACAGCTGTAGCTAAAATGTTCATGGCACCAAGGTAATATTAGTAATAAGTCTTCCAAACGCCACATGATTTATCACTTGGCTTTAAAAGTATTTTGGAAATGCAACCATTTTTCTCCAAACATCATCTATGAGCTCTGACATTACATAAATATTTAACTCGAATAAACACTTTTCAATTTGATATAAATATATTAAAATCAGCCAAGCTTCTAATTTAGTAGAGTGGGCTGCACACAGAAGAGCTTCTCAAAGGAAGCTGGAGGACCAGTAGCTCACAAGCTACTTGTTGGAGAAGCCTGGTGTATGCACACAAAACACAGGAAGACACACACAACTCCTATCTCGCAAGCTATCCACTCACTCTAATGTAGCATGGGTAACAAGGGAGCTCGGAGCGTTGTCCATTGGTAGCAAGATGACAGGCCAACCACCGAGGCTCAAAACAGCCAGCATTCAAGCAGGGTGTGACTGCTTGCTGGGTATTTAGAGAAGGGGGCAAGCAGAGCAAATGCTGGGAATCTGGAGGTGTTGGGGGTGGGGGGGGGGGGGGAAGGGGGTACGGAGTGAAAGGTGAGCATGGTCTCTGGCGCAGCACAGATACCAGCACAGCGAAAGAAGAAACATAACACATGAAAAAATAAAGAATTACATACTGAGGCAGGCACAATTTAGACACCAGAAGGGGAGCGGAGCTGTTGCCAGACAAATAAGAAAGGGGTCTCAGGCAACAAAATGAATATTTCAATAATTGTTGTAAACCGATATCGTAACTCAATGTGGAATGCAGCCAAGAAATGAGACAAGAGAAAGAACTCAAAGATATCGGAGGCATAGCGCACAGGGGTTTCTCCACGCAATAGAGAGCTTGTTTTATCCCAGTTGCAGGAAACCACGATTCTTCTTGTCATACAAAGAGGCTTCTCGGATGACACCTTATACACTGCACAGGATCACCATGCATATGACGCAACTCAATTACACAAGACAAAAACTAAGAGGAAAAACAAAGGTCTTCATTTTTCCCAAAGCCTTGTGAGGTAGCCATCCTTCAAAGATCGGTCGCCAGAGGCTTTAGGTATATCCTATCCCATCCAGGTGGGCGACAAAGATAACACACATATACATACGTAGCATTTCACAGGGGTCTTAAGATGTGCAATCACTGGGTAGAACAACATAAGGTAGGCCATAGTGAATAAATATAAGCAGGGAGTCACAGAAGAAGATCCAAAGCACTTGCGTCTCAACACAATACCAACAAAACAAGGTGAATTGCCATAATAAAGCTGCCCGCTCGCCTTTGTTTTGTCTTGAGTAGACCGCTATTCTCTCTTCCAAATCTGACTATACAAACAAGCAAACAAATCCCCCCCGGCCCTCACTTACCTAACGCTGGAACAGCACACCGCAAGTCGGCCTCGAGCGCGCCTCAGAAGAGACACGGGAGGACAGGAGCGTGACGCGCGTGAACGTGCACGTTCCCGCGCGTTCACGGACCTGAGTCGGCTCGTGCCCAGGTTTGGAGCTGCTCGTTCACAGCTCTGACTCCCTTGGCAGGGAGGAAGGTGACTCTAGTCTCGCTGGCGGGAGCGCTTCGCGCTCCAACGCCAGCTCGACCTAAAAAGCATTGTCGTTTACAATGCTGATAGCTCAAACTCGCGTAAATGCAAGACCTATTGCATTGCAAATGCTTGTTGTCATAGCATTGGCTATCGCAGTCATGAAGACATACATGGTATATTCCATTTTTGAAAAAAGCTTAATGCTATTCCCCTTTCAGAAGTGAATCAAAGTATTTGATATAGTACATGTTGAAATGTTGAATTCCCTCTGTTTACAAAGTTGGGGCAGACTTGAAGTTTTGTATTGTGTGCCTTAAAACGAGCATTTGTTTCAGTAGCGTGACTGCAAAGCTAATACTGATACTCAATATGGTTCTGGTTCAGTGACGTGAACGCTTACACATGAACAGTGACAATGCATTTTTGTGATTAGTAATTATCATTCCTGTATTGCCAAACCCTCCTAAATCCCATAATAAGTCATTGGACCGGTAGCTGAGCATTCCACCACGGTGAAAACTTAAGCTCGGCATGCCCACTCCATACATGGGCATTTTCTTGTGTGCATGTTGTGGCCCTCAGAACTTTTTATGTTTCACGTCCCTTTGGGAGAAGGTCTCGGGTGCACTTCTGTGTTTCTACTCTATAAATGAGCCAAGCTCACAGTTTGAGGTGTGCTTTTGGGTGCACGTAAAAAGATTGTGTGATATGTATAACCTGAGGCCTGCAGCTTGCATAAGTCTTTGAGGCAGTCGCCGGTTATGTCAAGCATTTGAATCTGATGGAGCTTATTCAAGCAATGAACCTTAGTTTGCTTATCTTTGGTTGACGTGTGTGCTTGTGAGTATTTGTTACTTCACTCGGACTGGCCTGTTGTTTGGTAATGAGGCAGTGGCCGAATGGACGTACCGGTGAACCTGCTTCTTCCTGAAGGCCAGTGATATCTGCTCAACAGTACTACCGATGATTGATCTGAGGGCGGGTGTTCACTTGTAGAGGCGGTACAAGTGATTGGTAAGCTGGGCCCGCGCTATGGTTTGCCAGTAATGATGGAGCTGGATGTTTTGTAAGGGGGACATCATGAAACCCAGCGGGGATGGAGAATCCTATAGGCGTGTGATTTAGGGTCCCAACGAGGTCTGTTCTATTCCGTGGAGTCAATTTTAATAGGAGTGTGAATGGGATCCAAAAGAGGTGTGTGTGGGGTCCATTTTGTTTTTTCTGTGTTATTATATGGCATTTCTTGCCTGCCTCTGATTCTGTATACATCTGTTAGTGATAACTGACTAATACATCAACCACTCAAATTACTTTCATATTTCACTATACTAATTCACCACAAACCTTTATGGGTTCAGGAGTAGCGTACTACTCACCGAAAAAGCTCTTTGATGCCTCGCCAGGGGTAGAAAGTGCTAATAAATACAATACAATATGTCAGCATGTGTGCGCCTACACCGATTTGTCAAATTGTACCTCTGAGCTAGTGTGACTGTTTGCGCTGTAACCTGAGCTGTGCGTGTAAATTAATAATGTGCATTCCCTTTCCCATTGTAGAAGCCGGGGAAATGTGATTTATTACAGGTGTGTGGAAGCTGCGAGAACAGATTACTGAGGCATTATGCAGCAGCAGCTTGAGTAGTTATCTATTTGTGTGGCAGTACCTTACATTTCATAGCTTTATTGATTTAAGGCTCAGATTTAACAGTTGCTTGCTACAATGCAGTCTTAAATCTTGAAATTTATAAGTGGCTTAGAGAGAACAACAGACCATTGAGCAGTCTCTAATATGACACTACACTACATTACCATGAAGACCAGCTTGTTAACATCAAATCTTCAATCTAATAATACATCTGATAATGCATCTGATAATACATTGCCTTACAAAACCACAGGTCGAGGAATATGACTTTAAATTTCCACAGCTAAGCTAGTGCCATTCCTGAGCGTCTGTGAGCCAAGGCTCCAATTTAGGTGAGAAGTGTTGCAACCAGAGGACTGTTGTATGTAGGCCTTTTTGCAAATCAGGGGGTGCATGCACTCAAAGTGTATCCAATCTTCCCTTTTATGGGTACCGTTGTCAGGTCCAACAGACCTGGTTATTGGGATCTTTCAGGTATCATTGGCTCCCAGTATCATGTGAATTATCCTGTGCCGGTATTACATAAGTGGATACATCCAAAGCATATGAAAGAACCTCCGCCCCCCTCTATGCCACACTGCCCCATCTATGCCACGTCCTCCCCCTCTATGACACTTCGTCCTCCTCTTTCATTTTGTTGCAGTTTTATACAGTGCTTGAAATGGAAAAATAGAAGTGCAGGTACCCTGTACCTTCGTACCTGCTTGTTTCTGAGAAGTGCCGGTACTCTCCAGTTAAAAGTATTCGGTCTCTTACGCGAAGTGCTGGTACTCTCACTCTCAAACTAGAAAAGTGACAGTACTCCGTACCGGACAGTACCAGCCCATTTAAAGCACTAGTTTTATATAGCACAAACTCGACCCAAAGGTATTGAAGCGCTTTACCTGAGCACCAGTTACATTACAACAGGTCACTTTTTTTAGGCACCGGGAAATTAAGTGATTTGCCCAAAATCACAGGATGATGAGCCGACACAGTTGCTAAAGTCAGCAGCTCTAGACGTAACGCCACATCCTCTCACCCTCTTCCAAGCTGCACTCACAAAGACCCCATGAAAAATGAACAGCAGCACAATGGCGTCATGTTAGGCAACCGCACACCCAGATCCTACATTTAAGCCAGTGGTAGAAGTGGGCGGGATCGGAAGGGCACGGCGTGCCCCTACTTTTACAAATTATTTAAGTCCGTTCCCCTACTTCTTTCTTTCAAAAAATCGTCCCGGGACGGAAAGAATAGTCCCACTTAACAACAATGACTTTTTCATTCAGCTTCCAGGGGCTGCTCACAGTTCTCTGTTGAACTCCAGAGGCTGCAGCAGCCCCTGCCTGAGCTCTCACAGACTGTGGGCCGTCCCATTGTCATTCCGATTGAGGCTGATTATCCCCTTTCGAATGACAATGCACCCGCCCTCTCTGCCTTTAGCATACCATGTGCCAGTGAGATCAGAGTTAGTGATTACAGAGGAGCTTTCCCCAAACAGAGTACTGTGGGGAATTTGCCCCCTTGTGTAATTTGTCAATGTTGTACACAGAGTGAACTGGACAGGAGCAGTGACGGGACAGAAGAGGCGACCGGAAAGGAGAGGTAATGGGGCAGGAGAGGTGACAGGGCAGGAGAGGTGACAGGGCAGGAGAGGTGACAGGGCAGGAGAGGTGACAGGGCAGGAGAGGTGACAGGGCAGGAGCGGTGACTAGGGCAGGAGCGGTGACTGGGGCAGGAGCGGTGACTGGGGCAGGAGCGGTGACTGGGGCAGGAGCGGTGACTGGGGCAGGAGCGGTGACTGGGGCAGGAGCGGTGACTGGGGCAGGAGCGGTGACTGGGGCAGGAGCGGTGACTGGGGCAGGAGCGGTGAACGGGGCAGGAGCGGTGAACGGGGCAGGAGCGGTGAACGGGGCAGGAGCGGTGACGAGGCAGGAGAAGTGACGAGGCAGGAGAAGTGATTAGGCATGACCAGGTGCGGTAACTGGACAGGAGCGGTGAATGGGGCAGGAGAAGTGATTAGGCATGACCAGGTGCGGTAACTGGACAGGAGCGGTGAATGGGGCAGGAGAAGTGATTAGGCATGACCAGGTGCGGTAACTGGACAGGAGCGGTGAATGGGGCAGGAGAAGTGATTAGGCATGACCAGGTGCGGTAACCGGACAGGAGCAGTGAACTGGGCAGGAGCGGTAAACGGACTGAAGAGGCGAAGGGCCGGTGACGTGATGGACAGGAGAGGTGACGGGGCAGGAGAAGTGACGGGGCAGGAGCGGTGATTAGGCATGACCAGGTGCGGTAACCGGACAGGAGCGGTGAACGGGGCAGGAGCGGTGAACGGGGCAGGAGCGGTGAACGGGGCAGGAGCGGTGAACGGGGCAGGAGCGGTGAACGGGGCAGGAGCGGTGAACGGGGCAGGAGCGGTGACGAGGCAGGAGAAGTGATTAGGCATGACCAGGTGCGGTAACCGGACAGGAGCGGTGAACGGGGCAGGAGCGGTGAACGGGGCAGGAGCGGTGGCTGGAGAGGCGACGGGTCGAGAGAGGGGGCGGGAGAGGCGACAGGGCAGGAGCAGTGATTAGGCAGGAGCAGTGATTAGGCATGAGCAGGAGCAGTGAACAGGGCAGGAGCGGTGAACAGGGCAGGAGCAGGGAGGGGGCAGGGGAATTGACGAGGCAGAAGCGTTGATCGTGCCTGAGCAGGAGCAGTGAAAGGGCAGAAGCAGTGAAGGGGCAGGAGCAGTGAAGGGGCAGGAGCAGTGAAGGGGCAGGAGCAGTGAAGGGGCAGGAGCAGTGAAGGGGCAGGAGCAGTGAAGGGGCAGGAGCAGTGAAGGGGCAGGAGCAGTGAAGGGGCAGGAGCAGTGAAGGGGCAGGAGCAGTGAAGGGGCAGGAGCAGTGAAGGGGCAGGAGCAGTGAAGGGGCAGGAGCAGTGAAGGGGCAGGGGCAGGAGCAGTGACGGGGCAGGGGCAGGAGCAGTGACGGGGCAGGAGCAGTGAAGGGGCAGGGGCAGGAGCAGTGACGGGGCAGGGGCAGGAGCAGTGACGGGGCAGGGGCAGGAGCAGTGACGGGGCAGGGGCAGGAGCAGTGACGGGGCAGGAGCAGTGACGGGGCAGGAGCAGTGACGGGGCAGGAGCAGTGACGGGGCAGGAGCAGTGATTAGGCATGAGCAGGAGCGGTGAATGGGTATGAGCAGGAGCGGTGAATGGGTATGAGCAGATAACTGGTAGGAGCAGATAACGGGTAGGAGCAGATAACGGGTAGGAGCAGATAACGGGTAGGAGCAGATAACGGGTAGGAGCAGATAACGGGTAGGAGCAGATAACGGGTAGGAGCAGATAACGGGTAGGAGCAGATAACGGGTAGGAGCAGATAACGGGTAGGAGCAGATAACGGGTAGGAGCAGATAACGGGTAGGAGCAGATAACGGGTAGGAGCAGATAACGGGTAGGAGCAGATAACTGGGCAGGGGAAAGTGACGGGGCAGGGGAAAGTGACGGGGCAGGGGAAAGTGACGGGGCAGGGGAAAGTGACAGGGCAGGGGAAAGTGACAGGGCAGGGGAAAGTGACTTGTACATATGTTCCTTGCCTATTTATTTATATACTATTGCATGGCATCCACTGATGTGTCTGCAAAGCATACCTGTTGCCTGAATTTTTGTCCTGAATTTTTACCTCCTGTCCTGAATTTTTGTTGTGAATTTTGACCTCTTGTCCTGAACTTTTACACTCGCCATCCTGAATTTGCGTCCATGCCAGTTGGCCACCCTACTCTGCAGTGCCCACGACCACCTTTCTCTTCCCTTCTATCTAGGGGCCTGCAAAGCAACACTGAAAGGGCCATCCGACAACTGTGAATTAACTGGTGATACAACAGAGCAGAGCATATTGTTGACAATGCAATATCTGCCCTTGATTAGCAGTGGATTCCAGAACAAGGAGTGTAAAATCCTCTGTGCAGAGGATGCTGTGGTGCAGGGAGGCACACAAACTAGTTTATTTTAACATACTGACTACACTGAACGGGGTACCTGTGCACCCTAAACTGGAAACACAGTGATCCATGACGTTTAGGTCTAATAAGCATACGTATCTGCAGTATTGCATTGAAAAAGGTAACTGTCGGGCTGGCCGTTCCAGGCATCAGGCGTTTCCCAGGGCGACTGGACGGGTAGGGGGCCAGTTTAGTTTGGGGTGTCCGGTTTTGTACAAGTGCAGGAGCTTTAAAAACACTGCAAAGTTCTTTGTATATTAAGCAGGTTTCGGTCAACAATAAAAGTGCCAAGATAACTTTGGTGATCAATGTACCTGCTGGAGAGAGATGGGAGCATCTTTTGTCTAGTGGCTGTTTTACTCACCTAAGGTAGCGCAGAGGGGTAATATGGCTGCTGGAAAGAACGTGTACCATGCAGATCAAAGAACAATATTTTATGTCAGTGGGTACTGCTTTGTGTTCACTTCCTGAATGTAAGGACACTTGAATACATATGGCCTGGCAGTTCGGGATGGACTGTTCCCATTGGGCGCAGGATCAAGACTGATTTGCATATGGTTGGGTCCAAACTGGAATGGCATGGTGAGCAAAAAAACTATGGATTTAGGCCCAGATCTCTGTACTGGGGTGAATGTATGACATTGTTCTGCATTCTGTCCAACAGTTGTTCTTTTTGCTATATTATGATTGAGCAGCTAGCTGAGTGACATGAAATAAATGTGAAGGAGCCTTTGTGGGTTTCCGTGAATCTAGATTCTCCTGAAGAGTCCCTTTCTCTCGTAGCCCTGCTTAACACATGTGTACAGGAGAAGCCCTGTATTCATGTCCTCAATGTTTGAGACAAAAAATACTCATGGATTTTTGAACAATGATAGTAAAAGCATTAAGGTAACATGTTGTTCCTGCTTGTATTTCACACGCTTTAAATAAACCTGTATTCCCTATGAGTGTTTGCTTTTCCTCAATTAAACCTCAAATAAACATGTTTATCCATTGTTTGAATTAAATAACGTTATAAGCTGTAACTGGTCAGTGAAATGCTAAACGTACTAAAAATGGTATGTTTTGCTATTTCTAGCCATACCCCTGACTCCGCCTACTGATCCACTCTTTGGTTATTCCCGCCCCCTGATTCTCCAGTCACAATTCCCCTACTTTTTTTTCCTCACTTCGACCACTGATTTAAGCAGATGTGAGGTGGGGACTGACAAGGGGCCCGAATGAATGGGCTGTTTTTCTGCCTCTTAAGTGGATCAGAGTAGGTGAGGATTTAGTGCCGGTTAGTTGGCCGTTCCAGTGGTTCTCCTTTTGGGAGCAAAGATACAAATGGCAGGGGGACTCTGACACAGTCAAGTCGTGCTGGGAAATGCCGTACGCGAGAACGCAGTGGAAAGCAACAACCGAAAAGGAGCAAGATGAGGTCCGGAGTGTCCCAGCTAGAATCGGACAGGGCAACATTAGGCCTGTTAGAACATAGGTCAATAAAGAAACAACCCAAGACAAATAGAAACAGAATATACTGCCCCCCAAGACCTCCGCCCCTCCCACCCCCAAGACTCTGACATGCAAACACTTATGAAGGAGCACAACATCTTGCCGAGCTGTAAAACAAGCCACTCGCCTCTCCTGCAGACCTGTCACACAGCTTCAGTTGAATGCATCAAAACATCCATCACTCTCCTACAAAATACTCCTCTGTAGGACCAACCCTCACCGAATAAAGCCCACCATCCATGGTTACTCAGGCCAGGGAAAAGATAAATGTCCTGTAAACCCCCACCGGAGGATGTGGCCTAACGGCTAGAGCGGTCGAACTCGAAGATGGGGAACCGAGTTTGAGTCTCGGCTCGGGTGCTCCACATTCTGTGCAAATCACTTAATCTCCCCGTGCCTAATGTAATGAATGTGTCTGTCTGTGATGCAACTGGTGCTTATGTAAAGCGCTCTGATACCTTCGGGTCGAGTACGCACTATATAAAAGTCCGAAAAAAAAGTGCCTCGAGGCAGGATTGAAGAATATTGCACTGGGGAACATAACAACAATTGCCTGCTGTAGAGGTTAAGAGGGGTTAGGTTCTTTTGATGGCTACAAGCTGAGATCTTTTGTGGGTGTATTTTGAGAGGTGAGGAATGAGGAGTTGGGGAGCGGGAGCAGTGACGTGATTGTAGCATTTGCACGTCGGACAGAGGCGTGCGCTCGAGCTGTAGAGAATGTTGTCAAGCCCCCTATCGCCTGTTTACTTATTTCTGTAGCAATAAAAGGTGCTCGTAAACTATTTTTACAGACGTCCAAAACGTGCTGATTACATTTGGTAAGCATCTGACATGAGGTCATTGAGCTTCATATGTCCCTGCACGGACCCCTCTGCACCCCACTGCAGAAGACTGCGGCTGTCCCTTCCCTTGTATGGTGAAGGCTGGGGTCCCTCTGTGCGTTGGTGCTCGGAGGCCATCCGTCAGAACGCTCCTTTGCATGTCTTGCAGTATCTGATGAATAATTAATTACACAGAATTAATTGTTACTCTGCCCCACTATATATTAATTGTAATGTGTCCTGTGATCAATTGCTGTCAAATGTACTCTTTTAGCTCCTGTTTGTAAATGTCTTTTTCTTATCTGTACTTCCTGCTTTTATGGCTATAAGCCAAAATAAAGTTGAACTGAACTGAACTGAACTGATTGATCTTTTAATTAATTGTAACACGACTTGAATAAACTCATCTGAAATGCTGTTATGTAGCAGTCTCTGGTAGTTTGTCAACCGTTCTCCAAAAAAACTCCAGCAAAAAATATAAAAGGTAAGAGAAGAAAACAGGCAAAATCTATAGGTTTTTTCAATGCTTATCCGAAGGTTGTATGATGGAATGAACGCATGCATTAATCACGCATGCCTTTAAAATGCATAGGCTAACATTCATGACCTACCACCAAGCACCCCATTACCACGTATACCATTACAACATGCACTAGGACACATGGAAAGTGCCATCACAACACATACACTAGTTGTATTGTAATTGCATTTGTATAGCGCTTACTACCCTTGACGAGGCATCTAAGCGCTTTTTTCGGCGAGTAGCACGCTACTCCGTGACCCATTGAGGATTAGTGTTGAATTAGTAGTATAGTAAAACATGCAAGTAAATTTTAAGTGCACGCATACGTGGAGAAGCGTGGCTCAGTGGTTAGAGGCGGCAGACCCGGAAGCTGAGATCGGCCGTGGACCAGGGTTCGATTCCCCGCCTCGGCGGGTCTCGGGCTCAAAATTCCACGGACTTGACAATTCTCGCTCCGGTGCCTACTCAACTCACGGGGTCACACTCTGCGACTCTGGGCAATAGCTTGCTTAATCTCCACTACGGCCCCTCGCGGCGGGATGCCTGGCTTTCACCTTGTGGATACCCTGCCGGGGTATCTCACAGGGGAATACCAGGACGGGTTCCCTAAGCAAGCGCCTTGAGACCCCTGGGTGATTCGTGCGCTATATAAATCGAAATACATTTACATTTACATTTACATACCACTTGTGCATTAACTTTTATAACGAAATTGTGTGATACTGCTTATAACACTGAAAGCTGCACTCGGAAAACAATTAGGCAGCTCAGCGGCCGGTTTTGGGGACGGCTACCACGGTGACAGTTCAGGTGGCCAACATGCAATCAACTTAATCCATGCAATTCCCACTCTGCTCCGATATTCCTGCCGCTGGTACTAATGTTGGGCCAAGGCCACACCTCCGAGCCAGTGGCAGACAAGTTTCACCGAAAGTAGTGCCCATGCAAGCGCAGCCTAGTTTCCAAGGCCACGCTACTCACAGGGGCCGCAATGTCCCCACACCACCCACTCCTCACTGCAGCTACTTAATTATACTCGTGGAGGAGCCCCCTCCAGGTGCAATCAGGTGCTTTGCAGCCAGAGTGCTGTGCTGAGGGGGCCCCCTGGGGTCTGGGCCCCAGCTGCACAGTGGGGACTGCGGGGGCCTGTGTTATGCCCCTGGTGCCGCCCTTTTCTCCTGAGCCATCAGGCACATCAACTGCAACACGGACGATTCCTGTTGTCTGCCCTCTCTAAAAAATAAAAAAAGCCACTCTATTAAAAAAATAAAAAAGCCAGCGCTCACACCAACCAGCAATGTAGAAGGGCGACCGCTGCCATTTTAGTAGTTTCTTGCTGTCAGTCTTGCGGGCCAACTTACGCCGCACACCCCCTAGAGGTGGTCAGTCAGGAGTAGGGTGACCAGATTTTGAGGGCCAAAAACTGGGACATGATAGAAATAAAAGTAGGACTAAAGCCTTTAGTCTTACTTCTATATCTGGCCTGTCCCAGTTTTTGCGTACCCTTGTAAATATGTGCCTAAATACAGTAATACAGTAGACTTGTAGCTTTGTGTGTACATACATACGCATGCGGGCACACATTCAAGGCTCGCTTCCTTTAAAGGGCCGAGCAGGGTCACACTGGTGGCTAGCCTTTGTAGAAAGAGAAGGGGCAATTCAGAGAAAAAAGGTGTCTCTTTAATGGATTTCCCTTTGCGCTACACTTATCCTTCTGCAACCATGGCTCCAATGGTAAGCTAAATTCATGCACTAAACAAAAAACAGGAAATTTTTCTGCTACACCCGGGTACTACATAACAACCGGGCCATTTTCTTAATTTGGAGGATAGTTTCGGGACACTGGGACAACGTCTCCCAAAACCGGGACCGTCCGAGGAAATCCGGGACGTCTCCTCCTTTGACGATGAGCTCCGTGAGGCTTCAACGGATTGATAACACAATCGTTGGGTCAATCTCATAGAGGACTCACTTAAGGAGTTTGAGACAAAGCCATGTGCCTCTGCAGCGAGTATGAGAGACTTATGCTGACCGAGGTCTAAAAAAAATGAAGTGTCCAGCAGAGGTGCTGTGACAAGGAGTCTAGCCCTGAAGAACCTACCGAAATTTTATAGGCAGAGAAACATGTTGGCAGCGGATATTGGTATGCGTTGATAGCTACCACCCCCTTTTTAATTCGACAGAACATACCCAGGAATTAAGAATAAAGTTGTGAGAGAGGTGTGCATGTTGATTTTAATCACTTTTTGTCACTAGTGGAGTGAGACTGCTTATCGCCCCACTGCACTCACACACCCTTTAAGTTCCTTTTTTGTTTAGACACTTTTCTTTCTTTTCTTTTCTGGGACAAAATGACTGCCTATGATGAGAAAAGGGGCCCAATCTGGTGAGTACCTGTCAGTTACCCCGAAGGTGGTGCGCCCGTGAGGGGTCATTTTGTCCTTCACACATTTTTTCACCTTTTGATGTACTGTCAACTTGGTGCACAGACATTGAGATTGTTTTCTTTTTCACTGTCAATTGAAAAATGGTCTTTCTTATTTTGAATTTAAAAAAAATAATATAAATAAAATAAAGGGCGCTATATTGGAAATACCCTAAAATCTAGTAATGTAGCGGAAGAAATTGATGGATGACATTCTTTTCGCAGTAACAAAGGAGAAATATATCCGTCACCCAAGAGACAGGGTTTTGGTGTACTGCTATCAGCCGTCCTCAGCCAGGATAGCTTGTCTCCAGTGGGGTAGTGAGCACGGGACTCACGTCTGGGAATACCCTTCCCACAAAGGGCGACCAGCAAAACACACAAGATGATGGTGTAGTGTAGTTCCTATTATCCCAATAGGCTCTGCGCATTGGAATAATACCTTCAATAGTATAGGCCTAGACCAGACGTTAACTAGGTCTACTACTGTCGATATTAGACTTAAAGTTTTGGGTTTGCCAGCTAGCTCAGAGTTCACTAGAAACTTTCTCGAATAGACAAGGAGGAGTTGAACCTCCCTGGATAGACAAGAAGGGATTTAGTTTCTGACAACCATAGAACATGACAACTTTGCTCTCCCCTAATCAAGAGTGTATCTCTAGAGTCGTGTGAAAACAAAAGACGACTTATTTTACTCAGTCAGTACGTGCATTCTTAGTCTCACCAGATTGTAGAGAAAAGGAAGAGACGGGCGTGTTCAATAAAAGATGTTATTTATTGATCAGTCTCTTTTCTCATACAAGAGAAATGGATCGATATTATTGCAATACTTATGGTTAAGTAAAGTGCATACATTAAAAGCAGAAGTATAAAATAATACTGTAAAAACATTGATATGGTTTCTAAGCCATAGGATGGTTTAAAATGGATAAAATAGATACATACACATATACATTTGACTAATCGTACTCAACTGGTGTTTCTAACTACGCCTACCCCAGATGTACCTGACCTAAGCCTAATACGTGGGCGGGAGTAGAAAGTAGCAGTTTAAGTTAAGTTTTGTTTTGCCAAGTGACTGACTAAAGAATTCTTGCAAGGGGTTATTCAGTTCTGTACCTGGAATCTAGGATGAATGAGGGATGGTATCTCTCGTCTCTGGTCTCGATATTCCAGGCTGCCTGCGAGGGCTACCCGGAAGCGCCGGAGCTGGATTTCTCGGCAGGAGAAAGGCAGCGTCTCGTTTTCAGCGCGTCAGGAAGGCGGGGCTGCGCCAGCGGGGTCTGCTCTGCTCTGGGCTTCGGCAAGTCTGGCTGCTCCGATCTCGTCACCACCGCGTGTGTTTGCATAGGGCAATATCGGTAATATTTATACCTTTAAGGTGCCGAGATTGACGTAAGGATGGACATAGATACGTCAATAAGGATGTCATACGACCTGGTCGTTAGCACATTCTTTTGCTGAAGTTCTCGGTGAAATCAAAACAATGGCCGTAGGGTTTTTCCCAGGTCTGTCATAGGTTTGATTTGTTTTGAGAACTCCGTATGCCTTATCAGGGGCTGGAGGAATATCGCTTGTCTAATTAGATTGCAAGCGTTATGACCTAATCAGATAACACGTTCCTGTGCCGTAGTGTGGCTTAATCAGATAACGGTTCCTGCATCATGGGGGTTTTCTGCATCACGGGATGGCTGCTAGTTAACTTGTTAACCAGAATAGGGTCAGGAATAGGGGGATCGATACAGAACCTATAGGAATACATCACACCCACTCCACGCTAACTATGGACATATTTACTAATCTAGGCATAGTAAAACATACTGTAGAGTATTGTGTATACCTTACCACCCCAAAATACATAAATGCATTTTGAAATTATCAAATATACGGAAAAAACAGTCACATGTAATATATGCACTCAAGCTGTAGAATAATGCTAAAGTAATCACGCATATCTATACATTATCACTAATTTGTATATGAGAATTTACACATGAAATGGCTCTTAATACAGAAAAAAGGTTCGAGACCATTCCATCACAGAATAAAATAATTATGAACATACCAGCGGGCAGCTAATGTCTATAAAGTATCTAAAAATAGAAATTTTAGTTCTCTAAGAATAGTTCTTACTTTAAGCAGAAGATAAGTGTCCCGAAAAATTCGTAAAAATATTTTTGGGCTGCTGAAAAAAATTGCTGTCCGTGAACTGGAGGGAAAATTGTTCATGGTATTTTGCTATTCTAGCTGAAGGCCAAATTCAGGGAACGCCGTGTGCGAGCTTGCTCAAAAGTCTCTATTTCTGCTCTGGTGAGAACATCATATCATTTAGACTGTCGAAAAAGCTGTCAACAGCTTCCTGGGAGAGTTCCACTAACTCGGAAAAAGGTGTAACCATGCATTCGTGCGCATGATTGTCTCCATTGACGTTTTGATTAGTATTGCTGACAGAAGGTCGTACCTGATCAATGCTGCTTTCATCTTGAACTTCACTACCCCTTAATCGTAGTGGTGAAGTTTCCACGAATGCCGTCATCAGGATTGGTAGCCGTTGAGGGCAGCACAAAGCATGAGCCTTTATTGGACTCAACAATGTTTCTGCATCCATAGGCGCATCCGATTGTAGCGTCAGACAGGTGTCTAACACGCATTCTTCTCCGCATAGCAAGCACCTTAATACAGGTAAAACACATCGTTGCCACATTGGTCGAAATGAAAGAAACCAAGTCATGTTCAGGTCTCTAAGCCGGGATAGTCCCAGGATTTTTGATATCCGGTCCCGGTATCCAATGGCTAGGATTGTTTCTTCCCTTGTCGCAGGTGTTTTGTCTGTGACACGGTTTGCCATAACGAAATATAAGGACTAGGAATAGGATTCCTGCAATTAGTCCCAAAATGAGGGGAAGTCCGCCAAAAATCGAATGGACGAAATCTGGAAAAATACCCAGTATGGCTTTGAATGGTGTTAATGCCATCGAAAATACTGTCTTAAATACTTTTGAGACTCCACTGGTATCAGAAATATTTAAGATTTCATTCAGAATTTCTGCGAAATGTATGGGGGAATTAGTTGATAACAATGAGTGAATCTCTGCAGTCGTCCTTGCGACTAGGAGATCATACGTTTCTTTTGATGACGTGAGCCTGGTCGGCGTCTGAAGAAGCACTGTTTTCATTCTGCTTAAAGTATCTATTCGAATAGAAGTAATTTTCAAGTTGGGCCATGCCCTTGCCTCCCTGTCTGGAAAGGAGCTGGGGAACAATGAGTGTCCACAGCACATGACCTTCGCAGTCGTAGTTACGAGATAAGGAGTCCCGGGCATAAGACTACAACATCTGCGATCTACAATTAGAATGTAACTCCCATTATAGAGTCTTTGAAAGAATGGTTCTATCTCTGTTGCAGGTGCGCCTAGCTGGTGACATGAAAGGTTATATGAATTCCCTTCACAGGCTCCATGCAAACTAATTCCGTTACACAGAAGTGTACCGCTCAGTGACATTGCACAATTATTGCCACTAAGAAACACTTTCTGTCCTTTATTACTGACACATGCATGTGAATAGGGCAAGTTCCATGTTGTTTTAATGTACCCTTTTCCCAATTTTTCGTACATGCCAGCCTGTATATATTTTTGGCAGTATTGAAACCTGAAGGTTGATATTGGAATATTAATTATCCCATGTATTATCCATTCACTGACAGGTCGTTCTGACATTGTCACTGGTAATCTCTCAAGTTTCTCAATGCTCAGGATTGTATAATCAGCACCCTTTTGTGCCATACTGATTTGTTTATCAGTAAGGTTAAAGATATTGAATAGTGACGTTGTGTTGATTAGACGCCAAGGCACATAGCTTGAACGCAGATTTTGTAACGTCCAGCCAAGCTGTACAATAGAACGCAATTGAGACTGACCGTGTTGTAACAGTAAGTCTTGCGATAATATGTCGATTGCTGAAGACACAATGCTGTCCAAAGAAAAAATTCTGGAGGACAGAGTCATTAACCCATTGTCCACTACAGAAAGTGATTTTTCCAAATTAATACGGTCAATTTCCCGTATACTTTCTGCTGTCTCAATTTGAGTCACCTTCCAGGCCTCGTTGTATGCTGCGTATACAGAGGCTGCTATGAAACGTTTTTGACGCTGTTTGCGCGGTCCCATAATGAAATCACGCAAGTCAGCACCATCAGTAAGTAAAGTTAGGTGTTGCTTAATTTCTGCCAGTGTGGAAGTTTGTAGCCATTGAAGGCATAATTTGCCCACACTGTAGGTGGTTATTATCCCTGGGTGTTGTCTTTGGGAATATCTAGGGTCTGGCCTGGTCAATTTGAACCCCTGTGTTTTGTTCAGGAATCTGTCTTGACAGTTATTAGTATCTGTGGGCCAGATCAACCACTGTTTCCAATCAGGATGTGTTCTGTTTTGGTTTAATACATAATTTACGTCTATCTCTTCATCTGTAGAGCTATTGCTGTTCATTGTTGGTTTTGGAATAGACGGTTTATTTAAGTCTTTGATTTTGGCTAGGCCAAGACAGGTAGTTTGTTGAACAGTGTCATTTAAAAATATAATTTGTTCTGGGATCATGCAGGCTCTAAACAAAGATTCTATACCCTGTACTTGCCATTCTTTTGTACCCCAAACACTTTTAACTTCAACATTTTTGTCCCAATAATCAAAACCAAAAGTATTCATTTGTTCAAAGAATGAGTCTGAATATATCAATTTCGTGTTTGTTATCATGGTCTTTGTCCCTGTCTTATTTGACAATTTGAAATAAAATGTTTCAGCATTACTTGTGTTAAAACCTGAAAAGTATGAATATTTGTCAT
Source organism: Lissotriton helveticus (assembly GCF_964261635.1). Taxonomy (NCBI): domain Eukaryota; kingdom Metazoa; phylum Chordata; class Amphibia; order Caudata; family Salamandridae; genus Lissotriton; species Lissotriton helveticus. The sequence continues at coordinate 1,933,492,615 of NC_136061.1, forward strand.
AAAAGGTTCTTGAGCTTTCTTTTGGAGGGGTTGCACAATGTTCCCATTGATTATAATTTAAAACATTTCTAGGTTGTGCAGATCTATGTAGAAAATGGTTACCATAGTGGTTATAACAGTACATACTATCATAATTAGTCGAACCCTGCAAATAATCATGTTTGGTAAATTTAGCAGACATCACTAAGTCAGACATCATATTATTTATACTTTCAAAGTCCCAATCATCAGAAAATGAGCTTGGTTTTACAAAGTCACTCAATGAGATCTTGATTTGGTGTGGATATTTCAGGATTTCGACCGGACCATAAATTTCATAGTCAGTGTTGTCCCATGCTACCCCACCCGGTATAGGATTGGCTGTGAAGTTGACTGAAGAAAGTTCTCTTTTCTCGACGTGTGAAGATGTGTGTGGTTTGAGGATCAAGTTGATTTTCTGACTTGCTGTGTCCATTTTAGCATATTTTCCCTCAATGAAGCGTCCCAAAGTTAGTACCATGATGAGCCGAATTATGAGGATAAATGCACCAAAACCCACCCAAAATTCAATCCATGGAGAAATCAGATATGTTTCTTTCAGTTGTTTCAAAAGTACTTTAACTTTATCTTTAAAGGTTTTTGTTGATGGCTGTGTTTTTGATTCAGTGAAGCCTTCAGAGGAATCATCGAAGTTTATGAAGTAGCCGGATGCAGTTCTGTCAATTGTTCCAATTGCTTCAGGATTACTGTTTCTTGCATAGTCGTTTGTTACTTCATTATAGATTGGTGTGTCTCTGCTAAATGTTTTTATTTGGGTTTTCAGAGGTCTAAGTTCTATTGCATTGTTGCATAGTCCTTGTTGTAGTTCTGTAGGCGTTTCGAATGTGATTAGCCTCTTAGATTGAACCTCTGTGTTTGTAGCAAATCTTGGTGTTCTACTACTTATCGGGAGTCCACTTGGCCTACTGTTTGTTATCGGCCACATGATTGTGGTTTTACCAGGTCGATGGATACAACTCGGTTCTCCTTTTTACCAGCAAGCGGCGGTAGTACAACTGATCTTGTCCCGTTGACAGACAAGACAGGAACTGCTTTTCTGTAAGAAGGCCCAAATTCCTTCTTTACCGCGATCTTTTCTCTGACTAGATCCCCGACTTTTGGAATCCAGACAGGTCTTGCTGGGACAGGTAGTGGTTCTTCAGTGGTTGTTGGCTGCTGTTTCAACTTTATGTTGCTCAGGTCTTTTCTTGTTTCGTTTAAGTCCTGCAAAATAGCCAAACGATCTTTGATATCAAAGCTTTTTTCCTTCACCACTGAACTCTGACTGTCGAGGTCTAAGACTAACATCCTAGTTCCAAATAATAATTCGTACGGACTGAATCCCTTCAGAGAATTTCTTGGCAAGTTATTTAGACTACGTTGGACACTTATTAGATGTTTAACCCACCCAGCTCCCGAACCTAATATCCTTTCCGTTATAGATTGCTTTCTGCCTTGGTTTTTTCTTTACACCATCCCGTATCCCTCAGGAAGGAAGTGAGAAGAATCCCGCTATGCTATGCTCATTTGGCCATGTTTCCCCTCAGGCTTAAAAGCTAAAGTGAAAACATCGGTCAAACGTAGCATGCTCCTAGCGTATATGCCATTTAGACTCGCAAATCTCTGTATAACAGTCCAGACGTCAGCCGAGTGCTGGGGATCTACATTATAAGTGGAAACTAGCCTGTATATGTTAATCGGACGCTTTGCTTTTTACTGTTGATTCTTTCTGGAGTGAAACGACACGGTATTACACCGTTTCTCTCACCACTGCGATTTCTGTTACAGTTTGGGCAGTTCTTTACAAACATGGTATGATGCAGGCTCATGCCTGGCCACCAGTACCTTGATTGTAATTCTTCCCGAGAATCTTTTAGTTTGAGGTGTCTGAGACCCTCGCCCATATGTGCGTCTGCAATTAACAAGGTTCTCCTGTCCATGTTTGGAATTACTCTATCCCCCACTCCAGGGATTCGAGCAAAAGGGACGGAGTTTGCATCGATTATGTATGTATAATTGAGTGGATAGTTGATCGGTAGCGCTGAGCAGTCGCCTTTTGATGACGTTTTCACCGCCAGCACTGTTTCACCGTCAATATACTTCACTGTACGCTTTTTTCGAGCTACGGAAGACGATTTAGTTGCTACCGCTGTGGCTGTCTCAGCCAATGAATTCCCTGCAACGTGAACGCCATCACGCTGATGACTCAGTGAGTGTGTCACGTGAGTCTTTGGTAGTTCTTTTTGTAAAAGAGCTATTTGTTCCCAAAGCAGTTTCTGCTTTATTGTTGCAGCTGTGTCATCTTTGTAACCGTTTTGAATCCATGTCTGCAAATCGTTGTTATATGATTTGACGCAGTAATATGAATCGGACACTATAAGTGTCGGGAATTCGCGATCTACATTATCTAGCGCCATTTTCAATGCCATTATTTCAGTCTGTTGTTCTGAATTAGTTTCTACTGAGTGTGTTTTTGTTAATAGAGGTCTTAGTTTACCTCCGCGCCACACTTCTTTTGTAATCTCACATGTTGCGTTGTATGCTTGTTCTCCCCAAACGGAGGGTTGAGCATGTCCGTCTGTATAGATTACACAAGCGTATTGTCGTAAGGGCAGAATATCGATAGGCAGAGGGAATGTTCTTTCATATTCTAGATTTTTTAATTCCTCTAGTTCTGGATCAAAGTAGTAGTATACTTTGTCCGTTGTAATTGAATTCACCCATTGTATCCATTCCGGATTCAATGTTGTTGTTGGTAAATTACACGGTGTTGTTAATGCCTCAAAGGCTGATTCTGCTGTTCTGACTGTGATGTGTCTACCGTCCGCTTGATCTTTTTCTCTAGCTATTGCGGTTTGAACTGCATGAACAATGTTTTCTTTAATGCTGAACTTCTTTTCAGCTTCTGTGTACAAGTGTGATTTGAATGCAATTGGTACCTTTTCTCCCTCATTAGAGGTCAGGTATGTGAATCCGCATCTTCCTGGGATGACTCGATTCACAAGATTGCGTGTGTTATCACGTGTTTCTAATTTTGTTTTAATTAACATGTCTGTTTGTAAGGATCTCAGAATTTCTGTGTGTATTTGAGTCCAATTGGTTCTTTTAAAATCTGGTTTTATTAGATCATAAAGGGGTTTGACCCTTTCTGCGTAATTTGCAATGTATGTTCTTCCGAAATTTAGGAAGCCTAGAATTGACTGTAGGTTTTTTAGTGTTCTAGGTGCTTGGAGTACGGCACATTTCTCTAGGAAATTGTCAGCCAGGCTTTTGCCTTCACTTGATAATTCATATCCTAAGAACAGGACTGTTAGATGGGCAATTCTGGATTTTTTAAAGTTGAATTTGTAACCCTCTACTGCGAACCCAAGTATTATGGTGTTCACTCTCTTCAAGTGAGTATCCAAGTCATCATCTGTTATGTATATGTCGTCGACATAAGATAATGCTTCGTCATCGTATGTTTGTAGTAATTCTGTTACTCTCGCTGAGAATACCCCAGGGCTATTCTTGTACCCCTGGGCTAACCGACAGAATTGTTTTTGAGTGCCATTTATTGAGAACGCAGACAAATATCTGCTCTCTGGTGCTATGTTTTGACAAAAGAATCCATTAGAGATGTCTAATGTTGTTTTGTATTTTTTGCGCACTATGTTATTCATTAGTGCAGCACTATGCGAATTTTGCACTGCAAAAGTTTTGCAACATGAGTTAAGGTGTCGGTAATCCAAAACTAGATGATATGAATTGTCTGGTTTGGAGACCGGAAACAAAGGGTTGTTCATTTGTGAGGTGCAAGTTTCAATCACCCCCTGGTATTCTAGCTGATCTAGGATTTCTTTTACCTGTTTTTTAGCTTCTTGCTTAATTGGGTACTGTCTCTGTGCAGTAGGTTGTGATTTTAACTGGATTTTGTGAGGAGGAGAGTCCTCATCCCATCCTACATGATTTTTATATAAAGCAGGAGCTAGAGCTACTGCCCACTTTCTAGCAAGTGTATATTTTTTATGAATTGGGATATGATTTGAGAAGGCAGGCATAATTATTTCTTCGCCATGAGGGCAGTCCCTGACAAACTCTGGTGGCCAGTCTTTTTCAGCTAGAAGGATGTCATAGCCCTTGGAGAGATTATCCCAAAATAGTCCCCTTATTTTTCTAGTCTTATCCCCTTCTATACGTAAAGTTATTTCATATATTTTGTGAGGTTTGCTAACTCTGGTGTCTGCAGTTTCCACTTGAAGATATTCATTCGTGTCCACTGTCTCCAGATGATTCATAAGGACTTTGCGAGCTATGCTCACTTCTGCTGCGCTGTCTAGCATTGTCTGAGCCCATTCTCTGTTTTTCAGTTGTGTCCTCAGTATTCTCGGCATTGTTAACTACTTTAATACTGGCTACCTTCTTTTTTGGAAATTGTAGTTTCTTTTTTAGATGAGCAGGTTTCTTGTCTTTGGACTTGGCGTGCTCTTCTCTTTGTTCTGATCGTCCTCTTCTTTCCGATTTCTGTGAGGAAGTCTGAAAAGATTGAGAGGGGCGTGTATCAAAATCTTTATCTATCAGGCTTCTTTATATTATCCCTATTTCTAAGGTTATATCTTTTCCCAGAGGGGTCACTTTGGGGTGACCTGTGTCTTTGGTTCGGAGATTTTTCTCTCCGCCGAGGAGACCTTCCTCTGGACTGGAATTTCTTTTCTTTAGGATTGGATTGTTTGTTTCCATCCCAGCTCTTTTTTTGTGATGTTGAATTATTATTAAAAAAAAAAATTTCAGGACTTTCAATCAGTTGTGGTTTTACTGGTATTCCACCTAAACTATCTCTACCTAGTTCCTCATAGAAAAATCCTATAATTCTGGCAATTTCAGCTGGTTGGTCTGCTATATCTGTCTCCTTTAACCTCTGGCGGATCGCCACGTTTGCTGCTTCTCCCTTTATGTTGGCTAATAATATAGCAGAGACCTGCTTGAAGTCTTTTTTAGTAATTTCATACCAAGAGTTAAAGCGGGTTCTGGACCGTATTCGTCTTGAATTTGTTTTAGCACATCTGGTATTACCGAAATGGATGGAACACCGTGCGTTTTTGTGTAGATGGAAGCAAAGACTGTACCCCAAGTGTCACAGTCCTCCACGTGTGGTGCGATTCCCATTGGAAGACAGATAGTCAGAATCCTGTGTTTTTCTAACGGGGTGGTGTCTGGAAACACCGCCTCTATTTGGGTGATTTTTTGTGCTAACCAGAATGGTATTTGTTCCCGTTTAGCTGGTACTTTACCTAGGCAGGATTGTATGTTCTGTGGTGTAATTTTATTTGTGTTCCCCTGATGAGGGGTCAGCTGTGGAATTTTAATTGCTGGTTGAATTGTTGAAGTCCGCATCACATATTGGACTAATTGTCTATGTAATTTTATTAATTGTTTTAGCTGTGTTAAAAGCTCTGCTGCAGACATCCCATCGATGTCTGGATGTGGTGTGTATCCGGCTAGAACCGGCCACGTTGCTCCTGGTCTACCTAATGGACCGAGCCTGGTGATGTGATTATTATGTTTTAGGGCGCCATTAAATAAGAGCAGATGCTCTTGAAATTTAAGTGGTACTTCCACCTCCTCGAAAGGAGTGTACTCATTTGGAGGTTCCTCTGTTTTGTAATAGTGGAAGACCTTTGTTACAGCATTTGCTGCTGGAAAATGTATCCATGAATAGAATACCTCTGTCTGCCGATATTCGTGTGCCTCTATTACGAATATGACTGTGCCACCTCTAGGTGTCAGTCCATTTTCTATAAGTTTTAAAGTTATAGATTTTCTTATGTTGACCGCGATGAGTATTATATCTGGGTCAGCGTCTTGCAGTGCATTATCAGCTGCTGCGAGTTCAGTTACTATTCTAACTGCCTCTCTTTCTCCTTCAGTGTCTGACATTGTACTGTCCAGAAGGTTATTTAGTTTGTTTGCAGATCAGGTTCTTATGGAAACAAAGATTAGATGCACAATATTTTGGAACAGTGTATCCTTCAACGTTGACTAAACCAAGAACCATACATAGGAGTTTCCTCCTGCGAGGTTTGGCGGATATGACCTTTCACCCACTCCAGACGTCTTTGGAGTATTATGGGAAAAAGGGGTCTGAGTGAAAAAGCACGACTGAGTTACTCTAAATGTCTTACGTTAGTTTTATCGCCTATCCAAACGCGTTGGGCGCCATGTAGTGTAGTTCCTATTATCCCAATAGGCTCTGCGCATTGGAATAATACCTTCAATAGTATAGGCCTAGACCAGACGTTAACTAGGTCTACTACTGTCGATATTAGACTTAAAGTTTTGGGTTTGCCAGCTAGCTCAGAGTTCACTAGAAACTTTCTCGAATAGGCAAGGAGGAGTTGAACCTCCCTGGATAGACAAGAAGGGATTTAGTTTCTGACAACCATAGAACATGACAACTTTGCTCTCCCCTAATCAAGAGTGTATCTCTAGAGTCGTGTGAAAACAAAAGACGACTTATTTTACTCAGTCAGTACGTGCATTCTTAGTCTCACCAGATTGTAGAGAAAAGGAAGAGACGGGCGTGTTCAATAAAAGATGTTATTTATTGATCAGTCTCTTTTCTCATACAAGAGAAATGGATCGATATTATTGCAATACTTATGGTTAAGTAAAGTGCATACATTAAAAGCAGAAGTATAAAATAATACTGTAAAAACATTGATATGGTTTCTAAGCCATATGATGGTTTAAAATGGATAAAATAGATACATACACATATACATTTGACTAATCGTACTCAACTGGTGTTTCTAACTACGCCTACCCCAGATGTACCTGACCTAAGCCTAATACGTGGGCGGGAGTAGAAAGTAGCAGTTTAAGTTAAGTTTGTTTTGCCAAGTGACTGACTAAAGAATTCTCTGCAAGGGGTTATTCAGTTCTGTACCTGGAATCTAGGATGAATGAGGGATGGTATCTCTCGTCTCTGGTCTCGATATTCCAGGCTGCCTGCGAGGGCTACCCGGAAGCGCCGGAGCTGGATTTCTCGGCAGGAGAAAGGCAGCGTCTCGTTTTCAGCGCGTCAGGAAGGCGGGGCTGCGCCAGCGGGGTCTGTTCTGGGCTTCGGCAAGTCTGGCTGCTCCGATCTCGTCACCACCGCGTGTGTTTGCATAGGGCAATATCGGTAATATTTATACCTTTAAGGTGCCGAGATTGACGTAAGGATGGACATAGATACGTCAATAAGGATGTCATACGACCTGGTCGTTAGCACATTCTTTTGCTGAAGTTCTCGGTGAAATCAAAACAATGGCCGCAGGGTTTTTCCCAGGTCTGTCATAGGTTTGATTTGTTTTGAGAACTCCGTATGCCTTATCAGGGGCTGGAGGAATATCGCTTGTCTAATTAGATTGCAAGCGTTATGACCTAATCAGATAACACGTTCCTGTGCCGTAGTGTGGCTTAATCAGATAACGGTTCCTGCATCATGGGGGTTTTCTGCATCACGGGATGGCTGCTAGTTAACTTGTTAACCAGAATAGGGTCAGGAATAGGGGGATCGATACAGAACCTATAGGAATACATCACAATGGATGGAATATTGCACAATGGCAAAACATTCAGCCCCAGTCACAGATCTGGGTTTAATCCATCGTTATTTTGCTCACCACGCCACCCCAGTTCAGACATGGCCATATGCAAATCAGTCTTGACCCTGTGCCTCATAGGAACAGTCAAGCCCCAACTGCCAAGCCATGGCTTCCCTGGACCGGAATCAAGCATCCTAGATCCGGTTTCTGGCTATCAGCCGTCATCAGCCACGATAACATGACTCCAGTGGCATAGTGAGCACAGGAACAGTCCAGCCCGAACTGCCAAGCCATGTCTTCCCTGGACCGGAATCGAGCATCCTAGGACCGGTTTCTGGCTATCAGCCGTCAAGCCAGGATAGCTTGACTACAGTGGCGTAGTGAGCACAGGACCCACGTCTGGGCATACCCTTCCCACATAGGGCGAACAGCAGAACACACAAGATGATAGACGGAATGTTGCACAACTTGCTAGGCAGAGCGGTTTCGTCTATAGTTTTATTCAGACGCCGCACCTGGCTGAGAAGATTTGGCTTTTTGGAGGATTTCCAGGCTTCCCTCACAGATATGTCCTTTATGGCACCCATCTCTTCGGAGACAAGGCAGACTCTGCATTGGAGCTCTTTAAGTACTAGCAGGCTATGGCCAAGTCCCTGGGCCTCTTGGCTTTTCGCGTTCCCAGTCAGCCTTTTGTTCTTTTTGTGGCCCCTGAAAGGGTTTTCAACTGTCCCAACTCTATCCCAGCCACCGGGCCGTGTAAGCTTCCCAGCCCCTGCGTGGCTGAGGGCCTGGTTCCTACCGAGCTCATCGGCCAGCGGTCTGGTCCAGCCACCACCCCTGGCAGCTGGACCCTCCAAACCCTCCTAGTCTCACCCTTTTAGATCATGGGCGTCCAGTTGGTGGCAGGATCTGCCATCACCTCCTCCACTGGCAGTCCATAAAATTGGGCAGGTGGGTTCTGGAGATCATCTGAAGGAGCTACCACCACCCCTTCGAGACTACCTCTCTCATCGCGCTATCTTATGACCTGCTGACGAAGGATCATTTGTCTCTGCTCCGGGAGGAAGTCATGGCTCTCTTAGCCAGGGAGTCATAGAGAGGGTTCCAGTGCCAAAAGTAGGCTGGTGTTGCTATTCCTGCTACTTTCCGATCCAGAAAAAAGACAAGGGCCTTCATCCTATTCTAGATCTCCGAGCCCTGAACTACTTCCTCAAAAAGGAGAAATCCAAGATGCTCATATTGACATAGGTCTTAAGTGCCCTGGACCCAGGAGACTGGATAGTGGCGTTGGATTTACAGTACGCTAGTTTTTACCTCCCAATCCTGCCTGCCCATCTGTGTTACCTGCAGTTTGTAGTAGGCCATGAGTATTTTCAGTTCACCATCCTCCCCTTTGTCCTGACCAGCGCCCCTCGGGTGTTCACCAAGGTGATGGCGATGGTTACAACTCATCTGTGCAAATCAGGGGTGGCAGTTTTCCTCTATCTTGACGACTGGCTGCTGAAGACCGGCTTGCCCCAGGCTGCCATCTCCCACCTCCAGACTACAATGGACTTCCAGCATTCACTATCAACATGCCGAAGTCACACATGAAACCCTCTCAGATGCTTTCATCTGAGCTCTTCTTGACACAGTGCGATTTTGGGCTTATCCTCCCGAATGGCAAGTCCAGTATATTCAGGCTATGATATTGATGTTTCAGCCTCTCTCCAGGATTTTGGTGAGACTGAATCTGAGGCTGCTGGGCCTCATGGCCTCCTGCATCCTGCAAGTTACACATGGCAGATGGTTTATGTGGGCTGTGCAGTGGGACTTGAAATTCCAGTGGGCGCAGTATCAGGGAAGTCTTTCTGACATGGTCCAGATCTCAGAGGGAACTGCAAAGGACCTGCATTAGTGGCTAACGAACCACGATAGTTCGATTGGATAATAAACCAAGCAGACCCCTCTTCCTTCCCCAACCAGGCAGACCTCTCTTCCTTCCACAACCTGGTCTCACTGCCATGACCGATGTCACTCCTGTATGGGACTTCCATCTGGGAGAGGTGGAGATCAGAGGACTCTGGTCTCCCGCGGAATCCAGACTCCACTTCAACCTATTGGAGGTCCGAGCGATCCAAATGGCATTGAAGGCTTTTCTACACTCTAGCAAGGGAAGGCTGCTACAAGTGTTCACAGACAACACTACCGCCATTTGGTACTGCAGCAAGCAGGGTGGGGAGGGGTCGTGGACGCTTTGTCAAGAGCCCCTGCGTCTTTAGACATGGCTGGAACAGCAGGGCATATACCTGGTGGTTCAGCACCAGCTAGGTTCCCTTAATGCCAGGCGGACAAACTCGGATATCGATACCTAGCAGATCACAAATGGAGTCTCCAACTGGAGGTGGCGCAAGGTCTCTTTCAACAGTGGGGAGAGCCTTGGTTAGATCTCTTTGCCTCTGCCGAGAACGCACAATGTCAGCAGTTTTTTGCATGTCAGTTTCCAAGGTGGCTCTTGTGCGGAGATGCTTTTCGTCTCCAGTGGAGCTCAGGCCTCTTAAATGCCTTTCCACCCATACCATCCTGCCCAGAGTTCTCAAGAAGATCAGGAACGATTGGGCCCAAGTCATCCTTGTGGTTCCGAATTGGACACGGAGAGTCAGGTATCCTGAATATGAGCATTGATCCTCTGATCAGGCTTCCCATTCAGGAAGATCTTCTGAAGCAGCAACAAGGGAGAGTCCTCCACCCAAACCTGTCAATCCTTTGGCTTCTTGCGTGGAGATTGAGTGCCGGCACTTGATGGCTTTGGACCTTCCTCCCAAAATCTGAAATGTTATTCTGGCAGCCAGGCCTCCCTAGACCCAGACAGTTTACGCCTACAGATGGAAAATGATTGTATTATATTGTACAGAAACATCTATTGAGCCTCTTTCTGCCTTCCTTTCTGATATTTTATTTTTTATTTTGACCCTTGCCCAACAGAGTTTTGGGCACTCTGAAAGCATATCTTCCTGACTTGTCTGCCTTCTAGCGGCTGCCTGACCAACCCTCCTTATTTCAATCCCCCATTGTAAATACGATTTATAAAAGGTCTTGCACATATGTTCCCACCTTCCCCTTTCATTGTGCCTCAGAGGGACTTTTGTTCTCAAATTTCTGATTTGTGTACCCTTTCAGCATTTACACAATTGCTCCCTCAAACTGCTTACCATCAGCAGCCTTTCTTGGGGTGATTACGTGGTCATGGTCGCGGAGATGACTCCGCACAGCTACTTAGGCGCCGCCCTCGGGCGCTGAAGTCAGTTCTTTCTTTTTCCGCGCCAGCAAGCGGATGTCCGTAGAGTGTAGTACGCCTAGTCATTGTTTTACTGTGTTTTTTAGGCTTTTTGTCTCGATTTTTTTCGAGTCGATATGCCCGGTTTCAAGTCTTGCGGGGAGTGTCATCGGATGATGTCAGTGACGGACCCGCACCGCGTGTGTGTCTACTGCCTGGGGCGCGACCATGACTGTCGGCTCCGCGCTGCTCAAGGTCTCGGTCCCGTGGGAGGTCGAGGGACCGGTCGCGAATCCATCACCATCGTTCTTCTGGATCGAAGTCCTCGCACTCTGGGTCAGGTAAGACAAAGCACAAGAAGTCGAAGAAGTGTCATCGCTCGACGACTTCCCGTCACAGCTGAGGGTGCGGCTGGTGCCTCCTCCGCGGGTATGGCGGAGCCTACGGTGTAGCTGTCGGCCTACCCCTCCCCCCCTCCTTCCCAGACCCGTCGGCGACTCCGGCCCAGCTCCAGGAATTTCTGGCAGCCAAGGCCCGCCTCTTTAGGCCATCGGGCCCCACTGGCGCGCCTTCCAGCCCGACTGGGGGTCCTCGCCCTTCACTGTCAGCAGCTCTGGCATCGCTGTCTGCTTCAGCCCCGGTGCCACAGGGCCCAAAAGGATCCAGGCCTAGATTCCGGTCGACCTCGTTACACCTCCACCGATGTCGATCCCACAGGCGCCACCTCCGACGTGGCACCGGACGACGCCATCCTCGGCTTCAGCCCCGACATGGACATAGAGCCGGAACGGCGTCGCTCGATTCCGACGCCAATGGGGCCTTTCTCCCCCTATGTCCGAACTTCTTATTTTGTGCCTGTACATCAGCCTGAGGAGGAAGGGGAGGACTGAGAGGGGTCTGAGGACCCTCTCACAGCTCAGTGTGAGTATGCCCTGACTGGGTTGAGGATCTGGGGGATGCCAGCGGTCTTGACACCTCTCCTGACCTTGGCATGCTCACTCCTCCTACTGTGGCTACGGAGGAGGGTGCAAGTTATGCAGTGGTGTTGTGTAGGGCAGCGGAGGCCCTCAACCTCCAACTCCCTACCGTGGCCACCAGGACTAACCTCCTGACAGAAGTGATTCAGCCGGTGTCTTCTCTGCAGAGCCACTGCTGCCTTTCAATGAGGCACTTTCTGACGTTCTTTTGGGCACCTGCTCCAGGCCCAACACAGGGGCTCCTGTGGATAGGAACGTGGCCCGACGCCATCCCCCAGCCCAGGCGACCCCCTTTTCCTCTCCCAACATCCCACCCCTGAGAGCTTGGTTGTCCAAGCCTTAACGTCCCAGAGAGCATTCCCTAGCGCACCCCCAGATAGGGAATCCAAGAGACTGGAACAATTTGGGAAGAAGATTTTTTTCCACCAGTTCAGGGCTGCGGTCTATGAACCTCACATGCCTCTTGGGCCGTTACTCCCGTGGGATACGGTGGCGCAAGTGCTGCCTTAGTGTCCGGAGGAGGCGCGGACAGTGCTCTCGAAAGCTACTGCGGAGGGAAGAGATGCAGCCAAGTTCACAATACAATGTAGCCTTGAAGCCGCTGACTCGCTGGGCAGAGCGATTTTCGCGACGGTGGCTCTAAGCCACCACGCCTGGCTGAGGACTACTGGCTTCTCTGGGGATGTCCAGAACACCCTTTGATGGCATTCACCTTTTTGGCAACAAGGCAGACAATGCATTGGAGCATTTTAAGGACTCACGGGCTACGGCCAAGTTCTTGGGCTTGTCGGCCACTCGCGCTCCTCCGCTTTCTGCTTTACGCTCCTTTCGTGGCAACGGAAGGGGCGCCCCAGCATGTTCGCTTCAGAGCCACAGGCTGCAGCAGCAGCAGTCTGTGTGGACGTGGGAACCGTAGAGGTGGTTCAGGGAGCCAGTGGGCGGGTCAGTCCACGGCCACTACAGCCCCAAAACCTTCCTAGTCCGGTCTTTCAGGCAGCAGGATTCGCCATCACCTCCCCCACTGGTGAACCATCACTTTGGACAGGTAAAGGTGGGTTTTACAAATAGTCCGAAGGGGCTACTCCCTCCCCTTCGAGACTACCCCTCCAGCCATGCCACCCCAGTACCACCACATATCAGGCGATCGCTTGGCACTTCTTCAACAGGAAGTCGCGGCCCTCTTGGCCAAGGGGGCCTTCGAGCAAGTCCCTGCTCCAGAAGTAGGGTGTGGTTGTTATTCTCATTACTTTCTGGTGCCCAAAAAGGACAAGGTCCTGCATCCTATCTTGGACCTCAGGGACGTCAATCTCTTCCTCTGGAAGGAGAAGTTCAAGTGGCTAACTCTGGCTCAGGTCTTGTCTCCTCTCGACCCTGGAGACTGGATGGTAGCGTTGAACTTGCAGGACACATATTTCCACATTCCCGTCCTGCAGGCCCACCAGCTTTACCTGCGGTTCGCAGTAGGCCACGAGCATCTTCAGTTTACCATGCTCCCCTTTGGCCTCTGCAGTGAGACCTGAAGTTAGTGGGTGCAGCATCAGGGGAACCTGTCCGATTACGTCCAGATCTCGAAGGGCACTTCACAGCAGCTGCAGTGGTGGCTCATGAACCCACATTGGGTCCAGGGCAGATGCCTCTCTCTTCCCCCAACCGGAGCACATAGTGGCGACGGACGCGTCCTTCCTCGGATGGGGGGCCACATGTGAGAGGTTGAGATTATAGGCCTCTGGTCTCTGGCGGAGTCCAAGCTCCATATCAACCTTCCAGAGCTTCTGGTGATCCAACTTGCAATGAAGGCATTCCTTCCCTCTGTCAAAGGGAAAGTGGTGCATGTGTTTACAGACAACACCACCGCCACGTGGTACTGGAACAAACGGGAGGGATGAGGTCGTGGACCCTATGTCAGGGGGCTCTGCGCCTCTGCACATGGCTGGAACAGCAGGGCATTTCCCTGGCGGTTCAACACCTGGCAGGTTCACTGAAAGCCAGTGCGGATGTACTCAGCCGCAGGTGCATGATGTATCACGAATGGAGTCTTCACTCGGACGTGGCTCAAGGTCTCTTTCAACAGCCGGGAAAGCCTTGGTTCGATCTATTTGCCACCGAAGAGAACGCACAATGTCAGCAGTTCTGCGCGCTGGAAATTCTAAGGCCAATAACATAGAAAAATGAACCTTGAGGAGTTATTCCATACAATACTTATTAATTCTTAATTGTCACTTGGAGTGAACTCATAAATTATCCATACGGGAGACTGGGTTTTATATAAAAAAAAAATCATTATGCATATAGTAAATTCATTACATTCATATCTCATTCGATTGCGGAATATATAAATCAGTTTGAACACATTTCTTTAAGGCAACACAAAAACTACTGTTGAAATTCAGCCGCTTTTTACAGTATTATCTACAACATTTGATCATAGGTATGGACAATGCATTCAGTTAGCCATACAACAATAGTTCATATTTTTCCACTTGTTTCAATTCATTCAAAGACTGTAGACAATCAAAGTGGCGTAGTAGCGTCGACGTTTCGGTCTTTCCAGGTTATTTCACCAAGACCATCCTCAGGACGATTGTTGTTGCACCCACAATCTAACATCAAAACATAACAATAAAGTTATACTAATTCTCATTAAAAACCAGCTCACATGTACAAAGATCGTTTGCTCACATCAAAACCATAACAAATTAGTACACCAAAAGTGCCACAATCACCAATAAACAGAAAACAAAACCACGGTGCTCTATATCAATTAATACTCACAAGGACACTATGTACATCTCAGATTTTTCACCCTGTAAAACACACAACCAATGCCAACCATAGTCAATATTCGAAAACATACCCAGTGCAAAAATCTATTATAACTTCCATCTCGTGGTCTCTTCCAAAGATCTTACCTCTCAACAACCAAAACGGTCCCCACTCTTATTGATGGAACTTTTCTAGAACGGTGTCCTCTAATCTATGTAATCAACAGTGAGAGAAGAGGGTATAAACCGCTATTAGCAAACCCTCGTTACCTAAGCAAACGCAGAGAGCAAAGTAACGCGGAGTTTACACACAGCACTTACTTTAGGGCAGCTTGTAAGATCAATCACAGCTACGAGTAACCCATTTACTGCATCCGCGACATCGCGTCCGCGGTACGCGACTTTTCAATGCATGACTCTCAACACGTAATGCGCTACCTTTGACCTCACGCGCATGCGCATTTAGGTAATGAGTATTGAAAAACATGTCGGCCATATTTAAATGGTGAAAGTTGGCCAGACAAGTCCCTTTTCAACAGTTCTAGCAGACCAAATCCACTTATCTATATAGTGTTCTACGAGAGGTGCAGTCAGAATCTTACACCAGTCCCGCATTAGATGTAAGATTCTGACTGCACCAGTGGGGACCGTTTTGGTTGTTGAGAGGTAAGATCTCTTGAAGAGACCACGAGATGGAAGTTATAATAGATTTTTGCACTAGGTATGTTTTCGAATATTGACTATGGTTGGCATTGGTTGTGTGTTTTACAGGGTGAAAAATCTGAGATGTACATAGTGTCCTTGTGAGTATTAATTGATATAGAGCACCGTGGTTTTGTTTTCTGTTTATTGGTGATTGTGGCACTTTTGGTGTACTTAGAGTAATTTGTTATGGTTTTGATGTGAGCAGACGATCTTTGTATACGCGAGCTGGTTTTTAATGAGAATTAGTATAACTTTATTGTTATGTTTTGATGTTAGATTGTGGGTGCAACAACAATCGTCCTGAGGATGGTCTTGGTGAAATAACCTGGAAAGACCGAAACGTCGACGCTACTACACCACTTTGATTGTCTACAGTCTTTGAATGAATTGAAACAAGTGGAACAATATGAACTATTGTTGTATGGCTAACTGAATGCATTGTCCATACCTATGATCAAATGGTGTAGATACTACTGTAAAAAGCGGCTGAATTTCAACAGTAGTTTTTGTGTTGCCTTAAAGAAATGTGTTCAAACGGATTTATATGTTCCTCAATCGAATGAGATATGAATGTAATAAATTTACTATATGCATAATGAAAAAAATGTTGATATAATTTTTTTTTAAATATAAAACCCAGTCTCCCGTATGGATTATTTAGGAATTCACTCCAAATGACAATTAAGAATTAATAAGTATTGTATGGAATAACTCTTCAAGGTTCATTTTTCTATGTTATTGATTATACCCAGTTCCTTGGGGAATAGTGGGTTGCCCTGTTGTTGGTAGAGGAAATTCCAAGGCAGCACTCGCTAGAGGACGCTTTTTGTCGCGAGTGGAGTTGCTGTCTGTTGTACGCCTTTCCACCTATACCACTTCTGCCCAGAGTGCTGAAGAAGATCAGGCGTGACCAGGCCCAAGTCATTCTTGTGGCGCCAGACTGGGCTCGAAGAGTTTGGTATCCCGAGCTACTCAGTATCGCAATCGATCCCCGATCCGACTGCCTCTTCGGGAGGATCTTCTGTCGCAGCAGCAGGCGACGGTCCTCCACCCGAACCTGTCCAGCCTCCGCCTCTTTGTGTGGAGATTAGCGGCGGTAGTTAATTCCTTTTGACTTGCCTCCTGAAGTCTGTGATGTCATTCTGGCAGCCAGGCGTCCCTTCACTAAGTTGGTATAGGCCTACAGGTGGAACACATTTGTGGCATGGTGCACAGCAAAGGCTGTGGATCCCCTTTCTGTGGATCCCCTTCCTTACCATCCCACCCATTCTGCGAACTCATTTCTAGAGTTAAGGTCCTCCCTTTCAGGGCCCTAGTTTCAAGGCACCAGTGGTCAGTATCTTGCATGGCTCTGCGTTTTCTGACACAGAAAGTCGTGTACAGATCTGACGTCCGCGCGTGAGGGCGGCGTCTCGGTAGCTTCCGAAACGTCATCTCGGCAGCTTCCGAAACGTCATCTCGGCGACCACAACACCAATGACAGAGGCGGAGCCGCACAATGCCACCTTCCGATGCGCAGATGTACTGCTGACAAAAACTTTCCGGGCCAGTCTGAAGCCTAAGGGTAATTCTAAGGTAAGTAATCTATCACTACTAATGTTTCTTACGGATATATCCTTACCGAAGGTAAGTAACTTGTTCATTACAAACGAGTAGCTGTGCCATTTTGTTATTACATGTGATGAGAGATTTCCTAACCTGACTAATAAAGATATTAGACACAGACTTTTAGACATGGATTGCAGCCTCCATATATTATACTAATAATTCACCATTAAATGCCTCTGCTCGTCACAATAAATATACCAGGCCTGCAGACTTTGTCAGGTTTTTCTTTATCGACTAATCCCATCTATTGCATCAATCACATTTTCTCAATGAATCATTAACACCTATATGTTTC
Source organism: Lissotriton helveticus (assembly GCF_964261635.1). NCBI lineage: Eukaryota > Metazoa > Chordata > Amphibia > Caudata > Salamandridae > Lissotriton > Lissotriton helveticus. The sequence continues at coordinate 1,933,509,804 of NC_136061.1, forward strand.
TTCATTGGGTAGGTACCATACCAACTCAGACCGACTGTATTGAGCATAACTATTCTCACATTGTGACCATCAGGCATGCATAACTTTACACATATGGTAAAAATGAGAACTGACAAAATAACATTCAACCACACCAAGAGAGCCTCGTGAAAATTATAACTGCAAATCCTTTATTCCCCCTCCCCACCACCCGCCCATCACCCCCAGGGCATTTGACTGAGGGGGTAATCCAAACTAAAAACACTTGCTTATATTACTGTAATGTGTGAGATTGCACGTAACAAGAATTAAAATTGCTTGTTTACTCCTATAATGCGTGAGATTGCATGTAACGAACACCTGTGTGGTACTAATAAAAAGCCTTAAAAGGTGTTTTTTTTCACAATAAATTAGCCTGGCCTTATTACCTTTGTCGTAATTGCCAATAAACATATTAGACCAAAAATAAATCTGACCTATACCACCATCAGGCATACAATATATATAAAATTAGTGTTGACACGAATATGAAACCCATTGTTGCAGAAACAAAGAATATCACATTGCAAATCTTCTCTCAGGTCTTGTGTGAGATGGTGACCACCACCAAAACAGTTACCTACTACAGTAATTTGTGAGATTCCTTCTTATAAAATACCTATCTGCGTAAACATTAGTGTAATAATAATCCATCCTTCAAGGCCTGTTGACTTTAACATAAGCTTTTCACAATAAATAAGTGAGGTCTACTGCCTTTGTCAGAACCTTACATAATTAACATCATACCCATGGCATTTGACATGTGGCATTATTGACTTGCCTCCATAATTAGTGCCGGCCAACTATATTAGCATGCTTTTTCCAACAAAGCAAAAAGTAAAACACTTTTTATTTTCAACCTCTCTAGTTCTTCTTAAAGATCTTTATATTGATCACATAAGGTTCGCCAGTGGCTTCTTGTCCAGCCAGGCCTAAAAAAGGATTTAGGAAAGTCAACAGATGTGCATTTTCTTAAGGCTGGGATGCTAGGGGTGGAGCCAGTTTGGAATGGAGTGCCCTTAGTTGGATGTCTTGCCTTCTTTTTAGGTAGAGGAAAGTGGGTCTGATGGCCTGAATAAAAGATGGACGAAACAGATGCCTTGAAAGAGCTGTGTCTCTCCACAGGCAACCAGTGTAAATCTGGCAGCATTATCTCTCATATTAACCTGATCACAAGACGAGTTTAGCATAAATATAGCCATAGTTTCTTGGTCCATTACTCTAGACACTTGCACACACCCACACACTTCTCACTTTCTCTTACTTTTTAGGTCCGGCTTGACAGCACAGCTGTCACTTACCTGATGTGATAAAGTGATTTCTTTATTACCTTTAGTACTACAGAGAGGGACTGTGCCTCTGCCCAGATTGGAATACAGTATCTGATTTGTCAAAAGCTGTGTGCTTCCACAGAAACAGTGCTTACCCTTCCTGATAATTTCTTTGTCCGGCTACTTAAGCAAGGCTCGGTATCAAGCAAAAAAATAGTTTGACCATTGGTCTAACAAATGCCAGTCTGATTCAGTTAAACAACTTCTATATCTGAGAGAGGCCTTTAGCCACAGATTCCTTACCTTAGAATAATCCCGAGGCGTCAGACTGGATTAGTTCATGTCCACATCAACGTCGTCCGCTCCATAAATGATGTGCAAGGTGCCAATATTAGCGCCACCACAGCATGCTGACATCTGTTCTTTACTTTCAACAACAGTCAGAGCTGATCCAGAGAGATCTACCCCTGGTCATTTTTTGACTGACTTTTTTCAATGTTTTTTCGACATTCTTATTCAGGACACTCTCCCAGTGTGTATGGATGTCACCAAAAAACACAGTAGTGTTTAAGCCCCATGGAACCAGTCTGCACCCTGCCACTCCTCAAAGGCAGCCGCAGCCTCCAAACCATTTTAGTGTGCGCTCATACCATCAGAGGCACCCAGTTGATGGCAGAATCCTCCATCACCTGCCCCACTGGCAGTCAATAACATCAGACAAGTGGGTACTTCAGATCGTTCAGCGGGGTTACTCCATCCGGGTGGAGGCCTCAGCCGTATGTTAGACATGCACCCTCTCATTTTCTTCCTCAAAAGGGAAAAACTCCACATGCTCACATTAGCTCGGGTTCTGTCTGATATAGACCCTGGAGACTGGATGTTTGCGCTGGACCTGTAGGACGCCTTTTCCCATATATTTGTCCTGCCTGCCCACAGACGCTACCTGCAGTTGAAGATGGGCCACAAATATTATCTGTTTGATGTACTCCCTTTTGGCCTTACACCAGTGCGTCTCTGGTGTTTGCCAAGGTAACGGCTGTGGTTTCAGCACACCTGCGGAGGTCCAGGGTTCCAGTATTCCCCTACCTCAATGACTCTCTGTTGAAGGTGGGCTCGCTCCAGGCAGATGTCTCCACCTCCAGACTACTGTGGATCTCTTGCATTCGCTGGAGTTCACTATAAATATGCCAAAGTTGCACCTGATTCCCTCCCAGATGCTCCCTTTCATCCAAGCTGTTCTGGATACAGTGCAGTTTCGGCCGATCCTCTAGAATGGCAAATCCAGGATATTGTGGCTATGATTTTAACCTTTTAGCCTCTATCCTGGATTTCAGTGACAGACTCTGAGGCTGCTGAGCCTCATGGCCTTCTGCATCCTGCTGATAACCCATGTCCACTGGCATATGCGGGCACTGCGGTGGGACCTGTTGTCCCAGTGGGAGAGGCTTCTGGTAAATCTCTCAGACCGGGTCCAGATATCAGAAGAAACTACCAAAGAACTGCAGTATTGGCAGACTGACCGCGATTATGGGTGCTAGCATGTGCACAGAAGGTATGGCTTATTTAATATGAAATGCATTTGCTAAAAAAAAACCAGTGGGTCTCTAATGGTAGATTGTCACGCTTTGACACCGGCTGTAGACCAGTATTTTGTTACATAGTAGTCAAGAGTTTTGGTGTTCTTCATCTCCCGTGACAATCCCTGAGGTTAGAAGATTTCCATTATGATCATTCTTGTTATGCTCTTTTGTGACCACTTGTTTATTGTTTTGCTAACTGTAATTTTGTACATATTTGTAAATATGCGTGCAGCATATGCTCACTTCGTTAGGCTTGTGTTGAGTATGGTGTCAAGCCAATGATATAGGCCTTATTGTTTCATTGGGAAAAGCTATGCCGGATTTCATAGCTTTGATCTGTTTATTGTGAAGTTATGAGGAAGCTATAGGCTATAAGCTATAGACTTTCAATGGCAGGTTGTTATTGCACTGGTCGAAACCTGTAGTTCTGTATTTTGTTAAATGTAATCTCACATATTACTACTGTAGTCAAGGGTTTTGGTGTTGCTGAACTACTCAAACAAAATGTGGAAATACAAGATATGTATTAGTTCTTATTAGGCCTGCTGAGGAGGGATGTTATATGGTTTTGACAACCATTACATAATTGTAATTTTATTACAGAGTACCTTATGGCTTCCTTGTGGGAAAGCTTATGCTCATTCAATACAGTAGGTCTGAGTTGGTTAAGATGACAAGCCAGTGATAAAGGCTATAGGTCTGAATGGTTAATTGGGAATCGTTACGCCAGATGCCATGCTTCTGATGCTTTTATAAAAAAGTTATCATAGACCGAAGGCCTCCTTTATTTATTATCGAGCACATTGATAAAGCCAATCACCTTTTAAGGTTTGATTATTGTATCGTGTTACTCCTGCAGAGATGTATTTTGTTGAATGAAATCTCGCCGAATACCTTGACCAATCTCCCTTCTGCAGCCAGAGTTGACTGTAGTTCAGATGCGTCACTCCTGAGCTGGGGTGGCCATCTGGGAGAGGTGGAGACCTAGTTTTTCCTTTCTTATATGAATACCCTTGGAGCCCTTGCACAAATGCCCTCTTTAATCTTAAAAACGACCTTTCTAGTGGCCATTACATTGGCCAGGAGGGTTAGTGAAGGGCAAACACTTTCCGTCCACCCTCCTGACACTTCGTTTTTCCCAGGCAAACTGGTGCTAAGAACAAGTGTCTCCTTCCTCCGGAAAGTGGTGACAGCTCTGAATGTGGGCCAGACCATCACCTTGCCTACCCTTTTTAGGTTTCGCCTGTCGAAAGCTGCGCAAGCAGCGTTTCGCGCAGGCAAAAACTTTTGTGTAGAGTATGTGTGTGTAGTCCCGCCCCTCTGTTCCATTGGCTAGCTCCATAAATGGAGGCTAGCCATTGGAACAGAGATCTGTCCGTCAATGCCGGAGCAGATTCGTGGGCGTTCCCGAGAATTTTAGGCTTTTGCCCACGTCATGCGGCGGTGGGCGGTGTTTTTTTGTTTTTTTGTTGAAAGTTTGTTTTGGTCATTTCTCCTGGAAGGCACCGCAACGAGGGACGTCTGCCTGGCATCGGCTAGCAGGTAAGCGGCATATTTTACTCCCGTTCCCGCCCCCCCCCTGCTGTCCGCGAGCCTGCCCCCCCTCCCACTGTCTGTGTGCCCGTCCCCCCCTCCCACTGTCTGTGTGCCCGTCCCCCCCTCCCACTGTCTGTGTGCCCATCCCCCCTCCCGCTGTCCGTGAACCCGTCCCCCCTCCCGCTGTCCGTGAGCCCGTCCCCCCCTCCCGCTGTCCGTGAGCCCGTGTGAAAGCTTGGAACCGATTGTGTGGCCGTTCAGTGCCCGATATTTACGTGTCCGCCTTTAAAGCGTTTTTTCTCGTCCAAACGCTAGGAAGAATGCCAGTACATGAATATTTGCGGTTTAGTTTTACGTCCGATTCCCATCATGCCAGCGCAATATGCGTTATATGTACATTCTGCACCCCACCTACCTCGTTCACATTTGCCTAAAGCGAATACTAAAACAAATCTGCCGCGTGAGTGTTAAAGTGCTCGAAAACCATTACAGTCCGTCCATCGTCAACATAATGCGTTAGAGGTATGGTTCAACTCCCCCACCACCCGTTTTATATTGTTTGCTTTCAATGGTATGGGTCTGGAAAAACATAGCTTTGAATCTTAAATTGTAGTGTGCATAAAAAGCAGGACATAGCTCTTAAAAGTCGTGCTTTTTTTTTAGGCGCTATATTTTTCCACGGACAAGCTTAATCAAAACAATGTGGAGCAATCTGTGAAAATACTGGTTATGTTTAGTCTTTTTGTGGCATAGTTGTCAAAATCTAATCGTACAACATGACCCCTCGTTAGCCATGCTGTTTCCTGGCAAAAAGCGTGCAATGTGTATTTCTTTGTCAGTTTCTGACAAGGTGAGTCCATCCATCGCATCTTCCGAAGACCCCCGCCTGAACTGTTATTTATCTGTCTTTAAAACCCAGCAGCCTGCTCCCTGCAGAAACTGCTGGCGGGGTTTAATGGGAAGCCAAGTGTTTGGCTGGCCCCAATTAACACCCCGTGATTAGCTGGCATTCCTCCGCAGCGTGTCAGACACCGAAAAGAGAATAAATTGCATTTAATTAATGCTTCTCGGTGACACTGATGCTGGGTTTAAGGACAATGTGGGAGGGGGCGCCCTCCCCCAATGTTTGTTTTTTCCATCTTCGATGGCAGGACTGCCGCGATGGGATTGCAAGGGGGGGGGGGGGCGCTCGGTGAGGGATCGGCTGCGCCCCCCAATGTTTGTTTAATTCACCACCACAGAATTTAATTTCAAGTGAGCCGTCCTGTGCCGCAATTAAACAATAGAGTGGCTTAGGTAACGGATGCATGCGCGTACCTGAGCTGGTTTAATTTGAAGATTTATACAGCGCCGCTTAACCCCGGTGAGGGCATCCAGGCGCGGTTATTAGCAGGAGGGGGTTAAATGAATTGCCCAGACTCTCAGGCCGTTACGAGATTCGAACCGGGACCCGGCTCCCGAGTCGGCAGCTCTGGTCGCAGCGCCACACCCAGTGCCCGATCGTAAACGGTGCAAGCGTCGTTACAGGTTTTGGAAAAGCCACTGCGTATATAATTCAGAATTTGCAGGTACCGTTTCATTTTTGTGTGTGGGGGGTGGGGGAGGGGGGTTACCAATTCTATCTCCTTTAAATCGACTGATATTTTTAATATGCACAATGTCTTTCCGTTTTTTTTTTGTTTTTTTTTTACAGATATCGTGATATTAATGCTCTGCACTTGCCGGAATGAGTGCTCAGTGGAAAGGCTTTTTCAAAAACTCAACTTCCTTTTTAGGTTTCGCCTGTCGAAAGCTGCGCAAGCAGCGTTTCGCGCAGGCAAAATCTAATGACTTACACTGTGTGGCTTTGTTCCGCCCTCTCTTCCCATTGGCTAGCTCCATAAATAGAGGCTAGCCATTGGAAGAGAGATCTGTTCGTCATTCTGCGAGCCGGCGATTTTTAGGCTTTTCGCTACGTCATGCGGCTGTGGGCGTTTTTTTTTGGGGGGGGGGGGAGGGGGGGAGTTTTTTTTTTTTGGTCATTCCGCCGAAGTCGTCCTTGGTGAGTGCTTGTTTTATCGCATGATCCACTTCAGTCCTCCCGGCTGCTTTGATGAAAGCGCCCGCTCTCCCACAAGCTTCGCCGCTCGCTCCGGGGTGCCGCCTAGTGATTAATGATCCACAACGGCTTCTCGCGACCAGACATGCACGGGGGCCAAACCCGCCCTACTGCCGCCGTGCACGTTCTTATGTTAGTTCCTCCGGCGCAGCGCAGGGTGCTACTCAGTATTTCTACCGGCCACCGCTATTCAGGCATGCCGTCAACGAGGCATATGGGCTCACCTTTATTTCAAATATGGTCCATCATCGATACTCTGCATCCAGGGCACCGCCGTGCGTGTCAGGCGTCGCAGCTGCAGTCCAAAGCACAACCCACGGCTTCAGTTTCACTTTCAGCAGGTAGGCCACCGCTGCGCCGGCTTTCGTTCCACGTTTGCAAGTCGTCTTATGTGTTTACAGTCGGTGGTTTCGGATGCATGTACCCGTCCTCAGCTTTCCAGCAGCAAGTTTTCTGCCATCATCTGTGTAATTGCAGGATTATGAGAGGATTTTTAGGGCGTTCGAGAGGAGCTCACTTAAAACGCGGCCATCTCTCTCAGCAGCTAGCTCCGCCCCCCCAACATGAAAATTAATATTTAGATGAAAACTAGCCGCTCGCTCCAGGGTGCCTCCTAGTGATTAATGATCCACAACGGCTTCTCGCGACCAGACATGACCGGGGGCCAAACCCGCCCTACCGCCGCCGTGCACGTTCTTATGTTAGTTCCTCCGGCGCAGCATCCCCAACCCACTCAGCTGCCCCCTAGTTCTCCCTTTCCTTAGCCTAGAAGGCCATTCCTGCAGACCAGGGAAGTCTACACTGAGTGATTCCAATTAAAGGAGAAACAAGATATGTGAAATGCTTGCAACACTCTCCTGTTTGCTCATCTTACATAATGCCTCCAGAATAAGACTAGAGACTTCCTTTGTGTGAGGAAGAGGCATTAGAAAGAGCTGTACATAAAGAGATCATGCAGAGGTATTGGCCTTAGAGGAGCAATCAAAAACATTTACTGTATGTAGAGACCATAAAGTTGGCATGTGCACTGAGAGATTCAGTATGTAGGGAGCTCCTTTTCTCTTGCGAGAGAGGGGCCGACTTTGACGGGGAGAGTATCCGGAATTGCCTTGGGGCGGTGTTCACATGGTTCCAACTGAACAGCCTCAAGTGCAATTCCGACAAATCGGAGGTACTCTTCTTCGGGTGCGATGCAGAGCCGAGCTGGCAGGCATGGTGGCCCGTCAACATGTTTCCACCTTCCAGCTCTTCCCCTATGGCTAAAAACCTGGGGGTTAAGATGGACAAGGGGTTGACGTTGAAAGCCCAGATCCTTGGGGTGACCGGCACCTGCTTTGGCCTATTAAAAATGCTGCGGAGGTTTTTGCCTCTTCTGTCAGAGGAGCATAGGAGGCTGACTGTGCAGGCCCTGATAGGCTCCAGGTTGGATTATGCCAACATTCTTTACCTGGGCCTACCAGAGTACCTGCTACAGCGGCTTCAAGTTGCGCAGAATGCGGCGGCCAGGGCCATTTTTGGTCTAAATAGACGTACTAGCGTCTCTGGGCTATTGCGGACGCTGCATTGGTTACCCATTCGCAAACGGATCGCCTTTAAGGCTATGACCTTGGCCTTTAAGGCGCTCCATGCGGTGGGGGCGCAGTATCTCCAAAAGAGACTGGCCTTTTACCATCCGGCTCGTTCGCTGAGGTCGGAATCCTTACTCTTGGCGGTGGTCCCTCGTGTTAAGAGGGCCCGACTGGGTGGCCGTTCTTTTAGTTTATTGGCCCCACAGATGTGGAATTCGTTGCCGCTCCCACTTCGGGGGGCTACTACTCTTCTTGAGTTTAGGAAAGGGCTCAAAACCTGGCTGTTCTCCCAGTAGGCCTCCAGGTAGTTCTTCTTTTTATCTGTGGGTTGTTTATGTTCTTTTAAACTGTGTTGTGTTATCCTACATTACTTCCCCTGACCTAAAGCGCCAGGACACTCTTTTTGAGTAACCGTTGCGCTATACAAAACAATAAATAACATAACATAACATCCTGCAGGTGTCATATGCACAGAAAACTGCCATATAGACCACAAGGCTCATTCACAAATGCATGTATGAGCAATTAAAGCAGTTCTACAGATGTACTACTTCAAGTACAACCAGTTCAAAACTGCCTTTATGAATTGGCCTAGGATTGCTCAACCAATACAAGTTCAAAAAGGATACACACCTTTGTATTTGTTTTACTCGTATATAAATATTCCTTCAATATTCCCATTGTAGATGTTTTGAGTACAATTCACAAAGGCATTTAAGACTTACTTCACATACTCATAAATACCTCAGTGAATCCGAACGAATGTGTTTAAGGAAATACCATTGAAACATGATGTCCATAGAGAGGCCACATTCATTTTGCTAGGCATTTTGTCAAGCACAAGGAGATTAAGGGTCTAAATATGACTTTGGCGGTCCAACACCGCCGTAGCCACAGTGGTGGTGGGGGCACCAGTGCATGGGCGGTCAGACCGCCCTATTACAAGTTGGGCAGTCGGACTGCCATGGGACTGCAGCAACACCGCCAGGGAGTGGAGAAGTGTGGCTCAGTGGTTAGAGGCGGCAGACCCAGAAGCTGAGATCGGCCGTGGACCAGGGTTCGATTCCCCGCCTCGGCGGGTCTCGGGCTCTAAAATTCCATGGACTTGATAATTCTCGCTCCGGTGCCTACTCGTCTCACGGGGTCACACTCTGCGACTCTGGGCAATAGCTTGCTTAATCTCCACTACGGCCCCTCGCGGCGGGATGCCTGGCTTTCACCTTGTGGATACCCTGCCGGGGTATCTCACAGGGGAATACCAGGACGGGATCCCTAAGCAAGCGCTTAGATACCGTGTCGGTGATTTGCGCTATATAAATACATTTACATTTACATCAGAGATCCCTGGGGGTGTTGCGGTGGTCTTGAGGCCGTAATATGCTTGGCGGTGCCACTGCCACTGCGGCACCACCAAGCAGATTATGAGTTTCCTCTCTGCCACGGTTTTCATGGTGGTGAGCTTGCTATGAAAACTGTGGTGGAGAGGAAACAAAGGGGGCGTAACAGGGCCCCCTGTTACCTGAGGGCCATAGGGTGCATGCACTGCATCAACTGCACCGTTCCATGCCGTTCAGGAACTTCCTTTGACGCTCCCATTGAGGTGTCTTTTTCATAGGCACCGCAACGGGACCACCAAAGGACCACCAAAGAACCACTTGCCAGAGACTAAAAATTTAACAATCTAATCACCAATGTACGGATTTAGTGTTCTTGGAGCGGGGCAGCAGCATGGTGGCCCCGCTCCAAGACTGCCAAAGTTGTAATTAGGCCCCACCGGTTCCCTAGCTTTGATGTTGACTGCTCTATCCGTTGGGTGACAACCTCAGAAAATCCTAAAAATTGCAAGCCAAGTTTTAACAGGCCTCAGTTGGTGTGTGTGTGTGTGTGTGTGGCTCTGGGTGTGTGTGCGTGTGTGTGGCTCTGGGTGTGTGTGTGTGTGTGTGGCTGGCTCTGGGTGTGTGTGTGTGGCTGGCTCTGGGTGTGTTTGTGTGGCTCTGGGTGTGTGTGTGTGGTAGTAATTGCTGTCTGCTGAGCTCGTCCGTAGGGTACAATAGGTCTCACATTTGCGAGAGATTAAGCTAATGGCAATGTAAATGACAATGCCATTTATTTATCTGTTTTCAAAACCAACACATAAATACAAATTTTGTCATTTACAATGCCAATAGCTCAAACTTTTCCAAAGGCGAAACCATTGCATTGTAAATGCTTGTTTGCTATGTCTCACCCTTCCGATGAAGAGGAGAGAATCCACTGACTAATCTCAAAGTGTCTTTTTATTCCACATTGATCATACCAGAGAGTTCTGGGTAGAACGATCATCTTTTCATTGGTTTGTTGGGGGTGAAGAAAGGGAAGGCTGTGAAGAAACCGACCCTCTCACAATGAATAGTGCTCTGCATTAAGATCTGCTATGCACTGGCCAAGAAACAACCTCCTGATAGCTTGCGTGCTCACTCCACCAGAGTCACACTGCGTTAGTTTAGTAAGTCCCTTTCTCGGACATCTGTCAGAATGCAACGTGAGCATGTCTACACATGTTTACCAAATACTACTGCCTGGTCAGTCGTCTTTTGTGACCAGCTTTTTACCTGCTCGGTCCTTCTGTAGATCTGTTTGCAGACACACCTCCGGGGATTGCTTGGGTATCCATTCTTAGATAAGGAAATTGTGGCTAAAAGTATCTATTAGGTGAACAAGTTATTTACCTATCTAGCCACAGATGACCTACCCGAGCCTCCTGTCCCCCCACCCCCTGCAAAATATTTTCTCCATATAGGGTAACCCTTCTTGGATTATTAGTGTCTGCACACTGGTGCGTCAGCAACCTCCGTGGCTCCACACTTCTGGCAGGGGAAGGTCGCAAAAAGTAACTGATGTCCACGTGCTGGGTTGGCGTTTATATAGGCACCATGCCCGTCACTTACGACAAGTACTGCTTGAAAATTTCCAGGATGTAATCTGACGCCTGGGGATTATTCTAAGGTATGGAATCTGTGGCTAAATAGTCTCTCCCAGATGAGGCATTACCCAAGGTAAGTAACTTGTTCCTTAGGGTTTTTTCTCCTCCGATTGGCATGTATGAAAGCTTATATTTAATACAGCAGGGCTTTTTTGGGCATGGTGGTAAGTCAACGGCAAATGCTTTATGCTAGATTTGTTTGTTAGGAAATGTTAACATAAAGTCAGTTGGCCTAACTTTTTTTTTGGTGAAAAATGTTGGTCAATAGGCATTTCCGTTGGATTGTTATGACTCTACTGAGATCCAAAGAGTTATTTCTTTACATCAAATCTCGCAGTTTATCATGGTAGGCAAGGGTTTTCGTGTCAAACTGCAGGGATAGAAGATTTGCACTGTGATAATCCTTGTTAGGCACTCTTAGGAGACCTAGTAATTTGCTTAGCCATCTCTAATGTCATTTCCATTTCTAATTTTGTGACTGTATACCTGATGATTGCATGGTTGGAAAGCCTGCCCTCAGTACAGTAGGCCTGAGTTGGTTATGGTGACAAGCCAGTTATTAAGGGCATAGGTTCGTCGGTTCACTACTAAAGGTTCTATCCAAAGCCATAAGTTGAATCTTTTCATTGTAAAATAGTATGACAAAGACCGTAGGCATGGCTTATTTGTTGTGAAATATGTTTATTAACCCTTTAAGTGCTGCGCACGTTCAGCGGATGTTGCGTGCACTACCTCGGTAGTGCTGCGCACGTCCGCTGAACGTCGCGGCCCCGCCCGCGCAATTGAACGTTCCGCACCAGTGCGGAACGTTCAGCGCAGCGGAGGGGTTAAACACAGTTGGCCTTCAATGGTCACACTTGGATATAGGTTTTTTACATAGTAGGCAAGAGTTTGTGTTTGTCATCCCACATGACAATCCCTGAGGTTAGAAGACTTCAATTATGATCACTCTTGTTATACTCTTTTGTGACAACTTGTTTATTGTTTTGATAACTGGAATTTTGTACATATTTGTAATTATGCGTGCAGCATATGCACACTTCAGTAGGCTTGTGTTGAATATGGTTTCAAGCCAATGATAAAGACTATAGGTCTTATTGTTTCATTGGGAAAAGTTATGTCAGATTTCATAGATTTGATCTGTTTATTGTGAAAAGTTATGAGGAATCCATTGGCTATAAGCTATAGACTTTACATGGCCGGTTGTTATTGCACTGGTTGAAACCTGTAGGTAGGGATTTATTAAATGTAATCTCACAGATTACCATTTTAGGCAAAGCTTTTGGTGTTGCTGAACTACTCCAACAAAATATGGAGATACAAGATTTGCTATGTGATAATTCTGATTAGGCCTGCTGAGGAGGGATTTATATGGTTTTGACAACCATTACATATTAGTAATTTTATTACTGAGTAGCTGTTGGCTTTCGTGTGGGAAAGCTTATGCTCAATACAGTAGGTCTGAGTTGGTTACGATGATAAGCCAATGATGAAGGCTATAGGTCTGAATGGTTAATTGGGAAACGTTACGCCAGATGTCATGCTCCTGATCTGTTTTTATGAAAAAAAATTAATATAGACCTCCTTTATGTACTATCAGACCTGGGCGTAGTTTGCTGAGTTTGCGAAACTGCCCGAAGTGACAAAAAAACTCTGTGGAGTTCAGCAAGTGGCAGAGTGCAGTGCAAACTGGTCTTCCTGACGCTGTGGTAGAAACTCTACCCAAGCGGCAGCTCTCATTTGCAAACTTGCCGTTCGCGATAGCGAACAAGGAAAAAACTTTGCTCCACTATGTGAAGTAGAGTTTTCTGCACTCTGCGAGCTCTGCGTAGTGCCGAAAATTCTGCAAACTCCATGAACGGAGCGAAGTTCACAGCCCAGGTCTATTTATTATATAACACAATAATAAAGCCAATCGCCATTTAAGGTTTGTTTGTTGTTGTATCGTTTTAGGCCGCAGAGGTGTATTTTGTTAAATGAAATCTCACAGATTACCTTTGTAGGCAATGATTTTGGTGTTGATTATACATTCTGACACACTTTGAGGGCTAGAAGATTACATTGTAATAATTATTACTAGAATCTCTTCGAAAGGTTTGACATACTTTTTTGTCTGCCAGATTTTGGAATTTGAAAATAGAACATACAATATGCAATATCTATTAATTCATAATGACATACTGCCAGTTTACACCTGAACGGAGGGGCACTGGCCAAGTTGAGGACCACCTTCCTCCTCCCCATGCATTTTAATCCTCTCGCATCCCTCACCAAGGAGGGGCAACGGCAATATTAGGGGGTTGCTGATACATATAGTTTATTTAATCACACAGGTCTGCGTATAGTGATTTAAAAAATGTTTTATACATCTATATAATGAAAAGAGTAGAAGGCAAGAAATGAGACCATGCTGAAGCACTGCGCTTGTATCCATGTTATGTTACTGCAATTTGTATAGCGCATCACCTGCCCCAGTAAAGGGGCGTCCCGGTGCTGACAACAGAACAGCTAACACAGAGTGCAAGGCAGAGGCTACTTGTTGGGGAATAGGTAGGTTTTTATGTCCTTCCTGAAAGCCAAGTAGTTGGTATGGCTCCAAATATGGGTGGGCAGCGAATTCCAGAGATGGGCTGCCTTATTACGGAAGGAACAACCTCCTGCCCGTACTCTCCAAAACCTTGGAACCTGCTGGCCTAGTGAACGGAGTTGACGTGTAGGGACATAGGGAGTGACTAAGTTGGCCAAGATATTAGGGGTATTAAGTTTGAGGGCTTTAAAGGTGATACAGAGGGCTTTAAATTCAATTTTCCTGTCCACCGGCAACCAGTGTAGCCGGTGGGTGGTGGCTGACACCGGGCAAGACCTGCGCAGGCTAGTCAAAGATCTGGCTGCTGCGTTCTGGGCCCGTTGTAATCAGGCAATCTCGGCCTTGTTTGCACCTAAATACAGAGAGCAGGCGTAATCCAATCTGGACATTATAGATGTCTGAATGAAGGTCTGGCTCATAGGTGGATCAAAAAAACCCAATAAGGGTCTAAGTCCCCGCAAAAGCCTAAGACAGGTCCCTGCTACCTTTTTGGTTTGGACTTGGAAGCTGAGGGATGAGTCCAACCATACCCCCAAATGTTTGACGGCCTGCTTGGGAGGGGGGGGCACTACCTAGGCTTTCTGGCCACCAGCGCTCACTCCACAAACCATGGTCCTTCCCCACCAGCAACACCTCTGATTTACTGGCATTCTGCTGGAGGCAATTGGTGGTCATCCACTCAGCGACCACCGCCACTGCGCCCCAAAATTTCAGGGTGTCCCTCTTGGTATCGCTTGAGAGTGTTACCACCAGCTGAGTGTCGTCGGCGTAGGAGACCATGGTCAGTCCCCTGTTTCTGGCCACCGCAGCCAGTGGTTGGACATACAGATTGAATAATAGGGGACTGAGGGAGGATCCCTGAGGGACGCCTTGTTTTATGGCATGTGTACCCGATGTAAAAGGGGAAACTGTGACCATAAATGACCTTTCGCTGAGAAACGAAGTAAGCCACTTCAAGGCCAAGCCGACAATCCCCGCCTCCTCCAGGCGTTGTAACAGAATGGCATGGGACACTGTGTCAAACGCGGCGCTGAGATCCAGTAGGATCAGCGCTGACGTATTCCTAGCGTCTAAGGCAGACCAGAGATGTCCCGTCACCGCCAGGAGAGCAGACTCCGTGCTTTGGCCAGGTCGAAAACCATTTTGGGAGGAGTCCAGTGTGTTGTTCTTGGTCAGAAAGTCTGAAAGCAGTGAGTTTACATGCGCCTCTGTGATCTTAGCTGCCCAGGGGAGTAGGGAAATTGGGCGATAGTTTTCAGGCTTGGCTGGGTCCAACAAAGGTTTTTTGAGTAAGGGTAGCACCTTAGCTTGTTTCCACGCCTTGGGTACAGTTGCCGAGGAAAGCAATATGTTGATTACCTGCCTCAGGAAGGGCATAATCGCAGACAGCATCTTCCTAAATTAATCTGGTTTGAGCGGATCAGCAGGTGAGCCAGATTAAATTTTCCTACATAGTACTTGCAGCTAGTCTGTAGAAATGGGTGTGAGAGACTCCAAAATATTGGCAGTTTGGTCACACCTAGCAACTAGAGGGGTGATAACTGAGGTTGGAAAGGACCCATAGATATTACCTACCTTCCTAACCAAGAAGGAGGCAAGGTCCTCACACTGCTCATGGGACTGAATGTCCTGCCCCGCACTGGTCTGCTGCGATTTGAGGTTGGAGAGTATTGAAAAAAACCGCTCTTTGCCGGATTTTCGCTGTTCCGGATTTGATCGGCATAGAATGTTGCTCGTGCCAATTGAATGGCCCTATGGTAACTCTTAACTGCCGCTCGGTAGATGTCTTTCTCGGTGGTGTTCCAAGTCCCTTCTCCATATACTTTCCAACCTTTTGCTGTCTTTACGCAAATCGGCTAGGTCTCTATTATACCATGGTTTTCGAGTCTGTTAAGGCTCTGTATGCCTCGTTAGAATCATTGGACAGGTTAGGGCAGGTATTAGACAAGCGGGCCTGAAAAGACTCCCAGTTAAGCTTGTGCCAGGGGCGTTTGAGCGAGGATGACTAGCAGCAGAGAGCCACAGAAAGCCGCAGCAGTGCCACAAGAGTTATCTGAGCGGTGGCTGCAGCGGTTTGTGCCGCGCAGTCATTGGAAGACGCCAAGACCCGAATCCGGCCGGCCGGGACCCGCTGGTAACTTCGACAACCCCCAGGGGGGGGGACCCCAGAGGCTTTTCGGAGCTCCCTTCGACTTTACAGAGGAATTTGGCGGAGCTGCCTGCGGTGCGGAGGGGGCCTGCAGCGAGGCTCACCCCACCCCACCCGCCTGTATCTGCGAGCCTCTGCTAGCCATCCACTGGTCCTGGTTCTCCAGGAGCTTAATCAGTGAACCAGGTAGAGGCCGAGCTCAGAAAACGCCTGTAGGGAAAACCACAGTTGCCGTCGGCTGTCAGGGCTCAAGGGCCGGGCTGGGGGTCATCGAGACTCATGCCCCCCCCTTTCCTCATTCCGTTGCCTGAGTATTACCTACCTATGGTTTGGCACGGCCCGACGGTGAGGGGGGGGGAAAGCCCCCCTACCACCCACCCACCCACCTGCCTGCCAGCTGCTTGTCTGCGAGAAATCATTGAAAAAAACACGTCCCAGGAAAAACGCAGTAGAGGACAGAGTGTAGATCTGCCAAAGGACAAGAGTGCAAGCGAGTGAGAGATACCCCATAAAAGCTCCACCAAAGGCATTACTGTAGTAGACAGCGGAGGAGCTGAAGTAGCACTGAGGTAGTGTGGGTACAAACTGCAGAGAATTGGAGCAAGCACCGGAGCAAGCACCGGAGCCAGCACCGAAGACCAGCATACGTTGAGGCAGAAACCGGAGACGAGAGGTAAAAAGGGCGGGGAGAGCCAACCGAGCACGGCAGCGCGCTTAGCCTCCTGTCCTTGCCCTCTTAAACCATCTCAGTCACCACACTGCCTACTGTTGCTTGCCTCCTAGCGCTCCTCAACTCTCAAAGTGCTCACAGAGCTTACTGTGCCTGCCAGCGCCTCTTAGCGCCTTCCAGCGCCCCCGGGCTGAGATTGGGGCTGAGACTGTGTTTTTTGCCAAGTCAGACTGGGGTGGTCATTTATAATTCTTATACCCTCGGTCTGTTACCCCTTCAAATTATTCTCTTTCACCTCAATAATCTTTCCAAGAGAGCTGATTAGGATGAGTTCAGGACCTGAACGTATTCTAAATAAAGCACCGAGTTAAAGCATTGAGGCTCCAACGACAACTACTCTGCCAGCATCAAAATCAGTAAACTACTGATACTTAAGGTCCAATACTAAAGGTTCAAAGGTCCGGGTTCTAGTTGGGTTAAGTGAGAAGCTCCGCAACAGACCCTGTCAAGGGGGGTCTCGCAAAGCAATCAATCAATCAATCAAGAACATTTGTAAAGCGTGCTACTCAACCGCTAGGGTCTCAAGGCGCAAAGGGGAGGCTTCTCAAGCCTCAAGTGCCAAACCAAAGAGAACTAACTTAACTACAAAAATTAAGTTAACTAAAACAATACATAGAAGCTATGAGATCTGGTAGAGTTAGGCCACCCCTACTCAAACCAAATCCAACTCTAAGGCCAAGTCGAGGAATAGGAAAAGTGAGCCAATAATGTCATCACACGTAGCCAATCCTCAGGATGCAAACCCTAATGTCGATACCATACCCAAGGAAGGATCCATTATGGCAATCTCAATTCCAACTTCAACTTTAAATTCAATTGCAACTTTAAAAGAAAACTAAAATAGAAAGGACATTGTACCACCTTTGGCCAACGCCTTCACTTCAAGTTCAAATATGGCTCTTCAGCAGCCTTTGAGACCATTGACTTCACCTAAGATATCACAGTCATTCACACAGCTCTCACCGTGCTCTACATTAAAGGCACCATCAAAGGACACAAACGACCTCATAACTGTTGAAGGAACGCCAGTGAGGAAAAAGATATGCACCCATCAACCAAAGAGATATATAGATATATATATAGATATATATATATATATATATATATATATATATATATATATATATATATATATATATTACCTACTGGCAGTCGCCAGTAGGTATATATAGTTAGGATTTTTTCTCTATGGGATTTTTGAAAATTCTATGTCTAATAACTTTGGCGTTTGTGGACGGAATTGGCTGAAATTTTCAGGAAAATGGCACATTTTGTTTCTGAGCAGCCCTTGAAAATTTGGGGGGGGTTCGTCAAGGGGGGGCCGAGAAAAAAGGGGGGTCCCAAAACGTGTTTTTAACATTGAGTTTTCCATAGGGCGGTTGGCCTCACTTTTAGCCCGAACGGCTGAATGGATTTGCACGAAACTTGGCAAAATTGTAGGGACTGGTAGCCCGATGTGCCTTTTGTAGGTCTCAATATATGTGCTCCAGTGGATTTTGAGAAATTAACGTTTAAAAAAAGATATATATCTGTAACAGCGGACCGGGCAGCGTCCCAGGACGCGTACTTTTCGCGCAACGGAGCTTTGTGAAGCGAAGCTGATTGGTTCTCTGGCGTCTGTCAACATTCCAAAAAGTCCGTAGCGGCCGCCATCTTGTCTCTCGGTAGGATCGAGAGACAAGAGGAGGCCAAAACAAAGGGGGAAATAACCATAAGGGGGCATAGTAGATCCTCGCTGACCCCCTAGGTTTGATGTGGAGGTTTTAAAAGGGCCCCGCGGGGCAAAAAAAATAATAATAATAATAATCGAACGGCTGAATGGATTTGCACGAAACTTGGCAAAATATTAGGGACTGGTAGCCCGATGTGCCTTTGCTAGGTCTCAATATATGTGCTCCAGTGGATTTTGAGAAATTAACGTTCAAAAAAAGATATATATCTGTAACAGCGCTCCGCTTCGCGTAACGGAGGTTTGCGAAGCTGATTGGTCATTCTGTCACTGGGCTATAGTTGGGCTACATCTGGCTGATATTTGGGCTACATTTGTTTTTTTGTGTGTCTGGCGGCCATCTTTGGGCTACATTGGGCTACATTGGGCTTCATTGGGCTACATTGGGCTACAACATATATATAGGCCAATGTAGCCCAATATATATTTTTCAAAGTTAATTTTCGTAAAAACCACTGGAGCATATATCTTGAGACATAGCAAAGGCACATCGGGCTACCAGTCCCTACAATTTTGCCAAGTTTCGTGGAAATCCATTCAGCCGTTCGAGCTAAAAGTGAGTCCAACCGCCCTATGGAAATGAAGGAAATGAATGGGTAATTTGTAATTAGCAAATAGCTAATCGCAAACTAGGAATGGTAAAGAATCGCTATTTATTCCTTAAAGTTCGCTATTTAGGAAATGCAAAAAACTTTGATGATACATATGGCGGTTCATCTCTAACAAGATAAGAAGCATAGGGATACATTTATGATGACTGGCGCATCACCAGGGATGTGTTAGTCATTCTGTGCCGCTGTTCCGTCACCTATGGTGTGCTGCATTTACAATGCGGCGCATCATGGGGCAAAAACAGCACAGATGCGTGATGTATCTGTGCCGTAAAGGTGGCGCATTGCTGGAGTTGTATCGCAAGTGTGATGAAGCTCCAGCAAGGGTCGGGGGTGCCCCTGTCGCAGGGTTTCTGTTCTCACACAGAACTGTGGACAGAGGATTGGAACCTC
This sequence comes from Lissotriton helveticus, assembly GCF_964261635.1. Taxonomy (NCBI): domain Eukaryota; kingdom Metazoa; phylum Chordata; class Amphibia; order Caudata; family Salamandridae; genus Lissotriton; species Lissotriton helveticus. The sequence goes on from NC_136061.1 coordinate 1,933,529,036, forward strand.
GGCGAATTAGGGTGTCCCAAAACTCACGTTAGTAATCAAAAACCCCATAGCAAGCTAGGTACAGTGTCACATTGGATATAACAAACTCTCAATGTTTAGACAATCCAGAATATGAACTTATAGTACCTCAGGATACGTGGAACTCATGAACAGTCGGTCGTTATATATTTCTTAGAAACCAGAACATGGAGTTAAGAAGAACACATGTGTATTTGAAATGTTTATTTACTAATGCCGTCTTCTCAGGCGTAGTATCTTAGATAATACAAGTACACATATTATCAGTAGCAAAATTACCAGCATAGTTACTAGTACATAAAAAGCGAATGGTGATAGTATGTTAACATGCTGTAAATGAATAAGAGTTAGCAACACTTATAAGCAGCCGCGGGCCGTGGAGGGAGTTACGGTGAGGCAGGGAGGCGGGGAGGGGGAGAAACAGGGTGGAGAATACAAGTACACATATTATCAGTAGCAAAATTACCAGCATAGTTACTAGTACATAAAAAGCGAATGGTGACAGTGTTAACATGCTGTAAATGAATAAGAGTTAGCAACACTTATAAGCAGCCGCGGGCCGTGGAGGGAGTTACGGTGGGGCAGGGAGGCGGGGAGGGGGAGGGGCAGGGTAGAGAGGGCTCCACCCTGCTTCTCCCCCTCCCCGCCTCCCTGCCTCACCGTAACTCCCTCCACGGCCCGCGGCTGCTTATATCTCACCCTCCCTAATACACATATTATATTATTTGCTAAGAAGGTCTCTTTGTGTTGGTTTAGGGCGTGCCCATACTTTAGTGTCTTAGATTTGAAGGAATCACATCAGCATACACCAGCTCTCTCTTCATGTGAACCGCATCAACTGTTGTGTATGTGTGTTCGGCAAAGCAATATAAAACCCGCCTCATGCCCAGAATTGGCAGAAGTTGCACTTATGTTATGAGTATGAAGTCGTGGAGATCAGACCTCATAACAATTCTGTATCGTGTTGTTCTTGAAACTTTAGCACTCGCTGTACAGATATAGTTTAACAAGCAAAGCAGCTAGTAGAGCAATAACATATTATTCTCATGTAAACCACGATGAACTACTAGGTGGAAAGCTAAAGCAACAACTAAGTGTCGTGTGCAGAAGTTGCAAAAAAGGAAAAATGGCGTTTAAACCGGTAATGAGCCCATGCTAACTTAACACGGTGTAAAGATATCCAGGACCTAGATGACACCTCCCCATGATCCGGAAACGAACTGAATAAGATAATAGAAGTGCCATCTCATGAGAGCAGATTGCAAGTTTATATGTGGACGGTCCGCAAGGTAAAGCATTAAAAACTAGGAAAATTTAATGCTAAAGAAAAATAAAACAGCCAAGTACTTTATCGAGTCTTAAGCCAATAGGCAAGGTAAATAATAAAAACTTGACAAATAAGTCAATGAATTGTCAATGAAATGCTAGTACTCAGCATATCAAACATGAAAAAGGTCTATGACATAACTGTGTATGCAAAATAAGCTGCAACAGCCTCCAATAGGAAGTCACCGTCTTCATCCGAAAACAGTTCAGCCATCCAATTTAAAAGCGGAAAAGAACATACGTGCTCTCCCAGCACCGGATCCTCTATCACCATCAGAGGACAGCTCGGTGGGTTTTCAAGAAAGCTCTGTTCCAAGAAAGACTGTGCTGCCGCCAGTAAATTCCAGGGACCAAGTAGTCCATGCATCAATGCCACAGCCATAATCCTTTCGCCAGGACAAACCAACTCGTGAGTAATGATAGGAGTCATCAGCTGATTAAAGTCGACGTCAGGAGAAACCGGTCCGCAGAGACACAAATCAATGGCCCAATCAAAATCACAGGTCAGGCAGTGAAATACAGGCTGGACACAGGTGAAGTAGGAGAATCGAAAAGATAATCCATATGCCGTGCTTAATATCGCCAACGGCATTGTGCCATAATATTCTAGCATGCGATTGCGGAACAGTGTCAGCAGCTGCAGGGTGGGAGCTTGCATAGGAGGGACATCCATATTTAAAAATGTAAAAAAGCACAAGAGCGTCCGCTGGTAATGCAAGTAAAAATGCCAATCCACGAAGCAGAGTGGAGAAAATAGAATGAAAGAAAGCAGGGATGACTCCAAAGATTTTCTCAAATGAAGTCACGAGACCACTGGTAACAACTTTAAAAAAGTGCGCCAGGGCCTTTGTGGAGGATGCGTTAAAGATAGTCCAAACCATCTTGCTGAAATTGAAAGGCAAATCTGAATTGAGAAGGGTCTGCACCTCTGTACGGGTGTTCGCTATGTGAAGCACGAAAGTTTCACGGGCCGAACTCAAGGCCACCTCTCTCTGAGACAAAAGAGCTCTTATTCTTGCCATGCCGTTGAAATCTCTCCCAAGGTTGGTATTTGTGGCCAGATTGAAAACTCCCTATGTTCATGTGTGGGAGGAAATAGAACATTTCTGCAGCAAATAACCCGTTCACTTACTGTTACCATAAAAGGAATACTTTTAATTAACTCAGAACAATCTTCATTATTGAGCATCAAATAACTACCATTTTCCAACAACTTGAACGTGGGGATGATAGCAGGAACTGGCGTGCCTTGCAACACGCAAGCCATATTTGGTCGGTGTTTGTTGCATGAACCGTGTAACTGTATGTGCCTACACATTAGTGAATGATCTGGCGTCTCAGTGCATTCCTCTCCATTCAGATAAACTTCTTGATCATCTTTGAAACATCTGTATGTGTATGGAAGCGACCAGACCTCATGAAGAAAAGCACTACCTAAAGGTTCATAACGACCTATTGGTATATATTTCATACAATTTGAAAACTTATATAAAGCAAAAGGCAGCGTTATTAAACCGTGGATAAGGCACGTTGTCAAAAAACCCGCAATCCTCTGCTGATGATGTCACTGAGCATGTCATGAATGATGTAATATGTGACATCATCAGCAGTGGATTACGGGTAATAGTATCTCTAGTTTACTCCCCTATAGCTGTCTTTCTTTTAACATAAGTCTCTGTTTCCTTCCCTTATACTTACTGTTTTTGGTTCGCTTCCGGTTCGCGTACCGGCGAGCGAACTGGGAAGCGAACTAAGAGAAATAGAGGTTGGCACAGTTCCAAATATTGTACCAATTTTTTAATAACGGGGAGGTAGTTCTGAAAAGAACTTTTTTTTTTATTGTTTTTGTTGTTTTATATTTTTTTTATTATTTTTCAGAACATTTTTTTACTTTTTTTGAATTTTTCTGAACAGTTTTATATTTTTTGGGGTTTTTCTTGGAGGGGGCAATGAAAACGATTCATTGTAAAGGGCTCAACAGGAGCAACAAAACAAAAAAAAAGTATTTATTATTTTGGGCGTTTCGTACAAACTTGCATATGATAGTCAATAGCTCTGTTGATCAGAGTGATGCTTCTTTCTCCGTAGCAAATGAATCCATCGCAAAATACGCAGATGTGTTTTACTTCACCAAATCTCATTTGTATATTTGGCACCATCTCCCTGCCCTCTGGTCCCGTTACTTCCGGTACAACAGATCTTCTGGCCATAATAGGGAGATTATCTAGGTCGTTCCGAAACTGTGCAGCACTGTAGTTGTTAGGATGCCACCTAGTCATATGGCGATGCATTGTGTAGTTTCCGAAACTGTATTTTTTCTCGGTTCCTCTGGACAGTCTATCTTGACATATAAGGCAAGTTACGTATCTTGCATTTACTTTTTTCTGACCTTTGGGAATTTAAAAAAATTGCCAAATGAAGTTTTCTTTCCGGTGAGACGTCCTGGGTTCCTCAGGCAAAAACTGCCTCTCTTTCTGCTCTTCCTCGTCTTCCTCTTCTTCCTCTTCTTGCTGAATTATAACTTGAGCAGGTGGTCCACTCTTCCTTGGATGTGGTGGAGGTGGTGGGGAAGCACCAGCTGAAGCTACTAAAGAAGCCATTGCTCAGTGATCACAAAGGGTCTTTCTCTCACAATGATGAAAGTCAGAGTGAGGAAAGAAGAAGGGATTTTCATCATTTGGGAAAAACAAGAGTTCTCAACCAATGAAAAGTGTTCATTTTAGATTATATGACCTAGTCTTACATCATTAGGAAACCAAAAGTGAAATGAACCAATGAAAAGTGTTATTACCAAGTCACATGACCTGCTTTGTTTACGTTAAGCGCTTTGCAGGGCCTCCCGGTTTGCTTCCAGAAACCTGCGCTTTGCGACTCGCTTCGCGTACCAGTTCGCTAACGTAGCACGTCATATGACGTATCACGTGACAACGTGAAACGTCATGCGGACGGGAGGCGTCACAATGTTGTTTTCTAACGCGGCACTTGCGGTAAAGAAACGTTTACCGGCTCGCGGTCTATTTCGCGGCATCAAGGTCAGCTAACGGGAAGCTTCCCGATTCGGGAAGCGGGAACAAAGAAAAAAAAATATTTAAAAAAAAAATTATTCATAAACATATAAAAAATATATTTTTGGATTTAAAGAAGAATACATTTTACAGCTACAGATATTAGCTGTTAAAAAACCAATGAAATTCACTGAAAAAACCATAGGTTATAGACCATATATAGTTAGGAATTAGCATTTACAAAACCTTGAAAATTCACTGAAAAAACCATAGGTTATAGACCATATATAGTTAGGAATTAGCATTTACAAAACCTTATTTTACTCACACAAAACCATTGAAATTCCATATATAGTTAGTTGCACTAACTATATATCGCGCATCCGCAATCCACTGCTGATGATGTCACATATTACATCATTCATGACATGGTCAGTGACATCACTGATGACATCACTGATGACATCTCAAATGACATCACTGATGACATCTCATTTGACATCAATGACCACATCACTGATGATATCATTCATGTGACAATACAATGCATCTCCTCACATTTTAATATAACCTCTGTTACAACCAGTGTTAAATACAGAGTATAATTTTTGAAACCATTGACACACCAATACTAGTTACTACATACGCACTCACTGATTCCTACGTCTACACACACATTCACTCATTCATCCATACAATCATTCATACATACAATCACTCATCTTTACAACACTATCATATGCACTCATACACCTATACAGACATTTACACTCTGTTGCTCATCCATGGAGTTACTCACACACCTAGTCAGTCATGCAAAGAATCAATCACACCTCCATTTTCTAATCTATACAGTTAAACATAGAGCACCTTACATTTTCAAACATATACTAACACATACTTACTCTCTTATACAATCACTGATACAAGTACACATTGATCTGCACAGAGTCAGACACCTCCCAACCAGCCACACACACACTCAGTCTCCCATACAAATACTTGGCCAACCAATCAATAACCCATATAGCCACTCATATAGCTACTGATCAACACATGCAGCAGCTTGCACAACAACAGACATACTGATGCAAACTTTCACACAGTTTAGTCACTAACCTATGCATTCAGTAGGACGCATTTAATCACTCACTCATACAGTCAACCACGCACCTACTAAAACCTTCATTCAGACACTTATACATCTACTCATTCTTCAATAGGTAAAACATATTTTAACTTTACTGAAACACAGTCACTGGATGTTGTCATCAGTGATGTCATTTGAGATGTCATCAGTGATGTCATCAGTGATGTCACTGACCAGGTTATGAATGATGTAATATGTGACATCATCAGCAGTGGATTGCGGATGCGCGATATATAGTTAGTGCAACTAACTATATATGGAATTTCAATGGTTTTGTGTGAGTAAAATAAGGTTTTGTAAATGCTAATTCCTAACTATATATGGTCTATAACCTATGGTTTTTTCAGTGAATATATATATATATATATATATATATATATATATATATATATATATATATATATATATATACATATATACATTTTCCTTCTTAAAAGACCCCGGAACAGCCATTTACTCCAAGAGCGGGAACATAAAAGGACTGCAAACACCGCTTCTATCAAGCAAAACCGATTGCAGCCACACCCACAGCAATCCAGCTGATTCATCATCGCTCGCGGGGGGGTCATAATCACCTTATTACTGAGGTAACATCTGCAACACTAACATCACCCGGAACCAGAGGAGTGGCTAAATCCACCTACTCAGCAGGTCAAGGAGCTAATAACCATAACAGCCAAAGCAGGGATAACTTGGATATGGTACGCTCCAGAAAAGGGATCGATAACGACAACTCACGGAGCCCACTGAAGACGGCTGAGTTTGCCGAGATGGTGATCCATTCAAATTCAGCCAGTCAGGTTGAGATACATCCAAGCCAAGCAAGCATACCGCACTCAGAAAACCGAGATTTACCAGTCAAAATCAAGGCTCAGATTCTCAATGGCGGAAAAGGACAAGTTTCACTTCTTCCCCAACTGTATAGTAGTTCCCCAATTTTAATGAAGACAATCCGAGTAAAACAGGCAGAACAACCAACGACGACTAAAGAGCAGGAATGTTGGGAAGAAAAAATGCAAAAAGAATTCTCCCAATCATCCAACAGCTCACTTACTCAAACTAAGACACCTCAAACAATCCCAGTTGGCACCTGGGAACAAATAGCAACACATAGCAGACCAGCAGCGCACATGTCCTCAGTGCGCTGCACCTTATTACCATACAATGACTCCCATTCCATGAACAATTCCTTAAAGAATGACATGACTTTTATAGCCACACAGGAATGGGAAGAACTAGTTGCTTCTTACAACTTTAAACCAGTCCACATTAATTCACCTAACGAAGCGAACAATCCCCCAAGACTGGAGAAAAGCAACAATACTGGAAATTCATTCCCTGAATCGGTATGGACCACAATCCTAAAAACCCTGCAAGACTCAGCCACAGCTCTAGAATTTCAATCACATAAAATGAACTTGCAGCTCTCTGTCCTACAGACAATGGCCGACTCTATTTCAGGAATTGACTGGAAGATATCAGAATTAAACGGTCTCATAAAGAGGGGCCAAGAAGCGGCCTACACGGTCCAAACAACAACACCACCATGCTCCTGTGAATCTATCTAAGACAAATTATCAACCCTACCATATACGTTGGGGGACCTGATATGCAACCTAAAATCAGCAGTTCCACAAACTTCTGATCCTAACACAGAACTCCCTGCAACGCAAGCAACGTTAGTGATTGAGCCAGCAGCCGAACAGACCGCAACAACCAACCCACCCTCAGAGGGTACAGAAGCTTTACCATCACCGTCAGAGGATATGGAAACTGAACATACGAACCACACCGCAAATCCAGTACCAGTCAACGCTCAGGCTCCCTGCAAGACTCGTAGAAAGAAAAAAAGGAAAGAAAGAAATAGGTTCCTAACTGATGCAAGATCTTGCACAGAAATGCAACCAAATTCATCCTTCGCAGTACCGACCCGCTGCCGAAAAGCCAAAGACATGGAACAACTTCTACTCTTATACTTGCATGAGGATCTAGAGAGTCCTTCAGTATCGCCCACAGTCATCTCTCCAGCAGCTTTGATAAAACCAACTGGTAGCGCCTTCCAGGAATCTCGACCTAGTAAAAACAAGCGGAAGCTCTCCCAAGCAAAAACTCAACCAACCCATAACATGGATCTAACAAAGCTTGAACACATTCTAACAAAGGAAATTCAGGGCGATGTTAGGACTAACAACACAGAGCTACCACAGCAACCAATACGAAGATCGAATAGCAACACAAGAGAACTGAGGACAGATAGCCATCAAAGTGTGCAACCAAACTGCCTAGTCACTGGCAGTCCAAGCCGTTCCTCCCAGTCCGGTCATCATGGCCGTGAGGGACCACCAACAAAGCCAACAACAGTGCATCACCAGGACAGTCCGACAATTATCCTCTTCACTCCTGAAAATACGTCCCGAGGCAGGGACTATGTGCTGAATAGGGGAAACCTACTCCGACTTTTACACTCTTTTACAAGCCTAGAAAACATCAGCTCCTCCGACCTTCTCCAAATTGAGTTTCTGTTAAGCTAAGATTCACAACGCTCAGAAACAACAAACCAACCTGGAACTCCATCAAGACAGCTAAGAAAATCTTGGAGGAAGAAGCAACGTTCAAACAATGGGGGATTGATCTGAGACTTGAAAAGCAACCTCTCAATCCCACACCTTTTTTACCCCTTATCAGGTCACCGGCGCGAAAAAACACCAACTCAGTACTAAAAGGAGCTAGGAGTAACTCTCCAAGAGTGCACCCCCAAGATACAAAAACATTTTTCTCTGGACAAGGACCAAGGAACTGTGGTCATGCCTCGCCGGTCACCCACCTCAATTGGAAGTCGATTCAACGAACAATCAACACAGCTAATCATACAAATTGACAAAGGGGAAAGAACTTTGATAATCCCTTAGAAAAAAACAGGCAAATTAGCGAATGCACTTGGAATATCAATGGCCTAGCCAACAAAAGCAACGACCCAGAGTTTCTACAATATTTAAACTCATTTGACCTGCTACTGCTCCAAGAAACCTGGGAGGAAAAGGCATTTGAGCTGCAAGGGCTTACATCTTGTTGCCTTCCAGCAAACAAAAACTCCACCTTTTGGACGCAGATCGGGGGCCTAATGATTTTTGCCTCAATAGCAACAATAGGCGAGATTACGATAATACAATCTCATATAGCTCTTCCTAGTGCAATACAGGTGGCAAAGTTCTCACTCCGATTACATAAACAGCCTCAAGACGTAATAATCAACACTTACATCCACCCTAAACAGAAACGATAAGCTGCCAACAAACTGATAAAAGCCTTGGTAAAAATAATGGAAGAGGAGGACTCCGACTTAATTATCCTGGCAGGGGACTTTAACATGTTTCTCGTCAGTTCGGATCCAGATGATGACCGTAACCAAGAACTTAGCGCTGCATGGGTAGTGCCAAGACAGGGCTCTGCAAAAATTAACAAACCAACAAATTGCCCAAAAAATTTACTTCAACAACTAGAACATCTTAATTTAAGAGCCTTGAACGGGCGCTATGCCGAAGATGATCCACCGGTCGCAACTTTTCATTCCAACAAGCAATCCTCCCACCTGGACTACACATTTACATCTTTAAATATGTTTGGCAGGGTAACGGCGTTCAAAATAGGGACGAGTGACCTCGGCTATCACCTGCCCCAACAAGTCACAATAAGAGTCAACTCACTACCGGAAACTGAACCACACATATGTATTGACATTGAAGTGACTTCAAATCTAAGGCGGCTTCGGTGCAATCCCCACAACATTGGCTCCATAAGCCTTGCAGCGAAAACTCTTTTTACTCAAACGGCAAGCTCCACAACTAAGCTGTCCAGAAGTATGGCAAAACTTCATTCAAAACGTCAGTGTGAAATTGTTAAAGTCTGTCAAACATGCTACGCCAAGGTAAGGGAACTTCAAACAAATTACAATCTACCCCAGAAATAAAAACGGTTAATAAACCGAACACTGAGACAGATGCGAAAAGATCCAATAAATCATGACTTACAAACAATCCTATGGAAAGCGAAAAAACTGTTAAAACATAAGAAATGGAAAAACAGTAGCAAAAAAATGACGAGCTAGGGGCGAAACTTCTCTACGAAGTAAAACTGAAAAATAGCTCAAGGTTCTGGCAAATGATCAAAAGAATACAGAACCCAGATCATCTTGGCCTAAACTCAAACATAACGGAGGAAGTATGGACAGAATACCTATTCAAGCACTTTAACAATGAGGAAAGCAGTGAAGAGGTGGTGACAAAAAAGCTCAGTAAAGAAGCTCGGAGGGAAAAAACAGACAATTACTACACAGCGACCAGGACCCAAGAAATATGCACACATGGGGTCATGCTACCACCTCGAACTGATAAATTAATGCCTAAACCAAGTTCCTCTTTCCACACTGAGTTTGGACAACTGGCCACCATGCCAGCCGGTGTCAAACGGCAAATAGCGAGGGGTAGACCGACAGGAGCCCCCGAGCCAAACGGCATTCCACCAATGCTGTATAAATTAGACGCGGAATTTTGGAGCGCAGCGCTAACACCAATATTTAACAACATAAAGAACACCCAGACTCTTCCTGAGTCCTGGCACGGGTCAGTTATCAACCCAATTTTTAAACATGGCAACAAGAAACATCCAAACAATTATCGGCTTATTGCCCTCATAGACGTGGAGGCCAAGTATTTTGCAGGAACCATCCTGGAGGAGTTAACGTTATGGGCATCTGAAGACCTAGTAGTTCCGATCAACCAAACAGGGTTCTGCAGGGGTCAAGGGACCATAACCAACATCATGGCACTGACCCTGCTGATGGAAGCATCAAAAGAGATAAAAAACCCTATACCTTTCCTTTATTGGTTACACTGCCGCATTCGACCGCGTGGACCGCAACAAACTTTGGCAGAAATTGGACAACTGGGGAATTTCTAAACATCTCCTAGACGTGCTGATATTACTCCATTCAAACACCTTGATTAAAGTTAAACTAGGAGCGGGCACACATCTCTCTAAACCCATTCTGACAACAAAAGGATTAAAAGAGGGGTGTGTGCTAGCACCAATTCCATTCAACCTTTTTCTTGCTGACCTACCAGGGGAACTCGATAAATGCCTCAGTCATGCACCGAAACTAGGGAAAATTCAACTGTCCAACCTGCTGTATGCAGACGACTTGGTGTGATAAGCCGGACGCCAATAGGCCTCCAGCATCTTCTGAATGTAGCCCACTCCTTTTCAGTAAAGAATGTCCTGCAAATAAATTTCAACAAATCTAAGGTTATGGCAGTGAATTAAAAAAAAAAAAAAAGTCAAACAAATTAGCACAAAAACGGAGAAGGGCTGGACGGTAACTACCTATAAGTATCTGGGAGTAATTCTGGACTCCAAGAACTCGTTTAAACCTCATTTGGACTCCTTACGAGAAAAAGGAACCCTGACCTACTTGGCCTTAAAATCTTTAAAGGCCAAACTCCCTGATCTAACGCTCGGCCCTCTTCTCCAGATTCTGCGCGCAAAGTTACAGTCGACTCTCACATATGGGAGTGAATCCCTTCAAGGGAAGGGCGCTGCATTACTGGACATAGTTCTAGCTAACTCAGACAGGGATATCTTTAACCTGCCAAGATACGTCTCGCCAACGCAGATCCGGTTAGAATTCGGTATTCTTAAAAAAACACTAGAAAGGCGGAGTGCGTATGTTACCAGGTGGCACAAGATTCGCAGCGCTGAGGTTGGCTCTCTAAACTCCAACGTATGGGAAGAGCTTCCCCGACATCGTAAATCCTGAGCTAGAGATTATCTATTTGACTCACTTCAAGTCCTGGGTCTGTCTGACATCTGAGACACCACAACAGACCTCCTGTCTTTCAAAAAAGTTGTGAAAAAGTCAGCACGCATCATCTCATCTATTGAGGACAAGGAGGCATTAACAAAAAGAGCGCATGGTTGGATCACGCTCAGTGACTATGGAAGAATGCAGCCACAAGCATATCTCAAAATTGGTATGAATCTAAAAACCAAAGAAAAGTTCTTAAAATTACGCCTCGGCGTAATTCCGGTAATCCCGCACCTACCGCTTTGGGTAAGAAAAAACTTTTCGCAGCAGTGCCGCCTGTGTAAAGCTGACAAGGAAGACATCGTCCATGTGATATGTATTTGCCCTAAACTAAAGGACTTGAGGTATAATTTATTACGGCCCTCTTTTAAATTACATGGCGTCAGGACATGTAGACCGGCTGTTAAACTGTGCTTTAACGTGTAATAGAAGGGGGTTCCCCAGGGTGATACAGGATGTAGGCAGGACGGGAGGGGATCAAAGCAACAAATAGAGAAGAACACCCTGCCTGAATGAATATCCAATGGTCCTCCAATGGATCCAATTCTGTTAAGGAAGGGGCAACATTACCGGGTCTCAGAGCCAAGAATTCAAATCCTATTTTCTAAGAAAAATATATATTTTTAATGATTTTTGAGCACATATTTATAAAAAGACAATCATACATTAGATATTTAAACATTTATAAAAAAAAACAATGTAATATTTCATATCAAATCAGGGGGAAGACATCATCATACAGTTCAATGTTCCTAAACACTCTGGGGCACTTAGGGGGGGTTCAACAAACACTCACTCCTTCAAAGGGATCATTCAAACTCATACACATTCAAACCGTTCAACCAGATGGATTTCACAGGGCCTGCAACAGCTTGATGAACTTATGGTTGCAAGGACCAGGGTGCAACAAGGAAGGGGCAAAAAAGATGGTATAGCGTTGCCGTCCTAGGTGGTAGCGCCGACGCGCGTTTCGGTGAAAGGCACCTTCGTCAGGGCAGACGGATGTGGCCGGGGAGGGGAACACACAGGCTTCTGATCAAAATATGGGGTGCGCAGGGATATAGTTCATTGCCCGGAGGTTCAGCTTAAATATACCAGCGGATCAATGATCGCACTCCGATACTCATGGCTCTTGATAAGTGCAGGCCACGTCTAGTTTTTACACGAAAGTAGGGACAAAGGGTTTATGATTATTCCTTCCTTCCAGGCGGTGTTACCACGGTATATCCCTGGCAAATACGGGGAAGAGATGGCCACGTCTGGATGGTCCCCGGGAGCTCGAGGGTCGAACCTTTAATTAGCGCCCCTGCTCGTTAGTGAGACTGATGCAGAAGGGGGTGGATTCCTGATTGAGGTATGAGTTAGAGCGTTTCAGAGCAGCAGGGGCTTCGATCCATGTCCATTTCGTCCCGGGGCGACGTGCAGTCTATGGCGAACTGTATGATGATGTCTTCCCCCTGATTTGATATGAAATATTACATTGATTGTTTTTTATAAATGCTTAAATATCTAATGTATGATTGTCTTTTTATAAATATGTGCTCAAAAATCATTAAAAATATATATTTTTCTTAGAAAATATGATTTGAATTCTTGGCTCTGAGACCCGGTAATGTTGCCCCTTCCTTAACAGAATTGGATCCCTTGGAGGACCATTGGATATTCATTCAGGCAGGGTGTTCTTCTCTATTTGTTGAAAATGTGCTTTAACCCCAGCAATATCAATTTAAACTGCCGGCTCGTAAAGTTTTTTGATTTAGCAGAAAAAAGATACAAGAGCGCCTGACGACCATTAAAACATTTATGAACAATTCTGAACTGACATTAATCAAACGTGCAAACGGAGGAAATTGCGCACAAATGAACTTTTTAATCTTTTTTTAGCAATGTTTAATTGTTTTTGTAAAGATTTTAATTAATCATGTACAAATAAAACTACTTACTTACTCACTTACTGACTTGGTCCTTGCTTCGTGGGGGAATTATCTCCTGGAGAAGCCTAGGGACCAGGTAGTGGTCGCACCACCCCGTAGGGATGGGGGCAAGAACTGTCAGATTGGGTATATTTGAAAAAACTGGATCCAGCAGGTGGCCAGATGTATGGGTGGGACTTGACACCAGTTGTACTAGCTGGCAAGCTGCCATATCTGCTATAAAATTGACGACATCAGGGTAGTCTGATTTATCAAGGTGAATGTTCAAATACCCAGTGACTGTGAAATTGGCGGCGTTAACAGCCAGTACCCTGACCGCCTCTGCTAGTGCTGCCTTAAAATCTGCAGCTGGCCCCGGGGGCCTATAGACCAGGAGCCCTGACATGGTATAATTTGAACTGAATGTGACTTTAAAGAGGGCGCATTCACATCTGGGTATAGTCTGCCTAGTAAAAATGCAGGGGTAGACCGATTTATGAATGACCGCAATGCCCCCTCCTCTAGTGGCGCTATTGAGGGTAAGGATGCTATACCCCGCTGGTAGCGCTAGGCCAGGTTCCGCGGTCATGTCATCCGAGAGCCATGTCTCGGTAAGAAAAAGAACCTCAGGTGAGGAGTCCTCCAGTAGATCATAAATGTCGGCATAATGTTTGGCCAAGGATCGGCTTTTAAGGTTAAAAATCTTGATGGCCTTCTCAGACAGAGAGTGATGACCATGAGATGGCAGCGTAGAAGTGGCGCTAAAGCCACAGCTCAAACAGCAAAATGGTCCCTCAAAAGTATTCCCGCAAAGCAGCCTAAAGTTGCTCACCCCTTTTCTAAAAGCTAACAGCTCTTGTTTTGTGTAGGTCAGCACCTATTTAGTGAAAAGGTCAGAATGTCTGGCGCGGACGGGCGCAGACAGGCTTGCCTTTGGCGTGCCAGCCGCGTGCTTCCGCGCCATCAGCCCCTTTTCACTGGGCTGGAGACGGTTTTTAGTGCAGCCTAGACCGTCACCCTGCTAAAAATGGCAGCGGGGACGGTGAGCAGGAAGTGTGTATTTCCAGTCACACCTCCCTCCACTCAATCAGCACGGACTGGCTGCGGTGGACCGGGGAGGGACTGTTAGCAGCTGTCCCCCTAAATCGGAGTCAGAGCAGGTAAGAAAAACGTGAGACGAGCTGAGCAAAGAAAGTAGTTTCCTGATAGATTTTTTTGTTATATTAAAAACATCACATATGTTCCAGTACAATAGTGAGTAGCGTTTCAGTAGGTGCGGCTAAAACTTTGTATCATGCAAAGGCCCTAGCGCAAATTAAAACCACCCCGCTTCCCACCACTGAGCAAACCTTCCGCGTGAGTAGCTGAGAGCTGAAACAAGAATTATCATGGGGCAATGGGTCAATCACTTCAGATAGTGGCTCCATTGCCATGTTATTGACTGCAGTTTTCTGATCATGTGCACAGCCACTAAAAATGAGTGCGCTTCACAGTCAGGACTTGTGGGCCAGGCCTTCACTTTTACTTGTTTTCCTCTCATTGATCCATATTTCATAATTTTATTTTCAGTATGTTTAGAACATATTAAATCTCCTCAGACAGTGCTAAAGGACTGCTTGCCTGCTGTTTATTTCATTTGCAGTGTGCCACATCCCACGAGAGTACAGCCTCTAGACTAGGCCACCATCATGGAATGGTATTGGCCATAGTTTCATAGTTTTACCATTCTGAGATGGCTAACAAGTTGGTTTAAACATGGTGGCCGTACTGGAACAACGAAACGCCATGTACAATACTGCTATGTTTAATTTTATTTCTTGTTGCAAGCATATTTCTGCCATATTTAGGTGGTAGCATGATTTATTTTCCTACTTTTATTCTTTTAATGTATCTTTAATATATTGTATTTACGTTTATTGTGGTTGTGTAAGTGGATGTATAAAAACATGAGAAGTGGGTGGATGAACTTATTCAGTAAGTGGTAAGATGAGGGACTGGTGCATGCCTGTATGAAGATTTATTGAATGCCTAAACCTATTGTTGACTGAGGAAGCACTTTCATTACAAAGTCAGACTTGTTGGCATTGCCACTGCTTGTTTCTCTATCCTTCCTTCCCATCCTCCATTTTAGTACTTGCTCCCTCTGTCTTAGAAACCGAATAGTAATTGTTAAATGCATCAATGTCTTTCCACATTTGGACTTTAATAATTCTTCGTAAATATAACTGATAAAGTGTTTTACGTAGGAAATTGTCAGGACTTATAAAATCTAGTGTAAACTATGCGTCATGTTTGGCCATTTGTGCAGTACTTTTTCTGAACGAACTTTGTTTCTTTCACAGTGGGGGTCAGCCGTATATGTGTATTTCTAAACCCAAATGACGACGATACCATGAATTCTGATACACATAATCCGAGTTTGAGCCATTTTACGTTTGTTGGTAATATAATTAAATGTAAATGGGTATATGTACAAAGGAAGTACAGTTGGAAGAGTTGGCAGGGAGAGTTTGCACAATGTGTGCTTTGCTCCCAGCTCCGTATGTGCAGAAAGACATTCAAAGTAAAGTGAAATCTGAATCAGTACATCAGTAGTCTTAAATGTATGTCCTCTTCGTGAACCTTCGCCCCCCCTCCCCCGCTTGAAAATTCCAATCCAGTAATTCTATGACGGGGTAAATCACACAAGAACAGAAACTTCAAAAACATTAGTTTGAGGGGTTGGGGTATAAATGCACATCATCACAAGACGTGTTATTGGCCATGTCTGAGACAGCATGTTCTTTTGTGTAAATTGTAGCAGCTGAAACCCGTGGGTGCCAACTCAGCAAGTTGGTAGTGACTATGAAAGTCTGATCTTTGGGATTAATGCGAAGACACAGCATCTGCCAGCAAAGACTTGCACTCATTTTGGTTTTTGATGTTACAGTAGTTGCGACATATGCAAAAGAAACAATTGATGGACGGAATTTTGGACAATGCAAACACTCAACCCTAGTCACAAGGATCTGTGTTTAATCCATCATTCTTTTGCTCACCACACCACCCCAGTTTGGACCCAGGCATATGCCAATCAGTCTTGACCCTGTTCCTTGTGGGAACAGTCCAGCCCGAACTGCCTAGGATGCTTGTTTCCGGTCCAGGGATGACCTGGCTTGGCAGTTCGGGCTGGACTGTTCCCATGAGGCACAGGGTCAAGATTGATTTGCATATGGCCAGGTCTAAACTGGGGTGGCATGGTGAACAAAAGAATTATGGATTTAACCCAGATCTCTTGACTGGGGGAGCATGTTTTGATTTGTTCTGCATTCTGTCCATCAATTGTATGTCTTTTGCTTTCTCTCCCTAATTGCGCCGGGTATGCCTAGACGTAGGTCCCGGGCTCACTGCGGCACTGGATTCAAGCTATCCTGGCTGAAGAGGGGTGAAACCACGAAACCGGTCCTAGGAGGCTTGTTTCCGGTCCAGGGAGGACCTGGCTTGGCAGTTCAGGCTGGACTGTTCCCCATGAGGCAATCGGTCAAGACTGATTAGCATATTGTATTTGTATTGTAATTGCATTTATATAGCGCTTACTACCCCTGACGAGGCGTCGAATCGCTTTTTCGGCGGGTAGCACGCTACTCCGGGACCTATAGAGGATTAGTGTTGAATTAGTATAGTGAAACATGCAAGTACATTTTAAGTGGTGGATAGGTTAGTCAGTTATTTGAATTTGGAATGATAGCAGAAGGATAGAGTAGGACAAAGGTTTGTATTTATTTATCGTTCGCTTGTTGACGCATGCTATTCAGGGAGCCTATAAAGGATTAGTGGTGAATTAATATTGTGAAATATGAGGTAATTTCATTGGTGGATATTAGTCTGTTACTTTGAGTGATAAGGATAGCGGATGGACAAAAGGGGAAGAAAGATTTGCATTCATATAGCACTTGTTACTCCTGATGGGTGTTGAAGCGCTTTTCTGGCGAGTAGCACGCCACACCGGAACCCATAAAGGATTGGTGTTGAAAATTAGTTTAGAATAAATATGAAGTAATTTGAGTAGTAGATATGTTATTCAGTTATTTGGGCAGTATATTAGTATAGTTGAATATGGAATATGGAATTTGAGAAGTGAACATGTTAGTCTGTTTATTTTGATTGAAAAAGGATAGAGGAGGGATAAAAGAGTGAAGGATTTATTTATTTATTTATTTTTTTAAGTCTTAGCAGTAGGAAGAGGCTTTTGGATGAGTAAAAAGGAGTTTTGGAGGGAAGGAGTCAGAGTGGAGAGTTTAGAAATGTATATGTTTCATGCACCGGATTTGGTTGTGTAATATTGTTTGTGAGAGGAGGTTGTGACGTAGAGGGGGTGGTGATGTGTTTATGTGTAAAGTGTTTGTTGTGTGTAGGAGGGAATGAAGTAGAGGTGAGAGTATTTATCTTAGACTGGTTTGTTTCAAGAGTTACAAAGCCCTAACACTATCCAATCACAACACTAGCCCTAACATCTAGAACCAATAGGAGACCAGGACCTTGCAGCCAATCTTAACCCTAGTCCAAGCACCCAATCAGTTCAAAAACCCTGATCTCTACGTCCAATAAAGGCCTTAGCCATACCACGAGTCCCAACCCAAGTCCAAGCAGCCAATGGTACAGGTAGCCCTAGTCCCTACTTCGAATAGAAAGCCTAACCCTACTCTTAGTCCCGCA
This sequence comes from Lissotriton helveticus, assembly GCF_964261635.1. Taxonomy (NCBI): domain Eukaryota; kingdom Metazoa; phylum Chordata; class Amphibia; order Caudata; family Salamandridae; genus Lissotriton; species Lissotriton helveticus. Next base: position 1,933,547,003 of record NC_136061.1, read on the forward strand.
ACTGGTCCAACAAGCAATCACACCAGAAGCCCTAAATAGCTACATCCAATTAAAGGTCTAGCCCTAGCCCTAATCCCACCCTACTCCCAACAACCAATAACATAGGAAGCCCTAGTCCCTACTTCCAATAGAAATCCTAACCCTAGCCCCAACCCTGCAATGATTGAATCACAGACCGAGAAACCAATCAGAACCCTCAAATACCCAACCAATGAGGACATTAACCCTAACCCAATAGAAACACCAGATACAACCACCAATCGGTGTACACATGTGCCAACCACTAGCACACCATATAAGGTCCCAGCAACCTCAGACAAGGTTTGCTGGCCAGGGAGTTGGAAGCTGCTTGCTCCTGTTCAGAATCTCCTAGCAGACAGACCGGCTCCATCCACAACTTTGGACTTCTGCAGGTAAAGGCTTCACTAACTCGAAATCTAACAATACTGTTTGAATAAAGCTTTGCTCCCCCTGCTGGCCAAAAAACGAAGTGCACAGGCCCCAGTAAATACAGTTTAAACAGCTCACAGAAGCACCCTCTCATGTAGAAAATCCCTGTTGCTGGGGGGGGGGGAGGCAGGGGGGCTGGCCTCACTGGCTTGTGAACACAAAATGGTGCCTGGGGGTGCACTGTTTGAGCACACAGGCCTAAGTACAGAGCAAAGGAGAAGTTTGGAGGGAAAACAGATTTGTCACCAAGGAATGAGAGGGACAAACTACAGAGGTTGGACTGCAAATCCCACAATTCAACACACTAAATGAAGGCAATCATGGGCAGGGAAAACCACACATTTAAAACACAACACAGGTGATCAAATATGCAATTACAGGCAGGAGATTTATATATTTCATAGGTCGCTAAATTTAGCAAACTAAGGCCACTTAAATGATCCAGGTGTATACCTCCAGTCACAGGTTCTGACCAAAGTGAGAAGAACCCTGGGGCGTGAGTGCGTTGCCCCACTGTCTGAGAGTGCAGCGGTAGACACAGAACAATAGAATGGTCATTGCCATTGTATTATTCTGTGTGCTGCCGGCTGTAGCGAGTGGTTGGGGGCGGGGCAGATTCCATCAGATTGCAGGATGACTTTGTAGGTGCTCAATACACATGTCAGATTAGCCAACTGCCTACAGCCGGCGAATCTGTCATGCGCACTTCAAAGCCAGCCATCCCAGCATTGTAAAACAGCCAAGGGGTTGCAATCACAAGCCCCCAGGCTCAAAATGAGTGCTGAGTTAGCCTGCTCCAACCAATAATGAAGCTGCTATGCAGAGCAGCTCCAGGATTGGGTGGATTCATGTCGCACAGGGGTGGAAGGGGGAGTCCTTCCTTTTGCTTACTGCACCTTGTCACCCCCAAGATCGGGACAAGGAGAGGAACATCGGTTTGGAGTGCCCGACAGTGGGCTGAATTTATGGTGAGTGGCCCACCATTAATTAATGTTGCCTGGCACCAGTGGAAGAACACTTATTGAAATAACTCTTTTAGCCAAGGGCACTCAACCTGGTGGATTTCACTTCAGTCACTGGAAGTAAAACTAGGTTTCAATTCAGAGAGTTACCTCAACGCAGGTGTGCACTGACAAACCAAACTCTGCACAAGAAAAGCCATAACAGAACATTAAAAAAATCTAATTTATCACCTCCAGAACCGTATTCTTGCTTTCAAGCCCAGCCATTCTTTGCAGATCCTAAACTTCACTGCTGATCTCTGTCCTGAGCACGTTACCTTCTGGAATTGGACTGTCTGTCTTTTGATATTCTCGTTTTTTGTCCTGAACTGCTCCCTCAGGGCAGTACTTAATGCCATTCAAAATTGCTACTTTTCAAAAAGTCCTAAACGCACTTGGGGACTTTATAACTTTTCTCAAAATATTCATGGAATGGAGTTGGAATACTAAAAAAAGCCTCTTGGAATATTTGGGAGAAAGCTTCTGTTTTGTAGGACTGGGGTTAGAATAGTATTTTTTACTTATTGAAGCCCGTCACGCTCACTGCTGCCCTGAGGAAGCAGTTAAGGGCAAGAAACTTTACTGATTTTTAGGTCGAGTCTAGGCAGCACGCATGCGCTGTCTACAAGACCTGATGTTATCTCCTATATCGGCTTTTGGCATGCTCATGAATTTCCATTTGTTCGTTGTTGTGCCATTTACAAATACTGGGTTTCACTCATTGTTTGCTTGCGTTGGCCATCCCAATATGTCCGCGGTTCTTCCTGGTCATCCTGATCTGCCTTTGTATTTTGTAGGCTATCAACATCATTTTAGGCTTTCAGGCAGTTTCACAGAGCAATGCTCTGTTCGGCGCCTGCAAAGTGGCTATTTCCGTCCAGGTAGCTGTTGAGCGATGCCAATAGCGCTAACTTTAAAAAAAAATACGATACCTATTGCATTTCTAATGCTTGTTTTTTTCTTTTCTTATCAGATATACCTTTATTGCTTTTTGGGATATATCAGCATAGCATTTGGCATTTACCGAAAGTCACACAATCAATCTTTTCTGCAGTGTATATCAAAGCTACATGTATGTAGTTAGTACAAGAAATACATGGGTGTCTGTGTATTTTTAATAGCATGAGTATGAATTTTTATGGATCAACCACACGAGACGAGAAACAGAGCACAATATAGAGGTGTACCAGAGCAGGGTAATGGGAACAGTATGAAGATGGTTTTTAGAAAGAGAGCAAAACAGGATTTTGTATGTTTTGTCTCCCTCACAGAAAATGAATACCCTACTGGAAAAGTAGAAGGTGCATCTTAGATTAAAGAAAACAAATTACCATAGAAAATCCCGTGTGTCTTAAAGACCACATTGTGGGTCAAGACCAATTCACCTAAGGGATCTACACCATGAAGAAGGCCTTGTTGACCCATGGGGGTTAGATTGGAAGGATGAGTGGTTGGTACTTGCAGTGGTGATTTAGGGGCAGTCACCCCTCCTGCATATCCCCAGATTGCTTTACTTTTAAATCCTGCCAAGGGGAACCAGAATAAAGGTATCACAAAGGTATATCCTTCGACAGCTTTATTCTATTATTTCTCTGCACTTAAGATCCCTTCTGAAGGGAATATTCCTCCCTATCACTATATTTCTTTTTCTTTCTTTTAACTATCTCCCTCACCACTATATATAAAAAAAACAGCGCTCCGTCCAGTGTATTGTTCTGGGTCTGGACGTCTGCAGCGGCCCTATGATGAAGCATGCCACTGCATAGTGGGTGAGGGCAGTATTGAGACATTTTTTCGATTTTCCTTCTCTCTCTGTTTCTCTCTTAGCAATGATTTCTATATAGAACAAGGGACAGGAACTTTGCAATTCATACTGAGTTAAGACCCCTGGGTCTGTTTTTATTAGTCCTTCTCTTTTTTGTGAGTTTAAGACAATGGAAGGGGAGTCAGAGAAGGCTCATTCCCTGGTCTCTTTTTTGTGATTTTAGCTGTTGAGCTATGCCAATAGCTTTAACTTAAAAAAAAAATGCTAGACCTATTGCATGTCTAATGCTTGTATTTTTTCTTTTCATATCAAATATACCTGGATTACTTTTTGGGATATATCCGCATAGCATTAGGCATTTAGCGAAAGTCACACAATATATAATTTCTGGAGTGTATATCGAAGCTAAATGCCTGTAGTTAGTACTAGAAATACATCTGCATTATTCTTTTGATTTTGCCAGGTGCGATCTTCCAGAACAGTTGTGTAGGCCTATCATATTCTAATCATTGAAAGATTAAGGACAAAATAATCTAACATCTAACCCAATTTAAACGCAAAGTGCTTTACTGATGTTTATTTTATATAAGGTTTTCAAAATAAAAGCAATTATTACATGAAAACATGCCTATAGGAGGCAGCATTTTCTGTTTAGAATTATGTATGTAAAACAAATCGGCCACTTTTATCATTCTAAATTAGCTTGAAAGAAAACACCACTGTAGCATATGTTTTTCCTTTTAAACTATTTTAATTGTATAAAAATGTTTTCTTATGGTCATTATCACTTTTGTGTTTGTTCCTAATCTAAGAGCTTTGCTCTCGAAAATAGAGTATAGCCGAAGTCATTTTACATGATGGTCCACTAACCAAACAGACTTGGAACGTCACTGTTCGTTTGTAGTGTTTTGAGTGCTGTATGACTTATAGTGGTGTAGTAAGACTGCTTACTGCACTCAGTTGGTTTATTATGGCAGTTTCTCTCATTGATTAATCTATTCGTATTCCTTTTATTACCTTCTACTTTCTTCCAGTAGCATTATGCTTCCGAAGAAAAAAAGAAAGTGATCCTGTACCCGAATGGAACCTCCGCCATGTATATTGGACTTGCACTATCCCAGCAGGGACTAGTTTGATTTGATTTTTAAGAGTAAGCATCTGAAGAGAACTTGGTTCAATCTTTGATCCTTGGTGGACAACTTCGATCACAAATATCTTTTCCTTGTCTGTCATGGGATTATCTCTAAAATTTACCAAATGTAGAATAACAACCTATCCCAACCTCAGAAGCATATAGTTGTGCAAACAAATTACTCGGGGATATCTCACCCACTCGTGTATTTGTTCTGGAGTCTGAGCCCAAGCAATAATGCTTAGACCACTTCCCGAAGGCTGGATTCAAGGAGGAGCCGTTAGAAGCATAGCTGTCTAGGCAGTGCCTCAGCACTTTGAACAGCGTTGGCAAGTCCTTTGTGGCAGACAAATCTCTGTTTAAAATAAAGCTGCTTTTAATGACTACTAAAGGGATACCAGCCCACAGCGTATAAATATAGCGCAGATAGCAGAAGTTCATGCCTTCATCACACAGCACTGGTAGTAAACTGTGTTAGCTTTAATCATACAGTATAAACACCGCTCAGGCAGCAGGGATGCAAACATCCATTTCATAGTAAAATCATACCGTGGGTAGCAGAACCATGTAAGTATCCATCGCGCATAACCATTCTAACCCAAATAGTAGCAATGCTGGCATCATTACACAGCACAAATCCAGCACAGTTAGCAGAAGAATAGTTCAAGCACCCGCTGTATAGTACGAATATAGTTTAAGTAGCAGACGTGCAAGCATCTGTCACATAGAACCGATACAGCAAGAGTAACCTAATCCAGAACAGCAATTGTACAGTACAGAGGTATCCATAGTGCAAGCTTTCATCAGACAGCACAAATACAGAACAAGCAGCAAATGTGTAAAGTTCATTACACATATAAGAGGGAGAATGGTCCAGAGTCCTGCAAGCTTCTCTCACGCTTACAAAAGGCACAGCAAAGGCTTTGTCACTGCAAGCGTATTCTTTTCCTTAGACACAGCTGGGCTCTGGAGGTTTCCAGGTTCGTTCAATCGAGTCTTTCTTTGGACTAGATAAGCAACTTAAGTGCAAGCTTCTCGTCATTCGCAGCCTCGCAAGAGCCTGCAGAACATTCAGATCCTTTTATCTGACAAGTGGGAGATGTTGGTTACTTGGCACCTGCTACCCAAGCGCATGTAGAAGTGTAGCTGTCATCACATCAGCCGAGGGCGATGCATTGTGAGAACAGAAAGAAGGTGCTGACAGGACGGCCTTTTAGGGCTCTCCGCAGCCACATTTAAACAGAATGGCACTGAGTGGCTGGGCTTTTATTGTTTTTGGGTCGGAGACCATTGGGTTGGAGGGAAAATGTTAGCATGGTTATCCTACCATATAAAACTATTAAATCTCATTTTATTCAAGTTGCATTGTGTAATGCACTGAGTGGCAGAAAATATAGGGAAACTCAGGAGCACAATCTCCCAAGGTTTTTTGCATATAAACATAGTGATGTCTCCTGCTAATGATGTTTGAATTATAGCTGTGGAAAGTTAGAACTCTCTTCTTCACTTAAAGTAAAGTCCACATTTGTAAAGCGCACAATCACCCGTAAGGGTCTCTAGGCGCTGGGGGCCGTCGGGAAGATTAAGCGAGCTATTGCCCAGAGTCACATGGTGCTGGGCTAACCTGCCGCCGGAGCCGGGGATCGAACCGTGGTCCCCCGATTCCAGCGTCAGTCGCCCTGGCCGCGGCGCCACACCTCTTCCACACTTAGATATTACATTTCATCAGGGCTAGCTTTAGGGCAGTGCACTGGTGCTACCGCACTGGGCGCTGACCTAGGAAGGGGGCGCTGACCTCAGGGAAGGGGCGCTGTATTTAGAAATAACTTATGATTTAAGAACACTTGTGGCAGAGTTCCTTGTGGGTCCAGTTTTCAGACCGCATTAAAAATGTCCAGATAACGCTTGTGATTATTGTTCCTGCTAAAGAGAGAGGGAGAGCAGAGTTTTTTCTAATGCATGTTTTAACTTGCCATAAAGTAGCGCAGAGGGTTAATATGCCTGCTGCAAGGAACCCATACCGTGCAGATCCCAGATCTGTATTTTATGTGGATAGCGGAGTGGATTACTTCTTTTGTCACGGAGATCCTTTTGTTACTGCAGTTTATAAGATACAACCCTAATATAGAACAGTGACTGTTACGAACTGTCATCAAAGAGCTGCATGCAAACAGCATAAAATGGGTTAGGACATTCTGTGTTTTTTCCCCCCAGTTTTTCTTTGTCTATTCCTAATGTTGCTGAAAAGTGTTTGTTGGTTAAATATACCTTCTTAATATAAAGCCAGCCTTTACCAAACAAATTAAATGTATTTGAGAGAGGGCCTTTGGCGAGATAAGGGGCACTTTTGCCCAGTGGTCGTAAGGGTATCCGAGGTGGAGGTCATGGGGTGCCAAAAATGATTGTCGCGCCAACAGCTCTAACGCCAGCCCTACATTTAGTCTTTGTATGATGTGACCTAGTTACTATTTCTGATGCACCTTGGTTTTCAGGAAGATCTTATTCGTCAAGCCTTGCAATTCAATTTACAAAAGTTCTCAAGATTCTAAATGATTTATTTATATTTCAGAACTCCATTTTCCTTCGCTCATGTGTTATTCTCCTGTAATTAATGTTAACCTTCTTTGTTTCAGCGATTTATTAACTGTAATAGGTCATTGTCATATCGTTTTGTGGCCTAGGGTCACTTACATAATATTGCCTCACTGAAAGAGAATTTGTTTGGGGATGCTCTTTTACATAAGAGATCCATGTTCTGTGACCATGAGTAGGTGAATTTGTTAATTTTTTAGGTCGAGCTGGTACAGCTGGAGACCTAATGTTGCCCGTCACGAGGGAAGGAGGACAAGAGGGTGTTACTAGCATTTTCCCTGGATTTGGGTGCGCGAACGCGCACGTTCCGTCCCGCGCCGTGCACTTCCCTCCCATACTCCCAGCAAGCATGCACACACACGCACACGCACACGCACACACACACACACACACACACACACACACACACACACACACACACACACACACACACACACACACACACACACACACACACACACACACACACACACACACACACACACACACACACACACACACACACACACACACACACACACACACACACACACACACACACACACACACACACACACACACACACACACACACACACACACACACACACACACACCCCCCCCCCCCCCCCCCCCCCCCCCCCCCCTCTCTCTCTCTCTCTCTCTCTCTCTACCTAACCGGGCTTGGCACGCAGATTTAACATCGTGGACGCGCATGCCCAGCCTCCCGGCGCCGTGCACATCTCCTGTCTGTCCCACATTCACACAGCGCCTCTCTCATTCACGCACACAGCCCCCCCTGAACACACAGACAGGCACATACACACACCCGCCCCCCCCCCCCCCCCAACTAAGCCCCACTCACCCATCGACGTCCTCAGTCGCCCCTCCTGACTTCTGCAGCCACCACCCGACAGCCGTGACGCTCCCGAACTTCCGGTTTCGGGACGTGCACGCTCACGGCTTGTTCTCTGCGCCTTCCTGTTCTCGAGAATCTGTAACTCATTGTAAGAAACATGACCTTTTCAGCAAGGTCTGCGCGCGAGCAGCCCGCGCGCCGGGGCTGGGCTGGACTCTGTAATTGGCTGTCACAGAAGTGCTGGCCCGGGGAATCCTTCTGCAAGCCTTAAATCATGTCTGTCTACTGTAGCTTACCCACCGCGCGACTAGTTTGGCAGTTTTTTTCCTCTTTAATGAAAATGAAGTGCGGTGATTCACCCGTCTTCGCAGCTGATAATTACTTAGCGCGCGGAGTCCCTCTTCTGTTGTTGTTAATGAAGTTCAGAGCGCAGGGGGCGCCGGTTGGCCTCGGAGCCCCCTTCCATGAAGGGGTGAACCGGTTAACGCTTTCTGTTTACCCAGAGACCTCCCGCCCCTGTTTTTGGAAAGCGTTTCACGGACGGCGCTCGCCTCCCCTCTCTGGAGCGGCTGCCGAGAGGTATCATTACCAGGGGCACCCCTCGCGCGCGCCACCACGGCCTCCGTCGTGGCCTCCTGCAGCCCCTGCATCTTCTGCCATCTAGAGCGGCAGATGTAGCATTGCTACATTAGGGCAATGCCACCAGTAGGCATTACAATTATCCCATTGATCCATTTTTATAGGTTGAGCGAGCCTGCTTTGTGTAATCCTTCTTTTCTGCCTTGTTTGTCCCTGACAAATGCAATTACCCTTCATTGTGGCAGATTTCTCTGTCTCCTTATCGTGCCACCAGCAATGTAGACACAAGACAACAATCCACACGTCGCAGTTAATTTTCAAATCACTGTGTTGAAATGATATTTAGATGTGTTGGCAATTGTTGAAGCTCAATGTAATCCTGGGGAATACACGTTCATTTAGTTTTAAGAGCGCAGTTACAATTTATTTTTATTTATTTATTTTCGCGATTTCTAGAGCGCCTGGTGACCCGTAGGCATCCCCGCGCTATGAACCTGACGATATCCAGAGGGGAGGGGGGAGGGAGTGATTTAATTGGGAAATTGACAGTGTTGTCGTTGAGTCGCCATCAAACAGTTCAGTACTTCCCATATGGTTTTGAGCCTTGTTAGATGTACTTTACTCTAGGGTTTACGCTGGCGGTGGCGACATAGACTGGCGCAAACAGTTGAACCCAATTTCCCATGCTCCAGCGCTGTTGTATAGCTGCCTGCATAGCATTTTACACTACTACTTTGTGGTTTGATTGATTGAAGGCCATTTTATTATTGTGATTGATTTTTCTCTTGATGTACCTATCAGAAATGTGCGGGATCTCGTGCAGGTGGTTCTCGGCAGCCCTCTCTGCCTGTGGGATGTACAGCCCAGGAAGCCTGCACCCGAAAACCTGAGGTTAAGCAGATTTTATATGCTGCCCCTTCAGAGCCGAGCCGCCCGGCTGGATTAATGAACACATTCAGGCTCGCATAGCCCCTTCTCAGTGGGATTTCTTTTCGGGGCTGCCGCAGCCTTCAATCAATAAGACGTTTAGGAAACGCTCATTTGTACTTTAATTTTTGGCATGTGTGAGTTATGGCCTCAGTTAACTCATGAAAACAAAGGCATGTTGGCGCTTCGCTCCGGGTTAGGAGTTCTGCGGCTCACGCACCTGTGACTGCTATACATGTGAATACCATAGATCTTAGGAGAACTTTATTACATTAAAAGTACAAACTCTTTGAGAAGTGGGCTGTAATAGAGCAGGTCGTGGGCTAGGACCCTTGGATGCAGTCTGCATGTTCGATGGACTGCAGAAGTGATTTACACCCTGCTCACTAATGCACGCAGCAGTGTGAGTTACAACCCAACTGCTGCCAATAAAGTGTGCTCCAGCTGTGTATTTCTTTAAAAGTAAATTACTGAACTGCGCTCTGGCGTTCACAGTGTGTGCTTCCCTTCCCTCGAAACCACTTCCCCTGCTCATAACTGCAGCAAGGCGCCCGATCCACCTGACGCTGTGGATTTCGGAGCAGAAACCTGCCCTCCATACACTGTGCTGAAGGCACCGTTTTCTGAAGCGCGGGTTTTGTTTTTTTAATAAACCAACAAGTGATCCACTATGCAGATTTCACTGAGCCACGTCCCCTGCTGTGATTGGCATTGCCGTGTAAGTTAGAAGAGCTAAAACAGCAATATTTCTGATGTTTTTGGGCTAATCTGCTGTAATTGTGCAGTGTACAACTTCAGTGTAAGAGAGCCCCTCGTGGAACACTATAGGCCAAATTCTGACAGAGGCGGTTAAAATGTTCAAATCAATTCCTTTTAGTTACCTTTTGCAATTTGAGTTGACTACTTTATTTGCTCATAAAACCGAAAACTTTGCATGCCAAAATCTGCAAAAGCATGTCTACAAGCGTCAGACATCCACAAGCGTCAGACATCCACAAGCGTCAGACATCCACAAGCGTCAGACATCCACAAGCGTCAGACATCCACAAGCGTCAGACATCCACAAGCGTCAGACATCCACAAGCGTCAAACATCCACAAACATCAGACATTAGACATGCACAAGCATCAGACATCCACAAACGTCAAACATCCACAAGCAACAGACATCCACAAGCAACAGACATCCACAAACATCAGACATCCACAAACATCAGACATCCACAAACATCAGACATCCACAAACATCAGACATCCACAAGCAACAGACATCCACAAGCAACAGACATCCACAAGCAACAGACATCCACAAGCAACAGACATCCACAAGCAACAGACATCCACAAGCAACAGACATCCATCCACAAGCAACAGACAGACATCCACAAGCAACAGACAGACATCCACAAGCAACAGACAGACATCCACAAGCAACAGACAGACATCCACAAGCAACAGACAGACATCCACAAGCAACAGACAGACATCCACAAGCAACAGACAGACATCCACAAGCAACAGACAGACATCCACAAGCAACAGACAGACATCCACAAGCAACAGACATCCACAAGCAACAGACATCCACAAGCAACAGACATCCACAAGCAACAGACATCCACAAGCAACAGACATCCACAAGCAACAGACATCCACAAGCAACAGACATCCACAAGCAACAGACATCCACAAGCAACAGACATCCACAAGCAACAGACATCCACAAGCAACAGACATCCACAAGCAACAGACATCCACAAGCAACAGACATCCACAAGCAACAGACATCCACAAGCAACAGACATCCACAAGCAACAGACATCCACAAGCAACAGACATCCACAAGCAACAGACATCCACAAGCAACAGACATCCACAAGCAACAGACATCCACAAGCAACAGACATCCACAAGCAACAGACATCCACAAGCAACAGACATCCACAAGCAACAGACATCCACAAGCAACAGACATCCACAAGCAACAGACATCCACAAGCAACAGACATCCACAAGCAACAGACATCCACAAGCAACAGACATCCACAAGCAACAGACATCCACAAGCAACAGACATCCACAAGCAACAGACATCCACAAGCAACAGACATCCACAAGCAACAGACATCCACAAGCAACAGACATCCACAAGCATCAGACGTCAACAAGCATCAGACGTCAACAAGCATCAGACGTCAACAAACATCCACAAGCAACAGACATCCACAAGCATCAGACGTCAACAAACATCCACAAGCAACAGACATCCACAAGCATCAGACGTCAACAAACAACAGACATCAGACGTCCACAAGCATCAGACGTCCACAAGCATCAGACGTCCACAAGCATCAGACGTCCACAAGCATCAGACGTCCACAAGCATCAGACGTCCACAAGCATCAGACGTCCACAAGCATCAGACGTCCACAAGCATCAGACGTCCACAAGCATCAGACGTCCACAAGCATCAGACGTCCACAAGCATCAGACGTCCACAAGCATCAGACATACACAAGCATCCAGAAGCATCAGACGTCCACAAGCATCAGACATACACAAGCATCAGACATACACAAGCATCCAGAAGCATCAGACGTCCACAAGCATCAGACGTCCACAAGCATCAGACATACACAAGCATCAGGCATACACAAGCATCAGGCATCCACAGGCATCCAGAAGCATCAGACGTCCACAAGCATCAGACATACACAAGCATCAGGCATCCACAAGCATCCAGAAGCATCAGACGTCCACAAGCATCAGACGTCCACAAGCATCAGACATACACAAGCATCAGGCATACACAAGCATCAGGCATCCACAGGCATCCAGAAGCATCAGACGTCCACAAGCATCAGACATACACAAGCATCAGGCATCCACAAGCATCCAGAAGCATCAGACGTCCACAAGCATCCAGAAGCATCAGACGTCCACAAGCATCAGGCATCCACAAGCATCAGGTTAAAATATGTCCTCTCTATGTTTCAAGCTTTATTACAAATGTCACAAAAAGATGTTAATATTTCACTTCTGTTCTTGGATTTTCGTCACAATAAAATACACTGAACATAATGTTTACAAAAGTTATTTACAAAAGTTTAAGCTATTGCCATTATAAATTACAATAACTTTTAAGTATTAATTATTTTAAAAAATTAAAAGCCATTGTTATTTGTAATATCAATACATCTAAGTCACGTAAATGCAACACATATTGCATTACAAATGCTATCGGTGTCACATTTGCAAAAGTTAAAACTATTGGCATTGTAAATGACAAAGCTATTAATTTCGCTATTTTCAAAACCAACACATAAATAAAAAATGGGTCATTTACAATACCAATAGCTCAAACTTTCCTAATGCGAGACCTATTGCATTGCAAATGCTTGTTATTGATATATTATCTTCGTAAAAAGCGCCCATTGATCGTGCAAATCTTTACATTCGAAGATGGCTTCAAGGTTTGCATTAACGGTAAGCCAAAAGTACCCCCTAGAGGTAGTCGAAAGTCTATGGGCTTAAAATAATAGCACAGTTCAGGTAAGAAAAGCATGTTTGCAAAGTGTCTTATTCATACCTCCGTGAGCCAGCAGATCACTAGTAAGACCATTTTGCAACCAAGCAGTTTGTAATTAAGCTATATCATTGGCATTCATTGCCGCCCGCAGTAACACATAGACCAGGGTGGGAAACATGCAAGTGTTCCTTTTTGAAGAAAAAAATGCAGGTCTTCTTGCACATGTACCCCTCCCCAAAGTATATTACAAAGATCTTCTGCAGGATCGTGCAAATATGCCACTAAGCCAATATGAACATCACTAAACATTACATTAAATAGTGCACTCTACTTTGACTGAACGCAAGAACATGCCAGCTTAAAGAGCACTCAGACCCCAGAAGCATTAGTAGAAAGACAGTATACAGTTGCTGATCATTTCATATGCCATGATAACTGCTTCATTTAGTTCACTCGGTAGTTTATCTGTACCAATCGCCCTTTTTATATGGCATACATACTTGTTCAGGCTTGTGGTTATCTGGGTAGTACTGCAGTGACATGCGATTGCAAGAGATCAGTAGATAATCATCAGCCTCTTTATACCTCAACGCCTATGCCGCGTTTTAGTCTAGCTGTCCAGTATACTCTGGACTCTGGTAGTGGTAACAAATAGTTCATTGCCCCAGCTTTGATTGGTGAGTTGTGTCTTTGCGTACTTCAATGTCTGGTGTATTACAGTTAATTTGTTGTACAGCAATTGCTGTACTTTGTAACTCTCAAATTGGTCTGTTGTAATGTCAGCAAAATTCCTGAGATTTTGTTAAGTTGCTGTTGATGTTACTGGAAAACTTACCTTTCAGTACCTAGTTATCCAAGGAGGTCTGCTGTTCCTGTGAAGGTACATTGGTTACATCCCTCCCTTTAAAAAGGGATATCCTCACTACCTTCCTAATTCGTCCCCTTTGCTGCAGTAGGATATCTGGATGAAGGGCCCACAGAATCTTTCCTGTGGCCCATCCTTCCCCCACAGATTGAATGGACTGGAGGGGTAGAAAGTTGATGTGTAACCACATGCAGGGCAGCTTCACTTTGTGACCTCTCTTGTGTTACGGATAATGGCATCCTGTATAATGGCATCCTGTATAATGGCATCTTGTATAATGGCATCTTGTATAATGGCATCTTGGATAAGGAGCATCATGCTCAGGAGAAAGGAACATGTTTGTAAATGTTGAATAGTACGTACACTGAATAAGACCAGTTTTGAGAAGAGTGGAGTAGGCTAAATGAACCAGCATCTCGTCTGTGAATGTGAGAGATATGTCCCCAAGTGAGATTTTATTGGTGTTACTTGTTCTGATACCAATGTGTACATTCCGGTTTCTCTGGAAAGGGCTTGTCCTTAATGCAGAGTTGCTATTGTGCACCACCTGCTGCGCCTGAATCTCCTGACATTTAAAGGGGTCTCTGATGTGTGGCGACTCAGTAGAATTGTCAAAAATGACTAAAGGCAGGCGTGGCTTTCTTTTAGGTGAAGTACATGTTAGTAGCTGGACAACTTTGAGTGTGTTGCCTCCAACTTTTATAGAAGGGAAATCCCACAATGAAGTAACATCATGTTAGCTGCAAGAAGGGCCACTTTGCAGAACAGAGTTAAGCCGTAACCTCAAAGAAGAGTGTTAATAAAAGTATTCAGGAGATGAAGTTTGCGTTGTACATTGTGTACTTGAACAGCATAAACAGAAAAATATTGCATGCCTTTGAAAAAGGACACGTTTTGTGTTGCATCTGTGCTTTGTGCTCACGACTTTAGTTTCTGAGCAAAAAGGTCCTAATTCCGACAACATTTTTATCATGTCCACAAAGTAAAGCAGATGTATGTGCACGGGAAGTGAACAAATAGCTTTGTATCTTTGACAGGCCAAGGCATTCAAACATCATTTGCTTCCTAACCAAAGTCATAAATCAACAATTAAAATGTTGTCAACAAAGTAAGTAAATTAAAGCGCACAAATTGCCAATCACAAGCTACCTCTCATGCCACATCTGGCGTCTACAAAATGGCTACTTGACGGCTCATCATTAAAATGTAATGGGAACACAAATGTGACCGGTCAGACATCCATGAAATGGCATTTTTCTCAATGCACAGCCCATTCAAGCGATGGAAACACATGACTGCAGCTGACTCAAAGCTCGCCATCTTTCTGCTTCCTATTATTGTACGTTTTTAAAGAACTGATGACTTGAGGTCCGCAGGCTGTTCAAGCCTTCTGGACCCAGGCCTAAAGTGATGATGGAAAAAGATTATATTGGCTTTTTAAAATAATTGCACTCGAATAAATCGGCAAGTGTTTGTTTAGAGTGGCAAAATGGGACGATGACTTCATCAATATCCAGTGCATATGGTATTAGACCATGATGTTTTCGCACACGACTGTTATTAATCAATTTGGCATTTTTTCCAACTGTATATTCAAGGACTGTACATTTCCATCGAAGCTACAGTGCTATTAGGTCATTTTGACCGAAACTACCCGCTTGTTAGACCTACCTTTGTGAATGCACTAGAAAATCACACTGGTATTATTGCAGTATGAACACGCAGAGTTCTGATCTTCGACAAAAACAAACTGAGTGCCAACTTTGACTCGTGCCGTGAGCTTACAAAATAATAAATGTGTCTAGATTTGGGAATGGTGTTTACAACATGCAAAAGCTTGAACACTTTCTAGATTATTTAGCTATAAAGGCAGCATGTATGAGTTCTTCTTTTTTCGTGAATCTTATCAATTCAGCCCATTAGTTTTGTTAATCTTACCCTGTGAACAGCACGTTTTACCAGCCTTTAGTTGGTGTTTTTATAAAGCACCATACCTGGCTGTGAGGCTTGCCTCCAGGGATGTGGAAAAGGGGATTGTGCAGTGATTCCTGAAAGCTCGAGGCACACAGGTAAAGGACCATACCTGGCTGTGAGGCTTGCCTCCAGGGATGTGGAAAAGGGGATTGTGCAGTGCTTCCCGAAAGCTCGAGGCACACAGGTAAAGGGCCATACCTGGCTGTGAGGCTTGCCTCCAGGGATGCGGGAAAGGGGATTGTGCAGTGCTTCCCGAAAGCTCGAGGCACACAGGTAAAGGACCATACCTGGCTGTGAGGCTTGCCTCCAGGCATTCGGAAAAGGGGATTGTGCAGTGCTTTCCGAAAGCTCGAGGCACACAGGTAAAGGACCATACCTGGCTGTGAGGCTTGCCTCCAGGGATGCGGAAAAGGGGATTGTGCAGTGCTTCCCGAAAGCTCGAGGCACACAGGTAAAGGGCCCTACCTGGCTGTGAGGCTTGCCTCCAGGGATTCGGAAAAGGGGATTGTGCAGTGCTTTCCGAAAGCTCGAGGCACACAGGTAAAGGACCATACCTGGCTGTGAGGCTTGCCTCCAGGGATGCGGAAAAGGGATTGTGCAGTGCTTCTTGAAAGCTCGAGGCACACAGGTGAAGGACCATACCTGGCTGTGAGGCTTGCCTCCAGGGATGCGGAAAAGGGGATTGTGCAGTGCTTCCCGAAAGCTCGAGGCACACAGGTGAAGGACTATACCTGGCTGTGAGGCTTGCCTCCAGGGATGCAGAAAAGGGATTGTGCAGTGCTTCTTGAAAGCTCGAGGCACACAGGTGAAGGACCATACCTGGCTGTGAGGCTTGCCTCCAGGCATTCGGAAAAGGGGATTGTGCAGTGCTTCCCAAAAGCTCGAGGCACACAGGTAAAGGGCCCTACCCGGCTGTGAGGCTTGCCTCCAGGGATGCAGAAAAGAGGTTGTGCAGTGCTTCCCGAAAGCTCGAGGCACACAGGTAAAGGACCATACCTGGCTGTGAGGCTTGCCTCCAGGGATGCAGAAAAGAGGTTGTGCAGTGCTTCCCGAAAGCTCAAGGCACACAGGTAAAGGACCATACCTGGCTGTGAGGCTTGCCTCCAGGGATGCAGAAAAGAGGATTGTGCAGTGTTTCCCGAAAGCTCGAGGCACACAGGTAAAGGACCATACCTGGCTGTGAGGCTTGCCTCCAGGGATGCAGAAAAGAGGTTGTGCAGTGCTTCCCGAAAGCTCGAGGCACACAGGTAAAGGACCATACCTGGCTGTGAGGCTTGCCTCCAGGGATGCAGAAAAGAGGTTGTGCAGTGCTTCCCGAAAGCTCGAGGCACACAGGTAAAGGACCATACCTGGCTGTGAGGCTTGCCTCCAGGGATGCAGAAAAGAGGTTGTGCAGTGCTTCCCGAAAGCTCGAGACACACAGGTAAAGGACCATACCTGGCTGTGAGGCTTGCCTCCAGGGATGCAGAAAAGAGGTTGTGCAGTGCTTCCCGAAAGCTCGAGGCACACAGGAAAAGGGCCATACCTGGCTGTGAGGCTTACCTCCAGGGATGCAGAAAAGGGATTGTGCAGTGCTTCTTGAAAGCTCGAGGCACACAGGTAAAGGACCATACCTGGCTGTGAGGCTTACCTCCAGGGATGCAGAAAAGGGATTGTGCAGTGCTTCTTGAAAGCTCGAGGCACACAGGTAAAGGACCATACCTGGCTGTGAGGCTTGCCTCCAAGGATGCAGAAAAGAGGATTGTGCAGTGCTTCCCGAAAGCTCGAGGCACACAGGTAAAGGACCATACCTGGCTGTGAGGCTTGCCTCCAGGGATGCAGAAAAGGGATTGTGCAATGCTTCCCGAAAGCTCGAGGCACACAGGTAAAGGACCATACCTGGCTGTGAGGCTTGCCTCCAGGGATGCAGAAAAGAGGATTGTGCAGTGCTTCCCGAAAGCTCGAGACACACAGGTAAAGGACCATACCTGGCTGTGAGGCTTGCCTCCAGGGATGCAGAAAAGAGGTTGTGCAGTGCTTCCCGAAAGCTCGAGGCACACAGGAAAAGGGCCATACCTGGCTGTGAGGCTTACCTCCAGGGATGCAGAAAAGGGATTGTGCAGTGCTTCTTGAAAGCTCGAGGCACACAGGTAAAGGACCATACCTGGCTGTGAGGCTTGCCTCCAGGGATGCAGAAAAGGGATTGTGCAGTGCTTCCCGAAAGCTCGAGGCACACAGGTAAAGGACCATACCTGGCTGTGAGGCTTGCCTCCAGGGATGCAGAAAAGGGATTGTGCAGTGCTTCCCGAAAGCTCGAGACACACAGGTAAAGGACCATACCTGGCTGTGAGGCTTGCCTCCAGGGATGCAGAAAAGAGGTTGTGCAGTGCTTCCCGAAAGCTCGAGGCACACAGGTAAGGACCATACCTGGCTGTGAGGCTTGCCTCCAGGGATGCGGAAAAGGGGATTGTGCAGTGCTTCTTGAAAGCTCGAGGCACACAGGTAAAGGGCCATACCTGGCTGTGAGGCTTGCCTCCAGGGATGCAGAAAAGGGATTGTGCAGTGCTTCCCGAAAGCTCGAGACACACAGGTAAAGGACCATACCTGGCTGTGAGGCTTGCCTCCAGGGATGCAGAAAAGAGGTTGTGCAGTGCTTCCCGAAAGCTCGAGGCACACAGGTAAAGGACCATACCTGGCTGTGAGGCTTGCCTCCAGGGATGCAGAAAAGGGATTGTGCAGTGCTTCTTGAAAGCTCGAGGCACACAGGTGAAGGACCATACCTGGCTGTGAGGCTTGCCTCCAGGGATGTGGAAAAGGGGATTGTGCAGTGCTTCCCGAAAGCTCGAGGCACACAGGTAAAAGACCATACCTGGCTGTGAGGCTTGCCTCCAGGGATGCAGAAAAGGGATTGTGCAGTGCTTCTTGAAAGCTCGAGGCACACAGGTGAAGGACCATACCTGGCTGTGAGGCTTGCCTCCAGGGATGCAGAAAAGGGATTGTGCAGTGCTTCTTGAAAGCTCGAGGCACACAGGTGAAGGACCATACCTGGCTGTGAGGCTTGCCTCCAGGCATTCGGAAAAGGGGATTGTGCAGTGCTTCTTGAAAGCTCGAGGCACACAGGTGAAGGGCCATACCTGGTTGTGAGGCTTGCCTCCAGGGATGCAGAAAAGGGATTGTGCAGTGCTTCCCGAAAGCTCGAGGAACACAGGTAAAGGGCCATACCTGGCTGTGAGGCTTGCCTCCAGGGATGCGGGAAAGGGGATTGTGCAGTGCTTCTTGAAAGCTCGAGGCACACAGGTAAAGGACCATACCTGGCTGTGAGGCTTGCCTCCAGGGATGCAGAAAAGAGGATTGTGCAGTGCTTCCCGAAAGCTCGAGACACACAGGTAAAGGACCATACCTGGCTGTGAGGCTTGCCTCCAGGGATGCAGAAAAGAGGTTGTGCAGTGCTTCCCGAAAGCTCGAGGCACACAGGTAAAGGACCATACCTGGCTGTGAGGCTTGCCTCCAGGGATGCAGAAAAGGGATTGTGCAGTGCTTCTTGAAAGCTCGAGGCACACAGGTGAAGGACCATACCTGGCTGTGAGACTTGCCTCCAGGGATGCGGGAAAGGGGATTGTGCAGTGCTTCCCGAAAGCTCGAGGCACACAGGTAAAGGGCCATACCTGGCTGTGAGGCTTGCCTCCAGGGATGCAGAAAAGAGGTTGTGCAGTGCTTCCCGAAAGCTCGAGGCACACAGGTAAAGGACCATACCTGGCTGTGAGGCTTGCCTCCAGGGATGCAGAAAAGGGATTGTGCAGTGCTTCTTGAAAGCTCGAGGCACACAGGTGAAGGACCATACCTGGCTGTGAGGCTTGCCTCCAGGGATGTGGAAAAGGGGATTGTGCAGTGCTTCCCGAAAGCTCGAGGCACACAGGTAAAGGACCATACCTGGCTGTGAGGCTTGCCTCCAGGGATGCAGAAAAGGGATTGTGCAGTGCTTCTTGAAAGCTCGAGGCACACAGGTGAAGGACCATACCTGGCTGTGAGGCTTGCCTCCAGGCATTCGGAAAAGGGGATTGTGCAGTGCTTCTTGAAAGCTCGAGGCACACAGGTGAAGGGCCATACCTGGCTGTGAGGCTTGCCTCCAGGGATGCAGAAAAGGGATTGTGCAGTGCTTCCCGAAAGCTCGAGGCACACAGGTAAAGGGCCATACCTGGCTGTGAGGCTTGCCTCCAGGGATGCGGGAAAGGGGATTGTGCAGTGCTTCTTGAAAGCTCGAGGCACACAGGTGAAGGACCATACCTGGCTGTGAGGCTTGCCTCCAGGCATTCGGAAAAGGGGATTGTGCAGTGCTTCTTGAAAGCTCGAGGCACACAGGTGAAGGGCCATACCTGGCTGTGAGGCTTGCCTCCAGGGATGCAGAAAAGAGGTTGTGCAGTGCTTCCCGAAAGCTCGAGGCACACAGGTAAAGGGCCATACCTGGCTGTGAGGCTTGCCTCCAGGGATGCGGAAAAGGGGATTGTGCAGTGCTTCTTGAAAGCTCGAGGCACACAGGTAAAGGACCATACCTGGCTGTGAGGCTTGTCTCCAGGGATGCAGAAAAGGGATTGTGCAGTGCTTCCCGAAAGCTCGAGGAACACAGGTAAAGGGCCATACCTGGCTGTGAGGCTTGCCTCCAGGGATGCAGAAAAGAGGATTGTGCAGTGCTTCCCGAAAGCTCGAGACACACAGGTGAAGGACCATACCTGGCTGTGAGGCTTGCCTCCAGGGATGCGGGAAAGGGGATTGTGCAGTGCTTCCCGAAAGCTCGAGGCACACAGGTAAAGGGCCATACCTGGCTGTGAGGCTTGCCTCCAGGGATGCAGAAAAGGGATTGTGCAGTGCTTCTTGAAAGCTCGAGGCACACAGGTGAAGGACCATACCTGGCTGTGAGGCTTGCCTCCAGGCATTCGGAAAAGGGGATTGTGCAGTGCTTCCCGAAAGCTCGAGGCACACAGGTAAAGGGCCCTACCTGGCTGTGAGGCTTGCCTCCAGGGATGCGGGAAAGGGGATTGTGCAGTGCTTCCCGAAAGCTCGAGGCACACAGGTAAAGGACCATACCTGGCTGTGAGGCTTGCCTCCAGGGATGCAGAAAAGGGATTGTGCAGTGCTTCCCGAAAGCTCGAGGCACACAGGTAAAAAGGACCATACCTGGCTGTGAGGCTTACCTCCAGGGATGCAGAAAAGGGATTGTGCAGTGCTCCCCGAAAGCTCGAGGCACACAGGTAAAAAGGACCATACCTGGCTGTGAGGCTTACCTCCAGGGATGCAGAAAAGGGATTGTGCAGTGCTTCCCGAAAGCTCGAGGAACACAGGTAAAGGACCATACCTGGCTGTGAGGCTTGCCTCCAGGGATGCGGGAAAGGGGATTGTGCAGTGCTTCCCGAAAGCTCGAGGCACACAGGTAAAGGGCTATACCTGGCTGTGAGGCTTGCCTCCAGGGATGCAGAAAAGGGATTGTGCAGTGCTTCCCGAAAGCTCGAGGCACACAGGTAAAAAGGACCATACCTGGCTGTGAGGCTTGCCTCCAGGGATGCGGGAAAGGGGATTGTGCAGTGCTTCCCGAAAGCACGCAGTACGCAGGTGAAGCATGAGTAGCACAAGTTCAGTCCAAGAGGTAGAGCACAGAGAGTAGTGTACGTCCCATCACACACATCCGGTTGAGCATGCGCAGCAGCAGTGCATCTTCCCTCCTCACCAAGAGCAATACAGACAGCAGTAGTACAGGTTTGTTCTCTCACACAGAACTAGTAAGGCCCCAGAACCAACAGCGCAAGCTTCCCTCGCACTCTCGCTCTGTTATAATTTCTTTTGTTTTTGCAGTCTCTTCCCCTCCCTTTCTTTTGGTCTCTTCCCCTCCCTTTCTTTTTGTCTCTTCCCCTCCCTTTCTTTTGGTCTCTTCCCCTCCCTTGGGCTTGCCCTCTCGTGATATCCCACATTCACAGTTCAGCACAGGTTTCGTCACTGAAAGTTTTCCTTGTCCTAGAGAATCTTTCTGGCCTTGAATGACCTTAAAGAAGGTGCATAAATATGAAAAACAAGAGCAAGATTGGACTACAGAAAGGAGATTGTATTATATTGCAATTGCATTGTTATAGTGCTTAATACCCCATACGAGGCGTCTAATCGCTTTTTCGGCGAGTAGCACGCTACTCATGAACCCATAAAGGATTAGTGGTGAATTAGTATTGTGAAATATGAAAGTAAATTGAGTGGTGGATATGTTGGTCAGTTATTTGGATTGAGAAGGATTGTGGAGGGATAGAAGATGGTTTCATCAGCATAAAAGAGATTGTATTAGAGTGCATGTTCCTGACAACAATTTTTAGTCTGGCGTAATATGCCCTGGTCTGTAGGGGTCATCTAGTTCATGTTCCCTCATCTAGTGTAGTTTTATTTAAGAGCCACATCTTTCATATTGTGTTCAGTTCTGGAGGGCTCACCTCGTCCATTGCCTGAGGCCTTGTCCGATGTCTTCTGTTCTGTTGCATTTATAGATAGGGCCCCTCTTTTAATAGTTCACATCAGTTTCGTTCACTTAAGTTTGTCTTAAAAACCCTTTGCGTATATGTTGAACTTGTTCTCTGACATTGAAAGCGCAGTTTGTTATACTTGGCTTGATCCTCCCCTTTAGCTTTCAATGTTAACATGGGAATGGACATACCCGTTACTCTCTGGCCTCCAGCTCTTTCCACTGAACTGGTCTTCTCATTGAATATTATGAAGGTTTGTTTCTCGATCGATAGGCATTCGTTTTTAAGTGTTTTTCTGTTTGTCGTTTCCAATGTAAATTGCTTTTGACTTACCTAGATGTGTAAGAAATTAACTCATATTTCAAAATATTTGTATTTCTAACCGTTTGACTCAAACTTATTGCCTAACAAAGTTTCATCAAGTTCTGAGAGTCACATCTTTCACATTGTGTTTATTCTGGAAGGAACATCTGCATTGCGAGTAGGTTGGGTGGATTAGTGAGTTAGATGAATGGATGAGGGGGTGGCTTTTTGGTAATGGGTAAGATCATTGTTACCCTAATTGAGGCGCATGAGTACAGTGTTTTTTGGAGATATAACTCATTGGCCAACTCCCTCTTGCCTTTAGCACTCCTTTTTTTTTTTCTTTCACTGATTCCATTCGTACTCCCTTTGCTCACCCACTCCCATCATCTACCGGCACTCTCCCACTGGCATTCTGCACACTCACTTTATTCACCTTTCTCACATTCACTTCTGTGTGCTCTGTTTGACCCCCCCCCCCCCCCCATGTGCACTGACTTGCCCCATTGTGAGCGAGCTCTGTCTAGGCCCCCCCACCTTCTGTGCTCCGCCTATCCGCTTCCCTTACGGGCTCTGTCTTGTACCACCCCTCCCCACCCTCCCCCCAACCCCTGCCCAACTTAGGTTTTAGTGCCGACGTGGTCAGTCAAAACGTCGTCCCTCAAAGTGTAAGAGAGCCAATAGCCAAGGTGAGCTGACCCACTGCACCATGCTGAATAACTAGAGGGCGGCATTAGAATGCGACTGCCGCTTGTACAAACTCATAATGGATGAAGAGGGCTGACCGAAAGCCCCTGTATTTATTTATATATACGTGGATCTTTATTATGAATTATTTTGAAAACCTGAGACTGGCTTGTCGGCTAAAGCCTGACCCGAAGATTCCCTCCTCTGCAGGGCATGTTTTTATGAATCGAGAACTGAGCCTCTGTTCCCGGAGAAGGTCATGGCGTGCACAGATATTGGAGCTGGCTTGGCGACCACCCAGTCCTCTAAACGCCATAATTTATACCCTGTTATTTGTAGCCACCAGCCAGTCCTGTCCTTACCTCATGTTCTCGGATGACCTGCTCTCTGGTGACAGCATTAATTGGCAGTCACCGCAGCCACTCGGAATGTTAACCATTCGTTGAAGGACAGCTGAGTGCATAACTGAATACATTTTAGAATCTTTGAATCTGCGAGGTGCTCACACAACATTCCTTACTTCTTTTTGTTTACGGTTTAATCCTCCAAGTCACAATGGATGTGCGGTCAGTTAACCAGGAACTAGAAGGAGAATTGACAAAACAACTTCTGTATGCCTCGTGTTGAATGCAGAGTTCATCGGATAAAAATAGAACAACCCAATAAAAAGAAGAAAATAATTTCAAATAAGTTACGAAAATAATGACTTGAAATTTAAATAGTTAAAAAAGGGGGCAGGTACAAAGGATATGTTTTTCAACAAATGTGTATAACCTTTTCCTCTGCACCTCGGATATGGCAAATATATACCCTGGAAGTAATACCTACCCATCCTCCTCATCAAGTCACAGGTCACGCAGACATCCGCACAAGGGAGGAAAAGTAGTAATGAGAATCCCCCTCTCTGGACGTACTGCATTTTCTAAACGTTGGGGGTGGGAGTGGTTTATCATCAATGTGTGCAGCGAGTTTAATTAGGTTAGCTTCCCAAATGAGCTCTGGGCTGCACCCTCCATACAGTCATTGCGGGTCTTTAGGATCACACATTCTGCTGGAATCCATCTATTGAAGCCCACTCATCAGTCTAACATTGTGGGAGGAAGTGTAGATTTCAGATGGCAAGCTTAGGCTTTGGCCGTAAAAAAGTAAAGTTAATGCATCTACACTCCTGACCTCACCCTTTATGGGTGATCAAGTAGAACAAGCCATCACAACTCAGGGTTGTGTAAGTTTGATTAAGAATACGGACAGAGACCAGTTCCACCACCTGCATCTACTAATACTGAATGATAGGGCACCCCCTACCATATAAAAACGCCTGCATCTTCTTACCCACTTGCAATGCGCCAGTTAGGAGTGAAATGTACATTTTATTGAATCAAATTGGGGTTAAATATGTGCGGTTATGGTATGAGAAATGAATCACCTTTAACCTGGCATAACGAGACCCTGTGATTATGCGATTTACTACTTTAATCCATTCTTCGTCAGTAAAGTCTGCTCCCACAGGCCTGGATCAAGCATCACAAGCATCATTGAATGTAGCCTTTGTTGCTTAGAGAGATGCTATAGATGCCAAAGTTATTGCCTTTCTAATGGTGCGCGCAGGTCTATCTGCAATTGCATCACTACTTGGTATTTTTGATTTCAGTGTCCCATTGCTCCATGTCAGTCATGCCACACAGGATATCATTGGTGTTTCTAAATTAGTTATATGTGCAAAGGATTCCTGAGTTCTCCAGATCTCCAACAAAGTAGAAACCTTTATTGGACCATAATGTCCTGTTTGTATTGTTAACATAAGGAGATGATGGACAGAGGGCTGAAACCTTTCAGACACTCACCCCCAGTCACAGATCTGGGTTGAATACTCGTTGTTTAGCTCACTTCGCCACCTCAGTTCAGACCCAGCTATATGCAAATCAATCTTAACCCTGTGCCTCATGGGAACAGTCCAGCCCGAACTGCCAAGCCAGGTCTTCCCTGAACCGGAAACCAGCATCATGGGACCGGCTTCGGGGTAACGCCCCTCATCAGCCTGGCTAGCTTGAATCCAGTGACAAAATGAGCAAGGGACTCACAACTAGGCATACCCTGCTAACTTAGGTCAAACAAATCAAACACTAGTAGATGATGGACGGAGGTCAAAAAAATCAAACACTAGTAGATGATGGACGGAGTGCTGAAACTTTTCAGACACTCCGTCCCAGTCACGGATCTGGGTTGAATCCATCATCGTTCTTTAACTCACTTCACCACCTCAGTTCAGACCCAGCTATATGCAAATCAATCTTGACCCTGTGCCTCATGGGAACAGTGAAGCCCGAACTGCCAAGCCATGTCATCCTTGAACCGGAAACAAGCATCCTGAGACCTGTTTTAGGGTAACACCCCTCATCAGCCAGGCTTGCTTGAATCCAGTAGCAAAGTGAGCAAGGGACCCACGTCTGGGCATACCCTGCCAACTTAGGGCGAAGAAAGCAAACACAAGGAGATGATGGACGGAGCGCTGAAACTTTTCAGACACTCACCCCCTGTTACAGATCTGGGTTGAAACCATCATCATTCTTTAGCTCACTTCACCATCTCAGTTCAGAAACAGCTATATGCAAATCAATCTTAACCCTGTGCCTCATGGGAACAGTCCAGCCCGAACTGCCAAGCCAGGTCTTCCCTGAACCGGAAACCAGCATCATGGGACCGGCTTCGGGGTAACGCCCCTTATCAGCCAGGCTCGCTTGAATCCAGATAGGAAGGACTGTCTAGTGGTGCAGGTAAAATGGCCTGTACCCCTTGACTACAGATCGACGGCTACTAATGGATAGGTGTGTTAAGGCCTGGCGATGGGGACACTAATTGCTCATAGGAAAACGAGCACCACTGTGGGTGTTCACCCCTGCAGCCCATAAGAGTGTAAAACCCTGTTGGTGAGCAACATACAAAACATGTAGCGTATTGGACAGGGGGCTTGTGACCTGAGTCTGCTGCAAACGAAAACATAGGTCGACCATATTGATGAAATGATTTGCAGAATAGTGAATCTCAGTCACCTGGGGACTTTAGTTTCATACAACGGTTGAGTTAGTCCGTTTACTATTTATGTTGTGACATGAGCCACAGCAGCATGGAGGAAGCGCAGGGACAACAGAGGAGATAGGTGAACTGGATGAGGTTAATTGAGAAAAGCGAGGAGCTGCAAGGAATTTCGAAATGAGGCAGTAGGAAAAACATTATCAACATGTCTAATCATAAAATAGGAAAAATGCAGAGGAGAATGTGTTATGTCCTTGTTTATTATAAATAGTGGCAGCCACAAATCTACCCGCACA
Organism: Lissotriton helveticus; assembly: GCF_964261635.1. Classification (NCBI taxonomy): domain Eukaryota; kingdom Metazoa; phylum Chordata; class Amphibia; order Caudata; family Salamandridae; genus Lissotriton; species Lissotriton helveticus. The sequence goes on from NC_136061.1 coordinate 1,933,573,445, forward strand.
CCTATGCACAAGGCATCTGCTAGACTGTTCTGAGCGGATGGGCTGTTAGAAGGAGGTTCCCACTTTGGTGTTAAACTCCAAGCTCAATCATCTGACTGATTAGTTGTTTGTGTGCATCTGGCTTCCAGCAGAGCAACAATGTTGCCTACATTACACTGGCAACATTGGGCACACCTGTGATCTTCACGGTCTGTTATTTCGGTGGCTGGTGCTGTGTTGCTCCCAGAGGGAGCCCCAAGCATGGCTTTAATCACCTCTCTTGCCTCGCTAGCTGCATGGCGTGATTGACTAGTTACTGAATGACAACCAGAGCCAGGCGCTGTCACAAAGCCACTTCTCCACTTTGCTAGGGAAAATGTGCACAAAATGTTTATTGGGTTACCTGGCCCAGGACGGTTATTGTGCCGTGGTCAAAGACTTCTTTTTTTTTTTTCTTTGTTTTTATTGAGATGGATCAGAATATAAAAAGAAAAGAAAATATACACATTTACAGATATCAGCTGGATAAGAACATGATAAATTCAGACATTAGAATTAAAATTCTGCAGATATATATATACATACATACATCTTCTACATCTTCCGGCTCTTAGAAAACATCCAAAGAGCTTAACAAAGGATAGGCCTGTGTGAGAGAAGTTTACATTCCAAAGCAGCAGAGGTGGCTCAGAGACTATTCAAATTATTCATCTAATTTTCCTCCAATTACTAAGAGGAGCCCAGATCTTTTTACCGTACTCTTTCCTCTTTTTGCCTTTAAAGCTGTACAGACATTCCTCGATGTTATGAGTCCCGAGCAGTCTCGTGAGCCACAACTGAAAAGTGGGAGCTGTCGGATCCTTCCAGGCCGCCGCAATTAAAATTCTAAAGACAGCAACACACAGAAAGATAAAAGCTTCGGCTTCCTTTCCTATTATAAGGTTTTCATCCCTGCCAATCAAAACAGTAGTAGGGGATAGAGGAATTTGACACTCTAGCAGCCCCGATAAAAACTTTTCCATTTCTGTTAAAACTGGCTTAAGATTCTGACAAGAATAAAACATATGCAATAGATCCGCCGGGCCCTGATTACACCTTGGGCATCTATCAGTATCTCTTTTACCCCATTGAAACAACTTAGCGGGGGTATAGTAAAGGTTAAACACCATCTTATAATGTTGCGCTTTTAAGTTGGTTGCTCTTAGTACTTTTCTATTCAATGCCAGAGCATAGTCTACGTCTATGTCTGGGTCCCCAATTCTTTGAGCCCAGGCAGTTTCTACTTGTCCGATGTCCTCTCCCAAACCCTGTAGAAGATATCTATACCCTATTTTGATCTTCTTGCCCCCATTCATTATGTAGTTCACAATCGGATTTAACTCCTGAATAGAGATCCTAGGTCTTAGTGAATTCAGAGTTTGCTCTAATTGTTTATATAAAAACCAGTGGTTCGTAGGGATACCATATTTTTGTTGTAAAACTTCAAACCCTAAAAGATCCTCCTTACACATAACATCCCCCAAACATCTGATGCCTAGACTCTTCCATAAGCCACTATTCCTGTTCTGTCCAAGATGAATGAATGGGAATGAGTTCCAGAGATCTATTATAGCATTAATCTTAGGGATCTTGAGAAATGTCAGTATCGCCTTCCATGTACCCCACGCACTTAACATCACTTTGCTTTTACTTCTTTTAAAATACAAAACATTGATTTCACGTGTTAAAATCCCCCTAGCCCTTTCACCAATTAATAATTCATATATTGTGGGGATTCTGTGGGAACCGGGCGGCCTCTCAGGGACGTCATAATTCAATAAATGATTCATATGTAGCATTAAACAGACCCAGTGATAAAGCCTTAAATTAGGTGCATATAATCCTCCACCCTCTAATGGTGTAGAGTCGGGCTAGTGATCTCCGAATTTTACCATATTGCCATAAAAATTGTGAAAACACTGCTTCCATTTTTTTCATCAGACCTTCATCAACTAATAGCGGTATAGCACGAAATAGATACAGTAATTTTGGAAACATTGACATTTTCAAAACATTCACCCTTCCGATCAGGGACAGATGTAATACATCGATTCTTCTCAGCTCTTTGTCTATTGATGTAAGTAAGGGCACATAATTCTCCTGGATGATTTTGCCTACATTTGCATTTATTTTTACTCCTAGATAGACCGCGGAGTCCACTTACCTTTGATCCCTTTTGTGAATGTTATTTGTGCAAATTATTATCGTTTTTTCCGTGTTAAGCTTATACCCAGAATACTTCCCAAACTCCTGAGCCAAATGGTTTAATTCCTGTATTGCAGTCTGCGGATTAGTGGTAACAATTGCCAGGTCATCCGCGTACGCCAATAACTTGGTGGTATGCCCGTGGGAGATAACAGGAGATATTTTATCAGATGCGAGAATCTTCCTAATTAACGGGTCTATATAGAGTGAAAAGAGTATGGGAGAGCAGGGGCATCCTTGACGGGTGCCTCTTCTAATCACCACCTCGTCCGATTGGAGTCCCATTGTAGTGATTCTGGCTACAGGATCCATATACATTGCTTTAATCGCTTTCCTGCATTTCTCCCCAAAGCCCCTTCTGGCCAATACCTCCCACATAAAATCCCAGACCACTCGGTCGAAGGCCTTCTCGGCGTCTAAAAGGATCATGGCCATATCTCCACCCACAGCAGCCATTGCATCAAATAGTGAGATTGCCCGCGCTGTGTGTTCCGTGGTACCCCTCCCTGGGACAAACCCATGCTGCCAGGGTGAGACTAGTTGACCAATAATCCGTCCTAACCTTTTCGCCCATACTTTGGAATATAGTTTGGTGTCCGCATTTATCAGCGAGATCGGCCGTTATGAGCCGGGGTTCTCCTCCGGTTTTCCCTTCTTATGGAATATTACAATATTGGTCTGTTTCCAGGTATCCGGGACATTACCTGAGCAGATTATCCCATTAAATAGATCTTCAAGCAGAGGAAGGATTTCATCCCCTAAAATCCTGTAAACTTCTATTGGTAAGCCGTCTGGGCCTGCCGCTTTACCCGATGCCAGTTCATTCAAAGCGATCTTTATCTCCTCTGCTGTTATGTCCTGTTCCAATTGGACCCTATCCTCATCCTCCACCCTTGGGATTGGGGGGCCCTGATCTTGCACGGATGGTACCACCCCTGGCTCTTGGTCGTAAAGTTTCTGATAAAATTTCTGAAATACATCCATTATTGATTCTGGATCTGTATATTCTACCCCATTATACCTAATCTTACCAATTTTGTTACGATTTGTTTCTTGCCTGATGCGGAGCGCTAATGCTCTTCCAGCTTGTTCACCAGTCTCGTACCTCCTTGCTCTATGAGTTTGATACTCACATATCTCCTTCTGCGTGATTATTTTTAGAATCTCGCCCTTGATCCGAGCCATGTTTCTAACAGTCTCCCCACTATCTTTACCTAAAACTATTTCCTCTATATGACATCTCTCTACCTCTGCTAGGTCTGATATGAGTTTTTCAGCCTTACTTTTATCCTCTTTCCTTAATTTTGCTGCACAACTAATCGTCTCCCCCCTTAATGCAGCCTTAAAGGATTCCCAAACTCCATTTCTGGAAGCGCTGTATCTATTGCACTCAAAAAATTCCTTCGCCCACTTTTTAATATGGCCTACAAACCTTTCATCGTTTAATAGTTTCCTTTCAAAGGTCCATCTTGACGTTTTCCTCTGTACATTGGGAACCTTATACGTTAAAATCAAAGGGTTGTGATCGGAGACTATTCTCGGTAATTTGGCTATATTAACCTTACCAATCTCCCCCACTGTGACAAAAAAATAATCCAGTTTGGAATATTTCTGTGCCGGGTGGGAAAAATATGTATAACCTCGGTCTCCGGGCACTTTTTCACCCCATACCTCCACCAAACCATGAGACTGAATCAAGGAGCCTAACGCTCTATTTACTTTACGTTTACGACCTATATAATTACTTCCCTGTTGCCAGTCTGCTGAAATATTCATATCGCCACATACTATCAACGGGGTGGACCAATTAGCCAATTCTTCTTCCAATTTATCATAAACCATTGGGTCATCTTCATTAGGACCATATATCACGCATAATGTGAATCCCAGGTTTAGTTCCACTAATACCCATCTGCCAGACCCATCTGTTTTACTACGTTTCACCCCACCCAGATTACTTTTTGCTAAAATAGCCACACCTCTAATCATAGATGATTGCGATGAGCAACCGATCAAGGTATAACCATAAATTTCCAACAGCTTCCTTTTAGCCCAGGGAATATGGGTTTCCTGGATACAGACTATGTCTATATTATTTGATTTAACCAAGTGACTCAGTCTTTGCCGTTTCTTCCAGTCGTTTAGGCCACCTGCATTAATGGTACAGATCCTAATGCCTGACATTGTTGACATGTTTACTTTTCCTACGTTGACTCTTAACCATGTATCTGATATCAGCCCAAATCATATTCCTTTCCATCTCAAAGATTTTCATTTTATTTGTCCACCCTTTCCCCCCCTCCCTCACCCCCTGCTCCCTCTCCCTCCCCTTACCTAGCTCCAAAACGGAGCACCCCGTCACCCACCCCCCTTGTTCAGAGGCGCTCAGACAAATGGTCTGTGCACGTGATGGTTTGCAGCCCTGATTGAGGAGATACAATCCAGTATCCAATTTTTAGTTCCTGTGACCCTCCACCATATACAATGCACTCCACCCCACACTCTGTATTCCTACTTATATAGTTTTACATAAGGTTGACATGGTATCAATTCTTGTCAAAACTGCCAAAATAGTGATCTCAATTGTAGTTACACACCATTATTATCAATCGGAGCTTAACAATTCTAAACATATTTCTAGACCCCCTGTGACATCAAGAATTCTTTGGCCTTAACCTCGGAGGAGAAATATAAAGTTTTTCCGTCTTTGATTATCTTCAGCTGAGCGGGGTTTATCAGGTATGCCTGCATGCCCCTGTCCTGAAACGGTTTGATCATCTGCCGTAATCTCCAGCGCCTCTCCACCGTAATATGGCAAAAGTCGGGCGAACAAAGAAAGAATAACCATCGATCGACTTTTTTTTATCTGGTCTCGCCCTCTCAGAGATTGCTTGCCTCAAGTTAAAATTGCCCAGAAAAATTAAGATCGCTCTGGGCTTGTCTCCCTCTTTCGCGTTCTTGTTGATATTGGCAGGAATACGATGTGCCCTCTGAACCTCCCTGGCGAAATCCCATTCTTTCAAGTCGGTAAAGGCATGCTCGAAGGTAAGCTGAGGATACCAGTAAACACGGCGGCCACATACAAACGCGCACGGAGAAGAAATGTATAATAGCGTTCTAGCACGCTTTGAAGTTACGGTGGAGATATTTACCATTTACTATCTATATTCTCTTGCTATTCTCACAGAAAGTAATTCTGGCCTTCAAACAAAGAATACGTGGGAATACCCGTACAAGCGCCACTGAATATCACTATAGGCGGCCCTGTTTTTAACTAAGGTAAGCTGAGGATAACGAGAAACACGGCGGCCACATACAAACACGCATATAGAAGAAATGTACAATAGCGTTCTAGCGCCTAAAAGTATCTTTTCTTTTTCCAATCCTCTTTCCTTCCTCTACCACTTGTTTTATCTTTGAAATATAGGAATACCTGAACAAAAAATTGTTTTAAAGCAAGAAGTCGCTTCACTATCACGGAAACCAATACAACAACATACTACACGGTAATACCTGAAAGTAGCTATATGTATAAATATAGGAATCCAAAACCACGTGAAGTAACTTAACAGACCATAATATTGCTTTTTAGATAGTGAAGTAATATAAGAAACAGAACATGAAATGCAGTTCCGGTTTCACCCAGAACGAGTTTTAGTGAATGAACACACGAAGGAACACAGAACTATCCTCGAGTGGTAGGTTATACAAAGATAGATGGAATACACACTATAGTATGTGTTACTTTTATAATATTAAAAAAAAAAAAAAAAAAAAAAAAAAAAAAACGCCTTTTGGTAAGAACGTAAGAAATAGGGGGTCTTCTTCTCTATCTTTGACTCCAGGATAATTTTTAAAAAAAGAAAGAAACTCCTTAGAAATGTATAGACCCTCCAACGAAATAGTAGTCCTTATAAGTGGGTAGAAACCTTTATCGACAGGTATTATGGATCGGAATGGGAGAATCATACCATAATTATACTTCCCTTTGGAATGACTAATAAATTGGCTAGCAGGGAAAGAATTGGCATCAATAATCTCCGTGGTCTATTTCTAGGCTGCATGACAAAATGTATAATGTGAAATGTCTCAGTATACACCTATGGGGCCTAAGTAGGGGCCAACTCTCTAGGTGATCAACAAGGGAATGTTTGATAAATTTTATGGGAGAAGCATTGAATAGCTGCTCATATTTTTGCTTCACAAGCTATCTTTGTCTTTATCTTAAATTGTTTATGTTTTTATGTGTTCGTTTCATTGTGGTAATTTTCTGTTCAAATAGTAAGACATAACTGGCTTTATGTAAGAAGGAAAAAAGAAAAAAGAAACAAATTATATTTGTATATACACAAGTGAATATGTATTGTAATCATGACTCTTTGAATTGTAGATACATGCTGATATTGTCCTGACGAAGACACTCTGGTGTCGAAACGCGTTGGCAGACGGACATCAATTTCTCCAATCAGCTGGGGAACTTATTTCAGTCTATCTCCCCTCACTAACTTTTAAAGAACATAATAATTGAATGTGAAATTCTCTTTTTATTATTGTGTATATCTTTTATTATTATGAGTATGTACTTGAATATGCCCATCGTTTTTATCAGTATTATTAAATTTCATGACATCATGATTATGTGTTAGTATATTTTTTACTTGTGTTTTTTTGATCTACTCTTGCCAGTTGTCTACTTTGTTAATGCCTGGATATATGTTGTTGCTAAAAAATGCTCGAAGAGTTTGACAACAAATGCTTTCATGTCTGTATCCTCTGAACCTTCAGGGATTCCAAGAATGCGTAAATTATTCTGGCGCGATCTGTTCTCCAACGACTCGAGTTTCCACTGTATATCAGTAATCTGCTTTGTTTGCATATCAACCTTGCTGGACGCTGCCGCTGACTCTGCTTCTGTTGAGACAACTCTGTCTTCCAAGTTAGTAACCCGCTCTCCCAGGTTCACACATACCTTAGACAGCTTCCTAACCACCCCTTGCATTTTTCTGACTGCCGCCTGAGATTTACGGCTTTCCTGTCTTGCTTCCTCCCTGTGCGCTATAATCTCCTGGTGAATGACCTCCAGAAGAGACATCTGGGCTGATTCCCCGCCAGGGCTGTCTGGGGTTGGTTTGGTCAACGGTTGATCTGTTTTCAGGCAGTGTGTTTTGGCTCCCACCAAGGCTTTCACTGCTGTAGTCGGGGGGCTAGCTTCATCTTGCTCAAGGTCGCTGTCTGTATCTGTACCGCTGGCTTCTTGATCCAGGCTGTCCTCCTCTTCCTCCGACCATTCACCACCCTCTGATACTGAATAGAATGCCTCGCTTGGAACCTCTTTTTTATCGCTGCTGCTCCCTCCGGTATCATCCTCCAAGATCTCTTCTAGTACTCGGGGAATTGACAATACATTGGCCTCGGGACCCCTTGCAGGATCCACCCCCTCCTGCTCGCGCCCCTCTATATTCCCGGCCGCATTGAGCTGTGGAGTGGATACCTCTCCTGTAATATCTGGGCTCACCTCATCCGACTTTGCCATTATCTGAGTATCTTCAATATTGAGGTCCTTAGAGTCTTTATTTTTACTCAGTTTTTGAAATATATCAGAAATCGGGGTGGTGCCCTGAAAGTCTGGGTTCACTTTACTGCCCCCTTGCTGCTGTACCGTTTTTTTTACTGGGGAGACTTGCTTCTTCTTCTTATTACCCTCTAGTTCTATCACAGAATCCGCTAGCGCTGCTGCCGCCTTCCTCCTTGCGGCGGCTTTGGCACTTGCGTTAGTCTTGGGAGCCATGATTTCCCTCCTCCTTTCCTCCAGCCCAAACTGCTCCTTACCGCCAAAACTGCCAGTAGTGCTGTCTCCGTTATTGTCCAACCGTTTCAAGCCCAGCGGAGCCTCCAGGGCATTCAGTTTATCCCCCTCCACCTTTTGTTCTGAGGTCGCTTGCAAGCACGATCGGGTCTCTCCTTGCCGGAATCCTGCTGAGCGGAGCTGTCTGCACCGCTGCCGGCTCGGTTTCGTCAGCAAGCTCCGCACCGTTTGTTTGGTGAGAGCTGCCTCGGCGAACTCCGCAGCCTCCGCTAGCAACCCAACACCCGACCCGCCTCTCAGCCTCCTTGCGACCTGCAACACGTCCAATAGCAGCCGCTTAAGCGGCTGACGGCAAGACAGTCTCATTCAGCAGATTTCCCCTCCGGCTCGTTCTGATCACTCGAGCCGCAACTACTCGGGTCTTCCGCGTCTCGTGTCTTGCATCTTCCCGCTAGGTTGAGTATTCAGTATTCAACATCTAACTGCACCGAGGCAGCATAATTCCGTGAGTACGATGTTGTGGAGTCACCATTCACTCATTCCAGCACCTCCTCAATCGAGCTGCTTCCCGGCCGTCCTACACGGCCGCCATCTTGCCTCAAAAGTATCGCCGTGGTCAAAGACTTCAGTGCACATATTTACTTTAAGTTTAGGTTAAGTATGTAAAGTTCATGCTGCATAACATGAAGCAGGCTGGACTCCCATTACTTTATTGTTTTCATGCACAGATGCAAGAACTGGCGAGAAGAAACTGAGGGCTCGTGTGGACCAAGGGTACAGATTAGTGAAGTTGTGGCACCTCATACTTGGGAGATTAGAGTATCTCGGAAAACAGTACTAGATATTGGAGAATCATAAAAACTGTTGCATGCCAGGTTATGCATTTGGAGAATGCTCTTGCTGTGGCTGCCTTCAAAAGTGAACTACCAGATACCGTTTACAGGTCAGTAAAACACTGAAACCACAAAATAGAGGGCAGAGACACAAAAGTGGCAAACACATTGGAGGAACACTAATATGCTACATGGCAAACCTATAGGCCAAAGCCTGCAGAGCAAGAAGCGGGTCATGTGTGAATAATGCTGGCAAGGGCATCCACTCAAACCACGCTCCCTCACCAGACAAAAACAGGCAAAAGCCTGATGCAGCCAGCTAAAGGGTGGCGGTAGGGGCCACTACCCACTGGAGACTGGCCATCTCTGTGACTCTTCTCTCCCACGATAATAGGGTGCAGTGAGATGAGATGCTGGACTTAATCAAGCATCTCCTGGAAGAGTTCAGGAAGAGGGTGGAGTAAACCGTCTCAGAGGGCAAGACTATATTCAGCACGACCATTGCCTGCGCTATTGACACCATGGACACTGCTTTGCTTCCCGGGGTGTCAATACCTGCATCATTGTTAGACTCTATGCCTGGCTTTTAGGCTTCAAGCCAGATTTCCATCAGCATCTCCTTAATCTGCCCTTCAAAGGGGAACATCTGTATGGCCGACAGCCTGAAGAGATGCTAGAGAAGATAAAGGAGGTCACTGACCTAGCCAAATCCATGGGTACCCCTCAGAACACTGCTGCAGAGGCTCCTTCTGCAAACGGCAGTCTACAGGAGGCTACAAGGCTGCTTTCATTGATCATGACTCTCCTATTAAATATAACAACACACATTCCACCAGCATGCAGCAAGAGGGTACACTTAGTGTGTCGACGTGGGCAACAACAATAAAGATGGGGTTAAGGCAGCTCCCTGCAGTGACTCGTCCCACCACCTCTCGGTCACATAACTGTCGGGTTTGGGGGACACCAGTATTTCCTTCTCCGCTGGGAGGAAATCCCAAAAGATCAATGGTTTATAACAGTAGTTCGCTACATTTACTTCTCCAGTATTACATCTTTCATAGATTCACATGCTTGTATCTTCCCCGTCGTCATGGTGGGAGTCTCACGGTAACAGAATGACCAAAGCAGTATCATAGAGAAGAAAACTGCATAGAAAAGCCCCTTGGGACTGTGGTATTTGGTAACCAGACCTCCTCATTGTTTGGTCCAAATGTCAGCCAATCAGCATTGCTGCCCTGCCCTCACACTCCCCAGCAGAAACTTCCTGCCTCAGATTTCCAACCGCCTTCGTGTGAGAAAGGAGTCTCCCTGAGCTCTGCTCAGTTTGCTGTTCCTGAGTGAACTATTGACCTTTTATTTCTATTATCTTTTCATCTGGATTAAGGTATTGTGTGTACCTAATTTCTTTCATAATGGCTGAAAGCTCTAGAAAGAGGCTTTTCAGGCCTTGCAGATCCTGTGGAAAGGCTAGGCTTGTCTCTGAAGATCCTCACAAGGACTGCTTATATTGTCTTCATCCTAAGCATGTGGCCAAGGATTGTAAATATTGTAGAACCTTCTCTGCTAAAACTCTGAGGGACAGAGAGGCTCGTTTGCTGTTGTGGCTTCAAAAGAAGAAGGCCGCATCAGACTCAGATTCTGGGGAGGAATCTTCTAACCTAACACCTAAAAAGAGAAAGGCCTCACATTCTGAGGAAAGGGTGGAGCCTAAAAAGGTTAAATCAAAGGAGAAAGTGGCGTCATCTCTCCCTCTTACTCCCCTCAAGAAGCCGTCAGTTCAGAAAGGGGCAGGGTCTGCTCTGTTGACCAGTTCCCTGGTTTCTACTGCAAAATCTGTGGTAAAGTCTTCAGCCCCGTCGACCACTTCACCGTCGAAGACGACTGTTTTGACGACGGCGGCTCCGTCGACGACCGGATTTAAGGCAGCGTCAACGACGACCACGTCGACGAGTATGACCATCCCGTCGACGAAGAAACCGACGACAAAAAGGCTCAGCGACGGAGACCCCGTCGACGGCGGTCTCGTCGACGATGGCTTTGGTGACGACGGCTCCGCGACGATGGCTATGTCGTCGACGCAAAGGCATTTAAATCGCCACAGTCGAAGACTATGATCTCTATTCCCTCTTTTCAGTCGTCGAGGGGTTCGGCGACTATAAGCAAATCTGCAGAATTCACGTCGTTGACGCAGATTTCGCCTCTACCACCATCTTCTTTACTGGAACAGGATTCAGAAGGAGAGGAGTCGTCCGGAGCGGCCTACAACCCCTCACAACTCAGAATAAAGAGCCAGGACACAGACGAGGAAGAGGTGTTTTCCTTCAAAGAGAGCTCAATCTACAAGATATGAATCTTTCCAGGAAACATGTAATTATAATGAGGATGACGAGCAGCAAGAAGAGTCGCGAGAGGAGTCGCGAGAAGAGTCAGTCTCCATACCTGTTTCTCTTGTCTCTGACCTGAGGTTCATGATTAATGACTATTATCGTCGTTTTCCGGAGGCAAATGCGCCTCCGTCATCTACGCCGATGGCTACATCGCAACCTCCAAGGACCCAATCTACTCCTCATGAGCAGGTTGTGAGATCACCGCCAGTGATAACAATCAGGGATGATCTAACGGATTCTGATGATGATGATCAGCCTGAGGAAGGTGAGCTTGTACAAGATTCTACGGGACAGGAGTGGAATGAGTACATTTTGCTGTCGGCCCCTTCACCTACTCCGCCGCCAACCACTTCCCCTCCTCAGGACATTGGAGGGTTCCATGACATTATGGAGAAAGCGGCTAAAAGGTTTGATTTGGATATGAAGGTTAAAGAAACGGAATGTTTCTTATGATTTCAAAGATGACGCCAGGAAATCTGCTCGCTCAATCCCGATTATCCCTCACATTTGGGAAGAAGGCCTAAAAATGTTATGGTCTTCCGGGTTCACTCTCGGTTATACTTCGAATACAGTCTACCTGTTTTCACTCGTTACCATTGTGGTTCTAGAAACTTATTCCCCCTGAAGAAGTGCTATTCGTAGCACGAAATGCATTGGGGCTGTTAAATGTATCTTCTCAAGAACCTCATTTGGATTATATCTATGTTGTTCGTTTCTCAAAAGTTCACGTTCACCATGAAAAACATATGATTATAAAATATGTTCCTTGGATACTTTGAAAGCTTCTAAAAGACTGAATAAACTTTATTCAAACATTTTGAGAGATCCTCAAGTCTTTCGTGATTACCCACATGCAACGCACTTTCCTGTGCATGTAAGAGTACTCTGTGATAGTTCTTACACCCTGTAAGACTTTCGTTTTGTTCATTTTTTCGCACCTTTCGCAACCAGAAGGTGATCTCTCAGAGTACCTAGTACCTTATTAATTGGATTACTTATTTATCCTTGACTACTTTGGAGTGCAGCGGCTATCCCTACGTTTTTGCTAAAAATTTTAAAGACACCGGCTTCCATCGCGGTTTCGGTTCCTAGAATCGAAAAGAAATATAGAGCACCAGAGTTTGCTGCGGCCTGTCTTATAGGACACCTGAGACCGAAGTTGGTGGTGACGCAGGCGGCGCAGAGGAATTCAAAGAATCCAGTTGCTACTTCATTGGTGCCGCCAGATAAAGAAGGACGGAGGATGGATGGAGCCGGGAAGAGGTTTGCGGTCATGGCAGCCTCTAAGATTAAAGCAGCCAATGCTATGGCCCTTATTAGCCGTTTTAACAGGCAAATGTGGTGTGATTTGGCACCTATTCTGTCTGCACTACCGGAGGATAAGAAAGAAGAGGCAGCGGCTATCCTTCGAGACGGGGCAAAGTCAGCATCAGAATCTATTGACATTGCCATGGATGTATCCTCTATGGCGTTCAGGCAGATGGCAGGAGCAGTTTCGCTTCGGAGACAGGGTTGGCTAAAGGCAACATCCTTTCGTCCGGAAGTGCAAGCGAAGATTGTAGACATGCCTTTCAATGGTGAAAATCTATTTGGAAAGCATGTAGACGAGGCGCTGCAGGGTATCAAATCAGACACGGATACAGCTAGAGCGCTGGGATCCCTTCAGCAAGGACTGTTCCAATCCTTTCGTAAAAGAGGTGCAAGGGGTCAATTTAATCAGAGGTCTTCATATCAGACCAACCGATATCAGCCTTATAGCCAACAAGGATATAGGCAATACAATACAGGCAATCAGTACAGGACCTCCAACTCCTCTTACCAGCAGCAGTCTAGGGGCAAGTCCTCCAATAGAGGGAGGAATCAACAGTCTAACAAACGACAATGATCTCAGGCCGGCGCTCCCCACACAGCAGATCCCCGAAAACGACCACTATCTGTCTCAATACTTCAACAATTGGATGTCCATAACGTCGGACAAATGGGTTTTGGACGTAATAAGCAGAGGCCATACCCTAAAGTTTGTGGAAATGCCACCAGATCACCCCCCGGTGCTCCGGCATCACCAACATCGTCAAGAGCTGCAAAAGGAAGTCCCTTCACTATTGCAGAAGGGGGGCTATAGAAGAAGTACCGCAACAACACAGAGGGAAAGGCTTCTATTCGCATTTCTTCCTCATCAAAAAGAAACAAACTCTCAAGTGGAGACAGGTATTGGATTTGAGAGATCTGAATCAATACATAAAGAAAATTCCCATCCGAATGCTTTCATTGCAAGAGATCCTTCTGATGTTAAAAGAGAAAGACTACATGGCGTCACTGGATCTCATGGATGCGTACTTCCATATCCCAATTCATCGGAAGCACAGGAAGTTTTTAAGGTTCGCTGTGGAGAGTCGCCATTTCCAATTCAAGGTGTTGCCATTTGGCCTCAAATCGGCCCCGAGGGTGTTTACCAAATGTATGGCCCCGGTGGCGGCCCACTTAAGCTTGAAGGGGCATTGCATTTACCCATATCTAGACGATTGGCTGGTGACAGGACCATCATTCACAAGAGCCAGAAGGTCCCTTCAGTGCAACATCCGCCTTTTCCATCGGTTAGGATTAAAGACTAACTTGGAAAAGTCTTCACTGATTCCAGCTCAGGGCATTCAATTCCTAGGGGCATGGATATGCACCAATCAAACGAAAGCATACCCATCCGAGGAAAGGATGAGAAAAATAATAAGCCTTGCAACATCCCTTCAAACAAAAAGGTTCACTTCTGTGCGGATGTACAAATCCTTGTTGGGGATGATGTCCTCTTGCATCCCACTGATTCCAAACTGCCGTCTTCGAATGAGACCCTTGCAGGAACATCTAGACGAGCAGTGGGTTCAGTCCAAAGGAACCTTCGAAGATCGGATTACCATCACTCAACGTATGAAGGTGGCCATGTCATGGTGGAAGGTTCAGAAGAACTTGAATCAGGGTCTCAACTTTGTACCTCAGGCTCACAAATACGTGATGACGACGGACGCTTCGTTGCAAGGGTGGGACGCGCACCTCCAGGAGCTGGAGATCCAGGGCCACTGGTCAGAGTGGGAAGCACAGCTTCACATAAATATGTTGGAGCTCAAAGCGGTGTTTGCTGGGACTTCAAGCTTTCCTACCCAGAATACAGAACTCGTCGGTGCTCATTCAGACAGACAGCACCACGACTATGTTTTATCTTCTGAAGCAAGGAGGGACAAGATCCAAACCACTTTCTGCGCTGGCGCAAAGAATTTGGAAATGGCTGATAAACCACAACATTTCTATTCAGGTGCAGCATATACAGGGCATCCTCAACACACGAGCAGACGTCCTAAGTCGCACGACAAGTGTGTTGCACGAGTGGAAACTGAACGACACTCGGCTTCACAGAGTATTCCAAAGATGGGGCACACCAACGTTCGACTTGTTCACAACCCGGGACAATTCGAAATGCGATCAGTTTGCGTCCAGGTACCCTCAGCGGGATTCCAAAGGAGATGCGTTTCACATGGACTGGATGGGAATGTTCGCTTACGCGTTCCCACCAATTCCTTTAATACCACGAGTGATTCGCAAAATGAGATCAGAACCATGTCATGTCATTCTGATAGCACCAGCTTGGCCGAGGCAGGCATGGTTTTCAGATCTGCTGCAGATGTCGAAAGGCAACAAGGTGCAATTCCCGACATTCTAGAGCCTCATATCAATGAGCAACGGACAAATTCTGCATCCGGACCTAGCATCGCTAAAATTATCCGCATGGAACCTCATGAACGGGAATTTCAAGCCATGAGTATTCCACAAGACTGCAGACAAATACTTTTGCAATCCAGAGCTATGTCAACCAACAGGGCATACACAGCCAAATGGACACGCTTCTGTCACTGGTGTACTAGTAAAAGTCTACATCCGTTGACGGTACCCCCAGAAGGTATTCTGCCTTCCCTGTTGTCGTTATCAAAAGCAGGTCTGTCTCATGCCTCGCTGAAGGTGCATTTGGCGGCGATTTCAAGATTCAGGAAAATGCCCGACGAGCCGTCTCTCTGGTCCCACAGACTGATAAAGGAGTTCGTTAAAGGGCTCTTTAGAGCTTTTCCACCCATTCTACGACCGCCAGTACCCTGGCATCTCAATACAGTCTTGACGCAGCTTATGAGGCCACCATTTGAGCCTATACACAAGACAGACTTACAATTCCTCTCTTGGAAGACAGCCCTCCTGCTAGCTCTGACCTCGGCGAGGAGAGTTAGCGAAATTCAAGCCTTTTCAGTGGAAGAGCCTTTTCTGCAATTTCGACAGGACAGGGTTGTACTACGGACAAATCCTACGTTTATACCCAAGGTCCCTACTTCTTTTCACTTGAATGAGCCAATTATTTTGCCTACCTTCTTCAACAATCCCTCATCTGAAGCAGAAAGAGCGCTGCATTCTTTGGACATCGCTAGATGTTTGAAATTCTACATCGAACGAACAAGAACATTCCGCAAATCTAAACAGTTATTTATTGCATTTGAAGGTCAGAGGAAAGGGCTACCTCTGTCAAGACTGAGTATCGCCAGATGGATATCATCGGCTATCATTAAGTGTCATGAAAAAGCTGGAAAGCCGCTTCATTCCAGAGTGACTGCTCATTCCACAAGAAAGATGGCGACATCGATAGCCTTATTTGTAGGAGTGTCTCTACCTGACATCTGCAGAGCGGCGACTTGGAAGAGTGTGCATTCATTTACCAAGCACTACTGTCTCGACACTGCGTGGAAAGAAGACACGGCAGTGAGGCAAGCTGTTCTGAAACATCTATTTCAATAAGGTATTCTTTGGTTCTTTGTTAATAATCTATACAATGTATATATATATATATATATATATATATATATATATATATATATATATATATATATATAAAATCTATTTGTAGAATCTGATATTGTTATAGATGGTTTTCTATTTTTATCTGACCTGTGTATTTTCAGATCATGTTCTAACGATATTTCAGCTGCAGAACTTCCTTCTGGGTTCTATCCTGGAAACGCTGCAGGCTTTGTGGGTACTACTTACTACTCTGATACAAGCATGTGAATCTATGAAAGATGTAATACTGGAGAAGGAATTAGTTACTTACCTGTACACTATAGTTCTCCAGTATTATCTTTCATAGATTCACATGCGCCCGCCCACCTACCCGTTTCTCAGGCAGAACCTATTGTCTCTGTATTTATCCAGGTCTCTTACTTGGGGCCGGAAATCTGAGGCAGGAAGTTTCTGCTGGGGAGTGTGAGGGCAGGGCAGCAATGCTGATTGGCTGACATTTGGACCAAACAATGAGGAGGTCTGGTTACCAAATACTACAGTCCCTAGGGGCTTTTCTATGCAGTTTTCTTCTCTATGATACTGCTTTGGTCATTCTGTTACCGTGAGACTCCCACCATGACGACGGGGAAGATACAAGCATGTAAATCTATGAAAGATAATACTGGAGAACTATAGTGTACAGGTAAGTAACTAATTCCTTCCTAGAACTTCTCACACACCTTCCAAACATCCCCCTTGCACCCACACCCTCAGCAGAGAAAAGCTCAACCTTCTGCACAAAGAGGCACTACGCTCTTTCAAAAAGGGGCAATAAAACCAGTGCCCACGTACTATCATGTTAAGAGAGTTCCATCTACTTTCTTTTCTCCAAGAAGGCTCCTTCCCTCAGGTGGATCTTGGATTCTAAGCCTCTTAATCACTACAACCCCTCAGAACATTTCCACATGGTAACCCTGTAGGACAGAGTTCTTCAATCTGTGGGGCCCGCCCCCCCAGGGGGGCGCGACACCATCCCAGGGGGGGGCGCGCTCTCAACCCTAAAATCTTACCTTTGTTGTCCTAGGCAGCGCTAGTCTTCACCCATTTCAAATGGGAATTTCTTTAATTACAGAACTCCTGGTGACAGAGGGTTGGAGGGGTGTGGGAGGGGAAATCATTGGGCTCGACGCGCCCATGCTTTTGTCAGCTAAGTGCTAACAGTTCACCGTCCCAGGAGGGGGTTAATTCGCGCTGAAATGCTTCAGCTGCTGTGGGAGGCAGTGTCTCCTCTGCTGAAACCGAAAGCAAAGGAATAGACAGTCCTGTTCCTTTGCGTTCGATTTCAGTGTACCCAGCGCTCCTTTCTGTGTGGTCAGAGCACTGGTTTCTCGTCGGATAGTTAGACCTGCCTGCTTGGTGGTCCCCTACCGTGTGTGACACGTTCATCCAGCTACATCGTAACTCGAAAAAGTGTAGTTCTAGGACCTGCAGTTTCATTTGTTACTTTGCAGTTGGACTTAAATTCCCATTATGCAAAGTCCTGTTGGTGTGAGGCCACTTATCGGCTATTTTTCTTTTCAACTTTTTTTTACAGCACTTACAGTTGAGTTGGGTCATATTGCTGATTGCATCAGGTTATTTTTTCTGTGAACTCCCTCCTATTGCAGGACATGTTTTACGTTACCATCGACGGAATCTGTCCAAGTCCCATCACGCACATGGCGGAAAGACTAGGATGAGCCTAAAGTCTGTAAACATGTTGCTCTGGAGAGTGGATTTACTCATTACCACCTTGTGTTTGTATAACACGAATTGGTGATGGTGCTTGAAGTTTACCGTCTTTTGGTTATCCAAGTTGATTAAAAACATAAAAACCATTTTCCCCCAAAGTGTTCTTGATGGCACTCCTGGAAAAGAGTGGAGAAAGAGGGTACTATTCACCTTCATAACACCACTTGGAGTTCCTTGACCATAATTAGTTGATTGCCTCATGCAAATGTCTGCTTTACATCTCTGGTAATCTACTTCCCATTTGGGTTGACAACAATGGTGATGATCAACATTCTTCTTATGATACTGTGAATGCTAGGTAATATCTAATGGAGAGATGGATCGCTGTGCCACTTGTGTGGTAGCTGTACCAATGATATCAGTATATGTGCACAAATATAGAGTTGATTAGAATATAGTTCTGTTTGCAGCATATTAAGGAAGCTTCAGTCTGAGTGTATAGCATTTACTAGCTCTGGGTTTTTGACCTCCCTATAGATTTTCATGATGTATGGGGTCAGCTGTCAGTGGCAACATTCATATATCGAGAACACTCTTCGAGATAGTGTGCCTCCAGTTTGAGGTGGTGTGCTGACCTTGGCTAGTAAATAGTGGAAAATCAGCATTTGTATGTGTCGGATGTAATTGCGCGCATAAGCTAGAAAACCATGTTTTCCTCACCTGCATTGGGTTGCTAAGGATCAGTGTCACATCAGCGCCCTACGTTGTTAACATTAAATGGCCTATCATTTATTTTTGTGGAAAGCTCTGTCATATTTCCAGACCAGTTTAGCAAATATTCATTCCCTTATGAGCCTGTGTAGATACCTGCATGTACATTTATTTTCTTTATTGTGCCTGTTTGCTAGTGCATTATTGGGGGATGTTGACCTTGAGGTGCAGGTGTTGTCACTATTTTGTGGCAGATTAGTATAGGGTAACTTTGACTATGAAGCCCTTTTTTGTTCATCTAGTACATAATGTGCTTCTATGAATGTTTTGTTTCTTAGCCTTTTTCCAAGTATGTTGAACCTCTTTGGATGACTGTCTTGGCCTAGCACATCATCATAGTCCTATTGTCTCTCTGTATCAACACTGTCTTGTTTGTAAATAAAATCATGTAAATTTGAGAGCCAATAGAACTATTTAGACCTCTAGAAGAAACAGATGCCCTAAATCCAATAGCTAGTAGTGAGGCGTGAAGTTGAAAAGTCGTTTCCAGCCTCAGTTTTAGCGAGTTTCACCACTGAGATGGAGAAATCTGTGAAATAAATCTGGTCCTCTTATGTCCTCAGATTATCCCATTGGTCAGGCATGTCTGCTAGATGTACACCTCAGTCTTCACCTGAGGTACTAGGAGTGTTTGTGATGCCATCATTCCCAATAACCTTGCAAACCTCCTCACTTCTAGACATGCTGACTTCTAGACTAGAGGCATGATCCTGGTTAATGTCAGGATTATCATTATCATTATCATCATCATGAGAGTTTATTTCGACTATAGGATATAATCATAAAAGTTCATATACAAATCTTAAAAATCCCACATTACACTCTTCAATAATTAAAGCTAAAATATAAAGTTGAGGCTCCTCAGTTTCTTTCATGGTTTACTGGATCAGCACACTTCCGATGTCAACTTTTGGAACTACAGAGTTTAATATGCTTCTAAGGGCTCTGAGAATGGAAATCACAGACCTCTGTAATATAGCAATATAGTTATATTTCTATTCTGGCTTTTCTAGAATGACGAACCCAAATATATATTGGGTTATTCATTTAGGTGAAACAAATCTACAACGGCTTGATCAGGCGTCTGTTGTGTGATGGTGTTCTGTGTCTGCGTATGCATGTGTGTTTGTTTAAATGATTATGGTGAATGCCTTTTCTCAGCAGTTGCTTGGATGGGGCTTCTCATATTTAGTAAGATACAGGACCATTTTAGCTGGGTTTTGTTGATATCTCTTTAACAGGAGAGTTTGCATCAGACAATATTTACATCAAAGTATTGATGTCAGTCATTTAAGTAGTAAACTTCTGGGTATCCTCAAGGTCAGTTTAGCACTTCTGTTGTGATATGTTAGCAATTTGTATAGTACCACTCTAAAGTTGACTCAATGTACTGATGGGGACAGGAAACAGTAAAGATGAACCAGGAAAGGAAGGATGAAGAGCTTCAGGGAACTACTTTTTTGGTCTCGCCTGAAACAGTGAATGATCTGTCACTTGCTGCGATCTGTTTATTTAAAAAAAAAAAAGTTTTTAAAAAGGGGTCTTAGAGCCCGCTTATTACTTACCAATGGTTTTTTTCATTGTCACTCTTATTTTCTGGCTTCTCTCACGTTCTTTGTTTTCCCCAGCTTCGTTAGTGCTTCGGCTTCTCAGAAGCGTTTTTTAAAGCTCACAGTCTTGGTTTCCATAACGCAAAATGAGTTGCCTGTATTCTGTTATGGGATTAATTTACACGTGTTTCAGTGGATGTGTCCTTGACTGGTAATGGATTCCATTATAAATATTTTTGTGTGTTAGGCCATTTGGAGGTAGCAGCGTATTCTATTTTGTATGACCTGCTGATTGTGTCCAAGACTGGCGTTGTATTTCGTTTTGTATAGGCTGGTGGTTGTGATGTAGAGTGAAGTTGTATTCCATTGCGTATGAGCTGGTGGTTCTGTGCTTTTGCTGGGATGAATCCCATTGTCTATATATGCAGTCAGAGAGGGTGAGGGGGGGGCGTCTGTCTGTCTGTCTGTCTGTCTGTCTGTCTGTCTGTCCACTATTTGGTTTGTTTGTGATGAAAGGTAGAGGTGGACTAATTTACGCATACTTTGGCGGCTGTGTATTTGGGTGTTGATGGATTCCATTGTGTGAGGTCTAGTGTTTACATCTACATATGCAGTACCTGGACCATTTTGTATTAGGTCTGGTGGATACTGGCTGGGAATCAGTTGTCAGGTGCCCGTGGGTGCTGTGCATCATTCTCCGTGTTGTCTTCAGGTCCTGGTTTAACTGCACCTAGCCCACACCTTTGCGTATCTCATTGGGTCTGGGATTCCATCCGGCACCCCTTACTGAACCTTACAGTTGGTGTTTATTTTGGGAGGTGATGTACATAAACGGCCTGAGGCACAAACCGAATAATGTGTGGTAATGGCTCTTTTTAAATGTAATTCATTGCTATTTACCTTTATCTCATGGGATAGTGATAAGCGGGTGGTAGATCTGCAACTCGATTAGCAGTGCTGCCTGCAGCAAGCTTAACATCTGATGGGCTATTATTTTGTGGATCTCAAAAACATGTTCTAAGATGTTGCTTTATTGTGAATCTGAGCAGCATGTTTAATGCTGATGACTATTGTATAGTTATTTTGGTTCAGAACAGATTGTGTAAGCTTTAATATTATGGGCCCCTAGACTAATTAAAAATTGGACACAAAGGCCCCCTGAGTTAGACCATATGAGGCCTGGCCTTCTGACAAGGACACAACACCCATCGGCCTGCCCTAAGCTAGTGTACGTGCGTGCGTGCGTGGTTGGACCTGTTCCACATGTAGGCTCTCCCCGAGGGAGTGCTGGAATGTGGTAAGCAGGGTGGGGCACTTCTGTTTGTTAACTCTTCTGACAAGTATTTTTAAAGCAAAATCATTAGATATCCCCCAGCTCCCGCCCGCCCTCGCCCCAGCAGGAGGAAGCACGCTTCTATTCTGACAGCATGTGTCGGGCTCCAGTAGCAATGGACATTCCTCCCTTCACAGCAGTCTGCTGGTACCCGTCTGGGCTCTATTTGCAGAGGTGGCCTGGTTTAGCGCACTGTCTGCCTGCTTGTCTGCCCGGTCCAGGGGCCCTTGTTTAAGACAGACAGTGATTTAGAGCGCAGTCGGAGGCTCCGCTTTCATAGGTTTAAAATTAAGCTGCAGTCCTCCTGCTCGTCCGCTTTTAGCGTCCAAAACACGAGGCTCTGTGTGCGACACAAATTAACTAGGCCGCGCAAAGCAGTACCTAAAAACCACTCTTCTCGAAGAGAAATCCCATCTGAAAGTGAAGGACTGTTTACACTGCAGCTGGTAGCCCAAACGAGAGGTTCAACAGCAGGTGTGTAAACTGGATTATACCGCTCAAACCGTGCAGTCAGCAGTCTAGAATACACTGGGCTTCTCGTACTTATACCCGAGTACTAATACCACACAGAGGTACTTTCACTTTGCAGTTAGGTAACTACTATGAACTCTATCAGAGGGAAACACGGACCCAAGACAGACCGCAAGACCTGCTTACAAGTGCAGTTTAGGAAAGTTTATTAGCTAGACACTTATGGACCTGACCATGGTGGAACTGTGACCACAAAGCTCAACACCCACAGTATACACATGACCTGCTGTCTACTCTGCAAGGAGTCAGAAGATGGGCCCAGATCCAGCCTGTCTAAAGATGCTGCCTTAGTGAAATTCACAACAGGATGAATCCATTCATGTGGTTGTTGAGGAGCGACAGGAGACCCGAACTTTACAAAAAGGACCCCAAGAAACCCACAACAACAAATGTGAAGCAAGAGGTCTAAGGTGCAATCAAACTCTTCGTCTGACCAGTTCCCAATCTTCAGTCTAGTCCTCCCATAAGATATCTCCTAGTGGTTCCTCCTATACCCATATTGAGGCCTTCGAGAAGACCATGCTGACTGTTTCAGCCTGAACCTCTCCGGTGCTTCTCTTCATGTTGACACTTGTCAAAACCATGGTATTTTCATCTGCTTGGAGTCTCCCTCACTTTGAGGAAGGCCTAAACAACTTAAAGTCTATAGTTTCGAAACCATCCTCCTTACAGTAGCCCAACTTCATGTATCGATCCCCACGCCATTTTAGTCTCCTCCAACTCCAAAGATTGCGGTCTTTCTACAAAAAGTGGGTAAGAGATCTGCATAAGGTTCCAACTGTGCCCTTGACTAAGGGATCAAAAAAAGTCACCTTTGCCTTCAAAGTCTTTGCATCTGCCAGCCTAGCCCTCACGGCTACCAATGCAAATTGCCTCCTGACTAAAATATCACATGCCGGCTGGTAGATTGTTGCAGCTAACTGATCACACGTGGGTCTCCTTTTCTGACTCGATTCAGGGTGGCATTTATGTGTCTAAACATTCTTTGCTGACGGGGCTGGTTACTACTGATGCCACGGCTTGCTTGATGGGCAGTGGATTTGTGCTAAGATGTCATACCAGTTAGTATTCGGTAGATTGTTCAGTGGCATCAATGAATAATTGAACATTTGTTTAGGTGGCCAGCATCTCGTTTTGAAAGGAAGGTGGCTAGTTCGAGAAGTCTTTAACATTTTTCACCTACGAAGCCAATCCAAGGCCTTAGTTGAACTAGGACATTTTAAGGATTCAGCCATAGACTGTGCCAGCTGCCCCAACTTGAGCCTGAACATCAGCAGTTTTTTGGTTTTTTTTTAAGCTCTACTGGGGTTTATAGCAGAGGAAAGTAGCTTTGATCGTTTTCCTCCTCTCAACACCTCAAACCCACACTTATCTTCTAGAGTTGAAATATGAGGTTTTGGGAATGAGTGTGATTCTGTGTTTAGGAAGCAGGAAAACAGAGTAGTGTGCCCTTCAAATAAGACCTGGTTATTGCATTCCCTTCCTGAAACGTTCACTGCTAGTTCCCCTTACAGTGCTTCCGGCATATTAATGAAATTGATCCTCCTCCTTACTGGCAATGGGTGCCATTCAAAAATTCCCCAGCACCAAAGAAAGGGTTAGGTTCCAATTCCAGCTTTGGTCCGCCATGGGACATTAACTTGGCCCTCGCCTTCATAATGAGGTGACTTTGAACTGATGCATGTTTGCCTGCCAGAATTTCTGATGATCTAGTGGTGTCCGCAGGCAGAGAGCAGATAGGTCACGTTGCCAGCTGCTTTAAAAGTATGAGAAATATATGTGTGACTGATTTGAACCTATGTGATTCGCTGATGCTCGTAAGCTCATGATCAGGACTAATTGCCGAGCCCTTGCATTATTGACCACG
The DNA here is from genome assembly GCF_964261635.1 of Lissotriton helveticus. Lineage (NCBI taxonomy): Eukaryota > Metazoa > Chordata > Amphibia > Caudata > Salamandridae > Lissotriton > Lissotriton helveticus. The sequence continues at coordinate 1,933,597,280 of NC_136061.1, forward strand.
CCGAGGTCTCTGGTACTGGTATTGTTTTCCTGGATATAATCTATTAAGACGAACAAAAACCGTTCTTAGATGACTGATTGTTCTACAACATATTGACAAGATTGACGTTCTTAAACTAGTACATATTTAGACTATGGACAGTCCTGATGAAAGTGCGGCATATATAGGATTATGTCACCGAAACGTACTTCAGCAGGTTTAATTTGTACACTGTTGTAAGCCCGTCCACGGAGGATGTGGAATACGACTGATATCTCCGCCAAATTCCATGTGATTGCGAGACAGCAGGGACATTATTTTTAACTTTTTATCGGACTCTGATTTATCAGTTCGGTGGTTGTAGGGCTCTAATAATTACTTTTTTTTCTTTGCAGTTTTTATTTGGTGTTTTTGTAATTTGATTATATTGAATTGATGAGGAAATTAAAATCGATTAAATACTAAATGTATTTGTAATAATCTTTGAATGTGTCAACAGAAATTCCATAGAATATAGGATGTAGTCTTGCACACGGTTTGTGGCAAAGTAAGTCACTTACACAGAGTAAAGAAAACCGTGTTTGGTCTTGTGTTGAGTGTACAGTAATGGTGCAGTTTACTCCCATCCTTACACCCTGTAATTCTTTACCGTACTCCAGTGGTACCCTATGTGGACATTCTTCACCGCTGTCAGATTGAGCGTGAAGTGAAAGGAGATCTGGTTTAAGGGAAGGTTAGCTGTGTGGTCAGCATCATGGTGCCGTGACATAGCATGGCAGAAAACCTTTTTGGATCCAGTTTAGGGCTTGTAGAGAACTTAATGTAAGGAATCTGCGGGAGCTGTCCAGTCTATCATAAAGACCAAAAATAATTAACTTTTGCAGAGAGGACACCTGTGCGTTGCGATTTGGTAAGGATCGCAGTTCTCTTGCTACCCTTCATCTTTGGAGTTACAAAGGCTGTGGCAGAACCAGAATAGATCAAGCAAGGCACTCAGAACCTTGTTATCTTTCTGTAGTTTCTTTCCTACTCTTCTTCGTTGACCGTCAGCTGGGTCAAGCTTGATGTCACTCCAAGTATCCCTGGCATTGTGGTGAATCAATACCCTCGCAATGTTTAGCAGTAAAGTCTTGTTCTGGAGTAGAGCAGTTCAAAAAGTGTAATAACTGTGCAGGAAATGAATGAAATGTCATGTTGTACCTACAACATGATTTCTCAGAACCGCCCAGTTCCTCCTTCCACTGTGACATCAGGTATGTATGAGGTGGCATGCAGATATGCAGGGAGCGTTTCAACAGCTGTAAGCAGTGCATTTAAAAGCATTATAAGGTATGCGGGCCTGGAAGCGGAAGCAGATTTTCGAATGAAAAGGTCATCAAGGGTGTTTGTTGTAATAAACGTTAGTTTCTGAGGTTCACTGACCATGTTATGCTGTACTTTTTGCGGTGGTTTATTATAATGCACGTGCTAACATGTCATCATTTCTAGTTTGAGTCCTCACCCACCACTGTCTGGGTTTCCTTCTGGGTGTACAAATGTGACCCCTGTGTTTTGGGGTTTGGGCACTTCAAGGGGTACGCTGTAGATATCTTGGCCAGCCTGTTTGGAGGCAGGTGGATGGTGCTTAGAATTGTGCCTTGAATTCCTCCTCTAGTGAGAACTGACTCTACCCTAACATCTGCTGACTTGGAGCCACCCCCAAGTACCAGTTACAGAAGGCTGAAGAGTGCAGAGGCTGGTGAACAAATAGAACAGGCTGTGGGTCTTCTGGCTGAAGGTAGGGGGAGTCGAGCTTGGCTTAAATGGTGTATGTTCCCTATACACATGACATCTACACAAGTATGCACACCAACCGCCCATAACCCCGCTCCTCTCTTTTCAGAGCCTTTTTTCCCACTAATAACCAATATTAGAGGGCTGCCTCGGTTGCCAGCCTCCTTGGATGCCTTGCATCCTGAGACTGATGCAAACCCATCCATGCAGTGACAGAGTTATATGACTGGGGATCAGAGGAGAGGAGGCTTTGAATAAGCAGATGCTGCAGACTGCTTGTAAAGCTGCCTGCTGACTCCATTGATGAGATCTGTGCCTGTTTCCCTGATAAACAGATGGACTGAGTTTAAGGGGAACAGATGTGGGAAGCAATGAAGAGACAGTGAAGCATGCAGGTATGTAAGTGGTGCATGTACTGTGTGTGTAAGAGTGGAGTGTGGCACTATCTAACGCTGGAATATATGAAGGTAGGGGGGCTTTCGTAAGAGGTTTATGGAGGTCAGTTGGCTTAAATCTATGTGCAGGGATATCAAAAACGGTCTGGTGTGGGTTGTGTAGGGTCTTGTGGTTGTTAGTGAGGCTATTCGGGTACGTTTTGGTGTCTTGGGGGCTTTGTGAAGGCCAATGGAGATATGCAAGGAACAGCTGAAGGCTATTTGAGTGTCTGTGATGCTTTTAATTTTTTGTTGATTAGTCTGTCTCTGTTATGATCATTCTGGAGTGCATGATGATGTAAGAATATTCCACAGTCAATATCATATGTAGTAGTGGTTTTAAGTCCAGATAAGTGTTTGTGTTATGCACAGCACAAATGGATATTACCCCACCAAACTTGGAGATAATCACTGTATTCGTTGTCGCTGTTTTAGGAACTTCTCAAAAGCTGGCTGTTTAGTGATCTTTCTCTTGTTCTTGTTGCAGATCCGTCTTTGGTAAGAAATAGCTCATTTCTGTATCTACCTTTGAATTAAAATGTTGTGGACATAAAACTGAATAGGCCGATTAGTATTTGGCAGAATACTCATCATGTTTATTTTCTACAGAAATGTTCGTTTACAAAGGTTTTTTCAGAGTAGGGGTACACGCATCCACAGTGATTATGGAAGACTTGCCAGTAGGTTGTTCCTTTTTATGGTAATTTTTTAACATAGTAGACCTGTTTTAGTCGTAGAGACTTTGTTGGTTGTGCCTAGAGTTTCAAATGGACTAAATGGTGCTTTTGATGTTTTCGCTTTATTAGACAATCCTAGAAAATATGGGGAAAACCTTGAATTCCAGCTTGGTGGGTGTTTGATTCACATTTCTTGAGCTCCCCATGTATCTACGCCATCATTAGTAAAAGGTATTGCAACCTATAACAAGCTGCTCATGCTCAGTGGAGTAACCAAAACCCAGGTAGTACTTGCATAGAGCTCAGAGACTCTTGTAACTCTTCAACCGAACCAAACTTTGTTAAACGAAATGTCTTTTACAGTCCTTGTCATCGGCACAAGATTTTAAGCATTTTCTGGTTGTTAAGCAGAGTGGTTGAGAAGAAACTCCTATTTTGAGGGCCAAATAATATAAGGTCTGAAACCATGGCTTAGCAGGACAGGCCTCTTGAATGACAGTGTACTGTTCTCTGCTTTAGAGTGAAAGGCTTATTGACACTTGTGATAGGATAGGGTGGTCTGCTCTTGGCAGGGAATCACCACATCAAGATTGATCCACTACCTATATAGACTTCCGTCTCAAACATCTGGGTCATATGCTGTAAACAGCTCTGGTGGTTGAAACGGAGACTGACCTGGGTTTTACTTAATGCTTTGGGACTTATTAAAAAATGATGGGACCCTCTTGGACAAATTGCTATGTCCTTATGTCTACCCACATTTATAATTTGGAAATGACAAATTGTGAATGTGTGATGATCTAATGTAATGTACTAATTGTGTAATAGACAAACTCTAACGTACTGTTTCTACTACCCTTCCCATCTCATCCTGCGTTCTGCAATCTGGTTTAGATCGAACCAAACTTGCACCCTACTTCCCCATGTGAAGCACCTCATGTTTGAGATGCTAGTGTTGTGACAACAATTCTCACTGTAAAGTGAATCATCTGCTCCTTTGAGTTACGCCAATACTTTATTAAATACGTAAAATAAATCAAAATAGATGTAGAAATAGACTTGTTTGCTATGTTTCTCTTTTTTCGCCGAAGGTCATATTCGTACCTACTAAAAGTCCTACCAGTTATGAGCAGGTGTGGCTGCAAATGGCATCCTGCTGGTACATCCTTCGTCTGTTTGCAGGTGGTGCCCCAAGTTAAGGCAGTTTTGCTGAGTTGGCAGCGTGACACCCGCTGACCCTAATGCCATCTTCAGTAATTGTGTTGTCAATATGGACCTTGGCCTGGTTCGGTCCTTGAAAGTTTTATGGCCTTGGGATCACCTGGTTTTGGATTCATTACCCACAGCTTCTAAGATGCCTGGCTATGTGGGCCTTTGGATCGGTTGGCTCTACAGTGGGGTGAGCCCCAGGTTCTTTAATGCCCTGGGGTGGATGGTCTGCAGAGTCAGGGAAGCGGATTTTCGGTTAGGTTGGTCTGAACAATGGGATCTGTTAGCCTCAGGGTCTTTTAAGCGTTTGCTGAGCAAGAAGCGGGTCTGTTTCTATTGGTCTCCCTGATTGGTGGACACACTGATGGGTGGGCACTAGCGCCTTTGTTCCGAGGGTGTAGACCCACAGCGCTTGTTCTTGCTCATTGTAACCAATGGGGTTAGTTCCTTGGGCACTGGGAGCCCGCAGTTAGCCAGGATTGCGCAGTACCATACTGGAGAATAGGGTAAATTTGAATTGCATTATGGCAAATCTGCCATTCCCAGGATGTGTGCCAGCAGCCACTTGGTCGAAGCATGTTGTTTATCCGGTGAAGGTGACTATATCCAGAGCCGGCAGACAGGACTAATGTCGGGCCTGCATGCCTCTCCTGTGGAGACACTGGCACCAGAGTATTCTTAGCTTCTCGCCTCTGTCACTCAGCTGTCAAGAGCCCCATGGCTGAAATAGCGCCGGCTCCGCGGTATGCCCCGGCCGTGGCAGAGCGGGCAGGCACCAGTCGGGCGGGCTCGAGCTGCAGAGAGGATGGAGTGCCCCGGGGCGCTGAACGCCGAGGGGGCCTATGAAGAAGCCGCGGTGTCCAGGCCGGCCTGGAGTCTCCTGGAGAGTCCGTGCTGGAGGTGGGACCGGAGCGCCGACTGCCGCTCCCTGTGACCGTCCGGGGAGAGACGAGCCGGGGCTGTCCGATCTGCAGGCGGACGGCAGCCCTGCCCGCGGCCTGAATCCGGGTCGTGCCCGCAGCTGTCTGGACAGTCTGTGTGGACGTGAACTCTGGCCTTGGCCCTTTATTCGTATACAGGAGGCGGACTGTCAATCTCCGGCCGCAGCACCGACGGGCCGGTGCGTTTCCCTAATAATGAAGGTGGAGGTGGGATCTGAGGCGCCAGGGATCGTAGGCCCGTGCATGGCAGCGCCGGAGGTCGGCAGACTCTTTAAAGGGGAGCCCAAGAGCCCCTCTTCTGAAGAGTGACTGCTGTAATTGGACTGTTTTGGGGGTCTTGGAAGCCGCTGGAGGTCGTGTTGAACTAGTGGCTGGACGTGTGCTTCAGAATGCCCCCTTGGTTTGCCTGTGTCCTTAAACACCTGGTATGTAGCAGCTTGTTTGTGCTCCTACTCCTCGGGGCCTTGAGTGTTTTATTGTCTACGTTCTTTCTTCTTTATTGTCTGCGTTCTTCCTTCTTTTTTGTCTTCAGGTGTCATTTAACAAGTGAGCTTGCACTGAGCGCTACATAGCTATACAGATTTGGGTAACTCCAGTGTTTCCATGTTGCTGTTCCTCTCTGGCCGTTTTTACCTCTAGGTCAGTTTTTCAGCCACTAGACAGATTACTTCCCAAATGCTGCTCCAATAACAGTGATTTTGAGTTTTGAACTTCATTGTGCGTTAAAGACCTAGCATCGAACATTGCTCAAGAGATGTATTGCCAATCAGGTTATTAAAAGAAATAATGCTGACAAAGCAGAGCATACAGCCAAATGCTCCTCACTTGACTTCTCATAAGGGCAGTCCTGTAAAGGGGGAGTGTAACACATTCTCCAGCAGCGTCCAGGTTCCTCTTCACACTTTGGCCACACCTGTTACCTCCTGTGGATCCATAAGCTCTCCGAACGGACTGTCTCCTACCACAGCCACCATAAAAGGTGGGGTGAGAACATATAAAAGATAACTACAAACACGGTAAAGAGACCCGCAGAGCTGATCAGAGCTGCAAACCTACCACAAACTATCAAAATGTGCTTCTGTCTCACGCTTCCTTACTTATCACATCACTAAGTCCCTTACCACTATAACCCTGCGTGGTGGTCACCACGCAGGGCATGGCAACACTTCCCACATAGTCTCATGGCAAAGACAACACACTTCTAACCACACACCCATGCGGTGTACTGTGCTACCCATGTGGATAAGCGATTCTGCGGCTCACATAGCGGTAGTAAGCCTTTTGCTAATTGTCTAATACAATATAGTAGGTTATATTTCTCATAGGCGATTTTGTGGAACAAGTACTTTTAATAAACGATGCATGAAAGGCCGAATTTATTCTACATGCAATGGTTTGTACAGTTTTCACATTTCAGTGCATCACTCAGTTAACATACAAACATTGGTGCTACACCATCCTGTTTCGTGATGTGCTGCTGAATGTCTCACACAAGGGAGGCTTACAAAGAAAGGAGAAGCCTAGCCTTCATGCATGTCCCTGGTTTGTCTTCCTGTTCGAGGATGCGCAGGTTCGCTCAGCCTCTGTGGGCATTCTCGGTGAGAAGCATTCAGAGCTTGTTTGTCCACTCAGACATTGGCAAATATTCTTGTATCTGTGGCCCTGCCTTCCTTAAGAGGTAAACCATGAGCAAGTGCTTTATGTTGAACATACACTCCAGGATGAGATATTGCCTAGTCCCTAGAACTGTCCTCTTGGAACCTGGGTACCTTGGTTCAAATCTCAGCCTCCGCTCTTGACGTCATGTAATTCTAGGAAATCACTTAGTCCTGCTAATTAAAAAAATATTAAATGTAATTCCCGCTTCACAGACATGATCTTGAGTCTGCTAGCACCCCACATAGTTTTATATTCAATTTTAAAGAGCGTAGATTTACCTAATTGGTGTCTGCACGCTTTACAGGTAACCAAACAGTTGAGCAGATGTCTCTTATGTTATACAAGGTGCTATAACAAGGTCTAAGATAATGAGTGAACTCTAGAACATGCATTCATAATAATTCTTACTGCAGAATGAACTTATAGAAGAAAATAGCACCGGAGGAGCAAGGCTAAGAACAAGGAAGCAAGAATAGGGAAGGGGGCGCCAGAAAGAATACACAGAATCTGGAGAATCCCAGAGGTTTAAGAATCATGGAGAGGAATGAGAGAAAGGAAGATGTGGGGTCAGAGCCACTGAGAACCAATGTTGAATGGACAACGGGAGGATGTAGAACGATAAAGTGAGGGAGAGGAGGCGAGGTGAAGTTGGATAAGGTGACATTTAGTTCTTTACGAAACTATTTCGCCATTCAGTTGAATCATTAAGGAGAGGAAGATTTGGAATCAATAGTATGGGATACAAAGTATTTGTCTGCCATCAGCTGGAGGATCCGGAGTGAACAGCAAATAATGTGCAGCTCCCCACTGCTCACTCGATAGCTTCATTCTATTTAGATGCCAGTGCATAGGTAGTCTTGGGTTTGCGTCTCCCTGTTTGTGTCGGTCTCCTCTATCACTTCGTGCTGAAAGTAATACAAATAGACACGAGGGAACCCCTCGCTCTGTCATTGTGCACTAAATCACACGGACGTGATGTGGCTCTCTGGATCCAAGCCTTCACTGCAAAACTTTGTACAGTCGGGCATGTCCTGTCTGTGTCTCTGTCTTCTTGTCCCCTGTTTTGGCCAGTGTGTGCTCCTTCTCTCACTGCTGTTCTGGAATGCAGCACTATGTGTACCCATCTAGCCGTTTGTTTGCTGCTCAGCACTTCTCCTCGAGAATTACCCATAGTGTAAGTGTATTCGGCACCTCTCACGCACATTAAGGGCGAGGGACGTGCGATTTCCAGGCTGTGTGAACTTGCCCGTCTCCTCACAATCTCACAGATTTTTTCCGTCGGGGCCCTTTAGCTTTCTTCCTTCCTGGGACTCTGCTGATCTCTCTCTTCATATAAATGCCCTTTTTGTACCCAGCATTGCATTTCCATCACAAAGGCTGATGACAAATGTTGGGTGAAAGGGCTTAGATTCCAGTCCTGGTCTCCAACTGGGTCAATCTCGCCGTCCTTTGGCCTCTGACAAAGTGTTATCCGGGCCCAGCTCTGGTTAACTCTTTCCAGACCACACAGGTCTTTGTTTCCTGACTTTTCAGTTTGCATTTTCCATTGTGAACAACCAGTTCTGGCAAGTGCTGGGTTTCCTTTGGCTTTGGTACAGGAATGCCTCCAGGGGAAGTGGCAGTCATTCGGACTGGAAAGACGCCATGAACAATTGGGGGACACGAGGTGCTGTGGGAACCCGAGGGACTTGTTTTTGTAGAAAAATGATCTCTTGTCAAAGTTTGGTATGAGCAGGGGGTAAAGTTCTCCAAGAGGAATGGCTCCATCGGGAATGGCGAGCTGTGGGAAGATGTACTTTACAGCCTTGTACTTAGAAGGGGTGTTATAACAGCCTCACAAAGGAGGCTTGGCGGGTTTGTATGAATTCCCGGTCTGCAAGCATCCCCACTCTTCAAGCATCCCCACTCTTCCTGTCTAATACAGTAGGCTCTCATGCAGGGTTTGAAATGTTAACCGAGAGTGCAACAAATGCCCCTCTCCCCCATTGTGCTGTAAAGTGCAGACCTATGTTCCTAATGTCCGTAGAGATCAGGAGCATCAGGACACAGACCAGCTCTCTTCTGCAGGCCACAAAACTGCTGAGGCCAAAAAATAGGCCTAAATGCCTTTTTCTCATTCCAAGAAGACAGTATGGCTTACATGGAAATGTGAGAGCAACATGACATTACAGGAGACGCAATGGTCTTGGCACTGCATTGCGAGAGATTCACAAGGTTTACTTATTGTTGCTGCCAACTGTTTCTTAAAGTCCAATTCTCATTGGTCATTGTCTTAATCATGTGGTGAATATATATGTATAACACTCGTCTCTGGCCAATCACCTCGCTCCCTTTACTCCCTTGTGGTATTCATCAATCATGTGTCCGCATACCTAACAAAGTAGGCAACTCTCAACATTGAAGTGTATTCCTGACGCACCCTTAAAGCACCCCATTGTCAGAGCGGTTTTAATTTGTGTATATTATTTCGGAGTATAACTCCACGTGCACCAGACGGAAAAGCTGCCAATGTGCCAAAAACCCTATCCTCACTAAACTTCTAAACCATCTGCAAGGAGACGCTTTGGTGCATTTGCAGACCCATCACTGTTTTGTGAATTTGGTGACTTCTTCTTGAGAACTCCTTGTGTGCAGCCGATTTACCCTTCACAAAGTGTCTGTTATAACACCTTAGGTCCATTTTGCGGCAGAGCAATTTCCCTAGGAAGCAGCTTTTGCAGAAGCCCTTCATAGAGTATCATTTTGCCCTTAAAGGAAGATTGCCAACTCACAGGCCTCATCTAAATAGGAACACGATTAAACCTGCCTATGTAAGGAACCCTCATGAGGAACCCATTGTTCACAACGGGCTTCAAGATCTCGGATAACCATGGCTTGTCATCACATAGTACTGATGCTTCCGTACTCTGTTATTATTGGTGTGTGGAGCGAAATGCGTTCGGGGCACAGTGCCTTGGTGAAACAGTGAAACCTAGTTTCTTTTGGGACTGACTGGAAAAACGGTTTTTACAGTTTTGGCAAAACTGTAGCCTAGGTAAAATTCTCTTCACAAACAAATCCTCAGTTATTGCGATGGGTGTGTCATTTCCTCTGTGCTGTGCCTGTTATCAAGCTCCCCCTTATTTATTATCCTTGACATTGGAAGTTCCTCTGTAAGGATGTTAGACTTATCTCTGTCCATGCAGTCAGAGGTGCTGCCATCAGGCTGTATATTCACTGACTACCCATGTTAAGAACTAGTCTCACACGCAAATCATATTTAGCTACCATGTTTTTGTGCCCTGGTTAAATGTAGCATGGACTATGGGCACTCTTTTGATAAGGTGCTCTTATGTATGTGAGTAGAACAAAATGTAGATATCTACAGGAGGCAGGTTTAATCTAAACCTACTTCCACAATTTTATACAGCTTTCATTGGCCTGTGATAGAGGAGCACATTACTGCAAAGCATTGCTGATCCAATTCAGCGTATTCCAGTTAACGAGATGGCTCGCCGCCATGTTGTGGTCCGGTGGACCATAAATTGAAATCCTTGCGATGCCTACTCAGTCTTCCATCGGTCCAAGGTGAGTATATGGAGTACAGTGAAAAGAGGTAATAGGATCGGTAATAATAGGTAATAGGATCACCTGTTATTTGCATTGACTTGCTGCACCTACAAATGATAAACTGCAGTGTGAAGTGCTGTTTAGAAAACACAAAATGTTGTATAATGCCATACTAGCATAGACTAATGTAATTCCAGGAAAAGGTCATACATGTTTTCCCCAAACTTTGGAATGCTCTAATTTCTGACAAGGAGCCTGTGTTAAAGTGTTATCAGAGGACTATTACTGATATTTTGTATCGCAAAAAGTTTCCTTTTTTCGTTGCCATAAACTATAACAGCTTATTTGTGCATACTTCTTTCTTTGACTCAATATTTGAGAAGCTGATGTCTGACTTTTCCGTTCTCCTACAGCAAACGGCTGACTGGAACAAGTATGATGATCGGCTGATGAAAGCAGCGGAGCGAGGAGATGTTGACAAAGTGTCTTCCATCCTCGCCAAAAAAGGAGTCAACCCCAGCAAGCTGGACTTGGAAGGGAGATCTGCGTAAGTACCAGAGCAGGGCAGGTGTATAAAGAGTTGAAGGTGGACAGAATTGGGGTCAAGTAAGTGGGCGGGCATTTCGGATTTGAAGTAAGTTGTATATCGGATAGGGTAGGGAAGAAGGCTTGTATTGGGGTCAAGCGATGTGAATGGCCAGGCCAAGGTAGGATTGGTGGCAAAAATACCAAGAATAAGAGATGAGGCCAGGATCAAGGAAATTGAATGGCAAGATGATAACCTTAGTGAAAAAAAAAATGGGTCAGAATATACTTGACCAGTGGTAAGCCTAGGTTTTCAGAGTAAGTGTGCGTAGATCGAAAGAGCAAGTGAGCGAGAGGAAAGCATTGACCTGGTTGTTGACAGATTTATCTACTGTGTGACATTCAGCTAGGAGGAGGTCTGTTGCAAGAACAAGGGTAAGGTATTGGGGATGAGTGTGCAGGAGGTAGACGTTAATTCTACCTTCACCAGCATACGTCTTTCTTTTTGCTGCATTGTTTCTGTAACCGCTTTATCAGGCAGCACTTCGTTGACTTTCTTTTGGTAGTGGCAACTTGTCTCCCGAGACCTAAACTTGAGCATTGTCCCTTGCTCATGCCTTTTACTCTCCTTTGCCAAGTTACTATTAAATATTAGTTGGCAGTAGCATCTACTCTGTAGGAAGCATAGTATGCTTTTTAAGGGGCGCAGAGATTTCCTTTATAGAAATAACACAAAATAATATAAAACCGAAGGCAGTAAGCTATAAACAAACGAAATAAAATCCTATTTTAAAGGTAAGTTTGTTGTTGTTTTTATGTCTTTAACGTTTTATTGTTTAATTTATAACGCTAACACAATACAAGACTGCGGTGAAATATTCTGCCTCAAGAACTCTTTGTGCACATCACAACAGTAACACAGGACAGTGAACAAAACAGTGGTGATAGAGCCTATGTGCATCCTCACTATAAGCATTTATTAGGCAAAAACCACATAAAATGTAAATCTTCCACTTTTGGATGTGCATTGCCTGCCTGAGTGTATTTTTTTATAAAACATTTCTAAGCTCAATAGCTTTGCCTTCAGTCTGAATGTTTCCCTCTATTCTGTCAGTCCGCCCAAGCTCTGTAACTTGCTCGTTTAGCTTGCCAAATTTCTCATCCAGCCAAGATGTAGACCTGGATTCTGTCCTAGACCACCAGGACGGGATCTCTTCTCGGTAAACTCGGTAAATATCCCCTGTTCGTATTTGGTTAAAGAAATCGGACTAACTGTGGCTTTCTTTTCCTTTGGCTTTCACAGTCTCTATTCCTTTTGGTTACCAGTATTGTGTTTTCAGACATGTATGCTTTAACCTGGAATCTGGTTATTACGTTCGTAAGATTTTCCTGCTACGCCACCACTTTGAGTCACTCTGATCCATCTTAATTTATTATAGTGACTTACTCCAAGATGGCGGACTCACTACCATTGTCCTTTTTATAGTGTTTATTTATGGATTTATTTTTATGACAGTGACTTTGAGCCCCATATTCCTCAACTTTTGAATAGTCCCCAAGCGTCAGATTGGATCTGGAAACTTTTTCAGCAATGTTTCTGCAAGCTGGAAGGTGGGGCCTTGCGGCTCAGCGCTGATACTTTCCACTCTAGAAATGGCATGCAGGGTCTATATAGGTTGGTTCCTTTCTTTCCACACTGCCAGACGCAGATCTGGCGCTTCTTCTGGTCTCTCAGAGGTGCTTTACCTCGTTTTTTCCTCTGAATTCACTGTGTGCATGGCATGTTACCCCCTAAAACAGCAGGTTTCAAGCCCTTTAGCCCCTTCTGTGTGCGTGGAATTTCCGCGCTGTGCGGGCATTTCCATTAGTGGGCGGGGATTCGGACGGCGGGGGGCCGTCTTGTGCACACGCCCACCGTGTCGCGTGACGGCTCCCGGCCGTCCCGAGCATGGAAGAGTTTAGGCACTTTCGTAAACAGATGTTTGTGACCAGTCGCCACCAGGTGTGTCTGGGGTTAAGCCATGACTCCACGACCTGCGGAGACTGTGCCTCTATGACCCTGAAGGCGATCATGGAACATGAGATAATTGTATGTCTATAGCGCTTACTACCAGTGACGAGGTGTTAAAGTGCTTTTCAGCGAGTACCACACCACTCCTCAACCCAAAAGGATTAGTAAAGGAAAATGTGTTAATTTGAGCGATGGACATGTGAGTCTGTTAGTTGGATTGAAAAAGATAATGGACGGATAGAAAAGGGAAAAGTCTATAAAATGTTTATTGGGAGATATTAGTAGTTGCAACTTTGTCGCCAAGCTTAAGAAAACTCAGTGCCAGGATCGTTCCAAGTCCCTCTCCGCATCAAAGATCCGAGTCCCGGAGTCGATGGACCCACTTCAGAGGCCAGACTTTGTCGCTCTCCAAGTCTTAAGGTAAGCACAAAAAACAAAAGAAATCGAAGCAGAGATGCACTCCTTCATGCTGCTCGCCCACCCCTGAGCAAGCTTGTGATTGCTGCCTACTGTTTCGATCACACTCTTAAGGTTGGCCAACTTTAGCAGATTCTGCAACGGTTTCTGGTAAAACCTTAATTCCTGGTACCTTCAGCCATGCCCTGTCCTGTCCGGAGAGCTCAGCTCAATCATGCTCCAGCACTTTGGTTCTTAGCGCCTTACTCTGGCAATTGACCTAGTGCCTAGTGCTAACGCTGCTCCAGCGCTGCGCGCACATCGCTCCTTTGCTTGCAGCATTTTAAGCTTTATTGTCGTTTTATGTAAACTGCGCCGAGCGCTTCGCGCTTTTAATCAGTATTGTCTACCGCTTAGGGGGAAATAAGGGAGTCTTACCCTGCACTATAATCTGCCACATACCCACATTTGTGGGCTAGAAGGGACTCGGGGGCTCTGCAGCATCGCGCCGGTTGTGAGCGCCATCTTGGAGTGGGGAGAAGTCCTTCCACTCTCAGCGCCATCTTGGGGAGGGAGAGACACTCGCCCTGCCAGGACCCTCGCATTGGAGGAGGAGGTATTATTAGTAAGACCTCCTACCTCGTTCAGGCAGAATTGACCTAGTGCTTAGTGCTAACGCTGCTCCAGCGCTGCGCGCACATCGCTCCTTTGCTTGCAGCATTTTAAGCTTTATTGTCGTTTTATGTAAACTGCGCCGAGCGCTTCGCGCTTTTAATCAGTATTGTCTACCGCTTAGGGGGAAATAAGGGAGTCTTACCCTGCACTATAATCTGCCACATACCCACATTTGTGGGCTAGAAGGGACTCGGGGGCTCTGCAGCATCGCGCCGGTTGTGAGCGCCATCTTGGAGTGGGGAGAAGTCCTTCCACTCTCAGCGCCATCTTGGGGAGGGAGAGACACTCGCCCTGCCAGGACCCTCGCATTGGAGGAGGAGGTATTATTAGTAAGACCTCCTACCTCGTTCAGGCAGAATTGACCTAGTGCTTAGTGCTAACGCTGCTCCAGCGCTGCGCGCACATCGCTCCTTTGCTTGCAGCATTTTAAGCTTTATTGTAGTTTTATGTAAACTGCGCCGAGCGCTTCGCGCTTTTAATCAGTATTGTCTACCGCTTAGGGGGAAATAAGGGAGTCTTACCCTGCACTATAATCTGCCACATACCCACATTTGTGGGCTAGAAGGGACTCGGGGGCTCTGCAGCATCGCGCCGGTTGTGAGCGCCATCTTGGAGTGGGGAGAAGTCCTTCCACTCTCAGCGCCATCTTGGGGAGGGAGAGACACTCGCCCTGCCAGGACCCTCGTGACATCCAGTCGACCATTTAGGATGGCCGCTAGACTAGTGTGCAGCGACGGTGCGCAGCGGGGGCGCCGGAGGTAAGCCCGTTTGCGCCCGTTCGCGCAACGGTCGCGCATAGGGCCGCTACCTCTGGCCCCTCCGGTTTTAACCGCATAGCTTACACTCGGAGTGAGCTCATTGAACTCAGACCTGGGCAGGACCCGATTAGACCTCCTACCTCCAAACCAATTAATTGTGGTTTGCTTAATGTTAGATCCCTCTGTAAGCACCACTCGGAAATAGCCTTCCTCATTGAGTCTGAACAGCTCGATGTCCTCTTTCTCACAGAAACGTGGACTCGGGAGGACTGTGAGGTCGAGCTGGGTTTAGCCTGCCCTTCGGGATTTAAAATTAGCCATTCACCGCGCCTACTCAACCGAGGAGGGGGGATCGGATTCATTCATAGAGACTCGCTTCACCTCTCCCAGTTAAAGATTCGAGAGGTACCGGGATTTGAACTGCTGGGTTTCTCAGTCAAACAGCAGGAGTCGATTTGCTGCTCGGGTGTTCTTTGTTATCGTCCCCCAGGACCTGCACCATCCATTCCTCTTCTCATTGACCTGCTTTATGAGCTTGCCAGCTCCCACTCCAGGTTATTAGTTCTTGGAGATTTCAATCTGTGGGCAGGCAGCTCGCTGGAAAATGCATTCTTTTCTCTCAGCCAAGCTTGTACAGATATCAACTTAGTACAGCTGGTGAATGCTTCCACGCATCGGAAAGGCCATATGTTGGACTTGGTGTTTGCGGATCCTCAATGGGCATCATTCGTGGACATCAAGTGCCAATATTGGACGGACCACTTTCTGATCAGGTTTTCTCTTTGGTCGGAGGACCCTACTTCGCGTAAGGCTGGACTACCTCTAGCTAAGCTAGAGAGACCTTGGTCCCGCATCCTAAACACTGTTCCATTGCCGAATATCTTAGATGAGGACTTCAAACTTGGCAATACAGTCGAAGACAGTGATACTCTTTTCTGTCAGTCCATAGCTAGCTCGCTGGATAAGTTAGCGCCCCTTCGGAAGTCGCGAGGTAGAGTGAACCGAGCTAGCCCTTGGTACACGAGCGAACTTCGCCAGCTCAAACTCGACTGTAAACGCGCGGAAAGGGCCTGGAGGAAGCAATATCTAGACTCTGAGAAAATTGCATTTAGGTCTGCTATGCATAAATATAAAGCCCAAATTAAGATAGCGAAAGCGACCTTTTTTGAACTTACTTTGAATCAGGCCCCAAACAAGGCTCAGGCTCTTTTTAAAATGGTTAAGGACTTGGCTCATCCTACGTGTGTGGCTAGTGCTGTTCCTTCGTCGCAAGTTCTTTGTGACTCTCTTGCGGAGGCCTTTGAGGAAAAAATCCGTAAAATCCTAGCAGGTTTGCAGGTTCCACGGAATTCCACCTCTGAGGAGGGAGCTCCGGAGGAGCTGGCCAGTCGACCCCTGCAGAGGGCTACTAATCTCTGTCAGGAAGCTCCGGTCACGCACTCCAGTCGACCCCGACTAGTTGAGCAGCCCCCCAGCTTGGGAGCTCCGGCAGCGGAAGCCAGTCGACCCCAGCTGAGTAGCCCTCCTTCCTGTCTGGGGGATCAGGCCCTCAGCCTGGGAGCTCCGGCGACTGCGGCCAGTCGACCCCAGCTGAACTGTTCTTCCCTCGCAGCTCCTGATTCGGCTCCCTGCTTGGGAGCTCCGGCAATTGCAGCCAGTCGACCTCAGCAGGGCGGCCCCCACCTTCTTCCTGTGGAGTCAACTCTCAGTCTGGGAGCTCCGGCGAGTGAGGCCAGTCGACCCCAGCTGAGTGGCCCTCCCGCCCCCACTTTGGACTTGGCTTTCTGCTTGGGAGCTCCGGAGACCGTAGCCAGTCGACCCCAGCAGAGGAGTCTCTCTCCTCCTTTTTTGGAGCTGGCTCTCAGTTTGGGAGCTCCGGCGAGTGAGGCCAGTCGACCCCAGCTGAGTAGCTTTCCCCTTCCATCCTTGAAGGAGTTTGGCGACCTAGCTCTGACGATTTCTTCTGGTTCGCCTTTGGATCCTCTCCCTCCGAGATTATGGAAGGTGTTTCAAGAGGACCTCTTCCAGCCCCTGCACGCCATCTGCTGTCAGTCTTTTGAGACGGCTACTGTTCCAAGCTGCTGGAAGAAGGCAGTGGTATCCCCGCTTTTGAAAAAACCTACGCTCGACCCTGCCTGCCTCTCTAATTACCGGCCAATTTCCCTGCTCCCTTTTCCGGTTAAAATTATGGAAAAGCTGGTCACCCGTGCTCTGTCCAGCTTCCTAGAAGGGAACAGCTGGTTGGATGAGACGCAATTCGGCTTTCGCCCAGCACATGGGACGGAATCCGCGCTGGTGATCGTGTTAGACAATCTACGGGCGCGAGTCGACAGTGGTCGGGCAGCATTTTTGGTGCTGCTCGACATGTCGGCCGCGTTCGACACGGTCAGCCATCCCACCCTGATTTCTAGGCTGGAGGAATGCGGGGTCAGTGACAAGGCCAGGGATTGGTTAATCTCCTACTTGGACTGTCGTCAGCAACGGGTCTCGTTACCCCCCTTCAGTTCAGAGGAGCGGAGAGTGGGTCAAGGAGTACCTCAGGGCTCGGCCATCAGCCCCATACTCTTTAATGTCTACCTCCGCCCCCTAGTCCAGCTCATTAAAACCTTTGGTATCTCCGCATTTAATTATGCGGATGATACCCAGCTGGTCTTCTCGCTGGAGGGTCAGGACGCAGTCACACTGGAGACCTTTCACCGGTGCATGCAGGCGACAGCGGACTGGCTCCGGTTGAACTCGCTACAGTTCAACGGAACGAAGACGGAGGTCCTATACTGCTCCACTGATCGAGTTCCTCGTGATCTCCCAGCTGACTTCTGGCCTCCGTCCTTCTCAGAGACGGTGTCTGCGGCACAATCAGCGCGCAATTTAGGCGTCACTTTCGGGCCTAACCTGCAGTTGGATCTACATGTGAATAAGACCTCCTCAACATGTATGATGCTAATTCGTATGTTGCGCAAGGTCCTTCCTCTCCTCCCTGCGCAAGCCAGACCAGAAGTAGTGCGTTGTACCATCCTAAGTCGACTTGACTATTGTAACGCACTACTTCTGGAGGCTCCGGTAACACTCTTGGGCAAGTTGCAAAGGGTGCAAAATATCGCTGCTAAACTCGCCCTTTCTCGCCCCTACCATAGTTCTTCTACGGCAGCATTGCGAGAACTTCATTGGCTGCCAGTTCATCTACGGGTGCGCTATAAAGCAGCATGTATTGTGTTTAGAGCCATCCACGATCTAGGCCCCATTCCTTTGCGACGAATGTTTGCCTGGTACTGCCCATCTAGAGCTTTACGCTCCTCGTCATCCAGGCTACTGGTAGTTCCACGATTTCAGAGAGTGAGGATGGGGGGCCGCTCTTTTAGAGTCGCGGCAGCCAAACTCTGGAACTCTCTGCCCTTATCCCTGAGAAGCCTTGGAGATCTTTTATGTTTTAGAAAGGCTCTAAAAACTCATCTTTTTCCCAGGACAGGCTGAGCTACTGTTTCATTGAGTACGGGTCAAAGCGCCAGGATGCCCTTGGTGGTGACAGGTTGCGCTATATAAGTATGCCACAATACAATATGCAGAGAGATTGGGACCCCCTCAAAAGGTATCTTCGAGGTTAGGGAGAAGAGGGGGAAAAAGGCTAACCACACTGTAGAAACTCCCTCGTGACCTATATTTCTTTTTATCTGATTCAAATGAATTAAAAAATGAGCCGTATTAAATTACAATATACTGCAAATACATCATTATTCTTCATAACTTTGTTTATT
This sequence comes from Lissotriton helveticus, assembly GCF_964261635.1. Taxonomy (NCBI): domain Eukaryota; kingdom Metazoa; phylum Chordata; class Amphibia; order Caudata; family Salamandridae; genus Lissotriton; species Lissotriton helveticus. The sequence continues at coordinate 1,933,615,618 of NC_136061.1, forward strand.
CATTTTTTTGCACTTTTCTTTAAATATCAAAATTAGTTATCAGTTAACAATTTCTATTTAATAGACATACAATAAATATACTACGCATATTTACCTGTGACTTTTCACATATTAACCTCATGTAATCCCCAGGTAAGAATCAACACAGGCAAAAAAACACACTCTCTCATACATTCATACTAGTTCAATCAGCATTCATACTACATTCATAAACACAAAAAGACTCTGGAAAGTTGGAGACATAAGTATGACAATAATCTCCTTTGACCAAAGAGACAACTGCGATGAGCAGGATCTAAATGTCAGTGGTCGACTCGTTTCGGTGGCACAGGAAGAAGAACACCACCACCTTCATCAGGACCCGCTAAATAACCAACCAAAGTAACAATAATCAGGGAGTACTTAGAAGAATATTTAGAAATTGAAATCAGTTACCGGCCCAAACACAACCTATGTTAAGTGATAACAATTGGACCCATCTGTGTACTCTACATACTTAACACTATGGGACTTTCAACTCAAACATACCACAATAACTACAACACTGAAACCACCCGAAAAAGTGCAAGCTACAATGTTATCTCTGTCGAGAAACCCCTACTTACCAAGGGCATCACTTTAATGAAATAGTGCCAAGACACTAGGTCCAGAGCATTAGCTTTGTGTATTATACCATCACCAAAGGAATAGACCCAAGAACACACCACGTGTAGCTCAAAAAAGTAGGTTTCTAGTAGACTTCATCCAACTACAAAATAAATACAACAAGTCTACTTACTGTCAAAGTTCGTGTTATCTGTGACGTAAATATTTAGACCGACCTTTTGCTATTGGCAGTAAATGCCAATTTCTAGAGAGAAAGGACAGGAAACTAATTATACCTTTCTAATATCTATTTGAATCAGATAAAAAGAAATATAGGTCACAAGGGAGTTTCTACAGTGTGGCCTTCCTCTGGCATACCCTTTGGGCCTCAAACAGCCATGCTGGTGAGTACACTCTCTTTGCCTGCTGGTTCCTCTGAGCTACTCTTGCCTCCAACTCCTCTTCTAATACTGCTCCCAGCAGCCAAATCACATTGGGCCTAGGTATTTCAACACTGATGCCGACCTAGCTGGCCAAAAAATTGTCCCCGACTGTCCTTTTTGACACCAGTCCGACTTCAACTGAAGTTGGACCCGAATATGACAAGGCACCCATTTGTGCACCTAAATTACCACAAAACTGGCAACATTCTTGCCATTCCCTTTTTGGGACAGATTCTCAGAACGATTATGACCCGAGTGATGAGTTCGCTCAGCTCTATCAGGAGGACATCTGGTATGAGGGTTTGCAGGAGGTTAGTAGGACTAGACACCTCCACAGGGTCAGCTCTTTTCTTTCTGTCCAGACTAGCCACAGATGAATCTGCGTCCCCAGGCATGGTCATGCACAGGGAGATGAAGTATTTGAACTCTTACTCCCCAACCTCGAGGTGAAAACTAATGTCCTTACTGAGGCCCTGCAATGGGCCAGGCTTCTGCTAAGCTTCTCCTGTCTTTCAATGAGGCTGTGACGGACACCCTTTTGGGAACTTGTGCCAACCCCTACACTGGCCCACCAGTCAATAGCCAAATCACCAGGTGCCATCACTGTGCCCCAGGGGACCTGGCTTCCTTGTCCTAGCACCTCTCACCTGAAAGTCTTGTGGTTTAGGACTCCCCCAGCTGTTCTAATCTGAACACTTTTCCTACTACTCCCCCCTGATAGGGAATCAAAGCGCGTGTAGACATTTGGGAAGTGCCTAATTTTAGCCACTAGTTTGGCCCACCGTTCTGTTAATGACTCCTGTTTGTTTGACCGCAATTGTCATCCCCCTTAGGGATTCTGTAGCATAAGTCCTTCATAGTGTGCTGGAAGACCTTTGCCCTGTACTATTTAAGGCGGTTTAGGATGGTCGAGATGCGGACAAGTTCACAATTCATTGTGGTTTGGACACCACTGACTCCATTCATTGTGCAATAGGCATCAGCAGTGCCATGCGTGGCTGCACTCAACTGGGTTCTCTGGCGATGTTTAGTTCCCTCTAGTGGACATGCCCTTTGATGGGACTCGCCTGTTCTGGGACAAGCCTGACTATACCCTTGAACGCTACAAAGAGAGTGGGGCCACTGCTCACTGTTTACCAACCCTCCTTTCATGGCTTTGGTAGCGATGTCCCAACCAACCTACCCCTTCAAGGGATCCAGAAGTTTTGCGGGAGAGAAAGTGGCAGCAGCAGTTCCTCCATAAGGGCGGAGGAGTGTCGCCGCCCCCTCCCCCCCCCCATTCCCTGCGAATGCAGAAAGCATGAAAAATAAAAAGGTAATAAATGATTTTAATACCATTTACTTTTTTTACTCTGCCAGCCTGAGCTGAGTGTGATGACGTGGCCAGTGGGTTATTGCTGGCGATTGGCAGCAGAAAGAAAGGGCCAATACAGGTGGAAGTGCTCATGTTTGTTTGGCCGGCTGTCATGCGACAGTCAGCCGTACATTCGCACTTCAAACCTCTCCATTATGAGCTGTCTTAGACAGCTGGGTGGAGAGCAGGCACAGGCTCCAGTGCATGAAGGAGCACTCAGACAGCCTGCTCCAATCATCCTGGCACTTCTCCCATGATGTTTAACATGATTAACTGCATGAAGCAGCCTTTGGATTGGTTAAGGAAGGGATTTGGATGTGGAACCTTGTGATGGGAGCCATAGACTGGAGAAAAAAGAGGACGTGCTGCAGGCTGCTAAAGGATTAGTAAACATTTAATTTTTGTTTATAGAAAGTTAAGTTACGTATATAATGTAATTTAACTGGTGCTTATTTTAAGCTCTCCAATACCTCAAAATCAAGTTTGTGTAGCGTGCTCTATTTAAAAAAAAATGCTTTTATAGTTCATATTTTTAATACTCTGTGCCCCACTGTTTTTCTATGTCACCAACAGCCACTGGACGGAGGTGCCCACCACCCCGGAGGTGCCCACCACCCCGGAGGTGAAGTTCAGAGTGGCGTCAGTCCACCGCAGCCGAACATGCCTAGCCTATTTAGTGCACTCTTACAGGGTAACTGTCAATCAGTGGGAGGCAGAATCCACCAATTCTATCAGGGTGGACAAGCAATCAATCACTCAATCTATTTATAAAGCGCACTACTCACCCTTGAGGGACTCAAGGCGCTGAGGGAGGGGGTGCCGCTATTGCTCGAAAAGTCAGGTCTTGAGGAGTCTTCTGAAGGCGAGCAGGTCTTGGGTTTGCTGTAGGTGGGTGGGGAGGGTGTTCCAGGTCTTGGCGGCGAGAAAGGAGAAGGCTCTGCTGCCGGAGGTTGCTCGTTGGAGGCGGGGGACAGTGGCGAAGGCGAGGCTGGCGGAGCAGAACTGGCGGGTCTCGGTCAGGAAGGCGACGTCCGGGACGGAGGTGTCGAGCCGGTCCCAGAGCTCGACGGCGTGTTTGCATGCGAAGCGGGTGTTGGAGTATGCAGCGAAGGTGGTTGGGTCCAGCCTTTGAAGGTTTGGTGGCTCTGTTGCAGGTAAAGCTGCAGGCGCGACAGGAGAAAGGTCTGTGGGTGCGTTTCGGGGCGGCCAGGAATCAGCAGTCATCTCGGTCGACGTTGAGTGCGTGGAGGGTGCTGGCATCGTAGCGGAGTCTGGTGTTATGGCGTTTGCGAGGTCCAGGGGTTCTGGCGCTGGGCGCAGTCCAGTCCAGGCGCGGACGGGCGCAGACGGGCTTGGGCGCGCGGCCGCCATAAGTAGGGGAGGTGGGAGAGAGGGGCAGCTGAGAGGCGGGTGGCGGACGGTGAATGGGGGCAGGGCCGCACGGTACACAGTAGAGGGAATGCGAAGGTCACAGAAGGAAAAAAGGGCGCGGGCCGCGGGGGAGGCAGCGGCGGGACGACGGCGAAGACGGAAAAAATGGGCAGAAGAGTACCGAGACAGTACAGCGGGGCAGACAAAATACAGTAAAGCAGAAAGCACAAGCGCAATGAGCACACTGAAAGATAACCAAGCAGGCAGTACCAGGTGGCAATCGGTAGAACAGCTGCTCAGGGGGCTCGAACACGCTCTAGCAGAGGCAGTAGGGAGCGGGCGCAGTCAGGTGGAGCTGTGTGGTGTGGGGAGTGACCTGCCTGCCAGGGACAGGGTCAAGCAATCCCAACGGGCTGGGGGGGCCTTTAACTTCCTGCCGCACATTTCACCTTCTACCCAACAACTGACTGAGGACCATCTATCCCTCTTGGAGAAGGAAGTGCAATCCCTTTTCACTAAGGGGGCTGTTGTAATGGTGCTGGTGCCAGAAGTAGGGCGTGGTTAGTTTCCACTACTTTCTGGTGCCCAAGAAGGACGGAGATCTTTGGCCTATTCAAGAACTACATCCTCTCAATGCCTTCCTCCGGAAGGAGAAATTAAATGTGCTCAACCTGACTCAGGTCTGATTTGCCATCAACCCTGGATACTGAATGGTGGCGTTGGACCTACATGGTGCATATTTCCATATCTCCGGCCTTCCTGCCCACCGGTGGTACATGCGGTTTGTGGTGGGAGACCAGCATTTTCAACCCGCATTGCTTCTCTTTGGTCTCCCTTGCATCCCTCGGGTGTTAACGAAAGTTATAACAGCGCACCTTTGGTGGTCAGGGGTACAAGTCTTCCCTTACCTCGATGACTGGTTGCTGAAGGTGGGCTCGCCTCAAGCAGTCATCAAGCACCTCCTGACTACGGCGAAATTTATGTTGGAATTAACTAAATAATTGTGCTGAAGTCATACCGGACTCCTTCTCAGATGTTCCCCTTCATCGTAGTCATTCTTGACACAGTTCAGTTTCAAGGTTTTATTCATATGGTGGCCAGAGCATGTACGGTGCACTGCAACCCGCACAATCCGCTAACCCCAGTCAGAATTTAGGCCTCAATGTCCTCAACAGAGAAGCAGCCACACCGTGCCCTTCAGTATGAAGCTAGCCTTAATCCGAATTATAGATTAGGTGAACACAATCCGAGAACAGTTCAAAAGCCCATAGTATATCACAGATATCAAATCCTTTATTCAGTTCCTCTGAAACAAATCTTCTTTGCCTCCGTTCTCAGTTTCACAGAAACAGAATTATTTCGAACTTCATAAATCCAAAACCAACACATTTTGTCCGCCTCAACTGCCATGGCTTTCTCAAGGCTAAGGAACATACACAATAAACACCAAGTATTCTCACACACGTAACACAAACCCCCAATCCCTCACCCAGTGTTTTTACACTGTAGTAGCTTCTAGAGCTTGCTAACCAAATTAGAGGGGTTGGTACGAGAAGGACCACATTTACTAAAACGCTGTTTGTCCAACATCAACCAGGAACACCCAAGTTGTGCAGTTACATCCCTCTGTGTTAGAAATCACCAAATGAATACCTGCTGTTCATATAACTAGGAAAGGTGCCCAGGTGTAAAGCAAAAGACTCATTCTATACAGTGAAAAACCCAAAGAACCATGCAAAAAGGTATTTTACAAAGGTACATATAACAGAGTTTTACCAAGAACTGGTATAAATATATTCAGTGTAGTCTTGAGCAGCAAGGTTATTTCCTAAACTTTAAAGAAACATACAGAGTATAATGTCCGTATGGAAATAAATAGTAACCAAAACAAATGTGAAATTTCTGAAAGAGATTCGACATACGTTTATCCCGTCTCCCTTTGTCATACCTCAATGGGATCTTAATCTGTTCCTAATGTATCTGTTGTGCACTCCTTTTAAGCTGCTTCACAGCTGTCCCTTACGACTTCTTACCATTAAGACTGTTTTCCTCATTGCATTCACCTTGGCACTGGGAGTGATTGAGCTTCAGGCTCGTTGTGTCAATCCACCATACACTACCTTCTTCCCACGCTAACTAGTTCTGCCGACATGGGCATCCTTTCTCCTGTAAATTGTGACGCTGTTCCACGTTAGTCAAACATCACCCTGCCAGCATTCTATGCTCTGCTTACCCATCTAAGGAAGAGAGACTCCATTGCTTGGACCCCAAAGTGCTGAGCTTCTACATTGAGTGTACCAAAGAACACCATGTAAACGATCAGCTATTGTGGGGTTCTGCATGGCAAAAAAACAAGGCAATGCATAAGAGATCCATCTTCTGCTGGATCATGCAGTGCATAAAAAATTGAGATGCATTGGCAAAAAAAGCAGCCTCCAGACTGACTGCTTGCTCATTCTACCATGGCCAAAGCTGCAATCACTGTGTTAGCATGAGGAGTCTCTGCCCTAGACATATGCTAGGCAGCTAAGTGGGTGTCCCTCCATACTTGTATGAAGCACTATTGTCTGGACAGTCTGGTTTGCCGAGAGGGGCATTTTTGCTTCTTTGTCCTGTAAGACTTTCTAGTTTGAGTCCAGCCACAGAACCACCTCCTACAAGCTACTGCTTTGCTTTCTATTGAAAAGGTGAGGAATCTGTGGCTAGAACTGCCTATCAGAAGAACAAGTTACTTACCATTGGTAACGCTCTTTCTGGTAAATGCTCGATCTAGCCACAGATGGCTCACCCCCCGCCCCCCTCCCCATTTACTCATTTTCTGTACTTGGATTCTATCTGTTAATAAGAGACCAAGTCTAGGAATCTGCCCCCTGTCTACGGATTTATTTTGGGGGCTCTGCTTCTGGGGGGTGGGTGTGGGTGGACAATCTCAAAAGCAACTGACAGCATGCAGGAATGGTGCCTATATGGACTCTGCACGTCATTTCCAGAGCAGAATGGTATCAGTGCGGAGCCGCAAAGCGCCACCTTTCGGTACACAGAAACATTGTGGACTTATAATTTCAGGGCACATTTTTCTTTAGCTCATAATCCACACTAAATGTGAGACGTATGAAGCAGCAAATGCATCAATCATAAACAGTAATTGGCCCAAGAATCCAACTCCCCAAAATTGGGGTGTTGCGAGCCCCTTGCGATCCTGGGCCCCAATGCAACTGGCTGCACTAATAACGGTGGCATAGAGTAGCGAGCTGTCCTCTCTGCCTCTTTTATCCTTTTCCCACCATGCCTGACCATCACTCCAAACTTGAAATAGGTGTTCTATCCATATCAGAAAAAAATGAGCCACCCACATGTTGCCCCCCCTTCTTTCTTCCTAATACTAGAAAGGAAAATTAGACCAAAGCCCACTTTTTTTTTTTAAAGCGAGTTGTGACCCCTGGCCCCATTGTGACAGCTTCTTTCTCACTGAGAGCTACTGCTTTGCAAAAGTGGGCAGTCTCTTCTACTCTCTTAAAGACATGAGCTCCCATCTTGCCTCATCTCCTCCCTTCTATCTCAATGAGGCCAAGCTAAGACCTCTCCTCTCCTTCAATTTTCCTCTCCAGTGGACAAATACTCCAAGTCCATTGCAACACTGGCACAGTGAGTGTGCACTGGGCCCTAATGCAAGCAATGAAGGATAGTGAAACAGACATGATTGGGGGTTTAGCTGGCTCCTCATATCACTGGGTCCTGTTGCCACTGTACCTGCAGCACCAATGATACTTCCTGCCCCTTTTTTGTTAAAAAAAAAGGCAGGAAAGGTGACTTGGACTCTAATGCTAGTAAGAAGAATGGGCCCCCTGTCGCCTTATTCGTAGTATGCATCTCGGACGGAGCAAGGGAGTGCCACTCGGAGTGTGTAGAGGCCTCCAGACCTGCCGCAGGCCAGGCCAGGAAACTGGTCTGGCTCCGCCTTGGAATAACATCTTCAAAAGAAATCTCTCATCCCTCGGATGGTGCCCAAAATATTTTTGGTTTCACAACAGGCCCCGCACCAGGATTTGGGATCTGGGAGAGCCATGGAGATGAATTGGGTGTGCCATAAAGATGAGTGGGATTGTCCAGACTCTTCCAGGTGTCTGAGAGCTAGATCTGGGTGTGCTGAATGGTTTTCTACGGATGTGAACTGCCAATGATACCTACTGCAGGGTTCTATCAGTTTCAACTGTGTATTTCTGGATGTATAAAGCTATGGACTTAAAAACGTCTGCTCTCCCCACCTTAGTCTTTTTTCCCTCTAACTCTCCCTCCTCTCTGCTAACATCACCTCCTTTCTCTCCACTTCACCCTGCTATTTCGCTCACCTCACCCTATACTTCCACCTACCTCACTTTCTTCTCTCTCCGCCTTATCCACATATTTCCATGCTGTGCCCTTCTTTCTCCACTTCACTCTCACATTTCCCCCATCTCACCCCCCTCTCTGTGTGTCAACTTACTCTCACTTCACCCTTCTATTCCATGTCGCACTTCTCTCTCCACTGCCGACCTCACCCTTCTCTTTCCACCTCATTCTCTCTCTTCCCCGCCCTTGTCTCTCTCCCTCACCCTTGTCTCTCTCCCTCACTACTCTCTCTTCCTCACTCCTTTCTCTTCCCCACCCTCTCTCTCTTCCTCAACCTCCTCTGTCTTTCTGACACTCCTTCTCCCCCTCACCTTCTCTCCCCTTCACCTTCTTCTCTCCCCTTCTCCTTCGTCTCTCCCCTTCACCTTCGTCTCTCCCCTTCACCTTCTTCTCTCCCCTTCACCTTCTTCTCGCCCCCTCACCTTCTTCTCGCCCCCTCACCTTCTTTCGCCCCCTCGCCTTCTTTCGCCCCCTCGCCTTCTTTCGCCCCCTCGCCTTCTTTCGCCCCCTCGCCTTCTTTCGCCCCCTCGCCTTCTTTCGCCCCCTCGCCTTCTTTCGACCCCTCGCCTTCTTTCGACCCCTCGCCTTCTTCTCGCCCCCTCGCCTTCTTCTCGCCCCCTCGCCTTCTTCTCGCCCCCTCGCCTTCTTCTCGCCCCCTCGCCTTCTTCTCGCCCCCTTCTCGCCCCCTCGCCTTCTTCTCGCCCCCTCGCCTTCTTCTCTGCCCCCTCGCCTCTCTGCCCCCTCGCCTAACCAAGTGAGGTAACAATTTGAAGAGCAACCAAAGGTGGCCTCCTGAGCAACCAAACCTGCAATCAAATCTGAGCTGGTTTCGACATCTAAATACCCAGAGGTCAAAGGGTACATCTTCCGAGGTTGACGACTGGACTTTTAATTTAATGACCAGTTTCTTAACCGCCGTTTTGTTGCCAGTCTTCTGAGCAGGTTGTATTTTAGGGTGAAACTAAAACGAAACATTGAGCTCATTCGAGTGCCTCAAAATTGAGCTCTTTCTCCTAACTAGTAACTTGCATGCTGCCTCTTCTTTCCCATTCTGCTGTTTTCCCACCAGTCTCTCCCATTCCCATCACCCCCTTTTTTTGCCATCACGCTCCCTGTCCTTCAATTCCTCCTTCTATCAGTATTCTCCCGTCTCTTCCCCTACTTCTCTAACCCTTCCCCCACCACTTATCATTTGCTCATGAGCCTCCGATGTGACCACCTTCTTTTCCCATCCCCCGTCCTTCACAAACCTGGTCCTCCGTCTTCTTCCTCTGCTCACTCATATTGCCTGTGTCTCAATATATGCTCATGTGGAGAAGTGTGGCTCACTGGTTAGAGGAGGCAGACCCTGATGCAGAGGTCAGACCCGGGACCAGGGTTCAATTCCCGACGCGGCAGGGTCTTGAGCTCAAAATGTCCACGGACTCGATAATTCTCGCCTCGGTGCCTACTCGAATCATGGGTTCACACTCTGCAACTCTGGGCAATAGCTTGCTTAATCTCCACTATGGCCCCGCTGCGATGGGATGCCTGGTTTTCACCTTGGGGATGCCCAGTAGGGGTTATCTCGCAGGGAAAGCCGGGGCGGGTTCCCAAAGCAACGCTAAGAGACCTGTCGGTGATTTGGCGCTATATAAATCGAAATTAACATAACATACCATCATCCATCCCTCTTACTCGCGTTACTCCATCCAGCCTACTTCCTCACTCCTTTTTCATCTTTCACCTACTTCTCACACATCGTCTAAACCTTCTCTACTTTTTTACACACATCACCCCCAACTCCTCACTAATCAACCCTCTGTTATATTTCTTATCTTCCTTGAATAACTTCTTTGCTCTTGTTTTCTTCCACCTGTTTCCTTGCCATTCTTTTGTCTTGTCCTTCCTTTTTTTTCTCACTCATCTTTTCTATCCTTACACTCTCCTCTGAATCACCTTATTTCTCATGTCTATACCTCATCACCTTTTCCTCTTGTCATGATTCCATAATCGTTTGTCTGGTATGCTACCCATTGGAGCTATAGTTCCGTAGGTGGCCGTGAGTTTTTCAGGACTTAGATGAAAGGACACCAAAGCGTCTCTGGCTGTGAGTTAATATTTAGCTAATACCATTAGTGTTATAAGTGTGGTATGCACTCCTATCTTTCAAAATGCACCAAAATATCAAATGTATTTGTAACTATAATAGGTGTGTTGTTTATCCAGATCAGGAACACCTAGCAGTTCAGATTCTTTATATTGATGGTAGGATATCAAAGGTGATTTGGCTATAGTGCTTGCTGCCTGTAAGAAAGTTGATTATTATTTCGAATGAGTGTCTGCCCACCTCAACGAATAAAAACACTTCTTGTCAGGGATTACCTTTAACGTCCCAATTTGCCTGAGCTCCACCCCTGATAATGGTGGCACAGAGGACACAGGCTTAACAAAGAAACATGTGTAACATATTTATGCAATACTAAGAGTCATAAAGTCAAAACACCAAGAAACAAAAATCCCAAACTGTATTAGAAAAACAAAGTAAACTGTAATAAACAAAATGACATCAAAATGACAAAATATTAATAAGGCGAGGTGGACATACGAAATTTTAGAGTTTTCTGTAGCACCTAAAAAGGAAAACAAAAGTGGCAATGGTAGTCAATTGTTGTGGTAGACTGTGAGCTGGGAGCAATTTGAGGCTAACCACGGTGGGTCTCGGGTCGGGTATACTAAGTGGATTGGTCCTGGTGAAATTCTAGAAGACTAAGTTCAAAAACGTTTCTAGGTTCCACTTGAGAAAGGGACTTTGTAATTTTTCTTAAAGAAAATTCCTCTCTGTGTGGGCATCACTGAAACTGAAGCCTCTGCCATGGAACCAAATCCTGGATACCTGAAACAGGTTGACCCCGTCGACAGTCGGAACATAGTCAGCAAGAAAGTCTAAGGGCCCCACTTGTGTCCGCATCAGATCTCTTAGTACTGAGGATTTGACAGCTTGTTTAATGCAGGCAGGTGTTGTTTGAAGTTGGATGCATTGCTGTGTGTGGGTTGGGTAGGGGAATGTTACATACTGTACATACAATGCTTTATAGGATTAAATTCAGAGATGTATGCCTCGGCACTGGGTGGAAAAACAAAGACGGGAATGAAATGTTTGGATTTCATTTAAAAAAAATCAAAAATCATAGCGATAATTTCACAAATAACCTCTTCCTGCAGTGGAGCCGGGGCAGCAAATCTTCCGGACGTCAGAGTCTGCCTCTGACAAAGAAGCCTAGAGTTTTCTAGTGCACCTAGTTTTGGATCGCCGTGTGTGTGTGTGCATTGTAAATACAAGTATGTCATGCGACGCTGCAGTTTGAAAGCTGTGTGACGGGTACCTGCATCTCTCGTTCTTAATGTGCTCATTGCAAATGCTTTCCTTTCCAGACATATAGTGTTGGGCGGGAGTGAGGTGCAGCACTTCACTGGACGGAAATGAGAGCTTGAGAATGACTAGAGAAATTGCGGATTCCTCTTCATGACCTAAAATACGCTGCGTAATGGGATGTGAGGAGTTCCTGGTCAAGAGGAGTGCTCATTCTTAAAGTCAGTGGCCCCAGAGTCCATCCCACTGACGTAAAGAGAGTTTTAGATGACTCTTCCACCACAGTTATAATCAAAAACAATGTCCTAATAGGATGAACTAACAGTCAATTAGACATGCATGCGTATCGCATTGCTAGCAAAGGAAAAAGGAGAACACTCTTTGGTTTAAAGTAAGATAATCATTCATCTTATTTGATGGTATGAATTCATGGTCAGTAGTATACAGTTATAAGCAGCACTGCATAAACTCAATTTGTGACAACCATATAAAACTTGGTGCTCTACAAAAGTGACTGTAGTGAGGGTGGCGACGCAAGTGAAGGGGTGAACAGCATGGACGGCGCACAGTGAACAAGGTGCAAACAATCTACAGTGGGTGGCTCAAATCATGTGACAAAGTGATATCACAGATTCAGGATTGTTTTTCATTATTTGAACCACATTAGAGAGGTACGCCTGTTAATGAGCTGTGGAGTCGACGGCGTTTCGATCCACGTAAGTAAGGATCGTCATCAGGACTGGGTTGTCTAGCTTGGGGTGTGCTGAAGAGACGCTTGATAACGTGCGACCTAAAGAGATCGTCAATTGGGGAATGAATCTGCACGGGGGCACGGCAGGGAAAGCTAGCTGGCCGTGCGATGTCTGCCGATGACCAGCACAAGTCCTTTTAGATCAGCGTGCCGGCATAGGACAGCGTCCTGTAGTCTGGAAAAATCAGGTTTGAAACTGGCAGGTAGACTTGCTTCCACGTGAGGGAGCTGACTTTTTTCGAATGACCGGGCGGCTGTGTGAAGCACGCCGGCATCAGCACGAGTCCTTTAGGATCTGCATGCCGGAGAGGGACTGAATCCTAGGGTCCTCAAATGTTTAATGTGTTCTCAAGTACTTCTATTAAAGACAGAGTTTCACAGGTAAAATAAATCTTCCAATGGCTGGTTTTGTTGTTCCAGTCCACAAAAAGAGACGCTCCTATCCATGAAAGCGCCACGTCTCACACCTTAGATAGTACATGCTATAATAATGGGGTATGGAAATGAGAACATTAAGTGCGTCTTTTGGGTTAGAAGCGCAGTCCCCATGCAATGGTACACGTGCCAAGTCTCCTAAAGTAGGATCCAGGTGCTTCTCCACTTACATCATCTGAACAGAGACCCGAAGCTACTCTGAAAAGTCTACATCTTGTGGCTCCTAATGTGTCTCACAGAGTAAATATATCTTCGGAACGTGATGTAACTGGATGTTTAGAAGGCCGCTGGTTCTGCCAGTTTTACTTTCACTGTGTTTTTGGCCAGAGCTCAATCTCAAATAGCAGGTGAAGCAACATGCTTTCCTGACCATTGATTGTGGTTGGCCATTGATGCACATCTTTTGTTCGCTGTTCGCAATTGGATCTGGTTTGGAGTTATTTTGCAAAGCTACCAAATGATTGTTCTTCGAATCAGTTCAAAAATATTTGGCCCTACTGAATTATGGTAAGAAACTAATCTTCTATTGTAGGAGCTCCACTGCTTAAAGAAGCATCAAGTATGGTAAGCCACCCAGCCGCGTTTTCAAATGTGGCCACCAGTTCCGGAAAGTTCAGAGTGTTGTTGAGGGTCTTTCTGTGCCTTTTAAGAGGCTATCGGATATACTCAGATTCTCAAAGATTGGTGAAAATACTCGCAATATGGGACTGCAAGTGGGATTTGGCAGCTTGAATAATTGCCTATGTTCTCTTCACAACTGTAAGTCTGTAACTGATTACGTATCGAGGTTCACTACATTGTTTACAAAAATGGCATGCCGTAGGCTTTTTAGCATGTTAGAAGGGGTTGGGCCACACTCGTCCCATCTGAAAACCCACTGAAATGCATGAACCTTGTTTATTACGGACAACTCAACATTAGAAAAACACATTTCGTTTTCAAATAATTTTTATTAAGGTTTTAAGAAAACATTAAAACGCATTAACCCTAAATAAGAAATGGCTCCATCTAAAGCTTCCACTGGGGTGTACCTTTAATGTTCAAGGTGGTTCTAGAAGTGGAGGGCGATCTATAAATATAGCCATTGCAATCACTGATTCTCAAGCCAACATGAATCCCTCATTGGTATTCTACAGTTATAAATATGCTGACGCAGCTGGGGGTCATTCATTTAGCAACTTGAGGCCGTACAAGATATTCAAAAAAGCCTTTTAAAATAAATTAATTCTTGGTACTGCTAATACAAAAATGTGGACCACCTGTCACATCTTAATAGGGCTAATCTTAAGGCAAAAGTCCTAGAAGAACACAAGTATCAGAGGCAGTGCAATGATCTACGTCGACCGAAAATACACAATCTTGAAGATAATTTGAGGCAATGAAACTCTTAAGTTCTTTAGAATGTCTGATGATAAAGATGGTTTGGATTATAATACCTTATCTGGCTAAGCTCCTGTGAGTACAGTCACATGATTGTGGGCCAGGCTGGCCTACAGCCAAGACCAGAGAACCAGAGATCTACTTTCGTTAGTTGAATAACTATTTTTGGTGAATGTTAGCAAGGCAGGACAGGGTAAAGAGAGCAGTGTTTTCTCTACACTGGACGTCCCCTTTGACTACTTACTGTCCAGATGGAGCCCAGGCTGGGCCAGGTTCAGGTGGTTTCTTTCACCTTAAATGTTTGCCCTATATTCTAGGTTGCAAAAAACAACAAGTGATGGACTGAATGTGGATCAATGTCACACACTCCCCCAGTCAAAAGATCTGGGCCCAAATCCATCGTTTTTTTGCACTCCACACCACCCTGGGTCAGATAATGGCTTTATGCAAATCAGCTCTGACCCTGTTGCCCCATGGGAACAGTCCAGTCCGAACTACAACAGCCATATCTTTCCCAGACCGGAATCAAGCATCCGAGGACCGGACTGGTTTCGAGGTAACACCTCTCTTCAGCCCGGCTAGCTTGACTCCAAGTGGTGTGGAGTGCCTGGGACCCACGTCTGGGCATCCCCAGCGCACTTAGGGCGGCAATTGCAAAAAACAACAAGTGATGGACTGAATGTGGATCAATGTCACACACTCCCCCAGTCAAAAGATCTGGGCCCAAATCCATCGTTTTTTTGCACTCCACACCACCCTGGGTCAGATAATGGCTTTATGCAAATCAGCTCTGACCCTGTTGCCCCATGGGAACAGTCCAGTCCGAACTACAACAGCCATATCTTTCCCAGACCGGAATCAAGCATCCGAGGACCGGACCGGTTTCGAGGTAACACCTCTCTTCAGCCCGGCTAGCTTGACTCCAAGTGGTGTGGAGTGCCTGGGACCCACGTCTGGGCATCCCCAGCGCACTTAGGGCGGCAATTGCAAAAAACAACAAGTGATGGACTGAATGTGGATAAATGTCACACACTCCCCCAGTCAAAAGATCTGGGCCCAAATCCATCGTTTTTTTGCACTCCACACCACCCTGGGTCAGATAATGGCTTTATGCAAATCAGCTCTGACCCTGTTGCCCCATGGGAACAGTCCAGTCCGAACTACAACAGCCATATCTTTCCCAGACCGGAATCAAGCATCCGAGGACCGGACCGGTTTCGAGGTAACACCTCTCTTCAGCCCGGCTAGCTTGACTCCAAGTGGTGTGGAGTGCCTGGGACCCACGTCTGGGCATCCCCAGCGCACTTAGGGCGGCAATTGCAAAAAACAACAAGTGATGGACTGAATGTGGATCAATGTCACACACTCCCCCAGTCAAAAGATCTGGGCCCAAATCCATCGTTTTTTTGCACTCCACACCACCCTGGGTCAGATAATGGCTTTATGCAAATCAGCTCTGACCCTGTTGCCCCATGGGAACAGTCCAGTCCGAACTACAACAGCCATATCTTTCCCAGACCGGAATCAAGCATCCGAGGACCGGACCGGTTTCGAGGTAACACCTCTCTTCAGCCCGGCTAGCTTGACTCCAAGTGGTGTGGAGTGCCTGGGACCCACGTCTGGGCATCCCCAGCGCACTTAGGGCGGCAATTGCAAAAAACAACAAGTGATGGACTGAATGTGGATCAATGTCACACACTCCCCCAGTCAAAAGATCTGGGCCCAAATCCATCGTTTTTTTGCACTCCACACCACCCTGGGTCAGATAATGGCTTTATGCAAATCAGCTCTGACCCTGTTGCCCCATGGGAACAGTCCAGTCCGAACTACAACAGCCATATCTTTCCCAGACCGGAATCAAGCATCCGAGGACCGGACCGGTTTCGAGGTAACACCTCTCTTCAGCCCGGCTAGCTTGACTCCAAGTGGTGTGGAGTGCCTGGGACCCACGTCTGGGCATCCCCAGCGCACTTAGGGCGGCAATTGCAAAACTCTCTTCAGCCCGGGTCTAGGTTGAGCACATCAAATAGATAAAGATGTAAACAGACCCCTCTGTAATGGACCAAAGGTGTTTTGGTCGTGCTTGTGGACTTTGTCTGAACTTGTTGAAGGAACCTTAATTATTAGAGGACGGAAGCCGTCGCCGATCCTGAGGTAGCCTGCTCATCATAGGGTCACTTTTGACACTTGTTGAAGAGACCAGAAAGCTTTTTAGATCTGAGCTACCAGACAGCTAAAAGTGAAAGACCATTTGTGGGCTATATCATTAACTTAGAGCCCACCCACTGCTTCCTTTGGTTGGCTTTATTCCCAAAACATCCATTCATATGTAGAGGGGCTTTTGGTCAGAGGGTTTATGGGCTTCTGCCCTGACCACGCTGGGGAGTTCTTGGGGGTGGAATATGTGACCCTCCAGGTGCACCTACCTCCGTGGTCTGGTGTTGGGTGCATTGTAAAAAGAAAAAAAATCGAGAAATACTTCGATGTGACAGTTTTGAGCACTCTGAAGAGTTGGAGGGAAGAAGAGGGTAAAAATACATATGAACTCCGCAGAGATGGGTGGGTGGCATGTGGCTACTCTGACCTTGGAACACACTGCATTCTTTGTACTAGAAATGTGCACAGGTCCACAGTGCGGCAGCATAGCAGCACCTTGGACACTCAGACCAAGAAGGTGGGCTGGTGGGGGCGGCAAATGACAGTGGTTTTCCAGATTTACATTTTCTGTAGGGAAGGCTATACGTTCTGCAGTGAGAAGCAAATAAATCTGTAAGGCTACAGTGAAAATGTATAACGATTCGTTTTCTGTTCTACTCACTAGTTATTTTCAACGTTCATAAATAATTAGAAAGTGGACTATAAATTAATTGGTCTCTGTCCCTCACACGCAGTTCTCCTCATCCCGTTTTTGCGCATTATTTCAATGTCTCTATTCCCCTCAAAAACATCTCATCACGCAGCCTCGTGAGCTATTTGTCCGGCTCCCTCACACTTTGTATCAGACTCTCTCCCTATTTGTGCCCCAAGAGCACACACAGGCTTTACAGGCGCAGCCATGGGGACTCTGAGAACCCCAGCCGGTGATCGAGTGAAACGGTATGGCCGCCTTACCTGCAGAGTCTCAGTATATGAATGCCGCTGCTTAGCCCCCGTGCAGTTCCGCAAGGCTGCCAGCCATAACTACACACACTGGGAAAGCCTGTAGGTCTGGCTTCCATTTTCAAACCGGGCGTAAAACAGCGAAAAAAGCAGGTTGCAGTGAAAAACAAAACAAAGATAGCTTTTGTAAACCGAGTTAAAGAATTTAATGTGTGATGACTAAGTCTGTTTTTGAAATGTAAAATAGTTCCTCAGGCATTCCAATTCAAGCCCTCCTTAAGAGGCGGAGTGATTCATCAAACAAGCAAAGACCGAGCAGTACGACTCTGGGTGATTTTGTTAGAGTAACTACGAGTAAAAAACTTGTTTTCGAATCGTTGTCTCTGCCTTGCACTTTTGAGGTCTGTAAACCATACCGCTTTGTTGAATAAGTGATTTGTGTTTTCCACAGAGCCCTGCGTGCCCTCTTCATTAATACTGCATGTATTTAAACTGACCGAGTTGTGGTAAATAAATAAATAATACCCTATTTTTGAATGCATAAATGAATAACAGATAGCTCAATAAATAAGAGTCAAGATTCGAGGTAGTAGGAGTTTTTGCAGGTTTAATACAGCAATACAGGACGGCAAGGCCCAGCAGCGCTGCTGGTGTCAGGATCGGGACAAGGGAAAGAGTAAACTTTTAATAACAGTGCATGAGCATATATACATAACGCAAACACATAGCATTACATTGCAATAGGCGTAGCAGTGGGTGGAGCAAAAGGCGTGGCGCGTAGTAGTGGCGAAAGATAAGGGTGAAAAGAGGTGTAACAGGGCGTATACATAGACATGTGATGCAAACGTAACAGAATATGTCATGAATGGGGCGGAAACCGTGGAGGGGGCTATCTGAGGAGCCGGGACCTCTAACCTGATGGTGCGCGCAAACTAGCAATGACGTGTTACTAGGAGAAGCTGGGGGCTATGAACTCTGTGCTAGGAGCAGAGACTGAAGTCTGGAGAGTCAGGGCGACGTGTACCTAAGCAGTATCTAGTATCTGATGTTTAGAGAACATGTTGATATAAACTAGAAGTCAGGAGGGGAAAGGCTAACTTGATTCTAAGACTGGACCATGCATTATTCTACATGTAGTGCGTGATGAAGAATATTAAATGACCATTAAATGCAGTATTTCTCTAACGTGGAGACGCGAAGGCTAGACAATGACGGAAACTATCGATGCGATTCAGTAGCTTTAGGAATGCAGAGAAGGAGGACTGAACTGATAACTGGAATCATAACATATTCTTGGCAGACTCAGAGGCAGAGCCAGGGTGAGCCGGGCACTGCGAGGCAGGAAGTAAGTGAAGGGTCGAGGATACAGGTGGGGGCTGTATCGCTCCTCAGCGAGGCTTCAGGAGACAGGAGCTGAATCTTGTGTCCAGGCCCTTTTGAGGCCTAGAAACGGGGACTTTTCAATAGAATAACGTGCACACTGAGAAACGTGGCAACGTAGCTTTACATAGGCCTGATATTCGTAGTATTCACGAGAACTGGAAACTGGCATACTAGAGGTGGACACAACTATAATTGCGTCATTAATCGAACATAGGGAATGCATATGCATATTTAATCATGCACACATAACATATGATGGATGACACGTAGGGACACAGAACATGGCAAAATTTACTTTTCCACATTCCCTCCTTGTCACTACGTTTCCATCAGGAAACATCAATATTCATGATACCATCTATCATTTCATACAGTATCATTTGCTCGTCTCGAATTATCCTGGAACGGGATTTAGAACGGGGCTTGGGACTAGGAATACATGATGTAGCACAAATGCCGCAAATCGCAGGGCCACATTGTATACAGAGGCAGCAGCTGAATATGATCGCTACTGCAATACCTAGAAAGGACAAGACTTTCCATCCCCAGGCGGAAATTATATTCCAGAACCAACCGGACCATGTCCAGGTGCCTGGATCTTGGTGTAACAGATGGGCAATTTTATGGAGTCTGGTTATAGCTGAATAAACAGACGGTGCGTTATTTGGAATGAAAATGCAGCAACTAGATCCGATGACTCTACAGGCCCCGCCCCTATCGGCCAGTATGACGTCAAGGACGAGACGATTCTGTAAAACGACAAATCTCATAGCAGATTGCTCTTCAGTTAAATTACCTAGAGCAGAGGCAGTCTCATTTACTACAGCTTCGAGGGTTCTGGTTAACCTACGGATTAGCTTACTATTCTGGATAGGTCCTATAAAGAAAAAGAAACCTCTGTTGAAATCTGTATACTGTTCTAGAGCAGTTTCAGTATAATCGACAATTGGGGACTCCCTTCTATGTCTAATGTGTACTAGATATGTGTTTCTATGATAATCAGGTGGGGCTAGGAAAACTGGTGGTAGTAGGAAGGCAATGTAACAGGTTCCCTCCCAATCGACGGGCAGACGAACATATGCAGTTTGACCACAAATAAAATAAGAATGACGTGAAGCTTTGAAAATGGATTTCCCACTGTCACTATACTTGACAATAGTAGTACAATCACTATGTCCTACATGTACGGAACCATAATTTCGGACACATAATTCACCTTTGACTGGCAGTACTGAAATAGCAGGTAAGTCTGGAGTAGTATCAGACTGAACATTCAGGACCATGAAATTCGAAGAATAGTTACCTAAATTATACACTTCATTTTCTAGATCTAACCCGGTTCTGTGGGGAAGACCTTGCTTGTCTGGAAAACATGTACTGTTAAGAAAAGACATATCTGTTGAGGATGACGTTAACGTGGACCATGCTCCACACGAACCATTATGTGAAAATGGATAAGGAAAAAGTGGCAGAACTCCCTTCGGTATCTGGAAAGGGGGGAGTCGACCACACACCCAACAATTAGTGGCATTGCTGGTCTGATGTGAGTAATGTAACATGCGGATGAAAGAATTATTTTTCATAGCGAGGCGGTAAGAGAGTTCATGAGGAGGCAGATCACTAAACGTGTGCTCTACTGTAGCATTAGCAGACTTATTTACATGAAGAACTGGGAAATACAAGAAAAATGCATAACTGGTGCAGGAAATCATAATGCTGAGAAACAATATGAAACATAGAAAAACGATACATCGAATTGAGTTTTGACTAACTCTCTCACTATGGAGGTCTATTTTATACATGTCAGAAACAGTCTAACCGTTTCACCTAGGGGAGGACTTAGACAATCAAACTGGCTGACTTATTTTACTAGACCGGAGTTTTAACTTATACTCCTGTTGCGGAGTTTTCTCTAACAGGGGGGGTGTAGTAACATTGTCTTTTGCGGGACAGTCCTTAAGAATGGTGCTTTGGCAATCCTTCAAATCCTGGGAAATGTTCTTTAAAACGGGTTTCAGTCCATAAAACTTTTTTATATGAGAAAGGTGCACCCAGCCTTTGCGACCTTCCAACTTCACGGCTGTACGGGTGGTGAGGAGGACCTGTCGGGGCTCCTTCCAGCGTGGCTCCAGCGGACTTGAGCGGTCAAAATTGCGGACAAGGACCATGGATCCTGGAACAATTTCATGCGGTGCCACCTCGGTGTTGTCTGGAAATGCGGCGGCAACCTGTGAACGACAAGAGTTGAGGGCAGACATCAAGGAAGCTAGGTAATCTGTCAGCATATTACTTGAAACATCGGTAATACTTCGGGGTCTAGGAGTACCCCACATGTTAGGGGGGCGGCCGAAAACGACCTCATACGGGGACAGACCTGATCTGGAATGTGCGACCATGCGCATATAAAATAAAGCGACTGGCAGAGCTACTAGCCAGTCCACACCTTTCTCTTTACACACTTTTGCAATTCGGATTTTCAGAGTCTGGTTATGTCTCTCTACGAGACCGGCTGCTTCAGGATGGCGTACACAATGAAACTTCCACTGGTACCCCAACAAAAGGGAAACATGCTTCATCAACTCAGATGAGAATGGCTGGCCGTTGTCAGAATATACGACTCTAGGGAGTCCATAACGGGGGAAGAACTCACGAACCAACTGCTTGGCAGTGGTCGCGGCTGTGTAATCTGGAACTGGATATGCTTCTGTCCACCTGGACAAAGCGCATACAACTACAAGGACATACTTGAAACCTCGACATCGCTCCATCTGAATATAATCCATCTGGAGGACTTCAAAAGGGTGGTCAGGGGGCTGGAATCCACCTTGTTCCACCGGGACACTTTTACCTGGATTAAACTGACAACATATCATACAGGTACGGACTTTCTGCTTGGCTGCAGCTCGTAAATGCTTGTTGAACCAAATGTTCTGGATACTGTCTAACATAGCTTTTTCTCCTAAATGTGCTGGACTATGTGCGGTATTAATAATGACTTGAACCATAGAGTCGGGGAGAAACCATGTGGCTCTACCCTTCGTTAACCATCCTTGATCTGTCTGGACCCCTCCTTGTTCGGACCATTTCTTGATTTCTTCGGGAGTAGCATGTAACTGGATATCTATGACATCTTGTGTAGGGTCCTTAACTGTCATGCATGTAATCGGATCTGGAGTGTGTGTTATGTTAACTGGAATGTCTAGAGTCTGTGCTGTGAGCTTGGCTGTGCGATCTGCTAAATCGTTACCTTGAGAAATAATGTCAGTAACTTTCGTATGTGCTTTGCACTTCATGATAGCGATAGATGTCGGTAAATGTATGGCATCTAACAGAGCTTGAATAAGGAGACCATGCTGAATCTTGGTTCCATGAGAAGTCATGAAACCTCTCTCCTGCCAGAGCACTTCGAAGTCGTGTACAACTCCAAATGCGTAACGTGAATCTGTGTAAACATTAACTTTCCGGTTCTTGGCGTGTATGCAGGCTTGTGTCAGAGCGACTAGCTCTGCTGCTTGAGCGGACAGGGTGTCAATACGGTGTGTTTCAATAACTTCGGTGTCAGTAGTCACTGCATACGCGGCAACTAGTTCTCCTGTACTTGTTCTCATACATGAACCATCCACATAAAGTGTCAGGTCGGGGTCTGGTAACGGAGTATCTGTCAGATCTTGTCTTGGCTTTGTCGTAATGTTAACTACTTCCACACAGTCATGTGTGGCAGAATTCGAAGTAACTGATGGTAACAGTGTAGCAGGGTTCAGGATGTTGCAGCGTCTGATTTCTATGTGTGGCTGGAACAGTGTCAATTCATAACCTGTTAAACGTGCAATTGTCAAGTGCTGAGTTTGTGTTCGGTTTAAAAGAACTTCCACGGAATGTGGAACTTGTACTGTCAAGGCATGTCCTAAGACTATGGAATCACTTTGTCTGATAGCTAGGGCTGCGGCTGCAACTGACTTGAGGCACGCAGGCAGAGCCTGGGCTACAGGATCTAATGTGCTCGAAAAATAAGCACAGGGCTTGTATTGTCCTGCTTGATCTTGTGTGAGAACAGATAATGCTGTACCTTCGCGTTCAGTGACGAAAAGTGTAAAAGGCTTACTGTAGTTCGGTGTCGCTAGAACTGGAGCTTGGCATAGGGCTTTCTTTAACTCATTGAAACTAAGTGTATGTTCAGATGTCCAAGGGAGGACAGTCGATACGGCTGCCTCCTGTGTCGTTAACTGTATCAGTGGCTTGGCTAGAAATGCATACTGAGGAATCCATTGTCTGCAGTAAGAAGTAAGGCCGATAAAAGCACGTACCTCCTTCTGGGTCTTGGGCTGAGGAAGACTCACTATTAACTGGATACGGTCTGGTGTCAACTGCCTACCCCTCTTGGACAGTAAGTGTCCTAAGTATACCACTTGCTGGACACAGAATTGAAGCTTAGAAGGGGACACCTTGTGCCCCATCTCGGCTAGGAAATACAAGACTGTAAGAGATGCTCGCTCGCAAGCACGTTCAGAACGGGCTGTGATCAGGAGATCATCGACATACTGGAGCAGGGCAGTGTCAGTTGGCATGTGAATGTTGTCTAGTTGTCTCTTGAGTGCTTGACTGTAAATACTAGGACTTTCTGTGAAACCTTGAGGAGCGCGTGTGAACATATAGCTCCTTCCATTTAAACAAAATCCGAAAAGGAACTGGCTGTCTGGATGAATAGGGACACTGAAAAATGCGTTCTTGAGGTCTATGACAGTGAAGAACGTGGCTTCGGAATCAATGGCTGTCAATAGGGAAGAGATATCTGGGACAACTGGGTACTGAGGAATAATACACTTATTAAGCTCTCGTAGGTCAATCACTAATCGATATACTGGGGGTGCATTTGGATCAGTACGTTTCATGACTGGAATGATCGGAGAATTACATACGTTGGAGTCAGTTTCTACAACCACTCCTTGAGCCATGAGCTCGTCAATAATTTTGGATAAGGCTGCTACAGCCTCAGGTGGCAATCTGTACTGTCTGATTCGTGGTAACACTACACCTGGCTTGAGAGTCACACGATAGGGTGTGATTTGCATGTAACCTACATCAGTTGGACCTTGCGCCCATAAGTGCTGTGGAACATTAGACAGTCTTGGATCAAAATCTCGTAATACATAGTGACCCTTAAAGTCACGTAGGAACAATCGTATTCCCTCTGGGGAACAGCATATAACTGCACCTAACTCTTTCAGTGTTTTAATGCCTAATAGGTTTTCTGGACATGACTTAGTAAGTAACAGATCAGTAGTACGGGACAATGGACCTACTTCTAGAGTAACTGGCTTTGAAATTTCATTTATGATAGGTTTTCCTGAAAATCCAAGGGAAACATTTCTTGAGCCTGAGAGCGGAGCCCCTGGAACTTCGGCGTGACTAATTGTGGTCCTACTTGCCCCTGTATCAATCAAAAACTTTCTGTCTTTCCCTAATACTTGACTGTGAACATAGGGACCTTCTTGATCTACAGGTATCTCGATGAGAGGCAAGCCTACCTCCCTCTCTAGGCTGTTTCATGAATACTGTTGGTACTCTGGATACTCAGACTGTGCATACTGGTACATCTGCTGTGTGACGTGCTGTGTTGCAGCAATAGGCTGCGGAGCTGTAACTGTCTGTGGCGCATTCTGTGGCTGAGGAATCTGTGAAACTTGTTCTTGTCTAGGCGGACGTGGTCTTTCTTTAGTCTTACCAGTAGCTATGTTGTGTTTCAGAACTGCACACTCATTTATAAAATGACCTGGCTGTTTACAATAATTGCAGTTCCCTTTAACGGGAGCTGCAGGATGACTGGCTTGATTCGGACCCCTCTTCTGACTGTCTTGAGGAACAGATTGTGCAACTAGTACTTTCATTTTCGTGTCTTTCATACGTTTTCTCTCGTGTTCTTGTTCTTCCCTGATCCTATTCTGGTGGTATTGGAGCATCTGCAACATCTGGGACGGGGTATTAGCTTGCCAGGTACTTTCGACTTTCAAAACTCGATTTTTAATTTGTGGGCTTGAATTCTCGACTAATTTAGTAACAAAAAGGTGAGGGTATGACTCACTACTTGTCTTGAGGCCACTGTTGATGCTAAAACATTTCTCAAATCTAGAATAAAAATCACTAATATCTTCGTCTTGTTTCGGTTTACAGGCTGAGATTGCATCCCAGTCTTCTTTTCTAGTTGTCAATAATCTAGGTAAAACTTTTATTAATAATTCTGGTAATTCTTTACATTTTGCTCCAAGACCGGTACCTGGTACTCGTGCCTTGTCTTCAGCTTCTAGAACTGCCCAATCGATCTTTTTCTCTCCCACCTCCCATTCTTTTTCCTTGAGCTTTTCATACACCCCTGCGGGCAGCAGAACCATTAACATTTTAATTATATCTGGATACGTGTATTCTCCCATACGGAGCATGTCTTTTAATTCTCTATGGAACCCTGCTGGATCTTTATCATGACAGGGAATTAATTTCTTCATCTCTAGGAGTTCCATCTTTGTAATCGGAGTGTAAACAAACACTCGTTCTAGTTCGCCACCCGTTCCTCTAACTGGGTGGACTTCTCGTAACGGATTCTGTCTCTCCATGTAAAATGGTTTACCTTCTGGGGGTGAGACATGAACAAAATGCGGGTTCAGAAACGTTCTATATTTGTGACGCTGTTCTAGAATGACACTAATTAAGTCGGTACCTAAACCTTTCCATCTATACTGGAGTAACTCGTTCAGGACATCATGTAACGGGCCTGGATCAGAGTGCTGACCCTCATACAATGTAATGAGGTGCTGAATCATATACATACCCACCAGTCGCTGCTCGGCTGGGGGCATTTTTAGAAACATTTGTGCCACTATTTCGTCTGGAAAAGTGGTAGAATCAGTAATCCATCGGACTGCTGATCGGGCTAGTTCTTGTTCATGCATGGTACTTAACTCACTGTAACCGATTCGTGATTTCAGAATGTGATCGGTAGCTTGAAACACTTGTTCTAGAGAACCTTGTTCTGGTGCTGGATGATGAAAAATAGACTTGTGTTCTAGGCGTAAATGGCGATCTGGAAATCTAGATTTTCCTACATACGCTATTCTGTCATGATTCTCGTCGTCTAACTCTTCAGGATCAGAGTTACTTTCTTTCTCGCTTACTTGTGCTGCTTTACGCTGTTCGTGTAATTTTATTATTTCTTTACGGATTTTCTTGTACATACTCTCCATAGCACCGACGGTCTTGTGCTTACCCTCGGCTATATTATCACTCCACCTTGTCAGGGTTTTCATTTCAGCCGGATCTTTAGACGGGTAATCTTGTTCTCTTATTAGACAATTGATCAGAAACTTTAATATCATGAGCTGGGTCTCAGCTTTCCTTTGAGACATGGCCTCGCTAATACTTTCTGGATCATCCCCTGTACGGATGAAACGATATATTCTGTCTAGATCTTCTTTCATATTCGGTAAGGTGACTAGATACTCGGCCACCTTTCTTACGCGGAATGAATATAAAACCATATTATCCTCGCCTGGGACTGGATCATAGCCGCATTCGGCAAGGGATTTTCTTATTTCTGCTACAGTCTGATGTCTGGGCGTACGCTGTGATGCTTGTATATGTAATTCGGCTGTCGTTAAACGCTTGTGTGGCGGCGGGGTTTGAGGAGTACCTCCCCCTGCGGCCCCTAAACTAGAGTCGTCTACTGAGGCTCTTCGTCCTGGCAGAGTGGGAAATGGAAATGTAGGCTGGACTTGTATGGCGGGCTGGACCGGGTGTACCGTAACAGGTACTCCGGTGTCTGGAGGAGCGGGAAGTGCCTGATTTACAGGGACTGGCGGAGCGCGAACAGGATTTGCATATTCTGGGACTGTCGTCCAAATAGGACGAAATAAAAATATCAGCTGCGGTATGTTTGTGACGTAGCTTGGTCGGAACTAATGGTGGCGGGAAATTACTGGATGCCTCTGGGGTCGCTTTTGGCAAGCCCTCGGCAAGGAGAGGATACATACCCCTAATAAGGGCATGCCTCTGTCTGTCTGACTGTTCGGCTTTGACTTGTTCACCTATCTCGATTAGTTCTTTTTCTTGTGCTCGTTCTAAGGATTCTCTACTTAATTCTGACTTTCTGATTTCCTTTTCAGTTCTTTTATGAGCTTCTTTGCGCCATAACTCGATGGCATCTTTCTGTGACTGTCTGGCTTTCTTTTTCCATAATGCCTCTTCTACTCGCATGATGCACTCGGCCTCCCATGTACCCGATACGGGCCATCTATACTTTTCTTCTAACTGTTTGGTATAATCTACCCATAAATCTAGATATAATATGGCACTTATGCCATGCTTCTGATACATAAAATGACCTGGACTGTCCCTAGGCGGAACCGGAACTGCTGCTTCCAGCAGACCCTTTCTGGTTTTTAACTGACGTAATTTCGAAAACAAGGGCATGACTGGACTGTAATCTAGACACAATACAATACACAATGAACACGATACTTATTCCCCATTCATACCACGACATTAAAATACATGAAGAACATTTAAAAATAACAGTTCGAACAGAATACTACCTGGAATACGGAACACAGAATACATGAATTTTCTCGAGAACAGAACTGACTAGAACAGGAACTAGATGCACTGCTGAAACAGTACGAAACTTACCGGTCTCATAAAGAGACACGTCAGGACCCGCATCCACCGAAGTGGACACTTCGTTTGTGGGTCTGTGTACCACCAACCCACGGACCAGAGTCAATTAAATTGACCCTGTCTAGATACTACCCCAGTAACGGTACTCACCGGGCAGCAAGAACGGAAGGCCTCAGACTGGACTGGACTGCCTCGACGTCGGACGGACGAACTTCGGACTTCTGTTACGGGTGGGCCTCCGGATACCTCGGACCTTGGACTCTCGGCTTGGGCTCTGGTCGGGACTCGCCGCGTTCCTCCACCGTCTCGTTTGGATGCTGGACCGCCTCCTCCGTCTCCTCCGTGGGCCTGAGGGATACTTGAAGCAGAAATATCTGCCGGTGCGCAGAAGAGTTCCGTCACGACTGCAGAGGGTCAGGGGGTCGGCGTGGCTTCACCGACGCGTGGGGAAAGGGCAAGTCCCTATTCGGGCGCCATTATGTGGTAAATAAATAAATAATACCCTATTTTTGAATGCATAAATGAATAACAGATAGCTCAATAAATAAGAGTCAAGATTCGAGGTAGTAGGAGTTTTTGCAGGTTTAATACAGCAATACAGGACGGCAAGGCCCAGCAGCGCTGCTGGTGTCAGGATCGGGACAAGGGAAAGAGTAAACTTTTAATAACAGTGCATGAGCATATATACATAACGCAAACACATAGCATTACATTGCAATAGGCGTAGCAGTGGGTGGAGCAAAAGGCGTGGCGCGTAGTAGTCGCGAAAGATAAGGGTGAAAAGAGGTGTAACAGGGCGTATACATAGACATGTGATGCAAACGTAACAGAATATGTCATGAATGGGGCGGAAACCGTGGAGGGGGCTATCTGAGGAGCCGGGACCTCTAACCTGATGGTGCGCGCAAACTAGCAATGACGTGTTACTAGGAGAAGCTGGGGGCTATGAACTCTGTGCTAGGAGCAGAGACTGAAGTCTGGAGAGTCAGGGCGACGTGTACCTAAGCAGTATCTAGTATCTGATGTTTAGAGAACATGTTGATATAAACTAGAAGTCAGGAGGGGAAAGGCTAACTTGATTCTAAGACTGGACCATGCATTATTCTACATGTAGTGCGTGATGAAGAATATTAAATGACCATTAAATGCAGTATTTCTCTAACGTGGAGACGTGAAGGCTAGACAATGACGGAAACTATCGATGCGATTCAGTAGCTTTAGGAATGCAGAGAAGGAGGACTGAACTGATAACTGGAATCATAACATATTCTTGGCAGACTCAGAGGCAGAGCCAGGGTGAGCCGGGCACTGCGAGGCAGGAAGTAAGTGAAGGGTCGAGGATACAGGTGGGGGCTGTATCGCTCCTCAGCGAGGCTTCAGGAGACAGGAGCTGAATCTTGTGTCCAGGCCCTTTTGAGGCCTAGAAACGGGGACTTTTCAATAGAATAACGTGCACACTGAGAAACGTGGCAACGTAGCTTTACATAGGCCTGATATTCGTAGTATTCACGAGAACTGGAAACTGGCATACTAGAGGTGGACACAACTATAATTGCGTCATTAATCGAACATAGGGAATGCATATGCATATTTAATCATGCACACATAACATATGATGGATGACACGTAGGGACACAGAACATGGCAAAATTTACTTTTCCACAGAGTAGTAAATGTTATAACCACACTAGGGCAACCCAATCTTCCGTCGGGAAACTGGTATGAACATGGTAATAGAAATGTTCCTAAATTTGTATATTCACCCTATCTAGTATTTTAACAACCTGTGTGCAGATTTCTACAGTTAAGTCTGCTTATTTGAGCATATTAAACAAGTAGATAAATGTGATTTTATACAGCGTATGCCCCTCTGTTCATTAATTGTTTACCTACTGGTCTAACCACGTGTAATACTGAGCATTAACATGCCGTAATTGATTAGATAATTTACCAATTAAGCCATTCAAACAAGCGAATTAGATTAAACAAATCCTTCATGAATATGTTTTACATAGTGTAATAAATGTGGCTTAAATTAGAGGACGAGTTGAACTAGGAAGTGTTCTGTACTCTACTTATGTGTTTGTTGCTTATTACAATATTTTTATTTCCTGCTCCTCTGTTTCTTTCTTCTGCTTTTCTCTTGTGAATTATTGTTTTATACCATCTGCCTCTTCAAAGCAAAACTATGTTTGTAGTTTGTGTTTGAGAAATGTTTTCTACATGGGTTTGACATTTAAGGCCACGTGGACCCTGTAACATCTGAAATCTATCTACTCAACTTGTTTTAAGGTGTGTCACATTTCATGCATTTCATTTTTCAGGAGATAAAAGCCGTGCCAGAGCCAACTTTTTTGGTCTCAGCTACCAGACCGCTAAAAGCGAAAGACCGTTTGTTGGCTATATCATGAAATTTGTGGGCCTAGAGCCAGTAGCTGCTGCTGTGTGGGCGGATTGGCGTGGCGTGGCGAGGTGGGGTGGACGGGGCTAAGGGCAAAAACTATCAAGAAAACAAGGGGAAAAAACGTACCTGAAACTGGCCCGCCGCTCTTCTGCTCTGAGTCCGATGCCTCGCTGCAGTACAGGCTCCTCTGCGGCCAATCCTAAAGCTGCTCTCATGTTTGAAAATAGTGTCAGGATTGACCTCAGCGCTGTCAATTTGTGCTCCCTGAGAGACTGAGAGCCTATGCTTTGCTGTCTCCAACCTAGCAAAGCAGCTGGGTTAGAGACAGCTCAGTGCGCATGTCGTTTTGTCCGGCTTGAGATGGCCGGCCAAACCGTACATGTGCACTGATAGCAGTGCCCACCACTCCCCTCTGACTGCCCCCATGATGCCCCCCACCCCAAGACTAGAACTCGAAAAATAAAACATGAATCCGTTTTATTATCGTTTTATTTTTCAAGTTTTGAGTCTGGGAGGGGGTGGTGGGGTTCCACTCCTCAGAGGAGCTGCCACTGCTTAGAGCCCACTCACTGCTTCCATTGGTTAGCTTTATTCCCCCAAAAATCATGTATGCTATGCATGCACATATAGAGAGGCTTTTAGTCAGCGGGCTTCAGCCATTGGTCTGTTTAATAGTCATTCATATTTTCCTTCGGCCCTCCACAACATGGACCAGTGGGTCAGCCTTTTTTACCCATTAGTTCTCTTCACTTTGAAACACTGCGATAAAGTCTGTGCACATTGTTCACTTCTGCCTAAAATAGTTCCTTTCTTTTCAGTGACTAAGCTTTTTAAAAGTGTATTTTCGTTTTGTTAATAGGAAGAGTAAATGCACGCAATTAATTTAGTCTGCATTTTGGATGTCATAACCCGTGATTTATTTTTGGTCTCCTTTTAAACCTGCAGTTATACAGAGACATAACACTGTATCTGTCAGCGATTTGATTAGGAGGTGACGTATTCCCCTCTCCTTCACAAATAATATTAAAATGCATGGGGCAACTAAAAGTCTTTATTTAAATACATCACTAGTTAAAAAAACAACACATCAGTGAATTTTTTTTTTTTACATTGAAAATTTGTATGCAAGCTTATGATGACCACTTATACTTGGCAGTCTATTTTTTTGGGGGGCATATGCTTGTGATGAATTTTTTTTTTTTTAATGAATTATTACTTCAGCTTGTCAAAGCCACACCTAATGGCTGTGCCAATGCTTGGCTCCTGGCTGCGCAATTTGCAGGTGCCTGAAAACTAAACGGGCACTGTGACACTGAAGAGCCATGGCTTTAGGAGGGTCTGTTTGCCCGACATGGACATCTGTGAGTGACTCTGACTTCGCATTTACTAGTTGGACCCTTGTTCCTCTGCCATATAGTTACTCAACCTTTAATGGCTGGCACATATCTTTATACTTTATTGGGAGATTAAGATGACATGTTTTTAACGTTGACTATTTAATGGATAAGGGTTTTTGGACTCTAGACCCTCCCATGGCCGGGCTGCCCTGTATCCAGTCGAGTATGAATTACAGGGCTCTAGGGTTTTACCAAGTTGTTAAAGTAGAGTTTATGCCTCAATCAAGTTAATTCAATCCTGTATCGTATTCTTATTTGGTCTCGGTGAATGGTGTCGGACCTGGTGGAGTGGGTAGGTCGTGAGGAAGCGCACAGGGAAGCTAAACTCCTAACACATAGGAGCCAAGCCCTATGTGATAACCACCGGGTACTGTTGAAGCCTGGATTTTTGAAACCTTAGGCAGATCTAGATTATCACCGGTACATCCACATACTAGGGATTGACCATCTTCATTGGCTTAAATGGATGGCCAATGATTCTTAAGTGTAGATAGTTTTGGTCTTTTCCCGGTCCTGAAGAATCGCAAGTTATTATACACAACGTGAGAAACATGTTGACCCTCAATTCTTCGTAACGGACACACTAATAGGAGACATTATATCCTGATGAGTGCCGTGTTCACTGTTTTTAATTAGGGCAGGAGACCCCCAGAATAAAATAATCTACGCTAGGTACTCCCAGCCCTATTATAATCCACCTACACATCTACACATTTCTGGCCCCACACTCGCACTTCACCATACGGCTGTTGTATAAAAGATCTCCGATAAAGTGCCCCTTTTTAGGTGAGCCCGTTGGGTATTGCACCGCCTACCCAATGAGGAGCAGCCTAGATGATGA
The DNA here is from genome assembly GCF_964261635.1 of Lissotriton helveticus. Lineage (NCBI taxonomy): Eukaryota > Metazoa > Chordata > Amphibia > Caudata > Salamandridae > Lissotriton > Lissotriton helveticus. The sequence continues at coordinate 1,933,647,463 of NC_136061.1, forward strand.
AGCATGACACCTGAGAGGGTGTGTGTGGGCATTAAAATCCAACCAATGGATTACCAACTGTAGAACGCACTTGGTTCAAGCTGGCCCTAGCCTTCTGTTTTGACTCCTTTTACTCCTTTCTCCTCTCCCCCTCTTAGAGGAACAGCATAACACCACTTTGTTGATACTGTGGCACTCCTCAAACCATCAGTGTGACAAAAGTCAAGTTCGTGCACGTGGGACCGTATGCGGTGTTAGCCTGCCTACATGGTTGTAAAGGATTATGCTGTCCTTCTGTACTAGCGTACAGACACGTCTGTATGGGGAACCACACGTCACTCCATCCCTCATTAAGACAGGGAGACTGCATTTTGATGCCAGTCTCACATGTTTTTTGAGGTTTGAGAAAGCCACGGGCATCAACACGTGTTTTGTGATGAATAATGTTTATGCAAAAATGTAATGGATTTCTCTGTAATAAACTAGTTTGTGTGCACTGCAACTGCAATTTTAATGTATGCCTAGATTGCAAACTGTTGACCCTGTTCTTGTGCACATATTTGCATTATAAAATGGTATTCCCATCCAATCTACCAAGCCTTTCCTTTTGCACATGTTGGAATCTCAAAGTCCCATTTCTATGCATCTTTTAGTCTTTCAAGCCTTTTTTTACTGCTATCTCTGTCTCTTGCTTGTGTTCAGTGTACCAAATGTGTTTCCCAGCCATGTCATATTTTTTGCATATATTCTCTTTTTTCTGCCTGCTTTGCCTCTATGTAGTCCCACCTACCGATCCTGCCCTCCTGCACATATCGGTATCACAAAGTCCTGCCCCATGCATGCTTTCTGTACTTATAGCCCGGTCCTCTTATAAGCATTTCTATTACCAAGCCTTGTTCCCACCACCCAGGTCTTCTTGCACATTTCTCCATTCACAAATCCCTGCCTTTATTTATGTATTACATCTCTTGGTCCTATGCATATTGCACATATAGCCATCTCAAAATCCCATACGCTTGCGTGCCTTTCAGCCTGCCAAAACAATTCTTATGCATGCATTTCCATCTCAAAGCAGTATCACATTCTTATTGTACCGTCTTGTTCTTTAGCATGTGTTCCCATCTTTTGGCCCGGTCTTCGTTCACGTATTCATTCCCACCAATTATTTCTTGTGCAAGTATTCCCTTCGCCAGCTGTCCTGTTGCCTACATTGTATCTATCAGCCCCATTATCGAGCATGCATATATTGATCATTCTATAGCACAAACCTAGGACCGGTGATTGGAAAAATGGAGCATTGTACTTGACAATAAGGACTCTAAAATTTGATATGCCTGAAAGAAATGTGGGGTGTGTATTCTCATCACCCTACCCTAATGTATGTTTTCCCATCTTCCATCCCTTGCCAGTATAATTCCATCTTCCCGTCCTGGCCCTACATGGATACTACAACTTCCAGGCATGTCTTGGTGCACCCAAGAATGTTGTTCAGACATCTTCCTCATGAACATATACTTGTAAGGCTTTCCATCCAATTTGTGGACTGACTATAGTTATGTGCCTTGTGCACATAACATCCCCCACATTTATAATTGAGCACCTATGATCTCTGTCCAGTCTTATCCTTCTTATGATGGCTTGTCTGATGTAGTCCTGTTTCTTCTACTTGCAGATTCCATGTTGTAGCCTCCAAGGGTAACCTGGACTGCCTGAACACCATCTTGTTGCATGGAGTGGACATCACCAGTCATGATGCTGTTGGTATGTCTCAAGTAATAGGGGAGAGAGAGCTTTTCTTTTGGCATTGCTATAATCTGAAAGATGGCATAGATGCTCGATGTTGTATTTCTGTGGTATGCTGGACTGACATTACTATGATTATAGTCTACGTACTGTTTCTGAGCAGAAGTCTTCAATCCAGATAGCTATAATCTATGTGGTTGTCATTAAAGAGCAGGCCACAGTATACATCCGTATACAGATATGTGTCAGTCAGCGATAGCAGCATAGTCTGTTTGATCAGCAACCCCATCCATACCAGTATGATGCCTTTATATATCTGTCCATTCATTGTGCTTACTTGTATATTAGGTAGTCTGTTCAGCTGTACACAGTATGATATTTTGTAAAGAAGTACTGTTCTGCCCACCATAGTGTGATGTGTTGTGTAGCAGTTCTCACACCTGAAAAAGCAGTTTAAAGCCCTGTTTAATTCCCATTCTATACACACATAGAGGGGTGGAGAGACTAAAGGACACGTGTAACTTCACAAAACTGAAAAAAATGCACCTGTTTTGAAAAACTGCCCTCACTCACACACCGAAGTGTGTGACATGCTTCATCATCGGGTCTGCTTACAAAACGCCCTGGTGTAGCCACACTCAGGGCGGAGCTTAAGGGAGGGGGTAGAAAATAATAAAAGATGTACACAATCACAAGACACAACATGCACAAAAATATATAACAAATACAGTGATAAAAATAGTGATTATCACCCTGTGACTGGGAATAGTGATACGACAAAAGTGCAGTTAATGAGGAAGTGCTCTAAAACTGGTTTGGGGATACCAATCAAACCTTTATTCACAGGTTCCTCAACTAGGATTAAAAAGAAATAGGATGGGTCGTGTTAAAAGAGTAGATTAAGTTCTCAAAACACCCCTCCTAATACTGCTTGTGAGAACTTAATCTTCTCTTTTAACACAACCCATCCTATTTCTTTTTAATCCTGCTTGAGGAACCTGTGAATAAAGGTTTGATTGGTATCCCCAAACCAGTTTTAAAGCACTTCCTCATTAACTGCACTTTTGTCGTATCACTATTCCCAGTCACAGGGTGATAATCACTATTTTTATATCTGTATTTGTTATATATTTTTGTGTATGTTGTGTCTTGTGATTGAGTACATCTTTTATTATTTTCTACCCCCACCCTTATGCTCCGCCCTGAGTGTGGCTACACCAGGGCGTTTTGTATGCAGACCCGATGATGAAGCATGTCACACACTTCGGTGTGTGAGTGAGGGCAGTTTTTCAAAACAGGTGTATTTTTTTCAGTTTTGTGAAGTTACACGTGTCCTTTGGTCTCTCCACCCCTCTGTGTGTGTATACTTTGCTTAGGGGGTTTAGGGGTGGTTGAGTTCATTTCTGACCCTCTCCCCTTCTTTGTGAGTTGTAATGCCATTCTACCCAGCTCAAAGTATGATGCCTTGTGTCTGAGCCACCTACGCCAGCCACAAGAGTGAGAGTAGGTCCTTCATCAAGTTACAACATTGTGATATTTTTTACCGAGGACACCCAGCTCTTCCTCTCGCCCTCAGCGGACCCCACCGTGACCAAGACCAACTTCCACAACTGTATGAAGACCATCTCAGCCTGAAACTCAGCACTGATAAAACTAAAGTACTGATCTTCGGCAGACATGACTCTTGGTGACCATCAGAATTCGGACCCACCGTCACTCCTAAAGACCACGCCCTCAACTTTGGCATCATCCTGGACAGCGAACTCTCCATGAAAAGCCAGGTAAATGCCATCGCCTCAGCCTATTTTCTCACTCTGCTCATGCTCTGCAGAATCTTCGAATGACTCCCCACCAGCACCAATGACCTAAGCCCTCCTCTCCAGCCGGCTGGACTACACTCTATACAGCTACCACCACCGAATTCTTGAGAAGACTCCTGACGATCCAGAACACAGCAGCTAGGCTGATACCCACCCTGCTCAACAGAATCCACATCACCAGCACCTGAAAGACCTCCACTGGCTCCCCCTCCAGAGAATATCCCAATTCAAACTACTGACCCAATCCTAAAAAGCCCTTCACGACCAAGGACCCCTGCCTACATGAACCACCACATTGATTTCCACCTACCACCCAGGAACCTCCGCTCTGCTCACCTTGCCCCGGACAGATACTGCACATCCACCACTGCCGCACTGGAGAACACTCCTTTTCCCACCTCGCTGCCAAGTCCTGGAACTCTGTTCCCTTCCATCTCCATACCTCACCCTTGCTGACTGACTTCAGAAAGGGACTCAAGACCTGGCTCTTCGTCTGACACCGCAGCACAGCGTCTGGATATCCTAACGGTTGATAAGCCGTTCTATACAAGTACAGTTTGAATGATTGACTGAAACTAAAAGGTCCAGCACATCCGTGCCGTGCTTCTCTTACACCCTGGCTCTTTCCCAGTCTCAGTTTGTGGATACCTTGCCACCTAATCAAAGGACTGGAAACTGCTTTCATATCTTTAAAATGGATTTCTTTGCTTGCCAGTACAAAGAATGAGTGCCTACTACAAGGCATTCCCAATTCCCTATGTGCATGCACATTCTCATTATTTTATATGTTTCCTATTAAATGTAATGATTACAAGCTGCTGCTCTTTCACTCAGCGGATTCCTTACACAAAACCTTGCTCAGACACCCTTTTGTTCTTTTCAGATGTTTTAATTAGTTTCGCTCTCCTTCAAGGAGAATGCAGATTGCGGTCTAGCCCTGACGCTCAGTGTTATATGTGGTCTTAAGTTCTCACTGAACTTACTAACTCTCACCATGGTACTACACTGAGATTCCACTTCACACATTCATGGGGCTTAACCAAGGCTCCTCCTGACTGGCTGCCTCACTTCACATGCGATGATACTGTTTCATCCAGATGGTTTGAGAAGCTTGAGGTTACAGGCATCTTGCCTAGCAGTGGTACCTCATGCAAAGCAACACATATATCCTGCAGTTATATCTGATGGACCACTTGGGCCAAATGCTTGAGGACCGGTTCAATCCCATCTCTCAGCTTGTGATCATCAGTCTTCGTACAGTTGGTGGTAATCACATTGCCTGGATCAGCCTGCCAGTGCCTTGTGGGACAAGTCAGTTTCCTCCCTTCAACTGGAAGCAATATTTCCAGAACAGAACGCCTTCTTTCCAGTGGTGAAGTCCACAGTGATGTTGGATGAAACGGATAATGTCAGAGCCCTCTTTTGTCTGAGGAAAAAAGAGGGCACCCACTTCACCAGCTGAGCTTCTCTGGGAATAGGCCTTACAACACTTCATGTCAATGCTAGCCCCTCACATAGCTGTTGGAATCGGCAAAACTGAAACAGATAGTCTGAGCAAGAGTCTTCACTCGCCATGTGAATGAGGAATTGTCAAGAAACTACTCTTAAACAACTTAGCCACTCATGCCTCGAGTGACTAGTACGTCTGTTGGATGGGCAGGGGGGCATTCATAACAGGCAATGGCCTTGTAGAGGAGTGGATGGATTATTCTTGTGTGCCTGTATAACTCCTCTGATCCTCAAAGTTCTGCAGAAGATCAGAGAGCCAAGGATGCTCAGTCACTCGAATAGCCCTGCCATGACACAGGCAAGTCTTAATTCCATACATCAACTCTCTGCTTCAAAAGGAACTCGCCTACTTCCGCGGACCTCCTGTCCATGGAGCAAGGGAAAGTGCTGCACCCGAGTCCCTACCATCACTGAGTGCATGGTTTCTCAGGATCTAAACTTTGCAAACCTATCTCTTCTCAGAGAACTTATAAATACAGGTGACTGTTAGTAAGACCTTCACCCGGACTCTGTATAAGCTGAGATTCTTCCATTGGGCTGTAGCAATGAGCATCAATCCTCTCATCTGCCTAGTTGGTGGTGTATTATTAGGTGCACTTAACCTAGCAAGACAGGACTGTAGGTGGACATCTGCCTAGCATACCGTGCAGCCACAGTAGTCTACAACAACAGACCTCCGGGGTTGTCCTCCCATTTAGGTCCATGGTGTTCCCTGGTAGCATGTGACTTAAACGTGGTCCTTGCCAGGTTGGATTCATAAACGTTTTGATATATTGGCTTTGTGAAACCTAGAATAGCTTCAGTGCAAGACTTCTTTCACGGTGTCCATAATACTGGCTGAATGCATCAGTGGACAGCAAGCCCTTTAAGCTTCAACACATTTCTGTTTTCCATTAGGACATGGTGGTACAGAACTAAGGCATCTTTTGTGGCATTCTGCAGGCAGCACTTATCAGAGATGTAGTCTGGAAGACTACATGGGTTATTATACTAATATTATATTGATAATATGCTTTTGAGGCTACTTGCCAGAATGATGCCAAGTTATTTCTACACCGTTCTTTCAGATTTGTTTCCCTATCTCTAAACTGCCCCAATCTGCCTTCTCCTCCCATTTGATATTTTCTTTGGTTTATGCCCACAAGTTGGTAATGGGAAAGACCCATCGTTATGGGCTGTCGGTCACTCAATCTGCCGGCTCTTTCCCTTTATAAATGCCCTTCTGCTTATCCTCTCGTCAGAAAAATCCTCAAATAGTTCCTTCCTTTTTCCCCAAAAGGGAATTGGTGAGAGTGCATGTGTGCACACAAGAGGGCATGCTCATTTGTTACACAAACATGTGTGTGCTATCAGGTACTGTGCCCTGAACTGAAGCAGTTTCTGGTTCCACTGCTCACAAGCTGATAATGGTGAAGAGCCCATGGACTGTTTACATCAGCCACTGCCTTAACCATGTTAGTGTTGCACGCGCAGCTTTGCTTAGTGAGATAAAGGTAAGGCTCATGCAAATTTAAGATTCTGATCAGAAGTTTTATTTCTGGCAGGTCCACTTCAAGCCTTCAAACTTCTGACGATTAATTGAGTATCATTACATTAAGTAATAGTAACAGCTGTTATTTATATTGTTATGATATTAGAGAACTTCTGTAGCATACACTGTCTGTGTAACCAAGTTATTAATCAACCACTCCTCATCATTGCTGTATAGTGCGGTCATGAGCATGCTGTTCTCCATCGACAGCTGCAAGGTGGCTTGTATATCTTCCAAAGCATTCTGATTTCTTGTATAGTCTTTCAGTGTCAAGGCAGGGTAACTTTAGTTCTCTCGTAGGGAATCTCCATTGATAGTCCTAAGAGTTTGAATAGTTCCGCCCACATGCGGGAATCCCGGAGGACTTCTTCATAGAATATCTTCTTAAGTGTAGATGTTTACCTTTCTTCAGGCAGGCCTGCAGAAACACTTAAGAACATAATGCCCAGCCTACAAAACAAGCTACAGTGCAGAAATACTTCAGATTGTACTTACAAAAAGGTTAAAATATCCTTGAATGCAAATAAAACAGCTTAAATATCTTTCACAAACCCTTTTTGTAATGAAGAGGATTAAGGATAGCAGGGCAGTGTACCCCCATATGCTGCCATTATGTGAATTTAAAACCGTATCTGCTCCTTTAAGGACTCAGATTACCAGTATCCCATCATGTCTAGCAGGTGGCAGTTGCCTCAGTTCTTTTTTCCGGCACATGGTGACAGGATCCTGGACCATTGGGCTCTGCCTTTTTATTTTTTTTTTCTTCAACCTCACCTGTATAATTTGTTTTCTTTGAATCATTTGATGTATTTTATCATCCTATCACAGTTTTTTTCTGACAGAATTTTAAGGCATTTTGTCAATAGTTATGCCTTCTTTTGATAAGTGTCACTGCCTCTGGGAGTAAAATGGCCAAATCAGACCCTCACCACGTATGTATACTCTGCCTTCCATCTATACATGTTCCAGAGTAATGCAAACACTGCAAGAAGTTTTCACATTGCACCCTGAGGGAGAGAGAGAAAAATTGCTTTCATGGCATGGAAGAACAGCACATGCCACAAGTCCAGTCTCAAAGTGTCAGTCCTCTACCAGGGTTCTCACATCTGCCTCTTGAGGGATGTGGAAGGTCCATGAAGAGGGTGCCAGCCAGAAAACGGCCTGTTTCCCGGTTGACATAGAGGGTAGATATGGCACCAAATTGCTCGCTGTCCAGGGCTCGATGGCCGTCAATAAAAAGAAGCAGATTAACCTTGAGGCAAGGTAGACGTCATGTGCCATAAGACACACTCTGTAAGATTGATTTCGAGGAGTATATTGACATTGAGACGAGGTGATCAGTCTATGCCGAGATTTGGTGATCCATAGATGCCGAGAAACAGTTATGGGTTGGAGGAGATCCCCCTTGAGTCATCGACGTCTAAATCCAACTCTTTGTCAAGGACAAAAGAAAAGAGGAGAAAAGGGATGTAAATCTATTTGTCCCCTGATTCGGAGTACTCTGGGGCCTATACTCCCTCTTCCTTGACAGTGATGCCAGATACTTCACCTCCTCTTCCACCAACACCAATGCCTTAACCTTTAGCCTTGCCAAGGCATAGATCGCTCTCCAGCACGCGGCATCGGTCACACCATCGCAGGCGTCATTCAAGGTATTCCTATGCCTTTGTGCTCTTGCCATCGCAGCCATAGATCTCAGTCCAGGACACATACAACATCCAGACATCGATTTCGACACACATTGTCCTCTTCTACATGAATTGGACGATATTCGCCGACACTGAACGATTTTCCCCCGCCTTGCGTCTCTCTAGTGGAAGACATCACCACATTGCAGGAGGTTCTAATAGAGTTGCGGCAAAACTTTATATTCAGATTTTGGTCCCCACACCTACCACATTTGTTATATTTTAGACTCTACACCAGCGGTCATCTTCAAGAACTCTGCTTCCATTGGTTCCTGGTCTTTTGGAACCAATGATGAAACTGTTACTAACCCCAGCCTCAACCAAAACCTTCCTTCCTGCAAGGCTACAGAAAAAAATATAGACCTCCTGTGCAAGATCCCCTTTTCCTTCTCAGACCTGATCCACCTCCTGACTCGTGGTCATTCTGTCTGCAAGAAGCATCATGCTACCACCACTGCTTCCTCAGTTCCTCCTGGTAAGGAAAGCAACCAAATTGGACATTATGGGTCACAAAGTTTTTAACGCGGCCGCAACCACCATGAAATCGGCCAGTGCTGCCCTCCTGTGTAGATATGATGGAGCGCTCTGAGACTCTATCCAGCAATTTGCAGACGTTCTTCCCAAGGAAATACTTCCTCAATATTGTTAATGAAGGCCACATGAGGTCCAACTAAGTCATCAACGCCACAGCAGACTCCTCCCTGTTATCAGCACAAGAATATTGTCATGGTATTGTCTCAAGGCGACATACCTGGCTCTGTCTCACATCTCTTAAATCAAAGTTGCATCAAAGGATCTTAAAACTTCCTTTTTCGGAGTCCACCCTCTTCAGAAGCCACGATGAGATGGCTCATATAAAGTCTGAAATGGAGATTCTTAAGGCTGCCATTCTAGAAAGACCAAAGGAGCAAAGGCATTCTTTCAGGCATTACCAGCGCCGGTTTTACCCTCCGAGGGTTCAAACCCCTCATTGGTCCCAGGGTCCCCCGCAGCCACAGCAGCAGCAGCCATACCAGCAACAGCAGTGATGACCATCTAGAGGATGTCCTTCCTGATAGCCCGTCCACGGGGTAAACCCATAAGTGGAATATTCCATTCCCCCTTTTCTATTAGCCACTCCGATTGGGGAAAACATCACACACTACCTGGCAGAGAGACAAAAATCACAAAAGACGCCTGTGTTCTGAATATTGTATTGTCTCTCAAATTCACCAATCCTCCCCCGATCATACCACCAAAACCTTCCAGCCATCATCTGCACATGCTTCTTGCTACAGAAATCTGCGGTGGAGGTTGTTTCCTACTACCAATGGGGTACAGGCATCTACTACAGATACTATCTGGTGAAGAAAAAAGACTAGGAGGAATTCAGACCCATTCTGGACTTAAAAGTAGCCAACAAATGGAGTGGGTGAGAAAAGTTTGGAATGCTGGCATTACGTCCGATCTATCCCAAGCTACAACAGGGGATTGACTCTGTTCCATAGACCTCCAAGATGCGTATTTTCATGTGCCCATCACCAAGAAATATCGCAAGTTCTTGAGGTTTGTAATGGGGCAGAACCACTATCAATACCAGGTCCTACAATTCTGCCTCAAGTCAGCTCCCAGGACCATTTTGAAGTACATGGCAGTAGTTGCTGCTCATCTCAGGAGACACTGAATCTTTGTCTATCCCTGTCTAGGCGATTGGTTAATCAAGGTGTCAATTTCACAGAAAGCCCAGCAGCATTTCAACTGTACATGCAATGTCCTTCAATGGTTGGGTTTTTACATCAACCACATCAAGTCAATCTCCATCCCGGTTCAGGCTTTGCAATACTTATGGGCCTCCATTGACATACAGCAGGCAAAAGTGTGTCTTTCAGAGGAGTGACTTTCATCGATCCGTCGTAAATGTTACTCTAGTGAAAGCTTCTTATCCCACAGTGAGGTCCGTGTCATCCCTCCTCAGCTCCACGGCCTCATGTATCTTCCTCACGCCGAATGCACAACCCCACATGTGTCCCCTGCTGGAATGTCTCAAGGACCAGTGGCACCAAGCAACTGAGTAGACCAGATCATTCTCCCCACTTATACGCAAACAATCTCTGACATGGTGGAGCTCTTCAACCAATCTTCTTCACAGGATGGCTTTCCACCAATAGGCTCCCTCTCAAGCCATAGTGACCGATGCATCGTTACTGAAGTGGGGAACTCAAATGGATCATCTCCAAATTCAAGGTACATGGTCTCCGAAGGAGATGACAGATCACATCAATCTCGTTGAGCTCCGAGCAGTCAAGACCCACCACACAGGTGTTCAATATGTGCAGGCGGACACCCTCAGCAGGGTACTGTAAGAAAATCACGAATGAGTCCTTTGTGATGCTGTTGTGCAAGACATCTTCTGGCTGTGGGGCTCCCTGCACATTGACTTGTTCGCCACAGCAGAAAACAAAAAATGCCAAGACTATGCCTCAAGTTACTCCCAACATGCGTCTCTGGGGAATGCCCTATGTATCGACTGGTCCGGCAAATTTCTTTACGTCTTTCCACCAATCCCTCTGATCGCTGCAGTCCTCCTCAAACTGTCAAGTGCCAGACTCATCCTGATAGCCCTGGAGTGGCCCCATTAGTGGTGGTTCACAGGCCTCCTTCACTGGTCACAGCGTCCACATCCAAAGCTGCCATGCCGACCAGACCAGCTAACGAAGTTCGGACACCAAATGGTTCACCCTAATCTCTCCTCTTTGAATTTGGCAACATGGCTCCTGAGCTGGTGCAGTGTGACACTTGAACTTGCCACAGGGTGGCATGGATAGCCTCAAGGAGGCTAAACAGCCATCAACCCGTTCTGCATATTCCTTAACCCCTTCCATGCTCATGACGAGCTCAGCTCGTCATGCAGTACACTGCTTGTGTGCTCATGACGAGCTGAGCTCGTCATGAACAATGGGATTCAAAGATCTTCAGCACAGAGGATGAATTGCTGTAGCATTGATAGTGTTAAAGAGGAAGGGATTTTGCATTTAGTGTTCCTCCAACACCATAGAGCCGACTGCTTGCCAGGAAGATGTGCTTCTTCCCCATTTCCAAAAATCTGGTTTGCAATTCTCTTCTATACGACTTCACTTGGCTGCACTCACTGCCTACAGAAAATGCCCCTCACAAACTTCTTTTTTTCAAAATCCCAGTGATCCAGGATTTTCTTAACGTGCTATAGAAGGTTTTCTCTCCTATTTGGTGTCCTTCCCCTCCCTCGGTGCTTAATATAGTCCTGTCACGTCTCATGCAGGCCCCTTTTGAACCTATTCATAAGGCGTTCCTACAGCATCTCTCTTGGAAAGTAGCTTTCCTTGTAGCCATTATGGGTTGGCAAAAATCAGGCATTATGTTCTCACAAGCCCTACACTGTCTTCCACTCTAACAAGGTAGTTATGAGGACTCACCCTAACTTCTTCCCCAAGGTTGTTCTGGAATTTCATGGCAATCAGACAATTTCATTGCCAGCGTTCTTTTAGCACCCTTCAACCGTGGCTTAAAGAAATCTTCATTCCCTGGATGTGAGGCGGGTCTTGAAGTTTTATCTAGACAAGACTCGTGACATACATGTATCAGACCAATTGTTTATAAAGTATGGGCCGGTCCGTACAGTTTTAGCCACTTCTAAACAATCCATCTCCCGATTTATAGTGTCTTGCATTCTCTTATGCTATCAAGAAGCCAACTAGACCTTATCAGCTAGACCTAAGGCAAACCCTACTAGAGATAAAGCAGCTACTGCCACTTTGATGAGAAATGTCCCTATAGTGAAGATCTGTAAAGCGGCTACATAGTAGTCTGTTCACACATTTACCAAACATTACTGTTTGGATTTGGATGCTCAAGCAGACGCTCTTGTGGGACATGCCTCCCTCAGAAATGTGTTTGCTTATTTCAAGCCTATTGTCATTCCTCTATTTTCCTCTGCCTTGTTGTTGGGGATGGGCTTGTAATTCAATTCAAACATTTCTGACTATTAATGGAGATCCCCTATGAGAGATGGAATTGTTTCTCCGGTTCTCTTGTAGGGGAATCTCCATTGAAGATCCACGGGGTCCGGTAGTAGGAGACGCTAGGTGCTGAACGGGTGGCAAGCGTTGCGGGCGGTGTGCCATTGTCGCTTCCCCCACCTCCCGAGACCCATGGGGTGTGGATCTTGTGCATTACAAACAGTACAGGGACCTTAAATTGAAGGTACCCCACCATTTTTGGTTTGTTTGGTTTTTGCACTTTATTTTACACACCTGCTTTTAACGTTCACGTCCTCTGGTAAGGGTGGGCCTTAGCGTGTCCATACCGCCGAGGTACACCTTCTTACGGTCCTGATGAAAGCCCAGTTAATGACACATAAATGGGCAGAAACATGTTGACCCCACTTTGAGTGGAAACAACCTAGTCATTAACTGGTAAGTTTCCCACGCATATTTTACTCATGTCAAACTGACCATTGAATAAATATTTTTGTATGGTACAGTTTTTGACATTTTTAATTTACATTTCTTTTTGACACCTTTGCCACAAAAGAACCAGCTCCGCAGTAATCTGATGTTGTAGCACACCAGGGAGGCATTCGGCTTCTCCGGGTGGGCCCGATGATGAAGCATGTCACCACCCAGGGTGGTGAGTGAGGGCTTCCTGAAAAATCCCCGCTGATTTCCAATGTGATTGATTTAGGGTGATTTTCTCTACTCTGTGTCTAGTGCTTATACACTCTTTTTATGACACTCTTTCGTTGTTTCACAAGATTGACCAGGGGGACCAAGAGTGCCCTTTACCCTCTCTCTCCTTTTGTTATTACTAACGAATCTCCATTGAAGTCCTAAGCGACCCGCTTGCTTCCCTGGTGGACATAACAGCGGATATTATTGGGATTACTTATCGCTAACACATTCCTTCAAAAACAACTGAGGCAACTGTCACCTGCTAGGCGTGATGGGATACTGGTGATCTTGAAGTCCTTAAAGGCACAGATACAAAAAATGGCAACCTATGGGGCTACTCTGTCCTGCTATCCTTCTTCCTTTACAAAAAGGGTTTGTGAAGGAGATTTAAGCTGTTTTCTAGAATTTTCACTTCAAAATGATATGTATTATGGGGTATTTTAACCCTTTTGTTAGTACAATCTGAAGTATTTCTCCAATCTAGCCTGTTTTCTAGGTTGCACATTAGGTTCTTAAGTGTTTCTGCAGGCCTTCCTGAAGAACGTCAACACCTTGTGCTCCGGGGTTCCCAGACATTTTTTACTTTACTGAATTGTATGCCTTGATGGATCTAGTCTTTCACTGCCTATTGCTTTACCATATTGCTTTAACACCTTCCATGTGTTGGAATTGCTATGCTAATAGTGCGATACATACTGTTTTTGTCTAACTATATCTTTTACTAAAGCCTGCCTTCTGTATCCCCACAGGAAGAAATGCCTTGCATCTGTCAGCCAAATATGGACACTCTCTATGCTTACAGAAGCTTTTGCAGGTAAGCCATTGACCCTATTGCAGTAATGCTCCTAGAGCACCATGCGGGCATTCTCTGTAGACCAGGGAGCAATGGAGAGTCATGCAGATCAAGTGGTGTATTCAGGGGCACAGTTTGTGAGCAGAAAAGTGAATCTAGTCTTCATGACAAGATGTGACCTACCTACCAGAGCTGTCAATTTGAATCTCAGCCTCAGCACTTGACTGAACATCGTGTGATTCTGGGCAGATCTCTTAATCGCCCAGTTCTTAAATAAAAAAGTGGAATGTAATGTGTTAATTATATTTGTGTAATCCCCACTTGATGTAAACCGTCTTGTAGCTTTCCTCCCATTCCCCACATGTAAGGTACAGTGCTCTGTTGCTTTCTATCTAAGTTTGGGCTATATAAATACCATGACGTACATACATACATGAATATTGGCCAATGAGAAAGTTCTGAAATTACAAGACCACTTTCTCTTTGCCAGAATTGAGGAATAGGTAAGGCAATTTGTGCAGGGATGACCAGTAAGGCTTTGTGGGAGAAGGACGAGAGTTTGAAAAAGTGACTCCTTGTCAGAATATTAAGTTTTTCATCATTGGCTTTTTCATAAATTCCCATGCTTGACTCCTGTTGAAAGGCTGGGAAAACTCCGTAAACTTAAATAGTAAATTGTTACAATAGCAATAGGCCTAACAACCTTGTTTTTGGTAGCAGACCCATCTCATTTAAAACAATCCAAATTTCATTGAATGAGATGGAGATGCTGTGGTCCACTGAACAAAGTACTTTCATGGTTGCGGATTGATGTCCGGTCTCTAGGATGTGTCGTGCAGCAGAGGCGATGCGAGGTCCTGGCATTGAGATGCATTGTGCAGCAGTTGTTATGGAGTGCTGCAATGGCAATGCAAGATCCTTGCGTGGAAATGCATAACACCGTGGCAGTACATTTGAGCTATAGTGGGCAGTGCAAAGCCCTTGCATGGAGAAGCATCGCGCAGCAGCAGTTCCAATCTGGGCCGGCTGTAGCACCGGTGGCGCCCTGCGCGACAATGATTGTTGGCGCCCTCCACCATGACCACCTCCGCCACGCATTCCCTCACCACCACCATTTGACAGTGCCCCTCAAGTCTCCATAACCACTGTCTCTTAGATTCATTTAGTATTATAGCACCACTCATACCAGTTTAAGATGTCAGAACACTTTACATCACACCCGCAATTGCACAGAGATAATCAATCATTGGTGTGTAAATCAGTGTATAGGAAATGTTACATAAGACACAGGCGTACAAGGAGTAGGAGTCACATTTCATCCATACTGATAGGCAGTGTAGTTTGAGTCCTTGATCTAGAAAAGCACAAATTCAGAATTTAAAATGTAACACCATTGTTAGGGGTTTTCGTTTAAGAATAAAAATTGATTTCTTCCCAAATGAACCCCTTTTGCAATATTAGGGCAACGAAGACGGGCCAAAAAATAGCCCTAATATTTTCCCTGCAGTTTGCATGCAGCCCTTTGGCAGTTAATAGCCCACTGCTCTACGTTAGGATTTTAACTTTTAAACTGCAAGTAACAAAAGGATCTCTGACAAAAGCGGTAACCCATTGGCCTATTTATATTAGATGCACTTTTTGATGTGAATGGGACACGTTCTTTGTAGCAGGCAAATTAACCATCTGCCCTATAATGAGTCAAAACTTTCACTAGACAAAGCTCCAGTATCTCTCCAGGAAGAACATTAATTACCGGAGTTGTAATTTTTATTGATGCCTAAAAATTTCTGGGACAATGTACGCGGCATCGGGTGCTTTTAAAAGGATGAATGTAGTGCCCCCACCCCAAGTCAGCGCCCGGTGCGGTGGCACCGATCGCACCGCCCTAGAGCCGGCCCTGGTTCCAATGAGATGCAGGGCTGCGATGGTAAGTCCTGTGTCATTTGAAACAATCTCAATTTCATTGAATGAGGTGGAAATTCTGTGCTCTCTGCTAGAGACCAACGTAGCACAGATTTCTACTCCACTTCATGTGTCAGGGAGTCCACAGAAAGAGCTCTGCTCTTACCTATCTTTGACCTTACATCGGCTGCATTTTGACTTCCACTTGGTCTTCAGCCAGATCTGCGTTCAGCTTTAGGGCCTACCCTTGGGGTGACTTGTATGTATTAAAAAAGAAGGCGGGCTTGGGCCTGGCAATAGATTTATTTTACCAGGTCGAAGTGCCAAGCCTGAGACATGTTTTACATGGCTACTTAAGTGGGTGGCACAATCAGCCCTGCAGGACCACTAGTAGTATTTAATCTACAGGCCCTGGGTACATTGGATACCATTTTACTAGGGACTTACAAATAAATTAAATATGCCAATTGGTTATAAGACTTTTCTATCATGTTTATGGGTGAGAGCACAAACACTTTAGTACTGGTTAGCTGTGGTAAAGTGCAGAATCCTAAGGACAACAAAAATGAGAATTGCGAGAGGTGTAGGCAAAATGTTTGGAGGAAGACCAACCCTAAGGATGACAAGTCTAACTGCCCTTCAGCTACCCTTTCCAAGGACAAGATCAGGCTTTCATCAGAGAAGGCTTTGAAAAAAGAAAAGTAACAACTTGCTCTGAAAACGGCTCAAAAATCCTGCTCCTCAGGCCCGACTGAAAGTGCAAAAAACCACACCTTGCTGACAACCTCTCTGTCAATTACAGTCTCGCTGGTGAAGTCTTCAGACAGAGTGCCCTGTCATTACCATCCTAGACTATACCATCGACCACTGCAAGAACCTGGTAAACAATGACCCTGTTGAAGGCAGCTCCAGCGGCATACTCATTGATGGCTATCATTTTGACAGTCCAATCATCCACTGCATTTGTACTGTCAGCTGCTGTTCATGGTAGAATTACTTTTTTGCCAGCTTTGGAAACACAGCCAGCCTATTCACATTCAACTTTGAAGGTTTCTATGCAATTGCCTGTTCAGCTAAGCTAAATGCTGACGTCAGCCACCAAAAACAAACCTCCAAAACTTTTTACAGTACTGTGTACTTGTGTTTGCGCTGCATTCTGGAGCATGAAGGAGAGACTCCAGTAGAGTAAACAGACACAGACTTCCAGCAGGACTTTGAGGTTTATGAGCCCCAAGTGTTCCCATTAGGAAGTTACCCAAAAGTCAGTGGGCCTCGTAAGAACCTCCTGTTCTTATATAGTGAACCTCCTGTAATGCAGGTGCCATGCTTTCATGGTTGCGGTATAACAAATGATAGACATTCAAAAGGCTAATTTCTCAACTGCAGTATCTCTACTCTCTGCAAGGTCCTTCATCAAGAACATCAGCACCTCTGCCATGTTCTCTGACATTGCCACTTACACCGCAACCTCTACCTCATCCACAGCCTCTTTCCCTTCCACAAATACTGCCATTGGTGTCACGTCTTGTATCCCCCCAGCGCCTAGGGACATGGAGATAAAGGCTGTCTTGATAGTGATCAGGAAGCAGTCCTAGACGAGGAAGATAGTGAGATCCCTGCAGAAGAGAATGGTGAGGAAGAATTAAGGAACATCGTTCTGCCTACAGAAGGTGATAGGATCTTTCTGCAATGTTCACTAGATGTCCTCACCTGACTTCGTGCACTGCTATAATGGACAGCAAAGAAGTTTGACCTCCCAGTGTCCTCAGTGCAGTGCAGCAGGCAGCAGTATTTCTGTATGATTTTTGCAGTAGCCCAGAAAGACCACTAAATCCATTCCTGTCCTGAATACTCAATGAAAAGCAAAGCATTCACCGAAGAACTGTCTATAGAACAAGAACAATGCACCAGAGTCTGGTCTGGCATATTTAACTAGCCATCCTAGGCCAGATTCAATTATTGTAGTAGTTACGCATTCGTTCATAGAATCCTGTTGCTCTGGCCTCTATTTCTCAGGACAAAGATGGGAAATGTATTGACAATTTAGGCTGCAGAATCAATTACATGGCAGAGAAATCAAACAAAACAAAATCCATGACCCTCTCAGACGGCTACCTCTGCCAAATGTGGCATTGCATTTTACTTTGCTTAGATTTAATCCCTGAGGGTGGAAGGGAAAACAAGCATTGAAAATGCAATAGGTCTCGCAATAGAAGAGTTTGACATTTTTCGTTTTGCAAATGGATGAGTGACACCTATAGCATTTGGAATGCAACATGTTTTGTATTTACGTGACTTATATGGCAGCTCTGGTCGTTATGCTACATCTCTAGATAGTTTTATCTTTCGCAAATGTGACACCTATTGTAACACAATATGTGTTGTGAGGGTGAGTGAGGGTGAGGCGTTGAGGGTGAGGCGTTGAGGGTGAGGGGTTGAGGGTGAGGGGTTGAGGGTGAGGGTGAGTGAGGGTGAGGGTGAGTGAGGGTGAGGGGTTGAGGGTGAGGTGTTGAGGGTGAGTGGATCTGGGGGATATGGTGGTGGTGGTGGTGGTGATGGTGGATGTGGTGGTGATGGTGGTGGATGTGGGGGTGGATGTGTTGGTGGATGTGGGGGTGGTGGAGGTGGTGGATGTGGTGGTGATGTGGTGGATGTGGTGGTGATGTGGTGGTGATGTGGTGGATGTGGTGGTGATGTGGTGGATGTGGTGGTGGTGGATGCGGTGGTTGTGGATGTGGTGGTGGAAGTGATGGTGTTGGGTATGGTGGATGTGGTGGTGGTGGATGCGGTGGTGGATGCGGTGGTGGATGTGGTGGTGGATGCGGTGGTGGATGCGGTGGTGGATGTGGTGGCGGTGGATGTGGTGGTGGTGGATGCGGTGGTGGTGGATGCGGTGGAAGTGGTGGAAGTGGTGGATGCGGTGGAAGTGGTGGATGCGGTGGAAGTGGTGGATGCGGTGGAAGTGGTGGATGCGGTGGAAGTGGTGGATGCGGTGGATGTGGTGGTGGATGTGGTGGTGGATGCGGTGGATGTAGTGGTGGTGGATGCGGTGGTGGTGGATGTGGTGGTGGTGGATGCGGTGGTGGTGGAAGTGGTGGTGGTGGATGTGGCGGTGGTGGATGTGGCGGTGGTGGATGTGGTGGTGGTGGATGTGGTGGATGTCATGGTTGATGTGGAGGTGATGGTGGATGTGGTGGTGGATGTGGTGGTGGTGGTGGATGTGATGGTGGATGTGGTGGTGGATGTGGTGGTGGTGGTGGATGTGATGGTGGATGTGGTGGTGATGGCGGATGTGGTGGTGGATGCGGTGGTGGATACGGCGGATGTGGTGGTGGTGGTTGTAGTGGATGTGGTGGTAGATGTAGTGGTGGTGGGTGCGGTGGTGGTGGATGTCATGGTGGATGTGGAGGTGATGGTGGATGTGGTGGTGGTAGTGGTGGTGGAGGTGATGGTGGTAGTGGTGGTGGAGGTGATGGTGGATGTGGTGGTGGTGGTGGTGGATGTGATGGTGGATTTGGTGGTGATGGTGGATGTGGTGGTGGATGCGGTGGTGGTGGATGCGGTGGTGGTGGATGCGGTGGATGTGGTGGTGGATGCGGTGGTGGTGGTGGATGGGGTGATGGATGTGGTGGTGGATGTAGTGGTGGTGGTGGTGGTGGTGGATGCGGTGGTGGTGGATGCGGTGGTGGTGGTGGATGCGGTGGTGGTGGTGGATGTGGCGGTGGTGGATGTGATGGTGTTGGATGTGGTGGATGTGGTGGTGGATGTGGCGGTGGATGTGGAGGTGATGGTGGATGTGGAGGTGATGGTGGATGTGGAGGTGATGGTGGATGTGGTGGTGGTGGTGGATGGGGTGGTGGTTGTGGTGGTGGATGTGGTGGTGGGTGTGGTGGATGTGGTGGTGGGTGTGGTGGTGGTGGTGGATGCGGTGGTGGTGGTGGATGCGGTGGTGGTGGTGGATGCGGTGGTGGATGTCATGGTGGATGTGGAGGTGATGGTGGATGTGGATGTGGTGGTGATGGTGGATGTGGTGGTGGATGCGGTGGTGGTGGATGCGGTGGTGGTGGATGCGGTGGTGGTGGTGGATGCGGTGGTGGATGGGGTGGTGGTTGTGGTGGATGTGGTGGTGGATGTAGTGGTGGAAGTGGTGGTGGATGTGGTGGATGGAAGTGGTGGTGGATGTGGCGGTGGTGGATGTGGCGGTGGATGTGGAGGTGATGGTGGATGTGGTGGTGGATGTGCTGGTGGTGGTGGATGTGGTGGTGATGGTTGATGTGGTGGTGGATGTGGTGGTGGATACGGTGGATGTGGTGGATGCGGTGGATGAGGTGGATGTGGTGGATGCGGTGGATGTGGTGGATGAGGTGGATGTGGTGGATGCGGTGATGGATGGGGTGGTGGTTGTAGTGGATGTGGTGGTGGATGTAGTGGATGTGGTGGTGGATGTAGTGGTGGTGGGGGTGGTGGTGGTGGATGTGGTGGATGCGGTGGTGGTGGATGTGATGGTGGATGTGGTGGTGGATGCGGTGGATGTGGTGGTGGATGCGGTGGATGTGGTGGATGTGGTGGATGCGGTGGATGCGGTGGTGGTTGTAGTGGATGCGGTGGTGGTTGTAGTGGATGTGGTGGTGGATGTAGTGGTGGTGGGTGTGGTGGTGGTGGTGGATGCGGTGGTGGTGGATGCGGTGGATGTCATGTTTTTGTAGGCTCACAGCCAATTGATTAATATATCTACTCGGCAATAACTTCTTTAAATGGGTCTGGCACTCTTTACTCATTAAAGAGACAAATGATTCTTCCCATCACACCGCATTAAATAAAAATTACCAACTGGAAAAATGTGGTATTCTTCAGGATATGAGACACGACCAGAAAGCTTAAAAAAAATACTGGACTCAGGTAAAAAAAACAACAACAAAAAAAAACTTCAAAGCAGCAGATGTACTTTATCGAAAGTTAATACTAAAAGTTAGTATCTGCTCGGTTCCTGGAACTTATACCCAACTACGGCCTGGAAACGTAAATATAAATAAATATTTCCTAACGGCATAAAAAAACACTTGCAGAAATAATGCAAATTCATTTTCAGTGGCTGTGCATGTAAAGGTCAATGTGTTTTACTTATGTCGTAGGTCTGTATTTGTTGGCGCTATTGGCGTTATAAATGACAATTATTTTTACGTATGTGTTAAGGAGTTAAATGACTGGGACATTGAGAGTAACTCAAAGGCACCGAGGGCAAGAGAGGGCAGATTGTGTGAGGGTGAAACAGGTCCACATCAGGACGGAATTGAGGGTTGAATGAAGAAAGAGGTGGCTAATTTAGCAATAAGCCGATAGCCAGCAAGAGCCGATGCAAGAGTTAGCTATGACTGCAGCACCAGGGCACCGGAAGGTTGATGGACAGGTGGGAGGGGCCAGAGCAAATGGCAGGGGGAGATACAACTCACCTGAAAGTTTTGCAGGAGGAGAGGAAGAGATGAACTGAGGGCCTCAAGTAGGGAGGGCAGTGGGAAAGACTCATGGGGAGAGGAGCCTGTTCGCGAGTTCTGGGATAGCAGAAGAGACAGGCTCAGAGAGAGAGGAAGTGTGGCAGACTGAGGTTAAAATGTTTTGGGGGTAGTTGGGGACCGTGTGGGATGGTGTGCAGGGGAGGGAGGGGTGCAAAGACATAGGGTATAGACGCTGATAGACACTTAGGAGCAGCAAAGAAGAGATGTATGTTTAGGAGCACACTGTGTGCTGGGAGCAAGACATGACTAGCCTGCATTGAAATACCTGTATTTTCGGGCATTCTCTTGGTCAGGAAGTAAAGGGCTTTGTTAAACGAGGCGCTTTTACTTACTTTCGCTTTTAGTGCAACGAGGGTGGAAAGTGACGGGCAGGAGAGAGGCTGGGGAGCGGAACTATTGGGGCGAGAAGTTGAAAAATGTGATTCACTTTGTGACAGCAGGGGCACCCCTCTCCACTGCCACGGCATTAATCAAGGCACTTTGGTGACACCCCGGGTGGCTAATAAGGCAACTGGGAAAGTGCTGCGAAATCCAAAAGCAAGCGCACAGAGTGGTCCCGACTGTACCCGTGCTGAGGGAGGGAGGCGAGGGAGGGAGGAGAAATACGAGACGGCCTGCCGGCCGTGAGACGTGTGAAGACGCGGGAGGGGGCGGAGCGGGGAGAGCGGCATGTGGGTGTGAAGAAGCCGGGGCCTTTGAAGTGAAGCTAAGCTTCACTTCGAAAGGTGTCGGAGGAATGCGGCTGAGGGAACAGACGGCGATTGCGGCTGAGGGAACTGATGTGCACGCGCTTTTAAGCTCAATGCACATGCGCATTGAGCTTAAAAGTCACGGGCACTGCAAGGAATCGCCACGATTCCTTGCTTGTTAGTTAAAGGTTGTTTAAGCCGCAATTGTCTCGCAAGCTCGATGCGCATGCGCATCGACAGGCGAGACCTAAAAAGCTACAGCCATTGTGAGGGTAGGAGCTAACGCATCAGCTTGCATTAGTAGGGGCTAACGCATCATCTTGCATTAGAGATGCAGCAATGTATATCTAAAATGCTGGTTTCTGTCAGCCTTCAGGTCTGGAGGTAATGTGGAGACAGGGTTGGCGCAGGTCTACATCTTTCCATCCAGAAGTACAGGCTTACATCCTCAACATGCCTTTGATCGGTCAAACCTTGTTTGGCAAGTATGTGGACAATGTGCTGCAAAGTATAAAAACTGGTGGTGGCACAGCAGTCTCACAAGGCTCCTGCAATTCAGGCCAGTAGATTCAACATTTTTTTTGTGGCTTCGGACACTCCTAGGTTTACTGAGTAGGGTAAAACCACTCCCGGTGTTCAAAGTTTACAATATTATCTCTCCTCCAGCCCACCTAGGTAAGCCAGATCAACTAAAACTGCTGCTCGACCAGAAGCCAACATTGGAGCTGTCACAAATCAACAGGAAAGAAGACAGAAACTGCCCAGTCATAGGCCCAGGTTAGTCAAAAGCAAGCCTGGCTTATCAACACTCCAACAGCCCCCTTCTCCCTTCCCAAAGAAATTTGGGCTTCGGTTGCACACATATGTAAAACCAGCCTTCTCCTACATAGCTCCTAAAGCATGGCCAACCTTCCACTACACATTAGATCCTCCTCCTCACCTCTTGAATTCCGCAAGTAGCCGAAGACCTGGCTTTTTGAGTAGTCAAACTAGGCTGTAGGTTTAGCTAGGCTCGCACCTGCTCAGTGCCAGGATACCCAAATCTGCATAGCATAACAAAGGGTGGGTGGGGAGAGAGGGCAGCCCATTCGAGGACCCCACACAAGCGTGAATCCTGATGCCTGTATGGTTTGCACGCAAGGAATGATAAGCTGCCCAAATGCATCATTGCATAATGGGTCCCACTCTGATCAGGCCCTGTCGTAGGGAAGTCTATTCCACTCAATGGAATGCTTTCTCCACGTCTATCACCAGGGTGATCGGACTATTGGGCCTGTTTGCTTTTGTAATCAGGTGCAGTACTCTACTAATATTATCATAGGTTTGGCGATTACGAATGAACCCACATTCGTCTGGGTATATTTAATAAGGAAGAGATTTGTCAATTTGTATTTACTTTTAAGTAGTTTTGGAGAGGTCCGGCATTATCTTTTCCAATCCATTCCTATTTCTTTCTCTGGTACCTTCTTATTTCAGTTGCACATGATGCTGCACTGCTCTACTTCCCATGATCAAAAACATGTGGAGAATCTATGGTTGATTGGGGAACCTCTCTGTTTTGAGAATGCCTTACAACATCCACAAGTGCAACCATGCACCCATCAGATTTGACATTTCTCTCACAACTGTTGCACACATAAATGAGGCAAGCAATCTATCCTGATATTTCATCATCCATGAGTATGCATATACCTCTGCAAGGTGACCAATAGTCTTGCTCATACTTCTGTTGCAAAATATATACAACAGAGTGTTGATACACTTTAATTGTGAAGTGCAAAGAGCTTGAATATAACATAGAATAGAAGCCCACAGGCAGGCTAGATTTTAATTTTTAGTTACTTGAGTTGTATCGGAGTAAACATTCTAGATTATTATTATTATTATTATAATTTTTAGTATTATTAAATCGATTTTTGGCGAAGCGCATTGCTACCCTTAGGCATCCCAGCTCTGGTTCCGGGCATCACCACATTCCTTTTCTACTGCAGCTTCTGGAAGAGCCAAGTTTTTAGTTGTTTTCTGAATGGGAGGTGCTGTGTTGTGGATCTAAGTTGGAGGGGAAGTGTGTTCCACAGAGTGGCTGCATTGTATGAAAACATATTTCCCCCCACTCTTGCCCTCCTAATCTTTGGTACCTTGGCTAGGAACAGATTGGCCGACCACAGATTGCGGCGGGGGCAATGAAACAAGACCATGTTTGAGAGGATTTTTGGGCCTGTGTCCCAGAGGGTAATGTGCGCAATGCAGAGTGATTTGGACCTTATGTTTGAGACTACACCACAAATCAATCTATAGCCTGCATAAGATGTTTTAGTTTACAGGGCTCAACTACAAGCAAGTTTTGATAATTTTGATTACCTTCTTTCGTACAAACCCATAAGTAACATTAGACTCCCTTTTCCAGCTTGGAACGTACTTCCAAGCTGGGGCAACCTCTGGTGGCCAGCCGAGATGGGAGAACCCCCAAAACCTGCGGCCAAAGTCAAGAATCTGGGGGTGTGGCTTGATCCTAAGCTTTCTCTCATTCACCACACTAATGCCACTGTGTCAGCAAGTCACTTTCTTATTAAAAAAATCAGGAAGATTCTCCCCGGCTGATTCTAGAAAAACTGTAATAACAGCTTTGGTACAGTCTAAACTGGACTATTGCAATGGATTACTGGGAAATGCACAAAAACAATGCCTAAAAAAACTCCAAAGTGTACAAAACTCAGCGGCCCGACACCTTCTAAACATCCCCAGAAATAACTTGGTTACCTCCGAAATTCGCAAGCTGCATTGGCTCCCAGTGGAGCAACGGATTAAATGTAAGGCCCTGTCCATAGCCTATAAAGCCCTGAACAAAGGGCCGATCTTTCTACAGAACCTGCTTTCCTGGTATGATCCCCCCAGAAACCTTCGTTCCTCTGGCACAAAACTGCTCCAGGTACCAAAAATTCGCACCGCGCAATGGGGTGGGCGCAGTTTTCATTTCTACACCTCCAAACTCTGGAACTCTCTTCCTTTTGAGCTTAGAAACGCCCCCTCTCTCATCATCTTTAGGAAGGTCCTGAAGACTTGGCTGTTCCAGAACTAGCCGCCAGCACAGACCCCCTCGCTGTCCACAGCGCCAAGACACCCACGGGTATACGTGCGCTCTATAAATTAAAATAACATAACCTAATAGGGGACATTAAAAACCTTATGTCTAATCAAGAAAGAATTATCTTTCAGTTTAACCCCTGCGCTGCGGGGGTTATTCCCCCGCTGTGCTGGGGGGGGGGAGGGGAGGGGGCGCGCAGAGCGCCCCCCATGCTCATGACGAGCTGAGCTCGTCATGAGCTACGGCGCTCCGGTTCTCATGACGAGCTCAGCTCGTCACAGATGTATTACCTCCCGTGGAACGCTTAGCACAGGAGGGGAATTCTCCCTGCACCTGAGCGTTCCACGGCTCATGACGAGCTGAGCTCGTCATGAGCACCGGAGCGCCGTGGCTCATAACGGGCTCAGCTCGTCATGAGCCTCGAAGAGGTTAATCCTATGCTAAAATCTTGTTTACGCCTCCAATTGTGGTTCAAAATCACTTTTGATTTCAGTCTCGTTTTCCTTTACCACCTCCAAGACCTGCTGTTCTGGACCTGTTCTTGCCACAATGCTAAATTCAGCTTGATGCTACCACACCAAAACAGGAATGCTATCCTTCAAGACTTAGAGTTTACAATTTGTTTAACTTCCTTAAATTCCTTCTTCACCTGAAAATAGCCAAGGAGTGCTACATTGCAACGAGTGAAGTCAGTGCTGAAATATACGGAGGCAATAAACATTTAATTTATTATTTATTTATTTAGAGGTTTTCTATAGCGCTAGCCAGACCCGAGGATATCGGAGCGCTTTACAACATGATATAGAGAAGACAAATACAGGATAATGGCATGGTAGAAAAATACAGAAGTGTGCTAACAACAATACAGTTCTGCTGAACGTCAGAGGTGCGTTATTGAGGTAGAGAGGTCTAGGTATCCGAGGAGTGGGATTGAGGTAAAGAGGTCGGGAGGTAGTCTCAAAGACTAGGTAACGCAAGTCTAGTGCTGGAGTTTGCTCTTAACGGTGCCGACCCAGGGGCTGATTGTTCGTGCGGTGTCTGATGGCTGTCCGGTGGGAGCGCGATGTCAGGTGACTCCCTGGTGGGGGCGCGTGAGTTACGTGATTGCGTTCGGGAAGGCGCGGTTGAGGTAAAGGGCTTTTAGGAGGCTTTTGAATTTTGGAAAGGAGGGCGTGGTTCTGATGTCGATTGGGATGGATTTTCAGATTTTCGGAACGTTGCCTGCAAAAAGAGCGGGGTGCAGTCTTTTGTTTACGTGTTTTCGGGGGAATGAGAAGGAAGGCTTTAGAACTCCTGAGGCTTCTTGATTGACCGGCTTTCTTGAGTTTGGAAGCTAGGTATTCCGGTTTCCCTGTGTGCAGGGCTTTGTGTGTGTGGCAGGCAGTTCTGAAGCTGGCTCGCATTTCCACAGGGAGCCATTTTAGATCTCTGAGAGCGGGAGATATATGGTTTCTTTTTTTGATTCCAGTGACCATTCTGGCTACTGCATTGAGGGTGGTTTTGAGAGGGGCTAGGTGTGAGCGAGCTGTACCGGTGAGGGCTGCATTCCCATAGGACAGCACCAGAGATTGGGTGGCTTGTTTGAGGTCGACCGGAGGGATGTGGGGTTTGATTTTGTTGAGGAGCTTCAGATTGAGGAAGGCGCTCTTGGCAGAGTTCTTGAGGTGATTGGTCATGGATAGTTTGGGGTCAAGGGTGATTCCCAGTGATTTGACCGAGGTTGTCAGGGTGAGATTTCCGTCGAGGGCATCAATTGCTTTCACCCATTCAGCGATTTGCGGATTTTCTTCCTTGTTGGAGATTAGGAGGATCTCGGTTTTTCCCTTATTAAGTTTGAGGTGGTTCGTTGATAGCCATTCTTGGACTTCCGAGAGTATTGTTGAAGTCTTAGGATGTTGTTAAAGGAGGAGGTTTCCAAGTAGATTTGAGTGTCCTCTGCATATAGATGAAAAGGGACATTTATTTTTTTCAGAATGGAGGTGAGGGGTTCCATGCATATGTTGAACAGTTGAGGGGAGAGAATGGATCTTTGAGGGACACCTCTGTTCACGGGGAGGAGGTCAGAAGCAAAGGATTTGATTTTTACTCTTTGGGAGCGATTTTGGATGAAGGAGAAGAACCATTGAAGGACCACTTCGTCTGCACCTACTCACTCTTTGAGAGCTTTGATGAGAAATGACTATGGTCTACAGTGTCAAAGGCTGCTGACAAGTCTAGAAGAATGAGTAGACCGCAGTGGTCTGAGTCGAGGGAGAAGAGGATGTTGTCCATTATGTTGAGGATTGCAGTTTCGGTGCTGTAGCCTTTTCTAAAGCCTGATTGGTGATGGTCTAACAAATTAATGTTGTCCATATGTTTGTCCAGTTGACTGAGAACGCATTTTTCTCGGATTTTGGCTAGGATGGGGACGTTGGAGACAGGTCTGAAGTTATTCAGGTCGGTAGAGTCTAAGTGTGGTTTCTTCAGAAGAGGTGTGACTTGGCCGACTTTAAGGCAATCTGGTATGGTGCCCGTTTTTAGGGAGCTGTTTATGATTTCGCACCAAAGTGGAGCCAGGGTGAGTTTTAGCTCTTTGGCCATTTGAGAGGAAATGGAGTCGAGGTTGTGTGACGAGGACTTGGAGGCGGAGATAAGGTGAAGGATCTCGGCTTCTGTGATGGGGTCGAAGGAAGACCAGGTAGATGCCGGTTGCATTCTCGCGGTAGTTTCGATTGTAGTGGGGCAGTCTTTGTCGGGGGGGGTGGACGTTAATGTCCAGTGAAAGTTCGATCTTGGAGACTTTTTCGTTAAAGAAGTTGTCGAAGTTGTCACATAAGGCTTTAGAGGGCTGGACGTGGGAGGTCACTTGCTTGGATGTTTGTTTTTTGATGATGTCAAAGAGTTCTCTTGGTCTGTTTCTGGCCTTGTCCGGCGCGGTGCAGAAAAAGTTGTATTTTTCATTATTGATATGTTTGTATTTTCGTCTTGCTGCTCTAAGTTCTTCGTAACGGCTGGAGGAGGGATTCTTTCTCCAGAGACGTTCTGTGGCTCTGAGTTGCCTTCTTTCCTCATTAATGTCCTTGTTGAACCAAGATCTGGAGGGGGTGTTCCTGGGTTTTTTCAGTTTCAAGGGGGCTAGTTCCTCTAGGATGGAGGACATGGTAGCGTTGTAGTGGGATGTGAGTTCTTCAGTGGAGAGGCCTTCCGTGGAGATGGGCAGGAGGGAGGATATTTTTTCTTCTAAATCCTCTGTGTTGATCTGGTTTACTTTTGTTAAGGCACCTTACAAATTACAAAGATTCATCATTTTAAGATTTATATACAAGTTTAGTTTCTATTTCATATGATTTCCAAACTTTTGAGTATTAAAGAAATTATATTTCTTATTGAGCTTCCTTTAGCCAACACGTTTCAACGTGCGTTGTTCTTCCTCAGGCCAAATGGATCCAATAATACACTGATATAATACACAGATGTTTGTTGAATGTGTGGCTGTGGATAAACATGCTCTACATTCTCCTGCCATCTAGTGTGGGACCTGTACATTTGCAATATGTTTATCATTGTTGCTCCTCACCTGTTCCAGAAATCATCAGCACCCCAGCTCCACCTTAGATTGTTTTCTTCTGCCATTGGACTGTGGCGTTCTGGACGTTGCTCTGAAATCGAAGTGGTAAAAACACGCCAATAGACGTTTTGGGTCCAGCAACTCCAGAGAAGAACTACAATCACTTATATCAAACACATTCAATCTTTTTCTCTGTTTTGATCTATTCTACTCGATGGGGATGCCTTTGCCTCAAAGTTTTCATAAGAAGTCTCGAGACAATTCTCGAGAATGCACTAAAGACTCTGGCATGGAAAAAAATCTTACATTTTGTCCGCAGTGTAGTTCAAAATACTTGTGGTCCTTACCGCCACAGTGTATGTAATTTGTGCCCTTCACTCGACCACAAGGTGTCAACCTGTGAGACCTGCCTTGCGTATTGCTGTAAAAAAATAAATATATATATATATATATATATATATATATATATATATTCACTGAAAAAACCATAGGTTATAGACCATATATAGTTAGGAATTAGCATTTACAAAACCTTGAAAATTCACTGAAAAAAACATAGGTTATAGACCATATATAGTTAGGAATTAGCATTTAAAAAACCTTATTTTACTCACACAAAACCATTGAAATTCCATATATAGTTAGTTGCACTAACTATATATCGCGCACCCGCAATCCACTGCTGATGATGTCACATATTACATCATTCATGACATGGTCAGTGACATCACTGATGACATCTCAAATGACATCACTGATGACATCACTGATGACATCATCCATTGACTGTGTGTTTCTGTAAAGTTTAAATATGTTTTACATATTGAAGAATGAGTAGATGTATAAGTGTCTGGACGAAGGATTTAGTAGGTGCGTGACTGAATGTATGAGTGAGTGATTAAATGTGTCTCACTGAGTGCATGGGTTAGTGACTAAACTGTCTTAATTTGTGCATCATTATGTCTGTTGTTCTGTAAACTGCTGCATGTGTTGATCAGTAGCTATATGATTAACTATATGGGTTATTGATTGATTGTCCAAGTATTTGTATGGGAGACTGAGTGTGTGTGTGGCTGGCTGGGAGGTGTGTGACTCTGTGCAGATCAATGTGTACTTGTATCAATGATTGTATAAGAAAGTAAGTATGTGTTAGTATATGTTTGAAAATGTAAGGTGCTCTATGTTTAACTGTATAGACAAGAAAATGGAAGTGTGATTGATTCTTTACAGGACTGACTAGGTGTGTGAGTAACTCCATGGATGAGTGGCAGAGTGTGAGTGTCTGTATAGGTGTATGAGTGCATATGATAGTGTTGTAAAGATGAGTGATTGTATGTATGAATGATTGTATGGGTGAATGAGTGAATGTGTGTGTAGACGTAGGAATCAGTGAGTGCGTATGTAGTAACTAGTATTGGTGTGTCAATGGTTTCAAAAATTATACTCTGTATTTAACACTGGGTGAAACAGAGGTTATATTAAAATGTGAGGAGATGCATTGTATTGTCACATGAATGATATCATCAGTGATGTGGTCATTGATGTCAAATGATATGTCATCAGTGATGTCATCAGTGATGTCATTTGAGATGTCATCAGTGATGTCATCAGTGATGTCACTGACCATGTCATGAATGATGTAATATGTGACATCATCAGCAGTGGATTGCGGGTGCGCGATATATAGTTAGTGCAACTAACTATATATGGAATTTCAATGGTTTTGTGTGAGTAAAATAAGGTTTTTTAAATGCTAATTCCTAACTATATATGGTCTATAACCTATGGTTTTTTCAGTGAATTTTCAAGGTTTTGTAAATGCTAATTCCTAACTATATATGGTCTATAACCTATGTTTTTTTCAGTGAATTTCAATGGTTTTTTAATAGCAAATATCATAAGCTGTCGAATGTCAAGTACGTGGTAAGTGAAAACATTTTCGTGTTTATGCACACTGATCTGCTTTGAATGGTGCCCCCCCCCCTCATTTCTATTAGGAGTACTCTCTCTTTGCAGATAGTGAAAGGTAGTTAACGCAGGCCTTTGCCCCCGTTGTAATACGTCGTGCCTGCTTCTCTCTCCATTTGATTGATTGTTATCCAAGCATTTACTGTTTTAGAATTGGTTCTCTTTGGTTCATTCTCTATTTACAAACAGACACAGAGTCGCAATACTCTGTTTAGTCTTTGCAGATAACGAAAAATCGTGTAAAAAAAAAAAGAAAAGGAATCGAGCAAAATCAGTAGGCCACTAATGGGATCTCTTTTTGACCTCGCTAAAATAGAAACATTAGGAACAACACAAAACTAGTGAGATGAACTGAACTCCACACAATGATGGCTGCAAAACAGCTCGGCTCCGCCACCCACCCCGCCCAAAATAACGATAAAGAGCGGCTGCCATGATTGGTTGCGGAATGGCCACGACGGAGCTACGAAATGGTGGTGCTCTCATGCTAACCCCAGCTTCAGTCTGAAACATCCAGAAACACTGTAGACTACCAATTCGATCAGTTCCGGTAGCGCCCCAATGTAACCCGGTAGAGAAGAACTAGCCCTCCCCTCTTTGACTGATGGTTCTTGTTGCCTGTACCTTCTGTTGTCATTTAACAGAACTATTTAGCCTGCTGAAAGGGGTTGTGTTCCGACCGCTGGTTGGTGGAGACATTTTGACTATATTCTGGACCTGCGTTGTCGCGTAATGCGTCGTATGACGCGCCGCGTTAGCGCATCCGGAAGTCATCCGGGGCGCGACGCGCAGCGCGTAACGTAAGCATAACAAGTCATGTGACTTGTTAATAAAACTTTTCATTGGTTCATTTTACTTTTCTTATTCTAATGATGAAAGGCTTGGTCATATGACCTAAAAATTACGCTTTTTATTACTTCCGAACATTATTTTTTCTTAAATATATGTTATAATGTTCCAGGCTAATGTACTTTCCCGGAAAATTTACAACTGTCCTGCAAGTAAAATATATTCTTTTTTCGAGAAAAAGAGCGTTTCTTCGTCCCATGACGGAGCCGTTGAGCAAAAGAGGGTCGACCTGCTGTCTTAGTCGCCGATACGCCTGAATATGAGATTCTTATCGATCACTTTATGTTGCAGGAGTAGAAAACACAACAGCCCTTGACCATTTATCTTTACTGCGTTCCTGCGTATTATACCTTTTACCCTTCATGTAATTGGTCTGCTTTATTTCACTTGCCTTTTAATAATTCTAAAACAGTGACTATTATTAAAAACTTTACCAATGTATATACTACTACCATGTTTTCTTTTAAAAACCTTTATTGTGAAAATTTCATTATACAAATACGAGCCTATAACCACGTGGGCCGGCCACGGAGCAAACTGTAATCGTATATGATGAGTAGACATTTACACTGTAGAGGAACGTAACGGGCGGGCCATTAGGTTGCAAGAACTAAGGTGTCTAACAGTTGCGGAATCGGTGGACGTACATTTTATAATTAAAATACGACAGGGCCAGTTACAATAAAATTATCTAGATATACATTTGCGGGCAAGTACCATGGGTGACGTTAATTCGAACTTTCAATAGTACCGTAATCAATAACACATCAGAACTTAATATCAATAGGGATGTCGAAATATTCAATCAATTCTCGTCCCCGCCCGCCATATGCTTCAAAACTGCATACGTATCTCGTGATTTCAAGGTTCTGCAACCAGTACACAACAAGGAGTTACGAGTCCCATTTATTCCGGCGCCATTTTGGGCGAGGACGGGCAGGTCCAGGATATAGTCAAAATGTCTCTACCAACCATCGACTATGATGATGTTCATATGCTGTATTTATTAGAGTAACACTCATCTGTCCACATGAAATTAATTTGCCACAATCTAAACATGTCATTTTAATCTTTCCAAAGTTCTAAATATTTGGGACCATTTCCCTTGCCTCTGATGCTGTCAGTGCCACTTCTTTGATGAATGTACTGGCAGGTCGAGGGTTCTCTTCCAAATCTCTCTTTTATGCAGCACTATAATTAATTGGTGCCACCTCTCCATATGACGATGCATGGTATAGTTACCATAACTATATTTTTTTTCGGTTCCTCTGGAGAGTACATCGTGGCAGATGAAGCGTGTAACGTACCGGGCATTTACCTTTTTTTGCATGTACAGGAAAGGAAAAAAAAAAATCGAGCGTCCGAGTTCTAAAGTGTCCCAGGGCCATTTTAGTAGACCAGGCCCAAATCCAAAGAACAAGCCGCCATTTTGAGAGTCCTGTTGCAGCCGCCTGTCGCTGTAGCATCAAGAGCAGCCGAAACTCAGCTGAATGGCAACTGAAACGGTAAAGGGGCGCCCCACTACAGCAGACGAGCCTCCACCTAGGAAGGCCCGTTCACGCCGCCTCCCCCTCCCCCCCCCCCCCCTTCGGGCACCCCAGGCCGTTATTCGCAGCAGTATTGTAGGATGGCCACACCAGTGCGGCAACTTGCTAGACATCACCTCGGTGGTAACCGAATCTCAGCGCCTTGTGGTGTCTTCTATTCAGAAAACATTGTTGTGCTGCCTTCGACCTATTCTCCGCAAGTGCGCACGCAACTCAGCTGCATAGCTTGCTAGACACCACCTCGGTGCCATCCGGATCTTGGAATCTCAGCGCCTTTTGGTGTCTTCTCTTCAGAAAATATTGTTGCGCTGCCTTTGGCCCCATTCGCACATCGGTCCGCTACTGACGCCATCTCACAGGCTAATGGGGCGCCCCATGCCGAGTTTCAGCATTGTAGGATGACCACACCAGTACAGCAACTTGCTAGACATCACCTCGGTGCCATCCGGATCTTCACATCTCAACGCCTAGTGGTATCTTCCATACAGAAAATATTGTTGCGCTGCCTTTGGCCCCATTCGCACATCGGTCCGCTACTGACACCATCTCACAGGCCAACAGGGCGCCCCACGCCGACTTTCAGCATTGTAGGATAGCCACACCAGTGCACCTTACTAGACACCACCTCGGTGCCATCCGGATCTTGGCATCTCAGCGCCTTGTGGTGTCTTCTATTCAGAAAATATTGTTGCGCTGCCTTTGGCCCCATTCGCACATCGGTCCGCTACTGACGCCATCTCACAGGCCAACGGGGCGCCCCACGCCGACTTTCAACATTGTAGGATGGCCACACCAGTGCGGCAACTTGCTAGACACCACCTCGGTGCCATCCGTATCTCGGCGCCCCACTGCAGATGAAGTGCCTCTCAACTATGAAACCACCACGGTGCCATCCGGATCTTGGCGCCTTGTGCTGGTTCCGGCCTATTCACACATCGGTCCGCTACTGACGCCATCTCACAGGCTAATGGGGCGCCCCACGCCGAGTTTCAGCATTGTAGGATGACCACACCAGTACAGCAACTTGCTAGACATCACCTCGGTGCCATCCGGATCTTCGCATCTCAACGCCTAGTGGTATCTTCCATACAGAAAATATTGTTGCGCTGCCTTTGGCCCCATTCGCACATCGGTCCGCTACTGACACCATCTCACAGGCCAACAGGGCGCCCCACGCCGACTTTTACCATTGTAGGATGGCCACACCAGTGCCACAACTTGCTAGACACCACCTCGGTGCCATCCGGATCTTGGCATCTCAGCGCCTTGTGGTGTCTTCTATTCAGAAAATATTGTTGCGCTGCCTTTGGCCCCATTCGCACATCGGTCCGCTACTGACGCCATCTCACAGGCCAACGGGGCGCCCCACGCCGACTTTCAACATTGTAGGATGGCCACACCAGTGCGACAACTTGCTAGACACCACCTCGGTGCCATCCGGATCTTGGCGCGTTGTGCTGCCTTCGGCCTATTCGCACATCGGTCCGCTACTGACGCGAACTCACAGGCCAACAGGGCGCCCCACGCCGACTTTCAGCATTGTAGGATGGCCACACCAGTGCTGCAACTTGCTGGACACCACCTCGGTGCCATCCGGATCTTGGCGCGTTGTGTTGCCTTCGGCCTATTCGCACATCGGTCCGCTACTGACGCCGCCTCACGTGCCAACGTATTTTCTCCGCATTTTATACCCTATGCCGCATAACAGGTCATGCGACTTGTTTATAAAACTTTTCATTGGTTCATTTTACTTTTGGTTTCCTAATGATGGAAGGCTTGATCATATGACCTAAAAATAACACTTTTCATTGGATGAAAACTTTTTTTTCCCCCCAAACGATGAAAGCCCCACCTTGTTTCTGGATGTTTCAGACTGAAGCTGGCGTCACCATGAAAGCACCACCATCTCGTGGCTCCGTCGTAGTCATTCCGCGAGCAATCATGGCAGCCGCTCCCCACCAGAAGCCTGCAGGAGTCGGGGGCCCCCAAATCTTTTGATGAATCCTCAAGGCAGAGGGGACGCTTTCGAGAATGGGGTCCAAGACCTAGCAGACAAGCGTCCGATTTCCAAGGTGTCCCAGGGCCATTTCAGTGGACCAGGCCCAAAAAGGAAACAGCCTGCCGCCATTTTGAGAGTCCTGTGACAGCCGCCTATCGCTGCACCGCATGAGTGGGCGCAACTCAGCTGAATTGCGGCTTTTGACACAGTGGACCAAAAGCGGACGGAATGGCAACTGAAACGGTAAAGGGGCGCCCCACTACAACAGACGAGACTCCACCTGGAGAGGCCCGTTCACGCCGCCTCCCCCGGGGCGCCCCACGCCGTTATTCGGAGCAGCATTGTAGGATACCAAAACCAGTGCGGCAACTTACTGGACATCACCTTGGTGCCATCGTTCTGCTGCCTTGGAACTATTCGCACAACAGTTTGCTACTGATGACCCACCCCCCGCGACGCCCCACGCCGGATGCCGAAATCAGTGAAATCTGGACGTTGTGCTGCGTTGGGACTATTCGCACAGCCGACCGCTACTTCGTTGTTTTTCCCTAAAAATGTTTATATGTTATTACTGTTTTTGTTTTCTTGTATATATTTATAAGTTATTAAAGTTTTATAATCTTACTACTTTGTTGGAGTGCTATATATTTTTAATGTGACACATAATTGTAAAAACTTTGATGTACAAAGAGTCATCCCTGGAATCTTCCGCTTCAGGCTCGGTCCCCTCCCCAATCACAATACAGGATGGTTTTCAGATAATAGGAACGCGTCTGCTGTGACGGATCTCATCGAGTGTGGGCCTTGATCTACTATAACTCCTTTGAAGAGGGGTGATTCTTTACAGCTGGGGCCATAAACTACATCTGCAGGGCTAGCTGATACCCTAGGACCGGCCTGGACAATCGAACACAGAGGAAAAGGAGTGTCAGAGGGTGCGGTAGTGAATAGGGCGAAAGGGAGGTGTCGGGCGGGCACAGGGTGTGATTCTCAGTGAAGAGCAGCGCAGATGGGGGGTGGTTTATTACCCATGCATAAGACAGAGAGCGGGGGTGACCACTGCCTGGGGGAGATGCTTGCGAGGGTGGGGAGCCATGCTAAGGATCGACAGCGTGCAGAGAGTGGGTCTGGTCAAGGCATCTAAAATGACTGCCGTGCACGACAAAAGTGTGGCATTTGAAAAAAGGCAAGATGGCGCAGACAATGTTTTTCAACACTTCCTGATTTCCTTCGAATCGAACGTTAACAGACGTTGGGGCATATTACCAAAGTTAAGCGATATTTATCCCTAACGATGCTTAGCAACGAATTTTTTACCGCTAAGCATCTTCAGAAATTATCGCAGATAAACCTTGCTATTATCAAGGTTTATCGCAAATACGATAAAAAACGACCGCAATGCATTAATATCGCTGAAAACTCAGCGATATTCATGCATTACCGAGCTAATACTCTTAGCCATGTTATCCACCTCCCATTGGATAACATGGCTAAAAACTGCTCAGGGCAGGTGGTAGCTTTTGGAGATATTCGCGCTTATCGCGAATATTTCCAAAAGTTGGTAATAGGAGATAGCGATGTTAGCGACTGTTTCCAGTCGCTAACATCTTGGCATGCCCACTTTGCATGTCATTAGTGATAAATATCACTCACATGCAAAGTGGGGCCCAAGATGGTCGCTATCTCCTACTAGCCGTCGCTAACTGGTGTTAGCAACAGCTAGGTAATACAGAGATAATTTGATCTCCGCGAAGCGGAGCGCTGTTACAGATATATATCTTTTTTTGAACGTTAATTTCTCAAAATCCACTGGAGCACATATATTGAGACCTAGCAAAGGCACATCGGGCTACCAGTCCCTAATATTTTACCAAGTTTCGTGCAAATCCATTCAGCCGTTCGATTATTATTATTATTTTTTTTTTTTTGCCCCGCGGGGCCCTTTTAAAACCTCCACATCAAACCTAGGGGGTCAGCGAGGATCTACTATGCCCCCTTATGGTCATTTGCCCCTTCGCTTTGGCCTCCTCTTGTCTCTCGATCCTACCGAGAGACAAGATGGCGGCCGCTACGGACTGTTTGGAATGTTCACAGACGCCGGAGAACCAATCAGCTTCGCTTCACAAAGCTCCGTACCGCGTAAAGTCCGCGAACCGGAGCGCTGCCCGGTCCGCTGTTACAGATATGTTCGAGGCATGTGGGCTGCTAAATTCATATCTTAGCATTAGATCGCCGCCTAGTGTTGGGCTCGGATGATTGCACATTGTTGTCCTGGAAGAGTCTTCGAAGTATCCTGAGATAGGTGGCTCCTCCCCTGGACTACAGTGCGCATGGGCATCGGCTCCATCCCCAGATTGTTTTTTTCCGCCATTGGGTTCGGATGTGGTCTCGACGTCTTACTGTCGGAACCAAGTAAATCTATCTTTTACCGGCCAAAAGGCCTCGATTTCTTGCGTCGGTATTGTCTGCGCTCGGTCTCGAGTCTTCCGTCTCTTGGAGCCGGAATAAGCGGAGTTTTCTTCGCTTTCTAAACTTTGAGGCCTTCTAATCGCGACACGACTGCGAGCCTTTACGGACATGGAGCGGAGCCCGTTTAAATACTGCCCGCTTTGTGGGTCCAAGTACCCACACATCGATCTACACCCCGTGTGTAACAAGTGCCTTTCACCGGACCACGACGACGGCAAGCGCAAGGCCTGTGCACAGTTCCGCTCCAAGAAAACTCTCAAGCTTCGGCGCGCGGTGCGCTTGGAAGCTAGGCAAGCGGCCCCAGATCCGGAGAACATCTTCGGCGACCAGGAAGAAGAGGTCCAGGGTCACCATCTACAAATCTCCCCATCACAGACGGAGGTCGAGGCGGATCCGGGAGACGACGACGGAGTCGCGGGTCAGGTCCTCGAATACGTCGAAGAGGTAGGAGACGACGATGAAATTTATGGGGCCGCGGCGGATAGCTCAGCGGACGAGCTCTGCCCCGAAGGTTACGAGGATACCGACCGGGACACGGGATCGCCTGTCGGCCTTACCCAGGACCCGTTGCCGCAAGCCACAGCCCCGCCTTCGGGCCCGGCTACGGACTCACTTGCTGGGCACGCAGTTTCGAAACCGAAACTGAAACCATCGGGGTCGTCAACACCTAAAATGGCCGACCCGAAATCGAAACTGAAACCAAAGGACTCGAGTGTCCCTAAGATGGCTGCCGTGCCTGTGAAGAAGTCGGTGCCCGTCACCCCGTCGGCTCCGTCGACCTCCGGTCCGCAGAAGCCGAGGAAGTCTGTCGATTCCGATGCTCCGAAATCGAAACCGACGCCCGAAGAAGGGGCCCCCAAGAAAGATGGTCGGCACGGATCAGCGGCTACGGCGCCGTCCAAGCCCGCCAAGGTCGGCTCCACAGAGGCTACGCACAAGAAGTCTGCGCCCCGGCCTCAAGATTCGGAGGTGCCGAAGACGGTTTCCGCGCCCAAAACGCACAAGGCCCGAGAGGACGTCGGATCCGAGGGACAGCTCAAAGCATCCTTGTCGGCGACGAAACCCACTGGCAGTGTACCGTCCCCCATTGCGGAGTCACTGCAGAGAATCAGGGAGAAAGCCTTTGCTCCATCGGCTCCGATGCCATTACCGCAGCCGCAAAAGGACGCTCCGGCTAAGCCTTCTGGGAAACTCCTTTTTCTCTTGCCACCTAAGGAGGCGCCGAAAGCGTTTTCGACGAAATCGGCTCCGAAACAGGGTTCCTCGCTGCCTGACCCTCTTCCACGTCGTGTACTCGAATCGGAAGACGATTCAGAGCATTTCATCGATGCTGCCACCGGCAAGCTGACACTCTATAAACGGAAGATCACTTCTGAGCCGGTGGACCCCTACGTCATCCCAATGAAAAAGAAGAGGGTGCCCCTTGACGCCTCAGGCCTCACGGAACCGATTCAGCCTCCTCCAAGACGGAGCCCTACTCCCTCCCCAGAACACTCTGTGGGTGAGGAATATGATGAGGATGAGCAGTACAATTTCCCTATCGATGAACCTGATGTACAACCAGATTCATACGACGACACTGGTGACCAGAACACCCAAGGTGTGGGCCAAGACCCGCAGACCTTTAATGCACGTGCATCCCCGACTGAGGACTCAGCAGGATTTCATGCACTAATTGAAAGGGCGGCGGCCAATCATGATGTGGACATGCATGCCGACCCGGTTGAGGAAGACTTCCTTTTTGACACCTTTGCCATATCTGAAAGGACAGTAAAGACACTTCCTATGCTGAAAGGTGTTCTCAAACATGCTGGGGACATTTTTAAGGAGCCTACGAGGGCGAGAGTGGTCAACCCTCGCATTGAAAAGAAGTACAGGCCTGCACCTGCGGACCCCGTCTACATCCGGGGACAATTGCCACTGGACTCTCTTGTGGTTGCCAATGCCAGGAAACGTGCCAACTCCCAGACAACGGGTGAAGCTCCTCCCCCGGATAAGGAGTCCAAAGTGCTTGAGGCAGGAGGCAAAAGAGTGGCTGCACAGGCGGCAAACTTTTGGCGCATCGCAAATACACAGGCGCTCCTGGCGCGTTATGATAGGGCGCACTACGACACCCTAGAACAGGTTATACAACACCTGCCCCCACAGTTCCAAGAAGGCACCAAAATGCTTATTGAGGAGGGTAAGCTAATATCAAACGCAGCCATCAAGTGTGCACTTGACGCTGCGGACACAGCTGCTAGGGCTATCAACACTAGCGTTATGCTGAGAAGACAAGCCTGGCTCCGCATCTCAGGGTTTAAGCAGGATATTCAAACAACAATTCTGAATCAGCCAGTCAATCCTGATAGTCTGTTTGGTCCGGATGTTGACACCACCCTAGAGAAAATAAAGAAGGACACGGAAACTGCTAAGTCTATGGGGGCCCTGCAGTCCCAACAGTTTCGTGGCAGCAATTTTCGTCGCTCAGGTGCACGTGGAGTCACCAGAGGACAGATGGGTCAACAATCCCAGTTCTCCAAAGGTGGGGCGCAATCCTCGTTCACTAAACAGAACAAGGGAGGTTATAGGAATAACAGCAACAGAGGTCGCGGCAGAGGAAACAACAGCTCCCGCACCTCTACTCCAAGCAAACAGTGACTTTCTGTCACTGCCCCCCGACCACATAACACCTGTCGGGGGGAGACTGCAGCAGTTCCTGCCCGTCTGGAGAAACATCACCACAGACAGGTGGGTGCGACAACTAGTCCAGTATGGTTATTGCCTAGAGCTGAAATCCACTCCACCCAACATCCCACCGAGGCAAAGGCCTATGTCCGCAGAGCACTTGCACTTATTGCGGCAGGAAGTGGTGGCGATGCTGCAAAAAGGCGCAATCGAGCTCGTGCCGGTGGGGGAGGAAGGCACAGGGGTATATTCCCTGTACTTCCTTATTCCAAAGAAGGACGGTTCTCTCAGGCCCATTCTCGATCTACGTCCCCTCAACCTGTACATACTGTCAGAGCATTTCCATATGCTTACACTACAGCAGATTCTTCCCTTGCTAAACCAGGGAGACTTCTTAGCGACCTTAGATCTCAAGGATGCTTATTTCCACATTCCACTACACCCGTCACACAGGAAATACCTCAGGTTCACTATTCAAGGCAGGCACTACCAGTTCAAAGTCCTACCCTTCGGAGTCACTACGGCCCCGAGGGTGTTCACCAAGTGTCTAGCGACAGTGGCGGCGCACCTCAGGAGGCAGAATATCCATGTCTACCCCTACCTAGACGACTGGCTCGTACAAGCCAAGTCAGAGCAACAGTGCGCCGCAGACATGTCGACTACAATTCACCTTCTTCACGATCTGGGTTTCTCCCTAAATTACCCAAAATCGCATCTTCAGCCGGCACATGTCCGGCAGTTCCTGGGTGCTACAATCAACACCCTGACAGCCATGGCTCAGCCAAACCAAGTCAGAATCGACAGCATTCAGTCACTGATCCAACGATTCCGACCAAGACACTCCCTGCCAGCGAGAGTGTTCATGCAGTTGATAGGCATGATGGCCTCCTGCATCTTCATAGTCCCTCACGCACGGTTACATATGCGCCCGCTCCAGGAGTGCTTAGCGAATCAGTGGACACAGGCTCGTGGGCAATTGACAGACCTAGTGTTGGTTACCAGTCGGGCATACGACTCTCTGCATTGGTGGACTCCACACAACCTTTGCAAGGGCCGACTGTTCCACGAGCCCGTGCCGCAGATTGTCCTGACGACGGACGCATCTCTCCAGGGATGGGGAGCTCATGTGCTCAATTACACAGTGCAGGGACTATGGACGACGCAGCAACAGAAGATGCACATCAACTATCTGGAACTGATGGCAATCTTCATGGCGCTCAAGTCCTTCATTGTACATCTGAGCAACAAGGTCGTGCTAGTCCGGACGGACAACATGACAGCCATGTACTACATTCAAAAACAGGGGGGCACCCACTCGCCACAGCTGTCTCATCTGGCTCAGAGCATGTGGAAGTGGGCCATTCAGAGGAACATTTTCCTCATGGCAGAACACCTCCCGGGCAAGGACAATCAGATGGCGGATCTGCTCAGCAGATACAGCCATCAGATGCACGAGTGGGAGATACACCCTTCTGTTCTCCACCCGTACTTCCAGCAGTGGGGTCATCCGGAGATAGACCTGTTCGCAACAAAGGAGAACGCAAAATGCCGACTCTTTGCCGCCAGGTTCCCTCACCCACAGTCGCAGGGGAATGCGATATGGATGAACTGGTCAGGCAAATTTGCATACGCTTTTCCGCCAGCCCCTCTAATACCGCTGGTTGCAAGAAAGCTAAGGCAGCACTCCATGACTCTCATCCTGGTTGCTCCAACGTGGGCACGACAGGCTTGGTACACCACGTTCCTCGAACTCTCAGTGGTGCCGCATCAAAGACTGCGCCTCACGCCCAGTCTTTTGACGCAGAACCATGGAGACATTCAGCATCCAGATCCACAACAGCTCAACCTGGCGATCTGTCTCCTGAAATCCTAGAGTTTGGATACCTTAACCTACCTCCAGAATGCATGAGTATCATCAAGGAGGCGAGGAAACCAACTACTAGAGCATGCTATGCTGCTAAGTGGAAGCGTTTTGTCATCTACTGTACGTCCAATGACATCAACCCACTAGATGCATCTATACCCAACATCATCTGCTATCTGTTACATCTCTACAAGTGCAATCTGGCGTACACTTCCATTAGGATACATCTCTCAGCCATAGCGGCTTATCTTCAGAACAGGCAGCACCTCTCTGTCTTCAGAGTGCCCGCCATTAAAGCCTTCCTTGAAGGTCTGAAGAGAGTCATTCCCCCAAGAACACCACCAGCTCCGGTGTGGAACCTCAACGTCGTTCTCACCAGACTGATGGGGCCACCATTTGAGCCACTGCACTCGTGTGAGCTCCAATTCCTTACGTGGAAAGTGGCCTTTCTAATAGCTATTACGTCTCTGAGGCGTGTCAGTGAGCTGCAAGCGCTCACCATACAAGAGCCGTTCATTCAAATTCACCCAAATAGGGTAGTGCTACGCACTAACCCTAAATTCCTTCCTAAGGTGGTGTCACAGTTTCATCTTAACCAAACTATTGACTTACCAGCATTCTTTCAAAACCCGCAAACGGTGGCGGAATGAATGCTCCATACCTTAGATGTACGGAGGGCGTTGATGTACTACATAGACAGAACACAACCCTTTAGAAAGACAAAACAACTCTTTGTTGCCTTCGCACCACAACACAAAGGCAACCCAATTTCCAAAGCAGGGATAGCCAGGTGGATTGTTAAGTGCATCCAGATATGTTATCAAAAAGCCAAGCGCACTTTAACAATACCCCCCAGAGCGCACTCCACACGCAAACTGGGGGCATCCATGGCTTTCCTAGGGAACATTCCTTTAGAGGATATTTGCAGAGCAGCCACGTGGGTCACACCACATACCTTCACAAAACACTACTGTGTTGATGTGCACTCCAAGCAGCAAGCAGCTGTAGGACAGGCTGTTCTCAAGACACTTTTTCAGGTTTCTGCAGCTGGCACGGGCAACCGCCGCTGATGGAGGGACTGCTATGTATTCTATGCTAAGATATGAATTTAGCAGCC
The DNA here is from genome assembly GCF_964261635.1 of Lissotriton helveticus. Classification (NCBI taxonomy): domain Eukaryota; kingdom Metazoa; phylum Chordata; class Amphibia; order Caudata; family Salamandridae; genus Lissotriton; species Lissotriton helveticus. The sequence goes on from NC_136061.1 coordinate 1,933,690,427, forward strand.
CACATGCCTCGAACTGAATATGCTACTTACCAGTATGCATCTGTTCTTGGCATGTAGGGCTGCTAACATTCATATCGCCCGCCCTCCTCCCCGGTGCCTGTCGCAGCTGCAGATATACTATTGTATTTATTCATTAGCATGGACATCCTTTACACTTTCACTCCATCTTCTGCCACAATGGCGAAAAACAATCTGGGGATGGAGCCGATGCCCATGCGCACTGTAGTCCAGGGGAGGAGCCACCTATCTCAGGATACTTCGAAGACTCTTCCAGGACAACAATGTGCAATCATCCGAGCCCAACACTAGGCGGCGATCTAATGCTAAGATATGAATGTTAGCAGCCCTACATGCCAAGAACAGATGCATACTGGTAAGTAGCATATTCAATATCTTTTTTTGAACGTTAATTTCTCAAAATCCACTGAAGCACATATATTGAGACCTAGCAAAGGCACATCAGGCTACCAGTCCCTACAATTTTGCCAAGTTTCGTGCAAATCCATTCAGCCGTTCGGGCTAAAAGTGAGGCCAACCGCCCTATGGAAAACTCAATGTTAAAAACACGTTTTGGGACCCCCCTTTTTTCTCGGCCCCCCCTTGACGAACCCCCCCCCAAATTTTCAAGGGCTGCTCAGAAACAAAATGTGCCATTTTCCTGAAAATTTCAGCCAATTCCGTCCACAAACGCCAAAGTTATTAGACATAGAATTTTCAAAAATCCCATAGAGAAAAAATCCTAACTATATATACCTACTGGCGACCGCCAGTAGGTAATATATATAACACCTTTTCACTCCAGTAGGGCTGAAAAACAAGCCAGGTCTCCGATTCCAGAATATTTATTGCAACCCTCTCACCCCTAACAGACGCGTTTCGCTTAGAACAAGCTTCGTCAGTGTCAGTTTGCGTGTTTGTACTGGCGCCATTTTAAAGACACGTTCACATTGCTGTGCAACAACATAGAAGAAGGTGTACTATCTTAGTGCAACCATAATGGCGTCCATCTTATAGTATGTTATTTTACATATTTCATTTGTGTCTTTCTTTACGGCGTTTCTTAAATAAAGTGCTCTTGTGCATTCCCTTCAAAAACATATGACAGCAGACTGATAATATATCACAGTTAATACTAACTTTGAACATGACTAAAATGTATCATTCCTTTAACATTATTTCGTCATTTTAACGTGCCCTGAATGGGCAATTTCATTATTGTGTAGTGGTTGTGTAGCCAAAAAAAAAAAAAATATATATATATATATATATATATATATATATATATATATATATATATATATATATATATATATATATATATATATATATATATATATATATATATCTCAATCAAACACAAATCATACAAATGCTGGGTGTGTTACAATATGTAACGTGATAGTGACATCTTCGGCATCGAAAATATTCTAGAAAGCTAAAGTCTCAAGAGGCACAACAGCCAGAGGAAGAAGAGGCCGGTCCATCAACCAGGCAATTTGAGAAAGAAGATCTAAACACCTTGTCATTATGTAGTTCAGACCATCTGCAGCTTCTAGAGGAAGGTGTACACGCTCTTCTATTCAAGGGTGCTGTAGAGACCCTTCCCACACACCAACAAAGGCAGGAGATCTACTCCCTCTATTTCCTCATTCCCAAGAAGGTTGGCACCCTAAAGGTCCTCAATCTGTGACCATTGAACAAGTTCATTTGATCAGAACATTTTCACGTGGTCACCTTAAAAGATGTCAATCTCCTTACTACAGTAAGGCGACTTCATGACTGCGTTATATCTCAAGGAATCATACTTTCACATACCTGTGCATTCAGTGCACCTTTGTTACATTTGTATCATGGTATGCGGAAAACATTACCTATTCAAAGTTCTCTCCTACGGGAGTAACCCCAGCCCCAAGCCTATTTACCAACTTTTGGCAGTCATCACCGCTTACCTGCACAGACATGCCATCCACGTGTATCCATTTCTAAACGATTGGCTGATAAGGAGCAGCAGCAAAGAACAGTGCCAAGCACACACTCTGCAAGCAGCATTGCTACAGCACAAATGTTTTTACGATCAGTACGAAAAAGTCACATCTTCAGCCACAGCAAATTCTACTCTTCTTAGGGTCCAAACCAAATGCACAAACAGGCAACTGCAATTCTAGCAGCTTCTACCTCCTTCAGGCATGACCTCCCATTACCACAAGAATTGTAATGAAACTTACAATGTATATCGCTTGCTCCAAAAAAGTGCTCAGTTGCCTGCAAACTAAATTCATGTTGTCACTTCACTTTATACATCGATACATCTAGAGGTAACATCTAGAATAATATATTTGAACTCTGGTTCCCAATGGATTGATATCCCTTTAACTAGAAAATCTTTAGTATCCCTGGTAAAAGAGGAAAGTGTCTTTACAAAGCATAATAAAAAATCATGTATGTAAGAAGTGCTTTCGAATAGGCTCCCTTTGTCCAACATATAGGTCTCCCGGGAGAAATGATTAGGTTTTTATGTACTTTGTCCAGATGGTATAGTGTGGGGATCCTAGGGTGTTGCACTTTCAGGAACTGATATTCGCAGTAGTCTAGCAGCCTTCTAGCCACCTGGTTCTTTAGATCATCATGAAACAAACAGTTTACTTCATTAAAATGTCAAATAAATGCTTTATGGCATCCAATATGTTCAGTTGGTTATTAGCCTCTTCTGCGTACATTTGTAGGTCACAGAGCAATATTCCTTCCTTTGTCAGATTGTCTGATTATCTCAGTCATTGCTTAACAATGAGATAGTGCAACTTATTAGAGCTATCTGGTAACTTGAACCTAAACCTCAGTCCCAGTTCATTCCTCGAGTTAGGTGAACTAATTATTTCAGTGGGTGCCTCCACCTCCCCTCTTCTTCCTCTTGAATAATTGTGCTATCAAATCACATCATTGCTACACTGATATGCTGTAAATTGTACATTATGTAGCAGTTATTGTTTAATGCCTCATTGTACTGCTCCTTTGGTATGGATCTGGGTCATTTAATTCTAAAAAAAAGTGAATAACGAATAAATGCAGAATATGAGAGCTGCGGTACAGTTGGGCAAACCTTAAAGTTGAAGCTAGTGGTTGTATTTCTTCAATATATTACAAAAAATAACACTACATGGGCAAGGGTGTGGAATGAGTGATGTTGATGTACCGGTGCAGAGTGACATCCCCATGGGGAGTGGTCTGCAAAGACGACCTAATGCTTTGCCTTTGAGGAACCGGTTTTTATAGGGGCATTTTGATTGTATTCCACCTAGTAAGCTCTCATTGAAACACTGTGAACTCTAGTACAGTGAGCTGCACATTAATTTGTTATACTCACACCAGTAATGAGTACTGGGTAGGTCTCTAAGTGAGTTTTCTAGTACCCTAATAAAATTAATTGCTTCACTAAGGAATAATTGTATATTTAAGTCTGCATTCAAAAGGATATGACGATAGAGGAGAGTGAAAGCCATTTGTATAAAAGAGCTAATTAATCTTCACTTTTTATTTTACAGTTTAACTGCCCAACAGAAAATGTTGACCTGCAGGGTAGAACTGCCCTGCATGACGCAGGTAAGGACTGGGCATGCAATGTAGGGGCAGAAGATGGAGGGGGAGAATTAATTGGACAAGAGGCATGAGGAGTCACTCATTCAAAAGAAAGAGGGTTTTGATTATAAAGAAAAGCCATAGAGGGTTAAGAGACTAGGTTATGGAGGATGCAAAGGGAGAAAGAATACATGGGTTGAAAAGGTTTGGAAGGGCATGGGCGATGAAGCCAGTTTCATGCTACTTTATTCTTGTAGTTGTTGTGGACCAGGAAATATAGGGCAAGAACTATATGTACCTTGCAAACCAGGCAAATACAGCAATATGACCATGACAGCAATATCAGAAATGGCAGCTTTGTGGATTTATAAGTATTTCTTCTCTAGTATTGAATATTTTATAGGTTTGCATACTTCAATCATCCCGGTCATCAAGCAGGGATTCTCACACAATTTTTAAGTAAGCAGTACAATGCTAGATTGAGCTTTGAGAGCTTAAAACGATCACTTTATTGAGCTGTTTACAGCCATTAAAAGGAACCAAACTTCAACCAAACAGGAGACAGATGAGCCAATACCACTCCCCTCAAGGACCGCCATACCTCAGACTTTTTACTGCAGGCTGTGTGAAGGTAGCCTCCCTGAGCACTGCTCAGGTTTTTCCTCTGAAATATTCTTTCTTTATTTTGAAATAAATTTTGATCACTACTATTATCTACAACCTACCTCTCCTTTTGGCATTTTTTTCTGACTGAAAGCATGGCTGATGATCCTAAAAAGACCTCTTCAGACCTTGTGGCTCCTGTTGGACCCCCACATGGAGTGCACCTACTGTCTCCAACACATGACCATGGAATGCAAGATGTGGTGCACCTTCTCAGCCAAGACCCCGAGGGACCAGAGGTAGATTACTTTTGTAGCTACAAAAGATCAAGGCCAAGGAAGACACCATCTTCAGGAGATGACCAATAAGGTATTCAGAAATCTCCATAAACGTGCACAAGAGAAACCATCCTTACATTTCTCACATGGAGAATATTCAGGTGAACCCAGGAGGATGATTTTAAAAAGTACAGAGTTGCCTCTATTTAGACGTCCTAGTTCTGCTTCGGATGTCCTGGAATGTCCTAAGAAAAAAAGATGTTTCTTCAGGGCTAGAAATACCACAATCTGAGCCTTCCACACCATCTGTGAAGGCTTTTTATCATGACTCTTCTAAAATGAAGTTCAAATCACTGTCAATGTAGTCGTCCGTAAAACAGATCATCGATGAAACACATTAAAGACAGTTGTTTGGCACTTTTCCTAAATCCACCTCACCGACGAAAATGTCATCGTCAACACTACCATAGACTGGACCTCCATCAATGACAACACCTCTGAAGGAATCAATGCTGTTAAAACCATCATCGAGGGCACCGTTGGCAATTCGTCGACACAACCATATAAGGTAATTTTAATATCAGAAAAGGCATTTTTTGCCTCTCCTTCTCAAGCATAATTCACTGAGTAAAGTATTGCCTTTTCCACGCCAGCATTTCCAGGAAACAGGATATTAAAATGAAGAATGTCCCATTGATCCAGCTTAAAGGCCTACCCAAATTAACGTCAAGTACCAGGAGGACGATGGTCACCAATCTCTCGATGGGGAATACTCTTTACCTGAACAACCTGTTTACCAGCTAGTAATGGTCAAGCCAAGAAATGTAGCGTTTTTTTAGAGTATTGTTACATATGAGCCTTTTAAACAAAACTACCAGTACCAGGAAGAGTGTATGATGCAGGCCCCCAGCGCATTAGTAAAAGTGCCTATTGCTTGCAGACAGTAATAAAAGATTCTCAGACCAGGCAACGCAACCAACATCACCTAAGCCTCAATCATCGACACTATCCCCGAACTCACTTATCAGTGCCTACGACAAATATCTTCTCTAGGAAGGCCAAGACTTAATCAATTGATTTGTCACATCTTAAGACTTATTGTTCTCCAGTATTAGGGGTGTCTTTCATAGATTCACATGCCTGAATCATTCCCCGTCGTCGGAGTGGGAGTCCCACGGTACATAAAAAAGCAATAAAATGCTATAAATATATAGTAATACCAATAGAAATGAACCAGGAAGTAAAACAGCCAATGGTACAGTAGGCAAAAACTTCCACATCTATGACTCTCATAGTCATTTTGTATAGTCCAAACTACAGCCAATCAGGCGCCAGCACCCACCAGAATGTTCTCCCCAGAGGCTCAGGCTCTCAGATTTTCTACCGCACGTCGTGTGAAGGGAGTCTCCCTGAGCTCTGCTCAGTTTTTCTAACTTCTAACTTCATCTGTGTCTTCTCTTCAGGATGTCTTCAAAGAAATCTCTCTTCAGAGCCTGTGACTGCTGTGGTAAGCCTCGGCTTTTTGAGAAGGATCCACACAAAAAGTGTATCTATTGTCTCTACCCAGATCACCAGGCCTCTGATTGTAAGATCTGCAGAACCATGCCTCAGAAGACTCTCAGAGATAGAGAGGGTCGTTTACTGCTGTGGTTGAAGAGGCTAAAGGATTCTTCTAATCCTGTTTCTGAAGTAGGCAGTGTCACCTCTGCTTCCACTTCAGCCTCCAGGAAGAGATCTGCGCCTGAGGGAATGTCATCTCCCAAGGCTAAACTGCCTAAAAAACAACCACCTGCTAAAGGACTGGATCTACCTTCCACTTCTCAGGCTGTCCCCACCTCCAGGGGCATGGAAGGCGCTTCTGCTTCCTCAAAGGGGAAAAAACTCAAGCTTCCCCTATCTTCTGACAGGATGTTACCACAGAATTCATCTCCGCCTCCTGTGAAGTCTTCTTCAGCTTCCTCGTCGACGAGAACGACGACTTCAGTGACATCTACGGTAACATTTTCATCTCCTAAACCTAGTATGGTTATGTCCTCGTCTACGGCATCTCCAACGATGGTTTTTGTTTCTGTGAGGCCTATTTCGTCGACGTCCGTCGTCGACGCCTCGTCGTCGACGCCTTTTAAAGGCTTTACCGCCGACGAAAAAGACTCCGTCGACGAGCTCGTCGTCAGGCTCTACGCCGTCGACGAAAATAACACCGTCGACGAGGAGTGACTCGTCCACGAAGACGGTCCCGTCGACGAAGAGTGTCCCGTCGACGAAGAGTGTCCCGTCGACGAAGTGTCCCGTCGACGAAGAGTGTCCCGTCGACGAAGAGTGTCCCGTCGACGAAGAGTGTCCCGTCGACGAAGAGTGTCCCGTCGACGAAGAGTGTCCCGTCGACGAAGAGTGTCCCGTCGACGAAGAGTGTCCCGTCGACGAAGAGTGTCCCGTCGACGAAGAGTGTCCCGTCGACGAAGAGTGTCCCGTCGACGAAGAGTGTCCCGTCGACGAAGAGTGTCCCGTCGACGAAGAGTGTCCCGTCGACGATGGGTGTCCCGTCGACGATGGGTGTCCCGTCGACGAAAGGTCTCCCGTCGACGACGAGTGTCCCGTCGACGACGACTATTCCGTTGCCGAAAAGTGTCCCGTCGACGAGAGGTGATCCGTCGACGACAAATCCATCGGAAGTTAACCCTCCGACGACGCCGCAGTTATCCTCATGCACGGCACTACAGGTGTGGTCTCCGTCGACGGTGTTTTTAACACCACGCCAAGCAGCAGAACAACTGCGCAACACTGTAATGAGGCTTTCACCCCTGCGTGTTTCACCTCACAAGGTGTCCTCTGAAGTCCCAGACCAACTACTGGATTCTGACAGTGACAATGAGATGGTCCAGAATACTTTTGGACAAGCCACTAGTCCATCGGAGTTACATATTAAACTTCAAGATGATGAATATGAGGATTCTTACTCTCCTGCTGAAGTATCGATGCCTGTCAGTACCCCTGTTGCTCAAGTGCCTTTGGATTTAATATCCAACTTACAATTTATGCTGGACGATTACTATCGGAGGTTTCCACCTTCGGAATCGACAGGTTCTGGACAAGCAACTCCAACTTCGGAAACGCCTCCACCCGTGCTCCCATCTGTGTGCCCACCTTCACACCCACAACCTGCTCACGAAGAGGACCCGCAATCCTCGGAAGATGACGACCAACGGGAAGAAGGAGAAGTGGATGATTTATCGGAGTGGGAGGACTATCAGGTCCAATCTCCTTCAACATCTCCTCAGACTGCGTCGGCCTCCCCTCCTGTTGATGTAGCAAATTTTCACTTGCTGATGGAGCGTGCAACCGCACGTTTTCATATGAAAATGGAGCATACTCAACAAGAATGTTTCCTTTACGATTTTAAAGATCAGCCCAGGCGACAAATTAGGACAATACCCATTGTGGAATTCATCTGGAAGGAAGGTGTTAAGGTGATGTCAACGCCGGCTTCCATTCCTCCAGTCTTGCCAAGAATTGATAAGAAATATAAAGCTCCAGACAAGACGCCTGCCTGTCTCATTGGACAAGCAAAACTTGACTCGGTAATTGTCCAGGCGGCTCAGAAAAGGGCCAGAAATCCGTCCTCTGCAGTTATGGCGCCGCCGGATAGAGATGGCAGACGCCTAGACTCAATAGGAAAACGAGTTTCCACCATGGCTGCAACGACTGTCCGTGCTGCCAACGCATTAGCCATCTTAGGTCGTTACGACCGTCAAATGTGGTCTGACATCTCACCATTTATCGATCTACTCCCTGAGCCATCCAAGGCGGAGGCACTCCAGATTCTCAATGAATGTCAAAGGACCTCTGAAGAGATAATTGATTCAGCTGTTGATGTGGCATCTACAGGTTTTCGCCAATTAGCAGGGGCTGCGGTTCTCCGTAGACAGGGGTGGTTACGTTCCACTGCCTTCAGACAGGAAGTACAAAACCGAGTTCTAGACATGCCATTTGATGGCGAATATTTATTCGGCCCCAAGGTAGAGGAGGCCTTACAGACTATCAAGAAGGATACCGAAACGGCCAAATCCTTAGGCACTCTACAATTTCACAAGCCGCCCTTTCGAGGAGCGAGAGGACGAGGAACGTCCTTCAATAGAGGTGGATACCAGCAACAACATCAACAATCCTCATACCGTCAGGGTAATCAGCGCTACCAAAATCAGCGCTACCAGTCTTATGGGCAGAAAAGATCTCAATACACCCCATACAGGGGTAAGGCTACCTACCGCGGCAAGGACAAGCGACAATGAAATTTTTCACCTGCCACCACCGTCTTTCCACCCTCTCAAAAGACTTGGCGGAAGAATCTCCAAATTTTACTCCAATTGGCAGTCGATAACAACGGACAAATGGGTCCTGGATATTGTCGCCAGGGGCCATGCCCTAGAATTCGAAAAATTTCCCCCAAATGTACCGCCAAAGGGCCCGCCTCCAGCTCACCTGAAGGAGCTGCTTACCCAAATCAAAATGATGATACAAAAAGGAGCTATCGAGAGCGTTCCTCAGAGGATGAGAGGACTAGGATTTTACTCCAGGTTCTTCCTGATCAGAAAGAAGAACGGGGAGTGGCGCCCGATCCTCGATCTTCGTGCATTAAACAAATATCTAAGGAAATTGACGTTCCGGATGCTCTCTCTTCAAGAAATTTTGCATCTTCTAACAGCAGGAGATTGCATGGTCACCCTAGACCTCCAAGATGCATATTTCCACATCCCCATCCTACCTCGCCACAGGAAATTCCTTCGCTTCAGGGTGGCTGGCAGGGACTACCAATTCAAAGTCCTTCCTTTTGGACTACGGTCAGCTCCAAGAGTTTTTACGAAGGTTTTAGCTCCAGTAGCTGCGCACCTCCGGCTGGAGGGAATACAAATTTTCCCATATCTGGACGATTGCCTTATAAACGCCAATTCTCATGGCACCGTTCAACGTCACCTTCACCAGTGTCTCCACCTGTTTCAGTCTCTAGGCCTGACAATAAATTTCTCCAAATCCCAAATGCAATCGTCTCAAAGAATAGCATTCTTAGGAGCAATGTTGGACACTCACAAATGCAAAGCTTTCGTCTCCAAGGAGAGACAAATGAAAATAAGTCGGCTAGCACAAGATCTCATGCAAAGAAAGTCAGTTTCTGTCCGACTATACAAATCCTTTCTGGGGATGGCATCGGCTTGTATTCCATTACTTCCAAATTGCCGGCTTCAAATGAGGCCGCTGCAGGAGGAACTAGCCCTGCAGTGGCAACAGGTTTCAGGCACTTTCGAGGACCTCATTCAAATCACACCACTCATGAAGGAGTCTCTTCTGTGGTGGACACAGAGGTGTCATCTCAGTCAGGGTCATGCGTTCCTTCAAGAACCACCAAGTCTCACCATCACTACAGATGCATCCCTCGAGGGCTGGGGGGCTCATCTGCAAGGCCTCACGATCAGTGGCAAATGGACTGTGCAACAGAAACTGTGGCACATCAATCGTTTGGAACTGAGAGCCATTTTTCTTGCCCTCAAGGCGTTTTGTGCCATCATTCAGAACACCAATGTGTTGATAAGAACAGACAACACAACAAGTATGCACTACGTCAACAAACAGGGAGGAACTCGATCTCTTCTCCTGTCTCAAGAGGCGCAGGAATTATGGACATGGGCTCTTCACCACAATGTACAGTTGCATGCGGTGCATGTTCCGGGAACGGAAAACGTCCTTGCGGATGCACTCAGCAGGACAACAATCACCAACCACGAATGGGAGCTTCACCAGAACACAGTGGACCACATCTTTCATCAGTGGGGTTGGCCAGACCTGGACCTATTTGCGACAAGTACCAACAGCAAATGCCTGAGCTTCGCCAGCTGGCACCCCCACAAGAATTCTCTGGGGAATGCATTCTCCCTCGATTGGTCCCTGAGGTTTGCGTACGCTTTCCCACCGATTCCGTTAGTCCCCAAGGTTCTGCGGAAGATGAGGAAGGAACCATGCCGACTGATCCTGATCGCGCCCAGATGGCCGCGCCAGTATTGGTTTACGGAGCTCCTCCTACTATCAGAGAGCAAACCAATTCAGTTACATCCAATCCCGAACTTGCTCAGTGTTCAGGAAGGTCAAGTCTTCCATCCGGACCCAGCATCGCTGAGATTAGCGGCTTGGCTCCTGAACACCATGAGTTTGCACACTTGAACATCCCAGCAGACTGTAAAGAGGTGTTGGCCAAAGCTAGAGCACCCGCAACCATCAAGACTTACAGTCTCAAATGGAAACGCTTCTGTATCTGGTGCCGTTCAGCAGGTGTTCACCCTTTTTTGGCAAAGCCTGAGGAAATTCTTCCTTTTTTCTTGCAGTTGGCACGAACAGGTCTGTCCCATGCTACTTTGAAGGTATTTCTGGCTGCAATATCCAGATATCGACAGGATGGGTCCAATTCTCTGTATTCATCAAGAATTATCCAACAGTTCTTTAAAGGCCTCTTTAGAATGTTCCCTCCAGTACGTCGTCCACCTCCTTTGTGGCATCTGAATGTGGTCCTGGGTCAACTCATGCGTCACCCATTTGAGCCCATCCATCGAGCTGACTTGAAGTATCTTTCGTGGGAGGTATCACTGCTTTTAGCCTTAACATCCGCCAAGAGAGTTAGTGATATCCAAGCTTTCACTGTTCATCATCCTTTCCTCCAATTCACTAGCGATTCTGTCATACTTCGCACAAATCCCAAATACATTCCTAAAGTACCTTCGGATTTTCATCTGAACGAACCTGTTGTTCTTAAATCATTTTTTCCAGACCCGCAAACTCCTGCGGAAAGAGCTTTACACTCGCTTGACATTAGAAGATGTCTTAAATTCTATCTACAAAGAACTTCTGCTGTACGCACCTCTGACCAGTTGTTCATTACCTACGGTGCGATTCGTAAAGGGCAGGCAGTATCAAAACAGACTATTGCAAGATGGATATCTGCTGCCATTGCCTTTTGCCATGCACAGGCTGGGAGACCTTTACCATCTGCGCCCAGAGCGCACTCTACAAGAGCAGTCTCCTCATCTACGGCCTTATTCGCTGGAGTCCCACTTCAGCAGATCTGCAAGGCGGCGACTTGGGCGAGTCGCCACACCTTTACCAGACATTACTGTCTAGAGTCCATCAGCGAGGCTGATACTTCTGTGGGTCGAGCTGTTCTACGGAATCTGTTTCATTAAGGTGAGCCTCTGTTTCCCACCTCCTTGTTTTCTGCTGTCAGACGCTTCTTATGTTATGTTTTCACATATTTTCTTGATTGCATTATGTTATGCTTTATATGATATGTGTTTATTCACTTTGCATTGTTATTTGCATTACTAGCTGACAAGCTGGGTGTTATGAGCGTCTGTTCAGCAAAGATATGTACTGCTAGCTACTCTGATTCAGGCATGTGAATCTATGAAAGACACCCCTAATACTGGAGAAGAACAATAGTTACTTACCTGTAATCTGTGGTTCTCCAGTATTGGTGTCTTTCATAGATTCACATGCAACCCGCCCACCTCCCCTCAGAGGCTTTCTAGGCTATTATGGTTTACCTTCACTCCTTGCGAGAAAATCTGAGAGCCTGAGCCTCTGGGGAGAACATTCTGGTGGGTGCTGGCGCCTGATTGGCTGTAGTTTGGACTATACAAAATGACTATGAGAGTCATAGATGTGGAAGTTTTTGCCTACTGTACCATTGGCTGTTTTACTTCCTGGTTCATTTCTATTGGTATTACTATAAATTTACAGCATTTTATTGCTTTTTTATGTACCGTGGGACTCCCACTCCGACGACGGGGAATGATTCAGGCATGTGAATCTATGAAAGACACCAATACTGGAGAACCACAGATTACAGGTAAGTAACTATTGTTCTTCCTTCAGCCCACTAGTATATGTACTCTGATGAGGACCAGGAGGAGGATAAAATCTCTGATGAGAATCCTCAGGATGTGGGCTCTGAAAGAGACGATTATGTGGCCTTATCTGCCCCACCTACCACACTTGCTGCAAATTCTCTTCCGGATGACATCATAATTTCACACATTGCTTAAGAGAGCATCCTAAAAATGTGACCCTCCTCTGCCAACGAAATAATCAGAGTGTTTCCTAAATGACTTCACGGAACCAGCTCGTAAATCAGTAAACATGATCCCAATACTTGATTATGTCTGGAAAAAATGTCTAGAAATTATGAAAAATCCAGCAATTGCGGTGCCTATTGTCCCACGTCAATTGTCCCACGTCTGGACAAGAAATACAAGACCACTAACATCTCCCCAGCCTGTCTTATAGGCCACCCTAGGCTGGACTCTGGTTAATCATGCAGCACAGAGGAGGTGAAGGAATTCTTCTACTCCTTGTTCTACTCCACCAGAGAGGGAAGGTAGAAGGTTAGACAACATAGGAAAATGTTTCTTTGTAGTGGCTGCTACCGCTATAAGAGCATCTAAATCCTTGTCTATCCTGGGAAGGCATGTCAAATGTGGTCTTACATAAGTTCTATACTTGAACTCATCTCCGTTCTTCTGAAAGGACAGAGAACATCCTCCAAAATCATTGACACAGCAATGCATAGCCTCAATAGGGTTTCATCCACTTGCCAGGGTGGCTTTCCTTACAAGAGAGGGTTGGCTTAAGGCAACCTCTTTAAGTCCTGAAGTACAAACAAAAATTCTCGACATGCCTTATAATGGGGAAGCTCTATTCAGGAAGCATGTCAGTGCAGTCCAAAAAACCAGATACCTATACTGCAAGATGATTTTGAGTTCCCCAGCAAGAAGAAGCTCAGCCTTTTCATGGGGCTAGAGGAAGAGGATAGTTCTCCTACTGAGGCGGTTACCAATGTAACCATTATCAGCCTTGCCAAACAACCCAACAGTGTTATCGTCAAAAAGACCTTCCCAACAGTATATAGCTTTTCTACAGTCTGCCTACTGCAGACAGGCACCCCACCCCAAAAGAAGACTACGGCACAACAAAGATCACAGGAATTCTTCTCCAGGCATCGGTGACCGTCACTGGCATTGGTCATACTTTCTCCTCTTTCCATAGGCAGATCACTTCCAATTTCTATGAACATTGGCAATCTTTTACAAAAGATTGTTGAGTCTTGGAGTAGTGGTAGAAGGGACACACCAAAGAATGTGTCCGCATACCTCCTGCAAACCCACCCCAACATTTCCATCAGTTGCAATTATAGAAAAGTGTGCTGCTCAAAAAGAAGCAATAGAACAGGTGCCTTACTCCCAGAGAAACTCCTGTGTCTATCCAGATTATTTCCTCGGAAAAAAGAAATCAGGCTAGTCAAGACCAATATTCGACCTGTAGCAGCTAAACAAATTCATAAAGAAACAATCATTTCACATGGTTGCACCCAAAAAAATCCTTCAGTTACTAAACAAGGAAGATTACATAGCATCTCTGGACTTCCAAGATAAGTATTTCCCAATTCCCATGCTTCCATTGCACAAACAATACTGAAGGTTCAAAGTGGTTGGCCGTCATTATCAATTCAGAACCCTACCTTTTGGTCTCAAACACCCCCACATTTTTCAGAAAATTCCTGGCCCCAGTGGCAGCTTATCTGAGAAGAGTGGGCTACCAAATCTTCCCTTACCCTAGATGACAGATTAGTCAAAGGTCCATCCTCTGGAGACACCAGGAACTCTAAAACGGTGTGCCTACAACTCTTTAACACCCTAGGTCTAACACATCTCAAAGACAAATCCTCCTTAAAACCAAGCAAGACAATACGGTTTCTTGGCAATTTGTGTCATGAAATGATGCAAGATTTTTCCCACCAAAAAAAAGCGCTCCAACTATTTCTTCTCTTGCCCGCAAGCTCCTAAAAAGAGTCTATTTCAGTAGTACATCTGCAGATCTTTCCTGGGGATGTTATCTTGCATCCCATTGATTCCACATTGCTGTCTTTGTATGAGACCATTCCAAGAGGAACTGGGCAATCAATGGGCCCGAGACCATGGCTCATTTGATGACATTGTTAAAATCATAAGCACCATGAAAGACACCATACCATGGTGTACTCATGAAGACAGCGTGTCTATAGGACTAACATTCGTCAACCCAACTATGATTTATTATGACCACTGATGTGTCCCTAGAAGACTAGTAAGCTTGCTGCCAGATTTAAAGGTCAACACAAGATGAGCGCCTCAAGAGTCCTAAATGCATATCAACCTTTTGGAGTTGCAAGCAGTGGCTTTAGGCCTTCAATACTTCCTACAAAGGTTTGCAAGATTATCCGTACTGGTACACACTAACAATACAACGACCACGTGCTACATAAACAAAAAAGGTGAAATAACATCGCTCCTACTTTCCAGAGAGGCACAGAAGTTTTGAGAAAGGCACAGTCATCAAATTATTCTGAGAGCGGAACATGTATCAGATACCAATAAACAATTGTCCAACACTGTGGGCAGAACAACAAAAGACTGTTACAAATGGAAGTTAAGCTAACACCAATTGAGAACTATCTTACAATAGTGGGGAACCCCAAATGTGGATCAGTTTGCGAACAACCAGTGCCACAAATGTTGATTAGACACAAGCAGATTCCCTTAGAAGGTGTCATGGGGAATTGCCTTTCAAGTAGCAAGGTCTGGAAGTTTTGCCTCTGTGTTTCCCCCGCTTCCAATTATATAGAGAGTCATAAGCGATATGAAACGAAAACTATGCCGTCTCATTCTAATGTACCAGTGTGGCCCAGACAGTACTGGTACACAGAGTTCATGCTCCTTTCAGAGGCGAACATCATTCCCCTCATGCCCCTAACCAATCTCCTTAGTCTGCATGCAGGCCAGGTTCTTCATGTGCACCGGAAATTGCTCAATTTATCGGCTTGGCTCTTGAACGCAATAAATATTACTTCTAAATATCCCTGAAGATTGCAGAGTAATGTTTGCCAAAGTCAGAGCAGATTCTACAAATAAGACATATGTAGCCAAATGGAAACACTTTTGTCTATGGTGTTCCGACCACGATATTCATCCCATTTCTCCCTACTAGAACAGACTCTTCCATACTTACTTCACTTAGCACGTTCAGGTCTGTCCCACTCTTCAGGCAAAGTCCATTTAGTGGTAGTCTCACAATTTACGTTGGCTAACGAATAGTCCTTATGTTCAAATTGGGTATATGAAGGAGTTCCTCAGAGCTTTATTTAGAGCCTACCCTCTGGTTAGAAAATCACCAATTTCATGGTAAATTACTATAATCAAAACACAATTAATGAAACGTCCTTTTGAGCCTATTCACAAGGCAGAAATTAAATTATCATCTTGAAATGCAGCTTTGTTATTGGCTTTGACGCATCAGTGAATTCAGTCCCATCAAGGGCCCATACATGCAATTTCAAGATGAGTCATCCTAAGAGCAAACCTTCACTTTATTCCCAACGTACCTTCAGACTTTGACCTTAAAAATCCAGTTGTGCAAAATACTTTAAAAAAAACTCTAACAATGCAGCAGCATACTCTTGTTGTAAGACAATGTCAATGTTTCAGATCGTATATTGAAAGAGCACGCCATTTCAGGAAATAACGTCAATCTTTATTAGCATATGGTCCTCCCAGAAAGGGGCACACTGTTTCCAGCGTATTTTCAACTATAGTTTTCTGTCACCAAAAGGAAGGGTGGCCTTTACAAGGAAAATCCAGGCACATTCCACAAGAACAATAACTTCCACTGCCCTAGTTGCGTGTGTGCCTTTATCGCTTATCTGCAGAGCTGCGACATCAAAGAATAGACCTACATTTGCACGACACTGCTGTCTTGACTCCAAGTTGACCAATGATGCAGCATTGGGCCAGGCAGTTTTCTGCCATCTTTTTCATAAAGGTGAGCCTATTATGTACAGATATCAACCCTCCATCCACAGTCAGTACTGTTTAATAGGAATACATATGCTAATACATATATTTATTTACTGCTTTCTATTCTCAAGTAAATATATGAACGATCCAGTGCTGGGGAAAAAATCAAGTTGCTTACCTGTATACTGTGCTTCTCCGATATTGATATCTTTCAAAGATTTACGTGACCCACCCTCCTCCTTGATGTGGGCTCACACCTAATAGGATCTAATCTCACTCTTGTGCTTAGCAGTCTGAGGTATAGTGGCTGTTGAGGTGAGCGGTGTTGGCACATCCATCTCCTGATTGGTTGAAGTTTGGTTACTTTTAACTGATGTAAATAGGTTAATAAAATAGTCATTTTAAGCTTACAAAGCTCAACCTGCTTAATTGAAACTTACAGTGCGACTCCCAGCTCGATAACTGGGATGATTAGAGTATGTGACTCTATGAAATATACCAGTACTGGAGAACCACAGTATGCAGGTTAGTAACTTGTTTTTTTTTCATTATGTGTCAACTCTTTGGGATACCATCTGCCTTGATCTAGCTTGGGATTCCCTGTGTTCACAAAATAAGCGTG
Source organism: Lissotriton helveticus (assembly GCF_964261635.1). Taxonomy (NCBI): domain Eukaryota; kingdom Metazoa; phylum Chordata; class Amphibia; order Caudata; family Salamandridae; genus Lissotriton; species Lissotriton helveticus. The sequence goes on from NC_136061.1 coordinate 1,933,707,370, forward strand.
CCTGTTGCAGATGGACTGGTTACTTAATTGCTTGTATTACCCTGTACTTCCATGCTGCCCTTTTCAGTGTGAACAGCCCTGATATTCGGATCAACAATAGTTTCTTGCTTTGTGGTGGTGTTTAGTGTTGGAAGCCTTTTCTGCTCAAACTATTTCAATGGGAAAAACAGCGAATCTTGCTCATTCACAGGTTTGTCACCCTATTTTAAGCATTTCATTTTTGAGTTATGCGTGAATGCCTTTTGTTGTTTCTACTGCCCAATTCAGTTTCCTAGCAAAAAGTCAGTTTTTCATTAGTTTGCAAAACAATCTCTCCTCTCCGATCGCTATTGACAGATGAAGCAGAAAGTTTGAATGGTGCCATTTTAACAGCTATAGGCTCACAGTAAGGAGTGCTTGTGCTATGCTCTTCTTGCCATTTATGATCGAGGGGAATGGGAACAAGCATTTACAATGCAACGGTTTCGCCTTTGTAAAAGTTAGAGCTATTGTCATTGTAAATGACAATTTTTTTATTTATGTGTTGGTTTTGAAAACAGATAAATAAATGGCAGTCATTTACAATGCCAATAGCTTAATCTCTCGGTAAACTGATTGGTTGGAGCGTATTATGCCCTGGTGGTCTCTCTTGTGCGAACTCTCCATTGCCTCAACTCTCCTCAATGGCACTCTTCTGTCCTCTGTCCTGCTCGGCTGTTCTCATGTGCTCTTTTCCGTCCTCCTCCCCAGTCCTCTATCCCACTCTGCTCTCGTCTTTCTCCACCCTTCTCTGACTAGCTAAAATCTCCCACAACCCAACATACTTTCACAGTGGATCTCCATTTGTGACACAGCCTTACTGTACAGATAGTGTATGTCCCTACTTTACCAGCCTAAATATCTAGTATTTGGGATTCAATGTCTGACTGAGAAGTGGCAGAAAATATCCTGCATCCTGACACAATGTTATGTAAGTGTTACTCGTTCTATCATTCCGAAATAATGTTACTGGTTATGCTTTTCCAGCATACCTGTCATCTAGGTACCGGGCTGCATTTTTAAAGACTGTAGTACAAATTCAAGTCAGAGACAGTGTTTCTATGTATTAGACCTTACACTTACATTTATCTAATTTTGTGTCAGGTAGGTAAGATTGTGAAAGATTACTGTCGCATTGGCCAGTTTCTTCAGTGGAATCTCCCAACTAAAAACAAAGCAGCAGTTGTCCAATTATCTGCGTTTGAGGCATCATAGAACTTTTTGCATAACTTACATTTGTTTACTGGCAAAATATAACATTTGTGATAGTAAAATGCTATACCTGTATAAAATCCCACTAATTGATAGAAATGGGAATGATGGGTATTTTACCCTTCCGAACGAGATTAACTCGTACCTCATGCCAGTATAGTGAGATTCCTACGTGAACTAATCGGCTCCAAGTGTGGGCTTGAGGTTGTCACAGGGCGAGGACACAGCAAAAGTTGATGAACAACCACAAAGACAACCGTTTGTGGGAAATCAACAACGTTTTGCACGTTTTTCAGCCCTTACATTTTAAGGCTTAAAGCGTTCATAAATGTTGTGGAAGGGGCTATCAACACTACAAAAAAAACTCCAGGTGAGAAGAAAAAAAAAAACAGAATGCTTACGAGTACAAATACACTTTTTCTTATCAGTTGGGCATGAAGAAACATACACCAATTAGAGTGCCAGATGTGTATATGGTTGAATATCGGAGTAAATCTGTATACCCACGGTCAGAAAAGTCTTCTAGTCATCAGACGGAACTACAATGAACAGGGGACGAAATAGTACACGTAATTAAAAGTTATGCAATAATTACACACATTGTGTGGGTGAGTTGGCAAGCATGAGTATGTGCCAGTGTAGTAAATAGGAGAAACAAACATAATGTTGGAGAAATGCATGCCATATATAAGAGGATCAGTCTAATGGCAAATAAAACATTCACTCAGGCCACTTAATCTCCCCAAAATGCGAGAGTCAGAGGATGTCTGTTTACCTCAAAATGCTCCTGAGGTAAAAAGCCAACTATGCGACAATGTAATATGGTAGGTGACACTGGACATGGGAGTGCATTTTTGTAATTCAGGCTACGGGTGCTTAACTTCCCTCCCAGTGCCCTTTTAATACAAACCATATGTTTCAACTCTGTTTTTGCACCCATGTTTACAGAATACCCCGGCTTCAGGATATATAACAAAGAAGTGAGGTATCACTGTATTGGGAACCACCACTTTCTCGGCGGATTAATTTATACTGGTAACATCAGGGAAGATGGAGATTTTAAAACATGGGCCGTATTTAAAGTTTGGTGGAGCAGGACATCGATCAAAAAGTGGAGGCTGTCCGCCGCATTTAGAGTGCCACTGACATCCACACACTCCTAAATCTTTCCGGTAGATGTCCTGCAAACTCCGCATCTATACCTTAGGCTGACTCCTTAAAGGCAGGGCTTATAACGTGATCATGCTCCGCGAAGTGACTGAGCTCTTTATAAATAAACCGAAATATAAACTAGATTCGAAGCAGCAGCTAGTGCACAATAAAAAGTCACAATAAAAACATGGTCCAAATCTGATACTACAAAAAGCATGAACAGGAAGGCAATCCTAATAGGTTCAAGCTGAATTACTTGCAATAAATGATGTATATTTTAAGACGAGAAAGGAAATAATCTATATTGTTGAAAAACACTTAAAACTAGGAGACTTTTTCCCGCTCCAATGCATGCTTTGGGTCCACTTAAATACCAGCAGGCAGCACGGTGTAGAACAATTAACATAAGAAGGCAGAAGAGAAGGTCACACGAGATATGGATGGAGACCTGGAAGAAAGCCAAGCGGAGGAAAGGAAACCATCCTCTTTTAAAGGCGTTGGTCTTCGAAATAATGACCTGAAAGGCGCCCGAATAAGGCCAAACCATGGGGAAAATGTCTCTTCTTACGCCTAGAAGCTTCCCCGCCCTATTAATAAAGAACAGGCTCTTAATGAAAGCGCCGATGTATTCTAAGCATGCATAAAGGCAGATACTTGGAAAGAAATCTAGAACAAGTCAGGTCCCGGGCCGGCAGCCAATCACAGCGCGGCCCGGGACATACGGCAACAAGGGGCGGGACTTAAAAAAGGAGTCGGAAACGCCCACGATTCGCGTTCTGACCGGGAAAAAGTGATTGACAACGATGTCTTCCAATGGCTAGCCTCCATTTATGGAGCTAGCCAATGGAAGACAGAGGCGGGACAAAGCCCCATACTGTAGGATCATAAGATTTCACCTGGGCGGAGCACTGCTTCGCAGTGCTACGGCCAGGGCGAAACCTAAAAACGGCAGACATTCTGTACTGTAGGAAATGGGCTGTAATACAGATAAGGGCTTCACTGGATATGGTGTATTTTCCTCTTGGAGCATAGCCACTAGTTTTGCTCTAGAATACAGTAATGACTGTTGTCTAGATCATCATAATGTCCATTCTTACCCCAGGAGCAGAAGCCTACGGTTGACCATTTAAACCACATGCAATAGCACAGAGGGCCTATAGTGAAGAAGCTGCTAAGGAAATGGTTTTAAACTGGTGATTTTAGACCCATTGAATTTGAATCAATTTATAAAGAGATACTCCGTAGGACCAAGGGTAAAATATAGGGATTTGGCATCCCACTGTGATCTCACAGATGACTAATTTTCATATACAAGTGTTGGCCAAGTAGCGCTGCTTCTGAAATTAGGAAGAGAGTGAAGTCCGATTTGTTTCACTGAAAAAAAAACCTCAGAATCTCACTGAAAAAAGCACAGGCAATTGTAGTTATGGTACAAGAGAAGAAATAACAAGCATTGGCATAGCCAATAAGTCTCGCCTTAGGGACCTTGTAAGTGTTTAGATATCCAGCACACTACTGTAGTGTAGTTCCTATTATCCCAATAGGCTCTGCGCATTGGAATAATATCTTCAATAGTATAGACGTAGGACGGAGGTTAACTAGGTCTTCTACTGACGATATTAGACTTAAGTTTTGTGTGCCAGCTAGCTCAGAGTTCACTAGAAACTTTCTCGAATAGGCGAGGAGGAGTTTAACCTCCCTGGATAGACAAGAAGGGATTTAGTTTCTGACATCCATAGAACATGACAACTTTGCTCTCCCTAATCAAGAGTATATCTCCAGAGTCGTGTGAAAACAAAAGACAACTATTTTACTCAGTCAGTACGTGCATACTTAGTTCCACCAGATTGTAGAGAAAGAAGAGATGGGCGTGTTCAATAAAAGGTGTTATTTATTGATCAGTCTCTTTTTCTCATACAAGAGAAATGAATCGCTACAGTAGCAATACTTAAGGTTAAGTAAAGTGCATACAGTAAAAGCAGGATTATAAAATAATACTGTAAAAGCATTGATATGGTTTCTTAGCCATATGATACTTTAAAATGGATAAAAGATATACATACATATATACATTGACTAATCGTACTCAACTGGTGCTTCTAACTACGCCTACCCCGGTGTACCTGACCTAAGCCTAATACGTGGGAGGGAGTAAGTAAGTAGCAGTTTAAGTTAAGTTTGTTTTGCCAAGAATCTGACTCAAGAATTCTCTGTAAGGGGTTAGTCAGTTCAGTACCTGGGATTTAGAAGGCAGGAGGGCTGGTATCTCTGTCTCAGGACTCGATATCCCAGTCACCCGCGAAGGTGGGCTGGAAACGCTGGAAGCTGGATTTCTCGGCAGGAGAAAAGGCAGCGTCTCTCTCAGCGCGTCAAGAGGGAGGGGCAGCGTCCGTGGGCTTCCTGCATCAGCTGGGCTCTCCGGCAAGTAGTCACTGCTCCAAGCTCATCACCACTGTGTCTTTGCTTAGGGCAGCGTCGGTATATTTATACCTGAAAGGTGCCGGGTTTGACGTAAGGATGGACATAAGACGTCAATAAAAGATGTCATTAAGAACTGGTCGTTCTTACATTCTTTACAGGAGTTCTCGAACGAAATCAAAACAATAGCAGCGGGGATTTCCCAGGTTTGCTGGAGGCTTGGTTTGTTTAGAGAACTCGGTGTGCTTTCTAGGGGGCTGGAGGAATAGTGCATGCTTAATGTGACAGCATGCGCTATGACTAATTTATGAAACGGGTTTCTGTGCCGTTGTATGGATATTAGTGATTTATAACCGGACAAGGGTCAGAAATTGGAGTATCGATACAGGTCCCTAGATAAACATACTACACTACCCTTGGTGCAACAACATCAACTGTTGCATGGCTAAACACTTATAAGGTCCCAAAGGCGAGACCTATTGAAAGTTGCAGCCTTTAACGTTAGTTTTAAAAAATAAACTATGTTTCACTGTTGAAACTGCACAACTTTAAAAAGTCTGTTCAAATGTGAGGAAATGATCCTAAAATCAGAGTTTGGGGGACTAGTATTCTCCTTCGTTTCCTGTGCTGCACTGTTGACTTAATGTAGAATCAAATCAATGCACTTTGCGTATGTTTCAGTTGTCGTAAGAATTCCCATGAGGTGAGGAAGTGCCTACAATTAGCCATCAACATCATCCATATTTAAGCGACATCTAAAAGATTATAGTTGCTTATGTGTGACAGGAAGACAGACAGAGAAACACCCTGCCCCGATGTGCTCCTCTGCATGCTCTACTGCTAACAAAACCGAAACGTAGGCATGGCAACCGGTCTCTGGCATCCCCAGAGAGGGACAGCAGTACACAGTCGGGTGGATATTCGGCTTGCAAGTAGAGACATGGCACTTTTGAAGATGCATGCACTATAAAGACAATTGCCCCAGTATTGGAACTTTCATAGATTTCCATGCTTTTGTATCATTCCCCATCGTCAGAATAAGAGTCTCGGTAACAAAAATAACATAGCAGTAGGTACAAAAGAGAAAGAAAAGGGCCTAGGCCTCATTGCCTTTTGTAGCATATCCGCCTCTTTTTGTAAAAGAGACCAAACTAAGCATCAGCCAATCAAAAGAGCCTCATCCCTTAGAACCCTTCTGAAGAAACCTCAGAGCCTCAGATTTTTTTACCGCACGTTGTGCTTAGGGAGTCTCCTTTGAGCTCGGCTCAATCTTCTACTCTTTTGAGGTTTTTCTTCAGTTCCTTCTTCAGGATTGTTGGCTGTTCCTACCAGGATGTCTGATAAGGAGAAGAAGGCCCTTTTCAAGTCATGTTCCACCCGTGCCAAGAAAAGGCTGTATGTAGAGGACCGGCATAAGGACTGTATATATTGCCTGTACCCGGATCATAAGGCTGCCGACTGCAAGATCTGCCGCACCTTTTCTACTAAGACCCTCCGGGACCGTGAAGGTCGGCTCCTCACTTGGCTCCAGAAATTCAAGGCTAGGAAAGACACTGTGTCCAGCGACAGTGAGGACTCCTCTTCAGCTTTATCTTCTAGAAGGTCAGTCAAAAGGAGTAGGGTTTCCACTTCACCTTCTGTGGAGCGTCCAGTGAAGGCCTCAAAAAAGACCCCCGTGAGTCTGAGAGCCAAAGTCCTGTGAAATCTCCTCACCACGGTGTAAAGGAGAGAGAGGGACCATCTACGCCGTCCACTGTGATGAAGACTGCTCTAGCCTTCAAAAAGCCATCTTCTCTGTCATCTGTGAAGTCAAACAAAAGTTCCAAGTCGCCGACTACGCAGCAGAAGGCTCCGTCGACGAAGGCGTCGAAGTCCAAAGTTAAAGTGGTGCCGTCGACGTGATCGTCGACGGTGGTGACAGCGACGTCGACGGGAACATCGACGACAGCGACGATGAAGATTTCGTCGACTATGGTAACGACGACGGTGTCATCGACGAGTGCTTAGACAACGGCAACATTGACGACGGCAGGAGTGTCGACGGTCTCGACGACGTCCATCTCGTCGTCGGCAGTTCGTCAGTCGACGGTGGCTTTTCCATCGACGACAGCAAGTTTACCTTTATCTGCTCCATCGTTGATGGGACCGTCGACGATACTGTCGTCAACGGAGAAAATAACTATTTCTTTGAAAAGAATTACTCCAGACATGATGTCTCCAAGGAGGGTTACCCCCTTGCTTCCAGCTTTGTTGTTAGAAGAGGAAGATGAGGTTCTGATAATGATGATCAGGACTCGTTTGGGTATGCGCACAGTCCATCCCAACTGCTTGTTAAATGTCAGGACACAGATTCGGAGGGAGAGTTTCTACAGGAGTGTTCATATCAACATTCTTCTCAACTGCAGGGGTTCACAGGCCAAACGATGGTATCTGTTCCTACTTCTTTCTTTCAAGATCTCCATAACATGTTGCAGGATTACAAATCGAGGTGCTCTCATCCTGCTGCTATTCCGGCTACTCAAGCCTTGCCTACCCCTACAATCCCAGTGATCTCTCCAGAATTGCCAACTCGGGTGGTCTCTCAGCCACAGACACCTGCTCCACATGTACCTTCAACACTACCGGACATACAGGATGATTCCTCGGATGAGGATCAGAATCTCGATGACAGGCCTAAACAGGGCTTACAATGGGATGAGTACGTAATCCCGGACCCGGCGTCACCATGTCCAGACCTTGTGGATTCCCCTCCGGTGGATATCGGGGGGTTTCATAAGTTAATGGAGAGGGCATCTAGCAGATTCCAGCTGCCTATTGTCTTCTGTTGCCACTGAGTGTTTTCTCTATGACTTTAAAGAGCCATATAAAAAGGTTATCAAATCTATTCCTACTGTACAACATGTATGGGATGAAGGTCTTAAGGCTATGAAGAACCCGGCTACAGTGGTCACTGTCCTACCGCGCATGGAAAAGAAATATAAGGCGCTTGAGGATGGTCCGGCGTCTCTGAATGGGCACCCAAAACCAGACTCTGTGATTTCGCAGGCGGCACAGAGGAAGTCCCGCAACCCTTCAGCGCCTTTGACTACTCCCCCTAATAAAGAGGGCAGGAGACCAGATAACGCTGGAAAAAGATTCTCTTCAATGGCTAGTCTTCTGGTGCGGGCAGCTAATGCCTTGGCGATACTGGGCAGGCATGATCGCCAGTTATGGTGTGACCTTTCACCTTATTTAGATCAACTTCCCCAAGAAGCGAAAGGTGACGCAAAGAAGCTACAAGAAGGGGAAGCAACATCAGCGGAGGTAATCGATTGTGCCATGGACATTGCCACAACGGCTTTTCGCTCACTAGCTGGGGCGGCGGTTCTTCGTCGTGAAGGATGGCTCAGAGCTACTTGGTTCAGGCTGGAGGTCCAGAATAAGATCTTGGACCTTCCTTTCGATGGAGAGGCATTGTTTCAAAAACACATAGATGATACCCTCCAAGATATTAAGAAGGATACAGAGACAGCTAGGTCTCTTGGTCCGCTTCAATACCGGAAGGCTCCTTTCAGGGGTGCCAGGGGCAGGAGTACCACATACAGAGGCTCATACCAACAGCAGCGATACTAGTCATATGGATCAGCGTCACAACTGTATCGCTAACCCTATCATCCGAAACAGGGTCAAACCATGACTTTCTCAAGATCGAATACCAGAGGGAAACAGAACCGCCAGGGACGTGATACGTCCAAGAGGCAATAGCGGCGTTCTGGCTCTTCCTGCTGTGCGCACCTCCAGGACAATATCTGTAGGAGGCAGGGTATCACAATACCTCCGCAACTGGTCTCAGATAACATCGGACTGTTGGGTGCCCAAGATAATTAGAAAGGGTCATACCTTGGAATTCACTCAAACCCCTCCTTCTAAGCCCCTTGCTGCCATTCCGTCGATAAATCTGCGTCTCTTGCGGCTCGAAGTTCATCAGATGCTCCTGAAGGGAGCTGTGGAGCTGGTCCACTCATCTCAAAGAGGGAAAGGGTTTTATTCCAGTTTCTTCTGGTGAAGAAGACGCTGGAGAAATGGCGCCTTATTTTAGACCTCGGGGAGCTAAACACCTATCTCATTTCCCAATCCTTTTGAATGGTTTTCCTTCAGGATATCTTGCGTCTTATCAATCCAGGGGATTTCATGGCCACTCTCGATCTCGAAGATGCGTATTTTCACATACCCATTCACCCAGCACACAGGAGGTTTCTACGATTTACAGTAGCCAAGAGCCACTTTCAATTCAGGGTTTTACCCTTCGGACTTCGCTCTGCCCCGAGAAACTTTACCAAGGTGCTGGCACCGGTAGCAGCTTTCCTGCAGAGACATCACTTTCAGGTCTTCCCTTATCTGGACGATTGGTTGCTGAAGGCCCCGTCCAGGGAGGCTGCGAGGGAAACGGTCAACGCATGTACAAACCTATTCCAGAATTTGGGTCTTACTCTCAACAAGGAAAAATCATCTGATTCCGTCCAGGACAGCGCGTTTCCTGGGCGCCATCTTGGACTCAAATCTCAACAAGGCTTTCCCATCCTTAGAAAGGCAGGAAAAACTGCGAGCCATGGCACTGTTCTTGAGAAAAAGGTGTCTTCCAGTATGCCGTTACAAATCCCTTCTGGGGGTGATCTCCTGATGCATCCCTCTAATATCTCACTGCAGATTGCAGATGCGGCCTCTTCAAGAGCAGCTAGACACAGTGGAAGCAAGTTCATGGCTCATTCGACGACAAGGTGACAATCACTTTTGCAATGAAAAGAGCGGCCTTGTGGTGGACAAGACAGGAAAATCTTTCCCAAGGTCTATCCTCTATAGGCAATCCGTCTCCTCAAGTGGTGACAACGGATGCGTCACTGGACGGCTGGGGTGCGGTGCTTCAGGATCTTCATGTCGGCGGGCATTGGTTGCCGCAGCACAGTCTTCTTCACATCAACCTCCTAGAACTCGGGGCTATCAAGCTGGCACTTCAAGCATTTCTTCCTCGGCTGCAGGGGTCGGAGGTTCTCATTCGAACAGACAACACCACGGCCATGCACTACATAAACAAGGAAGGGGGTACCAGATCTCTTCCGTTGTCTCAGGAAGCCCAGAAGATTTGGGAGTGGGCTACTCTGCACGGAATAACGCTACAGGCAGAACATCTACCAGGAATTCTAAACGAAAAGGCAGACGGACTCAGCAGGCTACCTTTCGTCAGTCACGAATTGAAGCTGAACCAGGTGGACTTGGAGGAGGTTTTCCAACGATGGGGCAAACCCTCGATAGATCTATTTGCCACCCCGGCCAACAAGAAATGCCGGTTTTACGCAAGCAGGCTTCACCATCGAGGGTCGTTGGGGAATGCGCTTTCGATAGATTGGTCAAAAGCATTTGTGTACGCCTTTCCCCCTATTCCAGTGATCCCCAGGCTTCTCAGGAAGATCAAAGAGGAACCTTGCAAGATGATCTTGATAGCCCCTGCGTGGCCACAACAGTTCTGGTTCAGGGAACTTCACCTTCTGTCTCTCGTCCCTCCTCTTCCTTTGAGGACGATTCCGGACCTTCTCACGATGTCCTGCGGGCAGATTTGGCATCCGGATCCACACTCATTACACCTGACTGCATGGCTCCTGAGCAGCGAGAATTCATGAACCTTCCCATCTCGAATAAAGTGAAAGAGGTTTTGTCTCAATCTAGAGCTCCTTCTACAAATAAAACTTACCGTTTTAAATGGAAGAGATTTTACATTTGGTGCAGGAAGGAAAGTGTTGACCCCTTCATGTCTCAACCAAATCAACTTCTACCTTATCTCTTGTCTTTGGCTAAAACAGGATTGGCTCATTCATCCATAAAAGTTCACCTGGCAGCGATCTCTCGCTACAGACGCTCTGCATCTGGACCTTCTCTTTGGTCTTCAAGAATAATTAAACAGTTTCTCAAGGGCCTATTCCGCGTCTACCCCCCGGTGAGGCCTCCGCCTCCCACTTGGCATTTGAATTTGGTCCTCCAACAGCTCATGAAAGATCCCTTCCAACCGATTCATCGGGCAGACATGACATTTCTTTCGTGGAAATTGGCTCTCCTCCTTGACCTCACATCAGCAAGACGCATTGGGGAATTGCAGGCTCTCACAATTCAGGAACCTTTTCTCCAGTTCAAAGAAATACCATGATTTTAAGAACTAATCCGGAGTTCATTCCCAAAGTGCCTTCAGACTTTCACCTAAAGCAACCTGTAATTCTCAAGTCTTTCTTTCCTCAACCTTCAACACCAGCGGAGAGGTCACTCCATTCTCTGGATGTGCAGCGGTACTTGAAATTTTATCTGGATCGCACCAAAGAGTTTTGTAAGTCTTCACAGTTATTCATTGCTTTTGGTGGTCCGCGCAAAGGCCTTTCACTTTCGAAGCAAAGTATTGCAAGATGGATCTCCAGTGCCATTCTATGTTGCCATTCAACAGCGGGTAAACCACTGGACAGCATGATCAGGGCACACTCCACAAGATCTGTGGCTTCATCTACAGCTCTCTTTGCGGGAGTGCACATCAGAGACATTTGCAGAGCTGCAACTTGGAGCAGCGTACACACCTTTACGAAGCATTACTGCTTAGAAACCTTGACGCAGGAAGACACGGCTGTGGGCCGGGCAGTCCTGAGGAACCTCTTCCACTGATTGGTGAGCTTTCCTTACTATCCCTCCTTCCTATGTCTGCACATTTTGTATCTAATGTTGCTACTAATGGCTATTCTAATGTGTATTTACTTCTCTTATGAAAGTATGCATACTGAGATCTTTTTGTATTTACGCCACAAAATGTGCTTTATTGCTACTGCTAGCTACTCTGATACAAAAGCATGGGAATCTATGAAAGTTCAAATACTGGGGCAAGAAAACAAGTTACTTACCTGTAACTTTGGTTCCCCAGTATTGGTAACTTTTATAGATTCCCATTTGCCCACCCTCCTCCCTGAGGAAAGCTCAGCCTTCAGCAGGTGTGGTTACTGTTACACAACGGCTACGAAAATCTGAGGCTCTGAGGTTCCTTCTTGAGGATTCTATGGGATGAGGCTCTTCTGATTGGCTGATGCTTAGTTTGGTCTCTTTTACAAAAAGAGGCCGATCTGCTACAAAAGGGAATGAGGCCTAGGCCTTTTTCTCCAGACTGAGGTATCCATACATGATCTCCTCACCATGGCCCGGAACAGGAAGTTCCCTTATTTTGCTGCCGTGCACTTACCTGTGAATGGTTCTCGTGTGGTGCCTTCCAGTTCACTTGGTCCCTGGGCCTGATGTTTACATTTACACTGATTTTGCTTCTGTTGAAAGTCCTGCAGAAGGTGCACGAGGATTGAACAAAGCTGATCCTGGATCCCCTAGACTGAACAAGGAAGATTTAGTATGTCTATATGTTGGCACTTTGAATGAATTCTGCAACCTCTTCCTCTCTAGCACAGGGCGCTCGGATCCTTTACCCCAATCCCAAAACGATGTCTATGACAGTGTGGAGATTGACTGATGTCAACCAGAGTCCTTTTGTGTGAGAAAGTGACATCTTTCTTGCCTTGGTATGCCCCCACTTTTTTCTGAACTGCTGATGTGCTTGTCTGAGTGTGCCCTGGGTCCCTGCCAATCAGGTACCCAGGGCCTGTGTTCCTTCCCTAAAAATTGTGTTGAAACAAAACCCAATTGGCATCTCTGGCCACCTATCAGCCCCTAGTAAATGGTACCCTAGGTACCCAGGGCATGGTGACCAGAGAAAACCCCTAAGGGCTGCAGCACGTATTGTGCCACCCTTAGGGGCCCTGTACCTTAGTACCCACACACTGCCTTTGCAAGGTGAGTGCAGAGGTACAGAACTAAACAAAGAGTCAACATGCCACACATCCCTGTGTGCCATGCCCGCAAACCACTGCCCTGGCATACATCAGTCACCCCTCTAGCTGGGTGCCCTATGCCAGTGGTGTGGGCACAGGTGCATGAGCCCTGTGCCCCTACAGTACCCAGGGCCATTCCTGGACACTGTAAGTGCAGTTATGCCATTAAGAGTATATGGTGCTGGGAGGTTGTCATTACGAACTCCAAAGCACCATAATGGCTACACTGAAGACTGACAAGTTTGGTACCAAACTTCTCAGCACATTAAACCCACACTGATGCCAGTGTGAGATTTAATGTAAAATGCACCAGAGGGCATCTTAGAGATGCCCCACTGAAAACCGAACCTACAATCCACGTCTGGCTGAGTGGCTGCCACACAGCAGACATGTTGCTCGACCCCTGTGTGGAGAGGCCCCCGCTCTCCTGGGTCGGCAACAAAGCACATCCTGGGCGAGGTGCTATGTCTCCTCCCCCAGGATGGACAGGGGGAAGCATTAAAGGCGATACCGCCTCTGAGAGCTTATCCAGACCATTTGCTGTACCCAGCAACTGGCCCCCCACCCGTTATACCCCCACTCTGGCGGGAAAAACCACGTCAGGAAGGAGGGTGTGCCAACCTTTGCCAACTCCACCCCTCATGCGAAGGAGGCGAGGTGAAGCACGACCCCGGGCTCCGGCCATCTTGTAGATAGGGAGCCCTGCCCAATCCCAGCTAGGCTCCTGCCCCCCTCCCACAGGAGAGGAGCAGGCTAGGGGGTGTCCTCACCCCAGGACAGGGACCCATTGGTCCCTGCCCTTGCCCTACCTGTAATGCCCCTAAATTTAGTATTTAGGGGCTCCCTGAACCTTCCTTCCTCAGATCCCGATATCAAAAGAAGAAAGAAGATCAAGAAGAAGAAGACCCGCCACGCAGCTGCTAACAGGACAGCAACAACCGACTTGGCTCCAGCCCTACCAGCCTGTTGATCCTGGAACCTGCTCCTGCCTAATCCCGGCGACCTCCGCGGACAGCAACCTTGGGACATCGAGAGGACCTACCTGCTTTGACCCTCTCGAAGATTGGGACTCCCATCAGCAGAGGCTCTGCTGCAACAACCCACCTGGTTCCCACCAGCAAGCTCCGGACCAGTCCACTCTGCACCAGCCGAGCCCGGGCCGGTCCAACCCGAACCAAGACCACGAGGACGTCCCCCCGGCGACTGGGACCCGAAGTCCAGCTAAAGACTCTCCTCGACGAACCAGCCGACGCATGCAGACTCAGAACCAGGGGCCACCCCAACCGCGACCAGCCGAGGGTAAGCTTTTCCGACCCCCAAAGACACCCCTGCACCCGGCGCCCTGCGGCCCCCTGTGCCTCCCTTTGGGGTACCTACCTGTGCTCCAATATCCCAACTTACCTCTCGAAGTGCTGGTCGCCCCTGGAGAGTCACCGTCCCCGAGCCTTTGTTCCTTTTTCGAGATCCTCTTTGGATAACATTGAGAGCCCGACGGCTCAAAAGCACCCTGCACCCAGCCGCCACAGTGCCGCTGGCTGTGACCTCTCTGTCCTATCTTACTTCCCCCCCCCCCCCTTGCCCTGAGCAAGTGACCAGGAGCCCATCTCCCAGAGCCGCGTGGCCTGCTAGCCAGCCGCCACCAACCGAAGGCGCCCTTACCTCTTTGGATAACATTGGGCCTACCTACCTCTGTACCCGGCCGCCCCTGTGCCGCTGGGACTGAACTAACTGTACTCACCTGACCCTTGGGGACCCCTGAGTCTAAGCCCAGAACCCTAACTTCACCAACCAAGTACTCACCTGGAAATCGGTAATTCACTTACCTGCCATTGGATAACATTGACCCATTTTGACTCGAAAATTTTCTAAGTGTGAAGTTTTGAAAAATGAAAATATTCCTATAAAATCAGCCAAAGTCCGAATTCGAAAATACTCACCTGTGATCAGGAGAGAAGCCAGTACTGTACCTTTCAGCCCAGTACTGAACCGCAAAAGTAATTCCTAGCGGGTTTACTAGTAATCTGTATTTTCTCCATAGGAACCCATGGTCTGCTTTTCTATGAAATTTCTTCTAAGTGTCTACTTTTGAAAACTGCAAATATTCTTTAAAAATCATACGAAATACTGAAACGCAATTACCTACCTATTTTGAGCTGAGCCCCCAGTGCTGGCCCTAGGAGACTAGTGCTGGGTTACAAAAGTAACAAATTCGTACTTTACCTGTAACCTGAATTTCCTCCCATTGGATAACATTGTCAGAATCACCTTCAAAAGTTTCTAAGTGTGAACTTTTAAAACAGCTTTATATTTAGGAAAATTCATCACAGTAACTAAAACTTTTTTGCTAATCTGGTTTCAGATTAGACCCCAGGACTGAATCTAAGATCTAGTCCTGGAACTACCAAAGTAATCCATACAGTAATCAACTGTACTTTCCTATGAAAACCCATTGAGCTCCATGCTAGAGTGTGTTTAAGAACTGTGCTGCTCATTAGCTATCCTGTAATTATTGTGTGTACAAACGTATTGCTTCTCTGCAAAGTATTTACATGAGAGTACTCATACCTTGAAAAGTATATTTTTATAACTGTTGGTTCTAAAAATAAAACAACAATATCTGAGGATATAAAAACAATTGGCCTGGAGTTCAGTTCTTGAGTGTGTGAAACCTTTTGCTGACTGAGTGTGTACAACAAATGCTTTACACTGTCCTCTGGTGCTGCCTTACTGCTCGACCAAGCTACCACTTTGGAGAGTAAGGTCAGTTCTGACTTTAACCTCTGTTATACCTCTGGGGTTGGTGGACTCTATACACACTGTACTTCCTTCTAGTCCAGTGTATATATAGAGCCACTTTCTCACATTTTGTCTTTCTGCTGACATTGTGCAGAACCACAAGTGGTTGCTAAAACACCTGGCACAAAATCCTTTTATGTGAGTGCTGGAACAAATGTATTCAATACATCCGAAGGCCTAAATCCTTTTCAGTCCTACCTCTCCAACATCCTATGACTGAAGTAGCTACAGTTAAAGGCTATTTAGCTGCCCTGTCAACCTTTATGTATCTTCCTGATCAGCTGCCCTTGCTTGGACTGCCACTAGTGGCAGGTTTTTCGAAAAGGTTTACATGCCTTGTTTCCACACTCTCCATTCAGTGGTCCTCAGTCAGATTTAAAACGTGATCCCTTTACTAATGGCATCCCCAATTGAACCAATGCACTGGTGTCAAGTTTGACTGGCTCTTTATCTCTGCCTATCCTTACCACCCTCTGTGGTGCCTGCTGTTCATATTGGCCACTCCATTACCCTCCATCCTTCTGCCCTCCTCGTCATCCCACCAAAGAGGCAAAGGAGCTGCATAGACTGGACGCCAGAAATGTTCTCTATTACTAGGATCACACTCCACAGGTCAGAGTGGGTAATAAACTCTTTCCCGGGCTTTACTGGAGCGAAGAAGGGCAAGGCAGTATCCAAACAAACTATTACATATTGGGTCATCCTTTTCATTAGGATCAGCTAAGTCTTATCAAAGAAAGACCTTCCAGGGTCATTTGTGCCCACTCTACTACTAGAGCGGCGGCTGCATCCACGACTCATCAGAAGCATTCAGATGGCTGGCATCTGCTTGGCAGTCACGTAGTCATCATTGCATACTTTTGCCAAGTACAGTTGGCTCAAAATGAAAGCACGCAATGACGGGTACTTTGGCCTGGCTTTGTTGCATCACTTCCTTTGATAATCTGCGCTACTTGATTCCACCTCCCAGATGGTATTGCTTTGGGACTCATTCATAAGGGAAGGAATCTTCAGGATGATGAAAATATTACTTTGAGTAATCTGCAGGGAAATCATGTATCCCCCAAACTGTACTTACCAATCTTCTTCGGTGGTTCTCTGACTCCCACTGTGCCCCTTCCACTTCCCCTAAAAATCAACAGACTTTTTGTGAATTTCTGGGACAGTTGTTTTCTACAACTGTGAGACTTAAATGTTTATTCCATGAACATTTCTCTCAGCAGAAGGTTATCAAAGTGTACCTTTGGAAACCATATTCCTGGGACATCTGTTTACAGTTAAGTAATGTTTCAATTTTACCTGGGCGTCTTACATTTTTCGGGCTGCGAAATAATGTAAGGTGTTTTATTGCGATATTGTCAGAGTTCTAAACGTACAGGTTGCATGAATGGATAGTTTGTGACTCGTTGGTTATGACTGGCGCCTGCATAAAATATCAACCCAAGTTGATGTGATCCATTTTTTTCTATCTTTTTCATGCCTTAGCCATGTCAGACTGCCGATCGAGTGTGCAGCTGCTGTGTGATCATGGGGCATCTGTAAACGCCAAGGATGGGGTAGGTCCACTTGTCTTTGCAATCCCAGGGTGTGCCCACCATAAGGATATTTCTGTCCCATCCCCAGCATTGGCTCTTGCAGGAGCTGCTTTGGTGTCATGCTTAGGTTATGCACTCCCAATGTTCATTTGTTGACATTCCTATGGTGGACTGTTTTTGTGCCAGAACCATGGTGTGCTCTGTTAGTGGGGCTTTTGTTTCTGATTGGAAGGTGGGCTCTCTGCTAGGAACTTGTTTTTTTCCATCCCTGTGGTAAGCTGTCTGGGTTGCATCTCTGTACCAAGCTCAGTGTGTTGGTATTCATGGTTCTGCTTCTGTCTAACCAAGCATTCCTTCTGATTCACAGGATGGGAGGACACCTCTGGTGCTGGCCACACAGATGTGTCGTCCTGCAATTTGCCAGCTGCTGATTGATAAAGGAGCCGATGTCAATGGCAGAGATAAGCAGAACAAGTAAGCACTGCAAAGATTTGACACAGCCTCGAACTTGGAGTCCCAACAAGTTTTTTAAATGTTATATTTATTTATATGAGGGACTTAACTAGTTGTGTGAACACGGGAAAGGATAGGCAGGAGCTGGTTATCTATATTGTGGAGCGATTATGGCATTGATCTGTACTGCAACTTTAGAGACAGTACTTAGGATCTGCTTTGAATGTCCTGAATGGAACAGAGATTGGAAACATCTAGAATGTGGAATAAAAGAGAGGAAATTGAAACAGAGGAAATGCTCCTTTCATGATCAAGAAACCCACGCCATATTTATGCCACCGGACCACCGTTAGTGTTGGCACTCAAACTTGGTTGCAGGTAGAGTCATTTCCGTTTTGGGGTGAAAGGTTTGCAACCCCTGAAGTCCAGACCTTGGGAATCAACCAAGTCTGTTGTCTACTTTTTTTTTTAATTAAAGATTAGTCTCTTCGAGAAGAATGCGGCATGATTGTCACGCAATTAATTTACTGCAGATGTTCCACCTGTGCATCTACCCCTCAAAGATGTTACTGGCTCCAACAAACTCAGTAATTACACCACATATGTACATTGTAGACCGACATGAGAACGCCTCTAAAGCAGCCTACTTCTCCCACCTCCTTAGTTACGAGACATCAAGAGTATCCGCGATTATTAATTTGATAGTGCTGCAACTCGATCGAAATGTGATGAATCCGTTCTGTACCAATTAGTTAAACAAGCCAGTTCACGTTGAGCTTCCTCTAACGGGAACCTCCCATGTATTTGTTGGAATTGTTTCATCATCGAGGATTGAACTTTTTTGTAAGAATCAGTAGATCACTGCTGCTAAAATTCTGAAGTAGTAATTCATTTCTCAAGTTTGATCCTAGCCCTCCAAAACTAGGCAATATTTGGTGGATTAATTTCAAACTCTTTCATTTTCCTACAATTCTGTTGCATAATTCATGGAAGTCATCACAATGGCTAGCGAGTTACCTGCGTAATAATGAGCCAGATGTCCTCAATGGGGTGAAGCACCTTCACCCCGCATCCGTGAGTCCGCTTGCTGTCACAACCCGGTTGTTACAACGACCGCGTTGTGACAACGCATACCATTACTCCGCAAGTCATTACAACGACTTGCGGAGGGGGGGGAGAAGGTGTTGGATTTAAAATCCAACACCTTCCCTAAAGTCTGCACAGACTGGAGTTGGAATAGTAAATTTTACTATTCCAACATCCAGCGCCCCCACCTCCGCAAGTGGTGGTAACGACTTGCGGAGTAATGATATGCGTTGTCACACGCTGTCGGTGTTACGACCACGTTGTGACAGCATGCGGATTCATAACATGCGGAGTGAAGAGTCATATTCCCTCAATGGTGGTTATTTTTCTCTTACATTGAGTGGTATTAGCTGTTGTTGAAATTTATAAGATGTATTTCGTTGGACTAGACATTTTTACATGGTTTTAAAAAAAAAATTGTATTTTGTTTGCAAACAAAAGGAAACAATCCATAACAAAATTCAGGTACAGTCATGCAGTGTCGTACTTTTTATATATAACATATATCAAACAGTACACATTTACAGCCAAATTTGGGCCTTTTGAAAACACATCTTTAAAAAGCCCACATACTTGTTCAGCGGATTTTTGCATGTTTTTAAGTATCAAATGTTTCCCTATTTTAATATTGTATTTCATATTTCTGTCTCCCCTAACTTAAACAGCTGTATCTTAATCGTATTTCTCTTAATTTGTTAAATTTAGAGGTTAGGTAGAATTGATTAATTTCTGTTCAAAACACGCCCAGCCAGTATACTCTCACAGTTTGTAGCAACCCATTTAAACTCTTTTCATCCAAAATCACAATGACGCTGTTCAACTGAATGTAGTGCATATGGATATTTGATAGAAACATTTAGCATAGAAATCCATGTCTTTAATTCAGTAACATATTCACCGTACTTTTTTTGCTTCCCTTGACCAAAACGCTTAACATACTCTCAAATGGCAGTGTAGGTTCCATTTACTCTGGCTCGAAGCACTGCTAAATAACCTACATCGGAGTTGTCTGCTATGTAAAATTGGTATTTCTGGATACCACCTTTTTTTTTTTTTACTTTCCAGGAATTCTCTGTTCTCTGTTCCACAGTAACTTCGTAATTTAGTTTAAGTATATATGTTAGATTGTAGCAAAACTGTAGTGATTCATTAGCATTAAGTACAGCTATGTGCAGTTGAGAAACGTGCCCCTTCTCATTTTAATTTGATTTCAGAGCAGTTAGTTCGTGCTGGAGTAGTTCGCATTTGTTTAAAAAAACGTAAACAAAGGAATACTCAGCATTTAAAAAAATGTGTACAATCAAAGACTGCACCAGCCACAAGCCTTGTGGTACCTGCAGCGCTCTGATCTATATACGTCTGAGATTTCCATGAGGTAAGTGAGTTGATTGAGGTAGTTGGATGACTAGTTCATGAACAATGAGAACTTTGTTAATAAATCTTTCTTGCTCCATCATGGGATCTTCAACAATCTACACATGGCTGCGATAGAAAGGAAGCATTGCCCTCAACTGAGAGGTGGAATAACTGCATGATTCAGTGGAACAGATTCTTCAGCGTTATCTGCCCTACCTGCAAATCTGGCTTGACATTAGACCGGGTAGTAGTGTTTGACGGTAGTGTGGACGTCTCTTAATGCAGCAGCATGCATAATTTCCGAAGTGCTGCTAACTGAAGTAACCCATTTTTCCCAGCATTGCAACCCTATTTCTCCCTAAAAGCGAAACCCCGCCGACAGCGGGTTCATAGTGCATGAATCTAGATAGGAAACTGTTCTTTTATATGCCTCCTATCTTTTGTTTTGCTGAAGTAACACTTTTAAGCCTTTTCAAGAGCCAGCTTATGAAATGACCGCTCTACTATGGCGGTAACTATGAAAAGAAAATGAGCTGCCTTGATGGGCAGAAATCTGAATTTATCTTAGTGAAGAAGGAAGGGCAAGTACATAGGACAACCGAAGCCATACCAAAATCAATTCCAGTCTCGGCAATAGAAAAGAGATACCTACCTACCCTTTTAGTGAAAACGTAACTTGAGTCGGAATTTGATGATCCATGACTGGTAATTTTCCAGTTTGGTGAATTAGCAAAGTTGTGAAAAAATGAATGAAAATGTGCACATTTTCACCAAGGAAAAACACCGATCTGATACCGGCTCCCGTGCCCGGTCCAAATTATTACAGAAACTGTAAGAAGTTTCAAGTCTAAGAATAGGGAGGAATTAACTTGAAAAACAAACTAACTAGGCTAAAAATGAAGTGAATGGTGAGAGTGTTTCTTCTGTTTCTAAGACCGCACTAACAGCAGACAAATGAGATAGGAGACCAAGCAGAGGAGTCGAAGCATGCATGGAAGGCATGATGTTTAAATTTGAATTTACACTATTCCTTAGTCAACAGCGTCCTCCAGTGCAAGTCGGTGTAACGACTTGCGTAGTGAAAACCACGATGTGTTTGTAAGTACCACGTTGAAATGGATGCGTGGTAAACGATGTCCCCCGTTTAAAGCAATAGGACTCTTTACAGGAATAGATTGACGTAGCAGGGGGGGGGAGGGGTGATAGACTGTGAAGAGCAGGAGAACAGGGTTATTTCGCAGAGGTAAAAGTGCAAACAGCAAATGCATGGGACCCTGAGGTAGAATAGCAGAAAGGGAAAAGAAAGAGCTGCTACGATGGCTTCCCCTGTTAACAAGGCAGATGCAGTCTCATCCATTTGAGCAGAATATGCTTTTTCTAGGCGGATATAGTCAACCTGCTGACTGTCTTGTTAGGTGGCAAAGTTGCTAGAATGATTACTCGGCTAGGGTTAATCAGAGTGGCACTTTTCAAATAAATCATCCATGTCAAAAACCACAACAGCAATATTAGAAATAGCCTACATCTCGCTAGTCCTGCTTAGTTTTAGCTATTGAAAAGGACAGCTTCCATGAAATGTTTCAAGTCTTGACCTTGCGTAGGTTCGAAAATAGGTTCAACAATTTTGTAAGCGGAACTAAAAGATGCAAGGAAGGAGCTGGTGCCCTAATGGAGGGAAAACCTCCTGAAGATCTTTTAAAAGTCCTCTATGATGAGGAATAATGGAAAACTGGGAGCCAGTCGTTCTATGTATGTAAATGAACACTTAAAGAATATTCGAGGTTTGACCTTGAGAAATGCATCAATTGTGTTGAACTGCTTGATGTCAATCCTCGGTGGTCGTGGTGCAGAACCTCTTTCATTGGAAAACAATTCACGTTTTCATGGGAAACCTGTTTGAAGTCCATTCTTGACAACTTCATTCCTGAGTTCACTGATGCCAGGTTGTTACTGGTTACCATGCCATGAAGCATAGAAAGCTGTTACATTCCCAAAGGTTGCGCTTGATGAAGATATCCGGTATGTTGAACTTTGAGTAAAGGTGAATACAAGGCAATATACGCATGCTTTGTCACCATATTTGAATCCCATAATCAGTTTCGCACAATGCGGAGGTAGTATGGTCCATTGAGCAGCACAGTTACAGCAATTAGCAAGTGCTGCCTTAGTGCACTTGCTTTAACAGTGTCTTTAATCTTTCTAGAATAATCCCTTATTTTTCTTCATCTAGCCTCACTTTATTCCACCCCTCTCTGCCCACCCCTCGCACTCTCACCCTCCCTAAGGTCATTGTTGATGTCCCTCTGTAACCTGATTTTAAATCTGCTTTTTAGGCAGTAGCTAACCCGAGCTTGTCAGCTTAATAATGACAATGTTCTCTCCTGGACCTTCTCTCTTTCCTTTGTGATCCCTTTTTTTTTAGTATTTGCTGCTTCTTCCTTCAACATGATGTACGCTGTATTCTGTCCGCTGCTATCCTACTGCTTCCTTCAACAGTGAACGCCTCTATTCTACCATCCACCACATTTGTTTAGCCCACTGGACTGTCTTTGCTTCCCCTCTGCTTTCCTACTACCACTTCCTATGGATTGTAGGTTACACCCTCATCCCTTTCCAACACCTGTCTGTCCTCCACCAGTGTATCCCTTTGCATACTTCCTTACGGATTTTTCTCTCTGACTTTCTAGTAGCGCGCTACTTTCCTCATCTAGCCCCAACTCTTCCATGTTCCCCTTCTCCTTTCCTTCCTTGTTGCCTTCAGGGAATTGTTTCCAGTATGGTGTACCCTTACACTAGTAGACTGTTTTAACTACCCATCTTTCTTTGGACTGCATGGAAGCATGGGGACATTGTTAATCACCCTGTTATAACCTTGCTTTCACTTAGGACCGCCCTGATGCTCGGCTGCGAATACGGCTGTAGGGATGCTGTGGAAGTCTTATTGAAGAATGGGGCAGACGTGAACCTCCTGGATTCCCTGGGCCACGACAGCGCCTACTACGCCAGAATTGGGGACAATCTGGAGATTTTGTCAATGATCAGGGCTGCCGTGGAAAACACTAGTAAAGGTGCAGCAATTGTTCAGATCTTACTTTGCCTCTTTCTTTTGTATTTGGTAGCCTCTGTGATCCACCTGGTCAGGGTTTGAAGTAGCCTCTTTGATTACAAGCAGTAAAACCTGATTGAAAGTTTAACATTATGCAGGCTTCCCTGCATCCCCAAGTCATATGACGATATGTTAACCTCTTTGATTTACAAACTGTCGTATCCAGATGCTTTAGTTCAAGTTACCTTACTGAGTTGAGTCAAGAACTATAAATGCTACAATGCGTTGCTTTTTCAAATGAAATGCCCTGGCCCTGGACTGCAAACTGGGAATGCTGGCTCGTGGATTGGTTCAGATGCTCCGTCCATCACCACCCCCTTTTGTACCGCTTTGGCCGCCATAAGTGTGGCAGGGTATGCTCAGACGTGAGTCCCTTGCTCACTTTGCCACTGGATTCAAGCAAGCTGGGCTGAAGACGGCTGTAATGCCAGAAACCGGTCCTCTGAAGCTTGTTTCCGGTCCAGCGAAGGCATGGCTTGGCAGTTCGGGCTGGACTGTTCCCATGAGGCACAGGGTCAGACTGATTTGCATATAGCCATGTCTGAACTGGGGTGGCAGAGTGGCCTAAAGAACGGTGATGGATCAAACCCAGATCTTTTGACTGGGTGTGAGTGTTTGATTGGTTCAGATGCTCCGTCCATCACCACCCCCTTTTGTACGGCTCATGGAACCTGTCATTCCAGGAGTTCAGTTTATAGTTGGGTAGTGACATGTTCTAGAGCTTGGGGTTGGTGGGGGTGGTTAGTCTGGTGTGTGTTGAGACTTGAAGTAGTTTGCCATTTTATAGAATGAAAGGCCATCCACTATCAACAATGTTAGCGGTCTGCTACAGCTGACTGCGAGGTTCTATGTACATTTTGGATATTTCCACAGAATTGTACTACTGAATATCGACCCCAGAGTATTGTATCGAGGACAGAATATTGAGGGTCAAAATATCAAAAGGTAAGTGTATAGAGGGAAGTGTAGATTTACTATTCCTAACTCTACATCTATGTACCTTGAAGATATATGTATTGCGTAGGCACATATATGTGCAGTTAGGTACATAAAATCTAGACTTACTTACCGGTCAATGTTTTTTTTCGATATTTTGTCTTTGAGGTTGGGTCCATCGATATTCTGGGGTCGATATTCAGTGCATTCATTCCAGAGTAGCATTTTATGCATGTCTGACTTGTAGATCTGATAGTTACTGGAAAACGGCTTTACACAAATATTTATACTTGTTGGTTTTGTTATTGTCTTCTGTAGGGCGCGAATCGATCAGGAAAGGCCCGCAGTTGCCCACGGTAAGATTCATCTTTAATCATAATGTCTGTGCTCGGAGACTGTTTAGGACTCTAGTGCAAGTGAATTAAACGTTTTATTGAAAAGCAGCTTGGCATGCTTGTCCTTCCCATTGCACCTCCTTTAAACGCGTGATGGCACCTCCCTTTGTCCGTCCCCTGCAGTCCTTCACTCAGACCTGACAACAGGTTGTTACCGCCTTCCTTTTAGGTGACGAGGGCTTCTCTCATAATCCCACCTCCCTTAATGGTTTACTATGTAGATTTAGCTAATATGAATTCATTCCAGTAGCCTCCGCGTCACATTGATGCGGCCATGGACTCCAAGATCACACAGCCCGCAGTTGTGAAGTCCCTTAAGTTTCCAGGGCCATGGGTCTTGGGAGCCGCATGTCATGGGCTGAAGGAGTGCCATCATTTTAAAGCGAGTGTCGAACTGGAGACAGAGTATGGTTTGCCCTGTGAAGCAGGCAGGGAGCAGACAGACTGGGTCCACCTGCTTAGGCCTCCTCTGTCATCCACTTGTACAACACGTCTTCTGAAATCCTGCAATCGCGTGCCCTTTTTAGCATAACTACGGAATGTGAATACATTCTTTCAGATCAGGGTGAAACATTGGGCTGTAAAAGTGAGAAAAGCAACAGTTTTTCATGGGTAACTTTTCTGTGAATAAATTCGTTAATGTGTATTTTGGAACAGCAAATATGAAAGAGAGAAACAATGAATTTAAAATAAGGCAATTAAAATAACTCCGAGATTGATATGCACGTACACCCTACTATAGGGGCAAAGGTATGATGGGGAACAGTCTTTTGAAATGGAAAGTGTTTGCGTCATAACGACATGTTCCAAAGCATGCTCCACTGTCTCCTAATTTTGGGGATATCTTACTGGAGAGGATCAGTAGCATGCACTCATTTGTAGAGAGGGTCCGGAATAATTGAGAAGGAGCTTTACAGGAGCAATGCTCTAAGCACTCTGTGTCCACCCTCACCATCGCACAATCCTCAGACAGCTGATCCTCCGATGTCGCTGCCTCAAACTCCTCCTTCTTTATATGGTATGTGCATCACACACCTACCTATGACAGTGCTGTGCCCAAAATCAAATTAGGCCATACCCCCAGATTAGGTGTGGCTTTAAGCTCCGAAACAAATCGTCAATTCTTAAGCGGTCTTATAGTAATAATTGTTTTACTGCTCATTGGTTTTCTCTTCCACTTAGTTTCCATTGTTTTGCTTATCAATTTTCGTTCCAAACTTTTCTCTTACCCTAATGTACTGTGTAACACTGCCACCAAGTGGAATATAGGCCAGTCTATTTGTGTTATGAAAGAGTATATCAGAGTTTTTCTGTAGTTGGTTGTCTGAGTTGGGTAGTTTTAAGTAATTCTAGGTGGATTGTTCTGTCTGTTTACTGTCTGCATTGTACGCTGCCATGTGAGAGTTGGTAGAGGTTGCTCAGTGGTTGCAAGGGTGAGTTAGACTCGTTTGCGCTTCAGTTTAACAAAATTTATGGTTGCCTTCACATGTCTCCATCCCACAAGTCGGGTCTGGTGGCTCTCCGGGCTGATACATTTGCTGCAGGGATCCATGTTTGACGTCACAGCCATAGGTTGACACTTGAACCGTGGTGGGTCCACTCTGGCTTTCATTCTTCAGAGGTTATAAAAGGCGTGTCATTGTGCTCGGTAGCATGACACACATCTGTTAATCAGCGCTGAGACGTTCCATATCTGGATATTGAGTTCTGTTCCATGAGCTGTTCTGCAGCCCAGAGTGAGGGAACTCTTGGACGGCCCTAATATTGCGCTCTGGGTTTGGCACTCGCTTGTTCCACGGTTCAAGGCAGCTATGAAAGCGTATAAGGCTGCTTTACATACGGTCAGTTTCTGAGAAGTGTAGACAGTTCAGCTGCAGAGATTGCGAGTTTACAGTAGACTGTAAACTGACTGGGCTTCCCTTGGTTCCTGGGATGCGGGAGGATTAAGGCACTCCTTACTAGACAGTCCAACAGATCAAGAGCAGCTTGAACCATGCACATACGCGCACTGCTTGTTCACGCCTTCTCATGCATTTGTAGACGATGCTCTAAATTTGTGCATTTTGCCGGGTTTAAACTTTCCCATGTCCAGGATCTGGGGCAAGACAGAGTATTATGAGTCAACATCTGTATTCCTCCTATGGCGTCTATCATGCCTTCTGCCTGCCAGCCTGTCCCAGGCATGCCTTTTGTAGCCACTGATATTAGGGTAAGTACCAGACTAAACTAAGCTGGGTGCATAATCTAGATGCACTATTCAGTTTAACATTATCCGTTAATGCAATTGTCTATCTGTGCCAATCAACAGGGAATAGCTAAAGTAGTTTATTTAGGAGGTAGTTTAATGCGGCTGCTCTGCTGCCCTAGAAGGAAGGGGTGATGCTGGTGGAGTGGTCGGACTTGCAGTTTTGTGGCTATTAAACTCAAGGCCCTCTAAATGTGGGGCTCAAGGTTTGGGCACTTTTCATCCAGGCAGTGCACCTTATCTTGTGGCTTTGTTTCACAGTTTTCCTTATCTAAGTCCCTAGGACAGGCGGTCTCCGGGATCATTTCTTGCAACCTTATTGAGCTCATAGGCCTCGAGTCATTCTGGTATGGTCTCAAAGCTGCACACAACCGGCTGCAAAGTGCAAGATTACACGACTGCACGTGGTTTACCCACACTTCATCTCCACGTACAAGTTCTGCTCCCTCCATGCACCCTGCCTCCATGCCAGTTGGCAAATTAGACATTCAGTTTCTTTTTTTGGGATGCATGATTTACGTTTTTCTACTGTGGGAATGACTGTGTGATTACTTGAGTTTGTAAGCCTGACAATGAGTTGCTGTCATTTTTAGCTGCATGCCTTTTCCCCATGTGTAATGGTCTATTTATTTTCGCAGAAGTGGCACCACACGATAGATCAGGAAAAACTGAAGCAGCAGCAAATCTTTCGAGAGCAGCAGCAGCAGCAGCATCAGGTATGTCTGCTATTACTCACTTAGTGTCATATTTGTTATGTGGTCACTACATGAGACCAGCTGCCTCCAGCTTCGTCTTTTTAAAGACTACTAGGATCCAAAGACTACTAGGATCCTGTCTTTTGCTGCTGGACCCACGTGCAACAAGTGATCTGGGAAGTAGTTTAGGCAAATATTTCATAGTGTATTTTAGCAGCAAAATATATATTACATTGGAGGAAATATTTTTTCGTCACTCCATTGTCCTTAAACATACCCTTCTGTGAAAAGAGAGCAAAGCCGTCCTGCTCCCCTCAAGGAATGAAAGTAACCACAGTTCGGGGTATAACCATGCCTAGCAGAGCACCAGGCCTCTCCATAATAGTCTTGTGTTGACCTAACATTCTACCTCTTACTGATCTCATTCCTTGGTTCCAAGTTGCTGTCAGTCTTACAGTAGGATATGTTCAACAAGTCGCTTACACCTCAATGAAGACTCTGTAAAGGATACATTACAAATAAAAGTTCACACTGAGTTCGAGTTTCCCCTCTTAATGAAACATATACTGTTTCTAATATCTCATTTGGTAATTATATTCACAATATAGGTGTTCCAAAGATCAAACTAAGTGCAGTGTTGCAGTATTCGTGAAAGGTGAAAGTATTGTGCAAATGTGGATACAATACAAACATATAAAGATGCTTGGATTCTTCTGATAGATACATCTGCCGTGTGGATTCCTCACCTTGTGAATATCCCCTTGCGGCAGGAACATCCGGAAATTCTTTTCGTAGCCTCGCGCCGACTTGGACGTCATAGAGACACGGCATCGCTCGCGACTCCGCTGACGTCACCGACGCCTATAATAGGCCCACGCCGGCGTGATGACATCAGTTCCCTTTTTTCCGCGTCGTCGACGCTAACGGTTTCGGGAATCTCAGTAGCCAACTGGTACTTTGTTGCCTTTTTGTTACCACTTTCTGCTTCTTTGTTTCTTGTCTCTTCGACGATGTCGACAAAGAAGACCGGCTTCAAGCCCTGCAGGGAGTGCGGAAAAATTATGTCTATTACTGACCCGCACGCGGACTGCATCTGGTGTTTGAGCTCTGACCACGATGTGGATGGATGTTCCTCTTGTCGGAAGATGAACCCGAAGGCCCTGAGGGAAAGAGAGACCAAGCTCCTGGTAGCGAAGCTGAAGGCTGGAAATGGAAAATCGTCGAGGTCTCGTTCTCGAAGATCGAGGTCGAAGTCAAGATCTGGATCTCGGGAGGAGTCGTATTCGAGGTCCGCTTCAGACCATGCTTCGAAGTCGAAGAGGAAGCATAAGAAGAGGAGACATGAGTCCCGACGTCGTTCCGGTAAGGAGTCAGGCTCGAGGTCACCGAAGAAGGTACGTTCTAAGGTGGTTACGCTGGATGTCTCAGAACCTGAAGGTGAGGCCTCACCTTCGGAGTCGAGAGTGCAGTCGCCGACTCCGGTTTCGAATCCATCTCCGGCGCCGTCCTCAGCCCGAGAAGAGGAAGAGGTTCAGGTGGATGTGGATTCCGCGCCTGTTGAAGAGCCGAATCCGATCCCTCCTCAAGACCAGCCTGAGGGTTTACAGCCTCCTTTTCCAGCCCCAGGCCAGGACCCATCGGCGTTTCTGAACGCTATGTATGGTGTCTTTTCAAGGGCATGGTACCCCTCTGGCGCACCTTCGGGTCCCATGGGTCCTCTGGCTTTCAATCTAGGAGTCCCTCACTCCTATCCTCCTGCCTGCTCCATTTATGCCCTATATGCCGGCTCCGAAGCCGCCATGGCAATATCCGGCGCCGGTTTCGGCGTCGCCCGCTCCAGAACGGCCTCAAGAGCATCCCGCTGGGCCTTCGGCTTCGATACCGACGTCGATCCCGACTCCGTCGGAGCCGTTGGTGGATCCGGCTGCGAGGCGTGTGTAGGAGAGGTCCAGAAGGGAGGCTCAACGCCTTTTGGAAGAGCGAAGGTATATGGAGTCACATCCTGATATGGAGGAAGGTGAATTGGATGAGGACTGTTTTGAGGAACTGGCTGACGCTGGTAGCCTGGATTTCTCTCCGGAGTGGGAGTTGCCTTCAGGCTCTGATACACCTTCTAAAGATGTCCAGCCTTATCATATGGTGATGAGGAAGGCTGCAGAACTTCTACAATTAACTTTGCCAACGGTGGAATTTAAATCCAATCACCTACTTCTGTGGTAGAGCCATTACTTCCGTTGAATGACGCCTTAACGGAGCCCATTTTGGAGGTGTGGAAGAAACCACTGTCAGCTCCTGCAGTATCTAAGAGTGTGGCAAGAAGGTACAGGGTTGCACCTGAAGACCCTGTTTTTTTGATGTCTCATCCATCACCAGAGAGTCTAGTCATTCAAGCAGCCTGCTCCAAAAAGAATGTGAGTGCCTTTCCCCAAGTACCATGTGAAAAAGAGGCAAAGAAACAGGATCAGGTTGCTAAGAAAACCTTCTCCTCTGCAAGCATGGTGTTGAAGTCGACTAATGCCACTTGTCTGATGAGAAGGTATGTGCATGCCCTTATGGATTCTTTGCGTATTCTAGCTCCTAAGATTCCTGATGCCAACAGGAAGGATTTTGAGGAGGTAATTTCGGATGCACAGGCAGCGGCTCCCCAAGTGATAGAGTGGTCTGGACACTGCTGACTCTGTGGCGCGTATCATGGGCACTGCTGTCGCCACTAGAAGATCACCGTGGCTGAAATCCTCAGACTTTTCGGCGGATGTTCAAGCGACTTTGCTGGATCTTCCGTTTGATGGATCTGGTCTCTTTGGGAAAAAGCTGATACGGCCCTGGAGAGATTTAAAGACAGTAGGGCGACTGCTAAATCTTTAGGTCTCCAGATCAGAGGCTCTTCGACCAACAGGAGATTCAGGGGTTTCGGTCGCTCTTCCTTTCGGAATTACCGACAAGGTCAGCATCAACAGCATCAACAGCAGCAGCAGCAGCAGAATTCCATGTACAGGTCTTACAGGGGAAAGCAAAGAGCGCGTCCTCGTGGAAGTCAGGCCTCTTCCTCCTCCACCTCCTCCAATCCTTCAGCCACAGAAAAGCAGCCCTAGATCCGCCATTCAGGATCATGTGGGTCCGGTGGGGGGTCGGCTTACCCATTTTCTACAGGATTGGGAATCGGTTACATCAGATCTTTCGGTTCTCAATCTTGTAGAACATGGGTATGCCCTTCCCTTTCGGGAATTCCCTCCCAATTACCCTCCTTGCCAAGGTTATTGCACGGAGGAACATCTGTTGCTTCTACAGGAGGAAGTGCTGACTCTGTTAAGAAAGGGTGCGATAGAGGTGGTGCCAGAGCAGGAAAGGGGTCAGGGATGCTATTTCCTGATTCCCAAGAAGGATGGCAGACTTCGTCCAATCCTGGATCTCAGGATCTTGAATCTTTATCTAAAACAGGAGAAATTCAAGATGCTCACCCTTGCTCAGGTTCTTCAAGCGCTGCTAGAAGAAGACTGGATGGTGTCGCTCGACTTACAGGATGCATATTTTCACATCCCAATCCTGAAGTCGCACAGGAAGTATCTCCGTTTTACGGTGGGATCGCAACACTATCAGTTTGCGGTCCTTCCTTTTGGAATTACTACTGCGCCTCGAGTCTTTACCAAGGTGATGGCGGTGGTGGCAGCGCATCTCAGAAGGTCGGGGATTCCTGTATTCCCCTATTTGGACGACTGGCTGATCAAAGCAGAGTCGTCAGAGAGAGTGCTCCAACATCTGCAAGAGACAACCCAGTTGTTGTACAGGTTGGGTTTTTCGATAAATGTACCCAAGTCTCACCTGGTGCCCTCCCAGCGCGTCCTGTTCATAGGTGCTGTACTGGACACAACTGTATGTCGTGCATTCCCTCCTCCTCAAAGGATTTGCGACATACAGGAAATGATTCTTTTATTTTACAATGGAGCGGTTGTTCCAGTCCTGAAGGTCCTTCGTCTGCTCGGTCTGATGGCTTCCTGCATTCTGTTGGTCAACCATGCACGCTGGCACATGAGGGCGCTCAAGTCGTGCCTCCGCAGGCAGTGGTATCAACAAAACGGAGACCTCAGGGAATCAGTGAGGATCTCAAGAGAAGCTGCGGCGGATCTATCTTGGTGGGGCGTGGAAGGCAACCTGTCTCAGGCGAAGCCTTTTCAGCTGCCTCCTCCGGTGGCCACAGTAATAACGGATGCATCCACTCTAGGGTGGGGTGCTCATCTGGGGGATCTGGAGGTCAAGGGTCTTTGGTCTCCAGAGGAAAGGTTGCTTCATATCAACCTTCTAGAATTGCGGGCGATACGTTTGGCGCTCAAGGTCTTCCTCCCTTCCCCTCGCGGTCGGTCGGTCCAAGTCCTGACGGACAACACGACCGCGATGTGGTATATCAACAAGCAGGGAGGAGTAGGGTCGCAGTGTCTCTGCAGAGAGGCTCTGCGTCTCTGGTCCTGGGTTCAGGACCATCAGATTTGTCTGATGGCGAATCATCTGGCCGGAGTTCTGAACGTGCGTGCAGACAGTCTCAGTCGGCAGTTTTCGGCCGACCACGAGTGGAGGCTTCACCCGGAGGTGGTTCGTCACGTCTTCCGGACGTGGGGAACTCCTCAGGTGGACCTGTTCGCCACTCGCGAGAATGCTCACTGCCTGTCATTCTGCAGTCTCCGGTATCCGATGCAGGGAGCCTTGGGGGACGCGTTTCAGTTGAGTTGGGGAAGACAACTGCTTTACGCGTTTCCTCCCATACCTTTGATTCCTCGGGTTCTGAGGAAGGTACGCCAAGACCGGGCCCAAGTCATATTGGTCGCCCCGGATTGGCCGAGAAGGGAGTGGTATACAGATCTTCTCCACCTCTCCTCTCACCCGCCGCTCCGTCTCCCTCACAGGGCAGACCTCCTCTCTCAGATGGAGGGGCAGGTTCTACACCCCCACCTCCAGACATTGCTCCTTCATGCCTGGAGATTGAACGGGGCAACCTGAATTCCTTTTCTTTCCCGCCTGACGTGGTGGATGTCATCTTGTCAGCCAGGCGTGACTCCACTAAGTCCATCTATTCTTATAGATGGTCAAAATTTGTCACGTGGTGTGGGGAGAAATCTATTGACCCTTTGAGAGCCCATTTGTCTGATGTTCTCCAGTTTGCCCTCTCTCTTGCGCAGCAAGGGCTTGCTGTTGCCACAGTTAAGGGCTATCTTTCTGCGCTGTCGGCATTTCTCTGCTTGCCTGACCAGCCATCTCTTTTTAAATCTCCTGTAGTTTTAAGGTTTTTGAAGGGCCTCACAAATAAGTTCCCTCATACTCCTTTTGTTGTGCCTCAGTGGGACTTAAATCTTGTCTTGACCTTTTTGATGGGTGCTCCCTTTGAGCCTCTTCACAAATGTCCTATGAGGCTTTTGACTCTTAAGACAGTCTTCCTCGTTGCAATAACCTCAGCAAGAAGGGTAAGTGAGCTTCAAGCTCTTAGTTCCAAGCCCCCATTCTTGACCATTCATGCTGATCGAATGGTTCTTAGGAACAGGGCTGCCTTTCTCCCAAAGGTGGTGACTCCTTTCCACCTTGGTCAATCCATTACCCTCCCTACCTTTTATCCTCCCCCGCACCCTTCCAAGGAGGAGGAGAGGTTACACCGCCTGGACCCCAAAAGGGCGGTGTCTTTTTACCTGGACAGATCTAAAGACTGTCGATTGGATGACCAGCTCTTCGTTGGGTTTGCTGGCTGCAAAAGAGGAAGAGCGGTCCATAAAAGAACTTTGTCAAGATGGATCGTCCTCTGTATAAAGATCTGCTACTCTTTGGCCGGTAAGGAACCACCAGAGTGTATAAGGGCTCATTCTACAACAGCTAAATCTTCAACCTCAGCATTGGCTAGAGGTGTTCCAGTAGAGGACATTTGTAGGGTGGCAACTTGGTCTTCCCTCCACACTTTCGCGAAGCATTACTGCTTGGATTCCGAAGTGAGGAGGGACGACCACTTTGCGCGTTGTGTCCTTCAGGATTTCCTGTTTTAGAAGAGTGGACACCCTCCTCCGGGAGTGGGGACTGCTGTGGGACTCTATTCACAAGGTGAGGAATCCACACGGCAGATGTATCTATCAGAAGAACAAGTTACTTACCTTCGGTAACGCTTTTTCTGGTAGATACAATATTTGCCTGCGGATTCCTCACTGACCCACCCGCCTCCCCGTTGTCCACTCTTCTATACCAGTATATCTGTATTGTATTTATTTTATGGTCAAGTATATGTTTGCTTACATTTGCTTCACACTGTGTGTGTTATTTTGACTATTGTGTACTGTGTATGCTATGTACATTACTACTGTCATTGGTCCGTCCGTGTGCCTCGAAGGCACGGAAAAAAGGGCGGAACTGATGTCATCATGCCGGCGTGGGCCTATTATAGGCGTCGGTGACGTCAGCGGAGTCGCGAACGATGCCCTGTCACTATGACATCCAAGTCTACGTCGGCGCGAGGCTACGAAAAGAATTTCCGGATGTTGCTGGTGCAAGGGGATATTCACAAGGTGAGGAATCCACAGGCAGATATTGTATCTACCAGAAAAAGCGTTACCGAAGGTAAGTAACTTGTTCATCAGGTACAAATTAGTACAATTTGGGGCAGACTTTCCTATTTACAGTTTTTCCCATTATCAACATTTATAGCATCCAAGCGTTGGAAATTTTAGCATTGACGTTTCAACCTATGGCAGAATTAGTTAATTGACTCAGGTCTTCATCTGGATCAAAATAGATGCATACACACTCCAGATAATGCCAAATGTTATAGAGGTCTGCAAATATAGCAAAGAAAGTTGTCTGCAACCACGCCACAAAGTGGCCGAACAGTTTACCATAATCCGAAGCGGTTGGTTTGCCTTGCCCAAAGAATTCTACATAAGCATCTGCGTCAATACTCCACAATACTCCTGTGCTCGCTTGTCAACATGG
The DNA here is from genome assembly GCF_964261635.1 of Lissotriton helveticus. Taxonomy (NCBI): domain Eukaryota; kingdom Metazoa; phylum Chordata; class Amphibia; order Caudata; family Salamandridae; genus Lissotriton; species Lissotriton helveticus. The sequence goes on from NC_136061.1 coordinate 1,933,741,604, forward strand.
GTGTGTGATGAGCTGCAACTATCAGACTCTTCACTAAGGTAGAAGTGACTTGTTGAACATATGTGACAGTATAATTTTTGTATATTATACCATTCAAAGCTCAGATTCTGACAAATACTGGGTTACCACCGTATTTTATTGCAACAGGTTTAAGGCAGCTTTGTCCAGAATAGATGTTGAGGTTGGGAAGTGGAAGCAGAATTAGGGCATGGCGTAAATTCATCCTGATCAATCACATTGAATCGGTACATACAGCAGTCAAAATGTTGCCTCCCCTTGTATTGCTGGGAGAAACATGTGGTTGTCTCACCCCCAGTAGGCTGTCCGCACTGGCACCTAATGGGCCTAACGGTATGATAAGCATTTTCTTTCTTACAAATTACTCACTCTAGCAGCTGAATCACCTAATGTGAATCATTGTTACTCTTAAGAACTCATCCCTACAAAAGCCTTTGTTGAGGAGCTAAAAAAGGATTATGAGATTTCTCCGACTTTGATAAGATATTGGCAAAAAGGCACAATTGTTCAGTTTGAGTACTTCTTGCTCATTTCTAACTGCATGTTCCTCACAAGGTGCCAAACTAGGTCTGGAGTTATTTGTAGCAGTTCTTCTGTGCACTGCTAAGTGGTGCCATTGGGGTCAGCGCTTGCTTCAAACCGCCCCACGTGTGACAGAGTGAAGCCATATATTTATCCCTCCCTTGTGCTCTGGCATCAGTTCCTTTTTTTCCATGCCTGCCGATACAGAAGTCCGCTTCTAACTTCGTTCCCACAAAAAGTGGCAGGATTGAAACAATGCTGTGCGATCCTTTGAAGTTTGGAATGAAAGGAGCCAGACATGCATGTAACGTAAGGAAAATCTACTCACAAGTACTTTGGTTATGCTCCATGGTTGAGCTTCCTTTTATGTCAGGATCTGTGCCTATGGTAGTTTTTATTGGAGCTTGTCTTCCATATGTGGTCCGTACTGGATATGACTGGGGTGAGGCGAGGAACAAATGGGACACATGCCTCTCCTTCCTTTTCAAGCTGTTGAGAACAGTTTCTGTCAGCCCACAGGGAGGTGCAGTTTCCCATGAGTTTGGAAAGGAATCCTGTTAATGAGCTACGATGACTTACAAGTAATGCACTGGGGCCCTATTGTTTCTTGAGTCAGGCCAAAGTCCTCCACGTAATGAGTCACAGATTTAAGGAGTTACCCTGATTTATGGAAAAGTCTGACTCCGGACTCTGCTCCATTACAATTCTGGCCTTCCCTCTAGAAGGCAGGGTGTGTAATATGTATGTTTGTCAGGACGTTCTTGCCCCAGGTCCCTGAGTGCAGAAGATACATTGTTTTTTTTTTTTTTAAATTATTTTTATTGTTGCATCAGGCGGAACATGGGTGCAGGAGACAAAAACAATTCGGGGGAGCGTCAACATTCCGCTCTTCCCGATATTCTGCAACTTTTCAATGTCAGGTACATAGCTTTCATCGTGACGAACTTGTTTTCATTTTCACCCCAAACTCCCTCCCCCCCCCTTAACTCCCGATAAAGTCAGCAACTGAGAAGCCTCTATCAAAAGCCCCTCTTCCCGCCCTCCCACTCCCCTCCCTTTTCTGCAGCATACCCCCCTTTTCCGCCACCCCCCTCGACCCCCGAGTCTCTCGCATCCTCTAAGTCTTGACACAGTATATAGGTAATTCAACGACCCAAACCCTCCAGAAACTATGTCGGATTCAGTGACAAACGTGCCTCCCCGGCTGTCTCCCCTGCCACCCGCTCATTCTCCCCGGACAGTCCTACTCCAGTCCATGGTAGCGCCTCCACTTAGTCCATATTTTTCGAAATTTCCGAGGGCACCCTCTAGCTTTGTAGGTCACTCTTTCCGCCGCCATATACATATCTAAGCCTCTCCTCCATTCATCCAGGTTGGGTTTCCCAGGCGCCCCCCACATTCGTGCTATGTCTCTCTTTGCTACTACCAAAGCCAGCAGCAGGAAAATGAGCAGGTATCGTGTGATGTCTACTTCCGTCGACATGCCCAAAAGCGCCAGTTTGGGATCCCTAGGAATCTCCACCTCCAATATCATACTCAGTTCCCTGAATACCTCACCCCAATATTCCTGTATCACTACGCAGCCCCAGATGATGTGGAAGAAATCGCCTGTCTGACGCTGGCATCGTATGCAAGAGGTGTCGGTCACCCTCCCCATCCGGGCAAGCCTCACTCTATCGAAGTAGGCCCTGTGAAGGATCTTAAACTGTATGAGGCGAAGCCTCGATTTTATGGCCACTTCCCTCGGGTGCATGAGTGCTAGTTCCCAATCCAGGTCCTCCATCGTGCCCACATCTGCCTCCCACCTCTCCCTGAGTGTCCGCAAGTCTCCCAACATATTATTTGTCAGTGTTTTGTATGTCATAGATATTGCCCCCCTCTGTATCTGCTCCTGTAGTAATCGGCCCTCAAGTGGTGCAAACTGGGGTATGTCTGTGAGCGATATGTGCTGAGCTCTCCAGGCATGTCTCAACTGCAAGTATTTATAGTATTGGGTGTTCTGGAGGCCAAAGTCCTGCTGTAGCGCCCGGAAAGTTTTAAGTTCCCCCTTTGCTATGACATCTCCCACCGTGGAGATGCCAATGTCATCCCACCTGTGGAATCCCTTCAGTTTATGTAGCTCTGTCAGCCATCTACACGACCATAGGGGTGTCTGTCGGGTGAGCCTTTCATGCCAGCCCATTCTGATTGTCGCTCTGCGCCACGCCGTCAGGGTGATCTTCGTCGCTGGTAGGAGCTGGTGGCCCCCTTTCCCACCATACAAGAAGTGTAATACCGTCTTGTTGCCCCATTTGGATCTCTCTAAAGCATAAGTGGGATGGTCCGCCGGGGCGTGTAACCAGGCATTGATCGGGGCAAGGTGTTCTGCCCAGTAATAGGCCTCCAGATTAGGCAGCGAGATACCCCCATTGTATTGGTGGCGCTGCAGGGTCGTGAGTGCCACCCGGGACTGCTTCCCCAGCCACAAGAAAGAGCGAAGGTCAGCATGGATTGTCCGCAGTGTCGCTTCTGGTAAGGGATAGTACTCATTTTGCAGGGCATATAAAAACTTTGGTAACAGGATCATTTTATACAGGGCGGCCCTGCCTAACATGGTGAGCGGTAGCGGTCTCCATCTATCCATCTCCGCCTTCGCTGCCACCACTACCCTATTTACGTTGTCGGCGTATGAGCGCCGCCTATCCCTGGTGATAAACACCCCCAAATACCGGAAGCCTTCCGTAGTGTGAATGAGCAACTCAGGCAGGCACTCCCCCCGCGGCTCACCTTGCGGGTCGTAGAGAATCGACTTATGCCAATTTATAGTGTGTCCGGCCACTGCCCCAAATTCGCCCAGTTCCTTGAAGAGGGCCGGGATCGTCCTAGCCGGGTCCGTCACATATAGCAGCACGTCATCGGCGTACAGGGAGATCTTCTCCTGGTCTGTTGCCGAGGCCCCCCAGTGAAAGCCAGTCACCTCCTGATTGAGCCGGATACGGATCGCCAGGATCTCAATCGTAAGGGTAAAGAGGAGTGGGGACAGCGGGCACCCCTGACGTGTCCCCCGCTCTATCGCAAATTCTCTCGACATTCGCCCATTAATCCGCACTCTCGCCCTCGGGTTCGAGTAAAGAAGACTCACCCACTGTCGGAACTTGGGTCCAAACCCAAAACGCTCAAGCGTTCCCATCAGAAAGGGCCAGTGGACCGCATCGAATGCCTTCTCCGCGTCCAATGAGAGAAACCAGTGTGGCTCCCTTTTGTCACAGACTTCCTGGAGCCAGTTATGGGTGCGCCGCAGGTTAAGTTTAGTGGCCCTGTCCGGCAGGAACCCGGACTGGTCCGGGTGCACTAGGTCCGCTATGACCTGTCGGAGTCGTCGTGCCAAGATGGTGGCGAGGATTTTATTCTCACTGTTCAGAAGGGAAATAGGGCGATATGAAGAACAGTCCTCCCTGGGCTTGCCCTCCTTATGGATCGGGATTATGGTGGCCAGGGCCAGGTCCGGCGGGAGACCTCCGGAGTCAAACGCCCCCACATAAAGTGATTTCAAATGACGTGCCAGGAGGTCCCCCGTCCGTTTGAAGAACTCCGCCGGGAAGCCGTTAGGTCCCGGGGTTTTCCCAGGTTTCAGGACTGCCACTGCCTCCGTAATTTCTTCCAGGGATAGGTCGGCGTCCAGAGCCTCGCTATTTTCGGGGGTCAACTGCGGCACTTCCATACTACCCAGGAACGACCTTACCACCTCGCAATCTCCGAGGTCCCTAGCCTTGTAGAATTCTTCAAAATAGTTCGCAAAGGCCTCCGCTATCGCGACATCTGTTGATGCTCGTGCCGAACCCGGGAGCCCAATCCAATCAACCCATCTGGCCGCTTGCTCCCGCCTGCTCAGCCATGCCATGAGTTTCCCGGATTTGTCGCCTACATCATACAGGCGATGAAGGGTGGCCAGCGCCTGCGTGCGCGCTTCGTCCGTGAGCAGTTCCCTGTATAGCCGTTGAGTGTCTAGCAGAATCCTTAGATGTCCCTCCCCCTTCGTCCTGTGGTATTCAGCTTCTTGAGTCAAGATGTTGGCCTCCTCCTGCGCTATTTCCTCAGTGCGTTTCCTTCTGGCCTCCCCCACCCTGGAGCTGAAGCGGTCTCTCAACACGGTTTTCATGGCTTCCCATAGCGTAACTCCCGATTGCACCGACCCCTCGTTTTCCGCCACAAAGACTTTGATATCCGCTCTAATTCCCCCTAGAATTCCAGGAGTCTGGAGATCCCACGGCGACATACGCCACTGTGCCTTTCTACTCCCCCTACCACGTCCTATATGTACAAACAGCGGGGAATGGTCCGAGACACCCCTCGCCCTATATTCTGCCAAGTCCCCCGTCGAGAGTTCCTGCCTCGTAGTGAATATATAGTCCAATCTAGAAAAAACCTTGTGGGCCCCTGAGTAAAAGGAGTAGGCTGCCTGCACAGGATGGAGCCACCGCCACACATCAGTGAGACCAATCGCGTCCATTCTACGGGCCAAAGCGGTCACTGCCGTCACTGCGTGAGAGTCCCCCGATCTATCACTGGTCGTGCACATCACATCGTTGAAGTCCCCTCCCATAATCTGTGTCGTGTCAGCAGTGGCTAGCAGTATGTTCGTGATCTCCTGCATCGTCCGGTTTTGTAATTTGGGTGGAGCATATACTGACAGCAGCGTGTACCTGCGCCTCCTCCATGTCCCCTGTACCCCTGCGAACGTGCCCTGCTGGTCCAGCCAAGTGTGTGTCACCGTGAATGGCGTCGTTTTCCTTATGAGTATTGCTGTGCCCCGTGAGCCCGTCGTGTATCCCGCGTGTGCTAAGACTGTGTACTGCCCACGTGCTAGAAAAGCACAATGGTTCCCTCTCAAATGTGTTTCCTGGAGGAATATGATGTCTGGTGCTATGCGTTTAATATAGGCATTGACCAAGCCCCTCTTAATTTTGGAACCCAGGCCGTTTACATTCCAGGTTAGCGCCTTTACCCCAGCGCCCTCCCGGCTAGGTTCAGCTAGTGTACCTGCCATTGCACTTCACACTGACCACCGAGTGACCGATCCCGGGTCCAGGGCAGTAGCAAGGGTAAGCTCTGCTGCTTCACTGACACCACCCCCCTCCCCCCCCCAACTCCCCAACTCCCCAACGTGAGGAAACAACAGTACCAACATGCCCCCCCCTCCCCCACCCCACCACCCTCCCCTTCTAGCTGCGCCCCAACATGGGACCAAACCATCCATGGGAGTAGGTCATTCGCCCTCCCGCACATCCCTCCCCAGATTAAACTGTGTTCAGTTCAGACACCCAAAAAAGAAACTGTAGGGGGTGTGTCAACTTGCGTGCTCCTTGACGCCGAGCTGCTATCACATCCGAGCTGCATGTTCCTGCCTTCAAGAATGAGAGTCCTGAGTATCTACGATCGGGTCTTGACCCGAGGAGCCTTGTTCTAACTGTCGGATCTCCTTAGCCAAGGGGTGTAGCGATTCGCCCAAGAAGTCCATATCCTCCTCGCCGGATGAGGGGCCTTCCGATCCCTCCACGTCATCCCCCTCGGAGCGTACCCCTCGCCTCAGACTGCTGAACCTTGATCCCGCCACTGGGTCTTTGCCTGGGGATTCCGATCTGCCTCCCCTGTTGTTGGCCGATCCTCGGGTCCTATATGGCGTCGCCGCGCTCATGTGTTGGGTCCTCCGTAACCTCCGTCGTTGCGGCTTCGGCCGCTCCCAGCTCGATCTGTCCCTCACCTCTCTGTCCATTGCGTCCCGACTGGCCGCCTCCCTACTGTTCAAGATAGGGCGCTCCTCCAACCACTGCCAAGCGTCTTCCGGGTGGGCAAAAAAGATAGACTTGTCCTTATATATCACTTTCAGCTTGGCGGGGAAGAGGAGCATGTATTTAAGATTCAGGGACCTCAGTTTCGCCTTCACCGCGTCAAAGGAGCGGCGTTGTTTCGAAACCTCCTGGCTGTAGTCCGGGAAGATCATTATTGTAGTGTTCTCAAGGCGGATCTCTCCCAGGGCCCTGGCCTCCCTCAGAATAAGGTCCCGGTCGGCAAAGTTCAAGAAGCGCGCTATAACTGGCCTGGGTCTCGCGCCCTCAGGAGGCTTGGCCAGAAGCGCCCTATGTGCTCTTTCAATAATAAAGCATGTAGAAAATGGCGCCTCGGGGAAAGTAGCTTTCAGCCAGGTCAGGAGGAAGGCGGCCATGTCCTTTTTCTCAATCCCCTCCCTAAAACCTACAAAGCGGAGGTTATTGCGCCTGGACCTGTTCTCAGCATCGTCCACCTTCCATTGGAGGTGACGGTGCGCAACCTGTAGCTCTGCCATGTCTTTCTTGAGCGTAGTGATCGCCTCCCCGTCTTCCTTCACTTTGTCTTCCACTGCCGTTACTCTTTCGGTCAGGTTCCGGAAGTCCTGGCGCAGGAGCGTCACCTCGGCTCCAACCTCGCCAATCTTGGTCTCTAGGGCAGATCGCGATGCCTGGATGTCCGTTCTGGACGCTTGGATGGCCTCCAGTAGCATGGCCGTGTCGGTGTGGGGGCCTGGATGGTCTGCCATGGACCGTGGCGCTGCGAAATTGTCCATAGGTCCCTGGCGCGGGGGTTTGGGTGCCGGGTTATTCTTCCCCATCTCCTCACCGCACAGCCGCCCAGGAGAAGATGCCGGGATCCCCGCTTCCGTATGAGAGCGGCGCCCGTGGAAATGGGATGGTGCTCCGGCGAGGGTCGTCCCCCTCACTCCCTCCGCTCACCGTAGGTGTCTGGTCCACCGCCCTCAGTGGTGCGTCGCCGCAGGAGCCGGGTGTCTTCTCCCGTCGCTCTATCTCCCGCCGCCGGCCATCTTGGTGCAGGTCACCGATCACCGCACGTATATCTCCACCTGCCCGCCGCAGGCTCTCGGTCTCCTCTGAATGTGTGTAGGTCTCCGGATTCACCTGGCGGAGGGCGTCGGCTGTGGACCCGCCGGTCGCGGCTCTAGTCAACCCGCGGTCCCTCTTCCCTCGCGGCCGCCATCATGGCCGCCGTCCCCTCGCCGTCAACTTCCTCAGACGCGATCCACCGGCTCCGGAGGGCCGAGACCTCTCAGGCAACTCGCTCCCGTTCTCAGAGTATGAGAGGTATGCTCTGGCAGCGCTGCAAGGTCGGTTTTGACGGATTACAGGCGAAATACGGGGCAGCTTGGCCGGAGTTCCGGTGTGGCACGTCTAGTCAGCCATACTGCCCGCCTGAATGTCACGTGGTTTGTGAGGGTCCCGGGGCCCCGCCGGTCTCCCTTACCGTGGCTGGAGTGTCATCACAGGCGAAACGGCGCCTGCCGTGCCTCTGCACGTACCTTGCTGCTCCACAGGGGTCAAAACCACGGTGCGACTCGACTGGTCCCCACCGTCATGCAGGTCGTGTCTCAACGTAGTGGGCGGGGCCAGTCCTCCGTTCCCCGGGTGTTCCCGCCGTCGGTGGAAGGGTGGCTCACAACGCGGCCCCCAGACTGCTGCAGCGCCCCACTGGGTCCACCACCGGAGTCAATCTCCTTATGCCAGGAGGCCGGGGGACCGAATCGTGGCTCTCAGCGCCGCCGGCGATCCCTCACCACTCCGGGCGCCATCTTGGTGTAGGTCTCTCCGTGGTGGCTGCTCTCCGCCGGGGATGGGAGGCAGATGCAAGCGCCGGTCCGGGGTGTGCAGGCTCACAGCATTTCCACCCACCTTCCGCAGGTCCGAGCAGTGGGGCCAAGATCCAGCCTGTACTTCGCTCGGCTCGCTCAGTCGCCGGCGGCCGCCATATTGGTGTAGTCGGGCGCACGAGCGGATGATTTCGGAGTGATTTTTCCGTCCTGAGCGCCAATATATTGCTCGTTTCTCGCCCTCCGCTGGTGCAGGACACCATCAGGTTCCCAGCCGTCGTTTCGGTGATGCTACAGTTTCGGGATTTTGTCGGATTTTGAGGCAGCTCGGCATTAGCTCCGCTGTGGCACGTCCTAACCGCCCATGCTGTTGGCCACGCCCCCAGAAGATACATTGTTAAACTAGTACATTGTCTACATTTCCACCTACCCATGGCTCACTAGAAGAATAAAGGGACTTTGTGTTTGTGTTTATTGCTAAATGCATTTAGGCGAGAATGACTACCAAATGAAATGATGATTGACCAACGCGTGCAGTCCCTTAGCGAAGAGGAAGGCATTCTTGGATGAGCGTGGCATTGTGCATAGTCATACTGCTCTATAACCTGAGGAATAGTTGGTGAACATAACCCATCAATATTAAGGACTGTATGCAGTTAGCAGGGGAAAGTGGGTTCATGTACAAGAGTAATAGAAGTGAAGTGGGGGTAACTCTCACACCGTCCTATTGCTATGATGAAGTGGAAGAGCCTAGGACAAAGGCAAGTCCAGGATGGCTGGGAAAAGGCTGCATGGTAGACAGTGATGTGAAAGAATTAAAGAACAGTAAAGTGGAGTAGCACTAACCAACAAGAGCTCTAAGAAAGATTATGCTAAATGGATACTTGAGGAAGAGCTGTGAGTAATTGTAAATTGCATTTACATAGTGCTTGGTACCCCTGATGAGGCATCAAAACACTTTTGGACGCTACTCCGGAAGCCTAACAGGATTAGTGGTGAATTAGTATAGGGACATATGAAAATATTTTGAGCGGTGGATGTGTGAGTCTGTTAGTTGGATTGAAAAGGATAGTGGAGAGATAGAGGAGGGTGGGGTCTAGAAAGTATTTATTTGGAGATCATAGCAGCAGGGGGAGGTTTGGGATGAGTGGGGGGGCGAGTCAGAGGGAAGGGTTTAGAAAGGCTTGTTTGGGAGATCTGCATAGTAAAAGTGGTTTGAGATGATGCAAGAGAGGGGTAGTAGTATGCTGAAAGCAAGGAAACCCAAGGAAAAGCTTGTGAAACTTGCTTGTCCTTCACCTGTGCTGCTCTGTCTGTTTGCCCTGTATTTTTTGGGTGTGTTTGGTGAGCTCTGGGGACTGCACCAAGGGGTTTGTGTGCAAGCAGTGTTCCCCACATTCCAAGGTGTCGGAGAGATGTGAGTGTCGAAGAGTTCTGAGGTAAATATCGGACTTGATAACAGAGAGGAGTTGGCCTTATGGCTAGGGCAGTCAACCTCTATTCTGGGGAACTGGGTTCCAGTATCGGCAATGACACTCAACATCCTGTGATTCTGGGCAAATCACTTAATCTCCCTGTGCCTAACAAAGAATAACGTGTCCTCATGTAATGCAACTGGTGCTATGTAAAGCGCTCCGATACCCGATTCGGGTCAAGTTAGCGCTATATAAAGCTCTGAAAAAAAAAACAAATGGGCAGGAAGGTTTGCAGGGTGTTTTTAATACTCAATAAAGCTTTCTTCGCTCCTGTGTCGGGCAGTTGCTACTTGAGCTGCAAGTTTGAAAACTCCAGCCTGTCTGCTACAATACCCTTCCTGGAGGCAAACCCCTGAAGAATGGTACTGCCCTTCTCTAAGTATTGCACAACACAAGGGATCAGGATTTCTTCTGCACCTGTAGGTTTCCACCCATGAAAAACACCCATAAAGCAGGTCGGTGTAGGAGCTCTGCAGGGCCGAACATGTCCAAAGCGGACAGTGGGGTGAATATACTGGACCTTGTGGGCTTGATAGGTTTTCAGATCATTTTTGTAGGTTTCTCTCCGTGCCCACTCTCCTTCCCCGCCTCTGCTTTGGTTTTTAGGTAGAACCAAGATACTGGCTTTAAAATAAATTGGTTGGGCACCTATTGAGCTAAATGTAGTGGGAAGGCGGTGCCGACAGCGGGCCCTGCAGCATGTATGTACAGGAGTTGTGAAGTTTTTAGTTTTCCACTGCGTGGCAGGTGTTTCTCAAAAGCTAGACTAGAGTTACTATAGTATGCATCCCCTACTCCTGCTCGTGTCAGTCCTTTATAGATTACTGCCTGGTATCTGGTTTTGCTGTAGGCATGGCTACCCAGGAAGATTTGCAGAGCACCGCTGTGGTGTCTGCACTTAGGGCGGTATATCAAGAAGAGACGTCCTTGCCCATACGTGTCATTTTGTAAACTGGACATAAGAGACTCAAGCATGTGCTGAGTCTAGTGGAAACATAAAGCATAATATGCATCCTGTACATGCTGTTCCTATAGGAAATATCAGATCAGAAATTCTGCGCATGGCACTGTTTTTAGTTTCACGTGTAAACACTATCCATGCGCTGACTTGGTTGGACACGATACATCCCGTCAAGAGCTATTTTTGTTCATCTGCAAATTGTTTCAGAATTTGTCCCTGTGAAGACTGTGCGCACTCTCTTAATCTTCTGAAAATGAATTTACTGATAAGTCTGTCGATGACTTGTACACATTCTGTCGCGAGGATTTTGGTTGAAATGTGCATTTGTTTAAAGTGTGCTGACATGTGAAATTTAAAATGACCCAAGGGTACCAGAAGGAACTTTATTCGGGTGGTCCAATGCGTCAGTTGGAAATGAAGTACCTGCATATACATTGTTCCATGCCTAGAGGTCAATTTTTAAATGTAACAGCAGTGCCTGGCGGGATGGACATCGGTGAGTCAAGCCTCTGTAGCTAAGGTTAATGTTCCCGTGTCCTCGTTTGGTCGCCTACCCCTCTAGCACTGATACCTAGATAAATCAGCAATACTGTAGACTGCGAGTACTTTTGATAGGTCCTGATGAATCGCTGGTGAATGCACCCTGAGCGAGAAACATGTCGACCACTACCTACACTTGTTAGTATAGTCTTGAGTGCGGAAAACATTACTTTCCAGACCTCCCAGACTAACTATTGTTTTTAGTTGACGCATGGGACCACCCGAATAAAGTTCCTTCTGGTACCCTTGCGTCATTTTAAATTTCACATTCTGTCTACTACTACTCTGGCCCCTCACCCACACTTCACCCATGGCCAGTTGGATAAAAAGATCTCCGCCAAAGAGCCCCTCTTTGAGGTGTTGCCCGTTGGTTATTGCACCGCCCACCCAACGAGGAGCATTGCCTATGATGAAGCATGACACCTGCAAGGGTGTGTGAGGCCAACATATCCAACAAAATGGATACCCACTGGTAGGTTACTTTTAACCACCGTTACATATCCACATCCCAGTGACCTGCACCTATACCCCAGGAACAGCCCAGTCCTTTCTTTGGTATCAGATACCACAACAGTGACCAGTGTGTTATTTTGCCATAACCATGCATTCATATTTTGTCCCCACATACAGCGTTAGTAACAAAACGACAAGCCCCAGAATGTACTGTGCTATTTGTTAGTAGGCCTGGGCTGGCTGCAGGTGAGGCACTGGGCTATTAAGTAGCTGTGTGCATTGAGACAGATGAAGCTGTTTGTAATGTGCTGACAGTGGAGAATTGGGGAGTTCATCCATTTTGTTCTTCCACTTTGTTACAAAGTGCCTGTGCGCTAAGGCTTCCTGGTTGAGGCTAGCAGTCTATTCCGTCTGGACATCGGGCTTATTTAAAAGACTTTCAGTGACGACTGGAGCAAAAAGAATAATTAACAAGACTTGGTGATTCATGCCTGTTGTTGTGATTATTTTATCTGACTATAATAACCACACAAAATCTGCAGCATATCCAACGCAGTCATCGTTATTTTCTCTCTAAATTCCCGCAGCACATACACCTACCATGTCTTTGCAGCATATTTCCGTACATTCTGTGATGCCCTGCAATGCTGAAATGGACAATTGTCCGGAATGTTAGCACACTGCCCTTCTGCAGCGTGTGCCTGTCCGTACATATACACATCCTGCTCTTGTGAGCTCTAGTTATAGTGCCTACTTAGTTTCCTATTCTCCCACAAACCGAGCTACAGCTCCTCTTTAGTGTGTACACCCTTTACACCAACTACTAATGTAGTACTCCTAGAGAGTATATACTGCCCCTTACAAATAGTCAGATAATTAAATCAATAATGTTTGTGATAGATGCTTCTACCTGCAGTTTTCTCAACTACGGATTTTCCAAGTACCAGACTGGATCTGGAAGCTTTGCAATAGCCCTCCTGCGCTGTAAGTAGTGGTGGAAGCAGCATGGTGTGACTTCAATGAATCCATATAGTGCTTCTCTGGCGCCCTGACATCCATTCCTTTTTTCTGCGGCCCCTTTGGCACAGATTGGGGGCTGCTCTCTGAATGTTCGCGTTTATTCACATTTCCTGCTTGGTTCACTGCGGAAGGAAGGTGTCTCATCTCAAGAAGTCAGTGTTTCAGCCCTGCTGCTCATGTCATGGACAGCTGTCCATATCTGACTCCCACAATGTCTGCCTGTAGTGTCTGGGGCGGAAACCAAGGTAAGCAAAACGCTCTGAGTGGGGCCTTCTGATTGGGGTTTGTCTTTCACCCTATTTCTCCCTGCCCATATAGCTGTCAAACCAATTTCTGCCTCAGTATAGGGGCAGAAGGACAGAAGCAAAGGAAAAGACAGACCGTCCCAACAACCCTCCTCCTTGTCTTACCCTCCCCCCTGTCTTACCCTCCCCCTGTCTTACCCTCCCCCCTCAACCCCCCACAGCACCACCACCTGGCAAGCTGCTTTAGCACTTCCATGTACTGGGAAACAGCCAGTTGGAGGGAGGTTGCCTTCGTTTCTGCAGGCCTGAAAGCAGTTACAACAGACCAGTGGGCCTTTCTTTTCCCACAGGCACCACCTCCGATCCCTCCCCCTCAACCTGACAGCCTGAGGATCACCTTCTAATCATGCAGCAGGAGGTGGCGGCCCTGTTGCAGAAAAGACCAATGGATGGTCCCAGAAGAGGAAAATGGGCAAAGATGACACTCTAAGTACTTCCTAGTTCACAAGAAGGACCATGGTCTATGTCTGATCTTGCACCCCAAGGTCTTCAGCTTTATCCTGACAAGGTACTTTTTTTGCTGGAAATGATAGACTGGATGGTGTCCCTCGACTTGCAGGATGCATAGTTCCATAGACTATTCCTGCAGTCGCACACAAGATGCCTGCAATTCATAGGAGATCTACTCATTGCCAGTTCACATTCCTCCTTTTCTGACTAGCATCAGCACTCCTGGCTCTTCGCCTGATAGGTATGTTAGCTTCCGGCATTCTACTGTTTATGCATGCACACGTCTACATGATCAGTGCCTCTATCTGCAATGGCTTAAACATGGAGGCAATCTGTTGGATACCATCTTAATCTCCCAGGACACTGCAACAGGCTTGATCTGGTGCTCGGTAAAAAGCACCTGATGCAAGGCAAGTCCCTTGGCCCTCCACTTGCAGTAGCTACAGTAGTGATGGACTCATCCACTTTGAGGTGAGGTGTGCATCAGGAGGAGCTGGAAACGAGGGTACTCTGTTCTTTAGGAAATCAGGTTCAGTACATCCCCTTACTTGTGCGGCAGGCAATTTGTCTGGCTCTTTGCTGTGACCTAGGCAGATCTTGACAGACAACATGCCCTTGATTTTGTACGTCAACAAGCAGGGAGATACTGGGTCGCATGTTCTCTGCCAAAAAGTACAGAGAATCGAGGGCAGTGGTAGGGGGGAATGGCTTATGTCTGGCTGTCAGTCAGGCTCCCAGAACACCTGAGCCAAGAGTTTGAGTCACTTTCACATTGCCAACCATGAGTGGTGTTTTATCTGGAGGCAGTTCGAGACATCTGTGCCCTGTGGGGTACACCTCAAGTGGATCTCTTTGCCACTCATAAGAATGCTCACTGCCCATAGTTCTGTACCCTGTAGTTTCTGTTGCAGAGAACCATTAGGGCTGCATTTGTTGATGTGAAAGTTTCCGCCTCACTACACATTTCTTCCCATATGCTTATTTCCTTGGGTGTAGAGAAAATTGTGCCAGGACCAAGCCCAAGGCATTCCCATCGCCCTTGACTGGCCAAAGAGGGTTTGGTATGCCGACCTCCTGCAATTCCATGTCCCCAGCTCCAACTAACTATCGGGCTGATCTCCTCTCCCTCCCAGGGACAGGTTTTGCAACTCAACCTTCAGAGTCTCTACCTTCATGCCTGGAGACTGAGTGGGGACGCCCGCGTTCCTGTCACCTACCAGCAGAGATGGTTGTCATTATATAATCAGCGCCTTCCCCCTCCACAAAATCTGTCTACTCAGAATAATGGAACAGTTTTTCGGAGTGGTGTGCGCAATATGTAGAACTTCTGAAGACACACCGTTCTTGGTGTTTTGTTTTCTCTTTCTTTATCCCAGCAAGGTTGTGCGAAGGACACTGTTAAATGTTATATTGCTGCCCTTTGGGCGATATAATCTTAAAGATTTCCCTGCTAATGTACCCCCGCAGTATTCGATATATTCACTTATTTGAGGTCACATTTTTCAATTATAAATGTGTATTGCATTTAGCACGCACATATTTGATATTTATTTCAGTACGATTTGATAGTTGAGCAGTTATATGTAATTCAAAGTCATTGTATCAAATTGTTTAGTATTTATTTCAGGAGTTGTTTATACATGAAATTCACAGTTAATGCTTTCTTGAAGCAGAAGTAGGTGAAGATGCATGTTGATTGCTTTTGATAACATTCAGTAAGAGGCTTGATTTTTTTCAAAACAATCTGAAACGGACATTTAAGCTTAATACAAAGACGTGCTCAGGGCACTTGTCCCTTTTCTGAGCCTTTTCCTCAGCCTCTTTCTCTGAGAATACAGACTAAGTAACAACATGAGCCCCTTTCTGGTACTGTCCAGACTGCCAGTCCAAATACCCCTGGTCAGACCATCATCGAGTCTGTAACCCTCATCTGTCTCCGGAGCACAACAAGGCTGTCTGCTTCCCCTTCAAATTCAAAAAGAGACTGTTACCATTGAGATCTATGCTTAGCTTGATGCACCATCAGAAAGAACATTCCCCCCACAGCCCCCCACCTGATTTCTTCGGGGAACAGGGCTTTGTGGAGGAACCACAGCCACAGAATTCGGGTCAACAGATCCTCTGCTTCAGCCCAGGATCGAGCTCATAATCTGCTGTTTTCCACTGAGCGAGGCAGTTTCCCAACCGTTGAGTTGACTGTATCACACCCCCTTCCACCTGACCTCGAGCACCCATCTTGAGATGTTCGAGTGTTGAGCCCCAAGGTCAGTGTCTAGACTTCCAGTCCGCCACTGCCAGAAAGCCATGGACTGCACCGAACGAAGGCCTTGGAGCCAAGTCCAAGCCAACCAACTGCATTGAAACACCCACTCCATCCCCATTCTTCGGCACCGACAGCGCCTTTGACTTTTATATTGAATCCTGCTTCGGCTGCCAGGATTACTTTGGCTCCGAAAAGCCACTCAATGCATGACTCCCACATGTCTGCTTTGGTGTCAAAATCTTCATCACGCAAAGTTACATCGGTGGGGGTCAGAGAACCGGGACAACCCATCCTGGTTGGACTCCATGAGGAGCTCAATGCCCAGCAATGGTGCCTCACTATCCACCACCAAACAGGAAAGAAAATCATTACGAGGCCACCCCCAATGGAACAGGACCGAAACACACCTTTGAGAAGGATCTAGCACTGGAACACCATGCACCACCTAAGTTCCGGAAACATTGTGACAGGAGCACTAGCCTGGCACCTCCTCCTCCTCCTCCTTCCCCTCCACCACCTTCTCCACCATGGATTTATCATTCACAGTCACCAGAGGGATTCCCACGCTCCTGTTATGGGGGAGGTAGCCCAGAGGAGCTTCCCTGCTGAAGGTGATAACCCATTCCACATGAGACAGTCCATTACTCTCCCTTAATTTTTTTCCCTCTGCCCTATCCGCCTAACAGGTTGCAGTGGCTGGACTCTTGAGGATGTTCAGTTATTGCATCAGCTGGACGAGAGAGATCCGGTCTGATGACCAGCTCTTTCTTTGTTGGATATGTAGGCATCAGGAAAGGCAAGACGGTCCGGAAGAGTACCTGATCACGGTTGGTCCTCTTCTGCATTAAAATGTATTATGCCCTTACTAAGAATCGTCCTCCAGAGGGAATCCGTGCTCATTCTACAAGAGCGAAGGCCTCACCATGTGCACTAGGCAGAGGTATTCCTGTGAGAAAGATCTGTTGTGCGGTCACCTGGGCTCCTCTTCATGCTTTTGCAATGCACTATTACTTAGATTCGAAGGTGAACAAGGATGGCCATTCTGCCTTTTCCATACATCCGGATTTCTCTCTTTGACCACTCCTTCAGACCCACCTGGGAGAAGGGTGCTGTTGTATTTCTTCAAAAGATGAGTAATCTGCAAGTAGTGCATCCATCCCAAAAAAAGGAAAATAGCTGCCTTAACTATCTTTCTTCTGGTGGATACTCTAAGTACTTTATTCCTTAATGATCCGTCTCACCACCCCATTTCTGAAGGTTGATCATAGATTCCTGAATAAATAGTTCCAGTGTAGTTTGTTGCACTGCACATTCATGTTCAATCTGATGTGGTCTCTGTCTCTGTGTCTTGGGGCATGGAAACATTGATGAAGAATTGATGTCAGGAGACTGGGTGACACTTTATGGCACCCCAATGCAGTTTCTAGCCAAGAGATGAAGCAAGCACCAGCTACCAGGGTGGGAGAGTTGTTGCAAAGTTTCTGGATCTAGTCTGGCACTTGGGATATTCAAAGGGCGCAGGAGTGTCCACCAGAAATATTGCTACCAAAGGTAAGTAACGTTTCCATTCTAAGCAGGTACTACATACTTACATAAATATTTGTTTAAGCAGTTTAAATTCCTGACATGCTACCTTCGCTCTATACCCTCTGTAGGACCTGGAGGCAGAAAATGAAGAGCTGAAAGAGCGGTTGTGGGAAATGCAGCGCGAACATCGGCAAATGTTTGACAAGAGTGGTGTGCTGAAGCAGCAACAGGTTTGCATATAAAATACTTAAAATAGCAGGCAGTTTTTAAGTAGTATTTTTTTGGGTGTAGTCCTTTAGGTTCTTCAGTTGGTAATGGAGTGTAATCCTTAGTGGAGCATTTAATGGACAGATATATATTATCTTTTAGAAAGAAGAGTTGGCAATGGTGTTGGAAGCGAAGGAGAAGGAACACGAGAACAGCGTGCGTACCATTGAATCCCTGAGAGCCAGATTGAAGTATTATGAGGTAAACTTAACTGTTTGAGTTAGCCTATGGTATTGTGAGGAATGTTTGACTTGAGATAAAGTCAAGGTATATACTTGTCGAGGTTGAGCTTGAGACGCTTTATCATATGTCTGTCCTGTGAATTCCACATGGCACTGGCTGTTGGGTGGCAGTGGGGAAATAATGGGTGGGTTGTTTTTACACACACACACTCACCTAGATGACTGCTGATATGAGGCAAAGTACTTAACTGACCATTTATCCAAGGATCTATTTTACAGTTTTAGAGCCCCCCCAGATTTTTTTTAAGTAACCTGTTCTTCAGTACAACCATCCTGTGGGCCAACACCACACTGCACATGGCCTACAGCCATGCACTGTGGGTGGATGGCCTCAGGCCCTGGGGACCCCCATCCTCCAAGGCCCAGCGTGATATTTAGGGAGAGGAGGGCACACAGACCCCCCCCCCCCCCCCCCCGGGACCACAAACCCTGGGCCCTCAGTATCATTAGGGTAAGGGGGCCACACAGCCCACCTCCTTCAGCTAATAATAGCCCCAGTGGCCCCATCCTCTGAGGCCTGGCAATATTTGGGTCCCCCCCTTCCCCAGGCCGATTTTGGTCTCCGGGACCCCATCTCCTGGGCCTCATGTTAAAATTAGGGAGAGGGGAGGCACACAGCTCCTCCCCGGGCTTACTTTAGCCCTGGGGACCCAGTCCCCCAGGGCCCGGCATCATAACTAAGGGGAGGGACACACAGAACCCCTCTTCCTGGGCTGATTTTAGCCCAAGGACCCCATTCCACAGGCCCTGGCATCAATATTTGGGAAGGGGGCACGCAGCCCGCCCTCCCTGGGCTTATTTCAACCCTGGGGACCATTGCATTGCAAATGCTTGTTCTCCATTGAAAACAAGGCATTTTTCAGCATAATGCTTCTTTTGGCCAGAGCCTGGCGCCCCCTGGGATCACTTGAAGCCCTCCTAGGGGCGCCCGCCCCCCAGTTTGATGACCCTGCTTTAAAAAACTTTTAGAACGTTGGAAAGTTTAGAGCTCCTTCAAAAACAGTGGACTGACAGAGGGCCAATAAGGGCCAGTACAAGCCGTCAACTCCAACATTCCAATGTTTCTTTGTTTTTCCCTTTTTAGCTTGAGCGTGTGTGTGCTGCTGTCCCTTGGCGACCTATTGCATCTTTAAAAAAAATAAAAACACAAACATTGGCAAAGCCAATAGGTCTCGCCTATGCGAGAGCTATTTTCTGTGGCAATGTGTTTTAGCCATGTTGTACACCAGTGTGGCTGCTGTTCAGCATAACTAAAAGTTAATGTCATGGAGTTTCGTAGTTAGTGTTGGGTAGTGAGTTAGAGTGGATTTGAGTGGGGTGTATTAGAGAGGATACAAGTGGATTGGAGTTGATCAGAGTGGATTGGAGAGGAATGGATTGAATTATAGTTGATAAGATTGGCGTGGATTGCATTGGAGTGGATTAGAGCTGAGTGGATTGGAGTGGAGTGGTTTTCACTGAATGAGAGTGGAGTGGATTGGAGAAGATTAAACGGTGCTGTGACGAACTTGGAAAAAGGCTACAACTGATACCTTGGGCCCTGTGCTTTTAGGAACAGGTCTACAGAGCTCGGGTAATCCGAATGAGGACGCGGCCGTGTTCAATTTTGAGATTACCTCTGCCCTTGATTCAGTGGCTCCTCTTGAGAGCAGTGAGGACTGCGAGGGAGTCCCCATAAGTCCCTTGGTTCTGGATGGAACTAAGAACTTAAAAAGGCAGGTGTAAAAATCGTGAACGGCGGTGGAGGAAAGATTACACCTAGGAGGCCAAATTAGCATATAAGGAAGCCTTAAAGGAACTCCGAAAAATGATGAGGGCAGCTAGAAAAGATTTCTTCATACTGCACATTGAAAGTGCAGAAATTACAAGTAAGGAGAACTTTAGGCTCTTGAGGGAAAGATCCCGGCACCACTGTCCTCATTTTCTGATCTCTGTAATTTCTTTGATGAGAAAATCCAGAAAGTCTATGCATCCTTCAAGGATGGAGAGCGCAGGGGGGCACTTCAGCTAAAGGATAATATCAAATCTGGTGGAACTCTTTCAGTGTTCCCCCCCCATATCCCTTCAGGAATCCTTAGCGGAATTCTTAAAGTGCAGGTCAGGATCCCCGTCAGACCCGTGGCCACCCAAGCTATTTAGATCCTTGGCTCTCTGGATAAATCCAGCCTTAACCCTGATTTGGAATACTTTGCTATCCTCAGGCATCTTTCCTGATGTTTGGAAACATGCTTTTTTACTTCCATTGATGAAAAAACCGAATGCAGATTCCAAGGAGTTGGGCAACTACAGCCCTATCTCACTGTTACCCGCACCCTCAAAAATGTTAGCGAAATTGGTCCAAAGGCAACTGGGCAATTTTATAAATGATCATGACATCCTACAGGACACTCAGTCTGACTTTCGATCAGGCTACAGCACTGAGACTGCTCTGGTGGAGGTGGCAGAGTCAGTGAGAATGTCGATAGATGCAGGGGCAGCAGCCTTTGACGGTTGCCCACTACATTCTTCAGGAGAGATTTCAGCAGGTAGGGATACAGGAGACAGCTCTTGCCTGGATCATGTCTTATCTTTTAGATCGATCACAAAGAGTTCTCCTTCAACCGCTTCAATCGGACCCTTAATGTTTTTGGTGCGGTGTGCCGACCCTAAATGTTTATGGTGCGGTGTGCCACAAGGCTTGGCCCTCAGCCCTTTACTTTTTAACATTTACCCGACGCCCCTCTTTACTTTTATTAATTCCTGGGAACTGAAAGCTGTCTCTTACGCTGATGACACCCAGCCGGTGTTCTGATTCAAAGACCACTCTGAGGATTTCTTTGCGAGACAATCTGGGTGTTTAAAGGACATCGCATGCTGGATGAACCTGAACAAACTCAAATTGAATGCGGATAAGACCGAGGTCCTATTTTCGGCCAGGTCTTATCAGCGCTGGACTTTGGTGGCCAGGGGAACTGGGTCCTCCCCCAATCCTAGCAAAATCTGCTAGGAATTTGGGCATTTAGTGGGACTCGGATCTTTCCTTTCCTTTGCAACGCAAGCCCAGCACATCGCGTCGTCCTGCTTCGGGAACTAAAAAGCCTTTGGAAATTCCTGCACCTTCTACCTGAGGAAAGTCGTAGGATCATATTCCATGCTACAGTGACATCTCAGCTGGATTACGTGAACAGTCTGTACTTTGGGCTTCCTCTATATCTGATCCATAGACTCCAGATGGTAAAAAATGCAGCAGCAAGGCTTATCCGTCGGGGACCGTTCTACCACCATATCTCCCCACATATTAGGAAACTGCACTGGCTCCCAGTTGCAAAAAGGATCGAGTGCAAGTCCTTAACCATAGCCCATTGTGCCCTACATAACAAGGGGCCTAGGTATCTCAGTCAGAGGCTGCGCCCGTACCAACCTAAACACACTCTGAGATCCAATTCCCAGCACTTGCTGTGTGTTCCCCATTTTGCCAAGTCTCGAGTGGGCGCCAGATCCTTCACTGTGAAGGCAGCCAAGCTATTGAACGCCTTGCCAGCACACATACGTGGGGTGGATACGGAATGGGAGTTCAGGAAGATCCTGAAGATCCACATCACAGAGAGAAAGGATAGTAGTTCCCAGAGAGGGATTCTTAAAGGGAGTTTATCCATCATTGTTGGAAAGAACCAAAAGGTTTGCTGCTCGCAGAGCAGGATGAGAAAAATACTTGATTGTGTAAACAGGCCCTTTTTGTTGACTTTATGTTCTACTCTCTTTCCAGGCCAACCAGACTGCTAGCAGCCCTTTCAGTAATGGTATGTATCCACCTTCTCCTATCCTCATGTTGTGCTTATGCTCTTCTCACCTTGCGTTAGTGTTTCGTTGGGCCGCAAAGCCCTTGCACTTTTGTAGTTTTCGGCTTGATTTCTGATTTTATGCTCAATCTGCTGGTATTTGCTGGAGACTTCTATATATAACTCCACTGACCCTGGCACAGCCTGCCATGGGGTCTTGTGTTGTGCACGTGCACTACGGTGTACACCATGAAGGCAAAGACATATGAAGTAGCCCCTCTCATTCCTCTTTGTGTTTTAATCTAGTTTAAATTACTCGGACAGCGTCTTTGGGATTTATGTCTTTCTTAGTGCCCGTAAACTACACCCTATCCCATGTATTTGTTTCTCCGTTTACTGGGACTATCACCCTCAGTTTCACCTCCTGTGATGCCTCCCGGCTATTTGTAGCTGTGCATGGTGTGTGGCGTGGAAGCTGAGGCTTGGTTCAAGCCACCTCTACACCTTAATTTCCAACACTGCAGCGCTTCTGTTACAGTAGTATCGTTTTTTTCACATTGATAACCTTTAACCTCTCATAACCTATCCTCTCCCCACCTACATACATTGATTTGAGAATACGAACTCCTCATTGGTAGTTCTGCACTAATCCACCAGTGATGGTTGTACATCCTGGTTTTGTACTAATGCAGAACCCTGTGTGTTTTGTGTGTATTCTAACAGGTTTTCTCTTCTATTCAGGGAAAGGTGATGCACAGCTGAAGCAAAGTTTCAGCTTCAGCACGGAGTCGCAGGTGATTATTTTTTACCTACTTGTTTTACCCTTCCCATGTCTGTTTAATATTGAATGACGGTCAAAGAAGACCCACCCTCAAATCAAGGTTGTTGTCTTTTTATACTTTACCAGCATGGAATGATATGCTAGATTACGTTAATTGATGGTGTTGGGTAAAGACGATCTAAGATTACCTCAATCGTATGTATTCTATTGATTCCTCTAACATGCCTGCTTCAACTCCCATTTGTAAGCTGTACATTCTGGCTAGTTGGGTATCGACAGAGGTTGCTCATCTTGCGAAAGGCAAATAAATGAGCGTGAGGCCTGTGTGACCAGCAGACTACTGTGACTGGTTACAGCATGCTTCTATCCTTTCAGGATGTCTTGCTCAAGATATGTGTCTGAACATGACTCGGGCATGTTTCTGTTTCAGCAGTTATTTGTGTAATGATAAGGAAGGTGGCAGATGATTGTCACTTTACCAAACGTAGCACCAACTTGCATTCTGAGGCTTCTTAATAGAGATGTCCTTCCCAAACACGTTCAGCTTCTCTTAGTTTAAGTGTGAAGTGACTGACACCACCCACCCAACAATTCAGTCTCCTGGTCCATTGATAAAGTGCATGCCCTGCCCTTACCCCAGAAGGCTTTATGGTGCAATTAATTCCAACTGTAGAATGGTGAAGAGGTGGAAAACTTGCATTGCTGCTGTTTGCTCTTTGAAAGTGGATCTCTTGCATTTTGAAGGCCTCCAAAGTGCAAACACCCCAAACTCTACAGCACATTGCAGCCTGAAAAAATAACATGTTAATTCTTAATTCTGAACCAAACATTAACTAGCACTCGTGGTGTAAATGAAGACAGTCATTCACATTAAGCTAGCCGGAAAAAGGGCCATTGCCAATGAGCTGGCTATAATACAGAACACAAATATAGTTGCAGATCCAGTTACATGATGGATGAGCAAGTCATGACCGGTCTCCATGGTAGAACTGGGAGTTGGATTCAAGACCCTCGGTGTGGTTTCTTGAACAAATACCTTTTGCTTCTGTTTCTTAAGAGTTTGAAGTGTTATTACCAGTTTCTTGTGATACTGTGCATAAATCTACATTTCTCAGTTTACACAGTTCAACTAGGTGTTGTGTAGTCTTAAAACTACTTTGTACTACCCACCATAGTTAGTCACCACAAGATGTGAAGCTCAAAGCTTAGACCCCTTTTGTGACTATCATTTCGCCTGTTGAGTTTAGGAGCTGCAGTCCGTGTTTCCTCTATGGTCCCTGATTCTTGGATCCTGGTGCTTGAAAGGACCAGAAGACGTTGCATGCTCTTGTTATTGGCCCCTCTGTAAGATATACATTTTTTTCAATGGCTAATCCCAGACAGGGGTGTATCAACCTTTTCGCAAGGTAGCTTCACATGCAGTTATTTCCCATCCAAAAACAGTCTTTAATGGGTGTCATCACAGGCAAACTAGGCTATCCTTAGTGCTTTATTCAGCTGTGTACTGACGGCTTGTGATGGTGTCTCCTGGGTTCGGTCCCATGTGCAGTACTAGTTTTGTGAAAGGCTGAGACAACTCTCCAGTACACCAGCTTCTACGGTCTAGGGTTATCTTGGTCAAACTCATAGGAGCACCAAGCAATATTGTCTGTTAGTGCAGCCTAAATAAACCAGACTTTCAGCTGAAACGGAGCTACTTATAATTGAGTGTTACTGGCATCACAATAAATGATTGAAACAAACTACTTGAAAATAGTGTGGAATCACAACTATCCTGTTTAGTGTGGTGGTGCAGTACTTTGTTTTCCTTATTGTATGAAATTGCTTGACATTTTTGTCAAAGTATATCAATACCTTTTTATATCTTCCAGCACTCTTCAAACTCATCATCGTCTCTGATGCAGACAAGGTCTATGGTAAGACCCTTGGAGCTGTCCAAACCCAGTCAAGCAGCCTCTGCAGAGAGCGAAGCCCTGAAGAAGGAGCTGGATGCCCTGAGAAAGTACAACGAGGCTGCAAGAGAGGAGAACAGCAAGTTGCAGGTGGAACTCTCCCGCAAAACAGCTGACTGTAGGGCTATGGCTGCGCAGTGCGAGAGGACCAAGATGGAGTCTGATGAGCAAATCCGTCAACTGGAGGATGCCCTCAAGGATGTGCAGAAGCGCATGTTTGATTCTGAAGGCAAAGTAAAACAAATGCAGGGCCACTTTCTGGCACTGAAGGAGCACCTGACCAGTGAAACACTGCTGGGCAGTACTAAGCTGGCAGAGGATCTGCAGGATCAACTGACCGATATGAAGTCCAAGTATGAAGGTGCATCGATGGAGGTCGGCAAGCTAAGGAACCAAATGAAACAAAATGAAATGTTGGTAGAGGAGCTGAAGAGAGATGAAGGAAGACTGATAAAGGAGAATCGAAAGTTGCAGGAGGAGCGTAGTATGTTGGCAAGAGAGCAGGAAAAAGAATCTAAGAAGGCTCGGGAGTTGGATGGCCAGCTCAGAGATAGAGAGGCGAAATTGGCACTTAGTGTTCCAGCTGATAAGTTTGAAAATATGAAGAGTTTGTTGACCAATGAGGTCAATGAGAAGGCAAAGCAAGTTGTAGAGATGGAACAAGAGCTTGAACAATGTCAGACAGAGCTGAAACGGTTGCAGAAGGACCTAGGGATGCACCAGATCAGGGTGTTAGAAGGAAGCCAGGAGCGCAAGAACCTACAGAGCTTACTGGATAGGCAGTCGGAGCAATTTGGAAAAGAAGTTAAAGAATTAACATTAAAGAATCAGAACTTCCAAAAGGAAGCAGAGAATGTTCGTCAAGAGAATTATCTGCTCCAGCAGAACATACGCAAGCTAAAGGACGACCTGGCTAGTCACTATGTGCCTTTAAAGGTGCATGCTGAGCAAAAGAAGGCAAGTGACCTGAACATAGAAGATCTCAGCAAACAGCTGGCTGAAGCCAGACAGAAGCAACAGCAAACCAAGCTGGAAATGGAAACGCTCCTGACTGAAAAGACAAGCTTAAGAGAAAATGTAAACCATCTGCAAGCTTTGTTTGTCCCCCCCGAGAAACATGAAAAGGAGGTTGCGGCCTTGAAATCCAACGTGGTTGACCTCCAAAGGCAGTGTGAGGAACTGATGCAAAAATGTAACGAAGAGCAAGAGAAGAACAGAAAACTTATTAGTGCAAATGAGGATCTGAAAATCAGTTTGGCAGACGACTATCTGCCAATAAACAAGCACATGGAGGTCACATCCACACTGACAAACACGCTGGAAAAAGTGAAGGGAGAGCTGTTGGAGCTTAAGCATAAAGAGCAGGAAACTCAGCAGGAATACATAAGAGCAAGTGAGGAATGTGACACACTGAAGAAGCAGCTTCTTCAGCTAAAGGACCAAGTGCAGGCTGAGTATGTGAGTTTAGCAGACCACAAAAAGCAGGTGGATAATCTAAACCAGAGCAAGAAAGAGCTTCAAGCCACAAACAATGAAACTTTGGCGAAGTATGTGAAGCAGAAGGAGGATGTAGCTAGATTGCATGCAGCAATTGAAGGGCAGAAGAGTGAACTAGACACACTTCAGGAGTGCATTAAGGTGAAATATGCCCCAGTCGCAAGTATGGAGGAGAAAGAGAGGTCATTTCAGACTACGCTTAATAGTCTGAGAAACCAGTTGGCAGAGCAAACTCAGAGGAGCACAGATAGCCAAGAGGAGGCAAGGAAGTGGCAGCGAGAGAACGAGAGGTTGAAAGCAGAAATTCTCTCCCTACAAATGGACATTCAAAGTCATTCTGCCCTACATAAGACCAACCAGGAAAAGGAGCGTGAGTTTGAAAAGAAACTGGATGTGCTGAATGATGAGCTGCGAGAGGTGCTGCAGAAGTATGCAGACATTGAGGGAGAAAAGGAGAGGCTTGAAGATGATAATGCTAAACATCTGTCTGAGGCACAGGCAATGCAGGTGCGCCTGCAAGGGCACTATGTGCCTCTCGAGCAGCTTGAAAGTTTGAGAATGTCACTAGAGAGCAAAATTGAGACACTGGAAGTTGAGCTGCAGCAGAAGAGATCAGAGCATGGGCATGCGTTCGAGAGAGTTCAGCAGCTTCAGCTAGAACTAGAGCACCAAAGAGGGGTGTCCTTGCCTTTAACTGAACATAAACAGATAAAGGAAGAGCTGGAGAGAGAGATAGCTGCTGTAAAAGAGCAGTTGAGAGAGGAGGTGGAAGCAGGTCAAATAAAAGAGACTTTGATTGCTAAGCTTCAGGCTGAGATCCAAAGCATGGAGTCTGCTGTTCTGGAGCTTCAGAAGAGGGAAGCAAGTAACCTTTCTGAATACAAAACTACAAGGGGTGCTCTTGAGGCACAAGTCGTTAGCTTGGAAGGGACTGTGAGGGACCTACATGAGAAGTACAAGGACAAATGTGAGGAAGCTGCAAGAGTAGAGCAAAAGGCAGTGCTGGCTAAGGACAAGGCAGAGTGCCTGCAGGCACAGAGCCTCCGCATTGAGCAGGAGATTCGAGAGCTGAAGGAGAGATATGACACATCTTTGGCCACCATTGAAGACTTACAGAAGAGCATCCAGGAATCAGCCAAACAGATTGAGGCAAAAGATAACAGGGTGAGCAAAATCAAACACAGTGAATATAAGAGGACAGTGTATGGATGTATATATTTTTTTTATTTTACAGAGTTTTATATAGCGCGAACTTGACCCGAAGATATCGGAGCGCTTTACATAGCATCAGTTGCGTTACACGAGGACACATTCATTTTTGTTAGGCACGGGGAGATTCAGTGATTTTCCCAGAATCACAGGATGTTTGGCGTCCTTGCCGAGACTCAAACCCAGTTCCCCAGATTCAAGGTCGACCGCCCTAGCCGTTAGGCCAACTCCTCTCCCTATGGAAGAAAGTGGAAACATACATGACTAGCCTCCTAGTATTAAATGAGGCACAGTCCCATACTTTAATTGGGAAGCTCAGTGACTCCTTTAGTGGGAACTTTAGCAAGATATATTCCTATTAGTAGTGTAGTTTAAAACTTTCATTGTTGCTTAGTCAGTAAATTGCCCATGGGTGCCACCCACCCACTCTTGGGAAGGCTATCTACAGTAACCCCAAAGGGAAGTGGAACAGGACAGACATGGTTATGACCGCTCATTGGTGCCAGAGCAAGACAGGCCCTATGGCATCTGGAGGTGGGACTTAGCGACCCAAAGTGGAGAAGGTGCATGGCTGCTGTCCATGGTCTGCTCCACCCCATTCGAATTGTGACAGAAAAGACACATACATAAGGCAGGTATGCCAGTCCTAAAGAAGCTGAGGGAAACACTGCCCCCGGCCCCCATTATTTGAGTTGTGACCAAAACTCAGAGGAGCTGGGATCTCTTGCAGCTGGTGCATATTGGAATACTACTAGATGTGGGGTTTTGAGGAATTCTGGTTTACTTCCTCACTAGTGATATGTCATTGCTTTCTCCTCATCTGTGAGAGCAAGAAGCTGTACTAGGAAATCGCAAAGTAACCAGTTTGGGAGATGCCCATGGGAGTGGAGGTGAGAAATTCTCATCGGCGACGGAGATGCCTCTGTTTACCGGGGATTGGATATGTCAATGGAAATCTGAGGTGGAAGTTAAGTTGGAAACAACTACAAGACTTGGGTGGGTAGGAGATGCACACAAATAGTACTTTACAAAACCAGGAAATAGGTAACTATGTGCTTCCTTTGTTATTGCAGAGCGCTGAGAATGGTAGAGAATTCGAAAAGGCAAGCGGGTGAAATTATGGGTTGTTGGACTCCATTCTGATTGGAAAGTAGCCAAGTTAATGTGTCTCAACCTGTGATCTGAGTATTGTTCAGTGGATCTGCCAGTGTATTCCTTCCTCACGAATGATTGAGGCTTTTTGAAATGGATTGATGCGAAGTGAAGATTTCTGGTTGATGTGTACTGTTGTACCAGTTTCTCTTAGTACTCTGGGACATAACCCAGTAACCTTTGTGGATAGTGCACATAGCCTTTAATTTGTGTCTGGAGTCTACTAATATAAACATGACAGGTTTGAGGTGGTGGGATTTGTCAATGTTTATGTACATTTTGATGGTCTAGTTCTGTAGTCTGGCATTGTTTCTTTGGGAGGCCAGTACAAATGATATTGGTGATCCAGGTATGCTTTGACAAGGGCTCTTATCCACTCACTTTGTAATTGGTTTTGAGTAGTGATAATATATTTTTTATATAGAGTAAGGAGATCTGTAGATTTAGTACTGTTTTGACATGTCATATTCAAAACATACTTCTGTGCCCCTAATTTGCAAGAGAGGTTGGTGGAGAGTCATCTAGGCATTGTGGCCAGTTTAAGCATATGAAGTGTGGCTTGGTTACTGTCAATGCTAGGATCTCTGTCTTAACTCCACTGATGTAGAGAAAACTCTTCTTCATCCAGAAGTTGATGTGAAACAGGCAAGAGTTGATATTAGTTTAACTGTCAGGTTTGTTGTTCACCTGTAAGTAGATTTGCTTGTTGTCCACATACATGTGTTAGTTGATGTGGTATGTTTTTAATATCTGTGGCACTGGACCATGTGTGTAGATATTGAGTAGTACATAAGATAGGGAATGTCCTTGGATAACCCAATGTTAATTTTTTGCCTACAGTTGATACAAAACAATTGTATTCATGAGAGAATGGCTCCTGCTACGCTTGGCCATTTTTTCCAGATTTTTAACAGAATTGTGTGGTTAACAGTTATGTAAGCTACTGATAGGTCAAGAGTAGGGTTTCTTTCACTGTCCTCATCCTTGGATTAAAGGAGTTCTTACCTGAAATTGTGTAAGGGTGATTCAGCTCCCCATACTGGTCTGAACCCTGACTGATAGTTGTAGAGGAGATGATTGAATTCCATGCATTCTTGACATTATCTTGTCACCTTGTTTCCATGATGTTGCTGGGGGAGTGAGGTTAGAGATAGGCCAGTAGTTTGCTTGAATCTTTAAACCGACATTCTTTTTTATCCAAAAGGGGAGTAACGATTGGCTTCAGAGTGCCTTGAAAAGCACCTTACTCAGAGGTAGTAGTGTATCTTGTTGGTGTTGTGTAGCACAGGGGATTGATGGTCTTGTTTAAGGCAAGAAGCTGAGCAGGGTGTTCTCAGTGCTTTTATCTTATTGACCATTTTGAAAAGCTTGTGGATCTCCAGATGTATGAATGAAGTGATCACAGACTGTACTCATAGCGTTTGAAATGGAGGGGAGGACGAGTGGGCTGGTGAGTTGAAAATTGAGTTGCAGAGTCTGGCAATTTTGGATTCAAAGAATGTCATAGGGCTCTTTGTGGTTGCTTTTCGGACCACCTGGTTTACCCTGTTCATAGTAGATACTATTTTTTTTTTGATAGAGTACTTCGAGATTAGGTGCAATGTTTTTAGCTCATTTGATGGCTATGTGGTATGCTTTTCCTGTGTATGTTATAACAAGCTTTGTCTTCCCCAGCCTATAGTTTGCATCATTATTGTTAGAGGATACACCTAGCACATTTAATTTCGGGTAGTTTTCTATTAAACTACTTTTTGGCTTTAAAACGGTCTTGGCTGTTTTAGATTTGGCTGGTACACGGAAGTCTGGAATGGATGATGTTTGGTAGGTTTCAGGGTCTATGAAGTGGAACGATTGGATTGGTTGCATTGCAGGTCGACTCAAGCCCATCTATACTTATCTGAAGTGGCTGGAACAGGTGGGTGTTGTGTGATTGTGTACCGTTGCTGTTGTGGGTGTTGGGTAAATTGGTGGGTAATTAGTGGAAAGAGTGGTCAGGCCTTATTTGCTGATGCAATGTTCAGTTTGATGTTTCTTGGTTGTGGGTGTGTTGGCTATATGTGTTGGCCTAACAACAACTTTGCAGGAAGCGGAGTTGTATGTATGTTCTCAGCAAGAT
This sequence comes from Lissotriton helveticus, assembly GCF_964261635.1. NCBI lineage: Eukaryota > Metazoa > Chordata > Amphibia > Caudata > Salamandridae > Lissotriton > Lissotriton helveticus. The sequence goes on from NC_136061.1 coordinate 1,933,771,727, forward strand.
GCATTGCAGGTTTTAGGGCTGACTTTACAACCCAAATGTTATTCTCCATTGACTTCAATTTCAGTTGATCACAAAATCTATTTCCTCAAAATAGTCATCCTAAGGAAGTGGGGGAAGATCTAGATCACTGGTGTATTGAAAGGACTATTGGGTTTGATAGTCTGACACATGTACACTCGGAGACAGTACGGTATATATTGGGAATTACTGTGCAAGTCAGCTCAGCTGCATATAGATTGGAACAACCCTTCCCACTCTCCAGCCTTCTCTGTACTTCACTATGATTTTGTGGCCCACAGGCAAGATGTAAATTATGAAGGTAATAGTGTTTCCTGCACACTGTCTCAGCAATGTCAACTGTGTGACAATACGAAAGGCGGTTGTGTGTGTCTAGCTTCAGAGCAAAGCAAAAGCTTGGTGCCGTTCATGGCCCGACCATTTAATGCAGATTGGGGGACCCCTCCCGTTCTCGGGTCGCTCCTGACTTTGCCCCAGGCAACTGTTCACAGTTTGGCTTTTTCCCCATGCCGGGAACACTGTAGGCTTCTCCTCCTGGACTGTCTTTCTTCCTGCAGGGCCAGGCACACTCCTTACCTCTCTCAGCTTCTAGGCATACCCATACCTCCTCCAACAGAAAGTGCTTACATCAGGTGCTGTCCATTAACCTCTTTGAGACTGGCTGTCATGCATACATTAGCCCTGTTCACACAGCTCCCAGGTACTCTGCGGAACTCTCCCTTCCTTGGTCATGAAAAATTGCGAACTGGAACAAAGTGATAAGGGAACTTAAATTAGATGAGTCAGTAGACCATGCTCTCTGTGCGACAGAGGGAAATCTCTGGTCCCACTACTTAGTCACAAAAACGACACTGCCACTGAGCTTTAAGATTCACGCACAGTAGAAAAACTACACTGAGGCCATATTCACAAAGGGCATCCACCCTCGTGGTGGAGGCCCCACATTAGTGGGGCGAGGCGTGGGGCCAACACCTTGCAATTGAGAAAATGCAATTCGGATTCCTGCGACGCTTGCGTCTGACGGCGTCTTCGCCATGAGTGCAGAGGCGCTTTGGGAATCAGGTCCTCAGTGAGGCCCTTGGGAAGGATCACCACTTACATTCTCCTTTGTCCTTGACCCTTACGTTGTACCCTACATGCTTCCCCCCAAGGCCTTAACTTTTACTGTGGCTCTCTTTCTTGCTGATTATCTATGAAGTAGTTTGATATGTTGTGGCTGTGCTGAGCTGAAACCACTTTGAAATCTGTGCAACGGATATGAAGTTAGCATCTCGTGCAGATCTGACTCATGAACTTTTTATTTCTGCCCCATCTGTGTACATATAGAGTAAACATATAGAGAAAGAAAACATAGAGTAGTAGAGTATATAGAGTACATATATAAACATATAGAGTATACAGTAAGAATACATTAACTTCGCACATTAAAGAGCATTTACAAAGTAAGGTAACGCCTAATCTCTTTAGCAGAAGTGATTCAATACTTGGTGTGTGAGGACCTCTTTCAATAGCCCTTTTACTTAATGTCTGACTTGGTGGAGACCTCTTTGTTAATGTTTCCAAATTCCACTGACCTTGGCAAGCATCTGCATATAACTTCACAATAAGCAGCCACTTTCTCAAGTAATGGACATTCAAGAAAGCTTTCTAACAGTATTGGAACTTCCATAGATTCACATACCTGAATCATTTCCCCATTGTCGAGACCCTCTAGAACCCTCCTGAGAGAACCTTTTGCCCCTCAGATTTTCTACTGGCACGTTGTGCTAGGGAGTCTCCTTTGAGCTCTGCTCAAACTCTGGATTTCCAACTTTGTAGAAGCTTCATAATCAGGCTATTTCTTCTGGATTTGAGAAGTGTATAATCTATTTCTCATCTACATTCCTGAAAATGGCTGGAAAGGAGTAAAAGGGTCTGTTTAGAGCCTGTGCCACCTGCTCTAAAAAGAGACTCTATACAGATGACCCACATGAAGACTGTATATACTGTCTTTACCCGGACCACCAAGCAAAGGATTGCAAGGTATGTCGCACTTTCTCTAGTAAGACCCTTAGAAATCGTGAAGGACGCCTTCTAATTTGGCTTCAGAAGATCAAGACCAGAAAGGAGGTGGTTTCTAGCGATAGTGACCAGGAATCCTCCTCTTCTTCCAGGAGATCTCAAAAAATATCAAGATCTCCTCAGGGGACCGTCCTGAGAAGGCCCTAAAAAAGACCAAACAAGGGTCTTCAGGGTGTAGTCCTTCAAAATCTCCTCGGAAAAAATCAAAGGAGAGTAAAGGACTCACTTTAAAAGAAAAAGATTCCAAAAGAACCTCTTCTGAGCCTTCAAATACACCACCATTGACTCTGGCATCATTCAAGAAGCCATTCTCTAGTATTCCTGAGGAGAAGGTAAAAAAAATCCACATCGTCGACGGGAGCGTCGACGAGACCGACAAAGAAATCATCGACTTCGGTGACGACTTAGGTACAAGAGCAGCCATTGGTGGTATTGGAGCCAGCGGGAGCGTCGACGGCGAAGGCGTCGACGACAGGAGTGTCGATACCGGTAACATCAATGACATCGTCGACGACGGTGAGGATGTCGACGGCGGGATCGTCGTCGACAGTGATGACAATAAGATCTTCGACGGGAACGTCGACGACGATTACTATGTCGTCGGCAAGGAATGGATCTACGGCACTGACAATAGCTTCGTCGACAGTGGTATCGATGACGATCTTGTCAACGGGCTTGTCGACGAGACAAACCCCGGAAAAGAGCAGGAAGAAGATCACGCCAGCAGTAACTTCTCCAAGTAAAATTACTCCATTGGTCCCGTCGCACCTTTTGGAGGAAGAAGAGTCAGATGATGAGGAGGATGATGGGCCCTTTGGGTATGCCAAAAGCCCATCGGAGCTCCATGTAAAATGTCAAAATGATGATGATGAGGAAGGGTATGAAGAATACCACAGTGCCACATACCACCGCTACAAACAAGAACCTCAGGAACAGATGGTAGCAATGCCATCTTCCATGTTGACGGATTTGCAATCCATGTTGGCGAATTATAAATGGAGGTTTCCTACGTCAGGAGTTTCTCAGGACATTCCACCTTCACGTCCTCGTTCAATTCCGGCCACTCCAGTCCGCAGTAGAGAAAACCTGCTGGACACTGCTCCGCTGACACCTCAGGTCCAACAGCAGCAGGATCCTGTGACAACAGATGATGACGACCGCGAAGAAGGGGAGCTACCAGAACCCCACAGAGAATGGGATGATTATCTGAATCCATCTCCGCCTTCGCCCACCCAAGTACCAACAGATTCTCCACCGGTGGATATTGGTGGATTCCACAACTTAATGGAGAGGGCGGCGAAAAGATTCCAGCTGCCAATGAAAACAACCCAAGCAGAATGTTTTCTGTATGACTTTAAAGAGCCATAGCAAAAGTCAATCAGGTCTATACCAAATATTGACCACATATGGAAGGAAGGATTGCAGGTCATGACCACTCCAGCAACGGTTACACCGGTACTGGCCAGGCTGGATAAAAAATATAAGGCACCTGCGGACGCTCCGGCGTGTTTACTGGGCCATCCTAAACCGGACTCAATCATCTCGTAAGCAGCGCAACAGAAGTAAAAAAATCCAGCAGCACCTATTACGGCAGCTCCGGACAGGGAGGGAGGCGTATAAATAACGCAGGAAAACTATTCTCCTCCATGTCAGCGCTCCTGGTCAGAGCTGCTAATGCCCTTGCCATCCTGGGCAGATTTGACAGACAGCTGTGGTGCGATGTAGCACCCTATATCGACCTCCTCCCGGAAGACTCTAAGCAGGAGGCGAAGAAAGTTCTACAGGAAGGAGAGAGAACTTCCGCTGAAGTTATTGATTGCGCTATGGACATAGCTACCACAATGTTTCGTTCCCTCAGAGGAGCAGCAGTTTTGAGGCGCCAAGGTTGGCTGAGGGCCACTTTCTTTAGACCAGAGGTCCAAAATAAGATTCTGGACCTACCCTTTGATGGGGAGGATCCCTTTGGGCGTCTGGTGGGTGACACCCTTCAAAATATTAAAAAAGACACGGATACAGCCAAATCCTTAGGTGCTTTACAGTACCGGAAGGGGCCTTTTCGAGACAACCCTCGTATAGAGGTCGATGCCAGCAAGGAAGATATACATACTACCCTTCCTCTTCGCAGCCCTATCGGCAGCAATATGGGCAGAAACAATCGGGAAGCTACTCTAAGTCCACTCCCAGAGGACGAGGAGGTCGTTCTGGAAGAGATATTAATAAAAGACAATGACAACCTACAGATTGCAGGTCCTTCTCCTCCTATCCTGTCAAATGTTCCCCTGGGTGGAAGAGTAACTCATTATTTACCACAGTGGCAGAAGATAACATCGGACAAATGGGTTCTCCACGTAATACAATTCGGACATACATTAGAATTACTCCACTTCCCTCCTCCCACGCCACCTACATATCAAGAAGCAAAACACCTATCCCAGATGCGTTGGGAGATTCGGGCAATGCTCCGAAAGGGAGCAATAGAACCAGTGCCGAACTCCCAAAGAGGACAAGGATTTTATTCCCGTTTCTTCTTGATCAGAAAAGATGCTCTCAGGTGGCGTCCGATCTTGGACTTAAGGTCCCTAAATGCCTACCTCAAGGAACAGTCATTCAGAATGGTGACCCTGCAGGATATTCTGCTGCTCTTAAACCCAGGGGATCAGATGACCTCCCTCGATTTACAAGATGCATATTTCCATATCCCCATCCATCAGTCCCACAGAAAGTTCCTTAGTTTTACAGTGGCGAAAGGCCATTACTAATTCAAGGTGCTACCATTCGGCCTAAAGTTTGCACCGAGAATATTTACAAAATGTCTGGCGCTGGTGCCGGCCTATCTAAGAAGACAAAAGCACCAGATATTTCCATACCTGGACGACTGGTTCCATCGCAAGAGGCAGCTCACGCTTCCACCGTAGCATGCATGGAGCTGTTTGTGGATCTGGGCCTGACCTTAAATGTAGAAAAATCATCTCTACAGCCATCCAGAACGATCAAGTTTCTAGGTGCAATCCTGGATACATCACAAAACAAAGCATTCCCGTCAGTAGAGAGACAGTTGGGACTCGTAAATCTAGCCAAGGAATTCGGCAAAAGAAAGTCTCTTTCAGTCAGAAGATACAAGTCGCTTCTGGGAACAATGTCCTCATGCATACCACTCATTCCCCTATGTCGCTTACTAATGCGACCGTTACAAGAAGAACTGGATCTTCAGTGGTGCCAAGCAAAGGGATCCTTCGAGGACAAGATAAAAATCACGCCTCCAATGTTGCAGGCAGCAAAGTGGTGGACTAGCAGGAACAATATCTCTGTGGGTCTCTCCTACCTGACCGAACCAGCTCCGTTGGTAGTCACTACGGGTGCCTCTCTCGAGGGATGGGGAGCCGACCTACAGAAGTTACAGGTCAGCGGCCGATGGCGCAGACAAGAACACCTTCACATAAACCTATTGGAGTTAAGGATAATAGGATTAGCGTTGTTTGCCTTCCTGCCAAGAATAGAAGGAAGATCAGTGTTGGTGCGGACAGACAACACAACTGCAATGCACTACATAAACAAACAGGGAGGAACAAGATCTATCTCTCTCTCTGTCAAAAGAAGCTCAGAAAATATGGAAATGGGCTATAGATTACGGAGTGACTCTGAAGGCCATACATCTTCCAGGGGATCAGAATACAACAGCGGACACCCTCAGCAGGCGGAAAACGGCCTGTCACGAATGGGAGCTAGATCAGGACACGCTGATGACCATCTTTGCCAAATGGGGAATACCATTGGTGGATCCGTTTGCCACAGCCCAGAACAAGAAATGCTGATTCTTTGCAAGTTGGCGTCACCAAAGGGGATCATGGGGGAATGCGTTTTCGATGGCATGGTCAGGCGTCTTTGCCTACACATTTCCGCTGATTCCCCTCCTGCCACGAGTACCCACGAAATTGAAGAAAGAACCGTGCAGGATAATACTGATAGCCCCTTGGTGGCCCAGGCAGCATTGGTTCACAGAGCTGCTCCTTTTATCGGAGAACGAGCCAATACGTCTTCGACCAATACCAACACTACTGGCTATGGAGAAGGGACAAGTGCGGCATCCAGGCCCGACATCATTGCAATTAGCGGCCTGGCGCCTGACTACGGAGAATTTCAGCACTTGAACATTCCAGTAGAATGCAGAGAAATCCTGGCAGCGGAAAGCACTGATAGAACGTACAGGATGAAATGGAAGAGATTCTGCTTATGGTGTCAGGAGAATGCCTTACATCCTCTGCGGTCAGAGGCGCATCAGATTATCCCATATTTGCTAAAACTAGCGAAATCGGGATTAGCCCATGCATCTATTAAGGTGCATTTGGCGGCAATTTCACGATAGAGGAGAAACACAGCAGGTCCTGCTCTGTGGTCGGAAACAATTGTGAAGCAATTCATGAAGGGGTTATTTCGAGTTTACCCACCCATCAGGCCTTCACCACCTGTATGGCAACTGAACATTGTCTTGTCACAGCTTATGAAACCACCATTTGAGCCAATACACAAAGCTGATCTGAAATTCCTCTCCTGGATGGTGGCTCTTTTAATAGCGCTAACATCAGCCAGAAGGGTGGGGGAAATACAAGCCCTTACAACACAAGAGCCATTTCTCCAATTCAGAGAAGACAGATTAGTCCTCAGAACGAATCCAAGATTCATTCCGAAAGTACCAACAGCTTTCCATTTAAATGAGCCCTTAATCTTGAAAAGATTTTTTCCTCAGCCATCGACGGCAGCGGAAAGGACTCTCCACACTCTGGACGTCCAGCGTTGCCTGAAGTTCTATTTGCAAAGGACAAAACCATTTAGAAAGTCTACACAATTGTTTGTGGCGTTTAGTGCCCCCAGGAAGGGTTTCCCGTTGTCAAAACGGGGAATCTCACGATGGATCTCAAGTGCCATTCAGTTCTGTCATCAAGCAGCGGGAAAACCATTGACTGCACGGGTTCGTGCGCATTCCACAAGAGCGGTATCAACATCAACTGCTCTATTTTCAGGCGTCTCCATACAGGACATCTGCAGAGCAGCCACCTGGAGGAGTACGCATACCTTCACCAGGCATTACTGCCTAGATGCTCATGCAAGAAGCGATGTAGCAGTGGGACGAGCAGTGCTGCGGAACCTTTTCCAATAACGGTGAGCCTCTTTCTCATCCCTCCTTCCTTTCTTTGGTAAGGAAAGCACATTTTATTGTTGATTGATATTGGATATGTCATTGAGAAGCAATATGTCTATGTATATATTGGTATGGTTACTACTATGTGCAAGTATCATGTGTTGCCTGTTGATGAAAACAAGGTGAGAAAAGCAAAATGTGCTATAATTTACTGCTCGCTATTCTGATTCAGGTATGTGAATTGTTGGACTTGGCCCTTCTGGCAGGTTCACCCCTGAACTTTTTTGCCTTGAATTATAGTGATTTCTGGTCTTTGCGCACTTTGACACTGTGGCGCAGTGTAAATTGCGTGCGCTCCCTGAGTGCATGTGATGAGATAGGCCTGCCCTCCCATAGGAATGCATGGGGAATGTATGTGTCCCTAGTAGTTCCTGATGCGTGGGGTGTACAGACTCGAGTCTGGTATGTGCGGACTCGTGTGATTGAATGCTGCGAGATGATGTATGCGGCATGATTGTGTCTTGTGCGGAAGTGCCACTTCTAGACATGGCTGTGTATGTGCTGTGAAGGTGCTGGTGTGTGATTGGCTGGAGCTGGCTGGGATGCCAGGCTCCATGAGTCATGATGGGTCTGCCTGGTTGTGAGTGTGGAGATTAGCATGCTGATGGCTGGGGAGGAGTGTACCTGTGTCCTGAAGGAGGCTGGGTTTTCCCCAGACAATGCTGGCTCCGCCCCCTGTGGTGCGACTGATGACCCTAGCCCTGCCAGTGAATAGAGAGGGTGGTTGAGCCCATCAACAGTGCTCACAGACCAGCTGCGACTGGTTCTGCCCCCACCCTGCCCAAAGACAAAGGATTTGTCCGTATAAAAAGAGGCTGTGACCTCTTGGAAAAGGTTCTTGTTCTTGTTCTGCAATTTGAATCTGCCAGGGGCGTGCTGCTTGGGCCCAGGGGAAGGCTTGCCTCCCTGGGCCCTGCCCAGCCCCTGGACACCTGATGGACTTTTCCTGATCCTGGGAAACCTTGGATGGTATTTACTTTGGCCCTGGGAGGGCTGCCTCTCTTTAAAAGCACCTGGCTCCTTTGGCAGCATGGGAGCGCTGTGCTGCCTTTCTTCTGAGTTCACCCACTGGTCTCTGCAGCAGGCGAGGGGTTAATTGGCGTCAGGTTTGCTCTCCTAGCTCGTGGGCAGGAGGAGGCTGGGGAGGCTCGTGCCCTGATCGCCGCCGCCCGACGGCGTCTTTGGTGCTACTTATGGGGCTGTTTCCTTGCAGGTGCCACCCTGCCTATGCCCGTATTTACATTTGATATTCTTCACGGGTGCTACCCCGTTTATCTTAAATGCCCCCGAGATTCACCGCCGCGGCCCTCGTGCTGCGAAAAGGAAGTCAGGCGGCCGGGCGCCTGGCGTTGGACGGGACTTCCTGGTTGCGAAGGAAGTCCCGCCCGCTGCTGTGCCACGATTGGCTGCCCGGCAGGAAAAGGGAACTGCTGTCCCGGGAGCCACGAAGGCTCCACATCGAGTCTCGGTCCCGAGATGGGGGACCGGGTGAACAGCGAAGCGGGCGCTTTGTGGAGGTGGGGCTCCCATGAGGAGGGAGAGCCCCGCCATGCGCTACCGCCGCCGAGGAGAGGAGAGCCCTGAAGCCCCGTGTGGCCGCCGGTAAAGAGGAGACGACCGGCAGCCTCCCAGAGCCGGTGAGTGGGGCCCGGGGTGGTTTGTTGAAGAGGGGGGGCGTCGGGGCACATTGCCGGTGCCCGTCCCCCCACCCCCCCTGTGTGCTCACTCCGACCTGGGGCATTGGTTCTAGGAGCACAGAGAGGCTCGCGGTGCCGCCTTTGTGCAGAGCACCGAGAGGCTCCCAACGCCACATCTGTTAGCGAGCCCAGAGAGGCTCATGGGGGACATTTCTTTCGTTAGAGCCCACGGGAGGCTCTTGGCTCATTTGTTGTTTAAGCAGAGTCCGGGAGGGACTCCAACGAGGGGCATAATTGTTGTAGAGCCCGAGGCTCTTGGGGGCATTGTTTGGCGTTTGAGCCCTGAGAGGCTCCACGTGGCCCATTTGTCACGAGCCCAGAGAGGCTCGAGTGCCAGTTCTTCGTTTTAAGAGTCCAGAGAGGCTCGCAGCCCATATTTGATTTAGAGCCCCAGAGAGGCTTTGGAGTGCCGCACTGTTTGGTTCTTGAGTCCAGCGAGGCTCCCAGGGGGACTGACCGTTTCTTCAGAGCCTGTGAGGCTCCAACGTGAGGCCCCATCATTGTTCTTTCAGCTGCCCAGCAATTTGTGGGCAGCTGCCACGTTTAGGCCCCCTGACTTTGGACACAGGGCGTCCTAGCCCCAACAAGGCCAGTTGGCCTAGGGACAGTCACAGGTGGTGACTTATGTGAGTTTGGCGCATTTATGATTTATGTGCCAATGTTATTACTGCGCAATTGTTATTGCTACACCTCTGAATGTTTTTAGGCATCATGTGTTTTCCTCCCCTGCACCTCTGAATGTGTTTTAATGCGTCATGTGCCATGTTCTTACACCTCTGAATGTATTGTTGATGCATCATGTGTTATGTGCTTACACCCCTACAGGTATTGTGATACTTAGGTGGTTGTTTTTCTCCTAGTGCAGGTGGTGCTAGTGAGGTCCTGGTTACCAGTGATTACTGGTTGTGTGCTATTTTGTGCTACAGCGATTTTACATTCTATATTTTATATTCTAAGTGCTATTTCTAAAAGTGTTACTTCTAAAAATGCTGATTCCTGACAGTGGTCCAGGTGGCCCTGTCTTGTACATATCCCCTGTAAATTCTGCCCGTGCCTGTTGGCACATTGTAAAGTGTGTGTTTTATCTAATGTGTTTTGGTGTAATACAAAGGCTATTTTTACATATAACCTTGTGTGGAGTTTCCTTTGTGGTGGGCCTGGGTGTTGTTGCTGGGGGTGCGTGCGCAAATACTTAACTCACATCGCCTCCAAGTTTAACCTCTCTGCTCGCGCCTCGTTACCTAGAGGGTGAGCAGGGGTTATCTTGGCGTGTAACTCCCTTGCCCTGACTTAGGAGTGGTGGTCTCTGACTGACTTTGGCGCAAGCCCTGGCCATCCAGGGATCCCATTTCTAACATGAATATATGAAAGTTCCAATACTGGAGTAAGAAAACAAGTTACTTACCTGTAATGAAGTTCTCCAGTATTGGAAGCTTTCATAGATTCACATACGCCCACCCTCCTCCCCGAGAGGCTCACTTCGGATTGGGTACGGAAAGTATTATAGCACAAGTGTCCGAAAATCTGAGGGGCAAGAGGTTCTCTCAGGAGGGTTCTAGAGGGTGAGTGATTGGCTAACAGAAAAGTTTGGTCCTTTTTTACATAACGAAGGTTATGGGTTGCAAAAGAAAAATGGGCCTAGGCCTTTTTTACACTTAGCTATACTGCTAACCATTGCTTTTTTATGTACCGGAGACTCCCGACTCGACGACGGGGAAATGATTCAAGTATGTGAATCTATGAAAGCTTCTAATACTGGAGAACTAGTTACAGGTAAGTAACTGGTTTTCTTATTGCCCTCACAGAAGAAGTGCTGGAAGCGACTGTGATAAAGGGTGATTCTCCTCTGGACTGCTCACACTAGGGTAGCTAAAGCTTGTATTTTATCCATCTGAATTAAACGGGAAGTGGTTTTCAAACAAGGTGTCCCAGTCACCCTGTTACATTAAATTATGATATTATAAGGTTAACTGGCATGTGTGGACTAAATGGCTTATGGTTAAATCAGGAAAGCAAACGCATATGTAAATCTGTGCACACTTTGTGTAAGAATTATTGATGGAGACCACCTCTCTGACAGATGCGAAAGATGAGTGCCAAAATTCAGTTCAGATGGAGATTCATTACTCAGGACTAATAATGCATATCTGTAGAAGATAACTGACTGGAGAATGGTGATGCTTGCCCGTGACAGTGGTTGTGTTGGATGGATGGATTCCATACACTCGCGTATAACTGAGCCTTTTCTCCCTTATGGAATGCGGTGTCAAACTACTCTGTTTTCCTCTGAGGGAAATTAGTTACTGTACTTAAGTGCTTTGTGCTTGACATGTCACACCTTTCTCCATTTTTTTGAGCCTAAATAAAATGATGGGTATTCCTCGTTCTGTTTAAACATTATTCAAAGTGTTCAAATATACTGCTTTATCGAGTGAAGGGTATCCGAGTATGTGACTCTCCAGGCCATATCCATCCTGGAAAACTCTTTTTATAGGCCAGAACCCATTTTCTTCTACTGTGACACTTCTTTGACATGAAAACTATCTGGTGTGGTGGGGAAGGGCTGTGGGCAATAAGAGACACCTTCTGATGCTTTAATCCGATGCAGATTTTATATGCCCTGTCAGACGAGCTAGAGAAAATCTTCTAGTTTCCCAGATGAAGTGCTGTTGAATGCTGTCGATTAAAAGCCATCACATACCTCCATCAGTCACCATGTTACACTTGCTGAGCCATGTCTGCCCTAAACTGAAATGTGTCAATTTCTCCCCTTTAAGATAACCGAGCTTCTTAATGATGTAGAACGGCTCAAGCAGGCGCTGAGTGACCTGTCTCAGCTCACCTACACCACTGGGGTTCCCACAAAGAGACAGAACCAGCAGGTTGACGTACTGCAGAGCCAGGTGAATACCCTGCAGCAGCAGTTGGCTGTAAGTAACCACTTGAGACGTCAAGTTTAGGACCATAGCTGGGAACTGGCAGGTACCCCTGCTGGGAAGGTCTCCTTGCCTGATCCTGTAGGGGGTGAGATATTGGCACCATTAGAATAATTTTACACTCATTCTGGTACCGTGGTCTATATTCATGTTTTAAATATTTGTGTGGGCCAGAACTGCAATTTATATATTGCATTCTGTTTGATTTCCGCTGCGTACGAGCCCATGGTAATTTCGACCTGTCCATCACAAGATTCGACCCTGTCCAACTGCAGAGTATGGTAAAGACCATCCTCCCATTTTCACTTTTGAAGGCTATCCCACCAAACATTTGGACAATTCAGGCTCTCTTTTTATTCTGCAAACTATTATGGAGAATCCAGCCGGTATGTCCAAGCCCCTGGGTCACTTGTCTCATCTCTTGCATTTTTTTTTCTTGAAATTGCTCTTTGTTCATGGCTAGCTCTGCCCTCTTGTCTGTAGTACAGGGCTTTTTGATTTCCACTGGAGATGGTCATTGGAACCGTAGAGTTACATGCGTGTCTATCACTTCCTGAATGCATGGGGTTTAGATGAAAGAAGCTAACCTGGGAAGTGTACACAAGGTGCGGGCCCTGATACATTGCCACAAAACACATGTTTTTTCAACTGGTGGCGATGGGCTCCTGGGTCATAGATCTCAAATAAATTAGGCTAGAAGCAGGATGAGTGAACAGCACTGGATCAATGGAAAGGGACTCATCACTTAATCATCGGGAGGTGTGGTGAGGGACAGTTGACCTGTGGTTACAGATCTATGTATTTGACTTATCTAATGTAACCAACTAGACTTCAGACTATTGAGACAGAATTGAAATAGCCTCTTTTGCAAGATTCTGACATATTTTTAAGGCTAGTAGCACATGGATTGTTGGGAACAATCACATGACGAAATGCCTAGCTAGCGAAAGCAAGACACGTCATGTTTCTTTCTCTACACAGTACCCCCTTGATGAAGTTACCGTTTTTCTTTGTGTTTTTTAGAGTGTTTGGGAGTTTAGAACCTGTGCGAGCTGGCTGGAGTATGTCTAACCTCTAGATAAATTGTCCTTTTGACCTTTAGTGTATATTGAGTTTTCAAAGACGTATATTTGATGCACAATCCATAGAAAGCTAATGTGCTGCAATACTGGGGTGTCTCTAATTGCTGTATCATTTCTGATAGCAAATTCTATTTTTTGTACATTTTTTCATGTATTATACAGGAAGCTGACAAGCGGCACCAAGAAGTAATCTCAATATACCGAACACACCTTTTAAGTGCTGTACAGGTTTGTGACAATCCTAATTTATTTATGTACAAAAAGTCTGCTGTATATTGTCAATGTCCTCGTCCTCACTGTGCGCTCTCTGAACTTGTTGACCATTCACTTTCAAAAGCAAACAAGGAAGGGTAGCATTTGCCAGGTGGAAGGTGATTTTCTTAAGACGCGATTAAACGGAGCTAATATAGGATATTCGGTTTTAAAGCAGCTCGGTGTCTGCAGATACATTTTAAGGGCGCCAACATTAAATATGACAGCCACTGTTTGTACTAACTTGTACCAGCAGCTTCCACTAGATCTCCTAGGAAGATTGTCTCTCCTTTGATGGTGGATCCTGAGATAATGAATGTAGTATTTATAAATAATTTATACTTTGCCCATAAATGATACACGTCTGGGCTAGGGGAACAAAGTGTCCCTGTGTTCGCTCATCTTAGTCTTCAGTCATCTTTAGATTGTCTCTGCTGTCATCTTATAGCCCAATGTATATTTATAGCACAGTTTATGATGCTTGCCATTACAGCTCAGAAAATGTCAGAGGTGTTTCGCTTACAATATGAAGACACAAGTGAAATCTGGAGGCTTCATGCCCCACGAAAACTTAATTTGATCGTCGTGTAGCCATTCCTGATCACCATGTCTACCAAACTGGTTGTTAACCCCTTGCATGCTGATGACGAGCTCAGCTCGTCATCAGCGTTACCTGCCGTGTGCTGATGACGAGCTGAGCTCGTAATGTAACGCGGTAATTTTAAAATTGACGCGTACAGCGGGAAAAGCCGCCGCACGCATGCGGTTAAATCATGGTGAATACCCTGTCTCACTTGGCATGTCCTGCAGTCTTTCCTCCTTGAGGCTAGATGTCAAGATGGCTATTACAAGCCCTTCCCTTACCCTAGTTATTGGGTTTGTATTAAGTTAAAGATTCTACTGGATAGCCTCACAACTCATAAGGATAAGGAATGCAGACCTCTCCAGAACTCCTGTTCGCAAGTCTGGGAGTGTTAGAAATATGACTGCCCCGTTGAATGCTGCAAGAATACCCCACTCTCACTGTTGATTGTCTCTTTTCGCAGGGTCGCATGGATGAAGATGTGCAGGATGCCTTACTGCAAATTATCCGAATGAAGCAGGGGGTCGTCTTCTGATGGCGCGGTTATTGATTGGAGATGTTCATGGGTGCACTGTAGGCTGCAATGCAACTATTTTGTGGAACCCTGGACCATCGCACCACAGGGGTAGCATGACGAGATTCCTTCTACATTAGGTTAGGTGACTCGCATCTTTAACAAAGACCGCTTGTGACCAGCCCAACTGGGCTGCAAAAACTGGACATGCAAGAACAGTATGGCGACGCATGTTGAAAAAAACGATGTAAATATGCAAAATACATTGAGGAATGTACTGGAATCAAGATTGTGTAGAAGAAATCCTTGATGAATTGTGGGGGGAAAATAAATAAAACGTTGCATCCTTTCTCTGACCCTTTCAGGGCAGTATTTGAGATTTCACTGAAAGTGGCAGCTGAAATGACGGCACCTTTGTAAGATACAGATGGTGTTTGATTGGTTGTAGCGTTCATCTCTCACTGACAGGAGTGCCCAGTGTGGAATGTGTCTGCGTTGAATCAGGGCAGGCATGTGAATGGCACAAGGGTGTCAGAAGCGGCAGTCATCAGAAGGGGTGTGCTCCTGCTGCTCTAGACCATGGGACCTGGCTGGCCAGGTCACCTTATTATTTAAAATAACTTAAGACGTATGCAAGTGCTTTAGTTAGAGATGCTGAAATGGTTTATTTTTCATCTGACACTAATATTTGTACTTTTTTACAGCTATATCTTTCTACAATACTTCGTAAGTGATTTATATTTAGATTTAATACACAGCAGGTCTGTGATATATATGTAAATTATATGGTGGTGCGATTTAAATGTCTACTAATGTTTTTAGGTCCTACTCTCCACGCTACAGGGTACAAACTCTCTATACTTTATCTAGTACACGGCGCACTCTGTATCATGGTGCCAACACCCAGGGGGGCAGTTGTTTGCACTCATACACTAGCCATATGAAGGGCTCTCTGGATGCCCTACCGATCATTATACGGCTAGGGTATGTCCATAGGGCTTCACTTGTATGTGTGGGTGTGCGTGCACATGCCCTACATCGAGATCTGCGGATTCACGAGTATGTGCTTGACTACATCATCAGTTGAACGGAAGGTCAAGTGTCAGAGAGCATTGGGAGGCTTCTTAGGGAAAAGCCATTTTGGTGAAGATAAGCCAAAAACGTAAACTAATTCCCCTTTATTATGTTTCTTCTTTGATCAGTTGGGTGCCTGTATCCCATGTGTTTCCTTTTGACCAGTGTGCATTAGAGTGTACCTCTATTACCTTCTCTGAGCGTGACTTTTCTTGGTTCTAGTTAAGTGAGTTGCCTTTTTTAATGGGAGTTCCTGGGTTCTTGGTGCCTTAACTTTAAAAATTAATGTTTGGTTTATGCGTGCCTTTATTTTTTTACTTTTTGTCTCTATATGAACTGGAACTTGCCTGTAATTCTCGGGATCTGCCTATACATTTTAGATTTTACTTATGTTCCTGCATTCTGTATGCTTTGAATTGGACTTGTAATACCCCGAATGTTGTATACTTGACATTTTATTTTAAATCCGCAACTGTGCCTTAAGTTTTACTTTTGATAGGCAATTTCTCTGTGCCTAGATTTTAGTTATGATGCATGAGGTCTTTAGAACTTTTGTTTTAAGTTTAGATACCTAGTACCTCTGTGCCTTTCCTTCACAATCTAGTGGTCTGGATCATAGCTGATGCCTTAAACTGGTGCATGCCTTTCTAATCATGATGATGTTGCCGGTGCGTGACTCACAGCACAGAGGATGCCAGGCCAGTATTAGTGGGTTTTATTTTCATCAGCATCTGGTGGACCGTATCTAGGCTGTGAAATCTTTTCTGTGCTTGTGTCTGCGGGTGCCACTGTCCTCAGCAGAATGGGAGGAATCATGCCATGTTTCTGGACATGCCTAGAACCAGCTTATGGCGTACCTTCACATGAGCCTAATTCTGCTACAAGACTGATGCTCAGATTTTAAAGAGAAGTTTGTAGAATTGTATGCTAATTCTGTGTTAAATTATTTGAAACAGTTGTGGACTTCTGACTCAATTTGTCATGCGCATGGACCTTACTTTGTTCGTTCACATAAACTGGAACCCTAAAATTGCATATCTTCAAAATCTCACTGTGAACCTTAGCCTTCGAGTCAACCTGCACGAAATAGCATTTAACAAAACAACTTCTCCTGTGTATCATCGTTCTAAGTTTGTATATAGTATGTACTTCTGGATGGAGAGCACCTTGTAATGTACTAATACTGTCACTTTTTGGAATTTATTTTCTTGATTTGTCTTTTGTACCGTTATCCACATGCTAAATCCCTGAATAAAAAAATATTTATCTTCGTAATGAAGTTGCTGCAATATTTTTCCATAGGACCGCAACATGTTAATTCTGTCCCTTCTGTTGTATTGGAAATGCGTAAATAAAATCTTATTGCATGGAACCGGACCTTGAAGGAAGCCATGAGAATTGTGGTCCCACAGTATGCTAATCCCTGCATGCTAGGAATACTTGTGCTGTGCCAGTCATACTCCAGGGCAGCTGGAAGTTGGTGCTTAAACTGCAGAATGGCTGAAGACCACTTACTGGCATTTGCAAACAAATACTACTTTCAATTTCAATGCTAAATATGTAAACTGCTCACTATTTTAGTTGATCATTTATTACTTATTGATCACAACATAAAGCTATTTTGTTTATGCTTTTTGCAAAGCGTAGCTGTAATTAAAGGCCGCTACAGGACCGTATGTGCTGAAAGGAGAAAAACATATACAATATTTAATTAGCCCCAAGTGGAAAACATTTTAGAAGGGGTGGTTCTTAAATGGTTTGTGAATTTTCCTGAAAACAGCTTTATGTTGAAGAGGCAACAACACTTGGTTCTAAAGGAAAGACCCTTGATTGTACAGAGAATTACCCCTGTACTATCATTTGTATCTATCTAGTAGCAGCAACAAACTAGGCAGGAAGACTGAGCTTATGTGTCTCGTCGGATAAGTGTATGGCATTTCAGAAGTGTACTAAGCAAATTTCTTATGTAGAGCATGCTGGACCAGTGACAGATTTGTAATGTAAAACCTTTGTTTTACAGTGGGCACGCAGGTGATACTCTTGCACAGATATTGAATCTAATATTTTCAACGCCAAGAATGAATTGGGTGGCGTAGACTTGAGCTTTGAAGTCTATTCTTTGTTTTTGTAAACGGGCCTCCCTACCTACCAGTACTGTTGTTAATGCATGAAATCAGCTCTGTGTGGGCTAGTGTGATGCAGTGATGAGTAGCCTGCAGAGGAAGAATTCCATGACAGTGAGTAAGCCAGAACACCACATTCCTGGTTTGACTTGTGTGGTAATAGATGAACTAAGAAGAACCTGAAGGTTTTTGATCGACTTTGAATAAGTCCGGGAGGTGCAGAAAAGCAAGGTAAGCGTCTGCTGGAGCAGGAAGCCCTATTGGTCTCTAGAGCCTGAATGTAGGACTCAAGTTCTCCAGTATTAGGGGTGTCTTTCATAGATTCACATGCTTGAATATTCCCCGTCGTCGAAGTGGGAGTCCCACGGTACATAAAATAGTAGTAAAATATATATATATATATATATATATGTACATATAGAAAATTATATATAATTATACATATACATAGAATGTAATACATATAAAATATATATATAAATATAACAGAAAGTTAAAAGTACCATAGAACTGAAAACAGGCCAATAGAAGCCTAAAAGGGAGAAATCACTTTAGTAACATATCACAGTCATTATAATGGTCCACATTCCAGGCAACAGCACCCTCTAGAACCTTCTCCTCAGAAGCTCAAGCCCTCAGATTTTGTACCGCACGTCGTGTGAAGGGAGTCTCCCTGTGCTCTGCTCAGTTTCTTCAACTATTTTGCTTACTTCAACCCTGAAGATGTCTAAGAAATCCTTGTTCCGACCTTGTTCATCCTGTGGCAAGCTCGGTCTGTTTCATGAAGATCCTCACAGTAAGTATATTTACTGTCTTTATCCGGACCATGAAGTTAAGAACTGCAAGTTCTGTAGGACCTTCTCCACAAAGACACTGAAGGATAGAGAGGCATGTCTCCTTCTGTGGCTACAGAAGTTGAAGACTTCCGAAGGTGCAGTTTCTGACGTGGAAAGCGTGTCTTCTTTCCATTCTAAAGCCTCTCTCAAGCGTGGGTCAGAGACTGAGATGCCATCTCCTTTTCTGAATAGAAAGAAGCTCGTCGACGCTTCTAAGTCTGTCTCCCCATTGGATTTGCAAGTTTCCACGCCTACGGGACCTGGTTCTCTGGTGTCGCAATCCCAAGATGTGCCCTCGTTATCTAAATCGGGCGCCAGCTCGTCGACGGAACCGTCGACGCGTCAGTCGACGACCACGAGATCCGTCGACGCTGTGCCAACGTTGACGACATGTTCTATGTCGACGAAGACTACGACGACGTCTACTTCGTCGTCGACGCTTCCAGAGGTGAAGCCTATTTCATCTATTTTAAAGATTTCATCGACGGCCGTTAAACCAGCCTCGTCGACGCCTGTGCTGAAGCTTTCATCGTCGAAGACTTCGTCGACACGCCTTTCGTCGACGGCCTCCTCTTCGTCGACGACAACATCCTCGTCGACAGCCAAGACCTCGTCAACGGCCAAGACCTAGTCGACGGCTGCACCCTCGTCGACGGTTACATTGACGGCAAGATCCTTGTTGACGGTGCCGTCTACGTCGACGGTTCCTCCTGTGTCGACGACTTCATCTTCGTCAACGACTCCTTCGACTTCACGGAAATCTACGTCGACTAAGGAGAAGATATTGCCTCTGTTGACGACTCCATTGCCATCTGCTGCCATCTCGTCGACGGCACAACATTCACTCGCTACAGCAACTACTTTCACGGTGGTTACAGCTTCTTTGGTGAAACGGCCTGTTCCATTAAGTCCAATGACTGAAACTCTGCCAACAAAATTATTTGAGTCTGCAGAAGACGACACTGATGACGGTTCCTATGTCAATAAGGTATTTCGTCCTGCTAACAGTCCATCTGAACTTAACATAAAGTGCCAGGAAGACAATGACGAGTATGATGAGGAAGGAAGTGCTCTTTTTCCTGTTCAGGATGCTCGCTTTGAGGCACCACATGAACAACGTATGACGCAAATACCGTCTTCTCTGGTGACCAACTTGCAGAACATGTTAGACGATTACAATCGCAGGTTCCCTCCATCTGCGCCTACCTCACCAAGTCCTCATCCTGCAGCGCCAACACCTGTACATGCAGAAATACCGCAGTCTCCAGCCCATCCGCAGCCAGATACTGATGAAGACGCGGATGTCCATCAGGACACTGATCAAGATGACGTCCTCGTGGACTGGAATGATTATAGAGCTCAAACGCCATCTACCCCACCGACATCGCCTTTGCCTTCTCCGCCGGTGGACATTTGAAGTTTTCATAATTTAATGGTGCGTGCTGCCAAGCGCTTCCATTTAACGTTAGAGATGCAACAAACGGATTGCTTCCTCTACGACTTCAAAGATCAGCCTCTTAAACAGACTCATAACCATCCCAATCATTGACTTTATTTGGCAGGAAGGCCTTAAACTTATGGCTCGACCAAACTCCATTCCGGCTGTATTACCATGCCTGGACAAGAAGTACAAAGCGCCTGCAGACTCTCCAGTATACCTTGTCTCTCATCCCAAGGCGGACTCCGTTGTTACTCAGGCTGCCCAGAAACGTTTGAGGAATCCAGCCACTCCTCTAACCTCCCCTCCAGACCAAGAGGGACGCCGGTGTGATTCTATCGGCAAGAAGTTCACCACCATGGCTGCCACAACGGTCAGAGCGGCTAACTCCCTGGCCATCCTTGGGAGATATGACCGCCAAATGTGGTCTGAGGTTGCGGCTTTGATTAACCAGCTCCCGGATTCTGTCCGCACCGAGGCCCAGACGATAGTCCAGTAGGGAGAAAAGATCTCTGCAGAGATTATAGATTGTGCTGTTGACATCTCGTCAACAGGATTCAGACAACTTGCTGGAGCTGCCGTTTTACGACGCCAGGGCTGGCTCAAATCAACAGCTTTTCGGCCCGAGGTGCAGGCGAGAATTCTGGACTTGCCATATGATGGGGACTCACTTTTTGGCAAGCATTTTGATGACGCTCTTGAATCCATTAAAAAGGACACAGATACTGCTCGTGCCTTAGGAAGCCTCCAGTACAGGAAGCGGCCCTTTCGAGGAGCACGTGGCAGAGGTAGCTCTTCCAATTTTCGTGGCTCCTCCCAGTATCGCTCCTATGGCGACAACAAACAAAGGTACAGCTATCAATCTCAGAATCGCCAGTCTGATTCAAGGAATTGGAGGAAACCTAATTACAGAGGGGGACACACCTCCAAAAAACAGTGACTTTCCCGACAAGTGTTCTCCGACTCTGAAAATTGGAGGTTGAATCTCCCAAAACTTCTCCAACTGGTCTCGTATCACCTCGGATCGTTGGGTCCTGGATGTCATCTCGAAAGGACATGTTCTCGAGTTTACAAAATTTCCACCCAGCCGTCGACCTTCTGGTCCCCCACCGCCTCATTTAAAAGATCTGTTGGCTCAAGTCAAGATCATGATACAAAAAGGGGCTGTCGAAGTGGTCCCTCGAGCATAACAGGGAAGGGGCTTTTATTCCCGCTTCTTTTTAATCAAGAAGAAATCGGGAGAATGGCGCCCCATTCTGGACTTACGAACCCTCAATAAATTCATCAAATCACAAACCTTCCAAATGTTGACCCTCCTGGAAATTTTGCAATACCTCAATCCCGGAGAGTTCCTCTCCACTATCGACCTACAAGATGCATATTTCCATGTGCCAATACATCTCAAACACAGGAAATATCTTCGCTTCACTGTCGGATCGAAGCACTTCCAGTTCAAGGTGTTGCCTTTCGGCCTTCGATCAGCGCCGAGAGTCTTGACGAAGATCATGGCTCCAGTCGCGGCTTTCCTGCGCCTGCAAGGCGTTCAATTTTATCCTTATCTAGACGATTGTCTAATAAAAGCCCAGACACATCAAGAAGCAAGACAGCATACCCAGACCTGTCTGTCACTATTTCATGTCACTATTTCACGCCTTAGGCCTTTCCGTGAATCAGGAGAAGTCTCATCTTCGCCCATCACAACAGAGAATCTTTTTTAGGAGCCTTAATCGATTCTCGACTGGCACAGATGTTCATGTCCCAGGAGCGACAACTTCACATCCTCAGGATGGTCGCTTTCCTCAAACCAAAAAAGTCTGTTTCTGTCCTGATCCGGAAATCTTTTCTGGGCATGGCCTCCTCTTGCATACATCTGATCCCACACTGCAGACTTCACATGAGAGTCATACAGGAGGAGGTGGACAAACAATGGAGACAGGACAAAATCTACCTGACCCCCCGCATTCAAACAGCTTTGGAATGGTGGGCTCACCTTCCGAATATCGCCGAGGGGCGTCCTTTCCAAGAAACACCTCCTTCGCTCACCCTCACAACGGATGCTTCCTTAGAGGGTTGGGGGGGCACAGCTAGAAGGCATGTCAGTCAAGGGCAAATGGACGACAGCTCAACGCAAATGGCATATAAATCGTCTAGAACTCTTGGCCATCTTCCTTGCCCTGAAGTCCTTCCGGAAACTGATCCAGGGCCAATCACTGCTGGTGCAGAGAGACAACACCACCAGCATGCACTACCTCAACAAGCAGGGAGGTACGAGGTCTCTCCTGCTTTCCAAACGGGCGCAAGAAATCTGGACTTGGGCAATCCAACATCAAGTTCACCTGACAGCAGTCCACGTGCCGGGTGTCCAACACCCTCGCCGACTGTCTCAGCAGATCTCTGGCAGACAACCACGAATGGGAACTTCACCAACCCATTCTGGACTAGATCTTTCGCCAGTGGGGCCAACCACAGCTGGATCTGTTTGCGACTTCAACCAATCGCAAATGCCGACGCTTCGCAAGTCTGCATCCCCACAAAGAGTCGAGCGGGAATGTGTTTTCGATCAACTGGTCGAACGAATTTGTCTACGCTTTTCCCCCGCTCCCTCTCATCCCGCGTCTGCTCCACAGGATGAAGCTTCAACCATGCCATGTCATTCTGATTGTGCCCAGATGGCCACGTCGTTCTCGGACCTCCTTCTTTTTTCCATGTGCGATCCAATACCACTTCATCCTCTGCCCCACCTGCTCACCATGAACCAAGGATTTGCCATCCGGATCCGGCGTATCTCCAACTGCACGCCTGGAACCTGAATACAATGAATTTGCAAGTCTAAATATTGCTCCAGAGTGCATGGATGTGCTGACTCATCATTAAAACATATCAACTATGACTCCACCATTAAAACATATCAACTAAAATGGAAACGGTTTTGTGTCTGGTGCCACAAAGAAACTCTTGATTCAATGCACGCTAAGCCGGAGCAAATCCTGCCTTTTTTCTTATCTTTAGCAAAATCAGGACTTTCTCATTCCACTCTTAAAGTCTTTTTCGCAGCAATTTCCTGCTTTTGTCATGATGGCACCACATCTCTATATTCCTCTCTGATCATTCGACAGTTTTTTAAAGGCCTCTTTCGACTGTATCCACCAATTCGTTGTCCTCCGCCTCCATGGCGCTTGAATCTGGTTTTATCTCAACTCCTATTACCTCCTTTTGAGCCAATCCATTCAGTGGATTTGAAATTTCTCACGTGGAAGGTTGCTCTTCTGCTCGCACTGACGTCATCACGGCGAGTAAGTGATATCCAAGCATTCACAATCCAACCTCCATTTCTCCAATTCTCCAAGGACACTGTTACTTTGCGTACGAATCCAAAATGTATTCCCAAGGTGCCCTCGGATTTCCATCTGAATGAGCCAGTAGTTCTCAGAACTTTCTTCCCAAATCCCGTCTCCGGCTGAGCGTTCTTTACATTCCCTGGACTTAAACCGCTGCCTGAAATTTTACATCCAGCGCACCGCACCTTTTCGTAAATCAGACCAGCTCTTTGTGGCCTATGGTCGACTATGCAAAGGACAGCCAGTCACCAAACAATCCATTACTAGATGAATTTCTTCTGCCATCTCCTTTTGCCATTGCAAAGCCGGAAAACCTCTTTCTACTCCGGAACGAGCACATTCGACAAGGGTTGTGGCATCGTCTACCGCCCTCTTTGCTGGAGTGCCTCTACACCAGATCTGCAGAGCGGCAACGTGGTCGAGCAGACACACGTTCACGAGGCACTATTGTCTGGAATCAGCGGACGCTGCGGATGCTGCTGTGGGCCAAGCTGTGCTACGAAATCTTTTTAACTAAGGTGAGCCTCTGTTGCCTCCCGCCTCCTGTCATAAAAGGTTTTAAATTATGTTTCACTGTATGCTATTTGAATAATACTAAAGTGTTACTTTTCTGGTTTTGCATTGCCTTTTATGACTCATGTAATATTTTACTGCTTTCTACTCTTATTCAAGCATATAAATCTATGAAAGACACCCCTAATACTGGAGAAGAACATTAGTTACTTACCTGTAAACTGTGGTTCTCCAGTATTGGTGTCTTTCATAGATTCACATGCGACCCACCCATCCTCCCCTCTCTTCTCCTCATGCACTCATGGTTACTTTGGTGCTACGAAAATCTGAGGGCTTGAGCTTCTGAGGAGAAGGTTCTAGAGGGTGCTGTTGCCTGATTGGCTGGAATGTGGACCATTATAATGACTGTGATATGTTACTAAAGTGATTTCTCCCTTTTAGGCTTCTATGGGCCTGTTTTCAGTTCTATGGTACTTTTAACTTTCTGTTATATTTATATATATTTAATATGTATTACATTCTATGTATATGTATAATTATATATAATTTTCTATATGTACATATACATATATATATATTTTACTACTATTTTATGTACCGTGGGACTCCCACTTCGACGGGGAATATTCAAGCATGTGAATCTATGAAAGACACCAATACTGGAGTACCACAGTTTACAGGTAAGTAACTAATGTTATTTTGTCTCCTTAAAGCCAGAACCAATTTTACCCCATCCATTGTTGGAAGAGGCAGTTGGTAATGTTTTTGAGAGCTTCCCCCTTCACTTTGAATCTCTGCATTAATGTGGGTGGCGTTAGTACACAGTAGTGTAGTAGTGAGGGATGCACAGCAACACAATGTCACAATACAAATAGAGGATGACTTCCTTATCAAGATTCACACAAAAATCGAGAAATCTAATCTGTATTTGCCAGTGGTCAAGCTGTAGGATTAGGGGTAGTTACACCACGGGAGCAGAAAAATTCAAACTCTTCCGATAGGATCCGTTGTTTATATGGTGCGATGTGGCCCCCTCGATTCACTTGAGGTGTATTCAGCCAAAAAAGGAGCATTCTTGTAGGGGACAGGTCAAAACAGAAGCTTCTGGCAAACTAATGACTCTTGGGGCAGCAACCCATGACGTATTATGAATTCAGAGGCACTATTAGCCTGTTATGACAGAAATCAGTGGGAGGAGATAGACAGCATCTCCCCGACTCCCATATTAAAATGGTACACAAAAGTGTGTGTAGGAAAGTAAGCTCCTATCTTAACACAAGCATTAAATGGGTATTGGATGCACCTGAGGAAAACACATGGCTATTTACCTTAGCGGTGTCCTCTTTTGCGTTGCTTAAGTTCCCCTTATGTATGAAAACTCAACATGCTGACTATTTTGTTAAAAATGTAGATTTGAGGAGGTAGGCAGGAGGGTGTGTCCAAGACTTGAACCAAGATGGCCACACACTACTAAGGTCCTGTCTAGTATCTTCTCATTAAAAATGTGGTAATGGTGTTTACAGTCGGTATCTAGTGCAAGCTGTGCCTTCATGAAACAGACCACTGAGCTGATAGCTCCCATGCTGTGAGAAAATGGCACCCGAGGCTGACTAGAAGGGAGCGATACAATCCAGCGAGTCTCACTGGTAGATGGGGTGCCTTGCAGAGAGAGTGCAATCGCCACATGAAGAAGCTAACCGGGGCACAGGTACTACTGCTAGATATTAACCTGGAGGAGGGATACCTCCCCTCCCCCCCACCGGCTGGGTTCCATGTTGTGGTTGCTGCACGAGTTCTGCCCTCCCCTGGGCCCCACAGGCAACCCATTGAGACTTTGTAAAGACAATTAAAAGCAGCCAATTACTCTGGGCTTCCTTGCAGGACATTTTGAACATGGCAGCGATGCTTGGAGAGATGTGCTCGGTGGAGTGCTCCAATGCCCCAAGACTAAGAGCAGGTATATGAACACAAGGGAAACCCAAAGTTCGTAAGGGACCAAGGTTACTTGAGTAATTCTAGAGACAATGGCCCCTTAACAAAAAATGAAATATAGTGATTCTGGATACAAAAAACAGTTCCATATATAGATTCAATGATCAAAATGTTGAATTTCATCACTACAATTCGAGCAAAAATTTGAATTACCCCAGCCAGAATAATTTCAAAAACCAAAGATCAAGAGCACAAAAACAATCTGAAACAATCAATGAGCAAAAAAACAATAATGCACTGTAAACAAGGTCTTAAAAACTGCCCAAAAAAAAAAACAGACATATACAGTCAAGCAAACCGTGACCAACATTAATATAACACCTTTAGGTCACTTCTTGTTAAAAGCAAAACACTACTGCACCCAAAACAAAAATACTAGAAAGCGTAGTGTAATGGGTCAGAGTGTATTTCAACGACGTTTCCATACCATAAAAATATGGGGTTGTCAGGACTAAGGATCAATTGCCTGCCATGGTATCAATTGATATATTGCATGAAGCACCTGATTTTTCAACAATCTGTAATTAACTCCTTCCGTACTCATGACAAGCTCAGCTCGTCATGAGGCATGGTGCTCATGACGAGCTGAGCTCATCATTAGCCGTGGAACGCTCGCATGCAGGGATAATTCCCCTGCTGTGCTGAACGTTTCACGAAAACGGGTGTGGCCCTGACGAGCTCAGCTCGTCATGAGCACACGAGCACTGTGCCTCAAGGGAGTCCCTTGCTCACTTTGCCACTGGAGTCAAGCAAGCCCGGCTGAAGACGGCTGTAATGCCAGAAACCGGTCCTGGGAAGCTTGATTCCGGTCCAGGGAAGACATGGCTTGGCAGTTCGGGCTGGACTGTTCCCATGAGGCACAGGGTCAGACTGATTTGCATATGGCCATGTCTGAACTGGGGAGGCGGAGTGAGCTAAAGAACGGTGATGGATTAAACCCAGATCAGTTGACTGTGGGTGAGTGTTTGTATTGTCAACGCTCCGTCCATCACCACCTTTGGTTTTTCCCTGGGTCAACCATGGCACTCACAAATTCGGTACACATTGACACCTTACAATTCTTAAAAACGGAACTAAGCTAGGAGATCAAAGCAGATCTGGCTTAAGAATTATAGAGATACTGCGTACCTATCTAAGTGAGAAGATTGGGACTAAAGCAAGATATCGACTCAGCTGTTATTCAAGTGGCTGAGATTGAAAAAATGATCAACCCCTTGAGGAGATACCCATTGATGTGCAACACCAAATACACAACAGACTCACATGGCATTATTAAAGATTGAGGAGTTGGAAAATCTCGCCCGAATGGAGAATATCTGTCTCCACAGTCTGAAAGAGGGATCAGAGGGTTAAGAACTATGCCAGCTTATGAAAAAACATTTTTGAATCGTAACTCCCTGGCAATTAACGAGTTTAAAATGGATAGAGTAAATAGTTAGTCAGAGGTCTCCTGGTGACTCCCATGGGTCCTGAGAAATACTTGTGAAATTTCAGAGCATTGAATTAAAGTTGGCTGTACTAGCGGCTGCACGAAAACAAGTTATGATTAAAGTCACTGCCTTAGAATATATAATTTATCAGGATATGGCTCCCACAATGTTAATGCACCGGCAACAACTTCACCTAATCACAGACAAACCCGGGCAAGACAAAGTGCAATACCTCAGGCCTTATCCTTTTGGGACAGCTTTTAGGAAGCAAATCTGCGAATCTTTCCAAGGAGGAGTTTGGAATTCTTTTTCCCCTCTTCTTCACTTTGTGCGGAAGACCATTGGTTTGTCCTTGGAGATATTTCTCAGTGGTGAACCGCCCACTGCATTGTGACACCACCCAGGGATATATTTTGTTGTGCTGTTCATTTCTTATACGTTATGCTTATCAGATTGTTTTGCCCCAGTTAGGGCCTGTTATGGGGCTAGGCCGGTTTCCACTCCACATAATCAATGTACACATTCTCCTATTCCTTCTACGTAAATATCATTGTATGGCATCTCAGCGGTGCGCAGAGTCCCGTGGATCGGGGCTGAACCCAAAAACATCCAGGGAGATTGCATCATAGTAACGTGCCATGATCCAGATACTGTGGATTATATCTGCTCTTGGCCCGCTTTGGCTAAGAAAGGGGGGATTGACGCTTATCGTCTATCCTTTTTTTACCCCCACGTGCATAACCTTCAAAATCTGTCAGCCTTAAACTGGGTGCAACCATCTGAGCACCAGGACCTGTTAGCCCCCAATTGGGTGCATCAACCCGAGCGTCAGCACCCGATAATTCCAAATTGGATGCAACCGTCTGAGCGCCAGCATCTGTCAGCCTTCAACTGGATGCAACCATCCGAGCGCCAGCCCCAAACTGGGCGCAACCACCTGAGCGCCATCACCCGATAGTCCCAAATTGGGTATCACAACCTGAGCAACAGCATCCGATAGTTCCCAATTGGGCACATCCTTCAGAGCGCCCTTGGAACCATGCAGGTCCCTGGTACCCACAGAGGAATAGAAGTAGAGAGTGGGTACATCGGCCGTGGCAGCCCAGTAGAGATCACCACTCGATGGGGGGATGGAGAGGGGTACCTGTTAGCAACAGATTTGACTGTTTGGAAATGGTCGATTGACCGCCGGCCATCCCATACAGTAATGACCAGTCCCAGGGGGCTATAGGACTAGATGAGAAGATAGAGTATGTCTCGGTCTCCACTGTACCATCTTTACTTAATGATCCCAGCAACACCGTACAGTCAGATGGTTTCCCGTCCCCAGGGAGGATTCTCGTTATCGAAGAGGATTCACTGGTAGATTAACTGGAGTTATCTGTAGTGCCCTTAGGGGCTGGGAAGGCTGTCCCAGATATTATGCCAGTCTCACAACGAGATAGCGCTACTCTGACCGTAGTGACGGCTGCGGGGTATACAATAATTACCTGGAACATAGCTGGCATCTCAGGTAAACTGAATACCCCTTTTTGGGAGGAGTTTACTGGGGCGGGCCACGATTTTATATGTCTCCAGGAAACATGGAGTCAAGAACCCATTTATGTAGAAGGCTATACATCGTACTGTCTGGATGCTACCAGTTCTTCATCAGGTAGAGCCAAGGGTGGCCTATTATTATTAATTTCCAACAACCTTACTAATTTTAAAACTAAAAGATACTCTAGTGTAGGAACACACAGTCAGGTACTGCGGTTGGAATCTAATCAAGGCAAAGACCTAATCCTAGTTAATTTTTATAATAACAACTTTGATGCCTCCAGGGGAAATATCCTATTCCCGCTGGAAAGTGAAATCAAAAGAGCGCTCGGATCCTCAGGTAGAATGGCAGTAATCCTATGGGTAGGCGACTTCAATATCCAGCCCTGCCCTTTAGCAATGGGTAATCCTTGTGGTTTTAGGAAAGAGATGGGCAATAGTAATCTGGCAGACAGCACGGACTGTTTGCATTTTCCACACTGTAACTATGGCACGTTACTAAACAGCCTGTTAGCTAAATTTGACTTAAATCTGCTTAGCTGCAATAAAAACAAGTCCAACTGTACTTGTCCTACTTTCACAGGTAGGAATGCCAACACCAATATCGACCATATTCTGTTGTCCAATCTTAGTGAATACACCAACCTGTGGGTCAGGGAAGGGGTCCTTAGCGATCATAATAGCATCACGCTGACCCTGCTGGGTTGGGGAGCAAAGACACCCACCAAGGAATTTTGTTCCATGGACATAGCCTCTACGAGACCGAACGGCCCAAGGATTAAATGGGCCGGAATCGATCCAGCAAAAAAACACAAGGAGGTAGTAGAGCTATGTAGAAACGAGATCACCTCCTGTCTTGGAGAAGCCCCGAACCATGCAACTCTGCTCTCAAGCTTTATCAAGATAAATACTATCATAGAAGGAATATTCACTAAGAAACAACCCAAGACCAGAACTACTAGGTTGGGCTGGTTTGATAACAACTGCACGCAGTCCCTCCACGCACTCAAAAAGGCACTAAGTAACAAACCACGCAACAAAATTAACATCAAAACACTGCGTGTTAATTACAAGGTGGCCCTTTGCAACAGGAAAAAGGCTCTACAAGAAGAAGCATGGCATAATCTAAACCTAGCGGCAGAAACACAAAATAGTAAACTCTACTGGGAGACTATCAACAGTCCCTTTTTGAATACAGAGGGCATCCCAGAATTAACATCTTATGTTACTTGTAACGCGTGGGTAGAACACTACTCAAACATCTTCAATCCTGAACAGAAGCCTTTAGAAGCTTCAACCCACGAAATATCCGCTTGGCAGCCACTACCACTGGGAATAAGCCTGGATGAGGTTTATGAAGGCCTGTTACATAGTAAAGGAGGGAAGGCCCCAGGCCCTGATGGAGTACCTGTAGATCTACTTAGATTCGAAATGAATTTGTGGGCACCCATTCTAACGAGGGCTTTCAATGCAGCAGCAGAGGAGTGTTTTCCACCCTCTTGGGGTCAGTCGATTATTATACCCTTATTTAAGAAAGGCAGTAAATCTGAGGCGTGTAATTATCGCCCCATCTCATTACTGGATGCTTCAGTCAAGGTAATGAGTCGCATTATGCTGGAAAGATTGGAAACCTGGGCAAATGAGAATGATATTTTAACCAAAGTACAATACGGTTTTAGGCAAGGCATGGGGACATTAGAACAGTGTGTCAATTTAGACCTCCTAATAAACAAATACACGGTAGTCAAAAAAGGTAGCTTATTTCTTTGTTTTGCGGACCTGAGTAGTGCGTTCGACTTGGTGGACCACTCTATATTATGGCAGGTTCTGTTAGAGTCAGGAGCACCCAAGGAGATTGTTCACTTCCTGGCCAGAGTTTACGAAAGACTATCATGCAAGGTACGCTACGGTCCCTTAAGCGAATGTACCCCCCCTTTTAAAGTTTCAAGAGGCATCCGTCAGGGATGTGTACTGGCTCCCCTTTTATTTTCCCTTTTTATTAACCGATTTGACTCTATTTTGTGCCAGACCCCTGCAGATGCACCATTGGTAGGAGGGAAGTCGGTCCCTATATTATTGTATGCGGACGACGCGGTGTTACTATCCCGCACACAGATTGGTCTGCAGCGCCTTATTGATAGATTTATGTTGTTCATCCAAAGCAGGAAACTACTTGTAAATAAAACCAAAACCTTTGTTATGTCTTATGGGATGAAAACCAAGAAAGTAAATCCTTGTTTCTTTATGGAAAAGGTTAAAGTGTCACAGGTCAAAACCTTTTGCTATTTAGGAATTACTTATGCAAACAATGGTACATGGCAATCTGAGTTTGATAATATCAGTCTTAAAATGACGAGGTGCACCAAC
The DNA here is from genome assembly GCF_964261635.1 of Lissotriton helveticus. Lineage (NCBI taxonomy): Eukaryota > Metazoa > Chordata > Amphibia > Caudata > Salamandridae > Lissotriton > Lissotriton helveticus. Next base: position 1,933,802,717 of record NC_136061.1, read on the forward strand.
AGTATCTTCAGATTCGCATCTAAATTAGGGGTGAGAAGTATTAGAGATATGTTGAATATTTACAATGTTAAATGTGTGACTTCAGCGCTTTATGGTGCAGGGGTGTGGGGCCACTGTGTTGGCCCATCTGTACAAAGAGACGAAAACAAGTTTATTAGAAAACTGCTATGTGTCCCACCCTCAGCATCAGTTGAACTGATCCACAAAGAAGTTGGTATCGAACTCATATCGGACTTAGCAGCTTTACGCCCTCTGATGTTATGGCGTTCGATCTGGGCCAAGACTGAAACTTTATTTACCCAGGAGATCATCCTCGACTGTCTTAGGATGGACCATTCCTCGCGTATTACATGGCTTAAATATATACAATGCTGGTTCCACCTTCTTTTTCAGCTCGACATATTTCTTGACCCTAAATCTGTTGTTTCTATCCCCAAAAATGTCATAAAACAAAGGTTTCTAAACTATAAAAAGGAGTACCGTGAAAGGGTGTCGGGAACAACACAATCTGTGACGCTTTATCGGGATTGCAACCTAACTTTGGGTTTCCAACCTTACCTCTCTGGTGTTACCCGCAATTCTCACCGGTTTGTCTTAACACACTTAAGGTTGGGTATCGTACACCATCTTGTTGCATTCCCGTCATGAAAGTCAGATCCGTTACTGTATGCCCCTGTGATAACATCTCACGTCAGAGTAGTTGTCACTTTTTACTGTTTTGTAAATTTTATCATTCCCTTAGGGTAACATATTTAAAGCCCATCTTTTTAAAAAATAATGTTCGCTCCACGAAGACTGCTCTACAGCTACTACATTCTTTGAATGATCTGGACATTTGCTTTTTCGTAGCTTCATATATACTAAAATGTACAGCTGCCAGGAAGGCCATAATTATCTGATACATCTAATTGAGCCATGATCTAATTTTGGATCCCTGTCTGTATATTTGTATATTTGTCCATACAGCTGCATGATTCCTAAATGAATTCAGTTTTCGTCGAGCGACAAATAGTTTTGTATTACCGTTAAAATGTACAGCTGCCAGGATGTCCATAGTTATATGATATATTTGATTGAGCCATGTCTCAATTTTGGACTCCTGTCTGTATATTTGTATATTTGTTTATATAGTTGTATGTTTTAAATGAATCTAGCTTTTATCGAGCATTTGGATCTTATTGTTTTTTTAGGAAATTTTTGTTATTTTTTAATTTGCTGCTTGTATGATTTGTTTGACAAATCGAATAAAGGCTTATGAACTGAACTGAACTGACTTCTCCACCCATGGAGCCAATAGCCCTGACCTCAGATCATCTTGGTTTAATCATCCACTTTGCTATATGTTATAGTTTACATCCTCTCTATGTATGTAAGGGGACTTAGTTCCCCTAAAAAAGAATACAAATGTGGTCCTTTGTGACAGATGATAAGGTGAATATTTTAGCAGTTCAAGAAACAGGGTATGAGGGGTATGTCTACAGAGCAGATGGACTGGTATGAAGAACTTGGGAATGCCAGTGGGTTGGCTGCATCCCCAGATGCTGGCATGCTTTCTCCACCAACTGTGGCTATTGAGGGGGGCTTCTTATGTCATGGTGGTAAAGAGGGCAGCTGAGGTCCTTTGACTGGAGTTGCCCTTTTTCTAGGTCAGGACTAATCTCCTGGCCGCAGTGCTTCAGACTGAGGCTTCCACCTCTGAAACCCTATTGTCCTTTAATGAGGCATGATGTCCTACTAGGTATATGGTCCAAGCCTAGCACAGGGGTTCCTGTGAATCGGACAATTGCACAATGCCATCGCCCGGCCCCGGACGACCCAAAGTTCCTCAGCCAACACCCCACCCCTGAAATCTTGGTGTTGAAGGCTTCTACCTCGCAGGGCATGTTACCTTCCGCCCCTCTGAATAGGGAATCCAAGAGGTTGGAATCACTTGGGACGATGTTTTTTCCCCTCCAGCCTGGCATTGCAGTCAGTGAATACTGCAGGCTTATTGGGCCGTTTCGCCCAATCCCTTTGAGAGACTGTTGTGCAAGTGCTGCAACAAATCCCGTAGGAGGCGCTGGCTTTTCTCTCCTAGGCAGTTAAGGAAAGCAGTAGATTCTGCAAAATTCGCCATCAGGTGTGGACTTGAGACAGCTGATTCGCTGGGCAGAGCGATTTCATTGACGGTAGCCTTGCAACGCCACACCTGGCTTAGAACGTCTGTCTGGCTTCTCGGGCGATGTCCAGGCTAACTTTATGAACATGGCCTTTGATGGTTCCAGTCTTGTTTGGTGAGAAGAAAGACTCGACCCTGGAACGGTTCAAGGGTTTCTCATGCTCCGGCCAGATTCATGGACCTTTTTACAAAACTTCTTGGCCAGTCTAGCTTTCTCCTCTTTCGTGGCCATGAAGGGGGTTCCAGCCAAGCCAGCCCGATCCGAGGGCACTGTCCTGCACAGACTTCCCAAGTTTAACAGCAGCCATAGCCCAGCGGTGTGGCTTAAGCACTTCCAGGTGCCCTCACCTTGTGAGAAGTGTCCCAGTGGAGAAGATCCACTGGTTGGTGTTTAAAGCAGTTACGTGACACACAGAAAGAAAGTAAAGAGCCAGCATCGGGGAGAAGAGTGTTTTATATTGAATGAGTGATAAGTGACTACTTTTCAGGAAACACATATTAAATGTGTAATGATTGGTTGTACTTTTCAGATGCATTCCAATATAGGCTAAATAATACACCCAATTATCCAAAAGAAAGATGGCAAAACTAAACTACTCCTGAAGGCTGATCCAAGATTTGATTTACTCAAGCCAATGACTGAAGGTGTATGTGCCAAAGAAGCCAATGCCTGAAGGAAGCTAGCCAAGACCACCTATATGTGTACAAGATATTTAGAATTTCTGATTTTCAGTTCAAATTGATAGTAACTGATAGAACACCATTAAAGGGAATACTTGCTTTTCAGAAAATAAAAACAAATTATTGGGTTTGATGCACTTTTCCTGCTTTGTTGTCCTCTTGTGTCAGAACAGAACAAGTGCAGCCCCACCTCTAAGCTCTTCTTTGTGATGAAAGTTACCGCAATGACCCACTCAAGCCGTATAAAGCCACATAATAGTCCCTTGTGACCATTCGCAAAGCCCGAGACCCAGAGGTTTGCCTTCCGGGAGCTCAGGTATTAGAATTGTGGAGACAAAGTATCTTGAACATCAACGCCGTCCCATAAGGCGCTGCTCCCATCACTCCTGTTCTTAGGTTTACAGTGTTATGATCTGAAAAGCATGCCTGTAGTTGCCACATCTCTTACAGAAGGCTCAGGGGACACATCATGAACATAGTGCCCATGTACAGTCCCAGAAGGGGTCCATGCACTGTTTTTGCTGTAATTGCACTACCTACACTGCATGCATTAACTCCTAAAATCTTCAAGTTAGTGTACGAGCTGTTCAGAGTACGGCTCAGAAATATAGAGGCAACCGCTACTATGTTTTTTATTGTACGCTCTTCAGATTTCAGCATTAACTGTCGCACAGACCCCTTGTGGTGCTGTACACTGATGTAGTTCATGATCCAGACCTAGGATTACCAAATTCAGTGTTCACTTCTTTCACCTCCATGTCAAAATGAAGGTCCTTGAAATGTATGATGTCCCTATGACACTTAGTATTGTCACCACTACACAACACTGTGACGGCAATTAATGGAGAAATATTGGGCTGTGCTTGCTATTTCCCCTAAAGAAGGAAAATGTCCTAGAAAAGTGCTTCTGTAGTAGGGGATCTCTGTGTATAGTCATAATCTAGTGAATAGTCCCGCCCATGTGCGTGGACCCCGGCAATCAAAAATAATCTCTTAAGTTGTCAAAAAATGCAGAACTGCAAAGACACTTAAGAGAGAATTTAAAGACAAATAATGCAGCCCATATCCACAGGCTACACTGTCCAGTACTTCAACTAGAAATTCCACCAAAAACAACCACACAAACAGCACAGCCTGCCCAGTTTCTTCCACAGAGAAACTTGCCTCTACCAGTAAAAGCCTCTGGAATGATAGAAAGAAAGGCATGGACAGACAAGCCCCATAGGCTGCCATTATGTGGCTTAAATAGGATACTGTGCCTTTAAGAGAACTTTCCAGAACTTCTCAGTGTATCCCAGAATGCACAGCAGGTCCCATTTACTTTCGGTTCTTTTTTCCGGCTCCTGCTAACAGGACCCTGGTGCATTGAGCTTTCCCTTTTTCAAGGGTTTATTGGAATTTTGTGCACTTTTGGCTTAAAAGTGTTTTCAGTTTATGTACTTGGTGTTTCCCTTCACTCCTGTGTGTTTGTTCAGGCTTTTTAGGGCTCTAAAATGCCTGCTCTATTCGACAAGTGCCCAGCATGTGGAAGGAAGAAGGCCAAGACTGATCCACACGATGTCTCAATCCTCTGTCTCCCTGAAGCACATGTCCCTGAAGAATGTGACACCTGTCAGACCTTTTCATCAAGGACCCTGAGGGACAGGCTGAAGATTAGGCTTCAAGGCCTAGAGGAGAGACGGCTACAGGCTGCAGGTGGGTCTGGGAAGGCTCCCTCTGCCTCTGCTGAGGCCTCTGGGGGGCTCCCCAGAGGCAGGAAACCCAGCAAACGGTCCCGGTCTCCGTCGACGTCGATTGCTTCGACGACTACGTCGAGAGGGATGCCGACGGTGTGTTCCCCTTCTCCCCGGGGCTCCGGGTCGAGACGGCGTGAGAAGTCGGCGTCGAAAGGCCTGGGTAGGCCGCCGTCGAAGTCACCGTCGACGGCGTCTTCGTCAGCGTCAAGACATTGACGTCAAAGAAGGACTGACAGGCACCGGCGCTCGTCGTCGAAGCGACACCGTCGAGTGAACGGTCGGCGTCGAGGGGCTCCTCGACGTCGAGGACCTCGGACAAGCGGTCGGCGCCGAAGAGGAATCGACGCTCATCGTCGAGGACTGCACGTTCGACGTCGCAGAAGCGACGTTCGGCGTCGAGGAAGAAGCACTCGACGTTGCGGAGGCGACGTTCGACGCCAGAGGCGACGCTCGACGTCGAGAAGAAAGAGGTCGGCGTCTTTGAGGCTTTCCAGCTCTCCTAAGCGGCGCAGAAGGATTTCTGGCACCAGAAGTCACGCTGGGTCGGGTGGAGGACGCCGGAGACGGCGGTCACCTACTGGAGGGGCTGAGTCGCAGTCCCCTCCCCCGAAGAAGTCACCGGGCTCGGTGTACTCGGTGGTTTATACATCACCTCGGCCTAAAACCCCCTCCTCCTCCTTTACCTAGAGAGGATCCTCCCATCAATCCTCCTCCACGTTCTCGCTCCAGGAGAAGGGAACGATCGCGCAACAGGTCATCCACACGGTTGAGACGACGCCCCAGGAGGCGCAGGTCTCGTTCACAGACAAGGTCCTCGGGGACCAGGGACTATTCTCCGACGTTGTCGGAGTCATCGGGGACAAGGGTGTCACCGGTTGACGATCTGGTGTCCTTTCATGATGTCCTTTTACGAGGTGCAGCGAAGTTGGGCATTTCGTTGACGGTGCCCACGCCCAAGACATCGGTGATATTCGAGACGCTTCACCAGAAACATCTGTCTCGGCCCTTACTGCCACTGGTACCGGCCTGGTGGAGCTGGCCATGGACCTTTTCCTCACCCCGGCGGTGACTAAGGCGGCCCCCTCGAGACTGCAGAAAAAATACCGGGCTCCCGACTCGGATCCGGCTTTTCTAAGGGTGGAACCCCCTCCAGACTCTTTGATATTGACGGCGGCTCGGAAACAGCATGCCACCACTCCGTCATCTACAGTCCCACCAGATAAGGAATCTAGATGGCTGGATTCTGCTGGGAGGAAGGTTTGTGGGACATCGGCGACTTCCATGAAGGCTGCGAGTGCCACAGCCTTGTTGGGGCGGTATGACCGAGCCCTCTGGGAATCCCTCCAGCAGTTTGTGGAACTCCTGCCTCGTGACAAGAGAGAAGATTTCCAGGAGGTGTTGAATGAGGGGATGCTGGTGGCGAATCAGGTCATCGGTGCTGCAGCCGATTCTTCCTTACTGGCGGCGCATGGCTTCTGCCATGCGATTAACCAGCGAAGACACTCTTGGCTCCGCCTCACGGCACTAAAACCTGACGCACAACAAAGGGTTGCCAATCTACCATTCTCTGGCGAAACCCTGTTTGGAAAACACACCGATGACGAAATGGCCCGCATGAAGGTGGAGGCCGAAACGCTCACGGCGGTGGGCCTGGAAAAGCCCAAGGATACCAAGAAATCGTACCGCCTGTTCGGTGGACAGGGCAGAGGGCGTGGCCAGGCTTCGGGACAGCAACAGCAGCAACAACAGCAGCAGTTCCGAAGGCCGTTTCAGAAGCGCCAGAGAGGAAGAGGCGGCCAACAGTCGGCAACAGCGACTAAAGGCCTGGCCGGGTCTAGGCCCTGAGCGCTTACTTCCCCTACATCCGTTACCCACTCCGGTGGGGGGAAGCATTCAATTTTTTCTGGCAGAGTGGAGAAAAATTACTCGGGATAAGTGGGTGCTGAATATTGTTTGCAATGGATACAGTCTTCGGTGCACCAGCCCGCCTCCAGCAATTCCTCCGGTCAGCTCGCAGTTTCAGCTGCGCGAGCTCCATGCGGAGGCCGATATCCTGTTAAGGAAAAGGGCGATAGAAGACGTACCTCTATCTCAAAGGGGAAGAGGTCTGTACTCCCGGTTCTTTCTGGTTCGCAAGAAGGACAAGAACGAGTTCAGGCCCATTCTAGATTTGCGACAAGCAAACAAGTGGATTCGCAGAGAGAAATTTCGCATGCTGTCGTTGCATCAGATTTATCCTCAGCTGCAACAGGGAGACTGGCTCTGCGCTATAGACCTGCAGGATGCGTACTTCCATGTGCCCATTGCACACAAACACAGGAAGTTCCTGCGATTCCAAGTCGGCGCCAATCATTATCAATACACAGTACTGCCATTCGGACTGAAGTCTGCGCCGAGAACATTCTCGAAGTGCATGGCGGTGGTAGCGGCGCACCTGAGAAAGAACAAGGTGTTCGTCTACCCGTACCTGGACGATTGGTTGATCAAGGCCTCCTCCTTCTCGGAAGCGCAAGCCCACTTCCAGAAGACGTGCGTTCTCTTGAACAAGCTGGGGTTGCACATCAACATGCCCAAGTCTGTCCCGACTCCGGTTCAGTGCATACAGTACTTGGGAGCCTCCATCAATACTCTGTCAGCAAGCGTGTCTCCTTCGGAGGAGAGACGATTATCACTCCTTCGGAAGGCTCAGCCTCTTATGACCACTCCATCTACAACAGTGAGGACGGTGTCTTCTCTACTGGGATCGATGGCCTCTTGTATCTTCCTAACGCCTCATGCACGGATGCACATGAGACCGTTGCAGGAGTGCTTGGAGGACCAGTGGGATCAGAGGAAAGGATCTTGGGACGACAGGATAAGACTGTCTCTGCATGCTCTTCAGTCTCTGAAGTGGTGGTGTTCAGCGGAGAATCTCCTCAGAGGGGTCCCTTTCCACAAGGACATTCTCACTCAGACGGTCGTGATGGATGCTTCTCTCCAAGGATGGGGGGCGCACTCCGGAGACTTGCAGATTCAGGGAACGTGGTGCCCGATGGAGGCCACGTATCGCATCAATTTCCTGGAACTCAGAGCTGTTCACTTGGCACTGAAGGCCTTTCATCCGTCCTTTCAGACCAACTCGCTGCTTGTACAGACGGACAATACGACCACGATGTTTTACCTCAACAAGCAGGGGGGTTCGAGATTGCGCACCCTGTCGCAGGAGGCGCAGACGATCTGGCATTGGCTTCTGGCCAGAGGACTGACGATAACGGCTACCCATCTGCCAGGAGTGCAAAATGTTCAGGCGGACGCACTGAGCAGACTGCTCCAGGAAAACCACGAATGGGTCATAAACGACGAAGTGCTAGGAGAAGTCTTCGCAAGGTGGGGGACTCCAGACGTAGATCTGTTCGCCACCGCCGAAAACAGCAAATGCCGAGACTTCGCCTCCAGGTACTAACAGCGGGGTACGCTGGGGAATGCGTTATGGATCGACTGGTCGAACAGCTTTCTGTACGCTTTTCCACCCATTCCCCTGATTCCGGCGGTACTCATCAAGCTGGCCCGGTCCAGGGCGCGGATGATACTTATTGCTCCGGAATGGCCCAGGCAGTGGTGGTTCATGGACCTGCTTCACCGGTCTCTCCTTCCTCACATGCGGCTGCAGTGCAGGCCGGACCTTCTCACGAAGTTCGGGGGACAGATGCTGCACCCCAACCTCTCATCTTTGAGTTTGGCTGCATGGCTCCTGAGATAGTGCAATATGGCCATTTGAATCTGCCTGAAGATTGCATGGACATACTGAAGGAGTCTAAACGACCTTCCACTCGGACTTCCTATGCTTACAAGTGCAAGAGGTTCTGTATCTGGTGCAAGTCCAAGAACTATGACCGACGTGCAAGGAGGATGTCATTCTTCCTTACCTTCTACATTTGGCGCAGTCTGGCCTTAATGTTCATTCCATTAAGGTTCATCTCGCTGCATTGACTGCCTACAGGAAATGCCCTTCACAGACTTCCTTCTTCCAGATCCCTGTGATCAAAGATTTTCTGGAAGGCTTGAAGAAAGTATTCCCTCCTGTCAGGCTTCCTTCGCCTTCATGGGAATTGAATGTGGTGCTGTCCAGATTGATGAAGGAGCCTTTTGAACCTATTCATAAGGCTTCGTTGCAGCACCTGTCCTGGAAGGCGGCGTTCCTCGTGGCCATTACATCGGCCCGCAGGGTGAGAGAAATTCAGGCGTTGTGTTGCCAAGAACCTTATGCTGTATTTCATGCTGCTAAGGTTGTTATGCGTACTCGCCCTAAATTTCTTCCCAAGGTTATTTCTGATTTTCATGTCAACCAGACGATAACTTTGCCTACGTTTTTTCAGAATCCTTCCTCTCCGGCGGAAAGGTCTTCACATTCCCTGGATGTTAGGAGGGTGTTGACATTTTATCTGGATAAAACCAAAGATATTCGTAGGTCAGACCAATTGTTTATCAATTATGGATCGGTCATGACCGGTCTTGCGACCTCGAAGCAGTCTATCTCTAGGTGGATTGTGTCCTGCATACAGCTGTGTTACCAAAAAGCTAATAATACCTTAGGGGGTAAGCCTAAGGCTCATTCCACCAGGGGCAAAGCTGCCACGACTGCTTTGCTCCGTAATGTTCCAATTGCAGAAATCTACAAGGCGGCCACTTGGAAGTCGGTCCATACCTTTGCTAAGCATTACTGCCTGGACACTGATGCCAGGGCAGACGCTCAGGTTGGGCAGGCTTCGCTGTGAAATCTGTTCGCCTAATAGTGGTGTTATTTCTCTTTTCTCCACCGCCGCTTTGGTGTGGGGATGGGCTTGCCATTCTATTCACTAGATTATGACTATACACAGAGATCCCCTACTACAGAAGAAGTAGTTTCTGTCCTGTAACTCCAGTTCTGTAGTAGGGGTATCTCTGTTATAGTCATAAGCGTCCTCCCTCCTCCCCGGTGGAGAAAGATTTTCATGTCAGGAATGCTACAGGTCTGGCGTTTTACGCCGTCAAAAAGAACTGAAAGTAAATGGGACCTGCTGTGCATTCTGGGATACTGGGAGAAGTTCTGGGAAGTTCTCTTAAAGGCACAGTATCCTATTTAAGCCACATAATGGCAGCCTATGGGGCTTCTCTGTCCATGCCTTCCTCTCTATCATTCCAGAGGTTTTTACTGGTAGAGGCAAGTTTTTCTATAGGAAAAACTGGGCAGGCTGTGCTGTTTGTGTGGTTGTTTTTGGTGGAATTTCTAGTTGAGGTACTGGACAGTGTAGCCTGTGGATATAGGCTGCATTATTTGTCTTTAAATTCTCTCTTAAGTGTCTTTGCAGTTCTGCATTTTTTGACAACTTAAGAGATTATTTTTGATTGCCGGGGTCCACGCACATGGGCGGGACTATTCACTAGATTATGACTATAACAGAGATACCCCTACTACAGAACTGGAGTTACAGGACAGAAACTACTCCATACTGCACATAATACAAAGATACAGTACCTTTTCTGAACTCTCACACATACCAGACAGGAGCACTGTCTCTGTACTGCTTTCAGATAAACAGATGCTCACATACTTGGTAAACACGTATTTACAATGCAATGGTCTCGTCTTTGTTAAAGTTAGAGCTATTGGCATTGCTCATGACTTTATTTTTGTTTTTAAAACATATAAATAAATGGCATTGTCATTTACAATGCCAATAGCTTAATCTCTCGCAAATGCGAGACCTATTGCATTTGCACCCACACACACAGAGCCACACGCACCCACACACACAGAACCACACACACACACAGAGCCACACACACACACAGAGCCACACACACACACACACAGCCACACACAGCCACACACACACACACACAGCCACACACAAACACAGAGCGCCACACACACAGAGACAGAGCCACACACAGAGCCACACACACAGACAGAGCCACACACACAGACAGAGCCACACACACAGACAGACAGCCACACACACAGACAGAGCCACACACACAGAGCCACACACACACACACACACACAGACAGAGCCACACACACACAGACAGAGCCACACACACACAGACAGAGCCACACACACACAGACAGAGCCACACACACACACAGACAGACAGACACACAGACAGACAGACACACACACAGACAGCCACACACACACAGACAGAGCCACACAGGCAGAGCCACACAGGCAGAGCCAGACACACATGCACACAGATAGCCACACACAGACACACACACACAGACATACACACACACAGACAGAGCCACACACACACAGACCGAGCCACACACAGAGACAGAGCCACACACACAGAGAGCCATCCTAATGGTACTAATAAATGACACTCCTACTACTGCTCTGAACGCATGAGTAAATGAAATGCTAAAGGTGAGTCACTCAGCTACGCACCTGAGAGCGCCAGTACTGTGGGACACCATGGAGAGACAGTACCACGGACAGAGGTTACTGCACGCATGGTAACCAATGACTGCCTCAGAACCCCTAGAAAACGTCTAATCTGTTTGAGCTGAAGAACAAATCTACAGTCCCAGACTTGTGCGGTCTGTGTGAGCTTTGGGATAGCCCAGCTGTTCGTGTGAGCTGACAGATACCTCGGCTGTTCCAGGCCTGAGAGTGATATGTAAACTGAGGGACACCTCTGCTGTCGGAGGCTTGTGAGGGTCATGTGAGCTGAGAAAACTGTTGACTTCATCCGAGCCATTAGACGCCGGTCTCTGGATAGCAGGCTGTGCTTAGACGCGTGAAATGGAAGAGTTTGCAACAGGAGGGGAGGAGGGGCGGCTTCGAGCAGGACGTGAAAGCAAGCCCTTGTGTATAGCCCTAGCCGGTCTAGTGATTTGAAGCTGGAGGTGCAGACCTCCCATCTGAGGGGTGGGCGAGTGAGGGAGGAACGGAAGCTACCTCAGCGCATCTCCTGGAGGGTGATATTGACAGCGGAGGAGCGCTCTGATTAAACATCTGTTTAAAAAACACGCACCCCCCACGTTTCCTTCTTTTCTACACAATCCAGCGAAGTGAGCAGCACACACTAGTGAGAAGTGAGCAGTGTGAACAGCACACATTGTCACTAGTGAGAAGTGAGCAGTGTGAGCAGCACACATTGTCACTAGTGAGAAGTGAGCAGTGTGAGCAGCGCACACTAGTGAGAAGTGAGCAGTGTGAGAAGCACACATTGTCACTAGTGAGAAGTGAGCAGTGTGAGCAGCGCGCATTGATGTGCCTGCTGTCACTGCAGTCCGGAAAAAAATAGACCGCCTGTGCCAGGGCACAAAACAGAGCCCGATAGAGACCCGTTTGGAGTCCCCCTTTAAAAAACTGCTGATGCTCAGAACTGGTGAGACCCGGCCCACTTAAAGCCCAGCCCTTGTGTAACAGGGGGACTTTGTGCTAAGCTTGTTATGCAAAATTACCTGAATCATGCCAGGGTGCGTTAACTTTTTACACGTTTACAGCAAAATGTTACCTGGAGCGCGTGGGAATAACAGGAAGGGCTGGAGCACAAGGAGGTGAGACTCGCGCCACGTGCGGTTTTTATATTAAAATATAGGGCGAAATGACAGTGCTCGGCAATTACGCATAATTTTGCATAGCTATATATACACTTGTGCACTTACTGCAGATATACACCTGGACAACAGCACCAAACGATATTAAGGCGCAGCTCTTAACCTCGGCCACTTCGGATCACGCAGATTTATCTTAGACGGCCATTAAATTACTCTCATCTTGTAATGGCAGGCACTCTAAATTATTTTTCACCTCCATCGTAAATTTCAGCAACACTTTCCAGACCACGATCCCGTTGCAGTGTGCGTAACGGGTGAAAAACATCCCTCCCCAAAATAAGATGCCTCTACTCGGCTGCCTAATGAGAAGCTCAAACAAATCAGATGATATCAGACCCTCATCACCAACTTCCACTGGCTCCCACCCAGAGGCGACGATCATCGTGAATATGTGCTTTATAGTCTACAGGGTCTTAGGTTTTAATCAGCCACCAAACTTGGAGAACGAACTATCCATAGTAGGATTCCCTCCCAGCCAAGAGGTTCGACACAGCAGAGCAGACCATTTAAGACTCACGATTGCCTTGACCAACAAAAGGGATAGTACGTCCCCAGACTAAACTCCCATCTTTGGCCAACGATCCATAATGCCCATCACTTCTGGAGACTTGTGGCCACTATACTATTCACAGATGACAAGTGTACACATCAAACGTGTTGTTTAACAAAACTGCACTATGTAACTTTTATGCAGCCTGGGCTTAAAAGTCACCAAATGCAAATGGTTTGTATGTATAAATCCAGGGCTTGTTAAAGGCGTTACATGGCATGGGGACAACTGGCAACTACACATACTACTGCATCAATTCCTACTTTCATTTGAAGGCCCAACCATCTGATCTGCACTCTAGAAACACTACCAATTAAAACGAAAGAGATCACACTCAATCCGTTTAAGAGCAGTGCTGCGAGTTGCACCACAACACAGAAACAATAAAACAGTAAATAATACCAAGGCTTATCCTGTGACCCCGTACAGATAGCCATTAGCGCTGTCGAAACGAAAGAAAGCACTCATAGGGACACTCCATAAAGAGTACCAGAGGGTGCAACATAGAGAACTACGACTCTGAATTGAGGGTTGTCCCCTGGTCATGAGCATCAGGGCGACATAATGAGCATCTGGGGGGGACAGCCTACATCCTTGACTAAAAAGCGATTAAATCAAACCAGATCTGTATCTGGGGGATGAATGTTTGCTTTACTCTGCATTCCGTCTATCATCTGTTCTCTTTGTTTTTTACATCCTTGAATAGAGCCTGTACCCATATCTCAAATGTAATTTATGTATCCTGTGCAGATGAATATGCTATAAGTAAGTAGATGATAAGAAACCCTTTTATAAAGCACACCTGTTCCTCATTTTAAGCTTCCCCTGGTCTCACTATAGACCCCCGAGCCTCACCTAGGATGACATGTTCGGGGGAGATGGTCTTCTCGGATTTGTTGCAGATCTCGTTAGCTTCGCTGGAGATGAGTTGGATGAACTCAGTACAGCAGTTCTCCACCAGCTCGCGGGCATCGTTGGCTATGCGCACGTTATGCAGAGTCTCTTTAATCATCTTGTTGATGGCGGCCCATCAGGTCATCATCGTTTCCGGAGGAGGAGGCCATGCCGGGGGAGGAAAGATAGGCAGCTTATCGGGACTTGGTCGAGGGGTAGTAACAGCGGCCGCTGGGCGGTTCCCACGCCTGCTTTCTTCGGTTGTCAGCAGGCGGCGCTAGGGCCACAACTCCATTATCAGGCGGCGACTCAGCAACACCCTACACGCGGGAGTTGGGCTGGGACCTCCTATACTTTTTGCCGGAAGTATTGCCCGAGTGCAGCGCAGTTACCTTCCACTTCCGGTGTTCCATTCCACAAGCGCTCTATCACAGTTACCATGGAGTCGAATGTAAAAGTCCAGCCCATTTATGATGTAGGAGTACGTTCCCTACCTCTCACCCTGCCCATTTTTTGCCTGACGTTTTAATGGGCGCCACAGCTTATGCGCATGCCCAGGGCAATTGTTGTGACCTCGTCAAGTGACGTTGTGAGCCTGTTAGATCTATGAGAACATCCCCGTCTGCTGGAGCCGTCTAGAGTACGTCAGGAAGTTGATGGGGTTCGGGGATCCAGTGATTGATCTGAATATATAATACTCCCAATTAAGCAGCTAGCACATGTATTTCTTAAGCTTCTCCGTGGCTCCCTCGGCACCACAGGGCTCGCCCTCACAGCACGGGAGCCCCAGGTGCAAACGCCGCTCTACTTCACGTTTCAGGAGCGCGGGGTGGGCTCCCATCCGCTTCCTCCTGTCTCGCAGCACGCACTGGAAGTAGATGCTCCTCTTCCTGAGGAGGGCAGCAGGACAGACACCGAGGGGAGGGAAAGCCGCCCGCCCGCTGCATAACATTTTAAACAGAATATTGTACATGTGTATGCCACGATAAATTAAAATAGAAGAACTGCTGGCAGGTTGGGGTGTATTAGAGGCACAATAACATGTTTACTCCTCGGACCACGCCATGAACAGCACCATGTTTCTCCGAGGTCCAGCAAAAATGGCTTGGAGAAACGCCCCGTCATTTTCCGACTGGGGGGGCGTGTTTTTCTTTCTCTCCTCTTCCCATTGGCTGGAATGTAAAATTCCAGCCAATGGAAGAGGAGAGAAAGAACCTAAAAAACACCCCCCTGAATCCGAAAAAGATGGGGCTTAAATGGACAGACGCCCGTCTTCTCCAATGGCTGGCCTCCGTTTAGGAAGCCAGCCAATGGAGAAGAGGTGCGGGTTTAAGCCCCATACTCTAAAACAAAATCTCGCAAGCGCAGCCTTCGCTAGCCGAGACCTAAAAAACAATGATTACCAGTCTTCATTCTGGCTTTCAAATAAATGCAATATCCTATAGGCACAGCCAGGTGACATTCTTCTTTAATGGTGTGAGCAGCACAGGCAAAAGATCCAAGACCTGTTTTTACTACCTCACCTGTTGCTTCATTCAATAGAAGGGTATACAGTAACCAAAGGAGCTATCCCTAACTGCATGCATATAAGCCATTTTCCTTCTTGGTATTGTGAGACAAAGAACAAGGCCGTGTGACAGTGGCCTGGAATAACAGTACTGAGCACCCCACAATATATATCTCATGTTCTATGTAGAAATTCTTCATTCCTTCAATCTTTGCTATTTGTCCGAAGAATAGAGTGGCTGGAGATGTATTAACTGCCCACAGTTCAGCAGCCCCTGTAGGTACAAGCCAGCGGACGCCATACCAACCGTATTAGCTCTCCACCGGCACGTCAGCAGGACATTACTGATGCGTAACTGTAATTGGTTGTGAATTATCCAGGGAAGGGCAGACCAGGAGGGAGGGTGGGGGAGGGAAATAGGGTTTATGTTACTGGAATTGTTTTAAAATTGTGAAATGTACTTATATCTAGAGTTATTGTGGCTTATCGATCGACATACATTACTTGTATTATACTCGTACTGACTTCATTGAGTTGTATTGGCATAGGAACCTTGTTGGTTAGTCTGTACTAAGAAGTGACTTGTGCACATTTGTAAAACAAAAATGTAAATCTCACAACGTCCTTGCTAGGACGCATGGCCGTTATGATGTATTACTTAATAAAGATTGTTTAAAAAAAAAAACTGCCCACAGTTAACCTTGTACCTGCTACAACCAGATCTGAGGTGCAAACATATCTCCAGCCATCCACATCCTTCAAATGGGGCGGGTGGACCGTTTCAAAGAGAATTTTCAGTGCTAGGAAATGAGACCAGGCATGGAGGTGAGAAAAATAATGAAACATTAATTGACAAAGCAAATTCAAACAAAGGTTAGTAGGACGGTAGAATTAACAATCTGAATGAATGAGCGAAGAGAGGAAACAGCAAAATTATTTATAGGCACAGAGAAAATACCAGCCGCATGTTTTCTTTACGGATCTAAAAAAAGTAAACACTGATAACCAATTGTTTTTAAACATTTTGAAAACTTTGGAAAACACTGAACCCCCCCCCTGGAATTCACAACAAATAAAAACTGAAAACAAGAAAGCATAACTTTAAATGTTTTTTTAAATGGCCTTGATGTACGCCAGGCTTAACCTCTTGGGTGCTGAGGATGTGCTGGAGCCGTCCTCAGCACCAGTGCTCAGGCAAGCACCAGAGAGATTTCGTCTTTATTTTTTTAGCCTCAACTGCTTGAAGAGAGCCTAGTGCCTTCAGGAGACACACATCATATCATGGTTAATGAGAGTCCTCCTGATCAAACTCCCATTTATCTTGGTTTGATAGAGTGCCTGTCACAGGCACTAGGCCCAGCCACGCAAGTGTGGGAATGTTGGGTGGTAAGAATTCTGTGGGAATCCTGGTGATTATGGAAGTTTACGTCACAGAAATTCAAGGATAATGCAACATTTTAGGCAAAGTTTAAGATGTGCAGGGCTTTGTAGGTGGGAAAAGCTTTGAGGATCCATGTGAGGCAAACCACCCTGGGCTCCCCCAGTTGACACATTTTCAGAAATGTCAGGCTTTGGTGGGTTTCCCTGGGGAACCACTGAGCCCTTGCCCACAACATAAAGCTATCTGCATTGCCAAATCATTTCATTGCTGTGACAGGAAATATTGATGTCTCCACATTGTGTTTTGTGCCCTTTCCTGTCATGTGCACTAGGTGTGCCCACATAAGTGCAGTGCCATTTATATCAGGAGACTTAGGAAAATGGTAGGTGGCATGAGATGGGTGGCTCTCCACAGACTCCATGTGAGATAAATGTGTTTTTTACATCCAAGGTTGAGTCTTGTAATGGCTTCTGGGTAAAAGAACCTGCTGCAAGCCAAACAAATCACCCCATCCTGGGTTACCCTGGGTATCTAGATTAAAAAAATATGCAGTTTTACTAGGTTTCACTAGGTTCCCGTTGAGCTAGGGCCCAAAAACTACAGCTATCCACATTGCAAAAAATGGGGTCAATATTCAGTGGAAAAATGTGATATGTCCTTGTTGTGTTTTGGGCCCTTTCTTGTTGCAGGCACTAGGTGTACCCACGCATTTGTGGTGCCTTTTTTATTGGGAGACTTATGTTCTACTATTCTGAGTTCCCATGTTATTACCAATTATATTTCTCTTCATTTGTGCCCTCCAAATGTAAGCCACTGTGTAGGAAAGAAGACTTTTTGAGAAATGCAATCTGAATCACATGCTAGCATGGTTACCCACAAATTCAGATATATGCACATAACCACTGCTCCTAAACTCAATATCTTGTGCCCATTTCAGAAATACATGGTTTCCTTGATATCCTTTTTTCACTCTTTATATTCAACATATGAATTGCTCTATACCTGGTACACAATGAAAAACCATTGTAAGGTACATCTCAGTTTTTGGATCTTGGTACCTCGGATTCTTGGAAAATGTACAACCCCTATATGTACCCGCAACCAGAACGGTCTAGTGGTCGAGATGGTATATTGTTTTTTTAAATCAGCCATGGTGACAAGAAGTTACAAATGAAAACATTGTCATAAATTGATGTTTTTTCCAACTCATTTTCAATATGCATTTCAACAGTTAGTGTATTTGGGGAAACATTGAGGGATCCTCATGAATGACCACTTGCTGAATTCAGAATCTGGTCTACTTTTCAGAACTCTATAGCTTTCCTGGGTCCCCCATGTGTTTCACAGTGGTTCCCACCACAACCTGGAAGTAGCCTGAAAGCACAAACATGTGGAAAAATCGGATACCTCTTTGAAAAATGCCAGAACGGTGGTATAAAAAGATAGGTATTTTGATTCCGCTCTACTTGTTTCTGAATGCTGGGAAGATAATGATTTAGCACAGCAACCCTTTCGTTGATGCCTATTTTAGGGGGAAAAAATTGATCCTTTTTGCAAAGCACTTTTTCCTATTTTCTCCCAAAACCCCCAAATGTTGGCTATCTTCTGCAAACCTTGGGTACCTTTATATTCCCCAGGATGTTGGAAATCAATGACCCACATTTGGCATGGATACCTTGTGTGGGAAAAAAAGGCCTAGAAGCAAAAGGTTAATAAGCAGCCTCTGTTTACCGTGCTAGTTCACCAAATATTGACAACATTTATTCCAAATGTATACAAATACCACTTGTGGCTGCCCTCTGTGTTTACGATGCTGGTCCACCTAAATGAATCAAAGACGCAATCTGTTTTAACAGACCTTCCACTGTCCACCAAATACAATGGCCTTTTCCTTTCTGTTTGGGAGAATCCAGATATAGACCCAAACTTAAATTCAAAGTTGCAGATCTCCATCCTTGTAAGGAAATGCCCATTTTGAAGGATCACCTTCACTTTTTCCTAGAGGGAGCGCCGGACGAAGCTACTTTTGGCACGTCTGTCCCGGTCCGAGTCGGCGCGACCCCTGGCCTCCTCTTCGGCAGCAGGTCCCGTGGCAGTGGGTTCCGTTTGCGGCGTCAGTCGCCGTCTGGTTCCCGTGTGCATCGCTCGTCCATTCCTGGTAAGACCTGGCGCCTGTGGCCGAGGTCATCGACCTCCCTTCTAGGGGGTACTAGTTCCCAGATTTCTCCGGACGTGCGCCTCCAAGAGTTGTCCCTCCTCTATCCGCCATTTCCTGGTGCAGGGGCAACTCGGACACAGATGCAGGCCTCCCTTGTGTCCCCTCCTCTCCCTGGGGCGGCCCTGAACATTCCGCTACGTGCGGGGTCTCCGGTGGGTTCGCCCCTGGCACCGACTGAGGCCCTTGCCTCTAGGGATCATGGAGGTATTTGTGTCGCCAGGGCGCGCCGGGCTGAGTCCCCCTCTTCGGCCACTAGCACCCCTACCGCACCGCATAGTCCAGTGGGGCTCCCTGTGGCGTCACAGGCGGTTGCTGGTACTCGCATCTTGTCTACGAGTCCACCTTGGCTTTCCGGACAGGCGGCTGCCTTTTCGGAGGCTGAGCCAGCGCCGCACCGACGCCGTAGACTTCCCTCCCCGCCTGATGCTGGATCCTCGACTCCTCTCCAGAGGCTTACGGAGGGAGTTTGGCGTCACCACAACGTCCGTCGATGCTCGATCCGTCCTTGCCTCTCCCCCCTTCCCCCTCCCCTTGGAATTGTGGCTCCGGCGGACACTCTGCCTCCTCAAGAGTCCCGTCAGGCTCAGCTTATGGCTCTCACCCACGGATGATTTACTATCCCTTCCTTGGAGAGCTACTAAGGCTGGTACGGCATTTATGAGGGTTGTTTGCTTGGCCGCCCGCATTCGGAGTATGCAGCACCCTACAGTCCCCCTGCCTGTTGACCCTCTGTTGGATGTCCTCCACCGACGTTCGAGGAATGTGGAGCCGCTTCTGCCTTTCAAAGCCTCTCTTTATGATGCCCTTCTGGGCACCTGGGCTCGGCCGGCGTCGGGTGATCCGGTGGCTCGTTCTATCATGCACCGCCACCGCCCTGCCCCAAACGATCCAGTTTGCTTATTTGTTCCTCCAGATGTTCAGGGGATTGTTCTGCAGGCTGCCTTTCCTTCCTTGCCTCAGCTGCTGCTTCCTCCCTCCCGGTAGTCCAGATGGCTGGAGTCATGGGGTCGTAATATCTTCGCCTCCACTAGCGCGTCTCTTCGCTCACTCAATACAGTGTTTTTCCTGGCTCGGGCTACTTCTGCCCTTTGGGACTCTGCCGAGTCTCTTCTCTCTTCCACCTCTGTGGATGCTCGTGTTGACCTCCCCCATCTTCACCGTGATGGCCGCGATCTGGCGGTGTTTACTATCTGCTCTGCCCTGGATACCTCAGATTCCTTACGACGAGCTATGGCCGGTTCGGTTGCTCTACGATGCCATGCTTGGTTGCGGGATGGCATCTTCCCGGAGAATATTCGGGAGCGCCTTGTTGACCTGCCTTTTGATGGGGTCCTTTTATTTAATGCCCACGCTGATTCAGCAGTTCAGCGCCTCCTTGCGGGCTTTTGCCCCCTCTCCCCATAGACCTGTACTTGGCAGATCTTAGGTTGGTCTATCCTGGGGGGGTTACCTTTTAATTTAGCGTCCACAAGTTGGACTGTGTGGTTTTGGTATGACATTAAGCCTTCTGTGGCGGTGTTCCACAAGTTGTTCGTGTCTTGTCCTCCGACTGTGGTTTACCCTAAGAGGTGTTCCCCTGTTTTTCTTGGGGGGCGTGATATACCCCAGGCGGGGTACCTGTTTGCTATTGTGTAGCTCTGCTCTGTGTCAGGCGGGCGTGGAGATCCCTTAAGGCTCTCTCCGTGTAATGGCGCCATTATCTTACTGTTTATGGCGGTTTTCAGTGTTGTGCCTTCTGGGACTGCCTCCTACGCGTCACAGGTCTCGCCCTGCTGGCGCCGTGCGTGGGTGCTTCACACTCCCCTGCTGAAGGTTTTTCCTTGTTACTGACACTTTTCAGTGTTTTTCACACGCTTCTTTTGAGACTGCCTTCTGCCACTGGTGCATTAGGCGGGTTCCTGCTATAGAGCCGCAGCTGCGTTGGTCTGTCTATTTATATATATATATATATATATATATATATATATATACACGTATACATATACATACCCGCATGTTGATGGCTACTGGGTATCCTTGTTATGCACCTTCGCCTTTCTTCGCTTTTGTGAGGTCTGGTCCTATATCCCTGTTTTTCGGGGGAGCAGTTGGGTGCCTTGTGCTTAGTTTTGCCACAGTTCTACATGGAGGCATTTTTTCTTTTTACATGTCTTATAGTACAGTTGGGTGTCTTTTACTGCTGCTTAGGCAACAAGGGTTCTCATGGTTCCGCTCCCTGGGGTGAACCTCCTCTTCTGGATGCTCTTCTTCTTAGGGGTCTTGTCTGTCTCGTTCATGTACTAAACTGTCCCACTCTTCTGTGGAGGTGCATTTCTCCTCCCAGTCTGAGGTGGCGGTTCCGGAGATCTGAGGTTGTTCTCCACAGCTCTGCGTGCACGTCTTCACAGTCCCTATAGGCATCTTCGGTGTTTCGGATACCACACCCCTCGGATGTGTCTTTTTCCTTTGGGTGTCGCCTCATCTGTGTCTGGTGTGCCTGCGGGACAGCTCCTCTTCTGAAGCTCATCCCCGGTGCTGTGCCCTGCGTCTCGGTCTTCAAGTTGCCTGTTTTTGCAGTTCCGTACTCATCTTCGCTACGCCACTTTGTTGTCCTCCGTAGCTGTCTGCTATGTGCTGTTCGCCCATGTCGCTTTCTTGTGACTAAGTATTGCTCTTGGCATGTCTTATGTTTCACGCCTGTACTTCTGAGACGTTGCTCAGTTCTTGCCTCTTGTCCTTTGCTTCCTGGATACAGCCTGTCTGGCCTCCCTTGCGTGGGCTCACTTGGTAGACTTTTGTTATGTCTCTCCATGTTGTCCTCTAGATCTTGGTTGGGGCCAATTTAGCTCACCAATACACTCTGGGAGTAGTTCTTCTTCCCATTGTCTTTTGCTCTTCCGAGCTGCTTGGGTTGCTGACTGGCTGCTCCGCCACAGCTTTCCCCATGGTCCGTCACCCTGTTGCGGGCTCAGTGCTCTTGCGCACTTTCTGTTGTTCTGTCGCAGACCCACCTCCCTCCTTGGGGTATAGCTGTGGTATCTATTCTAAGTTAAGGAATCTGCAGCTAGATGTCTCTATCAGCTGTACGAGTTACTTCTCTTCTGTAACAATGTTTCTGGTAGAGACGTTGTCTAGCCGCAGATTCCTTAACGCCCACCCATCCTCCCCGTTCTGCAAGGTCCTAGTGGGCTTCTCCACCTTGCCTCCTTTCAGTTGGCACTAGTCTTCATCCAGGGTGCTCAGGTTAGTGCGACCCTCTCAGACTTTGCCTTCTGCAGCCACCTCCCTCTGGGTGGCTTCTCTTCCTGTGGAGCTGTGCTTTTTGCTTTCACCTTCAACAGGAAATTCATTTTTCCCTTTCTCTGTATTCCTCCACTCTGGTCCTTCCTGTGTGGGGTCTTCTCCTGTTGTTTTCCCTCCCTCCCTCCCTCCCTCCCTCCTGCCTCCTCCTTCAACTTAGGGCTCTTGTCTCCTCTGCAGTTGCCTTCTTTGGGATCTGTTCATCTGTGCTTCGGCCTTCGATCTCTATAGGGAGAAGTACGATTCTTGTAATGTAATCTCGCAGTGGATTGTTGTCTTTCCTGTGCTCCGCCCTTGTTGGTTGGCACAGTTCTGCATTGTAATGACAGTCATCCTTTTGTCTGTTGGGACATTCTTCCCTTATTACTAAGCCTCTGGTGAGGGTCCACGTTTCGCTTTGTGGGGTAGTTTCTCTGAGCAATGCTCTGCTTTTACTGCTTGAATTGTAAGTGGACAGTGTCTGATACTATCCTTTAAGATGATGTTCTGCATCATCCGATTTCCTTGTTTTCAACTTATTTTTCCTCCTTCGCACACTGTTCCCATACTTTCACAGTTTTGTTGGTGGGTCCGTGTTGTGCTGCGGAAAAGTTTCTCTGAAGAAATCTGACATTGGCGCGCCGGGAGGGACTTGTATGACCTCGCTGACGTCACGTCCGTGGACGACGTTAGGGCGGGGTTGTGTGGCGCCGTCCCCGGCACGTAGAGGTGCTGCTGCAAAGATTTTCTGGATCCAGTCTGACGCCTGGGGATAATTCTAAGTTAAGGAATCTGCAGCTAGACAAGTTCTCTACCAGATACATTGTTACTGAAGGTAAGTAACTCGTACAACAGTGAAAAATCTCCAAAGTCATGTTTCACTGTGGCAATGCTGAGTCTCCCATGGAAAATCCCTGGATTATGATAGAACACTTTATAATTCATAACTTTGATTTGAGAATAGCCAAATGCTTGGTTCAAGGGCTCAAATTAATAGTAATTTAAAATCCAAAATGATAGTAAAGTCAGGTTTGAAATTGCTATTTTGTAAATGTAATTTTTTGAAAGTTTGCACTTTTCTGACTACAGCCTTTAGTAGCCCATTCAGAGATAATCCTCAGCTGTTGCCTGGAAGCCTTCTGGGAGTTGTGATTTGCTCTCAGAAAAGGTAACAAAATGACCATGGCTAGGAGGAGGTGTGACCTGACAGGATGGCCTGGAGAATGTAGTCACCAACACATAACACGCTTCAAAAGGGAAGTCGCTGTAACTCACACATAGGCCTACCCCTGCCATTGTTACCAATGCCGGGAGGAACCCTGTCCCAGAACTGGTCTTGGAGGGTGAGTTCCTCATTTCTCTAGACATACTTCAGGAGTGTGCCCTTAGGTCTGACCCAGGGAAAGAAGATTCTAACATCTTGGATTTTGGCAGAGAGATGCACTGTGGAATGGTTTAGTGTCTAACCCCCAGGGAATGATGTTAGGTGGGTAAGGTTGCTCGTGGGAGTTTTACTTCTATTGAGCAGCGAGTCTCATCCATCCAAAAGCTAGTCCAAGGCATAAAAGTGGCATCCCTGGATACCTTACTCCGAACACTGCAGGACCTTTGGAAAACAGATGAAGGGCTGGGCTGCACCTGCTGAACCAAAGGACTGGACCTCAGAAGAACTGAGCCTACTGTTTTACTTGTGGGAAGAAACCCTGAGGGCTGGCTTTGCTCCCACTTGAACCCAGAACAGAAAAGTAGTCACTACAAGCAAGCTGGCTAGCCTTCTATTAAGCTCCAGACCCACAAAAGCTGTAAGAAGCCTGCAACAAAGGAACGCCCAGCTGACTAGTACAACTGTATTTGCCCTGGATCCTTCTGGTGACTTCTGGGAGATTAAGTCCTAACTCACCAAGTCCTGCCCAAAAGGTCCAGGACCCTTGGCTGGTGTTAGTTTACTCTCTGCCCCTCAAGATTACAAAGGTGAGCACTTAGAAACTTTTTCACAAAAGAACCAAAGGCTACCATGGGACCACATTTGCCATTGTCACACTGCAGGTCAGATTCAACTTCCTGGTTTACCCCACTGAAAGCAGTTAGACTTCCTGAGCACCGGGATACCCTATTGTGTGATTAGCAGCGCTTTGCAAATCCGGATTGATTGAAAAGTTTCTATGTCCCATCGTGGATGATTTTACCGAGTCCAATACGAGCAGCGCCCCAACGTCTTCTATTCCCCATCGAATCCAGCCAATAGCTTGCCCCGTTGACAAGAAAATTCTTCCAGAAAAAAGATTCATTCAGAAGGTAACATTTTTGCTTGGAAGAACCTTGCCCCATTGCAGTTAGCCTGAACTTTTTTATTTGATCCGGTATAGTGCGACCAGCTACCCGCGGTTGAAGCCTTACGCTTTTTGGCACTAGAATACTTTAATACTGCTAAAAGTTAGATCTCCGGTTCCCGTGATATTATTTTTGCTGTTTTAGAGTCTATTTGCTCATTACAATGTATACTATTTTTATAAATTGGAGTGGGATTTTTATTGTGTTGTGGTTCCGATGTATTAACCCCTTGGCAGATGGGGTAATTCCCCCAATGGCGCGGGGGGGATCTGCGGCCCAACTGTGCAAATGACGAGCTGAGCTCGTCATGACTCACAATGGAGCTGTGCTCATGACTAGCTCAGCTCGTCACAGACCCGCCCACTCATTAATTGTCCCGCACAGGCGGGGAATTAGCTGCGCGTGGGCGAGCCGTGGCCGTTATGACGAGCTCAGCTCGTCATGAGCACAGCTCCACTGTAAATCATGACGAGCTCAGCTCGTCATGAGCACACAAGGGGTTAATTGGTTTGGCGCTTATGAATTCTTTACACTTGTTACCTTTGAGCTAAGCCTGACTACTCTGTACCACAGCTACCCAGCTAATTGGCCTGAGGCACAATATTGACATTATATAGGGATTACAGAATCCCATGTATTATTAACCCAACTATTTAATTACTTTATAATAGACGTCTTGTGATGCCCCTAGTCGCCGATTATAAACAAAAGACATCAGAACTCCACTTATATAAGTTATTGCAGCAACTTCTGATGTCACAATGCCTGCTGCCAGAGCCAGCTGCTGAGGTGAAAAGCAGGGTAGGCCATGGAGTATAATTGAAGCAGCTGTTTAAAGCAACAAAAACAGAATGTTGCTTTTCTTCTGCTCTATTTATTTTAGCTTACAATGACCAGCAGAGAGAACATGTTTATGTTTTTGCACGCCTTAGATAGCGAAAAGCTAGAATCTTTCTGCATATTTCTACACATTGCAAGCCAGTCAGATTAAAAAAAAAGTACTTTTTGAACTGTTTCTAATACTTGTTTGCAACAAATAATAAATAATAATTGGTTTTGATGTGTTTAATTTTGCACTAGAACTTTTATTTTTATTCTTCATGTTTGCAAATAGGCTCGCTCTTCCATATGAAAGAGCCTACGCACCAAGGTTTTAAGTGGTTTGTGGGAAAGGTGGTGCTGTGACCATGTATTATATGGAATAAAGTACCCCCCTGATGTACATGCTGAGGATTTTACAGGTCACCTCGGAGTTCCAGAACCTTATAAAATAGCTCTACCGTCTGCCTCATTCCTCTATATGGTTATGGAACTCCATTGTGACTTGCAATAGCCTTATAATGTACGGCAGGGAATACTTATTCCCTTATATTACTTATTGAGGTCTCACAACCACCCCAACTAATAATCTACTTTCTCACAGACCTGGTATCAAGATCTTCCAATCTACCTACATATCCTAATAGCAGGCATGGCTTCATGAACCAAGTTGCGTCTCACAATCAGCATTGCCAAAAAACATATTTTTCAAGATGAAAGTTAACTACATACTATATTTTATGACAGTAAAAAACGCAAGCACATTGTCCCTAAAGATGGTGAATGTGCAGATTTAGCAAATGGTGGCTTTCAAGAGAAGTGAAATGCAGAGGATGGAATATGAATTTGGTTGTTTTGCAACTGAATTCCTATGTCCAAATATCTTTGTTCACATGCATATTTAAGGAGACAGTGATTTAGAGTTTGACGGATATCCCGTTTGCCATAATACAAATGCAAAATATCCATGTCATTTGCAATGCAACAGATGCGATATCCATCACGTTTTTAGGTCTCGCGCCTGCGTTGCAGTGCGCAGCAGTGCTCACGCAGTGCGAAACCTCTTGTACGGGCTTTAGAAAGCTACCCACACGCTCGTGCGTATGGGTTTCCTTTCCCAGTCTCTCATTGGCTTTCGCGTTTTTTTTTTAACGGCACGCGATTGAACAAAGGTGGGCGCATGTCCCAGCTTTGCTCCGCCCATTCCCATCTGTGTCAAGGACGCGCATCAGCGCGCGGACACAGACAGGCTCTCTCGTCCCCCCCGCACTCCTCTGTGGTGCGCGTGCGTGTTTTTTCTTGACTTTTAGTATAATCGCGGCACCCGCGCTTTACTTTTGATGCTATAGTAAAGCGCGGGTGCCGCGGTTATACCAAAAGTAAAGAAATAGAAAAAATATATATATTTCTTTACTTTTGTGAAGTGCTTACAACAGGAGCTGCCTTTTTAAAAGATCTTCAGATCCAACTTCGAAGCGGCCCAGCGACTAATAGAAGTATCCTAGATGTTTCTCAGCACAGGGTAATATATTTTACTTTTATTCTGCCTCTGTAACATAAATTATTTTGGACAAAAATGCGTTTTTTAAAATTAAATATATATATTAAATCTTATATTTGACTTTACTGTTTTATATACTTAGTAATTATGATATGTAAGATCTTTTGGTTTAGGCAGCTTGCTGCACTAAAAATGTAATCTGGCCCATGCGCCTGGTTTAGGAATAACTTCCTGATGCTTTTGCTGCGAAAAGCTCTAAATGTGAGCAGGAAACAAGTGATTCATGAGCCAAAGAAAGGCTTGGATAGTAAAGCGCCGCCATCCTCGGCGCTCGCACCCACGAGCTATCTGATTGGATCCTTCTCCAACGTCCTCCTCTATATGCAAATCGGGAGGAGCTGCCGGATAATTGAGTGTGTGATGTCAGTGGTCCCCTGTATCAGGTGCACTGAGGATAAAGTGTGCAGGACAGGGGCTGAGTTGTCAGTGCTGTAAACTGCCAGGTCGGAAAACTCTGGGGAAAGCAGAACTGCCAACACTGTAACCTGACAGCCAAGGCACTTTCGCTCTCTGCCACCCGAGCCAACACAACTGTACAGCATCGACAGCACAACCACTGCACCTGGAATGACAGTATCCTCAGACTAAGGTAGGACTGATGCCAACGGGAGGAAACTTTTTATACAATAATTGTGGGGCGCTCACCTTGTACATCCTACAATATTCCTCTCTTAAACGCAGGGCAATGGGAAATCCTCCTTTTTCTGTCGTCACATGGGAGCTTTATCTTATGTTGGCAAATATCACATATTCATCCAGAAAATGTTCTAAATCATACGCCGGCCTACTGCAAGCCCGGCTGACTGGATTCCCGGTTGTAGGTCTGGCACCAGCTTGAAATCAATTTAACATTTGTTTCATAAAGTTAAAAAAGTGACAAAGGTAAACCATAATTAAATAATTAAACAAGCATTTACAATGCAATGGTCTCGGCATTATTAAAGGTAGAGCTATTGGCATTGCTCATGACATTATTTTTGAAAATCATAAATAAGTGGCATTGTCATTTAGATTGGCAATAACTTATTCGTTAAATAAATGACATTGTCATTTACAATGCCAATAAAAAAAAAAAGAAAAAAAAAAAAAAACACACACACACACACACACACACACACACACACACACACACACACCCACCCCCCCCCCCACCCCCCCCCCAAAAAAAAAAAAAAAAAAAAAACCTACATTATGAGGGCCACCCTTTCTGATCATCAGAGAATCAAAATGATCATACATTTTATGTTTATACTTTAATGACAGTATGAAAGTTATATCAGATTTTCAAAAAACGATTATGGGAATAGTTTTGAGACTTTCTGACATAACCCCCTTATGAGGACCGCACATGTCCCGTATCCAAGAGTTATGAAGACCATTTTTACACACTACATAAAGACAGCAAACAGCTTTACGAGGACCGGTGTGTGTTTTTTTACAAGTCTGTTTATGAGGACCAGATTATATTTTACATATAGTGTCTTCCTATTTGGTACAGTATATATTTGTCAAAAAAACAGTCTTTATTTGGATCCCTTTCGTATGTGACTGACAATTTATTACAGAATACATATGCATTTAGCAAACACTGCTTTCTTATTTCATCCAGCGAATATTTAACTGACCATACTGGATTTAAAATAGTGTATTATTTAGACAATACCTTTAAAAAATAGTTCCTAACTGCTAAATATCCATCTTTTCACTGTGTTTCCCTTTGAATTTGTGTAGTTCTGCATCCTCAATTCAGTTGGTATTTTGAACATTTGCGAAGTGAAGAGCTGCTTTTCAGTTTCCAGCCACATGTGCTATTTTCTTAAAGTAGTAAAAAATGTAGGGCCCGGATTAAGCATTGTAGCACTTGTAAAACTGCAGACGGGATCTCCATCTCGTTTGTGAAGGTGTATTCCATTCGTCCAACTCTAATTATGGCATTTGACAATTTGTAAGTAAATTCTGTCCATAAATTGTGAAAATCTGGTTAAACGTCAACTTCAACATAAGAACTTGAGGTCGCTCAGATAAGACCTGGAAGGCAAGAGTAGAGCTGAACCTATTTTGATCTTTAAAATGGGGATACATAGGTGTTTGTCTTTCAGTAGCTATGAGTTTTACACATGTTTAGGTGCCTGATATGTCTGTGCTTCTATTGCCATCATATGGATCATATCTTAGTGTGTGTCAAAAAAGTGTGATCTGTTATCCATCACAACAAGGACCATATGATATTGTGTGTTAAACATCTGACCCTATTCTCATAACAATTACCTCACCATTAGGTCTGATGCAAATTTGTGCTGTTATCAATGCTACTGCTATCAAGCATGAATTTCTTTTCTATTCAATAAGGACTATATCACTAGTATATTACAATTGCATGTGGTTTTACCATTCACACTGAGAAACAGATAATATGGCATGCTACAAGATTTTGTTCTTTGATACATCACATTGAGGGCCACATCAAGGTGTTTGTTAGTAATATGAGCGTGTGCCTATTCATCACAGAGGACATTTTCATACTGTCAGGGCTCGACAAATCCGAAAAATGGTACTAGTCCTAAAGGTCTGGTGCCATGGAAAATCCCCTCGACCTGACTGCAACCCACTTGACCTCCGTCTCTGAAAACGGAGCAAAAGTGACAAGATAACAAGATTTAAAGGCATCTTTATTGCTCAACCCTTTGTGAGCAATAAAAATGCCTTCAAATCGTGTTATCTTGTCACTTTTGCTCTGTTTTCAAAGACATAGGACAAAAGTTAGTTTGATTTCCTACTCGCCAGAAAGGGCGAGTAGGACCTAAAAATAGCTCGTCCTCATCCATTCTCACTCGCAAATGCGAGCGGGCGAGTGGATTTGTCGAGTCCTGTGTGTATTGCAGGGTTGTGCATGCTTTAAACATCACCAGGAGAAAAATATTATGGAGTGTGTTACAAGTCAATGCTTGTTAGACCAGTCAGCCTTAGGGTGATCATCCCCAAAGCTTATTGCCTTCACCCCCACTATATTTATGAATTTGCTTTTGTTGGCCTTAGGACTGCTAACCAGTGCTAAAGTGCTTGTTCACATTTCCTAAAACATGATAAAATTGGGCTACATACCCCATTGTCACATTTAATTTATTTGCAAGTACCTAGTAAAGTGATATTGCATGTACACCCACAGCCTGTAAATTAAATGCTATTAGTGTCCCTACAGCACTTTTTGAGCCACCCACTTAAGTAGACTTTGTTTAACCTGTCCCTGGTCTGCCACTGCAGCTTGTGGGTGCAATTGTAAACTGCCATTTCCACATGTCAAAATAAACCTTTTACCAAGCATAAACCAATCTGTTGAGTACATATAAGTCACCTAAAGGGTAGGCCCTCAAAAGCACATAGGGCAAGGTGCAGTTTACTTTAAAAAGTTGGACATGTAGTTTTTAATCTGACATGTCCTGGTAGTCACTGTTGCAAGGCCTGCCTCTTTCATAGCATACCATTGGGTACCTTATTACATTTAATAAGTGTTAATTTTTGATTGGGAGCAGGTAGGAAAGTCATGAATGGTATCAGAGTAATTTAAAACCATCTTGAATGGTAAATTCATATTTCAATCCTCAATTTTAAAAATGCCACTTTTTAGAAAGTTGGAAACAAGAAAAAGGTCTGGACGTACATTTTGGAATAAATACATTCATAAATAACCACCTTAGATTCTCAAGTAGTTATATTGTTTTCATTACACTTGTTATTTGTTCATTTATTTGTGGAACAAACAAGATGGATATTTCTTTCATGTCTTAAAGAAGAACAATTAGTACAAACATATATCAACAACACAATGGTAACAGTACTTTGGACATATAACAAATACTTAGGAAATGGCCAAACATGACAAAACAATAGACCAGTCCTTATTTTAACATAAAGAACAATGGCGGTACAATTCAGTTATGTGTTTCACTACATACACCTGCCATAACCAGCGACGCAGTTAAACAGTTACACCAGGCCTAAATGTCCTGTTTGTACTCGGTATGGGACGGTTGATTGGTGGTGATTATTGCTGGCTGGGTGGGGTCGACACATTTCAGAACCCTATTTGATTTCAGGGTTCTCCTCAGGACCAGGACCTGGTCATTCACATTTGAGGTGAGGGAATTCTCACGGGTGATGATGCCTTATGAACTCAAGGGGTGTGGTCCTTTTTCTCTTGTGTCCAGAAACGACCGCGGCGGTTGCTGGTGCTTCAATATGATATTCACGCTTCAAAATAATTAGATGATGACAGGGGGGACTTGTTAATGGCTTTCAAGCTGTAGCTTTGTGAATGGTTCTCATGGGGGCCTCACATGGTTCTTCTCCTCATGTACGATGTACATCCCATGTGAAGCGTATGATTTCTGGCAGAACCCGTGATGCATTGACATTTTTGTGCAGTGTAATGCCGGCGGTGGGGAACACAAGTATTTCAAGGACTTCCGCATTGTTGGCATACCAGGGAGAGACGAGGCAGCAGAGGAGGACCTCGATCGGGAACTTATAATTGAAGGAGCTGAGCCCTTCATTGAAAGACTCGCGTTCCCCACCGCCGGCATTTCACTGCACAAAAATTTCATAAGGCTGCCTTAAGAAGCTTGATAGAGGTAGGACTGTACCCGATTCCGAGTGCACTCCTGACAGAGATTGTTCCCCTTAGGTGCTGATAAGCAGGAGTTGTTTTTGATAGTTTAGTCCATTAAAATGATTATATCACATTTCATATTGCAACATTGTGCGCTATTAAATCCTTTATTGAAAAAGCATCATGAATCACAGCAGGGTCATGGTTGCGGGGCGGCGTGGCGGCTGCGCATGGTGTGCTGGGATGACAGGCATTGGATTTGTTATTTTCGGGTGGCGTTTCTCAATGTACCCGTGTCGAGTATGTGCTTTCCATTAATTATACAAGTTTAGAAACTTAGTAGAACTTAAATGTTTATCTGTTATTAAGATAAATATTTATATATATTTTTGATGACCCTATATATTGTGATCATGTGAAAGCATAAGGTAAATCATGCACTTGTGTTAATTTATTTACGTTGCCTAGACCTATTTATATCAGGCCTTCTTCCAAAGGTTCTGGGCATCGTACAAGGTCCAACAAAGTCTTTTCACTATGTTTACTCATATGTGAGCTTGGTGTTTATAGGTGATAGGGTATAATCACCACGTATGTATTGGCTTTGAGAAAGACCAGTTTGGTTGAAACGCGTCAGCCGAATAAAACTTTCTTTGGAAACCTTAAAAAAAAAAGAACCAGCAGGGTCACAATCATAATCTTGCCAGTGGTTTGCTCCTGCCCTCTAAAATGACCATAGCTTTGAGTGTTACAGATGTGTTGGTATGTTATATATGTGAGCTACTATTATCATACTTTGGATCAAGTCATGTTGTGCATCACAGCAGTTTGATTTTATCCATCACAATGAGGACCGCATGATGTTGTGTGTTACACAACTGAGCTTTTTCCTATCACTGTGATGACCACACGACTAGGTCTGTTGCAAAATTGTGCTAGTACCTAAAGTACTGTTACCAAGAATTAACTTCTTTCCATAACAAATAGGAATATATCTCATTGTATGTAACAAATTAATTTGTGTTTATCAAGTGCAATGAGCGCTAGATGCCATGACAGATTTCAAGATCCCTTGCTTTGATACATCACATTAAGGAGCACATCATGCTATCTGTTACAACATGAGAGATTGTCTATTTATCATAGAAGGCAATTTCATATAGTTTTACATGGATGTGCATGTTTTAAATATTACAAGGAGGGCAATATCATGCAGTGCACTACAACTGCATGTTGGTTTATTTCTTCATTTGTAATTAATCGCAGAGACTTTGTGATGTGCTGGCATACAATAACAAGGCTACCATAGGATTCTTAATAGAAATAGACCAATTCCTCATTACAACTGTATTCATGTGAGATTGGTCCCATCTGGTGTCAATAAATATGATTTGTTTAAGACTTTTAGTCCATCAAACTCATAACGAGATCACAGTGCATGTTTTAACTCTCTGTGATATTACACCACACTCTGATAAAAAAAAAAAAATCTTGCGTGTTTTTATCCATCAAAATGAGGACTACATTGTGGTATGCAATTCAGATGACCATGTGTGTAAATTGTGAGGTTTTATACATTGCAAAAAGGAGCATAGCAAAGCACATGTTACAGTTTTCTTTTGTGTTTCTAACATGTAATAGACACTGCCGCAACTTTACATGTGTATCAAGCATATGAACCTTTCTTATGGACACAGAAAACCATTTCATATTTTGTGTATCACAAGAAGGTGCTCTTTTATGCTTTACAATTACTCCTATATAAAGGTGGCTTATGCTCCTATGTGCACTTATAGGTCAAACTGAGGACCATGTTAAATTGTGTGAGACAGGGTTGTGTACCTTTATCTGCCACAATTAATATTGTGGTGCCTATTACAGAGGTTGGCGTTTTTATCTATCACAATGAAGACTGTATCAAGATGTGTGTCACAATTGTGTGTTTTTATCCAACACAATGAGGACCACACTTTGGTTCATTTTAGACATGTGTGCTTCTGCTAACACAGAGTCACATCATGTTGCATTGAACACGTTCATGTTAATGTAGCTTCATTAGAAGTACTACATTAATGCGATTTAGTTTTATTGCACATTCCATTAACAGTAAGCTTCTTTAACATTATGTTGGGTATTAGTAAAGCGTTTTTATCCATCACAATGAGGACTGTATCAAGATGTGTATAACAACTGTGTGTTTTTATCCAACATAATGAGGACACATTTTGGTGCAGTTTAGACAAGTGGGTTTCTTCTATCACACAGTCACATCATGTTGAATTGAACAAGTTCATGTTAATTTAGCCATCATTAAAAGTACGACATTAATGTGAATTAGTGTTATCACATATTCCTTTAACAGAAAGCTCCTATGACATTATGCTGTGTATTAGTAATGTGTATGATCTTAAGTAACTAAAAGAATCTATATTGTATTGTATCTTGGAAATGTGTGCACTCATCCATCGCAATGAGGGCTCTATACAGGCCTGGTCCCTAGGACATGCATCATCCAGCCAATCGACCATCATAAAAAAGCACAGGTGCTAATGTGCACAGGTATACATTTACACTTGCAAAGAGATGACTAGTGAATGTGAGTAAATACTTCTGTGTGTGGGGTTAGTGATTTTTCAGAGGGCTTTGTTGTTCTGCAAAGTATTTGTGTGCCTGCAAATGTGCTACTTTGTAACTGTACACAAACATTTCTTGAGCCCATTCCAACCCAGGGAACAATCTGAGATTCACTTCTAACACGTGCCAGATTAAATCTGTTTACAGGGTTGGAAGTGGAAGCAATCAGACAAAAAATTGGAAATAGCATAGATGAAGGGATTATTCCATAGGGGAAAATGTTTTTAAAATGTTATTACTTCTACTTGCTTCAGAATATTTCCCAAAATCTAAGCATGCAAACTTGTTCAAGGGAAAATGGAATTCTCAAAAGAAAATGAAGACTACCCCTTGAAATACATCCTCTGTAGCTGTATGCTAACTGTCCCCAAGACAACCTTTGTGAATTAAAAAGCAGCTTGCTCATGTAATCCAAAATTATAATAAATGTAGCACTTGGTGTAGTGAATTGAGTAAATGTAAATGTAAATGTATAGTATTTAAATAGCGCACTTCTACCCAGAGGCCTCGTAGCTCTGTATTCATACCGCTGTGGAACCCATCCTGGCTTTCCTGTGAAATGTCCACTCCTGGGCACCCCCAAGGTGAAGCCAGGCATCCAAGCGCTGCTGGGGCTGTTGTGGAGATTAAGCAAGCTATTGCCCAGAGTCACAGAGTGGGACCCCTGATTAGACTAGGCACCGAGGCGAGAATTATCAGGTCCGGGGAAATTGAACCCTGGTCCCGGGCCAGACCTCTGCATCAGGGTCTGCCGCTCTAACCATTGAGCCACGCTTCTCCAGTAAATGATAAAGGGGTATAATGGTGTTTGTCTATATGAATCACAGCAGGGTCACAATCACAATCTTTCCAGTGGTTTGCTCATACCCTGCACAATGACCATAGCTTGGAGTGTTACAGGTGTTTTGGGGTGTTATATAAGTGAGCTACTATTATACTTTGAATCGAGTCTTGGTGTGCATCACAATTGTTTGTTTTTATCCATCACAACGAGGACCATATGATGTGTGTTATACATCTGAGCTTTTGTATATCACTGTGAGGACCACCCCACTAGGTCTGTTGCACAGTTGTGCTATTATCTAAGCTATTGTTACCAAGAATGAACTTATTTCCATGACAAATAGAATTATACTACATTGTATGTTACAAATTAATTCGGGTTTATTAAGTGCAATGATCACTAGATGCCTTGAAGTGTTACACGATTGTTTGCCTTGATACATCACATTAAGAAGCACATCATGCTGTCTGTTAGTAATATGACACAATATCTATGTATAACAATAGACAATCTCATACAGTGTTTTACAAAGATGTGCATGCTTAACCATCACCAGTGGGGCAATATCATGCAGTGCACTAAAACTGCATGTTGATTTACCTCTTCATTTGTAAATCATTGCAGAGAATTTGTGATGTGCTTGCCTAGCATCATAAGGCTGTCTTAAGATACTTCATAGAAACAGACCTGTTCCTCATTAAGACTGTATTCCAGTGAGAGACTGGTCCTCCCTGGTGTCAATAAATATGAATTGTTTAAGAACTGTAGTCCATCAAACTCATTACAGCATCACACTGCATGTTTTAACTCGGTGTGCTATTATACTGCACTCTAAAACAAAAACACAACAGTGTTTTCATCGATCAGAACGACGACTACATTGTGGTAGGCAATTCATGTGACCATGTGTATAGCATGTAAGCTTTTATGTAATGCAAAAAAGGGCACATCATGGCGCGTGTTACAGAATTGTGTTGAGATTTTTAACATATTATAGATTCTGCCACAACTTTATAAGTGTATCAATCATATGAACATCTGTTCAGGAAACTAAAAACAACTTCATATTGTGTGTCACAACATTGTGTTCATTTATGCTTTGCAATTGCTCCTATATATATGGGGCTTATGCTCCTATGTGCACTTTATAGGTTAAACTGAGAATCATATTACATTGTGTGAGACAGGTTTGTGTGCATTTGTCTGCCAGAGGAAATATGCTGCCTATTGGAGAGGTTGGTGTTTTTATCCATCACAATGAGGACCATATCAAGATGTGTGTCACAATTGTATGTTTTTATACAACACAATGAGCACCATATTTTGGGGTATTTTAGACAAGTGTGTTTCTATCACAGAGAAATATCATGTTGCATTGAGCAAGTTCATGATAATGCAGCTATCATTAAAAATACCACATTAATGTGATTTATAGTTTTCGCATATTCCTTTAACAGAAAGCTCCTTTAACAGTAAGATGCTTTAACAATATGCTGTTTAGTTGTCATGTGTATGATCTTAGGTAACTCAGAAAACTATATTGTATTTTATCTTGGAAATGAATGCATTTTTCCATCACACTGACTGCTCTATGCAGGCCTGGTCCGTAGGAAAGGAATTTATCACCATCACAACAAATCCCAAGGGCTAATGTTGTGTGCCTTTATCTGCCACATGAAATAATATGCTGCCTATTACAGAGGTTAGTGTTTTTATCCATCACAATGAGGACCGTATCAAGATGTGTGTCACAACTGTGTGTTTTTGTCCAACACAATGAGGACACATTTTGGTGCATTTTAGACAAGTGTGCTTCTTCTATCACAGAGTAACATAATATTGTATTGAAAAAGTTCATGTTAATTTAGCCATCATTAAAAGTACCACATTAATGTGAATTAGTGTTATCACTTATTCCTTTAACAGAAAGCATGTATAACATTATGCTGTGTATTAGTAAAATGTATGAGCTTGAGTAACAAAAAAAACTATATTGTATTGTACCTTGGAAATGCATGCACTTATACGACACAATGACGGTTCTATACAGCCTGGTCCATAGGACATGCATCATCCATCGAACGATCCATCACAAAAAAGCACAGAGGCTAATGTGAACAAGTACATATGTACTCTTGGAAAAAGATGACTATTGAATGTGAGCAAACATTTTTTGTGTGTGGATAGTGATCTTCACAGGGCTTTGTTGCTCTGTATAGTATTTGTGTGCCTCCAAATGTGTTACTTAGTAACTGTCCACAAACAATTCTTGAACCCATTCCCACCCAGGGAACAATCTGAGATTCACTACTGACAAGTGCCGGATTAAATCTGTTTCCAGGATGCGAAGTGAAAGGAATCAGACTAAAAATTGAAGATGGCATAGGTGAAGGGATTACTTGACAGGGGAATTTTTTTTTCGATTGTTATTACTTCTACTTGCTTTGTAATATTTCCAGAAATGTAAGCATGTAAACGTGTTCAAAGGAAAATTGGAATTCTCAAAAGAAAATGAAGGGTACTCCTTGAAATACATCCTCCTTAGCTATAAGCTAACAGTCCACAAGACAACCTTTGTGAATTAAAAAGCAGCTTGCTCTGTATCCCAAAATGATGATAATAAACGAAGCACTTGGTGTTGTGAATTGAGCCAATGATTAAAGGGTATGAAGCTGTTTGTCTACATGAATCGCAGCAGGGTCACAATCACAATCTTTCCAGTGGATTGCTCATACCCTGCACAATGACCATAGCTTGGAATGTTACAGGTGTTTTGGGGTATTATATAAGTGAGCTACTATTATACTTTGAATCAAGTGTTCGTGTGCATCACAATTGTTTGTTTTTATCCATCGCAACGAGGACCGTATGATATTGTGTGTTACATATCTGAGCTTTTTCCTAGCACTGCGAGGACGACACCACTACGCCTGTTGCAGAATTGTGCTATTTTCTAAACTACTGTTACCAAGAATGAACTTCTTTCCATCACATATAGGATTATATTACATTGTATATTACAAAATAATGTGGGTTTATTAAGTACAATGTTCACTAGATGCCTTTAAGTGTTACAAGATTGTTTCCCTTGATACATCACATTACGTAGCACATCATGATGTCTGTTAGTAATATGAGACAGTAGCTATGTATAACAGAGGACAATCTCATGCACTGTTTTACAAAGATGTGCATGCTTTAACCATCACCAAGAGGGCAATATCATGCAGTGCACTAAAACTGCCTGATGGTTTACCTCTTCATTTCTAATTCATTGCAGAGAATTTGTGATGTACTTGCATACCATCATAAGGCTGCCTTAAGATACTTCATAGAAACAGACCTGTTCCTCATTAAGACTGCATTCCAGTGAGAGACTGGTCCCCTCTGGTGTCAGTAAATATGAATTGTTTATGATTAGTAGTCCGTCAAACTCATAACAGCATCACACTGCATGTTTTAACTCTGTGTGCAATTACACTGCACTCTGAAAGAAAAAAAATCACATGCATGTTTTTATGCATCAGAATGAGGACTACATCGTGGGAGGCGAATATTCATGGGACCATGTGTATAGCATGTGAGCTTTTATGTATTGCAAAAAAGGGCACATCATGACGCATGTTACAGAATTGTGTTGAGATATTGAGATTATGCTCCTATGTGCACTTTAAGGGTTAAACCGAGGAACATATTAAATTGTGTGAGACAGGTTTGAGTGCCTTTATCTGCCAGAGGAAATATGCTGCCTATTAGAGAGGTTGGTGTTTTTATCCATCACAATGAGGGCCTTATCAAGATGTGTGTCACAATTGTATGTTTTTGTCCAATGCAATGAGGACCATATTTTGGGGCATTTTAGGCATGTGTGCTTCTATCACAGAGAAATATCATGTTGCATTGAGCAAGTTCATGATAATGTAGCTATCATTAAAAATACCACATTAATGTGAATTATAGTTTTTGCATATTCCTTTAACAGAAAGATGCTTTAACAATATGCTGTTTAGTTGTCATGTGTATGATCTTAGGTAACTCAGAAAACTATATTGTATTTTATCTTGGAAATGAATGCATTTTTCCATCACACTGACTGCTCTATGCAGGCCTGGTCCATAGGACATGAATTTATCACCATCACAAAAAATCCCAAGGGCTAATGTTGTGTGCCTTTATCTGCCACAGGAAATAATATGCTGCCTATTACAGAGGTTAGTGTTTTTATCCATCACAATGAGGACCGTATCAAGATGTGTGTCACAACTGTGTGTTTTTATCCAACACAATGAGGACACATTTTGGTGCATATTAGACAAGTGTGCTTCTTCTATCACAGAGTAACATAATATTGAATTGAAACAGTTCATGTTAATTTAGCCATCATTAAAAGTACCACATAAATGTGAATTAGTGTTATCACTTGTTCCTTTAACAGAAAGCATGTATAACATTATGCTGTGTATTAGTAAAATGTATGAGCTTGAGTAACAAAAAAAACTATATTGTATTGTACCTTGGAAATGCATGCACTTATACGTCACAATGACGGTTCTATACAGCCTGGTCCATAGAACATGCATCATCCATCGAACGATCCATCACAAAAAAGCACAGAGGCTAATGTGAACAAGTACATATGTACTCTTGGAAAAAGATGACTATTGAATGTGAGCAAACATTTTTTGTGTGTGGATAGTGATCTTCACAGGGCTTTGTTGCTCTGTATAGTATTTGTGTGCCTCCAAATGTGTTACTTAGTAACTGTCCACAAACAATTCTTGAACCCATTCCCACCCAGGGAACAATCTGAGATTCACTTCTGACAAGTGCCGGATTAAATCTGTTTCCAGGATGGGAAGTGAAAGGAATCAGACTAAAAATTGAAGATGGCATAGGTGAAGGGATTACTTGACAGGGGAAAATGTTTTTCAAATGTTATTACTTCTACTTGCTTTGTAATATTTCCAGAAATGTAAGCATGTAAACGTGTTCAAAGGAAAATGGAATTCTCAAAAGAAAATGAAGGGTACTCCTTGAAATACATCCTCCTTAGCTATAAGCTAACAGTCCACAAGACAACCTTTGTGAATTAAAAAGCAGCTTGCTCTGTATCCAAAAATGATGATAATAAACGAAGCACTTGGTGTTGTGAATTGAGCCAATGATTAAAGGGTATGAAGCTGTTTGTCTACATGAATCGCAGCAGGGTCACAATCACAATCTTTCCAGTGGATTGCTCATACCCTGCACAATGACCATAGCTTGGAATGTTACAGGTGTTTTGGGGTGTTATATAAGTGAGCTACTATTATACTTTGAATCAAGTGTTCGTGTGCATCACAATTGTTTGTTTTTATCCATCGCAACGAGGACCGTATGATATTGTGTGTTACATATCTGAGCTTTTTTCTAGCACTGCGAGGACGACACCACTACGCCTGTTGCAGAGTTGTGCTATTTTCTAAACTACTGTTACCAAGAATGAACTTCTTTCCATCACATATAGGATTATATTACATTGTATATTACAAATTAATGTGGGTTTATTAAGTACAATGTTCACTAGATGCCTTTAAGTGTTACAAGATTGTTTCCCTTGATACATCACATTACGTAGCACATCATGATGTCTGTTAGTAATATGAGACAGTAGCTATGTATAACAGAGGACAATCTCATGCACTGTTTTACAAAGATGTGCATGCTTTAACCATCACCAAGAGGGCAATATCATGCAGTGCACTAAAACTGCCTGATGGTTTACCTCTTCATTTCTAATTCATTGCAGAGAATTTGTGATGTACTTGCATACCATCATAAGGCTGCCTTAAGATACTTCATAGAAACAGACCTGTTCCTCATTAAGACTGCATTCCAGTGAGAGACTGGTCCCCTCTGGTGTCAGTAAATATGAATTGTTTATGATTAGTAGTCCGTCAAACTTATAACAGCATCACACTGCATGTTTTAACTCTGTGTGCTATTACACTGCACTCTGAAAGAAAAAAAATCACATGCATGTTTTTATGCATCAGAATGAGGACTACATCGTGGGAGGCGAATATTCATGGGACCATGTGTATAGCATGTGAGCTTTTATGTATTGCAAAAAAGGGCACATCATGACGCATGTTACAGAATTGTGTTGAGATATTGAGATTATGCTCCTATGTGCATTTTAAGGGTTAAACCGAGGACCATATTAAATTGTGTGAGACAGGTTTGAGTGCCTTTATCTGCCAGAGGAAATATGCTGCCTATTAGAGAGGTTGGTGTTTTTATCCATCACAATGAGGACCTTATCAAGATGTGTGTCACAATTGTATGTTTTTATCCAATGCAATGAGGACCATATTTTGGGGCATTTTAGGCATGTGTGCTTCTATCACAGAGAAGTATCATGTTGCATTGAGCAAGTTCATGATAATGTAGCTATCATTAAAAATACCACATTAATGTGATTTATAGTTTTTGCATATTCCTTTAACAGAAAGATGCTTTAACAATATGCTGTTTAGTTGTCATGTGTATGATCTTAGGTAACTCAGAAAACTATATTGTATTTTATCTTGGAAATGAATGCATTTTTCCATCACACTGACTGCTCTATGCAGGCCTGGTCCATAGGACATGAATTTATCACCATCACAAAAAATCCCAAAGGCTAATGTTGTGTGCCTTTATCTGCCACAGGAAATAATATGCTGCCTATTACAGAGGTTAGTGTTTTTATCCATCACAATGAGGACCGTATCAAGATGTGTGTCACAACTGTGTGTTTTTATCCAACACAATGAGGACACATTTTGGTGCATTTTAGACAAGTGTGCTTCTTCTGTCACAGAGTAACATAATATTGTATTGAAACAGTTCATGTTAATTTAGCCATCATTAAAAGTACCACATAAATGTGAATTAGTGTTATCACTTATTCCTTTAACAGAAAGCATGTATAACATTATGCTGTGTATTAGTAAAATGTATGAGCTTGAGTAACAAAAAAAACTATATTGTGTTGTACCTTGGAAATGCATGCACTTATACGTCACAATGACGGTTCTATACAGCCTGGTCCATAGAACATGCATCATCCATCAAACGATCCATCACAAAAAAGCACAGAGGCTAATGTGAACAAGTATATATGTACACTTGGAAAAAGATGACTATTGAATGTGAGCAAACATTTTTGTGTGTGTGGATAGTGATCTTCACAGGGCTTTGTTGCTCTGCAAAGTATTTGTGTGCCTCCAAATGTGTTACTTTGTAACTGTCCCCAAACAATTCTTCAGCCCATTCCCACCCAGGGAACAATCTGAGATTCACTTCAAACAAGTGCCGGATTAAATCTGTTTCATGGATGGAAAGTGAAAGGAATCAGACTAAAAATTGGAAATGGCATAGCTGAAGGGATTACGTGACAGGGGAAAATGTTTTTCAAATGTTATTACTTCTACTTGCTTTGTAATATTTTCAGAAATGTAAGCATGTAAACTTGTTCAAGGGAAAATGGAATTCTCAAAAGAAAATGAAGACTACTCCTTGAAATACATCCTCTGTAGCTATAAGCTAATGGTCCACAAGTCAACCTTTGTGAATTAAAAAGCAGCTTGCTCTGTAATCCAAAATGATGATACTAAACAAAGCACTTGGGGCCATATGTAGGTATAGAAATACCGGTCGGTAACGGCCGATTTCGGCCGTTACCGACCGGTATTTGGCTTTTGAGATGTAGGTGGGTCTGAATTTACAGAATCGGTATATTTACCGATTCGGTAAATTTACCACTTCGGTATTTTACCGAATCGGTAAATATACCGATTCTGTAAATTCATATGTAGGTGACACTCCAAAGAGTGCCACAGGCCCTTCAGAGTCGGTATTTTACCACCCAATCCTATTGGGTGGTAAAATACCGAATTCAGGTGTGCATGCACATCTGTGCATGCACACCTGTGCAATGTGACACACAGACATGCCCTTAGGGCATGTATGTGTGCCACATGTCACACATGCCTGTATTTGGGGTGCTAGAGGGTGTCAAAGTGACACCCCCTGCACCCTTGCAAGATTCGGTATTTACCGATTCTGTAAATACTGATTCGGTATTTCACATTGATTCCTATGGGCTTCAAGGCCCATAGGAATCAATGTGAAATACCGATTCGGTATTTACAGAATCGGTAAATACAGACTCTTACAGAATCGGTAATTTTTTACCTACATCTGCCTTCTTCCAATTTACCGTCTCTTAAATACCGATTCGGTATGAGTCGGTATTTAAGAGTCGTTAAATCGGAATTACCTACATCTGGCCCAAGGTGTTGTGAATTGAGCCAATGATGAAGGGGTATAAAGGTGTTTATCTACATGAATCACAGCAGGGTCACAATCACAATCTTTCCAGTGCTTTGCTCATACCCTGCACAATAACCATAGCTTGGAATGTTACAGGTGTTTTAGGGTGTTATATAAGTGAGCTACTATTTTACTTTAAATCAAGTCTTGGTGTGCATCACAATTGTTTGTTTTTATAGATCGCAACGAGGACCGTATGATATTGTGTGTTACATATCTGAGCTTTTTCCTAGCACTGTGAGGACGACACCACTAGGCCTGTTGCAGAGATGTGCTATTATCTAAACTACTGTTACCAAGAATGAACTTCTTTCCATCACATATAGGATTTTATTTCATTGTATATTACAATTTATTGTGGGTTTATTAAGTACAATGATCACTAGATACCTTGAAGTTACAAGATTGTTTGCCTTGATACATCACATTAAGTAGCACATCATGCTGTCTGTTAGCAATATGAGACAGTATCTATGTATAAAAGAGGACAATCTCATGCACTGTTTTACAAATATGTGCCTGCTTTAACCATCACCAAGAGGGCAATATCATTCAGTGTACTAAAACTGCCTGATGGTTTACCTCTTCATTTGTAATTCATTGCAGAGAATTTGTGATGTGCTTGCATACCATCATAAGGCTGCCTTAAGATACTTCATAGAAACATACCTGTTCCTCATTAAGACCGCATTCCAGTGAGAGACTGGTCCCCTCTGGTGTCAGTAAATATGAATTGTTTAGGAATTGTAGTACATCAAACTCATTACAGCATCACACTGCATGTTTTAACTCTGTGTGCTAT
Source organism: Lissotriton helveticus (assembly GCF_964261635.1). Lineage (NCBI taxonomy): Eukaryota > Metazoa > Chordata > Amphibia > Caudata > Salamandridae > Lissotriton > Lissotriton helveticus. The sequence continues at coordinate 1,933,846,586 of NC_136061.1, forward strand.
TATACTGCACTCTGAAAGAAAAAAATCACATGCATGTTTTTATCCATCAGAATGAGGACTACATCGTGGTAGGCGAATATTCATGTGACCATGTGTATAGCATGTGAGCTTTTATGTATTGCAAAAAAGGGCACATTTTTATTTTATTTTATTTTTAGAGTTTTCTATAGTGCGGAGCAGACCCAGCGAAGGTTATCAGAGCGCTTTACAATGGGGGCACAATACGAAATAGGACAGATTGCAAAACGAATAGCATACATAAGATCGAATTATTTTACAAAGTTCGTAATGTCGCAGGGTTAACAGTATTTCTAGCAACGAGTCGAGAGCAGCGAAGGTGTCTTTCGAGGGAAAGAGGGGGCAACTATACGGAGTACATCTGGAAAAGGTCCATGTGATAGTTTATGGGAGGAATTGAACACATAAGGAATGATTTTGCTTCTTTTTTTAACAGAAAAGTAGAGGAGATTTTTCTGATGTGGGGAGGAAGCGAGCACCATATTCTTGATGCTGCTCCGGAGAATGCTCTGTCAGGGTTTTTTTTCTTTCTGAAGCATGAGGGTTTCAGGAGTAGATTGTTAGCACTCCTAGAACGTCTGAATCCTCCAGATAAGGTCAGTTTTTACGATAGGTACGGGGGAGTATTGTGGTGAAGTGCTTTGTGAGTGATGCATCCCATTTTTAGGTGGATTCTAGCTTCAAAGGGAAGCCAGTTGAGTGTTTTCAGGTGTGGTGATATGTGGTAAAATTTTCTGGATCCTGTTAGGAGTCTAGCTGCGGCGTTGATACAGGCTTTTAATGGGGCGGTTGAGATTTTGGGAAGTCCCACGAGGGTGGTGCATCCGTACTCCAGCCTTGATATGACTAAGGACTAAACAGCAGTTTTGAGGTCCGGGTTCTCGATGAAAGGTTTCATTTTCCTGAGATAGTTGAGGTGAAAGCTTGCGTTTTTAGCTAACAGGTTGATATGTGCTTGCATTTTAAGGTTCTTATCAAGTGTAATTCCAAGTGATTTGGTGGAGTCGACCAGAGTTGGCATGCAGTTAAGTGCAGTGATCAACTTGAACCATTTCTTTTTCTCCTGGGAATTATTAGGGGGGAGATTAGAAGAAATTCTGTTTTTTGTGAGTTTAGCTTGAGGAAGTTGGTTGTTAGCCAGTGGACGGTCTTTTTGAGTGCCATGTTCATTGATATTATGTCTTCAATGGAGGAGATCTTGATGTAGAGTTGAGTGTCATCCGCGTACATGTGGTAGGCTATGTTTGCCTGCTGTAGTAGTTTGGTTAGCGGTTCGACATATAGGTTGAATAGGGTGGGGGATAGGGTAGAGCCTTGTGGTACACCCAGAGGGTTCGGTGAGGAGCACGATAGATTTTAGTTCACCATGAAAGATTGCGTTCTGTTTTCCAGAAAGGATTTGAGCCATTGAAGGACTGAGCCTATTTTCCAGTCTTTTTAGATTTTTTTCGTCGTCCACTATTTGTAAAATGGCTGTTTCTGTGCTATGGCCGGGTCTGAAACCCGATCGGTGGGTGTTCAGAAGGTTGAAGTCCGTGATGTGTTGGTTCAGTTGTTGTTGAACACATTTTTCCAGGACCTTGGCTAGCATGGGAATGTTGGTTATGGGCCGAATTTGTTTGGGGTCGGAAGAGTTAGCTGTTGGTTTCTTTAGTATAGGGGTGACCTGGCCTGTTTTTAGGCAGTCCTGTATGTGCCCTTGCACTAGCGAGGCGTTGATGATTTTGGTCCAGAGAGGGGAGATGACTTGGTAGATGTGGGGAAGGCAACTTGAGGGGACTGGGTCATTGAAATGGTTGTTGAGTTTGGTGGTTGCTAATGTTTTGGTGATGTCATTAGGATCGTAGAGTTTGAAAGTGGAGCAGTGAAGGGTGGAACTGAGGACCATATTAAATTGAGTGAGACAGGTTTGAGTGCCTTCATCTGCCAGAGGAAATATGCTGCCTATTATAAGTGAGCTACTATTATACTTTGAATCAAGTCTTGGTGTGCATCACAATTGTTTGTTTTTATCCATCGCAACGAGGACCGTATGATATTGTGTGTTACATATCTGAGCTTTTTCCTAGCACTGCGAGGACGATACCACTAGGCCTGTTGCAGAGTTGTGCTATTATCTAAACTACTGTTACCAAGAATGAACTTCTTTCCATCACATATAGGATTATATTACATAGTATATTACAATTTAATGTGGTTTATTAAGTACAATGATCACTAGATGCCTTGAAGTGTTACAGGATTGTTTGCCTTGATACATCACATTAAGTAGCACATCATGCTGTCTGTTAGTAATATGAGACAGTATCTATGTATAACAGAGGACAATCTCATGCACTGTTTTACAAAGATGCATGCTTTAACCATCACCAAGAGGGCAATATCATTCAGTGCACTAAAACTGCCTGATGGTTTACCTCTTCATTTGTAATTCATTGACGAGAATTTGTGATGTGCTTGCATACCATCATAAGGCTGCCTTAAGATACTTCATAGAAACAGACCTGTTCCTCATTAAGACTGCATTCCAGTGAGAGACTGGTTCCCTATGTTGTCGGTAAATATGAATTGTTTATGAATTGTAGTCCATCAAACTCATTACAGCATCACACTGCATGTTTTAACTCTGTGTGCTATTACACTGCACTCTGAAAGAAAAAAATCAAGTGCATGTTTTTATCCATCAGAATGAGGACTACATCATGGTAGGTGAATATTCATGTGACCATGTGTATAGCATGTGAGCTTTTATGTATTGCAGTAAAAGGGCACATCATGGCGCATGTTACAGAATTGTGTTGAGATTTTGAGATTATGCTCCTATGTTCACTTTTTGGGTTTCGCCTGCCGAAGGCTGCGCTCTGCGCAGCTTTTCAGCGCAGGTGAAATCCTATGTCGACAATAAGGACTTCTGGAACGTCCCCCGGCTCTCATTGGCTAGCTCCATAAATGGAGGCTAGCCATTGAGTGCCGGATCTGTCCGTCAAGGCCGGACCAGATTCGGGGGCGTTCCGGAGATTTTTTCCCAGGGCGGAGTTACGTTTTTTCCCGTTCCCTCCCCTTTCACTGAAAGTCTGTCCATTCCCGCCCCCTCCGTGTGCCTTTCCGCCCCCCCTCGCTGTCCTGTGCACGTTTCCCGCCGTCCGTGTCCTCTCCCGCCCCCTCCCGCCGTCCGTGTCCTCTCCTGCCCCCTCCCGCCGTCCGTGTCCTCTCCCGCCGCCGTCCGTGTCCTCTCCCGCCCCCCTCCCGCCGTCCGTGTCCTCTCCCGCCCCCTCCCGCCGTCCGTGTCCTCTCCTGCCCCCTGTGTCCTCGTAGGTGCTTGTCCTTCACTTTTTCAAATGGCTTGCGCGCGCTCACTCCCTCTCTTCCACCCCCCGCCCCTCCCGCCCGGGTTTCTCGCCTGTGGCCACGCACCATTTCCAGAGAAGGCGGGGGCATTCTATTTTTGGCACGCTGGGTCAGTCACGTGATGGCGAGTGACGTCACCGAATGTTGTTGTCGGTACGGTGTGCGGGGGTGTACAGTGGGAGTTGCGGGGATGGAGGAGGAGCGGAGGCGGCCCGGGAGGGAGCGGCGCTGAGAGCAGGGAGGCACGGCCAGGAGAACGGGCCCGGAGCGCGCTACAGCAGGTAAAGAATGGACGACAACCCGCCTTGGGAGGATGTTGGACAGTTAGGGCAGTTACTTAGAGTACGGAAGAAATCTAGAGCTTGGAATGTGCAAAGGTACAGGGTTTGTATGGAGAACGCCAATGGTTCTCCTCTGGGGTAGAGGAAGAAGGTATGGGAACGGCTGAGAGGAGAGGGGCTGGCACTGGCACACACCCGGCTCTGGCGACTGCAGATTGGCCCGAATTTCTTGTTGGCTTGTTGTTAACCAGGGCGGATGGGAGTGTGAACTGACCTCCCATATGCGTACTGACTTGTAGACCCCCCCTGGCCCCTCCCCCCACCTCCCGGTGAGGAGTCTGGGTGCTGGAGGTGGGTAGCAGCGAGGTCGCTGCCTCCGGGGTGCCGAGGGGTGCGTAGGGTGCCTGCATTGACTTACTAAGCATATCATTCAGGCGGTGTGTCCCCAGTCTCAATAGACTGCTGGTGTGTGTGTGTCCCTTATGGTGTCATCTCAGCTGAGACTGCAGACACCTCCCGCGCATTCTGAGTGGGGCCCCGGGGCCCTCTGCAGCAGGCTGTGTGTCCGCAGTCTCAATAGACTGCTGGTGTGTGTGGTGTGTGTCTCTTATTCTTCTCTTTGCTTCTCTCTTCCTCCATCATTCGACCCCCTCCACATTTCTCTCACCAGTGTGTTTTTCTCGCCGGTTCTTTCCTTCCCTCATCCATTCCATTGCCCTCCCGATGTTGCTGTCTCACTTTGCCCCTTTCTCTCTCTCCCTGCTTTGCACGCTTCTCTTTTCTGTGCCTCGCCCTCGTTTCTCTGCTCCCCGTCTCCCTGCCTGTCACCCTCCGTAACGTGTCTCTCCCTCCTCATGCCTCACTCTTACCCTCTTCACTGCCCTCTCCCCCTCTACTCTCTGTGCCCCCCCCGCAGGCACCCCTCGTTTTCCTCTCTCACTGCCTGTTTACTGCCTCTCGCTTTCTCGGTCTCGCCCTGCTCTCTGCCTCTCCCTGACTCTTTTCTCTGCCTCTCCAAACTGTCCCCTGTGCACCCTCTGCCTCTTTCTCTCTTTCCACTCCACCTCACGTCCCTCTCTTTCTTTAAATCCAGTGTTGTCTGAGTTTCCTCCAGTCTCCCCTTTGAATTTAATGACCCATAAATGCCTACTTTCTCTGCCTTTCCCGTTCTCTCCCCTCCTTGCTGTCCTTTCTTCCTCTGCCCCCTCGTCTGTTTCTTCCTCCCCGGCCCTCTTCACTGTTTCTCTCCCTCTCCGTGCCTCTCTGTGCCTCTCCCTCTCTCTGTGCCTCTCTGTGCCTCTCCCTCTCTCCGTGCCTCTCTGCGCCTCTCCCTCGCTGTGCCTTCCCTCTCTTTGCCTCTCTCTGTCCAGGCTTTCTCCCTTGCCCCATTCCCGTCACAGCTGGCCAACTCGACTGCGCGGTTTGATCTTCAACGGGCTGGCCGTGACCTCAGTGGTCGTGACATCTCTGCCCTGCTGTGTTCTCTAGCTCCGTGACCTCAGACGCCAGCAGCCCCGTTGCTGTGGTGATCAGAATGCCACCTACAGACAGGTTTGTGGCCGTTGTGGAGGGTTTTGCTGGACTTCACTTTCGGGTTGTGTAAGAAGCAGGACCCTCCCATCAGAGGCCGCTCCGCCCGATCACAGAGATCATACCAGCGAGTGGTCACACTGAGAAGAAGAACCCGGAGGAGTGTGCAGGTATGGGCGTGAGTGCAGCAGCGTGTGACTGTTGGATGAAGTAATCAGAGCAGAGAAATAGCCTTCTCTGGGGGTGGGGGCAAGAAGTAAATCGTGTAGGCTGGTCCTTTAGTGGGATGAAAAAAACTGGGGGTCTCTCCAAAGGGCATGACCAATATAATTAAGGACGTGGCTTAAAAACATGTAAACTAAAAGTCTGTGCTTAATAGTATAGTGTGCCGCTCGGCCTGTATTTTGCTGTTTCTGTCATTACATCCAGATATATATATAAAAGTAACATATCTACAACAAGTCGAGACTATTGACTTTGTCAATAGTCGTTAGTTGCATAAGATAAATAAGCAGCAACTATGGGTTGCATATAATATTGGAAAAGCTTTGACTTAAAGCCCTGGTGACACAAGACCATGACCAAGACAATGTTGCTGCTCCTTCGTTTCAAAAAGAGAAGGGAAATCCAGAGAGAAAATTACTCTCTTTAAAGGATTCCCCTTCCCCTACACCGCTCACCTGGCATGTCCTCATGCCGTAACTTCTCCACTAGTGAGAAGTGAACAGTGTGAGCACGCGCATATCAATGCTCTGCTATTGCCATTGTAAATGATTGCAGAGTGATTGCAGAGTGCTAGGGAGTGCTAGGGAGTGCAGAGTGACTAGGGAGTGCTAGAGAGTGCAGAGTGACTGCAGAGTGCTAGGGAGTGCAGAGTGACTAGGGAGTGCTAGGGAGTGCTAGGGAGTGCAGAGTGACTAGGGAGTGCAGAGTGCTAGGGAGTGCAGAGTGACTAGGGAGTGACTAGGGAGTGCAGAGTGACTAGGGAGTGCAGAGTGACTAGGGAGTGCAAGGGAGTGCAGAGTGCGAGGGAGTGCGAGGGAGTGCAGAGTGACTAGGGAGTGCTAGGGAGTGCAGAGTGACTAGGGAGTGCTAGGGAGTGCAGAGTGCTAGGGAGTGCAGAGTGACTGCAGAGATTAAGCTAATGGCAATGTAAATGACAATGCCATTTATTTATCTGTTTTCAAAACCAACACATAAATACACATTTTGTCATTTACAATGCCAATAGCTCTAACTTTTCCAAAGGCGAAACCATTGCATTGTAAATGCTTGTTCTTTTTGTTTTTTAAACTTTATTTCCAATTTTGTAAAATACAAAAGACAAAACCCCCCACGCAGGCATCATTAAAAACAGTTGTATACGGATCGACTGACTCATTATGGCGCATCACGGAATAGGACAACATCTGAAAACAAGGAAGTACATGTAGCATATTGAGCAGCATATTACGAGACTCGTGAGGAATACAGGCCAGGTCTCATGTCATGCACCCCGCAGGCAACTCCTCAGTGGTATTCACCCCCCTCTCCCTCAGCCTATGTTCACTTTAAGGGTTAAACTGAGGACCATATTAAATTGTGTGAGACAGGTTTGAGTGCCTTTGTCTGCCAGAGGAAATATGCTGCCTATTACTATGGTTGTTTTTTTTCTCCATCACAAGGAGGACCATATCAAGTTTTGTGTCACAATTGTGTGTTTTTATCCAACACAATGAGGACCACATTTTAGTGTATTTTAGGCTTGTGTGCTTCTTCTGTCACAGAGTCATACCATGTTGCATTGATCAAGTTCATGTTAATGTAGCTATCATTAAAACACTACATTAATGTGATTTAGTGTTATTGCATATTCCTTTAACAGAAAGCTCCTTTAACAGTAAGCTGCTTTAACATTATGCTGTGTTTTTGTAGGGTGCATCATCTTGGGTAGCTCAAAAAAAGCTACATTGTATTTTATCTTGGAAATGTGTGTACTTATCCACTTATCCATCACAATTATGGCTCTATACAGACCTGTTACATAGGACATGAATTTATCTCCATCACAAAAAGGCCCTAGGGCTAATGTTGTGTGCCTTTATCTGACACAGGAACTATTATGGAGCCTATTACAGAGGTAAGTGATTTTATTCATCACAATGAGGACCGTATCAAGATGTGTGTCACAATTGTGTCTTTTATCAAACGCAGTGAGGACCACATTTTGGGCCATTCTAGACATGTGTGCTGCTTCTATCGCAGTAATATCATGTTGTACTGAACAGGTTCATGTTATTTTAGACATCGTAAAAAGTACCACATTAATGTGATTTAGTATTATCACTTATTACTTTAACAGAAAGCTCCTATAACATAATGCTGTATATTACCAATGTGTATGATCTTATGGATCTTATGGAACTAAATAAAATTACATTGTATTGTATCATAGAAATGTGGACACTTATCCATCACAATGACGGCTATATATAGGCCTGGTCAATAGAAAAGCATTTATCTCCAGTACTGAATAGCCCAAGGGCTAATATGCACAAATATACATGTACAATTTGAAAAAGACGACTATTGTATGTGAGTAAATATTTGTGTGTGTGTGGATAGTGATCTTCATGGGCTTTAGTGCTCTGCAAAGTACTTGTGTGCCTGCAAATGTGTTACTTTGTAACTGTCCACAAACATTTCTTCAGCCCATTCCCACCCAGGGAACAATCTGAGATTCACTTCTAATAAGTGCCGGAATAATGGGGTTTCAGAGTGGGAAGCGGAAGGAATCAGAATAAAAATTGGAGATGGCATAGATGAAGGGATCACTCAACAGGCAAATATGCATGCAGAAAGGAAATATTTAACTACTTCTACTTGATTCTACATAGTTCACATTTTTTTTACATTTATGCTTATTCAAGGAAAAATTATGTTCTCAAAAGAAAATGAGAAATAATGAAATACTGCTACTGCAGAAGCATATTAAGAATAATCAAGAGAACCTTTGCAAATAAAAAAAACAGCATGCTCGTGTAATCCAAGCACACTAATAATCAATGACAATAAATATAGCACTTTGTATTGTGAATTGAAGAGGATCTAGAAGCCTTAAGGTATGTTGCTATTTGTATCACATCAGGGTCACAATCCCAATCATGGCAGTAGATTGCTCATTTCCTGCATAATGACCTTAGTTTTGAGTGTTACAGGTTTTTTTTTTGTGTTATATAAGTGTGCTACTATTATTTTACTTGGGATCACATTGTAGTGTGTGTCACGAATGGTTTTTGCTATTCATCACAACGAGGACCGTGTAATGTTGTGTATTACATATCTTAGCTTTTTCCCATCACAGCAATGACCATGCCACTGGGTCTGTTGCAAAGTTGTGCTATTATCTAAACTACTGTTGCCAAGAATAAACTTCTTTCAATCACAAATAGGATTATATTACATTATATTTTTGTCACCGGGTCGTCAAGGAAGGGGTTAAGCCCCGGTAGGAATCAACGTGCGACTTGGTTCTTTTATCCCTTTTATTAGGTATGGTTTGAATATGTTTTTATTTTTCACGTCCTAGTGCATCTGTTTACACAGCTAGTAGAGGTTAGGTATGAATACTGCTTCCGTTCTTCCTCTTATGAGGCCCCCAGGTCAGTCATGGACTTGTATGTCCCTCGGTAAGAAAATAAGAAAACCACCGGTGAACGTCGGGACATCGACAATATGTAGAAGTGTAGAGGGCCAGTGCAGGGACTATCACCACACTCAAAGAAGCCACCACCACCAAGTGTAGTCCGGTTAACCCATCGGTTTAGCAGAGGTGTGCCCTCTACTTACTTTGCTGCCTTCCAGCCCAGTGCCCGTGAGCAGCCCGCAGCCGGACTGTATCTTGTTCAGTCACATTCCTCCTAGAGCGTGGCAGAGCGAAGCGTGAAACGGTTGGCCTCCTGGCGACTCCTCCTCTGCAGGGGTTACCTCCCCACTTGTTGCAGGCGATGAGGTCCCATTTCTCCTCCAAGCGCTCTGGTTCACCTGGCTCTCTCCGCGTTCTTCAGGTCTCACTTCTTCCTCAGCATCCGTTCCAACATCCATTTCCGCTTTCATCAGCGGGGCTCTCTCTTCCCATTGGTAAGGGGCAGAGACGTCATCCGGACTTGCTGACCGCCTTCTTCTTGGGTGTCAGAGTCTTGTTCCTTAAAGGGACAGACCGGAGAAAAAGCCTGCACACATAGGAAGAGTGCCTCATTCACCCTAGTCACCGGGGAGTATGGAATCTCCTCCAATAAGTCATCCTCGACCCTGTGACACAGCTACAAATTCATTTGAGTTCATCATGTGCATCAAGCACTAGATGTCTTAATATACCTAATAGAAACAAACCTGTTCCTCATTGCATGTGCATTCCTGTGAGAGACTGGTCCCCTCTGTTGTCAATGAATATGAATTACATCACAGTGCGTGTTTTAACTCTGCGCTATAACACCTCACTCTGAAAACAACATCTCACACATATTTTCATCCATCACAATGAAGACTGCATCGTGTTATGCAATTCATGTGACCATGTGTATAGCATGTGAGCTTTTATCCATTGCAAAAAGGAGCACATCATGACGCATGTTACAGTTTTGTGTTGATATTTTAAACGTGTAATACACACTGCCACGACTTTATATGTTTCAAGCATATGAACGTTTGTTCTGGACACTGAAAACCATTTCATACTGTGTGTCACAAGATTGTGCTCTTTGGTGCTTTACAATAGCTCCTATTTAAATGTGACCTATGGTCCGATAGGCAGTGGTGTAACTAAGAACCATATTAAATTCTGTACAACAGGTTTGTGTGCCTTTATCTATCACAAGAAATATTATGCTGCCTATTACAGAGATTGGTGTTTTTCCCATCACAATGAGGATTGTATAAAGATGTGTGTCACAATTGTGTGTTTTTATCCAACACAATGAGGACCACATTTTGGTGCATTTTGGACATGTGTGCTTCTTCTATCACAGAGTCACATCAATCAATCAATCAATCAATCATTTGTAATGCGTACTACATACCTGTGAGGGTCTGAAGGCGCTGGGGGGGCGCTACTGATCGAACAACCAGGTCTTAAGTACCCTCCTGAAGGTCAGCAGGTCTTGGGTCTGTCGTAGGTTCGGTGGGAGGGTATTCCATGTCTTGGCGGCGAGGTGGGAGAAGGATCTCTCACCGGTGGTTGTTCTTTGGATGCGCGGGATGATGGCGAGTGAGAGGTCGGCTGAGCGGAGCTGGTGGTTAAGGTAGTAGAAGGAGAGCCGTCTGTTGAGGTAGGCTGGGCCGGTCTTGTGGAGTGCCTTGTGTGCGTGGATGAGGAGCTTGAAGGATATTCTCTTGTTGACGGGGAGCCAGTGCAGGTTTCTCAGGTGGGGAGTGATGTGACCGTTGCGTGGTACGTCAAGGATCAGTTGTGCCGAGGCATTTTGGATACGTTGTAGTCGTTTGATGAGCTTGGTCGGGGCTCCCATGTAGAGGGCGTTTCCGTAATCGAGTCTGCTGCTGACGAGGGCCTGGGTGACTGTCTTTCTTGCATCTGTCGGGATCCATCCGTAGATCTTGCGGAGCATGCAGAGGGTGTTGAAGCAGGAGGAGGAGCCGGCGTTGACTTGCTTGGTCATTGACAGCGTTGAGTGGTGGATGATTCCCAGCTTGCGTGCGTGGTCCGTGGGTGTCGGAGCTGCCCCCAGTGCCGTCAACCACCAGGAGTCGTCCCAGCTGAAGGGTTGGAGCTGAGGATGAGGACCTCCGTCTTGTCCGAGTTCAGCTTCAGACGGCTGGTCTTCATCCAGTCGGCGACGGCCTTCATTCCTTCGTGGAGGTTGGCTTTGGCGGTGATGGGGTCCTTGGTGAGGGAGAGGATCAGCTGAGTGTCGTCGGCGTAGGAGATTATGTTGAGGTCGTGCTGTCGGGCTACGTGTGCGAGCGGAACCATGTAAATGTTGAACAGCATCGGGCTGAGGGAGGATCCCTGGGGTACACCGCAGATGATCTCGGAGGCTTTGGAATGGAATGGGGGGAGGCGGACGATCTGGGTTCTGCAGGAGAGGAAGGAGGTGATCCAATCCAGAGCCTTGTCTCGGATCCCTGCGGCGTGGAGGCGTGCGCGTAGTGTGCGATGGCAGATGGTGTCGAAGGCAGCAGAAAGGTCTAGGAGGATGAGTGCTGTGGTCTCGCCATTGTCCAGCAGGGTCCTGATGTCGTCGGTGGCGGCGATGAGGGCAGTCTCTGTGCTGTGGTTGCTGCGGAACCCTGACTGGGAAGGGTCCGGATTCTGTTTTCTTCGAGGTATCGGGTTAGCTGCCTGTTGACGGCTTTCTCGATGACCTTGGCTGGGAAGGGGAGCAGAGAGATGGGCCGGAAGTTCTTGAGGTCTCTTGGGTCTGCCTTAGGTTTTTAGGTCTCGCCTGCCAATGCGCTTGCGCATTGCTGGCGAGAATTATAGTAAGTGGAAAAGAAAAGTCTACCAAAACGGCTGCGGATCCCATACAGTTCATGTGAGACAGGCGCGTGCACGTCAGCCACATAACACACCACCATTTGTCTGTGCCTCGGCATCAGACATCAAAGGCTGCCGCTCCCCCTCCCCCCCTCGTGCACATCGCGCACCACCATTTGTCTGTGCCTAGGCATCAGACTTCAGAGCATCAGAGCTTGTTATCTCATTCCCTTCCGCACATACTCTTAAATACGTTTCCACTTAAATCTTTGCCTACCCATATCAATTCAGCTTTTTAAGGCTCTCAACATCTGTCACAAGGCTCCCTCCTACACTCACCATTAGGAATCACTACCTTCCTTTTATTTATCTATTTTATGCGTTTTTATATAGCGCGGACCCATTTGCTGCCATTAGTCAATGCCCTCCTCCTCCCCTTCACCTCTTAACTCGCCAGCCACTGGGAGTTGGGATGGGAACAGCGTGACAGCGCTTCTCTTTGTCGGCAAAGCCAACCGTTTACCTTTAATGTGCTATTATTGCATGCACTCATTATTTCTGCATGTTTGTCTGTATATGCGCTAGGACACGTAATGCCATACCTGCTTTTTTCTTATTAATAAGGCGGACGAAAGGTACGGACCGTGCAAATCAGCTCATACGAACGTAAAGTGTTTAAAACAAGCGCAAACAGCTTGAAAGGGACGAGCAGCATCCCTATTCATGCAGTAGTTACAGGCAGTGCAAATCTACTCGTACACACATAACATGGAAAGCATCCAGCGTAACTCGCTTCAAATGATGGAGCAGGGAAGCCCAATGGCTCAAAATCTAGCTCAGCGCGTTAAGAGCTCACTACTGAAATCAGTGTGCAACCTGCACGTCTTGGGTTCATATGTATCCTCCCTACTCTTGCTCTGCTTTTCATCTCCCTCAAGCCTATAAAAGAAGTACCATTATTTTGGGCAACAGTGACCGCTACTACTAGTAGTGTTATGAGAGCAAGCACTACACGTATTATTATTATTAATGATTAGGTGTGCAAACTGAACACGGGACGTATTACACACTTGTCAGTTTTCCTTATCTTGATTTAAATATAAATTGACGCCAGTGATACGTGCTATTTTTATCACTTTTATAAGGATGTCTGCTTCAATCCTTTGAATACCCTGCCCCCCCCCCCCATGACCCACTGTTAGCAAACTTCTTAGTGTGTCATTGACCCCCAGGGCCCAATGTTAGTACCCTTCTTAGTGTCACATTGACCCACAGTATGAGATTTTTTCCCTTGTGTCTGCTCCATAACCTTTGAATGCCCCCCCACCCCCTGACTCACTGTTATCACCCTTTTTAGTGTCAAATTGACACCCAGGGGCACAGCTCTCTACACCCCTCTCTCTACACCCCTCTGTCTACACCCTCTCTCTTTACACCCCTCTCTCTCTACACCCCCCCTCTCTCTCCCTACACCCCTCTCTCTCTCTCTCTACACCCTCTCTCTCTCTACACCCCTCTCTCTCTACACCCCACTCTCTCTCTACACCCCTCTCTCTCTACACCCCCTCTCTCTCTGCTCACCTCTCTCTGCCCCCTCTCTCTACACCCCTTTCTCTCTACACCCCTTTCTCTCTACACCCCTTTCTCTCTTCCCCCCTCCCTCTCTACACCCCTCTCTCTCTACACCCCCTATCTCTACACCACTCTCTCTCTATACCCTCTTTCTACACCCCTCTCTCTCTACACCCCTCTCTCTACACCCCCTCTCTACACCCCTCTCTCTCTCTGCACCCCTCTCTCTACACCCCTCTCTCTACACCCCTTTCTCTACAGCCCTCTCTCTGCACCCCACTCTCTCTGCACCACACTCTCTCTGCACCACACTCTCTCTGCACCACACTTTCTCTGCACCACACTCTATCTGCACCACACTCTATCTGCACCCACTCTCTCTGCACCCTACTCTCTCTGCACCCTACTCTCTCTGCACCCCACTCTCTCTACAGCCCTCTCTCTATACCCCACTCTCTCTACACCCCTCTCTCTCTACACCCCTCTCTCTCTCTCTACACCCCTATCTCTACACCCCTCTCTATCTCTACACCTCTCTCTCTACACACCCCTCTCTCTATCAACCTCACTCTATCTATCTATCTATCTATCTATCTATCTATCTATCTATCTATCTATCTATCTTTCTATCTGCCTCACTCTATCGCCCTCACTCTATCTATCTATCTATCTCTCTCTCTCACTCTATCGCCCTCACTCTATCTATCACCCTCACTCTATCTATCACCCTCACTCTATCTATTGCCCTCACTATCGATCTGTTGCCCTCACTCTATCTGTCTATCGCCTTCACTCTATCTTTCGCCCTCACTCTATCTATCTATCTATCCTATCTATCCTATCTATCTATCTATCTATCTATCTATCTATCTATCTATCTATCTATCTATCTATCTATCTATCTATCTATCTATCTATCTATCTATCTATCGCCCTCACTCTATCTATCTATCTATGTATCGCCCTCACTCTCTCTATCGCCCTCACTCTATCTATCGCCCTCTATCTATCTATCACCCTCACTCTATCTATCTATCGACCTCACTCTATCTAGCACCCCACTCTCTCTGCACCACACTCTCTCTGCACCACACTCTCTCTGCACCACACTTTCTCTGCACCACACTCTATCTGCACCCACTCTCTCTGCACCCCACTCTCTCTGCACCCTACTCTCTCTGCACCCTACTCTCTCTGCACCCCACTCTCTCTACAGCCCTCTCTCTATACCCCACTCTCTCTACACCCCTCTCTCTCTACACCCCTCTCTCTCTCTACACCCCTATCTCTACACCCCTCTCTATCTCTACACCTCTCTCTCTACACACCCCTCTCTCTATCAACCTCACTCTATCTATCTATCTATCTATCTATCTATCTATCTATCTATCTATCTATCTTTCTATCTGCCTCACTCTATCGCCCTCACTCTATCTATCTATCTATCTCTCTCTCTCACTCTATCGCCCTCACTCTATCTATCACCCTCACTCTATCTATCACCCTCACTCTATCTATTGCCCTCACTATCGATCTGTTGCCCTCACTCTATCTGTCTATCGCCTTCACTCTATCTATCTTTCGCCCTCACTCTATCTATCTATCCTATCTATCCTATCTATCTATCCTATCTATCTATCTATCTATCTATCTATCTATCTATCTATCTATCTATCTATCTATCTATCGCCCTCACTGTATCTATCTATCTATTTATCGCCCTCACTCTCTCTATCGCCCTCACTCTATCTATCGCCCTCTATCTATCTATCGCCCTCACTCTATCTATCTATCGACCTCACTCTATCTATCACCCTCACTCTATCTATCTATCGACCTCACTCTATCTATCAACCTCACTCTATCCATTGTCCAGTTCGCGCAATATAAAACTTTATAAATAAATAAAATATCTATACATCGCCCTCCCTCTATCTATCTGTCTATCGCACTCACTCTATCTATCGCCCTCCCTCACTCTATCTATCGCCCTCCCTCTATCTATCTATCGCCCTCCCTCTATCTATCTATCTATCTATCTATCTATCTATCTATCTATCTATCTATCGCCCTCCCACTATCACCCTCCCTGCTTCTATCTATTGCCCTCCCTCCCTTTATCTATTGCCCTCCCTCTATCTATCTATCGCACTCACTCTATCTATCGCATCACCACCGCATCACTCAGCACCCCCCTGATGCATCATCACTCAGGGATACCGCAACATCACTATGCGCTAACACAGCATCAATCTGTGCAACCATTCAACAACAACTGGTTCAAATATGTTCTCTCCATGTTTCAAGCTTTATTACAAATGTTACAAATGTCACAAACATATTCTTCACAAGTTATTTACACAAGTTTAAGCTATTGCCATTATAAATTACAATAACTTTTATTTAAGTATTAATTATTTTAAAAAAAAATGCCTTTGTTATTTGTAATTTCAATACATCTAAGTCACATAAATACAGCACATATTGCATTACAAATGCTATAGGTGTCACATTTGCGAATGCTAAAACTATTGGCATTGTAAATGACAAAGCTATTAATTTAGCTATTTTCAAAACCAACATATAAATACAAAATTTGTCATTTACAATACCAATAGCTCAAACTTTCCTAATGCGAGACCTATTGCATTGCAAATGCTTGTTTGATTAGGTCATTGTTCTCGGCGTGCTTCCAGATCTCTGGGAAGGTAGCGGTCTCGAGGGAGAGATTGAGGACGTTGCGCAGGTGGGGTGCGATGAAGCTGCTTGCTCTGTTGAAGGCGTGATGCAGGAATGGGTCTGACGGAGAGCCTGAGTGGATTGTGTGCATGGTCTTGATGGTGTCATCGATGCTCACGTCATGTTGTATTGAAAAAGTTCATGTTAATTTATCCATCATTAAGAGTACCATATTATCATTATTCCTTTAACACTAAGTGCCTTTCAGATTAAGCACTATATTACAAATGTGTAACTCAAAGAGAACTACATTGCATTTTATCTTGGAAATATGTGTACCTATCCATCACAAATATGGCTATGTAATGGCCTGGTCTATATGGCATACATTTATCTCAATTCCAAGAAAGACAAAGTGCTAATGCGCACAAAGTACATGTGTACACTTGGAAAAAGATTAAAAAACTTACAGATATCTATGTGAATAAATATTTTTATGTGGGTATGTAGAGAAATTTTAAGGGCTTTATTGCCTTACAAAGTTTACGTGTGCCTGCAAACTTGTGAGTTTGTAACTGTCCACAAACACTTTCTCTGCCGATCACCACTCGGGGAACAATTTAAGATACACTTCTAACAAGAGGTGGAATAAATTTTATTTCCAGAGTGGGAATAGGAAGGAATTTCGGAGATGGCATAGATGAGATTACTCAACAGTGAAACATGTTTTTCAAATGTTACTTCTTCCACTTGCTTCACAATATTTCCAAACATTTAAACATGTTCAAGGAAAAATGGGATTCTCAAAAGAAAATGAAGAGTAAGGAAACCCTAGTGCTACTGTGCATAAAGTATATGTGTAGACTTAGAAAAGATTGACTAGCATGTAGATTTCTATGTGAGTACATTTACTGGACTTTAGAGCCCACGCTGCTTTGCCTGATTACCGCGCCAAGAGGCGCCGCCGCCATTCTCTCGCACCCGGAGGTGCATAAAGGTGCTCGCGGCTCCCGCTTCGCAGGAACCGCTTTACTGGACTTCAGAGCCCACACTGCTTTGCCTGATTACCCCGCCAGGAGACGCCGCCGCCATTCTCTCGCGCCCGGAGGCGCATAAAGGTGCTTGCGGCTCCCTCTTAGCGGGCGCGGGCCAGGCCAAGGGCGGGCCTGTTTGAGCCCGTTAGAGACCGGATGAGGCCAGGCTCACTCACAAAAGCCAGTCATAATCAGAAGGTCATTTCAATTTGACATACGGTTGGTCTAGGGAAAAGTGTTATTAATTGGGAAGGTGGAATTTATTAAGTTGTTTTTTTGACCTCCCATCATTTCAGAAGCTTAGTGAGGATGAATTGGCGTGAGGGCAAGGGAAGATCTGCACAGCCCTCTGGCAGCGTGGTGGGGACTTTGGATCAGTTTTTAATTAGAGCCATCTCTGTCCTTGCTCAGGAGATAGCACTGACAGAGCGTCGTGAGTCTCTTGATATACAAACAGCTAAACGATCCTCTCTGGGCGCCCTGGCTTGTGCTCGTACCCCTGATTGCTCCTTGGTTGCAGTTCCTGATTCTCCCGTCATAGTAAGTGACCCTGGATTGTCTCAAAATGAACCATCGGAAAAACAAGGCGGACAGGGAACACATAATATTACGCCATCTGTTGAACTGGTTGCGACGGTTACTGTAAATACCCGAAGCAGTCCACCCCCAAGTATTGCTACAAGATCTGGACCTCATGGTAAAACTAACTCCTCTGCCGTACCCTCAGACTCTTCACAAAAGAGGAAGCGGGGAGGGGGCCCACAGAGACAAACTGGCAAAAATTAAAAAGATTAATAAAAATGGAGAAACTGTAGCATCGCCATCTCTAACAACGGTGTTGCCACCGGACTCGACTTTAGATCTTCTAGGCGATTCCCCTGACAAAGTCAATGATGTTATGTGGTCCAAATTGGGTAATTTAATTGCATCATCTCTGTCTTCAATAATGCATAGGCTCTCTAAAATGGAGGAAGGATTAACCGATTTTGAACTGAAGGTTATGAATAACCTTTCTAACCTAGAGGGTTTTTTAGCCTCTAGAAATAGGTTAATGGTTAATACATCTAATGAGCTAAGCAACGTGGTACTTGGGAACTCCATTCCTCCTAAATCTCTCGTAGCGAGGCAAATACCCTCAACATCGTCGGTACCTGGGATGAATGAGGATGTTGTGGGTAATCATGATGTTGGTTTAGTGCATGTGGGTGTTAAAAGGGTTGAGCAAGGGGTTCATCTTAGTGGCCCTACTCAGGCTAGCTTTTGTAGTCAGGAAGGGGAGGAAAGTGGTCCATGTGTGGGGACTGTGGGTGATGAAGCACCAAGCTTGATATCGGGGCCTCAGCGTCGAAAACCGCAGCAGACGTTTGAGGGTGTGGATAATAGTCTAGCCTTGGAGGGCTCTCAGGTCTTGCATCTTCCTCCAGCTGCTGCCCCTTTGGCAGTGATCTTGCGGAATATCCCAGTTTCACAGGAAGGACAGTTAGAAACTACAGATCAGCTGATGGCCAAAACTATGTAGTGGCTCACAATTAAATTGGAGCATGTCGGGGTTTGGGATTAGAACATCTGTAATCAGATGATCATGGCTAGATGTTATGCTTGGATAGGACATTCTAGGAAGGACTTGAGAGGGGACTGCATAGTTGCCAACTTTAATAACGAGCAGGTTGTGAGATTTCTGCTGGACCGTATAGGGAGTATTAATTTAGAGGATCATTTCAGTAAGATCTCTCTTTTGCCATTAGGGTTTTTTTATAGACGCCATTTTATTTGGAAAGGGTGGTCAACCGGATTTACCGGAGAGCACTGTAGGGTCCTACCAAGAGACCACCCTTTCTAAATCTAGTTAACAGATTTGCCACATTGTCCGGTCTAGATGGTTGTGATTGACTACAACCTCTAAGTCCCCCACTGTTGGAGAACATCATCGTTCGGTCTCCCTCTTCTCCTGCGATTAACTTGCCTACCCAGCTAGATACATTAAACTATGCAGGGAGGAGTATGAGTCAGATAACTAAAGCTAGGGAGGCTATCACTGATAGTTGCAAGAAAGGGTCTGTCACAGAAGTTGAGACGGATCCTTCTAGCTATCCTCAGAACGAATGCCTCCATATAATGACATGGAATGTTGCTGGGGCTAGGCATAAACTGCAGGATGTAAATTGGCTTACAAGCATCCAATTCTGCGATGTGGTTTTATTACAAGAGACTTGGCTCACAGATAATTTCATCGTAAACGGGTTTAAGACGATTTCAACAAATGCTATCCCCTCAAAGGCAGGTAGGGCTATAAAAGGAGCGGACGTGAGGATAGGGGTAATATTTACACCTTTGAAGGAGTAAGATCATCCTCATGTATTGATCACTTTATCACCTCAATAAGCCTTCGGTCCCTAATAGCTGAATTTTTTGTCTCCCCAAGTTTATTGAATGATCATCATCCTGTGCTGATAACCTTAAAATCTCCCTTTTTAAAACAACCGGAAGCAAGTACCCATGCTATGGATATAAAGATACAGGGCAAGAATGGGATCTCAATCAAATGGGCTTCCGTTGACCCAGAAGCTTTTACAAATAGGATCCTATTAAAAATTAATGATCATGTTTTAACCTGCCCTGATAATTCCTCAAATAGTATGGACATAGTTAAGGCTTTTTAAAGTATTTCTACTGCAATTTCTGATAATTTGCTAAAGAATCCTAAAACAGATGTTTCGCATTCCCCAAGATGGTTTGATAATCAATGCTCTAGATTAAATAGAGATTTAAAGTCTGCAATAAAAACATCTGGCGTAATATGGAGGAGGACAGTATCCTACGGAAGTCATATAAAGAAGCCCTTACCCGAAGAAACTCGGAGATTAGGGATAATGATTGGGAGAATCTGATCAAAGCTGCCGATCTTAAAGATTCGGCCCTTTTTTGGAAAACATTGGATCAACCTTTCTTTAAAGATGTCCAATCAGTAAAAATTGATATGGTAGTGACCTCAGCGGATTGGTTAATCCACTTTGAAGCAATTTTTTATGAAACTGATCAGGGTTTTTTAAATAAAGAGGATAAATCCGTCATAATCTTAAAAAACACCAAAATAGGGAGTATCAGTCAAGATGAAATTGTAACAGCCCTTAAGAATAGCGCTAGTGGCAAAGCGGCTGGCCCCGACGGAGTCCCAATTGATATATTTAAATCTAATATGGATTTTTGGGTACCCGTTGTGTACACATTTTTTAATGCAACAATTGATGGGGTGGTACCTGCCACTTGGGCAGAGAGTCTGATAGTCCCCATTTTCAAAAAGTGGAATAGGAGTAGTGCCAATTGCTATTGCCCAATACCTTTGCTTGACTCTACTTCTAAAGTAATGGCAAGAATGCTGTTGGCCAGCCTAGAGCAATGGGTAGAAGAAAAGAACATCTTATCTGTAGCTCAGTATGGCTTCAGACGAGGTGTTGGGGAGGTCGAACAGTTTCTGGACTTAGAACTAATAGGGGAACTTTTACCTGTTGCTTGTACTTGCTCCTGAGGGCCGGGCATTGCTCTGCTTCATCATCTTGGCCGGGCTTGGCTGCGCCGAGCCCCGCATTCCTGTGGCAGCACCTGTGGGCCGGGCTTTGCTCCGCTTACTCCTCCGGCCGGGCTTGGCACCGCCGGGCCCCTTCCACTCCTGTGACTACATCTCCCAGCAGCCCCACTAGCGGCCAGGGCGCTGCGGACGTCACACGGAAGCACCAGGAGGCACATAAAGGCTCCCTTGGTGCCGAGTCCGGGGGGAACTTTACCTGTTGCTTGTACTCACTCCTGAGGCCCGGGCATTGCTCTGCTTCATCATCTTGGCTGGGCTTGGCCCCGCCGAGCCCCGCATTCCTGTGGCAGCACTTGTGGGCCGGGCTTTGCTCCACTCGCTCCTCCGGCCGCGCTTGGCTCCGCCGGGCCCCTTCCACTCCTGTGACTACACCTCCCAGCAGCCCCACTAGCGGCCAGGACGCCGTGGACGTCACACGGAAGCGCCAGGACGCGCATAAAGGCTCCCTTGGTGCTTAGTCCGGGGGAACTTTACCTGTTGCTTGTACTCGCTCCTGAGGGCCGGGCATTGCCCTGCTTCATCATCTTGGCCGGGCTTGGCTCCGCCGAGCCCCGCATTCCTGTAGCAGCACCTGTGGGTCGGGCTTTACTCCGCTCGCTCCTCCGGCCAGGCTTGGCTCCGCCGGGCCCCTTCCACTCCTGTGACTACACCTCCCAGAAGCCCCACTAGAGGCCAGGACGCCGCAGACATCACACGGAAGCACCAGGAGGCGCATAAAGGATCCCTTGGAACCTCGTCCCGCGGGACGCGCACAGGAGCGCGCCGGGAGAAGACCGGGACAAGGGTGGGGCCGTCTGCAGCCGTCCTAGGCAGATCGAGGCAGGGCAGGGCCCCGCCCCTTACATGTGAGAACTTGAACCACCCATATCAAAAAAAAAAAAGGTACTGTGCTCATTTGTCAAGTTGACTGTTCCCTGATACACAAGATGGTGTTGGGCCACCTTCGAGTTGTTGGATATTATCCCATTTACCAGGGAAAGTTGTAGCTAGCAATGGGTAAAAGGAAGGTAATGGAGGGGGGGGGGGAGCCCTTGCCATTACAACAAAAAAAAGGAAGAAGTCAAAAAGTCGCTACATGCTGCCGCTAATGGTGTTATGTCAAGCATCGAATCTATTGTTGAAGATTGTGAGGACATTCTATTGACGGCTCCTACCTTAAGAAATGTGGATAACCCTGATCCCCTGGTCGACGGTTTACTGCAGGTAAAGAGCAAAGTGATCCTAGCTATTTTTTCTAAAAGATCAAAATCCAAGTGCTCAGTAGATGATATGCATTCTAACCCTGCTAGCCCCATTGAGGTAAATGTTACAGAGGCATTAAGAGGGGCAAACATGAGTGCTAATGCCGAACTTCCAGCTATATCAACTGGGAATATAGACAGGTCCTCGCAGGTGATTGCATGTGAAATGGGCATCACTTGTACTAATCGCTTTTCAGTGTTGGAATGGGAATCAAGGGAATTAAGTGAGGTCTTATCACAAGGGCTGGGGGGGACTGTGGAGGCTGTGAATAGTCCAGGTGAATGCTCCAGATGTTTGAATTTTAATAATTTAATCATGATGAAAATGGAAAGCCTGGTAAGGGATATATATCTATTATTAAGAAATTCATGATGGACTTTACAAAACGGGAGGAACTACACATAACAAACACTCTACACCCAGTGTTAGTGTCCAACCCGGTAAAAGGAAGCCCCTATCTTGCGATCGGCCCCACCAAACCAAACAGCAGGAGCGGCCCTATCTAAACCCAATACACGAACAGCCCCATTATGTGTCTCCAAAACTGTAGTAGAGTTCCGACCCAAAATCCCAGCTCATAACCCCCTAGCTAAAATACCCGCCAGGCAAAACACCTCGGGCTCATATGCCGAAGTAGCAAAATTGAGGGGGTCAATATCACAATGCAGGGTCCTGCAGGGGGATAATAAATATTATAGTGACATGGCTGAAACAACTAATTGGAGTAACAAACAGATAAACACACCATACAGATCCCCTTGTGGTATTGTCTACATGACCGGGGTCACCAAGCTTGGAGCTGCTAACACTTATGAGAACAGTGAATTCATACGCAATAAAGCCATTGCGCAGATCAGTCATTATGGAGGATATGTTTAATGTTAAAAGAATTTCCTTGCCTAGTTCATCAACAGACTGTATTGAGATATAGTTTGGTAACACAGCAATTGCAGAGAACCTAGTAGCCCTACAGTATAGGACATGCCCCCCTAGGAATTGTAACATACAAATCAGACACACACCTCTATGGTCTAAATCTAGGCCCGAGGACGCATCGGGTCTAAACAACATAGACTGACCATTAAAGGATAACTATCTGAATAGTGTAACACAAACACACAATATGTGGAAGCCCGAACGTCAGACCAATTTCACCACAAGCCTTATAGATAGGCTATAAAGATTAATGATGAGGTTGTTCCTCGGGGGGAAGAAAGGTCTAATGAAGTGGTCAACGCTCAATATCCCCTAACAACAGCAGTTGGAAGACTAGCTTCAGAAGTAGTTCACACAGAGAGGGTTACAAACACAAACATGATTAAATTGCTTTCCTGGAACATAGCTGGGCGTCATAAAAATATGGCAAATCCAGAATGGAAAGAATTCATAGATACGTTCGACATCTGTATGTTCCAGGAAACATGGAGCATGTCTCCCCTATATAAATGCAGATATTCCACCCACTTTATTCCGGCAATTAGTTCAGGGAGAGGTCGCCCATCGGGAGGACTGCACGTATGGTTTAGTGTGGCTTTGAATTGGGCACTTACTGCGCATACTTTACAGTCGCAGGACATACTACATATCTCCACTAAGGGCTCCCATATTGGAAGCTCGATGGAGCTGTTTAATGTTTATGCTATAGGTTCCCCAGGAGGTCAAACTTCACCCACTATAGCCTTACTCGAGGTGGCGCTAGCAGGTATCCCCCCATTGCCTAGCATTATTGTAGGGGGAGATTTTAACTATA
Source organism: Lissotriton helveticus (assembly GCF_964261635.1). Classification (NCBI taxonomy): domain Eukaryota; kingdom Metazoa; phylum Chordata; class Amphibia; order Caudata; family Salamandridae; genus Lissotriton; species Lissotriton helveticus. Next base: position 1,933,870,098 of record NC_136061.1, read on the forward strand.
CATATGAACCCTTAAGTAAAGAAGATCTCCTGGGACTTAACGAAGAGGATTCTAGACAGTCCATCCCGCCTCTAACCATAGCGCCAATCAGAAAATGGACGCCAAGAGCGATCCAAATAAATTCCCTAACACTAGAATATAACCTACGTACCCTGAACGGTAGGACAACCTCAGACCCAAATGGTATGATGACCTATAACAGATTTAGTTGTCCATCCCGTATTGATTACATTCTGCTCGATACCGGTTCCTGGAACAGACTAGTTGACATGGAAGTCAGACAGTCACAGGATAGCAATCATAATCCACTTTGCATGGAAATAAGATGGGGTAATGAGAGGGAAGCATTAAATGGCCCACTTATGATCACAAAAGAAGTAGTTCCATCTAATTGCAAGCGCAGATTAAAGTGGAACAGGGTGATGTGCCAAGAAGATATTTTGATCCGTATTAAAGAACTAGTAGAGGCAGAAACTAGGGAACTCCTATCCCATACCTCCGCCCAGTCAACCGAACAAAGTCGGAATTTTATAGACTCCTACAAGAGTCTAATAGAGAAAATTGGTTAATTCTTCACTATAAGAGATACTAGTGGACCAAGGAAGAAGAATCCACCAAAAAGTGGCACCCTATGGTATACAACAGGTTGTAGGGAAAAGAGAAGGGCTATAGCAAACGCCATTAGGAGAAAGGACGCTATAGCAGTTAGGACGGCTAGAAGGGAATATAACGATTGCATTAAAAGTGCAAAGAAGGACTGGGAGGAAGAATATTGGCAACAACTTAAGATCGCTGCCAGTTCGAAGAACTCTACCCTGTTTTGGAACTTGATAAACAAACTTGACAGGAGAGGAGTAGAGCCCCTCCCTAACCATATAACTGAGCAACAATGGCATTCCCATTTTTCACATCTGTATTGTGGCGAAGATGATTTAGTTCAATTATGGAGGGTACAAAATGACTTTATTAATGAGGAACTTACACCTGTAGAACAATTTGTAGACCGAGAAGTTTCTGAGGCTATCAGGAGCATAACCCTCCTCTAAAGCGGCAGGCCCGGATGGGTTACCGAGCGATCTATACATACATGACCCTAAGCTGTGGTCTGATTTTATTGCTCCTCTAATGAATAGAATCCTTCATGGATCCTTCATGGTCCCTGACTCGTGGAGGGGCACTGAAGTTGTTACTTTCCATAAGAAAGGCGATAGGGAGGACCCTGCCAACTACAGGCCGATTAGTTTAATCGACGCTGCTCAGAAAATAATTGGCAGGATCAATATAAATAGAGTAGGTATGTGGCTAGAGGAGGGGAATATACTGTCCCACTTCCAGGCGGGTTTCCGCCAGAATGTGGGTACTATGGACCAGGTTTTCAGGTTTTGGGCAATATACTAGAAATCAGTAACCATTATGAAGGGGAATTTATATCTGGCCTTCATAGACCTCAAAAGGGCCTTTCATTTGGTGCCTCGTGATAAACTCTGGAGGGTGCTGCTGGAAATGGGGTTCCCGCGTTACCTCCTGGAGTTTATAGTTAAACTTCACAAAGATAATTATGCTAGAATTAGATGGCGGAATCAGAGACAGCTAACAGGGAGGGTGCCTGTGGATAGGGGGGTACGCCAGGGCTGTGTGATGGCCCCGACATTGTTCTCCCTCTTTATCAATGGGGTGGTAGACCATTTGAGGGAGGACAATGCCGATGCCCCTGTCCTGGCGGGGGAGAAAACACCAACCCTCCTCTTCGCAGATGACACCCTCCTGTTGTCCAAAACCCCTTCGGGGCTGCAGAAACTACTGGACAGATTCAGTCTATTTTGCGATGAACGCAGGCTGACCATTAATACATCCAAAACCAAGTTAATGGTGCTGCCCCCTTCAAAAAAAGCAAAGAAAATTAATATCACCCTTAATGGGTCGCCTCTTGAGGTGGTGGAGGATTTTGACTACCTGGGAATCAGGATTAACAATAGAATGAAATGGAACTCCCATGTTGCCAAGATGCTGCTAAACCTCAAGAGAGTCTCGGGAGCCAGTCTGAGGAGTCAGCGTATGTCAGTCAGCAGGCCTATAGCCCAGGCTCTAGCTGTATATGAAGGGAAGGTGCTGTCCTCCGCAGTCTATGGGTTGGAACTGTGGGGCTGCGAAAATGTCACCGTTCTGGCTAGAGCAGAGAATAAGTTTATAAGGGACTTAGTTGCCGTTCCTATCTCAACCCCATTGAAGCCCCTTTTTCATGATATGGGCAAACGCTCCATTTTAGACATAGTACTCCTTCGCCCTGTGCTGTTCTGGGTGAGCCTGAGAAGGACCCCAGAACTAGCAAATTACGCCCTGGTGATGGACGAACTGATAGCCTTGAATAGTGCGAATAAGATCCAGTGGCTAAACAAATTGAGGCAAATGGTCATGAAGCTGGGATTGGCTGAATCCTGGACCTCACAGTCCCCTCCTCCAAAGCAAGTTGTTAAGAAAATCTACTGGGAGTGGGTACACACTGAGGAACAGAAGAGTACATTTTTATCATGTATGCCATTAACTTGAATGTTTGTACTTTTATGATATGATTATATCGAATAAAGTATTACAACAATAATAGGAAAATACACCTTCGCTAGGGAAGGATACTTGCACCTTTGCTTTGTAGATTTGTCAAGTGCATTTTATGGGAGACGTTGGGAGGGATGGGAGCCCCGGAGGATATTATTAGTTTCTTATCTAAAATCTATGCTCGTCTGTCCGCAAAGATACGTTATGGAATACATGGGGAATGCAAAAAGCACTTTAATATTACACATGGAATAAGACAAGGCTGCACACTTGCACCTCTTCTGTTTTCACTTCATATAAATGGCGTTGATATTTTACTACAGAATTTGGGGGTAGATGTCCCAATGATCGGTAAGCGGGCAACACTCCTATTATTGTACGTCGATGATGCTGTCCTAATTTCAAGGACAGCGAACGGATTACAGTCCCTGATGGACAATTTTACTAGATTTATGACGGAAAACATTTAAAAATTAACCTGAGTAAGACTTTGGTTATGTCCTGCGGTAAAAGGAATATTAAAACAAAATCACATTATATTAACGCGACATTAATAGAGAGAACGTTTACATGTTCTTACTTAGGGATTCCTTTTAACAGTAAAGGTACTTGGAATACACATATAACTCTATGCAAGTTGAAATTTGTGAAATTGGGGGAGGCTATTTTTAGATTCTCCCAAAAAATTGGTAAAAAACCTGTACGGGAGATTCTCAAGCTATACGGAGCAAAGTGCATCACCGGGGAGCACTATGGGGCCAGACGGATACTTTGCCATTACAAATTCTTGCAAACAACTTTTTAAGACGTTTGTTAGCCGTACCGGCCTCTACCCCTTTCATTATCTTGCATAGAGAAACCGGAACACCATATATACACAATTTGATTACCATAGCCGCCTTAAATTTGTGGCACCATATGTGGACTAGGGAAGAAACTCGCTTTACGAGGGATATTATTTTAGACTGTTTGTCCCCAGACCGATGCAAGAAAATACCTTGGTTAAGTATATTAGTGGTCTCTTAGAAGAATGCAACTTGCCCCTGAATGGAAATCAACCTGAAGACATACAACACATCAGTAAGGTTGATTTGAAAAGGAGTCTCCTGAATGTTAGGACAGCCTTAAGAGATGAGGTTTCAGGTTCTAAGAAAATTGGTATATCTTATCTTAAGGGACCAATCGCCATGGGTCTGTAGCCATACCTCGTTTTTATAACTAATGTACAGCATAGATTCTACCTAACCAGATACGGACGAATACATTACACCATCTTTTTGCTTTTCCTAAAAGGGGCAAGTGGTGTGCTAATCTTCCAAACTGCCCGTGTGATGGTAGATCCAAACAAAGCACCCTTCACTTTTGACTCTTTTGTAATTTGTATATAGAAATTAGAAAAATGTATCTCCGTCCAATTTTTAAAGATAATTGCCTGTAATCCTATAAAACTTCTTTTAATTATTTACGGAATTTGGAAAGAATACCAGTCTGCAATGCAGTAATTTGTTAAATAATGTCAGCAAAAAAAACAAAGGAATGACCTTGTTCACTTAGAAAAATTGAACTAAGAATTACTATAGGTATACATGTATAATGATTGTGCTTATTTTAATTATGTTAAGATAATGTTTCTTTTGCATAGTCTTGGTTATAAATGGATTTATTGTATTTCATAGAATGCTTTTATGGACATTTTGTATGATACGAATAAAGCTTGATTTGATTGATTGATTGAGTACATAATTCTGTGTGGGTGGATAGAGAAATTTCCAGGGCGTATTTGCTCTACTTGCAGATTCGTCACCTTTTGAATAAATTCCCCCAATAGTCACGAGACAAGGTGTGGGTGCATGGCTGTTTTTACCAAGAACTTCTCAAGGAACCAGCGAGCAAAGTGACTTTCCATTCTCCCTTCTGAGTTCAAATGGTAATGCTACGCAAAAGTGTAGAGGGACACCCAACTCACCACTTTGCAGATGTGTGCTATCGGAACTCCTGTTGCCATTGCAGAAGTACAAAACTTGCTCTGGTGGAATGAGCTTGAATACTTTCTGATGGCTCTTTGTTAGCCAGAGCACTGCACATTGTAATTCATAGGGTTATCCATCTTGATAATGTCCTCTCATGCACTTTTTTGCCTTTCACCTTCTCCATGTAGCCCACAAACAGCTGATCATCTAGCCTTAACTCGCATGTTCTGTCCACATAGAAGCTAACTGCTCTCTTATGATCAAGACGATGCAGTCTCTGTTCTTACTTGGTTGCCTGTGGATGAGTGAAGAAGGTTGGGAGTCTGTTTGGCAGGAAGGCAGCCTTGGTTTTAACACCAATCTGTTAGGACTGAAAGAAATGAATATATGTTTGACACTAAACGCTTGCAACTTGCTAACACGTCTAGCTGGTGTGTTAGTGATCAGGAAGACTGCCTTAAATGTGAGTAACGTAAAGGACAACTATGTAATAGTTCAAAAGGGGAAAATAAAAGAAACACGAGAACCAAGTTGTAGCCCCATTGAGGCATCCTAAAAGTTATTGGTGGAAACTTGTTAATTGTCCCTTTAGGAACCTCATAACTATGGATGGTTTGAAAAGGGACAGCCGGTCAGGTAAACAAAGAAAAGCCGAAAAGTCTGATAAGTGAGCTTTAGCAGTACCCACTGCGCCCCACTGCTGAGCTAGTGAAAGGACAATCCTAAGATGTTAGACAGATGTACCTGAAGAGGGTCTACTAAGCTGTCTACATATCAATTGGTAAATGAATTCCATCTGCCTCAGTACACTATCTTGGGGACACGACTGTGGGCACACAAATTAATATCCACACCTTCAGAAGGTAAATAAAGAGATCTCATGTTGCCCGTTAAATCTCTAGAAATACAGGTGGAGGCTTTAGCAGTTGGGATGAAGAACCCGCCATGTGACTGCAACAAGAGGTCTACTCTGTGAGGGAGACAGAGCGGAGGGCACAGGGAGAAGCGAATAAGGTCTACATTTTACACCCTTTGTGGCAAATCTGGGGGCAATGAGGATTACTTGGGCCTGATCAAGAAAACTTTTCCTTAGAACTCGAGCAATCAAGGGAATGGAAGGAAACACATAATGAAGCGAAAAGTTCAACTTCAACTGAAACACATCCCCCAATGCTCCCTGCATCGGAAACTAGAGGTCACAGAATTTCAGGAATTGAGCGTTCTCGTGAGTGGCACACAGGTCAATATCAGGAGTCCTCCAGAGCTGGAATATGTCCTGGATTACTTCCGATTCCAGATGCCACTTGTGGTTGGCAAGATGAATCTTACTGAAACTATCCACTAGCACATTGAGCATACCTGCAAGGTGATGTGCCACCAGGCAAATCTAATGTTCCTGAACCCAAGACTAGAGTCTCAGAGCTTCTTGGTAGAGAAGTATGACCCTACTCACCCCTGCTTGATGATATACTACATAGTTTATTGTCCATCAAGATCTGAAAACACTGATCACTGAGGGAAGTGAGGAAGACCTTGAGTGCCAAAATTATGACCTGTAATTCCTAGAGGTTAATAAGCAATCTCCGTTCATCTAGGGACCAGGGGCTTCTGATCTCACATTCTTCCAGATTTATTACACACTCTAGAGTGGAGGCATCAGTGATACCTGTTGCCACCGGAGGGATAGAGTGAAATGGACTAACTTGGGATAGATTGCTGTCCATCCTCTACCACTGTAAGGCCACTAAAGTGTTATAAAATGTGCTTGAACCACTGCCTGCAAAGACATCATTGGAGTGCCCTCATGTGTCAGCATGCATAGGTGACCAGAAGGATGAAGGAGGATTGCAGATCGAAGAGGCATAAGACCATCAGGACTGGAACAATCACTCCATTTTGAAACATCACAATCATAGCCTGGATGTTGTGAACCTTCTGAGAAGAAGGGAAGGCTCATTTTGCAATGGTATGCCATCCCGTCCCTTCCAATTTATCACGTCTTCAAGCAAAGCATTGCTGCAAGATACCTTGCTGCGCTGCACAAAAGGGAGAGAGCAGGAATGTGCCATATTTAACATTATTTGGCATATTCCTGTCCTCTGTTTGTGATGGCGCAACATGTACTGCTTGCACCAGAGCAGGCACCCTTGCACAGGGGTGCAGTATTGTTTTTGTGCAGGAAGGGTCATCTTCCTGCACAAACACAACGCTGAAAGACACTTCCCTCAACTAAGTGTGTTGCAGAATGCCGAACACTTAGAAAGCGGAAACAATGAAAATATATAGACACATTTCTCCTCGCTGTACCTCCCCTGGGAAGGTGTAGAATGTTGACACATTCCCAGATTTATTCGGAGAATGCACCAAAATCAATGGATGGATGCATAGAAATATCCATGCTTCACCTATGGAACGCCTTGTCAGGGCAGAGTAGCGTAAGGCAATGACTTGCGCAGCCTTTTGTTAATCCAGCCAGACTTGGTAAATCTCATTCTAGGTTTTGTGTAGCCCTGCACTGCCTTGCGCGGGTAAAGGGCAATGCAAAACATTGATAAATATGCCTCTGGATGCACTGTAATGTAACTAGGGGAGACGTAGAATTGTTGATGGAAAAGTTCATATTGACCGACAACTTGTCAGTTGTGTGCAAATGGTAGGACACATCCCTGGTGAGTTGGCTTTTAGGAGCCAGTTATCCAGGTAAAGGAATTCTGGAATTAATTGTCATCTGTGATGGTCTGAATCTACCACCACCACCTTTGTGAAGACTGGAGGAGCAAAGTGAGGTCAAATGGGAGAACAGCAAACTAATAGTGTTCGGATCGGACCGTGATGCCTAGAAAATTCCTGTGTATCTGCAGGATAGGAAGGTGGAAGTAGATATCTTGCAGGTCAACAGACACAATCTAGACTTCCATTTCCAGTGCTAGAAGAACCAGAGCTAGGGACAGGATCACTAGCCCCTCTCCTGCTCTGGAACACACTCCAGAGTACCCATTAATAGTAAGGTCAGAACCTCTTGCTGAAGGACAGTCAGATGGTCTGGCAGGAGTACTGGTAACTGGAAGAGATGGTTGAGGGTTCTGCTGGAAGGGTAGGGCATACCCCTTCCCACAATCTACAAGACCGTCTGGAATCCTCAAAACTTGTGAAAGGTCTGAAGTCCTCCAAACGTGTGAAAATGGGATGTCTGTCCCCAAAATGACTGTGTGTGTTCGGACAAGGGTAACTATGGCTGTTTCCCTGTAGTGGTTGGGGAAGAAGAGGAGGAAGGAGAAAGGGGTAGAGCATCTGCTCTTCCCTTGCTTTGTCCTCTCTACTATTTGTAGAGGGAAGATCCCCTGTTGTTGGGGCTGCTGTTGGGTGTATTGCTGATGGTCCCAAAAGTAAATCCCCTGCTGAAACCTCAGATTATGTTGTGGGAAAGGCACCAGGTGTTAGCTTGGGTAGAGAGACAAAATATCGAAATAAAAATATTGAGATACAATAATTTTGATGTTTTAATTTCGATGGTACAGAATATCGAAGTGCAAAATATCGACAGACAGAATATCGTTTATAAGGTATGTATGTTACTAATATCGAAATTTACTAATATCGAAATTTTATTTAGTGTTATGTATTTTATTATGTTGTTTATATGTTTGTTAAATATGTTTTTTAATGTATGTTTTGAAATTAGTAATTTTGTTTACATTTTGCGTTTTAGTATCAGAGCGGGTTATGGGTTTATAGGGGAATAGGGTGGGAAGTAATTTAATAATAATGAATTAATTAATAATTTAAAAAAAAATAGTTGTAATTAATAATTAATTGGTAATTAATTATTATTAATTAGGTAATTGAATTAATTACAGTTAATATTGTAGTATATACCATTGTTTGTTATTGTTAATTAATAATTAATTGTTAATTAATTATTATTAATTAGTTAATTTAATTAATTAGAGTTAATGTGCTAATATATTTATTTTTTATTATTGTTAATTAATAATTAATTGTTAATTAGTTATTATTAATTAGTTAATTTAATTAATTAGAGTTAATGTGCTGATATATTTAATTTTGTGTTATTGTTAATTAATAATTAATTGGTAATTAATTATTATTAAGTGATTAAATGATGTGATTTATTTATGTGTAGTGGGTTGTGTGTTTATAGGGGAATAGGGTGTTATATAATTAAATTTAACTAATTAAAGAGATTGTATTTATTTATTTGTATTTATTGTTAATAAAATGGTAATTAATATGTGTTAATTAGGTCATTTATAATTGCATCAATTTAATAATATTAATTGTTATTAATTGATTAATTGATATTTATATTAATTGTGTTTTTGTATGTGTAGTTTGTTGTGTGTTAAAGGGGGAGTAGTGTGGGAAGTAATTTTTACCCCCATGCTATCCAACGCTTTCTCTACTGTTGCACCCTCTGGAGTGGGAATAGTAATTGTTTACCCTACGCTATCCAACGCTTTCCCTACTGTTGCACCCTTTGGAGTGGGAATAGTAATTTTTACCCCTACGCTATAAAACGCTTTCCCTACTGTTGCACCCTCTGGAGTGGGAATAGTAATTTTTACCCCTACGCTATCCAACGCTTTCCCTACTGTTCCACCCTCTGGAGTGGGAATAGTAATTTTTACCCCTACGCTATCCAACGCTTTCCCTACTGTTCCACCCTCTGGAGTGTGAATAGTAATTTTTACCCCTACGCTATCCAACGCTTTCCCTACTGTTGCACCCTCTGGAGTGGAAATAGTAATTTTTATCCCTACGCTATCCAACGCTTTTCCTACTGTTGCAATATGTGGTGTAAGTATATATATTCATTTATATGTAGAGTTTTTAATTTATTTTAAACGTATATGTATTAGTTATTATTTTTTAAATATGTTTTAATGTTTTTATTTAATATTTGAAAAATTATATGTATTTTTAAAAAATGTTTACATTATTATTAATACATTTAAAAAAACGATATTTTTAATTTCGATATTTTTGTACTAAGATTTTTTTTTCGCTATTTTTGTACTTACCTTTATGAAGATATAACTCCGATATTTGTGATGTCGATATTTTTGTGTCGATATTTTTGTATGTAGATATTTTGTCTGTCGATATTATGTCAGATTCGCGACATTAAATGTGGCAAAGTCAGGGTTGTGGAGACTTACTTCTTGAAGTATGTCGGAGAGACTCATGCCTCTTCTATAATTTTTTCTTTTTTCTTTGGTGACTTTGATGAAGATGGCTACTGCAGCAACTTCAATCACTGTCTCGATTTTGACGTCCCCAATGCTTGTCTTGTGCTAGGCCATAAACATCTTGGCCTCTTGTTCTTTAATCACCTTTGTATGCATACACTGACATGATTTGCAGGCCTGCGGGTCGTGGTCAAATCCCAGGCACCAAAGGCACATGTTGCAGGATTTCTGATGGAGATTTGGCCATTACAATCTCTGTATGGTTTAAAGCCATACCGCTCGGCTGGTATCATCGTGAGGTAACTGTAACCAAACTTTTTATATTTTTTAAGAAATCGCCCATGACATCAAGACTCCTGAGAAGAGTTTGGAGTGCTCCAGAATGTGCAGGTGTAGCACAAAGAAGGAAACTGATGTCAGCACTCCTAAAGGTGAATTTTATGGCTCTAATGACTTCGCAGTGATGCCATGTATGGCAATGAAGTGGAGCCAGCACATTATATTTGCATAGGAGAGCTATTGAAGAGTTTCCCGATCCTGATTGGCACTGGGGATATTAAAAAAGATGAGGAATTTGCAGATAGAAGTATCCATCAGAAAGTAAAGATCTGTGAGATGTTGTCAGAGTTAAGAGCATGAGAGAGACAGAGGAGTAAGTTGAGTGAGTAGAGAAGATAATGAGGAAGAATGAGTGAAGAAATGTATAAACTAACAAGGATTAAATGAGGTGAGTGAGGAAAGTGACATAATGAGCAATCAGTTAGTTATAGTTAGTGAATAACTGTGTAAGTGAGGAGTATGTTACAAAATGGCCCCAGGTTATTTGTCACTGACAAACAGCTCTATTTTGTAACCAGCAGCACTTTGAAGTTTGAGTGAAGTCAACAACCATACAAGTATCAGAATCCAGACAAAATGGACTCATGCTATACATATTAGGCCTTTGGCTCTAATCCGTCCCCAAATGGCCATTATAATACCACTTTCAATAATTTTGTTTCTGGTGCACTCAATATAGGCAATAATTTATGACCGAAAGGATTTTAGCTCTGGGAATGGTCAATGTAGATTAGAAGCATAAAAAGATAGAGGTATTCACAGATCTTCAATAGCACTGGATATCAGATTATCAGCAACAGAGCAGCACAGGGGAAACAGCATTCTTGCTCCTCTGAGGAAGAGCAACCCAAACATACTTTTCATTGCTGATGAAAAAACAACATGAAATGTATAAGGGGTGAAGAATTTGATTAAATGCTCATAAGACAGCACATGCCATACTTAAATTCAAGGTTTAAAGACCTAAAGGATCAATATCTGATAAGGTACTTTAGAGGGCGGATTTGGGTGCTAGGTAGGAAGCTATTTGTAGAAAAGCTAATTTGGGGCTTTCACTCTACCATTTTTGATTATTTCTCATAAAGCAAGCCCACCATTGTTTTCAGTGTAAACAATATTCTGGAGACAACCACAGACCTATAATTACCAGCATCTTGAATTGCAATAATCAGTACTCACTTCTTAGTGCTCCCAGGGAAAGTGTAAAAATCACCTTATGATTATTATTTAGACATCTCACAACTTGTGGCAGGCAAAGAAAACATTCTTCCCTGGAAAAAATATACCTGAGAGAAAAAGTTAGCTCTTTCGCTCTGATTGCTATATGTCTTTTAAGTCAAAACAGTTTATGATCTGTGATGAGATAGTGGCACGAAGGAGATGTGATCTTGGTGTGATGAACACCTAGTCAAACTGTTTGAATTTATATCAGGAAAAAACTTGTGTTGGCAACTATTAAGTACAAATTACCTAGAAATAAAGGGTGTATTAAGTGACTGCAGCAACCTGATAACTGAATGCCCTCATTATAAGTGATTATGAAAGTATGTAGTAAATGGACAAATTGCTAAGAAGTATAAAAAAAGAAAGCTGCAGGGGGCACTATGTGATGCTCAGGATTTAAGTTAATATGAGTATTAGTACTATTAAAAATTTCACACCCTAAAGAAGGGGTTATAGTAACACATAACAATAAAGATGTGTTGGGTTTAGTTTTTAAATCATTAAGCACTTAGGAAAGATGAATGTATCGTGAACATAATTTTTTGTAAATTGACTGGGAACTAATCTAAAAGTTGTGTTAGTAAATGTGATACAGAAAAAATTCCCTGAGTAACACACAAGAAACTAAATTAAAAATTAGATGTTACTACTATAACTTTCATATAAATACAATGTTGAAAATATTCATTTAATAACAATAGTGTTATGGTTATTTATACTCCCCTTCAGAATTATGCATTTCAAGTTTTGGATCCTATTATGAAAAAACCCTCTGTTAATCAGTTAACATCCCATTTGAAAAATTGGTGAGATTTTAATCATTTGTGGCCACAATTACTATCACACGTGATTGATTCATAACAATCAGTCAATCAGAAATATAAGGCTTCAAAGGGAAGGACCATCTGCTCTCAGATGTTTGTATTTAAATGAAACCTTTACGCAGACATTATCAGATCTTCCCCAAGTTAGGATGATGTGTTCATTTGTTTGATATCTACATCAACCTCAAGACACAGGCTGTAGGCATCAGGTGTAGTGGTTGTTCTAGGCGTCAGGTTTCTTTGTCCTCAGCAGGCTCTGAGTATTTCTTTAGTGATTCTTTTGAACAGAGCTGCTGGAGATCCGGTCTTCGTTGAAGGGAGTCAGTCCTTACAGGAGTGCAGGAGATTACTGGCTGCAGGACAAGGCCCTCTTTGGCGCAGAATCTCAGGAAACTGCAGGCGGGCCAGTAGGGCTGGGGCCAAGCCAGTTCTTCTCTGCATTCTCCTCTGCTGGCCATCTTCTTTCATCCTTCTTCTTTGTAGGTATCATGAATCTGCCTCCTGGGTTCAGGGCTGCCCCCTAAATACTGCATTTAGGGGGCATTTTATGGGTCTCTGCTTCAGGTACCAATAAAATTCTGACCTTAGGGTGACTACACCCTTGGTGTGCTCACCCTATGTGGGAGAGGGGGCACAATCCCTAAAACTGATTGGAGAGTGCCTGCCATCTGCAAGATGGTGGGCACTGAAGGGTGAGCTTCACCTCGCCTCTCCCACCTGAGGGGTGGGGTTGGCATAGGTGGGCACACCTTTTGGGTTGTTCTAATTTTTCCTGCCTGTCCTCCCACCGAAAAGGGGGAGAGACAGGAAGAGGGCCAGCTCCTGATAGCAGGAGAGGCTCGGGTCATGTTACAAAGGCGGCAAGGCCTTTGAAGCTCCCCTACCACAGATAACCTGGGGGGGCTGTGAGCACCTCTGCCCAGGAAAGGCTTAGTTTTTGGGCTGAGGAAGCAAAGGCTCCCATCCCATTGGTCCAGAAACATGTCTTGTGATGGCAGGCTGGTGGTTACCAGTTGGGGAACCCACCAGAGGCTGTTCTCTTTTTCAGGGTGTATCTCTAAGATTCCCTCTGAGTGCATGGTATAATAAATCCCAACACTGCCATCAGTGTGGGTTTATTATGCTGAGAAGTTTGATACCTAACTTCCCAGAATTCAGTAAAGCCATTATGGTGCGGTGGAGTTCGTAATGAAAAACTCCCAAACTATATAATCTATATGGCTTCACTGCACTTAGAATGTCTAAGAATGGACTTAAACACTGTAGGGGTACAGTGCTCATGCAACTGTACTCTCACCAGTGGTATAGTGTACCCAGCTAGAGGGGTGGCTGACCTGTACCATAGGCAGTGGGATGCAGGCATGGCACACAGGTATGTGTGCCATGTCGACTCTTCACTTTTCTCTGCACCAAAACACACAGCCTGCAATGGCAGTGTGTGTGTGTTAAGGTACAGGGCCTTTAAGGGTGGCTCAATATGTGCTGCAGACCATAGAGGGCTTCCCTGGGCACAGTGTCCTTGGTACCCATTGTACTTTTTCTAAGGGACTTACATGTGGCCAGAGAGGTGACAATTGGGGGCAAAAGGGTACCATTTTGGGAGAGAGTATAGTGCCCTGGAAACCTGATTGGCAGGGACACAGGGTACATCAAGTCAAAGTGCATCAGAAACCTGGCAAATAGTGTGTAGGTGGGTTACTGCAACCAGAAACCCACTTTTCTACAAGAGAGTGTTCCTAATAGCCTGGAGTGAAGTGGGCACTGTTTCTCACACTATTTACCTCTGCTTACCGCAACATACTGCTGTGCACACATTGATAAAAAGGTGCATACAAATATTGCGATCCCACATACAGAGGAAAACTAGCACAGGAAACATTGCTTATGAGTGTCTCTATACTTGAGGGAGCGAGCCATGAATAAGAAGTGAGGACAGATGAGTGAACAGCGAATAATGAAAGGCAAGTGAGCAAATTAATGACATAGGTATCTATTGGTGCCACCTGACCACTTTTATAGCAGCATTCTAAAGAGGATTGGTGGTAGTGTTTCCCCATCAAAGGAGAAAACGTCCGCACATAATGTCAATACATATCTCAAAAGATCGTTTAACGTGAAGTATTTTAGACAAATATGTGTTTATATCATTCAAAGTGGTGCTATTATCGCCTGAAATACATCCACCACCTAAGATGTTAAAATGCACAAAATGTGCCAATATCAAGAAAAAAGAAATAGGATCATACAGCACTCCCAAATGCTTGTTACGTTACATCTATTGTTGTAAAATATTTTAAACTAGTTTCTTGGATTTGTCAATCAATGATATTGTATTTTGAATTTTTTCCTTATTCATTAGTATATAACAATTTATCACAACAGACTCCAAATTATGGATCCAGACCCGATATTAGACTTCCAAATCTTTATTTTCATAGATATAAAAACTTTCCAGCTCACACCGCCGACACGCGTTTCGTCTCAAGGAGACTTTTTCAAGGCAAAACGTATAGTTAAGAATCTTGATCAATTGACCCGTGTCGCACAAAAAAGGGGTAAGAGTATGGCAATACTGGTGACGTCTGCCACCTGGGTGCAATCCCAAGAATAATGGCTTAAGACGTAGTATTAGGAATCTTGATCAAAATGACCCGTATCGCTGAAAAAAAGGGAAAACATGGTAAGGATGGTCCCGTCTACCACCTGGGTGTAATCCCACAAGTATCTGGGGAAGACGGACTCGTATTCGGCTACCACAAATCACCTACTAGATATGAACTTGACACTTTGTAATCAAGGTCAAAATTCTCAGTTTTTATAAGTGAATCACTATTACTGCGTGGAGGTTGCTCTGCTGTATTGCGAAGAAAATCCGAGACCCTGATAAGTCTCTTTTAATCGGCCGACCGTCTATGGACCTCCACTGCTTGTAGCCCTTTTATAGCAGCATGACAGGTACAAAAGTATGAAAAAATCACCTAAAGACTGTATTTATTCCCTCTTTCAATACATACTTAAAACAATAAATGTAGGATGAAAACAATTTAAATGTGTTCTATTGCTGCCTTTGAGGCCTTCCCTGGTCACAGTGCCCTTGGTACCCATGGTACCTTTTGCAAGGGACTTACATGTTGCCAGAGAGGTGCCAATTGGGGGTACAAAGGTAAAGTTTGGGAAAAGAACAGACACAGGCCCTGGGAACCTGATTGGCCGGGACCCAGGGCACATCAAGAAGTCTGGCAAAGAGTGGGGGAGGGGTACTGCAACAGAAACCCATTTTCCTACACAAGAACCCCCCCACCTTCCAAAGCTCCAAAGGCCAGGAGACTCAGTCAAACCTGGGATAGTCTTCCTAGTCTTTGAGGCGAGGAAGTGTAGTGGAAGTGGTTTGCAACTTACAGGGCCTACTCTGCCTCGCATCCTTTTTCCCAAATCAGTCCCTTTGGGGAGCTGGCCTACCTCAACAGTTTCGGGACCTACTTCCCAATGCTCCATTCCTAGCTCTTTAGTTTCTTTACCCCATCTTTTTATCTTGGGGTCACAGGTGCCTACCTCTGCAAAAGTCTAACATAGCTAGGGCAAGTCCCAGCTTACCCAAAGAGGTTACCCACAGCTTGAGTAACCCCACCATGACCAATAGGGTCAGGGTACCTAACTTGCTATTTGGCAGGGGGTTAGACCACCAGGCCGAGGACAGTGCTGCCATGAAGGTTAACACACAGCAGAGGCCACTGACAGCTGCCAGCACCCAGAACCACACCTTTAGCTCTGAAGGGGCTTACGTACAGACTTCTTTGAGTTCTGGTTGTCTGTCTGCTGTTTTAGGGTAGGGGGTCACTTCACTATGTAGTGAACACCCTTCTTCCACCCTCTGTTCTTCCATCTGAGGAGCCACCAACTCAGGCTGGACAGTTGCCTGACTAGTCAGGTCTTTTTGTGAGCTAAGGAGGACTACACCAGTTCCAAGTTGGAGGTCTACCTTACTAGGATAGAATCTCCCTGACCCACTGGAACTGTGGCTAACAGTTGTCCACCTTCTGTACACTGTCTTCTTTTTCTTTTGGGGCTTCTATGCACTAGCTGTACGTTCAGCCCCTCCCCCCCAGTCCTTGCATGAGGTCTGGCACTGGACCAGTACCTCACTGTGGCTACGACCAACCTCTGAGTGGTCACTCCCAAGGAGACAATCAAGGGGAGGGTGTTTGTTAACTACCACCTTTCTCGAAATAAAAGACCCATCGATTTCTAGGGGTACTATAGCCAGAGCCACAGTGGCCTCCCCTGAGGGAGCCCTTACTCTTTTTGTTTTTCCTGGGACATACTGGTTGGCGAGCACCAACCTGTCATGCACCACTGTGTGACTGGCACATGTATCTCTCAGGACACGGGCTGGGATTCCATTCACCAGTAGGTAGTGGAAGTTTCAACTCCCCTCTGGAATCTCCAACTACCCTTTTGTGCCCATTTTCCAGTTGAAGGCTAGAAGGACTTCCTCATCTGAGAAACCACCCTCAGAGACTACACTGGCAACCTCTGGAGCTGCACTAGGGGGCTCTGCTTTGAGGACAGCTAGGGTCCTTGGTGTGGTGACCTGTCTTTTGACAGTTGTGACACCATACCTGTTGGAATCCCAACTCTTACCTTAGTACCCAGTTTTAGGTTGTGAGGTGTCTATCAATCAATCAATCAAGCCATTTGTATAGCGCGCTACTCACCCGGAAGGGTCTCAAGGCGCTGGGGTAGGGGATACTTTACTGCACGAACAGCCAGGTCTTGAGTTGCTTCCTGAAGGAAAGGTGGTCCTGGGTCAGCCGAAGGTGGATGTGGAGGGAGTTCCACGTCTTGGCTGCCAGGTAGGAGAAGCATCTTCCTCCGGCGGTGGCTCTACGGATGCGTGGTATGGCGGCGAGGGCAAGGCTGGACGATCGTAGCTGGCGGGTGGGCGTGTAGAAGGTCAGGCGGTCTTTGAGGTACTTGGGGCCTAGGTCGTGGAGAGCCTTGTGTGCGTGGGTGAGGAGCCTGAATGTGATCCTCTTGCTGACGGGGAGCCAGTGCAGGTCTCTCAGGTGGCCGGAGATGTGGCTGTGACGGGGGATGTCCAGAACGAGTCGTGCGTAGGCGTTCTGGATGCTTTGGAGTCTTTTCTGCAGTTTGGCTATGGTTCCGGCGTAGAGGGTGTTCCCGTAGTCCAGTCGGCTGGTGACGAGTGCCTGGGTGACCGTCTTCCTGGTCTCGGTGGGGATCCAGCGGAAGATCTTACGGAGCATACGCAGGGTGCTGAAGCACGATGAGGAGACGACGTTGACTTGTCTGGTCATCGAGAGGGAGGAGTCCAGGATGAAGCCCAGGTTGCGTGCGTGGTCCGTTGGCTTGGGAGTGGAGCCCAGGGCAGGGGGCCACCAGGAATCGTCCCAGGCGGAGTGCGATGATCCCAGAATGAGGACTTCTGTCTTGTCTGAGTTCAGTTTCAGGCGGCTGTTCTTCATCCACTCGGCGACGTCTTTCATCCCTTTGTGTAGGCTAGCTCTGGCGGTGGCGGGGTCGTTGGTGAGGGAGAGGATCAGCAGGGTGTCGTCAGCGTAGGAGATGATGTTGAGGTTGTGTTGTCGTGCGATAGCTGCAAGGGGGCTCATGTAGACGTTGAAGAGGGTTGGGCTGAGTGATGATACTTGTGGTACGCCGCAGATTACTTCGGTGGCCTCAGATCTGAACGGGGGGAGGCGGACTCTCTGGGTTCTTCCGGCGAGGAACGAGATGATCCACTCCAGGGCCTTCTCTTGGATTCCGATGTTGCTGAGGCGCTGTATTAGGGTGCAGTGGCAAACAGTATCGAACGCTGCGGAGAGGTCCAGGAGGATGAGGGCTGCTGTTTCCCCGTTGTCGAGCAGGCATCTGATGTCATCTGTTACTGCGATGAGGGCGGTCTCGGTGCTGTGGTTGGCTCTGAAGCCGGACTGCGAAGGGGCAAGGATCCATTTGTCTCGAGGAAGACTGCGAGCTGTCTGTTGACGGTCTTCTTAATGACTTTGGCAGGAAAAGGGAGGAGCGAGATGGGGCGGAAGTTCTTGAGGTCGGTGGGGTCCGCTGTGGGTTTCTTCAGGAGGGCGATGAGCTCGGCGTACTTCCAGCTCTCCGGGAAGGTGGCGGTGTGGAAGGAGGCATTGATGATGTCCCGCAAATGGGGTGCAATGATGGAGTCGGCCTTGTTTAAGACGTGGTGGGGGCAAGGGTCGGTTGGACATCCGGAGTGGATGGTGTTCATCGTGCGGATGGTGTCTTCGGTGCTGATCGGGGTCCAGTTGCAGAGGGTGGTGATAGGGGGTGCTGGTTCGGTGGGCCGACCCTCCTGGACAGGTTTTTTAGGGGGCTACCTGGGACTCCTTACTTTTATCTTTAGGAGGCTCACTGTCTTTCCTCTGGGGAGGTTTTTTAACCACTTTCTTTTGGTCACCCCCAGTGGACGTCCTGGTCACCCTTGTCTAACCAGTGGTCCGCATTCTTTCCTAATGCTTAGAGAGAAATTGGACCTATGCCTACCAGATACTGATGCAACTTTTCCTTAATATGTGTTGTTTCATAAACAAATTATAAAGACCATCATAATATTGCACTTTACTTCCAGTCAACCAGTCACCTAGTGTCTTCATTGAGCAGTCTACAATTTCCACGCAAGGCTTACTCTGGGTTTTATGAGACCCCCTGAATCTAATTCTATTCTCCTCAAAAGGGAGGCCAAATCCCTCAATCAGGGTGACCTTTATGAGTTCATAGGACTCTGCTTCTGCCCCATTGAGGGCACTTACCAGAGAAAAGTTCCCAAAGCAGTGCTCACCACTGAGTTTTCTTCCCTTTTCTGGCTACACAATCCCTCTTTTAGGCTGTGCACCACCTGGCGATATCATCACCATCCTCAAATATAGGGATTTGGGGCTATTTATTAAGTTGCTGTCACCATTGATGGGAGCTAGTCTCATCTCTGCTCTTTCCTTTTCTAGAGCCAGGAGTCTGGTCTCTAGGTCTAATCTTTTGGCCAACGTCACTAAGAGGTTGCTCTCCTCATTGAGGCAGTCCTTAATGGACTCAGAAGCACCAGACCCACCTGTGTGGGATCTAGGTGCCTTGAGTTGTATTTTTGGAGTCAGGGGCACAGGGGCCTTCTCCTCCATAGGAAGTAAGGGGGGTTAGAAGTTATCCTCATCCCCTATATCTTCTTCCCCATCTGAGAGGTCTTCACCTTGCCAACAGCTCCTGCAGCTTTTGTTTGGAGGGTTGGGACCCCGTGACAATGTTTTTCAGTTTGCATAGAGACCTTAACTCCCTAAATACTAGATGGAGGTAAGGGGTGAGGTCGAGCTCCTCAACCATGTTCGCTATGCCATTTGGTAGGTTTTCACTAACAGTTGAGGTCTTGTTAAGAGACATTCTGAAACAAAACTAAACCCTCTTACCCCTAAATATGGTAAGTTTTTATTTTTCTAAAACATTCTAAAGGAGTTAACCAAGGCCCTAACAAGACTTTGTAGTTTTGAAAAAAATTGCCAATTTTAAAAAAACAACAGAATTCTAAAGTAATTTTAGGAATTCAGTCATGTGGTCAGATGTTGACCAAGTCAGTTAAACAAATGCAAAGTTCTGACTCTGTATATACTATACCAAATGAAGGTATAGTGTGAGTCCAGTGGATCCAGCAAAGGCTTACAGAGGTTAAAGTAAATAGCAACTTACTCTCTATTTGTGGTAGTGGCGCGAGCAGTAAGGCTTAATCAGAGGGTAGTTTAAAGGATGTATTGTACACACTAAGGCAACAAATGATTTCATACACTGAATGACTGAACTCCGCCCAATTGTTTTGTATAAAAAAAATTCATTATTGTATTTTATTTTTAGGACCAAGCCAGACTTGGTGCAGGTATGTAAAATTAGTACCTTTCTAATAATACAGTTGAATGCAGTTGAACATAGATACAGGTAGGCCAAATGTTCAGGAACAATTGAAATTACTTTTAGATTACTTTGCAATTACTTTTTAGATTACTTTTCAGATTACCTTTTCTACTCCGTGTGATATGCCTAGATATCACACTGGCACATTTCCTAACTCAAAGGTAAGTAAGTCAGTTTTTGTAAATACACAGTTTCTAGGTTCTCATACAATTTCCAACTCCGCATAACTTTTTTCACAGAAAAGCAGTCAATGCGTTCCTATAGGAGGAAATGAATAAATGTAAGTACTTGGTTGGTAGAGTTGTGTTTCTGGGTTAGAATCAGGGTTCCCCCAGGGTCAAGGATGCACTCAGAGAACACCCTCAGCGGCACTAGGGCGGCCGGGTACAGAGAGCTGAGTCCCAATGTTATCCATTGGGGATTGGGGGCCTTCTGTTGGTGGCTGCTCATGGGCAGGCCACAAGGTTGTGGGAGCCAGGCTCCTAAGGTTCAGCTCAGGGCAAAGGATTAGATTTTGTGAACAAGGTGCACCCACAGCAGCACAGGGGCGGCCGGGTGCAGTGTGCTGGCTTGGCGTTGGTTGACTCGTTGTTTTCAATGGATGTTGCCGGTTTTGGGCTTTGACTGCATGCTCGGTCCAGGAAGTCTTCCAGGAGGAAACAACAGCTAAGCAGGTACGTTGGAGGGCTCGGGGACATAGGTGCACCTCAGGTCCTCTTCTACAGGGTGCAGGGCGGCCGGACAGAGGGGGCCGTTTTGAGGTCAGATTCCACCGAATCGGGTTACTCACGGTTAGGGGTTCTCCGTGCAGAGGCTGCAGGCAACGTCGGGGAGTCTTGGAGGGGTCAACCCACAGTGGTCTCGGACTCTGGAGCACTGGTGGACCTCGCTGGAACCGGTGGGAAACTTGGACTCGGGCCATAGGCGTTGGGTGCAGTGGTGGTTCCAGGCATGGAGTTTCTTTTGCCTCAGTAGACTCAGAGTCTGTCTTTGGAGTTTCTTTTGAACAGAGCTGCTGTTCACAGGAGATCCGGTCTTTGTTCAAGGCTGTCAGTCCTCCCGGGGTTCTGGAGGTAGCTGGCTGCAAGACAAGGCCATTTTTGGCGCATCATTTCCAGAAACTACAGACGGGCCGGTAGGGCTGGGGCGAAGTCAGTTCTTCTCTGCAGTCTTTTCTGCTGGGCATCTTCTTTTCTACCAAACGTCCCAGAATTCAGTAAAGCCATTATGGTGCTGTGATGTTTGTAATGACAGACTCCCAGACCATATACTCTTTGTGGCTTTACTGCTCTTACAATGTCTCAGAATGTCTCACCTGTACTCTCATCAATGGTATAGTGCACCCAGTTAGAGGGGTGATTTATCTATGCAATAGGCAATGGGTTGCAGGCATGGCGCACGGGTATGTGTGTCATGTTGACTTTTCACTTTTCTCTGCACCAAAACACGCAGCCTGCAATGGCAGTGTGTATCTCTTAAAGGTACAGGACCTATAAGGGTGGCCCAATATGTGCTGCAGCCCTTAGAGGCCTTCCCTGGTCACAGAGCCTTTGGTACTTATGGTACCTTTTACAGGGTACTTGCATGTGGCCAGAGAGGTGCCAATTGGGGGTACAAAGGTACAGTTTTGGGAGAGAATTCAGGCTCTGGGAACCTGATTGGCAGTGCCCCAGGGCACATCATGTCAAAGTGCATCAGAATTCTAGCAAAAGGTGGGGGGGGGTTACTGCAACAATGACCCACTTTTCTACAAGAGTAGAACATTGCAATCCACATACAGAGGAAAACTAGCACAGGAAACAATGCTTGTAATTGTGTTAATACATGGGGGAGCGAGCAATGAATAAGAAGTGAGGACAGATGAGAGAACATGGAATTCGTAGTGAAAAGCAAGTGAGCAAATTAAATACTAGGTATCTTTTCGTGCCACCTGGCCACTTTTATAGCAGCATGACAGGTAAAATCACCTAAAGAATGTATTTATTCCCCCTCGCACTACATATTTGAAAGAGTAAATGTAGGAAGAAAACACTTTAAATGTGTTCTATAGCTGCACTGATGACCCCTGACAGGTAACTAAAGTAAAAAAAAGTCAGAAAGGCAACGTTAAAAAAGAATAGATATTTTCATTTTAAGATCTACTTAAGAAACATGTCCAGGCCATTGCAGAATGTTGAAAATGAAGAGATACCCAGTATGTTTCTCTCAGAAAGGTGGGAACAATACCTGGTGTTTGTAATGAATATGAAGTGAGTGAAGTGTGGGACAGGGACAACCTGGGGAGTGTTGGGTAAGGTTCTTGTAAGGTTCAATCATTTGGCCAAAGCAAGAGTGACATGAGCCAGAACCGATCTCTGTATCTACAGCTTCTGTCACTTTTCATGTTCCTCTCTGAGAAGGGTGCTTGAAGCGGGGGCTGGGCAGGGAAGCTTTAGAATGTTGGCAGAGAATACTGACACAGGGCATTCTTCTCTCAGAATGTTCATGCCAGCCTCTGCCCTGGTGGCAGAAGAGGTCAAAAGTTCAATTCAGCTGATATAGATACCACTCAAAGTGTGTGCCCTCTTTCAGCCAGACTGCTGGATAAACTGCATATTACTTTTTGGCAATAACTGGGGCCTCCTAACAAGCAAAATACTTCTACAGTCTTCAACTAGTTCAGCCGGGAAACAACCTTTACATAGCAGTCATTGCAACGCACTACCTACACAGCGCAGTCATTACAACGCAGCTGCCCTTACATCACATACCATCACAACGCATGCCAATAAAACGCATGTCACTACAACGCATGCCATTACAATGAATATCATTACAATGCATTCCATTACAACGCATTATGAGGTAAGTAATGGGGATTTTTTTGTTTTAGGGTGGGTATGGGTTCTGGGGTAAATGGGGATAGTATGTTTATCCCTACACTATCCAACACTTACCCAACTGTTGCACTCACTACAGTGGGAATAGAAATGTGTACCCCTACACTATCCCACACTTACCGTACTGTTGCACTCACTGGAGTGGGAATAGTAGTTTTTACCCCTACGCTATCCAACACTTACACTACTCTTGCCCTAAAAGTATTGCGCGTTGTAATGGCATGCGTTGTAATGGTATGTGTTGTAATGGAATGCGTTGTAAATGTAGTTTCTAAAAATGCGTTGTGATGGCATGCGTTGTAAAATCATGCATTGTAATGGATGCTGCGATGTAAAAACCGCGTTGTAATGGCATGCGTTGTAATTGTTTGCGTTGTAACATCATATATTCAGTTCAGCCTCATTCAGACATGTCAACATTTTAAAAGTAGATATTTTGAAAACAAATTAGGGGGAATGTATTTTGCTAATTGAAATACAATAAAGAAGTAGCAATTTCAGGTCAGAATTCTGCAGTCTTCAACTAGTTCAGCCGGGAAACAACCTTTACATAGCAGTCATTACAACGCACTACCTTCACAACGCAGTCATTACAACGCAGCTGCCCTTACATCACATACCATTACAATGCATGCCATTACAACGCATGTCACTACAACGCATGCCACTACAATGAATATCATTACAACGCATGCAATTACAACGCATTATAAGGTAAGTAATGGGGATCTTTTAGTTTTAGGGTGGGTATGGGTTCTGGGGTACATGGGGATAGTATTTGTATCCCTACACTATCCAACACTATCCAACTTACCCCACTGTTGCACTCACAGGAGTGGGAATAGACATTTTTACCCCTACACTATCCAACACTTACCCTACTGTTGCACTCACTGGAGTGGGAATAGCAATTTTTACCCCTACGCTATCCAACACTTACACTACTCTTGCCCTAAAAGTATTGCGTGTTGTAATGGCATGCGTTGTAAAGTATGCGTTGTAGTGGAATGCGTTGTAAATGTAGTTTCTAAAAATGTGTTGTGATGGCATGCGTTGTAAAATCATGCGTTGTAATGGATGCTGCGATGTAAAAACCGCGTTGTAAAGGCATGCGTTGTAATTGTTTGTGTTGTAGCATCATATATTCAGTTCAGCCTCATTCAGACATGTCAACATTTTAAAAGTAGATATTTTGAAAACTAATTAGGGGAATGTATTTTGCCAATTGAAATACATTAAAGAAGAAGCAATTTCAGGTCAGAAACAGAAAAAGCCATTTTGGCTTAAACATTGGTAGTCTCAAGCTTGAATCAGGTGTGTTGTCATATATGCTCATTGAAGAGAGTTTCAGTGTTCACATTTATAGGTGGGCACCTATTGTCACAAAAGCATTTTACCCTACTCCCCTGAACCATAATAAAGCCAAAAGTGGACTCCCATTGTCTCAATACAGGGTAGACAAATAATAGCTGTATGTTGTATGAATTCTTTTTCTAAATAGGAAAGGCCAAGTAAAGCAAAGCTGGCCAGGTGATCAATGCAACAGTGCAGTACAGTGAGAAAACCACAGTCCAATAAAGTGTATCTAATATAACCAAAGGAATACATTTTTTCTGACTGGATTTGTAAATGAAAAGAATGTTTACAACTATACATTTAGTTTTTTGCATGTGTGAGAACCACAAAAACTGCCTGCTATGCTGAGGATAAAAGGTGTGATGCCACAGCAATACCTAAAAGAATATGAATGAAAATTAATGTTTTTATGAAAATTATGTTATGTATTTGATGGCAACAAACAGGTTGTTAAAAAAGCAAATGTTTAGTGAGGGAAATGTGAATCAGCTGTGCTATCATTTGTGAAAGATAAAAGTGTGTTTTCACTGAAAACACTATTCTTTGTTTACGATTCTTTAGCCTAAAATTAAAGAATTGAAGCTCACAACTGTTTGTAAATTTGGAAATGGGTGCACTGAAGAACAACCTCCATTTTGTGTGAACTGAGACTTAATGCAGGCAGAGGCAGTCCAAGATGGCCGCCGTGTTGAGGGAAATCTCACTGAGGCGACTCTCTTTCTCTGACGGAGAACCAGCATAGGAAATAAATGTGCAAGGCAAATGAATGCAACAAGGGGGTGTGGATAGTAAACAATTTAGGAATGAATAGGAAAGGGAACAATACCGGGTGTATGTAATATAGTGAGTGAAGTGTGGGACAGGGACAACCTGGAGAGTGTTGGGTAAGGTTGTTGTAAGGTTCAATCATTTGGCCAAAGCAAGAGTGACATGAGCCAGAACCGATCTCTGTATCTAAAGCTTCTGTCACTTTTCATGTTCCTCTCTGAGAAGGGTGCTTGAAGTGGGGGCTAGGCAGGGAAGCTTTAGAATGTTGGCACAGAATACTGACACAGGGCATTCTTCTCTCAGTATGTCCATGCCAGCCTCTGCCCTGGTGGCAGAAGAGGTCAAAAGTTTAACTCAGCTGATAGAGATACCACTCAAAGTGTGGGCCCTCTTTCAGCCAGACTGCTGGATAAACTGCATATTACTTTTTGGCAATAACTGGGCCCTCCTAACAAGCAAAATACTTCTACAGTCTTCAACTAGTTCAGCCGGGAAACAACCTTTACATAGCAATCATTACATTGCACTACCTACACAACGCAGTCATTACAACGCAGCTGCCCTTACATCACATACCATTACAACGCATGCCATTACAACGCATGTCACTACAACGCATGCCATTACAATGAATATCATTACAACGCATGCCATTACAACCCATTATAAGGTAAGTAATGGGGATTTTTTGTTTTAGGGTGGGTATGGGTTCTGGGCTTCATGGGGATAGTATTTTTATCCCTACACTATCCAACACTTACCCCACTGTTTCACTCACTAGAGTGGGAATAGAAATGTGTACCCCTACACTATCCAACACTTACCCTACTGTTGCACTCACTAGAGTGGGAATAGAAATGTGTACCCCTAGACTATCCAACACTTACCCTACTGTTGCACTCACTGGAGTGGGAATAGTAATTTTTACCCCTACGCTATCCAACACTTACACTACTCTTGCCCTAAAAGTATTGCCCGTTGTAATGGCATGCGTCGTAATTGTATGCGTTGTAATGGAATGCATTGTATATGTAGTTTCTAAAAAATGCGTTGTGATGGCATGCGTTGTAAAATCATGCATTGTAATGGATGCTGCGATGTAAAAACCGCGTTGTAAAGGCATGCATTGAGCTTGTTTGCGTTGTAACATCATATATTCAGTTCAGCCTCATTCAGACATGTCAACATTTTAAAAGTAGATATTTTGAAAGCAAATCAGGGGGAATGTATTTTGCCAATTGAAATACATTAAAGAAGAAGCAATTTCAGGTCAGAATTCTGCAGTCTTCAACTAGTTCAGCTAGGAAACAATCTTTACATAGCAGTCATTACAACGCACTACCTTCACAACGCAGTCATTACAACGCAGCTGCCCTTACATCACATACCATTACAACGCATGCCAATCCAACGCATGTCACTACAACGCATGCCATTACAATGAATATCATTACAACGCATGCCATTAAAACGCATTATAAGGTAAGTACTGGGGATTTTTTAGTTTTAGGGTGGGTATGGGTTCTGGGGTACATGGGGATAGTATTTTTATCCCTACACTATCCAACACTATCCAACTTAGCCTACTGTTGCACTCACAGGAGTGGGAATAGACATTTTTACCCCTACACTATCCAACACTTACCCTACTGTTGCACTCACTAAAGTGTGAATAGCAATTTTTACTCCTACGCTATCCAACACTTACACTACTCTTGCCCTAAAAGTATTGCGAGTTGTAATGGCATGCGTTGTAAAGTATGCGTTGTAGTGGAATGCGTTGTAAATGTAGTTTCTAAAAATGCTTTGTGATGGCATGCGTTGTAAAATCATGCGTTGTAATGGATGCTGCGATGTAAAAACCGCGTTGTAAAGGCATGCGTTGTAATTGTTTGTGTTGTAACATCATATATTCAGTTCAGCCTCATTCAGACATGTCAACATTTTAAAAGTAGATATTTTGAAAACTAATTAGGGGGAATGTATTTTGCCAATTGAAATACATTAAAGAAGAAGCAATTTCAGGTCAGAAACAGAAAAAGTCATTTTGGCTTAAACATTGGTAGTCTCAAGCTTGAATCAGGTATGTTGGCATTTATGCTCATTGAAGAGAGTTTCAGTGTTCACATTTATAGGTGGGCACCTATTGTCACAAAAGCCTTTTACCCTACTCCCCTGAACCATACTAAAGCCAAAAGTGGACTCCCATTGTCTCAATACAGGGTAGACAAACAATAACTGTATGTTGTATGAAGTCATTTATTAAATAGGAAAGGTCAAGTAAAACAAAGCTGGCCAGGTGATCAATGCAACAGTGCAGTACAGTGAGAAAACCACAGTCCAATAAAGTGTATCTAATATAACCAAAGGAACACATTTTATCTGACTGGATTTGTAAATGAAAAGAATGTTTACAACTATATATTTAGTTTTTTGCCTGTGTGAGAACCACAAAAACTGCCTGCTATGCTGAGGATAAAAGGTGTGATGCCACAGCAATACCTAAAAGAACATGAATGAAAATTAATGTTTTTATGAAAATCATGTTATGTATTTGATGGCAACAAACATATTGTTAAAAAAGCAAATGTTTAGTGAGGGAAATGTGAATCAGCTGTGCTATCATTTGTGAAAGATAAAAGTGTGTTTTCACTGAAAACACAAATTTTTTGTTTACGATTCTTTAGCCTAAAATTAAAGAATTGTAGCTCACAACTGTTTGTAAATTCATATATGGGTGCACTGAAGAACAACCTCCATTTTGTGTGAACTGAGACTTAATGCAGTCAGAGGCAGTCCAAGATGGCTGCCGTGTTGAGGGAAATCTCACAGAGACCACTCTCTTTCTCTCACAGAGAACCAGCATAGGAAATAAATGTGCAAGGCAAATGAATGCAACAAGGGGTGTGGATAGTAAATCATTTAGGAATGAATAGGAAAGGGAACAATACCGGGTGTATGTAATGAATATGAAGTGAGTGAAGTGTGGGACAGGGATAACCTGGAGAGTGTTGGGTAAGGTTGTTGTAAGGTTCAATCATTTGGCCAAAGCAAGAGTGACATGAGCCAGAACCGATCTCTGTATCTAAAGCTTCTGCCACTTTTCATGTTCCTCTCTGAGAAGGGTGCTTGAAGCGGGGGCTGGGCAGGGAAGCTTTAGAATGTTGGCACAGAATACTGACACAGGGCATTCTTCTCTCAGAATGTCCATGCCAGCCTCTGCCCTGGTGGCAGAAGAGGTCAAAAGTTCAACTCGGCTGACAGAGATACCACTCAAAGTGTGTGCCCACTTTCAGCCAGACTGCTGGATAAACTGCATATTACTTTTTGGCAATAGCCGGGCCCTCCTAACAAGCAAAATACTTCTACAGTCTTCAACTAGTTCAGCAGGGAAACAACCTTTACATAGCAGTCATTACATTGCACCACCTACACAACGCAGTCATTACAACGCAGCTGCCCTTACATCACATACCATTACAACGCATGCCATTACAACGCATGTCACTACAACGCATGCCATTACAATGAATATCATTACAACGCATGCCATTACAATGCATTATAAGGTAAGTAATGGGGATTTTTTTGTTTTAGGGTGGGTATGGGTTCTGGGGTACATGGGGATAGTATTTTTATCCCTACACTATCCAACACTTACCCTATTGTTGCACTCACTACAGTGGGAATAGAAATGTGTACCCCTACACTATCCAACACTTACCCCACTGTTGCACTCACTAGAGTGGGAATAGAAATGTGTACCCCTACACTGTCCAACACTTACCCTACTGTTGCACTCACTAGAGTGGGAATAGAAATGTGTACCCCTACACTATCCAACACTTACCCTACTGTTGCACTCACTGGAGTGGGAATAGTAATTTTTATCCCTACGCTATCCAACACTTACACTACTCTTGCCCTAAAAGTATTGCGCGTTGTAATGGCATGCGTTGTAATGGTATGCGTTGTAATGGAATGCATTGTAAATGTAGTTTCTAAAAATGCGTTGTGATGGCATGCGTTGTAAAATCATGCATTGTAATGGATGCTGCG
This sequence comes from Lissotriton helveticus, assembly GCF_964261635.1. Classification (NCBI taxonomy): domain Eukaryota; kingdom Metazoa; phylum Chordata; class Amphibia; order Caudata; family Salamandridae; genus Lissotriton; species Lissotriton helveticus. The sequence goes on from NC_136061.1 coordinate 1,933,899,224, forward strand.
ATGTAAAAACCGCGTTGTAAAGGCATGCATTGTAATTGTTTCCGTTGTAACATCATATATTCAGTTCAGCCTCATTCAGACATGTCAACATTTTAAAAGTAGATATTTTGAAAGCAAATTAGGGGGAATGTATTTTGCCAATTGAAATACATTAAAGAAGAAGTAATTTCAGGTCAGAATTCTACAGTCTTCAACTAGTTCAGCCAGGAAACAACCTTTACATAGCAGTCATTACAACGCACTACCTACACAACGCAGTCATTACAACGCAGCTGCCCTTACATCACATACCATTACAACGCATGCCATTACAACGCATGTCACTACAACGCATGCCATTACAATGAATATCATTACAACGCGTGCCATTACAACGCATTATAAGGTAAGTAATGGGGATTTTTTAGTTTTAGGGTGGGTATGGGTTCTGGGGTACATGAAGATAGTATTTGTATCCCTACACTATCCAACACTATCCAACTTACCCTACAGTTGCACTCACTGGAGTGGGAATAGACATTTTTACCCCTACACTATCCAACACTTACCCTACTGTTGCACTCACTGGAGTGGGAATAGCAATTTTTACCCCTATGCTATCCAACACTTACACTACTCTTGCCCTAAAAGTATTGCGTGTTGTAATGGCATGCGTTGTAAAGGTATGCGTTGTAATGGAATGCATTGTAAATGTAGTTTCTAAAAATGCGTTGTGATGGCATGCGTTGTAAAATCATGCATTGTAATGGATGCTGCGATGTAAAAACCGCGTTGTAAAGGCATGCGTTGTAATTGTTTGCGTTGTAACATCATATATTCAGTTCAGCCTCATTCAGACATGTCAACATTTTAAAAGTAGATATTGTGAAAGCAAATTAGGGGGAATGTATTTTGCCAATTGAAATACATTAAAGAAGAAGCAATTTCAGGTCAGAATTCTACAGTCTTCAACTAGTTCAGCCGAGAAACAACCTTTACATAGCAGTCATTAAAACGAACTACCTTCACAACGCAGTCATTACAACGCAGCTGCCCTTACATCACATACCATTACAACGCATGCCATTACAATGCATGTCACTACAACGCATGCCATTACAATGAATATCATTACAACGCATGCCATTACAACGCATTATAAGGTAAGTAATGGGGATTTTTTTGTATTAGGGTGGGTATGGGTTCTGGGGTACATGGGGATAGTATTTTAAAACCCTACACTATCCAACACTATCCAACTTACCCTACTGTTGCACTCACTGGAGTGGGAATAGAAATTTTTACCCCTACACTATCCAACACTTACCCTACTGTTGCACTCACTGGAGTGGGAATAGCAATTTTTAAACCTACGCTACCCAACACTTACACTACTCTTGCCCTAAAAGTATTGCGTGTTGTAATGGCATGCTTTGTAAAGCTATGCGTTGTAATGGAATGCATTGTAAATGTATTTTCTAAAAATGCGTTGATGGCATGCGTTGTAAAATCATGCATTTTAATGATGCTGCGATGTAAAAACCGCGTTGTAAAGGCATGCGTTGTAATTGTTTGCGTTGTAACATCATATATTCAGTTCAACCTCATTCAGACATGTCAACATTTTAAAAGTAGATATTTTGAAAACAAATTAGGGGGAATGTATTTTGCCAATTGAAATACATTAAAGAAGAAGCAATTTCAGGTCAGAAACAGAAAAAGCCATTTTGGATTAAACATTGGTAGTCTCAAGCTTGAATCCGGTATGTTGGCATGTATGCTCATTGAAGAGAGTTTCAGTGTACACATTTATAGGTGGGCACCTATTGTCACAAATGCCTTTTACCCTACTCCCCTGAATCATAATAAAACCAAAAGTGGACTCCCATTGTCTCAATACAGGGTAGACAAACAATAACTGTATGTTGTATGAAGTCATTTATTAAATAGGAAAGGCCAAGTAAAACAAAGCTGGCCAGGTGATCAATGAAACAGTGCAGTACAGTGAGAAAACCACAGTCCAATAAAGTGTATCTAATATAACCAAAGGAACAAATTTTTTCTGACTGGATTTGTAAATGAAAAGAATGTTTACAACTATACATTTAGTTTTTTGCCTGTGTGAGAACCACAAAAACTGCCTGCTATGCTGAGGATAAAAGGTGTGATGCCACAGCAATACCTAAAAGAATATGAATGAAAATTAATGTTTTTATGAAAATCGTGTTATGTATTTGATGGCAACAAACATATTGTTAAAAAAGCAAATGTTTAGTGAGGGAAATGTGAATCAGCTGTGCTATCTTTTGTGAAAGATAAAAGTGTGTTTTCACTGAAAACACTATTCTTTGTTTACGATTCTTTAGCCTAAAATAAAGAATTGAAGCTCACAACTGTTTGTAAATTTAGATATGGGTGAACTGAAGAACAACCTCCATTTTGTGTGAAATGAGACTTAATGCAGTCAAAGGCAGTCCAAGATGGCTGCCGTGCTGAGGGAAATCTCACTGAGGCCACACTATTTCTCTCACAGAGAACCAGCATAGGAAATAAATGTGCAAGGCAAATGAATGTAACAAGGGGGTGTGGAAAGTAAACAATTTAGGAATGAATATTAAAGTGAACAATACCGGGTGTATGTAATGAATATGAAGTGAGTGAAGTGAGGGACAGGGATAACCTGGAGAGTGTTGGGTAAGGTTGTTGTAAGGTTCAATCATTTGGCCAAAGCAAGAGTGACATGAGCCAGAACCGATCTCTGTATCTAAAGCTTCTGCCACTTTTCATGTTCCTCTCTGAGAAGGGTGCTTGAAGCGGGGGCTGGGCAGGGAAGCTTTAGAATGTTGGCACAAAATACTGACACAGGGCATTCTTCTCTCAGAATGTTCATGCCAGCCTCTGCCCTGGTGGCAGAAGAGGTCAAAAGTTCAACTCAGCTGATAGAGATACCACTCAAAGTGTGTGCCCTCTTTCAGCCAGACTGCTGGATAAACTGCATATTACTTTTTGGCAATAACTGGGGCCTCCAAACAAGCAAAATACTTCTACAGTCTTCAACTAGTTCAGCCAGGAAACAACCTTTACATAGTAGTCATTACATTGCACTATCTACACAATGCAGTTATTCCAACGCAGCTGCCCTTACATCACATACCATCACAACGCATACCATTACAACGCATGTCACTACAACGCATGCAATTACAATGAATATCATTACAACGCATTCCATTACAACGCATTATAAGGTAAGTAATGGGGATTTATTTGTTTTAGGGTGGGTATGGGTTCTGGGGTACATGGGGATAGTATTTTTATCCCAACACTATCCAACACTTACCCTACTGTTGCACTCACTGGAGTGGGAATAGAAATGTTTACCCCTACACTATCCAACACTTACCCTACTGTTGCACTCACTGGAGTGGGAATAGCAATTACTACCCCTACGCTATCCAACACTTACACTACTCTTGCCCTAAAAGTATTGTGTTTTGTAATGGCATGCGTTGTAAAGGTATGCGATGTAATGGAAAGTGTTGTAAATGTAGTTTCTAAAAATAGGTTGTGATGGCATGCGTTGTAAAACCATGCATTGGAATGGATGCTGCGATGTAAAAACCGCGTTGTAAAGGCATGCGTTGTAATTGTTTGCATGGTAACATCATATATTCAGTTCAGCCTCATTCAGACATGTCAACATTTTAAAAGTAGATATTTCGAAAGCAAATTAGGGGGAATGTATTTTGCCAATTGAAATACATTAAAGAAGAAACAATTTCAGGTCAGAATTCTACAGTCTTCAACTAGTTCAGCCGGGAAACAACCTTTACATAGCAGTCATTACAAGGCACTACCTTCACAATGCAGTCATTACAACGCAGCTGCCCTTACAACGCACACCATTATAACGCATGCCATTACAACGTATGTCACTACAACGCAAGCCATTACAATGAATATCATTACAACGCATGCCATTACAACGCATTATATGGTAAGTAGTGGGGATTTTTTAGTTTTAGGGTGGGTATGGGTTTTGGGGTTCATGGGGATAGTATTCTTATCCCTACACTATCCAATACTTACCCTCCTGTTGCACTCACTGGAGTGGGAATAGAAATTTATACCCCTACACTACCCAACACTTACCCTACTGTTGCACTCACTGGAGTGGGAATAGTAATTTTTACCCCTACGCTATCTAACACTTACCCTACTCTTGCCCTAAAAGTATTGTGCGTTGTAATGGCATGCGTTGTAATGGCATGCGTTGTAATGGTATGCGTTGTAAATTTAGTTTCTAAAAATGCGTTGTGAGGGCATGCGTTGTAAAATCATGCGTTGTAATGGATGCTGCGATGTAAAAGGCACGTTCTAAAGGAATGCATTGAAACTGTTTGCGTTGTAACATCATATATTCAGTTCAGCCTCATTCAGACATGTCAACATTTTAAAAGTAGATATTTTGAAAGCAAATTAGGGGGAATGTATTTTGCCAATTGAAATACATTAAAGAAGAAGTAATTTCAGGTCAGAATTCTACAGTCTTCAACTAGTTCAGCCGGGAAACAACCTTTACATAGCAGTCATTACAACGCACTACCTACACAACGCAGTCATTACAACGAAGCTGCCCTTACTATACATACCATTACAACGCATGCCATTACAACGCATGTCACTACAACGCATGCCATTACAATGAATATCATTACAACGCATGCCATTACAACGCATTATAGGGTAAGTAATGGGGATTTTTTAGTTTTAGGGTGGGTATGGGTTCTGGGGTACATGAAGATAGTATTTTTATCCCTACACTATCCAACACTATCCAACTTACCCTACAGTTGCACTCACTGGAGTGGTAATAGAAATTTTTACCCCTACACTCTCCAACACTTACCCTACTGTTGCACTGACTAGAGTGGGAATAGACATTTTTACCCCTACACTATCCAACACTTACCCTACTGTTGCACTCACTGGAGTGGGTATAGCAATTTTTACCCCTACGCTATCCAACACTTACACTACTCTTGCCCTAAAAGTATTGCGTGTTGTAATGGCATGCGTTGTAAAGGTATGCGTTGTAATGGAATGCATTGTAAATGTAGTTTCTAAAAATGTGTTGTGATGGCATGCGTTGTAAAATCATGTATTGTAATGGATGCTGCGATGTAAAAACCGCGTTGTAAAGGCATGCGTTGTAATTGTTTGCGTTGTAACATCATATATTCAGTTCAGCCTCATTCAGACATGTCAACATTTTAAAAGTAGATATTGTGAAAGCAAATTAGGGGGAATGTATTTTGCCAATTGAAATACATTAAAGAAGAAGCAATTTCAGGTCAGAATTCTACAGTCTTCAACTAGTTCAGCCGGGAAACAACCTTTACATAGCAGTCATTACAACGCACTACCTTCACAACGCAGTCATTACAACGCAGCTGCCCTTACATCACATACCATTACAACGCATGCCATTACAATGCATGTCACTACAACGCATGCCATTACAATGAATATCATTACAACGTATGCCATTACAACGCAGTATAAGGTAAGTAATGGGGATTTTTTTGTATTAGGGTGGGTATGGGTTCTGGGGTACATGGGGATAGTATTTTAAAACCCTACACTATCCAACACTATCCAACTTACCCTACTGTTGCACTCACTGGAGTGGGAATAGAAATTTTTACCCCTACACTATCCAACACTTACCCTACTGTTGCACTCACTGGAGTGGGAATAGCAATTTTTACCCTTACACTATCCAACACTTACACTACTCTTTCCCTAAAAGTATTGCGTGTTGTAATGGCATGCGTTGTAAAGCTATGCGTTGTAATGGAATGCATTGTAAATGTATTTTCTAAAAATGCGTTGTGATGGCATGCGTTGTAAAATCATGCATTTTAATGATGCTGCGATGTAAAAACCGCATTGTAAAGGCATGCATTGTAATTGTTTGCGTTGTAACATCATATATTCAGTTCAGCCTCATTCAGACATGTCAACATTTTAAAAGTAGATATTTTGAAAATGAATTAGGGGGAATGTATTTTGCCAATTGAAATACATTAAAGAAGAAGCAATTTCAGGTCAGAATCAGAAAAAGCCATTTTGGATTAAACATTGGTAGTCTCAAGCTTGAATCCGGTATGTTGGCATGTATGCTCATTGAAGAGAGTTTCAGTGTTCACATTTATAGGTGGGCACCTATTGTCACAAAAGCCTTTTACCCTACTCCCCTGCATCATAATAAAGCCAAAAGTGGACTCCCATTGTCTCAATACAGGGTAGACAAACAATAACTGTATGTTGTATGAAGTCATTTATTAAATAGGAAAGGCCAATTAAAACAAAGCTGGCCAGGTGATCAATGAAACAGTGCAGTACAGTGAGAAAACCACAGTCCAATAAAGTGTATCTAATATAACCAAAGGAACACATTTTTTTCTGACTGGATTTGTAAACGAAAAGAATGTTTACAACTATACATTTAGTTTTTTGCCTGTGTGAGAACCACAAAAACTGCCTGCTATGCTGAGGATAAAAGGTGTGATGCCACAGCAATACCTAAAAGAATATGAATGAAAACTAATGTTTTTATGAAAATCATGTTATGTATTTGATGGCAACAAACATATTGTTAAAAAAGCAAATGTTTAGTGAGGGAAATGTGAATCAGCTGTGCTATCTTTTGTGAAACATAAAAGTGTGTTTTCACTGAAAACACTATTCTTTGTTTACTATTCTTTAGCCTAAAATTAATGAATTGAATCTCACAACTGTTTGTAAATTTAGATATGGGTGCACTGAAGAACAACTCCATTTTGTGTGAACTGAGACTTAATGCAGGCAGAGGCAGTCCAAGATGGCTGCCGTGCTGAGGGAAATCTCACTGAGGCCACTCTATTTCTCTCACAGAGAACCAGCATAGGAAATAAATGTGCAAGGCAAATGAATGTAACAAGGGATGTGGATAGTAAATCATTTAGGAATGAATAGAAAAGGGAACAATACCGGGTGTATGTAATGAATATGAAGTGAATGAAGTGAGGGACAGGGATAAACTGGAGAGTGTTAGGTAAGGTTGTTGTAAGGTTCAATCATTTGGCCAAAGCAAGAGTGACATGAGCCAGAACCGATCTCTGTATCTAAAGCTTCTGTCACTTTTCATGTTCCTCTCTGAGAAGGGTGCTTGAAGCGGGGGCTGGGCAGGGAAGCTTTAGAATGTTGGCACAGAATACTGACACAGGGCATTCTTCTCTCAGAATGTCCATGCCAGCCTCTGCCCTGGTGGCAGAAGAGGTCAAAAGTTCAACTCAGCTGATAGAGATACCACTCTTAGGGGTCGATTAGGATCGCGGACGGACTTGAGTCCGTCCGCGACCCCTGAGGAGGAGGGAACGTCCGCATGGGCTGCGGCGTTCCCTCCGATCTGATTAGGATGTGACCGCCAGGGTGGCGGTCACATCCTCTATCTCTAACATTGCGGCGGGTGCAGCTTCAAGCTGCACCCGCCCCAATGTAAAAAATGCATGCACAGCATTTGCGTGCACAAAGCGGCAGGCACCGCGCGGTGCCTGCTGCATTGTGCACGCAAATGCAGGGGGGTACCATAGGTACCCCCCATGTGCACCCACCACCACCCCTTCACCCAGGGGGCCCGCAACGGGCCCCCGAAGTGAAGGTCCGTATGCTTTTCCATGGCGGCAATGCCGCCGTGGAAAAGCATATTTACACACACATCATAATATGGCGGACGGTGTCTCATAGACACCGCCTGCCATGTTATAGCTTTTCCGCCGCGGTCGGAAGCCGACCGCGGCGGAAAAGCGGCGGACGGAATTCCAGACCCACCAGCCATCCTAATTTGGCGGTGGGTCTTTGGAGTCTCCGCCGCGGTTTTTCCGCATCCTCCAGGCCGGCGGACACTTCCGCCGGCCCGGAGGATGCGGAAAAAACGCCATCCTAATCGGCCCCAAAGTGTGTGCCCTCTTTCAGCCAGACTGCTGGATAAACTGCATATTACTTTTTGGCAATAACTGGGCCCTCCTAACAAGCAAAATACTTCTACAGTCTTCAACTAGTTCAGCCGGGAAACAACCTTTACATAGCAGTCATTACATTGCACTAACTACACAACGCAGTCATTACAACGCAGCTGCCCTTACATCAAATACCATTACAACGCATGCCATTACAACGCATGTCACTACAAAGCATGCCATTACAATGAATATCATTACAACGCATGCCATTACAACGCATTATAAGGTAAGTAATGGGGATTTTTTTGTTTTAGGGTGGGTATGGGTTCTGGGGTACATGGGGATAGTATTTTTATCCCTACACTATCCAACACTTACCCCATTGTTGCACTCACTAGAGTGGGAATAGAAATGTGTACCCCTACACTATCCAACACTTACCCTACTGTTGCACTCACTAGAGTGGGAATAGAAATGTGTACCCCTACACTATCCAACACTTACCCTACTGTTGCACTCACTGGAGTGGGAATAGTAATTTTTACCCCTACGCTATCCAACACTTACACTACTCTTGCCCTAAAAGTATTGCGCGTTGTAATGGCATGCGTTGTAATGGTATGCGTTGTAATGGAATGCATTGTAAATGTAGTTTCTAAAAATGCGTTGTGATGGCATGTGTTGTAAAATCATGCATTGTAATGGATGCTGCGATGTAAAAACCACGTTGTAAAGGCATGCGTTGTAATTGTTTGCATTGTAACATCATATATTCAGTTCAGCCTCATTCAGACATGTCAACATTTTAAAAGTAGATATTTTGAAAGCAAATTAGGGGGAATGTATTTTGCCAATTGAAATATATTAAAGAAGAAGCAATTTCAGGTCAGAATTCTACAGTCTTCAACTAGTTCAGCCGGGAAACAACCTTTACATAGCAGTCATTACAACGCACTACCTTCACAGCGCAGTCATTACAACGCAGCTGCCCTTACATCACATACCATTACAACGCATGCCATTACAACGCATGTCACTACAACGCATGCCATTACAATGAATATCATTACAACGCATGCCATTGCAACGCATTATAAGGTAAGTAATGGGGATTTTTTTGTTTTAGGGTGGGTATGGGTCCTGGGGTACATGGGGATAGTATTTTTATCCCTACACTATCCTACACTATCCAACTTACCCTACAGTTGCACTTACTGGAGTGGGAATATAAATGTTTAGCCCTACACTATCCAACACTTACCCTACTGTTGCACTCACTAGAGTGGGAATAGACATTTTTACACCTACACTATCCAACACTTACCCTACTGTTGCACTCACTGGAGTGGGAATAGCAATTTTTACCCCTACGCTATCCAACACTTACGCTACTCTTGTCCTAAAAGTATTGCGTGTTGTAATGGTATGCGTTGTAAAGGTATGCGTTGTAATGGAATGCATTGTAAATGTAGTTTCTAAAAATGCGTTGTGATGGCATGTTTTGTAAAATCATGCATTGTAATGGATGCTGCGATGTAAAAAACCTCGTTGTAAAGGCATGCGTTGTAATTGTTTGCGTTTTAACATCATATATTCAGTTCAGCCTGATTCAGTCATGTCAACATTTTAAAAGTAGATATTGTGAAAGCAAATTAGGGGGAATGTATTTTGCCAATTGAAATACATTAAAGAAGAAGCAATTTCAGGTCAGAATTCTACAGTCTTCAACTAGTTCAGCCGGGAAACAACAATTACATAGCAGTCATTACAACGCACTACCTTCACAACGCAGTCAATACAACGCAGCTGCGCTTACAACACATACCATTATAACGCATGCCATTACAACGTATGTCACTACAACGCATGCCATTACAATGAATATCATTACAACGCATGCCATTACAACGCATTATAAGGTAAGTCATGGGGATTTTTTAGTTTTAGGGTGGGTATGGGTTTTGGGGTTCATGGAGATAGTATTCTTATCCCTACACTATCCAATACTTACCCTCCTGTTGCACTCACTGGAGTGGGAATAGAAATGTATACCCCTACACTACCCAAAACTTACCCTACTGTTGCACTCACTGGAGTGGGAATAGTAATTTTTACCCCTACGCTATCTAACACTTACCCTACTCTTGCCCTAAAAGTATTGTGCGTTGTAATGGCATGCATTGTAATGGTATGCGTTGTAATGGAATGCGTTGTAAATTTCGTTTCTAAAAATGCGTTGTCAGGGCATGCGTTGTAAAATCATGCGTTGTAATGGATGCTGCGATGTAAAAGGCACGTTCTAAAGGCATGCGTTGTAACTGTTTGCGTTGTAATATCAGATATTTGGTTCAGCCTCATTCAGACATGTCAACATTTTAAAAGTAGATATTTTGGAAACAAATTAGGGGGAATGCATTTTGCCAATTGATAAAAATTAAAGAAGAAGCAATCTCAGGTCGGAAACAGATAAAGCCATTTTGGCTTAAACATTAGTAGTCTCAAGCTTGAACCAGGTATGTTGGCATGTAGGCTCATTGAAGAGAGTTTAAGTGTTCGCATTTATAGGACGGCACCTATCATCACAAAAGCCTTTTACCCTACTCCCCTGAACCACAATAAAGCCAAAAGTGGACTCCCATTGTATCAATACAGGGTAGGCAAACAAAAGCTGTATCTTGTATGAAGTCATTTATTAAATAGGAAAGGCCAAGTAAAACAAATCTGGCTAGGTGATCAATGCAACATTGCAGAACAGTGAGAAAACCACAGTCCAATAATTTGTATCTAATATAACCAAAGGAACACGTTTTTTCTGACTGTATTTGTAAATGAAAAGCATGTTTACAACCATACATTTTGGTTTTTTGCCTGTGTGAGAACCACAAAAACTGCCTGCTATGCTGAGGATAAAAGGTGTGATGCCACAGCAATACCTAAAAGAACATGTATGAAAATTAATGTTTTTATGAAAAGCATGTTATGTATTTGATGGCAACAAACATATTGTTAAAAAAGCAAATGTTTAGTGAGGGAAATGTGAATCAGCTGTGCTATCATTTGTGAAAGATAAAAGTGTGTTTTCACTGAAAACACTATTCTTTGTTTACGATTCTTTAGCCTAAAATTAAAGAATTGAAGCTCACAACTGTTTGTAAATTTGGAAATGGGTGCACTGAAGAACAACCTCCATTTTGTGTGAACTGAGACTTAATGCAGTCAGAGGCAGTCCAAGATGGCCGCCGTGTTGAGGAAAATCTTACTGAGGCTACTCTCTTTCTCTCACAGAGAACCAGCATAGGAAATAAATGTGCAAGGCAAATGAATGCAACAAGGGGTGTGGATAGTAAATCATTTAGGAATGAATAGAAAAGGGAACAATACCGGGTGTATGTAATGAATATGACGTGAGTGAAGTGAGGGACAGGGATAACCTGGAGAGTGTTGGGTAAGGTTGTTGTAAGGTTCAATCATTTGGCCAAAGCAAGAGTGACATGAGCCAGAACCGATCTCTGTATCTAAAGCTTCTGTCACTTTTCATGTTCCTCTTTGAGAAGGGTGCTTGAAGCGGGGGCTGGGCATGGAAGCTTTAGAATGTTGGCACAGAATACTGACACAGGGCATTCTTCTTTCAGAATGTTCATGCCAGCCTCTGTCCTGGTGGCAGAAGAGGTCAAAAGTTCAACTCAGCTGATAGAGATACCACTCAAAGTGTGTGCCCTCTTTCAGCCAAACTGCTGGATAAACTGCATATTACTTTTTGGCAATAACTGGGCCCTCCTAACAAGCAAAATACTTCTACAGTCTTCAACTAGTTCAGTCGGGAAACAACCTTTACATAGCAGTCATTACATTGCACTACCTACACAACGCAGTCATTACAACGCAGCTGCCCTTACATCACATACCATTACAACGCATGCCATTACAACGCATGTCACTACAACGCATGCCATTACAATGAATATCATTACAACACATGTCATTACAACGCATTATAAGGTAAGTAATGGGGATTTTTTTGTTTTAGGGTGGGTATGGGTTCTGGGGTACATGGGGATAGTATTTTTATCCCTACACTATCCAACACTTACCCCATTGTTGCACTCACTAGAGTGGGAATAGAAATGTGTACCCCTACACTATCCAACACTTACCCTACTGTTGCACTCAGTAGAGTGGGAATAGAAATGTGTACCCCTACACTATCCAACACTTACCCTACTGTTGCACTCACTAGAGTGGAAATAGGAATGTGTACCCCTACACTATCGAACACTTACCCTACTGTTGCACTCACTGGAGTGGGAATAGTAATTTTTACCCCTACGCTATCCAACACTTACACTACTCTTGCCCTAAAAGTATTGCGCATTGTAATGGCATGCGTTGTAATGGTATGCGTTGTAATGGAATGCATTGTAAATGTAGTTTCTAAAAATGCGTTGTGATGGCATGTGTTGTAAAATCATGCATTGTAATGGATGCTGCGATGTAAAAACCACGTTGTAAAGGCATGCGTTGTAATTGTTTGCGTTGTAACATCATATATTCAGTTCAGCCTCATTCAGACATGTCAACATTTTAAAAGTAGATATTTTGAAAGCAAATTAGGGGGAATGTATTTTGCCAATTGAAATACATTAAAGAAGAAGCAATTTCAGGTCAGAATTCTACAGTCTTCAACTAGTTCAGCCGGGAAACAACCTTTACATAGCAGTCATTACAACGCACTACCTTCACAGCGCAGTCATTACAACGCAGCTGCCGTAACATCACATACCATTACAACGCATGCCATTACAACGCATGTCACTACAACGCATGCCATTACAATGAATATCATTACAACGCATGCCATTACAACGCATTATAAGGTAAGTAATGGGGATTTTTTTGTTTTAGGGTGGGTATGGGTTCTGGGGTACATGGGGATAGTATTTTTATCCCTACACTATCCTACACTATCCAACTTACCCTACTGTTGCACTCACTGGAGTGGGAATATACATTTTTACCCCTACACTATCCACCACTTACCCTACTGTTGCACTCACTGGAGTGGGAATAATAATTTTGACCCCTACGCTATCTAACACTTACACTACTCTTGCCCTAAAAGTATTGTGCATTGTAATGGTATGCGTTGTAATGGAATGCGTTGCAAATGTAGTTTCTAAAAATGCTTTGTGATGGCATGCGTTGTAAAATCATGTGTTGTAATGGATGCTGCGATGTAAAAGCCACGTTGTAAAGGCATGCGTTGTAACTGTTTGCGTTGTAACATCATATATTCGGTTCAGCCTCATTCAGACATGTCAACATTTTAAAAGTAGATATTTTGGAAACAAACTAGGGGGAATGTATTTTGCCAATTGATATACATTAAAGAAGGAGCAATTTCAGGTCGGAAACAGATAAAGCCATTTAGGCTTAAACATTGGTAGTCTCAAGCTTGAACCAGGTATGTTGGCATGTATGCTCATTGAAGAGAGTTTAAGTGTTCGCATTTATAGGATGGCACCTCTCGTCACAAAATCCTTTTACCCTACTCCCCTGAACCACAATAAAGCCAAAAGTGGACTCCCATTGTCTCAATACAGGGTAGGCAAACAAAAGCTGTATCTTGTATGAAGTCATTTATTAAATAGGAAAGGCCAAGAACAACAAATCTGGCCAGGTGATCAATGCAACAGTGCAGAACAGTGAGAAAACCACAGTCCAATAATTTGTATCTAATATAACCAAAGGAACACGTTTTTTCTGACTGGATGTGTAAATGAAAAGCATGTTTCCAACTATACATTTTGGTTTTCGCCTGTGTGAGAACCACAATAACTGCCTCCTATGCTGAGGATAAAAGGTGTGATGCCACAGCAATACCTAAAAGAATATGAATGAAAATTAATGTTTTTATGAAAATCATGTTATGTATTTGATGGCAACAAAAACATTGTTAAAAAAGCAAATGTTTAGTGAGGGAAATGTGAATCAGCTGTGCTATCATTTGTGAAAGATGAAAGTGTGTTTTCACTGAAAACACTAACCTTTGTTTACGATTCTTTAGCTAAAATTAAAGAATTGAAGCTCACAGCTGTTTGTAAATTTGTATATGGGTGCACTGAAGACCAACCTCCATTTTGTGTGAACTGAGACTTAATGCAGTCAGAGGCAGTCCAAGATGGCCGCCGTGCTGAGGGGAATCTCACTGAGGCCACTCTCTTTCTCTCACAGAGAACCAGCATAGGAAATAAATGGGCAAGGCAAATGAATTCAACAAGGGGGTGTGAATAGTAAACCATTTAGGAATGAATAGAAAAGGGAACAAAAAGAGGCTTAATAGAAGGATGGGCAGTTAATAGGTGAGATTATCAAAATGAGAGGATGAGAGAATTGATAAATATGTAAGCAAATGGACAACAACTGAGTCAGTATGATGCAATATGAAACTTGGCAATTAAGAGAAATATATACAGACACCAAACTGAGCAAAAAAGGCCATGGAATAGAATCAGTACCTGACACAACACTTTTAAATGTGCTGCATATGAAGAACATTGCACCACTATGTGCAGTGCAGACCTTAACGGGTAGATGACTACAACTGAGACAAAGAAAGGGCATGAACAAAACAATAAAATGTGTGCATTGCCAGACAATGACTAAATGGTACAACAGAAAACATTCAAAATTGAAACAAAGTGAAGAGATTTCCATGGAGATGTCCAGTCTAAACCTGAAACAAGAATGACAACAAAATGAACAGTTTCTGTAAGTCTTAATGCCAGGGACCAGTGAAGAGACCAGACTTTTAGGGGTTAAGACACCAACTTTGCTTTTATCTACCACCGTTACTCAAGGAAAACACTTCTAAGAAGGGGAACACATGTGACAGTGGCATTCACAACTCAAAATTAGCACGAGCACAGACACCAATGGCCACAACTGTAAATAGGATTATGGATCTGGTAAACAACATATTATTTAGCAACAATAGTGTATCACTGACAACTTTGTTTTGGAAAGCTGCTGTAAGGAAATTGCCTTAGCCTGTCTTGCATCTACACTGACCTGCAGCAACAACATTCCCTTAACCAAACTACTTATTACAATATCCAGGGGAAATCCTTTTGGGGTTGTAAACGTGCAAGGTACACTCGCACACAAGTCAACTGGTATTTTACATTTCTCATTATGAGTGGTTAAGTTGGTGTTAATGGTGTGCCTGCTTGTGCCTGAAGCTTATGCTGAATAGACATGAGCTGTCTTGCACAAGGTGGGAATCCACAGTGACACTTGGAGTTCATTTACCAAAAAGTAGAGCTTATCTGTGTGATAGAGACAATAATCAACATTTGTCTATGTATTGATAATCATTACTGAACAGTGCATAACAGGGGCCTAGTTAGACCCTCTTGTATGACCTGTAACGGGATGCTTTGCTAGGTCACGATATTGGCTTCAATGCACTGCCTTTAGATCTACTCCTGCAGCAACTATGATTGAAGGACAACTAGACTGATGCCAGCTTGTAGAGGCCAACCAGTTGTGCCTATGTTACATGTAGTCAGCGGCAAACTGAGTTCTAAAGTTGTATTTGGGTATCTGGCTCTGTATGGTTATACAAAGTGCCTCTGTAACTGTGTCTCCTGAGTCACTGTGATTTTAGACCAGCCCATTGTAAGCGTGAGCACGATGTTCATGGGTCAGATCAAGCCAAGGAATCACAAGCATGAGTGTAGCTGTATCACAAGGTGGACAAGAGCCACCTCAACCCGATTGTGAAGCTTGAAGGAGGACGTCTGAAGCAGGGCCCCTAGCTCAGAAGGGGAAATCCTCACAGATCCATGGGGTAGGAGGGGATAATGTGTAATGCTGCTTACTGCTTACAGGCTCTGTTAAAAAATCAAGCCTTGACCCTTCAGACCTGGGAAACTATCGCCCTATCTTGTTGCTCCCTGGAGTTAGTAAAATTACTGAAAAATATTTTTTTTTAATTTAATACTATGAAAAAAAGGTACAGTGTGGGGACCAGCAAGGTCCAAGTGACTTGCCACAAGAAGAAAAGTCAGAGTAGGCCCAGGCAAACAGGGGAGCCCACTGGAATGAAAGAAGACCCTCAAGAGGACCCGCAGGCTGGGAGGCACTGGAGTCGTAAGAGGACCTCAAGCAGCTCACCAAAGATGCAGGCCCACGGTGCAAGAGATGCGGTGAGGACAAAGATCTTAGTCACAGCCGATGCTTGTGGTTGATGACTACTTGGAGCCTGAAGATCTCTGAGGAAGAGAGCTAACAAGCCTTTGCAACGACAAGTCAACCCGGTGCACAGGGGTTTGGTTCCTGCAGTTCCGACGAGGGATACTGGCCTCGAACTCGTGGAGAAGACAGGGCAGGCCTCAAGGGAGTTGTAGAACCACCACCTGTGTTGCTGAGCCTTCTGGAGTCCTTGGGAGCCCAGGAGCAGCAGACCGGTTAGATTAGTTGTGGTGCTTGCAGATGCAGGGAAGTGACTCTTTCACTTCAAGGGATAATCCTTCAGGTGTATTGGATGTCCACAGGCCTTGGAAGGTTCCTGTATGGAGCACAGGCACAGACGTTACAGTGGATGAGCAAGACAACGAGACCAGCAGCAGCAGAAGTCTTCCCAGCTGCAGTCTCGATGTCCATAGCAAACGTCCATCGAAGTACAGAGTGCCCAGACGGTTAAAGATGAAGTGGTGTCTGATCTGAATCTTGTCCCACAATGAATCTAGGGGCCCTCCCATGGGTAAGCCCTTACGTACCCTAAGGAAAGGGTTGGGACGATTCAGGGGTCCCTCCCATAGGAGGGGCTGCACAATGGGGAGGATACTCCCATATCCTTTGTCCAGTTTTGCACCAGAGTGGCAGCCAACGGCTCCCTGAACTGGTTTGAAGTGGACTATGCAAAGAGGGCACCAAGCGTGCCCTTCAAGTAGTCTTAGTGGCACTGGCAAGCGCCCCTACCCTGTCCCAATATACTAAGCCCTGTCTGGGAGGAGGTCACACCCCCCTGTGACAAGATATCTATTGTTCTGCCTTCCCCTGCTCGAGCTTGGCTCAGCAGCATGAGGGCAGAAACATGTCTCTGGCCGGCAGCAGCCCTAGCATGCTGTCCGGTTCTGAAAGACTGGTACAGGGAGCACTGAGGGCCTCCCGGAGGAGATTCACAGTACATGGAGTCATATCTCTCACACAAACAGTGTGGGGGTATGATTCCAACATGTTTGATACCAAACACAGCATGGTTTCTTCTGGATAATTTGGAGATGGTCATTGTGTAATGACGCATGGCCACTCTATATATAATAATGGCTGATGTACTTACAACTCGGTGAATGGACTCAAAAGGTTGTAGGGGTGTCCTGCACATGCAGGGGTACCCTCACACTTAGAACCAAGCACCCTGCCTTCGGGATTGAAAGGCATGCCTAAGGGGGTGACTTATAGGTTTCAAGTGCAGTGACCTCAGATATAGAGAAACACAGGCTGCAATGGCAGGTCTACAGTCACACTTTGAGTGTTCTCTCATGAGTGGCATAATACATGATTCAGCCCATGGGAGGCCCCTAGTGTGCCTATGCCTTGGGTACCTCAGTGCCATATATTTGGGACTTACAAGTGTACACCAGTAGCCAATCTGGGATGTACCCAAGTCCTCACCATATCCAATTCAGGGGAAAAAATCACAGAGACTGGGGTCTTGATTAGCAGATCCCAGTCAGACTTGGCAGAAACAGCATAACACCAAGCGAAAAGTGGGGGTAAGCATAAACCCAGATCCTACTTTCCTACAAGTATGAGTGGCAATAGCTGTGAATGAGTAAGAAGTTAGCAAAAGATGATATTATATGGAAGAAATAAGTGAGACAGAGGTGTGTGCTGTATGTGTGAAGAGCAAATACATTATCTGTGACTTTTGAGTGACTAAGGACTGATTCATGTGGCTTTGAGTATTAAGTAAGGATAAGTATAGATTGTCACTGTGGAGTGAGCTAATGGATACGTGAGGGACAGAATTACCAATAAGCGCAATGTTATCAGTTACCTAACGACACTTGAGTTGTTCTATACAATACCATTTTGATTTATAGTTCTGGTCCTATATATATCATAATGTGGGAAAGCAACAGCAAGGGTAGTAGAATCCAAACTCCTGGTAGGTAAAAAGGCAGGACTAGCCAGAAAAGAATGGCGATGTGGAGCTAATTGACAACTCTGGTGCAATGTGTGCATGTTAAAGGAGTGAGTAAGGAGAAATGAAACGAGTGAGTATTTATTGAAGCTTAAGAGATGGAGTTTATGTTAGTAAGCAGAGAAACTTGCGAGTATGTCAATACATGAGTAGACAAGCAAGGAATAAGAAATGAGAGCAGACAAGTGAACAGTGAGCTTATAGTGAAAAGCAAATGAGTGGGTGAATGACGTGGGCATGGGTTGGTGTATTGAACAAGGGGTGAGCTTGTATATAGTGCTTATATGAGGCACTACTCCCTTACTTCCGGGGAAGGGCAGAGCCAGCACAGAGCCACACGGTTCCACATAGCAGCCTGCAGGTGCACTGCTGAAAACATTTCTGGATGCATTCTGGTGCTTTCAAAAGGGAGGAATCTACACTTGGAAGTATCCACATTTTTATTTTGTACTTCTTAACTCTCTCCTTGGTCATCATATCTGCCTCATAGGCCAGCCCCTCTCTCCATTAGGAAAAGGTTGATAAGGGTGCACATTATCCTCAGGGAAGGACCTCTAATTCTTACAAAAGTGTCTTTCCCAAGCGTAGAACTCTCTGCACACAGTAAAGGATATATTCAATGGTAAAATACTTCTGCATCTTATATCAAGCACTATCTCTTTCTATGGTTTCCTGCCCCTTGCATCAGAAACCAGCACCTACTTTCTCTACCCTACAAAAAGGTAAACTCTGCCTTTCATATTAAGATCTGCCCGTATAGGTTCCCTGTTAAGAGATCTCATCCCAGATTAAGCCCCTATTCATGTCACATCAGGATCTCACTGTGTGTTAGAGGTTTCTTTCCATTATTCTAGGTTCCGCCTTCAAGTTTGGTGGCCTATATATTAAGATCAGCTTCCAGGTTAGAGTTATCTGACTCACGTATCGTGATCTATTCTGATCTCCCTGTAGCACCTGTAGTCCTTGGTTCTGGTCCTCTCCCTATTATTTCAGGTTCTTTCTCAGGTTATAGCTCTCACTACCATTTATGTTATATACACTCTACTCCTAGGTGATGACTCTATGCATCTGGCATGAGTGTCTGACCTAAGGTTAGGTGTTTCCAGGAAACCCCAATATTCTCTACAGATTGGGGTTTTCTGTCCTTCATATTAGGATCAGCTAGTAGATGTTAGAGATCTCTGACTTTATATTAGAATCTGACTTTGTGCCCTTGGTCTTTACATCAAAATCTGCCTGCATATTAGGGCTCTCTGGCCCTTATACAGGGTTATTTTACTACACTAGGGCAATCTGTTCTTAAACGAGATTTTGCCCTCAAGTTATGCCTTTCAATAAAGGTTTACATAAATAACCTTATGATTAATGTTATAGTGGTAACCTCAACCTCTATTGCTGCAGAATAAGATGTGAAATACTGAAGGATGTGGTAGGAATCGGATACTAATATCTATAATCTAATGCACACACATATAATCTCATTTGTGAGATGAAAAGTGTACAGCCCTATTCAAACCAAGGCCATTTGAATTATGTGAGTCAGAAGCTCCAGCATCTTCTGCATAGTTATGGATTCAAAGCATTTGTACATAATCCATTATCTGGTGCATGTGTGCAGATTTTAACAAAAAATAATAGTGTGGAAACGCGTGCTTCTGCACATTGAAATGCAAGTTGCAAAGACTGGTCACCATTCAGTTGCTAACTGCTGATTCTAAGTATTAAATTGGTAGTTCTGAGATGAAAACGTCGGTAAGACACTTTTAAAATGTATTAAAAATTACAAAAGTCAAAATAAAATTGCCTTACAATGTGCCATACTATGCCACATAATTTATATCTTCTTGCCACATAATTTAGCCAACCATGCCAGATAATTTGGCCCCTCCCTGCCACAGAATTTCAGTGCCCTGATGAAAAACATACCAGAGGTTGACAAATTACTCATTTTAGGCACTTTGTACTTTAATGGTCTTGATTATTCCTTTCATTATAGTTTTACCGCAAAGTTTAAATAATGACATCCAAATTATCTTTCTGTAAAGGGAGGTTTAGGTTCTATATATCATTTGACTGTGGGCTAAGGAATGGGTTATGTCAGTGACAGCTAAACAGTACTACCTAATGAGCATCAACACAGAATGTTCCATCTGCTGTGATTGGCTGAGGAACACAGCCAAGTCCTAGCGACAGAGCTCTGACAAACGCACAGAAGAGCACCATCCAAGCGACGGTGATCAATGCTGAGGTAAGAGTGCTCCCAGATTTCTAGCATGAAAGAGGAACAGGAAAGAAATACACAATTTAAATAAAACACACTTCTGACAAATTATGACTGATCTATTTTATGGTAGACATTTACTTATGCGCTTTGAGTTTTAGTTTACAAGTGTATTTTCACATGAATAAAAAGATAAGCCCACTAGCGGCAAAAATATGTTTTGTAAAAGCAGGTCAAGAACTTGGCAGCCCAGAGAATCTGGAATGATTCCTAAATTATTTCATTATTATTAACTTATTTTAAAAAGGTTGAGGCTTGTCGGGTTTGCTTGGCATAATATGGAGGACTTTTGTAAAGTAACCTGCACAAAAGATGCAACCAGAGATTGCAATACAATTTACCTATCATATGTTTGAATCAAAATATCACTGCTTTGTAGTCACTTTGAGAAGAAATACTGCATGTCACTTTAGTTTGAGACATCTGCACCCATGGCTGAATTGTAACTTCCAAAATATTTGACTACTTTTAAAATGAATTACACTCGAGTTCTGCAACATGGTCCCTGCAACCATAAACTGCAACCATCAACTTGCACCTTGAAATCATGCTATGAGTGTGCCTCAACAGCTGTGCTGCAGTCTCTAAATTCCAGCACTTGCAATACAAATCAACACAACTGCTTCCTCAAAACTTAAAGCACAGGCTAGAATAACTACTGAAACCTGCACTCAAATCTGTACCCACAGCAAAATTCACAATCCTGCACTCTGTATCAAAAGCTAGGTATTCTTCAAACATATATATAAAGATTTCTATCTTTGAGGACAAATAAATAAAAAATGAAACATGCACTCACTGTACAATGGAGCTTAAATCCAGGTTGTGCCTCAACAGCAGTGCTGCAGTCTCTACATTCCTGCGCTTGCAATACAAATCAATACAACTGTTTCCTCAAAACTTAAAGCACATGCTAGATTCACTTCTGAAACCTGCACTCAAATCTGAACCCACAGCAAAATTCACTATCCTGCACTCTGCATCAAAAACTCAGCTAGGTGTTCTTCAAAATGAAGATTTCTATCTTTGAGGACAAATAAATAAAAATGAAACATGCACTCACTGTACAATGGAGCTGTAACAACTGTAGAATCTCTCACAAGTCAGTACAACAACTGAATGTCTTCTGCTTCTGGAAAATTCTACAACATCAGTAAATAGAGAAAGGACTACCAAATGGCTCCCATTGCTGGACAAAAGGGGCGGCCATCTTGAAATCAAGCACTAGATGTTTCCAAAAACCTAATGTGACAACAGAATAATATTTTGCTTTTGAATTTTCAGTCCCAATCCGTAAACGGTAAAGTGTTTTAACATAACATACGTAAGGCTACACGTTTATAGCTTTTTTTTTACAGCTAATGTTGTATTGCTTCTCTTAAAAAGGGGCAAAAGCATAATGAATCTTTGTTTTTTAGAGCACACCTACACACAAGATGGCTTAAAAGTGTGTATCTGCTTGGACTGGAAGTGTTTTATGTAGCCAAAAAGCAGTGAGGTACCGCCTGTGCAAGTGGCTAAGCTAAACTATTTTAAATGTGGCATTCATCTGAAATGAAATGAAATGAAAATGCGTTTTGTAAAGCGTGAATAGCTGCCCGGAGGCGTCCAAGCGCTGTGACTAAAAAGGTGTTCTTACAGTTGGGCGGATGACACAGAGGTTGAAAGGGACCTATTTATTGAACAAAAAAGTTTTCAAGTGTTTCCTGAAGGAAGTTAGATCTGGATTGGACCTTAAGTGGAGGGGTAAAGTGTTCCACAGCCTGGCAACATTCAGGGTGAAAGAACGGCCTCCCAATCTGGTCCGTTTAACCTTGGGCACGACAGCAAGAAACGCGTTGGCGGAACGTAGCTGTCTGCTGGGGAGGTAGGGGGTGATTAAAGGACGATTGATTGCTGGACCAGTTTCCCAGAATGACTGATGGGCAATACAGAGGGACTTGAAACTAATCCTGTCCCTGACAGGGAGCCAGTGCAGTGTTATTAGTCCAGGTTTGGCGGAGAGCCTACGGGAATTTGAAGTAGGGTGCGGGCCGCACAGTTTTGAATAACTTGCAGTTTCCGCAGTGTGAAGTCAGGAGCTCCAAGATAGAGTGCATTTCCAAAATCCAGCCTAGAATGGATCAATCCCTGTACGACAGTTTGTTTGGCCTTGAATGGTAGCAGGGGGAGAATCCTCCTTAACATTCTGAGAAGGCCAAAACAGGTGGCAGATAGCTTGACAGCCTGATAGTCTAACGTTAGGGACCTATCCAGCCAGATGCCCAGGCTCTTAATGGCATTCTTGGGGGCTGGAGGGGGACCCAGACAGGCTGGCCAAATCGAGCCCACCAAGGATGGGGCCAAGCGGCCCAGCAGCATGGCCTCTGTCTTGTCCCCATTAAGTTTGAGACAAGACAGGGTCATCCAGCTGTTTACTTCGCTTAGGCAGCCCGCCAGATCTACCGTGGCCGCAGAGCCCTCTGTCCGAGTCAGAGAGACCACCAGCTGGGTACCGTCCGCATAGGTAACGATCTTAATACCATATGGACGGACGATCCCAGGCAGCGGCCTCATATAAACGTTAAACAACGTTGGGCTAAGCGAGGAGCTCTGCGGGACTCCACAGCCCAGAGGTCTGCTAGTGGAGGTGGTATTTCCCTCAAAGACCTGAACAGTTCTATCACTCAGGAATGACCTGAGCCACTTCAACGCTCCTCCCTGAATCCAGATGTCATAGAGACGCTGCAATAAGATTTCATGATTTACAGTGTCAAAACGGCACTCAGATCGAGGAGAATGACTGCCACGATCCCCCCATGATCTAAGATACCTCTAGTTTCCTCCAGAACTGCCAACAAGGCAGATTCCGTCCCATGTTTGGGGCGGAAACCCATTTGTGAAGGGTCAAGCAACTGATTATTTTCTAGAAAATTAGTCACAAGACTGTTGATGTATTTCTCCAATATCTTGCTGACCCAAGGGAGCAGGGAAATGGGACAGTAATTACTGAAGTTATTACTGTCCATGTTGGGTTTCTTCACGAGTGCCCTCATCCTAGCCTCTTTCCATGCTGGTGGGACCGTGTTAGTGGAGATTGAGGCATTAAGTACCTCCAACATGACAGGAAGGATAGTGTGGCCAACGGCCTTTAAAGAGCTCGGAGGAGCAGGATCACAGGTGGAGCCTGATTTAACCTGCGCCATTAAAGTGGCCAGTAGGTCCGAGTGTAGCAAAGGGAACTCAGCCAGCACAGATGACAAGTTGCCTATTGTATCCTGCTTAGAATACGCCAAGATGTCTACTGAAGCGTTTGGAATGGTGGTTGAAAAGGATGAGTAGATGAGATCCACTTTGTTATAAAAAAAAGTCCGCTAGATCATTACAGCGAGCTTGTAAGTCTTCACTATTTACGGGGAGCTAGGGAAGTTTAGTGAGACTTTTTACAATCAGATAGATCTCCTTAGAGTTGAAGCTGGCTTCGGAAATCTTTTTTGTATAGCACAGGGCTTGTGCTTTCTTTATTTCCTTCTTGTAGTCCCTGATGGATTTTCTGTACAAGGTTTTATCTGGGTCAGTATAACCCAGGCGCCATTTCCTCTCTAACCTTTGGCACTTGCGTTTAATATCCCTGAACTCCTCAGAATACCAGGGGGCCGAGGTCCTAGATCTCTTTACCAAGGTTTTCTTAACTGGGAGTATGATATTCAGCGATTTGGTTATCCAGTTGTTGAATTCATCATTAGCTACTACGGGATCTACGTTAATAGATGGTGTTGTGGCTTGTAGCTCATCGGCCCACTTATCTAAAGTTCGGACCAGTTTCGTGCGTCCCGTAATCCTGGCATCAGAGCAGGGGGTTTATGAGTGTTCCAAAATCGAGGGACTAGCCAGTGGTCAGTCCACGGGAGCGCAGGGAACCTGCTTTGCATGTTTGCCCCATTTTTGATCAGTAATATAATAAGGTCCCAGAAGAAAAATATTTCTCTTTTATTTATGTTGCCAGATTCTAGTATGGCATGGAGCTGATAATTAAATATGATTTTCTGTTAATTTGTTAGCTTGGCAACACTGAGAGTGCGCTGGTAATAATTTAGGAATAGATAGCTCTAAAATTCTTTTGAAGTGTTTTCTTCATATATTTGTTTTTTGATATGTACAGTGAATTGGGAAAAAATATCTGTTTTGTTGATTTTCTCATTATTCTCAACAACCTCAGCATAAAAAAAAGGCAGCTACATCAGTAATATGCTCGGAAGATGGAAACTGCATTTGTGCTTCCTTAAGTCTAGTATTTATTTTCCCAGTACTTTATAAGTAGGATGTCCTGGATTTGCCAGAACAGTCCCGATTTCTGCCCCATGTCACAGCAGATTTTAGTAAATTTAGCACATGCCCCAAATCGGGTCAACTGAAAATAAGGGAGTGAAGTTTTCACGCCATGCTTATCAGAAAGCAATTCAATGAACGCACATGGTACTGGATTTAAAAGTTGCATTTAATTTATTCCCTTAGGGGGACATGCATCAAGCCTGGCCGATTTGCAGAATTGGCCCGTTTGCGAATGGAAAAAGGCCTTTTCCAATGCAGGTACCTTTTGTCATTTGCTATTTTGGTAATCAGATTTATCTAAATTGCGAATGCATTTAGGGAATCGCAACTTGCGATTCCGTAATGCCAAGGCGTTTATGCCTTTCCTAAATACGAACTGTGCAATTAGGAAACGCTAATTACTATCAACTTCAAGTTGATGGCAATTTGTGCATGCTTCGAAAAATGCACAAAAATGCATTTTTCGAAGCATGCCATGTAGCGCACTTTGCTTCATATGCGCACACTTACTTCTTTGGGGGGGGTGCTTCAGGGGGGCCTTAGGCCCCCGACACCCTTGGATTTCCATTTGTAATTTACGATTACCAATTTGGTAATTGCAGTTTGCAAATGCATTACCATTCATTCCTATGGGCCTGCAGGCCCATAGGAAAGAAAGGAGTCACATTAGCTAATAGTGATTCGCAACTACCGAATCGCTATTAGCCAATGTTAAGGAATCACACATTTGATTCCAATTCCTACATGCATAGGCATTTGCACATGACCAGCATTAGGAGGACCAGGACAAAGGAGACCAGGAATATCACTATGGAGCCCAGGAGGAGCAGGCCCAGGAAGTCTCACACCAAGGCAAAGAAAACCAGATGACCAGGGGAATCAGAACAAAGAGGACATGAAAATCCGAGATCAGAAAAGCACAAAAGGTAATGAAAATAATGTTCTGTCTAATCACTTTTGCCCACAATGCCATCCCAGTTTGGACCCAGCCATTTGCAACCCAAGACCGGTTTCACCATGTTTGGGGCTCTTCAGTCATCTTTAGCTTGACTCCAGTGCGCCATGAGAGAGGACCCATGACTGAGCATACATATAGCCACTTGGACCATTACAACAAACTCACAAAAGGTGATGAGAGGATGCTTGCAATATATCTAACCACTGGCAATTGTTCTGGATAGCTTTCCAACCCATTGTTCTTTTGCCCACCATGCCACCTGCAAATCAATCTTGACCCTGTTTCAATAGGAACAGCACAATAGGTACTTATTGCTTCCTTACCTTTTCTAGTTATACACCCCAGAGAAGGTGTACAACATTTTTCGGCAACTATCACTAGTAAAAGAGTAGGTGATCCTGCCTATAATGACTGAATCTGTAATGTTACCTTAAATGTGCAAGATTTTAAAACCCAAGGGCAAGTTTGCACTGGCATGATATGATGATGCTTTCCTGCCTGCAAGATTGCTTATGGTGTCTGGTTTGCCAAATGACCATGGCCTATATTCTGAGTTGCCTAATTTCTGCTGTGCCATGATAAAAAAAAGCTTACTGAGTATTGCAGTCAGCCTATTTTATTGATGTTGTCATTGCACCAGTGTGAGACTCATATTGTAGGTTTCCTGGAGTCTGCTGACCAGGACAAGGGATATAAAAACAGCATACCATTTCAGAGTTCAAAGTAATGTCCTTTAATCCTGACGCGTTTCTAAGCACTATGGCTCCTTCATCAGAGGAAAATGGTGTTCAACAGCTTAAACGGCTTGAAAGTATTTATGCACATGCACTCATTTCATGGCTCACAGGTGTGTGGTTCTCCCGGCATGCTGGTACTTGTAGTCACTGATAGCAAGTCACGTATTTTCAATAGGCACCGTTGACAAACACCATCTGTTCAAAACATAACACTCATACCCATGTGGGCCTCCGGGCCGGAATGCTGCTTCTAATCAAGTCCTGTCCACTGTACCCTATTGCAAACACAAAACTTTTCATGTCAAAGGCCCCGCTCCTGCTGTGTCATCTTCCCTGCGGAAGGGCATACGTGACATACATATGCATTGCCCGCATGTGTGGGGGGTGCCGGGCGTGTAAGCGTCCGTAGAATACTGCTATGATACGATTTAATTTTTAAATGTGGATGTCTAACACGTTTCCATATGTACATGTTCGTGGTCTTTGGACCGTGATTTACAAGTTGTGTGGATATCTAGGTGTGTACATACATGTGCGTGTCTATGTACAAATACCAGATTACTTCACGTCTCTACGTGTGCTAGTTCCCTGTGCAGTGTTCATGCACGGTGTTTTAACATACGTCCGCAGTTTGTACCCGTGTGCATACATTCACACAGTTCTGTACAAAGCTCTTCTGCACCTAAACAGAAGTAGGGAGCGCTATCCAATGTGACAGCAGCGTACATGCGGGCAGGGCACACTGTGCATGGATGGGTTTGTGTCTGTCTGTCAGTGCGTCTACTTTTTGTGCCTGCACAGCGAGTGCTGCGCTGCTGCTGTGGGTCCCTGCGAAGGGCGCCTGCGGTTCATTTGTAGTTTTGTAAGTGCAGCGACAATTTCAGAGCGAGGAAGGCTAAAAAGCTGGCAAGTGTTGAATACCCCGTGCACACAACTCCTCAAAGTGTCTGCCTTCTCTGATGAGCAGTTTACCTCACCCGGGCACCCAGACATTAGAGGCCGAGTAGGCACAGAGATCTCAGAGGTCTGGGCAGGCAGAGCGCAAGCAGATGAGCAGGGTGGCTGAAGCAGGCAGCAGAGAGGGCAGATGAAGGAGCAGGCAGAGTGCTGAGCAGGCAGGGAGCCCACGCGGAAGAGTAGGGTTGATGGATCAGGCAGCAGGGAGGACAGAAGCCTGAACAGGCAGAGTCCAATTTCATGGTTTTGTTTATTTTTTATAAAAACACCCTGTATGAACGTTGTAACATCATACTTTGTCAATTAGCCAGGATATAGAGTCATGCAGGGATGTTTATAGTATGAGCTGGGGTTTCATTTCCTGGTATATAGGAATTTCAGTGCAAATAGTTTTTGTCCTAAGAGGTAGGAGGTTTCTCAATTTATGATTAAGCCAGTGGTGAGCACATTTCAAGGGAGAATTTCTAAGCAAGAAAAACTGGTTGATGATATTAATGAATCTTATATTGCCTAGTGGCCCCAAGAAGCATGGACTGCCATTACCAATGATGGATGGTGTGTCTGTCATTACCAATAATGGGTAGTCTGTTTACCATTACCAATGGTTGATAGCGTGTCTTCCATTGTCACTGTTTGATAGTGTGTCTGCCATTGCCAGCGGTTGGTAGTGTGTCTGCCATTATCGTTGGTTGATAGTGTGTCTGCCATTACCATTAGTTGACAGCGTGTCTGCCATTACCTTTGGTTGATAGAGTGTTTGCCATTACCGTTGGTTGACAGCGTGTCTGCCATTACCGTTGGGTGACAGCGTGTCTGCCATTACCTTTGGTTGATAGCGTGTCTGCCATTACCGTTGGTTGACAGCGTGTCTGCCATTACCGTTGGTTGACAGCGTGTCTGCCATTACCGATGGTTGACAGAGTGTCTGCCATTACCGTTGGTTGACAGCGTGTCTGCCATTACCGTTGGTTGACAGCGTGTCTGCCATTACCGTTGGTTGACAGCGTGTCTGCCATTACCTTTGGTTGACAGAGTGTCTGCCATTACCGTTGGTTGACAGCGTGTCTGCCATTACCTTTGGTTGACAGAGTGTCTGCCATCACTGTTGGTTGACAGCGTGTCTGCCATTAACGTTGGTTGACAACGTGTCTGCCATTACCTTTGGTTGACAGCGTGTCTGCATTACCGTTGGTTGACAGCGTGTCTGCATTACCGTTGGTTGACAGCGTGTCTGCCATTACCTTTGGTTGACAGAGTGTCTGCCATTACCATTGGTTGACAGCGTGTCTGCCATTACCGGTGGTTGACAGCGTGTCTGCCATTATCTTTGGTTAACAGTGTGTCTGCCATTACCTTTGGTCGACAGCATGTCTGCCATTACCGTTGGTTGACAGCGTGTCTGTCATTACCTTTGGTTGACAGAGTGTCTGCCATTATCGTTGGTTGACAGCGTGTCTGCCATTACCGTTGGTTGACAATGTGTCTGCCACTACCTTTGGTTGACAGCATGTCTGCCATTACCTTTGGTTGACAGCGTGTCTGCCAGTACCTTTGGTTGATAGAGTGTCTGCCATTTCCGTTGGTTGACAGCGTGTCTGCCATTACCGTTGGTTGACAGCGTGTCTGCCATTACCGTTGGTTGACAGCGTGTCTGCCATTACCTTTGGTTGATAGCATGTCTGCCATTACCGTTGGTTGATAGCGGGTCTGCCATTTCCAACAGTGGGCAGTGTGCCTGCTATAAGCAATGATTTCCAGTGTGTCTGCTGACTGTGTGGTGGAAGTCTGTTTACCACAATAGCGTTGGTTAACAGCTTGTCTGCCATTACCTTTGGTTGACAGCATGCCTGCCATTACCGTTGGTTGACAGAGTGTCTGCCATTACCGTTGGTTGACAGTGTGTCTGCCATTACCGTTGGTTGACAGCGTGTCTGCCATTACCGTTGGTTGACAGCGTGTCTGCCATTACCGTTGATTGACAGCATGTCTGCCACTACCTTTGGTTGACAGCGTGTCTGCTATTAACTTTGGTCGATAGCGTGTCTGCCATTACCTTTGGTTGACAGTGTGTCTGCCATTACCCTTGGTTGACAGAGTGTCTGCCATTACCGTTGGTTGACAGCGTGTTTGCCATTACCGTTGGTTGACAGCGTGTCTGCCATTACCGTTGGTTGACAGTGTGTCTGCCATTACCTTTGGTCGATAGCGTGTCTGCCATTACCATTGGTTGATAGCGTGTCTGCCATTTCCAACAGTGGGCAGTGTGCCTGCTATAAGCAATGATTTCTAGTGTGTCTGCTGACAGTGTGGTGGAAGTCTATTTACCACAGTAGCAGGGAGACCCCGATTCCTAGGGTTGGAGCTGGGCCTGAAGACGAAGTTGCTGTCTGGAAGATTTCCAGCGACTGTCATGTTTGAGATTTCCGCTGGAAGGGAAGGTGTTTGATGATGCTGTCATGGGAAGCTCATTTGGATAAAGTGTTTTTTTTTGTTGTGAAAATCTTTTTATTGATTTTTAGAAAACAACCATAAACGTGGTACACATGTTGTCATATACATACAGCTATTTCAATGTGTCATAAACATACATTTAGTGTTCGTCTTGCAAATCAATTATTTCCTGTTACATTGTTCAACGTTGTTATATCAGAGCAAACCAGTCAGATAAATTACACACCCATTATAAAAGAAATGAAACAATAGAAACCCAGGGACTAGAACAGGTCATATTGAGGAAAGGGTAGGTGGGCAAGGGGGCACCTCCACCACAACCCAACAGGTCAACCACTAGTGAGGCAGCTAGCACCCAAACCCTCCCTCAGGTGTAGTCCAGCTGGTGTAACCAACTCCTGATAGTCCACATTGACATTTAATAGTTCCTGCTCTCGAACAGGCTTACTCCGCCCCGGAAGGACTGCTCGGAGAGTGGGACAATAGATAACATTGCAGTGGTACCCAAATATCGCGGGGGCCTTGATGTAGGTGGCAGAAGTTCCGCATAGATCGTCTGCTGTTCCTGACAATATATTAGATCATGAAGCCACAGCTTAAACTTGGGTGCTCTCCCTCTTCCCCAGTGGCATGCCACTCCCCTTTTAGCTTGAAGCAACGCCAAGACCACAAATTTACGATGTTCCGCCCTTAGCCGCTCCACTTACCCCCAATAAAGCCATCAGTGGGGACATGTCAATCCGGGCATTAATCATAGTGGACAGAGCCTGAAAAATCTGCGCCGAATACTTATATATCTCCGGACAGCCTCATGCCAAGTGCAGGAAGTCAGCGCCTTCAACATGACACCTATCACACGAGTCGGTATCCCTCAATTTGTATCTATACATTCTGGCTGGGCTGCCTATGAGGCAAAGAACATCTTTCAAAATGCTGTGCATCGCTCATAAAACTTTGCATAATACTGGTCCTTACATCCTGCGGAACAGAATCAAGCTCTATGCCCCAGTTCGGAACTTACGTTCACAAGCCACAGCTAAAGCAGTCACCACACGAATAAAATTATCCAGGATGGGTGGACGTGCCTTTTCGCACCTTGCCGCTAAGTGTTGGAATGACTTGCCTATCGATCTATGATGTACTGATTGTTACCTCACTTTCAGAAAAAAACTAAAAACTGCATTATTCCCTAAATAGAATGATAGTAGTCCCTGGAAATTTGCTTATGGTTTACTGTTCAATTTTAGCGCCGTGATATCCTTGTTGGATGAGTGTCGCGCTTTAGAAGTACATATAACAATAACAATAACAATAACAATAATACAGTCTTTGTAGGAATTTATAGTGGATAATCCTAAACCTACTGCTAGCTGAAATTCGCTCAGTCTGCAGCTAGCAGAATTCCCACTGTTTATCTGTCAGAGTTATACCCAGTTCGAGGTCCCACCTTTCCCTTGCCTTTGCAGGTTGCTCAATCTTCTGTGTGTGTACTGCTTTGTATAGTATTGACACCAGCCGTTTAGCCTTCTCGTTCCGAAGTGTCAGCTGTAGCGGTGTAAAAGTCGGTGGCTCTGAAGGGAAATCAGGAGTAATAGAGCGAATTCCCTGCCGCTGGCGAATGTATAGGAAGGTTTCTAGGGGTGTCTGTGTTATATTCTGGAACACGTGTGCCACTGTGCGGAATAACCCCTCTTGATACATGTCCCCCCAGTTGTGTATCCTAGTGCGATCTTTAAACTTGTGGAAAAGTGTCTCCTGAAGAAGAGGCATGGCGGGATGATATACCAGCGGTAACAATGGCGAGTAAAGCATAGGCGCATCCAACATCTTACTCACATGTGCCCAGGCCACCACCGTGCAACTCACTGTGGTCGGCGTCTTATCCCGCGTGGGGGTCGGAATGTACACCGCCGCCTCAATGGGGAAGGGAAGAGTGAGCCAATGCTCCGCCGCCACCTGGGGCATATAACGTGGTTGATGCACCCAAAAATGGGCATAATGCGCATGTGCGCTGTAATAGTTTAATTCAAAATTAGGTACACCAAATCCACCCAGAGAATAGGGCCTCGTCAATACATCCTACCGTAATCTTGCGGTTTTACCCCCCCACACACTAATCGCGTCATTTCTGACCGCAACTGTTTAAAAAAGAATGACCCCGGGTGAAAGGGTATATTAAGAAACATATACAATAGTTGAAATAATATAACCATCTTTACCAAAGACACACGCCCGCCATGGAGAGAGGAGGGTAATCCATTTTGATATATTATCCGCAATTCGAACCATAGCGGTCCCGTAATTAAGACGCATCAATTCATCTCTATCCCTCGTCACACGGATGCCTAAATATTTCAGTTCATCCTCGCACCATGCCATCGGATAGTCCAATGGAAAGCGACTCATTGCATCAGTAAGGGGAAAGATACTGGACTTACCCCAGTTTATCTGGACCCCTGAAAGCAATCCAAACACTATAAATTCTCGAAGGATAATATTTAAGTTCTGTTGGGGGTTTCGTATGTAGAGTGTAATGTCGTCCGCATAGAGGGAAACCAATATCTGCCTCATGTTGCATTGCAATGCTCTGTCACGGTGGTGCTGACGCAATTTAGCCACCAGTGGTTCCACCGCGATCGCGAACAACAGGGGAGACAGGGGGCAACCCTGCCTCGTACCTCTCGTTATTGAATAACCCTCAGAAGTTTTGCCATTAATCACTATTCTAGCTGTAGGTGAGTAATACAACAAACGTATCCAGGAAAGGAAAAGGGTGGGAATCCCATTCGGGACATCACACCAAATAAATAGTCCCACTCAATGGAGTCTAAAGCCTTTGTGGCATCCAGGAAAACTGCTGCCAAAGGTAACTCCGAAGAAACGTTATTCAATATTGTGAATAGGGTCCGCAAGTTATGGGATGTTGCATGCCCGGGCACAAATCCCGACTGGTCAGGCAGTATTAAATGTTCCATGAGTAGACTGAGACGATTAGCTATGAGCTTAGCTAATATTTTAACATCACAATTGAGCAGTGACAGGGGCCTATACGAATCACAGTGGTGCGGTGTTTTCCCTGGTTTTAATAGGGAGACGATGATCGCCTCTCTCATGGAAGGGGGAAGACGCCCTACCTCCAGTGCATCCTCATAGACCTCACACAGTATAGGTTTTATAAAACTCGACTGGGATACCATCCGACCCCGTGGGCTTACCCAACTGCTTATGCATGATGGCTTCCCTGACCTCGTCAAGCTCGAACGGGGCACACACAAATGTCCGCTGTGTATCTTTCAACCACCCCAGCGATATATCGTCCAAATATGCATCTAGGTTCAATTTTCCCATCCTAGTGGTTGTATACAATGCCGTGTAGTGCTCAGTGAAGGCATTAAGTATGGTCACAGTGTACATATATACAATGCCGTCCAACCCTTCCAATTCTAGGATTACATTAGAGCCTCATGACCTCCGAATCGTCTCTGCCAGTGCCTTCGCAGGCCTCTCCCCCTCGCCATAGCGGCGGGCCCTCCAATACTTCCCTCAAAATCTCGCCTCTCTGCGAGCCTCATACATGTAGGCTGTGAGTTTCGATCTAAACTGAGATTGTGTTATGCCATCCGGCCTAGTAACTAATCTGCTCTCCAATGACTTAAGCTCGGTCTCAAGTGTACGTAACGTGTTCAAAATATCTTTAAGCATCCCAGCACCCTTTGCTATGCAAAAGCCTTGTAACGGCACTTTGAAAGCTTCCCAGATAATTTCTACGCTATCTACCGAATCCTTATTACGTTTGAAAAAATCTTTGATCTCCACTCTGAGCTCCTCCTGAAACACAGTGTCTAGTAGTATGGTAGGTTGCAACCTCCAGCTGCTTCTGGGAGGACCATAATCTGTGGAGGACAATGTAAGCCATACCGGTGCATGATCCGAGTAAGTCCTGGCTAAGTGTTGCACTTGTAAAATCGCCGGACACAGCCCGACACTCAAGAAAATATAGTCTAGTCTCGCCCATGTCGCCGCCTGCGCAGTAAAGTGGGTACCCTCTAGGTCGTTAGGGTGCAAGTGTCTCCACGCATCTATCAGATTGTGGTCCGTGAGTGTGGAATGCAGCATGGCACAGGCTTTTGTGTAATGATGGGGAGCTGGTTGGGACCTATCAATATCCGGACTCCGCGCAATGTTAAAGTCACCTCCCCACACAATATGGTTGGACCCAATGTCCACAATCTATGCCCATAGTTCTGTAAAGTAGTGGGGGCCGTCCACATTAGGACCATAACAGCAGGCCAGGGTAACAGAATCAGACCCCAACCTCCCCCAAGTCAGGCAATATCTCCCCTGGGCAACCCACGTGGCTCCTGCTAGTGTGAACGGAGTGCCCCTCTTAACCAGAATCGCCACACCTCTCGCATAGGAAGAGAAAGAAGAAAAGATCCTGTGTGCCGCCCATTTACAAGCAAATGTGATGTTACGTCTTGGGTTGAAGTGTGTCTCCTGCAGCATTGCTACGTATACCTGGTGTCTGTCAAGATAGGATAGTATTTGGCGTCTCTTACGCGGGTCACGCAGCCCCCGTACGTTCCATGTAATTATGTTTAGTTTAGTGCTATCAATGAGGGTCATGAGCTAGGCCTTGTACATCTCTACAGTGCTCCATCGGATAGCATTGCCGCTGTTCCAGATCTACCACCTTTAGTCACTCAACAACTGCAGCTCCAGTACAACAAGGACATTTCAAAGTAATATTAATCTTTGTGTACGACCATACAGTAAATCCCTTAGATGTGCTTATTGACAACCACATGTACCAAATAACCCCCTCGAACAAACCCCCCACAGACCTACGTCTATTCAACAAGAACTGCAAATTCCCTCCCCCCACACACTGAAGCAACCCAATCTTGCCAGAATCCCACGTCCACCCTCCCACCCTGCATCCAAATTGGAACCCCACTTCCGTTACCCTCCCCTCATAGTTCAAAACTTGTACTTCCCTGGGGTAATACCCATAGGGGGACCTTCTAGACAGCTACGCAGTCTCCTCGCTCCCCTTAAGTTCTCCTCCGACGGCGCTGCCGGCCCTATCATGAGGAGGGGGAGCATGCCTTGAACCACAAAAACATGTAAACAATTGAGCCATACTGGAAGGATCTCACCTCGCATCAGCTAGATTGTCCGACCCAGCCTACCAATCCGTAATAGTTCTCTTGGATGTGTGCAGATTACTTTGCTGGAGTCAGTCATTCCAGATCCTCATTTTCATTCATGTCACCATTCCGCTGCGAGGCCTCCAGTCACACTCCACCCCGGTTTGCTCGTTTCAATGCTCAGAGGAAGTCTTCGACTTGCTGGGGAGACGTGAAGAATCGCTGCTTCCCTTGGTGCGTCACTCTGAGTTTTGCTGGGTAGAGGAGTGCGTAATCAATTTGCTCCGATCGCAACTTCCGCTTGACTTCCACAAGCACTGCGGCGCTCTTCTTGCACGATAGGTGTGAAGTCTGGATATATGGAAAAGGTGTTACCATCATATGTCAACTTCTGCTTGTTTCTCGCAGCTCTGAGGGCTACATCCCTGTCTCTATACTTAAGTAATCGTGCAATTATAGGTCGTGGGGGGCTTCCCGGCACCGGATGTGGACCGAGGGTTCTGTGTGCCCTTTCCACTATGAACTGCGAGGAAAAGGCGTCTTTGCCTATGGACTCCAGCAGTAGTTTTTCTATATAGTCCTCCATTCTACCAGTATTTGTCGATTCTGGTATGCCTATGACGCGTATGTTGTTGCGCCGACTGCGCGCTTCCAAGTCCTCGTTTTTTGTGGCTATGACGGGTAGCAGTTTATCTATTCTCGTAAGTTGCACTCTATGGGTTGCAGTGACGTCATCTGATTCTGATATGTGTCCTACCGCCTCCTTAATGCAATCTTCGTGGCCATCTAGCTTATGTGCAATGGCATCCATCCTAGAGGACATCCGGTCCACCTTGTCCACCACTGTTGCAAATCCTTGCCGCATCTCTTGTAGTATATTGGCCATGTCCAAGGCCTGTGAATTGGCTCCCCCTCCAGCGCGCTCAGCCAAGTCCTGCTCCTGGTCGTCAGCAGTAGATTTGCTTCCCTTTTTGCAGCTTCGAAATTTAGTTTTGGTTGACGAGTGTCGGGCTTCCCCATATTTCAGCAGGAGTGCGACGCCTTCTGCGTATGTATCAGGAGTAATCAAGGCAACCACCAGTCTAGGGTGAAGTGTGAGGGCCAGCCCGAGTCACCACGTGGCCCTTTCGTCGTCAGCAGCTGATCCTGCCCCGTACTCTTGTCGCGTCAGCTTGCTCTGTCCAGTGCTTCTCAGCTGCTCTGACCTCACTGGGTCAGCTACTTGCCCAAGACTGTGTCCCGCTGAAGCATCACCTCATAATCGCCAGCTGCCTTCTCCACCAATGTATGGCGATTCACGGAGCTACTTGAGCCCCTTCCAAAGCCCTGTAGGGCACAACGGCAGCAGGTTGCTAAGTCCGTAAAACCGCAGCAGCGTGCGACATCCAGCACCCACAATATGGTGGGGGGAGTACAAGTGGCGGCCCGGCAGTCACAGTCCCCGTCAAACCACCGCCCAATGCTCTGCCGCTCCAAGGGGGTTTATAGCGCCTGTCGCAGGTCGCTTCAGGTGCTGCGCACCGGCCAGTAAGGGTCTCACTCCTCTTGCACTCTCGTCTCAGCCGGCTATCCACGCACTGCCACTGCCCATCTCCCCTCTCGCCACGGGCATCACACAGACTGTTCCATACCGTAACCGAGGCGTGTAGGGGAAGAACACTGCTCAGTATCTTCGCGAAGCCTGTCTCCACACCTCAGAACGGCTCTCCTGCCAAAGGCGCTTTCCCCGCAGCCGCCGTGGTATGTCCGGCCTCCTCAGTATATTTATTATCCTGCTCCGGTGTTCACTAGATCTTCACAGTGGGGGGGGGGGACACGCGCCAATCCTCCACCGCTGCGCAATGTGGGCTCCCCACAAATTCAGCTACACAGTCCTCGCCGCCTCCGTCAGTATGTCCGCATCCATCAATCACATCGCAACACCATTATGGCTCTCAGCGAAGTCTCTCGGGCAGTGGCCTCATGGAAACCTGCGCCGCCACCCCCAGCAGTACTATCTCCATAAATGCCTCCTTGGCGTCATGTTGCACGGGCAGTCCGCCTCTGCGCCGTGACTCGGTCGTTAGCGATAACACTAACTCACTGTGTTGTTGCCGGACGTGCGGCCTGGTTGCCTCGTGGTAATCCCCGACCTTTCCCAGCCACTGCAGCCGAGTCACAGCTCCATGCAGGTCAGGCGGGCGGCGCGGCTCAGATTTCAGGAGCCCGCTGCTCTGGTTGTCCGCCGCCGATCCTTCCGCACTTCACTCCACTTGTAGCCGCAGGGTAGCGCCACCGATCTCTCAACAATTTAGCCCAATTAGCGCCCAATTGTTCAGGATAAGTGGAGGATATCAGTTCCAGGAAGCAGGAGCCTCACATCAGTGTGGCCATGCTGCTTGCGCGCTCTCTAGCGCCCCCCTCATTGGGGTAAAGTGTGGATTTTTTTGTTAGGGCTCATTTGACCTTTGCTAAGAAAATGTAAGTGATGTCCAAGATGGTTGTTGTGGCCTCAGGATGCATTAATGGTGTATTTTCTACTGAGGCCATTGTCAATGGTGATTAACATCTGAAGGATGAAAGGCTTAGATGGCCATGCTGGGATTCCAGGGCGATCTGCTGATTCCAGCTATCAGCAGTGAGGGCTTAACTTATTTCCCTTTTTTTAAAATCATTGTTATCTGTAGCCTCTGCTTTGACTTAAAGAGCACGCTTTAGTGCCCTGACTTCAGAATCCGTTAGAGTCTTTGAACTACCAGCCACCAAGAACCCTTTTTGTATGCGTGTAGTTGACTTAGAAACCTGTGAAGGTGGGCAAAAAATAGTCACTACGAAACACTATTGTCAGGAAAGCACGGCCAACAGGGTGGCTACTGATGTGGTGCTTTCTGTACTGGATGGATGCAGTTGCTGCTTGTTCCAGCAGTCTCTCTCATCTCACCTGGTGGTACCACACGTCCTCCTCATATTTTGAAAGCCCTTGTGTAGCAAACACACCATGGGCCATCTGTTTCTATTGGACAGAAACCATTGAGTGGTGATGCGCTAGCACCTTTTTGGTTGGTACTATCACTTCGTCTGCTTTATCTTCCTTGCAGTTTTCACAGTCATTAGGCTGGTGGACAGCCGGAAAACTGTCACTTTTGAAAAGTTCAATATTATGGAAATGTTCATGTGTATGTTTGTTTAATTTCCAGCTGTTGTTTGGGATTGGTCTGTGTGGAATCCTTGTACACGCATTAGTCTGGTCCTCCTATGACTACTGCCTCCATAGTGTATGATCTTCAGCCTGTTTTTGGTTTCCGCGCCATTGTTCAATTAGGTAGACTAGTATTCTTGGAACATCCCATATTCATGAGAACATCAGAATACATCGGCTCTGCATGCAGCCATTGGACCTCGATGGAGCGAGTCGATGAGACGAGGTCCATGTGCCATCACGGGCTCAGCCTAGACTTGTCCAATTGTGATCGATGGTTCAGTGCGCAAACTGGGCTTTTGGCTTCTTCTCACATATTGACCCCACCAGTTGATCCAACTCACAGTAGGGCTTTGGTTCTCATGCACTGGATGATCGTCCTCCTCCAAGCCTCACAGACGCATTGCCTTTAATCCCACCTGTCTGCTCGCCATTTCACTACTGAAGCGTGAAGGAGAGCGCTGTCTAGATATGTGAATTTTACCTGTCTCCAGAAAAAAAATTATTTAGCAATTTTACCACTCTCTCCTTTTCTCATGAAGGCAAAATGTTCCAGTAGAGTTGCAGTCACTTCAGCAGGGTCTCTTATCTGGCAGTCGAGTGCTCGTAAAATTCCTTTGGCACATGATTGCAAAGTCCCTATCTCTATCTTCACGTCACTGGCTCAGATCTGGCAGGAGTCATCACTTTGCACGGGCCAATTTTCTTCTTCTTACTTTCATTTTTATGTTGAGCCTGCAGCAGCGCACATGCCCTGCACTGGCGAGACTTTTAGTAAGGGGCTTTGTAAAGCTCACCAGAGGCTCGTGCGTGTGTGGCCTATTGCTTGCCGTTACCCACACATGCGCCATATGTTTTGAATTATCGTGCCCAGACACAGGTGCGATAATTCAAAACATATGGTCTGGTGCTCGCTCTTGCGCGCGCGCCACTCACTCCATCATCATGGCTCATTAAGCGCATGGCTCGCGGGCACTCTTATAGCGCGCGCACATGGGCTGCGCGCCACTGCTCCTGCTAGTTTATAAGAATAAAGAGTGACCCGTTCAGTTTCTATGTGGTTGAACCGAAGTCTGTGCTCTTTACATGCTGTTTTAATTTAGCATCTCCTAACCTTCATGCTTCCGTCCTCCTCAATCATTTTCTGTCCACTCGCCATGTTGGGAGAGATGGCTCCATTTCATTTTTACCTCTGCCACTGCGACCTTCACATATGTTTTGGAATTGTTAATGAAGCAGCCTAAATATGCAAAGGGAACCCATGGTAATTAATTAATGTCTAAATAAAATAGTTTCCCTCGAATACAGCAGTCTTCAAGCACAACAAATCCATGTTCTATACTCGAACAATGGTGAAAGCTGCAGCGCTGGAAGACTTAATGGCCTGCTTTTCTTGTACGATTTAAGTGCAGAACTTTTCGTTTACATTTTGAGGATGGTATGGTGAGTGACTAGAATGCCTTGCCAAAACACCTGCATAGACACTGCTCATAAATGGATAAACATATTCAAGCAACAGTCTCCTCAAGTGTCCCTTCTGTCGCTCTTCTCCATTGAGGAGCAGAACATGTGGTGTATTTGGACCAGTCAACGCATGTGCTGTGTTTACTTACTTATTGCCTTTTTTAGAAACTTCTGAATGTGGGTTGAATGGGAGTATTTTTCTGTTTTTTCACTTATTTGTCCTACAGACACCACCCCAGACATTAGCTCAGAAATCTTAATAGCAAGTGTAGCATTTGGGATTTTCCTTTTTAAATATTCAGGTTTTTTTTAATCATATATTAAGGATGCATGCAAGGGCAAAAAAAAAAAGAAATAGCTCACCTAGCACATGTCAAACATAACTTTTGTTACAAGTCCACTATTCACAGATTAAAAGGGTACGATGGGGAGTGGTACATGCATCATAAGAACAAGCCTTCCTCTGCCATTTCTGATGTGAGATTCATCACCTTCATACTCTTCAGGCGCCAGACTGGATAATCTCTCTCTCTCTCTTTCTCTCTCTCTCTAAATCTCTGTCTCTCTCTCTCTCTCTCTCTCTAAATCAATCTCTAAATCTCTCTCTCTCTCTCTCTCTCTCTCTGAACCTCTGTAAAACTCTCTCTCTAAATCTATCTCTCTCTCTAAATCTCTCCCTAAATCTCTCTTGCTCTAAATCTCTATCTCTCTCTCTCTCTCTCTTCCTCTCTCTCTCTCTCTAAATCTCTCGCTCTCTCTCTAAATCTCTTGTTCACTATAAATCTCTATCCCTAAATCTCTCTCTAAATCTCTCTCTCTCTATCTATCTCTCTCTCTCTATATATATATATCTCTCTCTAAAGCTCTTGCTCTCTAAATCGCTCTCTCTCTCTCCCCCCCC
This sequence comes from Lissotriton helveticus, assembly GCF_964261635.1. Lineage (NCBI taxonomy): Eukaryota > Metazoa > Chordata > Amphibia > Caudata > Salamandridae > Lissotriton > Lissotriton helveticus. The sequence continues at coordinate 1,933,939,807 of NC_136061.1, forward strand.
CCCTCAGCTCCCCCCTCTTCTCAATCTTTCCTCCCCCTGTCGGCATTTTCTCGCTTTCAAACTCATCCAGAATCTTACATTATTTTTCAACTAGCACTTTGAAACCCGCAAGTCCTCTCCCAATCTCTCTCTCTCTCTCTAAATCTCTCAATCTTTCTCAATCTCTCTCTCTAAATCTCTCTCTCTAAATCTCTCTCTAAATCTCTTGCTCTCTCTCTCTAAATTGCTCTCTAAATCTCTCTCTCTCTAAATCTCTCTAAATCTCTTGCTCTCTCTCTAAATATCTCACTCTCTAAATGTCTCACTCTCTAAATCTCTCTCTCTCTAAATCTCTCTCTCTCTAAATCTCTCTCTCTCTCCAGACTCTCCTTGGGCTACAGAAGTTTATGTTCAGTTTTGGCATAGAATGAATAGCCACATGTGTAATGAGTGTACAGTGGGGGTTTAGCTTCCCTTGGCATAGCCATTAGATCTCGCCTTTGGGACCTTATAAGTGTTTAGTTATCCAGCACAATATCCTTGGTGCAACAACATCAACTGTTGCATGGCTAAACACTTATAAGGTCCCAAAGACGAGACCTATTGGCTATGCCAATGCTTGTTTTCGCTTAGTTACAGCATTAATATGTGGGGAAAATGCATAAGGACAATTTTCTCCGTGCGTCTAGGCCTCCTCAAAATCATTGCATATCCGGACTCTGCTTCTGTCTGAGTTTTTTGATTCTTGATTAAAATGTTTACTGAGACTTGGAATTAGCCTGATTTGTAATTGAAAGTAAAAGTTTGCAGGTCGAGCACTTTGGTGATAGAGATGAATTTGGAAAGAAAGATTTCAACTTGAAACACTCCCCTCACTGTTTATTGCGCCGTTTACTGCTACCTGGCTCACTGTCATCAGTACTTAGTCCAGTTGATGATGATACACATAACTATTACAAATGGGTGATGGATGTGTAATGAGTGCAAAGTGATATCTGATACCCTAGGGCAAGTTTGCATTGAATGATATGATGATGCTTTCCTGCCTGCAAGATTGCTTATGGTATCTGGTTTGCCAAATAGCTATGGGTTATATATAAGCTGAGTTGCTTATTTTCTGCTGTGACATGATAAAAAACACCTTACTGAGGATTGCAGTCAGCCTATTTTATTGATGTTGTCATTGCACCATTGTGAGACTCATATTGTAAGTTTCCTGGACTCTGCTGACCAGGACAAAAGATATATATATTTGCAGTTCATGTCCCAAACGTACAGGTAGCATACAAGACTGGACTACCCCCGTACAAGTTATCACCAGATCCACTGGGGGGGCGGGGGGTTTTCTGGGGGTTATATTGCTTATGGTTTGGAATAATGGCTACACCTCAAATGTCAGCCTATTACAACATGGAGGTCTACTGTATGTCCATGGACTGAATGTCTATGTGGTGTGTGAGCCAGAGTCTCAGGTGCCACTTCTCAGCCACTTCTTACACTAATCATTGTCATAGACATCCTTCCTACTGTCTTCTGTGCTCCTCATCTATAAACTGTTATAATTCTGACAGCTCTCTTCTACCTCTGACATATCATCCCAGTCTCTGACAGAACATCCCAGATCTATCCTCAATTCTAAGCACTTTCAGATCACGTCAAGCTCTAGTACTTTCCTCTCTTTCTACAGCTGCGCAGAGGTGAGCACCGCTATAGTAAGGAGATGAAAGAATGTGAGCACTGGCCGGACAGAATTCATCCTTGGAACTGAATAGCAAAACAGTGAAACCACTGAGACGTTTCCACATCACATTGTTGTGTGCAGAATCGAGCCTGTGCTTTTAATTTTCACATTTTTTGTTTTTGACACACCAAAACGTTTGGCAGGTGCTTTCAAGTGAGAAAATAGCACTTGAATTGAAATTCTGAAGCGTGTACACTCCTTCAGCTATCTCACTGTAGGAGGGACATTCCCAGTCCCAATTTTGAGAAGTTGAAATGACTATTTATAATACATATCTTTTTTTATGGTTGGCCCTATGTTAGTACTTTTCATAAAAAACACACATCATTGGAGTCTTCAAAACCCCTTCTTCTTCCGAGCCTATGTCACACAAAAAAATCCCCCTTTTTAAACTCTGGCTGTTAGGATTTATAATGTTTAGAGCTGGGTTTCCAGCTATAAAAATGTTTTTTTTTTTTTTGCAAAAGTGATAAATTAAAATACACTTTCTGAAGGTTAGAAGGATATATTCAAACTCTCCTAGACTTCTACTGACAGTATGGGAACCTACAACATCACACACACTTTAAGACTTCTATTGATATTATGAGGACCAGGAAGACACACCCCTGATCTGATTGGTTGCTTTCTGTCCTTAGCAACTGCACTGTCTGTGTGTGTAGAGAGAGAATATTTTTGTGTGTATAGGAGGGCTTTCATCACACACACTGTCTGAAAAACACACACACACACACACACACACACACACACACACACACACACACACACACACACACACACACACACACACACACACACACACACACACACACACACACACACACACACACACACACACACACACACACACACACACACACACACACACACACACACACACACACACACACACACACACACACACACACACACACACACACACACACACACACACACACACACACACACACACACACACACACACCCCCCCCCCCCCCCCCCCCCCCCCCCCCACACACACACACACATAGCCCCCCAAACACACTCAAAGAGCCCCACACACACACAGAGCCCCCCAAACACACACAGAGCCCCCCAAACAGAAGCAAGAACAGCCTGGGGGCAGGGAAGCAAGCACAGGCAGGGAAGCAAGCACGGGCAGGGAAGCATGCACAGCCAGGGGGCAGGGAAGCAAAGACAGAGTCAGGGTAAACAAGGTACAATGCGGTGTCAAGTTCCACGCTTTCACTGCCTCGCCGTTCCCCCACTTACCTCTGTGTGCCTGTGGGATTTAGGCTTTAAGCCATGCCGTGCCCCACGTCCAGTGATTATGTTGGGAGCCGAGAGGCCCCCTCCAGGCTGTCAGTAGGCTTCTTTCCTCCTTTCAGTGGGCACAGGGCGTACTTCTGCTTCTCCTGCTTCCTTCCTGATTTACTCGGGAGTCTGCTCGCGGCACTTCCCGGTGCTTCGTGGCACTCACGGCGGCCACGGCAGCCACGGGATTCCTTGTTCTCTCTCCCTCACCCTCCGCTCTGCTTCCTGCGTCTGACGTCAGGCGGGGGGAGGGCGGTACTACCGGATGATCGGCTCAACGCAGGCAGGGCGGGCAGGCAGCGTAATCCGTCACAGGGCACAACAGCGGTAATTCGCACAACATCGGTAAGAGTAGATAATTTCATTTTAGCTGACATTCAGCTGTCTTTTTCTTGTGAATAAACAACTCTAATTATGCCCCCTTAATTATAGGAGTCTTCCACAATGTTAACATAAACATATTTGAGGAGTCCAAATTTTATATGTTGGTGTATGTTGGGCATACAACTAGGCTTCCTCAAAGGGGCTACTGACTGAATCCTTTTGTTCAGCAACAGAGAAAGGCAAGCAAACGTTTTTGTGGGAAATTAAACCAGAAAACGGTGCCCTGTTAAAGATAGGACTCCTTAACTAAATTGAAATGAAAATAGTCCAGACCGGTTTCACTCTTGTTATGGGCTCATCAGATACTAAACTATATCATGGTTTTTCCCTCTGAATCATATGTTTTTGATTAAAAGAATATCCATTGTCTAAGAGCATTCTTCACTAACTTTGATGGGCAACTATCCCATAAATGTACTGGCTGTCCCGTGGTGGGGTGTGTGGTGGGTGATGGGATGAGGGCAGAGTAGTGTGTCTGTGTGCTTGAGTGATACACCAGACCCTAGAATAATGGTGGTAATTCATGGCATATTGTAGGAAGCCATGCTTGCCATAACAGAATATAGGTAATGTTTGTTATTCTGTGGGAATCGGTTGAGCTACTAAACAACAAAAGGGGCAACAGGGGTTTACAACAAGCCATGAACCAAGAGATACATTGGAGCACACAGAGGGGTATACACCGGCGGTAACAAACCACGAGTTGGAACTTTCCATCTTCCGATATATCAGGTGATAGAGAGACGGGTCTTTAAGAACCAGAAGACTTCTTTACCAACTCTTCAGAAATAGCAAGAGAGGTCCATAATCTCCTACAAAGCTGAAGGAAGAGACTTTGCCTTTGCCATACAACAGGAGTGTGAATTACCTAACAACTATGAGGAGCAGCCTCTGATTTCCCATCTGCTGTGAACAAAGAAAATGAGATTTAGAGCCTTCTATAAAATAAAACATGGGATTCAGAGCAGTAATTAATTTGGAGCAGGTTTTCTTACCACCTGCAATGTATGAAAACGGACAGGGTTCCAGCAGACAGGAACAACGCCACTCTTTTTTGTTGATGGAGTGGAGGGTTTTTGCCTGTGCTGCCTGTGACAGGCCTCTCTCACAGGTGCTACTCCAACACTCTGGTGATACCTCAGGATTTGGTACAGGTGACTAGGATTGTAGAGAGTGGTGCCTGTGGTGTGAACTGGCAGGGGCTACGCTCGGTCACGTCAATAAACCCAATGGTGTAATCTTAGCCTGAGCCAAGTTGACATATTGGGTGAGACAAAAGTTACTCAAAATGGATAACAAGCCAAAAAATAGCAATATGTAAAATGTGTGAATCTTATTTTTGGAATTTAACGTCGATTAAGCCTGATTAACATTTGCGCAAAATCACATATGCTCCCTTTAAATAGCAGTGCATAAACGTTTAATGGCCAAACTATACCCCGAAACGCATGTCATAAAGAGTGCACTCTAAAAACATATGAACACCTCTGTAGTTTAAAGATCAGTAAATGCAGCAAACCAAAACATCTAAAAATAAATCGTGGCCTATTCCATCTTGCTGTGTGAAGCCTTCCCATGATTTCCTGAATGTTGCCCCTTAAAGGCCGAATTTTTCATTCCTCTCTACGGTGAGGCCTGTGAGGAGAATGTTGACAATTCAGTGGATGCTACGTTGCTTACTGTAAAGCGCATCATACATTGTAAGCCCACCTCCACCTCTCCAAAAGGTTGGTTAAACTGTTCAAAGCAGAGCCAGTGGATGCTTTCGAGGTCATTACGAATGCACTGAGTCAGTTCAGGCAACATGTTTTGGATAATGTGAAGTGCCTCTATTGGGCTGTGTCATTGAGCTTACTTCTCTACCTTATGTGTGTGATGGAACTGCCCTCATAAGGTGTCCCTGATCGGAGGGAGTGCAGATGTGATTTTAACTTGTTTACCAAATGTAGTTATGAGTGCTATTTGTTCAGCTCCTGCATTCAGTTAGCAGGTTATTGTGCCTCGTCCAGAGAAGTGGCAGCTGTATGCTCCTCTGCTGTGAGGTGTTATGACCTTCAGTATTCCTGAGCATCTGACAACCCCACTGCCTCAACACTCACCTCCACCTACTCCATACCTTCAGGTAGAAATTGAATTTTATGCCCATGATGAATCTGAACTTCAACATCTCCAGATGTTTTAATGGTCATTTTATTGGTTGTTGTAGAGAGGCTGCTACCAGCATCAGCAAAGGCAGTAGTGCTCTGAACAGTGGCTTGGGCTGTGTGGTTTCTGTTGGCACAAAGTCGTAGGTGTAGCTGGGTTGACTATGGTGGACGTCATGGAGGTGGTAAACTGATGGCCTCTAAGGCATGAGTAATTTTAGGTGCTTGCCACAGTTGTAGTCCTAGTGGTTAACACTGATGGAGCAGTTGTAATTGGCACAGTAGTGTGCATCTACACATCATGTAAGGTTGGCACCTATGGCTAGTGGTACTTATGAACAAGCATTGTCAGAAATTCATTAAAAGGGCATACATTTGGGAATGCCTAGGGTCTGTGCTGATGAACGGATCCTTTAATATGTCTCACATTCCTTTATACTGTTGTTCTGTAGTTATAAGTACTATCACTGATACAATTAATGTCACCCTGCTAAAACACCACTGGCAATCTGTTGCATACCAATGCTGGATTGTGTGATTTTACTGTGGACCCACAAGATTTTGTTGATGCTTGTTATGAAACTGAAACCTGCATGCCAGTTCACTTAGCAACAAGGTATCTGTTCTCTGGCATCTTCTAACACATTAAGCAGACACTGCCTCCTGGGTATCATGAAGCACTACTCACAGGTGTTGTAGAGCATGTTTTGCAGTATAAAGTAATGATTCACACACTAATTTTCCCTTTCTAGAATTCTTGCTCGATTGTACTTCTGTGCAATGTGTCATGTGCTGGCATCCTATTCTTACATTATGGGCTATTGGTATATCGATGTTAGCATGCACCTTCTCTTCTCACAGTTTCAGGTACATGTGGTTGTGGGTCCTCCACTTTGGCCACTTTCGCAGCATGACATACTGTGGTCCATGATACGTTGTGGTGCTTTTCAATATCATTGGTCAACACCTCCAGCTGTGGGTTAGAGAACATGTATTTTCTACTTGCATTTTTTGGCCTGATGGGATCCACAGTGAAATTCCCTAGTTGGCTTAGATAAGACCACGATTGATTCTCGTAATCAATACATGTGGATCCAGCTGACTGCATTGCCAGTTGGCTCCTGGTTTACAAATGGCTAACTTATTGCTGGTTTCAGAACATGGCAGAGGGAGGGCTGCAGTTGGGTCAATCTGAGAAATATAGAGGTTCTTGGGTTATAACTTTGTACACAACATCACTAGGTAACCACTAAACTTGTGCTAACCAAACAGTAGCTCGCACATTGATAATGTAGTGGCTCTCGGAGGGAGTGTCTCGGGTACGGTGAGGCGGGCGTGGGAGGGGAAGGGTGGGGGTAGTAAATGTCCAGTTCACGGCCGACTGGAGTAATATAAATAAATGAAACAAATTTCATTGCCCGCACTGAAACGCTAAATGCGTTACAGCGCACGCAATGAAATTAGTTGTATTTCTTTACATTACTCTGGTAGGCCTTGGGCCAGAGTTTACTACCCCCCACCCTGCCTCTCCTCCGCCCCACGGCACTCCCTCCACGAGCCGCTACTGGCAGTGAATATATTTGACAATGTGCTGCTTGTCAATGGTGTGCCCTACTGTTTGGTTAGCACAAGTTTAGTATATATATATATATAACCTACTAGCGGTCGCCAGTAGGTAGTTATAGTTAGGATTGTTTTCCATAGGATATCCGCAACATTCTATTGGGAATAACTTTGGCGCAGATTGAGGGATCTGCCTGTAATTTTCCTCAAATTTGCCTCGCTGCGCTCTGCTCTTTTCCTGAAAAATTGGGGGGGATTCGTCAAGCGGGGGCCAAGATAAAAGGGGGGTCCCAAAACATGTTTCCCCATGTTAATTTCCATAGGGTGGTTGGACTCACTTTTAGCCCGAACGGCTGAATGGATTTCCACCAAACTTGGCAAAATTGTAGGGACTGGTAGCCTGATGTGCCTTTGCTATGTCTCAAGATATGTGCGCCAGTGGATTTTGAGTAATTTAGGTTAAAAAAAATATATATATCTCTAGGCGTGCCCCGGTACGCGCACCGGGGCGCGCTGCAGCGCGCTACGCGAGTTCGCGCGCGGAAAGCTAATTGGCTCTCGGGTGTCTGTCAACATTCTAAACAGTCCGTAGCGGCCGCCATCTTGTGTCTCGGTAGGATCGAGACACAAGAGGTGGCAAAAACAAAAGGGGAAATGAGCAAAAGGGGCAGGGTAGACCCCCCTGAATCCATAGGTTTGATGTGGGTACCATAAAAGGGCTTTGCGGGGCAAAACATTTTTTTTCAAAAATTCCGATTTTCGCGGGGGGAGCGCCCGGTACGCACACCGGGGAGCGTACCGGGGAGCGTACCATGGAGATAAAAGAATGACAGTTTTTAAAAAATTTAGCATTTTTTTTTATAAATTGGAGGTAGTTCTGAAAATAACTTTTTTTTATTTTATTTTTTTATATTTTTTAAAACGATTTTATATTTTTGGGGGATTTTTTTCAGGGGAAAAACAAAAACAGGGATTCCAAAACTGCTCAACAGGAGCAAAAAATTTTGAAAAATTAGGGACGGGGAGGGCAGCGGTGTTTCTGTCTCGTTATAGCAATGAGTTCAACGCTCTGCTCCCCATAACAGAGCAGTTCATCACAGTCCACGCATAGAAATTTTATGCCTGCAATCACCGGCTGCACGTTAGGGACCATTCTTCCACGTGGTGTTCCTGAAGGTGTTGCTCCACCAGTGGAGGTGCTGCTGCCATCTCTTGGTAAATTCCGTGCCAGCTCCCTCACACTCTCCCTGGCATAGTTATTTGGGTGTTTTCTCTGGACATGCCTAATTAAATTGGCATTTCCAAAGCTATATTTCTTATTAGGATTGCCTCTGGATAAAATACTGCCACATATCTTGCAGGTTACCTTAGCAGCATTAACCTTTTTTTTCCTTTGGGGATGCCAAAAAATTTCCAAATGGAGTGGTCCTTTGTTTTGTGGTGAGTAGGGTCCTCAGGCAAAACAACATCAGAATCACTGCTGGATGACTCCCTTGCAGCCATTGCTGTAGATCAGGAAACTTTGAGAAGCAGATAATGCACAGAACACCTCTTGCTCACTCCAAGTACAAAGCAATAGTGAGAGAAGTGGGTGGGTTTCTCAATATTTGGAAAAAAAAATGTTCTGAACCAATGAAAAGTGTTATTTTAAAGTCACATGGCTTGACGGGCTTACGCTACGCGCCCTGGGGCGCGTCCCGGGGCGCGTAGCGTAAGCGCATCGGGGCGCTTCTGTTGCGCGATCGTATATGCTCGGGCGCTTCCGGGAGCGCTTACGCGGTGCGTCATCAGACGCATCTCGCGGCTACGCGATACGGGTCTTATGACGCAAGTCGTCGCGGATACGCGATACGTCACGATGATGTTTTCGTTCGCAGCAATGGCGCTAACGGGACGCTCCCCGGTACGCGCCCCGGGGCGCGCCATAACAATGCGCTCAACGGTGAGCGCATTGGTACGCACCCCGGGAGCGCTCCGAGGCGAAAAAATAAAAATAAACATAAAAAAAATAGTATTACATAATTCTACAATATAAAATTCATTATAAAAAATATTACATTTCACACCTATAGAGATTTGCTATTAAAAAACCGATGAAATTCACTGAAAAAACCATAGGTTTCACACCAGTTATAGTTAGGAATTAGCATTTAAAAAACCCATTAAATTCACTGAAAAAACCATAGGTTTCACACCAGTTATAGTTAGCTGGAAATTTTACTCGCATAAAACCATTGAAATTCCCACGTTATAGTTAGTTGGACTCACTATAACTTGCGCGTGCAATGCACTGCTGATGACGTCACATATTACATCACTCATGACATGGTCAGTGACATCCCTCATGACATCACTGATGACACCATCCTTGTGACAGAGTGACAGACCTCCTTTCACTGTAATGTAACCCTTGAAACACATTCAATAGAAAGTAAAATTTTCAAAAAAATGGAGATACCCATACCAGTTACAACAACCAATTCAATAATTCCACCATCTATATACACATCCACTCATTCAACAACAGTTCTATATACTCACTCATCATATGTAGTGATACACCTATACATCCTGTTACACACCGACAGTCATCCTAAAGTTACTCTCACACATATTCACACATGCAAGTAAACTATTGAACATCCATTTATTTGCATATACAGCTATACACACACTACTTACTTCTAAGGAACCTTACACATACTTACTCTCTTAAACAATCACTTATAGAAACACATACTTATTTAAACAGGAACTCTTACAATCCCTTACTCTCACATATACTCACTTATATACATCAATATTCACATATACTACATTAAAACATATGTAGTTACTGATAAAGACACTAGTGAGACAGTCATTCAGTCAGTAACACACACATATACACAGTCATCCACCCATACAGTCCTGCACATATGCTGTCTTCAAAACACATACAGTCAGTTATTCATGCATCTATGTGCTAAGTAATACCCCCACCAAACCATACAAACACTCATACTGATACTAAATCAAACATCTAATAACCCATATACATACACATGTAGCTACTCACCAACCCATGCAGCCACTTATACAGAAAGTGAAACACTAATCCTTATATTTAAATATTTAAACATTACTCACTAATATATGTATTGCCTAAGATACACTTAAGCTAGTTAACCAATCAATTAAAAAAAATAAAAAAAACATCTAAACACTAATTTATTCTTCCATCAACTTTTACATATACATATATAACACATATTTATTTCTCGGATAGACACACATTCACTGGATGGTGTCATCAGTGATGTCATGAGTGATGTCACTGACCATGTCATGAGTGATGTAATCTGTGACGTCATCAGCAGTGCATTGCTTGCGCAAGTTATAGTGAGTCCAACTAACTATAACGTGGGAATTTCAATGGTTTTATGCGAGTAAAATTTCCAGCTAACTATAACTGGTGTGAAACCTATGTTTTTTTCAGTGAATATATATATATATATGTGTGTGCGGCGCAATTTGTAACAAATTTTTTATATATATATATATATATATATATATATATATATATATACAGGATGTATGATGTTACAACGCATACTTTTACAACGCATACCTTTACAACACATTTTTTACAACGCAACATCCATTACAACGCATGTCATTACAACGAATTTTTAAAAACTACCTTTACAACGCTTTCCATTACAACGCACACTACCTTTACAACGCATGTCATTACAACGAATTTTTTAAAACTACCTTTACAACGCTTTCCATTACAACGCACACTACCATTACAACGCATAACATTACATGGCATGTATGATAAGTATTGGATAGAGTAGGGGTAAAAATGACTATTCTAACTCCAGGGGGGTGCAACAGTAGGGTAAGTGTTGGATAGTGTAGAGGTAAAAATTACTATTCTAACTCCAGGGGGGTGCAACAGTAGGGTAAGTGTTGGATAGTGTAGGGGTAAAAATTACTATTCTAACTCCACGGGGTGCAACAGTAGGGTAAGTGTTGGATAGTGTAGGGGTAAAAATTACTATTCTAACTCCAGGGGGGGTGCAACAGTAGGGTAAGTGTTGGATAGTGCAGAGGTAAAAATTGCTATTCTAACTCCAGGGGGTGCAACAGTAGGGTAAGTGTTGGATAGTGTAAGGGTAGCATGCGTTGTAATGTTATGCATTGTAATAGTGTGCGTTGTAATGATATGCGTTGTAGTGGTATGCGTTGTAGTGTCATGCGTTGTAATGGTAGTGTGCTGTAAAAGTTGCGTTGTTAAGGGTGTTTCCCATATATACATACACACATACATATATATACACATATACATATAGATACACATATACATATATACATACATATATCTCATAGGCTAGCCTCTCCCTTTCATGATCTAACCTACTACAGAGCTGCTAAGCAATACCAGCATTGTCTGTGCATCCTGAAGTTGACAGAAAATGCTGGTGGTTTAAAGATGAAAACTGTGAGTGCTATCTGAAAAGCCCATAACTCTAATGCCAGCCTGCCTTGTCAATGGATGGCAAGGAAACTTGCAGTTCATGGTGTATGAAGTTTGAACAAACCGCAAGGCCCCCTGACAGAATTAAATAATGGCTGCTGTTTTTCCACTTAGATTTGCACAGTAAGTGCACCCAGACCAGTGAAATCAGCCCTCCCCACGGCAAATGAGACACAAAGAATAGAAGCAAAGGTCAGCGACTAGCTGCCGCCTCCCCCCCAATCCGGCACCCAATACCCAGGAACGTGGACACGAGACGTCTTTACTTTTTGGAAGGCGGGCGCTAGTCGCCCGGCCGTATTTATTAAAGTATGAAATTAAAAAAGGTTTTAATTGCATAATCAACAATTTATACAAAAATTCAGCAGGACATTTAGGTTTAGCAATAAGTTTGAGAGCCTGACTTTAACAAAACTCTAATACATGTTATTTTCCTAACTTATACTAAACATCCTCATCTAGAATTTTTGTACATTTCTGGCCATATGGCAGGGTCACTACCGGTGTCAGGTCCTACAAGCTGCGCCTCCCCTCTGGATGTGCGCATGCGCAGTGTTACCCCGGGAATTGCCCGGTCTACGCCCTGAACTCCATTTACCCACTGAAGGAGGGCCCTTACTCTGCGCCGGTGGCGTCGTGAGTCCACGCGCGCGGGGTGGCTACCAGCCTAAGGAAAGCGTGAACTACTCCTACCCGCGCTCCTTTGCTTTGTAGCATCCATTACCTTGCCCCTGGAGTTGTGGGAGTGGCCCGCAGGCCCCTCCCCCTGGGCGGGAACCTCCATAGGATGATGCCCGCCCCCTCAGACCTCAAATATGTGCTCACCGATAATGACCTTACCGCCACAGGCCAGCATTGTTAACCGACGATCTGGCCTCCCCCTGCCTAGACCTACCCTAGAAAGTTCTCACTCTAGCAAACCTTCCAACCAGGCCCAGACCCCAGGCCCCTTCCTTCCTCTGTGAAATGGACTCCCCTTACCAGGTAGGACAAATACACCCATGTTGGATCATCTGGAACTGGGGCTTGAAATAATTTGTCCCGCTGTGTGTTGATCCTCTTTATCGAGTGATTCAACGCCCTGACCGGGTCCTTGCCACCCTGGGATCAGTTGAGACCCACCCACTGTGCCACCCGGGCTTGTCCTGAAGACCCACCCACAGTGGAGATGGACAAATACACCCATGTTGGATCATCTGGAACTGGGGCTTGAAATAACTTGTCCCGCTGTGTGTTGATCCTCTTTATCGAGTGATTCAACGCCCTGACCGGGTCCTTGCCACCCTGGGATCAGTCGAGACCCACCCACTGTGCCACCCGGGCTTGTCCTGAAGACCCACCCACAGTGGAGATGAACCCATCAATCAGTATTCGCCTCCCCAGTTTGGCCCATTCAGTCCCCCCTAGGTGAGGTATCACCACTGACAGGGGGTCGGGCTGCCGAGCTAAAAGTCCCTGAAAGCAGTTCCTGAACTGACCATGGCACAGACCCTCAAACCCACTCTTCCCTGTCCTGCGTCCGGCACGTTGTTTGTGCTGGCACATTTTTAGCTCCTCAACTTCTGACGAGGAGTTCCTCCCCTGCGTGGCAGGTTTGAGAAACTGCAAGAACCAGAAAAAGACCAAGAAAACCTGGGCAACCATTTCTAGCTCCTCAACTTCTGGTGAGGAGTTCCTCCCCTGCGTGGCAGGTTTGAGAAACTGCAAGAACCAGAAAAAAGACCAAGAAAACCTGGGTAACCATTCCCACTTCCACCTTAGGGAATGAGTAACACTTACACCTGCCAGCAATACTTGGGCCCTTGGTGTCTTCTTTCTCGACGTATGCTTTCCTTTTGACGTCCACCCACTGATGATGTTGCGGTGTGGAGTACTCCTCAGATATCCGCCATGGACCCAGCCGTGACTGACGTAAGCATCCCTTGGGCTGTCCACCTGTTGCAGCTGCTGTGATATGGAGCACTCCAGGTATCAACCATGGACCCGGTCATACATAAATTGGAAAGATAGACACACACCATTAGTCTTTCCGGCAATAACTGCTGTACACGTGTCAGACTTACATTACCATCAGTCGCTAAACTTAGCTAATCTTAATGCCAGATCCGTACACCTCAACACGCCGACAGCAAATGTTAAGCATAGCCTCAGTTTGTCTGCTTCCTACCCACGTCTTTATGCATAGGATCTATGTGTTAAAACAAGACGGCTTACTTAGCAGTGCAGTATCACAGTTGTTGGCTAAAGATTTAGCACACCCCAAACTCCGCCAGGCCCTAAGCTGGCCCCAAGGACCTTTTAAGTACGCCACTTTGGCTTCTGGGAAATATCATCCCAGCCACCCGGACATGATCACATGCATCCCCAGAACTATGTGATGCCGCAACTAGGCTCTTGGGCACCTTTTAGGTGTGACATCAGAGTGTGTATCTTTATCAGGACCCCCATTATTCGTTCTAGAGGCTCTAAGCCCTGTCTCTATGCCATTCGTGGTTCCCCCACCATATTATTAATATATGGCTTTGGTGTACCCCTAGAGCTCAACGTATATGGTGGTAAATTACTGTGTGCTATAGAGGTCTTCCCACCGAATCATTTGCCTCCAATCTCATCCTAGGCTCAACGTATATTGGCCCGTTTACCTGTGTGAAAATTAAGTTTACTGACTGAACCAAAGGGGGTGTGTTTAGTACAAATACATATATTTGTTGTTATACACCTGCCCTTTTCCATTTACTCATTCATGACATTAAAGAGTGGTAAAACAAGTAGCTCTATATTCCCTCAAGATTTAGCCTGAAGGCTGCACGCAATACAGCTAACCCTAGGATAGTTTACTAATAATGTTGGTTTAAACCTATCATCCATGAAGGGGGCGTTTGGACAGGTGCAATGTTAGGACTGGCGTATATCCCCCCTATATTAGTGAACAACACCTCATACGGTGATTAGCTCCACAATGCAATAAGTCCATTGTTTGGCTTTCTGCCTTGGCTTGCGAAGGAAAGTGGGACCTGGGAGACTGTCCCTCAGTCTCGCTAAGCCCTACCCTTAGATGTCGTTAACCCCCAGGTTGACCCCAATGGAAGGTGGTATACCCTATTCGTGAATGGTTCCATGGTTGTTCCAACTATCACCTAGCAGACCACTGATAGTCGTTCTATAATGACAAATTTGACTTATGGCAATGGCTGTTCCTCGCGTAAGAGAACTAAGCAGCAACCATGGCTTCGATAAAGTATAGCAAGTGCTTATGGGACATGAATAAGCAGCCCAGGCATGTCACCAACCATCCCATTCTCTAGGTGAAATTTAATGTCCCCATTTTTCGTGAGCTCTGATTTAGACAATGAGTGTTTCAGAACTGAACTCATCAACCGAATGCCAACAGAGCATATTTTGGGTAACTCACCACCCCTGGTGGGTACCCGTCCCATCAGGGAGCTGCGTCTGCCTTGTGAATTCTACCCAGGTACAACCCGAGCATTTTAAACGCCCAAGTTCCCCATTGCTGGGTCCCCCCCGGCACGTGGATGCGATCCAGTTGATGGGCATTGGTGACTTTGTGTACCTCGGGTCACATTGAATACAGCGGATACCACCCGTGCCAATTTAAGATGGCGTAGGTGCCACCGTTTTTTGGGCTGACTGGATTCTTAAATGCTTGAAGAGCTGGGGATGTGTTACCTTACCACACTTATGTTACACTGGCTATTGATGAAAGAAATGTTAAAGGTACAAGTCTAATTTCTGCTAAAAAGGCAGCAGCCTGCCCCCCAATAACCTTAATGTAACAATATACCCCGATAATGTACACAAAGTAATATAACAATAAAATTAAAATTTTTTAGGGCACAACATTGCGACAGTCAGATCTGCCTCCTGCAAAACCAAATTTATCAGAACACATCGCCTTCCTCTTAAGATGTCACACAATTTGGTAACGACCAACCCTGGAAGGCGCTGGGTGACACTACCCGGCTTAGAGAGGCGAGGGCAGATGCCTTCCTCCCAATACTGTATGGAGTAACCACCATATACCGATCTACCACTGGAATACCCCTCCAATGACCCCCTTTGCTGGTTTCTGGCCCAGAGAAGATGCGGTCCCAGTGGAGTGGTCAGTGTGAAGAGCATGTTCAAAGGCCTGTCTCCTGGCCATACTCATGCATAGGAGTCAACTGTTAGTATTCCTTAAGCCCAATGTTACAGTTAAACATATTCTTCCAATGATTTCCTCAATAGAGAGATAACTCATGAACAAGTAAGGTGAATCAACACGCCGCGTGGGTGGCGAAACCAGACCAGGCAGACGCAAACAGGGTAAGTGTGAGTGGTACACACCTATGCAGCTTTTAACCCTGTGGTCCCTCTGCGATGATGCAGCAAACATGCCACGCAACACCGCCCTCGCAGAACTCTGGGGACCGTAGCTGGTCTCAACAATATGGTCCTCGCCTTGTTGGTACCACAATTCATCAGCTGGCCCACTACATATATAAATATTCAGACGACAAGCAATTTGCTCTGAGGCATCGTGGCTGACAATCAAACACCAGACGTAGATCAATAACTCCAAGGTGTTTTTTTGCTACCCACCGTAACCATCAGAGGATAGTGCTTTGTACTGATCTAGGTCAAAGTTGGCGCTTTTCAAATCTCTCACTCACATTCCCTGAGTCCCGGTCACATTATATACACGCATACGTATTATGTAGCACTTCCAAGTACCTTATAGAGCTTTGTTCGGTTACGATTAGAATCATAAAAGTAAAAACATTGATATATTATATATACATTACACCAATAATATCCTAAACCCATATATAGCTAAATGAATAAATCCTAGTATGCCCCAATCCCATAGCAGCTTAAAGAAACCCACTACATTAAAATAACACGTCCATAGAAATTCAAGCACTCTACCCATTACTTGCTGCTCTACCTCAGATAGACACCCCAGAGGCAAAGTCTGTTCACCGATGTGAGTTCCCTTCACACTTGGTATTAGGATTTAAACTGTACCTCGCAGAAACGGTACAAAATCAAGAATTTGAACCCCTTTCATTTCTTTGGGAAAAACTCAATGGCAATGTGCAAACAAAACTACAACGGAAAAGCATCTGGAGGGGTCCATTAAGAAGTATGCTAAGGGATAAATTACTGACAATTATTTTCAGTAGCCAGTGCTCTAAAGTAAGTCAGTGGGTGCAAGAAAAGTTGAGCAAAGACACATTTAAAAATGCTCACAAAAAAGCAGGTGCTGACTAAACTACAGGGTTTCCTAAAGTCACAGTGCTCTAGCAAATCATCCATTCATAGTTCACATTCTTTAAAATGGATTCGGGCAAACACAGTATGTGGATTTCACAAAGCTGCGTGTTTTATGGCTAGACTTTTGGCGCGCAGTGTATTTGCTCAGAAACAAGATATTTCGTTCGAGATCCAGAGCCAGGAGCGTAACCCAGGTCTTCAATCAGTAACTATGCCACTAGACCACATGTTCGATTTTAATGCCATATAAATAATTCAACTGAAACACCGCTTGTGCCGAAGGCAGAATAAACAGACATCATAGTAACCACCTGGAACATCAAGCACATCTAACAGGGAGCATGCGTTTGTTTCCCAACTTGAAAAACTTGCCTCACTTTCCTTCGAGATTCGCTACTTTTAGCCTGAAATTACAAAAAACTGCGCCGTCCGCATAACACTTAAACAAGGCTGTGGTGCAGTGATTTCATTGCTGCCCTGAATTCAATGCGGCTGAAATGAAAAAACGTCAGGGCTCGAAGGGAGCGTGTTCCTATTTGCTCCCGAGTTTCTTTGGAGTGGGGCAGTTTGCCGAGAAGGGAAAAACACAATAAATTTAGGCAAAGTCAAGATGTCCCGTCTCTGCTTTTCCCGCTCACCCTGACACTCGAGCCTGGGTCTCCCAGACCGCAGGCGAGCGCTCCGCTCATTGAGCCACAAACACCGCTCCGCCCCTATGAAGGGCTACCTCACCGTGCTCAGCCGCTCTCCATGGCTGTCCCTTGTCCTGACACCCAGCCGCTTTGCACCCTACGGCCCCCCGACGGGTCTCCTGACGCGATGCTTCCCCGCGGCTCTCCACTCTCGCGAAGGCGCTGACTCCAAGCGGCGAGGAACGAAGCGGCTCCGAACGACGCCATACTCGCGAACGATGCCCAACGTAAAACCCTGTAAAAGAAAGGCAACAATTAATAAAACAAAGAAGCCCCGAGCGCGGGGCACACCGTTTCGGCGAGGGAGCGTCCAGGGACAAGGGGGTCTCCTGGGCGCTCCCTATCTCTTTATTCCCGAGGGGCCAGGTGGCCCCTCCTCTAGCCCGCCCCCCTTGACCCGGACCCACTTCCTAGGATCCGGGTCAAGGTGGCCGCCAGCCAACCGGCGGTGGGCCGCGCCCCCCAGGGCACGCCCCCACCGCCGAATGGCAACAAAGGAAACTGTGGGGGCGACGGTCGCCGCGCCGCCATGCGTGCGGGGGGGCCGAGGGCCCCCCCTTTTCAGAAGCAAAGGTGCACATTTCTACCGAGCGTCACTAATGCTTTCAATAACCAAAAATTCTAAATGTGGCAAACTGCATATGCAGTTAACAATCACTGGGTAAAATGCATTTTTTTATTCTCTTATTTTTACGAATTGGGACTATTGAGTATTACATTCTGTAACATGCGGATACACATGAGCATGCACCAAAGCGTGCGACTTTTAACAGGTTCAACAGTTCTGAAAGTACAGACAGGTGCTGTCCGTTATTAAATGGATAATGGACAATATCATTAGATGGCAATCCTCTGGGGAAAAAAGATGCCTTAAATGTTGTTTCCCCGGTCTTCCCGTCTCACTGTTAAATTACCACGAGCCTGTTATTTACAGAATTTAAAAACTGCAAAAATGCGTCATGAAGCTCCTTGTAAGAATACTAGTACAGCAAGGTCACGCTGAAAGCAGAGGCACTGCTACGCAGGTGTTTACAAAATAAAGGAAATGCAAACCCCCACTCTTGTCAGACAGGGAGGAATCCCTGTATTTACAACTCCAAGCTTTCGAGGCCGTGCACTTGAAGGTGTTAATGTATGCAGATTGCGGTCTTTGTGTTTTATATCGCCGGCTAGAAGACAGAGGTTAAAGTCAAGAAACTGAGCCTCGGAGCACCTCCCCCATATCCTGCTGTCTGTCCCAAATACATTCTGGAGCAATTGGAAACCTCAATGGAGGAAACAGCATGGCTAGTCTGTACGAAATGAATGGGGTAAAAGGCGCACAGTATTTACTAAAGGTTAATAATCGTTCTGTTTTTTTGTAATTCTTGTGAAAATAGTAAATACCCAAAGAGAACTGATTGTCCAACTCATTCTATTACTCACCAACCCTAATTTGCCAAAATATGGAGTACATAGCACTGGTGAAACCGTGCAGCGCTACATTGTGCAAACTGTAAAAAAAAATGCATGTATACCATGGGCCTTATTTATGAAGGTCTTGCGCCGCCGGTGCGCCACTTTTAAAATGGGAAAAAGTGACGCACCGGCGGCGCAAGGCCTTCATAAATAAGGCCCCATGTTCGTTCACGGATGCTAAGCATTGTCACGCACAAACGTGTGACAGGGGTGTCTTACACGAAATTCTTACTTTAAGTACACCATCAAGTAAATAGTTATGTGAAGCCAAACAGCCATCGAAAGCACAAATTACTACTTCTGTTTAGTGTCACGCTGCATTCTGCTTGTTCATTGTTTGCATTGGGTTTTATTTGCTGCCAGGATTTTACCCAAAGCCTGATCATGGTAGTTTAGTAGGCCTGCCTTTACGTGAAATCATAGCAGTGGGATTTAATGGTGTAACTCGTGTAAAATGTGGCATACACAGGAATTTCTGCACTAAAAAGTTGATCCTCACTACAGTTTACACCTGCTTGCATTGGTTTTGCATCATCTGTGACCAGGGCCACTGCAATAATGCAGCAGGGTAGGACCAAATCCAGCAGCAAGGTTGATTATATTATAAATCAAGAAAGGGAAATTATATAACATAATGATGCACATTTTGTAGCAGTATTAAATCACTATTTTATCATTTTTGCACATTGTGATACTGATTGAGCAAAGGTTTCACCTCAGTAGTGTCAGTTTAAAACTTAAATACAGCAGTCAACAAAGGTGACTGCACTTTGTGTCAGAAACATATTGTTTTTTTGTAAATTCTTCAGGTTATGCAGAAGATGATGGATTACGTGGCCGGTGCAGCAAATCTATAACTATGCTTGATAGGAATGGTCCTTGCACAATAATAGAGCTTTAAAAATAATAAATTAGAACCTTTAGCACATTTTTCCGTAACTTGATTTTTTTTCACTTCAGAGTCTCACAATAATAATTTAAACATGCATTGTAAAAGGCCTATAGGTCTGGTTTGAAATGTATCCTTGCCTTTCTAAGCATTTTCATCAATACCATGTATACGGGCTTCAGAATTAAGGCTTCAAGGGGGCACTAGAGAAAGAAAAGTGTATGCCATCCTAATCCACAAGAACAGTGTCCAGCTTTCCATTCAGTACAACTGTACCTGCTAAAACAAAGCCAATTTCAACCTCCTGGTGGGTCTGGGGGTGTTCAAGGGCTTGCAGGTCCAACCCCAGGTTGGGAATTGACACATCAGGAAGCTACTGGGTGGTGGCAAAAAATAAAAAGAATTGTGGGAACAGGATGGCAATACATACTTTACATGCGGTTAGCAACGATAAATATGTGTGGGTTGAATGACGCTACAAAATGAAGGATAGTTAAGGAGCAGTTCAAGCAGGGCACAAGTCCTAAATAAAGAAGTGGGGGGACGCCCAGACAGGAAGTGACATCACGACAGGAAGTGACGTCACGGAAGGTAAAAAAAACCTAGAAGTGGGGGGACGCTCAAATACGTGACATAGATCACTTTGTCTCCGAGGTCTTGCAAACAAACCGAAGGAATAAATTATCGAAGGTCGCAGCCTGTGCCAGCTTGGCTTAACTCACCCTCGTAACTTGCACTGCAAGTTAATGTTTCCTTCTACCCCACTGCCGTCCACCTACGAGAGGGCGGATCAATAATTCTTGCAAACAAGCCCTTATTCTCGAGGCCCGCTATCCACCAAACACTCTCCCTTGTGCGAGTCATGGTTGCGTGCGGCTCATGATAATGCGCCGAGCTGTATTCCAACCCACGCTCGCAGCGTATTTTAGGAGAGGGGCACTTGCAGTTTTTCCTTTTTATTGTGTCTCCTGTAAAAAGAAAAGGCAGGGTAGTACGACCCGCACCGACCAATCAGGACAACAGTCAAAGAGCCTTCTGTGAAAACTTGGTGCTCCTTGAGCTGATGCTGACGCCCTGCACACTGACTGACTAGGGAGATCGACGGGGCGGCCGGCCGTGAGGGCAAATAACGCTATAATTTAAAGCCCAGCTTTTGCGCAGGGGGTACGGCGTCCACCCGGTAAGACCCCTTAAAATAAGTGGGGGGACGCCGTCCACCCGCGTGGTACCCCGACTCGAGCCCTGAGTTCAAGATGCTACATGCTGACATAGTATACAGGAAACTCACATTGAAGGGACACAGAAAATCCTTTTAGAGCAGCTGGGATTTCAACTGATAGCACACACCACACGGGGACAAAGACACTAGGGGTAGCGATACTGTCTCGGTAGGGTGGGATTGTGTTCATAACTTGTCTAGCTGACACGCTAGGTCGATGGGTAATTGTTGAAGGTCAAGAGCACAGATTTAATTTTTACTCTTCCTAGGACCGGTTTCTGGCATTACAGCCGTCTTCAGCCAGGCTTGCTCCTATCCAGTGGCAAAGTGAGCAAGGGACTCACGTCTGAGCATACCCTGCCAACTTATGACGAACAAAGCGGTAGAATAGGGGGTGGTGATGGACGGAGCATCTGAACCAATCAAACACTCACACCCAGTCAAAAGATCTGGGTTTAATCCATCACCGTTCTTTAGCCTACTCTGCCACCCCAGTTCAGACATGGCCATATGCAAATCAGTCTGACCATGTGCTTCATGGGAACAGTCCAGCCCGAACTGCCAAGCCATGCCTTCCCTGGACTGGATTCAAGCTTCCTAGGACCGGTTTATGGCATTACAGCCATCTTCAGCCAGGCTTGCTTGAATCCAGTCGCAAAGTGAGCAAGGGACTCACGTCTGAGCATACCCTGCCAACTTATGGCGAACAAAGCGGTACAAAAGGGGGTGGTGATGGACGGAGCATCTGAACCAATCAAACACTCACACCCAGTCCACAGATCTGGGTTTGATCCATCACCGTTCTTTAGCCCACTCTGCCACCCCAGTTCAGACATGGCCATATGCAAATCAGTCTGACCCTGTGCCTCATGGGAACAGTCCAGCCCGAACTGCCAAGCCATGCCTTCCCTGGACCGGATTCAAGCTTCCTAGGACCGTTTCTGTCCATCACCACCCCGTTTTGTACCACTTAACTCATCAGGCGTCGCAACCCGGGAGAGTTTCATCTCATCAAGGCTAAAGTGACCTAAGGTGTACTAGAGCAGAAAGCTAATTCTAATCAGCATAGAGTGTTAGTGAATAATGTCCCAGACCCATTGATGACACTAAGGAGGATATGGGAAGTCGACCTGGGTGAGATGGATGACTTCCCAGACTGCCATATCCTCGTGCCTGCACTTAATCTAGTTCAAATATCTCCATTGTTTTTATTACACACCTGCTAGACTGTGGCACATGGGGATATCAGATATTACCAAGCAAGGGCTGGCTTCATATGGTTTGGTTGAGCCCTTTTAAGGCAGATACTGGAACACTGTACGCTTTATCTTTGTGTCCACCGTTGGGCGAGAAATATAACTCGCCCAAAAATGATCCTATTGGGGCCGATAGACACCTGGTTTCAAATTTACTAAGCCCTTGCATTGCCATTGCATCACACAAGGTGATGCCAAGCAACGCAAGGGTTGAAGTGATATTTACTAAGCCACTCAAAACCATCTTGCGTGGCTTAGTAAATGCAGAGTAACTCAAGGCAGCACAAATTGTCCCCTTCATTACGCTGTGTTGGGAAGGCATTTAATGGGTGAAGTGTGGGCGTTCCCAAGCATCCACTCATGGATTTTAGTGTATTCCCAGATTTACTAAGGGTAGTAAACCTGGCAATGCGTCAAAATTCTTTGTCATCCGAACAGAGATGTTACAAGGAGAAATATGTTTATTTATCCTCGTTATTTCTTTTTTTTATGTATGCAATATTTTGCAGCACACATAGAAAGAAGAAAATGCCTCTGAGGATTTTTTTTTGCAGGAAGATGTCACTTCCTGCACAAAAACAATGTTGCCTGTAATGCAGGCACCCTTGCAACATGGCACAAGAGTGCCTGAGTTGGAGCTAGGCAACACTCAGTGCGCAAGCGCTGAAAGAGAGCAGGAAAGCACCATGTCTTTGTAAATATGGTGCATTCCTGCCCTCTCCATTTGACGCAGCACAGCAAGTTGTCTTTCTCCAGTGCATTGCATCAAATGTTAGCAAATCTGGGCCCAGGTGGCGGTCCTCACCATATCCATCCCTTTGTTGCAATTGACCTGCAGGTCACCAAGAGAGATGTGGCCCATCACTGATGATGTGTAGAGGCCTCTGAACTGTGTAAATGGACCAGAGACATGGATTTTTGTGCAAAATCAGAGGAACTGGTTTACAAACCCCAAAGCGCACCACTGAAACGTGGGGCCGATGGTGGAGCCACCCTGATGATGTAATGTCTGTGTAAACTCTTACTTGCCAACATTTTGTCTTGTGTCCCCCAACCCTGTAGTCCTTAGATCTGATTACTTTCATATTATGTTACATTGCATCTGTCACAAATATTTCATGATTGAAATACTGAGATTACTTAGTGCTGCCTGGTTGTTTAAGTTGTTAATGTATTAAAATCTTAATGAAAAACATTCAAACATCTGTTGCCGTAGAAGAGTTCACTAACAGTGCTCTTTGAGTAAGGTTTCCATAGTCTGAGCCAGTGATACTCCTCACCATTCGACTTTATTTCGCACTTCATTAAAATGTGTGAAAAGTTCACATATAAAAAGACATCATAGAATACATTAAAATTAGATATGCAATAAATTCGAAATTTAAAAACAATACTGAGCCCACAATAATATCCTTCACATAAAATGGGTTAGATCTAAAAGTACATTCAGAAGATATAAAAAGGCCGAATAGGATGGTAAGAGAAATAATCTTATGGTGCTATAAGAGTAGAGCTAAAGGCCTTGCGAGTTCTTAAAGCAGCCAGTAAAAGGAGGCTAGTGCAAAACAGACCAATGGGGTATCTAATGAGTAAAATAAAAAGAGCTGTGGCTACAGTTCACATTGATAGTTTTCTTAAAAGCGGGACAATAAAAACCTACCTCTCTTTTAG
This sequence comes from Lissotriton helveticus, assembly GCF_964261635.1. NCBI lineage: Eukaryota > Metazoa > Chordata > Amphibia > Caudata > Salamandridae > Lissotriton > Lissotriton helveticus. The sequence continues at coordinate 1,933,963,895 of NC_136061.1, forward strand.
ATATAATGGGCAGAAAGGAGGTGTAAAGTCGATTGGGCTGTCTTTTTGTCACAAGGACAAGGCAGTAAGTTCTTAAGAATAAATTGATTATTTGGATAACCAAGCATTAAAGGAATAAGGTTCAGTCTGAATCTAGTCAGAATGAATCGATGCTAGTTATTCTGAACTACCTGTAGGTATGAGTGCAAATGATTTAATATCTGCGGTATAGATGCATACAACTTTACGGTTTGTTTCCCTTTGTGGGTATTCCACCTATCCTGCGTGACTTGATTTAGAAAGATCACCTTTAGTATTGATTTGGGGAAATGTTTGCAAAGATGTAGGTATCATACAAAAACCCACCATCCAAAAAAATAAGGGTTTTTCTGACATATGATATCCAGGGGATTCTGTGGGCATAGTCCAAATTCAGGACATCTTTGAAGAATTTTTGGTTAAAACCCACAGTTTCCCTTTTCCAAACTGATAGAGAGAAAGTGGTGCTAATATTATTGCATCTGTCATAAAAGGCATACCAGCTTCTTTATGGGTTATAACAATATTGCTTGATTGTGAAATTGACAACAGTCTTTTTATGAATTTATCTTCTTCTACTTGGAGTGGTATTACATCAGTGATACCCCATATTGCTGCTCAGAAGGTGGCCATTGGGAGTGTTTTGCCATATAGATAGTAGACATTTTAAGTATCGGCTCATGGCCTAGTTTTTTGGAAAATCAAATAAGGCTTCAATACTTTGAATCATTAAATTAACTTGATTTTGCATCATCTCCTTCCAAATGTTTTTTTGTTATCAAAAACAACCCCTAAATAATTAAAACAATGTTCCTGCTTTAATATTTCCCCATCTAATTTATATCTAATTTTCTTCTTTTTGTCACTGCCTATTGCCATGACGTAGGATTTAGTTTTATTAACGTGCAGATCTAGGTTATGCATAAAATCTGTTTAGTGTATGATTAGTTTTTGTAATGCCATGGGTGTCCTTGCCAGCAGGACAGCATCGTCTGCGTAGAGGAGGATAGGAAGAGCAGAAGATGAAACTAGCGGGTATCTTTCGCACTCTTGATCAGGATGTCATTTAGTTTATTTTTATAGAGAGCAAACAGAAAGGGGGCCAGGATACAGCCTTGCCTGACACCCCTTTCAATTTTAAATGTTTTGGTGCATTCACCATTTTTCCTGTATCGTGCCACAGCGGTAGCATCCAGATATAGCCCCCTAATAAAGTTAATATTAGCTTCCTCCACTCCCATCTCCTTTAACATTTCCCATAGCTTGCTGTGACCCACACAGTCGAAGGCCTTACATAAATCCATGAATGCCAGATAAATTTGGGCATTTTTTGCTCTCGTGTATTTACCAATTGTGAGTCAAGTTGAGATATTGGTCCAGTGTTCCCCTACCCTGCCTAAACCCATACTGAACTTCTGTGAGGATGTCCCTTTCCTCTGCCCATATTTCTAGTTTATTTAACAATAACTGACCCATTAGTTTGGCTGAGCTTTCGAGCAAAGAAATGTGACGATAATTGGCAGTGACCGAAGCATCCCCTTTTTTGTGTATCGGGATGATTACTGATTTATTCCAGGAGGGGGGAGGACCACTCCCAGCTATGGCTTTAAAAGCCACAGTTAATAGAGGAGACCAAAAAGGGATATTGGCTAGAAAACATGCATAGGTACCCCACCGGGCCCCTGTGCTTTGCCAGAAGGAGATTGGGTCAGGGCAAGTTTGATTTCATCAAAGTCAAATAAGAGGCGCATAGGGGAATCAATAGTAAGGCTAACATTTGCGCTTGTAGATTCCTCTATCCCATGAAAAATACCCTGAAAGCGTTTTGCCCAAGAATCTTCTTCAATATTGGTATCTAAGGATGGACCATTATTGTCATTCAGTAAGGGAGTATTGATAACTTATCAGAAGGCCGTGCTAACTCGAAGGGAAAAAGATTTCTTTAGATTGTCCCATGGTTCTAGTTTCAGCTGACTCAGCATGTTTGTCCAGGCTAGCTTATAGGTTTTCCTCAGCACGTGGATCTGATCTGCATTCCTAGGTGATTTTGGGACTAAGGCACCAGCCATAACAGACCACTGGACAGTGTGGCATGATCACTAAATTCAGTGAAGTTAGTTTTTGGTTTTGAAAGCCTTGAATTTAGGATCTCAGATTAGATGATATAATCTAGAGTAGATAGATATTCACCTCTATGAAGAGTTGGAAAGAAAGTCCCCATGTGTGTATCTAGAGCGTTATGGATCAAAAGTTACCATTTCACTAGTATGGTATTGAGAATGTTCCCCTGAGTGTCGTGATGAAAATGGGGGATACAGACATTTTTGTGATCCAAAATTCCGCATAGCTCTGCAGAATTTCGAGAGCAAGGTTTCAAATTAAAATCTCTCAACCAAATTACATATAGGGGTTTGAGGTGAGACTCCACTAAATCTTCTAACAAATTATCCAGAGATTGGGGTACCACTACTGGGTCCAAAAAGTTGTTATTATAATAGTTTACCAATAATAGATCCCAGGTGTCAGTACCTTTAATAACCAGAAAATAAAAATTTGGAGAATTATTTATATAAGTCCAGACTTTAAGTGCCACCACGTTGGAAATCAGTGTTAACAAGCCACTCCTGGGCCTACCCCCTGTAGATGGTAAGACCAAAGATTGAAAAGACCTATATCCATCGATGTATATTGGGTCTGTCTCCCAGGTTTCTTGGATAAGGATAATCTGGTAATTGGACAGAACAGAAAGCCATTCCTCATTGTTACGCTTGCTGCTGTATCCAGCTATGTTCCAGGATGCAAAAGAGTATGTTAGGTCTGTGTGTCCCTAATAAGAGATAAATTAGTGCATTGGTCGGGAGCTGATATGTGAGCACAACTCTGATGTTCCTTTCCCCCCGGTAAGAGCGGCAAACATCCATTTGCGTCACCCCTTCAAGCTGTATTCTGTTAGACAACTGGTTTTCACTCGTATGTCAATCAGAAGAATCTAGACCTGATAAAGGGGCAAATCTATTGGAGGTGGAATAATGTACAGGATTAATCATAGAAATCCTGTTCACATGTGGATGGCGATCTGAAACTGTATGCTGGACCCCTCCCAGATGCAGGGTTTGTAGTTTATAAAAGAAATCCAGAGGTGAGGAGAAGATCATAGTAAATAGATTCAGATCAGCTATGGGTTGTGAGAGTAAATCTCTTACCAAATGTGGGCTGCCAAAGTTTAAAACAACACAATCACCCTCATAAGAATTTGGAGAAGGGCCCACCCAAGAGGTTCTTCGCGCCATTAAGAGATGGTTCTGTATCAGAGGTCCTGGCCTCATGTGAATGTTTAACCAGTGGCGTGCTTCGGCCATGAGCTGGGTGATAGATTCACTTTGTGAGGAATTAAGAGCAGGAACATTCAATAAAACTAATACATATGGGCGAGCTGGGGGTGGGAGATCAAGGTATTGATGTTTAGAATATTTCTGCGTGAGATCAAATGATGGCTATTTGACATATCTTTGAATGTTTTTTACAGAGCCCTCAGGAGGTTTAGGGATAACCAATCTGATCACAGGTTTCTGAGAGGTGGGTGTTACAGATAGTGGGAAGGGAGTGTTGATAGGTTCACTTGACAATAACTGAATGCCCCCTCTTTGTAGTGTCCCTACTTGCAGGACACACCCTTGATTGACCACGACTAATGATCATCCTGACTAAGAACAAAGGGTACAAACAGGATTATTTGTGGTGTGCATAGGGTGTAATAGTTGGTTATTGTGTAAGGGGTGGCTGTGTTGGAACTTTACTGGGGCCTAGTAACTCCTCAATTTTTTGTTCAATATTATCCAATTGTGATAATATCAGACTAATTAATAGAGAGAGTCTTCCAATGGGACCAGCGACCGTGGAAGTTCATAAACATCAGAACCGGTCTTAGATCTTGGTTGTTGAGGAGATGATTTCCTGAGTTTCTTTGCTCGGGTTGAGGGAGATTCTTTAGTGGGACCTTTCTTCCTCTTACCGTTCGTAGTCAGAAAGGGAGGGGGCTTGGGGACAGTGAGGTTAGTGGGTGCGGGAGGGAGGAATGTCAATAACAGGTGCAGTGATATTTAATGGGAGGTCACAATGTTCGGCAGCCCCCTGAATGTTAAGCCATGACTTGGGCTCGATACTGAGTTCTGAGGAAGCAGGTGTACTGGTAAGAGTACTGTAAGCCCATCATTGGAGCCGTGGGCACCGTCCCCCAGCGAGAGTCTGCGCTCCGTAAGGGCTATCTCTTTAGATATGGCATTAGTAGCTTTGGATAAAAATGAGTAAAAAATAGAGATAGTGAGACAAGAATTCAGGGTTGCATCTTTCTTACCCAGCTTGATGCAGGCTCCAGACGACCTGAAATACTGGGTTTTAGAGGGGTGTCCCAGCCCAGCCTCCTCCGAACTTTGGCAGGCGTAGATGGGCCATCCCTTGGCCAGCGCGCATCTCGTGCCGCGGGAGTCACAGGAGCCCAAGCTGCCTTTATGCGCATCCTGGTGCTGCTGGTACACGTTGGCGGTGCTAGCCGATGGGCCGTTTGTGGGATGTAGTCCCCTGGAAAGTGCCGGTGCCTGTGTGCAATGACGGGCTCCTGCACCACAGGAGCCCTGAGCTGCCTTTATGTGCCTCCTGGCGCTGTGGGGACACGGCGATGCCTGCCGCTGGGCCTGTTGTGGGATGTAGTCCCCTGGAAAGTGCCGGTACCTGGTGTGCAATGACGGGCTCCTGCGCCACAGGAGCCCTGAGCTGCCTTTATGTGCCTCCTGGCACTGTGGGGAAACGTTGGCGGTGCCTGCCGCTGGCGCTGTTGGGGGATGTAGTCCCCTGGAAACTGCTAGTGCCTGGTGTGCAATGACGGGCTCCCATGCCGCCGGTGCCCTGAGCTGCCTTTATGTGCCTCCTGGCACTGATGGTGTGCGTTGGCGGTGCCTGCCGCTGGGCCTGTTGGGGGGATGCCCTGGAAAGTGCTGGTGTCTGGTGTGCAATGACAGCCCTCCTGACCTTTGTATGCAGCCCCTGGGCAGCAGCACTGGGATGCTGTTTACTCGACTCAGCAATAACATGAAGAAAAATATTAAATATATAGCAAGAACGCATTTAAAGGTTAACTGCAGTTAGGGAAAGGCAGTAACAAGGCCCTTAACTTTAGAAACACCTTCATTTTTAAAGACAGCATATGTGTAAAAATACGATAGTCTTTTCAAAATTCTAAAAGTGTATTTAATTGACCTGTAGAACTATTTTACCTTAGTAAATCAAAGTATAGCAGTGCATTCAGAAGTATTTCATTGCCATTAGTGACTACATCCAAGCACAGGAGATGGTTTTGAATAGCATGCACCCTTAGGTCATGTAGTTCAAGTTCCTCTTATATGATAATAAAGAAAACGGAGGGAAATAAAAAAAAAACAATTGCCCAGGGTCACACAATTTGGTCAAGTGGAGAAGTCAGGATTCATCTTAGGTATTCCAGTTTCACATTGAGCAGTTTAGTTTGTTCAGCCACTAAATATACATGCTTTGCTTCCCCTACACTGACTTTACGCCCCCCTGCTGGCATCATTGCGGCCCTCGGTCACACAAACGACAAAACTTTGCAGGCCCTGGGAAAATGTTTGTGAGTACCAATGGTCTAAGCCTAGTGTACTGATTACAATAATCAGTTACACATGAAGGATCCTAAAGGTGCAAAATCCAGATAAATTACAGCAGAGCTATCCCTTCAAATACAGTTCTGACACTCTGCACTTGCAATACTTTCCTCTACGATAACGTACATCGCACAACCTCGGCTTACGACTGCAGAGCTCAGATAAACTGTAAAATACAAGGCAGACAGACAGTGGAGCCATCTTTCAGGTTACACTACTGTGTCAGATGGTGCGATTATAGAGTATATAAACACCTCATGCAGCTGGATTGCGTCTGTTGTTGATCATTCTGAGAAGTAAAATAAATAAAAAATAGAGTTTACACAGAGACGGAATTGCTGTACATTTGTAATATGGAGGATTATAAAATAAGTCGTTAATGAGGGCATTTGAGTGAAATCCTGGCTTGACCCATAGAACGATGGTCACTTAAGAGCTATTTTCTTAAATTGTGTACCATCATTCTGTTTCAACTCAAGGCTGATGGTAATGTGATGTGATGCAAAGAGCCTGTGTATGATCACAAAAAAACAAAAATGTGCTCAAATGTCAGACTGCTGCCTAATGCTGGGGTTACTAACAACCTTCAGTGCCCTCTTTGAATTGCTAAGTGCACAATTGATTAACTTAACATGCAGTCGAGTAAACTACCTTACCAAATAAAAGTCACAATTTCATAGTAATATTTCTGTCCATTTAAAAAAAAATAGGAAGTAGGAAACCGAAGGACGAAAAGCACCCTTTCATGCAGAGAATAATAAATGAGCAATTTAACTTAACTTTTCAGTTCTTTTATAAATATATTTTATTTCTAAACAGTGTTAAGGCTTCTTGGTGACTGCGCACCTGTGAGGCCTCTCTGTGTTTCCACCGTTTACTTCCACGACTGGTAACTCTGAGGCTGACAACTGCATCCTAAAGCTTTTCTGGGGAGAATGCTGAAAGCACAGGGGCTGCTCTGGGGGATGGGACGTCTGCCCACCTGCTATAGATATGCTAATGCAATCCTTTATCCGAGGTGTGTGTAGGCGAAAGGCATTCCAAAGCGGCCGCTTTTATGGATCAGCGCTTCCTCCTGCCACAGCCACACCTCAGCTGCCTGCTCTCAACCTCTGTAATGTAAAGAGACACAGAACAGAGGATTCCAAACAGAGCCATGTGTACGCTCACACTGCCAGAGTTTGACCTTTTTGCAGTAAACCTCTCAAGTTAACAATTCTTGCATCTACACACTCAGTAGTCACTTAAGAATGGCAACATGCTTATGTTTATTTACACTATATATGTAATTAACGAATGTGAACACTGAACAAAAATACTTACAAAATATGCTGTATTACTCTGCTATAATAAATTGTCTTTAAACTGAACAATGGGCCGTTGTCTGCCGTTTTTTGTCTACATCAGCAGTTCCTCGTGTGTGTTCAAGATAGTTTAAACAGGATGTAGTTATTATCAAATTAAGTATTTGTGAAGTCTTTACGTTTAATATTTATTAATCACTTACTGTTGTAAAAGGGCTTTTCACCGAAATAGGTAATCAATATTACTAAAACTAACAAAAGTGACTTGTATTATTTATTTTGGTTGTGTACAATCAAAGAAAGTTCAGACAGGATAAAAGTAGTTATTCTGCAACGTCAGCTGTCCAAATTATTACATTCATGTGCTACCCTGAATTCATAACGTATTTAACAAGATTAATTACAACTGCGTAGTTTGTCATTTTCAGCTCTGTGTTGATCGTATTATATTGTAAGTCGATCTATATAGCACTGACTATCCTGAAGCGGTATCAAGGCACTTTCACAGGTTCTTAACTCGAAACTGACCCAAATTGCTTTTAGAAATGTTTATAAAACTAACCATTTTAGACACAAATGGTCTGAATTCAAAAGCTTCATGTGAATAAAGGTTTACTTTAATAAAGAGGGAAAAGGTTACTTTGCATGAAAAATATGTTTAACAGTGTGTTATGCAGCTTTTCCTTTCAAATGTCTCTGCTTTCTGCTGCTAGCATGTGTTCCTGGTGAAGAAAGTGTGTTTAAATGCAAAGTGTGTTTAAGGCTGCAGTACCGTCTCCTTTCTACAGGGGCAGAGCGAGCAAAAATATAAACACACTTCATGAAACACAGGTCCCCACAAGGCAATTTTTTTTAAAGTTGTAAAAATTGACACAGATGTTCCTGAAGTCATTTTTTGTTATTTAAAGGGCATTGCCTTGTGGGGACCTGGGTTCAGGTCCCCACAGCGTGAGTGTGTTATCACACCCAAGTCCCCACAAGGATAGTAACACAAACCCACACACACACACACACACACACACACACACACACACACACACACACACACACCCCCCCCCCACACACACATAGCCCCCCAAACACACTCAAAGAGCCCCACACACACACAGAGCCCCCCAAACACACTCAAAGAGCCCCACACACACACACAGAGCCCCCCAAACAGAAGCAAGAACAGCCTGGGGGCAGGGAAGCAAGCACAGGCAGGGGAGCAAGCACAGGCAGGGAAGCAAGCACGGGCAGGGAAGCATGCACAGCCAGGGGGCAGGGAAGCAAGCACAGCCAGGGGCAGGGAAGCAAGCACAGCCAGGGGGCAGGGAAGCAAGCACAGCCAGGGGCAGGGAAGCAAGCACAGCCAGGGGCAGGGGAGCAAGCACAGCCAGGGGGCAGGGGAGCAAGCAAAGCCAGGGGAGCAAGCACAGCCAGGGGGCAAGGAAGCAAGCACAGCTAGGGGGCAGGGAAGCAAGCACACCGATAGTAACACTTTATTTAGCATACCCAAATACACCAATAGAAAGCCGAAATTAGATTAGGTAACTTTTGTGGAGCTCCCGTATCATTGCTACACTGATGTGTTAACTTTTTTGCAATTTTTGATCTGCTTGAAAAACAGACTATTTTTTTTTTAATCTGGAAATTCTTTAGCGTATGGGTTATATGCCATCAAATTAAAATCTACCATTATGCTTAAAACACATGTAATTCGAGGTGGATTGCCAATCCTGACAATTTAACCACATATAAAAAATATAATCTTACAGAACATTATCCCGCAAACTTTTCCTTACGTTAACCGCATTTTGCTATACCAACTCAAACTTTACAATATGGCATAAACCACTACCTCGATGTTCAACATATTAGTTGCTTAAGATTGACAATTTACTTAGCAACCAACACAAGGTGCCCCAATAATCAATATCTTCTAGACTCTGCTGTGATCCTGGCTCAAATACACGTCAGAATTGTTATTTTTTCCATTAACATTCAAAAACCTGGACGTCATGCAATTCACCTGTTTAAGTGATGGGCACGGTTTTCAGATGATCTAAAAAGTCTCAAAAAAGAGATTTTCCCAGTGTTGTTGAACAAATGTAGGACTCTCAGATATAACTTACCCCCTTCTGAAGATCCAATTTTCGACACAAGAATGTACACTACGAGATCCGTATAAGACCAAAAGTATAAACACATCTCAACCCTGTGCAATCATCAATAATCTATGAGTCCATCTCTTCATAATATTCATGAAAATTTTAAATATTCTTAAAACTGTCTTTATCCAAAAGGAAAAAAAAGACGTTTGGGTCACAATACAGCTTCAGGTCTACTCTGATCTATGGAATTATGGAGGAGTCTGTAAAGAACTAGGTTTTCAAGCCTTTAGCCCAATCCCCTACACAAATGTAACCAAGACTGCAAACCATCATACTGTCATCCTCCTAACTGAACTCATGCCATGCTGCCAAGGCCGACAGTTTATGTTGTGGTTACAGAGTTTCTTGAAAAAAAGATTAAAATGCAAAAACCTAGAATCAAACAATTACAACAGGATATCAAGTCTCCCATTCTTTGACAAAATCACAAAATGATATTGTCCCACCAAGTAAAGCTGTAAATTGTTTTCAACTTCAAACAAGCTAGCTCTTGCTCCATGGAAAAGAATCCACATTACTAGATGTTAGGAGAAGCTTCTCTGGGTTAAAACATTTTGGTAAGTTGGTGGTACCTACAGGAGCGTCTGCAACCTTGAATAGCAACAATCAATACAGACTACTTAAACAAAGGGGCAGTAAAATAATTATCATAGGACTAACATGATTGTAGCTACACTTTCAAAAAATGCCTACTCATGGTCCAACGCACCCATATTACATCGGTGTGCATCATGGTTAAACGTGAGCCTCTTTTAAACACACACTTGTTTACAGTAGCCTCTCATTGAGCATAAAAGAAAGGTCACCGAGTCAATGGAACTGTCAGTCACCGGCTGTCTTGCCATCTCTGATGATGATGGCATTCTGGTGTTCCTATAACTTAAAGGAACCCGGGGCAAGTCCTTAACCCAGAGTATCTCACCAATAACACACCAACTATTTCAGCACATGTCTTGGTAGGAGTCAAGCTTCCTTAGCGTAGCATGACCTGGTTGCTAGGGTCCTTTGGGGACGAAAACATAATCTCACGCACTAGAATGGTTAGTGTCTTACTTCCACTATTTAAAGACACCCAATAGACGCTACTGCAGATCGAGTGAAGCCCCAATGTTGACCCCAGGAAGCCTCCCAGCAGAAGCTGAGACACTCCTGCAAAATCAAGGCTGCAAGTTTCCTGACCTCAGAATGCCCCTCTGCACAGACCACGAGGGCACCTATGTGGAACAATAAAGGTGCAATGCAGATTCAATAATGCCACCACCGCCTACGCCCTACCACCAATGACTCCTTCCCCGACCTCATGATGGTATTTCTGCAGAGTCCAGGATTCGCCATTTCTTAGATAGCCCTTGGCCCCACCCGCAACCCTTCCCCATCTGTATTCCTTAAAATGCCCGCAGACACCGCATAACGAGCATATTCAACATGCCACGGTGGAATACCACTGTATTCCAAGTGCGGATTTAATCATCTGTCTACAACAGCAGTGTCAGGGCGACTGCACATCTCCCATCCCCACACCGCTCGGCCTCCTTCCGTGTACTGGTCGCAGAGGCACAGCGGCTGCGGACCCGCTACTCCGGCCCTTCCCAACCGCCTCCCTCCTCCCAGAGTCCCTTGTCCCCGTACATTTGAACAGGTAGTCGTACTCGTCGTCCTGGGTGCCCATGTCCGTGTCGGTCTCTGGACAATGCAGACTCTGTTGGATCCTGATATAAATAGAACACTAAAGAGCAACCCTGCCCCAGAATATTGTGGTCCCAGAAGGGATCCAATCTGTATTAAAGGGGTGATTTATCTAGTAGCCCGCACTGCACGTAACAAGAGGCGAAACATTCTCAGAACGGATATATTTGTTTAAGATATATATATTGTTTATTATTTTTCTGTGTTTTTTTTTGTGTATCAAAAAGTACAAAAATTAATTACATTGTTTGGATCCACATTATAATTATAACATTACAGACATGTGATGAGGGGGGAGATAAAAGGGAAAAAATTGATCCCACAACTATAACAAAACCTACCCAGTAACATACCACACTACATTCATACTTGCAGACTCATTCATTCCATTTCAATCTATCTGGTGTTCTTTCATTCAACTTTCATTCACTCATAGGTTCCTGGTGCTGGCAACATGAAGATGTTAGGTTTGTTGCATAGATCAGAGTTTTGTTCCAGGAGTCAATGTGCCGTTTTCCTGGAAGCACAGGCCGACGCGCGTTTCGGTGAATGGCCCAAGTGGCCACACCTTCGTCAGGGCTAGGGGTTGTTAACTGGGAAGGGAACAGGAATAAAATCTGAAAATAAAAACAATGTCTTAGGTCTTCATTCAAAATTACACATTTGAGTCATATACATATACATTTGCAACTATACTCGAAATTTTAATAACAATATTACTGTCCTCTTAGTTTTCTTATGTTTTTAACCAAACATTATTTCTATATAATTAGCCTCTTATGATAGTGCAGGACTGGACTATCTATTTACACTCCCAGTGGAAGGCTTCCCGTTCGGTGAAGTCTACTAAAGGCAACATGTTAACCTTGTCTAAGTGAGCCAATAGGTACATTTCATAACATTTCACATATTCAAGCTAATTAAACTTCCCTCATACATACACACATTCATTCTGGAGCGCATTAACTAAGTTTCCTTAGTGAGGATTAAAGTGCATTTAATTTTTATTTTTTAATTTTTATCTACTTTTAGGGCGGTCAAGGAGCTTATTACTTTTAGGGACCCAAGGTGGTATTGATTTACTGGCCCTGTCCTGTGTCTCTAATAGTTTTAGTCTATACGGAAAACATTGTATTTGTGCTTGCGTGATACTCACATAATCTGTATCAGGACATAGGGGTTGCTTGCAAGTGATGGATTCCTACTTTACAAAGGTATACTGCACGAAAGAAGGAAACATAATATGGAGAAAACCTCATGTGTCATCCTTAAGCATTGCATTGTGTCACTAAATGAGCGGAAACCGGTCAAGTGCTATGTTACCTATATCAAGGTCCTGGAGTTTTGAGGAGAGATAATGGTGGCAAGGCAGACCGTCAGCAGAGGGACTTGTCCTTTCAGATTCCGCTTATATGGAATAAGACAATCCTATAATCACAATAAAATGTAGTGATTGTATTATTAAATAATTAATAAGTTTCAACATTGCGAGCAACAGAATGCAAGGGAGTCTCCACTAAGTTCGATTCGACCCTCCGTAGTTATTTTGGGGGGAAAGAAAATTAAATTAGGGCTCCAAGATTTTATACAGGGTGTGGTCGAAGTAATACTTAGGTTCAGTCGCCCTGTCCTGCAAAGAGGTTTCATCTCCCAATAGATAGCTTACCTGGAGAGACTTCAATCTGCTCTCCGGGAATAATGTGTTGCGTTTAGGATTCCAACAGCCGTATTGTTAGCTGCGGGCGAGGATCCCTAATATGTAAAGGGAAAGTTGGTTAACGCTATTTGTCCTACAAAAAACGGATTTAAAAAAAAAAAAAGAATATATGAAACTAAAGTTCCATTATTAAGAGCCACGGGTAACCTGCTGTCAGGATTGCTACTTACCGGGTGGGGTTTCAGATAGCTCTCCCGAGGTGATATCTTGCGATTCGGAATCCCCGCGCCGCGATCCTTACTGTCGGCAGGGGTTCCTAACGTAAGGCAGGAAAGATAGTTAAGATCCTGTTTTTACTTCGTACAAGTTCCCTCCCAAGGCTAAGGCTTTACTCTCTTAGGGGGATTTTTTTTACCTTCAAATCCTAATGGTTCGTCTTTCAGTGGGGTTCCATCGATTCCGGGTCGCCTGTCCAAACGCAGTGAGGGACCGAACACCTAGCTTTGTTAGGGCCAATCCACGTTTAAATAAGCAGTGAACTGCCCACCTACTAATAGGGGTCAGCTGTGCTGAGGTTATAAACATGAATGACAGACCAATATTTTTACAACAAACATGTGGGAGCCATCTTGGAAGGGTAAATTCCTGTTTGATGCGCGCCTTCAGTTCGTTTTCTAGTTATAGACATAGATGACAGACCAATGTTCTCCAGACGACAGTTAGTGGCCATCTTAGGAGGATTAGACCTAATTTCGTGGACAGGGATTAATCGTTTCGGTTCGTTATCTATTGGATTCTTAAAATAAATACTCATATCAGGGTTTACATGATTTTTCTTAAAAAAGGCAGACAAGATATGACATCTTTATTTTTACTCTCCTATGGGTATTTTACGTAACATAGAAGAGCCAAGATAGTATTTCTAATTATTGATACAGAGTATGGAATCAAGATTCCTTAGAAACATAAGGGGCCAGTATTCCATATTAGTTCACTCCATGTATACCCATATGTCATTGGGAATGAGTAAAATATGTGAATTCTACTGAGTAGTAATATTTCACTCCCCCTGTTTGTATTGAAATTCACAGGTCCTGTCATTAAAGATCAGTTTATAAGAATGCCTGATGCCAAGGGCATTCTTCGTTCAGTCCTTTTGTTACAGAGTCTAAGAAGAAAATCCAGAAGAGCTCTCGTTTTTTACGTAGGCACACAGGGTCACTTCCTGGTCTGGCCTTTATTTTCTCAAGAATGAACCAGCGTAATTCCAGTTCATTATGTTCTTTTTCAAGCCAATGTGCTACAATGGGTGCCGTGATTTTCTTTTTTCTGATATTTGACTTGTGTTCACCTATCCGTACTCGACATTCTCTGCCTGTTTCCCCAACATAGGGGAGGTTACAAGGACACAGTATCAGATATATGATGTTACTGGTGCGGCAGTTAGTCATGGTGGCATTGCGTCGCACGGATACTGTGCGAGTGTTGGTGTTAACATTTTCGCCTACAATGGCCTGTGGGCAGATATGGCATGTCCCACATTTATGGTTGCCATATATGGGTTCCATTCCGGTCATAGTAGTTTGGGTATTTTCAGATATTTCCGGTAGCTTGCCTCTTATCAGGTGATTTTTCAGATTAAGATTCTTTCTGAAGGCAAATATGGGTCTACTCAGATGCGTCCTGTCTTTCTCCAAGTTCAGGATATGCCAACTAGAATTGATGGCTTGTCGAATTTTATGATTCATTTCCGAGTGGCGAGTGATGCATATGAGTTGATTTGTTTTCTCTGTATTTTTTGATGTAAACATTGCCTCTCTATTGGTATACCTTGCCCGTTTAAAAGAGTCTTTAATCAATCTGGCCGGGTATCCTCGAAAGAGTAGTTTTTCCTTCAGGATATCAGCTTGGGTCAGAAAATAACGCATATCAGAACAGTTCCTTCTGATACGGAGGAACTGACTGTATGGGATACTGTCCCTCTGGCTGCGAGGATGAAAGCTCGCATACTGGAGCAAGGTGTTCCGTGCTGTAGGTTTAGTGTAAAGAGATACCTTGATGGTGTTCTCATGATGTTCGATCCAAATATCCAGAAACTCTATTTTTGATTTACTAGTATGGCTAGTAAGTTTTAAATTGGCATCTGCTGCATTTAGCCATTCAATGAATTCATAGAGTTGTTCTTGTGCCCCCTTCCAGATGAAAAAAATATCATCAATGAATCGTTTCCAATTCTTGACGTTTTCATAGTAGGGCGAGCAAGAAGTGGACACGGGATGCCAGGCATGCAGCCAGTCGAATTCTACGGCGTGCTGACTGGCAGAGCAGCGGACCGATGGAATTCAGGGCATTAGGAACTGAGTAACGGCCACTGTACGGTAACGCTATTATTGTCAGATGAACCCGGATATACATGTGGTGGAACGGTGCTGACCCTCGGCCGGACCTCGGAGGGGACACTGCGGGCAGCTTACCTCGGAGGCAAACCCTCCCTGCTAAGCTACGAAGGAACTGCTCACTCCAGGGGGCAGGAGAACGGCGGGGAACGAGAACAGCAGCGGCCGACCTAATCAGCGGGTGGGGGGCGGGAACAAAGACACGGACAGCGGGAGGGGGGCGGGAAAACGACACAGCGGGGAAAGAGAACAGCAGCAGCCAACCTAATCAGCAGGAGGGGGGCGGGAGGGGGGCAGGAAAAAGACACGGCGGGGAAAGAGAACAGCAGCGGCCGACCTAATCAGCGGGAGGAGGGCGGGAACAAAGACACGGACAGCGGGAGGGGGGTGGAAAAAAGACACGGCGGGGAACGAGGACAGCAGCGGCCTACCTCATCTTAAGGAGCAGGAAAATGGGGGCCGCAAATCGCCGAGCATTTCCGGATTCGGGGGCGTGTTTTGGCGTTCTGAGTGACGGGTGACATCACAGGTAGAAAGAACGCCAAAAACACGCCCCCCGAATCCGAAAGAGATGGGGCTTGTTTGGAGTGATGCCTCTCTCCTCCAATGGCTGGCCTCCGTTTAGGAAGCCAGCCAATGGAGGAGAGATGGAGGAGAGAGGCGGGTTCAAGCCCCGTACTCAAAAACATTAAATCTCCTCCCAGGAGAGATGGAGGAGAGAGGCGGGTTCAAGCCCCGTACTTAAAAACATTAAATCTCCTCCCGGAGACTGCGCAAGCGCAGCCTTTCGGTCCACGACCTAAAACCAACGTTTTCGTTTTTTCTAATGCCTCTTGTAACACAAGGTGTAAAACTATTTTTCTTCCACACCACCTTCATTTAACCGCGGGTATCTTGTGCCAGTAATAATAACGTGGGGCATGTAGAGTCGGATGGTGGCTTATTTTTCTCAGATAAAGAAACCGCAAAGCATCAGTATGTTTTAGTCGTATGCCTGAAAGTATAGATTGCGTGTTTCGTGCGTGCACGTTTTACCCCACATTTTACTTCAGTAATAAAGAGACTGGACGAATAAACTGCATGCCAATTTGCTAACCATTAGGAAATTGCACTTTTTATTTTTTGGATTATGTAGTGATTTTGCCGCTGACTTGGATAAAGTTGTTTTAACAAAATCTATAATGAATGGCTTGGAAAGAGTAGTTTAAAAACTCAGTGTGTCACTCGGGGATTCCCCAGACAGAGACGGCACAATATACCCTGAATCGTATCACTTTAAGTACATGCACGTCTTCTAAGTTTAGAATACGAACACTTTAAGAGGAACTTTTTCAATCATCCATCCATCCACCCTTTCATCCATCCATCCACCCTCTTTCAGTCATCAATCCATTATTTCAGTCATTCATCCAGCCATCATCCCTTCACTCATTCATCCATCCAACTAGTTCCTAAATCCATTTAAAACAAGCATTTGCAATGCAATACTTCTCGCATTATTAAAGTTTGAGCTTTTAACATTGCTAAATAATGCAACACCAATAGCTCAAACTTTAATAATGCGAGACCTATTGCATTGCAAATGCTTGTCTTCACTGAGGATGCACTGCTGTAACCCAAAAGAGGGCTGCTGCTCTTGAATGTCTCACTTCAGGAACACTAGAAGTCCCAGCAGAAATTATGTTGCACATACATAACAAAGCATCTATATCACGCAAGTGTGGCAGCATGATACAGTTAAGTAGAATGAGGAACTACTGATGTGTCATGACTTCTAGAAGTCCACACTGAACGAAATGTGGCAACAATATAGACAAAAAACTGGTGTGGCATGGCAGGCAAAAAAACCAAACTGACTCGGATATAACCTGAGTAATTACTAAAAGCAGAGATTATTTCAAGCATTCTACCCATATATTCCCCCCCTCAGAGATGCTCTAAGAACCACCAGATGTGGGTCCCATCCTCCCTGTGCCATTGGACTCAAACTAAATTTCACTGATGGTACCTAACTAGGCTGAAATCAGTTTGGACATGCTTGAGTTCCGGTTTATAGGGGCCCTGGCCTGGCAGTTTGAGATGGATTAATCCTACTAAAGCAGGACATGGCTCCTTTGCACATGGCTGATTCCGGTCTGTTGTTGTATAGAGGCAACAAAACACAATGGACTTGGATGTGGCCCGAGCAACCAATTCAAGAATTCTACCCAACCCTTTTTGTATTACAGAAAACATCTGGACACATCTGCACTTCAAAATCTAATATGAACTTTATTTAGAGTTCGAGCGGAGGAATAGAATGCAGAAGAAGGCAGGTTCAGTGGCACCTCAGTGGTGCCTAACACTGGTATCCGATAAGGGCTCGGGCACAGCGAATCTCCTGTGGAAGCAGTGCATGAGGCTCTGGCCTGTACTGCTGCGCTCCTCATGTTTACTTACCTCACGGTGGCTGGTCTGCTGATGTTGTCATCAGGGCCTTCACTCTGACCCTCCGGGCTTGCTGCTAGACGGTACCTTGCATACCTCAATTTTCAGAATGTTTCTTCCTCCCAGAATCCCTAACAGGGGATATATACTTGTCCAATTCAATATGGCAGCCATTCATAGTCACTCAATAGTCCTTTCCCAATCTATCATGACTTCCTCTTTTTCTAAAGTCATTTCCTGGGATTTTTGTTTATAAGGATGTCGGAACTGCCTTGCCCGTGAGTCGCAGCATTTCTTCAGTCCTGGTAAAAGTTCTTTCTTTGCTTCCTAGCTGTTTCCTGAGTCCTGTTTCCAGGATAGCAGTTCCACCTTGGTTCCTGTCCTGCTCCTGTCTCTGCCTCCTCCAGCATCCTGGTTTCTTGCTCCAGCTTATTATCACCATCTGGATGTTTTTTGCCAAGTTGGCTTTTTCTTCAGATAGGGGATTTTTCTGAAAGGCGCTATGCGCTTAGCCGATTGATAGCGTCAGTGGCATTGTGGCTACCGAAGGGGGTCAACCATACCTCTGGCTGACCAAGCCCGTGAAGACCTGGGCTATCCGCTAACATAGAAGTCAAAGGTCCTTATCCAGGTGTGGGTCTCCCGAGCGTCACAGGATCTAGAAGAAAGCTCACAGCATAGGGTTGAATACTGAAGTTGCATGAAATGGATCCATTATGGGTGTGGCCAGCAGTGAGTGAAGGTGTCCATAAATACCTAGTACTCCCATACCGGTCCCAGTTTCTCTGACTCTGCTAGCTGTCTGGGCTGCTGGGATAAGGGGTGGGGAGTCCAAGCATGCAGCAGTGGGGTGGCAGTACAGACCTCTCATGCTCACATGAAACAGATTCTCTAATTCTCCTTCTGCCTGAAGGAGTTGTGTGTGCCTGGAATGAATGTTTTGAGAAGAGCTGCTGGTTCTCAGTCGAGGACCGAAAATCTTCTGCATCCACAGCCCCAGATGATACCATACTTCCAAGGCAGAGAGCAGTAGAGGAGAAGCTGCACAAAACCGGTGCTGCAGAGTTCTCTTGCGTGCACATGGTTTACTGGCAGGAGTTTGAATAGATGTGAGTGATAAAAAGTTGGCCTGAATGACTAGTGGACTGTCCCAATGGAAAATGATGCACCGTTGCGGACCTTTGGATAAGAATGAGATGGGTCTACACCCAGTGGAGGGGGTCCTGCCCACCCTCTACACTTGGAGGCTGCATCTCACTGGCTAACTGTGCTTCCACTGGCATTTTTGCAAGACATGGTAAGGTGGAATCTAAGTAACAGAAGGAGGACTTTTTCAAGACACAAGCTTCAGGCTTCAAGCTGAATCTGAAGGTATTGTACTGTCACCTCCCTGATGATGCGAAACTGAGTAATGGGGAGAGAATACCAATTACATTCAGCAATCTAAAAAGTAAACATAAACTCCCCGACATTGAACTATACAACTTCCTGAAAATCAGAACAGCCCTTACAAAAGCAAAATTAGCAAAACACAAGCCAACAATCTTGCAGTACATGACGAATCTCAATAGAATTGGACACCAGGTATCACATCACTACAAGCTACTTCGCCCCGGCTCCACCAAAATTAACGACAAGGCAACCGCATATAGAGAGAGACAACTAGACACTACACTCAGCGAGAAGGAACTCCATTTCCTCTGGGCCGCCCCCTCTCAAAACAAAATCTCACCAGTGCTAGCGCAGACAACATTTTGGATCCTACACAAGACTTACTGGACCCCGGCACGTCTAGTGGCACTGGGCCTCAGGGAAAACGACCGGTGCTGGAACTACGACAAAGAAAGGGGGATCTAGCACACCTTATCTATGATTGCACCAAAGTTAAAAGATTCTGGGAGAAAGTCTTCATCTTCATAAACAAAGCTTTGGGGTGCACACTAAAACCAAATTTTTCCACACTCACCACAGCGTTCATGACAACACATATAGACTCACAGCAGGACAGAGACCTAATGGATCTCCTACTGACGGCGGCAGTAAAAATAGTTCTCACCAAATGGAAAGACGCAGCCAAAGCGACTTTCAAGGGATGGCTCAACTGGGTGACTTACCTCAGAGGGGCGGATAGCACTGCGCTGCGAGACTCTCCATGGAGACAAACTTCCAGGGGAATGTGGACGACACTAAACAAATTACTGGACCCCTACAAACCTCCGTGAACAGAACCAAAAAAAGGGACCACAGGGCCCCACAGAACACCCCTATCAGATCACACCATAAACTCGAAGGACGCAAACTATTAGCACACTAAGGCTTCTTCTTTCTGAGTAATGGGGAGAGGATACTGCTGAGGCCCATGAATACCCTTCCTGAGTAGCTGGCAAACACAATGGTTGTTACTAAGGTTGCATTAAAGCCAGTGGGGGACTAAGTTGAGGGCTTGTCAAGCAAGATGGTTTAAATTGAATAAGGGGGGGAGGGGGAATAAGAGGAAACTAAAGTCCAGGTTCTGGAAAGCAACATTTGAGATGCAAAGAACTCGTTCGGCGACTTTATGGCATCTGAGGACAGTAAGGTTAGTAGTGTCTAAGTTGGACACTAGGTTAGAGACACTTAAAAATCAGTGGCGCGGTGTCAGGGTTTGAGTGCTGGACACCCTGGCTTTATGCCCCCATACCCCAAGGACTCTATGTAGGTTTGACTGGATTAGCTGTCAAGAGACTAGTGTAACCTGGCTGACAAGGAGGTTTGAGCAATGGTTTTCAAAGCCTATAGGCTCCCCACATAGAAGGCCTGAGGAGGTGAGAGAGGAGGTGGAAAGGTCATGAATATACTTAAATCCGATGACCAACAAGATAACCTATTGCAAGCAGTGTACAAAAAATGATTCCAAGTGGAGCGTCCTTTGTCTGCTCCTCTTCCAGAGGAGTGTTCAGAAACCTTAGCATGGAAGAAAGAGTTGCTGGAAGTCAGGAGCTTTCAGGCTTCTGTGGGGCTCCAAATCCAACTGTGAGTGCTCCACCAATAGAAGAGATAAGTGTTTATGAAGCAATATCTTTTGTGAGAAGCTTAGATGATTGATGGGTGAAATGAGCGTTCTCTTTGGACTATCTCTAAGTTCATGTTTTGTTTTGCTTCAGTCGCTCCTCGATGAAGCTGACACTCACTGTGTATGGGTCTGATACAGTGGGTGCTATTGCTTCCTCAAGGCAGGTGGTGCTGATGCAGGATGCTGGTTGTTTTGTTATCTGCAGTGTCCTTGGTCTAGTAAGTCCCATTGTCACTCGTTCTGCCTCCGCTTTAAGCTCTTAGAGTTCCAGTGAATTACATACTGGATCGTGTGTATTCTGCTCTTATCATTTATGGCTCAAGTTATTTCATTGACATGATGTGATTGTACTTCTAACGTTGAAAAGTTGTGAAATAAAGTTGCTAAAAAAGTAATTGTTGGCAACTAACTACTTTACTTCCAGTTAGATCGAAGATTGTAAAGATTGTAAATCGTTTACAAAACTAAAACATATAAGTAAAAAAAAAAAAAAATCATCCACTCACCTCTTGGAGGTGGGCTGCTGTTGAGAACTGAGCGGTAGTCCGAGTACCAATACTCTGGATACAGAAGGGCCCAGTTTGGAATCTAGAAAGAAAAACAAAGAACAATTCAGTAAAGGTGGTTAAACATATCAATTATGCACGATTTTAAATTCGGTGCTGATACGGTCCTTTTTTAACTTTATTATTTTTAGAAAATTACGGAATAACTGCAACATTTGTAGAAATGTATTTGCTAAAATGAAGAGTGCAGTGGAATTGCTGTATAAGCAAATGATGAAGACATTTTTTTTAAAAAACACGTTGCCCTGTAACTTCGATTCTATTCAGAATCCACCACTTTACGTTTTGACACCGGAATGTGGTAAGACATTGTCACAATGATTTATTAGAGGCACAGAACTCTGGTTGAACCCTTAACTTTGAAACTTTTGCATGTGAAAACAAGAGCATGGTTATGGAAATGAATGCTGCCTGTGAGTCCTATTTTCAAATGTAAGGTTTTAATCTGCAAAAGAAGCAGGAGATCAGAACAATTCAATAACATTTCAACGTGGTCCTCTAGAAAAACGCTGCAACTTCCAGTGGAAATCTTCAGCACTCCCCTCTCTTTTTCACAAAAATATTTAAGTGCCCAACATCACTAGTAAACAAAACAGATTTTGTGAAAACAGCGGGACCTCCTAGTACATTCCTGAGATGCATGTAGTGTTAAGGCTAAGGTTTAAAATTTGTGTTGGAGTGCACCACGGCGAGCGAGTCTGAACGACCTGGGGGGACGGGGGTTCTCCCCCCGAAATTTTTGGGGGAAAAGAGTGGGCAAACGGTGCATTTTCAAGGAAATTTGAGAAGGCAAGAAGGTTAATAAAGCAATTGTGAAAGTGCAGTTATATTAAAGAGATGTCATATGATAACATAGGTAGCTGCTTATTCAGTAGAACCACAGAGCTTCATAACAAACTTCAAGATAACAATCCTGAGTACCTCACAGATTTTTTTATTTATCAAACAACTAAGCAGGTCATAAACTAACAGCATGTAGGTCAAATTAGAAGCATTCAAGAAGAAATATCAGGATTAACGTATTGTTCAACACACAAACCCAAAATATTCTCATTTAACTCTGCTATATTGCGGTCCTGGTTTTCTGTCCCCGAAACTTACACGTTGCAACTTCCATCGCAAGATAGATAGGATGAGAAATACATTTCTATAGCGTGGCAAAAAAGCGAGAATAAGCTTAAGAAAGCTACAACTAGAGAAAAAAATAGGAGGCCTAAATGTAGCAGACTTCAGAACCTTCCAACCTGCATTCCTAGCTAAATAAGGGACATATTGGCTCACTCCTAACCAGGAGTACACGCTGGTATGGCTCGCAATTGAGAGAGCCATACTAAACAACCTAGAACCACTAGTACTCCTCATAGCCAATAAACACATGCTGGCATCCAACCCAATACTCAATCATACCAAAGACGCCCTGGTTAAAGTAGAGCAAAAAATGGAATACAGTGTAAAAAACTCAGGGTGGGAATCAGTGTGGTCAAACACAAATGTCAAATACAGGGGTAATCCCCTCTCCATAGAAACATGCAAGAGATTGGGGATCTTCTACCCAGCGCAACTTGAGGAAGAGGGAACCCCCATCACCTTCAGCAATCTAACAAGTAAACATAAACTCCCCGACATTGAACTATACAACTTCCTGAAAATCAGAACAGCCCTTACAAAAGCGAAATTAGCAAAACACAAGCCAACAATCTTTCAGTACATGACGAATCTCAATAGAATTGAACACCAGGTATCACATCACTACAAGCTACTTCGCCCAGGCTCCACCAAAATTAACAACAAGGCAGTGGAGTAGTGTCAGAGAATGGCATAGAGTGGAGTAGAGTAGAGTGTCAGTGGAGCAGATTTTAATGGAGTAGATCATAGAGTGGAGTATCTTGTAGTGGACTGTCATAGAGTGTAGTGTAGTAGAGTGGCCCTAAGTAAAGTGGTGTAAAGTGCATTGGTGCAGAGTAGATTGGCATAGAGTACAGTGGTTAGAGTGCATTGTTTTTGAGTAAAGAGGTGTAGAGTGATTTAGTGTAGAGTGCAGTGATGTAGAGTAGCCTAGAGTGCCGTGACATGAAGTGGAGTGGTGCAGAGTAGATTGCACTGACGTAGAGTGCAATGGCATAGAGTGGGGTGGCATCGAGTGATGGGGCATAGAGTGGAGAGTGGAGTGCAGAGATGTATATTGTAGAGGCATAGAGTTCAATGGCATAGAGTGGCATAGAGTTGAGTAGAGTGCAGTGGCATAAAGTAGAGTGTCAGAATGCATGGTCATAGAGTGGGGCAGAGTAGAGTGGCGTAGAGTGCAGTGACGTTGCGTGTAGTGGCGTATAGCGCAGTGGCATCGAGTAGAATGTTGTAGAGTACAGTGGCGTAAAGTGCAGTGGTGTAAAGTAGTTGGTGTAGGTGCAGTGGCATAGGGTGCATTGGTTTTGAGTAAGTGGTGTAGAGTGCATTGGCATAGAGTGCAGTGGTTTAGAGTATAGTGGCATAGGGTAGACTGCAGTGGAATTGAGTGCAGTAAAGTGCAGAAGAGTGGTGCACTACTCCACTCTGACTGTCTCAGAGTAGAGTGGAGTGGTGCAGGGTAGAGTATACTGGTTCAGGGTAAGGTGCAACAGCATAGAGTAGAGTAGTGTAGAATAGAGTGGCACAGCATTGATTGTAGTGGCGTAGAGTAGAGTGTCACAGAGTGGAGTAGAGGGCAGTGGCATAGAGTAGATTATTTCAGAGTAGCGTGAAGTGTGCAGAGTGGCGTTGTGCAGGGTAGAGTGGAGTAGTACAGGGTAGAGTAGCGAGGTATATAGTAGTAGCGTAGAGTTCATTGGCATAGAGTGCAGTGTTGCAGTGTGGAGTAGTGCACAGTAGATTAGAGTGGTGTGGGGTGCATTGGTGTACAGTGCAATAGAGTGATGCAGAGTAGAGTAGAGTACAGTGGCATAGGGTAGAGTGTCATAGAGTTCAGTGGCAAAGTTTGCAGTGCTGCAGAGTAGAGTGACGTAGAGTGCATTGGTGTAGAGTGCACTGGTGTAGAGTGGTGCAGAGTAAAGTGCAGGTCATAGAGTAAAGTGGCGTACAGTGCAGTGGTGCAGAGTAGACTGGTATAGAGTGCAGCGACTAAAGTAGACTGTTTCAAAGTATAATGAAGTGGCATAGAGTGCAGCGGTGCAGAGTAGATTAGAGTGGCTTAAAGTGGATTGGCGTAGAGTGTAGCTATGCACTGTAGAGTGGCGTAGAGTTCAATGGCAGATAGCAGAGATGCAGAATAGTTTGACGTAGAGTGAAGTGGCATAGAGTGGAGTGGTGCTGGGTAGAGTGCAGTGCCATAACAGTGAAGTGATGCAGAGCAGAGTGATGTAGAGTGCATTTGCATAGATAGAGTGGTGCAGTGGCGTAAATTGCAGTGGTGTAGAATAGTGCAGAGAGCAATGACGTAGAGTACAGGGGTGCAGAGTAGAATAGAGTGGCATAAAGTGCAATCGTGTAGAGTATCATAGAGTAGAATGTTGTAGAGTAGAGTGGTGCGAAGTAGTTGGCATAGGTACAGTGGAATAGGGTTAATTGGTTTTGAGTAAAGTGTTGTAGAGGAAAATGCAGTAGAGTGAAATAGTGTAGAGTGCAGTTTTTTAGAGATGATTGGCGTGGCGTAGAGTGGAGTAGCGAAGAGTGACAGAGTGCAGTGACAGAGTAGATTGTTTCAGAGTAGAGTAGAGTGGAGTGGTGCAGGGTATTGTGCAGTGGTATAGAGTGTCATAAAGTGCAGTGACATAGATTGTTTCAGAGTAGATTGAAGTGGCGTAGAGTGGAGAGGTATAGAGTAGTGGCATAGAGTGCATCGGTGTAGAGTGCACTGATGAGGCATGGACTGGTGTAGAGTACAGTGGTGCATAGTAGAGTTGGGTAGAGTGAACTGATATAGAGGTATAGTGGTGCAGACTACAGAGGCGTAGAGTGACATGGCATTGAGGGCAGTATCAGTGTGCAGTGGTGCACAGTAGATTAGACTAGAATAGAGTGCATTGACATAGAGTGCAGAAGAGTGGTGCAGAGTAAAGTGGCATATAGTGCAGTACCACAGAGTAGAGCATCAGAGTGAAGTGACAGAGTGCAATGGTGTAGGGAAGAGTGCAGTGGCTAGAGTAGAATATAGTGGCGCACAGCGCAGTGGTACAGAGTAAATTGGCATAGAATTCAGTAGCATAGAGTGTATTGGTTTTGAATTAAGTGGTGCCTTGGCGTAGAGTGGTGTGTAGTGATGCAGGGTGCAATAGAGTGATGTAGACAGCATAGTAGAGTGTAGTGGTATAAAGCAGAGTGTTGTATATTGCAGTGGCTTAGAGTGGATTGGCGTAGAGTTCAGTGGCACAGAGTGGCAGAGAGTGCAGTGTTGCTGAGCATACTGTTGTAGAGTGCAGTGGTGTATAGTAGTGTGGTATGCTGTGGAGCAGTGTAGAGTGGCATAGATATCAGTGGCATGGAGTACAGTGATGCAGAGTAGAATAGAGTGGTGTAGAGTGCAGTGGGGTACAGTATAGTGGCATAGAGTGATTTGGTGCAGAGTAGATTGGTGTAGAGTGCATTGGTTTTGAGTAATGTTTGGTAGAATGCATTGGCATAGAGTGCAGTGTTACATAGGGTGGCACAGAGTAGAGTGGTGTAGGGTGCAGTGAGGCATAGTGTGCGGTAGAGTGCATTGGCATAGAGTGGAGTAGAGTAGAGAAGCATATAGTTGAGTGGTGCAGTGAAGGTTGCAGTGGTGTAATGTGGAGAATACATGGTATGGTAGCCTACTGCCATTCGACAACACATCTTCAATTGAAATTACCATTACATTTGCACTCACATACAGTTTTACTGATAAAAGTATACAGTGCACAACGATAATGTGTGGATATGTATTGATTTGAACGTCAGCACTGTTAATTTACAGACATTTAAATAATATCTGTCTAGTCTTCCTCAAGCAGGCACCCACTAGCGAGTATGATAGTCACATAAATACTCTCTGAAGTCAGAGAAAGAAAAATAAACACCAAGCCTGAGAGTTGCCCTTTATTTCTCAATGCACAGCAAATGTGATGAGATAAGAACAAGATTTAAAGGCCTGTTTATAGAAAGAGAGTTTGGAGAAGAATACAGTAAACGAGGTTTGGGCAACAGGAGGGATGAACTCGAGTAGACCAGCCTAAAGCAAAAAAGCCAGCAAAAGAAAGCCAGAAAATGTGAGACATAAAGAAACAAAGCCAATGGTAAGAAATGGCAGGATGCATTCCTCGGTCAGCTTTCTGAATGTCCACAAGATGTCTTTAGCAAACCATGTGCTGTCTGGTACACTGTGACCTAAAAAAAATAAAAACACTCCTCTCCGGACCATTCCCAAATTGAACACATTTGTCAGAGACTCAAGCACACAACCCTACACTAAATACATATCTTACAATCGTCTGCGTCCAACCAGCAGAGCTGGCTGGGTTACGGACAGCTGTTCACCAATGTTAAATTATGTATTCATTTTGAAAGTGTATTACTGCATGAGGCTTTTTAGTGTACACAAGATGACGCAACAGGAAAACACAGTGGTCGTCCCACTAATCAAACAGGAATAGCACTACCGGATACTACAGGGTCAAAAATTTGCTAGCATTCGCGCCAAGAATTTTCAATTCTATTAAGGACACGGAGGCGAGGATTATGCTTCTCATTTCTTTACTGCAATAAACACAGCAGCCAATGAAAATGAATATTTTCATAAATAACAGTGAAACAAACTACATTTCCCATGATAACACATGAGTATAGGCACGCCCCCATAGTCCATAAGAACCCCTTGCGTGCTCCCATCATCCTCTTTCTTTGAGGCGAACCAAGTCCAACAAACTTGAACAATGAATAACTCCTCCAACGTGGAAGAAACAAGGTTTCAGGCCAAACGCCCTGTCGTCCGTCGTCGCTCACTCAGACTTCTTATCTGATCCTGAAAGAAAGGAAACATACCACCGTAATCACCGCATCACTGGGCGGGTAAGCTTATTTACTGTAAAATTAAGCCGGGTGGGATAATCCTCGCCTCCGTGTCCTTAATAGAATTGAAAATTCTTGGCGCGAATGCTAGCAAATTTTTGATTCTATTACAGGACCGGAGGCTTCAGATTATGCTAGTTTAACGCTCTTTAAAAACCACAGAAGTAATATCTCCCACCGGCTTATAATAAAACGTCTTAAATGTTGATTCGGAAGACCAATCCGCACATCTCATGATGTCTTGAAGACTAGATCCTAAGCCATAAGACTTTGACGCCATAGCGCCTCTCACAGAATGAGCACCAAAGATCTGGGTATCAATACCTGCTTCCTTCATTATGAAGCGAAGCCATCTAGCAATAGTGGCCGCCGCCACTGGTTTAAATGGCTTTTGTAAAGCAATCAATAATTGTGAACAACCTTGAGGCCTCAAGGCCTGTGCACATTCTTCATATGCTTTTAAACATTTGACAACACATACTTTATCATTATCAGGGAATGCATTATACTCAATATGTCTTGACATAGTTTTGGTACGACCTGTAATAGTAAAAGAAACCCCTTCCGGGGTAAACACTCTACCTGTAACGTCGAGTGCTCTCACGTCTGAGGATCTTCTGCATGCCGATAAGCAAAGCAGCATGGCTAACTTTGCCGATAATTGTTTTCTGGACAAGAGTGCATTATCAGGCCATCTGTTGAACAAAGCGACAACTAACGAAACGTCCCACAAACCCGTATATTTGGGTTTAAGCGGATTAGCTACTCTAATCCCCTTCAGTAGTTTACAAACCATCGGGTGCATGCCTACCGGTTTCCCGTCTACTTGGGCATGCCCCGCAGAAATAGCCGAGCGGAAATTATTCACCGAGCGATAGGCTAGGCCGCCCGCTGCCTTGCTCGACAAAAAATGTAACACGTGGGATAGCTCTACCCCCACGGGATCCACCTGTCTTCCCATGCACCAAGCCACCCAGTCTTTCCAGGCCGCGGAGTAACGCTTCCTGGTAGATGGAGCCCATGCTTGCTTGATGAACTCTGAAGTTTCCTTCCTGAAAGCCGCCATGCCATCAGGGTTAGTCTGCCCTCCACTAGTAGAGGATGCTGTTCCTGACGAGGGCCCTGCAATAGCCACTCCAAGTTCGGTAGTAACCGTGGACGATCGCAGCTCCACTGTAACAACTTGGGAAACCAAGCTTGCGACGTCCACCACGGTGTCACCATGACTATTTCTGCCCGTTGCCTGATCACCTATGTCATCACCCTGGGGATCACCAGGAACGGGGGAAATGCATATTGAATCCCCTGCGACCAATCCTGGAGAAAGGCATCGGTTGCAGTCGCTATCGGATCCGGTCTCCAGCTGAAGAACCTGGGAATCTGATAGGTCAGCCTGGAGGCGAATAGGTCCGTCTGAAAAGAACCCCAAATTGTCTCTAACCACTGAAACACCTGGGGAAGCAGCTTCCAGTCGCTATAATCCCGTAGGTACCTGGAATTCCAGTCCGCCACCTGATTGGACTGTCCCGGGATGTATTCCGCTATCACCGAGATCTGATTCTCGAGGCAATAGTGCCAAAAGTCCTTGGCCATTTAAAAAGAAGTGACGACCTCGTGCCGCCCAACTTGTTGATGTACCTCACTGCGGACACATTGTCCAAACGCAGTAGGATACAGCAAGATGTCCGCTTCGGGGATAACGTGCGGATCGCGTATGATCCCGCGAGGAGCTCTAAGCAGTTTATGTGTAGATCTAGCTCTTGAGTTGACCATCTGCCGCCTGTGGAAATATCTCCGGAGCGCGCGCCCCAGCCCCATCTGCTGCCGTCTGATTCGATTACCACCTCCGGTTGTGATCCGAAGATCGCCCTGCCGTTCCAGGCTTCTACGTGTCCGAGCCACCACTGTAACTCGGTCCGAACCTCCTCCGACAACGGAACTGAGTCCTTGTACGACAGACCTCTCTGAAGATGTTTGATCTTCAGGCGTTGGAGTGCCCTGTAGTGAAGAGGGCCCGGTAATATTGCCTGAATTGACGAGGCCAATATCCCTACCACTCTGGCAATCGCCCTGAGTGTAACCGTATGTCTGTCCAGTAATTTCAGAATCTCTTTCTTCAAGTCTCTCAACTTCGCTTGCGGAAAGCACAATTGGGCCGCTTGCGAGTCTATGGTGAACCCCAGAAAGTCTATCACCTGTGTCGGTACCATCACCGACTTCTTCTGATTGATAACAAAGCCTAAGCTCTGCAGCAGCGACACCGTCGTGTCCAAGTGTTGCTAGAGTGTGAACTGGCTCTGCGCCATTTTCAGTATATCGTCTAGGTAAATTATAAGTCTGATTCCTCTCACTCTGAGGTGAGCTGCCACCGGTTTCATCACTTTGGTGAAGCACCAGGGAGCCGAGGAGAGCCCGAAAGGAAGAGCCAAATATTCGTAACGCTGGCCGTTCCAAAGGAACTGCAGGAACCTGCGGTGTGGAGGAAAGATTGGTATGGACAAATAGGCGTCCTTGAGGTCTAGACGGACTAACCAGTCTCCGTCCTGTAATAAGTCTGCCAACAGGTGAATACCTTCCATTTTGAAATGGTTGTATGTAAGGTACTGGTTGAAATCCCTGAGGTTGAGCACTAACCTGTTGCCGCCTCCCTTCTTCTGAACAATAAAGACGTTGCTGCAGAAACCGCGCGCCGTGTTCTGGCATCGCACAATAGCGTGCTTCTGCAGCAAGTCTGCAATTTCTTTGTCTATAAAACTGCGATCTTGTAGGGAAAAATGGAGAGGACGGGGCAGAGACACCTGTGTCGGATGGGAATAAAAGTCCAGCTGAAACCCCTGTATAATCTGCAGAACCCAGGCATCCTGGGTCAAGGTTTGCCATTGTGAAAGACAATGTTGTATGCGACCCCCCAGTGGAAGCAGAGAGAGATCTGTTACACTCACCTGTCTTTTCCTGGGATTTGAAATTTGCTCTGGTGTTGCCCTGGAAACGGCCTCTGTTGAAGCCTCTGCGCGACGGGTAAAAGGTACCACCACGGGTGGAATCCCACTCTCCCCTTCCACGGCCATAATCACCTCTCTGGGAGCCTTGTTGGTAGCCCTGGCCCGACGAGCGACCCCCGCCTCGTCCGGCCCTGTTGAAAACACCCTGGGTGAGGGCTCGCTTAATACCGCTTTGAGCTTTGTCCAAAGCCGTGAATGTTCCAACGTATTTGGACACATCCTTTACGAATCGGTCTCCGAACAAATGACCATCGGCCAGGGGGCCTGGTTCTGCCTCTGCTAATTCCGCCAGGTTGCTGTCCATCCTGAGTAATAAGGATTTGCGTCTTTCTGTGGAGATTGCACAGTTCGCATTGCCGATGAGGCAGATGGCGCGCTGAGTCCAGCCCGCTAATATGTCTGGGTCCTCCGGGGTAGCGCCTTCTTTGGCCGGCGCGAGCCATCTCCAGTATCTTCGCCAATGGACCCACAACGTCGAGCATTTTGTCTTGGCAACCCCGTCAAGCACGATCAAGTCCACGTTTGGGGTCGTTTGAGAATTTTTTCAAGAAGGTCAACATACTGGCATCAGTTTCCGGAGTTTCCGCCACACTGTCTGGCAGGTCAGGTCGAGGGCACTCGGACTTTAAACGACTATGGACTTCTCTGGAGAAACCTTTTCATAGGTTGTCATGAAGGTACGAAGACACCGCAGGGGGTGGAACCCAGTCTGAAGACCGTGGGTGCACAATATCTGAAGGATCAAAGTTAAAAGGAGTGTTAACCTTGTCCGCTGCTGCCTTAGGGGCCACCTTAGCTTTCTTCGGAGGAGGGGGCTCCTCTGAGGTATCGGTATCTGTATCTGTATTGGTAGTAGTGGTGTCTGTATCCACTTGAATTGGGCGTTTAGCTTTTGCTTTCCCGCCTGAATAAGGGTGGTCCCCCGTACCTGACCTTGGTAGAGACGCTAGTGGCTGAGAGTGTGGCCATTGGTCCTGGGGTGGAGCTTGGGACTGCGAGGTAGTAGCGGAGGAAGGAGCCTGCTCCTTCTTCTGTTTCTTTGGCTTATCATATCCATGACGCCTGGCAAACCCTTCCAGTTGCTTCCTGATCGGACGAAGAGCCACAGCTAGTGCCTGTTGCACCGTTTGAGGAACTTTAGTTTCCATGGCTTTGTTCACTGAAGCCTGGACTGAGGCATCAAGGGCCTCAACAATGTTGTCCTCCAGCACAGCCTCCTGCTGTCCGTCTCCAACTTCCTCCTCTCCACCAAAATACTCCTCAGGGTCTTGCGCCCACTCTTCCATAGCTAGGAAGCTTGGAGTCTAACACACTGGAACAGTCCCTACTGTTCTTACTAAGGAGGGATAATGGGGGGGGGGGGTCAGCCCACAGCACACAGTTAATTTATTCAATGATATCCAAACCCCCTCAGCAAAGCTGTAATCAATATTGGTCAGAGACCCTGGCCAAAACGTCCTCTGAGCGTGTGCCCACTCACTGGCCTCGTATTTTACAACCTCTGCACTGTTGTGTCCAAAGGCGATCACCCAGGGAGCCTGCTGGTGTGAAAACGCTGCTAAATGCGTTCAATGTGAGCTGGGGAAACGAGCCGAGGCGTGCCGCCCAAACGCGACCAAAAACAAGCCCAAAACAAGCCCAAATTGGTCGCGCTTTGGGCGCGCGCGTCGGCCGTGAGCCACCCGGCCAGAACGTGAAGGGCGTACAAGGGAAGCCCGACTCGCGCCGAAGCGCCACTGGGGAAAACGGGCTCAAGTGAAAAGATCGACCGGCTCCCTGCCGGTCAGAGACCGCAATACAAAGCGCACTCGCAGCGCTAGTGGGAGTAGGACAGCTACAGGCAAGCGGAGACTCCCCTGCACTCTCCGAACGTGTCGGAGCGCGGCCACAGGCTCCGCAAATCAATTCATGTACACAAATTAGAATAAAGCCACAATTAGCACTCGCAATTATCAAACAAGCAAAACCTGCTATAAATCATATAAATACAGAGTAACATTCCATAAGAAAATGCCCCATGCTACAGCAGAGTGAGGGGACTGATAAACAAGTGCACTTAACTCTTGCTGTGAGCAGCAAAGAAAGAGGATGATGGGAGCACGCAAGGGGTTCTTATGGACTATGGGGGCGTGCCTATACTCATGTGTTATCATGGGAAATGTAGTTTGTTTCACTGTTATTTATGAAAATATTCATTTTCATTGGCTGCTGTGTTTATTGCAGTAAAGAAATGAGAAGCATAATCTGAAGCCTCCGGTCCTGTAATAGAATCCCACAGAGCAGACACAGTGATCCCGAGACCCCTATTGGTGAGACATCTTCGTATTCTGTAGAAAGGTAGCCACCTGTACAAATGCGCTTATTACAAAACCTCCGCCCACTTTGTTTCACACTTAAATGCCCAAGGGCATTTATCTGAACCTCTGAGAATTCCAGTAAGTGCATCTGAAGGGGGGGAAGGATGAATGAGTGGGCAGCTCCATTTGGTGCTCATTGATGCTGGCTGTAAACATATCCCCTTCGTAGTGTCTCCACCTTGTTCCAGTAAACTCTCTAAAACGGTATTTAATGGTGAGCAAAAACCTCTTTCGAACCATTAATAACATATATAGCCAGTCAGCAATAAAACACTATCAAACCTATTTTGGTGCATCACATTCTAGATATCAACTACGAAACATAACTATGTTCATACTCAGAATTATAAACTCTCCCCCAGGCTTTCATTGGCAGTATATAACAATTCATATATAAGAATTGGAATATTTATACCATCCTTGGATGTTTTTAACCTACGGCGAGCACTACCTTCTGGGTGCTGCGCACGACCAACAGCCGACGCAGCCCCACCCACTCTGTAGAACGCCCGCACTACAGCGGAATGTCCTCCACGGTAAACGGGTTAACAAAATGGAAGTGTATTCAGTTGTAGCCTTTTCCTCTTCAGTTAAGCGCATGTGCACTGCAGGATGCCAGTCTTGCTGGCCATGACCTGACAAGTGCTGCTGGGAACCTTCAGAAGCTTGAGAGGCGCTTGGGGCATGAACCCCCTGCTCAACGTAGGTGGAATCCGAGCCGGTTAAAGATTGTGCACTTTCTGCACAGGTTTCCGGCATTGATTGCTCTTTCTCTTTGTCTCTTGTCCATAAGGTACTTATTTAGCAGTAGACAGTATACTTGTTTAACAAAACAGGAACATGGTTACGCCCCCCCCCCTTTCATCAATTCTATTATTGCCCTTATAGACTCCCTTTACTCATCTAACACCATCTCTGTCGGGTGCATGTCGCTATATGGATTACTGAGTCGTCTTCGAATACTCCCTTTTTGGTGTACACACCCACAGCCTCCCGGTGCCCTTGTAACAAGTCCTTCATTTTAACCAGTGGTTGCAGGTGGGATACTGAGGACCAGCCCGTATTTGTCCTCAGCAGACTTTGACACTGAGCAAGAAAAAGAAAAACACACAACGCGGAAAGGAGGAGGAGGAAGACAAAGACAGAAAAACCATGAAAGACAATGTAGCAACCTGCCAGAGAAAGAGGCAGGGAGTGTCTAGTGGTGGATTAAAGAATCATGAGGTAGAACCAAGACCACGAAGCCTTGGTATTTGGCCAACCAATATTCAATAGCACCGCTTGTGGGCTTCTGAATATACATTTGTTCCCCAGGACCCATTCTTTTACAATGTAAGTGCTGCTTATAGCTATGTTTGTGCTGTGTATCTGCCTTGATGTGTTAGTCCTCATTAAAACTGTATTTTATACTTCTATCTGTCTCATACCCTCACCCATCACACTGCCAGGTGCTGTGTCCCATAACACCATAACTTTACCTCAGTGGTCATCAAGCATACCATGAAAACACTTCACACATAGGATCCTACACAAAAGCAAGACCCTTCCAACCACGCACCCTATACAGTGTACCTTGCTATCCATGTAGGTAAGTGTTCAGAAGCCCACAGTATGGTAGTAATGCAAAATAAAGGCTACAGTGCCCCCCCAAGTGTTAACTGATATTGAAGTTATTTCCTTATCCACGACATTAAGCCTTATGCAGATGCTGTTAGGAAACTGCAATGTACTGATATCTTGACAGGTGTCAGTAGAATGGATACGTCAGTTGCAACTGGTTATGTCACGGAAACCACAAAAATGCTGCCGCACACCTGGTCCTGGGAATATCCAAATACTCCTCGGTCAGGGATGACTGATATCCCTTCATCGGTTGTCAGTAAAGATACGTGTGTCTTTTAAAGCTCTCTGCTTGATGGATAAATCTCTCCACTCTCAGGGGTTGAGTTATCTCAGGACAGCCCTGAATTGTTATGTTCCTAAGAGACCTCTGCGATCTGCTGGTAGAAGAAAGCTAGGTGTGGGGGGGAGGGGGAATATGCCTTTACTGTGGCGGCTGCCAGGCTTTAGTATTTCCTTCCTGAAAATATCAGGATCCTTAGTTCTCACCTGATGTTCCGTTAGCAAGTTAAAACTTGTCTCTTTGAGGATTGGCCCTCCTTTTTGGGGGTTGACTTTTGTGCAGATCCTGCTGTTCTGAGCTGTCACTGCCCTCGCAGTCCTCTCCCTTGCATAGTGCTTTGATGCCTTTTGGTCTATCGCGCTCTACAAATAATACAATTACTATGGTCAGCTGTTTGGACTGATTTACCCATCCCCTGATGTTGTAATTCTAAAAAAGCCATCTGTGTAAATAAAGATCACTTCCTAAATGTTCTTTAGCTTCTACCAACTATCTTGCCTGCCCATCATAGTTAAGTAATTTGCTAATTGAGTAAAATATTAGTTATTACCTTATATACCCATGAGGTGGCATTTGTAATGGTCCATGCACACAAGCATCCTGTTCTACAGATAGTAATCTGCTATGCGTTGGTCATTGTTCTAAAATGTAATTGCCTCCTCATACGACTTTATTGAATGCTCCATAAAACATTCTGTATTATTCATGTGGGATCGGCAAGATTCCCCCTCAGTCTTCTTTTGTGATACTTCACTGATTTGCTGCCAGAAACACAGTATTTTAATTAAATTCACTCATCTATACAGTGTTAGCTGCACTCCTCTCTCACCATGAGAGGAGGACAGCCGTACCCCCAAAATGGGCAATTAGTGGGATCCGACAGTTCCATAAGCGCTAGAAGTAGTAAAGGGTAGTAAATGCTACAGCACTCCCAAAATAACCATGCTTGACTTCAGAAGATAAATGACTGATAAAAACCCCCATCGCCGCAGAACTACGACGCACCATTAACACCACCTTCAAGACGGGCACCTTCCCCAGCGACTGGAAACACGCAGAATTCAGACCTCTGCTAAAGAAACCCACAGCCGACCCCACGGACCTCAGGAACTACCGACCCATCCCCATCTTCCCTTTCATGGCCAAAGTCACTGAGAAGATCGTCAATGCCCAGCTAACAAAATTCATCGAGGAAAACTCCATCTTCAACCCCTCCCAATCCAGCTTCCGCAGCAACGACATCCCCAAAACCGCTCTACTTGCCGCCACAGATGACAGCCGCACCATCCTCGACCAAGGACACAGTGCAGCCCTGATCCTGCTCGACTTCTCCGTAGCGTTCAACACCATCTCCCACCACATACTCACTGCCAGACTCCACGACTTCAGCATACAGGGAAGGGCCCTCCACTGGATCTGCTCCTTCCTGACCGGCAGGACCCAAGGAATCAGACTACCACCTTTCCTCTCCGCACCCACAGAAATCAACTGTGGAGTACACCAAGGATCATCACTCAGCCCCATGCTCTTCAACATCTACATGGCCCCACTTGCTGCTATCGTCAGACACCATGGACTCAGCATAGCATCCTAAGCACACGACACCCAGCTCATCCTCTCCCTTACCAAGGACCCCATCACCACCAAACTCAACTTCCAGGAAGGAATGTAGGATGTTGTATCCTGGATGAGCAGCAGCTGCCTGAAGCTCAACTCTTAGAAGACAGAGGCCCTCGGCCCCTCCGCATGGGACAACACCTTGTGGCCCACAGCCCTCGACAGCCCCCACGGACCACGCCCGAAACCTCAGCATCGGATTCGACTCCTCCATCTCCATAATCCAACAGGTCAACACCGTGGCTGCTAGCAGTTTCAACATGCGCCGCATCCTCCGAAAGACCTTCAAATTGATCTCCCCTGAATCAAGGAAAAACGTCACCCACGCCCTCATAACCAGCAGACTGGATTACGGCAACGCCCTCTATGCCAGAATCAACAAGTCGCTGCTCCACAAACTCCAGACCATACAAAACATCGCAGCCAGACTTGTCCTTGGCAACCCACGACATGAACACATCACCCAGCATCTTCGCAACCTCCACCGGCTCCCCGTCAAGAAGAGAATCACGTTCAAGATACTAACCCACGCCTACAAATGCCTCCAAAACACCGGACCCCAATACTTCAACGAAAGAATCTCCTTCCACGTACCCAAGAGAAACCTCTGACCCACCAACCTCGCTGAAACACCACGAATCCGCAACACCAGAACAGGGAACAGGTGGATGGGCGTTCACCTACATTGCGGCCAAGACCTGGAATGAACTCCTGATCGACATCAGACGCGCCCCTGTGTGAACATCTTCAGGAAGACACTCAAGACCTGGTTTTTTGACTAACAGAGCTACTTACCCCCCCACCCCCCTTCCCCTCCACCAGTGCCTTGAGACCCTCACAGGTGAGTAGCATGCTTACAGTGCACCTGATTGAGTGAATGATTGATTGATTGATAAAAATGCCTTTATCTTTAGCTTTTATCTGGTCACAGAGGTCAATTGTTTGGCTCTGTCTTCTGGTTACTCCAACGGAGTGTCCCCGCGCTAAGAATTCTTCCTCCACTTAGAGAAATGCCGACCCCCATCCATTGCCTTGACACTAATCTGCTGGTGAGGACCTGAAGAACCACGTTTTCAGTTTCCTACACTTCTGGCTGCATCCTAAGGTCCAGCGGCAGTTGGTTCCAATTTTTTGCTGCTAAGAAGCCAAAGAATCTGCCTCCCAGCCATGCTCTTGGCACTTTTGGAACCATCAGCTTAGCGGTGCCCGTGGACCTAAGATTCCTAATAGGTCTGTGGTGATTGGTGTTTACTTTTCTTTCTCTGACAGAAAAGGCAGACGATTTTGGTAAAGAGAACTATGTGAGAATCTTGCTGGGTACAGAGAGTGTGAAAGGAAAGCCTGTGGATGTCCATTATTTCTAAACCACAACAACAAAACGTAGATACCTTTAAATGCACTGTACAAGTATTTCAAAATATGTCAGCCAGTCGAAAAGCACAAACAAAACTCTTTTTTTGTAATTTTGAAATTTGATGTAAACTTAGGACCTGATTCAGAGTTTGGTGTACACGGTTCTCTGTCTCAAACTTAACAGATATGCCATCTGCTCTATTATAAATGCATTATATCCAATGGCACCTGCAATATGGTTGACAGGATATTTGTCACGTTTGTGACGGAGTAACCTATCCGCCGAACTCTAACTCAAGCCCAGGTCAATACACTTTACTTGGTGATTCTCAGTTGACAAATATTCATTGAAACCTGATTTTCCCACATTATCATTTGTGCGCTCTATAGTTTTATCAGAAAACTGCGTGTCTTTGTAAATTTAGTGGTAATTTCTATAGAAAATGAGCTGTCTGTAAAAGAATGTGCACTACCACACCATACATTTCTGACTGAGTGTGCTCCAAAATGCACCACCGGATACCTACCACACCCTTGCCACTCTCCTGCTGAATTGGATTCGCTTATTTCCCACACTTGTTCTTTGAGTGATGTTTGGATTTTCGACATTCATTGGGACTTCAGGGATATACAATTGATGCCAGCACCCCCATTCTGAAGATTGTTAAAGTACCACTGATCAGCGCACCTGGGTACGAATTGCCTCGGTGTCCACATCTCAGCCTTCAATCTGTGCACTGAAGTAGGGTAGGCACTATTTGACAAATATGTTATTTCTGAGTGCAGGGCTTTCCCAGGGTAAGCCTGAGAAGGGGCACTGGTTAGGGCAATCACAATGAGGAGATGACTGAAGTGTTAATTGTGTGAAAGCATCTTCAAGGAAACCAGAAAACACCAACTCTTCGCAGTTAATCCTCCATGGTCCTAAACTCAAACCTCACAGTCTCTCTTCTCTGACTCTCAAAATCCCTTTCACCTCGCCACCCACCCAAACTCCTATGGTGACATTACAGAGTGCCTCAGCTGAGATGACGGAAGCTCTATTATCCCTGGTGGTAGATACTGCTGTCTAATCCAGCGTTCTTCCTTTGTTTTTTGTGAGCTTTCCTAGCTCTTATGGACATTTTTATAAGCACTGCCTCTGTGTGTTCTCAGGTGTGCTTAGGAGAGTGCGCTTGCCACGCCAGGCCTGCCCACTTAAGAGCAGGTCACAAGGTGAGGATTGGCTTCCATAAAATCACCACCCAAAACTAATTTTAGCTGCTTCACTGGCTTTCTCTTCACTTTTATATAAAAAAATTGGTTCAATTAGTATTCAACTTTGAAGTGCTTTATTTTAACTTTAAAGTGCTAACCTTTAGATACTACTTACCACATTATTTAAAGTTCTTCATTACTCAATAACAATTGAATATTTTGGGGAACTATCCTATTAAAATGATTGATTTCTGAATAAACTTAAAACATTTGTACCAATGGCGGCTTTGGCATTGGTATTTAAATGTTTCCACTCTGCTAAAATGAAGCAAATGTAATCTCTCCCTCCTGCTAAGTCGAATGAAAGTTGTGTAATACGAAGAATTCTCATTAACTAACATTTAAGAAGAGATTCAAGCAGTGTGATTTAACACGGATTCTATAAGTAGTGACATTAAATGTATTCATGAAGGAGTAGCTGTCTTTTCTAAAAAACGATCTGATAACAAAATTAAAATAAATGATAACAGGAAGTGGTTGCATCAATTCTCACTTATTGTAAAAATGGTTATACCTGTGATCAAAATGCTAATGGAACTTGATAATAGAAACAAGCAGTATAATCTCTGCACCTTCAACCTAACAGAAAATCTAAAAAGTTGTGAGCTTTATCTGGAATTCCTATTCAGCTTATTCAATATAAACCTTATAAAAAGGTTTTAAATTAACAAAGCTAAGCATCTACCCGCACAATGTAAATCTAATGCTGTCAAACCCAGGCCAACGCACTTCAAACTATTTTGATGCCACCATCTCATTCATATTTGAAAAGCAGTAAGGCAAATTCATTTGCTTCTGTTTTAAGGAACCAAAGTATATATGCATCAAATTCTAACTGAAAGATGTAGTATAAAATTGTAAAGAATAATCTCTTTTCAGAAAGTGTCTCAAAGAAGCTGGCTATAGAAATGGATTATTTGATCCTGCAACTGGGACGATTGGAAAGGGGGTCTAGATATCAGAAATAAATGTTCAATTCTTTAGCAACGTAGTGGTGCTGATAATTTTTGTAATAAAATTAATTTATATGCACCAACCAATGATCCTATTTTTGGAATAACTTCATTAAGGAAGTAAATAACTTTACAATGTCCCTCCTTTTGTGGGAAGAGGGTTTAATGTAATAAGTGACCCATTATTAGCTAGATTGCCAATAGTTGCATATTTTTATAATTTATTTAAAACACTATTTAGTACCACTGAACTTGTAAATAATTTGTGATCAAATATCCCTACAGTTAACAAGTTTACTTTCTATTGGAGCTCCCATTCTTCTTTCTCTACATTCTATTATATTATAAACTCCTTGCAATTTAATCACACATTTATTCCTTAGTTTACAAAGATTACATTGCTTTGCAAGATCTTCCAAAATGGAAAATGAACACAGGAATTGTTTTAAATAAAGAAAAGAAAATACACCTCCTTAATCATATTCTTATTTTTTATTGACAGTCATCTGATGCTTCTCAAATCATCGATATCCCTTTTGACTAATGAGAACCAAAATATTACAATTAAAGTTTTGGCTCAAACTGCTGAATATGACATATTTTGTGTAGCTCTAGGAGATAAAAAATACAAATTTAAGTTACAACAGTCATGATATGAGTTCAATGAATTACTTAGTTAAATGGAATACAAAAACTAAAATGCAAAAGCACAATGTTACTATAGCTCCAATAGGTCTGGTAAACTATTAGCTAGCAATTTGAGAATTAAAAAGGTAGAAACCAAGTTCATGCGATATGACACTCACAAGGTGAATTACTTACAAGCGCTAAAGATATTACCACTGAATGTTTGTCTTTTTATAAACAACTGAGTAATAGACCATTACTTGTTGGCGATCAAATGATTGATAACTTCTTAGTTTCCTGTGATATACTTGCAATTTCTCTGCAAGATAGATTGTTATTAAAGGAACCCTTTTCTCCCGATGTAATTATTATTGCAATCAAATCACGTATATATGGAAAATCTCCTGCTCCTAACTGTATTCGATAAAAAGAACAATTGATGCACAGAATGCTGCATAATGTCAAACATTCACCCCAGTACAGAGATCTGTGCCTAAATCCATCGTTTTTTTGCTCCCCATGCAGGTCCATTACATTGATGATATATTTGTAATTTGGACCAACACAAGAGATGAACTTGAGAATATGATACAATCTTTGAACTCCAGGATACAGTTCACGCACACCATTGATGATAAATAAACATTTTGGATGTATTAGTTATGAAGAAACCAACAGGTTCAGTTCTTCAAACCCAGATATACACGAAGCCCACTTACAGAAACAATGCTTTTGCATTCACAAGTTTTCACCCTAGAAGCCTTATTCACAACGTACCTTTCTCTCAGTTTCTGAGAATTAAAAGTATTTGTTCGGACCAAACTGTGAGTACTCTTAAAATCAAAGAACACAAGCAGAGGTATGTTGAAAGGGGTTATGCGGAAGAGATATTACAGGAATGCATTATGAGGGTGGACAAGAAGGACAGGATGTAATTATACACCAAATCCAGAAAACCTAAGAAGGACGCAGTAGTGTTTGTTTCTAAATTCTCTACATGCTCGCGAGCCATCAAAAGGATGATCAATGCTAGGTGGGAACTTTTAGAAAATGAACCTGATTTCAACAATTTATTCAAAGAAAAGCCATTACACCCCTATACAGGAGGGAAGAACTTACGTGACCTATTGGCGACACCAGCTAAGCAACATAATCAGGAGGAACAAAAGGGAACCATCAAATGCCTTAATTGCATACATTGCAATAATGTTATCATGGGGAATAATTTGACACACCCTATCTCAGGAAAAAATATGCAGTTAAGGCATACAGCAGATTGCAACACTCGCAACGCCAGATATTGCATTAAATGCCCATGTGGCAAGGCCTATGTAGACATAACACAACGTAAAATCAAAGTTAGACTCACTGAGCACAAATGTACGATAATGACCAAGAATAAGACATCCAGTTCAGCAGTACATTGGCAGGAAGCGAACCATTCCATCTCACAATTGAGATATCAAATAATTGAGACAGTTGAGGAGTTGACAACAACAAGAGGCTGCTCCAACGCGAGATCTATTGGATCAATCGATTGGATACTTTACTACCAAAAGGACTGAACGATAGGATTGACATGAGCTGTTTTATATGATTGTGTAGTTATTTCTACACTCAATCCCCAACGGGGTTTTGATTGGTTAGACATAGGCCAGATGAGCCACAATCCACACAGTGAACGTATACTACATCTACATAAAGTACATAACTCATTACACCATTAATACATTATTTTCACTTCAACTTAAAAGGCTACATGTTAGTGGAGGGCACTGTCAGCACGATCTTATGACCACTTGACTGATAAAGTTTGTTGACATTTTTTCAATGTTTTTCGTTTGACACGTTTGTGCAAACTGGGACATATATTTTAGGACAGCACACCGATAGGGGATGTCCATTCAACTTACTGAAACATGGCAAGCATTTTATTCTATGTACGGTGAATTGACATACTTTTGTTACACTATGTTTCACAATTAAGCCGGTTTTACAATTTTTATGTTTCGGGAAGTTTCATCATTTTGATTCGTGATAGTCCGTTTTTATTGAGTTTATAATAGTTAGCACACAGCCACAGGAAGCATCTTGAACTCTGGTTTGAGGAGCGTTTAACCGAAAATGCTTATTCAAAGATGTCAGCCGTTATGAAGATATGAACTCGGTTAACAGATGAACGGGGTCTGTTTGTATTGTTAACAACTTGGGCTTCATTCTACGTGGTTCAGTTACAATAAGGTGAATTCATAGCTCTGTATTACGTTTTTTTAGGCAATGGGCGTTTAATGAATCGCAATATAGCTGAAGCAACTTGGTAATTTGTTTGGGGAGTTTCATCATAGCACAAATTAACATTCACTTTGTTTTGCGATTGTTCGGAAGAAAAGATAGTTTAAGCGCTTGAGGCATTTCGGTGGGACGAACATTGTAACCTGTATCGAACATTTCAATATGGTGGACGTGACTCTGTAAGGAAATTGAACCAACTGATGAACGTTGATGTCGTCTCTGTTAGCAACGTGGGCTTACTTCTACATGATTGAGAACACGAGTCACTTCACCAGACTGAGGTAAATCGGCACGTGGAGACTACGCATTTTTATTACCGGTAAGCGGGCAGTGGGAGGATTGTCTTTAGGATTTGAGAGGTTTATTCATATGCACATGAAGTCATGCAAATCTAGTTGCTACTGGTTGAATATGGATTTCCTTTGTCTATTGCAGACACAAAGACTGAGGCAATATTAGGAATACATCTGATGGGAATACTCGCTCATCTTGGAGTTGAGCAAGCGCACGTTTATAGTGACACAGTTGTTTTGGGATAATCTGTTGCTTGAAAGGACCTCTTTCAGAAATATTAAATCACTTTTTTGGTATATTCTAGATTGTTTTTAGACTGATTGGCTCCCTTATTGTCATGGATCTTCCACTGAGGAGGACTGCATGAGGTAGGACTGGTTAGAATATGAGTTATTACTTGAGTATGTGAGTGACACACACCTGGTGATTTAAAATAACACCAGCTTGTCAAAGGTCACTAGGGCATTATCGGTATTTTTGCAAGAATACCTAAACACAAAACTGATTGTGCATACCAGCAGTCTTGAATTGATCAGGTTAAGCATGTAACAAGAAATGGGATGAAAAATAATAAGGGTTCATGAGAACCTTCAACACACGAAGGGTTGTAAGCCGTGTATGATACTCCATGTATTCTATAATTGTTTAAACATTGATATTTTGTTTGAGTTTTCAGAAATTACCCTGAGGAAGGGACCCTGCTGTCCCGAAATGCATCGGGCATGAAAATGAAGAGGATATAAATATTTTGTGTAATGCATAAAATTTTATGTTTTCATGTTTGTTAATATTTTGTAGCAGAAAAATCTTATATATAAAGATTTTGTTGTAAGGAATGAATATGAGGTACTAGAAGTATGGTACCAATCACAATGAAATAATATATAATGAAGAAATAAATATAAGCTTGAGAATGCAGTAACACGCAGATTGTATTTTATATTGTGATTAACAAATATATGAATGTGAACAGTGCACTCCGCATCCAAGTCTGTGTACTTGTTATATGCTGCCAGTTCAGGCCCAGCCATATGCAAATCAGTCTTGACCCTGCTCCCAATGGAAACAGTCCAGCCCAACTGCAGGCCCTCCCTGGACTGGAAGCAAGCATCCTGACACCAGTTTCAGGGCATCACCTCTCATCAGGCAGGCTAGCTTGACTCCAGTGGCATGGAGCGCACAGACTCACATCTGGGTTTATTTTCTCACATGGGGTGACAAATGGGAAAAAAAAACTGATGGAGAGAATGCTGCACAATGTCAAACATTCATCACAGTACAGATATCTAGGCCTAAATCCATAGTTTTTGTATTCCGTCAGAATTTTATGATGAAGTTTCACCTGAATCAAATCCAATTTTGTTGTCTTTATACACAGAGTTCTGTAAACAGATGCAAATGATGGAGCATTTAAAGAGCCATTAATAAGTGTCATTCACAAACCTGATAATGATTTTTTTTAAATCATATTATAGGGCCATCTCCCTTCTTAATCATGACAATAAAATATATGTGAAAGTATTAGCAAATAGATTACCAGTAGTTCTCCCATCAACATTATATAACAATCAAACTGGTTTAATCAAAGGCAGAATTTAGTCATATAATGCCAGATTTTATCATTATTATAAAATTATACTAATATTCCATCCCCTCATGGTATTAAGACCTTAGACACATTGACAGCCTTTGATACAATCTATTGACAGTGTTTGTTTAAATCTTTGCAATATTTCCATTTTGGTTATCATTTTTTGTTCTCACCTGCTGCCAGCATGTGCGTGTTCGCTGCGTGGGATATTGGTTAGAATAAAGGTATTGGAGCATCCTCATTGCTTGCCGTTCATTAGCTTCATTGTCACTCTTCTTTGCTGCCTCTTAGTTGTCCAGTACGTGCCTGGCGTCACTTTCTTTTCTTTCTGTTGCACATGGACCAAGCACAGATTGCTTCCTCTTGATTAGTATCTGTCCGATG
This sequence comes from Lissotriton helveticus, assembly GCF_964261635.1. NCBI lineage: Eukaryota > Metazoa > Chordata > Amphibia > Caudata > Salamandridae > Lissotriton > Lissotriton helveticus. Next base: position 1,934,008,480 of record NC_136061.1, read on the forward strand.
CTCATGCTGTGATTGAGGTACTGTTTCTTCTTCCCCTTTCAATTCTCCTGCCCCGTGGTGATTCTTCCCCTTCTTATTACACCTCTTCTCCATGTTGCTTTTTGCTCCCCCACCCACTCTTTCTCTGTGTTGCTTCTTCCCCACCCACTCACCCCTTACATTAGTTTTGCTGCCCTGTCCCCCATACCTTCCTGTCTTTGCTTGTAACTCCACCCATTTCATCTGTCCTTGCTTGCCCGTACCACACAAAAAACAAATGGTATGACGCAGCAGCAGCGCTGGCCGGATCAGAACTCTTTTTTTTCTAACTTTTTTGCCATGCGGCATAGCCATGCTTCTGTGCCACATAGTAAATGCTTGTTTTTAAATATGATTAAAGCTCTTCCCGGAAACCCGGGGGCCAAAATGTATGCTAATAACTTTACTTCGGATTCATTTCAATTATATACTTGAACAAGACAAGGATTCCCAACTCTCCGCTATTATTTTTATTAGCAATTGAACTTTTTTTTTCATATTTGATTCACAATTCCTCACTATTTAAAGGTATCACAATTGCAAATGTTAGTTTAAAAACCTTGGTCATGTGCAGATGATATTTTATTGTTTGTTGATCATCCAACTGCTACTTTACAGCAAAATTAACGAACTATAGACACATTGTTATCTGTACCTGGTTACACATAAAATATCTCTAAAACTGAGTTTTTCCACTGAGTGTTCAACTCCTGAGATGATATCTACTTTTGCTATTTAATGGCTTAGTAACTCAAGAAAATATTCAGGAGTTTCTTTCTTTAAACCCATTATGGAAACAGAAAGCAAAAATGATGATAAATTAAAAAAGATTAGAGATCGAATTGAAAACTGGTCATCATTGTCTCGCCTCGTAGGGTAGAAAAGAATCAGTAAAAACGGTAATGATGCCCAAAATATTATATTATTGTTGGAAATGTGCCCATTTAGCAGGGTCACTGTAGGAGAGTGGGGTCTGCAATCCTATGGTCACCCCAGATTTTTGCTTTTTGCTTCACTGGTTTACGACTTTCCCTGGCTGTGGGCCTGCTAATCAGACCCACAGCCTAGCTGTTCTCTCTCTAAATTGACAACCATGTACTTTAGGTGCATTTACCAATTGGTACTGGGCCACCTTATCAGTCCCTGTACAGTGTACCTTAGGTATCCAGGGCATAGGTGTACCCAGGGCCTACCAGGGGCTGAAGCATGTATTATGCCACCCCTGGCTGGCCATCTAAAACTGACACAACTGGCTGCACGACAGCTGGGGCAAGGTGGTGTAATCACCCTTTGCTGTAGATATAGTATACCTATATCTAACCCTAAAATGGACACATATCCTCCTATCAGTCACTCCTATGGCAGGCCTTAACAATCCTGAAGGCAGAGTGCTTGGAATTATGTGAGATGGCGATCTGGCATGAGCTGAGCCCGTCTGTAGCTTGCGGAACCAAGTCCTAATAGCTGTTCCATGATAACGCTATACCATATACTCTTAAGTGCATTATCAACCTTGCGGTTAAATGCTAACTCTGTTATAACATTATCAAAACATGTCGAGTAAGGTGTCATACGAATTGGAATACTACCCCTCCCCAAATCTGGCGACGGGGGTAGCATTCCACCCTTCTAGAGGGACACGACATGTATGTAACTGAGAACCCCGGTTAAAGTTAACTCGAGCCTTGGCATCACAAAATGGATGCTGCCACCACAGACACAAGTCTGACCTCCTGCTGCTGGGAGTCCTTCCAGCGAGGGAGGCTTGGACAAAGGGTTTCCTGCCTTGGGAGGTGCTAGCACCACCCCAGACAGGATTTTGTGTATTGGGTAGGATAGGCCTGAAAGGAATGAGACATGCCTGGGGCACACAAGGTGCCCTGTGCATACACGGGTTCAAACCAGTTGCTGGGGCATCCCTGCCCCAGCTCTGGCGCGAAACCGAACAAAGGATAGGGGGTGTAACCACCCCCCTTCCTGGTCCCACCCAGGAGAGGGACCTAGTCACCAGTACAGCCCCCTTTAGCAGGATAAAGGTAGGAGCTGGTCCCATTCCAAATTAGATTAATCCTGAACTACTCTACAAGAAGAAACTCTGGACTTCGACGTTCTGCTCCACAGAAGACTGAAGAAATCTCCCTTGTGGGCAAGGAGTGTCCATCCTGCAACTGCAGGCACCATCAAGCGTCCAGTGGCTTCACTTTGTCGTCTTCCCTCGAGGATCCAGACTTCAGAGCCCAACGAGACCCGGATTCCCAGACCTCTCCGACCTCAACTCACCTCTGCAGCAAAGATGAGACCCGTGGGTGCGACGAGACACGTGGGACCGGCCATCTTGGAAGAAACTGCACTTCGCTTCCAGCACAACTCCCGAGGTAAACTCGACCAAGTGCTTTGGGGATTGAGAAGCCAAACCCCGAGCAGCCCCTGCACCGAAGATCAGCCCTCCAGCATCCACGAGATCTGCGTGGGGCCCTTCTGCTTGTTTGCTGCTCGACGCGTTGTCTGGTCACTTGCCGGCTGGCTAGTGGCCTCCTAGACGATGAACCTTGAAATCTTCACTGCTGGTCTGGTTGCTCCAGACTGGCCCTTGCTCCCTTCCAAAAGAGGGGCACCCCGGACTCTGCTAGTCCGCACCAGACGCCTTTTCTACTCACCGCGTGGGATGCCTTTGCCAAGGCCTGTTGACTCCAATCCCGGATCCAACACCGCCGACAGCGAGAGCCTGCGTGGGACAGCTCGTGCCTCCATCCTGGTTGTTGAAGACACCTCCTGGTCCACGTGGCTGCAGGGTCAAGCGGCCCTTCTTCACCTGATCGCGACGACGACATCTGGTTCCTTCCTGGTTCCACACCGGTCACTGGCTAGTGACTTTGAACACTGTCCCCTCTGCTTTCAGGTCCTCTTCTTCACTGATCCACCCTTGGATCGCACTGAACATCTTCCTCCTGGTCGCCTGCAGCATCTTTTCCTCCAGGCTCCATAGACTTCAACGCGAGAACCCGACACACTTTGGCACCTATGCACCCGCAGCCCGAGGGTGAGGTAACGAGAGCATTTTGGTGCTCAAGGGTAGTTTAAATATCCTAGTGTCCAGTTCCACAGTTGTTTTAGTCCTAACTAGTCAGGATTGTCCGTACTCACCTTTAACTTGAACTGTACTGTCCATAGAAGTTGTTACGCATCTCGCGTGTGAGTTCACACTCTGCACACGCGTTCCGGGGGCCTCCTATTACTTACCTAGAGTTAGTGTAGCGTGGTCCCAATGATCCTACAGCCTCTGGACAGCTCCATTCCTTTTATCGACTTTCACATTCCACTTACTTAGTATATGGTTTGTCGTGCCCCTAGGGCACCATTGTAATTTCGTGCAACTTATCGTATTTTTCCTAAGAGATTGTCATGTGCTTAGCCCTCTGACCTCATAAAGAGTTCAGAGGTGTTGTTATTAATAAATATACTGTTTATTTTCATAACAACCTCTGTGGTGTCCTTTCATCTGGTATTCAAGGGGTTATATTGTGGTAAAACAGCTGGCTTCACATGCCAAAAGTGTTTAGCCTAAGACTGCTTTGTCCATGCTACCATTAGGATAGCTGGTCTATAAGGTTGACTTACAACCAATCACCATAAGGGTTGTTTGGACTGATACAAGGTGATCACTAGAACTAGTGAGCATCATATATCAGGCCAACTTCTCACATTGGTGTGCAGCGGTTGGGATTTGAGCTTGCTGTTGTTTTTACCAAATATAATCTTGAAATATCATTTGAAAGATCACATAAGGTACTCTAGGTACATATAACAAGCTTAGAAATACTCTGAGTTCTACTGAACCAGCTGTTGTAGTAGAAAGGGCCTAGCACACCCTGACTACAACTCTTAGCAAGGGATCAGTAGGAAAACCCATAGTGTAGGTAGGTGCATCACTTACACCTCACTAGAAAGTATGTATACCCATGGAGAGACTTCAGAGACTCCCCTAGTGGTTAGTGACCCTCCACAGGTCCTTTCCAGATATGCAGCTCTCAGTTTCCAGTAGATGAGACAATTGTGTACCTCCAGGAAATTGAAACAGGGTTCTAACCCTACCACTCCTTTTCTGTTGGGTCTCTTGGAGACATATGATGCAAGAAGGGCTGCTGACACAGACCTCTCTAATCCAGATAGGAGCATGCCTGCCTTAGAAGGTACTCGTGGTGATCCAGACCTCCCTGAAACAGAGCATGTAGATGAGAAGGAGGAGGAGGAGGAGGAACCATCTGGGGATGAGGCAGACAAAGGTCCTGTAGTAGTCAGCAGACTTACCAGGGCCAACTTAGACATGCATAGGGAAGGGACTGGGGGACCCCCAGTGCTGACCCTTAGCAGGCCTAACTTTGGGGTTAGGAGAGATAGATCTCCTTCTAGGGACTCCAATAGATCTGTGCACTCTCATGCATCTGCTCAGAGGAGAATGACTTCCCCTCAGAGGAGAGAGCATGAAGCAAAGATGAAGGAAGTTAATCTGAGGATCCAAAGGGAAGAACTTGCCCTTGCCAAAGAGTAGCTTGCCTTTGCTAGAGAGCAACAGTTGAGTGGGTTAGCACCCACTGGTGGCAGCAATATCCCTAAGGATAAAGACAGGAGTTTTGATAATAGACACCTGAGTAAAATAGTGCCCTCCTATAAGACAGGAGATGATATCCACAAGTGGATAACTGCTTTGGAGAGAGCCTGCAAAGTACAGCAGGTACCCCAGAGTCAGTGGGCAGCTATATTGTGGCTCTCCTTTGAAGGTAAAGGTAGAGACACGCTCCTCACTGTTAGAGATGAGGATGCTAATGATTACCAAGTCTTGAAAACTGCACTGATTGATGGGTTTGGCTTAACAACTGAACAGTACAGGTTGATGTTCAGAGACACCCAGAAAACTCAGGCTCAAGATTGGACTGACTTTGTTGATTGTGCCACTAAGGCTTTGGAAGGCTGGTTACTGGGTAGTAAAGTTACTGATTACACAGGATTGTATAATCTAATTATGAGAGAGCAAATCTTAAATAATTGTCAGAACCAGTTGTTGCATCAGCACTTGATTGACTCAGATCTGACCTCTCCCCAAGAATTGGGAAAGAAGGCAGACAGATGGGTGATGACAAGGGTCAAGCAGCAGAACCAGAACCAGGGTGGTGGCCAGAAGAAAGCAGACCAGAAGGGTAATGAGAATAAGCAACATGACCAGAAGTCTTCAACAGGGCCCCAACAACCTAAGGAGGGTGGGTCCCAAAATTCCCAAAAGAAGAAGAATGATGGTCCTAAGAAACCATGGTGCCAATACTGTAAAAGTAAGACTCACTGGTTTAGTGAGTGCACCAAGAAAGGCCAAACTCCTACCACTACTGTCCCTAAGACACCTGCACCCCCTAGTACAGTTAGTAGTGGTAGTGTAAGTCCCAAGGCTATAGTTGGGTTAACCCTGGGAACTGAGGTGGATTCTGACTTAGTCAGAATACCTACTCAGGCAGTTCTTGTTTGAACTGGGGACATGGATATGACCCCTACTGTAAGTCCTAGTACTCTGGGCAAATACAGGCAAACGCCTTTAAATAATGGAAAAATGGCTCAGGCCTACAGGGACACATGTGCCAGTGTCACTATGGTGACACCAACATTTGTAGACCCTGACCAGATCATGCTAGGTTCAGATTACCTAGTGACCAATGCTAGCAATGTCACTACCAATCACAGTATGGCAGTTGTTAATTTGTCCTAGGGAGGGGTAACTGGCCTCGAAAGGGTTGTAGTTAGTTCAGACCTCCCAGTAGATTGTCTTTTGGGCAATGATTTGGAATCCTCACTGTGGTCAGATGTGGAGTACAGGACTCATGTAGAAATGCTAGGTCTCTCCTCACATGTCCTTGCTGTGACTAGGTCACAGGCCAAGAAATGCCCAGCTGAACAAGTGCTGGATCCTGGAAGAATGGACCAGACACTACCCAAGAGAAGGAATGGTAGGGTTAAGGCAGAGCCTTCACCCCTGCCTCAGGTGGAGGATCAGCCCTCTCAGGAGGCTGACCCAAAGACCCCAGAAGGAACTGTCCTAGAAGAGCTTGAACCTGAACAGGTTGAGTTTCTTGGGACAGGGGAACCTTCCAGGGCAGACTTGAGACAGGCCCAATTAGACTGTTCCTCTCTTGAACCCCTCAGACAGCATGCTGCTGCTGAGGCTGCAGGGAATGCTACAGGTTCCCATAAGGTATATTGGGATGATGGACTCCTATACTCTGAGGCAAGAGACCCCAAGCCTGGTGCTACCAGGAGGCTGGTCATCCCCTTGTCTCTTAGAGGTTTCCTCCTCACCTTAGCCCATGAGATTCCCCTTGCAGGTCACTTAGGCCAGAACAAGACTTGGGACAGGCTTGCCCCACACTTTCACTGGCCTCATATATCTGAAGACATTAAAGAGTTTTGTCGCTCATGTGTCACCTGTCAAGCCAGTGGCAAATCAGGTGGCACAACAAAGGCCCCCCTCATACCACTACCTGTGGTGGGGGTACCCTTTGAAAGAGTGGGGATAGACATTGTTGGACCAATGGACCCTCCAACAGCATCTGGGCACAGATTTATACTGGTGATAGTGGATCATGCCACCAGGTACCCAGAAGCTATTCCCCTTAGGACTACTACAGCTCCTGTTGTGGCCAGGGCCCTACTTGCAGTTTTTACTAGAGTGGGGTTTCCTAAGGAGGTTGTCTCTGACAGAGGTGCAAACTTCATGTCAGGATACTTGACTGCAATGTGGAAGGAGTGTGGTGTACATTACAAATTCACCACACCCTATCACCCACAGTGCAATGGGCTTGTTGAGAGATTCAACAAGACCCTCAAAGGGATGATAAAAGGGTTACCTGAAAAGCTTAGGCGAATATTGGACATCCTTTTACCCTGCCTCCTGTTTGCTTACAGAGAGGTCCCACAGAAGGGGGTTGGCGACAGCCCTTTTGAGCTCCTGTTTTGGCATCCTGTAAGGGGACCCCTATGTCTTGTGAAGGAAGGATATGAGTTACCTCTCAAAAAGCCTAAACTTGACATAGTGGACTATGTACTTGGTCTCTGCTCCAGGATGGCAGAGTACTTGGAGAAGGCATCCAAAAACCTTGAGGCCAGCCAAGAACTGCAAAAAGCTTGGCATGACCAAAAGGCTGTCCTAACTGTGTATCATGCAGGACAGAAGGTGTGGGTGTTGGAGCCAGTGGCCCCAGCAGCTCTCCAAGACAAATGGTCTGGACCCCATACCATCATTGAGCAAAAGGGAGAGGTCACCTACTTGGTAGACATGGGAACTCCCAGGATCCCCCACAGGGTGCTTCATGTAAACAGGCTCAAGGCATTTGTCTACAGGGAGGACATGGGCTTGATCATGGCCACAGATGAGGGGCAGGAGGAAGAGAGTGACCCTCTCCCAGACCTGCTCACTCAGAACCCTGATGATGGGTCAGTAGATGGTGTAGTCTTTTCTGACAGCCTCTCTGAACATCAGCAAGAGGATTGCAAACAAGTTCTTCAATCCTTTAGACAAATGTTCTCACTGACCCCCAGTCAGACAAACTGGTGCACCCATGAGGTGGACACTGGTGACAGTCTGCCTGTCAAGAGTAAAATCCACAGGCAACCTGACCACGTCAGGGACTGCATTAAGGAAGAAGTTCAAAAGATGTTGGAATTGGGAGTCATTGAACCCTCAGAGAGCCCTTGGGCTAGTCCTGTAGTTCTAGTGCCAAAGCCTCACACCCAGGATGGTAAGAGAGAGATGAGGTTTTATGTAGACTACAGGGGTCTTAATGCTGTCACTAAGACAGATGCCCATCCAATACCTAGGGCAGATGAACTTATAGACAAGTTGGCTTCTGCAACTTTCTTGAGTACATTTGACCTAACAGCTGGTTATTGGCAGATCAGGTTAGCTGAGGATGCCAAGGCCAAAACAGCATTTTCTACCCCAGGAGGTCATTACCAATTTGTGGTGATGCCCTTTGGTTTGAAAAATGCACCTGCCACTTTTCAAAGGTTGGTGAACCAAGTTCTCACTGGGTTGGATGACTTCTGTGCAGCATATCTAGATGATATTGCTGTCTTTAGCTCCACCTGGGAGGATCACCTGATCCACCTGAGGAAAGTTTTGGAGGCCCTGCAAAAGGCAGGCCTCACTATCAAGGCCACCAAGTGCCAGATAGGGCAGAGTCAGGTTGTGTACCTGGGCCACCTTGTGGGTGGAGGCCAGGTTCAACCATTGGAGAGCAAGATACAGGCCATAAAGGACTGGGCTCCTCCAACCACCCAGACACAGGTCAGAGCTTTCTTGGGCCTGTCTGGTTATTATAGAAAGTTTGTCAAGAATTATGGGTCCATTGTGACACCACTTAATGACCTGACAAGCAAGAAAATGCCAAAGAAAGTTCAGTGGACAGTTAGCTGTCAGAAGGCATTCGATGACCTAAAGCAGGCCATGTGTACTGCACCTATTCTCAAAAGTCCTGACTACTCCAAAACCTTCATTGTCCAAACAGATGCATCTGAGTTGGGTGTGGGAGCTGTTCTATCTCAACTGAATATTGATGGTCATGACCAGCCCATTGCTTTTATAAGCAGAAGGCTGACCCCTAGAGAGAAACGTTGGTCAGCTATTGAGAGGGAGGCCTTTGCTGTGGTTTGGGCCCTGAAGAAGTTGAAGCCATACTTGTTTGGAACTCACTTCAAGATTCAGACCGACCATAAGCCCCTCTTATGGCTAAATTAGATGAAGGGTGAAAACCCCAAACTTCTTAGGTGGTCCATTTGCCTACATGGGATGGACTTTACAGTGGAGCACAGACCAGGGACTGACTATGGCAATGCAGATGGTCTCTCCAGGTATTTCCACGTAGAACAGGAAGACTCACCTGGTCAAGGTTAGTTTAATGTCCCTAAGTTTGGAGGGGGGTTATGTAGGAGAGTGGGGTCTGCAATCCTATAGTCACCCCAGATTTTTTCTTTTTGCTTCACTCGTTTACGACTTTCCCTGGCTGTGGGCCTGCTAATCAGACCCACAGCCTAGCTGTTCTCTCTCTAAATTGACAACCATGTACTTTAGGTGCATTTACCAATTGGTACTGTGCCACCTTATCAGTCCCTGTACAGTGTACCTTAGGTATCCAGGGCATAGGTGTACCCAGGGCCTACCAGGGGCTAAAGCATGTATTATGCCACCCCTGGCTGGCCATCTAAAACTGACACAACTGGCTACACGACAGCTGGGGCAAGGTGGTGTAATCACCCTTTGCTGTAGATATAGTATACCTATATCTAACCCTAAAATGGACACATATCCTCCTATCAGTCACTCCTATGGCAGGCCTTAACAATCCTGAAGGCAGAGTGCTTGGAATTATGTGAGATGGCGCTCTGGCATGAGCTGAGCCCGTCTTCAGCTTGCGGAACCAAGTCCTAATAGCTGTTCCATGATAACGCTATACCATATACTCTTAAGTGCATTATCAACCTCGCGGTTAAATGCTAACTCTGGTATAACATTATCAAAACATGTCGAGTAAGGTGTCATACGAATTGGAATACTACCCCCTCGCCAATTCTGGCAACAGGGGTAGCATTCCACCCTTCTAGAGGGACACGACATGTATGTAACTGAGTACCCCGCTTAAAGTTAACTCGAGCCTTGGCATCACAAAATGGATGCTGCCACCACAGACACAAGTCTGACCTCCTGCAGCTGGGAGTCCTTCCAGCGAGGGAGGCTTGGACAAAGGGTTTCCTGCCTTGGGAGGTGCTAGCACCACTCCAGACAGGATTTTGTGTATTGGGTAGGATAGGCCTGAAAGGAATGAGACATGCCTGGGGCACACAAGGTGCCCTGTGCATACACCGGTTCAAACCAGTTGCTGGGGCATCCCTGCCCCAGCTCTGGCGCGAAACCGAGCAAAGGATAGGGGGTGTAACCACCCCCCTTCCTGGTCCCACCCTGGGGAGGGACCTAGTCACCAGTACAGCCCCCTTTAGCAGGATAAAGGTAGGAGCTGGTCCAATTCCAAATTAGATTAATCCTGAACTACTCTACAAGAAGAAACTCTGGACTTCGACGTTCTGCTCCACAGAAGACTGAAGAAATCTCCCTTGTGGGCAAGGAGTGTCCATACTGCAACTGCAGGCACCATCAAGCGTCCAGCGGCTTCACTTTGTCGTCTTCCCTCGAGAATCCAGACTTCAGAGCCTGACGAGACCCAGATTCCCAGACCTCTCCGACCTCAACTCACCTCTGCAGTAAAGCTGAGACCCGTGGGTGCGACGAGACACGTGGGACCGGCCATCTTGGAAGAAACTTCACTTCGCTTCCAGCACGACTCCCGAGGTAAACTCGACCAAGTGCTTTGGAAGCCCTAGCACCGAGCAACCCCTGCACCGAAGATCAGCCCTCCAGCATCCACGAGATATGCGTGGGGCCCTTCTGCTTGTTTGCTGCTTGTGTCGTTGTCTGGTCACTTGCCGGCTGGCTAGTGGCCTCCTAGACGACGAACCTTGAAATCTTCACTGCTGGTCTGGTTGCTCCAGACTGGCCCTTGCTCCCTTCCAAAAGAGGGGCACCCCGAACTCCCCTAGTCCGCACCAGATGCCTTTTCCACTCACCACGTGGGTTGCCTTTGCCAAGGCCTGTTGACTCCAATCCCGGATCCAACACCGCCGACAGCGAGAGCCTGCGTGGGACAGCTCGTGCCTCCATCCTGGTTGTCGAAGACACCTCCTGGTCCACGTGGCTGCAGGGTCAAGCGTCCACTCTTCGCCTGATCGCGACAACGACATCTGGTTCCTTCCTGGTTCCACACCGGTCACTGGCTAGTGACTTTGAACACTGTCCCCTCTTCTTTCAGGTCCTCTTCTTCACCGATCCACCCTTGGATTGCACCGGACATCTTCCTCCTGGTCGCCTGCAGCATCTTTTCCTCCAGGCTCCATAGACTTCAACGCGAGAACCCGACACACTTTGGCACCTATGCACCCGCAGCCCGTGGGTGAGGTAACAAGAGCATTTCGGTGCTCGAGGGTAGTTTAACTGTCCTAGGGCTAGATGTAGGTAATCTGATTTTACCGATTCTTAAATACCGAATTTTACCGAAAATCGGAAAATGAGATGTAGGGGAAAAATCGGTATTTTTTACCGAATCAGTAAAATTCGGTATCGGAAAATCGGAAATTACCGATTCGGTATTTACCGAATCGGTATTTACCGAATCGGTATTCCCAATGCATTCCTATGGGCCTTTTGGCCCATAGGAATGCATTGGAAATACCGAATCGGTAAATGCCGATTCGGTAAATACCGAATCGGTAAATACCGAATCGGACAGCAAGCAAAAGTGAAACTTAACACAACAGCCAATCAGGTGCAACCACCCTCCCCCTTCCTACCAGGAAGTGGCTACACAGGCAGCTGCAAGTAATTAGAAGGTTCTGGAGAGGCAGCTGGAGCAGAGAGACTGGGAGCAGCAGCAGACAGAGTTTGTGCACTTTCAAATTAAAACATGGCAAGCAGCAAGGACACAGAGCAGGCTGAAAGGAAAAGAAAGCTCAAATTCAGCAGCATGGAGCTACAGGTCCTTGTTGAGGAGGTGGCTAAGGTTCACCACAGACTTTTTGGGAAGCAGTCCTTAACAGTTCCAGAATCAGCAAAAAGGAAGATTTGGCTGGAAATCCTGGAGAAAGTTAATGCAGTGGGAGTGACCACCAGAGTCACTGAAGATTTAAAAAAGAGGTTCTATGACCTAAGGAGCCTCACAAAAAAGAAATTGGCTGACCACCACAAACAGGCCTCCCAAACAGGTGGTGGAAAGAACACTGCACCCCCCCTCACCGACCTGGAGGAGATGGTAGCCACAACCCTGGAGCATGAAAGTGTCCATGGACTGGGAGAAGTGGACAGTTCGGCGAAAGCTGCATCAAAAAAAGGTAAGATGCATGCACAGCAATCCCCCCTCACACCCTCATCCATCCCTCACCCCTTGCAGCTAAGTTACCCCAGTCCCAGGGTGTCTGTGCCAAACTGTAGCAATGCATCATGGTACACGTAGTCAGTTAATGTAAGAGCATGTCACACAGCACTGTAACCACCAAGTTATTCAACTGAATGCATACATAATGAAGGGCAGGCAGCATGTTCTAAGTGCAATTACATATGTTTAATTGTAGTGGCAGTGAGACATTTGCACCCAGCTGATATGTGCTCATATGTCCACAGGTCACACATCCAGAAGGCAGTCTGAGGAGGCAGAAGGCACGGCACCCGAGAGGGATGACAGTCATGAGCCAGGTCCCAGTGCTTCACAGGACACAGGTGTTCCGAGTGGGCAGGCACCTTCCCAAGAACCTGACGTCAGTGAGGAAATGCCGGCCTCCCCAATACCAACACAGTCCCCACTATTGCTTTCATCACCTGAAATGCCAGCATCCCTGGAGGTAGAAACACCTGCTGCACACCCTAGCAGGAGGCATGTTGTTTCCCCACTGCTGGAAATGGAGACAGCTGCTGGTGAAATGGTGGGTGAAGACTCACACAACTTGGCTGGAGCTGCCATCTCTGTCACACTGCAGCCCAGCACAGAGCCTGTACCAAGTACCACTAGAAGGCGCACAGTACAAGGAAGAAGTGTAGGTGCACGTGGGGAGGGGTCCAGTGTCTTCCAAGGCCTGGAGGGATCCATGGTCAGGATTCAGAGGATGCAGGGCAAGGGCATCATGGCCTGTCAAAGACAAATGCGAAACCTCAACATCAACATGCAGGAAATTGGCAAGGGCATAAAAGAGCTGGTGGAAGTGAACAAGAGCATGGCAACAGGCATACATCAACTGAGCACAAAACTGGACTCTAAAATTACTTCAAGGCGCAGGGACAAGCAGCGTGCAGAGAGAACTGAGAAATCCATACACCGCCTGGCAACAGCCACATCCCTGCTATGCAGACATAGCATGAATAGTCAGTAAGTCCTGACTAATAACAGCAATCAGCTCACTAGGGGCATAGCCGGAATGACCGGTGCGCTGGAGGCTCTACTCAATGACCAGAGTGCACAAACTGCTGCCATTGATGTGCCGGACACTGAAGGTAGCACCAGTAGGAGCAGCACGGCAAGCCCCCATGTCGTAGAGACAAGGAGGAGCAGCAGGCGACAGGGTGAGGCTACAGGCCAAACGCCCAGTGAACAGGTTGAGCCACAAACACCTGCTAGTGCAAAGCGTGGCCGTAAATGAACAGTTGATAATATGGCCTACTGCCATTGGACATTCTAATCATGGTTCATAAAGTTGCACATTTGTGCCATTTAAACCTGCCTAGTGACAATATACAACTATGGTGGGTGGATTCAACACCTGTGTGTGTGTGTTTGGTCACTGTGAGCATTGCTGTGAAATGCTTACTGTTGCACTTTTGTACTTTGACATACCTGGAAATATACTAAATTAAACAAAAGCTTGTGCTTTCAATATAGGTTTCAGTGTCATCACTCACTCAGAAATAGTTGCGTGTTATTTCCACACGTCTGTATCTGCCATCACTTGGTGTTGACACTCCAGCAGGTTGTGTTTCAGGCACAGCAATGTCGTCGTCATGATCCTCATAGTCTGACAACTCCACCTCAGTACCCCTCTTTACAGCGAGATTGTGCAACATAGCACAGGCAGCAATGATCTTACAGCAGGTGATGGGGGTATACTGCCTTGCACCTCCGCTCTTGTGCAAGCATCTGAACCTGCATTTCCAGATGCCAAATGTTCTCTCAACAACATTGCGTGTGCTCTTGTGTGCCCGGTTATATCTCCTTTGGCTGGGTGTTGAGGGGTTGAGGTAGGGGGTGAGTATGAAGGAGCGGAGGGCATATGCACTGTCTCCTAAAAGAAAATGGGTATGATTTATTCACATGCATACTTGTACTGCTTACTGCAATAGGTCTTATAGGGGTCGCACAACTGTGTCTTACCTAGGAGGTATCCTTCACCAAATTCACCTGCAGTCAGCCGTGCATAGATGCTACTGTTTTGAAATATATAGGAGTCATGGGTACTCCCAGGGAATTTTGCCACAAGCTCAGTAATGGCGAACTTTGCATTGCAGATCACCTGCACATTGATGGTGTGGGTGGACTTCCTATTCCTGTAGATGTATTCTGTGGCAGCTGGGGGACAAATGGGAATGTGCGTGCCATCAATGCAGCCAATGATATTGGAAAAACATCTGGTAGAAGTCTGATTTTGTTTGGACCAGTTCAGCATGTGTTGCAGGAAATGATATGTAATGCTCCATCCTCTGTAACATTGCGTCAAGGAATTTGTGGAAAAACCTTGACAGGCTGCTCTGGGTCACCCCACCTACCACAGCAACCACACTCTGATAGCTCCCAGAGGCAAGCAGGTGTAGGCTGCACAGCACCTGCACATGGGGAGGAATAGCGTGTGCCCTTGGGGTAGTGTGATCCAACAGTGGGTGGAGGTCCCTGATGAGGTCAGTTATGGTGCCTGGGGCCAACCTGTACCTCTGGAGTATCTCTGCCTCTGTGAGCATGAACAGGGTTATCCTCTGTCTGTAGACCTGCTCCTCTCTCTGCCATTCCCTCTCCCTTTCCTCCTGTAGCCTTAGCCATCTTGCAATCACATAAAATGCCGCCATTGTGCAAGAAGAATTGCATTTTGGGTCCATTTTTATAGGTTGCACCTGTTTACCACCTGATTCCAATCCATGGTAAATACCGACTCTTAAATACCGAATTTCAAGCAAATGCGGTATTTCAGAGCTTCCCTACATCTCAATATCCATTTTTACCACTTCTTATTTACCGAATCGGTAATTTACCGATTCGGTAACTTTACCGATTCTGTAAATATTACCGATTCGGTAAATTTACCGATTCGCAAACCTTTGCGATTCAGTAAATTTACCGATTCGGTAATATTTCCGATTCGGTAACGTTACGGAATCGGTAAATTTACCGATTCGGATGATTTTTGATCTCCTACATGCCGAAAGCTAAATACCGGTCGGTAGCGGCCGAAAATACCGATTTTCGGCCGTTACCGACCGGTAAAGGCCTTCCTACATCTGGCCCCTAGTGTCCAGTTCCACAGTCGTTTTAGTCCTAACTAGTCAGGATTGTCCGTACTCACCTTTAACTTGAACTGTACTGTCCATAGACGTTGTTACGCATCTCGCGTGTGAGTTCACACTCTGCACACGCATTCCGTGGGCCTCCTATTACTTACCTAGAGTTAGTGTAGCGTGGTCCCAACGATCCTACAGCCTCTGGACAGCTCCATTCCTTTTATCGACTTTCACATTCCACTTACTTAGTATATGGTTTGTCG
This sequence comes from Lissotriton helveticus, assembly GCF_964261635.1. Classification (NCBI taxonomy): domain Eukaryota; kingdom Metazoa; phylum Chordata; class Amphibia; order Caudata; family Salamandridae; genus Lissotriton; species Lissotriton helveticus. The sequence goes on from NC_136061.1 coordinate 1,934,023,876, forward strand.
TGCCCCTAGGGCACCATTGTAATTTCGTGCAACTTATCGTATTTTTCCTAAGAGATTGTTATGTGCTTAGCCCTCTGACCTCATAAAGAGTTCAGAGGTGTTGTTATTAATAAATATACTGTTTATTTTCATAAAAACCTGTGTGGTGTCCTTTTATCTGGTATTCAAGGGGTTATATTGTGGTAAAACAGCTGGCTTCACATGCCAAAAGAGTTTAGCCTAAGACTGCTTTGTCCATGCTACCATTAGGATAGCTGGTCTATAAGGTTGACTTACAACCAATCACCATAAGGGTTGTTTGGACTGACACAAGGTGATCACTAGAACTAGTGAGCATCATATATCAGGCCAACTTCTCACAGTCACCCTAGTTTTTTTTTTTTTTTTTTTTTGCTTAACCCTATTTTTGTTGGCCATAGGACTCTGCGCATGTTATGCTGGTAGTAAAATGCATGTGCTCCCCCCTTTCAGCATGTTAAAATTGGTATAAACCTGATTGGCATATTCAATTTACTTAGAAGTTGCTAGTGTATGATACAGAAGGTCCTGTAAGTTAAATGTCACTAGTGTGCTGCAGCCTCCATTGGGCCATCTACTACAGTGACCCAGCAAACCTGTCTCCAGACCTACCGTTGTAGCTTTGTTGTGCAGTTTTAAACTGCCAATTCGACCTGTCAAAATAAACCCTTTTGACAGGTCAAAACATCCTTTTTAAATATCAATAAGTCACCCCTAAGTAGGCGGCGAGCATGGTATTTGAAAGTAGGACATGTAAACGTCTAATGTAATTGTTGTGAAAAGTGCCCAACATCTATTTTCACTGTAGCAATACTGACTTCTCAAAAAAAGACACTAGGTTATATGATTAAATCTAATTATGCTAATTTTGGTTGGAAGCAGTTTGAAACATAATTCTGGGACTCTTTTAAATAGGGGAAATGCATCGCGGCAGAGACCAAGAGGAGCAGTGGGGGCAGGCTTGCTACTCCAACCCCCAACATCCAGCGGGGGCTGTCAGCGTGACCGACAGCCCCTCCCCCCCACCACCGGGTACTTGTGGAGCTCGCGCTTCCCGCTCCGCGGGAAACGCATCGCGGCAGAGACCAAGAGGAGCAGTGGGGGCAGGCTTGCTACTCCAAGCCCCAGCATCCAGCAGGGGCCTTCAGCGCGACCGGCAGCCCCCCCCCCCACCACCGTCATTGGGAGGACTTAATTGTCTGTGAACTACCGCAACGTGGGACGCGCCAGGCGGCGCCGGGCTAATCCCGGGCAAAGGGCGGGCCATCTGTGGCCGTCCGAGGCAGACCGAGGCAGGGCAGGGCCCGGTCCCTTGAGCCATCCTTTACAAGTGGACCTTTTAACAGCGCTGGTAAGAACCTCTTTATCCGGGACGTAACATTGAATGCTCATATCCATCCTATCGTCTGAAGAGTTTGCTTTTTCCATTGTTAACATAGAACGTACAGTTTATCCTTATTTACAAGACCTGCTCTGTTCTTCACCAACTATGGAAAAGCGTAAGAGTACCTCGGGCACATTAGACGCATACCTATTAAGAGCCGAATCTCTAATTAACCATGAGATTCACTTAACTGAGCGTAGGCTCTCACTTGACCCCTCTCAGTTGCCATTAATTAGGGAGGAGGACCCTAATGTTTCCTTATTATTGACAAACTCTCCCTCTTTAGTTTTCTCCCCCTCACCTGTGGTTTCCCCGCTACTAAAAACACCTGTTCCCCGAGAAAGGCCACCCCCAACTCCTACCCCAAGAGGCAAGGGCCCCCAAACTCGGGGTCAAACTACAACTTTTGAAGCGAACCTTGCCCGCATTGAGAGAAAGATGGATCAAATGAAAGAGGACTTTGAACTATTTAGAATCCGCCTAGCACCTCCCAACTCGGCACTTAGTGAAAACAATATCATACCGTCTCCAAGCTTTCTCTGCATTCAATCTAACAAACCTATTCGGCTTGGTTCCCCCACGGTTCCGCAACAAGTGAACCAAAATAATCCTATTGGGGGCTCCAACCCGAAGAGCACTGATAGGGAGAAGATTTATACTCAAGGGCAGAAGAATGCGAACTACAATCCCCCAATAGTAGTCCTCAACCGAATAGAGATTCTTTAAATTTGCCACCCGCATCATGCCCTTACGTTCTGGTCCTAACTGGTGTTCCACCTTTATAACAAGGAGTGCCCGAAACTTGGCTCTCTCTACGGAACAAAGTGGTTGACTGGTTAGTAAAAAACAAGCACTTTAATCCACAGTACTCCAACCAAATCCTTATGGTCCGGAGAGTAGGTTGGGTCGGCCCCTCCCATAAAAGTCTCCAGGGTGACTGCATCGCTATTAATTTTAACACTCCACGAACTGTTTGTTCACTCTTAGCCGCCAAGGAGGAAACCCTGTCTCCACCAACAGCAATCCTCTCTGTCCCACTTGGCTTTATCTATAGACCAGGCCTCAACCCAACAATGAAACCCAATGGTTCCATTTTAACACAGAATAGATTTGAACTTCTCTCACTAATAGAAGAGGTGGACTGACAACCAACTCCGCCCACAAGCTCTTTTCGGCCCATTTCAGAGAGAGCAAGAGACGATGGCCAACGGTCAGCAGTCCCCGATCTCCCCCAAGATAACCTATTTTCGTTAAACTCCCTGACTTCGACCCCACAAATTGATCAGCACTCTGACGACCATGTCCTAGAGCTGACCATACCCAGTTATGCATTCATGTTACTTCAACCAAACTCTGATGGGATAACTCACATACAATCAGCGGTAGCTCTGCCTATTAATACCCTTCCCCCAAAAGAGAAAAGTCCATTAACTCTACCACTCCAGCTAGCAACAGAGATTCTGGGAGGGAGTGCCATAAAAGTAATTTTTTGGAACATCGCCGGTCTCCAATCCAAGATTCATGAAGGGTGGCTGGTATTTGTGCGGTGCTATGACATCCTTTGTTTTCAGGAGACATGGGCAGTATCATCCATCCACTTAAGTGGCTACAAAACGTTCTTTTCTCCGGCACTTACCTCAGCCTCAGGGCGAGCGAAAGGCGGATTAGTGATCTATGTTTCTAATCTAATTCAGCCTGTGGAAATCAGCTCCTTAAAAAGGAAACAAACTTCCAGATAATCCTAATAACTGTAAAAAAAAACAGCTCACTTAGTGGTAGTAAACTTTTACAATAACTTGCAGGAAACAAACTTGGTGGAGACACTGAAGGAAATACGTCATTTCCTTTTAGACCACATTAACATTAATTACGCCCAAAAAAACATAATTATGTGGGGTGGCGATTTTAATCTACCACTATGTGAGAGAAATAATAGTACCATCTGCGGCTATCTGGATCCCCAAGTGAATAACATCACTCATTTCCCTCATTCCCTGCATGAATGAGACAATGACCCTACTTCAACTGGCCTTTGCCAATGAGTTGTTATCATCTCCTGTTGCCTTAAGCCCCACCTTTAATGGCAGAGGAGCGTCTAGCTGTATAGATTTCATTTTCATGACCAGTGGCGTTTCGAACCTCATTACTAACTTTACTACGCATGATTGTGCCTATAGCGATCATTTCCCTATCTCTGTCACTATCCAATTGCCAGAGGTTCAAAAAAAATCGAAGACCCTATTTCGGGATGAAAATCTTACCATGAATCGATTAAACAGCTATGCAATAAAATGGACCCGCACTGACCCCGAAAAAACAACTGAAAGGATTATCAGAGCGGCCAAGACTCCAGTTAGCCTATGCCTGGCAGAGAATACATCTTCCGAGGAGATGATAGCAAACTTCAAACTGATCACTAAATCTGTAACCAAGGCCTTAACCACCTTCCCCAAATGAAAAAGAAACCCTAAGACCACCTGGTTTAATTCAACTTGCTCTAAAGCTTACTCTGCTCTCAAAGTAGCCCTTAAAAAATCCCCTAGAGACAGGGCTGAGGTAATTCAATTAAGAAAGCTATACAGCAATACACTCCAACAGAGAAGGAATTAACTTAAAGAAGAACATTGGGTTGCCTTTCATAATAGCTGTAAAACTAATTACTCCACAGCATTCTGGGAGGTTATTAACTCACCATTCCTTTCAGGACCAAGGGAGAAAAACAAAATAGAAGTTACGATCACTGAAACCGAATGGATAGCATACTTTTCCCAGATGTTCTGTTCCTCGGACCACAATATTCAGAATCCTGGAATTTCTGGGCAAGGGTTCGAAAACCTAAATGTCTGAGGTTGTTCAAGCCTTAAAGTCAAGTAGAGACGGGAAGGCCCCGGGCCCGGACGGTGTTCCTGTGGATCTATATAAATTCAATATGGACCTATGGGCCCCCTTATTATTGAAGGTTCTCGAAGCCACAGGAAAGGTCGGACTTGTGGACTCCTGGTCGGAGTCCATTTTGGTCCCAGTTTTCAAAAAGGGTAACTGTAATTGTCCCACGTGTTACCGTCCCATTTCTCTACTTGACTCGCTGGGAAAGGTGGTGGGCTGAATCCTATTAGAACGGTTGCAGTGCTGGACGGAAGATAAAAACATCATATCTGACCTTCAGTACGGCTTCAGGGAAGGTCTTGGTACCATCGAACAGGTTCTCAACCGTACCTTGATAAGAGCCAAATACGTAAACGCAAAGGGTGGCAGATTGTACATGGCATACGTAGATCTGAGCGCAGCGTTTGACTGTGTGGACCATGTGAAACTTTGGGACATTCTCATAGAAATGGGGTCGATAAGCTATTGGTCAACTATCTGCGTGCAATGTATTCTAACGCAACTGCTAAGGTCAGATATCGTGAGGGGGGTCAGCTATCCTCACCCTTCAATGGGAGCGTGGAGTAAGGCAGGGTTGTGTCTTGGCTCCCTTCCTCTTTACATTATACACAAATGTCCTGGAAACAGCCATGCTGGAAGGGAGCCAAGACCTCCCATTAGTCCAGAACTGCCGCATCCCCGCACTTCAATATGCGGATGACGCCGTCATTATGGCCCATACTCCCCGCGAACTGCAACGTTACCCAAATCGCTATAATACATTCATGATCCAACTAGATTTAAAAATCAACATAAAAAAGACCTTTATAATGAAGTCTGGTAAGACGTTATGAAAGGGAAGCAACATATATCTAAATAATTACAGGATTGACCAAACTCCAACATACCCCTACTTAGGTGTGGTTATAGATGAAAAGGGCACCTGTAAAAGGGCAATCGAGGTGAGAGAACTCCAGCTTTTAAAAGCCACAATGGCCTTAGTTGGGTTTACTCAGAGGCTTGGAAAAAGATCCCCTAAAGAGATGCTCCAAATTTACTACGCCAAGTGTGTCAGTACTGCCATCTATGGGGCCGGGGTTTGGGGGCAAGTGCAGTCTGAAACTATTCAAAAGGTCGAAAATAGCTTTCTACGATTGAAGAACTGGGATTTCAAGTACCCAGCGGCGCCAGGGACACGCCCAAAGTCCTCTGGGTTCCCTTGCCTTGGTATACAGAGACACTGAATACTTCTAGGTGGCGTCAGAGATCAAATTTATTAGCTGCAGCCAGTAGCAGAAATCCCAGTAATACAACACGGTGTACAACTCAAGAAACTGCTCAATTTTACTAAGGCGAGACATCCCTATTTATACACAAAAAGGTACATTTAAAATGCACGCCCCTGCACCAAAATTCAACCAATAGAAAATACATGACATCATACAGGAAAGCTCATTTTACAGTGTCCCAACCCACAATTTAATATTTAGGCATATCTAAATAATATTCTGGAAGGGCCGAACAAACCCTTAATTGAAAGCGTAACCCATGAAATGAAGAAACAGTAAAGAAAAGTAGTTTCAGATAATGTGCAAGATAACAGAAACGTAAAGAAACTTAAAAGTTAACAAATGTCTTGAATGGTGATTGGGAAAAGTGGATAACGATCTTGCAGGGAAATTGGCTTGGCAGGGTCAATTCTAGGTGAAAGGCCAGCTTCTGAAATTAACTCCAGTGCACGAACAAAACCTTAGTTAATGTATATATGACCCAAAAAAGGTCAGACTGCTTTGCTCGCAGACTAACTTCTGAGGCCTAGTAAAAGGCAGCACCAGATGGCAGTCACGACACATGGCAAAACCCATGTTTAGAAAAGAAAGTCGTAAGAAAAGAAACAATTTACATATTGTTTAGGATAAGATATGTGCAAGGAAACTAAAGGTTAACGAGGTCCTGAACAGTGATTGAAAAACTCAGACAACGATCAGCTAGTGAAACTGGTTTTTGCAAAAGGACAGTTTCAGGTGAAAAGGGTTACTCTCTCTGCAGTTCATTCAGAGTCAGAAAAACCCAAGTTAATATATGCACGAACTCAGAAGGGCAGACCACTTGTTCGTTGGGCCTACTTCACAGGCCTACGTGAGGGCAAGACTAAAATGGAGTCAGGTTTGAGAATTACAGAACCAAAGACCCTCCTTTTGCCATTACGTAGGCAATAACCTAAACTCATGTCAATCTGAGTCTAGGTCTATATCTATTCTCATCAGGTCATCAAGGTGTTGCTGTAACATCATCTTATTATCCTTCACTTCTCTCGGGACGGGTCTTCTCACACAGATTGTAGCACAAAGACTACAAATGGCGGGACCACACTGGATGCAAAGGCAACAAGAGAAGAGAATAGCCAAAACCATACCAAGGAACGTCAAGATCTTCCATCCCCATGTGGACAGTAGTCCCCAAAACCATCCTGTCAATGACCAATCTCCTTCGTCTACGTGAATAGACTCAGAGATCTTGTGCAATCTAGAGATGGCCTGGTACACTGTCGGGGCACTATCTGGTATGTATATACTGCAACTGGATCCGATCAATTTGCATACTCCTCCTCGATCTGCAAGTATAATATCTAAAACCATACGGTTCTGCAAAGTCATAAGGCGGTCCGCTTGAAGCTCCGCTGTAATATTACTCAACGCTCCAGCTGTTTCGTTAATGGTAGCTTCAACTACGCGGACAAGCTGTCGAATACGCCTACTATTCATCATAGGACCCTAAAAGGGCAGGAAACCCTTAAAGAAGTCTCCTACTTTCTGTGCAGCAGTATCTTCCTGATCAAAGACACCTCTATCATATCTTGTTCTATGATAGTCTGAGGAGGCAGTATATGTCGAGGGAAGCAGAAACGCCACATAACACGTCCCTGAAAAATCAGGTGGCAACCAAGTGTAGGCTCTGTCGTGACAAACAAAATATGTACCTTTAGCTGGCACAAACGGTGGAGAAGTTCTGGATGCATAAACTTAGGTGTGATCACAAACACTTTTACCTAACTGACCTCTCGGATTCCGACCATTACCCTGTAAGCAAAATTGATCTCGATGTGGCACAATCCAAATAGGAGGAGACCTTTTTCGTCTCTCCTTCTCTGTCAACTTAGCACTGTATCCAGTCACATTCCAACCAATGTAAGGCAGCACCTCATCCTTAGGGATAGCCTTGTACGCATCAATATCTCTGATCATATCGGCTAATCCCTTTATCAAGGCACTATTGCTCGGATTGTCTTTCATGGAACGTAAAGGATATACCTCATTGGCATAGATGAACATAGTCTTGAAAGCCCATGCAGAACCATTAAAACTAAAGGGCAAAACCAAATATGGCATGCCTCTATCTGTTGTATGAGGCATAAGACCACACACCCAACAATTAGTGGTATTGACTACTAACTGATGCTGATGCAACAGCTGAATAAACGATTTGTTGACAAACTCTGATCTCCTTATCTGTTCGTGTTCAGGCAAAGTATGAAATTGGTGCGAAGAAACAGTAGTAAAGGAAAGCATAGGTTGAGAAGTTGGTGCAGACGTCAATTGTGTAGAAGGAACAAACCAGAATATAGTAGCTAATAGAATACATAAAAGTATTACAATAGATAAAGCTATACCACACTAGGAGAACAACGTTCTATAATATCGGTTTTTCATCTCTTGCCTTTTATCGTCATTCCTCAATACAATCTTCATTTTCTAATGTTGCTCACGCAATCTTGACAGAGTACTTCAGCTGTGATTATTAGCAGGTCGTAAGGACACCGCAAGTCCTGCAGACCTATTGCCACTACTCAGGTCACAAACTGAACCGTTGGTACTCCTACGTGACCCTGCAACTGGCAAATGGTAACCAATCAAAAATTTAACAGAAAACCATAATACAATTTCAGAAAAAGCAAGAGAAAAAGAAAAACAAAAGTCAAATGCAAAATACTCGAAGAAATTGTCTCTTTTTGATCTCAGTGTGGAAAAAAATAATGTTCCAAGTCTCTTTATTTATTCCGAGATCGGAGGTTGTAACGTAATTTAGTCGGCACAGTTTGGTCCGTAAACAAAAGTTCAGGTTCGGTAGTGTCCAATCTCAAACATGGAGGAACAGCTTCTTGCAACACATTGTCATTTTCCAGTTCAGATTGAGTCCATTCAAGCTGTGCGTCACTAAAAGGGACAAACCTAGGGACACGTTCTCCTTCAAAATCTCCCACACCCTCTCTAACCCAAGTGTCGTACGGCAAAGGCAGGGGTACGCGCTTCGTATGGGCAGCGTGCACCCAATTCTTTTTTCCAAACACCTTAACAGCAGTCCGAGTAGCCAAAATAATTTGGTGGGGACCAGTCCAACGAGGCTGTAGGTTCTTTGTTCGTTGGAAGTTACGCACGAGCACCCATTGTCCTGGATTGAGGGTATGGCCTGGGTCCACAGATGCTGATGGGAGCTGGTTGTGGACCTGTTGATGAAGGACACGCAGTTTAATAGTCAAATCGTGCAAGTAGTCAATTAGCATAGGATGTTCGATGTGGCTATATTCCTTCGGTCTAGGGACACCCCAAACGTTGGCAGGACGCCCAAACACAATCTCATATGGGCTAAGTCCCTCACGAGAATGCACTGTTGTCCTTGTCGACATAATATCCACATTTGTAAAGCGCACAATCACCCGTTAGGGTCTCTAGGCGCTGGGGGCCGTCGGGAAGATTAAGCAAGCTATTGCCCAGAGTCACATGGTGCTGGGCTAATCTGCCGCCGGTGCCGGGGATCGAACCGTGATCCCCAGATTCCGGAGTCAGTCGCCCTGGCCGCGGCGCCACACCTCTTCCTCCATAAGAGCCAACGGCAAAGCATCGGGCCATGTAAGGCCAGTGCTTGCTTGCACTTTCGCTAACTTAAGCTTCAATGTCCCATTATAACCCTCAACCAAACCCGCTGACTGTGGGTGATTCGCAGCATGAAATTTTTGCTTGATGCCCAAGCCCGCACACACTTTCTTCATTATCTGACCCACAAACTCACTTCCATTGTCAGACCATACAATCCGTGGCATTCCATACCTAGGGAAAAATTCTTTGAGCAAAACCTTGGCAGTAGACAAGGCAGTATTATCCTTTAGGGGGTAGGCCTCTATCCATCTGGAAAAGGCACAAACAACCACAAGGACATACTTCAAGTTATTACATCTTCCATGTGTATATAATCTATTTGTAGAACCTCGAACGGATACGTTGGAGGAGCAAAATGACCTGCAGGAGTTGGAGTTCCCTTGCCAGGATTATGCATCAAACACACCATACAATTCTTGACCAGATTCTCTGCACATTTGGGAATTCCACTATTCTGCCATACCGGAGCCAACAACTTGCATATCCCTTTTGAACTAATGTGAGCCAATCCATGGGCCATTGTAACCACTGGGAGCACATATGCATCAGGCAACAACCATCGCTGGTGTTCTGACAACTCAACCCAACAACCTGTCGAATCCAACATACCCGTAGTTTCTCTCCAAACACTCACTTCTTTCTCAGTCGCTTCAGCCTGAATCGTTTTCACACTTTCTATTGTGTCTTCACACATTCCACCAGCCATAACCCAATTAGCTGGGCCAGCAACATACAATCGGCTCATCATGTCTTTCGCCGTTTCCTTCGCAACTTCATCTGCAAACGCATTCCCTCGACCAACATCGTCCACAACTTTCTTATGCGCACTACACTTCACAATTGCAATCTGCTTTGGGAGTGTGAGAGATTCCAAAAGTTCATTCACCAACTGCCCATGCTGTATTTTTGTCCCATGCGAAGTAAGGAACCCACGCTCTCTCCACAAACGCCCAAAACTATGGGCAACTCCAAACGCATACTGACTATCGGTGTAAACATTCACTCGCTTTCCTTCTGACAACACACACGCTCTAGTCAGTGCAATCAACTCTGCTGCTTGCGCAGAATTCTGTGGTATGCGTGCTGTCTCAACAACTGTATGTAAAGTTGTAATAGCATACGCTGCAGTCGTTTCACCATTCGGAAGCTTAAAACATGAACCATCTACCCATAGGGTACCATCAACATCCGTAAGGGGAGTATCCCTCAGGTCAACTCTAGCTTTCGTTTCTTCCTCTGTACGAAGAAAACAATCATGCTGTTCCTGAGGATCCGTCTCTGTAGAGATCGGTAACAACGTAGCTGGATTCAGCACACTACATCGTTTGATGTGAACATGGCTAGCCAACAGTGTCAACTCGTAACCTGAAAGACGTGCACTAGTAAGGTGCTGTGTCTTAGTCCTGTTTAATAAGGTATCCACTGCATGTGGGACCATCACAATCAACGTATTGTCCAATACCAAACCAGCAGACTGTCGGATAGAAACAGCCGCTGCAGCTGTAGATCTCAGACAACTCGGCAACGCCTTAGCAACTGGGTCTAACGTTGCTGAAAAATACGCGCATGGACGCTGCTTGTCCCCAAATGGTTGTGTCAACACTGACAACGCACAACCTTCTCTCTCGTGCACGTACAACGTGAAAGGCTTACTATAGTCTGGAGTACCCAACACAGGAGCCGAACACAATGCATCGCGTAGTTCAGAAAAACTTTTCTGACATTCGTCAGACCAAGGAAGAGGATGCGGAGTATCTTTCAGAGTCAATGCTAACAGAGGTTTCGCCAACAGTGAAAAATTGGGGATCCACTGTCTACAATACGATGTAATACCTAAAAAGGCACGCACTTCTCTCTGCGTGGATGGCACATTCATTTGCGCAATTGCTTGAATTCGTTCTGGGGTCAATCTCCTTCCCTCCTTCGACAAGAGATGACCTAAATAGGTCACTTCTTGGCGACAATATTGCAACTTGAAGGTGTCACTTTATGATGAAGGTCCGACAAATACCGCAACAAAGAAAGAGTAGCCTCTTTACAAATCTTTTCATCATCAGCAGTAACCAACAAATCATCGACGTGCTGAATAAGAGTAGCACCAACAGGTAACACAAAACCGCCAAGCTGAGTTTTCAACGCTTGACTATAGATGGAGGGACTTTCACAATATCCTTGGGGAGCTCTCTTAAACCGGAAGCTTCGGCCTCCTAATGAGAAGCCAAAAATATCCCTACTCTGCTCAGCAATAGGAATACTGAAGAAAGCATTCTTCAAATCGATGACAGAAAACCAAGCTGCCAAAGCAGGTTTCAAAGTCAACAAAGCAGTGATATCAGGTACCACAGGAAACTGTGGCACGACTATCTTGTTTACCTCTTGAAGGTCGATCACAAACAGGTACACAGGTGGCTGAGAAGCATCAGTACGTTTAAGAACAGGCAAAACAGGACTGTTACACACATTACCTCTCGTTTCCTCAACTACACCCTTCTCAACCAGATCATAAACAATCGCTAAAAGAGCTCTCTCACCATCGCTCGAAATCTTGTATTGGGGAATACGAGGTAGCCTAGCATTCGACTTAAGAGTAACAACATACGGAGGAATCTGCAAAAGACCAACATCATTTGGACCTGTAGCCCAAAGTGTATCAGGAAGCGAACGCAATTCCAGTGGCAAACAATCCTTAGACAAATACATTGGGGAAATCACTTTCTTATCAAGGGTAAGTTGTACTCCCGAAGGAGAACAATGCAATGTTGCATACAATCTTTTCAGCAAGTCCAAACCCAACATATTCTCACCACAACCAGTCGTTAAAATAAGTGGAGCTTCCAATTCACAAGGGCCAATCGAAAGGGACAAAGGACTAGAAACCGGATTACGAGCTGGGGCGCCTGAAAATCCTACTGAAACATTGGTCAAGCCAGACAAAGGTGTGCCAGGAAGTTTAGAGTGCATAATAGAACTCTTCATCGCCCCAGTATCCAAAAGAAAAGGTTCTACCACACCTGATGTAATCACTTCAACATAAGGTCCACTCTGGTCTACTGGAACTGACACTACTCCCTCACTTTGTCCTTGGCTGTCCTAGTTATCATTATAACCAGAACACTCACCTTCGACATAGTAATTCTCAACATAATACTGGGCAGACTGACCACTCGGAACATTCTGTCTGTCAAAATAATTTGCAGAATTCTGTAGGGAAGAGGAACGCTCATTCTGGGGAAACACACCAGGTCCCCTACCCCTAGGAGCTTGCTGAAAACTACCACGACCTCTCTGACCAGATACACCATTCGCACGCAGTAACAAAGCCGGGCAACTATTCTTGTAATGACCTTCCTCTCTGCAATAAGCACACTGATTAGGGCCAGGAAAGTATCGCTGAATATAAGGCTCAGGCTTCTGTAACAATCTCTGAAATTGTGGAGGTTGCTGAAACTGAGGCTGATTCTGACGAGGCGGATAAGCTTGCTGCAAAAGAACTTTCGTCTTTAACTCTTTCGTTTTCTTCTCCACTTTATCCTTCTCATCTTTATCCCTATTCTCGTAATATTGTGCAGTAGCCAATATCTGGGCCGACGAAGAGACAGCCCATGAACTCTCAGAGTCCTTTAACTTATTAGAAAGTTCGGGAAGCAAATTAAAGACAAATTTATCCACAAACAACCTTTGACCACCCTCCGTACTCATATCCTGACCACTATGATCAATAAACGTGTCTTCAAACCTAGTGAAGAAATCAGATACACTCTCGTCTTTCTTCTGCTTACATGCTGCTAACTTATCCCAATTCACTCGTAAAGCGGGCATCATCGTTTTCATCAGATGAATAATTCTACCTGGTAATTCTGAAACTAGAGGTTCAGGTTTAGCACCTCCCTCCTGTCTACCATCTGCGGCAACAATTTTCACCCAGGTATCACCTAATTCAGCAGCATGATTCTCATGACGAATCTTCGCCCACAAAGGTTGGGGGACTACATTACCCATCAACATATCGATGTCAGCTAAATTCATAATACACGCTTCAACTGTCTGGGACAACTCCTTGTAATAACCAGCAGGATTCTTACGAGGGTCAGGTAAGGTCTGCTTAAGAGCCAAGACCTCTGCTCTCTTCCAAGGGACATGTACCCATATTCGCTGAAAATGCGGCAGAATAACTGGATTAGCGTTTGGGTCCCCTTCCTTCCAAATTGGGGGAACTTCTCTCATTGGATACTGTCTCGCTTTTCTTCAAACAGATGAATCAGGTTCATACAATGTCTGAGGCGGAAGACTAGATCTAAAAGCCAGTATCGTCTCTACGGCATCTGTAATATCAGATTCTACTATCATCCCTTTAGCAAAATCCGACTGAACATCAAGTAATTCCTGCGGGATCAAACCCAAATCATTATCTTCCCATTCCTGACGCAAAAACATACACATCACATTAAAAACATACCTTTGCTTAGGCGGCTCCCACTGAAAGAAAACATCCATAACCGCTGGCAAACTATACCTTGAGGCATTTATAATCCATTTACGAGCCAACAAATCCAACACAGCCCGTTCCTCAGAACCAGGAAGCTGACTACGACTCTGCTTATGTTCCGAAACAGGGGTCATATTCAGTGACCCAAACAATGGTGACAACAAATTAGAAACGGTTTCTGTCATTCGTTTTCGAACAGAAGGAGAAGAAGCAGACATAAGAACAGGAGAATAAGTATTTTGAGGCAAAGAAGGTGTAGGGACAAGAACAGTAGAAATCGAAGATGCAGAATCAGAAGGCAAAGGAGTTTGAGGCAAAGCTGGTAGCAAGGCTGGCGACCCTAGAATGGGTTGCGCAGGAGGAGGCAAAACCATCTGTGGAGCACCGGGTGGGTGAACAACAGCAGGAGGTTGAACAACAAAGGGTGGAACAACCGGGGGTAATAGAGGCGCAGTAGCACCCTGCACATAGGGAGGTGGCAATCTCAGTAAATGAGAGATCAAACGATCTTTTTCAAGGTCTTCAATCACTTTTGGAGGAGAAGACGGCAAGGCCAGATAACATTTATCTATGGCCATACAACGCTGTCTATCTAAAACTTTACTCGCACGCTCTTCTCCATCTTCCTTAAACTGTCTAGCAGCTTGTAATACTGACATATTCTTATCTTTTCTATCTCTCTTTGCTTGTTTAATTTCTCTCTGTTTGGCTTCCTTACGCCAAAGGCGGAAAGAGTCAAACATTGCCGGCTTTCTTCTTAAATAGCTTAACTTCTAGATTGTCTAAAATCTCTGTTTCAAAACTACCATGTGGGGGCCATTGCAAAACACCATCATTTTTAGTGTAGTGGACCCATACATACTTCATTATAAATAATAGGGCCCACTCCGTGTTTTGAATAGAGGTCATAAGTCGGAGTTTCAACCGGAGGTATCGGACATGAATCCTACAATCGAGAATCCCTGTTACTACCACAAACAAACCAATTACCAAATTTACCAAGACCAGGCATCTTGCTCACTAGTCTGGTTTCAAACTTCAAAGAGAATCAAAAAATGATACACTCGTAAATATACAAGCCCTTTGGCTTTGGGTACTGCAGCAACCAAATCAAAACCAAGGAACCAAACAAAGTCGTGGGAGCGACCCACTTATACTTAACCAAATATCTGTCACGCCACCAGAAGACCGTCTATCGTCTCGCTTTATGAACATCAATTGGAGGGTCCAAGGCAAGGCGACAGTCAGGGCAGCAGTCCTTCGTAGCCGTTGGAAAGCGGGAAGCCTTGCAGAAAAGACCTTCGGTCCACGTCGACATGCAGGGGTCGATGAAGTGGGGGCCCTCCTCCAAAGTTTCCTCACATGGCTCCTCGCAATCTTTGGGCTTGGACCGGTACCACTGAAGTCGTCCCACGTTGGCTGCGCCAACTGAAGAACTGCGATTTCAAGTACCCAGCGGCGCCAGGGACACGCCCAAAGTCCTCTGGGTTCCCTTGCCTTGGTATACAGAGACACTGAATACTTCTAGGTGGCGTCAGAGATCAAATTTATTAGCTGCAGCCAGTAGCAGAAATCCCAGTAATACAACACGGTGTACAACTCAAGAACCTGCTCAATTTTACTAAGGCGAGACATCCCTATTTATACACAAAAAGGTACATTTAAAATGCACGCCCCTGCACCAAAATTCAACCAATAGAAAATACATGACATCACACAGCATCATACAGGAAAGCTAATTTTACAGTGTCCCAACCCACAAGTTAATATTTAGGCATATCTAAATAATAATCTGGAAGGGCCGAACAAACCCTTAATTGAAAGCGTAACCCATGAAATGAAGAAACAGTAAAGAAAAGTAGTTTCAGATAATGTGCAAGATAACAGAAACGTAAAGAAACTTAAAAGTTAACAAATGTCTTGAATGGTGATTGGGAAAAGTGGATAACGATCTTGCAGGGAAATTGGCTTTGCAGGGTCAATTCTAGGTGAAAGGCCAGCTTCTGAAATTAACTCCAGTGCACGAACAAAACCTTAGTTAATGTATATATGACCCAAAAAAGGTCAGACTGCTTTGCTCGCAGACTAACTTCTGAGGCCTAGTAAAAGGCAACACCAGATGGCAGTCATGACACATGGCAAAAACCCATGTTTAGAAAAGAAAGTCGTAAGAAAAGAAACAATTTAGATATTGTTTAGGATAAGATATGTGCAAGGAAACTAAAGGTTAACGAGGTCCTGAACAGTGATTGAAAAACTCAGTCAACGATCAGCTAGTGAAATTGGTTTTTGCAAAAGGTCAGTTTCAGTTGAAAAGGGTTACTCTCTCTGCAGTTCATTCAGAGTCAGAAAAACCCATGTTAATATATGCACGAACTCAGAAGGGCAGACTACTTGTTCGTTGGGCCTACTTCACAGGCCTACGTGAGGGCAAGACTAAAATGGAGTCAGGTTTGAGAATTACAGAACCACACGATTCCTACTCGCTGTACCACAAAGTACATCAACATACTGCTGCCACATAGAGTTGGGCATTCCTTATATTTCGGATACCATTGGATGCAACCAGTTCTGTTGTGGCACCGTATCTGGGCATCCAACAAATTAACGTTCACTCAGGCAATTGTGTCAGACTGCCTCAAGTTAGAACATGTCCGTAAGATCTTATGGCTACAGCATGTGAAGAAGTTCCTTTGCGATCTGGAACTTGAGAATTACTATTATAATACCCTAGAAATGTCGAGGATCTCTAGAAAAGCGCTACGGAACGTATGCTTAAATCATCTAGCAGATCTTCGATTAACTATTGAAATTAACAAATCTTCTGTCCAGCATTCATTGTTAATTCAAACAATAGACTCAATTCAGCCTTATCTAACTATGAAGCTGACTACCTTTGATATTTTTTTATTGACCAGATTCAGACTAAATATCTTTTATCGCCTTCTAACTTTCCCATGTACAAAAGATTGGTCAAAGCAGCTAACAAAGTGTCCTTGTGATGGTATCTCAATGCAGTCCCTCCTTCACGTAACGTTATTTTGTAAATTCTATGCTGAACCTAGGAAACGCTGGCTGACCCCAATGCTCAAAATTATGGGTTTTCGATGTTGTCGCCCTGCTCTTCTGGCTCTTCAAAGTTTGGAATCAGACCTTATAGCTGTAAATGTGGCAAGGTTTTTAAAATTTTGTGTCAGGCACGGAACTAACCTATTGTTCATAATCAATCTTATCTCAAAAGCACCGCCAAAAGACGCTGCTAATATATCTATGAAAAACGATGTATTGAGAATTTTGTAATGTATTTTATCTTGGTTTTTAAGAGAGTTGCTCAGGCGATGTTTGCACAGTATAGAAATCAGAGCATGTGGGGCTCCCTATGGCGGAATTCTGGTGAACCTATACCTTTTATAATCATCCAAAAGTACCTGGAAGACCCCAGATTGAATTATGCACCTTATTTAATCAATTTGCACAAGAGTACCTCTGACCTGAATGTTTACTATTTCCCTAACCCGCTTGAATTTAGAACTGTTTTGTACTTTTTAAAGCCACATAAGAGCACTATGATGAGCCTAGAACGAACTATGCACTTTATCTGAGCTATTTTGCACTTGAGGTTTTTTAAGAAGAATGTTTGTTATTTCCTAAAATCGTTTGTTACTTCCTTATCTCGTCTGACTTTGGAACAGTTTTGGACCTTTCACAACAAAAGAGTCAGCCTAGGTTGCAAGAGCCATATGTTCTGCATGACTTTTAACATTTTACCATTTTGATAATTTTATTAAGAACCATGTATTTCTGGTATTTTTAATATGTGTACTTGTAATTGCTTATATGGTTGTGCACTGCAAACCGAATAAAGCGTATTAATGAATGAATGAAAAAGTTATTCAAAATCCAATTGAATGGCAAAATCAAATTTTGTATAACTGTTAAGGATAAGGTATTTTTTTAAAGTTACTTTTGCCTTCCTTGACATCCCTTGGCAGTGGCGTAATGAAACTTGAGGGGGCTCCCCTGCAAGGTACTTAGGATGGGGGGGGCCTCCGACCTCATTCAGGAGCTCTCCAGTCGAAGTACTGTGCTGAGTGGGCCCCCAGGAGCTTAGGGCCCTCCCGCAATGCGGGGACTGCGGGGACCTGTGTTACGCCCCTGTCCCTTGGGGCTAATCTGTATTTCGCTATCTCACTTCTACTAGCAACTAATTCGCATTTTAATGGGCTAGAATGAGGTGAAACCTTGCTCCCGATACAGGGACAAAAGGCCTTGGGTGTGACGAGGTGGTATTGTGCTCTTGACAGAAGGGCTTGTGGGCTTGGCCCAGGAAGTTGATTGCCTTCAAAGAGGCCCACCCATCTCAAACACATGTAGCTAACATCCAAGGCTACACCCTTCTTGTGTACCCCAGCCAGACCAGACCCAATCACAGTGAGTCTCCTATTGACATTACAGTGTCAAGTCCTGCTGGAGTATCAAGATCTGCCTCTCAGGTCTGCTGGAGTTTTTTATATGAAATGTAAAGTGCATTTTGAATGAGTGACATGAGCTGCCACATGTTTTTGTGTATCTACTGTATGGGTGCTGAAAACTCAGCTTTTGTTCTACCAGACTTTTGTCTCTGAGTTTGTTGGGGTTACAGTGATGAAGCAAAGCTTCGCATATTTTGCGGCTTGCCGAAGTCAAGAACCTCGTTTATGTGTAATAAGGTAACAAAGCGTATGTTTTACTAACATTTATTTTTGTTTAGGCAAAGTTCCCGAAGCTTGCCTATGTGTATTTCTAATGAATTTAATCCGTGTCCTTTAATATGGCCGCCGCTTGTATTTTAGTTACTGCGCATGCGTCAGCCACACTCACGTGTCCTGACGCGTCTGCAGAAGTGGAGGGAAAGTTATGCGCATGCGTAATTCATAGCTGTGCTTATCATGTGGTACTGCTCGTGCCACTGCTCTTGTGACTGTGTCAATGTAGCTAACATTTAATACAATAGTTTTATTTCTTGATGATGAGTCAAAAGTACAAATCCTGTGATGTATTTCCATAATGACATTATTATGTATTAATTTGTTTTCGCTTACTTTTCATGTACTGCGGGGAATGGGGGTCCAAACTGATTGGGAGCCATATTGACGGTCTCTTCTGCGCATGACCAGGGAGCATTGAAAGGTGGCCACTTTGGACAGTGGAACTCAGCCAGCTGGCAGCCACAGTCAAGATGCGCCTGGGAAAGCCACCTCTGCGCTACGAGAACGGCGAATGTTGCTCCTCATATGTTACAATGTTAATTTTCACTCGTATTTCTGCACAGTTCTCATGAGAAACCCAAACCTGCTAGGCGGTACCCAAGTATGCTAATGAAGGCTTAAAATCTTGTATTGTGATTGGTGTGTTACCCAAATCCTACCTTAGGACCAATCGAAATTGAGGGATTCTGACACTTTGCAACATTGTGGGGTGGTACACTGACCCCAAACTGTATATCTACCCTGGGTTCACCTAGTGAACCGTCCGACTTGTCTGGTTTAGCTGACCTGTCACTGACCCAACGCACTCAATAGGTGACTGAAGATACAGAGCGCTGCGAAGCACTCTGTCCGAATTTGACCATAGACTGAGGTTCTACTGAGCCTTAAAGTGCTGGGCAAGCACTTAGCTGGGAGTTCGCTGACCCAATCGGGGTCTTGATCGATAGCTGCAGAGCGGGTGGAGCGCAGGCGTTGCTTCCGAACTGTGGGTTCCGGTCCTGTCCTGAAGAGGGTCCTGTCCTGAGGGTTTGCTGTCCTGTCCCGAGGGTCCTGTCCTGATTCCTATTCCGAGGGTATCCTGTCCTGTCCTGGGTGACCATTCTGCACCTGCTGTCCTTTGAGGGGTATCCTTCCTTGAGGGTTTCCTGTCCTTAACTGACCCGTGGCCAGGGTTTGGTTTCCACACCTTTCTAGGTAAATATTGCTCTGAAAACTCTTTAAATCTTGCACCTTCTAAATTTCTGACTTTTGCTTTAATAAAGTTCATCATTGCATATGTTATATTTTCCATGCCTTTCTGCAACTATTGAAAGTTAATTACATATTTTTCCGTGAGGTTTTGTTCCTATGTCTTCTCACTGGTTAGAAATTATATTTTGCATTGCAGTCTGTAATTTTATGATATGGTCTAGAACTTCATTACCTAGATTGTTCAAAGGCCCATTCACCTTAAGTGAAGCGTGCTACTCTTTATAGGCCCTCCCATAGTTATTCATGCATAAAATGTCCATGCTTAAACATTTCTGAGATTTTATAATATTTCCCATCTGCATTTCATATTACATTTGAATGATTACCCTGTCATTATTTCTTTATGCCTATATGATTTATGTTATCTTGGTTATTGATTGCCTTATTTTACTGTACCTCATGCAAGAAAATATTGAATTTAGATAAACATTTTAAAACTTCCAGTTGTCCGTGGTCATTTAAACAGCATTTGAATGTTATTGGTTGGGTTTGTATTTTGCTGCCTTTCTTTTACAGCTAGCTCCCTGATTCATTGTGGTCATTAGGTACCCGCATCGGTGGATGGTAAGTCGGGTGCACTGAAAATTATTAGCAGGGAACACACACACACAACTTGGTAGAGCTCGTGAAGTCACCTGATCGATGTATATGGTGATTTGAAAAGTATATGGGCCCTGAAGCCGGAAACGGCGAAAACTATTGGTCGAGTGGCCTCGCGCGCTCTATCAGTTTTCTGGTAGCTAGAGGATGGTTAGGGACTAGTTGAGAGTAAGGCAGGGATTAGTTGGACTAGTTGAGTCGGAAGCTGCTATTATATTGATGCTGCTAGAAGAGCGGCTGTTCTAAGAGACCTGATCATTCTCTTGTGAATACGCTGCTGAAACTCATGAATTTTTGCATTGTTTTTATTCTTGTTCTTATATTGCTATATGTACTAATCCATGCATTTGTAAACCGTATCGTTTCGTGTTGTCCGAACTCCCCGGGGAATTGAAAGGGCAAGTGGTGAATAGAATCCATTGTCCTGAGGTCACAGGTTCGAGGAAAGTTAGGTGCAGGTTAGGATAACCGGGAAGCACTAACTAGGGTTTTCTGAATACATGTGTGAATAAATGACAGTAACGGGGTTCATTGGCAAAATTCCCATAGTGGCGTAACCTAGTAAGGGTCACATCGGAAGAGTAGCAGGTTCCTCGGAGCTAGCGTGAAAGCAGAGGGGTCCGCTGAGAAACCTTAAACTCGGAATATATCCCGGAAAGAAGTGGATGAGTTTAGGGGAATAACAGGTTCACCGATGCTAGAGTGAAGGGTAGGCGGAAGAGATCTGCCCGCAGCGAGTGAAAAGTAAATGGAAGTAGTTTACTTGCAGTAAAACAATTCTTTCTCTGTCTAGACACTTGAGCACTGTGGCGAATGTGTATTTGTTGTAAAATAACCAAGCACTGAGCACTTTAAAAGAAAGAAAGTTTCCGTTACCTTGTGAAGGGAGGGAGTCAGTCGCGAAGCGCCTCTGACGTCACTCTGTGCCGCGCTGGGATTGGTAGAAGCAGCGGGCGGGTAGCGGAGCTGGAATTGTAAAGGAGGGGTGAGCGCCGGAGCGTGGGAACTGTCTCACGAAGGGGCCGCGCACCCATTGGCGGAGCTTATTTGGTGTCGCACACCCATTGGTTGCACGAATTTCTGAAGCGCGTTCTGATTGGAGGTAGTTTGTAAACAAAGTTTAGCGCAGAAGTTGTATGTGGCACTCGCAGACTACAGGAACTCGACCTGATCCAAGGCACCTAGGGTTTGAAAGGGATCAGTGGAAGACTAATAGATACGATATTATGTACGGAACAAAGAGAAAAATGTCACTTATAAGTAAGGTGAAAAATTATTTTAAAACGGACAAACCGATTAAATCTAGGGAAGGTGTTCTTGTCCCACCACCTAATACTCCTGCCTCATTCATGATGTTTGACCGAGGATACAATACCTGTGTGTGGCTGGAGAATTGGGTGAAATACACGAAAGATGACGGAGTATTGGCTTTTCCGTTAGATGGTACTTTCAATGGTAGGATCCTATTTAATTTAAGGACTCGGATGAACGAATTGCATCCCAGACCAAGACTAACGCAGTATGAGGCATTAGAGGAATGGGAGATTGAGGCTTTTGAAAGAGAAAGACCCCGAATGGACAAGGGTTTGACCAAGTGGTACCCCAGGCAGAAACAGGAGTCCAGGGATAAAAGGATGAAACAGTGGAGGCAGAGCATGATTGTTGAGGGTCTGTTTCCCATGATGCCGGCATGTCATAACATTGGAGCGGGTGAGAAAAGTACTGAAAAATGTAAACATTGGGGGGCCCTGGGGGAATCAGATGATGAACTAATAGATGACATCTGTACCAGAAGTCCGCCACCTTACAATGAGGGAACCCGACCTTCCAGTGTAGGAGATGTTCCCCGACGCCACTTCCTAAAGGAAGAAGACAGGTCCCTGGGACTGGGAGGGGGTGGTCAAGTATTGCCCTATCCTGAAAAACCCAAACCGACGGGAACAAGGGATATATATCCCAAAGTGCCCGCGAGCCAGGAAGAAAAATACTCACGTACGAAAATCTTTTTTCCCAGACCCTTGTATGAAAGCGAAGAAAAACCATCAAATTCAGGACTGCCTTTTGTTCAACCTCCATATGGGGAAGAGCGCAGGTCCTTTAATACTGGAACTTTATTCCCGAAACCAAATTATGGGGGAGGACCCAGTGAAACGCATCCTACTGCCCCGAGTTTTACTCCTCCATTGACCCCACAGATATTGCATGACACAACTTTAAGAAGGGTACTAGTGGAAAAGGAGCAAGAGGCTCTAGCTAGACAAAGGACAGAAATAATTCAGAAAATTTCCCAGTTAAATACCAGTCCTGAGGCATTGACTATTCCAGTAACTATTGGACCGGTGGTCCCGTTATACGGAAATGGTCAGGGAAATCCGATTACTCCAGTTATGACCCCAGGCATGGCAACCCCGAGACAGGAACCGATCATCATAGATGATCAGTCCAGTGAGTGCGAGTCTGAAGTTGCGTTCTTGGAATTGCCAAACAAACAGACTGGAAAGGGAATACAGCAGAGGCATAACCCTTTTAATACAAAAGAAATTAAATTAGAGACAGCAACAGGTACTAGGAATGTCTCTCTGGTAACTCCGGATGAAATTGAGAGTTGGAGTCGTGAATTAGAGAAGCAGACTCCGCAAACAAAACCTTTAGACCTCTACAAACTGAGGGTCGAAATAGAAGAATTAATGGCAGGAAATGTGGGGTTGGATCGATTGAATACCTACTCTGAAGATGAATTGTCGTTCATATGTAAAAGCTTTACAAGGAACACCAGAGTGCTCCACGAAAAACTGACCGAAACAGCAGTTAGTATGGGGGTAGATATCTCAAAATCCAAGCCCTTACAGAAACCGTATAGAGCAGACTTCTCAGACAAGGATATAGAACACCTGAATGTGGCAGGGAAAAAATTGCAGATTAAAGAATTAATGGGGGTACTGCAGAAATGGGGAGATGTGGAAAGATGGAGAAGCAGGTGGGCGAAAAAGAGAGAAGAGGTTCGCTCCCGACAAGTGACTCCTGAATTTGCTTTAAGGGAGGTAGAAAAACCTGAGCAGTTATGCCCCATGCGCGAAGTGCCAGGAGGGAAATATGTGCATGTCCCCTGGTCTAGGCAGGATATTGTGTCCTTCACGAACGATTTTCCAAAATTACGAGAGAAACCAGTTGACTGGTACAGGCAGGTGGAAAGGTTCGTGAAGGTACAGAAATGTCTGTGGAAAGACCTGGATGGGTTTTTCGACATTGTGGTTCCAGTAGATTTATGGACCCAGTGTAAAATAAACATAGACTGGCCGAGTGAGGAGTACCCAAGAAATAAAGAAACAGGGGAGCCATCAAAGGATGTCATGCGAAAATATGAGCAGGTAATTCAGCACTTGAAAGAAAAGGTGCCCGCAAAGGAAACTGATTGGACAAAAATAGATAGAACAACACAGGAAAGGGACGAGACAGTGCACTCCTTCTATGAGAGGTTATTGCAGGTATTTAAAACATACAGTGGTATTGATAACATCGACCTGAAGGATATGACGCACTTTATTTACAGGTTTGTAAACGGTTTAAGACCTGAAATTTGTCAGTGGATAAAAGATAATAAAATCTGTTGGCATACTAAGAAAATGGATGAGGTCCTGCGGTACGCTAAGTACTGCGAGGACGAGATGGCAGAAAAGAAAAAGGCCCTTAAGGAAAAGGTGATGTGGGCTCAGGTGAAGCTCGCAGAACAGCAGGAAAAACAATTGAGTAACATGGTTAAGAATGCTGAGAACAAAAGTCCTGGGGGAGGGGGTGGAGGAAAGCCCCGGCCCAAATTTAGCAGGGAAGAGGCTATGAAGAAATTTCCCTGCCATCAGTGCGGCGAAATTGGACACTGGCGGAATGAGTGTCCCCAATTAGTAGATATTAATGAAAAAACTCCTGATTTAACTCCACAGACGCAGAAAGAAAGACCAAGAAAGACTCAACCCCAGGTAAAAACAGTTCAGGTGCCTCGAGCACCCAAGCAGGTATACAGGGGAAGACAGGCAGAAGATGAAGAGATAGAGGTTTGGGAAAGCGGGGAGAACAGAAATACAGCAACTTCGCAGTATCTGCTAAATGATACCTTCCTTTGTAATGATCAGGACTGACGGGGCCTGAGAGGGGAGGACGAGGAGTGCGTACTTGGCGCTTCCTTGCCGGTAGACCAGTCTGGACCATATATTGAAGGAAAGGTTGACGGAAATGATGTCACCTTTCTGTTGGACACTGGCGCTACCCGTTCTACTGTAAGAACAGTGGACGTTCCAAACCTACCCCTCTCGGGAGAAAATATCCAAGTAGTGGGTGTATCTAATCAATTGATTAGTACTCCTGTTACCGAACCAATGGAGATTTCAATTGGAAATTTTAAACAGATGCATAGATTTGTCGTCTGTGACACCAGTCCAGTGAATCTACTGGGTCGTGATTTGCTGTGCAAAATGAACTGTACCATCTTTTGCACACCAAAAGGTGTTGAGATACAGACCCCAGATGAAGATGGCATTTATAAATTATTGTTACTCAGACCTGACTCAGAAATTAAAAGATTGACCCTGCAGGACTTGCCCCAAGAACTCCAGGAAGCCGTAAAGCCAGAGGTGTGGGATTTCACTGGAAAAGATGTGGGTTTGATGAAAGATGTGGACCCCATACAGATAGCCATCAAGGACAATGCAGTATATCCTAACACTAGGCCCTACCGAATGAATGCTGAAGTGAAAGCAGGTGTCACTCTAGAAATACAAAAATTATTAGAAGGAGACATCATACAGGAAGTGATGAGCAGCCCATGCAACTCACCGATTATGGGCATCAAAAAGCCTAGTGGCAAGTATAGGGTAGTGCAGGACCTGAGAAAGGTTAACAAAATTGTAGTTCCTTGCTGCCCTATTGTCCCAAACCCTGCAGTGATATTGTACCAGATTCCTTGGGATGCTGAATGGTTCACTGTGATTGATTTATGTCATGCATTCTTTTCGATACCCCTGCACCCCGACAGCAAATTTCTTTTCTCATTTGCCTTCGAAGGTCACGTGTATTGTTGGAACCGGGTCCCTCAAGGGTATACAGAGAGCCCCTCTATCTTTAATCAGATCTTGAAAAAATGTCTAGAGACTTTGACCTTACCTGGGAACTCTGTGTTAGTGCAGTACATAGACGACCTTCTACTGGCGTCTAAAAGTCACAGGGACTGTGTAATTGACACCATTGCCCTCCTAAATCATCTGTGTGAGAAAGGGCATAAAGTGGCCCCTGACAAACTACAGTTCTGTGCGAAATCAGTGAAATATCTAGGACACCAGATAGAAAAGGGTGTCAGAAAAGTCACATCAGAAAGAGTGAGAATAATTCAAAAGATGCAGTTGCCCCGTACTCAAAAAGATGTCAGAATGTTCCTGGGTGTATTAGGGTACTGCAGGCAGTGGATTCTGGGATTTGCAGCCTTAGCCAGGCCCTTGATAAAAATGACCACGAGAGGAATGCCCGATGTTGTAGAGTGGGACGATGAAAGTCTAATGGCTTTCACAAGACTGAAAAACTGTCTGTGTACGGCCCCTGCGTTGGGAATGCCAGATTATTCCAAAGAGTTTGCCCTATTCTGTGACACTCGCGATAATTGCGCATTGTCAGTCCTGACTCAAGAACATGGCACGACCAGAAGGCCTGTGGCCTATTTCTCTGCCACTTTGGACCCAGTAGCTGCTGGGTTACCAGGCTGTCTGAAAGCAGTAGCTGCTACCTGTGCAAGTTTGGAACAGAGTGAGTCCATTGTCATGGGACATCCTGTGACCGTGTATGTTTCACATGGAGTGGTAATTCTATTGACCAGAACTAAAACACAGTATCTCACCCCTAGTCGGCTGACTAAATACGAGAGGATTCTTGTGGGTGCAGCAAATGTAAGCATTGTTAGGTGCGGTATTCTGAACCCTGCCACCTTACTCCCCGACCCCTTGGAAATAGAAGGTGGGGATGATGATGAACATGATTGTATTGACCTGACAGAGTTCAGTACTAAACCACGCCCAGACATAAAAGAAACGCCATTGCCTGAACATGATAAAGAACTATTTGTGGATGGTTCCTGTCTAAGACATGAACTAGGAGGCTTGAGTGCTGCTTATGCAGTAGTCTCTTTTACAAAAATTGAAGAAGCAGGTTACTTATATAACATCAAGTCTGCACAAGTAGCCGAATTGATAGCTATGATAAAAGCTTGCAAAATTGGGAAGGACTTACGCATAACAGTGTATACTGACAGTCAGTACTGTTATGGAGTTGTGCATGACTTTGGCCAATTATGGCTACAGAGGGAATTCATGACTTCCTCAGGTACTCCCATTCGGAATGCAAAGGTTGTTCATGACCTTTTAGAGGCCATCCAGTTGCCCAAAGAACTGGCAGTGGTAAAATGTGCTGCTCATCAAAGGAGCATGGACAAAGTATCACTGGGAAACGATTATGCTGATCGAGTGGCCCAATGGTGTGCCAAAGATCGGTATATTGTAAATCCAAAACGAGGGGGGCCAGGAACCAGCTGCCAGCTTCAGGTGTTTGAAGAAGTGCCTACGTGGGATGAAGTGAGAGAGTGGCAGGAATCGGCTCCTTGGCAAGAAAGAGAGAAATGGAAGGAGGATGGGTGTAGACCGAGACGTGTGGATGGTGTGATTTTGGGCCCAACTGGTATGCCTGTGTTACCCCGACACTTGCTTGGCACAATGGCAAGATTAATACATGAAGGATCACACATTGGTAGGGATGCCATGATTCTGGTATTTCAACAGACTTGGTACAGTAAGAAGTTCAGGAAGGTAGCAGAGTCCCTCTGCCAGAGGTGCCTGTCATGTCAACAGATGAACCCAGGCAAGAGGACAATGGTTGAACTGAGCAAAATTGGGAGATCAGGGGGTCCCTTTGTAAGGATACAGATTGATTTCATCACCATGCCCCGTTGTGAAGGGAAGCGATATGTCCTTGTCATTGTTTGCGTATTTTCAAAATGGGTAGAAGCTTACCCTACTTCCCAAAGTGACGCACTGACAGTAGCGAAGTGTTTACTAAAAGAACTGATACCTAGATTCGGGGTGCCATTCATTATTGAATCAGATAAGGGTGGACATTTCCAGAATGACATACTGGCTGAACTCTGTAAGGCCTTTGGAATAAGGCAGAAACTTCATTGTGCATACCACCCAGAGGCTTCTGGAATAGTGGAACAAGTAAATGGAACTATCAAAAACAGACTAGCAAAGCTGACAGATGCTACTGGCATGACCTGGGTGAAGGCCCTGCCCCTGGTCCTGATGGGACTGAGAAGTGTTCCTGACCGCAAGACAGGCCTAAGTCCCCATGAAATCATTATGGGAAGAGTGATGAGACAAGCATGGGTGCCAGGAAGCAAACTGTTGAGTATTACTGATGATTTAGTGCTTGAATACTGCAGAAGATTGGGTGACCAAGTGCGTTCTATCTCTCGCCAGATTGGAGACGACGGCATCCTCAATCCAACGACTCCTCTCCACAGCTTGGTTCCAGGAGACTGGGTCAAAATAAAGAAGCACACTCGATCTAATTGTCTGGCACCAAGGTGGGGAAAGAAACGCCAAGTAATCCTGGTAACAACAACTGCAGTGAAGGTCGCAGGTGTTCCCCAGTGGATCCACGCTGGACACACTCAGAAGGTATTACCAGACAAAGAATTTGCAGAAGAAGGGCAACCAGCAGAGGACCCTGCAGGAGCCGGGCCAGAAGCAGCTGACAACGAGCAGCCCAGCACCAGTCAGGTTGCAGGAACAGCAGACGTTGGCCCAGGAGTAGTTGACTACGAACTGCCAAGAATCCAGCCTGCTGAAGAGGTCCAGGAAACTGAGCCAGGAGTAGCTGAAGACGAGCTGCCAAGCATATGGCCAGAAGAATGGATACCGATGATTGATCTGACCGAAGATCCTATCAGAACAAGAGAGCGACTTAGTGAAGGTAGAGAGTGGACTAGTCAGGAAAAGCAAGGCACAGGCGAAGAACCTCAGCCGCTTGAGATTCACATCAAAACTGAGGAAGGAGAAGGTCAGACAGGGACAGAGCAGGTATTCGATACACCACCGCTAACACCTGATGCAGATAAGGGAGAGACTAGAAATAGAGTGATAGTTCGAGCAGAAGAAAATCAAGAGATCGAAGTGCTTGAACAGGATCAGAGAGGGTTAAAAGAACGGGTTCAGGAAACAGAAACAGAAACAGAGACAATCGAAAGCCAAAAACAAAATATTCCTGAACAAGGCCAGATTAGCAACCAGGCAGAAGAATTTGATGCTAGCCCTGGAACTAGCCAGATAGGGGAAGTAGGAGAAGAAAGTGGAGAAGAATTACAACAAGATAAAGAGAACAAGAGAATAAGAAAAGAAAGTGAAGTCCAAGTACCGACTAAGAGACTAAAGAAAAGAAACAACCTTGAGCCTAGGTTTGTAAAAAGATTGAGACTAAGGATAAAGACAGTGGAAGAAAAACGTGCAGAAGCAAGAAGAAGTGCTCGGATAGCAGAGCAAGAAGAAGACTCTTCCAAAAGAAGGAGTGAACGAATAAAAAGACAAAACGAAAAGTACAAGTCTCCTGAATGGACACTGGTTTTGGAAGAACTTGAAGATCTTGATATAACTGACGTGAGCGACGGAGAACCCGTCCCAGAGTACTCAGCTGAAGAAGAAGACGAACCACCGTGAATTTGCACAAAGTAAGCTAATTGTGTAAAGCCAAAAAGAGGGGTTCGAGAGACTCCTTCTGAACCAAAATGTCTGATTCAACAGTGAATGGTAGACCTAGTTGCAGCCGTTTTAAGACGTGTTGCAAGGTGTGTATATGTAGTGTGGTAGTACTGATAGTTATCTGGATAGGATTAACAATTTTCATTCCCTTTGCTGTAAGTAAAGATACTAACATTGTCCCTACTGAAGTTGTAAATACTGACAATGAGGAGCTAACAACACAGAGTGTAGCACGACATGAAAGAGCTTTGAGACAAACAAAACAGAACTTAGAAGCATCAGATGAGGGAGGACTACATTATCATGGAGTTAAGAACAAGACACACTTAAATGTTTTCGCAAACTTATTAATACACTATGTAGAGACTATGGAAATTGAAGATTGCTATGTCTGCATGAAGCTACCTACTTCTGTGGCTGAAGGCGTGACATACCATCACCTGCCATTGACATATGGAATCTCCTGTAGCATTTTAGCTAGTTTATTTTACAAAAGGGGACCGTTGCAGTATTATTATTCTAACAATGACGTGATCTTTTCTGAACTTCCTATACGTGGGAACTTGAATCCTGTACATACCAAAACTGACACCATAAGATATATGGGAGACTACTTTCTGACTATAGGTAAC
Source organism: Lissotriton helveticus (assembly GCF_964261635.1). Classification (NCBI taxonomy): domain Eukaryota; kingdom Metazoa; phylum Chordata; class Amphibia; order Caudata; family Salamandridae; genus Lissotriton; species Lissotriton helveticus. The sequence continues at coordinate 1,934,053,580 of NC_136061.1, forward strand.
ATTGACATAGCAGACGCACACAGAGATAACTTGACTTGTTCTTTGCGTGAGCAGGAAAAGATGTTCCTGAACATGGCAGAGAAAAGGAGAATTAAAATTCAAAAGAAGGCTAATGACGAAAGTCAGAAAAGGCCAAAGTGGGCAGAGAACATGGAAGGCACCTCATCTGGTGGAGCGGGTCCTGCTCTGTTGCTGGATTTTGAAAAGAAAGGCAAGCTATGTCTTCACCGCGAGAAGACTAGCTATTATAATAATGTTTTCATTGGTTCCAGTGAATGCGAACATAATTACAAGGTAATTGGAGGTTGGGGTTTCAAAAATGGGTCAGAGCCTGTGTTTCCTGGAATTTATTATATTTGTGGGGACAAGGCTTATTTCAAATTGCCGGATCACTGGTATGGAAGCTGCTACTTTGGCATTGTCTTCCCGAAAATATACCATGTGAATGGGAAAGCTGGAAGCAATGAAGATACTAATGGCTTAGTGCGTAGTAAAAGAGAAAGTATAGGTGAAATTATGGGTAGTATTTTCAGTGCACTGATACCTGGAGTGGGAGTGGTTCTGAACACTCACAGAATTTGCAAATTGTCTACTATAGTAGATGTGCTGTCTACTGAAACAGCTCATGGATTTCTGCTGGTCAACACTGAAATGGTTGCGATCAGATCAATGGTTTTGCAGAATCGACTTGCTCTTGACACCTTATTAGCGAAAGAGGGCGGAGTCTGCCGGATGTTGAAGGCGCAACATTGTTGCACTTATATTCCGGATAAAAGTATACAGATCAAAAGATATGTGAAAAACATTACTAATTTGGCAAAGGAACTCAAACCACTCGAGGTTGATAGTGCCTGGAAGAGACTAGTAGATGGTCTCTCAAATGTAGGTCATTGGCTTGCTAGCATAGGTAAAAGCTTATTATTCAAAATTCTGATGCCAATTGGTATTATAGGTCTTATTATACTTTCCATTTTCTTATGCTGTAAATGCCGCAAGCGCACCAAAAAGCACGAGGTAAATGCAAGAGGAGTGAAACGAAGTGTGGATGAGATTGAATTAGAGGAAGTGAATGATCAGATATACAAAAAGGTGAAAACTTCTCACCCTGCTAAAACTGAGAGAGAAAAGTTAGAACGGTTGCTGGAAGAAATAGAACTTTATAAAGTGTGAAAGAAAGTTGGCATCTGGTTCCATTATAATTTGTGATGATAGTAAATATCATCAAAGAGGGGATTGATGAAGCAAAGCTTCGCATATTTTGCGGCTTGCCGAAGTCAAGAACCTCGTTTATGTGTAATAAGGTAACAAAGCGTATGTTTTACTAACATTTATTTTTGTTTAGGCAAAGTTCCCGAAGCTTGCCTATGTGTATTTCTAATGAATTTAATCCGTGTCCTTTAATATGGCCGCCACTTGTATTTTAGTTACTGCGCATGCGTCAGCCACACTCACGTGTCCTGACGCGTCTGCAGAAGTGGAGGGAAAGTTATGCGCATGCGTAATTCATAGCTGTGCTTATCATGTGGTACTGCTCGTGCCACTGCTCTTGTGACTGTGTCAATGTAGCTAACATTTAATACAATAGTTTTATTTCTTGATGATGAGTCAAAAGTACAAATCCTGTGATGTATTTCCATAATGACATTATTATGTATTAATTTGTTTTCGCTTACTTTTCATGTACCGCGGGGAATGGGGGTCCAAACTGATTGGGAGCCATATTGACGGTCTCTTCTGCGCATGACCAGGGAGCATTGAAAGGTGGCCACTTTGGACAGTGGAACTCAGCCAGCTGGCAGCCACAGTCAAGATGCGCCTGGGAAAGCCACCTCTGCGCTACGAGAACGGCGAATGTTGCTCCTCATATGTTACAATGTTAATTTTCACTCGTATTTCTGCACAGTTCTCATGAGAAACCCAAACCTGCTAGGCGGTACCCAAGTATGCTAATGAAGGCTTAAAATCTTGTATTGTGATTGGTGTGTTACCCAAATCCTACCTTAGGACCAATCGAAATTGAGGGATTCTGACACTTTGCAACATTGGGGGGTGGTACACTGACCCCAAACTGTATATCTACCCTGGGTTCACCTAGTGAACCGTCCGACTTGTCTGGTTTAGCTGACCTGTCACTGACCCAACGCACTCAATAGGTGACTGAAGATACAGAGCGCTGCGAAGCACTCTGTCCGAATTTGACCATAGACTGAGGTTCTACTGAGCCTTAAAGTGCTGGGCAAGCACTTAGCTGGGAGTTCGCTGACCCAATCGGGGTCTTGATCGATAGCTGCAGAGCGGGTGGAGCGCAGGCGTTGCTTCCGAACTGTGGGTTCCGGTCCTGTCCTGAAGAGGGTCCTGTCCTGAGGGTTTGCTGTCCTGTCCCGAGGGTCCTGTCCTGATTCCTATTCCGAGGGTATCCTGTCCTGTCCTGGGTGACCATTCTGCACCTGCTGTCCTTTGAGGGGTATCCTTCCTTGAGGGTTTCCTGTCCTTAACTGACCCGTGGCCAGGGTTTGGTTTCCACACCTTTCTAGGTAAATATTGCTCTGAAAACTCTTTAAATCTTGCACCTTCTAAATTTCTGACTTTTGCTTTAATAAAGTTCATCATTGCATATGTTATATTTTCCATGCCTTTCTGCAACTATTGAAAGTTAATTACATATTTTTCCGTGAGGTTTTGTTCCTATGTCTTCTCACTGGTTAGAAATTATATTTTGCATTGCAGTCTGTAATTTTATGATATGGTCTAGAACTTCATTACCTAGATTGTTCAAAGGCCCATTCACCTTAAGTGAAGCGTGCTACTCTTTATAGGCCCTCCCATAGTTATTCATGCATAAAATGTCCATGCTTAAACATTTCTGAGATTTTATAATATTTCCCATCTGCATTTCATATTACATTTGAATGATTACCCTGTCATTATTTCTTTATGCCTATATGATTTATGTTATCTTGGTTATTGATTGCCTTATTTTACTGTACCTCATGCAAGAAAATATTGAATTTAGATAAACATTTTAAAACTTCCAGTTGTCCGTGGTCATTTAAACAGCATTTGAATGTTATTGGTTGGGTTTGTATTTTGCTGCCTTTCTTTTACAGCTAGCTCCCTGATTCATTGTGGTCATTAGGTACCCGCATCGGTGGATGGTAAGTCGGGTGCACTGAAAATTATTAGCAGGGAACACACACACACAACTTGGTAGAGCTCGTGAAGTCACCTGATCGATGTATATGGTGATTTGAAAAGTATATGGGCCCTGAAGCCGGAAACGGCGAAAACTATTGGTCGAGTGGCCTCGCGCGCTCTATCAACAGGACCTGCCTTAAAATGGAGTTTAGTGTTAGGTGTGGGAGGACACTTGGATTATCATGTGTACTCTCCACACACACTCCCTCAGAGTCCAAGTTTAGTGTGGCCAAAAACTTTTACCTTCATGAAAATGGCCAGAGTGAGTAGGGTTAGCCCTGGGAACCATTACCCCATTGGTAAGGGCATCCCTGGGGATATGGGGGTGGGGGGAGTAATTCCCACCACTAGCTTGTGTTGGGTATAAATGAAACCTCTCATGGCACCCACTTCAATACATCTAGACCCGTAGGAAGATCAGAAGAAGCCTGAACCTGTTAGAGACTGAAGAAGGGCCTAGAAGACTGGACCTGTTCTCCTTATTGTACTCATTACAAAGAAGTGGGATACAAGGGTCATAGGGCTGACCTACGGTTTCCTGCAATTGCCCAGATGACCAGTGGCAGCTGAACCTGGACTGAACCCTCCTATGGTTGTCTGTCTGCCATACTGTGAGTCTCTAAGTACCTCACCTGTGGTCCTGGGGGCTTTTGAAGTGTACTCCTGTGGTGGATTGGAACTTAAAGGACTAAAGTCAGAAGGTAACATTTTTAACCAGAACGAATCTGGTTAGTGTAGCCCACCCACACCTCATCGCAGTCAGTGTCAAATCGTGTCCAGGTCCTGTTCTACTGTGACTATTGACTATCATTTGCCTTGTGTGCTTCTTGGCTCTATTTCTACTTAAAACTTTAAAAATTCAAATCACCAGTTCCTCTAATTGTATTTTGTCATTTTGGTGTCATTTTTTTTATTATATTTTATTATATTTGTCGAATAAATGTTGGTGTTTATATAATTTTTCATTTTTACTTAATTACTGTTTAAGTGCTGCTTAAATAATTTACAGATTGCCTCTCAGTTAAGCCTGTCTGCTCTGTGCCATAGCTTACTAGGGGATTGGGCTCAGGTTTACTTAGCTGCTTTAGTGGTTCACCCTCGCAAGGATTGTAATTATTATTTGAGGTGGGTACATACCCACTCATCTTATGCCACCATTTCTTATACTCATCATTATCTGTGCTACATCTACAATTCTATCCTACTTTCTTTTGAGTGGCTTATAAATTTTGAAATGCATTTGGGGGGCTAAAAAACTTAGAATATGTTATTAGGTACTTAAACAAAGCTAAGAATAATGGAGGAATAGGGTTGCCTTACTTCTCTAAGCATAATTTTTACGTTTTTTGCTTGCTATCAGTGCGTTATTTATATATGACAATAATTTGGCAATAGAGCCTAAATGGCTTGCATTATATATTGTTTAATCCCATTCCTTTATGGGATTTGTTTTCTATGTCTAATAAAAATAAGGTTTTTTTCTTTACCTCATTTATCATCTGTATGACCAGAACAATACTTATGAAGTTTTTTTTTATTTCATGCAAACATTAATTCTTTTAAAAACTCTCACTGTGGCATAATCCCAAATCCAACTTTAAGAAATTGAATTCCTTTGGAATACTTGGAGTAAAGCAGTCATTATCCTTTTACATGATATCTGCAATGATCATGTTTTTCATTCGTTTGAAGATGTACAAAAATCTAATACATTTTCTTCGAATGACTTCTCTAAATTGAATGTTTTTCCTGTGATACTACCAGAAGATAAAATATCCGATTCCATATTATTTCTTGATGCTTCGCAAACAATGAATGGAACCTCCTCGAGTTTCTGCCAACCTTTAGATAATTATATTTTAAATAGCAAATAATTGTATTCGTATTTTGAGATTCACCTTAGGTCTCACGTTCAAAACAATTCCTTATAATGTATATCTAATATGTTTATTATATTAACGTTTATGTTGTTTTTATTGGCCCACCTTCGTATAATTTTTTATTATAAACGATCTTATAAGATATACATTTGCTAGTTTTCTTTGTATTATTCGTTGATGTTTCTTTGTGCTCAATTTTATGTCATTATTTGGTGTACATCTTTTGTATACGTTTTCATGCCTTTGTAATCATTTCCATAAAGATATCTGAACAAGAAACAGACCCACTCACTGGTAAGTTGAGAGGCAGAAGCAGAGTTGGGGCCTGGAATTTCTTCACCCCCTGGTACCACGGGTGCTAGGGGGAGGGTGGCACCTGGCAGCCTCCTGCTAAGTGACTCCAAGGCAGTGCCTATCTCAGAAGCACATGTTCATGCCTGGGCATTAAACCATAACTGAAATGTTTTGTCAAAAGTTGAGCATCCTTGTAGGACGCCGTTGGTGATTGGTGTAAATGTCTGGAGATGCCTAGATAGTTGGATATCTGTGAGCAAGGGCTGTCCCTGCCAGGCAGTTGCGTTTATAAAATGGACTGGCCCCTAGATTCCAGGTCTTACTTTCAAGGAATTGCTGAGGCTAAAACGAATGTTCCTTATAGAGAATGCATATCTGTATCACAGCGTGTTGAGTTCTTTATTCTTTGGCGAAATCCACCAACAAATGGATACGAGGAGGATGAAGTGTGTGTTGTGCATTTTTTGTGTGATTTCTTTGCATCTGGGAAGGCACCTCTTCAGGGTATTTCTTTCTTTCTTTCTTTATTTATGCGTTTTTATATAGTGCTGACTTTACCCGAAGGTGTCAGAGCGCTTCACAAAAGGAACAGTAATGGTACATGAGGAGAAACTTACAAGTGAACAAATTACAACAGCAAACATTAAGTTACATAAGGCAAAAGTGACAAATGTGAGCAAACAATATACAAGAGGTAGCAAACGGTACATTATAGGAGGAAAAAGTGACATGTGTGCAGGTTACAAAGGTTTACAAAGTACAAGTAGCGGTATAATACTGCAATAAATGGAGGACACTCAAACACAAGAACAAACGTTACGTACGCAATGGTGGCACTTGTGCAAGTATCTAAAGCAAACAAAATGTGAGAGGTAGCAAACAGTGTGTTACAAGAGAAAAGTGACGTGTGCATGTTACAAAAGAGTATCAAACACAGGTAGAAGGATAATACTGCAATAAATAGCAGACACTCAGACCAAAAGAACACACTGGAAAGGCACTTCGATAGTCATGAAGAATAGAATTTTCTGTAATGGAAGGTCTTCCTTCAGGTAATAGAGAGGGCGTAAATTAAATTTGGAAGTGTCTTTGAAGGAGGGGAACCTTGAGGTCAGTTTTGAAGGCCTGGGAGGAGGTGGTGGTCCGGAGCTGAGGCGGAAGTGAGTTCCAGATTCTCACCGCTTTGCCTGAAAAGGATTGGGCCATCGATCTTTCCTTCTTGAAAGTGGGAGGTTCGAGCAGTAAATTTTCCGCATTACGTGATGGTCTAGAGCCTCCAGAGAGATTTCAGTTTATTCGCCAGGTAGCGAGGAAAGGAGGAATGCAAGGCTTTGTGGGTGATACAGGCAGTCTTGTAGATAGATCTTGCCTCGATGGGAAGCCAGCAGAGGGTGGATAACATAGGTGTGATGTGGTCGCTTCTTTTGGCTCCAAAAATGAAACAAGCTGCTGAATGGAGAACAGATTTAAGGGGGGACAGGCGGGATTTGGGGAGGCCAGTGAGAAGAGAGTTGCAGTAGTCAAGTCTGGAGAGGGCCAGCGATTGGACCAGTGTTTTAAGGTCTTGCTCCGGGAAGAAGCGACGAATTCCCCAAAGAAGGCGCAGTTGGTATCGAGCAGACTTTGAAATGGAATTGATGTGGGAGATTAGATTGAGATTTTTGTCAAGTATGACACCAAGGGATTTTGCGCTATCGACAATGATGGGTTTACTGTTAAGTAGATTCATCTGATCCATCCATGATTGAGCCGGGGGAGGAGAAAGCGAGGAGGAGAGGAGGACGAATTCAGTTTTGGAGGAATTCAGAATCAGTTGATGAGCTGACATCCAGTTTTGAATGGAGTCGAGAGTAGAGCTTAGGATGGAGAGATAGTGCGTGGAGGCAACCTTGAGGTAGATTTGCGTTTCATCTGCATAGAGATGATAGTGGATCCCGGATTTACTAAGGAGATTTCCCAGTGGTTCTCAATAGAGATTGAACAATGTGGGTGCAAGTATAGAGCCTTGAAGAACACCTTGACCTACTGCCAAAGGAGATGAAAGACTGTTTGCTACTTTGATCATTTGGGATCTATCGGAGAGGAAGGAAGCAAACCATTTAAGCACAGTGCCCTCCATGCCCATTCTCTGTTGGAGAGTGTTGAGGAGGGTGTTGTGATTGACAGTGTCAAAGGCTGCAGAAAGGTCAAGGAGAATTACAAGACAAGACCCCCCCCCCTGCCCCCCCCGCCGAGTCGAGTATCCGCAGCGCGTCATCAATCAGTTGCAGCAGGGCTGTTTCAGTGCTGCAGTTTTGGATGAAGCCAGACTGAAAATTATCAAGGAGATCATTGTCCTTGATATGACGAGAGAGTTGTTTCGCTACACATCTTTCTGTGATCTTCGCAAGAAAGGGTAGGTTAGTGATGGGGCGGTAGTTGTTGAGGTTATTCGCATCTGCAATGGTTTTTTTAAGCAGAGGGGTGACCTGCCCAGTTTTGAAGGAGACAGGAAGGGAGCCTTGACAGAGGGAGAGGTTGACCAGAGTGGTCCAATAACAAAGAGAATGGGTATAGAAGTCAAAGGCAAAGGCACTAGGGATGGGGTCCACGGAATGGTTGGAGGGCTTTGTTTCGCGGATGCAGTTGAGTAGGGCATCTTCAGAGATGGGGTCAAAGTTCTACCAAATGGCTAAGGATTTGCGCTCCTCTGGAGGGGTAGGATGAGCGACCTGGTCCACCAGTGATTTCACTTTTTCGTCAAAGAATATAGCGAAATCCGCTGCTTTCTTTGTAGAATCCTCTAGCTTGGAGGTTGGGGGAGAGCAGTTGGGATTCTTGATGGGATCGAATAGCTTTTTTGGTCTATTTTTGGCTGAGTCAAGGAGGGTTTTGAAGTGTGACGCTTTTCCAAGGAAGATGTGCTTGTGGTACTTGGATCTTGCTGAGCGAAGCCTGGCCAAGTTATCAATGGAGGGCGCATGCCTCCAATGTTTCTCCAGGAATCTAAGGTGCTTCCTTTCTTCATAGAGGGATTTGTTGAACCAAGGTGCTCATGGAGTGGGCCTTTTCTTTTTGCTTTGGAGAGGAGTGACGTTATTGATTTCGACTGCAAGGAACGTGGTAAATAAATTCCAGCAGAATACAGTGTCAAAGTTCCTAGTGTGAAGCATCCCATAAAACTTGGAATAAACAACTTTAACCTCCAAGATAAGGAATTGCACAATACATTTACACGCATATTAAAGAATGCGTGACATAGCTTCGTAAAGTACTTCGTCAGTGTCAGTACTAAATCCACACCACGGGCCTTATTTATGAAAAGTGACGCATCGCTGCGTCAAAACAGCGATGCGTCACTTTTCACTGCGCTCTCCCTGCGACATGATTGATGCGTCATATTTATAATATGACGCATCATGTCGCAAGGAGTTACAGATACGTCAGTATTTCTGACGTATCTGTAAGCGCAAAAGTCACGCATTTGCTGGGGTGTGTCACAAAAGTGATGCAACTCCAGCAATGCGTCCTTTCACATGGGGAAAGCCCCATGTGAAAGGGCTTGCGTCAGTCTTACGCCTGCTGTGAGGCAGGCGCAAGATTTTGACGCACCAGCGTCCTAAAAGTGACGCAGTGAATTCTCATAGATTTCACTGCGTCACTATTACGAGGCTTTTTCAGTGTGAACGCCCCCTTTGCATACATTATACCTGACGCAGGTAAAATGTAGCGCAGGGGTTTACAAAGTGACGCATCTGCTTAGATGCGTCACTTTGTAAATAGTGTGCAACACGACGCATGTTTTACGCCGCCGATGCGTCACAAAAAGTGACGCATCGGAAGCGCAAAACTCACGCACGGCCTCATAAATGAGGCCCCACGTTTCTGATGTCAGAAAAGATTCGTTTCACCTTTAATTGTAGCCAAATGCCAGTAGAGGGCGCCCAAGCACCACCTTAGCTGGGAAGAGTGGTCTATCCTAAATGCTATAAGAGACGACATCTTCGTGGATGCGTCTGATTCCACTCACTCTGCAATCATGTTTCTTCCCCTTTACCCCTCGCTCCTCCGTGTCGAGATATACTTTATTAATTATGTTCTTTTTGTAGAGCACCGGCTCCTCTCGATTACTTCTGTGCTCTTGAAAGGTGGATGAACTGACGCGGTGAAGTGTTTACTGTGTGTATTAGGCACGTCAGGCATTCTTTATTTCTTCCCCACGTCGGTGTTGAACCCAACTGAATGCAAGTCGGAACAGTTCGATTTCCTGAACTGGGCTCGGACAGAGGGCATTACAGCGTCCAAGCCCTGAATGCCTAGTAAGTCCCCCTTGGCGTTTCAGCCTCTGGTGGACAGATATTAAGTGAAGTCCTCTGACTGATGGAAAGTGAGGTTCAGATTTTGCATTTATTCAGGGCCTTTGCCCCAGCAAGCTTTATGGATGGGCTCACAAGGCCTTAAACTCGATCCCTTCCCGGGAACCAGTGGTCCCTTTAACACAGGCTGATGCAAAGTCTGGTTGTGGAGTCTGGCAGTGAGTTCTTAGGACAGGCCAGAGTAGATAAGATTGCAGTAGCAAACAAAGACGATGTAGAACTCGAGCACGAGTCGGTGCAGCTCTGGCCAGCATCAAGGGATAAATAGAGAGGATGTTTCAGAGGGGAGATAGCCTCCAGTTGGTTGGCACTCTTTGCCAATGGGGCGTGAGAGGTCTACGTCGAAGACGATCGTCAGGTGCCTTACTTCTGGAGAAGTGTGTGTTGAAAATTAGTACGTTTTGGTGAACATTATCTGCGCCATCTTGCCTCTTCCCCTGATGCCACACTTTTGTCGTGCGCGCCCGCCATTTTGTTAGATGCCCCGATCAGAACGAACCCTTTTGCATGCCGCTGGCCCCTGACATAGCCTTTCGCCTTCACTAAGCCTGCACGCTGACCACCCCCTGCTTGCACCTGCCTTGAGTCATAAACCCCTCTTCGGCGCTGCTCTGCCCCAGGCCCTCATCCTGTTCCCAGCGCGACACCTCCCTGCTTCCCTTTCATGATCTCCGGCCCTTAGATGCAAACCCCCTTTTTCCCCGTGTGCCCGTTTTGTCTTCCCCGTTCCCAGGCCGACACCCAGCTCTGCCGATACCATCCCTTGCCCCTCCCCGTACAATAGAAAGCTTCCCCCATCAAAGGATCCCCGGGTTGATCAAAGCCCCCACTCCATGAGATCCGATCAAACCCCCACATTCCGTGAATCGGCGGAATATCCAGCTGCGTGATACTCATCACCTGTTGTGACTAGGGTGGGGACTTCGACTGTAAATGTGTGTGGGAACGGGCTCAAAGGGAGTTCCGGGAATGTCTTTTTCATACATCAAAGCTTTAACATGAATGTGTAATGTACAATAAAGTCATAAACTTGTGTATAAGAGGCCAGGCCTCAGGGATGCAGTTAGAGCACCTCAGAACGATACCTTCTGTCCGTTTCGTTGTGTTCTCCTCCGGAGAGAATAAAAACCTTGTTTCCTGCTTTCCAGTCTCCAGCGCCTGCCTCTTCATTGATTAAATAACTAGAGGGTCACAGAGGCAATACCGCCGGGCAAATATCGATTGCCCCCGACCCGCATCAGGTTTTTACAATTGGCGTCCCAAGCGTGGGGCCCATCAGCGACTCGTGGATCCAGTGGGAGAGGTCCCGACGACAGAGTGAACGACTGCAACGATCGGGAGAGCTCTTGCCCAATAGACCCTCGTCTGGCAGCCGATCATCCGAACTTCACTAGTTCCGAACAGACCTCTCTCGAGTGATCTACGGTCCTGACTGGGGACCATCAGGAGTGCCGTGAGAAATACGAGAAAAAGAGGACGATCGGGCGCTGGATTCGGAAGACAAGAAACTGTCCACATGGTCCGGGTAAGGTCGTGTAATCACGACAAGTTGCGAAATGATTGCTTGATTGCTTGATTGTTCAAAAATACTAGTATTGCTCTTTTTATTTATTTGGAGATTCACTGTCTACAAACGGAGAAACAACGGGCTCTCTCTTTGCAAGCAGTGGAGGATAGGTAGGGCAGCAGCCGTGCTTATTTTTTCTCCCCCACTCAATAATTACTTGAAACTGAACTGTTGTTCGCAAACTATTGTTTCCTGGAGATTCCCTGTCTGCAAACAGGGAAGAGACCACCCTTTTTGCAGATAGTGAAAAGGGTAGGTAACGCAGATCTTTGCGGACCTACTCATTCTCCCCATTGTTATTTATTGGTCTTTTTTTTATTATTTTTGATCCATGAGGTATTCACTGCCTGCAAACAACGTTGAATAGAAATATTCTGTCCGGTCTTTGCACCTAGTGATAAGATAGGCAGTGCTGACTTTTTAGTCCCTCGTTACGAGCCGTCATGTCTGTCTTCTCCCCACTGACTAATAGCCTGTTTAGCCCGGACCGAGTATTAGAGGTGGACCATATAGCTCCACTAGAAGGCACCCCTAATAAGGACATGTTCATAAACTATGGATTAGTCACCATAGCCTATAATAAATTGTGGCACAGGTATACCGAAGATAGTCAAGACAAACAGTGGCCACTGGCAGGATCCTTTGACCTTGATAAAATAGAAACGTTAGAAATAGCCCTTCGAAATAATAAGACAACGCCAATTATGCTCGACAGTCTCGGTATGTGGCGCAGAGAGGCTATGCAACGACAGAGAAAAGACGAGGACAAACCAAATAGAGAAATATACCGACAGGACAACCCCAGGACATCGCTACCCACAACTTATCCCCCGACACTATGCAAAAGACGACCAGACTTAGGGCCAGCCCAATGCGCTTTTTGTAGGTATGTCGGACACTGGAAAGCCCAATGCCCGACTCTACTGAGCGTGAGTAAAGGCAAAGGGCCGACAGGAACGACAGACCGGCAGTACAAGAAAAAGCGCGAGACAAAGAAGAACCCGACTTACATAGACAGACCAGACAGAACCACCACGTTTGATTATGCCCGATGGCACAGATTTCGCCAGGACAATTTCAGCGGCATGCTCAAGTTTTCCTAGGTCGGGCAACGTCAAGACGGGAACCCAGCCTTGTTTCAAATTCACTGACGGAAAGAGATAATTATGACCAATAACTGTTTTATATTCGTCTTGGGTCTTTGTATGTCGTACTTGTACTGTCCCCCCGTCTAAGTTTGTGTGTATGTAATGTACAAATCTGCGTCATCCCTCTACACGTGTTTCCGTGTTACTCAACCTCTGTTAGCAGAAACTTAGCATAAAAACAACCTGAAAAGAAAGAAATGGTAAAACAAAATCCGTAGACCATTAATGAACTTGAACTTTTAATTTAACACAACAAACAAGGAATAATAACGGTAAACTGTAGAAAATGAAAGTCAAACAGAACATTCGCCCCCCCCCCCCTCATTCTGGAACCTTCCAAAGTAGGGCAGGGTTACGGCTACGCCCAACCAACGGCAACCCATATAAGGCGGGCCCGGCCGCCAACTCTTGGTCAGGAAATCTTAACGTATGGGGGAGCCGGAGGAGAGGCAGGAGCCAGCAGCCTGGGCAGTTGTAGGTAGTTCCGCCACATGTCTCCTCGGCCAGCCGCAACGGGCCTGGATAGACTTAAGCAGTCCCGCTACATGTCCAGAGAAGAACGAGGCACCTCTTCCTTTTCTCTTCCGTCACAGCCGCAGCAGCCCTGGACGGCGGGATGTCCTGCACGTACCTCCACAACAATTTGTCCAAGTTGGGCTGGGAGGGAGAGGCGACGCGGACGAGCCTCTCCCACCTCCACCGATAGGAGGTTTCCCAGCCCCCGGCCCGACGCCGAACACCCCCAGTCAGGCGATGGTGCCAATACTTCCACAGCACCGAACACACCATGGTGGCACCCCAGTACTTGCGCAGCACCGAACGTGCAATGGTGGCCATACTCCCACAGCACCGAGCACAGGTCTTGGGGAACACCGGATGTGGAGAAACCTTCATGCGGGGCGATGAAAAGGAGCGGCCTGGAGTGCACCGGGAGAAGGAGACGATGCGAACCAGTCTCCCTCGCCCCCCAGGTGGGGGCATCACAGCTGCACCCCAGCCGAACGTCCCGCTCTCACAAAACAGAGACCTCTTCCTTTCACTCCGAAGGATCTCTCCTACTCTTGCAAACTCGACGAGAGTGGCCCCTGTAGGGCCTCAAAATGGCGTCTGGGTCCGCTGGAAGGCGGGCCCCGGCCACTAGAGTAACTTTGACCAGCAACATAACTCGAACATTTGCCCCTTGGAGCACGAGCCCCCATCTCCGACAGCATCTCCGCAGCCTTGAAGATCCTACAAAGGTCCCCGGCGGAACCTTCGGCCTTTGCAGGCTTCCGGTAAGGGACGGCTGCCTTGATCGCCAACGAAACAAACATGACATTGCCACTCCTTCTGTTAGCATGAATTCTAGAACTGCCGAAAAGGACTCTGGTCCAAACTGCCAGTAATGGGAAACATTTCCCCCTGATGCTGCTTCCGGACTGAGCCGGCCCCGCCCAAATTGGCGCTGGTATCAATCGGAACTTACGAACACCTCGTGGTGTTCCTTCGCACTAATATAAACTTGATGTTCTAAGATTTTATATGATCCTTTGTACACTTGGCTAGAAAAGACAAGGAGAACTCACTCGACGAACAGTACGAAAGGATCCCCGTTACAAATGTTGATTACAAATGTACAATGTATTATATTTTTTTATAACTGATGTAAACCTCATTTACGACGCTCACGTACGGTATGCATATAGGAAATCTGATTACCACTATTATGCTTATGCTTCTAAATTATGAAAATAAATGCCCCCGAACCCCCAGCCAATTAATAGACGCTTTTAGTCTCTTACAAATGAATGAGTAAAACTTTCCGATGTTTTTTTTGCTGCAAACGACACCCCCCACTGTACGCACTTTAGCCATTGCCACGACCGGCCAAATACGACCGCACCCTCATAATCCTCATGCTGAAATGATTTTGCAAAATAAAGTTTTTGAAACTATGGACGGGTATTGCATGCTTTATTTTAAAAATGTGGGGTCGGTGGGAAAGTTCTTTTCTGTGCACCCTACTCTGCTCTCTCTTTAAGGTTAAAAGAAGATGGTTGCCCAGCCCTGGAGGACGGATCGGATTGATAACACGACACTCTGCCTTCAAAGTACGCGACTGACCCATGAACTCTCGCGTAGAGGAAGACCTTGACTCCCAAGGATGGGTAAAACGAACGGTGTAAATGAGGGAATGTAAAAGGAGGGTGAAATGAAATAATGTAAATGTGATAAAGTACAACGTTCCAAAGTATCAGGGAACGGAGCTGACCCAAGAACCGAAGAACCTTAGAACGCCACAGCGTTGAAAGAGGTTTAAGGATCCCGATAGTGAGATACATCCTTTGACTAGATACCTCGCACTAAGCACCTCCGGTTACCTTTTTACGTTTCCCCGCACACGACCTATATGGACACACTACCCCCCTCGACTCCAGAAACCATATCCCCGGGGACCCTGCCCCGAGGAGGAAAGACGAGTAAGAGGTAAGTAAAGGACTTATGAACCCATGTGTTTGAATATGCGCGAATGCTGTCTCCCCCACCCCCTTTTTCCTCCCTCTGCAGGTTACATCAGAGATTACAGCCAAGGTGTGGCGAAGATCTGAAGCCTCGCCATGTCTAATACACGAAGCGGACTAGCACCGCAAGGTGGTGTCTAAGCGCGCCTGCAAACTACTCACGTATCGAACAAACCCGAAAAATTAGCACAACCTGATAAAAAGTGATCACCCTTAAACCAGACTGGACGAATGAACCCATGTCACGTATGATGCGAAACTATGAGGGAAAGTGTGTGCGTGACTGAGGCGTCGACCCAACTGGTCGAAGGACCGAGAATGCGAGAAGTGCGACAAAATGGTACCTCCTTTCTTCTTTCCTTTTTCTCAAGGCACGTCCCCTCTACCCTGTCTAATGCTCAAACTGCATGATTACAAGATTCTAACGCAGACCCGTGAATGCCCTTTACTGTGTAAGGCACTAAATAGCCTTTCTTGAATACACCGCCACCCTCTCTGTCGCACGTATACTATTTAACCTGCCGTTGCACTCTCTCTCTCTCTCTCTCTCTCTCTCTCTCTCTCTCTCTCTCTCTCTCTCTCTCTCTCTCTCTCTCTCTCTCTCTCTCTCTCTCTCTCTCTCTCTCTCTCTCTCTCTCTCTCTCTCTCTCTCCCTCTCTCCCTCTATTTTTGCACTCCCACTCTTCCGAGTGATTAGCCCCGAAATTGGCAGATTGCCACCCCTAGCACACCACCTAATTGGCTTCAAATACCGTCAGTATTTGCACAAAAACTTGTCTTTAATACAATCACCCTGAGACCACGTCATTACCTCTCCTTTTCCGCTAGAAGTCAATGAACCGAGGTTGGGCCGTAAGGGAAAGGACAGGTAAGACGACAGAGGTTCCCTAATCTGGCCCGAAATAAGGGGACTACATGTCGACGGCTCCTATGGTATAAAACAAGGACCTCAGAATACGCGACCCTCCCCTCCCCGAATTGTCGCAATACCCAGACCGGAAAAATGATCACCCCTGTTACCTCCCCTGTATCAGCCGCCCAAAAACTGGAATTATGAAACTACCCCTCATTTCCGGTTGTGAGAGATGGGTCGATTTATGCCCTTACCACAAGTTTCCTATGCCCCTGGTTGTCCCCCATAAAACCCCTGTCCTTCCTAATTAAGTAATCGGGCTGTAAAAGGTTACGTAGGATCCAGAGTGATGTTTTACAAGGTTAACAGACTAGTCCAAGGTAAAGAAATCATCGACATGAACCCCGTAGTAGTTAAAAGGCAGGATGCATCGATAGAAAGGAAATGTTTAGCCATGATCGTCTCTCAGCAAAATACCTGTGTAGTACCATGTTAACGTCTCACGAAGGTGGGTCACCATCAGATGAACTGTCGTGACTGTGATAAATAATTTTAAAGGAAAGTCATAGTAAATCCAACAGGCCCGTCACCGGTCATTCATATGCCAGTTGTGAACAATAATATGACGGGCATTTTTCATTCTTTGCCTGGAGCTGGGAGAGAAATAGACTTTTTGATTATCTTCATCTGCAAATTCTCTAAAGACTGTCTTTTCAAACTTGTTTAAGGGTACTGCTGTTGGAGGAGAGAAGGACCGGATGTGGGAGCACGAGGCCTGACTGCAGACTAGGGAACACCTGCGACATTAGCCAAGGCGAGACCACGACAGAAAAGAGCTGCAGGACGAGGCACTGTTTTCGACAACATGAGAAGAAAGGGTCGACCTGATGCCCCTGCTCGATGTCCAGTGTCTGTCGACAAGTCCCCGCTCTCTGAATTCAGTCACACGCCCGCCTATTTGAAGTCTCTCGTTCCCCTAGTTTGTTCCTAATTTGGCCTTGCTCCATCCCCCTTTTCCTCTGACCTACCCTATGGACTGTTTTGTACGCTCTTCTTCCATCTGAACTTTCTGACAAACACCTCAAAGGACACAGGGCGAAAGGGACCTTTCCGACCAGGAACGCGAAGAAAGGGTCGTGCCCTGCAACGCAGAACTTAGAACCGAGCTGGACTCGTAGCTCCACCGCCGGTGCTCAACAGCGCCAACGAAAGGCAGCAAAGAACATTTGACATCCCCAATCGCCGTTTCTACTAGACCTCATTTCTCTCCCAGCCGCCATTGTATTGATCATGCTCCAATCCGAACCTGATATATATGTAATCACCTGCCTGTATGAAATACTTGCTCTCGCTACAGAATCGTTTTTGTATTGCATTTCTATGACTTTCCTGCTAGACAAATTGATCAAAGTTTATCAAATAGGCCCACCTCCTAAAAACTAGAAATGTTAAAATGTATTGTTTACGACTCTTTTCATCTAGGGTTCCTACCGTTTTCTTTCTCATGCCCACCACAATAGAACCGAGTAGAAAATGAACCAGCAAGATGTCTTGAATATGTTAAAGGGAGGACTGTTGAAAATTAGTACGTTTTGGTGAACATTATCTGCGCCATCTTGCCTCTTCCCCTGATGCCACACTTTTGTCGTGCGCGCCCGCCATTTTGTTAGATGCCCCGATCAGAACGAACCCTTTTGCATGCCGCTGGCCCCTGACATAGCCTTTCGCCTTCACTAAGCCTGCACGCTGACCACCCCCTGCTTGCACCTGCCTTGAGTCATAAACCCCTCTTCGGCGCTGCTCTGCCCCAGGCCCTCATCCTGTTCCCAGCGCGACACCTCCCTGCTTCCCTTTCATGATCTCCGGCCCTTAGATGCAAACCCCCTTTTTCCCCGTGTGCCCGTTTTGTCTTCCCCGTTCCCAGGCCGACACCCAGCTCTGCCGATACCATCCCTTGCCCCTCCCCGTACAATAGAAAGCTTCCCCCATCAAAGGATCCCCGGGTTGATCAAAGCCCCCACTCCATGAGATCCGATCAAACCCCCACATTCCGTGAATCGGCGGAATATCCAGCTGCGTGATACTCATCACCTGTTGTGACTAGGGTGGGGACTTCGACTGTAAATGTGTGTGGGAACGGGCTCAAAGGGAGTTCCGGGAATGTCTTTTTCATACATCAAAGCTTTAACATGAATGTGTAATGTACAATAAAGTCATAAACTTGTGTATAAGAGGCCAGGCCTCAGGGATGCAGTTAGAGCACCTCAGAACGATACCTTCTGTCCGTTTCGTTGTGTTCTCCTCCGGAGAGAATAAAAACCTTGTTTCCTGCTTTCCAGTCTCCAGCGCCTGCCTCTTCATTGATTAAATAACTAGAGGGTCACAGAGGCAATACCGCCGGGCAAATATCGATTGCCCCCGACCCGCATCAGGTTTTTACATGTGGTGTGGGGGCCCAAGGCTTGCAAGCCAAGCGAATTGTAGCGCCTCGAGCCAAGTGATTCCGGCCAGCAGAATGTCGGTCTTAGCCCCATTTATTGAAAGGCAGCCATGCCTCATCCCAAGGACACGTGGTCCAGGCAACAAGTATTGTTGGTTGGGTTCTCTGGCCTGTTATCCAGTCAATAGTGGATTTGTGTGTCATTGGTGCACATATGGAGATTCAACTGGTGCTGCCCCAGTGGGCGCACCTGGATGGATGTACACAGATGATGGAGAAGACAGAAGTGTGCGGACCCTATAGTGACGCCGCAAGACCCGGGGAGCGCTGATCCTTCTAATGATCAGAACGTGGCCTTGTGGCAGCGACTGAAAAGAAGTTAATGGGACCATTCTAGCGTTGGTCCAGATATTCCTTCCCATACTGTAGTCTCTCTAGCAGACACACCAGTGAGGATGAGGACAAGTTTAGTGTCCTTGTTCAAGGCAAGAAGGGCTATTTCACTCAGACTTACCAAAGAAGTTTCTATGCTCTGGCTGGGCTAAATCCTGACTCTTGTTCTTGGGGAAAGTGATTGATTTCCATATCACCACTTTAGTTTGTCTTGTCACTTCCTGTGCCATAATTTTACTGATGGATGAGAGATTGTCGCGAGGTTGGTAGTTGGCCAGTTTGTTTTTTTGGTCAGCAGATGAGTTCTTTTTAGGCAGGTGCTGGTTATGGCATGTTTCGGAGGGCCTGGTACTGCACCAGAGAAGAGGCAGGCCTGCTGCAGAGTGAGGCTCTACACAGGATTTGAAGCCTTTTGATTTGGTGGCGAGGTTCAGAACCTGTTGTTTCCATCTATGTGAAGGAGGAGTGTAGTTGGGGAGATGAGACGAGGAGTAGGGAGAGGCTTGTAGGGAATTGATGATGGACCTGCTGAATGTTGCGTTCTTGGCCTCTGAACATAAGGTTTTTTAAATGCTCTGGGGGGAATCCATAATCATTTTCAGGGTCTCTTTGATGGTCAGTTCATGTGCATATTAAATATTGTATTGTAATTGCATTTATATAGCGCTTACTACCCTTGACGAGGTGTCGAAGCGCTTTTTCGGCGAGTAGCACGCTACTCCGGAAACCCATCCAGGATTAGTGTTGAATTAGTATAGTGAAATATGAAAGTAATTTGAGTGGTGGATTTGTTATTCAGTTATTTGGATTCAGAAGGATAGCGGAGGGATAGAAGAGGGAAAAATGTTTGCATTTTATAGTGCCTGCTGTCCCTGATGAGGTGCTGAAGCACTTTTTCGGCGAGTAGCACACTACTCCGGAATCCATAAAGGATTAGTGGTGAATTAGTATAGTGAAATATGAAATTTGAAAAGGGGACATGTTAGTCTGTTATTTTGATTGAAAGGGATAGTGAAGGGATAGAAGAGTGAAGGATTTAGATTGTTTATTTTATTTTATTTTATTTTGTTTTGGGGAGGGCCTTGCATTAGGACGAGGCTTGAGATGAGTAAAACAGGATGTGGAGTGCAAAGGGAAGAGTTTAGAAAGGCTGTTTTGGAGGCATTGGTATTGTAAAAGAGGTGTCAGATGATGCAAGAAGGGGTAGAGTAGGAGAGAGTCTAGAAAGGGTTATTTCGGGGATCATAGTAGTGGTATGGGGTTTGGGATGAATGAGAGAGTGGATGTAGAGGATATATTTATAGAGGTATAGGGTGGGAAAAGGGTAGTACATTGTAAAGAGCAGTACAAAGAGGTTGGAGATGAGTCCGAGAGTTGAGGCAGAAGATATATTGAGAGAGGCATAGGTTGAGAAATAGGGTAGTGCATTGGATTTGCTGAATTAGAAAAAGTAATAAATATATAGATCCATAAGTACATGGAAAGTATATAGATGCATAAAGGAAGTAAGTATATGAAGATTAAAGATATTGATAGAGAAATAGGGTAGTGCATTGAATATTCTTTTTCATGAAAAAAGTAATAAATATATAGATCCAAGTACATGGAAGTTAAATAGATGCATGAAGGAAGTAAGTATATGTAGATTAAAGATGCATTAGATAAACTCTGGTTTTCAAGTGTTGTACTTAAAAATGCATGTATTTATTTATTTTTTAAACCTAATTATTCTACATGTTTATACAAAGCAATACACATACATAGGTACATATCTATAGTACAAATACATGCTTATGTACAGAGGGATATTCTGTATTATTCTGTTTACGTATGGTGCTTATGTGGGGAAGAGCCAATTCTTGAGTAGCTTTCTGAAGATGAGATGGTTGTCCGTGGATCTTATATTGGGGGTAAAGGGTTCCATAGTTTTGCTGCTTGAATGGAGAAGGATGTGCCACCCATAGTTTTTTTCTTGTATCTTGGGATTTTGAGGCGAGGTGCCACGCTAGAGCGGAGGTTCCTTTGTTGAATGTGTTTGGTAATTTTATTCCTGATGAAGAGCAGTCACGTTCCATGTATCGCTTTGTGGGTGATACAAAGCAGCTTGAACGAGGATCTTCTCTCAACCGGTAACCAATGCAGGGCTTTCAAAGCAGGAGAAATGTGGCCCTCATGGTTTGATATGCAAGAGTAGTCTGGCAGCCGAATTCTCAATCCATTGTAGTCTTTTCATGGTTAAAGCTGATCCGTGGTAGAGGCTATTGGCCTAATCGAGTTTTGACAGAAGAAGGGAGATTGTAGCTTGGACCTTGTGTGGAAATCCCAAATGGGGGAAGTTTTGTTGCAGAGGTTTTATAGTAGCAACGCTTGATCTTGCTAGTTTGGACATTCATCGATAGCTTGTAGTACATGATCATTCTGAGGTTTCTTACTTCTTTCGATACTTTATGCAGTGATCTCAGTTAATCAGGCCAGGTGGTAAGCGGGCCATAATGTTTCCAATCTCCACACATGCCTATTTCCATTTTCGAAGCATTCGATTTGAGATGGCTCCAAGTCATCCATTGAACCACGGCTATGAGACAACTGAAAATTGGCGAGTTTCTAATGTGTTTGGGGCATTCCAGTTGAAGGAGTATTTGTGTGTCATCTGCATAGTTATAGCACATGAGGTGAAACTGATTGACCAGTACTGGTAATGACTTCATGTAGATGTTGAAAAGCATGGGCGAGATGATAGAACCTTGAGGGACCCCTGCTTTTGTGGAGTATGGTTTGGATGAGAAAGGTGAGGTATGGATGACATTAGTTCTGTTTCGAAGGTAGGACGCAATCCAGTCTAGAGCAGTCCCCTCTATGCCGGTTTCGTAGAGTCTTTGTATCAGAGGGTCACGGTCCACCGTGTCAAAGGCAGCTAAGAGGTCCAAGAGGAGTAGCACAGCAACCCCGTTGAGGTCAACTGTGTTCTTCAGGTCATCCCAGATGGCAATCCTGTTTGGAAGTCTGAAAGTATGACATTCTCTTCAATGAATTGTCACATCTGGGCGAACGCTGCTCTTTCTATCAGTTTGCCCAGGAAAGGTCCATTTGTAATGGGTATGTATTTGTCAGGGTTCTGCAGGTCCATGTTTGTTTTCTTCAGTAAAGAGCGTGTGTATGACTTTTTGAGTTCCTCTGGAAATATTCCGGTAGTTAAGGAATCTTTGATGATTCTTCTTACTGGAGTGGCAGCAGAGGTTGTTGAAGAATTGTCTTGAAAGTTTGCGGTGGACATAGGTCAGAAGGGCTGGATATGTTCCACAAATTAGGCCTTTCTGGCTCTTTTGATGGTTTTTTGGCATCCTTTCTTTTCTCTTGTAATGGATATTATCTTTGCCCATTTGTGACTTATAATCTTTCTGCTCCATGTTTTGGCCATTGCATTTCAGTTCATCAAGTTCCTGCACTTTTTGGTAGGTTTGGGGCCCACCTTGAATTTTCTCTGGCTTTGGCAGTGCTAAGATATCTAGAACAGAAGAAATGTTGAGGTAAAGGTTGACTTGTAGGGCTGGTTATTTTTGTAGCTTTGGAGGTATTTTAACACCTCAGTGCTAAAGCCATTGAAGAGTCTGATGTGGATGGGTAAGATGTTGTTGCAGAAGTGAGTTTGTATGCTAGATTTCTGAGATTGGTGGAGACAATGAACTTTCTAACCACACGTGGTTTGGTTTGCACACCTAATATATATATATGTATATATATATATATATATATATATATATATATATATATATATATGTATGTATGTGCTAGTTGTACAGAGCAAACCTTCTAAAAGGCAGCAGAGCGCTGTGCACGGTCAAAGGTAAGGAGACAGTCATCAAGTGACTGGAGAGATAGCTGTTTTGTGGACTATTGCATCATCATTTTTTGGCGATCATATCTGTATTTATCCATATTCACTTGGAGTTTTGTGACCATATGTAGTTGTAATTTGTATATTTACACTTTTTATTACTGATAAACATGTACTTTTACTTTGGTGGCATTCTGGTTTTAGCATGTTACAAAGCCAAATACAATTAAACAATACACCCAAACGAAAATATTAGCTTAACATAAACACGTTTTGAGATATAGAATTAGTTAAGGAAATCTCATCCTTTTTTAGACTCCCTATGCTGTCGGTCTACACAGCTATTGGCCTAGAATGCATGGATGATGGCATAGAGTCACTCAAAAGAAGCCCAGTTATGTCTTTCCTACTTTTAAATATAAAGAGGGACAGAAAACCCACTATTTTCTGTTTGTAGCTGAAAGACATCAGTGAAAACGGAAAACCCGTAAAATCAGTACAATCTGTAAAAACGGAAAAGTGAGAGGCTTAATCATGCTGTATGTGTGGTATTCTGGTTGGTGTGTGCATGTAATGGGATGTCTATAGAGGTGGAGATCTAGGGTGGAATGGAGCATGCGTCATTTAGAATGTTTGTTTATGAACTGGAATGGGCGGGGTTTGGAATAGGAGTCAGTTAGAAGAGCTTGTTGTACCTGCTGCTCAGCCAGTGTGAGTGTGATGTGGAATGTTGGTGTGGATGATGCTGTGGAATGTTAGATGAGTGGAGTTTGTCAGTTGGGAGAATGGGCTGAGCAGCATGTAGGCTGCTCCTGGTGGGGCTCTTCTCAAGATCTTAACTTGGAATAAATATACCTAAAGATATTACATGAACTGGACCATCATTTGTTCACCACATTTAGGCAGCGATGTTTATCAAAAAGAACCTGCGAGGGCAACTTGAATGGACTGGTACTATGCGCCTCAAGTAACTGTAACTGAAGAAGAGTAACTTGAAGAAACACCTCCTGTAACTAAGTTTGGCACAATTAGCTGGCACCCTGAGCTCCACCAGTGACCACTTCATCGGTTGGCCCAACATTTGTGTGCCAGTTCCTGCCAAGCCTTCAAACCATTGTGTCATTCTGCTCTTTCTGGAATGGAGCTGTGGTGATTCCAGCTGGTGCTTTTCAAGGACTTGTGCAGGGCTTCCACCTACCTGGTCTTGCTCGCCTTGCTGTGGGGACGTTGGGCTTCAGGATCCCGCCTCCCGCCGCCGCCGCCACTTCACATCCGCGGCCGCCGAGAGGAGGAGGAGGACTACGGGCCCCAGGCTCCTTTGCGGCGGAAGCCGCCATCGCAATTTCCGCGCCCGGAGGTGCCTTAAATTACAGTGCAGCCCAGGTGGAGCGTGTGCTTTTCAAGGACTTGTGCAGGGCTTCCACCTACCTGGTCTTGCTCGCCTTGCTTTGGGGACGTTGGGCTTCAGGATCGCCCCTCACGCCGCCGCCGCCACTTTACATCCGTGGCCACCGAGAGGAGGAGGAGGACTACAGGTCCCAGGCACCTTTGCGGTGGAAGCCGCCACCGTAATTTCCGCACCCGGAGGCGCCTTAAATTACAGCGCAGCCCCCGCGTCGCGGGAACGCGAGCGGGACGAGCCGAGCGAAGCCCGTGCCAAGGGCGGGCCCGTTCTAGCCCGTTATAGACTGGAAGAGACCGGACCGGGACCACCCTCTTTTGCTCTCTACAAACCGTGAGTACTACCAGTCCGTCTGTTATCTATGATCGTGGCCCATGGCGGCCCGCAGAGGCATGAAACCTACTACCTCGACAGGGCATGTCATTGGGACTTTGGACCAATTCATTGTGAGGGCATCATCGATTCCTGGAACGAGAGATAGCTGTTTCAGAACGGCGTCTGTCCCAGGAACCGGCATTTCTAAAAAGATCGTCACTGGGCCAGTTAGCTCAAGTCCTCTCACCGGTCCACCCTTACCGAGATTCCGATATGGTAGAACCAGCTTTAGACCAATTTCGCCCTGCAATTATTACGATTGATCCACCTATTGGAACGGACAATCTAGATACAATTGGGGTTGAGGGAACTGCAGTCACTACTACCCCATCCGTCTCTCCTACACGCAATGAAGGAGCTATCCCCAAAACAAAACAAGCGGGAGCCACACTTTGGAGCAGAAAACCCAAGCAGCAGAAAACAAGCGGACACACTGAAGTATCTATCGTGGAGCCAGGCGTGCCAATAGATCCTGTGGTGCCAGTGTTGAATAATCATGATCAACCCCACCAAGACTCGCCTTTAAACTCTTTGAATGTAGATCTGCTCCTCGATAAACTATCTTTGACTGTCTCCCGAATAATACAGCCGCTGGAGCGAAGGCTTATGCTAATCGAAAATAGGCTAGCTAAACTGGAAGATTTAACTGTCAAAAACACTGACCTCACCAAGGAACTAACAGCCACCGTAGTCAATGGTCAAGTACAGCCCAATCCAGTTGGGCCTCCGCAAACCGATCTCCAGCCTCTACCCCTTAAATCGCCAATTCCACAACTGGTTATTCATGACGAACTGCCTGGTGCACTGCAAGGACAATCTCTACCTAAAGTAGTAGAAATTTCACAACCTATTCTATCGGCAAATCACAAGTCTGTGGATCGACCTAAGAAGGTCACCTTTCCTTTAGAACCACCGTGTATTGATCTTCCCCCGGAAAGCGCTCCTTACGTAGTGGTACTAACCGGGGTCCCCAAATTGGCACTCAATCAAATGGAATCATACGCTGAACTTAAAAATAAAGCGATGCATTGGTTGAACACTTGTAGACCATTGCCAAGGAATGTGCGATCACAAATCTTGTTTGCCAGAAGGGCTGGTTGGGTGGGCCCTATAACCAAAAATGTGGAAGGGGACTGCGTTGTTATCAATTTTCAAAATCCCATGGTGGTCGATCATGTTTGTAGGAGCAATCCTAATTGTGTAGCTTCCAAAATTAAAACTATGAAGCTAAGTTATTTCTATCCCCCACCAAAAATGCCTTTTACTCACCAAACTAGGTTTTCTGCTCAATGGCAGCCGCCACTTGATGTTAGGTATGATGAGGAGGGCTTGTGGGGGTGGAGGGGCAGTAATCATGCTCTAGGTTTCCCGGTTACCAACAGGTTTAGTGCTTTAGATCAGGTTGACTGACTAAAGGCGCCTATTTTGTGCCGCCCCTAGTCTATTACAGCCCAGCAGAGGTCCAAAAATACTGACGGGTCGACAGGGATATTAGACCATCAGCCAACAACTATGGAAGTCATGCACCCTTGGGAGAACTTGCCTCGAAATTTGAGCGAGTATGTGGTTGGGTCAATTCACCATGTAGGTCCTACGGGCCAATTCATTACTTCTTCCGCTGGTGGCCAAACCTTGTGTGCTGAACCCTCATACCTTACCCTTCCCAATCATAGGGGTGGTCTCGAGCACCCGAAACCTCAGGTAAATCTGGGTAATATGCCGTTGTCTCGGGATAAAACATTGAAAATTATTTCCTGGAATATCGCGGGCATAGCAACCAACTTAGACAATCCTGATTGGTGTGCCTTTATAGAGCTTCACGGGATCTGCCTATTCCAGGAAACTTGGGCTTTAACCCCCCCCCCCATAAAACCGGATATATTACCTATGCGGAACAAGCTATTAAGGGCTCAAAAGGGAGACCATCAGGAGGGTTTTGCATTTGGGTGGATTTACACCTTGGATTCACGGCAAAAAGAATCGATACAAACAGCCCAGACCTCTCGTGTATTTTTTTGACCCACAAGAAACTACCTAAAATTGCATTGATTAACATCTATTCGCGGCCTGTACGGAACAGTGAAACCTCCCAGACCTTAGGGTCCCTAATTACTCTATTGAAACCTCTTCCAGGCGACACCACTCTCTTGATTGGAGGTGACTTTAACTGTCACTACGAAACCCTCAGTGGTGCCCCTCTATTTATACAGAGAAAGATGAAACTTGGTTAATTCCACCACCAAGCATGTATTGTGCCAAAGGCTGAACCCCCCTGGTTCTCCAGCTCACCTCCCTTACCTACTCATTCTCTTTAAGGGCCTGTAATAGGCGATTTCGTGGGGATTCCCCAGGGTAACCAACCTATAGGGGACTGGGCCATGCCTCCGTGATTGACTACTTTTTGGCTAGTCGGGAACTTTGGCATAAGATTCTAGACTTCTATGTTGCTAGGCGCACGGAGAGCGATCATGATCCCCTGACTATCGATTTAGATTTCCAGTTGGTGAATGAGGACCACGACGATGCTACACACATAAATGGTGATCTAAGAGTGGTACAAGGTGGGAGGCGAGTCCGCTGGGCAAAAATCAAGCAGTCAAAAGAAAATATGGCCTCTTTGTATCAGAGTATACTTCCCCAACTTGAAAGGGTAAACTTTATGCTTGAAAATTCCACAGATAATGGCGTGGCAGGTGATATTGGTGGTATCCATAAAGAATTAGTTGGAATCCTAGCGGATTCCTTTCATAAATCAGCACCTATAAAGTTTAAAAGGCAGGAGGACATAAACCCCTGGTTCTCCCAGGGCTGTAGGGACGCCAAGAGCGCACTCGTTAAAGCCCTTAAGCAAGGCCATAAGACATGTGTCATTGAAGCTAGACACGCATACAAACAAACCATCCTCAACGCAAAATCTGAATGGGAAACTGAACGATGGTAAGTCATTAGGGCTGCGCTCATCACAAAAGATTTGAGGACCTTCTGGAATCTCGTTCATATCGGGAAACCGGAGGGTAAATCCTCGACTGACCCGAACATTCCCGAAGAATCATGGGCTCTTTATTTTGAGGAGCTCTATTCTATTACCCCGAATAGGAATAGTGACCCCCCGCCTAGCCTATTGGCCATCGACCCGACGTGGGGTACGCACTAAAGACCCTTCAGCAGAATAAAGCGCCAGGGTTAGACCGGATCCCCGGTGACCTTTTCAGAGATGAACAGATAGTATGGGCACCTTACTTGTCTTTACTGTTTAATGCTATCCTCCAGGGTTCATCGTTACCATCTACTTGGACGGGCGCAGAGATAATTCCCATATACAAAAAGGGTTCCCCGCTTGAACCGTCCAATTATAGGCCCATCAGCCTTATTGACGTGAGTCAGAAAATGTTTGCTCGGCTTCTCTTACAGCGCTTGCAGGACTAGATTGATGAAAATAGTATCCTGACCCCGCTTCAAGCGGGGTTCAGGGCCAAAATCGCTACTATTGACCAACTCTTCAGGCTCCAGGTCCTGCATTGGAAACACGTTGTATTGGATGGGGGTAGCCTATATATGACCTTTGTGGACTTAAAATCCGCATTTGATATGGTGGATCGCAACCAGCTTTGGAACATACTGCTATCAATGGGGGCTCCAACATATCTATGCTACCAATTTAAACTCCTTCACGAAGGGACATATGCCAGAGTTCGTTTTGGTAAGAACGGCCAACTAACGGGCCCGTTTCCGGTTGAATAGGGTGTCCGACAGGGCTGCGTTCTTGCCCCCACCCTCTTTTCCCTTTTTCTTAACGGGCTTATTGATGAACTACTGGCCACTAAAGACATTGACTCCCCCAAACTGGCCTCACAGAGATTTCCTGCACTTATGTTTGCAGATGACACCCTGCTACTTTCTAAATCCCCAATGGGCATGCAGTGGGTGTTAAACCAGTTTACTATTTTCTGCAAAAAAAGGAATCTGGTGGTCAATATTGATAAAACCAAGTATATGGTTTTTAACACCAACACTACCAACTGTCCCCACCCCATGATGGAGGGTATGCCCTTGGACAGGGTCCCTATTTTTGAGTATCTGGGACTAACGCTGAATGACAAAATGGGGTGGGCCCCCCAAAAAGCCAAGGCGAACCTAAAACTTACGCAGGCTGTTGGGGGCATTCTAAAAGTACAAAAAAAAGTGCTGTAAAAACAATAAGTGCCCCCCTTGAAATCTTTAGCGTTCAGGCTAGGTCTTCGTCCCTCTATGGGGTGGAACTTTGGGGTCATACATCAGTAAATGAACTAATTAATACAGAAACAATTTTATTAGGCAGATTATGTCCCTCCCTAAAAATACCCCGCTTGTGCCGTTAAGGCTTGATCTAAACATTCGTCCTATTGCTGACGCCATAGCTTCGCGGCCTTTGCTGTATTGGAGGAGACTTTGGAGTACTCCCGAGCTGGCGTGCTACAAGGAAGAACTAAAAGTGGTTTTGGGTTCTTTAGGTGCCGATAAGATCCCTTGGCTCTCATTTGTTAGGCAGTCTTTCACTTTGATTGGTCTAGAGAACCTCTGGATTAATCCCGAGGCCTCTAGCTCAGTTACTTCCAAGAAATCACTTGCCCTAGCAATTAAAGATTACAACCTAACGAAAGTACTTTGTGCCGCCAAAACTCCAAGCCGAACCCACGAGTTCCTCGATTTCAAAACACATTACGGCTTTGAGACTGAATTAGACATTATACAACCTACTCTAGCAAAGAAGCTGTTTTTACAATTCAGATATGAAACCCTGCCCCTATATGCATTTACTGATAGGTGGACAGGAGGCCCACTTCATCCTTGCCCAGGTTGTAGGAAGGAGGAGGAATCCCCTCTTCATGTTATACTATTTTGTCCAATTTACGCTGTAATTCGGAAGAAGTGGGTCATCCAGTTATGTAAACATTTGGGCATCAGGAACTATCTCGTCTTTTATAGGATTTTGAGAACTGATACTAGTCCTGTGATAGTTGCTGCAGTAGCAAAGTTCCTATTCTCAATGTGGCTGATACGTAGGAAATTAATTAGTTAAACTCTGTAATGTTTCTGTAATAACTAAATCATGTAGATCTCGGGAATTAACTGTGTACACATGTAATCTTACCCTTTTTTTAACAATATCTAGACCTAATTTATATTTTTACAAATTTTTAAATCTGCTTTTCCATTGTGATATTTTGTTGGGTTGATGTATTTTTAACTGGTCAGCTTTCAAATGTAATTTTAAATATGATGGAGGAACATATGTACTCTCTTTTTTATCGTGTACATGCTTTTATGGTTGTATCCAACCAAAATAAAGTTTTCTTGCATGAATGAATGATTCAAGCTGTTGCACATGTAAGAGGAGTCCGGGTTGTGAAGCAACATTTGGAAGAGGAGCCCACTGTGTACCTTTCAACAAGAGCGTTGAGTAGAAGGAGTCCCCTGTCTCCGTGTCTCTAAGGAGTAAGTAGAAAGTGTTTTCCCCAGAGTCTGTGCTGGGAAGAGCGACTAGTTTGAGGAGTCCCCTGAGCACGTTTTTCAAGTGCCATTGGGATGATGATTCCCCAGAGTCTGTGTTGGTAGCACAACACAGACATCTGCAAGGAATCTCCACAGTCCTCGTTCGGAAGTGTTACAAGGAAGAGGAGTTCCTTTGTCCACTTTGGGAAGTAAGTCAAGGGAGGAGTGTTTCTTTTAACACGTCATCGCCACTGTACTCTGCTAAGCTTTTGGATGTTGTGCCTGCGCACTTACCATTAAGATCACTGTGGTGGCGCTTGATTTTGAATTTCGAATTCGGCATGAGAAAGGCGCTGTTGGCGTGTCTGCAGCTGTGAGGGTGACGCTCGTGCTCCGTTTCTGTTATCCCTCACGTGCAGCCCTTTGAGGTCACTAAAGCGGTAAATAATAATAATAATAATACTAAGTTTTATAGAGCGCCTGGTTACACTGAAGGCAGTGTGTCCCCGCGCTAAATATGGCTGGCACCGGTCCAACAGACAATCCATCCCCACCCGATTCTCCCCTACTAACCGCCTCATTCTCTAGCCAGAGGAAAGAGGTAGGTTTTAAGTTGCTTCCGGAAAATGCGGTAGCAGGTGCCTGTTCTGTGTTCCGCTTGACCGCCCGTCACCACTTCACCAGCAGCTAGAACATGACTGGAGCCACCCGGTTCTACGTAAGTCTACGTGCCACTATTTTGACGTCGTTCTGCGTTTCCTCACCGTTCCGAGCCAGCGTTCAGCAACCCTGATCTGTGTGGTATAAGTTGCTGGTGCACGTTGTTCATGGAGTCAGGGCCGGTCCTAGGATATGTGGGGCCCCGGGCAGAATAGGAACATGTGAGGCCCCTAAACAGAGACCACGCGGAATCGGATCGGGCCGGCTAAAGAAAGGTGTTTTTTTTATAATTAAAATTAAACCAAACTGCACACCCTTGACTGGGTTTTGTCAATGGTTGTTAGCTGTTTAAGCTAAATGAGCAACTACAATAAATTATTTTCCTTTCACCTTGTTGCGTTGACCAATAAGTAGCTCTTTCACACACATTTGCATAGAATCACAACTGGAATGCAGGACCATTGCTCTTTGTGCTCTGCAGAGAAGCCATATTTTGAATGATCATGTAATCTGAACACCTTTTTGAACTACAGACAGGCATAATGTGAAAGTTGTACTGCCTGCAGACTCATCTCCAAAGTGCTCAACTGTAGCCTTTTATAAACACCTGGAGGCGACAGTACAAAGGGTGCATCATCCAAGAGTAATATGCTGTGAAATAAAATACAGAAACACACATGCTGAAAATAGCTAGCACTCGAGGAAAGCAAGATTAATTAAAGCATGTGAAATATAAACAGGAACAAAATCACTGCATTGTTTTACCCTAACATAAGGACCACTGGAATTATGTGGCAGGGTGAGTAAATTATGCGGCATGAAAATGCAAATTATGCTGCATAATCCGGCACATTTTGAAATAGTATTACTTAATTTTTTTGCCATTTTTAGGGCTCGGACTCCTCCCCACTGAAAGTGGGAGGAGCTTCGAGAACTAATGTTAAAGAAGAAAAAAAAGAAGTATCTCCTAGGGCTTTGGCCGAGAAAAATTCCACACATTCCTTTGCGTGTTCTGTCATCTGGCCAGTGATTCGTCTTCGTTGTGTTGTCGTTTTACTAGGCTTGAAGTGATAGGGTAAATGTAGTTTTGTTCCGCCATCTTGGGCATATTTCGTTCGTGCTCGCGCAAAGAAGTACATTAATTATAATTAGGAGCTGTCAGGGTGGCCGTGTAATGCATTCCAGATGGTGTGCGCGCGTTCACCATCTAGCAGTGTGTTTGTCTGGCGCGCGTCCTCCTCACGTGCACACAGGCATAGACGCCGTGTGCGGCTCCTTCCTGCCGGCCCGGGGAGCTGCTCTGCCGCTCTCTGGCTCACCCCCCGTCTCCCCGCCTGATTTAGTGTGTAGTTTATGGGCACGTGCCAGGAGCAGTATATGTGCTGCGGTGCTCTCTGCAGTTTATGGGGACGTGCAAGTGGCAGCAGCAGCGCCGCTGTGCTCCCGTATGGCCCCCGAGCCCATCCGCACTGGGTAATGGGCACGCGCAGGGCAGCGGCAGCAGAAGCACCGAACTGCGAGGCGCTCTAGTCTGCACCGGTTTGCCAAGCTGAAATTGTAAAGCATCACAATGCGAGGAGCGCCTGTGTAAACACAAAACAGCACACGGATCCAAGCTGTTCGTGATTTGCACTGCCAAAACTCCATCAATCTTTAAGAAGGTGGGATACAAGGATTATGTATTCTTATAACACACTATTTCGAGCAGGAACACTCTTATCTTGCCAAAACACGGGCCAAAAGGAGTTCGCGGATTATGTCAAAAAGGCCAGGAC
Source organism: Lissotriton helveticus (assembly GCF_964261635.1). Lineage (NCBI taxonomy): Eukaryota > Metazoa > Chordata > Amphibia > Caudata > Salamandridae > Lissotriton > Lissotriton helveticus. The sequence continues at coordinate 1,934,085,725 of NC_136061.1, forward strand.
ATTTCTAGAGGGGATTACAAGGAAAAAATGCTTTAAGTCGGAGCACGTAAATATGCGTTATAGCAGCTCACACCGAGCACCTGTGAAAACTAATAACTACAACAAATCTTTTCACTGAGAAACGCACCAGGCACTATAAACGGATGAAAACTATGGCTCAGATCAGGTAAAAAAACACCAAAGAAATAATGCAAAGCCCATTGGGTTGAGAGTGCTCCAGTTCCCCCCCCCCCTCATCCCCCCTCAACCCCCCTCCATCCTCCCCCTCCCCCTCCCCCCTCTCCTGTCACCTGGGGTAGGCCAAGCTGACCGGGCTGCGGCTGCATGAAACACAGAAAACTGGATATTTGCATAATGAACGAGACCAACTATGTTTCTAACGGTGGCGAGATGAAATGCTGATTATCATTAAAGTAGAGTTGGGAAAACTAAAAGACAGACAAAGACCAATAGCATTGACTGCAGATGCAGAACTGGAAAGCCGGACGAAGACCGGATGTAGGTGTTATCGACAAGGATCTTGCACAAGAACATCCCTTCTCCGCACTAGAACAAATATGCAGCGACAAACAACCTGTGAGGTTTGGCGGGGAGAATCACTTTCAACAACAAATGGATAACCAAAATTTGAAAAGCCGGCTAGGCGAGACAATGAGATGGGAGACAATGCTGCAGAATGCAGTGCAGCATGACACAGCACAAGACATACAGTGAGCTACACTGCTGCCTAGGCTAGAACAAACTGTTACACAATGAATGTAGAGGTGACACGCTTCCTTCCAGCGCCTATTCATGGCACGGCAGAACGGACGCAAGCAGATCTAGGCACTTGTACGCAGCACATAAAGGACACAGGGCAATAACCCAGGCCCTGGGCCAGGGAGGGGATGTGCACCTGTGCACTTTAGTGCGGGTCAAATGGCAATGGAGGGCTCAGAGGTCATACAGGGCACTGCAGAGCAGAACACTTCAAAACGTAGTTTGAATACAGTAGTTTGTAAGCACTAACATGCATAATGTACAGCAAGATGTCTCACTGAGTTAAACTCTTGCTGCGAACATCGGTTTTGATAGGAAGAACAAGCAAAGCCAACGTAAATGTCCATCCTTCCTATGTATGTAAACTGCGTACCAATTCATTGGTTAACTGTAACATCTTTTGTTGCAGCGCTTTCAAGTCGTAAGTGTTGTGAGATGTGAGATGTGAGTGCAGAGTAGTGTGTAGAGTAGTGTGTAGAGTAGTGAGTAGAGTAGTGAGTAGAGTAGTGTAGTGAGTAGAGTAGGGAGTAGAGTAGTGAGTAGAGTAGAGTAGTGAGTAGAGTAGTAGAGTAGTGAGTAGAGAGTAGAGTAGTGAGTAGTGAGTAGAGTAGTGAGTAGTGAGTGCAGAGTAGTGAGTAGGGTAGTGAGAAGTGAGTAGAGTAGTGAGTAGTGAGTGCAGAGTAGTAAGTAGAGTAGTGAGTAGAGTAGTGAGTAGAGTAGTGAGTAGAGTAGTGAGTAGAGTAGTGAGTAGTGAATAGAGTAGTGAGGTGAGTAGTGAGTAGTGAGTGCAGAGTAGTGAGTAGTGAGTAGAGTAGTGAGGTGAGTAGAGTAGAGTAGTGAGTAAAGTAGTGAGTGCAGAGTAGTGAGTAGTGAGAAGAGAGTAGTGAGTAGTGTAGTGAGGTGAGTAGTGAGTAGTGAGTTGAGTAGTTAGTAGTGAGTAGAGTAGTGAGTAGAGTAGTGAGGTGAGTAGAGTAGAGTAGTGAGTAAAGTAGTGAGTGCAGAGTAATGAGTAGTGAGTAGAGTAGTGAGTAGTGAGTAGAGTAGTGAGTGGAGAGTAGTGAGTAGTGAGTAGTGAGTGCAGAGTAGTGAGTAGTGAGTAGACTAGTGAGTAGAGTAGTCAGTAGAGTAGTGAGTAGAGTAGTGAGTCGTGAGTAGAGTAGTGAGTAGAGTAGTGAGTGCAGAGTAGTGACTAGAGTAGTGAGTAGAGTAGTGAGTAGTGAGTGCAGAGTAGTGAGTAGTGAGTGCAGAGTAGTGAGTAGAGTAGAGTAGTGAGTAGTACATCACAGGCAGCAGCTGTGCAAGCATCTTACACTCACAAGGAGACCACAGGCAGCTGAGGTGCAAGCTTCTCCCACTCACAAGAACGACATCACAGGCAGCAGCAGTGCAAGCTTCTTACACTCACGAGGAGACCACAAGCAGCAGAGGTACAAGCTTCTCACACTCGCAAGAACGACATCACAGGCAGCAGCTGTGCAAGCTTCTTACACTCACAAGGAGACCACAGGCAGCTGAGGTGCAAGCTTCTCACACTCACAAGAAGGACATCACAGGCAGCAGCTGTGCAAGCTTCTTACACTCACAAGGAGACCACAGGCAGCTGAGGTGCAAGCTTCTCCCACTCACAAGAAGGACATCACAAGCAGCAGCGGTGCAAGCTTCTCATACTCACAAGAACGACATCACAGGCAGCAGCAGTGCAAGCTTCTTACACTCACAAGGAGGCCACAGGCAGCAGAGGTGCAAGCTTCTCACACTCGCAAGAACGACATCACAAGCAGCAGTGGTGCAAGCTTCCCTTACACACTCACAGCAGGTACTGTGCCAAGGCAGCAGCAGCAACAGAGCAAGAGTCCCTTACAAAGAACAGGCACAGCACAGAGATGCTCAATGCAATCTTTCTCATACTCACAGGCAGCAGCGGTGCAAGCTTCTCACACTCGCACGAAGGACATCACAGGCAGCAGCTGTGCAAGCTTCTTACACTCACAAGGAGACCACAGGCAGCTGAGGTGCAAGCTTCTCCCACTCACAAGGACATCACAAGCAGCAGTGGTGCAAGCTTCTCACACTCACAAGAACGACATCACAGGCAGCAGCAGTGCAATCTTCTTGCACTCACAAGGAGACCACAGGCAGCAGAGGTGCAAGCTCCTCACACTCACAAGAAGCACATCACAGGCAGTAACGGTGCAATATTCTCACACTCACAAGGAGATCACTGGCAGTACACACCACATGAACACATTCCATAACACATAGCAACAATACATTGGCATTTACAATGCCATTAGCTCAAACTCAAATAAATCCGAGCCCGATTGCATTTCTAATGCTTGTTAAACCTGGTAACACTGTTTGGGAACCGGTTGCACCCCATTAGTACCAATTTAACACGCAAATTTAGCCGTGAGAAATAGGAAGTTGACTATTCCAGCTTTTCAAAGGGCCTTCCCACATGCGCAAGACGTGTTGCTGCGTTTTTAGTAACTTTTAAACTGTTTGAGATAGAAAGCAATTTTGTTGTTAAAATCTGTAGATTATGCAGCAGATGATGGATTATGTGGCAAATGCGTCAAATGCATAATTGTGCAGAAATCGCTGCACAATCGCATTATTCCAGTGGCCCTGCCTGACATGCAGCATCAGACTGGGAAAGAAAATAGGCCCCAGTACCAAAATAAAAGGGGCCCCCATTAGTGAGTTAGTTAGCTAGAAAAGTGTCTCATGTTTGCAAACTAGGGCAGTTTTAAACTTGTAAAGCCCTGCTGTATAAGTTTTTTGTAAGGTATGGAAGACTGCACTGATTTTAGTTTTCTACAGGCAATAAAAACTTTAATATCATGAAAATCAACAGTAAAAACTGGCTCACCTGACCATAAAGCAGGTCAATAACTAGCCAAAAAAACGGCCAACATACTGACCTGACAGCAGGGCTTTAAGTGGGATGAAAAAACTAGGAGGGTATTTCAAAGGGGCATGGCTAATGTAGTTAAGGGAGTGGCTTAAATACATGTAAGCTATATAAATCTGTACTTAGCATAGTGCGCCCCCAACTGGTATTTTGCTGCTTCTGTCATTGCCTCCAGATAAATAATACAACAAGTAAAATTACACCTATAACATGCCAGTACTATTGGCTTTGTCAGTGATTATCAGTTGCATACGATAAATAAGCAACATCTATGGCTTCCTTGTATATAATATGGAACATGCTCCAGTTCTGACATGATGAGACTGTGAAAGAACTATAACGAGTGTTGTTGAAGTTGCATTAAAGGCAGCAGAGAGTTGTGCTGCTGCAGAGTTAAGATTTGTGGGGTGACAGCAAAAATGGAGAGCGGCCCGTCTCATCACCTGCTTTTCTGAACTTTCATTGGTTTTGCAGACACTAGATTAATGTTTTTGCAGTAAAAGTTAAGGCCCCTTTTCAATGTCCATATTAATTTAATACCAGGTCTAAGACTCTAGTAACCCAGCAGACGTTAAACTCTGATCCATCCACTTTTGCATGCTAATACTGCTCCTCTGCATGCACCTCTTGTCTCGTTGCCATACTCACACCTATCTGCTCCACCCCCCCCACCCCTGTTATTCACTCCCTGCTCCCTTTCCACTTGTCCTAGGTGAGGAGTTTCCATTGTGATGCGCCGCCATTCTTTTGCTCTGCGCCCAGCAGGATTATCTGCCTTTCATTCATACAGGGGCAGGGCGCACTTCCCAGGCAAGGTCACTTTAATTAACTTTCTAATCGCTGTCATCAAAATGCAGATGCAGCCATTAGGCCCACAGAGACAGGACTGCAGGGGAGAGTGATAAAACAAGAAGAAATGTAATCTCTTAGGGGGCCCCCTGGGCCTCGGAATTCTGGAGTCCTTAAAGGCGCGAGGCCCCAAGGCTGCCAGCAGGCGCGGGGGCCCTGGGCAGCTGCCCATGCTGCCCATGCCTAGCGCCGGCCCTGCATGGAGTCATCATGATCTGGGGCAACGTCAGTCATCGGTCAACAAATCTTCAAGGCAGTAATGTAGTCTATCAATGATTTTCTCAAAGGCAGCAATGTGACTTTGTGTTATGCTGCTGAAACCGGTATTTCATTTCTCTCGGTCTATGTAATGACTCTAGTGGTTTCTGGAGGATGATGCTGTGGAATATTGGATGAGTGGAGTTTTTTAGTTGGGAGAATTGGCTGAGCAGCAGGAAGGCTGCTCCTGGTGGGGCTCTGCTCAAGATCTTAACTTGGAATAAATATACCTAAAGATATTACATGGACTGGACCATCATTTGTTCCCCACAGAGTGCTAAGGTTGGCTGCGTTAGCACCTTAAGCTTGGCACTTAATAAATCAACTGCATCGGTGAGTTGTTCTTGTAAATAAAGAAGTCACTGCTCACTGAAGAGAAGGCCAGTCTTTCCTTTTCCATACTGGCAACGAACAACGAGAGGACCCTCGGGTGCTCTTTAGAAGAGGGTAGTTCAGATCAGAGCCACTGTTCCCTGACTCCTCGGTGAAGGGATGTGAGGGGAGGTGTACTTAAAACTTTTTTTTGCTTTGCTTGAGGTTTTACATAATATGCAGTCTCGGTATTTTGCCATCATTAATGTTCCACGAGAGATGCATCAAATAATTTCTCTGAACTTTTGCCTTCTTATTTCTTAAAGTCCAATTTTGAAGAAGGGTAAAACTTAACTTGTTGTAGGAGTTAAAAGAAAAAGTGTGTGGTTGCCTGCACACCTTTATACGCCCATTACATACCTTAAAAGATCGAATTCAGGATTTATTAAGAAGTCTTCTGTAGTCCATTTAAGATATCCCTATCTTTCATTACAGAAGAACTGCAAAGGCTGGTAATGGGTTTCTAATGCAAGGGGCTCATGGTCGCCTCATGGAAATACAGATGAATAGCAGGGGTTGCCTGCTCCAGCCTCGCAGGGTGTGACCGACCTAGTGAGCTGTGGGTGTTCTGAGTCCAGTGTATGCAGAGGATGGAGTTTGCCTCGTGCCTCAGAACCAGTGCGTTGTAATTGGCAGTGGGCGCGGCACCCACAACAGGAGCAGCCCATCTTGGCAGCTCACTGAACTATAAACAGTAATCTTGGACCACAAAAACACTGGCGACCACGGAATGGGACCAACCACTTCTTTATTCACTGACCTTAGAAGGAAAATGAGAGTTGAGGCAAGCCAGCAAGTAATGACTATGTACAATACCACAGCGGGCCAGTAATCACAGCCCGTCCCTGGAATGCACCCCAACCCAGTAGTTGAGGCCTGGCGGCTTGCAGTAGAGGGCTTTAGCGAAGGAGGTGGCGTCCTGAGAGGCAGAGGAACGTCGAAGGGCTGTAGCCCTCTGTGTCGACCGACAAAATGAGGAAAGGCTGCGCAGTGACTGCAGGAGATGAGATACCAGCTTCAACTCAGCACTGGAGGCACAAAGCTAGAAGGTCTGGAGAGATGCTGAGGCGAAAGATGTGAAACGGGGTAGGCTAGCTGGCCATCACAGGATGAAGTAGATAGACTGCACAAGGGCAAAATAGGGGCCCTTCCAAGTACACTCTGGGTAAAGACAACAGCTCGGCATTCACTGAGCCGGTGACTGCAGAGCTGTTGTGTTTACCGAGAGTATACTTGAAGGGTCACTGGGAACCCCTTCCATGGTGGAGTGCTGCTGGCTCACTATGGGTGAGAAGGCCAAGAGTTCCTGCTGGGCCCTCCCTGGCGAGGCTACAAGACACTTCAAGGATCTCACAGTATTTGGGTAATCTATGCCAGGATGTACCATGCTGGGCTATAGGGGTCCCAGATGAAAGGGGTGCAATGAATGTTGCCCCACTGAACTCCCAGGAGGTATTGTGCTCTCCTGGAAGCAGTGATGTTTCTAGGTTTAATGACATAACTTAGACATAAAGTGAAGCAAGCCAGGAGCAAACCTTCCCCTCCTGGTGGACCCTTGGCGTGCGTAGAGAGGATAGGCCTGGCAGAAGGTCTTCAGAAGGTGACAGCAGGAGGGGTCAGACGATCGTAGGGCAAGGCATGCCTTGTAAATGTAAATGTATGAGACACTTATATAGCGCATCTATCACTCCATGGAGTATCTTGGCGCTCAACCAGATGGAAACGGTTTAGGAGGAGACTGATCGATGGGGGCGCTTATACCAGTGCTATGCAGGCTGCATCTGTAAGGGAAAACACCCAGGTCTTTAGCGCCTTCCTGAACTGTGTTTCATGACATAATAACCTAAGGTGAGGAGGAAGCTTGTTCCAAGCTCTGGAACCCAGGACAAAAAGAGACTTTCCTCCCTTGGTGGCCAATCTAAATCTGGGGATGGTTAATAGATTCTGGTTAGCAGACCTCAGGCAGCGAGTGGGATAATATCGCTTAAAGCCATTGCACAGATATTTAGGCCCCTGCTGATGAAAAGCTCTAAATGTGATCAACAAGATTTTGAATAGGATCCTTTTACCAACTGACAACCAGTGTAGCGCTTTTAGTGCAGCTGACGCAGATGATTTTCGGGGCCAACGTAGCACCAGTCTGGCAGCGGCATGTTGGATCATCTGCAGCCTATGGAGTACGGACTTATTAACTCCGGCATACAGGCTGTTACAGTAATCTAGCCTTGAGCTTATTAAGGCTACTGCGACTGCTTTCCTGGCTGACAGAGGAAGGAGATCAAAAAACTTCCTCAAGGATTTAATTGTGTAGAAACACATACCGGCTACAGCCACCGCTTGCTGTTTAAAGCACAACTGGTCGTCAAATTTAATGCCCAAATTCCGAGCAGATGTAATAGTCTCAGGGGGCGATTCAGCATCGTCTGGCCACCATTGTTTTGGAGAAAACAGATTTCGATTTCCAAACGGCAAGATCTCCGTTTTGCCGGAATTGCATTTAAGATGGTTATCAGTCATCCATTTAAATGTGGCTGTTAAGCAATTCTTCAAGTTTTCCTCCACTCCCAGCAGTTCTCCATCCAGTACCAGAATTAGCTGAGTGTCATCTGCATATGATATTGTGCTGATGTTAAACGATGCAATTAGCTCAAGCAGCCTTACTGTCCAAGGTTTAAGAGTCCACCTCCGGGATTGCCCCCTGCTCAATGGAGGGTTCTGGAGAATTCTAGGGATTTCCGCGAGCCAGCCTCCCAAAACCCCTTGTTCATAGATTGCAAAGGACATGGAAGGTTGTTGTGCATTCCATCACTTGTCTGAGTAAAAAAGATCATCTTTCCACAACATGGTGAGCCTTGCACTGGTATCCTGCGGCTGATCATATCTGCCTCACGGTTGCCTGTATATCCTACAGGTGTCTACATCAGCAGGCCCCACACATGTGATTGCTAAACTACTACGTTATCTTCCTACTTGTACCGTGTGATGCAAGGATAAAGACCTCTCGAAATGCCCAAATTCAATCTTACCACCCTGGAGAGGGTGGTCGGTTTTGGTTCAAGCCCCTACCATCGGGAACTACTATTGTGCATAGTTCTTGCTCCTTCCTTCACTATTTCCCCAAAAAGTGGAAAATAGGCTGTTTGGTTGTGCAGTAGGGGAAGATGAACACTACAAGACTCACTTGGGGTGTGTCCTCTACATAAGTGCTATCAGTCAGGAAGGAGGCAATTGGCTTCTGTTCCCTTGTTACGTTTGCTCAGCACTACGAAGCCTAATCTAGATCTGAGCCTTTTCCAGATCAGCGCTATAAATATCTAGCTCGTGGACGGACACACTACCAGGCAATTGAGACCTTACAAAGATGGCATCCAGAGGTAACACAGTTAACATCCCCTGCTGCTTTGTATTGTTCACTTATGTTGTTTAGTCCTACCTCTCTGTTAAGAGTATTCTATTTAGATGGACATGTCACAATCGTGGGAGACCACAACTCAAGACACTTGTCATTTGAGTGTCGGGCATTTTAAATAGGTAGATTTTTAGTGTCACCAATATTTACTGGGAGTAGTTTGCAACATTCGATTTAGTGCAATTTAGAGCGCAATGGGATTTTTCCAAATTTCTCTACAAAAAAACATATAAAACGTATTGGCTTGCCACTGCGTGGTGCACTCTCAGCCCAGCCATTTTAAATTTGACACCAGCAGATATGCGTGTTGATGTGAGTAGCCAAGCGTCACGAAGTTAGGTGGGCAGGCCCGGCTTTTGTGTTTTGGCATGGAGAGCTCGACACCCGTGTGCTGATGTGTGCAGTCAAGCATCTGGTATGAGGCATGGGCAGCCAAGCGTCAGTGTATGACGTAGGCAAAGCTGGGTGTGTGCGTGAGAGAGAGAGAGACAGACAGACAGAGACGGGGAGACAGACAGATAGAGGCAGTGCCTGTGTGTTAATATTTCTAAGATTCCATGATGTGAAAACAAGGAGAGAAGGGACAGACATGGTACTTGGACAGTGGAGGCCTCCACCATGTTGAATTGTGGCGTGGTGGGGGCCCCTGCACTGTCTCCTGGCAAGCCTTTTTATTATTAACTTACAGTGACATTGACGATACTAGCAGCCCTCAACATTTTGAACAGGAGCAGCACTAAGGTTGGTGCTCTCATGCTGTCACTTGCAATACATTTTGATTAATTACAGGGAGCTTAGAATTTGCCCACAGATTATCATTGGTTGTATTTAGTGTCACTCTCATTTCCTTGTCTCTCTTTGGACAGCATGGCCGGTTTCATTTTCTCTTCATGTGTTTGTACCTCCCCTGGAGCATTGCCCAAGTACTGCTTCTTAGCTTAGTGTCCTTCTGCTGTTCGCACTTTCAGAGCAATTTTTTCTTGTAATTCCAGCACTCTGTAGGAGTCTAGGTGTTTGGAGGCTGTTCTCTCCAATAACCCCCATGCTGCTCTACATTGCTTTTTGAAATTTGTTTTTTAACATATCCTGAAATCGAGCCAAGGGCATTGAAGTGCCTTACATGAGTATCAAATTACGTTATACAAGGTCAGATTCAGTGTTTTTTATATAGAACACAAAATTGTCTCACGGCCAGTGGAGGACTTTACATGAGCACCGGATTATCTTGCACAAGTTTTTTTGCTTTCTTTTCCCCTCCCACCCCTCATTGTTGCTTGCATGCTTTTTTGCTTCTCCCTCCCACGTCCCTCATTGTGTTGCTTGACCCCTTTCATTCTCCTGTTGTTGCTTGCACCATCCCACCCTCCCGTCCTTGCTTGCCCCATCCTACACTCCTATTGTTTGCCCCATCCAGTCATTGCTTCCTTCCATTGTTGCTCCCCCTCCACCCTCCCTTCTCACCAGAAAAAAAAGCATTGGCCAAGTCAATAGGTTTTGCCTATGGAGCTGCTGATTTTCTAAAATGAAGCACACTTTTTGGTAATTTTGAAGTGTGGGGGAAACAAATATTTTAATACGATCAGAAAAATCAGTACTCTAGGTGGTGTCATTTCCATACAATATCGTTTGTGCGCTGTATACTTTTATCAGTAAAACTGTATGTCTGTGTAAATGTAATAGTCATTTCAATTGAAGATATGTTGTCTGTAATGGCAGTGTGCATTTTATATATATATATATATATATATATATTACCTACTGGCGGTCGCCAGTAGGTAGTTATAGTTAGGATTGATTTCCATAGGGAAATCGCAACATTCTATTTGGAATAACTTTGGCGCCGGTTGAGGAATCAGCCTGAATTTTTCAGCAACTTTGCCTCGCGGCGCTCCGCTCCTTCTCTGAAAGTTTGGGGGGGATTCGTCAAGTGGGGGCCAAGATTAAAGAGGGTCCCAAAATGTGTTTTCCCCATGTTAATTTCCATAGGGTGGTCAGTCGCACGGCTGAATGGATTTTCACCAAACTTGGCAGAATTGTAGGGACTGGTAGCCCGATGTGCCTTTGCTATGTCTCAAGATATGTGCCCCAGAGGATTTTGAGTAATTTAGGTTCCAAAAAATTTATATATCTATGGCAGCGCCCCGATACGCGCACCGGGGAGCGCTCCGGGCGCGCCACGCGACTTGCGCACGGGAAGCTGATTGGCTCTCGGGTGTCTGTAAACATTCGAAACAGTCCGGCGCGGCCGCCATTTTGTGTCTCGGTAGGACCGAGACACAAGAGGTGGCTAAAAACAAAAGGGGGAAATGACCAAAAGGGGGCAGGGTACACCCCCCTGACCCCCTAGGTTTGATGTGGGGGCCATAAAAGGGTCCCGCGGGACAAACATTTTTTTTATTTATTTTCGATTTTTACGGGGGGAGCGCCCGGTACACGCACCGGGGAGCGTACCGGGGAGCGTACCATGGAGAAAAAAGAATGACAGAGTTTTTTAAAAATGTAGCATTTTTTTTATAAATTGGAGGTAGTTCTGAAAAGAACTTTTTTTCTTTCTTTTTTTTATTTATTTTTTTTTTTTACTTTTTTAAAACGATTTTATATTTTTTTGGGATTTTTTTCAGGGGAAAAACAAAAACAGGGATTCCAAAACTGCTCAACAGGAGCAAAAATTGTGAAAAATTAGGGACGGGGAGGGCAGCGGTGTTCCTGTCTCTTTATAGCAATGAGTTCAACGCTCTGCTCCCCATAACAGAGCAGTTCATCACAGTCCAAGCATAGAAATTTTATGCCTGCAAACACCGGCTGCACGTTAGGGACCATTCTTCCATGTGGTGTTCCTGAAGGTGTTGATCCACCAGTGGAGGTGCTGCTGCCATCTCTTGGTAAATTCCGTGCCAGGTCCCCCACACTCTCCCTGGCATAGTTATTTGGGTGTCTTCTCTGGACATGCCTAATTAAATTGGCATTTCCAAAGCTATATTTTTTATTAGGATTGCCTCTGGATAAAATACTGCCACATATCTTGCAGGTTACCTTAGCAGCATTAACCTCTTTTTTTCCTTCAGGGATGTCAAAAAAATTCCAAATTAAGTGGTCCTTTGTTTTGTGGTGAGGAGGGTCCTCAGGCAAAAAGCCATCAGAATCACTGCTGGATGACTCCCTTGCAGCCATTGCTGTAGATCAGGAAACTTTGAGAAGCAGATAATGCAAAGAACACCTCTTGCTCTCTCCAAGTACAAAGCAATAGTGAGAGAAATGGGTGGGTTTCTCAATATTTGGAAAAAAAATGTTCTGAACCAATGAAAAGTGTTATTTTAAAGTCACATGGCTTGACGCGCTTACGCTACGCGCCCTGGGGCGCGTCCCGGGGCACGTAGCGTAAGCGCGTCGGGGCGCTTATGTTGCGAGATCGTATGTGATCCCGTGCTTCCGGGTGCGCTTACGCAGTGCGTCATATGACGCATCACGCGGTTACGCGAAACGTCACGATGTTGTTTTTGTTCGCGGGAATAGCGCTAACGGGACGCTCCCCGGTACGCGCCCCTGGGCGCGCCGTAACATTGCGCTTATCCGTGCGTGCACCGGTACGCGCCCCGGGAGCGCTCCGAGCAAAAAATATTAAAAATAAATAAAAAATAAAAATAAAAATTACATATTTATACAATATAAAATTCATTATAAAAAATATTATTTCATACCTATAGAGATTTGCTATTAAAAAACCGATGAAATTCACTAAAAAAAACATAGGTTTCACACCAGTTATAGTTAGGAATTAGCATTTAAAAAACCTATTAAATTCACTAAAAAAAACGTAGGTTTTACACCAGTTATAGTTAGCTGGGAATTTTACTCGCATAAAACCATTGAAATTCCCACGTTATAGTTAGTTGGACTCACTATAACTTGCGCGTGCAATGCACTGCTGATGACGTCACATATTACATCACTCATGACATGGTCAGTGACATCAATCATGACATCACTGATGACACCATCCTTGTGACAGAGTGACAGACCTCCTTTCACTGTAATGTAACCCTTGAAACACATATTCAAAAATAGAAACTAAAATTTTCAAAACAATGGAGATACCCATACCAGTTACAACAACCAATTCAGTAATTCCACCATCTATATACACATCCACTCATTCACCAACAGTTCTATGTAGTCAGTCATACATATACTCACTCATCATATGTAGTGATACACCTATACATCCTGTTACACACCGACAGTCATCCAAAAGATATTGTCACACATACTCACACATGCAAATAAACTATTAAACATCCATTTATTTGCATATACAGTTATACACACACTACCACTTTACTTTTAAGGAAACTTACACATACTTACTCTCTTAAGCAATGACTTATAGAAACACATACTAATTTAAAAAGGAACTCTTACAATCCCTCACTCTCACATATACTCACTTATATACATCAATATTCACATATACTACATTAAAACATATGTAGTTACTGATAAAGACACTAGTGAGACAGTCATTCACTCACTAACATACACATATATACACTCATCCACCCATACAGTCCTGCACATGTGCTGTATTGAAAACACATACAAACAGAGAGTCAGTCATTCATGCATCTATGTGCTAAGTAATACTCCCACCAAACCATACAAACACTTATACTGATACTAAGAAAAACATCTAATAACCCATATACCTACACATGTAGCTACACACCAACCCATGCAGCCACTTATACACAAAGTGTTACATTAATACATATATTTAAATATTTAAACATTACTCACTATTATTTATTTTTCAGAAAACACACATTCACTGGATGGTGTCATCAGTGATGTCATGAGTGATGTCACTGACCATGTCATGAGTGATGTAATATGTGACGTCATCAGCAGTGCATTGCACGTGCAGGTTATAGTGAGTCCAACTAACTATAACGTGGGAATTTCAATGGTTTTATGCGAGTAAAATTCCAAGCTAACTATAACTGGTGTAAAACCTATGGTTTTTTCAGTGATATATATATATATATATACACATACGTCATACACCATGCATACTTCACTTTCCCCACCATACTGTCCACTACTCCACTCCACACTGCGTCACTGCAGTCTACACCACTCTATTCTATGCCACTTCACTCAAAGCCTCTCTACTCTGCAACACTCTACGCCAATGCACTCTACTCTTTACCATTCCACTCTACACCAGTCCACTCTATGCCAATCCTCTCTACTCCACTCTGCACTTCTTGCCTCTCTACGCTACGCCACTGTACTCTAACATACACCACACCACTCTAGTCTGGAACAATCTCCTCTATGCCACTGCACTTAGCGCCACACCACTCCAATCTGCGCCACTCCATTCAACTATGCATGATGGCACTGTATGCCAGTGCACTGTACACCACATTACTCGAACCCAATACACTCTATGCCACTGCATTCCATGCCAATCTACTCTGCACCACTGCACGTTACGCCACTATACTTTACTCTGCAACACTTTGTGTCACTGTACTCTATGCCATTGTCCTCTACGTCACAGCACTTTATGCCATTCTACTTTACACCACTACACTCTATGACAATCTACTCTGCACCACTGCACTCTGTCGATGCTCTCTATTCTGCACCACTCTACACAACTCTGCTCTGCACCACTCTACTCTATGACCCTCTACTCTAAATCGCTGCATTCTACGCCAATGCACGCTACACCATCTACTCTGATCCACTGCACTCTACACTACTATACTCTACAACACTGTACACCACTGCACGGTAAGACACTTTACCCCTTTGTGCTCTATGTCACTGTAATCTATGCCACTCTGCTCTACTCTGTATCACTGTACTCTAATCTACTGCTTTCTCTGCCACTCTACTCTGTGCTATTCTACTCTATGCCACTGTACTCTGTGCCACTGCGCTCTCAGCTACTCTACTTTGTAAGACTGCACTCTCCGCCACTGAACTAAACACCATTCGACTCTACACCACTGCACTTTACGCTAATGTATTCCACACCAATGCACTCTATACCAACTTACTCAAAGCCAATTCACTCTGCGCCAATCTACTCTGCACCACTGTAAATTATGCCACTTTACTCTATGATCCTCTACTCTACTCTATGATGCGCCACACTATGATGCTCTACTCCATTAAACTCTTCGCCACTCCATGACACTCTACAGCACTACTCTGCTCAACTTCCTCTATACCACTTCGTGCCGCTTTAGTCCACTCTGTTCTATGACGCCCTACTCCACTCCACTCTGACACTCTATGCCACTCCACTTGACTCTACAACCCTCTACTCCACTCTATGCCATTCCACTCTCCTACATTACTCCACTCTATACCACTCCCTCTAAGACAATCTACTTGGCTCTGCGCCACTCTGCATTACAACACTCCACTCCACTGTATGCCTCTCCACGCTGCTTGCAACACTCTGTCACTCATCTCTACCCCCACTTTAGGCCCTTCCACTCTACAACACTCTACTCCCTCTGCGACTCTCCACTTCACTCAACTCTAATGTACTCCACTTCATAACAATCAACTCTACGACACTCCACTCTCTTCTTTACCCCACTAACTTTTAACAATGCTGAACAGCTGCCGCACTGGTGTACGACATGGCTAAAGCATCTTGGCAAAGCCAATAGCTCTTGCATAATCGAGACCTATTGGCTTTGCCAGCTTGCCTTTTTATTTACCAGTCTGTATTGGATGTCTAAAAATAGTATTTTTTTAAAAGCAGGTACGGGAATGGAGGGTGGAGAAGGGGAAGTAACACAGAAATCCCGGGAAGCAACACGGAGGGTGCTGGAAAAAGAACCCAACACAGGTCAGAGAGAGCAAGGGGGGATCACTATCTTGTGGAGAGAACAAACCGGACAAGAAAGCAATACGGGGATGAAGCAGACGAGAGTGAGTAGAACACATAGAGTTGTGGAAATAAAGCACACAGGGTGAGTGAAGACCCATGCAGGTAGGAACTACCACAGAAGGTATCTGGGAAGCACCACGAGGGGTTGGGGCTGAAGCAATGCAGAGGTAAAAGTACATGACAGAAGTGAGAGAGAGCAACCAGGAGCACCTCCTGGAGGAGAGAAGTGCATGGCTGAGAAAGCATCATGGGGGGGCACACAAGGGTGAGTGCAACATGGAGGTGGTGGAGGAGAAGCACACAGGCAAGAGAGAGCAACACAGGGCGTGGCGAAGGGAGGAAATAAGTACACGAGGGAGAAAACACATGCATTCTGATAGAGTGCCTAACCAAAAAGAAAAAAGTATGTCTGAAAAGTATCAGTGAAAGGACATAAGCAACATAGCCACTCGCCAGGGGGGAGACCAATATAGGAGAGAAAGAAAAATCCAAGCTAACGAATAAAAAGCAAGCAAGGGATAGTGACAATAAAGCCACCCAATGGTAAGTAACGGGAAGGCGTTAAGCCTGCTATATGTTGACAGTGTGTCTTTTTGCAAACAGACAACTTGCACTGTCTGATATGAGAGACCTGAATAGGACATAAGAGAATGAGATTGGGTGATACTAAAAGAAAGTGAGAAAGGAACAGGGCAAATGAATGAGAGTAAAAGAGTGTGGGGAGACAGAGCTGAAGTCTAAGAAAAAGTGAGTAAAGCCGTAAGAAAGTTGAGACTGCTGGGGTGGCATAGTTTACAACTAAGGCTCCTGGTTTTCCCTTTATACAGATGTTACACAAAAGTTTGTATTTATATTTTAAAATGTGTAAATATAGAAACAAATTAAGCTATAATTAAGTCATATAATTCATGATCCCCAGTGTCTTCTGACGGCCTTCCTGACACCTGGCTGCACTTGAGAGTTTGTCAAAACAGTGATTTAGGAAGGTGTGGGCACTCTGAGCAGAAAGTGTGTTTTCCTGCAATAGGATGGCACCCATGCACTTTCCTATTAAAGTGTTAATGAGGCACATAGGAGGGGTCGCCCAGTGTAGACTTTTCAAGGGCTAGTCAACTGTCTGTTGCACGGCATTTGATAACCATATTAACAGACCAGAATGGACTAAAAGCAAGCTGTGGGTGACCCGTTGTTAACCAGATAGCAGGAGATGTGTAATCCCTCTGGGGGAACTTCAGGTTTGGCTACAACTGTGTGTTTAATTGGAACTATAATTATATGCAAATCAATGCAGCTGTTGAATAAGAGTGTACATTTCCCTTTCACATAAAAGTGGAGAAGGAACTGATCAGACTGGGTTTACATGTTCCTCTGTGGCACCCGCCGGGTTACAAATCACCCATGACTGCACTTGTTATATATTTATAAAAGTGGAGGGTGTTCTTGAGGTGAATAGAAAGGAGATGGGGTAGTTGATGCGTTTGATATTTTTTGTCCCCTCTATTATTTTGGAGTGTTGATTTGCTGGACAGATATTGGGGGGAGGGGGGAGGATTTCTGTGTAGTTATGTAGGATGTTGGAGCACCTACTATTTTTGCCGATGGATGGACCTGAGGTGGCTCCAGATCATTTAACAGTAGTATCTGGTCCTCCTTTGCCTGTCTGAGGTTTGACCCTCCCTCATGTCATCCTTCGGGGTCCGGTGCTGGAGAATGGGTTTGTGTTTCCATGGGGCGGATCCTACTGGTGATGGGATGTTCTATCTACTGAGGCTGTTGACCTCAAGCTCTTTGAGCACTGTTTTGTGAAGTGTATTCCACCTCAATAAAATGTTTAAATATTGAAGCCAAAGCCCACTAAAACAAAACACGTGGATAAATACAGATAAAACTATTAGACAATAAATATGGGTAGATATAAACAGAAATGTTATAGAACAAAATAATAACACCAAAAAGCCTTATTTGTAAGGTTTACGTCCTTAATTACAGATTATTGCACCCCATGAATATGTCAGAAAGGTGTACCCCATAATACTAAACTGTTGGGAATTGAGACAATTTGATTCTGAGCAGAAACTTAGCTATAAAAGAGAAAACAAAAATTCACAAATGAATTAGTAAGTGCAGGTTCCCCGGTATTTAAATATCTCAGCTCAGGAGTGTATGTCATGGGGAGGTATCATGCTTGTAGAGGCCAGAGAACAGACTTGGCCACATTTTGAAACCCTTTTTGATACACAGTTGCATTATTATAATATCGTACACGTAAATTACATTATGTTTTATAGGTGGTTTACTCTGGCATTGGGAATACGGTCAAATGTTTGTTTTGCTTTAGTAATAAGGAAGCTACTGCCACTAATAATGACAATAGAAAGAGTAAGACATTTAAAGTAGATTAACCGCAGTGATGAAAGAAAAGGCCGACGCCCAGCACAAGTTGTACAATTTTTCGAGTTCCTGATTTATTGCTTATGAAAAGACCAGAGTGCCATGTTCTGCCTTGTTTGCTAGCCTATGAGCGTGTCCTGAAAAACTGTCGGACAGTTCCTGACATTTCGGTCCTCGTATACAGTGCGCCAGGGGCTCGGCCCTGCTTCCAAACTGAATGTTTAATTTGTGCCGCCCCCTGCGCTCAGCCGGTCCGTGCTAAAGAGTCCGGCCTACCCGCCCAGTCCTCACACAGGCATCCGTGGGGTTAAAAGGTGGTTCCTTCCCGACCCTGCTTGTTTTACGTCCTGCAACACGTTTGGAACTATTACGGCTCCTATTAAGGGAGCCCTGGAGCGCTTATAAATCACACCGAGGGGTTTTACTGGTTTTAATTTGTTACTGCGGTGTTTGGTCGTCAAAGGACGAAGAGAGACAAGCGTTTTTTTGGGTGCGCACCCAGATCCAGTCTTTCTCATCAAGTTCCTGTTTTGTGGATTTAAGCAGGTGGCGCGAGGCACAACAAGAAACCTGTCGATACTGGCAGACTGTGAGGCAAATGTCAGTGCCAGGGTGTGTGGGCGCCCGAACAGAGCTACAGAGGCGGATACCAAAACTGTTTCTACCCTCCGCGGAGACCGAGCAACCTTGGCCAATGCCCGGTGGAGCTGTCCTATACAGCTATAGAGGAGTCTGGCCCCTCGGCCGTCACCTACCCAGCCGGTCTTCTGACATTGTTTTTCCTCGTCTCCCATTTGTGTCTCCTTCCCTCCTCAGCCCTCTGTGATTCTTTGATACAAATTGATGCAACTATGTAACCTGTAACTCGCTGATTCAACTGATATAACTATCTATCCAGTAACTCTCTGATCCTCATGTAAAGCGCTCTGATACCTCCAGGTCTAGCCGGCTATATCAAACTTTGCAAATAAAATAAAGAGACATGGGCACTTTATTCGCCGATCTGAGTTGGATTGGTCTGGTCTGAAGTTCCTATTGTGACGGTCAGCGCACCAGCGTTTACCGCTAAACCAGGACCGCCCTTGCGTGAGCGCGCATATAAAATAAAAATGGGCAGAGCTGCGAGGCAGTCCGCGCCACATAGTGATACTGAGTGTGTGCCAGTTATTTCATGCGGCACGCTAATTAAGCCCATCGCGAACCTTGGTATCGGGAGGGAGGGTGCCCGATCTTAACGTTGGCGACGAGGGCAGGGAGCAACACACGCTGCTCCTGCCCGGCCCCAGAGGGCTGCATAAGCTGTCTCCAGAAAGCAACAGGCCCACACCCTGTTTTGCCTCAGCCCCTCACAAGAAGCCCTCCCTGGCCACAGGTTCAAACACAACTGTCCCCCTGCCAAGCAACACCTGCCACAGAAGCACAGAAGTCCCCGGAAATCTCCGGCCCCACACCACGAGAGGGCGAATTGCAGACATCCAGGAGGAGCCAAAGGACAGCACTGGCCCACGCTAGACCGGTGAGTGGTATACCACTGGAAGCGCGCAAGCCATCACGACTCGCACGTCGTGCGCCAACGTCTATGCGCCTAGGCCCACCACAAGGCACCAACAACCTCGGCAAGACACTTCCCTGCACCTACATTTGGTACAATAAGAGATCAGGAGAACGCCGCCCATGCCCCTGCGCTGTCAGTTCCCCACCACCCGCCATTAGGAGTCCTGCTTCCATTCATTTTGCATATGGCAAGGTCTAAACTGGGGTGGCATGGTGAGCACAAGATTTATGGATTTAACCCAGATCTCTTGACTGGGGGTGAATGTTTTGATTTGTTCTGCATTCCGTCCATCAATTATGTGTCTTTTGCTTTCGCACCCTAAGTGTGCCAGGTATGCTCAGACGTGGGTCCTGGGCTCACTGTGCCACTGGAATCAAGCTCTCCTGGCTGAAGAGGGGTGAAACCTCGAAACCGGTCCTAGGATGCTTGTTTCCTGTCCAGGGAGGACCTGGCTTGGCAGTTCGGGCTGGACTGTTCCCATGCGGCTTAGGGCCAAGACTGATTTGCATATGGCCATGTCTAAACTGGGGTGGCATGGTGAGCAAAAGAATGATGGATTTAACCCAGATCTCTTGACTGGGGGTGAATGTTTTGATTTGTTCTGCATTCTGTCCATAAATTATGTGTCTTTTGCTTTCTCACCCTAAGTGCGCCAGGTATGCCCAGACGTGGGTCCTGGGCTCACGATGGCACTGGAATCAAGCTATCTTAGCTGAAGAGGGGTGAAACCCTGAAACCAGTCCTAGGATGCTTGTTTCCGGTCCAGGGAGGACCTGGCTTGGCAGTTCAGGCTGGACTGTTCCCATGAGGCCTAGGGCCAAGACTGATTTGCATATGGCCAGGTCTAAACTGGGGTGGCATGGTGAGCAAAAGAATGATGAATTTAACGCAGATCTCTTGACGGGTGAATGTTTTGATTTGTTCTGCATTCCGTTCCATCAATTATGTGTCTTTTCCATTCAGCGAGTCGGCAGACCCCTCCACGGCTGCGCCACGGTGCCAGACCTGGCTAGGTCGCCTGGAGAATTACTTCATCGCCACAAGGGAAAAGGATGGCACAGTGAAATGCTCATTTCTACTCCACTACGCGGGGGGAAAACCTACCTTTTGTTCAGGCACCTACCGAACACAGGACCCCCTGACGACTACGCAGCAGCTGTCACCGTCCTAAATGCCCACTTCGACCCGCAAATGTACCTGGACTTCGAACACTTTAAGCTCAGGCAAGTTAAGCAGAGAGAGGGCGAGTCAGTAGACTCTTTTCACGCATGAATCCGGGAACTAGCCGCCACCTATCTTGCGGGAGACAGGGTCGCGGAGAAAATCAGAGCCCAGCTGATCCTTGGAATTCGCAGCAAAGTTCTACGTGGCCTCATACTCAGGCAACCAAACTTCCGGATGAATGACATCCTGGTACTGGCTCGATCTCACGATCTGTCGGCAGCGCGAGCAGAGGAAATGAACATGGCGCTAGTGCGAGGGGCAGAGAAAGGCATCACAGTCAAAACGGAGAAAGCCGACGCAGCCAAGACACGAGACAGGACCTATAGACCTTGTGATCGCCAACTACAACCTCCAAAGAATCAATGTGGGTACTGTGGATTCGAAGACCCCTCCGCACAGGCATGGCTGGCACAAGGAAAGACCTGCACCAACTGCAGCATCGCAAACCACTTCGAGTCAGTATGCAGAAAAAAAACGCAGCGCAGAGAGGGGAACAGACCAAAGCACATGAGGAAGATGGTCAGGCAGCTATCACAGGTTTCGCTTGCATTACACCCCGGAGGGAGGAAGAAGGAACCACCAACCTACCAACAAGATGAGTCCACTTCAGAGAACGATGGAGAAACTTACCTAATCTCATTCACCCAAGCCCTAAAGAGCCAGATACGACCCCAGTCTCTCTGCACAGTACAGTTTGCTGGGACGGTCGTCAACGCGGTAATCGACAACGGTGCCTCAGTAACAGTAATGGGAATCCAGCAATACAACAAGTTAAGACCCAAGCCAGAGCTGAGACTGTAGAAGGTGCAGATCTTTGCATATGAAAGCGACTCACCACTACCCCTCCGAGGTAAAATGACTGTGCCAGTGCGGTCAGAAGACGTCGAGATCACCATTGACATTCACGCCATTAACCAGGAGGTGGACACGCTCCTCAGCAGCCATGCAGCTGAAGACCTAGGCCTGGTAATGTTTGCTAAAAGGATACAAGCAGACCAAACGGAAGAACTACTGAGCCAGTTCGAAGACCTGTTCAAAGGACTAGGGAAGATTAAGAGAGCCCCCATCTGCCTGCACATAGACCCTACCGTCCCGACAACAGCCCTACGACACCGAAGGATCCCGTTCCACCTACGACCGCTGGTAGAGAAAGAATTGCAGTCAATTTGAAGACCAAGGGGTCACAGAGAAGGTATCCGGGCCCACGCCGTGGGTATCACCCATGGTGATTGCCGAAAAGCCTTGCCAACCAGGGAAGGTCAGACTCTGCATTGAAATGCGCCTTCTCAACAAGGCCATTCGGCGGGAACGCCACATCACGCCGACCATGGATGACATCGTAGCCGACCTGAATGGATCCCGGTGGTTTTCGAAGCTGGACCTGAACGTGGGCTATCACCAACTAGCCCATGCCAAAGACAGCCGGTGCATCACCACATTCAGCATGCACAAAGGTCTTCGGAGGTACAAACGGCAGAATTTCGGAATATCCTCTGCCGCAGAAATATTCCAGAACGCTGTCAATCCTGGTAGGGCTACCTGGCGTCCTCAACATAAGTGATGACATACTCATCCACTCCAAGACAGTGGAAGAACACTACCGGCATGTGAGAGCTACCCTCAAGAGACTCCTAGATCACAGCGTCACCCTCCACAAAGAGAAGTGTCTGCTCTTCCAACAAAAGATCAAATTCTTCGGATACACCTTCACCCCAAAAGGCATACAAGTGGACCCACGGAAATCCCAAGCGATCAAGACCGCAACTGCCCCTCTCTCCATGGCGGAGGTACACAGCTTCCTGGGAATGGCCACATACTGTGGACGCTTCATTCTGGACCTAGCAACTCTTGCAGAACCACTCCGAAACCTCACCAGGGCAGACACTATGTGGCAGTGGGGTCCGGCTGAAGAGACAGCGTTCCGAGCAGTCAAGAAAGCCCTCCTCAACCACACCATGCTGGTATACTTAGACCGGCATAGAAGAGCGAAGTACTAGTAGACGCCAGCCCCGTAGGCCTAGGGACTGTCCTCTCCCAGGAGCAAGAGCCAGGACGATGGGCTGCCTTAGCGTACGCCAGCAAAGCGCTATCCCCGACTGAAAAGCGATACTCTCAAATCGAGAGAGAAGCTCTGACCATCCGATGGGGATGTAGACATTTCCACCTCTACATATACTGAAACCCTTTCACTGTGGTCACAGATCACCAACCACCAGTACTGCTCTTCAAAGGCTCATCGCCTCACCCGCTGCCACGCATTGAAAGATGGGCCATCGGGCTCCAGCACTGCGACATGGACGTGGTGTACCAGTCCGGTGCCAAGGACGCGGCCGACTTCCTGTCCCGACACCCAGATACGACGAGAGAGAGCGACGAAGAACCCAGCACCAATGACACGAAGGCACACCGAGACATGATAGCGACACTGACGTGTTCCCGGGCACTGACGCTCAAAGAAGTGGGTACCGCCGCAGAACACGACCCCGTTATAATCAAAGTCCGAGAAACCATCCAAGGAGGGCTGTGGCGCCAATTTTTACAAGCTGCAAACACTTGGTCAAACCCAGAGAAAGAGAGGCTGATGAACATGTGGAGGGTCCGAAATGAACTAAGCCTCACCCAAGGGGGTATACTCCTCAGAGGACCTCGCATTGTCATCCCAGCATCCCTACAGGTACGTGCGACGCAACTCGTTCACGGGGGACATCAAGGAGTGGAGAAAATGAAGTCGCGAATGAGAGAGAAGGTCTGGTTCCCAGGGATGGACACTCTAATAGAAGAGACAGTCCGGAGGTGCCCATCCTGCCAACTCACGAGTGGACCAGAACGACCAGCACCCATACTCACTGAGGAGCACGGCAGGCAACCATGGGAAAAAGTAAGCATGGATTTTGGGAGCTTCCCTGACTGGTGCGTCACGCTAGCTCTCATTGACAACTACTCAAAGTACCCAGTGGTAGAAATTGTACCATCAACTACCTTTCTGCATGTCAGCCCAGCTCTAGAGAAGATATTCAGCCTGTTTGGGTGTCCAGATGAACTCCGCAGTGACAATGGGCCTCCATTTCAAAGACACTAGTTCCGTGAATTCATGCACCACCACGGCATCGGCGCATCACCCCACAATGGCCCCAAGCCAACGGGGAGGTTGAACGCCTTATGAGGACAATAAAACCCTCTGATTGCTTTGGCAGAGCAAAGCAACCCAGAACACGAACTGCAAAGGTTCCTGTGGGAATACCGAAGCACGCCACACTGCTCAACACACCAAGCGCCCTGGGTGCTAATGTTTCACGGCACCCGCCAAGACGGCCTCCCCACTGCACCCGATTGGTCTCCCCCCCCCCCCATTTGACGAAAGGGCCGCCTTCCGGAGGAGGGAACAGCACAACAACACTGCCAGCCAAGCTTGAAGAGCTTCATTTTGCCAACTACAGCAAGGAGACACGGTCCTCATGAAGGACAGGAGGCCAGGAGGGAAATTCCCAACCAGGTATGAGCAAGGGTACTGGACAGTAACCACCACACAAGAGACCATGGTGACTGTCGAGAAGGCAGGAGAAATAGTGACCTGCAACGTCTCTTGGTTCAAATGGGTGGACAGGCCTCACCCTACCCCTGCTGTCACAGACCCCGCTGAAGAACCTGAGACCATGCCAGGTGAACCCCAAGCAGCCGACGACCACCGTCCTGAAGTGGTTCCGAAACCGACAAGTCCGGAAGCCCCCGGCGAAACCCCAGCCTGCCTCTGGGACCCACCACTCCAGTCCCTGCCCCCACCACCAGCCAGCAGGGCCGGACTGGCAATAGCGGGCACCAGGCAATCCCTCGGTGCGCCGCACAGGACTGGGGCCAGTTTTGGGCCCCTGGGGGCCGCTTTTGTTATAGGGCTGTTTTTGCAGCATAGCTGCAAAATCTGCCCTGTAAATCGGCCGAGAACCAGCCCCGGCAAAGAGCTCGGCGGCACCTCCAACCCCCCCACCCCCGAGTGGGGGGCAGCCGAGCACTTTGCCAGGGCCGGTTGTGGTTCCCAGTCTGGCCCTGCCAGCCGGGGCTCTGCCAGGTACGCCCTAAGAGGAAATCCTCCGCCGACCACCCGCCTGAGAGACTTTGCCTGCCAAGTAAGTGGACCATGAGGCTTTTGAGATCCAAACAAGGACTGAGTTGAGATGGGATGTGACAGTCAGCGCACCAGCCGTTACCGCTGGCGCGCGCTAAACCAGGACTGCCGTTGCGCTCACGCCGGCTGGCGTGAGTGCGCATATAAAATAAAAATGGGCGGAGCTGCGAGGCAGTCCGCGCCACATAGTTATACCGAGTGTGTGTCAGTTATTTCACGTGGCGCGCTAATTAGGCCTAGCGCGGAGCTTGGTATCGGGAGGGAGGGCCCCCCGATCATAACACTTACAAGGCATACATGCCTTCAAAATGATGTAGCTGCAGCAGCCACGTCACTATGCTTTTTGTTGTTGCTCATCTGAAATGAATCAATAGATTAATTTATTTTTATTTTTTAAGCATCTTCCCCAGCCCTGGAGCATGTGAATGAAATGTGCCACAGGAGAGCTGCAATCAAATGCTTCCTAATTCCTCAGCATACATTCTGCATGATCTCATACTCAACATAACCGCACCCTAACGCATCCCCCGATATGATGGAGTTCCTGTTTGACCACGAGGGTCCTAGTGCGTATACCATCAATATGCGACATGTCTCCCTTTGTTAAAAAGTGGTGAACATCACAAAAATAAAATGTCTTCTTTCAATCGGCGAGGTCCTCGCA
Source organism: Lissotriton helveticus (assembly GCF_964261635.1). Lineage (NCBI taxonomy): Eukaryota > Metazoa > Chordata > Amphibia > Caudata > Salamandridae > Lissotriton > Lissotriton helveticus. Next base: position 1,934,111,156 of record NC_136061.1, read on the forward strand.
TTTGTCAGCCAGACTGGGTGAGCCAGGATGGTTAAGGTCCACTCTGATCAGAGAACGGTGACATGGACTCAGGTGCTTAAGCCAGACCTGCTGGCAGAGCTGCTTCACACATGGTTTCAGAACTCAGCAAGTGTCACTGTAGATGTCTGAAATGTGATGTGCAGTGGCGGTGGGTGACATTTGAAAGTGGTGAGGTGTAAAATGTATGGCTGAGTGACCTGAAGGGAGTGGGCGCAGCGGGCGAGCTTGACCATCATATGGGGGGGATCTTGGTCAAAACTTGGGCAAAATTAAGAAAATAAGGCAATTGTTAAAGTATAATTGAAAGTGCTTTTGGCTCCCAACACAATACTGGCAAAAGGTATCAGTCGTAAAAGGGAAGGTCTCTCAGTAACTACTGCATGACCCTATCATTCCCCCAGAAATGAATGTGCTGCAATATGTAAAGAAGGACTGATCTGATTTAGTTCAAGTAAAAAATAACTCCTAGGCAATCAATCATGGAAACAAGTAGATCAGGGAAAGTTCAGGAAACAGAGTTTATATAAAAAAACATTAGTTTTAATGAAATCGTTAAAAAACTGTGCAAAAAGTTGTATCAATAATACAATGTGTAACACAATTCATATAATCATAAACACAAAATTAATCAGAGGAAAAAGATTTTTTTTTTAAAAATGAATTAAAATAGCGGCAAAATCGACGCACGTTTTGGCGTACTCGACGTCTTCTTCAGGAGTAGCCACAAAGTAACCTGTAAGTAATAACAAATATATATTCAATGACACCTCTTTATCATATATGTTATACATCCATTAACAGTTTTCTTAAGTGTTATTATGTCTACTTAAGGCAACAAATCACTTTTTTAAATAAACATCTTTAAAAGAAGAGAAAATACCTAATCTGTATTCCATAGAACTCCCTTCATAACAAATCATGTTTCCATACATGCAATAAATTCTGTTATCTGGGTGCTCATAATGTACCTAAGACCCTATCATCATAGTTGAACTTTAAAACCATATTTAAAACTGATGTGTCGCTCAGACATGAAGAAACTTACTTTCTATATGTTTTGAAATTCGAGCCCACATTCAGGAAAATTGAAAAAGGCTTAGAGTTCCTATTAAGTCTCTCAACGTATATCTGTAGAAGAGATCTCACTATCAGTCAAGATAAAGACATGCTGAAATGTCAACAGTAAATATGGATATTGATGTTAAGTAGGTAAGTAAACTTACATTTAATTCTTATATGAGCGATAATCCCTTAAAAATCGTGGAGATATTAATGATGAACTTAAAAGTGTCCGTGCGGAAGTCCTGGCTAGTTATAAAAACCGCATCCCGATCGACAACCACGATAGCGGCAGTCTATTTTGTAGAAACTAAAGGAGAAAAAAAACATTATGGACTTATCCTTTTTAACTTGAATTCGGAAAGATTACATACCGAAGACTAAATAGTCTGGATATTACCTGGACAGATATTGAGAGCCGAGTTCTGGAGGACAATGTTCCCACAGTGCGGCTATTTCAACGAAGTGACAAGGGATTAATCTACAATTACAAATCAAACGCATGAGAGAGTAAGTGGGCCAACGGAGACGGTTTTATTAAAGCTATAAGATCCCTCTCCTGTGAAAAATTACCTTGCTCGGTTTCTCTTTTCATCGCGGTACGGGGCAAAAGATGGCCGCCAGCGTCTGACGTCGTGAGGGAGGAGATATCAATCCAACCTTCATGACTCTTAAATACTTGCCGACCAGGTCGCATGTGTGATTACATAACAGCACACGTGCTATTTCAAAGATTAGGATCGTGAAAATACGTATAAAAAATGGAAGAAAGGGTCTATTTGCAATCTTTATTGATATGTGGGTTTATACAATTCAACATATAAGCTCTATAGGAGTTCTTCAATAAAAAAGTAGTTCCCAGATGATTTTGATGATGATGTATGTATATTAACGCCGGGAAGAAAACCTAACACAAAAGAGGGACAAGCATTCTGTTTCCCTTGTTTCCCACATCATGTTACTTTCAACAAAACTTTATTTGCATTCCCCAGAAAATTTTCCAGATTAGAACATTTTAATGCAGGTAACGATTCCTAGTTAAAGTTCATATCTCTTATTAAGAAAAACTATTTTATTTTATAGAGCCTATTAGAAATATACCATGGGCGATTTAATAAAAAAGGACCATAGTATAAAGTAGTTATGTTGGAATACTCTACTTACTCTAAAATATCTTCGGTGTTATCAGAATGTCACCTGACACTATTTTAATTATTTATGGCTACTAGTAGAATTAAACAAATATGCAAATCAGGATTATTGTCACTACATCTTAATGTGGAAGTCACTACATTTGTAATTATCAAATTATTGCGTTTTCCCATGGTATCTCACTATTTAAACATTTCTGAAAGTGTCAAAGGAGAAAATCCAAAAAACTTCACGTTTTTGCGTATTTTAAGGCCTCCTTTATTATCTGGGGTCCTGATTTTCTCTAAAAATTCTCCAACCGAATTCTTCTGGTTCATGATTTTTCTCAATGAAGTGTTTTAGCAAAGGGGCCTGAATCTTTCCCGTTCTGATTGCCGAACGGTGTTCAGTAATCCTAGTTTGAATGGGTCCGGAGGTTTCCCCCACATAACCTAGGGCCAGATGTAGGTAGGCTTTTACCGGTCGGTCACAGCCGAATTCGGACGTTACCGCCTGGTAAAAGCCATTTGAGATGTAGGAGGCATTTTACCGATTCGGCAATTACCGAATCGGTAATTACCAAATCATCATTTACCGATTCGGTATTTACCAAATCGGTAAATGATATGTAGGAAGCACTGTAAACAGTACTTCAGGGCTTTAAGGATTCGTTATTCACCACCAACTATTAGTTGGTGGTAAATAACGAATTCCTATGTAAATGCATAAAATGAGCATTTACACCTGTGCCATGTGACAGACATACATGCCCTTAGGGCATGTATGTATGCCAGATGTGCACACCTGCACTAATCAGGGGTGCAGCAGGGTGTCAAAGTGACAACCTGCCTGTGAGAAGTTGGCCTGATAGGTGATGTTTCCAATTCTGGAACCACCTATTATCAGACCAAACAATCCCTTATGGTGTCAGGTTGTAAGTCAACCTTGTTAGACAAGCTATCCTAGGGGTAGCATGGACTAAGCAGCCTAAAGGCTTAACTTAAGAGGTCGTGTTAAGCGAGCTGTTTTACCACATACAATCCTGTAATATCAAATGAAAGGACACCACACAAGTATATATTATAAAAATATATGTGTTTATTACTAAAAACAATCCCCAGTATTCTTTATGAATAAAGGGGCACAAGCGTTAAATCAAAAGCACAGTTTAAACATACAAGTTGCACAATTATGGATGAGGGCGGGTGGCCACTCAAACCATATACTAAACAAGTGGTATAAGAGATACCAATCGAACAGTGGTTAGGCCTAGGGCCTAGGGAATCGCTGGGAGCAGTCAGGACAAGCAGTGCTGAAGTCGGGAGAGGCCCACGGGATTCGGGAGCAGTGCGGAAAGCGCACGCATGCACCAATGTTAACCAATGGTGCGTAAAAGTTACAAAGTTAAAGTTTAAGGACACTTCCGCTGAACCTAGAGGAACAAAACTTAAGACACAGACCCTAGAGATGTGTACCAGTGTGGGAACACCGGCGGAGCAAAGTTACCTCACCCACAGGAAGCGGGTGCACAGGGTCGAAGTTGAGTCGGGTTTCGTCACGCAGGCTCTTGGTGCTTGGAGCTGAAAGGGCTGCAGGCGGGGTGAAAGAGAAGTGTCCGGTGGAGTCCAAGGGTGGACTCGAGTCGAAAAGTACCTGAAAGCAGAGGGGACAGAGTCTGGGTCACTCAGCAGTGACCAGGGTGGAACCAGGACGGAACCAGGCAATGTCGGGCGCAATCAGGTCGCTGTCGAGGTGCTTCTCTCCGCTGTCACGTGGGCTCTGGGGCATCTACGACGTCCAGGAGCAGGTCACGATCTGTCCCACGCAGGCTCTCGCCGTCGGCGCTGTCGGCTTCAAGATTGGAGCAAACAACACTTGGCAAAAGCAATCCACGCGGAACCGGGAGATTGCTTCTCACTCGGACCAGGAGGGTCAGAGTGGGGGCTCCTTTTCAGGGGAGCTGGTGCAAATCTGGAGCAACTAGATTCACAAGTCGATTTCAAGTTTTCGTCGGCACAGGGGCCACTAGCCGGCTGGCAAGTGACCGGGCCAACGCATTGAGCCAAAAGTAGCAGAAGGGCCCCACGCAGCACTCGATGAGTGTAGAGGGGTGAGCTTCGGTGCAAGAGTGGCTCAGGGTTGGGGCTTCTCAAACCCTGGTGTACAGCTTCGAGGGTCACTCGTGGGCTGCACAGTCAGCGTCTTGTGGTCAATTCAAGATGGCGTGCCCCACGCTTCCGGTCGCCTCCACGGGTCTCAGCTCTGCAGGGACTGTGGATCGGGCTGTTGGAAAGCAGGCAGGCTTGATCTCGTTGATCTCTGTTGCTCGAGTTCCGGCGGGAACTGCAACAAAGTAGACGTTGATAGCTGGGTGGTGCCTGTTTGCACAGGGTGGTCACTCCTTGACCACAAGGGAGATTCTTCGGGCTTCTACGTTGAGTAGGATGTCGAAGGGTCCAGAATTTCGTTTCTTATGTTTCTTCAGGCTAATCTGAAGTGCATTGGCACTGCTCCCACTCTTATTCGAATCTGGGGGGCGTGATTACCTGCTAGGTCCCCCCTATGGGTGGGACCCAGGAAGGGGGTGGATACACCCCTTTCCTTTGATCCAGGCCGCCCTGGCACGAGGGCTGGAGTGCCCCAGAACCGGTTTGGCCGGATTATGCAAGGGGCAGCCTTGTGCGCCCCAGGCAGTGTCTGGTTTCTTTCAGACCTCCCTGCTACAATCCACTATCTCCTGTCTGGAGGGTGGTGACACCCTCCTGTGGCAGGAAACCCTTTGTCCAGGCCCCATTTGGCTGAGTTTCGGTCAGCTGCAGGGGTCCAGACTCTTGTCTGTGGCAGAGGCATCCATTTTGTGGATCTAAGGCCCTTTTAGAAATTAACCGCATTTAAGTAAAGTAACATGTCTTACCCCTCTAGAGGGGTGGAATGATATCCCCGTCGCCAGAACTGGCGAGGGGATAGTATTCCAAATCGTATGACACCTTACACGACATGTTTTGATAAAGCCAAACCAGAGTTGCTATATAACCGCGAGGATTATAAGGCACTTAAGAGTATATGGTATGACGTTATCCTGAAACAGCTTAGGGAGTTGTTCCCGACAGCTGCAGACAGGCTCAGCTCATGCTAGAGCTCCATCTCACAGTAACCCACGCACTCTGCCTCCAGGATTGATGAGGCCTACCATAGGAGTGGCTCACAGGTTTATATGTGTCCAGATATAGGTTTAGATATAGGTATACTATACCTAAGTAAGGGGTGATTACACCACCTTACCCCAGCTGAGTGATCAGCCAGTTGTGTCAATTTAAGAACCAGCCAGGGGTGGCAAAAGATATGCTGCAGCCCCTGGTAGGCCTTGGTGGCCCCTATGCCCTGGGCACCTATAGTGCATTATACAGGGGCTGACAAGGAGTCCATTTCCAATTGTGGTATGTACCTAGGGTACATGGAATCCATTTTACAGAGAGAGCAGATGGCCTGGGGCCCTGATTAGCAGGGAACCAGGTCAACTAAGTCAAAAAACCAGCTAAACACAGGCAAAAAATCTGGGGTAACCATAGTCAGGTAGCCATCTTCCTACACAACCCCCCCCCCCCCAAACGAAAGGAGATAAGGCTATCCTTGGCCAGGTAAGCCTATATTGCCTGAGTGGCCATATAAGGAAGTACCTGCACTAGCATGGGTACCCCCTGTCTCATGGTCCACTAAGCAGTCCCTCACCCTTGGGGTATTAGAGGGTCTCCACCATAGGGAATCACTACCTTGGGTGTGTTTATGCAAAGTTAAAGGCTGGTTTGGATATGGAGTACTGAAGTGAGGCTCTACTAATTTAGGGCTCAGCTTCCTCCAATTATCTTCCACCATGTGTGCCTTTCTTTCTTTAACTGAGTTGCACTGTGCTCTCAGGGTCAACCTCTGGCTACCTAAAGCTGGAGGCTGGGTCCCTCTGTTTGGCTTGCTGGGGGGACAGTTCAGGTTTGGGCCCTTTGGGTCCCAGGTTTGGCTGTGCCCAACAGACTCGTTCTGTGGGAGGTCCCTAACTGTTTTTAAGGGGGCTCCCTCAGGAGTTTTTAAAGTTTTCACCTCACTAGGGCTACTAGTTTTGGTGCCCCTAATCTGTTGATGGGGGTGCTTTATTTGACAGGGGGCCCTCTGGGTCTCACTGTCCTTCTTGTCCTCTGCAGCCCTGGGCTGGCTAAGGCAAGGGAGAGAGGGGCAGGTTACCTGCTCCAGACTGGGTCCCACCTGAGAAGGGTCCACCGCCATCAGAGGCTCTGTCAGGCCAGGCCTAACAACCTCTGGGGCAGTTCCTTCATCAGGGGTAAGATCAGTTCCCTGAGGAGGCTGATCCTGTCCTAAAGTCTGGTGAGGGGGAGATTTCTCTTCCTCCTCCATGCTCTCAGTTTGTGTGGAGTTATCCATCATTTCAGGCTTCACAACGCACATATCAGTTTGAGTTGGGGCTGTGGCCATCACAGCCCCACCAACCTTTTCAGGAGGAGACTCAGTTTGGGTTTCTGCTGTTATCATAACAGCTTTGCTATTCTGTTCAGGAAGAGCTTTTGCTAAAGATGGGGCAGAGAGTTTCTCAGCCCTACCAACCTTTTCAGGAAGGACATCTTGGATTGGGGCTGTAGCCATTACAGCCCCACTAACCTTTCCATTGGAATTTACCATTCTAGAATGGATTTCCTGTTCAACCTCAGCCCAGGCTGAGATTTCCAAATCATTACCAAGTAGGCAGTCTACAGGCAAGTTTGATGACACTGCCACTCTCTTTGGGCCAATGACACCTCCCCAGCTGAGACTTACTACTGCCATGGGATGATTTGTTTTGATGCCATCAATGTTTGTTACCTGGTATGTGGCACCAGGTAAAAGTTGCTTAGAGGGGACTATACCATCAGCCACCATGGTGATGCTAGCCCCTGTGTCTCTAAAAGCTTCAACTTTCAAACCATTGATGATGGGCTCTTGTCTATACTTGCTCAAGGTATTTGGGCAATCAGAGAAGTTGGCAAACCCCATGCCAGTCTCATAAACAAGATCATTGGGTGATGGGGACCTGGATAGGCCAGGGTCCACCTGAGCTCCAAAAGTAAACCCACCCAGATTCCTGGGTGTGCTCCCACTTCCTGGGGGATTACTGCTGACAGTAACAGGAGGTGGTGGAGCTGGCTTTGGAGGTATATTCTCTTTATTGTTATTCTTGGGACAACAGTTGTCTGTTTTGTAATGCCCAACCTGTTTACAGGCATAACAATAAGGCTTTTTCTCAGTTGAAGAAGTGTCTTGGGACCCACCCCCATTCTTGGAGTTTTGGGGCCCTGGGGAAGTCTTTTCTTTATTTTTATCCCCACCCTTATCTTGAGGCTTGGTAGACTCCTTCTTCTGGTTACTGTCCTGATTCTTAGGCCTAATCCTGGTTCTGACCCACTTGTCTGCCTTCTTTCCCAATTCTTGGGGAGAGGTCAGATCAGAGTCCACCAGGTGCTGGTGTAAGAGCTGGTTCTGACAATTACTTAGGATCTGCTCCCTCATAATCAAATTATACAATCCTGTAAAGTCATGTACTTTGCTGCCATGTAGCCAACCCTCCAGAGCCTTAGTTGCACAATCAACAAAATCAGTCCAGTCCTGAGTCTGTGTCTTCTGGGTGTCTCTGAACTTCAACCTGTACTGTTCAGTGGTTAAGCCAAACCCATCTATCAGAACACTCTTCAGGACTTTGTAATTGTTTGCATCCTCATGTCTAACAGTGAGGAGCTTATCTCTCCCTTTCTCTGAAAAGGAGTACCATAAGATTGCTGCCCACTGTTCCTCAGGAACCTGCTGTACCATGCAGGCTCTCTCAAGAGCAGTTATCCACTTGTGGATGTCATCCCCTTCCTTGTAGGGGGGCACAATCTTTGTCAGGTTTCTACTATCATAGGACCTGGGTTTCTCTTTAGGAATATTGCTGCCACCAGTGGCATCTAAGCCACACAATTTTTGCTCTCTTGCCAGGGCAAGTCTAGCTTGAGCCAAGGCTACCTCCTCCCTCTCTATTTGGAGTTTGACAGCCCTCATTCTGGCCCTATGCTCTAGCTTTTGAGAAGCAGTCATGCCTCTCTGAGATTCTCTTGAGGCACTAGAAATATGAGAGTCCCCTGAGGGAGATCTCACTCTTCTGTTGCCTGGGAGAATGACATGGTTGGATCTGGGGAGGTGCTGGCCCTCTCCATTTCCCAGTAGGTCTAAGTTGGCCTGGTTAAGCCTGGCAACTTGGACCTGGCTACCCCTCTGATCCTGATTCTCTGGGTCCTCTACATCTGAGTCCTCCTCCTCCTCCTCTTCCTCCTCTTCTTCTTCCTCCTCTGGAGTGGTATCAGTTACAGGGGGGTTCACTCCTTCTCCTGATTCTAAGGGAGGTTCATTTCCCTTCTCTAAGTCATCCTGCTCTAGAATGGCTATCAGGATAGGACAAGTGGGACTTCTGCCCCTTTTTAACCCTCTTGATATGCACAAGGCTATCAAGTCCTTTCGGGTTAGTTTGTCATAGCTGGAAGTTGCCTTGGTAAGGTCAACTGTCACAGGAGCAGACCCTGAGGCTTTTCCTGTGTCAGACATGACTGCTAGTGAGGTGTAAGTGGTGCACTTACCTACACTAAGTGTTTTCCTACTGTACCTTGCTAGTGAGTTGTAGTCAGGGTGTGCTAATCCCTTTAATCTACAACTACTAAGTTCAGTAGAACTTAATATGCTAAGCTTTTGATTTATATGTACCTAGAGGTACTTGATGTGATCTTTCAATTTGATAAAAGATTGCAATGGTAAAACAACAGCAAGCTCAAATCCGCACCACTGCTCACCAATGTGAGAAGTTGGCCTGATAGGTGATGTTTCCAATTCTGGAACCACCTATTATCAGACCAAACAATCCCTTATGGTGTCAGGTTGTAAGTCAACCTTGTTAGACAAGCTATCCTAGGGGTAGCATGGACTAAGCAGCCTAAAGGCTTAACTTAAGAGGTCGTGTTAAGCGAGCTGTTTTACCACATACAATCCTGTAATATCAAATGAAAGGACACCACACAAGTATATTGTAGTGTAGTTCCTATCTTCCCAATAGGCTCTGCGCATTGGAATAATACCTACAGCAGTAAAGGCCTAGGCCAGACGTTAACTAGGTCTACTACTGTCGATACTAGACTTAAGTTTTGGGTTTGCCAGCGTAGCTCAGAGTTCGCTAGAAACTTTCTCGAATGTTCAGGAAAGAATTAACTCCCCTGATTAGACAAGAAGGGATTTAGTTTCTGACAACCATAGAACATGACAACTTTGCTCTCCCCTAATCAAGAGTGTATCTCCAGAGTCGTGTGAGCACAAGGCAATTATTTTACTCAGTCAGTACGTGCATTCTTAGTCTCATCAGATTGTAGAGAAAAGGAAGAGACGGGCGTGTTCAATAAAAAGGTGTTATTTATTGATCAGTCTCTTTTCTCGTACAAGAGAAATGGATCGATATTATTGCAATACTTATAGTTAAGTAAAGTGCATACATTAGAAGCAATAGTATAAAATAATACTGTAAAAACATTGATATGGTTTCTAAGCCATATGATGTTTTAAAATGAATAAAATATATTTACATACACATATACATTTGACTAAACGTACTCAACTGGTGTTTCTAAATACGCCTACCCCGTGTACCTGACCTAAGTCTAATGCGTGGGCGGGAATAGAAAGTTACAGTTTAAGTTAAGTTTGTTTTTGCCAAGTGAATAACTAAAGAATTCTCTGTGAGGGGTTATTCAGTTCTGTACCTGGAAGTTAGGATGAAATGAGGAATGGTATCTCTTTCTCTGCTCTCGATATTCCAGGCCGCCTGCGAGGGCTGCCCGAAAACGCCGGTGCTGGATTCTCGGCAGGAGAAAGCAGCGCGTCTCTCAGCGCGTCAGGAAGGCGGGGCTGCTGCCAGCGGGGTCTGCTCTGCTCTGGGCTTCGGCAAGTATGGCTGCTCCGTCTCGTCACCACGCGTGTGTTTGCATAGGGCAAGATCGGCAATATTTATACCTTAAAGGTGCCGAGATTGACGTAAGGATGGACATAGATACGTCAATAAAGATGTCATACGACTTGCTCGTTAGCACATTCTTTTACTGAAGTTCTCTGTGAAATCAAAACAATGGCCGCACGGATTTTCCAGGTTGTCATAGGTTTGATTTGTTATGAGAACGTCGTATGCCTTATCAGGGGCTGGAGGAATGTCGCTTGTCTAATTAGATCTCAAGCGTTATGACCTAATCAGATAACACGTTCCTGTGCCGTAGTGTGACTGCGTCAGATAACGGTATCTGCATCATGGGGGCTTTTCTTGCCTCATGGGCTGACTGTTAGTTAACTTGATAGTTAGTTTAACCAGAATAGGGTCAGGAATAGGGGGATCGATTCAGAACCTATAGGAATACATGACACCCACTCCACGCTAACTATGGTCATATTTACTAATCTATGCATAGTATAACATAGTACAACATACTATAGAGTATAGTGTATACCTTACCACCCCAAAATACATAAATGCATTTTGAAACTTTCAAATATACTGAAAAATTGCAGTCATATGTATTGTATGCACTCAAGCTATGAATTAAACGCTAAAGTAAACACGCATTTGTATACATTATTGCTTATTTGGTATATGAAAAATACACATGAAATGGCTCTGAATATGGCTATACAGAAAGAAAGTTCGAGACCAATTCATCACATAATAAAATATTTGTGAACATACCAGCGGGCAACTAAAGTTTATAAAGTATCTAAAAATAGAAATCTTAGTTCTCTAGGAATAGTTTCTTACTTTAAGCAGAAGATAAGTGTCCCGAAATTTTTGTAAAAATTAATTTGGGGCTGCTAAAAAAATTGCTGTCCGTGAACTGGTGGGAAAAATTGTTCATGTGACTTTATTTTCAAAGTTGAAGGCCGAATTCAGGGAACGCCGTGTGCGAGCTTGCTCAAAAGTCTCTATTTCTGTTCTGGAGAGAACATCATATCATTAAGGCTTTCGAAAAAACTGTCAACAGCTTCATGGGAAAGTTCCACTAAGTCGGAAATAGGTGTAACCATGCATTCGTGCGCATGATTGTCTCCATTGACATTCTGATTCGCATTGCTGACAGAAGGTCGTACCTGATCGATGCTGCTTTCATCTTGAACTTCACTACTCTTCAATCTTAGTGGTGAAGATTCCACGAATGCCGTCATCAGGATTGGCAGCCTTTGAGGGCAGCACAAAGCGTGAACCTTGGTAGGAACCAACAATGTATCTGCATCCACTGGCGCATCCGATTGTAGCGTCAGACAGGTGTCTAACACGCATTCTTCTCCGCATAGCAGACACCTCAATACAGGTAAAACACACCTTTGCCACATTGGTCGAAATGATAGAAACCAAGTCATGTTCAGGTCTCTAAGCCGGGAGAGTCCCAGGATTTTTGATATCCGGTCCCGGTATCCAATGGCTAGGATTGTATCTTCCATTGTCACGAGAGTTTGATTTGTGACATGGGTTGCCATAACGAAAAATAAGGACTAAGAATAGGATTCCTGCAATTAGTCCCAGAATCAGGGGAAGTCCGCCAAAAATCGAATGGACGAAATCTGGAAAAATACCCAGTATGGCTCTGAATGGTGTTAATGCCATCGAAAATACTGTCTTAAATACCTTTGAGACCCCAGTGGTATCAGAAATATTTAAGATTTCGCTCAGGATTTCCGCGAAAAGTACGGGTGAATTAGTTGATAATAATGTATGTATCTCTGCAGTCGTCCTTGCGACTTGTAGATCATACGTTTCTTTTGATGACGTGAGCCTTGTAGGCGTCTGAAGAAGCACTGTTTTCATTCTGCTTAAAGTATCTATTCGAATAGAAGTAATTTTCAAATTGGGCCATGCCCTTGCCTCCCTGTCTGGAAAGGAGCTGGGGAACAAAGAACGTCCACAGCACTTGACCTTCGCAGTAGTAGTTACTAGATAAGGAGTCCCGGGCGTAAGACTACAACATCTGCGGTCTACAATAAGAATGTAACTCCCATTATAGAGTCTTTGAAAGAATGGTTCTATTTCAGTTGCAGGTGCGCCTTGCTGGTGACATGAAAGGTTGTATGTATTCCCTTCACAGGCTCCATGCAAACTAATTCCGTTACACAGAAGCGTGCCGCTTAGTGACATAGCACAATTGTTGCCACTAAGAAACACTTTCTGTCCTTTATTACTGACACATGCATGTGAATAGGGCAGGTTCCAAGTTGTTTTAAGGTACCCCTTTCCCAATTTCTCGTACATGCCAGCCTGTATATATTTTTGGCAGTATTGAAACCTGAAGGTTGAGATTGGAATATTTATGATTCCGTGTATTATCCATTCACTGACAGGTCGTTCTGACATTGTCATTGGTAATCTTTCTAGTTTTTCAATGCTCAAGATTGTATAATCAGCACCCTTTTGCGCCATACCGATTTGTCTATCAGTAAGGTTAAAGATTTGGAATAGTGACGTTGTGTTGATTAAACGCCAAGGCACATAGCCTGAACGCAGATTTTGTAACGTCCAGCCAAGCTGTACAATAGAACGCAATTGTGACTGACCGTGTTGTAATAGCAGTAAGTCTTGCGATAATATATCGATTGCTGACGACACAATGCTGTCCAATGAAAAAATTCTGGAGGACAGAGTCATTAACCCATTGTCCACTACAGAAAGTGATTTTTCCAAATTAATACGGTCAATTTCCCGTATTCTCTCTGCTGTTTCAATTTGATTAACCTTCCAGGCCTCATTGTATGCTGCATATACAGAGGCTGCTATGAAACGCTTTTGACGCTGTTTGCGTGGTCCCATTATGAAATCACGCAAGTCAGCACCATCAGTAAGTAAAGTTAGGTGTTGCTTAATTTCAGGCAGTGTGGAAGTTTGTAGCCATTGAAGGCATAATTTGCCCACACTGTAGGTTGTTATTATCCCTGGGTGATGTCTTTGGGGATATCTAGGGTCTGGCCTGGTCATTTTGAACCCCTGTGTTTTATTCAGGAATCTGTCTTGACAGTTATTTGTATCTGTGGGCCAGATCAACCATCGTTTCCAATCAGGATGTGTTCTGTTTTGGTTTAATATTTGGTTTACGTCTATCTCTTCATCTGTATCAGAGCTATTGCTAAACATTGTTGGCTTTGGAATAGACGGTTTATTTAAATCTTTGATTTTGGCTAGGCCAAGACAGGTGGTTTGTTGAACAGTGTCATTTAAAAATATCATTTGTTCTGGGATCATGCAAGCTCTAAACAAAGCTTCTAAACCCTGTACTTGCCATTCTTTTGTACCCCAAACACTTTTCAAATCAACATTTTTGTCCCAATAATCAAATCCAAAAGTATTCATTTGTTCAAAAAATGAGTCTGAATATAACAATTTTGTGTTGGTTATCATGGTTTTGGTTCCTGTCTTGTTTGATAATTTAAAATAAAATGTTTCAGCATTACTTGTGTTAAAACCTGAAAAATATGAATATTTGTCGTAAACGGTTCTTGAGCTCCCTTTTGGAGGTGTTGCACAATGTTCCCATTGATTATAATTTAAAACATTTCTAGGTTGTGCAGATCTATGTAAAAAATGGTTACCATAGTGGTTATAGTAATACATACTATCATAATTTGTAGAACCCTGCAAATAATCATGTTTGGTAAATTTAGCAGACATTACTAAATCAGACATCATGTTATTAATGCTTTCGAAGTCCCAATCATCAGCAAATGAGTTTGGTTTCACAAAGTCACTCAATGAGATCTTAATTTGGTGTGGATATTTCAGGATCTCGACCGGACCATAAATTTCATAGTCAGTGTTGTCCCAGGCTACCCCACCAGGTATCGGGTTGGCTGTGAAGTTGGCTGAAGAAAGTTCTCTTTTCTCGACGTGTGAAGATGTGTGTGGTTTGAGGATCAAGTTGATGTTCTGACTTGCTGTGTCCATTTTAGCATATTTTCCCTCAATGAAGCGTCCCAAAGTTAATACCATGATGAGCCAAAGTATGAGGATAAATGCACCAAAGCCCACCCAAAATTCAATCCATGGAGAAATCAGATATGTTTCTTTCAGTTGGTTCAAAAGTTCATTAGCTTTTTCTTTAAAGGTTTTTGATGATGGCTGTGTCTTTGATTCACTGAGGCTTTCAGAGGAATCATCGAAGTTTATGAAGTAGCCGGATGCAGTTCTGTCAATTGTTCCAATTGCTTCAGGATTTTTGTTTCTTGCATTTTCACTTGGTACTTCATTATAGATTGGTGTGTCTCTGCTAAATGTTTTTATTTGGGTTTTCAGAGGTCTTAGTTCTATTGCATTGTTGCATAGTCCTTGTTGTTCTTCTGTAGGCGTTTCGAATGTGATGAGCCTCTTTGTTAGGACCTCTGTACTGGTAGCAAACCTTGGTGTTCTGCTACTTATTGGGAGTCCACTTGGCCTACTGTTTGTTATCGGCCACATGTTGTGGTTTTACCAGGTCGATGGATACAACTCGGTTCTCCTTTTTACCAGCAAGTGGCGGTAGTACAACTGATCTTGTCCCGTTGACAGACAAGACAGGAACTGCTTTTCTGTAAGAAGGCCCAAATTCCTTTTTTACCGCGATCTTCTCCCTGACTAGATCCCCGACTTTTGGAATCCAGACAGGTCTTGCTGGGACAGGTGGTGATTCTTCAGTGGTTGTTGGCTGTTGTTTCAACTGTATGTTGCTCAGGTCTTTTCTTGTTTTGTTTAAGTCCTGCAAAATAGCCAAACGGTCTTTGACATCAAAGCTTTTTTCTTTAACCACTGAAGTCTGACTGTCGAGGTCAGAGATAATCATTCTAGTTCCAAATAATAATTCGTACGGACTGAATCCCTTCAGAGAATTTCTTGGCAAGTTATTTAGATTACGTTGGACACTTATTAGATGTTTGACCCACCCAGCTCCCGAACCTAATATCCTTTCCATTATAGATTGCTTTCTGCTTTGGTTTTTTCTTTACACCATCCTGTACCCTCAGGAAGGAAGTGAGAAGATTCCCGCTGGGCTGTGCTCATTTGGCCATGTTTCCCCCCCGGCCGGAGGGCTAGAGTGAAGACAATGGTCAAACGTAACATGCTCTTAGCGTATATGCCATTTAGACTCGCAAATCTTTGTATAACAGTCCGGACGTCAGCCGAGTGCTGAGGATCGACATTACAAGTGGAAACTAGCCTGTATATGTTAATCGCAAGCCCTGCTTTTTACTGGTGATATTATCTGCCTTGATACGACGAGGTATTAAACTGTTTCTCTCCCAACTGCGATCTCTGTTGCAGTTTGGGCAGTTTTTTACAAACATGGTGTGATGCAGGCTCATGCCTGGCCACCAGTACCGTGATTGTAATTCTTCCAGAGAATCTTTTAATTTAAGGTGTCTGAGACCCTCGCCCATATGTGCGTCTGCGATTAACAAGCTTCTCCTGTCCATGTTTGGAATCACTCTATCCCCCACTCCAGGGATTCGAGCAAAAGGGACGGAGTTTGCATCGATTATGTATGTATAATTGAGTGGATAGTTGATCGGTAACGCTGAGCAGTCGCCTTTTGATGACGTTTTCACCGCCAGCACTGTTTCACCGTCAATGTATTTTAATGTACGCTTTTTTCGAACTACGGGAGCCGATTTAGTGGCTGCCGCGGCGGCTGTTTCAGCCAATGAATTCCCTACAACGTGAACGCCATCACGTTGATGACTCAGTGAGTGAGTCACGTGAGTCTTTGGTAGCTCTTTCTGTAAAAGAGCTATTTGTTCCCAGAGCAGTTTCTGCTTTATTGGTGCATCTGTGTCATCTTTGTAACCGTTTTGAATCCATGCCTGCAAATCGCTGTTATATGATTTGACGCAGTAATATGAATCTGACACTATAAGTGTCGGGAATTCGCGATCCGCATTATCTAGCGCCATTTTCAATGCTATTATTTCAGTTTGTTGTTCTGAATTAGTTTCTACTGAGTGTGATTTTGTTAATAGAGGTTTTAGTTTACCTCCGCGCCACACTTCTTTTGTAATCTCACATGTGGGGTTGTATGCTTGTTCTCCCCAAACGGGGGGTTGAGCATGTCCGTCTGTATAGATTACACAAGCGTAATGTCGTAGAGGCAGAATGTCGATTGGCAGAGGATACGTCTTTTCATACTTTAGATTTTTTATTTCTTCTAGTTCTGGATCAAAGTAGTAGTATACTTTGTCCGTTGTGATTGAATTCACCCATTGTATCCATTCTGGATTCAATGTTGTTGTTGGTAAATTACACGGTGTTGTTAGTGCCTCAAAGGCTGATTCTGCTGTTCTGACTGTGATATGTCTACCGTCAGCTATGTCTTTTTCTCTAGCTATTGCGGTTTGAACTGCACGAATGATTTTTCCTGTATTACTGAATTTCTGTTCAGCTTCTGTGTACAAGTGTGATTTGAATGCAATTGGTACCTTTTCTCCCTCATTAGATAGAGGTCAGGTATGTGAATCCGCATCTCCCTGGGATGACTCAAATCACAAGATTGCGTGTGTTATCACGTGTTTCTAATTTTGTTTTAATTAGCATGTCTGTTTGTAAGGATCTCAAAATTTCTGTGTGTGTTTGAGTCCAATTGGATCTTTTAAAGTCTGGTTTAATTAGATCATAAAGGGGTTTGACCCTTTCTGCGTAATTTGCAATGTATGTTCTTCCGAAATTTAGGAAGCCTAGAATTGACTGTAGGTTTTTTAGTGTTTTAGGAGCTTGGATTACGGCACATTTCTCTAGGAAATTGTCAGCCAGGCTTTTACCTTCACTTGATAATTCATATCCTAAGAACAGGACTGTCAGATGGGCAATTCTGGACTTTTTAAAGTTGAATTTGTAACCCTCTGCTGCGAACCCAAGTATTATGGTGTTCACTCTTTTCAAGTGAGTCTCCAAGTCATCATCTGTTAAGTAAATGTCATCGACATAAGATAATGCTTCATCATCATATAGTTGAAGTAATTCGGTTACTCTCGCTGAGAATACCCCCGGGCTGTTCTTGTACCCCTGGGCTAACCGACAGAATTGTTTTTGAGTGCCATTTACTGAGAATGCAGTTAAATATCTGCTCTCTGGTGCTATGTTTTGTCAAAAGAATCCATTGGAGATGTCCAAGGTGGTTTTGTATTTTTTGCGCACTATGTTATTCATCAGTGCAGCACTGTGTGAGTTTTGCACTGCAAAAGTTTTGCAACATGTGTTAAGGTGTCGGTAATCCAAAACTAGACGATATGAATTGTCTGGTTTGGAGACCGGAAACAAAGGATTGTTCATTTGTGAGGTGCAAGTTTCAATCACCCCCTGGTATTCTAGCTGATCTAGTATTTCATTTACCTGTTTTTTAGCTTCTTGCTTAATTGGGTACTGCCTTTGTGCAGTAGGTTGTGATTTTAACTGGATTTTGTGAGGAGGAGAATCCTCATCCCATCCTACATGATTTTTATATAAAGCAGGTGCTAGAGCCACTGCCCACTTTCTAGCAAGTGTGTATTTTTTATGAATTGGAATTTGATTTGAGAAGGCAGGCATAATTACTTCTTCGCCATGAGGGCACTCCCTAACAAACTCTGGTGGCCAGTCTTTTTCAGCTAGAAGGATATCATAGCCCTTGGAGAGATTATCCCAAAATAGTCCCCTTATTTTCCTAGTCTTATCTCCCTCTATACGTAATGTTATCTCGTATATCTTGTGGGGTTTGCTAACTCTGGTGTCTGCAGTTTCCACTTGAAGATATTCATTCGTGTCCACTGTCTCTAGATGATTCATAAGGACTTTGCGAGCTATGCTCACTTCTGCTGCGCTGTCTAGCATTGTCTGAGCCCACTCTCCGTTTTTCAGTTGTGTCCTCAGTATTCTCGGCATTGTTAACTACCTTGATACTGGCTACCTTCTTTTTTGGAAATTGTAATTTCTTTTTTAGCTGAGCAGGTTCCTTGTCTTTGGACTTGGCGTGCTCTTCTCTTTGTTCTGATCGTCCTCTTCTTTCCGATTTCTGCGAGGAATTCTGAAAAGATTGAGAGGGACGTGTATCAATGTCTTGATATCTATCAGGTTTTTTAATATTATCCCTATTTCTAAGGTTATATCTTTTCCCAGAGGGGTCACTCTGGGGTGACCTGTGTCTCAGGTTCGGAGATTTCTCCCTTCGCCTAGGAGACCTTCCTCGGGACTGGAATTTCTTTTCTTTTGGATTGGATTGTTTGTTTCCATCCCAGTTCTTTTTTGGTGAATTATTAAAAAATATTTTTTCTGGACTTTCAGTCAGTTGCGGTTTTACTGGTATTCCACCTAAACTATCTCTACCTAATTCCTCATAGGATTTTTCTATGATTCTGGCAATTTCAGCTGGTTGGTCTGCTATATCTGTCTCTTTTAACCTTTGGCGGATCGCCACGTTTGCTGCTTCACCTTTTATGTTGGCTAATAATATAGCCGAGACCTGCTTGAAGTCTTTCAGTAATTTCATACCAAGAGTTAAAGCTGGTTCTGGACCGTATTCATCTTGAATTTGTTTTAGCACATCTGGTATTACCGAAATGGATGGAACACTGTGCGTTTTTGTGTAGATTGAAGCAAAGACTGTACCCCAAGTGTCACAGTCCTCTATGTGTGGTGCGATTCCCATTGGGAGACATATAGTCAGAATCCTGTGTTTTTCTAGCGGGGTGGTGTCAGGAAACACCGCCTCTATTTGGGTGATTTTTTGTGCCAACCAGAATGGTATCTGTTCCCGTTTAGCCGGAACTTTACCTAGGCAGGATTGGATGTTCTGTGGTGTAATTTTATTTGTGTTCCCCTGGTGAGGGGTCAGCTGTGGAAGTTTAATCGCTGGCTGAATTGTTGAAGTCCGCATTACATACTGGACTAATTGTCTATGAATTTTTAGTAATTGTTTTAGCTGTATTAACAGCTCTCCTGTAGACATCCCTTCGATGTCTGGGTGTGGTGTGTATCCGGCTAAGACCGGCCACGTTGCTCCTGGTCTACCTAAAGGACCGAGCCTTGTAATGTGATTGTTATGTATTAGGACGCCATCAAATAAGAGCAAATGCTCTTGGAATTTGAGTGGTACTTCCACCTCCTCGAAAGGAGTGTAAATGTCAGGTGGTACCTCTATTTTGTAATAGTGGAAGTACTTTGTTACAGCATTTGCTGCTGGAAAATGTATCCATGTATAGTATACCTCTGTCTGCCGATATTCGTGTGCCTCAATTACGAATATGACTGTGCCACCTCTAGGTGTCAGTCCATTTTCTATAAGTTTTAAGGTTATAGATTTCCTTTTGCTGACCGGAATGAGTATTATATCCGCGTCTGCATCCTGTAGTGCAGTATCTGCTGCTGCTATTTCAGCTGCTAATCTAACTGCCTCTCTTTCGTCATCACTTTCTGACATTTTACTGTTAGAAAGGTTATTCTTTTTGTTTGCAGATCAGGTTTCTTATGGAAACAGAGATTAGATGCACAATATTTTGGAACAGTGTATCCTTCAACGTTGACTGTACCAAGAACCATACATAGGAGTTCCCTCCTGCGAGGTTTTGGAGGATATTACCTTTCACCCACTCCAGACGTCTTTGGAGTATTTGGGAAAAGGGGTCTGAGTGAGAAAGCACGACTGAGTTACTCTAAATGTCTTACGTTAGTTTTATCGCCCTTTCCAAACGCGTTGGGCGCCATGTAGTGTAGTTCCTATCTTCCCAATAGGCTCTGCGCATTGGAATAATACCTACAGCAGTAAAGGCCTAGGCCAGACGTTAACTAGGTCTACTACTGTCGATACTAGACTTAAGTTTTGGGTTTGCCAGCGTAGCTCAGAGTTCGCTAGAAACTTTCTCGAATGTTCAGGAAAGAATTAACTCCCCTGATTAGACAAGAAGGGATTTAGTTTCTGACAACCATAGAACATGACAACTTTGCTCTCCCCTAATCAAGAGTGTATCTCCAGATTCGTGTGAGCACAAGGCAATTATTTTACTCAGTCAGTACGTGCATTCTTAGTCTCATCAGATTGTAGAGAAAAGGAAGAGACGGGCGTGTTCAATAAAAAGGTGTTATTTATTGATCAGTCTCTTTTCTCGTACAAGAGAAATGGATCGATATTATTGCAATACTTATAGTTAAGTAAAGTGCATACATTAGAAGCAATAGTATAAAATAATACTGTAAAAACATTGATATGGTTTCTAAGCCATATGATGTTTTAAAATGAATAAAATATATTTACATACACATATACATTTGACTAAACGTACTCAACTGGTGTTTCTAAATACGCCTACCCCGTGTACCTGACCTAAGTCTAATGCGTGGACGGGAATAGAAAGTTACAGTTTAAGTTAAGTTTGTTTTTGCCAAGTGAATAACTAAAGAATTCTCTGTGAGGGGTTATTCAGTTCTGTACCTGGAAGTTAGGATGAAATGAGGAATGGTATCTCTTTCTCTGCTCTCGATATTCCAGGCCGCCTGCGAGGGCTGCCCGAAAACGCCGGTGCTGGATTCTCGGCAGGAGAAAGCAGCGCATCTCTCAGCGCGTCAGGAAGGCGGGGCTGCTGCCAGCGGGGTCTGCTCTGCTCTGGGCTTCGGCAAGTATGGCTGCTCCGTCTCGTCACCACGCGTGTGTTTGCATAGGGCAAGATCGGCAATATTTATACCTTAAAGGTGCCGAGATTGACGTAAGGATGGACATAGATACGTCAATAAAGATGTCATACGACTTGCTCGTTAGCACATTCTTTTACTGAAGTTCTCTGTGAAATCAAAACAATGGCCGCACGGATTTTCCAGGTTGTCATAGGTTTGATTTGTTATGAGAACGTCGTATGCCTTATCAGGGGCTGGAGGAATGTCGCTTGTCTAATTAGATCTCAAGCGTTATGACCTAATCAGATAACACGTTCCTGTGCCGTAGTGTGACTGCGTCAGATAACGGTATCTGCATCATGGGGGCTTTTCTTGCCTCATGGGCTGACTGTTAGTTAACTTGATAGTTAGTTTAACCAGAATAGGGTCAGGAATAGGGGGATCGATTCAGAACCTATAGGAATACATGACACCCACTCCACGCTAACTATGGTCATATTTACTAATCTATGCATAGTATAACATAGTACAACATACTATAGAGTATAGTGTATACCTTACCACCCCAAAATACATAAATGCATTTTGAAACTTTCAAATATACTGAAAAATTGCAGTCATATGTATTGTATGCACTCAAGCTATGAATTAAACGCTAAAGTAAACACGCATTTGTATACATTATTGCTTATTTGGTATATGAAAAATACACATGAAATGGCTCTGAATATGGCTATACAGAAAGAAAGTTCGAGACCAATTCATCACATAATAAAATATTTGTGAACATACCAGCGGGCAACTAAAGTTTATAAAGTATCTAAAAATAGAAATCTTAGTTCTCTAGGAATAGTTTCTTACTTTAAGCAGAAGATAAGTGTCCCGAAATTTTTGTAAAAATTAATTTGGGGCTGCTAAAAAAATTGCTGTCCGTGAACTGGTGGGAAAAATTGTTCATGTGACTTTATTTTCAAAGTTGAAGGCCGAATTCAGGGAACGCCGTGTGCGAGCTTGCTCAAAAGTCTCTATTTCTGTTCTGGAGAGAACATCATATCATTAAGGCTTTCGAAAAAACTGTCAACAGCTTCATGGGAAAGTTGCACTAAGTCGGAAATAGGTGTAACCATGCATTCGTGCGCATGATTGTCTCCATTGACATTCTGATTCGCATTGCTGACAGAAGGTCGTACCTGATCGATGCTGCTTTCATCTTGAACTTCACTACTCTTCAATCTTAGTGGTGAAGATTCCACGAATGCCGTCATCAGGATTGGCAGCCTTTGAGGGCAGCACAAAGCGTGAACCTTGGTAGGAACCAACAATGTATCTGCATCCACTGGCGCATCCGATTGTAGCGTCAGACAGGTGTCTAACACGCATTCTTCTCCGCATAGCAGACACCTCAATACAGGTAAAACACACCTTTGCCACATTGGTCGAAATGATAGAAACCAAGTCATGTTCAGGTCTCTAAGCCGGGAGAGTCCCAGGATTTTTGATATCCGGTCCCGGTATCCAATGGCTAGGATTGTATCTTCCATTGTCACGAGAGTTTGATTTGTGACATGGGTTGCCATAACGAAAAATAAGGACTAAGAATAGGATTCCTGCAATTAGTCCCAGAATCAGGGGAAGTCCGCCAAAAATCGAATGGACGAAATCTGGAAAAATACCCAGTATGGCTCTGAATGGTGTTAATGCCATCGAAAATACTGTCTTAAATACCTTTGAGACCCCAGTGGTATCAGAAATATTTAAGATTTCGCTCAGGATTTCCGCGAAAAGTACGGGTGAATTAGTTGATAATAATGTATGTATCTCTGCAGTCGTCCTTGCGACTTGTAGATCATACGTTTCTTTTGATGACGTGAGCCTTGTAGGCGTCTGAAGAAGCACTGTTTTCATTCTGCTTAAAGTATCTATTCGAATAGAAGTAATTTTCAAATTGGGCCATGCCCTTGCCTCCCTGTCTGGAAAGGAGCTGGGGAACAAAGAACGTCCACAGCACTTGACCTTCGCAGTAGTAGTTACTAGATAAGGAGTCCCGGGCGTAAGACTACAACATCTGCGGTCTACAATAAGAATGTAACTCCC
Organism: Lissotriton helveticus; assembly: GCF_964261635.1. NCBI lineage: Eukaryota > Metazoa > Chordata > Amphibia > Caudata > Salamandridae > Lissotriton > Lissotriton helveticus. The sequence goes on from NC_136061.1 coordinate 1,934,134,146, forward strand.
ATTATAGAGTCTTTGAAAGAATGGTTCTATTTCAGTTGCAGGTGCGCCTTGCTGGTGACATGAAAGGTTGTATGTATTCCCTTCACAGGCTCCATGCAAACTAATTCCGTTACACAGAAGCGTGCCGCTTAGTGACATAGCACAATTGTTGCCACTAAGAAACACTTTCTGTCCTTTATTACTGACACATGCATGTGAATAGGGCAGGTTCCAAGTTGTTTTAAGGTACCCCTTTCCCAATTTCTCGTACATGCCAGCCTGTATATATTTTTGGCAGTATTGAAACCTGAAGGTTGAGATTGGAATATTTATGATTCCGTGTATTATCCATTCACTGACAGGTCGTTCTGACATTGTCATTGGTAATCTTTCTAGTTTTTCAATGCTCAAGATTGTATAATCAGCACCCTTTTGCGCCATACCGATTTGTCTATCAGTAAGGTTAAAGATTTGGAATAGTGACGTTGTGTTGATTAAACGCCAAGGCACATAGCCTGAACGCAGATTTTGTAACGTCCAGCCAAGCTGTACAATAGAACGCAATTGTGACTGACCGTGTTGTAATAGCAGTAAGTCTTGCGATAATATATCGATTGCTGACGACACAATGCTGTCCAATGAAAAAATTCTGGAGGACAGAGTCATTAACCCATTGTCCACTACAGAAAGTGATTTTTCCAAATTAATACGGTCAATTTCCCGTATTCTCTCTGCTGTTTCAATTTGATTAACCTTCCAGGCCTCATTGTATGCTGCATATACAGAGGCTGCTATGAAACGCTTTTGACGCTGTTTGCGTGGTCCCATTATGAAATCACGCAAGTCAGCACCATCAGTAAGTAAAGTTAGGTGTTGCTTAATTTCAGGCAGTGTGGAAGTTTGTAGCCATTGAAGGCATAATTTGCCCACACTGTAGGTTGTTATTATCCCTGGGTGATGTCTTTGGGGATATCTAGGGTCTGGCCTGGTCATTTTGAACCCCTGTGTTTTATTCAGGAATCTGTCTTGACAGTTATTTGTATCTGTGGGCCAGATCAACCATCGTTTCCAATCAGGATGTGTTCTGTTTTGGTTTAATATTTGGTTTACGTCTATCTCTTCATCTGTATCAGAGCTATTGCTAAACATTGTTGGCTTTGGAATAGACGGTTTATTTAAATCTTTGATTTTGGCTAGGCCAAGACAGGTGGTTTGTTGAACAGTGTCATTTAAAAATATCATTTGTTCTGGGATCATGCAAGCTCTAAACAAAGCTTCTAAACCCTGTACTTGCCATTCTTTTGTACCCCAAACACTTTTCAAATCAACATTTTTGTCCCAATAATCAAATCCAAAAGTATTCATTTGTTCAAAAAATGAGTCTGAATATAACAATTTTGTGTTGGTTATCATGGTTTTGGTTCCTGTCTTGTTTGATAATTTAAAATAAAATGTTTCAGCATTACTTGTGTTAAAACCTGAAAAATATGAATATTTGTCGTAAACGGTTCTTGAGCTCCCTTTTGGAGGTGTTGCACAATGTTCCCATTGATTATAATTTAAAACATTTCTAGGTTGTGCAGATCTATGTAAAAAATGGTTACCATAGTGGTTATAGTAATACATACTATCATAATTTGTAGAACCCTGCAAATAATCATGTTTGGTAAATTTAGCAGACATTACTAAATCAGACATCATGTTATTAATGCTTTCGAAGTCCCAATCATCAGCAAATGAGTTTGGTTTCACAAAGTCACTCAATGAGATCTTAATTTGGTGTGGATATTTCAGGATCTCGACCGGACCATAAATTTCATAGTCAGTGTTGTCCCAGGCTACCCCACCAGGTATCGGGTTGGCTGTGAAGTTGGCTGAAGAAAGTTCTCTTTTCTCGACGTGTGAAGATGTGTGTGGTTTGAGGATCAAGTTGATGTTCTGACTTGCTGTGTCCATTTTAGCATATTTTCCCTCAATGAAGCGTCCCAAAGTTAATACCATGATGAGCCAAAGTATGAGGATAAATGCACCAAAGCCCACCCAAAATTCAATCCATGGAGAAATCAGATATGTTTCTTTCAGTTGGTTCAAAAGTTCATTAGCTTTTTCTTTAAAGGTTTTTGATGATGGCTGTGTCTTTGATTCACTGAGGCTTTCAGAGGAATCATCGAAGTTTATGAAGTAGCCGGATGCAGTTCTGTCAATTGTTCCAATTGCTTCAGGATTTTTGTTTCTTGCATTTTCACTTGGTACTTCATTATAGATTGGTGTGTCTCTGCTAAATGTTTTTATTTGGGTTTTCAGAGGTCTTAGTTCTATTGCATTGTTGCATAGTCCTTGTTGTTCTTCTGTAGGCGTTTCGAATGTGATGAGCCTCTTTGTTAGGACCTCTGTACTGGTAGCAAACCTTGGTGTTCTGCTACTTATTGGGAGTCCACTTGGCCTACTGTTTGTTATCGGCCACATGTTGTGGTTTTACCAGGTCGATGGATACAACTCGGTTCTCCTTTTTACCAGCAAGTGGCGGTAGTACAACTGATCTTGTCCCGTTGACAGACAAGACAGGAACTGCTTTTCTGTAAGAAGGCCCAAATTCCTTTTTTACCGCGATCTTCTCCCTGACTAGATCCCCGACTTTTGGAATCCAGACAGGTCTTGCTGGGACAGGTGGTGATTCTTCAGTGGTTGTTGGCTGTTGTTTCAACTGTATGTTGCTCAGGTCTTTTCTTGTTTTGTTTAAGTCCTGCAAAATAGCCAAACGGTCTTTGACATCAAAGCTTTTTTCTTTAACCACTGAAGTCTGACTGTCGAGGTCAGAGATAATCATTCTAGTTCCAAATAATAATTCGTACGGACTGAATCCCTTCAGAGAATTTCTTGGCAAGTTATTTAGATTACGTTGGACACTTATTAGATGTTTGACCCACCCAGCTCCCGAACCTAATATCCTTTCCATTATAGATTGCTTTCTGCTTTGGTTTTTTCTTTACACCATCCTGTACCCTCAGGAAGGAAGTGAGAAGATTCCCGCTGGGCTGTGCTCATTTGGCCATGTTTCCCCCCCGGCCGGAGGGCTAGAGTGAAGACAATGGTCAAACGTAACATGCTCTTAGCGTATATGCCATTTAGACTCGCAAATCTTTGTATAACAGTCCGGACGTCAGCCGAGTGCTGAGGATCGACATTATAAGTGGAAACTAGCCTGTATATGTTAATCGCAAGCCCTGCTTTTTACTGGTGATATTATCTGCCTTGATACGACGAGGTATTAAACTGTTTCTCTCCCAACTGCGATCTCTGTTGCAGTTTGGGCAGTTTTTTACAAACATGGTGTGATGCAGGCTCATGCCTGGCCACCAGTACCGTGATTGTAATTCTTCCAGAGAATCTTTTAATTTAAGGTGTCTGAGACCCTCGCCCATATGTGCGTCTGCGATTAACAAGCTTCTCCTGTCCATGTTTGGAATCACTCTATCCCCCACTCCAGGGATTCGAGCAAAAGGGACGGAGTTTGCATCGATTATGTATGTATAATTGAGTGGATAGTTGATCGGTAACGCTGAGCAGTCGCCTTTTGATGACGTTTTCACCGCCAGCACTGTTTCACCGTCAATGTATTTTAATGTACGCTTTTTTCGAACTACGGGAGCCGATTTAGTGGCTGCCGCTGCGGCTGTTTCAGCCAATGAATTCCCTACAACGTGAACGCCATCACGTTGATGACTCAGTGAGTGAGTCACGTGAGTCTTTGGTAGCTCTTTCTGTAAAAGAGCTATTTGTTCCCAGAGCAGTTTCTGCTTTATTGGTGCATCTGTGTCATCTTTGTAACAGTTTTGAATCCATGCCTGCAAATCGCTGTTATATGATTTGACGCAGTAATATGAATCTGACACTATAAGTGTCGGGAATTCGCGATCCGCATTATCTAGCGCCATTTTCAATGCTATTATTTCAGTTTGTTGTTCTGAATTAGTTTCTACTGAGTGTGATTTTGTTAATAGAGGTTTTAGTTTACCTCCGCGCCACACTTCTTTTGTAATCTCACATGTGGGGTTGTATGCTTGTTCTCCCCAAACGGGGGGTTGAGCATGTCCGTCTGTATAGATTACACAAGCGTAATGTCGTAGAGGCAGAATGTCGATTGGCAGAGGATACGTCTTTTCATACTTTAGATTTTTTATTTCTTCTAGTTCTGGATCAAAGTAGTAGTATACTTTGTCCGTTGTGATTGAATTCACCCATTGTATCCATTCTGGATTCAATGTTGTTGTTGGTAAATTACACGGTGTTGTTAGTGCCTCAAAGGCTGATTCTGCTGTTCTGACTGTGATATGTCTACCGTCAGCTATGTCTTTTTCTCTAGCTATTGCGGTTTGAACTGCACGAATGATTTTTCCTGTATTACTGAATTTCTGTTCAGCTTCTGTGTACAAGTGTGATTTGAATGCAATTGGTACCTTTTCTCCCTCATTAGAGGTCAGGTATGTGAATCCGCATCTCCCTGGGATGACTCGAATCACAAGATTGCGTGTGTTATCACGTGTTTCTAATTTTGTTTTAATTAGCATGTCTGTTTGTAAGGATCTCAAAATTTCTGTGTGTGTTTGAGTCCAATTGGATCTTTTAAAGTCTGGTTTAATTAGATCATAAAGGGGTTTGACCCTTTCTGCGTAATTTGCAATGTATGTTCTTCCGAAATTTAGGAAGCCTAGAATTGACTGTAGGTTTTTTAGTGTTTTAGGAGCTTGGATTACGGCACATTTCTCTAGGAAATTGTCAGCCAGGCTTTTACCTTCACTTGATAATTCATATCCTAAGAACAGGACTGTCAGATGGGCAATTCTGGACTTTTTAAAGTTGAATTTGTAACCCTCTGCTGCGAACCCAAGTATTATGGTGTTCACTCTTTTCAAGTGAGTCTCCAAGTCATCATCTGTTAAGTAAATGTCATCGACATAAGATAATGCTTCATCATCATATAGTTGAAGTAATTCGGTTACTCTCGCTGAGAATACCCCCGGGCTGTTCTTGTACCCCTGGGCTAACCGACAGAATTGTTTTTGAGTGCCATTTACTGAGAATGCAGTTAAATATCTGCTCTCTGGTGCTATGTTTTGTCAAAAGAATCCATTGGAGATGTCCAAGGTGGTTTTGTATTTTTTGCGCACTATGTTATTCATCAGTGCAGCACTGTGTGAGTTTTGCACTGCAAAAGTTTTGCAACATGTGTTAAGGTGTCGGTAATCCAAAACTAGACGATATGAATTGTCTGGTTTGGAGACCGGAAACAAAGGATTGTTCATTTGTGAGGTGCAAGTTTCAATCACCCCCTGGTATTCTAGCTGATCTAGTATTTCATTTACCTGTTTTTTAGCTTCTTGCTTAATTGGGTACTGCCTTTGTGCAGTAGGTTGTGATTTTAACTGGATTTTGTGAGGAGGAGAATCCTCATCCCATCCTACATGATTTTTATATAAAGCAGGTGCTAGAGCCACTGCCCACTTTCTAGCAAGTGTGTATTTTTTATGAATTGGAATTTGATTTGAGAAGGCAGGCATAATTACTTCTTCGCCATGAGGGCACTCCCTAACAAACTCTGGTGGCCAGTCTTTTTCAGCTAGAAGGATATCATAGCCCTTGGAGAGATTATCCCAAAATAGTCCCCTTATTTTCCTAGTCTTATCTCCCTCTATACGTAATGTTATCTCGTATATCTTGTGGGGTTTGCTAACTCTGGTGTCTGCAGTTTCCACTTGAAGATATTCATTCGTGTCCACTGTCTCTAGATGATTCATAAGGACTTTGCGAGCTATGCTCACTTCTGCTGCGCTGTCTAGCATTGTCTGAGCCCACTCTCCGTTTTTCAGTTGTGTCCTCAGTATTCTCGGCATTGTTAACTACCTTGATACTGGCTACCTTCTTTTTTGGAAATTGTAATTTCTTTTTTAGCTGAGCAGGTTCCTTGTCTTTGGACTTGGCGTGCTCTTCTCTTTGTTCTGATCGTCCTCTTCTTTCCGATTTCTGCGAGGAATTCTGAAAAGATTGAGAGGGACGTGTATCAATGTCTTGATATCTATCAGGTTTTTTAATATTATCCCTATTTCTAAGGTTATATCTTTTCCCAGAGGGGTCACTCTGGGGTGACCTGTGTCTCTGGTTCGGAGATTTCTCCCTTCGCCTAGGAGACCTTCCTCGGGACTGGAATTTCTTTTCTTTTGGATTGGATTGTTTGTTTCCATCCCAGTTCTTTTTTGGTGAATTATTAAAAAATATTTTTTCTGGACTTTCAGTCAGTTGCGGTTTTACTGGTATTCCACCTAAACTATCTCTACCTAATTCCTCATAGGATTTTTCTATGATTCTGGCAATTTCAGCTGGTTGATCTGCTATATCTGTCTCTTTTAACCTTTGGCGGATCGCCACGTTTGCTGCTTCACCTTTTATGTTGGCTAATAATATAGCCGAGACCTGCTTGAAGTCTTTCAGTAATTTCATACCAAGAGTTAAAGCTGGTTCTGGACCGTATTCATCTTGAATTTGTTTTAGCACATCTGGTATTACCGAAATGGATGGAACACTGTGCGTTTTTGTGTAGATTGAAGCAAAGACTGTACCCCAAGTGTCACAGTCCTCTATGTGTGGTGCGATTCCCATTGGGAGACATATAGTCAGAATCCTGTGTTTTTCTAGCGGGGTGGTGTCAGGAAACACCGCCTCTATTTGGGTGATTTTTTGTGCCAACCAGAATGGTATCTGTTCCCGTTTAGCCGGAACTTTACCTAGGCAGGATTGGATGTTCTGTGGTGTAATTTTATTTGTGTTCCCCTGGTGAGGGGTCAGCTGTGGAAGTTTAATCGCTGGCTGAATTGTTGAAGTCCGCATTACATACTGGACTAATTGTCTATGAATTTTTAGTAATTGTTTTAGCTGTATTAACAGCTCTCCTGTAGACATCCCTTCGATGTCTGGGTGTGGTGTGTATCCGGCTAAGACCGGCCACGTTGCTCCTGGTCTACCTAAAGGACCGAGCCTTGTAATGTGATTGTTATGTATTAGGACGCCATCAAATAAGAGCAAATGCTCTTGGAATTTGAGTGGTACTTCCACCTCCTCGAAAGGAGTGTAAATGTCAGGTGGTACCTCTATTTTGTAATAGTGGAAGTACTTTGTTACAGCATTTGCTGCTGGAAAATGTATCCATGTATAGTATACCTCTGTCTGCCGATATTCGTGTGCCTCAATTACGAATATGACTGTGCCACCTCTAGGTGTCAGTCCATTTTCTATAAGTTTTAAGGTTATAGATTTCCTTTTGCTGACCGGAATGAGTATTATATCCGCGTCTGCATCCTGTAGTGCAGTATCTGCTGCTGCTATTTCAGCTGCTAATCTAACTGCCTCTCTTTCGTCATCACTTTCTGACATTTTACTGTTAGAAAGGTTATTCTTTTTGTTTGCAGATCAGGTTTCTTATGGAAACAGAGATTAGATGCACAATATTTTGGAACAGTGTATCCTTCAACGTTGACTGTACCAAGAACCATACATAGGAGTTCCCTCCTGCGAGGTTTTGGAGGATATTACCTTTCACCCACTCCAGACGTCTTTGGAGTATTTGGGAAAAGGGGTCTGAGTGAGAAAGCACGACTGAGTTACTCTAAATGTCTTACGTTAGTTTTATCGCCCTTTCCAAACGCGTTGGGCGCCATGTAGTGTAGTTCCTATCTTCCCAATAGGCTCTGCGCATTGGAATAATACCTACAGCAGTAAAGGCCTAGGCCAGACGTTAACTAGGTCTACTACTGTCGATACTAGACTTAAGTTTTGGGTTTGCCAGCGTAGCTCAGAGTTCGCTAGAAACTTTCTCGAATGTTCAGGAAAGAATTAACTCCCCTGATTAGACAAGAAGGGATTTAGTTTCTGACAACCATAGAACATGACAACTTTGCTCTCCCCTAATCAAGAGTGTATCTCCAGATTCGTGTGAGCACAAGGCAATTATTTTACTCAGTCAGTACGTGCATTCTTAGTCTCATCAGATTGTAGAGAAAAGGAAGAGACGGGCGTGTTCAATAAAAAGGTGTTATTTATTGATCAGTCTCTTTTCTCGTACAAGAGAAATGGATCGATATTATTGCAATACTTATAGTTAAGTAAAGTGCATACATTAGAAGCAATAGTATAAAATAATACTGTAAAAACATTGATATGGTTTCTAAGCCATATGATGTTTTAAAATGAATAAAATATATTTACATACACATATACATTTGACTAAACGTACTCAACTGGTGTTTCTAAATACGCCTACCCCGTGTACCTGACCTAAGTCTAATGCGTGGGCGGGAATAGAAAGTTACAGTTTAAGTTAAGTTTGTTTTTGCCAAGTGAATAACTAAAGAATTCTCTGTGAGGGGTTATTCAGTTCTGTACCTGGAAGTTAGGATGAAATGAGGAATGGTATCTCTTTCTCTGCTCTCGATATTCCAGGCCGCCTGCGAGGGCTGCCCGAAAACGCCGGTGCTGGATTCTCGGCAGGAGAAAGCAGCGCATCTCTCAGCGCGTCAGGAAGGCGGGGCTGCTGCCAGCGGGGTCTGCTCTGCTCTGGGCTTCGGCAAGTATGGCTGCTCCGTCTCGTCACCACGCGTGTGTTTGCATAGGGCAAGATCGGCAATATTTATACCTTAAAGGTGCCGAGATTGACGTAAGGATGGACATAGATACGTCAATAAAGATGTCATACGACTTGCTCGTTAGCACATTCTTTTACTGAAGTTCTCTGTGAAATCAAAACAATGGCCGCACGGATTTTCCAGGTTGTCATAGGTTTGATTTGTTATGAGAACGTCGTATGCCTTATCAGGGGCTGGAGGAATGTCGCTTGTCTAATTAGATCTCAAGCGTTATGACCTAATCAGATAACACGTTCCTGTGCCGTAGTGTGACTGCGTCAGATAACGGTATCTGCATCATGGGGGCTTTTCTTGCCTCATGGGCTGACTGTTAGTTAACTTGATAGTTAGTTTAACCAGAATAGGGTCAGGAATAGGGGGATCGATTCAGAACCTATAGGAATACATGACAATATATCATAAAAATATATGTGTTTATTACTAAAAACAATCCCCAGTATTCTTTATGAATAAAGGGGCACAAGCGTTAAATCAAAAGCACAGTTTAAACATACAAGTTGCACAATTATGGATGAGGGCGGGTGGCCACTCAAACCATATACTAAACAAGTGGTATAAGAGATACCAATCGAACAGTGGTTAGGCCTAGGGCCTAGGGAATCGCTGGGAGCAGTCAGGACAAGCAGTGCTGAAGTCGGGAGAGGCCCACGGGATTCGGGAGCAGTGCGGAAAGCGCACGCATGCACCAATGTTAACCAATGGTGCGTAAAAGTTACAAAGTTAAAGTTTAAGGACACTTCCGCTGAACCTAGAGGAACAAAACTTAAGACACAGACCCTAGAGATGTGTACCAGTGTGGGAACACCGGCGGAGCAAAGTTACCTCACCCACAGGAAGCGGGTGCACAGGGTCGAAGTTGAGTCGGGTTTCGTCACGCAGGCTCTTGGTGCTTGGAGCTGAAAGGGCTGCAGGCGGGGTGAAAGAGAAGTGTCCGGTGGAGTCCAAGGGTGGACTCGAGTCGAAAAGTACCTGAAAGCAGAGGGGACAGAGTCTGGGTCACTCAGCAGTGACCAGGGTGGAACCAGGCCGGAACCAGGCAATGTCGGGCGCAATCAGGTCGCTGTCGAGGTGCTTCTCTCCGCTGTCACGTGGGCTCTGGGGCATCTATGACGTCCAGGAGCAGGTCACGATCTGTCCCACGCAGGTTCTCGCCGTCGGCGCTGTCGGCTTCAAGATTGGAGCAAACAACACTTGGCAAAAGCAATCCACGCGGAACCGGGAGATTGCTTCTCACTCGGACCAGGAGGGTCAGAGTGGGGGCTCCTTTTCAGGGGAGCTGGTGCAAATCTGGAGCAACCAGATTCACAAGTCGATTTCAAGTTTTCGTCGGCACAGGGGCCACTAGCCGGCTGGCAAGTGACCGGGCCAACGCGTTGAGCCAAAAGTAGCAGAAGGGCCCCACGCAGCACTCGATGAGTGTAGAGGGGTGAGCTTCGGTGCAAGAGTGGCTCAGGGTTGGGGCTTCTCAAACCCCGGAGTACAGCTTCGAGGGTCACTCGTGGGCTGCACAGTCAGCGTCTCGTGGTCAATTCAAGATGGCGTGCCCCACGCTTCCGGTCGCCTCCACGGGTCTCAGCTCTGCAGGGACTGTGGATCGGGCTGTTGGAAAGCAGGCAGGCTTGATCTCGTCGATCTCTGTCGCTCGAGTTCCGGCGGGAACTGCAACAAAGTAGATGTCGATAGCTGGATGGTGCCTGTTTGCACAGGGTGGTCACTCCTTGACCACAAGGGAGATTCTTCGGGCTTCTACGTTGAGTAGGATGTCGAAGGGTCCAGAATTTCGTTTCTTATGTTTCTTCAGGCTAATCTGAAGTGCATTGGCACTGCTCCCACTCTTATTCGAATCTGGGGGGCGTGATTACCTGCTAGTTCCCCCCCTATGGGTGGGACCCAGGAAGGGGGTGGATACACCCCTTTCCTTTGATCCAGGCCGCCCTGGCACGAGGGCTGGAGTGCCCCAGAACCGGTTTGGCCGGATTATGCAAGGGGCAGCCTTGTGCGCCCCAGGCAGTGTCTGGTTTCTTTCAGACCTCCCTGCTACAATCCACTATCTCCTGTCTGGAGGGTGGTGACACCCTCCTGTGGCAGGAAACCCTTTGTCCAGGCCCCATTTGGCTGAGTTTCGGTCAGCTGCAGGGGTCCAGACTCTTGTCTGTGGCAGAGGCATCCATTTTGTGGATCTAAGGCCCTTTTAGAAATTAACCGCATTTAAGTAAAGTAACATGTCTTACCCCTCTAGAGGGGTGGAATGCTATCCCCGTCACCAGAACTGGCGAGGGGATAGTATTCCAAATCGTATGACACCTTACACGACATGTTTTAATAAAGCCAAACCAGAGTTGCTATATAACCGCGAGGATTATAAGGCACTTAACAGTATATGGTATGGCGTTATCCTGAAACAGCTTAGGGAGTTGTTCCCGACAGCTGCAGACAGGCTCAGCTCATGCTAGAGCTCCATCTCACAGTAAACCACGCACTCTGCCTCCAGGATTGATGAGGCCTTCCATAGGAGTGGCTCACAGGTTTATATGTGTCCAGATATAGGTTTAGATATAGGTATACTATACCTAAGTAAGGAGTGATTACACCACCTTACCCCAGCTGAGTGATCAGCCAGTTGTGTCAATTTAAGAACCAGCCAGGGGTGGCAAAAGATATGCTGCAGCCCCTGGTAGGCCTTGGTGGCCCCTATGCCCTGGGCACCTATAGTGCATTATACAGGGGCTGACAAGGAGTCCATTTCCAATTGTGGTATGTACCTAGGGTACATGGAATCCATTTTACAGAGAGAGCAGATGGCCTGGGGCCCTGATTAGCAGGGAACCAGGTCAACTAAGTCAAAAAACCAGCTAAACACAGGCAAAAAATCTGGGGTAACCATAGTCAGGTAGCCACCTTCCTACACTGCCACCCTTGATTGTTTTACAATTTTACCGAATCGGTATTTACCGATTCGGTAATTGACATTTATTCCTATGGGCCACAAGGTTGTAAATACCGAATCTTACCGATTCGGCATTTTTTACCGTATTTTTTCCTACATACCATTTACCGATTCTGAAATACCGAATCGGTAAAATTTGGTATTTAAGAATCGGTAAATGGAATTTACCTACATCTGGCCCCTAGTGAGCAAGGACACAGAATAAAATATATAATATTCTGTGTTCTGCAGTTCCACATTTGAGTAGCTTTAGTAGTAAACCCATTGTGTGTGAAGGTTTCTCCTTCAATGATCATATTACAGGATTTACACGCGGAACATTTCATAGTTCCTTTAATGGGCACATTTCCATCGATTGACTTTTGAACAAACATGGTGTCAATTGATTTCTTCTCAAACCGAGAGTGAACAATTAGGTCTTTAATATTTCTATTCCGCCGACGAGCGAATAGAGGTTTTGGTAACTTCTGTGTTTGAGTAGGATTGTTATTTAAAATGTGCCAATTTGCATTAATAATCTGTTTGATTTTAGTATCCAGAGTAGAGTGTTTGGTGATACATACGAGTTGTGTGTTCTCTTTCACAGTTTTAGATTTTAAGAGATGATCTCGATCAAAGAACCTCGCTCTTTTATAGGAGTCCCTCATCAGCCGGTGAGGGTATCCCTTATCTAGAATTTTTTTCCTCATTATTGATGCTTGTCTGTCAAAGTCTTTTAAATGTGTACAATTCCTCCTTACCCTCAAGAATTGGGGGAAGGGGATACTTTGTTTCTGATTTCTGGGGTGGAAACTTTGGAAATGCAACAAAGTATTCCTAGCTGTGGGTTTAATAAACAAATCTACCTCTAATTTGTTATGATCATGTCTAATCAGAATGTCAAGAAATTCGACTTTGTCTCTACTTTTAGGGGCTGTAAATCTAAGATTTTGATCAGTCAAATTGAGCCAACTCAAAAAATCAGATAGTGAGTCCTCCCCATTGGTCCAGATAAAGAAGATATCATCTATATATCTGGACCAATGGGAGATGGACTCAAAAAAAGGTGCAATCTCATTGTGTATGAATTTCTTCTCAAAGGCTGCCATATAGATATTTGCTATGGACAGTGCAATTGAAGTGCCCATACTTACACCTTTAACCTGACGGTATAGGGTGTGGCCAAATTCAAAAATATTCTCAGTTAACACTATGTTAAGACATGCAAGGATGAAAGTTTTAGGGCAAGGTATATTGTATTCCTCAATAAACCAGGCTGTTGCTTCTATTGCTTCAATTAAGGGAATATTACTGTATAGTGACTCTATGTCTAGAGTCACTAATGTATCATTGTGGGGATCAAATCTCATGTGTTCCATTTTGTTAATCATTTCGCTCGTATCTTTTATATATGAGGTGATCTTAGGAATATGTGGACGAAGATGATGATCAACAAACTTGGACAGTGTCTCAGTAATAGTGCCAATTGTAGAAACAATCGGTCTGTAGGGAGGATTAGTGATATTCTTATGTATTTTTGGCATACCACATATGCACACTGTCTTTCCTTTGTTATGTTTAAGGAAATCATATTCCTTGGTAGTTATTTCCCCTGACATCAGTGCTTGATGTGTCAAAAGTTACATTTTCTTAGAAATTTTACTCAAAGGATTAGATATTATCTTGGAGTAAAAAGCATCATCATTGAGCATAGTTGTCATCTTCTGTTCATAATCATTAGAATTAATGACAACTATGCCTCCTCCCTTGTCACAACTCTTTATTACTAAATCTTTATTCTGGATCAGAGAATTTAAGGCTTCGAATTCATCTCTGTTAAGGTTATACAGAGGCTTGGGAATAAAATGTAAGGCTTGTTCTAACCTCTGTAAAACTACCAATTCAAAAGCAGCCACTTCTGGCCCTAATTGATCTAACGAAGGACTGAATGTGGAAGGTAATGATAGTTGTCTCTGAGTATTAATGTGACTATCCAAGTCTTCATTGTGATCAAAGAACTTTTTCAATTTAATCCTACGGAAAAATGAAATAATATCTTGATGTAAATCGAAGGTATTCACATGTGCATGAGGAACATACGATAATCCCTTAGATACAAGATTTACACTATGTACATCTAAATTGGAGGAAGACAAATTGAAAATCGGGATTACATCCCTTGTTTCCAATATTGTCAGTTGCGTGTCTCTAGCATATATTGAGGGTCCTGCTGTTGATGATAATTGGTTTGATATTTCCCTCTGTTCTGACTCTGGAATCGAACTCTGGGAGGTCCCCTGCGTGGCCCTCGATTGGCTAAAAAAGGGTTGTTGTTGCTGACGCTTAGCTTGAAATGTGTTAAACGTCCCTTCGGACTCATGATATGTGTTGGCATTTTCACGTTCTGAGTATGAGGTATCAGAAAATGTATTGACTCTCTGTGGTTTAGACCTATTATCATCTACATAGTGATTTTGTTTGTAAAAGTCTTGTCCTGAGTATGGATAGGCATTCTCCATTGTATAAAATCTCTTATCTTTAATCAGTTTATCATTTTTGCGTTTGTTTAAATAATTAGAAAAGGATTCCAATTCTTTATTTGAATCTTCCAACTTTTTTAAAGCTTCCTCTACACTATTTGCTTGTTTAATTTTCTCTTCCAATTCATCTAGTTCAGCTGTAATAGTAACAGACAATTCCTTTGCAGTTTCAACAATTAAGATCATGAGATCTCTGGAGCATCTGCTCGCAATCATGCTCCATTTCTCAAGAAACTGCCTGTAATGTACAAATAATCCTGGGATATTGCGCACACGCAGACCGGTTGGAATTATTCCTGCTCTTAAATATGCCAGCATAAATTCTCCATGTGCTTCCATACGTTTCAATTTTTTCTTGAGATCTATCAACTTTCTAATATCATCATTATTATGGCTATTTTCATTACAGCTGTTACTAAATGAATTACTGGTTCCTACCAGTAAGGCAAACTCCTCATCAGAGAAGCCAAATGTTTTTAGTTGGGCCATACTGTGTAGTAGTTTAAGAAAAATAAAAAATTACAACAGAATAGGGAAAACTAGTAGTACATGAATGGACCAATGTACGTATTGAATGAGCACTCAGATTTACAATACCACATTTGATATATATTCGTATGATACGTGTGAAACAGCCCTGCACAGACAAGCTGTGGGTAAAGTAGGTGTGCAAAACAAGGACCCCCTGAACAGTAAATTGTTCAATTCCTAGGACAGGGAAAATAAATTCAAGTAAAAAATAACTCCTAGGCAATCAGATGGAAAAGATTTTTTTTAAAGAAATTAATTAAAATAGTGGCAAAATCGACGTGCGTTTCGGCGTACTCGATGCCTTCTTCAGGAGTAGCCACAAAGTAACCTGTAAGTAATAACAAATATATATGCAATGGCACCTCTTTATCATATATGTTATACATCCATTAACAGTTTTCTTAGGTGTTATTATGTCTACTTAAGGCAACAAATCACTTTTTTACATAAACATCTTTAAAAGAAGAGAAAAGACCTAATCTGTATTCCATAGAACTCCCTTCATAACAAATCATGTTTCCATACATGCAATAAATTCTGTTATCTGGGTGCTCATAACGTACCTAAGACCCTATCATCATAATTGAACTTTAAAACCATATTTAAAACTGATGTGTCACTCAGACATGAAGAAACTTACTTTCTATATGTTTTGAAATTCGAGCCCAAATTCAGGAAAATTGAAAAAGGCTGAGTTCCTATTAGGTCTCTCAACGTATTTCTGTAGAAGAGATCTCACTATCAGTCAAGATAAAGACCTGCTGAAATGTCAACAGTAAATATGGATATTGATGTTAAGTAGGGAAGTAAACTTACATTCAATTCTTATATGAGCAATAATCCCGTGAAAAATTGTGGAGGTATTAATGATGTAACTGGAATTCTGTTGTAGATGTGCTCCTTTAATGGAACTACAAACAATCATGGTAAATATTATGTTTGTTATGTATTCATTTCTAATCATGTAACCTCCTATCTTTTTCCCAGAACGTTACTCTAAATCTGGTTCATTTTAAATACCTACTTAAAAGTGTCCGTGTGAAAGTCCTGGATAGTTATAAAAACCGCATCCGGATCGACAAACACGATAGAGGCAGTCTATTTTGTAGAAACTAAAGGAGAAAAAAAAAACATTATGGACTTATCCTTCTTAACTTGAATTCGGCAAGATTACATACCGAAGACTAAATAGTCCGGCTATTACCTGGACAGATATTGAGAGCCAAGTTCTGGAGGACAATGTTCCCACAGTGCGGCTATTTCAACGAAGTGGCGAGGGATTAATCTAAAATGGACCTAATTTTTCACACCGAGAGACCAGAAATCTGGATCTCCTCCCTTAGAGCACAACTCTACATTGCCAAAACCATATTCACACCACACAGTTGCAAATTAACAGCCTTACTCCCTAATCGCTCGTCAAGAAGAGGGAGCACTTCCGTGACCATCTTCACTAACGGCACTGTCCTCATTCAGGCAAACAATGAGAACCTTGAAGCCTTCGACGCCCTCTTCCCCATACTAAGTTCCGCTCTCCCACACCTACCCCGACCTGTCGTAATCCAATTCCCAGCTACAGTGAATAGGCCCCAACAGGAAACACAATCCACTCCACCTTTTACCCCCACTGTCCACCCCCCAAGTCACCTCACACTTCAGTACCCCTGCTATTAATACTCCACAACTCCCTAAGGAAAACACTATCCCACCCCCCTTCGAACCCTCCCAGCCCAACATCAGGAACTAGCTCCGCCAACAGGGTTCCCTAGCCTCACTAGTTTGCGCACTGATCTCAGATACTCTAATTCTTTTCATGACCCAATTCACCCCCCTCCCGGGTTTACAAAAGGGGACAACCGGCTCCACACATTGAGCAAGATACAGCACTCCCTAATCCCGACCTACACCACTCAAAGCGAATCCACACAGTCTGCCCCCACCCCCTCACATGACTCAGTGACTACACGACTCACCACCCCCTCCCATGACTCGATGGCTACACGACTCGCGACACTAGAAAATCAGATAGACGTGATCGCTCGGGGCCTGGCCGAAATCCTATCCAACCTGGATAAGGCACGCAGACCACCCCATTCTCCCCCCCACTTCAAACTCCAATAGCCACAAGAGCTCCTCTTGGCTCTCAACAACCCGCAAAACTCTGCCTCAGAGGCCCCCAAGACTGGACGGAATCCTGTCCACAAACTACCTCAAAAATCACAAACCTTCCAACTAGGGCCCAGAGACACTCATATACTGGTGACAAACCCCCGACCACAAGACCCACTAGAACAGAAGCAGCCATGTCGGACACTGAAGCAGCCGACTTAGCCTCCTCTTACAACTCATCCCCCTTTGACTCCCCCAAATCCAAAATCCAAGTGATCGCGGGTCCCCGAAGAGACATTCCCAGCACAAAACCCCCAAGACCACCCGTCCTCACCACCTTACCTAGGGCACCCATAGAAAAGACCCCCAACAACAAAGAACTTTTCACCAATTGCTTGCTCATCAACTGCAGGTCGGCTTCGCTGCATGCAACTGAACTAGCAGAGGCCATTCTCTCCCACGACATTGACATTGCGTTCATCACGGAGACCTGGCTCAATGTACTAGCCTCACCATGCTTAGACATGCTTGTTCCCCCTGGCTTTTCCATCATCGACAAAGACAGAAAAGACCAAAGAGGGGGAGGGGTAGCTATCATCCATAAAAACAACATGGCCATCTTGGAAATAGACTCATACAAATACAACTCTTTTGAATGCCTCTCAACCAACATCAAGACCAAAGACAATGGAACTTTACGCTGCCATCTTCTCTATCACCCTCCAGGTAACACCTCCGCTTTCGGGGAACACCTATCTGACCTGATAGCTCATGGTGCGCTCGGCGATGCCAATAATCTAATCCTGGGCGACCTTAACCTGCGATGGAATGAGGCTAACAACCCGCTAATCCAATCACTATCCAGTTTCCTAAGTGACAATAATTTAATCCAGCACTGCACTGAGGAGACTCACTACAAAGGAGCCACCTTGGATGCCATCATCGCTCAAAGAAACACAATCACAATCAACCACATACTCCCAGTAGACTGGTCAGATCACCACATGATCTTATTTCATATCAATCACTAACGCTCTTTCAAACACCTATGCAAGACCCTCCCAAATGGTTGAGAAACTTCTCCCAGATCCCCGTGGGAATCCTTGAAGAGCGGATAGGTTCTATTCTTCCTGACACCAATGACCGCCTCTCCACAAATGAACTCACTGAGCGCTACAATGCAAATCTACTGTCCATGCTCGATCAACTAGCTCCCCTAAAGCTAAAAAGTGCCGAGCCACTCCATCAAGATCCAGGTTCAACTCCGACCTCAACTCTGAAAGGAGAGAATTAAGAGCCAAAGAAAGAAAATGGAGAAATAACCCTACCTCCATCCTCCGTGATCAACTCAAATCAGCCCGTAGGAAGTACAACAATCACATTAAAAACAAGAAATCCAGCTTCTTCCGCTCGGCGCTGGACAGTGCCAAAAACAGACCCAAGGAGCTGTATAGTATTATTAGACAACAAACCTCCAAGCCCGTGTCCTCCTCCATACAGGCTTCGAAAGAACTATGCGATAACTTCGCCAACTTCTTCAATGATAAGATCACGAAAATCGAACTGTCATTGGACATCAACAACACTCACCCCACGAAGAACATCTTGGCGCGATCAAATGATCTTTCTCCAGGTTCCTCCGTCAATTCCTGGCTAAGCTTCCACCCCATTCAGGAAACTGAGATAGTCAGGCTGATCTCCTCCTTCAAACCCTCAGCGCATGTCCTAGACCCCATTCCTCCCCTACTGACCAAAAAACTGAAACACGCCCTAGCGCCTCTCTGGAGCACAATCATAAACAGCTCCCTGTCAAACGGAATCGTTCCAGACTGCCTTAAAATGGGTCAAGTCACACCCCTGTTGAAAAAACCCGGCCTAGATATTACGGACCTGAACAACTTCAGACCGGTGTCGAACCTCCCCCTTCTTTCAAAAACCCTAGAAAGATGCTTATTACATCAACTAACCCAACACCTGGACAACATCAACCTCCTGGATCCCCACCAGTCCGGCTTCAGAAAAGGCTGTAGCACAGAAACCGCGATCCTCCACATCATCGACGATATCCACGGTTCACTAGACTCTGACCAATGCTGCCTCCTCATTCTCCTTGATCTCTCGGCAGCTTTTGACACTGTAGAACACAAACTCCACATAAGGGCCCTCCAAGAAAGAGCTGGTCTTGGTGAGGTTGTCCTCACATGGTTTGCCTCCTTTCTGCACAATCGCACTCAAAAAATAAAAATAAAAAACTTCACCTCTGACCTCCAACAAGTCAATGAAGGCGTACCGCAAGGCTCGGTGCTATCACCACAACTCTTTAACATTTACATGGAACCGCTCTCCAAACTACTTAAGAAAGCCAACATACGCTTCCATCTCTATGCTGATGACACCCAGATCTATCTGGAAACTACTTCTCTCAAAGACATTCAAAGACTCAATGATGTACTGAGAGACATCCAGGACTGGCTGGCATGCAACCACCTTCAATGCTACAGTAATTCTCCCCCGGTGCTGGTGCCCCTAGAATCCCATTGTTCATGACGAGCTCAGCTCGTCATGAGCACACGAGCAGTGTACTGCATGACGAGCTGAGCTCGTCATGAGCATGGAAGGGGTTAAACTAAATCCCGACAAGACGGAGATACTCCTCATCTCGAGCAAGGAAGAGGGTGGCATTGGGGAGGGATGATACTATGGGATTTTGTGAAAATGTGTTAGTTCTCAGCTGGATGCAATGTTGTCTGATCTTAGAACGCTTCTGCACGGGAAGGGTGGGGACACCCCCAATGCATGAGGCCCTTGGGAATGCCACAGGGAATTATAGACTTGTACAATGGCCAGTGATGCGTCACTCAGGTATGCCTTCTTTTCTCAGAACCTGACTAGATTTTGCTTAGCTCTACCGCACTAATGTTGTGATGCTGTATTCTGCTCGATAGAGTGGGGTGGGAGGACAGTGGGGGCTGTTGTGATTTGAAGGTAAGTGTTCCAGTTGATTTAGTAGTTTAATTCTTATATAATGGAATTTGTTTCTCCTTTACTGCAAAAGATATGTATTGTCCACCCTTGTGGGGCTTATCTGACCTATTTGATGCTTTGCATGACTAAATAGCCTGTTGACCGTTGCTATATAAAAGTAATTTGTTGTTCCCAGAATTACTTGACTGCTTGCCCCCCACACTTATATTCTGACTTTGGCAACTCTGTAATAACACTTGCTTAGATTTCTGTGACTATAATTGGGACTGAGATCCCAATTTGCTTTGTTATGGATATTGTGGACTAATTGTAATTAACTTAAACTCGAATACAAATATATTTTTTAAATGATATGTCCCTTGCACCCCACTGCCTGTAGAGGATCAGTGGTGGAAGGGGTGTCTATTTAGGTATCTGCTTATCCAGTCCCCAGTCTCCATTGTCAAAGGTTGTTTCTCGGGCATGGCGATGCTGATCTGCATAT
Source organism: Lissotriton helveticus (assembly GCF_964261635.1). NCBI lineage: Eukaryota > Metazoa > Chordata > Amphibia > Caudata > Salamandridae > Lissotriton > Lissotriton helveticus. The sequence continues at coordinate 1,934,154,393 of NC_136061.1, forward strand.
GTTTTCCTTTTCCGAGTCGAGTCGGTGTCTCGAACCTTGTTATCATTCACTAATCGATCCGGTGTCCATTGGGATAATTTTGTTCTGATGGCTCTCCCAAATAGCAAGGTGGCTGGGTGCTCACCAGTTGTGGTGGGAGGAGTTGATCGATAAGCCTGGAGGGCCTGGCAAAGGCTTGGTTTAGATCCATTCCCTCCATGGACGCTTGTTGAATGACCCTCTTAAGGCTACCCATGAATAGTTCAACTACACCATCGTCCTGGGCCCAGATGGGTGTACTATTTTGGGGTATTGATGTTGAGCCAGACAAAAAAAAAATCTTTGAACTCTTTGCTGTTAAAGGGTGGGCCTTCATCAGATTTGAGGAATTCGGGGATGCCCCACATTGCAAAGATGTAATCAGGCCATTCTATGACTTATTCATGAGTTGTCGAAGATAGGTCTTCCACCCAAGGGAATCGTGAATATTTATCTATGACTATCATGAGATGATGTCCATTTCCTAAAGCCCCAAAAATGTCAACTGCAACCCTCTCCCAAACATGGGCAGGGTTGTTAGACATTGTTACTGGGTGCTGCACCACCTTGGGAGATAACAAATTGAAAATGTAGCACACCTACATTTTCAATTTGTTACAATTTTCGCTATGTGAACGAGTTGAGTAGGGACCTCCAGTCCCTACTCAACTTGTTTACATAGCGAAGGAAGCCACACTCGATCTCTTGGTTGCCACAATATCACAGTGTACTTCATGGGCCATTTCAATGACCCACTGTCTTAGGTTTCCTGGTATGACGATTCTTGAGCCTTACAGTATGACACCCTCTTGGACGATTGCTAACTCATTCTGTACATTTTTTAACTTTTAGAATTCAACATCATCTGCAAGGGGCCAGGTACTTCTCCTCCATGATTGTGTTGTAATAAGTTAATTGATTATGATCATGTCTTTATCTGCATTGGTGGCAGCAGTGATTTGTTCCACAGACTGGCCCACTGGTGTGCTGGATCTCATAATAAAGTTAAGATAATCTTCAGCTGTCCTAGATGTCAGAACTGTGATGATGTAGCAGCACTTGTGAAAAATAATCTACTGGGTTTTGTAGGCCATTTTAGTTGCATTTTAGATTGCGTGTTTAATGTCTTTGAAAATCTGGTTGCATTTGAGAGATCACTGAAACAGTACATTTTGCTTTGTCAAGTCTCTCAATGCGGCTCTCGCTGTAGCAAAGTTGTGAATGTATCTTGAGCAATAACTGCAGATGCCTAGAAAGGATCACAGCATGGTAACATCTTGGGTGGAGGGGGCAAATGCATGATGGTGCTTGCACCTTGACTGGAGTCATTCTCCCATCAGAGAATATGTGCCCCAAAAAATTGAGCTTGGTTTTGTGAAACTCACACTTCGCGGCATTCAGAGTGAGACCTGCATCAGCAAGTAGCTGTCACACAGGGTACAGGGCTTTTTCAAGTTCTTCTTGTGTTTTCCAAAAAACAGTATGTCATCACTGTAATTGAAAGCATGAGTATCAGGTTAGATTACTCTGTGAATAATGTCCTGGAATGTCTCTGCAGCCTAAGCTAATCCAAAACTCAGTCGTTTATATCTGAACAGACCAACATGAGTTGAAAAGGTAGTAATTTATCAGCAGTTCTCCTCCAGCTCGAGTTGATAGTATCGTTTATTTAGGTCAAGACGGGAAAACGCTTTGGCGCTGTTCAATTGCAGGACCTTTTTTGTTATTATTGTCTTCTGTGTTCGTAGATATTGTATTTTTTGTATATATCGTTTCGTCTCAGGTATCTTAGTATGATGGAATTTGTGTTGTGTATGGTTCGATTGATGCGTATGGGTATGTGTGGAATGAGTAGGATTGAAATGAACTCCATGTATATATTCATTTTTGGGGCTTAATGTAAATATTTAGGATGTACAGATAACTAATCTGTATAAGATATAAATAGCATGTTGAAATTTTTGACTCAATAAAGATCTGTTTATATAATTCTGGGTTTGGACAATATTGATGCTTATGTAAGGAATTGAGGTAACACCCATTTGTCAAAAGTATTGCAAGGGGGAGGTTTTTTGTGTTTTTTGCAATTGCAGGATCATGTCCATGATGTGTGGACTAGGGTGACTCTACCTCTCAATGGCTTTGCTTGCCTGACCCATATCTACGCAAATGCGCAATTCTCTGCTACTGTCCTTTTTTTTGGGTTCTACTACATGGACAAAACCTATTGCGTGGGGCCTGTGGAATGTTCAATTATGTCATCCTTTAAAAGCGCTTCCAACTCTTTCTCTATAGCTTCTTGTAAATGGACAGCAACCTTACTGTGTCACTGAGCCACAGGTGAATGTCTTAATTTATGTGAAGCTGTGCTTTCATTTTCTTCAGTTTTCCCAGGCAATTAAACAACGATGGGAACTGGATCATGATCTCAGACAGAGCACCAAGATTGTAGTTGAGGGATTTTAACCCCATGCCAGCAGTTATGGCAAAACTGAGCAAGCAGGCACTCAATAACGTCCCTTCTAGAACATGAATGATGGCTCACACCAATGTCTTTTTGTGTCTCATTGTGGCTGTGAATAACTGGTGTTGCAAAACTTGAGGGCTCTCCCTGCAATGTACGTAGAGGGGCCCCCTCCGGACTAAATCGAGAGCTCTCCTGTCAGAGTACTCTGGTGAGGGGGGCCCCCTGGAGCTTGGGGGCCCACCCACACTACAGGGGCTGTGAGAGCCTGTGTTATGCCACTGCTGTGAATGCTTTGTAGTGGCTAAGAAGTGGCCAAGTGTATTCTTTCATGACTGATGGAGTGAGGCGAAGGCACGGGATATGCTGTTAAATTTTCCCACTGGCATGATATTTATAGATAATCACTATCTATGATGAAAGTGATGGGGTGATTGTTTACTTTCAATGTGATTTTGGGATAGTGTCCAAATGACATTTGTCGCTATAATTGATAAGCTGCCTTTGAGATATGATTTACTTTACAGGCAGCTAATATGTGCATGCCGTTCTTCAGTATATATCATCACCGCACACCCATTTTCTTCACTAATACTCAATAGTGACATCGAAGAGCCTTTGAACGATTAGCTTGATGATGATTGCTCTTGCCTGGTTTCTATTTGTCGTCGCTGATGTTGCTTTTTGGTTTTGTGAACGTGGCAAGAGTTCTTGCAATGCAATGCAGCATTGTGATTGGTCTGAGCGCCATGGATCCACACTCAGATAGAGACTGGAGGCCTGGGCATGTTCCCCACCAAGCTGTGTAATGCAGCCTGGTGGGGAAAATGCCAAGTCTGCATGTCTGTTTGGCTGGCCTGAGATGGCTGGCCAAGCATTCATGGGCACTTGGAGTATGAAAAACACTCCTCCCCCTGTGCCACTAGCCCTGCTCTGCCCTAAATAAGTCGGAACCTGGGAAAAATAAAATGATAATAACATTTTTATTATAATTTTATAAAGATGGCCTACGCTGTGTGGGGTTTGCATCAAAGACACTTTCAGTAATTTTGTTTTCATCATAATGCTTCATAGTGGTGAGCACGGAGAGAGTGGCTTTGATATTTTGAGAAGTTTGCTTCTTAAAGCAGTTATCATGTTGTTTTACGGATTGTTTAACCTCTGCATCAACAAAATAAAGTTGCTAAACAAGCATTTACAATACAATGGTCTCGCCTTTGCAAAAGTTAGAGCTATTGGCATTGTAAATGACAAACTTTTTATTTATGTGTTGGTTTTGAAAACAGAGAAATAAATGGCATTGTCATTTACAATGGCAATAGCTTAATCTTTCGCAAATGCAAGACCTATTGCATTTGCACACACACACAGAGCCACAAACACACACAGAGCCACACAGAGCCACACACACCCACACACACCCACACACACACACACAGAGCCACACAGAGCCACCAAACACACACACACAGCAACACACACACACACAGAGCCACACATACACACACAGAGCCACATACACAGAGACACACAGAGAGCCACACACACACACACACAAAGGGCCACACACACAGGGCCACACCAATGGACCAAAGGAAAGCACAAGAATCGACAAGATGGTGGACCCTCTGGCTCCGAATCAAATCCTGCTAATATCCTGTTCCTCTTTGCTTCTTCATACCTGTGCCGATGATCGGAAGGCGTGAGTAAGCTGTGGTGTGCCTGGTGGGGAGTTCAGATATGTTTTTCTGGCAGAGACTGAGACTTTTCCGGTGCGGCGGTCGGCGCGCGGTCTCCCAAGATGGCGGCCGAGGCGGACTGATCAAAGGTGAGGGCAGGAGCTGCGGAACCTGGGTGTTCACCAACATTTAAGGAAAACTCCCACAATCACTTGCTTAAGAATAGATTTGCTCACGGAAATGCATTTTCCACCAAAGTGCCGGGGTTTTAACGTGCTCAAATCCCGTTTACAAGATAAGTGCCACCCACTACATTGTGCCAATCAGGATCAACATTTCCTCTCTGTGTTTCCCAGCATGCACTACGGCAGGGTAGACTACAGAACACCTGCTAAGCGAGCAGAGGTAGTTGACCCTGAAATGGAATACTTTAATAAGCCAGACATTACCAAACACTACATAGGGGTGTCTACTGACCAAAAAAACCGCACCTCCCAATCGCGAGTGAAAGGGCGCACACAGCGAAAGTAAAACAAGTACTAGTATGCAACAAAAAAAATGTTCTGTGAATTATCTGCAACTGACATGAGTAACATCTCGAGAATATTACAAGATGGGGGTGTATTATTTTACGAAAATCAATCAAGTGCTTTGGGGTTGGAACTAGAAGGAAATGTGTACATTTCTCCGATTTTATTTACAAAGACAGCCACATGTCCAAAATGTCATGCATGCTTAAAATGCAGATTAGTACAAAAAAACAAAAAAACGGAGAAAACCCGTTGTCATGGGCGCGTGCCTACATATGAAAGGGAGACAGGTCATTGTTTGAACGACAAGGAACAAAAGGCGAACGGCTCTGAGTAACAAGTGCATCGAGTAACACCTCAGAGTAGAGTAACACCTCGGAGCCCCCGCCCAGGGGGGACTTTGTAAGAAACGAGCCGAAATAATCTCCTCACCCGTTCGTGCGGAGGACACTTTGAAACACAATTGGTACGTTCCTTCTCTTTGCTAAAAACGACAAGCACCTTTCTTCCCTAATCGCATTATGACCTCTTCAAGGCGCCTAAACAAAGCATACACTAATAATTTATAGGACAAAGCAGATGGCAACACTATATACATATATAAAAGCCACTAAAGGATAATCACATATTACCTTTTCCTAAAGGGTTTCACTGGCTCATATTACCCGGAGCAACTTATCCAGTCCTGGCTTTGTTTGCTTTCAGACACTTGCATTTCTGCACTTTTCGTTACAAACAGGTTGCGTACGTAGCAGGTTGCAAACAAAACACAAGACCATTTACCTACATGGAAAGCGGTCACTGATGTATCTATGCCCAGCTCTCTCCTCTCACGATAGTGTACCCTGGCTTTGTGTTATTGGGGGGGCGTCACGAGCCGCCCCGGAGACTGAGCCCGCGCCGCCTCGAAGTCTTACATAAGGACCCCCGAAGTCGCTCACCTGTTCGAGACAGTCACCAGCGCTGCAACCGGAGGAGCTTCCTGTCTGAGATCCGGTCCGTTGTCTCCGACACTGGACTTCAAGCCACTACGTTAGACACGACCAATTGAACGAGCCGCCAACAGGAAATATGCCAGGTGTTGCAGGGCTCCCATGCGCTATAGGGAGCCCCGGAAGTGGAGTCCTGCCCGGAGACAAAGAGACGCCCCCAACAGCAGCCCAGTGAGTCAGGGCTGGACTGGGTGGCGAGAGACTGATTCAGAGCGGCCCCGTGTTCTCAGGGGGGGCCGCTCCAATGTGGGTCCCTGATAGTTTTGCAGGGCCCCTAGGGGGCCCAGTTATCTTAAAGCCCCGGTATTTGAAGGGGCATGATGATTTGGACGGAGGAGAGCTGCGTCAGAGGGAAGGGTGGGATGGAGACGAGAGCAGGACGGAGGAGAGCAGAGGGAAGGGGGGGACGCGAGCAGAGCCGAGCAGCTCCGGAAACACCACCACGTTTCTCCGAGGGAAAACAAGAATGCCTCGGAGAAACGCGCGTCATTTTTGGGATTGAGGGGCGTGTTTTTCGTTCTCTCCTCTTCCCATTGGCTGGAATGTAAAATTGCAGCCAATGGCAAGAGGAGAGAAAGAAAAGAGAAAGAACGTAAAAAACACACCCCTCAATCCCAAAAAGACGGGGCTGGAACGGAGTGATGCCCCTCTCCTCCAATGGCCGGCCTCCGTTTAGGAAGCCAGCCAATGGAGAAGAGGGGCGGGTTCAAGCCCCACTCTCTGAAACATCAGTTTTCTCCCAGCGAGAGCTGCGCAAGCGCAGCCTTCGCTAATCGAAACCTAAAAAGAAAGGCTTGCTTCTGTTCCTTGTTATATGACCACAGTGTGATGATTTGGAGAAGGTCTCTCAGAGCACCTGTCAAGAACATCATATTTTTCATAGACCTCAGTATGCTGCGGAAGCTGCACAATTCAGAGACCGAGTGTGGAGTTGGTGCTGCATTCACATCTGCTACCTTCTTTGCATGTAGAACACCACCTTGAGATTAGAACTAATATCTGAAAAATGTTATGTTCGACTGTAAAAACTCGCACTTGTGTCTGTGAAGCTCAAGACCTCTCTCTCGTAGTCTTCTTAGCAGGGCTCTGAGGCAATCACAATGTTCACTGATGGAAGTAGCATGTACTAGAATATCAGCAGTTACATTGATCACACCAATTACGCTGGCATGGATTTCTCTCAGGCAGTTTTTGAATATTTCCTCTGCACTAGCGATTCCCAAATTAAGGTACATGTACCTTCCAATTCCCATGGAGAATTTAGTGATGTACCTCGATGTAGCATCTAGTGACAATTGGAGCTCTTCATAGATAAGGTCCAGATTGCGAGCCACCTGGATGTGTTTAACTCTGACACAAAAAGATCTAAAAATGTGTAAAGCGTACTTCTTCTTTCATGCATGATTGGGCAGTCTCATGTCAGTAGAGTTGTTTATGGGATCAGACTGTTTTGGTTAACTTCTGTCTCCAGTTCTTCTTCCAGTGGTGTCTCAGTGCCATAGACTATATTATTTTGTAAAACCAAAGTGCCACAAGTTTCTTTGAGGCAAGGAACCGTAGTGGTAGTGACCAAACTGCATTAGCTATGCATTATTTATCCAGTAGCCTGTCAAGTTTAAATGCCTGCACACTCAGAGCAAACTAGATCAGCCTTAACCACACTGATTTTCAGTAGCATAGTTGTCTCCTATACCTGAACATGGGTATTCGTGTGGCCAGATTCATGGCATCTGTTGACTCCGAAACCTCCTTTGCGCAGAAGAGGGTATGAGTTCCCAAAGGTCAAGAGTTTGGTCGTTGTGGCAAACTTCAGTGGAGGAGGTCGATGTGCATGAAACTGGCTCAGTAACATTACATTTACATTTACTGTGGCTCCTTAGTCAATAAGCTTCATGGCCATGCTATTGAAGGATTTATAGCACTTTGGATGGTTATATCTGCAATGCAGAGCCTTGTTTATCATTTAAATAACATGAAAGGCCTCATCAGCGTGGGCTTCTTCCATGTCTTTGTGTGCGGAGGGGACCTGGAGACTTCAGGCTCAACGCTTCAGATTACCTGTTTTTACCTTTTGATGCTGCTATGGTAGTCTTTTGACTGGCATACTTTCTCAAAATGGTTCAACTTGTCAGAGTTTTATCACTGTTTGACCTCACTTATGTGTATAATGTCCATGCTCTCAATGTGCTTATGTGTGACACTTTGAGTGACACCTTGTCTCGAGTATTGTATTTTATTGTAATTGCATTTATATAGCGCTTACTACCCCTGATGATCAAAAAATTGCTATAACTCATCCCAGAATTCAATATGTTGCTAAAATTCAAAGACTGGCTGAAGGTATCAGTTACATCAGGCAAGCGGCGCTAGACTGATATTCCATGGGTTTGTCACTCTCCCCACAAACCCTCCCCTCCCCCGACACACCCGAAGAGATTGCAAATTGATCTATTTAGGATGTTGTTACAGAGTCTAAGATCGATAAATAGCTATTTTTCGTCATCAACACCATTGTAATCTCGTACTTTAGTTACCTAGAACGAGCCAAGACTGTACATCCTAGATTGCATTACGTCATTGACTTAATGATCTGGACTACCCCTTCAGCTGGAAGTTTATCATCAAAGGATTATTGTTTGTGACCTCGGGTGGGTGAAAATTGGAGTATGCCCTAACGTGATTCTAACCTATGACCTCCAAGTTAAAGACCGCTCTTCACAGCAAATGTTTCTTTAAATGTTACTGAACAGAATAGCATATCTCACATGTTTGCTCAAATGGCTAGCATTACAACAAATGTATTTCAAACAGACACTTGCATACAAAGGAGTGAAGCATACAGTTTTGAACATATGATGCAAGTTGCATAATAATCCTGCTTGTTCTCTCTGAGCCCTCTGATAACGTGGTCAGTCAGTATTTAAACATAGTGCAAAATCAATTTACTTTGTTTGGTCCGATTTCAAAGCATGGTTCCCAAGTGACTTATGTCCTGTGTGCTGCAGCCAGTGTTTGATAAGAGCACTTGAATTCTGGGACATGTAGTTTCGCTTTTCCCACTAAAGGCATGGGCTTTCTGACCGTGACATGCAGGTGGTGGTGGCACAAAAGACATATGCTTCTTGGATCAGAACTCAAAGGGGTGTCGCCCAATTCAGTTTCCTTTGGCTGGGCCAACAATATTGATTTTAAGATGAGTATTGGGTGCTACACTCCGGTTTATGGAATTTGACTGTAATTTGATTTGATGTGCGCTCCCATTTGCATTACTACCCTATAGTTTTTATGAAAATAAATGGTCAGAAGTGCCTGCACACTAAGAACTCACTTGAATGCACGGGGCATTACAGCTCTCGGCAACATCATGGCTGTGCCCTGGTGTGAAATCCAGGATCCCAGGCCAACTGTGGCCTCTGAGCAAGAGATGCTTTCTAGGCCATCATGACCCTTCACCCCAAGCAACACCCATTCTTCCTCCTGTTTTCAGCGATGCTTTCTCCTGCTCCCCTCCGTCGTGACAATTCCCAGTCCTTCCAGGGAGTAAAAAAAAGTGCTATTTGTTAGGAATATGCGTTCCGTTAACCCGCGAGGCCTAACCCAATCTCAAACTCGTGCAGCAATACGAGACTCTGAGGCGCAGCTCTTTTGGCACAAGGGCAGAGGCGAGAGACAGACAGACACCATCGTTGGGTGGAATAGACTGCCTTGGTCACTCTCTGCGGGCTTCATTTTAGTTCTGGCATTAGTCACGATATTTTGATTTTAATACTATTATATGTACAATATACTCACCTGTAGGGACTTTTGGTCAGCCCCCTCCATCCCTTGGTCTGTTATTGTGTCTTTCACGTTTTTCTTCCCGCCATTATAGCATTTAGCACGTGGCAATGGGTCCGCCCACTTCAGCCATTGGCTAACTTCATTGTTAGTGCATCGAAATGCTGTCTGTGCTTTTTGAGACCAAAAAATAGCTTTGTGTAAAGCATTTTTTTGTGATTGCAAAGGGCCTGACAGCTTCGTTAACAATGGTTTCCAGAAGTCATGAGAAAGCAAAACAAGTATTGGCAAACCCAAAAGGCTGGTGGCCAGCAGCATACCTATTTGCCATTGCTTGTTTTATTAACTTACCATGACCTCATCGATCCTACTACCCGACCTCTATTCCAGACAGGGCATGGGAGGGTAGGTGATGGGCTTTCCCTAGTCTATAGAACTCGTTCTGGGGACATCACATGCGGACACCTGGCTTCTATATGTAGGACTGGGGTAGACAAGCTCTACTGTGTGCAACATAATTTGTGAAGGAGGAAACCACATATTGGTTTAGGTGTGTCTCGTAGGTGGTTTCTCTTTTTATTCTATACATTGTTTAGCAGTTCCTGCTGTGCTGAGGGGAGGTTCGGCTGCAGCATGACTGTCTCACTTGCCAAGTGTTCATTCTTGTTAGTAGCCAAAGGGTATTATTTGTTACCAGGATTGCTTTCTTCCCCTTGAAGCTTTTTTGTACAACAGTCCCCTCCCTCCTGCGTGCGTTTCCATGTGAAACCCCTATAGCTACCTCTCCACTTTAATCTCTTTTTAGCAGGATTTCCCGGATTTGCTTGACTCTCATCAGAGTATGGCATATCCCACACCTCACCCACTATTCACCAACAACCCAGTGATCAGTAAAACTGATCCCCTAACTACCAAACATTGCAGTTTTTGGAGGCTCGTCAAAATCTGGTAGTTGGTTGTACTTAAATTCTCTGAAAGTTTCTTGCCTCAGGAGCCGGGATCTTAATCTGGGGAGGAGAATTGAAGCTTTTGGATTAACAGGCATGATCATGAGCCAAACTCAATGTTTCCCCAATGCTGCCTTTAAGTACCCCAGTTCCTCAGTCCAGTTTTGCGTGTGTTTGGAAAAAATACAAACCCTGATCTAAGTTGTGTACCTCCATTCCAACTCACAAACAGTTGTATTGCCAGGATGCAATGGGACCTAATGCCAGTCGCGGCCGGCATGACTCGTGGGTGGGGGAGTCGCCGGGGATCACGGAGAGAGGTGGAAGGAGGGTTTAATAAAAAAAATGTTAAACTTACCTTACCGCGTCCCGCGCCGCTTTAGCTCCTGGCTGAGTCCCGCGCTTTCCCAACAGAAAGCAGCCACAGACAGCATCCCTCCCCTAAGGTAATCACAATGCTGCAATGGCAGCGTTGTGATTGGTTTGGACAGCGCCCAGCCGGACGCCTATGGGAAGGCCCTTTTCTCTATGTAGGCTGCATACAGCCTACATGGAGAAAAGGCAGAGTGCACATGAGTGGTTTGGTCGGCCCCATAGGGCTGACCAAACAGACAGGGCCTACAGCTTAGGGCAAGCCACTCCTACCCGACCCGCCCACCCCCAACCAGGCATACCCTTCTGCTCTCTGCTCCCTGATCTGCCCAGCCGCCTGCCCCCAACCAGGCACACCCTTCTGCTTTCTCGCAGTGCGAGAAGCAGAAACGAAAAATGGTATTTAAAATACCATTTTACGTTTCTGCTTAGCGCACTGCCAGAAAGTATTGGGGCGACGCTCTTCCGCCCTAATGGAGGTGCCGCCCCTGCTTAAAGCAGGTTAAGAAAAGAAGATGGGGCTACATGTCCCCTCACTGTTGCCTGACACCATTTACGGTGAAAATAAAAAGTTTTGGGTCCGTACAAGAGGATAAATTGTTCTGTGGCCAAGACACTACCTAGTGATTGCAACTCGTCATTCGAACAAAGGCAACCTGATCCCTCAAAGTGAATAATTAGAACAGCATAAACGGTCCAGCAACAGAACCACTGGACTTACTAACTTGCTTATGCCTGCTACCTCTTCTGGGGTATAGGCAATCAACCAGGACTCTCCGACCATCTTTGTCCTGGGATTTTCTTTCAGTCAGACTCTACTTGTAACACATATCCCTGCAGTCAGCCTCAAGGCCTCAACGCCAGGTGTTTCTTGGCCTTCCTCTTTTTCTTTTCCCTTGAGGGTTCCAGGTGAGGGCTTGCCTGGTGGTGCTTGATGCGGTCTTACGGAGGATATGACCTATTTAGCCCCACGTATTTTCATGATTTTTCCATGAGCAGGGAGTTGGAAAGTCTACTGTCATAGGTCATTGCTGCTGATGGTATCTGGCCTGCAGGTTTCGAGGATTTTCCTCAGACTGGTTTTGATGAAGGTCTGGACCTTTTTGGTGGTGGTAACATTTGTTCTCCAAGTCCTACAGAAGGACCAATTTTAAGTTGGTGTTAAAAAGCCTAATCTTGATTTGTAGCATTAGGTCCTTGGATCTTTAGATTTTCTTTAGCTGAATGAAGGCAACCCTTTCTTTTCCGATTCCTGCCTTGACTTTGGCATATGTGCTGGTCTGCTTGTCTATGATACCGCCCAGGTAGGTGAAGTCCCTAACCTCTTCCAGTGCATCACCTCCAAGAGTGAATACAGTAGGGCTGGCTGTGTTAGCCTTTTGGCTCTTGGTTTTTACTCTGGAAATGTTGAGGCCAAGTTGTGCTGATGTGGCTGCAACTTAATCTATATTCTCTTGCATTTGCAGATGGGTATGGGAGAGGAGGGCTAAACCAAGTTTACGGACTTCACAGTTAGCCAGGAATTGCACAACGGACTAGCGAGCAGGAGCTTCACATTTAAAGCTGAAAAGCGGGAAGACGAGCTCCTGAAGTACTGACTTTGGCGTCGGGTGCAGAACAGGGAATGTACAATATCCGAAACTAGCGCCGCCCGACCTCCGGGTTGTGGGCTAAATGGCTGTGTACAACAAACTTGAATGGCATTCATTATGTTCTGTTACGCTGATCAATGTAAAGTACATTAAGATACTGGCTATGTTACATACTCCTGCAATAAAAAATTGTTTAAAAAAAAAAAAAATGGGAGAGGAGGGCTAAGTCGTCTGCAAAGACCAGGTTTTCAAGATGCATCCAATGTGTCCATTGGATCCCATTTTGTGTCTTTGCTGTGGATGTCTTCATGATCCAGTCTATGGCCAGCAGGACCAAAAAAGGTAAAAACAAACAACACTGGGGGACTTCCGTTCTGAGTTTGAAGGCCTCTGTGAGTTGTCCTCCATGGACTGTCTTGCAGGTCATTCCCTGGTAAGAGATGCTGATGATTTATCTGGCACACCGTAGTGGCAGAGGAGTTTCCAAAGGTCTCTCTGTCCATGCTGTCGAATGCCTTCTCATAGTCAATGAAGGTGACATAGAGAGGGAAGTTCCAGTCCATCAACTGCTCAATGATGAGTCACTGTGTTGAAATCTGGTCTGTGCAGAATCTATCTTTGCGGAAGCCAGCTTGCTGGTCTCGTAACCAAGTGTCGACTTGTTCCTTCATTCTGTTAAGGATGACTCTGTTGAACCCTTTGCCTGGGCATGATAGAAGATTTATCCCCCTGTAGTTTGCTCAGTTACTCAGATCACTTTCCTGGGGATTGTGATCAGATATCTCTCATTCCAATCTGATGGCTCTTTTTCATCTTCCCAAATCCTTCCAAGCATGGGGTTGAGCATGTCTACTGATGTTTCAATGTCTGCCTTCAGTGTCTCTGCAGTAATGTTGTCAGGGCCTGCTGCCTTCCCACTTCTTATATGTTTGATAGCTTGACATATTTCCTCCTTGGTTGGTCTGTTGCATTCAACTGGCAAGTCCTTGTCAGCTGGCTGTAGGACTGGTGAAGACCGTGGCATGGGCTGGTTCAGCAGTTTTTCATAGTGTTCTACCCATCTCTGTTGTTGGCATTCATTACTCATGATTTTTTCTTCCCAGTGTTTTCAGTCTTTCTGGCTTGCTGTATCTGATGGAGACTTTTCTTGTTATGTCATAGAGTCCTTTCAAGTCTCCATGGCTTGCTGCTTCCTGGGCATCTGTGGGAAGACCATCAATGAATCCTCGCTTGTCTGCTCTTAAGCTTTTCTTTGCTTCCTTGTTGGTTTTGGTGTATTCGCTTTGAGCTTTTGCTTTTTGTGCTCTTGTTTGGCTGGTGTTGACTGCAGCTTTCTTTTCCTTTCTCGCTTGGATTTTGCAGAGAGTCTCAGTGGAGATCCATTCTTTATGCTGGTGTTTCTTGGGACCCAGTAACTCCTGGCGTGTTGATGTCACTGTTTCTTTGATCTTCTCCCACTGGCTTTCTGCCAGGTCTTTGCCTTCCTCCAGTTCTTGCAGGACCTGAAACTTGTTACTGAGGGTGACTGAGTATTTAATCCATTTCTGTGCATCTATGGGGAGGGTGATGTTATATCGCTGGCTTTGATTTGTTGGTTCCATTCATTCTTTCTTCAGCTTTAGCTACCACCTATTACCAGACTATTCAGGGCACAGAGATCTGAAAGCATTTAACCATTCTCATTCATGTTGCCAAGGCCATGGTTGCCGTCGAGTTCTTCGAACCCAGTATTGTCTCTTCCAATCTTGGCATTGAGGTCCCCCATCAGTATGATGATGTCTCACTCCTCAAGGCTTTTCTCCAGGATGGGCTGGATTCTGTGTTAAACCTATTCATTTTCCTCTTCTTTACTGTCAGTTGTAGGTGCAACCATTAGCTATAACACCTTTATGTTCAAGATGATGGTATTTTCTCTATACAACCATCTGCTTCCTTGCACATTGGGCCTACTTTGGTTGTGCATTAGGTATGACTGAGCCAGCTTTTTTTTGTGTGTTTTAATTCATTTAATTCATTTTAGCACAATGGTTACCCCATACATTCAATCACCCCACCACTAGTTCACCCTACAACACAGTTATAGCAAGCAGTTCTAAATGGAATCATTTCTTCCATGAAGAAAATACCCACTCTGTGCAGTGATTGTCCGTATTCTGCGCAATGTAAGATACTGTTTTAATCTATTACAAATCTATGTGCAAGCCCGCTCCAAATGAAAATAATGTCTGTAATATTTGTTTCTATTGATCAAGATTAAAATATCCCAAAAGATGTGGAAACAATGACAACGTTTGGTATATATTTTAGTCAAAACATTAGACCCTCTTCGGATGAAAATTCATGATACACAATGGCTGACAAAAAAAACCTGCAAAAAGCAAAAAAATTCAGAAAATCAGCTGTGCCAATCAATGAACCACACAGTGCTAAGCGGAAAAGCAGAAGAGCTTATTATAAATGGGGGTTTTCAGACAGAGTTTGAAGGAAGTGTGTTTTCACATCTCTACATTGTGCAGATGTTGACTTTTGAAAGTCATCAGCAGGTTGTGAAAAGCAAGTAACTATGGGTGCAGGAAGTGACATGTGGGGCCTGGGCGGACAGAAACTCATACACAGAAAGTTACTCTTGGCCACATGAGCAGATGCGGGGTCTGGAGAGGCTGCAGCTTCCTCTGGAACTGGTTTGTGGTTTTAACATCTACCAAGACACATGCGCACGCGCGTGTGTGTGTGTGTGTGCTTGTGTGTGTGTGTGTGCGCGCACTTATTTAGAAAGGAATTATATTGTCTAATAATGTTAATTACTAACACACCCTGAAAAGCCTTCACTAAAAGTCAATGTTTAAATTCGAAATCTCAAAAAACACAAGCATTCCACAGTTATGGATAGGTACACAAACAATAACATCCATGATGCACTGCTTGTAACACTTGTGATGGGATTTGTGACACCATTGGTGAGGTCCTGAGCAATACAAAAGTGGTCCGAAGGTTATAGGGTTCTGTAGCTCATCAAAACTAGCAAAGCACAATGGTATTCAGGTTTTTGACAGTAATCATAAAGCCACATCAACTGAGAATTGTCATGTTCTTGCATAATCTTGTGATCTTAGCAGCCAACTAGGATGCACATATGTGAGGTTTCGGAGTCTGTGTCCCTGTCTTTCCCACTCATTCATGATTCTCCCTATCTCCCACCCTTTTGGGAATAGTTACAGTTTACATTTCTTTAATGATCCTCTAAGGCAGCATATTGGTTCTTGATGACCAAAAGTATGTGGGTCCCCCCACCAGGTTCAGGGTTTGGGGGGCCAAGATATCCTTACCCTGCTCACTTATATGTTTTTTTCATATTTTTTTAAAATATATTTATTGATTTTTACACACACGCACAGCACAATACAGCCAAAAAAGAAAACAATTCAAAAGACAGACAAATGTACACAGCACAATATTACAGTACACACCAAAGTACAACAGTAGATTCAACCTAACCCACCAGAATCAATCCGCCTTATCCCTACCAAGTGCGGGATCCATAATTACACAACTCATGTCTAATAAGAACAAAGCAAAAAGAAGAGAAATAAAAACAAAAAAATATATATTTCGAAAAAAAAAGGCCAAACTATTAGTCAATCAGTTACCAGCCATACCCTCCTTCCAGGCCATTATTGGCTCCCAAATTTTCTTACCTAGTCCCCTCGCTCTCCTACCCCTTCTAGCATATATCCCTTTTTCTAAATTGTAAACAGCCAGGAGAGTGGCCAGCCACTGTTGCACCACTGGTGGTGTTTTATCTAGCCATGTCCTTGCTATCGCCAGTCTAAAGACTGCCATAGCCACAAATAAAAATTCGCCATATAAGTTGTCCGAATCTGTGCTAACTCCTAGTAAAATCAGGGGGGGGGGGTGAGGGTAGTGGCCACCCCCAGTGAATTGGACAAAAAGTCTTCGATACCCTTGATGAGTATATGGAGCTGAGGACAGGTAGCAAAAATATGTATACTGTCAGCCTCTGGTGCGTTACACCTCGGGCAGGTTGTCCCGGAGGTCCCCCCCACTGTGCTATTCGCGCCTGGGTGAAATAGAGAGAGAACAGTGTTTTGTAATGCTGAGCTTGGAGAGAAGCTGAGAATAGAACTGAGCGCCCTAGATCTAATGAGTCCTGAAAATAGCCTGCCTCAATCTCCAACTTATTTGCCCACTTGTCTCCAGGTCATCTGGTTTATTTGCTGCCAGGGCTGCATACAAACTACGGATTGAACACTCCCCTCCCCTTTCGATAGCCTCCATTATGTTGTTTTTAGCAAACCCACTAGTCCCCCCTTTCTTATTGCTTAAAAAACTGCGTACCTGGAGATATTTAAAAAAACTCCTCCTATTTAAGTGATATTTAGCCTCCAGACTTGAAAATTGCTGTACCTCCCCATCCGGCCCCAACAGGTCCCCTATTTTCACAATCCCCTTACTTGACCATTCAGCCATAGTGGCACCGGTGAATATCATTGGGGGCAAAGTTCTATTTTTATATAGCCGAGTATATCTATTAAATCTTCCTGGGCCAATTTTCCTTGCGAATGCGGACCAGATATTGTAAGCGGCTCGAATGGTCTTGAATCTTGTCCTTTTGCAATAGGAATAATCGGTGCAATTTAAGAAGCAGTTCTTCATCTCTGGGCCAGCAATAGTTGCGTAGACTTCGGTGGATGTTGATGTTGTGCTAGGGTCTGACCCCCCACCTCCCACCAACCCCTGCATAAACTGGAGTACTGCTGCCCAATAATAAAGTCTAAAATCCGGAGCCTCTCAGCCTCCTCTCTCCCTTGGTAAGGACATAAACCTGTACGCCCTCCTAGTTTTCCAGTGCGCCCATATAAACCTATTCAGAAGTTCCTCCAACTTATTAAACCATATAATCTCAAAAACCAACGGGATTGCCCTAAAAAACATATAAGAACTTAGGAAGAATCAACATTTTGATTACATTCGTGCGTCCTACGAGAGAGAGATGGAGATTATTCATCCGCACCAGATCCACACTAACCTTAGACATTAGGGGTGCCAAGTTTCGTTCCACTACTGTATTTAAATCTGCTGAGATCTCCACCCCCAAGTAAATTGCGGAGCTGACTACCCGGGGATCGCTACATCCTGCATAAGAGTTTTGAACTATTTGGGTCTTATTACTGTTTAGTCTATACCCTGAAATTCCACCAAACAAACGTGCCTCTAATTCTATCTCTTTGATGGCTAGAGCGGGGTTGGGGGTAACTATTGCCACATCGTCAGCGTATGCTAGTACTTTAAGCTGCCTGCCATTTACACTTATAGGTGGAATATTAGGTTTCCCTTCCAGCTTACGTAATAAAGGATCCATATAAAGCGCGGAGCAGAGGCGACGATGGACAGCCCTGCCTAGTCCCCCTCCTGATGTACACCGATGCAGAAAAACCTTTGTTGATCCTGATCTGAGCTGACTGTTCCCTATATAATGCTTGCACTGCTCGAATATAGCCATCTCCTAATCCATACCATATCATGACTTCCCACAGGTAGTCCCAAGAGACCCTATCAAACGCCTTTTATGCGTCTAAAAATAGGGCAACAATAGGGTCTCCCGGGGCTTCGGTGGCATCAAACAGCGTGATGACCCGTCTAATATGTTGGGTAGTGCCCTTACCTGGGATAAACCCATGCTGAGTTGTACTAACCATGCCCTCTATAACTTTAGCCAGTCTCTTTGCTAATATCTTGGAGTAGATTTTTGCATCAGAATTCATTAATGTAATAGGTCTATAGGACCCAGGAGCTGTCGAAGGCTTACCTTTTTTTAAAATAACTATTACTTCCGCTCCTCCCCACAAATTAGGATTTGAATGTCCCTTATGTGCCTGTTTAACCGTATTTAGTAAATCTGCAATCAGCTCCTTCTGGAATATCTTGTAGAATTCCACTGGTATCTGGTCTGGGCCTGCTGCTTTGGCTGAAGGGAGATCCGCTAATGCTGAGGTCACTTCCTCCAAGTTAATTGGGGCATCTAGTGTTGCTTTATCGTCCACTGGTAACTCCGGTGCTAAATTGTAATTAAAATAATCCTCGATCTCCTTGCCACCACCTCCCTCAACTGTGCCATAGAGATCGGCATACAACTCTCTAAACACCTCTCTGACTCCCTCTGACTCCTCTACCAATGTTCCCTGCCCATCCAGAATTCCCTTGATTTCTCCTGCTGCCGCTTTCTGCCTAGTGCGAATTGCCAGGATATGACCAACCCTCTCGCTTAGTTCAAAGGATTCTTCCTTTTTAGCTAAATATTTAACTGCCACATTGCTAGCAATGTCCTCTAAAGCATCAGATTTTAATGTCATGATTGTTAACAATTGTTGCATACCTTGTTGAATTAATAGACTGAGATCTTCCTCTGCCCTAGTTAACTTCCTCACAATTTCCTCCACTCTCCTCCTCTCGGATTTCTGCTTATGCACTGAGTAGCTAAGCGTCTCGCCTCTAACTCCCGCCTTAAATATGTCCCAGGCATTGCCTACGGATGTGCTCCCCCTATTGATCGTCCAGAAGTCTTTTATCCAGTTATTCATGAAGCTGATGTATCCACTGTCCTTCAAAAGAGCTCTTTCGAATGTCTAAATACTTTGTTTTATAGCTACACCCATTAAGGTAATTGAGAGAATCAGGGGGTTATGGTCCGACATAATTCGAGGGAGTTTTTTGATTTGAGATCTGGATACTAAAGAGTTAGAAATCATAAAATAGTCTAATCTTACCAGGATCCTATGTGGGGCTGAAAAAAAAGTACTACCATCCCTCTGTGGATTCAGTTTAGCCCATAGATCTACCAATGCATTATGCTGCGCCATAGCTGTTACTGCCCGGAAAGCTCTCTTCTTTCTACCAGTATAACCTCCCCCTATTTGGATCTCAGAGTCTGAGGGGCTGTTAATGTTAAAATCGCCACAGCATATGATCGGCTCCAGCCAACTAGCTAATTCTGTGTCCAAATATTCAAATATATCCGGATCATCCTCTGTGGATCCATAAACCGAAACCAAGGTGAATTTCTCCCCCTATATACTAGCTCTACTATAACCCACCTCCCCCACAAATCTTCAGCCTTTCTGGTGACTAAACAGTCCCTCTCTCTAGCCAAAATCGCTACCCCTCTTGTTTTAGAGCCTTGCTTAGTATGAGCTAATAAAGTAAACCCCAGCTGCTCAAGCAGAAATCCCTTCCCTCCCTCAACATGCGTTTCTTGTAAGCATCCAAAATCCAGCTTCATTGTTTTCAATAATGCAGAGACCTGAAGTCTTTTCTGTACATCGTTTAGCCCGCAAATATTAATTGTAGCAATACGACAAGACATTAGAAAATGGCAAATGGTTGTTCTACTATTTCCACCGGATCTTCATTTAGAAAAAACGTGTGCTGTGCTGCAAGTGCTGTGCGTGCCCTAACTCACCCTCTCTCCTCCTCCCCTATCCCCCTCACCCCCCCTTCTCCCCCCCTGCCCCTCCACCCCACGGGCAAATAGGTCAGCCATGACCTATGTGTGGTCGCTTTTGGAGTGCAGCTGCCGCCTCCTCCTCCCACTCTTATGTACTAAACACCACCAAGAACAAAGTGAATCCCTTCCTCCTAGACTGTACCATTTATGCACCCTGAGTCCCTGAGCTGAGCCGTTACCTGAAGACTTTCATCCCCTTATCTCACCTGCTCCCTTCCCTGTACCCCAGCACCTCCACCATGTACTCCTGAGCCTTGATCTCTGAAAAAAACATTTTCATCTGCCCTTTGGTGATCACCTTTAGTTTGCCTGGGTACAACAAGTAGGCCTCCGACCCCAGGGCCTGTATAGGAGCGATAAGCTGCCTCAATCTCCATCTACGCTCCACCGTAACGTGACAGAAGTCGGGCATCGTAAAAAAAGACACATTGTTAAAAGAGCGTTTTGCTTCTGGCTTTGCCTTCTCTAGAATTAATTGCCTTAACAAAAAGTTGCCAAAGAATATGAGAGTAGCTCTAGGTCTCCCTTCTGTAGACCCAACTCGCCCCCTCTTGATTGTAAAGGGGAAACAATGCGCCCTCTGAATTTCCACCTCCCACCGCCACGAGGACAACTCTGGAAAAGCCCCCTTCAGTAAGTTCACTACAAATAGTCTGACATCTTGACCTTCAAGTCCCTCTGCAACCCCCAGAAGTCTGACATTGTTGCGACGCTGGCGGTTTTCGTAGTCCTCCCACTTCCATTACACGTCCTCTGCAACTTTCTGCTGATCTTGCTTAAAAGTGTGGAAACTACAGAAGTCATCCTCCAGCTTCCCTGTCCTTTCTTCAACCTGAGTAACCCTCTCAGCAACCTCATCATACAGTTTGTTCATTTTCCTTAGAGTATTCTGTATCTTCTTTGCTCCTTGTCTCGCCCTTCGGCTTTCCACCCTAGGCTCACTTTGCATAGTTTTGAGGGTACTGAATAACAAGTCTAAAGAAACTAGTTGGGGTGACACATGTGATGCGAGCTGTGCCCCTGGAGGGAGTGAGGCCCCTTCCGAATCTTGGTATGTCTGCGAGGTGGCTGAATAATCCCACAATTAATTTTTTGGATGGATCTGTGGGGCTACCCAAAAGATTAGACTTCTTTTTAGATCTCCTTTTTTTCTGTGTACATTTTGGAGCCGTGGAGCTGCTCCCCGTGTCAGTGGACTCTCCTGTGCTCCCCTCGTCAGACCCCAGTGATTTCGAGTCTTCGTTTAGAGAAAAGAAGCGGTCTGGTGAGGTGCCTCCACCCCCAGCCCCGCTCTCGTACTGCCCTGCCAAAGTCATTTCCTGGTGTAAAGCTGCCAAAGCCTGGTTGCTCCCCCAGGTACTCAGAATGCCTTCTCCCCCTACACAGTGCCCCCCGAATGTCCCATCCGATCCTGCGGCATCACCCTGGGTTTTATCAGGCGGGGGGTTGCCCTGCAATTTTAGATTACATACGCTGCCCCCGTCACAGCCTCCAGCAGCGCCCTGCTCCGAACTTGTAGTACTCACAGTTCCTGGGCCTTGTAACTGGCCTTGCGCCCCCTTTCCTCCTGGGGTAGCATCCTATGGCGAAGCCTCTGATGTTGCCTCCGTTCCACGGTCTGCGCTGTGCCTCGGCTTCTGCTTCACCGTCAGCGCCTGTGCTGGTTGCTTAGCAACCGGCATGCCGGCGTCCTCGAGGACGTTCTCTGAAGCGAGCACCTTTCCGTCGCACCTTTCACCGGTGACTGCATCCTTCGTTCTCTCCGTAGCCATCTCAGCAGGTTTGCCTCCAAAACTTTCTGTTACTGTGGGCTGCCGCATTGCGATCTCCCTTGGCTTCAGTTTGTTCTGCGTGAGCCGGCGGGGAGCACTGTCTCGTGGGGCCCCCGGAGTTGGAGCCACCTCATTTCCAGCCCGTGCTTCCCCGATCTTTTTCCCCAGTGTCCTTTTGGAAGAGTTAACAATGTTATTCTTCTGGGCACCGGCGCCGTTCATATTTTTCGGGTCGATTTTACCCTTTACAGCGGAATCCTTCTGTGCAGCAGGGTCTTCTGCTTCATTTCCTTTCGTCGCTCGGGGTGGCATCTTGAAGACAGCTCTGCGGGCCAGCTCAATAAGAAACGATATCCTCTTGTGGGCACGGCAAAGAATTTCCTCAATATACCAGCCGGTATACTGTCTCCAAAGCCTACTAGCTGAACACTGCTTATGCTCCCGCAATTAAGACCCCAGGGCCTCGGACTCATTACCATCTGAGGGATCACTTTCTATCCATCAAAGCTATGGACGGGAGGAGGAGTGCGATGCGACTTCTCACTACAAGACGTCAGCGGCCATCTTGCCTCTGCTCCTCACTTATATGTTTTTTTCAACTTTTT
This sequence comes from Lissotriton helveticus, assembly GCF_964261635.1. Lineage (NCBI taxonomy): Eukaryota > Metazoa > Chordata > Amphibia > Caudata > Salamandridae > Lissotriton > Lissotriton helveticus. The sequence goes on from NC_136061.1 coordinate 1,934,176,663, forward strand.
TTTCCAGACTGGGGACTCAGTTCATGAGTCCTAAAATGGCTGCTAACACATCTTTGTTGATGTCATGGCAGCCAATAAGATCTTATCTCAAGGTCTGTTGGCTCAGCGTATTCTCTGCAGCATGAAATATCTATATAATTTTTAACCTTAATTTCCCAAAAACTGAACAGATTTAAGCCAAATCACAGAAAGCACACTTTCTGGACCAAAATCAGTTTTCTGTCAAATTTGGTGTAATTCCGATTAACTTTGTTGGCTGTCCTGTGCCTTATTTTCCAATGGAAAAATGAATGGGGGAAATGATTTTTGGGAGTCCCTCTTTTTCTCTATCCACACTTGACGGATCACAGATTTCAAGGAAGCAGCTGAGGTGGATGAGACTTATTTTGGAAGGTTTTGTTAAGATTTGCCAAAACAAGCCAAAATTATAAGCAAAGCAAAAATAATTTACCTATGAAAATGTGGTCCTTACTATAATTATCCAGTGATGACCTCTAATGAGTAATATATGTACACCACTGACAACTCATTCCACTTGGAGCACTGGTGCCTCTGAACCAGTAACCATTGGTCTTGTACTGAGTATTCCCTCATTATGGCTCCCCATCCCGAAGAATTAAAATCCGTGGCAATGATACAGTATTGCACCAGATGAAGAGGTACAGCATTTGTGAAATTCTCCATACTCAGCCACCATAGTAGCTCCAAAATCTTACTAGCACCTCCAGTTTGTGAAGCAGCCATCCTACTAGTTTCTGAGTTTCTGGATCATCATATCTCTCTAATCTGGAAGGAAACCAAGCCCTTTGTTGTGTTGAATCATGATCCAATTATCTGTTTTTCCATTTCATTGGGCAGCCGTTTTGTTCCAAGCATCTCCGTACTGCTTCTAACCCTTTCAAAGCCTTCTCCCTCATTGCAGCATGGAGGAGCCAATTGTCATATGTGTACATCCCACCCCTGGAGGTGAGGAAAAGCCACCAATGGTGATACCATCTTTATAAATACTGAGGGGCAGGCTTCAGTCCAAATAGTAAGACCCAAAAACTGGAAATACCATTCATCGATGCAGAACTTCAGATACTTTTTATGTGATCCAGCTATTGCTACACGGAAGCACGCATCCATTAGATTGATTGTTATCAGGAAACTTCTTTTGGGAACTAGAGGACTGGAACTCTGAAAGCTCTCCATCTTGAGTGGAGCAGATTTTACCCATCTATTCAAGGACCTCTGATTTATCACCACCTTGAATAATCCTGAGATCTTGGGGGCTAAGACGATTATAGAGTGCACTTCTGTACCTTTCTCCTTCTCCACAACTGGTATGACTAGATTCGCAAAGGCAGCTTTCTTCTCTTGACTCTTAGGCCATGGAGCCATTTGATCCCTAACTCTAAAGGAGAACTCACAAAGTCTATTATTTATCCTCTTCGTAGCACTTGTCTCAACCACATGATGGAAGTAGATTTCTCCCATTCATTTCCGAAGTGCTGAATTCGCCCCAGCACTGATAGTGTTAGTGGTGATTCGCCATAGTCAGGAACATGGCTGCTTGTTCAGCAGAGAAACTTAAGTTGAGTTTCAACTGAGATTTACCCCGAAACCTTTTCCTTATTTGAGATATTTGGAGATGTGTTGTGTTGTTTTCTTGCTAGCTGTCTGAAAGACTTTCCAAAGACACCTGACTAACGAACTTGACTCTGCTGTTGGTGCTTTAACAGCAAGAGTTATTTTCCTCTTTAAATAGTCAATGCATCTTTTCTTCTAATCTAAACCCAAACAAATTCACTCCCTGGGAAGGTATTCTGGGTATCAGTTTTTTTAGATATTTCTGTATGGCAGTCCTTGAGAACCACATTCTTTCATGCGTGCAAACACAGCTGACCCTGCTGTTAAGGCAGAAGCCACAATCACATTAAATGAAACATTTAACAGAACCTTGATCTGCTTCTCTATGTCTCCCGCAAAAACAACAACTGATGGACAGAATGCAGAACAATGTCATACATTCACCCCAGTACAGAGATCTGGGCCTAAATCCATTGTTTTTTTGCTCACCAGGCCATTCCAGTTTGAACCCAGCCATATGCAAATCAGTCTTGACCCTGTGCCCAATGGGAACAGTCCAGCCCGAACTGCCAGGCCAGGTCCTCCCTGGACTGGAAACAAGCATCCCAGGATCGGTTTCGGGGTTTCACCCCTCTTCAGCCAGGATAGCTTGACTCCAGTGGAATGGAGAGCATGGGACCCACATCTGAGCATACCCGTCCCACTCGGGGTGACAAATGCAAAAACAACAATTGATGAACAGAATGCAGAACAATGTCATACATTATGTTTATGTTTATGTTTGGGCGATTTGTATAGCGCGCAACTACCCTGGGGTGTCTCGGCGCTTGAGGATAATAAAGTCAGACAAGTAGGCGCATGGGGTTAGTGAGTGAACAGCCAGGTTTTCAATTGTTTCCTGAAAATGATGAGGGTGGGGCTGGATTTAATGGTAACGGGGAGGGAGTTCCAGAGTCTGGCCGTAGAGACTACGAAGCACCTGTCTCCCCAAGAAGCTTTCTTAGTTCGTTGGATGAAAAGGAGGTGTGCTGAGGATGAACGCAGTGATCTGGTGGGTGCATATGGGCGGAAGGCATTTTTTAGGAACTGTGGGCCAGCGTTGCTGATGGCTTTGTAGGCAATACATAAGGCCTTGAATTTAGTGCGGCTTCTGATAGGCAGCCAGTGAAGCTGGCGGATGAAAGGGGTGATGGATCTGAACTTGGGGATACCGAGCAGGATTCTCGCTGAGGCGTTCTGCACCAGTTGGAGTTTGTTTAGGACTTTTTCTTGGGCATTGAGGAGGAGGGCGTTGCAATAATCGGTTCTGGAAAAAATGAGGGTAGTGATAAGAGTTTTGCCGGCCGAGGGTGGAAGGAAGGGAAGTAGTTTCTTGATTTTTTTAAGGGTGAAGAATGAGGTGGAGACAACCGCATTTGCGTGGTGATTGAAGAGAAGTTTGTCGTCGAACATGACCCCAAGGTTTCTAACCTTGGAGACGGGTTGCGGCGGGGGGGGCCATCTCGTTAGGCCACCAGGTGGGGGACCATCCAGCAGATAGGTTGCCGAAGGTCATCACCTCCGTTTTGTCGGAGTTTAGTTTTAAACAGTTGCTCGCCATCCAGGAGCTAATGGCTAGCATTCCCTCCTGGAATCTAGCAGCAACTGTTTCTCCGTCCTTGTGAACTGATAGTACCAGCTGGGTGTCGTCAGCGTAGGAAGTCAAACTTATGCCGTGAGATTTGATCACCCTCGCCAAGTCCGAGACATAAATGTTAAACAAGGTCGGACTCAGCGAGGACCCCTGAGGCACTCCACATGGGAGGGAAACGACAGGTGAGTAAAAGGGACCTAGTTTGACTGATTGTGTCCGGTTGGCAAGAAAAGAGGCTAGAAGATCTCTGGCTTTGTGATTGATGCCCAGGGCTGAGACACGGTCGATCAAGGTGGCAAGGTCGACCTTGTCGAAGGCCGCCGACAAATCCAGGAGTATCAGGACTGCTGCGCCACCTTTGTCTAGTGTCATCCTGATCTCGTCGGCCGCCTTTATAAGGGCCGTTTCGGTTCCGTGACCCTGTCTAAATCCGAATTGAGTGTCGTCGAGAAGATGGTTTATGTTGATGAATTCGGATAGTTTTCTGTTCATTAGTTTTTCGAACATTCTTTAAGGAAATGGAAGACAGGCGATGGGTCTGTAGCTAGAGGAGAAAGTGGGGTCGAGGGTGGCTTTTTTCAGGAGGGGTTTGATAACTGCATTTTTCCAAACGGAGGAGTAGGAGCCTGTGAGGAACATGGTGTTGCAAATGTTAGTGAGGGAAGGTATTATGGCGTCAGGAATGAGTTTAAGGATGGAAGGTGGGCATGGGTCCAACGGGGAACCTGATCTAATGGAGGAAATAAGTTGAGAGATCTGTTGGGGGGAACCTGATGGAAGTTTGAGAAGGTGGGGGTGTCGATGGTGTGGTGGTGGTTGGAATTGGTTAGGATGGGATGAGTGTGAGAGGTGAAAGCAGAGAAAATAGTGGTGACTTTGTCAGAAAAAAGTCAGCAAGTGAGTTGCAGAGGGCTTGTGAAGTGGTGGCAGGTGGGCAAGGGGGATTGGAGAGATTGCTGACCACTTGGAACAACTGTTTGGGAGAGTTATTTGCCGAATTAATTTGGGTTATATAATAGTTGCTTTTTTCTGAGAAGATGAGACGTTTGTAAATGGCCAAAGCGTTCTTATAGGTTAGTTTGTCCCGTGGATGATAATGCTTGCGCCAGTGTCTCTCTAGGTTTCTGCAATGTTGTCTCTGTAGCCTGAGGGACTCAGTGAACCAGGGGGATGAAGGAGTGATTCGGTTGCGGTAGGTTGGCTTGGAGGGTGCCAGGGAACTGAAAGCAGAGTGTAGGTGGTTGATATAATTATTGGATGCTGTTTCGGGATCCGGATTAAGTTCTTTGAGGGAGTTGGAAAGTGTGGTTGTGAGGAGAGGGATGTCGATGCTTTTCCAATCTCGGGGGTCATGGGGATGGGGGGGTTGGATTGCGGAGGGGTTTGATACTGAAGAGTACTGCAGCGTGGTCTGTCCAGACGAGAGGGATAGTAGCAAGGAAAGTGATGACAGGATTATTAGTGAAAAGACCATCAAGTGTGTGTCCTGCTTGATGCGTGGGTGAAGTGACTAGCTGGCTGAGTCCGGCTGCTAGTAGGTTGGAGGTAAGATGAGTGGTGTCGTTGTCAGCAGGAGATTCTAAGTGGAAATTAAAGTCCCCCAGTATGGTGTAGTCGGGGGCTCCCGCTGAGGGCTCGATGAGATTGTCCAGACCTGAGAGGAAAATTGTACGGGGGCCTGGAGGGCAGTACAGAAGAGTACCTTTGAATGATTGATTGTTGGAGAGAGCAATGGAGTAAGTGAGCGCCTCACAACCCAGAGAGTTGAGGGCTTTGATTTTGGTGAAGTGGCGGTCTCTATGAATGATGGCAAGGCCACCTCCCTTTCAGGCAACTCTGTCGTGTCTGAGAGCACAGAAGCCATCCGGTATAGCAGCCCGGAAGTCAGGCCCGGATGCGTTGTCACCCCACGTTTCCGTTATAAATAGAAGATCTAAGTTGTGGCCGGTGATTAGCTCTAAAATATCCAAATTGTGATTTGGAAGGGAGCGGGCGTTAATAAGAGCGGCGAGAAAAGGAGTAGGGGTGTCGAGTGGTGGGTGGGAGAGGGGGCAACCAGGAGGAGGGGGTCCTATGTTACAAAGGGGGCAGTAGAAAGGTCCTACAATAGGTTTGAAGGTGAGGGCATACGGAGGGGGGGTGAGGTAAAGGTGGGGAGATGTTAAACGTCTTAAGTTGGGATGCGGTGTAGGTTATAATTGTGTGATGTAGTGGGGGTCGGCCCAGGGGGGGTTTCCCTGGGCCCGGTCCAGGCGCGGACGGGCGCAAACGGGCTGCACGAGAGGGAGGGCATAGGCTTTTATATAGGGGGAGGCGAGCAGCTAGTCTGCTAACCTCCGTGGCAACCGGAAGTGGTAGGGGGACACTTCCGGCTGTGGCGCTAGTTCCCTCCACTCAAACTGAATAGTCAGCGATGGACCGGGGAACACGCCAGGGCACAGGAAAATAGTGAGTACAAACAATTTATCTTGTGAGAGCAGTTTAAAATATTAAAATGCGAGGTACAGTTTAGTGCGCTAAAATCAGCTTGGAAGCCCTGAGGAGGAACTTCCGTTGGCGATTAGAGTGGTGCTCTGGTTACCTTTGGCTCGAATGTGAGAGTCTGACTTGGGCTCAGAGGTCAGTTGTTGCGAGCTCAGGGTGCTCGATTGTCTGCAAAGAATCCAACTGTGCAATTCAATGATCAGGGCTTCTATACAGGGGGAGGCGAGCAGCTAGACTGCTAACCTCCGTGGCAACCGGAAGTGATAGGGGGACACTTCCCGCTGTGGCGCTAGTTCCCTCCCCTCAAACTGAATAGTCAGCGGTGGACCGGGGAACACGCCAGGGCACAGGAAAATAGTGAGTACAAACAATTTATCTTGTGAGAGCAGTTTAAAATATTAAAATGTGAGGTACATTGTAGTGCGCTAAAATCAGCTTGGAAGCCCTGAGGAGGAACTTCCGTCGGCGATTAGAGTGGTGCTCTGGTTACCTTTGGCTCGAATGTGAGAGTCTGACTTGGGCTCAGAGGTCAGTTGTTGCGAGCTCAGGGCGCTCGATTGTCTGCAAAGAATCCAACTGTGCAATTTAATGATCAGGGCTTTTATACAGGGGGAGGCGAGCAGCTAGGCTGCTAACCTCCGTGGCAACCGGAAGTGGTAGGGGGACACTTCCGGCTGTGGTGCTAGTTCCCTCCACTCAAACTGAATAGTCAGCGGTGGACCGGGGAACACGCCAGGGCACAGGAAAATAGTGAGTACAACAATTTATCTTGTGAGAGCAGTTTAAAATATTAAAATGCGAGGTACAGTGTAGTGCGCTAAAATCAGCTTGGAAGCCCTGAGGAGGAACTTCCGTCGGCAATTAGAGTGGTGCTCTGGTTACCTTTGGCTCGAATGTGAGAGTCTGACTTGGGCTCAGAGGTCAGTTGTTGCGAGCTCAGGGCGCTCGATTGTCTGCAAAGAATCAGTTCGGAGATCTGGGCCTAAATCCATAATTTTTTCTCACCATGCCATTCCAGTTTGAACCCAGCCATATACAAATCAGTCTTGACCCTGTGCCCAATGGGAACAGTCCAGCCCAAATGGCCAGGTCCTCCCTGGACTGGAAACAAGTATCCTAGGACCGGTTTCGGGGTTTCATCTCTCTTCAGCCAGGATAGCTTGACTCCAGTGACATGGAGAGCACGGGACCCATGTCTGGGCATACCCGTCCCACTCTGGGAGACAAATGCAAAAACAATAATTGATGAACAGAATTCAGAACAATGCCATACATTCACCCCAGTACGGAGATCTGGGCCTAAACCCATCATTTATTTGCTCAGCATGCCATTCCAGTTTGAACCCAGCCATAAACAAATCAGTCATGACCCTGTGCCCAATGGGAACAGTCCAGCCCGAACTGCCAGGCCAGGTCCTCCCTGGACTGGAAACAAGCATCCTAGGACCAGTTTCTGGGTTTCATCTCTCTTCAGCCAGGATAGCTTGACTCCAGTGGCATGGAGAGCACGGGACCCACGTCTGGGCATACCCGTCCCACTCTGGGTGACAAAAGCAAAAACACCAATTGATGGACAGAATGTAGAACAATGTCATACATTCACCCTAATACAGAGATCTGGGCCTAAATCCATCGGTTTTGTTTGCTCACTGTGCCACTGGATTTAAGCTAGCCTTGCTGATGAAGGGTAATACCCAGAAACCGGTCCCAGGATGCTTGTTTCCGATTCAGGGAGGACCTGGCTTGGCAGTTCAGTTTGGACTCTTCCCATGAGGCACAGGGTCAAGACTGATTTGCATATAATTTGGTCTAAACTGGGGTGGCATGGTGAGCAAAAGAACAATGGATTTAACCCAGATCTCTTGACTGGCGGTGTTAGAAATGGGATTTATGGTTGGCTACGGCATGTGCCTATGCCAGGCAGAAACCACCACTGTAGTCAAGGAAAGGGAGTTACACGCTGAAGATACCCCCCACTCAACCCCTTGGTTGCTTGACACGAGCAGTCAGGCTTATCCCAGAGGCAATGTGTATAGCATTTGCGCAACACACACAGCAGAAACACACTGGGCACACCACAAAAGAAACCCCACACAAGGTTATATTAAAAATAACCTTTGTATTATTCATAACACATTATAATCATATTCACACATATACAGTGTGCCAAGTGGCACCAGGTAGAAATTCACAGGGGATTATATACATGACAGGGCCAATCGGGCCACTGTCAGAACCATCACAAGCACAAGTAGTAAGAATAAAACACAACCAGTAACTACTGGTATAATAATGACCTCAGCATTATATCTAGCAACATAAACGCATTGCGTCTACAACACTTTGGGCAAAAATATCATAGCATGACATTTGTATTAGGCATCACCACATTAGGTAATAACATTAGACATAAAACGCATTAGGCCCAAACCTGATAAGCATAAACCCCTTATGCACCCTCTGTAGGTCTCACATTCGCATAAACACATTATGCATAAATACCATGGGCATAAATCACATTTGTCAACCATCATATTAGGCATAAACACAGTATGCAGTTTTGTAGAGCCTGGCGCTCTACCAATATCACCAAACTGACCCCAGGCCAATCTGGTCTTTCTCGGGGACTCAAATTCCCTCTGTCCAAAATGTCAGGGCCTAACTGGGGCCTTCCACTGGCCCTATTGCTGCCAAGGCATAAAGAACAATGTGCATAGCGCACTGGGGCAAGGGGGGAGGGGTGCAATTTACCCCTCCTTCATCAAGAGAAGAAAAATGCCCCACCGTTGTAGCTGCCTGCGCAGCTGAGGAATCACAGTTGGCACTGCTGTGCCCCCTGAGCCCTCACTGGGACTCTAAAACAATATTGCCCCAAAGAAAAATCAGTTCTGGCACCACGGTGCTTCCTGAGCCTCCACTAGGACTCTAAAACAATATTGCCCCAAAGACAAATCAACTCTGGCACCACAGTGCTTCCTGAGCTCCCACTGAGACTCTAGACCAATATTGCCCCAAAGACAAATCAACTCTGGCACCACGGTGCCTCCGGGAGCTCCAATACTGCTCCACTCTGCCCCCACTCACCGGGACAGATTTGGCCGGCTACAGGCACTGACAATGTGCCTCTGGAGGTCCCGCTACCAGGCTTTTCCAAATCGACCCCGCTCTCCCTCCTGCGGTCTCCGGAGCCCTCAAGGCTCCCACTTCGTGACTCCTCTCCTCTTCTCCTCTGGCTCCTGCGGACACCTTCACACGCGGGCTCCCCTCTCACATACAGGAGCCCCGCCCACGTCCAGGTAAGCGTAGCCTGTCTTCCGGCGCTTTTTTGCTCTCATTGGTCCACGGACTTGAAGGCAGCCCCGCCCACAACCAGGCAGTCAGCCTGACTTCCGGCTCTGGCCACTGCGGTTCCTTTCATCAGGTCTTCACAAATGCGAGGTGGGCTCCCGCTTCTCAATGCTAGCAGATGCTGGGTGGGCTCCCATTTCTATCTACTGGCAAATACGGGGTGGGCTCACGCTTCTAGGTGACATCAATGCAGGGTGGGCTCCCCAGGCACTCTTGAAATACCACAGTGCGGGTGGTCTCCCACCCTCGAAGGACCACAAAATGCAGGGTGGGTTCCCTCTAAGAAGAGGCATAAAACAGCGGGGTAGGCTCCTGCTTGCAGTGACATCCAGAATGCTGGGTAGGCTCCTGCTTGTTCTCCCAGCAGCACAGGGGAGTCCCCACGACAGGATTCCCCCTGGCAACGTCCTAGCCCAGCGCTGCACATCCCCAGCACTCTACCAGTCTTGGGAGAGAAAGATACCGTGCTCACAAGGCGCTCGGGCAAACTTTCTAGGGCACAAGGCAGGGCGCCACGCAGCTCCAGCAATGCTCTGGGTGCCCCTATCCCTAACATGCTGCGTCAATCCTTACGCCTGCTTCAAGCAGGCGCAGGGTTTTGACGCAGCATGGCCGGAAAAGTGACTGAGTGAAATCTTGTAGATTTCACTCAGCCACTTTTCGGAGGGGTTCCTGCGCCGGAACGCCCCCCCTCCTCCTCTCCCCCCCAGGCAGGAACGCCCACATTTGGCGCAGGGCTTTACAACGTGACGTATGTCCCAAGATGGGTCACGTTGTAAATAGCCTACAGCATGGCGCTGGCTTTGCGCCGCCGCTGCGTCTAATAAGTGACGCAACTTTGGCGCAAATCTGGCATAAGAGGCTTGTAAATTTGCCCCTTAGTTTATCGCATTTCCAGCAGAATGTAACAGCCTGTTGGGTAATTAATGGAAGGACTCAGGGCGCAGAGGTAATGATGTGCAAGCATAGAAACCAGGCAGAAACCGCTTGAAAGTTTAGGTCAAGAGGCCATAGGGAACTCGAGCTCAGCCCCAGCCAGGCGTCTTGATCAAGCCTTGCTTGAGCTTCCAATTGGTGGTCCACCTCCACCAGTTGAGAATGTCATTGGAGGTCTGCAGTATATTCAGTCACAGGATCAGTGCCGCTCACCGGCAGCACTGGAGAGGAAGTTTCCAGTACAGAAAGGGCGCATGAACATGATCATCACAAGGGGGACTCAGGTAGTGTAGCACTTTATGTCTGTGTGTACTGCACTTTCTCTGACATTGCCAGTCCCTGTAGCAATGACATTTAAGGGGCAGGTAAAAAAAATTCGTATGCCCTAAATGTTTCTTTTGTGAGGCAGTTTCCATTTCCGTTCCATGTCATTACTGAGCTGATGTAGGTGAGAGCTAAGGAGATGGAATGGCCCGGCTCCGGATCTCACTCAGTTCAGTGGCGTCACTAGGGTTGGTGTCACCCAGTGCGGGTAACTCATGGTGTCACCCCCTCACGACTTACCGCATTGAAGCACACAGGAACATCCCCAGGGTTCATTAACTAAAACAAAATAAACTGTTGGGCAGAGAAGCATATTGCCTGCACCGGAACTCCCAAGGCATTATGCTAAATGCAGTCCTCAATAGTGTTGATACTCACTGTCTCTCGAGCGTTTGCCGCCTAGTGTTGGTATAGCCAGTGCTGGATATTCTTGGACATGTGTTTCATGCTTAGTTGGTATTTGTCCAGTTTGGTTGTGCTTCACAGGCTGCTTCCCAATAGGAATTTCCTTCACCTCACAGTCAAGCTGTGTGTGCTCGATAAAGGACATAGGTCAGTGCCAAGCACTTTTATATGATGATAAATACTCAGGGCCTCATTTATGAAAACGGTTACATCGCTGGGTGAAAACAGCGATGCAACAGTTTTCAGTGTGCCCTCCTTGCAACACCGTGGATGCACCATATTAAAAGTACACCGCTCCACATCGCAAGGAGTTACAAATATGTCAGTATTACTGTCGTATCGGTAGGTGCAAAAGTGATGCATTGCTGGGGTTTGTATGAAAACAGACACAATTCTAGCAATGTGTCCTTTCACATGGGGGAAGCCCCATGTGAAAGGCCCTGTGTCAGTCTTATGCCTGCTGTGAGGCAGGCATAAGATATTGACGCAGTAGTGTCCTAGAAGTGTTGCAGTGAAAATTCATAGATTTCACAGCACCACTTTTACAACCCTTTATTGCGGGGGAATGCACACCCTGCATACATTATACCTGACGCACCTGACGCAGGTATAATGTAGTGCAGGCCTTTACAAAGTGACGCATCTGCTTAGATGCATCACTTTGTAAATGTGGCGCATTTTGTACGCTGCAGCAGTGTCACAAACTGTGGTGCAACAGCAGCATAAAAAGTGTCACAGGCCTTTGTAAATAGGGCCCTCAGTTGTCAGTGTGTCACATACTATCCTTTTACGCTGGACATAAAATACCATCAAATATCCTTGCAAGCTCTTCTTAGGAAAGAGTATGCACCCTAATTTACAACAGTAATTAAAAATCCTTGTTAATAATCCAATAATCTGAATCAGTTTCACTATCTCTGATTCAATTAAATGTAACATCCCAATGATACTAAGAATGTACTAAAATGTTTTATGGTGATTTCCCATTGAGTAAAGAAATAGTGTCTGGGCACACCAAATGGCTTACTCTGTTGAAATATTAAATGGGATTGGGCTAAACTCAAAGAAGCAGAATAAATATAATATTCAGTGGTAAACACCTCCACCCTGCCCACTAAACATTAAATGTAATGAGTGCCCAACAGTGCATACACCAGGCAACAGCAGCAGTGGAAACTTACATCACACATAGTGAAAAGACACAGCACAGCCAGGAGCAGTGGACGCTTCCCTCAAACCCACAGAGCAGGTACAGAATGTTAGCTTAAGTGCACCCTTTCCACAAAACTCAACATAGAGCAGGTACAGAGAAGTAGCTGTGCACGATGTGCTCAGACACAAAACAAGCAGAGGAAAAGCAGCAGCAAAGCAAGCTAACCTCACAGAGCGAACAGGTGGAAGTTGGAACACAACAAGAAGCTAAACAAACATGTGGATACTGGTCTCCTCTGGTTAGCAGGGACATGTTAATGAACCTTTCTTCTGGTTGTAAAGAAGGTACCCGACTAGTCATTACAAATTGTGTCATGGCTCTCTAGCCCTTAGCTGGTATCAGCAGCACCCCAGCAAGTTCTCACAAACCATCAACTGGGCCCCATAAACACTCAGCTAACACTAAGAGGTCACAAGCAATACTTCAGCCAGCTAAATGCTAGCACTCATCCACCCTAAGAGGCCCTCTGCTTGTCCTGAGGCACCATCAGCCTACCTTCAACTCTCATCACAAACTCTCAGCTGGTTGTTACATTTCCAAGTGTCTATCAGCACCCTTAGTTGATCCTCAGACAGTATTAAAGCCCACTCTACCACGGCTTATTACACAGATCCATTTACTCTGTCTCCATCTTCTCACAGACCCTGTCACCATGGTCTCAGACCATCATTTTTCACTCTCTAATGACAACAGACGACCCAAAGAGACCCTTAGCAGACCTCAGTCAACCCCTAACTACCTCTCGGAAGCCCTTGCTGGCCCTCACATTTAATTCCAGTTTTGTAAAACTTATCACCCTTAAGGGTATCCAGGTGGTGGATGCAGTGCCTTAACCCTCTATCTGCAGATTACTTGTAGTTTTTTGGGCCTTGTTTAAGTGCTACCTAGTGAATCAATAGGTGTTTCTATCTCAAGCAGATGCCTTTCTTTTTCACACAGCGACTGGGACAATGGAGGGGGGCATCTAGCAAGCTCCCCAGGCTCAAGTTCTCCTCAAAACACTTTTTTCGTAGTGTGAAAATTAAAACAAAGGTAACTAGTAAAACGGTCTACCAAATTCATGGCATAACTGCATCAACTTGCTGCCCAGCTCTTTATGTTTAGGTTCAAAATACATGACCACTAATTTTTGTAGAAAATGTTTGTCTTTGCCACTTGCCTAAAAATAAATAGTTACTGCACTTCATTTGAAAGCTTAGCATCATTTTGTAGAGGACGCAAGTTTACAATCTGTGTTTGAGGTAAACTAAATAGCTGGATATATCCAGCGTCAATGAAGTGGGCAACACAAATACTTTGACAGTTACATTTCCCAAGACCCTGAAATAGACAAGCCACATCTGAAGGTGTCTAGCACGCAAACCAAAGAATAAACGTGCGAGAGAAAAAAGTACTAGTGTATTGAGATTATTAGCTGAAAAGTGAGAGTATATTGCAACTTTCATTTCATTTAGTACACGACGTCGTTACAGGCACCACCTTAAAAGAGCAGATTCGTAAGAAGATGCATATAACATGATGAATATGATCAGGAGGCCCAAAAGAAATCTGAAGAGGAGCGTTAATCCTAAAGTAAATACAACACTGTTTTAATAACAAAGACTGCTTCATTAAACGCAAAAAACACTTTATTTCACACATTTTACGACCACATACAAATGTAAATAGCCATAATTGTATGCAACATAACCACAATGAGAAATGAGAAAACAAAGGAAGAAACGAAGAAGTGACCGATCAGTAGATCTGTAGTAGCAAAATAAATCTGTTTTTCAGACTCTTCAGAGGAAAACTCAGTATGCAGTACCGTGCCTGGGGTAGCAAAAAGTGACATCATCTACCCATCGTCCCCACAGAGCAGAGGCGAGGCTGCAGAGCTGCAGAGCTGTGTTACACAGCGTAACCTTGGTGTCACCCCATGTGGGTGGTGTCACCCGGTGCGGTCCGCACCCCCCCCGCACTCCCCTAGTGACGCCACTGACTCAGTTCCATTGCTCTCCTGCTCTCCTGCCCTCCTACTCAGCACCCCTACCTCTTGCACTCTAATATCTTCCTTGCTCTGCAACACCCTTCCCCTTTTTGTGTCCTCCTGACTCCCTTTATGTCTACCTCCTCCTCTTCTGTATCACGTCTCTAGCTCTTTCCTTGCTCTTTACCGCCTCCTTGTTCTGCTCTGGCTTGTGTGACTAGAGATGGACTTTGGCTCCACCCACATGTTGGAAACAAGGAGTACACGTTTTGTTTCGACAGAAGTTGTCTGCTTCCACAAAAAAAGTGCTTGCCTTTCGATGTGAGTAGTTTAATTATGTATCCAGCTGCCTGAGCTTGAACTTCCAGGGGCACAGAACCTGTTACGCTAATGTTACAATAAAGGCAGTAGGCCTGGCATATTGATTGTGAAAAGCATATTTAAAGTCGATAGGCATTTACGGGTGGGTTGTTATTACTCTGAATTAAAGCCTACAGATAAACAATTAGTGCCTCCTAATTGTTTATCACATTGTAGAGCATCTTGAAATACATAACTTCAGAATGTACTTGCGAGAAAAAAAATCACGCCTGGTTCAATGTATTATAATGGTGTTCCATCTATAACAACAACAAAGGGACGCAGACAGGGCCCACAGGACAACTGACTTCACTCCGGGGTCACTAATAGTTCATCATCAGGGCCAAGGCAGCTCATGAATGTTCCGAAGTTCATATTTAGAAACTATCCCTTCTAGTAATTGTCACTAAACTGAAACACTTCCAATGTTTTAAAGAAACACATTTTAAGTGCCTTTCTCACATTGCACACGGCGTTGGTTGCATAATTTACATGCCAAATATATCGATGACTTGGCTCGTGCTTTGACTCTCACAGCCAACCCCTACGCTGGCTCGGCTCTTAATTTGATGGCGTGCCCACCTCTTGTCTAGGGACGCTAACGTTATTGAATATTTACTGCGCCCTTTTCCCTGCATACTCCTGCCTCACTGGCTGCTCCTATGTGGCCGCCCGTTCAGACCTGTAATCAGGGCCGGCGCTAGGCATGGGCAGAGTGGGCGGCTGCCCAGGGCCTCGCGGCTGTCTAACTGTGATGGGGCCCCCTACCGAGCCCATCAACCTTTTGAAACTGTGTCATTGTAAGAGTGACAGGGGGGGAGCCGCTTCCCTTGGCGTTTGCTGCCATAGTGTAGTGTGCGAGGCCAACGGCGGGGGGCCCCCCTCACCTCGCCCGGCTGCCATGGAATGAAAAAGCAAAATGACACCCCATCCTTTCAGATGCTGCAGAGTGGGCAAGGCGGGTTTGTGTTTGTGGCCGTGATCAGCCTAATCGCTGCATCTCCATAACAGCAGTTAGGCAGCTACTTGAACTGTGAGGTGTGAAGTGAGCCCTGCCCCTGCATGAATGAAACGCAGAGCATCCTGCAGGGCTCACAACACAAAAACAGAGTGATCTCACATCACAAAAGGCGCTGCTCCTTCCATGGAAGGGAGAAGACAGAAAATGGATAAAACGCTTATTATTCTATTCTCTTTTTTGCAACTGTTTTTTTTTCTCAAACAAGCATGTTCATACAAAACAAACATAAAAGGAGTTAAACATAAATAATAAACTCCAGTTATAAGCGCTTGGTGTTTTTTATTTGCATGTAATTGATGTGAATTGAAGGAAGAATGAGCAATTTGGTCTTTAAAAGTTTAGTGGAGATGCTAACATTCAGTTAGGGGGAGGGATGGGGGATGATCCCACACTCATCCTTATCACCCCAAGGGGAGTGTAATGAACCCTCCAAGATACACCCAAGTAATATACCCCTCAAGCCACTCACCATCCATTGCTTTACGCATCTGAAAAGTAACACAAGAGCAGTTGTGTAACACAAAATGATGGGGTCCCCATTCTGCAGAATGTGATTATGGGCCCCAGAGTCTCCAAGATCTCACAGATATTCATTGGCCCAAGGCTGAATGGGAGCCCCCTGGTGAGATGGGGCCCTCAGAATTGTTGTGGGCCCATCTGTGCTGCAGGGGCCTCTATTGCGTCCTGGCACAAGAGGTGAAGCAAGGTAAGAGGCCGGAGAGAAGAGTGGTGAATAGCAAGGCATGTAGGGGAGAGGTGGAAGCTTGAGAGGCAGAAACAGCGAATGGAGGGTAGAGGTGAGAGAGAGATAAAACATGAAGGGGGAGATTTTCAAACCTTTTGCGCTGGTTTTGCATCACAAGAGTGACGCTAACCGGCGCAATTTATTTTTGCTGCTATTTTCTTTTCAGCGAAAACTTGTTTTGCGCTGGAAAGCACCCTTCAAGTAGTGCAAAGCAGCACAAAGCACTGCTTTGCGTTACTTTGCGCCGAGGGAGTGGTACATGGGCGTTCCCATGTAACCACACATACCCTTTGACGCAAAACCATATTTACAAAAATTTTTGAAGTGGTTTTGCGACAAAAGTTAACGCCCCTTCAAAGGAGGCGCTAACAAGAGAAATGCTTATATTTCTCCATGCTTTTACGACTTTGCATGCGCGCTACACTGCGCAGCACGTATGCAAAGTGGCAAAAGCTTTGTATCGTATCCAGCATAGTATTTTGCACAAGAAGGGTACCCTTCTGTACAAAACCTATGCTACACTCATGCACACACCCTAGCGCTTCAGCGCTAAGGTCTGTGCATGGCGCACAGTACTAAAACCAGTGATGGTGCGAATTAAATGCATCTGAGAGAGAGTGTAGTTATGGAGACTTGAGGGGCACTGTTAATGGGTGGTAGTGATGGAATCCGTGGCAGAGCAAGTTATTGGGGGCACCAACATTGTCGCACAGGGCTCCACCAGCCCTAAAGCTGGCCACTTCTACTTCCTACAGTTCTACCACCAAATCAAAAACGTTGATTTGACGACCCCTTGAATCTGTAGCATACATTCAAGTCAATGTATTATTTAGCAGTGGTCTAGGTTGTTCTAAGTCTTTTTTCGTTTATGTACAATTCTGGCGAGTAAAGAGCACACACTCAAAAAAGATTGTCCTACGTCTCTTAGCATGGGAGTGTGGGTTTCTGGTGAGAGGACTTACGTTAAAACAAATTACGAAGTATTAATGTCATCCTAAGGTAGCACAATAATGGCACAGAAAGATAAGGGAGCCTTTTGAAATGTGCAATTATATCCATGGTGTGAGAGGTTTTTTCTTGTGTAATTTTATATTTTGAATGATCCCGCCCCTCATTACCTCAACAGGATCTCTCCCCTTTATGAGGCAGAATTGGAAAGTGTATCATGCACTCATCTGGAAACAATCATTTAACGAGGAGTAAATAATATATATCTTTGTGAGACCTGCACCTATCTTTTCCATCTAATGAGACAAATGTAATCCATTTAACAGTTTTAAAACATATGGACTTATTTCATTTGTATATTTAGCTTTTTGTCCATGTTACTGATATCCACGTTAGGTCTCTTCAGTGATGCCAAATAAGATCAACAGTCCTGCGATGTCACTTTCTGAGATGTCACTTCTTGTGATGTTACCAATGGCGGGACCTCCACTAGGGCGGAGGAGCGTCGCCCCACTACTTTCTCGCAAAAGCAGAAACACAAAATGCTAAAATGACCGTTTTATGTTTCTACTTCTAGCACTGCGAGGAAGCATAAGTGTTTGGTTGGGGCGCGCGGGTCTGCTTTAGGGCAGGAGAGGAGTGCCTTGCCAACTGCTAAGGGCGCTGACTGTTCGACCTAACCAGTCATGCATACTCTGGCCTTTCTCTATGTAGGCTGCAATGCCATTGCAACATTGGGATTGGCTTAGGGGAGGGGAGGGAGGCTGCCTGCTTCCTGTTCCCCACCTCCCGAACTCCCGCGAGACCCTCCACACGAGAGTCATGCCGGCTGCGACTGGAAGTTACATGCAAATTAGAGGGGCCTCACATTTTCCCTTTCGCCCGGGGCCCCAGGAGTTCTAGGACCGGCCCTGCCTGTAATGTCTGCTTTTCATAAATAGCCGCTGCTGGCTTTCCACCATAACATTATCACTTAACATAAACTGTGTTTCTTTCCAAACCATCTTGGCATCGCCGCCTCCGAGTCTCCCGCTCACTGAGCACTTTTCTCACATGCGGCCACCACAGAGCAGCCACTCAAGAGGGACAGGCTGCCAAAAAACACCCAAGAAGGTTCCTGCCCCCTGCCAGCCGAGAGTTCACCTCCTGACAGTATACTGGGGAGGAAGTGGTTTGTGGGCGGCGGGTGACTGTGCTGCCATGTGGCAGCTGCCTGCGGTCTGCGCACCGGGAGGGTGAGTCATTTCTGTCGAGAACAGGCCGCAAAAACAAAACGAATAGCAACAACAAACCCCTGCTTCAGAGACTGTGGGCGTTTGAAGAAGCGCGCTGCAGAGTCTGGGGCGCAGCCTGGTATAGGGCACACCCTTCTTGTGTATGCCAACACAGTTCCGTTCTCAAGGGCACCGCAGGTGCCATTGTTAAGAAGAGCGGTGCTCTGAGTCCCGGCCAGTAGATGTCGCTGTAGGTGTATTATGCTCTTTCTGTATATGCTGTTACCTAGCAGCAGCAATCCCCGCACCTTTCAACAGTAGTCGCTACAAGATTGGACATAACTCTCGTGGCCTATTGGGAACTCCCAGGCCTCACCAGCGGGTGTTACTGTAACACGACCCTCAGCCCCACGGAGCCGCGTTTTCTCAGCAGTACTCTCGGCCCTCCCCAGGATGGGTCTCTCTATAAGAGCAGTATGTTGATCTTTCTCGACTAGCGCTGTATTCATTTTGGACAATTCCAATTGTGCTCAGCAGTAATTGTCCCCCCCCCCCCC
Source organism: Lissotriton helveticus (assembly GCF_964261635.1). Classification (NCBI taxonomy): domain Eukaryota; kingdom Metazoa; phylum Chordata; class Amphibia; order Caudata; family Salamandridae; genus Lissotriton; species Lissotriton helveticus. The sequence goes on from NC_136061.1 coordinate 1,934,195,392, forward strand.
CCTTCCCTAATCAGAGTCGGTCACGTCAACACAATTCCGAAGTCTGGTTACAGGCTTTACCGTAAACCAGTACTTGCGTCTCCAGTGCTTTAAATGGGCCGGTACTGTCCGGTACGGAGTACCGAACCTTTTTTATTTTGAGAGGAAGAGTACCGGCACAGAGTCCGACACTACTCAAGAGACATGCAATACTTCTAATTGGAGAGTACCGGCACTTCTATTTTTCCATTTCAAGCACTGTGCGTCTCCCTTTAGTATATATTCATGTTTCAGCCGCATATCCAGGTCTAGCCAGCAGGTGTCACTGTAAGAGCAACACAGTGCTGCCGAGTTTCAGATGATGGCTGCGGTTATTCTGCACTTCCCAGACTGCATGCCCCCCTCTCTCCCGTTGGTATTAGCTCGACTAAAGAAGGATGATAACAGAAAATACTCCAGAAACAAGAGAGCGATTGGGGGCAAAATACAAGGCAAATTGGACTCTTCAAAGTGATGAGACTGAAAGCTCAGAGCATACTTTTCATACTTAAATAGAATTGTTTTCAGTACTAACCTAGACGTTGCCTAGCTCCACTTTGGAATTATGATGTGTGCAGCCTGGTCCGGTCAACAGCTCAAGTCCTCACTGCGTGCCCGCGCAGAATGTGCATATTGTTTCGAGTGGCATGCCCTTCCATTGTTCATGGATGCACCACTGATAAACACCCAGGCCACACACCGCCACACGCCCACATCACGTGAAGGCACACCATGTGAAAGGCACAAGATGCATTTCGTAAACCGGAGCAGATGCGAAGTGGGCAGTGGATGAAAAATTGATGCCTCATGAACAGGGAATTCAACTAGGATAAAGTGCTACGGTCACGAGCTGCGTAAATCACAGAAAGGCTCTGCAAGAAAGGTGGTCTAGCATGTCCCACACAAAAGGACAAAACAGATTTCGCGGTTGTACCAACATTTCACATTTAAAGGCACTCACAAAGCAGTGGAGTCAACATAATTTAGGCGCCACCCTTTATCAGTCACAATTATGCAATTATACACTCACTAGCAGCCCGTCCCGACCTTGTCCGGGAGCAATCAGGCTTCAGGGCCCCCGCCCGCCCCGGCCCCCGCCCGCCCCGACATTGTCCGTGGGTCCCCAGGAGTAGCAGCCAGTCCCGACCTTGGCTTCAGGGCCCCCGCCCGCACCGACATTGTCCGTGGGTCCCCCGGAGTAGCAGCCCGTCCCGACCTTGGCTTCAGGGCCCCCGCCCGCACCGACATTGTCCGTGGGTCCCCCGGAGCCTTACCTCATCCGCCGCACCTCCCTGTGCTCCTGAGTTCACCGGCCCGCCTCTAGCAATCAGGCTTCAGGGCCCCCGGCCGCCCGGGCCCCCGCCCGCCCCGACATTGTCCGTGGGTCCCCCGGAGTAGCAGCCCGTCCCGACCTTGGCTTTAGGGCCCCCGCCCGCCCCGACATTGTCCGTGGGTCCCCCGGAGCCTTACCTCATCCGCCACACCTCCCCGCGCTCCTGAGTTCACCGGTCCGCCACTCCTCGCCGCTCCTCCCTGCCTGTCCGCCGCTCCTCTCCGCTCCTCCCAGCCTGTCCGCAGCTCCTCACCGCTCCTCCCCGCCTGTCCGCCGCTCCTCCCCGCGCTCATGTCTGCCGCTCCTCCTCGCGCTCCTGGACGCCGCTCCTCCCCGCGCTCCTGATGTCAGCATGCACTATCCCATAATTATGTGCCTCCCCAGGAAGCGCAGCGGACGAGCGCAGCGGGCGCGCCGTTTGCGCACCGAAGGCGCGCCTAAGGAAAGCCCGTCTGCGCCCGTCCGCGACCGGCCGAGACCCGAGGCCATACACCCTGCTCCCCGCATTCAATACTCCCACTCGCAACTCACTGTTCACCAAGGCATGTGGACTCTACCTGTCGCTGTCTTGGCTCGTATTTCCGATCTTGGACTACTAACTTTACATGATTCCCTCCACACGAATACCTTGTCCTCACCCCTAAGGTCCAGTTCCGCTAATTCACTCCAAGACGTCCTCCCCCCCACAGGAATAACTGCTATGTACTTAAATACAAGATCGGCAGTAAAACACCAGCTCGATCTTTTCACCCTACTGGAATCCCATAAACCTGACTTATTATTTCTCACCAAGACTTGGTTCTCGGACAGTTCTCTTCCCTCCCTGCTGGCGATACTCCCCCCGACCTATTATGCCATTCGAGCCAACCGCCCTTCGGGCAGGCCTGGCGGAGGGGTAGCCCTGATCGCCCGTAAGGAGCTCACCTTTCACCCTCTAGTTTCCCCCTCCATGGGAATCTCAGACTGCTTAGTGGTTCAATCCCTCTCCTTCACTCCCCCTCTGACCTGTGTCCTCGTGTATCGACCCCCGTCTTCCCCTCAAACGTTCCTCCCCTGCTTTCAGGACCTAATGGCGACTTTGGCTGTTAACCACTCCTCCATCATTGTTCTGGGAGATTTTAACTTCTGGCCCTCCGACCCGGCGGAATGTGCCACATCTAAGGAATTCTCAGACTCTCTTCATTCGCTCAATTTTACATCAGTTGTCAATGCTCCCACACATAGGTTGGGACATATCTTGGACCAAATCTGGCAACGCGATTGCCCGGTCAGTTCTCTCTCCATCTCGCCATGTCCATGGTCGGATCACTCATTGATCACCCTATCCCTGTCCCCCGTTCCACCATCCAAGCCTACTCCTGCGAGGAATGTCTGGGTGCGCTCATGGAATCGTGGCGACATCGAAGCCCTATCGACCCTTCTATCCTCTTCCAGCCCCGATTTGACCGCGCTACCCTCCCATGGTCAGGTAGACGCTGTTACCAATTGGGTGCGAGCCGGGTGCGATACCGTCGCCCCTCTAAAACGCATCACAACCAAACGACCTAAAGATGCAAACCGCTGGTTCTCAGATGATCTAAAGGTCCAAAAACTCGCTCTCCGCCAAGCTGAACGACAATGGAGACGAAACTATTGCCCCACTGCCAAAACCTGGTATACTGAACTTCTTACTCAGTATAAGAAAGCCATATTAGACACTAAGAAAAACTATTTCTCTTCTAAAATCCAACTCGCGGAGAACCGGCCAAGAGAAATCTTCTCTATCGTCCAAGACCTTGCCTTTTCCGATAGAGCTTCACTCAAACCATCACCTTCTCAAGCACTTTGTGACTCCCTCAATCACTTTTTCCTAGACAAAATCACTAAAATCAAAATCAAAATCCCTCTTCCATCCCCGACCTTCAACGACTTCCGACGTCCTCCAGCTACGGCACATCTGGACTCAATTCCCCCCCTATCGACCGATTCATTTCTCTCTATTCTTCCACTAGTTAAGTCCGGATCCCCGCTGGACCCCTGTCCTGCCTACATCCTAAAGCAGATTTACACCTTCTGCCCCATACCACCTTTAGTGCTCCTCAATAGCTCACTGGCTCAAGGTATCGTTACCCCTGCACTGAAATCGGCAGTGATCGTACCGATCCTAAAAAAACCTGGAGCAGATCCCTCCGACCCTGCCAACTTCCGCCCAATCTCCCTCTTGCCTTTCCTGGCAAAGGTATTGGAACGACATGTGGTTAAAACTCTGAGCGAGTTCGTGGAAAGCCACGGTGTTCTGGCCTCAAGACAGGCCGGCTTCCGCCCAACCCACTCCACTGAATCCGTCATAACATCGGTCCTGGACAATCTCCGACAAGGAATGGATGCCAATCAACATCAGGCCCTGATCCTCTTAGATCTTTCCGCCGCATTCGACACCGTGGACCATACTATCTTACTCTCACGTGTCGAGGCGGCGGGAATCCGAGGAACAGCCCTACTATGGCTATCCTCCTTCTTGAGCGGCCGGACTCAGGCGGTTCGTCTGGGAGAGTTCTCTGCGGAATCTCTACCCATCCAGTGCGGTGTCCCCCAGGGTTCCTCTTTATCCCCCCTTTTATTTAATCTTTACATCGCCCCCCTTATTTTTGCTTTACAGCAACTGGAGGTCTCTGTGTACAACTATGCAGATGACCTCCAGCTCATTTTTCACCTTTCCTCTGCCCCGAGTCTATGTCAAAGGTTAAGTCCATCATGACCTTCATCCAGGACTGGATGAATTTCAACCACCTGAAACTCAACCCCGATAAAACGGAGTTGGTGTTGACAGGTGGTTGCTCCAGTCCTTGGTCCTCCTCCTTTTGGCCCCCCTCATTAGGTCCCCCACCCACCCCTGCTACCTCTGTCAAAACCCTTGGTTTCAAAATCAATAACCAACTCTCCCTACACTCCCAAGTCTCAGCTGTGGTTTCCTCGGCCTTTCTCTCACTCAGGACTATCCGCAGAGTCTCACGTTTTTTCGCCCCAGACGCGCTCAAACTAATCCTTCTGGCCATGGTGACATCTCGCCTAGACTATGGCAATGTCCTTTACCATGGCATGCCCGACTACCTTATGAGGCGCCTCCAGCTGGTTCAAAATCAGGCCGCTCGGCTGGTTTTCAACCTCTGTAGATCACACCATGTAACTCCTCTTCTCTTTTCCCTCCACTGGCTCCCGGTCCGGCAGCGCGTCTCATTCAAGCTCGGCTGCACCATCTTTAAAGCCAGGACAGGCTCTGCCCCTTCCTTCATTAATTCGGCAATTCAATCCTACACTCCCTCACGAGACCTCCGATCCTCCTCCCACCACCTTCTCGTGGTTCCCCGCTTCAAACGGAAGAAGTGGGGTGGCTCCAAATTCGCAACCACGGGCCCAGCTTTTTGGAACTCTCTCCCATTGTCCCTCAGAACCTGCACCCAATACCCCCTCTTCCGCAGAGATCTTAAGACCTTTCTTTTCACCCAAGCCTTCCCATCCTAAATCTTCACTTCTCCCCCTTTCCGACCCGCCGAGTAGCTGTTGCCAGTGAGCGCCAAGAAACCGCCAAGTGTACGAGCGCTGTACAAATCCTTTCAAATTCAAATTCAAATTCATGCACGTCGCAGCCGGCGCTACTTCCATGGGACTACTTTTTTTTCTCGTAAATTTTTTAAACAACTTATATATTTTTTTAAGATATATAGAATATGTCTATCTGCACACCCTGACAATTACAACGAGTATCGGGTGTGTGGATTGGCGCTGTGGTTCCCAAGTTTACCCACCTCAAAGGTTCAAAGTTCTTCCTTTATAATAGTAGGTTAGATAACTGACACTGAATTCACTGCGAGTCTTAACTTCCTTAGAATGTGTGAAGCATTTAAATCTATTAATAAATGTGGTCATCATATGGGCTAAGGTTCATATACTAGTCTACTCATGTCAGGGCCGGCTCTAGGCTCACGGAGGCCCTGAGCAGGGAGTGTAGGTAGGGGGCCCGAGGCCGCCAAATCCCTGCCAGGGGCCGCCACGCAAATATGTATCTAAGGATATATATTGCAGTGGCGGCCCCTGGGGTTTGGCGGCCCTGTGCAGGTGCACAGCTTGCACATGCCTAAGGCCGGCCCTGCTCATGTTCAGTTGAAACCTGTAATCACGTCTTTTTTATTCATGTTTTTCATTTATTCTAAAGCTGTACTTGTGTACCTATAACCATGTATTCGAAGTTCATACTGACTGCTGAGTTAACTTAGCCTGGCTACAGGCCTCAAGATAAATGCGTTTAGCCTTGCCAGTATATTTTTCTTTCTTTTGCAGGTGCCTTATCATGCTCCTCGTTAGTTAGAGAAAGGCGTATTGTTTGTATTAGACTGCCGATAGGGAGGCCAGTGAATGCGGAGAACTAATGATCAAAAGAGGTCTTCTGTTTGTCCTGTGCCAGGACAGAGGGATGTTCAAGGTCGTGCTTTACAGTCCTAGCCTTGGTGCAATGGGAAACGTAAGGGAGGGTGCAGATCAGGCGTGCAACGCCCATTAGGCTGAAAGGGCTTCAGCCCTGTCGTCTCCAGTAGCCGGGCTGTGGAGTACACAGACAGTTCATCAGCTGTCGTGGGCTGGGCTGATGACTCAGACTTGGCCTCATCAAAAGTACTTTGCAGGTCTTCAAAAGACCATTTATCAGTTCATGGGTTTTTGTGTGCCACCAGGCCCCCTGCTGTCCTCACTCTTGTTATGGACTGTTGCTGCCAAAGTGGGAGAAAGGATGAATGGATTTCATTTGCAATACAAACGTTAGCATGCAGCACATTAATATAACGTGCCCAGCCATTGGCCTGATTTGCTCTCAGCTCCAAAACAGGAACTGAGTTCTCTATGTGGGATATAATTATTCATTTAAAAATGTGCCAAAGACTTACATTTAAAAAATGATATTTCTTTCACGTGGAAGTGTTTCACTTAAATACAATAACATGAGTTTCTACATTGACTGACATTAATCAGAATTAGGCAACACTGCTGCATAATTTGGTCCTCCTCTGCAACATAATTTCAGTGGTCCTTGCTAGTAGTGAACCAAGGGGCAAGTAAATTGTCACATGAACACACCAGTTAGATTTTTATAACATATGGAGCAACATTAAATTCTATTCAACCATATAAAAGTGAGTTTTTGGTATAGGGCACATCCCAAATTGTGTTTTTTTAAGGTACTCTCAAAAGGGATGATAGATGACATGGCGGTACAGTGAAATTAGGTAATAGCCATGGGTAAAACAGATTTTTTTCTAGCAGGTAAACCGTGTTTGAAGCCTTCCTGGTTTTATGGTGCCCAGTTTTAATCAATGAATCAGGATTTATATAGCACTGCTAATCACCCGGTAGGGTATCCAAGTGCTTTCAAGTCCTGGAGGCTTAATCGAATAGCCTGGTCTTGAGGGGCCCTTCGGAATTCTGGAAGGGAGGTGATGGTCCAGAGATGCATGTTTCAGGGCTTTGCTGAGATGTAGGAAAAGGAGCATCCTCTACGCCTGCTTCAGTGGGTGAGGTGCTTGTAGGCAAGTGATAGGGAGGCAGAACGTAGTCTTCTCAACAGTAGGTAGAAGTTCAAGAGGTGGATAATGTAGGTGGGTCTTTGGTTGTGTAGAGCCGTGTGTGCATGGATCAGTAGCTGTAGAGTTGACAGAGGTGGGGTGTGATGTGGGTTTGTCGGGGGGTTGTGGACGAGTCTGGCTGCGGCATTTTGTATGGTTTGAAGTGTCTGTAGGAAGTATACATCGTTTCCTACGTAGGGAGCGTTGCCGTAGTCTAGTGGGCTGGTGATGAGAGCCTGTGCCACAGTGCGTCTCATGTGCAGGGGTAGCCACTTGAAGATCTTTCGTAGCATGTGCAAAGTGAGAAAGCAGGCGGAGGCAAAGGCGTTGATCTGTGACTTCAAGGTGAGCTTGTTATCAATGATGATTCCGAGGTTTCTGGCGTGGCCGGCAGGTATTGGTACAGGTCCCAGGTCTGGGGTCACAGGAGTCATTCCAGGGCTTGCTGTTGTTGCCAAACATCAGTACTTCTGTCTTGTTCATGTTCAGCTTCAAGCAGTTGTTCTTCATTCAATCGGTGACACTTTTCATGCATCTGTGAAAGGGGGCCGTGGTGATGATAGGGCAAAGACCAGATGAGAGGTCTCGGGTCACAACCAGCAGCTCCCCTAGAAGATTTCAGAGGAAAAAGGGTCCGCCAGCCATAATACCTGAAGTGGCAGTACCTTAGAACATCCTGATTCCTTGGCAGTACAGCTGGCGTCCTCCTCACCATTGACCCTTGCTGTTTGGAGGGCAAACCTGCATTACATCTGACGCATCAATTTCACTTCACTCTTCCTGCATCCCTTCCCCCTGCTCAACCACAATTCCAGAAGCTCAATACAGTTTACCAGATAACAAAACAGAAAAATCTCTACAGTCACTCACCTTTAATCTGATCAAGGCTTCATCAATCCTTCATCAATGTTGCAAATGCCCATTGGACAGCAGAACTGCCTGCAGACCCATTTCAATGACTAGTTCGGCAGACAATTCAGTCAGAACAGTCAGGAACACATTGAATATAGGTATTTTCCCAAATAAACTTTAAATGTCCTACATAAAATCCTCCTTGCACCAAAAACGCTTTGTGCCAAGAGTTCCTTGTAACCACTGGCTAATAACAGACTGTGTTTCAGTCTAATAGATAGAACGTTGAAAGATCTGTCTCACAATAAAAACTTACATTCAAATACAATAACCTGCTTTCAGGTTTCCAAAACAGTTTCTAGTATGGCTGAGTCACAGAAGCAGCAGTGATTTCCATATGGGATGATTTTAAAACAACAGTGGATTAAAGAACAAGTTACTTACCTTCGGTAACGCTTTTTCTGGTGGATACAGTATCTGCCTGTGGATTCCTCACCTTGTGATTCCTCACCTTGTGAATACCCCCTGCGCAGCAGCCATTTGGAATTTTTTGTAGCTCTCCATGCTGGTGAGGTAATAGACGACGTCACAGAGAGGACGACTCCGCTCGCGACCCCGCTGACATCACTGGATCCATAATAGGGCCTCGTCGGTGTGATGACGTCAGTTCCGCCCCTTTTTTCCGTGCCCCGAGGCACACGGACGGACGGACATAAACATGTGTAGTATACACAGTACACAGTATTTGAACCAACACACATAGTATGAAGACAACTCAAAAGGTAAACAAAATTAAACATTTCCATTGGAAAATACAACATAAATACATGCAGGTATAGAAGAGTGGACAACGGGGAGGCGGGTGGGCATGTGAGGAATCCACAGGCAGATACTGTATCCACCAGAAAAAGCGTTACCGAAGGTAACTAACTTGTTCTTCTGATGGATACATCTGCCAGTGGATTCCTCACCTTCTGAGTAGATTCCCACAGCAGTCCCCACTCCCGGAGGAGGGTGTCCACCCTTCTATACCAGAAAATCTTGGAGGACAGAACGAGCAAAGTGGCCGTCCCTCCTCACTTCGGAATCTAAGCAGTAATGCTTCGTGAAAGTGTGGAGGGAGGCCCAAGTTGCCGCTCTGCAAATGTCCTCTACAGGAACACCCCTAGACAAAGCAGATGTAGAAGACTTTGCTCTAGTAGAGTGAGCTCTTATACCCTCTGGAGGTTCCTTACCAGCCAGTGCGTAGCAGATCTTAATGCACAAGATAATCCATCTTGAAAGTGTGCGCTTGTGCACCACTCTTCCTTTCCTGCAGCCAGCAAATCCAATAAAGAGCTGGTCGTCCACACAATAGTCTTTAGTCCTATTGAGATAAAAGCTCACCGCCCTCCTAGGGTCGAGGCGGTGAAGCCGCTCCTCCTCCTTGGAAGGGTGAGGGTGAGGATAGAAGGTAGGAAGGGTAATAGACTGCCCCAGATGGAAAGGAGTCACCACCTTAGGCAGAAAAGCAGCCCTGGTCCTGAGTACCAGTCTTTCAGCATGAATGGTCAAGAATGGGGGCTTCGAACTTAGAGCTTGAAGCTCACTTACCCTCCTTGCCGAGGTAATTGCAACAAGAAAAACAGTCTTGAAAGACAGCAGTCTCATGGGACACTTGTTCAAAGGGTGAACCCATCAAGTAGGTTAACACAAAATTTAAGTCCGATTGAGGCACAATAAAAGGAGTAGGAGGGAATTTGTTGGTAAGACCCTTAAGGAAACGTAACACAACAGGGGACTTAAACAAAGACGGCTGGTCCGTCAAACAAAGGAATGCCGACAAGGCCGATGAATAAGCAGTACGGGATCGGTACGTGTCCACGCCGACTACTGGATGAGGTCACCTTATACCAGGGCGGTTTTATTACGAGCCGCCTTGGCGTCTCACTATTTTCGGAGGAACGAAGCAGATTACATCCATTGAGGACTTTCTTACAATTCTATGTGTTGATGACTACATGCACTATAACCAGACTCGCTCACAACTCTAATAGTAGACTGATCGTCATCTTTGGCCCCTCTAGATGCCTATATGGATGAAATACAATTCCTCTGACTAACTATATAGATCTTTTTTTCGGCTCTGCTATATACAGAAACATAACGACATAGATCTCCGCATCGTGCTTTGGACATTCGATTTTATGATATATATATACCCCATTTTTATATTGAAGAGTGCAGTTCTTGACCAGGTCTTCTCATGTCCATAAAATGACTGGATCTATCCGGCATAAATGTTTTCCGCTCCGGTCCCACTCTGTAAACAACGGTTATAAGAAATAGGACAGTTCAGCATATTCTTCACACCAAGCTAAAATCTAAACGCCCTGAAGAAGTCCTTAGTGGACGAAACGCGTCGGCTGTACAATTCTTGTTGAATAAAAAGAATCGAAACTAAGGAACTTCTCTTTTCCTGTGATCATTGGATATACAGGTGTTTTCTACTAATTTTGAATTGTTTTGTGCACCTGTGCATTTATGTACATTGTGTAAAGTTCATTTATGAACAGGCATTGTGATGGTGGGTGCCAATCAGTGTGCACACAAATCCCCTAACCAAGTATAAGGGGTAACTCATACTGAGGAGTTATTTGGGCTAGGTGCTATGTTAAAGAAGGCTCTACTATCCGTTTTGTTTCAAGGCCGATAAATAACCTTTTACAGTAGCTACAGCAAAACCCTGCTGGGCCAAAGAAAGAGCAAATTGAAGAATATTGGACAAACAAGCTCTTAAGGGGTCAGTAGATTTCTCTCCTCACCATGAAACAAATTTAGACCATCTATAAGAATAAATTGACATGGTGGAAAGCCGCCTGGCAGAAAGAATAACATTCACCACGTCAGGCGGGGGAGAAAAAGAATTCAGGTTGCCCCGTTCAATCTCCAGGCATGAAGGTGTAAGCTCTGGAGGTGGGGGTGTAGAACCTGCCCCTCCATCTGAGAGAGGAGGTCTGCCCTGAAAGGGAGACAGAGCGGCGGGCACGAGGAGAGGTGGAGAAGTTCTGTGTACCACACCCTTTTGACCAATCCGGAGCGATCAATATTACTTGGGCCTGGTCTTGGCGAATCTTCCTCAGAACCCGAGGAATCAAGGGTATGGGAGGAAACGCATAGAGGAGTTGCGAACCCCAACTCAACTGAAAAGCATCCCCCAAAGACCCCTGCATCGGAAACTGGAGACTGCATAATGACGGGCAGTGAGCGTTCTCGTAAGTGGCGAACAGGTCCACCTGAGGAGTTCCCCACGCCCAAAAGATGTGATGAACCACCTCTGGATGAAGCCTCCACTCGTGGTCGGCTGAGAACTGCCGACAGACTGTCTGCACGCACGTTCAGAACTCCGGCCAGATGATTTGCCATCAGACAAATCTGATGGTCCTGAACCCAGGACCAGAGACGCAGAGCCTCTCTGCAAAGACACTGCGACCCTACTCCTCCCTGCTTGTTGACATACCACATCGCGGTAGTGTTGTCCGTAAGGACCTGAACCGACTGACCGCAAAGGGAAGGGAGGAAGGCCTTGAGCGCCAGATGAATCGCCCGCAACTCTAGAAGGTTGATATGAAGCAACCTTTCCTCTGGAGACCAAAGACCCTTGATCTCCAGACCCACCAGATGAGAACCCCACTCTAGAGTGGATGCATCCGTTATCACTGTGGCAACCGATGCAGGAAGATGGAATGGCTTTCCTTGAGACAGATTGCCTTCCACACTCCACCAAGACAGATCCGCTGCAGCTTCTCTGGAGATCATCCCTGACTCCCTGAGATCTTCGTTGTGCTGATACCACTGCTTGCGGAGGCACCACTGGAGCGCCCTCATGTGCCAGTGTGCATGGTTGACCAACAGAATGCAGGAAGCCATCAGACCGAGCAGACGAAGGACCTTCAGGACTGGAACGACCGCTCCATTGTAAAACAAGGGAATTATTTCCTGAATGTCAAGAATCCTTTGAGGCGGAGGGAAAGCTCGACAGACAGTAGTGTACAGTACCACCCCTGTAAACAGGTTGCGCTGTGAGGGCACCAGGTGAGATTTGGGTACATTTATCAAAAACCCCAACCTGTACAACAACTGGGTTGTCACTTGCAGATGATGACAAACCCTCTCTGGTGACTCCGCTTTGATCAGCCAATTGTCCAGATAGGGAAAAACTGGAATCCCCGATCTTCTGAGATGGGCTGCCACCACCGCCATCACCTTGGTGAAGACCCGAGGTGCAGTAGTAAGTCCAAACGGAAGGACCGCAAACGGATAATGTTGCGAACCCACCGTGAAACGGAGATACTTCCTGTGCGACTTCAGTATGGGAATATGAAAATACGCATCCTGCAAGTCGATCGACACCATCCATTCCCGCAGCGCCTGAAGAACCTGCGCAAGGGTAAGCATCTTGAACTTCTCTTGCTTCAGATAAATATTCAAGACCCTGAGATCCAGAATTGGACGTAATCTGCCATCCTTCTTGGGAATCAGGAAATACCTGGAGTAGCATCCCTGACACCACTCCTGCTCTGGAACCACCTCTATCGCACCCTTCTTTAGCAAGGTCAGAACTTCCTCCCGAAGGAGATGGAGATGTTCTTCTGAGCAAGCCCCTTGGCAAGGAGGGTAATTTGGAGGGAATTCCCGAAAGGCAAGAGCATACCATTTCCTACAAGATTGAGAACCCATAGGTCTGTAGTGACCGATTCCTAATCCTGAAGAAAATGAGTAAGCCGACCCCCTACAGGACCAACATGATCTGGAATGGGGAATCTATGGCTACTTTGCTGCGGTGATAGGAGGGGAGGTAGAGGAAGAGGAGGAGGAGGGCTGACGGCCTCGAGGACGACCTCTACTTTTTCCTCTATACGACTTGTATAGAGTATTATGTTGCTGTTGTTGCTGCTGCTGACAAGGTTGACCATATGAACAAAAGGATGACTTCCCAAATCCTCTGTGATTACGAAAAGAGCCACTAGGCTGAGCTTGCAAGCCAAGTGATTTTGCCGTAGCGTTGCTATCCTTAAACCTCTCTAGGGCAGCGTCCGCTTTCTTACCAAATAGTCCTGAACCATCATATGGTAAGTCCAACAGAGATCTGTTGAAAAATCCGTAGACTTCAACCAGGCACCCCTTCTAGTAGCCACTGCAGAACCCATGATTCTTGCCACTGAGTCAGCGGTGTCTAGCCCACTCTGAATGACTTGACGTGCAGTTGCCTGGGTATCATCCAAAACTTCCTGAAAGATGTTCCTGTCTTCCTCAGACAGTTTAGGCAGCAACTGTTTAGATGAGTCCATCAAAGCATGGATGTACCTTCCCATCAAACAGGTAGCATTCGTAGATTTCAACGCCATGCTTCCAGAGGAAAATACTTTTTTGGTAGACTGATCAACCTTTTTTGATTCCCTGTCAGCTGAAACATGAGGGAAAGCTCCCGAAGATCTCCTTGAGCATGCAGCCTGAACCACAAGCCTCTCTGGAGAAGGATGAGCAGATAAAAACTCCGGATCGGCTGGAGCCACCCTATATCTTCTTGCTATAGATCTGGAAACTGGAGGCGCAGAACGAGGCTTTCGCCAAACCTCTAACACAGGCTCAAGAATAGCCTAATTGAAAGGCAAAAGAGGCTCAACAACCGAAGAAGACGAATGGAGTACCTCCGTTAACAAATTTGACTTGAACTCAGTGGTAGGGAGTTGAATGTCCAATAATTCAGCCGCCTTCCTAACCACCACGTGATAAGGGGCTACACCTTTTGAAGGAGCATCAGAATCAGGAGAAAACTCCCATTCAGGTGAAATGTCCATGCCACTGGCCTCTCTCAATTCAGCAAAGTACTCATCTGAATCATGCAGCTCACCTTCTTCCATTTCCTCACGATACCTCCTCTCTTCCAAATCCCTCTGGGCCTCAATCCTGGAACGAATCCTCGCCACAGGACTCGACGGATTCATAACCGACTCCATCGGATTTGGAGCCGGCGCCGTGCACGGATCCGACGGCGCCGCTTGTGCCGAACGAGGCCGAACAGACGGCGCTGGAGAAGATGGGAACGGCGTCGGAGCCCTCGGCGCTGGGAAACTCCAAGAAGGCGCAGTCGGAAGGAAAGGCATACAAGGGGCCTGGACATAGGCCTGAGGTACACCTGAGGTACCCCCAAATTGAAAGCTAATGGACCTATAGCATAGCATTAAGGTAATGCGAAGGATCTTGTCTTGGAGCAGGGAATGGAGGATAAGCTCGACAGACAGTAGTGTACTGGTACTGGTACTGGTACTGACTCCATAGCAGGTGTTCCTGTATTCGAGCCAGCAGGCGCCGATAACGTAACTTCTTCTGGTTCCAGCTGCTCTTCCGGCACAGGATGTTCCTGATCTGGAGTCGGAGAATGGACTGCATCCGGTGATGGAGCCGGCGCCGGTGATCGACGCGGAGAGACTTCAGGTGAAGCCGACTTCTCTGGCGAAACCGGATTCGATAACGAAGGAGAGACATAATCTCTTCTGTGACGTCGAGGCAAGGTCGATCTCGGCGCCGCTTCTTTACCAGATCGATGCCTTGAAGAGTGCGTCTTCTTCTCATGTTTCTTCAGCTTAGAGTGTCCCGACGTCGACTTCGAGCCCGACCTGGACTCGGAACAAGCCCTCGACCTCGATCTCGACCTTCTCCTAACTGCTTTCTTCTCCTTCCTCATCCTGGCCATAAAAAGCTTCTCCTCTCTCTCTTTCAACACTTTTAGGTTCATCTTCCTGTAGCTTGGACATCCATCGACGTCGTGGTCAGAAGACAAGCACCAAACACAATCTTCGTGCGGGTCAGTGATGGACATCTGCTTACCACACTCCCTGCAGGGCTTAAAACCAGATTTCCTCACAGACATCGTCGAAAGACACTTGAGAAACAGAGGAAAACAGCTAGATATACAAAGTAACTACGGAGAGTCCCTAAAATCCGTTGGCGTCGACGGTGCGGAAAAAAGGGAACTGATATCATCACGCCGGCGAGGCTGGATCCAGTGACGTCAGCGGGGTCGCGAGCGGAGTCGTACCCTCTGTGACTACGTCCATGACCCCGCCGGCATGGAGAGCTACAAAAAATTCCGAATGGCTGCTGCGCATGGGATATTCACAAGGTGAGGAATCACAAGGTGAGGAATCCACTGGCAGATGTATCCATCAGAAACTAGAGTTCTGCCACATCTATTTCTTGAACTCTCCTTTGCCTTTGATAATGTTTACCCAAGCTTCTACAGATACTTGAAAACATCAGAGTGCAAGGGTTCATAACTGAAGCAGAGTGCATCTTTTCTATCAGACAGATTATCATCTCACATCTCCCTTAAGGTGAGCTCAATTAATTCACAACTAATGTATCAAACATTTTTACACCTCTTTAACATTAACCGTAGCTCTATATTCCACCCAATCTGCTCCTTCAATTTGAAGTGTTACTATTAAGCAGATAATAAACAAATAAAACTCCAGTTTAAAAACTCATCTGACTTTGACTCATATGCAATCGGACAATATCTCAAAGTCAAATAATGGATAATGGATGGACCACAGCAAAATAAACATGTCAAAAATCTAAATATTCAAACGCAACAAATGGATTAAACACCGCCCATCAACAATATGGCCTCAGCAAGTAGCAGGGGCAGCTCCTCCACTAGGACGGAGTAGTGTCACCCCACTGCTTTCTTGCAGTACGAGAAGCGGAAACATAAAAAGGTAAAACTACCATTTTATGTTTCTGCTTCTCGCACTGCGAGAAAGCAGTAGTGTTTAGTTGCGGGTGGGCGGGGCTGCTGTAGGAGCAGGGCTGGGCAGGGGAGGAGTGGTGTGCCCATCCCTGAGTAAGCATAACTGGTTTGGTCGGCCCTCTGGGTCTGCACAAACCATCATGCGCATTCTGCCCTTTCTCCATGCAGGCTGCAATGCAGCCTACATGGAGAAAATGGCCTCCTCATAGGTACCTGGCTGGGCGCCATACCGACCAATCACAATGCTGCCATTGCAGCGTTGTGATTGGCTTAGGGGAGGGGAGGGAAGCTGTCTGCTTCCTGTTCCTGCCAGAGGTAGGAGAACAGAAGAAGGAGCCTAGAAAACATGCAAGACTAACAACGTAGGGGTTATCAAAGAAGAAGGATGGCGGAGACAAGGAAGGAGAGTGGCCATGGCGAGGAGGAGGCAGCCACAGCAGGTTAGTGCCTTTTTCCTTACTTTCTAAATATAATTACTTTGGGAGGGGGGAGGGAGCAGAGCGGAGTTCAACAGAGTTTTTTCCAACTCTGTGGAACTCAGCGTAGAGGCACTACGCCTGCTCCACCAGGGGTTATTCTAAACCAAGTATTCAGCAGGTCTCCTCCAGTGAACAGAGTTGATATAGCTTGCCATCGAGATGGAAGATAAGTCAAAAGGGGTGGCCCCAGGAGTAAGAGACTCCAATGTTCCACAGGTGGGTGGTCGCTGGGTGAAACTCAGTCCGCTTCTGTAGAGTTATTGTAGCTAAATCTTGATAAAGCATCAGCGTGTGCCTCCCAAAGGTCAGTGGGTAATTTTCACAAGCCTTTTGTGGATATTTTCTTTTAACTGAACATTGTGGATACAGGCTAGAATGTCCGCAGGTGGGGCCGACACAGGGCTCATTAGCCCAACCCTGTGTTCTCGGTCGATTTTGATCTCTAGATCTGGTGGCGCTTCCAAGATGTAGAGGAAGAGATCTCTGAGATAGAGGGTGAGGTCTGTTCCTTCTGCGGAGGATGGCACTCCCTTGATTTGTAAGTTTTTCCACCTCAACCTGTTTTCCAGGTCCTCTGCGTAAGCGTGCAAGTCAATCTGCTATTCTCATAGGCAGATCAACTCTTGCTGTAAGTGTTTCACTTCTTCATCGTGAGTATGTTCCTAGTCTTCAGTAGCTGAGGCCTGCTCTCCAATTGCATCCACATCATGTCTGATTTCTTTGATGTCACTGGAGAGATCTTGTTTGACCGCCTGAAGGTCCTCATGCAGAGAGGAGAACAGGGCCTCCAGGAAGGAACAAGTGAACGGCTCTTTACAACCATCAGTGTCCTGTAGTGAACTGGTGCTGGGAGTTATCTGGCGTTCTCTAGCAGGGGTGCTAGGAGGTTTGGTCAGCATCTCTTTTAGGGTCCGGTCCTTTTTCGCACAAGCCAAGGTCATGGCACCTGATGGCAAATCCAGAACTCCTCACTTCCCTTAATAGGACCACTTTCTGCCGCCAGGAAGCACTTATCTGAGAAAGCAATATAGGGGGAAGCAGGAGGTATTCTGAGTGCGTCTGGGGGTTCCCGAATAGCACCGCTCGGGCCCGCTGTTGCAAGGTCTCCAGCACTTTCCTGTGCCCAGAACCCCGTCTTATCACTTTCCTGTGCTCAGAACCCGGTCTTATTCAGCAGAGAGAATGTTGTATCCAATGTTGGGCTCCGTGACCACCACTGGGTCCAGTTAGCTTACTCGACCTGTTGTAGGAGAGTTTGACAGCTCCCCGCAGCCAATGGTGGAAAAAAGGCCAGTTGGCTTATTTGAAAGATGGAGACAGCCCAGTTCCTAGCCGCCAAGAAGTGAAAAAAGGGAGCCCGCCGCTTGAGGAGCAATCCCAGGGTCTCCAATAGTTTTAAAAAGCAGTCTCAGTCCTGGGCTCAGGGTTGTGGCCATCATAGGCACCCCTTTAGCTCAGCAATGGTCTTTCTCTGCCAACCGGCAAGGTGGATCATCTCAACTCGGGGGGAACCAAGCTATCCCCGTCCTCTTACGTGGGTCCTGGTCCCCAACTTCAAGCACATGGATGGAATTCCGCCCCCCACTCAGGGAGATGTCGCTGCAGGTACCTGTTATTGTGCCGCAGCGAACAAGGGGATCTCACCACACCCTGGCGGCCCTCAGCGGATTGTGCAGATGGAAGCACAACAGGCGGTCCCCTCCATTGATCAGCAGTGTCTGCCTCTGACATCCACAGGCCCTAGGGGCAGGATTAGGCAGCAAGCAGTGGCTTCAGACCACCCATAGGCCCCCCTTTAGCTCAGCAATGGTCTTTCTCTGCCAACCGGCAAGGTGGATCGTCTCAACTCGGGGGGAACGAGCTATCCCCCCGTCCTCTTACGTGGGTCCTGGTCTCCAACTCCCAGCACATGGATGGAATTCCGCCCCCCCACTCAGGGAGATGTTACTGCAGGTACCTGTTATTGTGCCGCAGCGAACAAGGGGATCTCACCACACCCTGGCGGCCCTCAGTGGATTGTGCAGATGGGAGCACAACAGGTGGTCCCCTCCGTTGATCAGCAGTGTCCGCCTCTGACATCCACAGGCCCAAGGGGCAGAATTAGGCAGCAAGCAGTGGCTTCAGACCACACAGCCCACTCAGGAGCTAAGGCCCCCCACCCAAGTCCGGCTACTCACTGTGATCCCTTCGGGTAGGACCGAGGCCACTCCGCTTCTCAAGCCGCGAGGTCCTCCCAAACAAGCTTAGTCAGCTCCCAACATGCAGGGCGGGTTTCGGCGTCAGGACCAGTCTTTCCGGGGTCGTGCCCGTGTCACATAATGCGAGCTGTCGCCACGGATGTACCCTTCAGTCTTGTTACTGGCTACCAGGTGAAGGCTGCAGATGGAGCCACTTTTGTGGCAGCACAGCTCTGGGCTCTGGCGGTGTGGCTCAAAGTCTAGACCCATTGGCACAGCCTCACCGACGGCGGGATCCACCCCCACTGCAACCTCAGGTGGCCCTCACGGGACCACCCACTTCTTCAGCTGATTTGTTCGGCCGCGTCTGCAATCTTGATGCACCTGCCTCTCTAGCACTCAGGTTCTCACCAAGGACCTCAGTTGACATTGGCGGGTGTACAGGTCCGGTGCTATGTGCCCAGCTGTCCACACGTCATGGAGTCGTTAGCTGTGGTCTCATTGGGGCATTTACAGTGTTAGAAGTGGCTTAGGCTAGCGGCAGCGACTGAGAGGTGGGGAGGTACGTCCTACTCATCAGCAATCTTGGCTACGACTGTCGAACTATGTTTAGAAGAGAGAAGAGAAATTTCTTTATGGAACACCTATTTACTTTAATGTCTTACATTATTGTTGTGGCTGTCACTATTGTGTATCTCATTTAATTACGACTCAATCTACTGAGATATTTCAGCTTACCAGCTGCATTATTGTATCTTGTGAACTTATTTTTATTTTGCTTATATACTGGATTGATTAGCATCCTAAAATAAAATCCATTTTACCATATTTGGTGATTTGTGGCCCTTATTGTGGAGTCACAATGGCTTCACAAGCTAGAAATGTATTGTTGATGTCCACTCCCTTTCAGCACTGCAAGTCAACCAACAAAGGTCCATATGACCAATGGGGAAAATACTTTAACAACTTTACTAAGAGATTGCGGTGTAAGTACCAGGGCTCTGTCTGCAGGATATTATGAGAGAGTAAAGACATAAACAAGACTGGATGCATGCACACAGGCAGCGATCTCACAGGACCACTCACAAACCCCATTGCCTTTCTAAATCAAGAAAAAGAGCTAGCACCTATGGATGAGGACTTCATCTGAAAATGTCACTTAAAAGGAGGCGCTGGCTTCACGGGTTTGCATCCTCCTGAGTAGTCGATCCTGGCGAGTCTGATGCACTGAAGCAATTTAAGCATCTGCTACCAACAATACATAAAATACTTCAATGGGCAGTGTAGGAAGGTAGATCCCTGACTATGGTTGCCCCCAACTTTTTGCCTGGTGTTTTGCTGGTTTTCTGACTTAGTTGACCTGGGGCCCTACTATTCAGGACCCCAGGCCTACTGCTCTCTCTGTAAAATGGATTCCATGTACCTTAGGTACATATCTAACTGGATACTGAGTCACCTTATCAGTCCCTGTACAGTGTACCTTAGGTACCCAGGGCATAGGTGTACCCAGGGCCTACCAGGGGCTGCAGCATGTATTATGCCACCCCTGGCTGGCCATCCAAATCTGACACAACTGGCTGCACGACAGCTGGGGCAAGGTGGTGTAATCACCCTTTGCTTTAGATATAGTATACCTATATCTAACCCTAAAATGGACACATGTATTCCTATCAGTCACTCCTATGGCAGGCCTTATCAATCCTGAAGGCAGAGTGCTTGGAATAATGTGAGATGGTGCTCTGGCATGAGCTGAGCCCGTTTGCAGCTTGCGGAACCAAGTCCTAATAGCTGTTCCATGATAACGCATACCATATACTCTTAAGTGCATTATAATCCTCGCGGTTATATGCCAACTCTGGTATCGCTTTATCAAAACATGTCGAGTAAGGTGTCATACGAATTGGAATACTAACCCCTCGCCAATTCTGGCGACGGGGTTAGCATTCCACCCTTCTAGAGGGACACGACATGTATGTAGCTGTAACCCCGGTTAAAGTTAACTCAAGCCTCAGCTCCACAAAATGGATGCTGCCACCGAGACACAAGTCTGCCCTCCTGCTGCTGGGAGTCCTTCCAGCAACGGAGGCCTGGACAAAGGGTTTCCTGTCAGGGGCGGTGCCAGCACCATCCCAGACAGGATTTTGTGTATCCCAGGTAGGCAGGGCTTTAGAGGAAGGTGACTGCAAGTGGCACCCCGGTGCTCACTATGCATAGGCCGGCTTGAACCAGTTCCAGGGGCACTCCAGCCCCTGATCTGGGGAAAAGCCCGGCACAGGAGAGGGGTGTAACCACCCCCCTCCTAGTCCCACCCATAGGGCAGGACTTAGTCGCGTGCCAGCCCCCTTTCCCAGGATAAAGGTAGGAGCAGGCCCCCTTCCAAATTAGATCATCTTTGAATCCTGAACCGACTTTCCACGAAAGGAACTCAAGACTCTTCTCAAGATTTCTCCCTTGTGACTAAGGAGTAGTCACCCTGCAGCAGCAGGCACCAACCAAGCATCGCGGTCTGCTGTAAGTCTCTCCTCCGGATCAAGACTGCCCAGCTCGACGAAAACCGGCTTCCCTGGCACCTCTGACCTCTACCTGCATCATCAGCCCAGCTGAGATTCGTGGGTGTGACGAGACCTCGAGGGACTGGCCATCTTCACGACTGCACGACGCTTGCCCAGCACGACCACCGAGTGACCCTCGCCTAAGTGCTTTGGGGTCCGAGAAGCCCCAACCCTGAGCAGCTCCAGCACCGAAGTACAGCCCCCTTGCATCCACGAGATCTGCGTGGGGCCCTTCTGCTCTTTGCTGCTCACCGCGTTGTCCAGGTCACTTGCCCGTTGGCTAGTGGCCCTTTTGACGACGAACCACGATGACAACACCGCTGGTCTGGTTGCTCCAGACTGGCCCTTGCTCCCCTCCAACAGAGGAGCACCCTGGATCCTCCTGGTCCACTCCAGACGCCATTTTAAGTCCACCGCGTGGGCTTGCATTTGCCAAGAGTTGTTGCCCCAATCCTGGGTCCAGCGACGTCGACAGCAGGAACCACCGTGGGACAGCTCGACCCTCCATCCTGGTCGCCGACAACGCCTCCTGGTCCGAGAGACTGCAGAGCCCAGTGTCGCCCACTCACCTGGTCGAGGTGACTTCGTCCGGTGCCATCCTGGTGCCCACCTAATCACTGGCTAGTGATTCAGAACTTGGTCCCCTCTGCTTACAGGTACCCATCTTCATCGATCCAGGCTTGGATCACCACAAACTTCTTCACTGGTCGCCTGCCAGCAACTTCTTTCTTCAGGCTCCATAGACTGCAACGAGGATCTCCGACGTCTTTTCAGCCCTATGCAGCCGCA
The DNA here is from genome assembly GCF_964261635.1 of Lissotriton helveticus. NCBI lineage: Eukaryota > Metazoa > Chordata > Amphibia > Caudata > Salamandridae > Lissotriton > Lissotriton helveticus. The sequence continues at coordinate 1,934,216,978 of NC_136061.1, forward strand.
GCCCCTGGGCTAGGTAACCTAAGCATTTCGGTGCTCCAGCATAGTTTAACTATCCAAGTGTCAGGATCCTTTGTCGTTTCAGCTCTACCTAGTCGGGTTCGCCCGAGAACACTAACTTTGCTTTTACTAGCCTCCATAGACTTTTTCCCGCCTTACGCGTGAGAGTTCCCACTCTGCACACGACATCCCTAGACCTCCTGCTCGTAATCTAAAGGTTCAGTAGTCCAGTCCTAGCGATCCTAAAGCCTATGAGAATAGTTACTTACCTGCTAGTAATTCGCATTCCACTTTTGTAATATATGGTTTTTCGTGCCCCATGGGCATTTGTGTAAATTGTGCGACTTTAAGTATTTCTTTAAGAGTTTTGTTGTGTGCTTAGCTCCCTGTCTCATAAAGAGCCAGGGTAGTCTTGTTATAAATAAATATACTTTATTTTTCATAACAACTTGTGTGGTGTCCTTTCACTTGGTGTTCAAGGGGTAAATGTGATGGTAAAACAGCTGGCTTAACACGCCCTCTAGAGTTTAGCCTAAAGACTGCACGTGTCCATGCTACTAGGATAGCTGGTCTATCAGGTTGACTTACAACCAAACATCAATAAGGGTTGTTTGGACTGATACAAAGTGTTCACTAGAATAGTGAACATATTATATCAGGCCAACTTCTCACATTGGTGGGCAGCGGTTGGGATTTGAGCTTGCTGTTGTTTTACCACACATATCCTAAGAATATCATTTGAAAGATCACATAAGTACTACGGTACATATAACTTAGCTTAGAATACTCTGAGTTCTACTGAACCAGCTGTTGTAGCTCCTAGGGCTTAGCACACCCTAAACTACAACTCTTAGCAAGGGATCAGTAGGCAAACAAATAGTGTAGGTAAGTGCACCACTTACACCTGACTAGAAAAGCATGTCTACCCATGGAGAGTCTTCAGAGACTCCCCTAGTGGTTGATGACCCTCCACAGGTCAAATCAAGATATGCAGCTCTCAGTTTCCAGGAGATGAGACAAGTGTGTACCTCCAGGAAACTGAAACAGGGGTCTAACCCCACCATTCCCTTTCTGATAGGTCTCTTAGAGACATATGAGGCTAAGAAAGCTTCTCATACAGATGGGAATATGCCAGCCTTAGAGGGTACCCTTGGAGATCCAGACCTCCTTGACACTGAAAATGCAGTTGAGGAGGAGGAAGAAGAGGAACTCTCTGGGGATGAGGCAGACAACAGGTCTGAGTTAGTCAGCAGACTTACTAGGGCCAACTTAGACCTACTTAGGGAAGGATCTGGGGGACCCCCAGTACTGACCCTAATAAGGCCTAACCTTGGAGTTAGAAGGGATAGATCTCATTCTAGGGACTCCAATAGATCTCTGCACTCTAATGCCTCTTCTCAGAGGAGAAGGATTTCTCCCCAGAGGAGATTTACTTCCCCTCAGAGAAGAGAGCATGAAGCAAGGATGAAACAGGCTAATCTGAGGATTGAAAGGGAAGAACTTGCCCTGGCCAAAGAGAAGCTTGCCTTTGCTAGAGAGCAGCAGATGAGTGGGATAGTTCCCACTGGTGGCAGCAATCTCCCTAGAGATAAGGAAAGGAGTTTAGATACTAAACACCTGAGTAAGATAGTGCCCCCCTTTAAACAAGGGGATGACATCCACAAATGGATGACTGTTTTGGAGAGGGCCTGCACTGTCCAGTGCATCCCCCAGAGTCAGTGGGCAGCTATACTGTGGCTCTCCTTTGAAGGCAAATGTAGAGATAAGCTCCTCACTACTAGAGTTGAGGATGCCAACAATTACCAAGTCCTGAAGAATACACTGGTTGATGGGTTTGGCTTAACAACTGAACAGTACAGGTTGATGTTCAGAGACACCCAGAAAACTCAGTCTCAGGATTGGGCTGACTTTGTTGATTGTGCCACTAAGGCTCTTGAAGGCTGGCTACTGGGAAGTAAGGTTACTGATTTCAAAGGATTGTACAATCTAATTATGAGAGAGCAAGTCTTAAGTAATTGTCAGAACCAGTTATTACACCAGCACCTGGTAGACTCTGATCTGACCTCTCCACAAGAATTGGGTAAGAGGGCAGACAAATGGGTCAGAACCAGGATTAGGCCTAAGAACCAGGGTGGTGACCAAAAGAAGGAATCAACCAAGCCTCAAGAGAAGGGTGGGAGTAAATCTTCTGATCAAACCCCAGGGCCCTAAAACTCCTCTGAAAAGGGTGGGTCCCAAAATCCTTCCAATGCCCAGAAGAAACCTTATTGCTATACCTGCAAACAGGTAGGCCACTTGAAAACTGACAGCAGTTGCCCAAAGGCCAACAACAATAAGGAAAACATACCCCCAAATAAAACTTCCCAGCCTCCTGTTACTACTAGTAGTAATCCCCCAGGTGGTGGGAGTGCCCCCAAGAATTTGGGTGCATTTACTTTGGGAGTTCCTGGGGACTCTGGCCTAACCAGGTCCCCAAACTTAGATACTCTTGTCTGTGAGACTGGCATGGGGTTTGCCAACTTCACAACTTGTCCCAACACTTTTTTAGCAAGTACAGACAGGAGCCCCTCATCAATGGTATAAAAGTTGAGGCCTATAGAGATACAGGGGCTAGCATCGCCATGGTGACTGAGAGTCTAGTCCCCTCAAGGCAACTTTTACCTGGTGCCACATACCAGGTGACCAATATTGATGGAGTACAGAGAGATCATCCCATGGCAGTGGTAAATCTCAGCTGGGGAGATGTCACTGGCCCCAAGAGAGTGGCAGTGTCATCAAACTTACCTGTAGATTGCCTACTGGGGAATGATTTAGAGATCTCATCCTGGGCTGAGGTAGAACAAGAAACCCATTTGAAAATGGTAAACCTCCATGGTAAGGTTAGTGGGGCAGTGATAGCCACAGCCCCAGTCCAAGATGTCCTCCCTGAACAGGTCAGGAGGGCTGTGCCAGTCACAGCTCTATCCCAGAAAGATGCCTTTCCTGAACAGGTTGGCAAGGCTGTGATGGTCACAGCCCATACCCAAACTGAGTCCCTTCCTGAAAAGGTTGGTGGAGTTGTGATGGCCACAGCTCAAACTCAGACAGATAATAGTGTTGTGAAGCCTGAAACTATGGATCACTCCACTCAGACAGAGAGCATTGGGGAGGAAGAGAAATCTCCCTCCCACCAGACTCTAGGAAAGGATCAGCCTCCTCGGGGAACTGATCTGACCCCTTGTGAAGGAACTGCCCCAGAGGTAGTCAGGCCTAGCCTGGCAGAGCCCCTGATGTCAGTGGACCCTTCCAAGGTGGGACCCAGTCTGGAGCAGGTAACCTGCCCCTCTCTACCCTGCCTCAGTCAGCCCAGGGCTGTAGAGGTCAGGGAGGCCAGTGCTGGACCCCAAAGGGCCCCCTGTCTAAAAGAATCCCCCAATCAGCAGATTAAGGGCACTGAAGCTAGTAGTCCTAGCCAAGTGAAAATAAAACCAACTCCTGAGGGATCCCCCTTAAATTTAGTTAGGGACCTCCCACAGATGGACACTGTTGGGCACAGCCAAACCTGGGACCTAAGGGCCCCAAACCTGACCTGTCCCTCCAGTAAGCCAAACAGAGGGACCCAACCTCCAGCTGTAAGTAGCCAGAGGTTGACCCTGAGAGCTGACTATGGTTGCCCCCAACTTTTTGCCTGGTGTTTTGCTGGTTTTCTGACTTAGTTGACCTGGGGCCCTGCTATTCAGGACCCCAGGCCTACTGCTCTCTCTGTAAAATGGATTCCATGTACCTTAGGTACATATCTAACTGGATACTGAGTCACCTTATCAGTCCCTGTACAGTGTACCTTAGGTACCCAGGGCATAGGTGTACCCAGGGCCTACCAGGGGCTGCAGCATGTATTATGCCACCCCTGGCTGGCCATCCAAATCTGACACAACTGGCTGCACGACAGCTGGGGCAAGGTGGTGTAATCACCCTTTGCTTTAGATATAGTATACCTATATCTAACCCTAAAATGGACACATGTATTCCTATCAGTCACTCCTATGGCAGGCCTTATCAATCCTGAAGGCAGAGTGCTAGGAATAATGTGAGATGGTGCTCTGGCATGAGCTGAGCCCGTTTGCAGCTTGCGGAACCAAGTCCTAATAGCTGTTCCATGATAACGCATACCATATACTCAAGTGCATTATAATCCTCGTGGTTATATGCCAACTCTGGTATCGCTTTATCAAAACATGTCGAGTAAGGTGTCATACGAATTGGAATACTAACCCCTCGCCAATTCTGGCGACGGGGTTAGCATTTCACCCTTCTAGAGGGACACGACATGTATGTAGCTGTAAACCCGGTTAAAGTTAACTCAAGCCTCAGCTCCACAAAATGGATGCTGCCACCGAGACACAAGTCTGCCCTCCTGCTGCTGGGAGTCCTTCCAGCAATGGAGGCCTGGACAAAGGGTTTCCTGTCAGGGGCGGTGCCAGCACCATCCCAGACAGGATTTTGTGTATCCCAGGTAGGCAGGGCTTTAGAGGAAGGTGACTGCAAGTGGCACCCCGGTGCTCACTATGCATAGGCCGGCTTGAACCAGTTCCAGGGGCACTCCAGCCCCTGATCTGGGGAAAAGCCCGGCACAGGAGAGGGGTGTAACCACCCCCCTCCTAGTCCCACCCATAGGGCAGGACTTAGTCGCGTGCCAGCCCCCTTTCCCAGGATAAAGGTAGGAGCAGGCCCCCTTCCAAATTAGATCATCTTTGAATCCTGAACCGACTTTCCACGAAAGGAACTCAAGACTCTTCTCAAGATTTCTCCCTTGTGACTAAGGAGTAGTCACCCTGCAGCAGCAGGCACCAACCAAGCATCGCGGTCTGCTGTAAGTCTCTCCTCCGGATCAAGACTGCCCAGCTCGACGAAAACCGGCTTCCCTGGCACCTCTGACCTCTACCTGCATCATCAGCCCAGCTGAGATTCGTGGGTGTGACGAGACCTCGAGGGACTGGCCATCTTCACGACTGCACGACGCTTGCCCAGCACGACCACTGAGTGACCCTCGCCTAAGTGCTTTGGGGTCCGAGAAGCCCCAACCCTGAGCAGCTCCAGCACCGAAGTACAGCCCCTTTGCATCCACGAGATCTGCGTGGGGCCCTTCTGCTCTTTGCTGCTCACCGCGTTGTCCAGGTCTCTTGCCCGTTGGCTAGTGGCCCTTTTGACGACGAACCACGACGACAACACCGCTGGTCTGGTTGCTCCAGACTGGCCCTTGCTCCCCTCCAACAGAGGAGCACCCTGGACCCTCCTGGTCCACTCTAGACGCCATTTTAAGTCCACCGCGTGGGCTTGCATTTGCCAAGAGTTGTTGCCCCAATCCTGGGTCCAGCGACGTCGACAGCAGATACCACCGTGGGACAGCTCGCCCCTCCATCCTGGTCGCCGACAACGCCTCCTGGTCCGAGAGACTGCAGAGCCCAGCGTCGCCCACTCACCTGGTCGAGGTGACTTCGTCCGGTGCCATCCTGGTGCCCACCTAATCACTGGCTAGTGATTCAGAACTTGGTCCCCTCTGCTTACAGGTACCCATCTTCATCGATCCAGGCTTGGATCACCACGAACTTCTTCACTGGTCGCCTGCCAGCAACTTCTTTCTTCAGGCTACTTAGACTGCAACAAGGATCTCCGACGTCTTTTCAGCCCTATGCAGCCGCAGCCCCTGGGCTAGGTAACCTAAGCATTTCGGTGCTCCAGCATAGTTTAACTATCTAAGTGTCAGGATCCTTTGTCGTTTCAGCTCTACCTAGTCGGGTTCGCCCGAGAACACTAACTTTGCTTTTACTAGCCTCCATAGACTTTTTCCCGCCTTACGCGTGAGAGTTCCCACTCTGCACACGACGTCCCTAGGCCTCCTGCTCATAATCTAAAGGTTCAGTAGTCCAGTCCTAGCGATCCTAAAGCCTATGAGAATAGTTACTTACCTGCTAGTAATTCGCATTCCACTTTTGTAATATATGGTTTTTCGTGCCCCTCGGGCATTTGTGTAAATTGTGCGACTTTAAGTATTTCTTTAAGAGTTTTGTTGTGTGCTTAGCTCCCTGTCTCATAAAGAGCCAGGGTAGTCTTGTTATAAATAAATATACTTTATTTTTCATAACAACTTGTGTGGTGTCCTTTCACTTGGTGTTCAAGGGGTAAATGTGATGGTAAAACAGCTGGCTTAACACGCCCTCTAGAGTTTAGCCTAAAGACTGCACGTGTCCATGCTACTAGGATAGCTGGTCTATCAGGTTGACTTACAACCAAACATCAATAAGGGTTGTTTGGACTGATACAAAGTGTTCACTAGAATAGTGAACATTATATATCAGGCCAACTTCTCACAGGCAGGAGATGCTGATTGTATCCATAAAGAGAAAAGCATGAGAAAAGTGATTTTGAGGAAATTCTGTATTCAAATTTTGCAAACCAAACAATGTTTCCAGTTGTTTTTTTGTTCAAGTGTCTGTATGATGCAACCTCTGCTCATTGGCTTATTGATAACATCTAGAAGGGAGCCTTGATCATTCTGTAAACACCGACGTACAGGCGCCAGTGCTGTGATCTGTTTTAAGGAATCTTATCTCTGGACCTTACCACTACTTGCGCCACATGCTCTTCATGAAAGGCCTTTACAAGGAATATTATCAGAATGTACCTGAACCAATTGATGTCTTTCTAACTAAAAATGCTTGAGATTATGGGCCCATTAAAAACAGGATAGGGACATTTGTAACCCAGCCGCCTTTATCAATACTCTGAATGCCCATTAGGGGTCTTGAAAGTCATTTTGATTCATTCCCATTCTTTATATATGTAACTCTAGGACTGTGAATAGTCCTGCTTCTCTCATACATTTGTGTATTTTCCCTATCTTAAGAAGGAGATAGATGTTTTAGATTGTTATCTTATTCTGACAAGGAGAACTGATACAAGGATGTCATTCAATTGTATCTATCTTTGGGAAGAAAAACAAGGAGGCATCCACTGTAGAAAGGGGCTTACTGATTAAGCCGTTTTGCAGAATCTTTATTCACATCAAGGTATTACATAGAATCATTTTGACAAGCAATACATCACATAATTATGTTTCCAAATGAATGTTACTCTAGGGCAGTGTTTCCCAAACTGTGGGTCCGGAGCCAATTTTTGGTAGGTCGGGGAAGTCTGAACAATAAATAAAGAAGTCTCTAAATTCTGTGTTTATCTTGTGTTTTTTGCCATTGCTTACAAGACAGAGGTCAAATATCAGGCTATGTCTTATGACAAATTGTTGCTTATTACATGGGATTGGTGTTTAGTTTTCTTGCCCTAACTGCAAAGTGAGAGGAGTATTTAAACTGAAATATGTGACAATCTTGCTGCTGCACAGGGAGTGTCAAAGGAAAGGCTGGAGGGTGATGTTTTTTTTTTCTAAACACAACAAAATGTTATGGAAGCAGTTTTATTTTTGTATGGAATTCATTTTGTCTTTTTCTTGGCCTGTGATATTCAATGATGACCAGGCCAGCAAAAATGTGTGCAGAGTTCGTTCGGATGATCTCAGATAAATGAATGTATCCTGCCGAACAGCTTGTAATGCAAGGCTTGCCCAAAGACACCTCACATGAAATGTATTGCTTTGCTTGCCCAGCAACAGCCAGACATAATGGTGACCATATGTAGGTAAGACCAAGGGCCTGCATTTGATTGGACAGAGGTTGTGCAAAACCTTGTTCACGCACCAGAGGGTCCCAACAGTTGAACATGTGACCATCACACCTGCCGCCATCTTGTATCTCGCTTGTATCACAAGATGCTATTTCACTGTGATTGGTTGTATGCTCAACGCCAGTGTAATTGTAGCATCTTCTGATCAACAAATCACCCATGTATTTGTTCATGATGATGGGGAAATCAATTTTTTCTGTATCCTGATTGGATATGTATCCACACGCCTTTTGTTGTTTTTGTGCAAAAAAGAAAACCTAGAGAAAGTTCTGCAAATTGGAAATGTTGCTACTTTGCTCATGCCACTGTGACTCATGTTTAAAGCTGCTTATGAAATTTGACATTTGTCTGTTTCTTTAGTGCAGCTTCTATGATGTAAGTAGCTGTCAATATACTGTATGCATTCTGCAGTTAGGAAAGCAAAAAATAAGCACTTTTTTATAATTCTGACGTGTGCTGAAAACATGGGGCCCGATTCACAAAGGTAAACTGAGACGAAAGTCTAACTTTACAACTTTTGGTATTCACAAAGGGCATTTACGAGTAGTAAAGTTAAATTTTGTCTCAGTTAAACGAAAGTTTTGGTCATAATTTTTACTGAGACAAAGGTCTGACTTTACTACTCATAAATGCCCTTTGTGAATACCGGAAGTTATAAAGTTAGACCTTTCCTCTCAGTTTACCTTTGTGATTCAGGCCCAGAGATTTTATTAGGTTCTCATCAAATGAAGACACTACTTGGTGATACAAAAATTATAAATATTTACAGAAACAGTATGCCTGTGCAAAGTTGGTGGCCATTTCAGTGGAATATATGCTATCTGTTAATGACAATGCGCTACCACAAGATGCTTTAGTTACATTCAAAAATCCCCCCTCCTCATGTCTATTAAAGGAAGGGGGTCGTGAGCCTAAAATGTGTAGAAACCACTGCTCTAGGGCATATTTGAAAGCAAAGAAATATTTCGTGGTCTATTAGTTTCTGGGTTTTCTGTCATCACCTTGACAGGAGAAACCTCAGGATTCCAGGAATGGTTAATTGGAAAACCATGTGAATATAAAAAACAACAGAGGCCAAGACCACAGAATTGGAAGCCTAACTGATATACGAACTGTGTCTAGTGACCTACGGCACCCCTAGGATAATGAGAGTGAGGAGTAAACAGCTATTCTCATGCTGATCAATGGTTAACTTAGTGGTTCAGTCTGTACGGGGCATGGGCCTGAACTTAACAACCAAGTTCAACAAGTGTAGTTTCAATATTGAATTAAACTTGTCTTCGCTGCCCATGTGATATCTCTATTAACACATGTGGTGCCTGAACATATGATGCTGTTTATTAACTCACAAATAGCTTTAAGGGAAGTGAACAGCATTGCTCTCAGCTGAAGAGAGTTCCAATGAAAGTCACTCACATTCTTCCACCCTTGTTGGTGGCATGTGTTGTGGCGTTTTAATTTCTTGGTAGCCTCTTTGACATTGAGGGCAGGAGAGGACTGTGACATTCTTGTCCACAATGCTTACGCAGACACATAGATTTTCATCATTTAATCTATACTTTAAAGATGAAATGAAAAGGATTTTTAGAGTGCGAACAAATGCCCAGAGGTGTCAAGTCCTCAAGAAAGTGAGGTCAGCGGAAGTGGAAATTCTATGATCTCAGAGACCTTGAGGCTTCCATTAAAGAGTGAAAAGCCAGGTTTTCAAGACCTTTCAGAATGGGGTATGAGCCTGAAGGCTAGTGATGGAGTGAGAAAGGGAGTTCCAGAGCTTGGACGTGCCCCCCAAAAAAGGCTCTGCTCCCCACCTTGCCTTCTAGAATTTAGAGACAATCATACAGTTATGGCTTGCAGACCGGAGCTGTCTGGAGGTAATGTACCATTGAAACATGGCTCTTATTCCTCCAGACTTTGTGTTCTGCAGTGCCTTGTGAACAATGCATGAAGCTTTACAGATATGTAAATGTAAATGCAGTGTATTTTGTAAAGCGCACAGCTGCCCCAACGGGGCGTCCCGGCGCTGTATAACACTGTGGAACCCTTCCTGGCTCTCCCTGTGAGATGCCTCTCCTGGGCACCCCCAAGGTGAAGCCAGGCATCCCAGTGTTGTAGGGGCTGTTGTGGAGATTAAGCAAGCTATTGCCCAGAGTTGCAGCGTGGGACCCATGATTAGAGTTGGCGCTGATGCGAGAATTATCAAGTCCGCGGACATTGAGCCCAAGACCCTGCCGTGTCGGGACTTGAACCCTGGTCCCGGGCCTGATCTCTGCTTCAGAGTCTGCCACTCTAACCAGTGAGCCACACTTCTCCAGTATGCTTGTTCACTGATAGCCAATGAAGCTTTGATATCCCTGCTGAGACTGATGGATGTTTAAGAATGTCAATAATCAGTCTTGCTTCCGCATTTTGTACCAACTGTAACATGGCGATTGCAGCCTTGTATATAAGCAAGTAGAGCACATTGCAATAGTCCAGCCTGGATGAGATCAATGCCAGAGCCACTGGCTTACAAGCCGAGAGTGGAAAATAAGGAAACCCCATCCTGAGAGTCGTGATGATCCAAAAGCAGGTCAATACTGTCCGATTGACCTGAAGGTGGAATGACAGATTTTGTCTACCAGCATGCCAAAGTTGTTTGCGGAATCTGCCGGGTTGGGTAAGGTACCCAGTATTTTCAGCCACCAGGAGTTGCTCCATATGGATGGTTGGCTGCGAAAGATCAAGACCTCCATCTTGTCCATGCTGAGTCTGAGATCGTTTTTACCCATCCAGATGGCTACTGCCTGCAAGCAGTTTTTTAAGTTGGTAGAAATGTCCTGCGTATATTTGGTAATTGACACAATTATTTGTGTGTCATCAGCACACAAGATACTCTGTAGCCCAAAAGACCTTATGAGCTTAGCCAGTGAGGAAACATATACATTAAATAATGTAGGACTCAGGGAGGAGCCCTGAGGAACCCCACATGGCAGGGTGATGAGCTCAGAACTGAATTGATTCACAATTACCGTCTGTGACCTGTCACTAAGAAAGGATGTTAGGAGCTTTAATGCTAAATCTGTGAGCGACAGTTCCTGCAGCCGTTCTGCAAGCAGGGTCGGGGACATGGAGTCGAAGGCTGCAGACAGAGCCAAAAGAGTCCGTGCCGCAGCCTGCCCTGCATCAGCCATGGTTCAAATGTTGTTATCTGCTGAAACCAATGCAGTTTTAGTCCCATGGTTAGTCGTGAACCCAAAGTGTGAGGCATCCAGCAGTTGTTCCAGATATGCCATCAACTGTGAGTTCGTGTGCTTTTCCAGGATTTTGGTATGGGTTGGCAGCAGGGAAATTGGACAGTCGTTTTCTTAATCTGTGGGGTCCAAATTGGGTTCTTTGAGAAGTGGCTTAACAGCAGCTCTTTTCCACAGTTGTAATATCCTGAGCTGATGGCTTTATTCAAAGTTGCTGACACAGGTTGGCTGCCAAATGCAAAATCGTGGGAGGGCAAGGTTCAAAAGAAGAAACCTGATTTCATACTGAGAAGATGAAGCTCCTTTTGTGTCAGGTGGGTAAAGCAAACGAGAGATGCTATCGGACTCTCCATGGTTCCCATAGTCTGTGACAGGCTTAACTCCATCTGGTGTCCCATTGGGAAGGAGTAGGGGACTCTGCATTAAGCATATCAAGTTCCTTGTAAATATTCAGGATTTTGGTATGGAAGAAATTCGCCATTCAGTTGCAGAAATCCTGAGATTCCTCTATACTGGAGGAGCCTGTGTGTGCAGAATGCAGGTTGGCTAGCTTGAAGAGATCTCTAGAAGATTTGGCGGACTTAAGCTTAACAGTACAGTGGAGAGATTTCTCTTCCTTAAATTCGGCTTTGTATTCATCGTAACAGAATTGTATAAGGCTCTTTCCAGTGGATCATAGTTTTTTCACCATGCCCGTTCTTGGCAGCGACGGCCTTGTTTTAAAACTCGGAGTCTCTCCGAAAACCACAGGGAAGTAGGTAGCTTCCTCCACGTGTAGATTTCCTTAATAGGAGCAACAGTATTAATTAGATAGAACCTCTAATAGAACTTCTGTATAGGTTCTTCATTAGATTCCTAAGAAGGTTCTATCATCTCAGGAGTAGGTCAGCAGGGAAGGAACAGACATTAATTCAGCCCTCTATAATTTTACGCTCGGCATTCCTTCAGTCCTTATTTTGTTTGTAGAACAAAATCCTTTGCCTGTTCCAGTATATTGTGCCTTGGAATCCTAATGCTGGCCAACAATTTCCTTCATTTCATCAAACAAGCTGTGAAAGAGCAAGGAAAGTGATTTGTTTTCTCACTTTTTCACACTCACCTCCAATCCCATTTGTTTAAAACGAGTGGCATAGGTCACCAAAACTAAAGAACCTATTGATAGTGAAGTGCTCATGTGAACAATCCAAAGGTGTTGTGTTAATGTCTGGATTGCGTTAAGAAACCTTGGTCTGGATTTCTGTAAGTGACTTCGTTTTTAATATGTTGTAAGCCATTATTGCCTGGTCTCTCCTTCGTCTGGATGGAATGGTAATTAGGGTGTCCATGAGCACAATTCATGCTACAGTCCTTCTAGGGAACTGGATGTAAAACAGAGGAATGCTAAGAATAATGGAAAAACGTGGTCCAGTGGAAAGACTTCAGGTTAACCCAGCTAGAAAAGATGGAAGACTGGAGAACTGAGTGAGTACTGGGCAAAGCTCTCAAGCTAAGCCATCAGTTACAAGCATGATGATAGCAAATTGTCACCCAAGAGCTTAACAAGACATTAAACTAGAAAAGTTAAAAAGCAATACTGAAAATAAAAAGTGCAGAGGACGAGGTGCACCTTTTGTTACAAGAGCTGTTTTGCAGAGTATTATGTTATGTAGATTTGTATGCGCAGCTTATCACTCGCTGAAGAACGATAGTAGGTCTGGTGGTGCTCATAGTTGAATTTCCAGGTCTTCAGCTTCTTGTGGAAGTTGAGGAGTGGAGTGGCAATCCTGATGTGTAGAGGGTGTTCATTCCAGCTTATGGCAGCAATGAAATTGTAAGCTTGTGCTCCTGCCTTGCTTCTGCAGAGGCGGGGGATTTGCACATGGGAGAGGTGGAGCATAGCTGTCTGGTGGGTTGGTAGAGTTGGCGTTGGTTGTTGAGGTGCTGTTCTTGCGTTGTGTAAGGCTTTGTAGATGTGGATGAGAACCTTGAATTTGCAGCAATTCTGAATGGGTTGTCAGAGCAGCTCTGTGAGGTAGGGTGTGATGTGTGAGCTTCTGGAGATGTCTAGGATGAGTCTGGTGGTGGTGTTCTGGATGGTTTGGAGTCTTTGTGTGAGTTGATTGGAGATGCCGAAGTAAAGTGCGTTACCGTATTCAAGTCTGCTGGTGATGATGGCATGGTTGACCGTGTTTCTTGTGTGTGCAGGGAGCCATTTGAAGATTCTGCGAAGCATTCTCAGGATGTGGCAACAGGATGCAATCATGGCATTGACGTGTTTGTTTATTGAGTACTTGTTGTCAAGGATGAAGCCGAGGTTTCTGGCTTGGTCTGTGGGGTGGGCATCGGGCCCAGGTCAGGTGGCCACCAGAAGAAATCCCAGGGGAGCTCTTATTCCTGATGATATTGATCCCCATTTTGTCTGTGCTCAATTTAAGGCAGTTCTCTTTCATTCAGTTGGACACGTCGTACATGCAGGCAGTGTAGTTATTTCTGGTGGTGGTGGTGGTGTCGGTGTCAGTGAAGGAGAGGATGAGCTGAGTATCATTGGTGTAGGAGACAATATTAATGTTGTGGGTTCTTATGATGTGGGCTAGTGGTGCCATGAAAACATTGAACAGGGTTGGACTGAGGGAGGGGCCCTGGGGTACTCCGCAGATTAACTTCTTGCGTTCGGGGGTGAAAGTGGAGAGTCTGACTCATTGTGTCCTGTTGGAGAGGACGGAGGTGATCCAACTTAGGGAGAACCCTTGGATTTCTGAAGTCTGGTAGTGAGGGTGAAGTGGGAGACAGTGTTGAACGCTGCCAAGAGGTAGAGCAAGATAAGTGCAGCATTTCTTTTTTTTTTTTAAACACATTTTATTTGTTTTGAGATGTTAATGGAAAACATAGCCCGAAAGGCTAACCTACAATAGTACAACAAGAGGGAAAAAGGCAAAAGGAAATACAAATACCTGCATGCTCATTCCTGCCACATCCCCTACCCCAAATCTAACCATGAATCACACATTAAGTCCAAGCATTAGATCACTCATCCCACACCCACCCAACAGTCTCTCATCCCAGGAATGTCTGAAGTGTTTTTTCCTCTGTACATGATTGAACGGTTGTCATCTATTGCTGCCTGAAGGGTCGCTTTCCATGCTCTGAGTGCGGCGGAATCCTGATAGGGTGAAGTGCAAGAGGTGGTGCTGTTCAAGATAGGCAAAGAGCTGCTTGTTGATCTCTTTCTCCAGGACTTTGGCTGGGAAGGGTAGGAGAGAGATGGGCCTGTAGTTATTGAGATCTTTGGGTTTGCAGAGGGTTTCTTCAGCAGATCAGTGATCTCTGCGTGTTTCCAGCTGTCCTGGAAGATTCCGCTTATGATAGGGGAGCTGATTATGGTGGTGAGGTTGGCGCTGACCTGTGTGCTTCCAAGGTTGTAAGTGTGATGAGGGCAGGTGTCTGAGGGGACCCTGAGGGGATGGTCTGCATTATTCTGGTACTGTCAGCTGTGGTGAGTGGGCTCCAGTTCATTAGGAGGTGGGTGCTCCAAATGGTGGTGGGGGGGAGTTGTGTGATTATGTCCTCTATGGTGGGTTGTGGTGCAAAGCTTGAGTAGATCTTGAGAATTTTGGTGTGGAAAAAGTCTGAAAGGTCATCGCAGAGGATCTGTAAAGGGATGATGGTGTTGGTGGCGGCTGTTGGGTTGGTGAATTCTTTGACAATTTTGAAGAGTTCTTTGCAGGAGTTGGTTCAGGATTTAAGCCTGACCACTAGGGCCCCTTTCCTGGCCTCTTTGATCTGCGTGTGGTACCTTCTGAGTGCAGATTTGTAGGTGTCTCTGGAGGTGTTGTATTGGCTAATCCTCCATCTTCTTTCCGGATGCTTGCGATAGTGCGAGGAGTCTCTTAGGTCCTTTGTGTACCAGCAGACTTGATCACGAGTTCTTGTATGTCTGCTCTTTCTTATGGGCACAAGTTGTTGGTGCAGTCAGAGATCCAATTGTTGAAAGTGAATAGGTTGTTCTGAAGGTTGCCTATGAGGGTCGCCTATGAGGTCATTTGGTTGGATCTAAGGACATCGGTCAGTCTGCTTCTGTTATTTTGTTCCCGTTGCGACTGAGGTCGATGGTAGGTTTAGGTTTGTCGGGGTGGGTTGTGCTGATGTAGAAGTGTTTGTCTGTCCATGTGAGCGGGGAAAAGTAACTGAAGGTGGTCTTGTTGCTGGATATGAAGATTGGGTTGTGTGTGTTCAGCGATGTGAGTCGGGCCTTGTACAAACTGGGTGAGTTTGATATTCTGGAGGCTTTCTATAAAGTCAGAGGCATTGCGATCCGTAAGGTCATCAAGATGAATGTTGAGGTTGCCGAGTAGATGGAAGCTGATAGATCTGATGGCAATGGGGGTGATGAAAAGAGAGAGACGGAGAGGGAGACAGAGGGAGGGAGACAGAGAGAGGGAGACAGAGACAGAGAGAGAGGGAGACAGAGAGAGAGGGAGACAGAGAGAGAGGTAGACAGAGAGAGAGGGAGACAGAGAGAGAGGGAGACAGAGAGAGAGGGAGACAGAGAGAGAGGGAGACAGAGAGAGGGAGGCAGAGAGAGAGGGAGACAGAGAGAGAGAGAGGGAGAGAGAGCGGGAGAGACAGAAGGAGATAGAGAGGGGAGACTGAGAGGGGGAGACTGAGAGGGGGAGACTGAGAGGGGGAGACAGAGAGGGGGGAGACGGAGAGGATGGAGAGACAGAGAGGGAGAGACAGCGAGTGAGAGACAGACAGAAGGAGACAGACAGACAGGGAGGGAGACAGACAGAGGGAGGGAGACAGACAGAGGTAGGGAGACAGATAGAGGCAGGGACAGGAACAGACAGATAGAGTTAGAGTGACAGAGAGAGGGAGACGGAGAGGGACAGAGGGAGAAGGAGGGAGACAGAGGGAGGGAAAGGGAGACAGAGGGTGACAGAGGGAAGGGGAGAGAGGGAGACAGGGAGGGAGGGAGAGGGAGAGAGAGGGAGAGAGGAAGACAGAGGGAGTCAGGGGGAGACGGAGTGAGGGGGAGGGAGACAGACAGAGGGAGGGAGACAGGGGGAGGGAGGGAGACAGGGGGAGGGAGGGAGAGAGAGGGAGGGGGAGACAGACAGACAGAGGGAGACAGACAGAGGGAGACAGACAGAGGGAGACAGGGAGGGAGACTGAGGGAGATAGACCGAGGGAGACAGACAGAGGGAGACAGACAGAGGGAGACAGACAGAGGGAGACAGACAGAGGGAGACAGGGAGGGAGACAGACTGAGGGAGACAGACAGAGGGAGACAGACAGAGGGTGACAGGGGGAGAGGGAGACAGACAGAGGGAGAGAGGGAGGGAGACTGAAGGTGACAGACCAAGGGAGACAGACCAAGGGAGACAGCCTCCCTAAATTGTCTGTGTTGTATGTGAAGGGCACCGTTGACCCTAGGACTGGGTTTGCAAAGTCCACGTACTGTAAACAAACAAATGGCCCGTATAAAGATTAAGAATTACACAGGAATGTGATTGTTTTTAAAATCAGGAGCATTTTGAGACTATCGCGAAACCGTAATACGTTCGAACTCTAACCCCTAAGTGTGGTGAATGATTTTTTCCCCAGAATGTTGACATCTTTATACATTAAACATTTGTAAAGGAAAATATGTAAACATAAGGCGAGGGGGGAGAAGTCCCAGGTGTCAAGTTAGCTCAGTGGGTTACTGTTACCATCGCAAACCTGGAAGCAATAAGTATGGGCAACCCCTGCAAACCTCACTCAGAGTTTCATCCTTAAAAGATCAATAAAATAGGTACCGTCGACTTTTGTTTTAAAACTCTGACAGTCTTCAAAAGTTAGCAGTGCAATATTATTACAATCGCCGATAGGCACAGCAGTACTTAGCAGGGACGGCAACGTCGGGTCCTCGGCCGCACAGCTATCCTGCATAAGACAGACCTCTCCTGGATACAAAGGAAGAGAAGGAAAAATCGCACTATTACATCCATCCCAAACCTAGAAGATTTGGTGCACAGGGGTGGCTTCTTTGTAGGCTGAAGGTGCACAGAACTATGTAGCCAGCCTTTGCAGCACTTTGACCACAGCTACTTCACTTTTATGTAGTTCTTAATACCGGCGGACAGTCCGTTTCTAATGATTGCCAAATTTATCATTAAGTGATTTATTCCGGATCACACTGTGATAACAAATCGGCCAGCCGGGATTGGAACTCGCTGCTTGCTGCTTCTGCAGCAAATAACGTCACCAACAAAGACCACACTTCCTCCCTTGAAAAAGATATTTGACATTCAAGTCACCTGGAAACTGGTTAAGATCCGGGGGGGTTTACTGGGAGCGGAACTATTAGCACGTGCAGGATTTGTGTCTGTGAAAAGGACAGGGGGAGGAGAACTGGAGTGTCCCTTCCCTAACGGGAAGCAGTCACATTCCCAAAAATAAATCTGGGTGAGCCTTCACATCATTTTTTCTAAATTCAATGCCTAACGTAATCAAACTACATCAAACTGCACTCAGTGTATTTTATGTATCGTCTACATTGCTGAATTTGGCTGTTGAGATTGAAGCATGGAGGGTCTGTGCCCAAGGAGGTCACATAGGCTTCTGCAGCAACACCACTTCATCACTCAGGGCCAAGAATGCATCACTCAGCACCACCACAGCGTCACTCAGCGCGACCACAGCGCCACTCAGCGCCACCACAGCGTCAACTCAGCGCCACCACAGCATCACTCAGCGCCACCACAGCATCACTCAGCGCCACCACAGCATCACTCAGCACCACCACAGCATCACTCAGCACCACCACAGCATTACTCAGCACACAACAATATCGCTCAGGGCCACCACAGCATCACTCAGCAACACCACATCATCACTCAGGGCCACGAAGGCATCCCTCAACACCACCACAGGATAACTCAGCACCACCACAGGATCACTCAGCACCACCACAGGATCACTCAGCACCACCACAGCATCACTAAGCACCACCACAGCATCACTCAGCACCACCACAGCATCACTCACCACCGTCGCAGCATCACTCAGCACCACCACAGCATCACTCAGCGCCACCACAGCATCACTCCGCACCACCACAGCATTAATCAGCACACAACAATATCGCTCAGAGCCACCACAGCATCACTCAGGGCCACCACAGCATCACTCAGGGCAACCACAGCATCCCTCAGGGCAACCACAGCATCTCTCAGCACCACCACACTATCACTCAGCACCACCACAGCATCACTCAGCACCACCACAGCAACACTCACCACTACCACAGCATCACTCAGCACCACCACAGTATCACGTAGCACCACCACAGTATCACTCAGCAACACCACATCATCACTGAGGGCCAGGAATGCATCCCTCAGCACCACCACAGCGTCACTCAGCGCCACCACAGTGTCACCCAGGGCAACCACAGGATCACCCAGCGCAACCACAGGGTCACTCAGCGCAACCACAGCATCACTCAGCGCAACCACAGCATCACTCAGCGCAACCACAGCATCACTCAGTGTAACCACAGCATCACTCAGTGTAACCACAGCATCACTCAGCGCAACCACAGCATCACTCAGCGCAACCACAGCATCACTCAGCACCACCACGGCATCACTGGTTCAAATATGTTCTCTCAATGTTTCAAGCTTTATTACAAATGTCACAAAAAGATGTTAATATTTCACTTCTGTTCTTGGATTTTCGTCACAATAAAATACACTGAACATAATCTTCACAAAAGTTATTTACAAAAGTTTAAGCTATTGCCATTATTAATTACAATAACTTTTATTTAAGTATTAATTATTTAAAAAAATTAAAAGCCATTGTTATTTGTAATAGCAATACATGTAAGTCACGTAAATACAACACATATTGCATTACAAATAATATAGGTGTCACATTTGCGAAAGTTATAGTTATTGGCATTGTAAATGACAAAGCTATTAATTTTGCTATTTTCTAAACCAACACATAAATAAAAAAATTGACATTTACAATACCAATGGCTCAAACTTTCCTAATGCAAGACCTATTGCATTGCAAATGCTTGTTACTATTATCTCCCTCTGAGTGTTTATCTTTGTCGTGCACCAGTGAGGACCAACATATATTCTCGTTGCTGCTTCCCTTATGTGTATGCACCGGTGCCATTTTGTTTTTCCTGCATCGCAGATGGATAAACACCAGGCTGCTTGTTCCTTTATTTCTTTGCCAGCCTCTCTCCTATGTGGCTCTGAGCCCTGCTAGTAGTCTTTCATCTACCTCAGACTCTTTTCAATGCTGCACCCTGTACATGGCCCTGCTTTCGTCTTGAAAAGAGTGCACTGTTCTGTACTCTTGCACTAACTCCCGGGTTGCGCGCCCATTCTCTCTTAAGCATCAGCTCACGCCTCTCTTCCTGGTGCCATCTGGTCTGTCTCTTTAGCTCAGAGCTATGCACTGCTTTCTTTAGCTTGGCTTCACTTTCAAATTCACACTCTGTTTCCTCCTCAGCTACCTTGGCACCCCCTGTAGCCCCACCCTCAGGACTGGAGTGCCCTTCTTCTTTTGCGCTCGCGGAGTTGCTATCAAGAACTGCCACAATCTTCACTGACACTCGTTTATGCTCGACTGAACCAGTAGGAATGTGTTGAACGTGGTGGACGGGGAGGCAAGCTTTTGGGGACCTTTCCTAAGGGATTTGGGCTGCACTGGAGACGTCTGGGCTTGCTTGCTTTGTGATCTTTCAGGCTTAGACCTAATTGACCTTCTTGCATATTACAGACCATGTTGCACAAGTTTGCTCTCCTTCACTAGAGCCTTGATAATGATCCTTGTATTGAAATGAGGTAGTGTCAGCATTTGATGTGAAGTCAAATAGTCTTGATCAGCCACATAACCCGCCACCCAAAGAAAAAGAAGAGCCTTCACAACCTGAGTGAGGACACCGCTCAAGTGGTGTCAGAGATCTGATCACAGGTGCTTGATGTCTTGGCACAGGTTACTAAAGTCCCATTAGAGCAGTAGCCACAGGCTAGCTGTAGGAGGGTAGTGGCTGGTCAGGAGCCAGCACACCCTGATACCCCCAGTTGTCACAAAAAGAAAGGTGGGGGCCTGTAGCCCCAGACACTCCTTCACCTGTTACTGACTGTAACTGGAAGTAGCACACAGGCTCTCACAGCACAGGGGTGGGGTCCGGGCAAAGTGATCTCACCTTCAAGGACAGTGATTAAGCTTCCCCTTCTCCCTCTGTTGATGTGCTCAGAGCTTCCTTATCTTGAGAAGCTGTCTGCAGTTTCCTTGTTCAATGTGCCAGCTTCACAAGCCTCACAGGAACAGCTGTGTTTCTGACTGATGCTGCTGACCGATGCTCTTGTTCCATGTCAAACTGGAAAAGTACTGTGCAGCATAATCCATTAGTCACAGAGAAAACGTCCTCAAATTTCTTATCTTGCCTTCGCACACAGGTCATGGTTAGCCTCCTTGGATGGACCAGTGTGGGCTGCGTTGGTAGAATTGTAGACCAGTCTTGAACAACAACTGACGGCTAAGGCCAAACTTTTATCACCTCATATTGATAGGCTGATCCAATCAGAGGGCTTGATACTTTTGAATCCTGGGCGCCCCTTTAATACTGAGGCACATTTATGGCATATTAACTGTGTGTCCAAAGTATTCAAAGGATGACTTAGTATATTTCTGGACAGGCTCTTAGTGCCAGTCTGGGCTATTCCTCAGAGAAGAATTTTAATTAACCGCAGAATAGGGGAGCCTGACCATCACCCAACAGAAAGGGTCCCTCCTAGCAGAGTTAATGCACCTAAACCCAGATAAGAGCCAGTGTATAATAGCCCATCAGGCTTCTCCAAGGAATAGAGAGGTGCACGGGGGAGCTGTAATGTCCAGCAGAACAGCTCACATTTCACACATTGGCTCAACTCACCATCCTTCCCCAGTACACCAATAGGCTATCAAACACACGTCAGGTACACAAAAGGAACAGGACCTCAGGCATGACAGACTGCACAGACTTGATCAGAAGGGTGGCTAGTCGGCCACCCTGTTAGAATACAGGGATACAGGTATACACGACTATAGATTTGTTGCTGCCACCACTGTCAGTCTATCACAGTCTGTGTAGAGAGAGTAGTAGTCACTCTGTGAAATTGGCATGCACTATGCATGCCTCCCCTCAAACTCAGAGCCAAGCTCTAGGTTCTCAATCCATGTAAACAGGTAAACCCTCAGTGGATATGCATGACTGTCATGTTCACTGAGATAGGGATCTAGAAAGCATACAGTAACTCTTAAGCGACTTGCTTGGAGATCAGCCTAAGGCAGAGGACACACGCTATCCAGAGACATGCATAAGATTTCCGCCCCAACAACCTCCCTCACTCCTTCCAGATACTATGGGTGTTAAAAAATCTCTTTAGTACTGGAAAAATGTTGAACTAAAAAAATCTGAGACTGAGGTGTGAATTCTGCCCAATCAGGATAGCAATGTCACCAAGATAATAATACTGGAAGTTATCAAGGGCTATATTCACCTTAGTTATCGTCAGTTATCGAACCAATGTACCTTCCGCTGGAAAACCTCTAAAGCCGCCTCACAACTGATTCAGTTAGGACATATAAAATATGTAATACATCAGAACCCGTCAGTGGCAGGGTGCTCAGTTTATCTTTTTATGCTTCTCCCTTCTCCCTAGTTTACCATACGCCAAATGCTTTAAACTATGTTTTAGGTTCAGATGTAGTCTCTTACCCTTTGTGACGGCTGCTTCAGGATGGGCCTCCACACCCGGAGGTCAGCGGAAGTTCCAATCAATTGGGGTATCTGCCCACCTTACTCGTTGCACAAACGTGAATCTGTTTGGGCAGAATCACCTTCCTTCAGCTGCAGTTGGGTATGAGGTCCAATCTGGCTCCCCAAAATGTTGCTTGAGTGTGAAATCCTTGGAAAAAACAGAAGACAAGAGGTGTTTGGCAAAACAGAAATGTTTGTTTAATTAAACAGTACGACCAGGAGAACAGTCACTGGCACAAGGTCTGAGTAATGTCTTAATTTATAATCGGTAGATGACCTTCTTATGTACAAAACAGGACAGACCATAAAAGTTTCTGGCTTACCATATATGGCGAGGATTGTTGGTTGCTGCCTTTGGAATCATAAATTAATAGTTGAAAGGTTACTAGAGATGGGTATCGACCTCGCGTGGACACAGTGTTGCCTGTAGATACCGTGTCCAGATGTCCGGCATGGAGAGCACGTGATCACTACGTGTGCTAGGTCCTGATTGGCTATGTGTTCCTAACTCACATCGCTTCTGACAATATGGTGTTTTTAGCAGTGTGCAAACCCCCTCTGGTCATGTGTGCTTTATTGGGGCAATCTCCCCTGACCATTGTAATGTCGCTGTGCCTATCTGTGAGATGGATCAAGAGTTTCCTACTCAAGTGTTTGCCTGCCAGCTCTGCACCCTCCCACCTATGACCTATAAATCCTTAACTATGTATTGGCGAGTTGAGATTGGTCTGGAGTTCAGAACGGACAATTCTATAATAAGGATGAGCTTTCATTGAACTCATCGATTTCCATATTAACACACCTTCCAGTGTGATTTTGCTGAAACAAGGGTTTTTCTCAAAGGGATTTCACAGGAGTGAAGGCAGCACTGAATGTGATGTCACTGTAGTGTGGGCATTATTGAATTTGATGTCACTGCAGTAGACATAGCAAACAGGGTGATCTCACATCTTTCTGGTTGGTCTGGTTTGCTAAAGATATCTTGGGGAAATTCAGAAAGCTGACCTAGGAATGCATTCCTCTCTATGCGCACTATTGGCTTTGTGCTTTGTAACTCACATTTTCTGGCTTTCTATTTGCAGCCTTTATTTGTTTTACGCTGTCCAGCTTGAGCTCGTCTCTCCCGTTTCCCAAACATGGTTTACTGTATTCTTCCAAAAACCTGTTTTCTGTAAACAGGCCTTTAAATCTTGTTCTTATATTGTCACATTTGCTGTGCAGTAAAAGACAGAGGTCAAATGTCAGGCTCTCTCTTACAGGGAGCTTGGTGTTTATTTTTCTTTCTCTGTCTTCAAAGTGAGAGAATATATGTGACAATCCTGCTGAGTTACCCATATAAGAGAAGAGGGTGGAGGATGTGTTTTTCTAGCACACAACAAAAAATTAACTGTGCTGATGTTTCAGAATATATCAGAATATAAAGGTTTCAATTCTATGAAGGACACGGAGGCAAGGATTATCCCTCCCAATAGTATATGATCCAATGCGCTTCCTGTGCCCTAAGAAATCTTCGGTAATGGATAAGTATATTTTGGGTGTGTTCACTGTAAGGATCTAAACAAAGGCTATCATACATTGCTCTATTAAAAATGTGTGCGTTGTTAGGTCTTGCATAAGGCTTGTCGATTATGGATATCTTACTCATTGCCAATATTGTTGATATTGATGATTGGTTTTGGTCATGATTGTTGATTTGGGAATTTACCCTGGGTATCTTGTGGTTTTTCCTATGGATCGGGCCAGAAATAAGAATTGTGAGAGAAACGCTGAGTTCATGATGTCTTACTTGAAGTAAGCGGAAGTGCTTTCCCTGGACCTTGGATATATGGGACTTACTCTATAGTTGTCAAGTTAAGTTGCCAGGACTGATGGTATTTGTAGTCTTTGAATAAAATGTGTGTTTTGTTAAGGCTGCTGAGTCTATAAAATGAAAGAGTTGAGCATAATCCTCACCTCAGTGTCCTCAATAGAATTGCAACTTTCCTTCACAATAGCTAGGAAATTATATATTCTATGTCAGGACTGGAGGCTAAGATTATGCTAGTTTAAAGCTGGTTGACACCAATGAAGCCATGCCAGCGATTGGTTTAAAATAAAAGGTCTTAAAATTCGAATCTGAAGCTTAATCGATCACTCTGAGAATATCCTCCAGATGGCTCCTCTGGGAGATGGCCTTCAAGGTCAAATCTCCTCTGGTGGAGTGGGCCCCGAAGGAGGATGTATCAATACCTGCTTCTTGTAGGACCCATCTCACCCAACGATAGTCGTCGCCGAGACCGGCTGGAAAGGCTTCTTGAGGAAAATGAATAGTGGAGCCATCCCTGACAGCCTACGTTCATCTGTCATAGTTTCATATGCTCTCAGGCAATATGCAACACACAATATTAGATGGCTAGGAAAAGCAGGATAATGACCCACCCTGGTATTGGATTCAGCACAACATGAAATAGTGAATGACACTCCTTCCGGGGTAAACATGTGTGCTGTAATATCGAGGGGAGGAGCATCAGTAACCAGTTTACAAGGAATAAGGCATAACAGGATTGTTAATTTACCTGTTAGTTCCTTATGAGACATGTATTGATTATCCTGCCATGAACGCAGCATTCTGAGTACAACATTAACATCCCAAAGAGAGGAGTACTTCGGTCTGGTGGAAAAGATAACCAACTACCCCTTAACAGTTGACAGATTAGAGGATGTTCCCCTACTGGGATGTCATGAATAGGCACATGACCTGCAGAAATTGCCTATCTGCATGTATTGACAGTGCGATAAACCAACCCCTTGTCAACTAATTCAGACAAGGAATTGACAATATGCACTACATCTGCCCCCACAGGATCAAGATCCCTTTACCAGCGTGACCATCTCCTCCATGCCAAACTGCATTTCTTGACAGTAGAGTCTGCCCAAATCTTCTGATGAAGGATTCAGCCTGTGTCGAAAGGCCAGGGACTTCCCAATGCCCCCTGTAATTTTCCAACCCATCAGTAGGATAGTTCCATCCTGAACCAGTTGGTGCAAGTTGCCATGAGGGTCTGTCAGAAGCTGAGGAGTTTGGGGAAGTTGGATTGGAAAATCCATAGAAATTTCCAGTAGGACTGGATACCTTTCGTCACCTGATCCACGCCATGAGTCTCGCTATCATTTCAGATGAAGGAAACTCCTACCCCCAAAACTGACTCCAATCTTGGAGGAAGGCATCCGTCGCCTCTGCTAGAGGATCTGAACACCAACTGAAGAAGCGTGGAAGCCGATGGTCTAGTCTTGACACACAAAGATCAACCATGAATGGACCCCACCAATCCATAAATCTCTGGAACAGTGAGGGATCCAGCTTCCATGTGCTGTAATCCTTCAGGTGTATGGAATGCCAGTCCACGGACTGCAGTATACCAACAGGGGAGACCCAATCAGTCACTGGCAACTTGTGCTCCAGGCAATGGTTCCGGAAGTTCCTGGCCAAGTCGGCCAGCACCTTGGACCTGGTACCCCCAAGCGGTTTATATACCTCACTGCCGAGATGTTGTCAATCTTTAGAAGAATGGCACAAGAAACCTTATTGAACTCTAGAATCCGCACCTCAAGGGATCCTGCGAGAAGGGCCAGACAATTGATTTGGAGAGTCTGACCTCACTCTGATCCCTGTCCTCCTGTGGTAAAATCTCCACAGTGTTCGTCTCATCCCCGTCGACTGTCATCAGATTCATTTGGAGGTGTAGGCCTTGGCCAGAGGAGTGCCCCCTACTTGTTCCAGCCCCTCCAAAAATGTTTTGGTTGAAACCCTTCTTGATGGACTGTTGAGCCTTGTCCAAGGACGAGAAGGTGTTAACGAAGAGTGATAGCTCCTTAATGAAGGTATCTCCAAAAAGACCTCCAATCGCCACCGGGCTGTCTCTGTAGTGGCCAATTCATGCATCATGAGCTTCACATTTTTCAGTAAGAAGCATCTGCACTCCATCCATAAGGCACAGTTAGCATTGCCTAAAAAGCGTAGGGCCCATTGAGCCCAGCCTAACAGAATTGTAGGATCGATCATATGACCAGACTCCTTGGCATCTTCAGCCATATCCAACATTTTGGTAAGAGGATCCCAAAACCTCCAAGACCTCATCCTGACCGGATCACCAGGAACGGTCATTGACAAATTTAGTAAGGAATGTTGACATTCTGGCATCGATGTCCGGGGTATTTGCCACCTTATTAGCCAAGGATGGTCTGGTGCACTCAGCCCTCTGATGCCTCTGGACCTCCTGGACCATGGACTTTCTAATGTGGCTGGCCAAATAGCATGCCACTTTGGACGCTGGAACCCAATCGACAGAGGGGAGGTGATAAATATCCACCAGGTTCAACATGCTCAGCACCCCGCAGAATCCTTTTCTCCTTTGTCCTCTAGCCTGGATCTCTTGGCGCTACCTTTCGGTCGCCTGGGTCTGCTCGGATCGGGCTCATCGTCCGAGTCCCCATCAGGGGTACCTGAACCTTCCCTGACATTGTCTTCTGTTCTCTGGTAGGCACAGGAATCGTCTTCGGGGTATACCCAGGCTGGGTTTTCAGGAAGGCCTTGCGGAGCCGCTCAAAGGCGTCTGATGAGCTACTGGTCTGTCCATCATTGATTATATATGTAAAAATATATATGAATGATCTATTCAGATAAAACAAAAACAGTAGACCGCAATTTGAGTCACGTGTTTTATTATTTGTGAAAATGTTTTCTATGTTTAGGCGGTTGAGATACGAATGTTAAAATAGCAGAGAATAATATATGTGACACTAAGCGCGCTGGTAAGAAGTAACCGATAAACCCGACACCAATTTTAGTTTACTAATATATACCCAGGTTCTGAGGGACACAGGGTCACCCGATTTTTGTCTAATGCTCATTGACATTAGGCCTGGCCTTGTTTTTACCCTTAGGGGCCCCCCTGTTGACAATAGGAGGTTCAAGCCTCAGCCCTTCCCCTGATATGGGTATGAAACTGCGTCTGACTGTCAGTTCGATAATCCTTTGACTCGGGTGCCAGAGCCGAAGAGACCGCCCTCTCTAGGGATGCGTCTATGGCATTCACTAGCTCTTCATGAATAGGGAGAAGGGTTTGCTCATCCTGAACAGACTTCTAATATGCATCAAAAACACCTGTCATGGCTGATGAGGTGAAAAATCAGAGGCAATAGGCAGGAATATTGAGGAAAAACAATATAAAGCACTCCTTAGCTGTGTGGAAATGTGCCTTCTAATGGGCACACCGGTGCAGGGGTCACCCTTCACTGTCCACGGGTCCATAGACATAGACCAATAAAATAGAGATTGGCACTGAAGCTGGAATTCAAATAACATGTTTATTAATCACTCATGAGCGGGACTATGTCCATACAACACCCTCAAGTGTTCCAGGAGGTAGTACATTAAATACACAGACCATGGTGCTTATATACAGACTTTGTTGCAGAGTAAGCATGTAGTTACAAATAGAAGGTACAGGCCTACACAGGAATAGTTACCGACAAACATGGGCAGATGGGAGATCACTTAGTCAGCAAAGTGGGAGGGGGAACAGAACTGCTTACAGCAGCCAGAAATAGTCGACAGCTACATCTTGGACCAGGTGCATTTCAGCAACTACAGGCCTTTGCTCAGCACATATATTGCTTTGGCCCAGTACAGAAGGAGTTAACTAAAGCTGGAGACTCAAGCAGAATAGAAGGGCAAGCAACAGTGACAAAATGGATGCCACAAACAAGATGGCTTCAGCTTATGCTAACAAAAATTATTTTTGATTTCCACAGCTGACCAAGCCAAATTTGGATTAGTGAAAGCTTGTTGACATGGTTGTAGGAAAGAAACTCTAAACTAGCCCTCTAATTACCACGGGCCATAGAGAGAAAGCTCTGTGGGTGAAACCACTTATCAGGAGCCTAGAAACTATGCAAGGTATGTCAGAAATACATATCTGAAAAATAGTCTTGTATGTTCGTAAAGCCGTTTACTCTTCGCTGCACATCAGAAGGGGAAACACCATGAAACGTCAAGGCACGCACCAAGAAATGTGCGTAATATGAGAGGGAGGGGTGCATCCGCTTCAATGAGAGATGCGCGCCATCCATGCCTCCTACTGGAGTCAAAAAATCACAGCGCTTCTTGTTTCCAGAAAACATCCAAAATTCAGGAAAATCACTTATATGGCTGCTTAGCAGTGAAGAAGGAGGAAGTGCTTGCCCTGGATGTTGGATATATGGGACTCACTCTTTGGTTGTTAAGTTAAGTTGTTGCAAAGGCTCATGGGATTTGTAGTCTTTTAATAAATTGTGTGTTTTGTTAAGGCTGCTGAGTGAAGAAAATGAAAGAGTTAAGCATAATCTGAGCCTCTTGGTCCTAATATAGAATTAGTACAAATGAAGCACAATTTTTTGTAATTCTGAAGTGTGGCGGAAACAAATATTTGAATACAATCAAAACACATCAATGCACTAGGTGAGGACGTTTGCAAACATTATTGTTTGTGTGCAGTAAAACTGTATTTGGGAGCAAATGTAATGGTCATTTCAATTGAAAATGCGTTGTTTGTAATGGTAGTGCTCTACCACACCCTGCATACTCCACTATGCACCACTCTACTCTATGCCCTTCCACTCTATGCCAGGCCACTCCATTCTACAGCACTCCCCTCCAAAACATGCCAATCCACTTTATGCCCCTCCAATCTAAGACACTCTGCAACACAACACCACTTACCCCATTCCACACTACCCACTCCACTCCAATCAGTCCCACTCCACTCTATCCTGCTCCACTCCACACCAATGTACCCAGTCTACCCTACCCCACTCCACTCCAATCTACCACACCCCAATTTACCCACCCCACTCCACCACACCTGTCTAGCCTACGCTACTCCAAACTGTCCCACTTCAGTCTACCATACTCTAACCCAATCTACCCCACTCCAATCTACCCCAATTCACTCCCCTATGAGCCAATCTACCCCACTCCAATCTACCCCAATCTACTCCACTATGATCCAATCTACCCCACTCCACTACAGTCTACCCCACCCTACTTAACTCTACCCCAATCTAGCCCACTCCACTTCAATCTACCCCACTCCACTCTAATCTAAGCCAATCAACCCGAACCCACTCCACTAAAAACTATCCCAATCTGCTGCAATCTACGTGTCTATCCCACTCCACTACAGTCCACTCCAATCTACCCCAATCCACTTGACTCCAAAGTAACTCAATCCAACCCTGTCCACTCTAATGTACGCGACTCCACTCCAATCTATCCCGGTCACTCTACTCCACTCCAATCTACCACAGTCCAATTGATCCCACTGCACTTCAAATTCCACTGCAAACTATCCAGCTCCTCTCCACTCTAATCTACCACAGTCCACTCCAATCTACCCCTCTCCACCACAATTTACGCCACTCCAATCTATCACAATCTACCCTTCTCCAATGTACCACGATCTACCCCACTTAACTGCAATCTACCACACTCTAATTCACCCAATCTATCCCATTGCACTCCAATTGATCCTCCTCCACCCTACCACACTCCACCCAGATCTACCCACTCCACCCCACTCCAATATACCCCACCCCAACATACCCAACTCCAATCTCACCCTCCCCAATCTACCCCACTCTACACCCCTATCTACTCCACTCCAATCTATTTCACTCACTCAAATCTACCCAAATCTACCCAATCCTTCCCACTCCATCCCACTCCACTGCAATCTGCCCCATCCCACTTTAGCCCCCCTCAATCCACTCCACCCCACTCCAATCTACCCCACTCCACTGAAATCTACCCAATTCCAATCTACTGCACTCCAAACTATCCCATTCAAATTATTCCTCTTCAATCTACCCCACTCTATTCCAATCGACCCTACTCTAATCCATCAATCTTCCACAGTCCACCATAATTTGCCCCACTACACTACACTTCAATCTACCCCAATCTACCCCAATCTATCCCACTACACTCCAGTCTACCCAACTCCAATCTACCCAACTCCAATCTACCCTATTCCATTCCAATCTACCCCATTCACACCAATCTACCCCACTGCACTGCAATCTACTCCAATCTACCCCAAGCTACCCCAGTCCAATTAAAATTAAATTAAATTAAATGAAGGTTTTATAAAGCACATGTATGCTGATGTGTCTTAGCGCTAGGGCTGTCATAAAACTTGAGCAGAGGGAGCAAGCAGAGGTTAAGACTTGGGTGCAAACAGTCATGTTTTTAGCGCTTTTCTAAACAGCTGTCTGTTAGCTTGGCTTCTCAATGTAAAAGGCAAGGAGTTCCAGAGTTTAGGGGCCAAATGAAAAAAGCTTCTGTCACCCCATTGTATGGTCTTCACCTTAGGGATGACCAGCAGAGAGGTAGTTGACGACCTGAGATTGCATTGTGGGATGTGCCATCTAATGAATTTGCTAAAGTAGGCAGGTCCTGCACCCTAGAGTGCCTTGTGAACAATGCACAGAGACTTAAATTGGACCCTTGCCTGGATCGGCAGCCAATGCAGATCTCAAACATTTTGGGACACCAGACAGAATTTGGGGATTTTAAGCAGTAGACATGCTGCTGCATTTTGAAATTATTGAAACTTGCGTAAGGTCATATTTTTTGTACCCAGCTAGAGGGCATTGCAGTAATCAATCTTTTATGACACTAAGGCTACAATCTCTGTTTTCCTTAGATCCATCGCAATAAAAGGTAGGATTTTTTTAGGATCTTCAACGTGTAGATGCAGGATGATGTAATAAGATGGACCTGGTCCAATAAAGATAGCTGAATGAATGAATGAATGAATGAATGAATGAAATTATTTATAGAGCGCACGATGGCCGAACGGCTTCCTGGCGCTCTAATGTACGCGACTCCACTCCAATCTATCCCGGTCACTCTACTCCACTCCAATCTACCGCAGTCCAATTGATCCCACTGCACTTCAAATTCCACTGCAAACTATCCAGCTCCTCTCCACTCTAATCTACCACAGTCCACTCCAATCTACCCCTCTCCACCACAATTTACGCCACTCCAATCTATCACAATCTACCCTTCTCCAATGTACCACGATCTACCCCACTTAACTGCAATCTACCACACTCTAATTCACCCAATCTATCCCATCGTCTAGAGTAACTCCTAGACTTTGTACCTTCTTTACTGGGGATCAGGGCTGCTTTAGTACTGGTGGCGCCCTGTGCGACAATATTTGTTGGCGCTGCCCCTGACCACCTCGCCACGGATTCCCTCACTACCACCATTTGACTATGCCCCCCAAGTGTTTGTGACCACTGTCTCTTGGATTCATTTAGTTTTATTGCGCTACTCCCACCAGTTTACATCACACATACATTCCATGGAGACAATCATACTTGTGTAAATACGTGTATAGGAAATGTTACATAAGACAGAGGCCTAAAAGGTGTAGGAGTCACATGTCATCCATACTGGTAGGCAGTACAGTTTAAGAGCCCTTGGTCTGGAAAAGCACAAATTCAGAATTTAAAATGTAACACCATTCTTAGGGGTTGTCTATAATAATAGGAATTGATTTCTACCTAAATGAACCTTTCTAGCAATATTAGGATAAGAAAGAACTGGGCAAAAAAATATATGTAGCTGTAATATATTCCTTGCAGTTTGCATGCAGCTCTTGGATGACAGTTAATAGCTCACTGCTCTGTATTAGGATTTTAACTTTTAAAGGGCGAGTAACCAAAGGATCTCTCTTATTAAACGATAACCCATTGACCTTTTTATAGTGTCTGAATGGGAAACGTTCTCTGCAGCAGGCACATTAACCTTCTGTGGCTGTGCTATGATGAGTCAAAACTTCTTCTACCAGACAAAAGCTCCGGTCTCTCTCGAGGAAGAACATTAATCACCAGAGTTATTGAGACATTTTTATTAATGCTTGAAAATTTCTGGGACAAGGAACGTGGCATCTGGTGCTTTCAAAACAATTAACATGGCGCCCCCACCCCAAGTCAGCACCCGGTGCGGTGGTACCGATCGCACCGGCCTAGAGCCGGCCCTGCTGGGGATGAACAAGGTCCGGCTACTTCTGCCACTATGATGTGTCCAAGAAAGATGTACTTTTGCCAATTGGCAGCACCTCAGTTTTATCTTTATTCAGCTTTAAACATTAGTCCCGCATCCATCTGATAATGTGGACTATACAGTTGTTAAATTTCATAACCACTTCATCTGGTATTGATGATCAAGATACCACTATTTGCGTGTCATTTGCGGAGCAGATAGCAGTAAAGCCGTGAGAGCGGATCAGTTTAGCCATTGGGGTAAGGTAGACATTGAACAGAGTTGGGGATAGCCAGGATCCCTAGGGCACCCCGAATGGCAGGATGTAGGGATGTGATTTGTGTCCTCCCGTCGCTACAGTTTGTTCTCTGTTCTCTAAAAAAATGATCCAAGTATATTGGAGGCTCCGCCTGTGATCCCCATTTCAGATAAGCGTTGGATGAGTACTTGATGGTTTACTGTATCGAATGTGGCTGAGAGGTCTAGCAAAATTAATATTGCTTTCCTTCCTCCTTCTAACTAGATTCGGATCTCGTCGATGGCTGCAATGAGTGCGGATTCTGTGCAATGTAAAGTCCGAGATCTTGGTTGTGCAGGATCCATTTTGTCATTTGACTCTAGGAAATGTAGCAGATCTTCGTTTAGGGCATTTTCAAGAATTTTGGATGGAAACGGCAGACAAAAGATTAGCCGATAATTTACCTCACTCTATTCTACCGCAATCTACTCCACTCCAATCTTCTCCACTC
The DNA here is from genome assembly GCF_964261635.1 of Lissotriton helveticus. Lineage (NCBI taxonomy): Eukaryota > Metazoa > Chordata > Amphibia > Caudata > Salamandridae > Lissotriton > Lissotriton helveticus. Next base: position 1,934,249,531 of record NC_136061.1, read on the forward strand.
CAATCTACCCAATTCTACCCCACTCCACCCCAGTCTAATCTACCCCACTCCAATCTACTCCACTCCAAACAACCCCAATCCACCCCACTCTACCACAGTCTACCACACTGCATTCAAATTTACTGAATCTACCCCACTCCAATCTACCCACTTCAGTCTACCCAATCTCTCCCACTCCACTCTACTCCAATCTACCACACTCCAGTCTACTCTACCCAATCTACCTCACACCACTTCACTGCATGCTACCATATGCCACTCAAATCTACCCCACTCCAGTCCAATCTAACCCACTCCACCCACTCCAATCTACCTCTCCCACTCCACCTCAAACAACCCTATTCCGATCTACCTCATGAAATCCACCCCACTCCACTCTACCTCAATCTACTCAACTCCACTTCATCTAACCCAATCCACCCTACTGCAATCTACCCCACCCCAACTCAATCTACCCCACACCACTCTATCCAACTCCACTTCTATCTACCCCACTCCACTCCAATCTACCCCACTTCAATCTACACCTCTTCACTCCAATCTATCCCACCATAATCCATCCAATCTATGACACTCCTATCTACTTCTCTCCACTCCAGTCTACCCCACTCCACTCTACCCGAATCCAGTGCACTCCACTCTTCCCCAATATACCCCATTTCACTCCAATCTACCTCAATACATAGCCCTCTCCAATCTACCCCACTCCATTCCAATCTACTCCACTCCAATCTACCCCAATCCACTCTAATCTACCACTACAATCTACCCCACTCTACCACAATCTGCTCCACTCCACCCCAGTTAAATCTACCCCACTCAAATTTACCTCACTCTATTCTACCACAATCTACTCCACTTTACCCCACTCCAATGTACTCCACCCCATCCCTGTGTACCCTAAACCATTCCACACTACCCCACTCCCCCAATCTACCCCACTCCACTCCAATATAACCCAATCTACTCCACTCCAAACTACCCCAATACATTCCATTCTACTGTACTATAATCCACCCAATCTATCACACTCCAATCTACCCAATTACACTCCAGTCTACTCCACCCACTCCAATCGACTCTCTTACCCAATCTACCACAATCTACCCTGCTCCTGTGTACCTCATTCTAATCTACCCCAATCTACTCCATCCTAATCTACCCCACTCTTTCCCAATCCTACCCAGTTCAATCTACCCCACTCCAATCTACCACACTTATCTACCTAACTCCCCCACTCCCATCTACCCCACTCCACCCTACTCCAATCTATTCCACTTTACCCCACTGCATTTGATCCCACCATACCCCTACTCCACTCTATGCCAATCTACCCAACTCCACTTTACCTCAATCTACCCCATTCCACTCTACCCCAATATAACCCACCCCCCCTCCACACCACCCCACTCCACATCACTAACTTTTAGCCATGCTGAAAAGCGGCCACACTGGTGTGAAACAGGGTCAAACACATTGCCAAAGCCAATAGCTCTCGAATAGGCAAGGCCTATTGGCTTTGCCAATGCTTGTTTTGGGACAGCCTGCCTTGCTTTAAAGTTCATAATATCTGGATTACAGTTCTTATCTGCACTGCTTATTTCTGATTTGTTCATCTTCTCGCTGAACACCAACTATTACTACATGCTCATTACGGAGTAAGAAAAAATGTCATGAAGCAATCTAATACAACTATCAAGCATTAATTGAATAATTTTACTATATCTGATAATGATACAGACAATTTATTCACCTACCTGAAAATCAATAAAAATGATTACAAATAACAATTGCGGTGTGCACATTCATCGGTTGTGTCTATCCCCGGGTTCACTCCAAATGACATGAAGTTGATACTCCAAGGTGCAACAATATAAATTACTGTATCGATCTTTGCTCCTATTAAAGTACAAAATGTGATCATAATGTGGAAACGTGGTTGGTGGTGGGCACCCCTCATTTTCAGCATTTCTTCCTCTCCTAGTGCTTTCTAAAGATCAGTTCCAGGTTTAATGCCACCACAGTAAGGGTAACTCGTATTCCTTTGGCACTGCACTGAGGAAACCTGCCAGTACATCACTGGAGTGAGGTATCCTGCAGCGGGGTTTCACTGCCGCGAAGGAAGCTCGCGCAATAACCACTCCACACTGTTAGTTTAGCGTAAAAGGCCATTTATTAGGACAGGGTATGACAACCAATTTTAACATATACCAATAAACAATTAACAATCCCCAACCTCATGTCTTCCAACCATCATCCACTCTCGTACTCCAATTACTCACTCCCAATTCACACCACGACCTCTTCACATATATCATTCACTTCCACCTTTCTCTTTCAATCTCCTCCAGCCTTTCCAGCCATCGCACTCCCGTCTGCCACACCCCCCATCCTGCACCTGTAACCCCCTCCCCGGAAGGATGATTATGCCCGTCATGGACTCCCCACCCCTCCCTGCCACCCAGGGAACCCCCGGAGGGCGGTTACCTGCCCCACCAACCAGTGCACCTTTCGTGCTCACTCTCGCCGGCACCAGATAGACTCATTCCACAACAAACTGATAGCATCCCTCATTTCCATTAGATAGTACGCATTTCCCATGTACGAAAGGTGCACTCCATCGTCACGAAAGAGAAGGGGCTCATCGAGCCGCAGCCCCACATGAGCAATTACCTTGATCCCGTGGTCAGCACAAAAAAGTGTCATAGCCCTATTCAACTTCGCCGCGCCCTTTCAATGGCTGCCGGCTTCAATGCCCCTCTCCAGATCTGTTGTGGCACAAACTCAGTCCAAACAATGCAGGCACCAGCCAGATTGCTCCTCATTGCCTCCAAGTCCCGTTGCATCAAATGTAATAAAGAGACTCCTGAGTGTTTGACCAATTCATTTTATCCCAAGTGGATAACAATCATGTCCGGGCAGCCCAGCTGAGCCACCTTCTTCGTCAACCAGGGGACCAAATCACCCCATCGCATCCCACTCTTACCCCACCAATGGACCTCATGATGGCTGCTCCGCAGGCCCAGGCTACGACCGTACACCTGCCTATCCGCATACTTAGAGGCCAAGTGAACTAAGGAGTGCCCAACAATCCAGGTAACCGACTTGGTTCCCGGCCCCCGAACGCAACCTGCGAAGAAAAAGGAGATTAATACCACAGCTTACGACAGTACAACGCGTCAGCAGCAAAAAACCCTACCTGTCCAACACCTCTCCCTCATCATTTGCGCACATAGCGTTCGCAGTAGCGAGACCTCCAGCCCCCAATCCTCCTAATTTCATCCCACGACCAACCTAATCCTGCTGCCGCCGTGGCCGCCCCTATCCGGAACTAGTACGTCCCATACCCAGCTGGGTCCCTGCCAACACACGGCAGAGCCATCCGTAACACCGCCAACAACTGAAAAGACGTCAAACGCTTCATATTGGCATGACAAAATATATCCCCCTCGGACCTCCCAACCGTACCACAAAATCTTCTCCATTCACGCACCGGGCATACATCCTCGCAACCACTCTCCCGCAGCCAAATCCATTTGCCCCGTCCCACCTGGTCCATCTTAGAATGCCCAAACCAAATACCCAGCCGGGACCCATCCACGCGCACATCCCCAAACATCCTGCCAGGTGCCCCCCTTGTCCCTACCAACTCGGACACCCGAAAAGCTCCAAAAAACATCCAAACCATGCCCAAGCGAAACAAAAACACTTCATCGCCATCGTAGCAACAGTACGGCAACTGACCCAACAAATCCCTCAACAACTCAAACGTAATTGCCTCCCGGGGCACCTCCCCCCCCCCTCTCTGCCCTCACCCGTCCCCAACCCTTCAACATCCTGCTCAGTAAATCAACCCTAGCCGGATCAAAACCCAAGTATAACATGCTGTAAAAGGAAATCCCCACCAGTTTGCCTGAAATCGCGGTCTGTGACAAACCCCTATCCATGCAGTCCAACACAAAACGAACTACCCCTTGCTCACACTCACTCTTGGGCAGACGCCATGCATCCTTACTCCAACCCAAAAAGGCACCAAATTCAGACCACGCCAACCTGTAGGAACGCTTCGTGGATTCTGCTATAGATTTCTCCACTAAACCCACTACTCTCACTCCCCTCAGGCCCAGATACCATCCGGCACCTTGGTCTTGCAGGCCTCCGCTCCCAGTGCCAGTCTCCTGAAATGCTGCCACTGCGAGCGAGATAACGCATCCGCAATGTCATTACGCGCCCCAGGGACATGTTGCGCGCGAAACAGCACATTAAATCGCAAACAAAGCAGCATGAAACTTTGCAAACAGGCGCAGCACTCACAGGTCCTTTGCCTTCTGGTTGTTCACAAGGTCCACCACAGTCCTGTTGTCCACATGAAATAAGACAGACCTGTTCTGAAACTCAGGACCCCACACCATCAATGCCACCAACAAGGGAAAACATTCCAAGAAAGCAATGCTCCTGCCCTGCTGCAACCAATGAGCCGGCCATTGTTCCGCGCACCACCACCCGTCCCAAAAGATGCCAAAACTGGCCGCACCTGCTGCATCTGAATACAGTTGCACCTGCCAGACCATGCTGTCATGCGCAAAGTCCAAGGACACACCATTGAAATTCTCCAGGAAACTGAGCCACACCCGCAAATTCGACTGGACCCCGAGCGTGACTCAGACTCTGTGGTGAGGTAGCACCGCCCCCGACATGGCCATGCCGAGATGCCTACAAAATGTCCTCCCTGCCCTCACCACCCGGCAAGCAGAATTCAGGAGCCCCAAGAGACGCTGCACAGTCCTGAAGTCAATCTTGTGGACCCCAATCACATTGAACAAAACAGCCTGCATCTCCACCACTTTCTGCTCTGGCAAACAGGCCAACCATGCAACTGAATCAATCTCAATGCCCAAAAAGGTCAAACAACAAGCAGGACCTGCCGTCTTCTCCGGTGCCAAAGGAACTCCAAAGTCGCGAGCCATACTCTGAAACTGAACCAGAGCCACGCCACACTCCCCTGTCTGTCCTTTTCCTACAAACAGAAAGTCATCAAGAAAGTGGGACACCAGCCGATGCCCGCTCTTGTCCACGAAGGCCCACTGCAAAAAGGAACTAAAGGTCTCAAAGAGCGCACAGCAAATCGCACAACCCATCGGCAAGACTCTGTCTACAAAAATGGCCCCTCCAAACTGCATCCCCAACAAGGCAAAATCCGCCAGGTGAATGGGAAGGAGGCGAAAGGCCGTCTTTATGTCACATTTTGCCAACTCCGCCCCCTTACCACAAACCCGCACCAGACCAATGGCATCGTCGACCGAAGCATACAACACCCTGGAGTCCTCTTCCGCGATGAAGTCGTTCACTGAACTCCCCTCCGGCCAGGACAGATGATGAATCAGCCTGAACTCCCCTTGCTCCTTCTTCGGGACCACACCCAACGGTGACACAATAAGGTCCGGCACCGGCCACGTGTCAAACGGGCCTGCGATTCTGCCTTCCAACACCTCCTTCTTCAGTTTTTGTGCTACCACCCCAGGCAATTCCTTCGCAGAACGCAAATTCTACGCCCATCGCCTCTCTCGAGGACCCTGATAGCCTACCCGAAACCCTTCTGTCAACCGCCAATGTAGTTTCAAAGCTGCTTCTCTATCAGGGTAACGAGAGAGCCATGGACTCATGGCCCCCACATCAACCGGTGTAGGGGCCCTTTGGCCCAGCTTGTCCCCGTCCTTTCGTAATCCTCCACTGCTCAGAGGGGGTGGCCAGGGTAAAACATTGAGTGACTGGGTGCTGACCACCGCAATTGGAACACTCGTGCTTAAACTTGCAGGGGTGTCGCGTGCAGAAACCTTTGTTAAAGTTCCAGCATGCCCCAATTTTAGCCCCAGGCTTGGGCTGCTGCCCAGCGGTTTCTGTGTAAACACCTTGACTCCCTGATCCAACAGAAGATCCTTGCCCACCCGCCCCTGACTGGGCGGGACGTGACTGAAAAGGCCGATAGGCAACTGGGAGGCCACTAGCCGTGTGCGTAGATGCCGCCGCCTGCCTCTCACAATAAATGCTGGCATAGATCAAAAACGCCGACGTCCAATTCTCCATAGTTACCGGGACCCTCGGCCCCCTTGTCAATTCCCATTCTTCCTCCTTGGAACCTTCCTTGGCCTAAATCTCCCTATGCAAAAGTTTAAAAACATCAACATACTCATGTTTCCAGATCCTAGCCTTCGTTTCTCTGACAAGTGTGTCCCCACTATCCTCCTTACCATCCTGGTCCTCCGCCTTGTCCGTCTGCGCACTGGCCGCCACAACCTGTGTCTTACCATCCTTTGCGAGTCCAAGGGCCCCCCGTCCCTGACTGACCCATCCCCCACACCCACCTACCGGCAGGCCTTTTTTTGCCCCCCCTCAGGCCTTCGTCCCACGCATCCCACCAAGCACCCTCACCTGCAAGCGTCATTGGCACCTCCCGGTCCTTCATCCTGGCATCTGCCGTCTTCTGACCTGCCTTGATGGCCCGACCGGTGCTGGCCTGCGCCGCCTGCAAAACACCTAGCTTATCCGTTGCGTTGCTCCTCCCCCACGCACCTTCCTCACGCACCTCACCCTCTTCCAATTCCTCACCATCCTCATCATAATCCAGCTGCTCCTCATCCACAACCTCCACGACTGCGCTCCGCACCTCACTCGCCACTCTCTTTGGACCCTTCCCTTTTACACCAGCCACAAACTCGCATTCCAGAACAGCTGGTGCCCGCTCCCTCGATGGAGGGCAGGCCGCCGCGGATCCCCCTCCTGCTTTGCCCCGGCATTTGGAGGCCATTTTGCGCCCCGCCGGCCCACCCTTGCCTCTGCCAGCCTCCCCCGCTGGCTTGCACCCTCCCCCCCCCCAGGCCGTCTGCGCCTGAGGAGGCCCCAGCGCCTTCAGGTCTCTGTGCCGCCAAAGCAGTCCCTGCTTCTTCAATCCAGACCCACTTTCCCCGGGACCCCGGGACCTCCCTGGCCTGTCCCCTGCCTACCCCACTCTCGTGCACGGGTGGCGGGGGCACAATGCCCCCGGACACCCCCCCTAGCCCTGCCTCCCTGGCGGCACACTTGAGCTGCCATGTCCGCTCCGATTCCTCCACAATGTGACGCTGGTCGCGAATCCTCTCCTCTAGGGACATGCGCTCCCACCCATCATGCCAGGAACCCTGGCTGGCTATGCCGGGGAAACGACCCTCCCCCTGCGGAGGGGCCGTGGGGCCCCCCACCAGGGGCTTCCCTACAGGCTGCCTAATGTGAGACTTCAAGGGGCCCTTCCCTTTTGATCCATGGGGTTTGACTACCCCCTTCTTCTTGAAAGACAAGTCAACCGGCTGCTCTCCCAGGGGCCCCCCTACTCCTCCCCCGACTCCCCTTCCGACAACAGCAGGGTGAAATCCTTCCCAGGAAGCTCCTCTGTCGTACTCTTCCCCTCCTCCCCACTGGCCTCACTGGACTCTGCAGATGCCTCCCCGGGGCCCCCTAGGCCCAGCCCGTCAGCCTGTAGGCCCACGCGGGCAGCGCTGCCTGCCAAACCCTCTGATTCACCTGCCTTCACCAGAGCTGCCCCGCCTCCTGTGGCCGCAGTATCCTGCCTCTCCCATGACACCAGGACACTCGGGGAGCGCGCGGAGAGGCTCAGACGCCGCCCGCCGCGCTTGGGAACCTCTGCCTGCTTCTTCCCCCTCCCCCGCCCAGACATACCTGATTTCCACAGTGGCGGCTCCTCCAGGCACGCCGGCACCGCCGCGGCAACTCTCGCGGACCTCGGCGTGCGGGTCATCCCGACCCACGCCTGATCAAGGACACCGGGCTGCAGGAGGTCGGCCCTCCCAACCCGGCCCAGCACCAACAGCGCGGCGCGAACCGCCGACGCATCCGGCACCTCCGCGGCCCCGCCTCCAGATGCCATGGACCTCCCGGGGGAAAATCAGCAAAGCTCTCCTGCCTTGCGTCACCGTCCTGCACTCGACGCACACCGGGACACTAGCGGCGTCCACCTACCCCCACCCTCCCCGGCCGATTGACCTGGTAATTGCTAGCCTCTCTATCCTCACTACACTCAAACACCCAAACTAAGTCCTCTCCTAACACTCTCTCTCAAAATTTCCTTAGCCTGCCCCTGATACGCTGGGGACAGGAAGAGGAAGAACTTCCTCCCCTACCCCCTTAAGTAATCTTAGCCTAAACCCTACCCACTAACCCACCCTCTACACTAGCATACCCACCCCACCCTGTACTGTCTCGCGCGAACTCCCCGGGGTAAGACTGGTCTGCCGACCTCAATTCCCCCGGGGGCCGCATTCCAGTGTGACACTGAGGTGAAGGCAGCTTCAAGTAGGTCAGTTCAGTAACAGCAGAAGGGACAGTTACTGGTGTGATAGCATTGCAGTAAGGGAATCTCTCGGTGCCACTGTAGTGTAAATAGGGAGACCAGAATTTTACAGGAAAAAAACGGAACATTTCACAAAAATAGAAGAAGGACTATAATTTTACGTCAAGCGAGCGCGCAGAATGACAGCGCTCCTCAGCAGAGAATTACAAAACAGGCAGTAAAAACATGCATAAGATGCTTTTTTAAACCCAGTAGCTTGCCTGTGAATTAAATTGCTTTCTTGGAATAACTGCTAACTATCCCCACTATGTAAAACATAAAAAACACCTCCCCCCCGTTTTTAGTCGACCCTCTCCAAAAACCGGGACATGAGCTACATTTCTCAAAATCTGCCCGGACAGCTGGTGAAAAACGGGGACCGTCTGGGCAAATCCGGGACGCCTGGTCACCCTAAGTGTAAACAACTCCCAGTGTGGGGTCACTGCACTGATGGCACCTCCCAGTTTGATGACCCTGTCTGAGGACACCTCCCAGTGTTATATCACCGCAGTGAGGGTACTTTCCTTTAAGAAAGCACCCCCTAGCGTGATGTCACTGCAGTGAGGACAGCTCCCTTTGTGATGTCACTAAACTACAGGAAGTTTCCTTTGTGATGTCCCTAAAGTACAGGTAGCTCCCTTTGAGATGTCACTAAAGTACAGGCAGCTCCCTTTGAGATGTCACTAAAGTACAGACAGCTCCCTTTGTGATGTCACTAAAGCACAGTCAGCTCCTTGTGTGATGTCTTTAGTCTAGGCTGAGGTAAGCACTGGGTGTGATGTCCATGCAGTAAGCAGTTTTTCAAAGGTTAGCTTTCTCGTGAATAATTTGCTGCTCTTCAACCAGACTCTCAGCGGTTATATTTGTTTAATGCTTTGATTACTCACTAGCATTTTGTTACTTTATTTTTTCTTCCTCGTTCCAGTCCTTACATCGTGATGTGTGTCCACACCTTCAACCAGGCACCCCACTGCCTGCCAAAAAAGATAACAAGTTTATCTCTTCCCCTGCTGTTGTGCATGTACGCATAACCTCCCCTCAAAATCCCAATGAGTTATTTACCAAAACAGCCCAGCAAAGCCTGATTGAAGCGACATAAAGACTGGGATGCAGAAGAAGAATCGTAATAATAGGTTCAAGGGTAAGTAATCGAAACATTTCCTCTTCTCAACTTCCTTTTTACAGTTCTTATATCGCGGGATCTACCAAGGCAGACACGACTGCCATTGATCTCCCACCAAAACATCCAACCAGAAAGGGTTTCTTTTGTTTTGGGGAAGCCCCCTAATGCCCTTTTTTCTTTTCTTTTTTGGGGGGAGAACCCCCCCAAAAAACTTTTTTTAAACGACTTAACTCCATTGATTTCTTCCCACCTCTGGACCCTAAAATCCCCCTAACCTTTGCCCCTACGTGCCCTTGAACCCTAAAAATCAGTTAACACCCACCACCGATACCCTATAAACCCCTTACCTGTGCCCACCTGGAGAAGGTAGAAACCATTCTCTGTGATATTAGGAATGGTACTGTGACTGGATCCATCATGTCACAGGATGTCCAGACCCCTTCAGAAGTCCTTATTTCAAAATTCCCATTGATAGATTCGGTGATTCTCGAGCAACTTATGAGCAAAACTAAATCAGGATCTCCGGCAGATCCATGCCCCCCTAGGGTCTTCCGTTTGGCACGCCCTATTCTAGAAGATCACATCATCTCTCTTATGAACAACTCATTGGAAACAGGGCTGTTACCAGCCAGTTTCAAGGAAGCACGAGTGAAGCCTCTGATAAAGAAGCCAGGAGCCGACCCCACTATTTTGAAAAACTATAGGCCCATTTCCCAACTCCCGTTCTTGTCAAAAATCTTAGAACAACATGTGCTGAAGTCCCTGGCCGCGTCTCTGGAGTCACACCATCTTCTCCAGGAACGTCAGGCAGGGTTTCGGGCACTCCACAGCACCGAGTTGGTGATGCTCTCGGTGCTGGATGAGCTTAGAGGGATGGCTGACAGTAAGAAACCGAGCACCCTGATCCTTTTAGATCTATCAGCGGCGTTCGATACTGTCAGCCATGCCCTGCTCTTGGATAGATTGGCCAATTTCGGGATTCGGGATACGGCTTTTCAGTGGCTTCAATCCTTCCTGTCGGGAAGGACACAGCGGATTCAGTTGGGGGATGGCATATCGGAGGTGGGTAACTTGACGTGCGGAGTCCCTCAGGGTTCCGCACTATCTCCATTATTGTTTAATCTTTACCTACAACCATTGATTAATTCTCTGGCCAATATGGGCTGTCTTGTGTTTAATTATGCTGACGACACCCAGTTGCTACTTAGCATAGACAATACGGTTCCCGCGCAGAAACACGCACAGGATATTCTCAAATATGCAGTCAGTTGGATGACTGCAAATCTGTTGAAGATTAATCCTGAGAAAACTGAGGTTCTAGTGGTCTCTACTATAAGTTCTCCCTGGAGTGATTTGTATTGGCCCCAGGAACTAGGTCCCACCCCAATACCATGTGACAAGGTGAAAAGTCTTGGTATCAAGATTGACTGCGAACTGTCTATGGCCAGCCAGATCTCCTCCGTTGTGGGGACTTGTATTGGTCTAATTAGGCAGTTGCGTAAGCTAGTTCCTCTTCTCTCCCTGTCCATGCTTCGCACGGTAGTCTCTGCTACAATCATATCGAGGCTGGACTACGGGAATGCTCTCTATTTAGGTCTGCCGAAAATCTTGACCAATAGATTGCAGGTTGTCCTGAATGATGCGGCACGACTCATCTTCAGGCTCCCGAGAAGATCCCACGCCTCTCCTCTGTTACAGAGCCTTCATTGGCTGCCCATTAGGCAGAGGGCAGAGTTCAAAAGCTTATGCACGGCCCATAAGGCAATCTATGGGCAAGCACCTGCCTATATTAAAGAACGGCTGGAGGTGTATAAACCTGAACAAAGGCTGAGGTCTTCTGATGCTCAGCTGTTAGTTTGCCCACGGTTTAAACTAGCAAAAAAGGGTGGTAGATCTTTTTCTGTTCTAACTCCTCAAATCTGGAACAAACTACCCGAATCCCTTTGCAAAGAAGGCAATCTTCTGCGTTTTAGAAAATCGTTAAAAACACTTTTATTCAGGGAGGCTTTGGGCTCAACTTAGTCCGCATTATTTTACTGGTCTTTCCGATCTGCCAATAGCTGTTTTGTCCTTCGTTCATGAGCGCCTTGAGACCTGCCAGTGAGTTGGCGCTATATAAACCGAAGCTAACAATAACAATAACAATAACCTCAGAACCCTAAAACCCCTTACCTCCTTCTACTCTACCCGTCCCTGAACCCTAAAAACTGCTTACTTCCTTTAACTTCTACCATCCGTTACCCTTACCACCCTGTATTGGTACTAATCTCTTAACCTTTAAATCCTTTTTTCTTTAATTGGCATAATATTTATGACATTTGAGAAAAAAATACTTACCTGCATGATTAAGTACCATGTGGTAAAGTACTAAAAAAGGCTTTAATGGTACTTACCTGTTTAGTAATGTCCGCAGTGCAAAGACTGCTTATCCACCAAAACACATCCTTGATGCAAACCTTTTGGTATTTCACATTTTCTGGAAAGACAGCCGGTTTAATCTAGTTCTACATGTGCCCTGTTTGATGTATGTAATGTCTGAGCTAATGATGAAAGACCACTTAGCACATTCCATGATCTAATTTTTCTCCCCAAAAATAGCCTCTCTTCACTGTATCAAGAGCATGAGAAATGGTATTAGAAATGACAGCAGAGACTTTGATTTGGTTCCAGAGATGTCCTAGCTATTGCCCAAAGGGCTAAAGAAGTGCGAGGGATTAAATGGCCTTCACGAAACCCGCCCTGTCCAATAGGAAAGAACGTTATTATCTAAAACCCAATCTTCAATGTAAGTTAGTGCAATTTTAGAAGTAAAAAAACGTTTTCAGAAACAACCCAAAAAACCGGATTAATCTATAGTTTGTTGGCATACTTCCATCAGCTTCTTTTAGGCTGGGCTTCGCCACAGAACCCCTCCATGAGTCTGACATTAAACCTGCTTTTAGCCATTCAATGGAATAACTATAGATATTTTCTCCAACCAATCTGTATTTATCTTGACAGTGAGCCTGCTGCTTTACTTAACTTCAAAGCTACAATCGTATCTTTAATTTTTTTCAGTGAGAATAAATGTATTATTTCATCACTGATGAGAAAAGGCATTACTGGGAGCCATATATATTACTTCAATGAAGAATCGACATAGTGGAATATGCACGAATTTTTGATTTTGTTTTGGTTGCTATTCTATATAACCGCTCATTACCCCCCTTCCCTCCCCACAACCGTTATTTCATAGCTGTTTCTGTGCATTCCGAAGCTTACACGTTATTTGTTGACATGTGCAATCATGTCTCAGAGTTCAAATAAGACACTTCTGGATACTTTTTCATAGTGATGTGTTTGCAAGGTAGCACATTGTCCATCAAAGGAGCCTGCAGAGGCATTTTGTGACTTTACTAAGAGCTGAGCGTGGGGCAGAGGTACCAGCTCTCCAGAGCCATGTACAGGACATTTTCATCTCAAAAAGGTGTTTTCACCTCCCTATTGCCAGCTCAGTCAAATATCAGAGTAATTATTGAAACAAACCGGGAAGTCTCTCTCTCGGTCTGGTGTACGATCTTTAACCAGATCAGATCAAAGTGTATTGTGTTAGTTACTAAAAAACATAGCAATTTACAATCAAACACTAAATAAATAGTTGCTGCTTCCCAAAAACAAAAGTTGCAAAGATTACAAAAAAGTTATCTTTGCATGCATAAAATTGCTATAACCTGGTGCCCTGTCCAAAATGGCATTGGGAAGAGGATGAAAGCCCAACAGTTAGATAGATAAAGTGCATTGTGCAAGGGTTATTATTCTCCCCAGGACACTTGAGTAGGATTAGGAAAGTTAAGAGAGAACCTTCCTATGGGTCATGGGAAAGCTGAGAATTAAAAACAGTAACAATAAAATAATTTACAAAAAGCCCCCTTTGCCCTCCCAGTGGGGGGATGGGAAGCTTCGTGTGATTCGAGGATTAATCACCCTTTTCTCCTCAAGGTCACTTTTCGGGGGGACTACTTAAAGTTTGTCGATTGAAAACCATGTGCCACACCAGTTTGTACCTTATCTCCATAGATTGGCACTTGGGTGGAAGTGCCGGGTGTTGGTAGTTGGTACGGAACATGGCCTGGAGACCCCACTCCACCCCAATCTAATCTACCCCACTCCAATCTACCCCAATCTTCCCCACCCCAAATGACCCCAATTTACCCGACTTCAATCCACCCAACTCTTCTCTACCCCAATCTACCACACTCCATTCTAATTTACCCAATCTACCCCACTCCAATCCAGCCAATCTGTACCACTCCACTCTAACCAATCTGTCCCACTCCACTCTACCCCACTCTATTCTACTCTACCCAATCTACCACACGCCACTTAACCGCATGCTACCATATGCCCCTCAAATCTACCCCACTCCAGTCCCATCTAACCCACTCCAATCTACTTCCCCCACTCTACCCCAAACTACTCTACTCCGATCTACCTAATCAAATCCACCCCAATCTAATTTACCCCACTCCACTATTCCTCTATCTACTCCAATCCAATCTACTCCACTTCATCTACCCCACCCTACCTCATTCCACCCTAGTCTAATCTACCCCAACCCAATCTACCCCACACCACTCCAATCTACACCTCTTCACTCCAATCCATACTACTATAATCCATCCAATCTAGCCCACTCATTCTACCCCACTCCACTCCAATCTAGTACTCTCCAATCTATCCCACTCCACTGCACTCCACTATTCCCCAATCTACCCCACTCCACTCCAATCTACCCCAATATATAGCCCACTCCAATCTACCCCAGTCCACTCTAATCCACCACTCCTGTCTACCCCACTCTAACTTGCAGGATAAAATTGTCTTAGCAGGCCGAACTCCAGACGACGTCTGGTCCTCCGAATGTGTCTGGGCAATTGAAATGCTTTTCTGCAGGCCATACATTGTGCTTGATCGAAGGTAGGGGCACAAGCGCCGGGGAAGGCCTGGTGCACGTGATGGAGAGCAGGGAGGAGAAAAGCCTTCATGACCTTAAAAATGGGTGCACCCAAAGTGTTGGTTAGCTTCTTGTTTGGACGTTAGACCAAAAGTAATGGCATCAGCTTTCTTTTCAAGGTGGCTATATGGGCCGTTGGTTTGGAGGTCTCACTGAACCATACCCCAAAATAGTTATACTTCATGGTTGTTTTAATTGTATTTTGGTGAAAGTGACTGCATGGACCCTTTGACCTTCAATGTCATTACAGGATTCACCTTTGCTTCGACCCTAAACTCCTTATTTGCCCCTTTTTGCTACTGAGTAGCTGTAGGGAGGAGAAGTAGTGGAAACCACAGAAAGAAAACACTACTCTTGAAAGACAGCATTTTTTTTTTACTGCAACTGGCTTGATGACCATTCATACCAGGGGGTGGCAAGGGCAAGCCAAGGATACCAATTGCTACCCCTCAAAAAGTAACACATATGACTCTTTAGGGACTATGGTGCGTATAAGCTAGTGTTGCTTTGTTGTCACCTTCGCAGAGGATGACTACCAGCGTACCGAGCTTTAAATGGGGTGTTAGAGGGTCCTGGCCTGGTATCGGCCAGTCTCCCGCTCTGACACTTATTCCAGGCCCATGGATAGTTTGTTGACCATTGTATAGAAGTGGATTTTGTCTGATGAGATCTCCTCTACTAGGCAGGCAGAATTTAGACAGAGGATTAGGGCGGTGGAGCACCTCTTGCGTTTACACCTAACAATCACCAAATGTGCTGCTTTGATCAGTGGACTACTAGCTCTCCCTTCCTAGATCCCCGCAGGCCTTTGATTGAATCTATTACCTACTTTTGTGGGGAACCCTGGAAGCATTGTAGGTATTAGTCCTCTTCTCCCACCTCTGTAAAACTGCACAGCCACGGCTCCTTTTGGAGCTGTGCGACTTCCGATCTGCCTTTCCCAACAGCGTGGGGGCTAAAGCAGAACTGTGCCCAAAGTACTTTGCCTCATTAGCATTAAATACCTATACCAGAGGCCTACCTATCACAGGATTTGCTGCAAGTTAGTTGAAGCAGGTTCATGCACAGCCATTGTTAGGTTTCGCCTGGCGTAGCACTGTGCAGAAGTGCTTGCACAGGCGAAATCGTATGTTAGACAGTACGGGGCTTTGTCCCGCCTCTCTCTTCCATTGGCTAGCTCCATAAATGGAGTCTAGCCATTGGAAGAGAGATCTGTCAGTCATTGCCCGAGCAGATTCGTGGGCGTTCCGGTGATTTTTACTCATTCCGCCCCTTTAAGAACGTCATTGCGGCGGTGGGCGGGTGTTTTTTTTTCTTTTCTCCAAGGTTTTTTTTTTTTCATTCCTCCGAAGATGGCGGCCGGTCAGTAGCTTACTTGGGAAGCTCCGCAGCTCGGACCCTTTTTTCTTGTTTGGCTTCGGCAGCCTCCCAGGACGTCTCCATGATGCCGGAGGTGTGGTCTCCCCCTCTGTGCACAAACGCCATGAGCCTCAGTGTCCTCCAGCACCTCCCGTGTTCCGCTCCCCCCTCCGGCGCCTCCGTCCATGGTATTTTCATTTCATTTGTTTTCTTCTCTCGCCTTTCTGTTTGTCTTTTTTAGTTTCCCTTTCATTTTGGTACTCGTATTTAATTCCTGGCAGTTCGGTAAGTCTTCACATTTCCTTCATTTGTGTGTTCATCGCGCGCATGCGCAGTTCCTTCCTCTCCCCGCTCGAGCGATAGGACGCCGCCACATTGGTCCAGCATTTCAGTTTGAAGGAGCCAGAGAGCGGATCCTTGAGACAGCAACAGCTCGCCCCTAACATTACGTTCATCCATAACCTTCCCTCCCTGCGGGCGCCTGACAGCCCGGGAATGGCACCCGTGCCTCTGTGAAGCCCCGCGCGGCCTCTGCATGGATCCCAGAGTAGGCTGGATTCAGCCGGAGCAGAAGGGCCCTGCCAATGCCTTCTGGATGCAAATATGGGAAACCTCTCAGCAAGGCTTGCGTGGGTCCTCCACCGGGGGCTCCCGTGCCCCTGAGGGTCCAGACTGCTTTTACCCGCACTATCTCTGCTTGAATACCCCTGCCGATATAAGCCCTCCGCCCTCCCCCGTTTCTTCCCCGGGTCATGACAGCCCCCCCCCCGCCCGGCTACATCAACTTTCTCATCAACTCTCATTGGGCGCACTGCCCGCAGCAGCAGCTCCCACGGCATCGGCGCTCCGTGCACTGTCCGGGCTGTACCCGGCCAGAACCCGCGCCCGTCACTCCCTTACACCACCCAAACTACTATGACCACCTTCACCAGTACCACCCTGGCCGCCGGAAGCCCGAGAACAAGGCAATCACCTACGGCATGAATTACCTGCTGCTGCACGGGGCCCCTTGGAGGAGGAGGAATTGGCAACTACAGTCGAGGCCTGCAGGGGTAAGAGTTTGACTACCGAGGGGGTGGATTTCATCAAGAGAGGGGTTGGCCTAACGGCTAAGGCGCTCGACCTCGGACCTGGGGAACTTGGTTCGAGTCTCGGTAACGATGCCAAAAACCCCCTGTGATTCTGGGCAAATCACTTAATCTCCCCGTGCCTAAAATGAAAGTATGTCCTCATGTAACGTAACTGGTGCTATGTAAAGCGCTCTGATAACTGATTCGGTTCGGTTCTAGTTCGCGCTATATAAAACTCTGCAAAAAAAAAAAAGTCATTGAATTAATGTTGAGATCTCTAAGGTTTTCGTCTGTTGGTCATATTGGCACGGCTGACCATGTTCAGGGTCCGGATAAGTGGTGTCAGCTGTCACGTGCGACTCGTGACAGCTGAGAGAGAGTGGGCCTGGCGCCTCTAGCAGACGTGTGTGCCTAAAGGTAGCTCTGTAGCCTCCGATCGTGGATCTTACCAGTTGATAACCGCGCTACCACCGGCACTCACACGTGGGTAGCTGTCAGTGGCACTAGGTTTCGTTTCTTGAGCTGCCGTTCCTGGCACTGTCAGCCTCCCTCCCCCGGGCTCTTCCCACTGCTGCTACTGAGGGGGTGGATTTCATCAAGTCATTAAATTAACGTGGAGATCTCTAAGGTTTTCGTCTTTTGGTCATATTGGCACGGCTGACCATGTTTAGGGTCCGGTTAAGTGGTGTCAGCTGTCACGTGTGACTCATGACAGCTGAGAGAGAGTGGGCCTGGCGAGTCTAGCAGACGTGTGTGCCTAAAGGTAGCTCTGTAGCCTCCGACCGTGGATCTTACCAGTTGATAACCGCGCCCCCACCGGCACTCACACGTGGGTAGCTGTCAGTGGCACTAGGTTTCGTTTCTTGAGCTGCCGTTCCTGGCACTGTCGGCCTCCCTCCCCCGGGCTCTTCCCACTGCTCTCACTGCGGCCTGTTTCCGCTGACACCGCATTTGACCAGGCTTTCCACGCTATCATACTGCATTTCTGGAAAGCTTTTTAATTCATGCAGTTTTCTACCAGTTTATATGCTAATTGCTGAGGCCGCGACCTCAGCGTGTCACGAGTGCTAGAGGCTGTCATTTTGGGCGCATTTCTGAAGCGAAGAGGTGCCTCCCTTTTTTGGGCAACCTGAACTTGTTCTGTCAGTCGAAGTACCGTGTACTAAGATGTCAAACATGTTTCAAAGCTATAATGGCTGAAATTTTAAAAACTGAGTAGTCGTTTTGGAAGAGCATCCTCTATTTTGACATGAGCCCTTCTATCTTTGTTTTGATGGCACTCGTTTTTGTTGACTATAGTAGACATAAGTGTGGCTCTGTGTGTGGCTCTGTGTGTGTGGGGGGTGGGCTCTGTGTGTGTGTGTGGGGGGGGGCTCGGTGTGTGTGTGGGGGGGCTCGGTGTGTGTGTAGGTGTGGGTCTGTGTGTGGCATTTGCGAGAGATTAAGCTATTGCATTGTAAATGACAATGCCATTTATTTATCCGTTTTCATAACCAACACATAAATGACAATTTTGTCATTTACAATGCCAATAGCTCTAACTTTTGCAAAGGCGAAACCGTTGCATTGTAAATGCTTGTTAGAAGTATGTATGCTCTGACGAGGTTTCCGATTCCTTTCCCAACTCAAGAAATTTCGGATCAACTACATATTTTCGGAATATGCAGTTGGTCATATTTTATTCTAAGTCAAAAAATGCAGAATAGTGTGCATTGGTGTTACTCTAACCATTGCCAATCTGTTTCCCCAAATAAACCTCTTATTGCTACTGGGGAAAGAATACCAGCAGCCAACATTATGTGCTCAACTGCCCATCCTGCCCTTGAGCGTCCATTCGGGGGATGTCCTGGACAACCATCCAACCCGAACGCACTGACCCAGGCTCCATTCCGTGAACGCTAAGGGCCACTGTCAGAAATGCCTGGGGGCAAGGGTGCATATGCCCAAACTAAAGGAGAAATCAAACTTCCTGGCTCATGCATGGGAAAATTGAGTAAGTTCCTAATCTTCAATAACCATAAGCCGCAATGCTCAAAACGGAAAGCTAGGCAAGCAAGCCCTGCTACCCTATCCAAAATTCCACCCCTCATGCACCCAAAAAGAGGAAACAAAATCATGTCACAGCAACCAATTAATAAAGGAGATGGGTAGGGGGAAACGTTTTTTGTTTTCGGCAATGCCCTTGATGCTGTGAGTCTGTCCCTAGAGAGTGAAGATCAAAGGGGTAGGTCTGTTCCTGAGAGAGGGTCTTATTCTTTGCGCCACACCTCCCCGTCCACTTTTGAAGAGGCGGCAGCACACTATGTGCATCTCTTTCTGCCAACACGACTTAGAAGTACTTCTTGCCTTCAGTGGGCACGAGTGTCCCCCTCATAAGACAGAACAAAGCTGACTCCTCAGTAAACATGGAAATACCCTAACAGACGCAGATAACCTATGTGGCTCTTTAATTGGGAACTTGCATCTGATCCATTGTCTTGTCTTGCCGAGGTAACGCCTCCGTTTCTAGACATATAGGAAGCTTTC
Source organism: Lissotriton helveticus (assembly GCF_964261635.1). NCBI lineage: Eukaryota > Metazoa > Chordata > Amphibia > Caudata > Salamandridae > Lissotriton > Lissotriton helveticus. The sequence continues at coordinate 1,934,268,982 of NC_136061.1, forward strand.
TGCTGGTAATTAACATATCCAATTCTAAAATAACAAGCATGGTTACACGACCCAAACCCCAGAGGGCTTGGGAACTTAATGTGTAAAGGGCTGTTCACTGTACCTCAGGTGAGAGTTTGTGCCTTAGGCTGCTTGGCTTCACAGGTAGCCAAGTCCAGGACTATCCTACAACAAACATCAGAGGATGGTTTACATCTCAGCTTGGTGAAGCAGGGTTCTGAGGTGTTTCTTGGAGGGACTATGGCAGCCGAAAAATGACCTGGCCAAATCCTACCTTGGACGAAGCAATGAAAGACTACTCAGTCATGCCAGTACAACCCTAGAGTGATGTTAGATATGGGCTGAGTGGAAATCAGATCTTGGACCTAACTGGGGTTAAGCCCCTTATGTTGCAGGCCAACTATGGGTAAGCAAGTGTACAGGATTTTAGTGGACTTTTTATTAGGGGTGTCCAAAATTCGGATAATTTGCTATTGCCTAATTATGCAAAATTTCAGGAAATTTGAGTGTAATTATGTGACATGCAATTTGATCATTCAGTTCTATATTTTAGGGCAGAATCCTTTCTTACAGCACTTTTTGATGCAAGGATGCATTTTGAACAACAAAAAAAATTACGGCCTACAACAGTTGGCTTCTGCAGTGGCGTAACATTAGCCCCCGCTGTCCCCACAGTGCGAGGATGCCGAACGGCTCAAGGGTGCTCCGTCAGCACAGTACACTGACTGGGTCTGGGACTAAACTGGTTGGTACTTTGCAAGGGAGGGCCTCAAGTTACATTACGCCACTGCGCTCCCGCACGATAACTTTGCTGCAAATGGCGTAGTTCAACTGTGGGGCATAATTTCCGGATTTCGCACAACAAGCGTAATGCGATATTGCTGAAATTACGTTGGCATAATTTAAACTTTGCCTAGGGCTACTTGTAATCCTTTCTCTGGGCTTTCTCACCCACTCGCAAATATAACTGTTACACATGAGACTGTTTTTTGGGCAGCTCTCGAGCAGAGCTGGAAGAGGTACTGTAGAAACTATAGCTCAGTCTATCTGCAACTGCCCATCCTTCGCTGTTGAGACAGTGGTCTGCTTTGGCGTGTTTCCCCCCGAGTATGTGAGATGTAAGAGATTGGCTGCAACCAATAGTATGTTCGATGATTAACTAACTAGTAACTGGTGCTATGTATTGAATGTTGCTCTGATCCGCTTTTGTTTTTTGCTGAGACTCAATTGTTGGCCATTGTCTAAAAAAAAGGTGTCTTCACATAAAATCCTGGAATATTCAAGTTTTTACTAGGTTTCCTTACAAATCAGACGATCTGAGCTTTTGTACATATTGTGTAATATTTATTTTTACATGTGTATAAATTGCCCTGTACCAGAGGAATGTGATTGCAAAATGTATTTCAGTTTTAAATCTTATGCTAAAAGAGGTGTGTAAAGTGCGTTATTACAATTAGCATGGCCAGGTTTGGACACCTACACACGCTAGTTTTGAGGATTCCATCACAGATCATAGTCTGTTTTCTGTTTGACTGGGGGATCATCAGTAGAGGGGGTGCAATTAATATTTTGTGCATGTATTGGGTTCTAAGTGTGATGTATTCGTTGGTGGTGTTTGGCAGGTGTATATGCGGAGCATTACCAATTTGTGACATACTGCTGAAGAACTAGCATCTGCACTGCTAAGCCAGAGATTTGTATATAAAGTAACTGAGACTGAGGTGTCTTGTTAGGGTCCAGAGGATCTCTTTAAATGAGTCGAGCTGCGAGTGGTAAGTATGTGATGGTTTAGAGTGTTATGATTTGTCTCTGAAAGGTATATTGTTTGATGAAGAGTGGAGTGCAGTTTTGAGATTAATGCGGTCCAATTTTATGTTTCAGATTGTGCTGTTATAACGATGTTCTCCTGGAGGTTGTGTTTTTTTCTTATTAGTCCTGGTACTGGCGTTTTACCCCAATATTAATGAGGTCACACCCAGCAGATCCCTTTGGCCCAAAAGGAAATTGCACCCTTTTCAGAGAGAACCAGAACTGGCAGTAGTCTCTAAGCCCTGCTCTAGTGAGTTACGCTCTGTTAGACAAGGATTGTTGGGAGTCAGACAAACCTCTCGGAGAATCGTATTTCACTATCATATGATTTCATTTTTGCAGTATTAGCTTATAGTGGTGTGTATCAGAATGATCATAATTATTGCAAACAGTTCTGTAGGTAATATGCAGATCAGAACGATTTAGATGGGCGCCAATATTATTTCATCACACATCCTTGATCTCGTACCCCAATATTGTCATCTGTCCACTCTATATGGCTGTATTAGTTCGTGAAACCTAAAATAATCAAAGCCATGTACAATTTCCCCGCATACCTTCTGCTGTCATTGGGTTTTCAGTTGGAATTCAGCCCTTCAGTGTCTTCCCCCGGCAACCAGTACATGTGTCTAGCCTCCATACCAGCACCAGTGATGTCTCAGGGGGCGAGCCGGCGAGGTCACTCGTGCTTGCGCCTGTCTTCTTGCTACAAAAATATGCTAACAATTCTCCTTTACAGAAGCATATGGAAAACATGCTGCGTTTTCCTTATTCCTTCCTAGACGGACCTATAAAAGGCTGTCCTCCCTTTCAAACGCAGCTACAACAAATGCACCGGAGAAATTAGACATTTTCCTCCTGAGTCCTGTTAGTTTTAATTGTGTCTGAAAACAGGGAGTTTTCAAATTCAAATTGAAATCTGTGCGGTGTAGTAGGCATTTTTACAGTCTGTTTAATGCTTTCTGTTGGATGCAGGGCATAGATATGTAGATGTACCGCCCCTCATATGCACCGGAATGGAGACACATGCCATTGGCAGAAGGATTGGAAAGCTATACAAGCCCGCCACTACATATACTCACAGGCAAAGGCCTCACCAGCAAGTGCCAAGTGGAAAAAGGTGAAGACATAGATTTGTAATCCTCTCCCTCCCCTCCCTTCCCTTCCACCCTACTCTTCCCCGGGAAGGCAACTCAGGCAAGGAAGTCCAGCAAGCTTGTCCAACTGGCTGGGCAAAGGCCCCGAGACCTCCACTCCGACATAGGCACAGCCTAGCATCTACTGCTCGCCTCTGTGCCTTTAGTCTTCATTGTAGATTAAAAGCATCAACGATCTAAACATAAGAAGGTTGGTGGTTATGGTGTTTGCTAGCTGAGCAGAATGTGTAAGTGCAAATAGACTGATGTAGCAAATGATCGGATTAGGTGAGAAGGACTTATCTTGGCTTTGTTGTTGTAGTGTCTTGCTCTTCTGGTTTTATTCTTCTCTCTTCAATGAGTTTTATTTTATTCTGTCTATTTTGTAGATGTCTTTAAAGTGGAATACGTGATTGTTTCCCAAAGGTTTGTTTCTTGTAGTTCAGTTATTGTCACAATTGTGGAGGTGTATTTATTCATTTATTGATCCAGAAATAAGCATTAAAGACAAGAACTGCTGTAAATAGCAAACATACCACAGCACATAAGATCACAAATATACAGTTTGAGTGGTAAATAGAACTGTGTACGTGAGATGGATAGTGAGTGCCAGATTTGGACAGAAACCCCTCTAGACAAAATGGGTGTATTCAAAATATGATAGGTTAGTGAGCTTAATAGATATATTCTATAAGATATTTACATTAGGGTATTTTATAAAGGTATACGAGTGCATTGGATGAACGAGGACTGAATGAGGTCGCCTTCTAGTTTAGTGCTTGATACTTTAAAAGGGTTTTAAAACTGGTTGGAGAGAAGACGGGCATAGTTCAGCTGAGTGTCTACTCCAGAGGTAAATTCCACGTGTCTTCAAGGAACAGGATCCTGAGGGAGCACAACGTTTTCAGGAGACATAGATGGTATGTTAGTCAGTCTTTCTGGATCAATGCCATTGCCCATCATGCTTGTTACTCACTATGTACACAACTTATACTCAGTTTGTTGCTCATTAATATCCTTGGTACCCAACTGTATCTTGGACAAAGACTTGGATATGTGTGCTCCTTTTCTTCTGGCTTTAATTCTTAATATAATGTTGGTTTTGGGTGAATGTCACTTACAATTGTTTATCATGGCCGTGAAGCTTGCACTGCAGGGATAGCAACACGCCAAGACCTGGGGCAGATTGGGAAACGTTCCTTAATTAGGTATGGCTTGTTAGGGAGTGATCTGACCATATTTAATTAGGTGGTCACTCTAGTAGTTATTTTACAATATTCACAACCACATACAATGTTCAAATTTCTGGGTTGAGATACGCATCTGACACACTTGCATTTCGCTGCATGCACTAAACGAGAGCAGAGACAGACTACTAATCTGCACTTAAACAGACTGGAACAAACACAGAACTGAGGATCTTTGCCAACTATAATCTCGGGCCTTTGGATGAGACATCAATTTAGTCAAATTTAAAGTAAAATAATGGTTCAATAATATGAAAACAATTGCAACCTCCTCAATTTCCTTCCATTCACCATCTTCCACTCCTTTCCTTACTTGGGCAGTAGTTGCAATTGATTCACAACTCTCCTGCTCGCAGATCGCATCTGTTGTGTCAGCTGAGCTCTATTTTCTCAGCCACGATGGAGCTGCTGTCCTTCCTCCTTCCTAAGCGGGTGCCTTAATAAGTTAGGCTCTTCTCCTGTACAGCTAGTAATGGAGCTGCCGGAAACAGTGCTTCCTTACTGTGTGGTCATTGCTGTGAGAAGTTGGCCTGATATATAATGTTCACTATTCTAGTGAGCACTTTGTATCAGTCCAAACAACCCTTATTGATGATTGGTTGTAAGTCAACCTTATAGACCAGCTATCCTAGTAGCATGGATACGAGCAGTCTAAGGCTAAGACTCTAGAGGGCGTGTTAAGCCAGCTGTTTTACCATCACATTACCCCTTTAACACCAAGTGAAAGGACACCACACAAGTTGTTATGAAAATAAACAGATATTTATTTATAACAAGACTACCCTGAACTCTTTATGAGTCAGGGAGCTAAGCACATAACAAAACTCTTAAGAAAATACTTTAAGTCGCACAATTTACACAAATGCCCTAGGGGCACGAAAAACCATATACACAGTAAGTGGAATGCGAACTTGCTAGCAGGTAAGTAGTACTTTTCTAGACTCAGGAATCGCTAGGCCTACAATTCTAAACACTGGGATTAGATGCAGGAGGCCTGTGGACGTCTTGTGCAGAGTGGGAACTCTCACGCGTAAGGCGGGAAAAAGTCTATGGAGGCTAGCAGTTGCAAAGTTACTGTTCTCGGGCGAACCCGACTAGGTGGGTCGAAAACAAGAGTGGATCCGAACACTTAGGGTGTTGGACTATGCTGGAGCACCGGAGTACTCAGGTTACCTAGCCCAGGGGCTGCGGCTGCATAGGGTTGAAGTTGCGTCGGATACCCTCGTTGAAGATCCAGGAGCCTGAAGAAAGAGTTGCTGGCAGGCGGCCAGTGAAGAAAGTTCCAAGCCTGGATCAGGGAAGAAGAAACCTGTAAGCAGAGGGGACCAAGTTCTGAATCACTAGCCAGTGATTTGAGTGGGCACCAGGATGGCACCGGACGAAGTCACCTCAGCAAGGTGAGTGGGCGCTGCTGGGCTCTGCAGTCTCTCGGACCAGGAGGCGTTGTCGGCGACCAGGATGGAGGTGCGAGCTGTCCCACGAAGGTTCTTGCTGTCGACGTCGCTGGACCCAGGATTGGGCAACAAGTCTTGGCAAATGCAAGGCCCACGCGGTGGACCTAAAATGGCGTCTTGAGTGGACCAGGAGGGTCCAGGGTGCTCCTCTTTTGGAGGGGAGCAAGGGCTAGTCTGGAGCAACCAGACCAGCAGTGGTTGTCGTCGTGGAGCGTCGTGAGGGGGCCACTAGCCAACGGGCAAGCGACCTGGACAACGCGGTTGGCAGCAAAGAGCAGAAGGGCCCCATGCAGATCTCGTGGATGCAGGGGGGCTGAACTTCGGTGCTGGAGCTGCTCAGGGTCGGGGCTTCTCTTACCCCAAGGCACTCAGTCGAGGGTCACTGGGGAGTCGTGCTGGACAAGCGTCGTGCAGTTCTGAAGATGGCCGGTCCCTCGAGGTCTCGTCGCACCCACGGATCACAGCTGGGCTGATGATGTAGGTTGAGGTCAGAGGTGCCAGGGAAGGCGGTTCTCGTCGTGCTGGAGCAGTCTTGATCCGAAGGAGAGACTGGCAACAAACCGCGATACTTGGTTGGTGCCTGCTGCTGCAGGGTGACTACTCCTTAGTCACAAGGGAGAATCTTGGGAAGAAGTCTTGAGTTCCTTTCGTGGAAAGTAGTTTCAGGATTCAAAGATGATCTGATTTGGAAGGGGGCCAGTTCCTACCTTTATCCTGAAAAAGGGGGCTGGCACGCGACTAGGTCCTGCCCTATGGGTGGGACCAGGAGGGGGGTGGTTACACCCCTCTCCTTTGGCGGGCTTTCCCCAGGCCAGGGGCTGGAGTGCCCCTGGAACTGGTTCCAGCCGGCCTATGCACAGTAAGCACCGGGGTGCCACTTGCAGTCACCTTCCTCTAAAGCCCTGCCTACCTAGGATACACAAAATCCTGTCTGGGACGGTGCTGGCACCGCCCATGACAGGAAACCCTTTGTCCTTGCCTCCTGCTCTGGGAGGACTCCCAGCAGCAGGAGGGCAGACTTGTGTCTCGGTGGCAGCATCCATTTTGTGGAGCTAAGGCTATGTCTGACTTTAACCGGGGTTACAGGTTACATACATGTCGTGTCCCTCTAGAAGGGTGGAATGCTAACCCCGTCGCCAGAATTGGCGAGGGGTTAGTATTCCAATTCGTATGACACCTTACTCGACATGTTTTGATAAAGCGATACCAGAGTTGGCATATAACCGCGAGGATTATAATGCACTTAAGAGTATATGGTATGCGATATCATGGAAACGGCTAAGGGATGGATCCCGAAAGCCGCAGATAGGCTCAGCTCATGCCAGAGCACTATCTCACACGATTCCAAGCACTCTGCCTTCAGGATTGTCAAGGCCTGCCATAGGAGTGACTGATAGGAGATCTGTGTGTCCATTTTTAGGGTTAGATATAGGAATACTATATCTAAAGCAAAGGGTGTTTACACCACCTTGCCCCAGCTGTCGTGCAGCCAGTTGTGTCAGATTTGGATGGCCAGCCAGGGGTGGCATAATACATGCTGCAGCCCCTGGTAGGCCCTGGGTACACCTATGCCCTGGGTACCTAAGGTACGCTGTACAGGGACTGATAAGGTGACTCAGTATCCAATTAGATATGTACCTAAGGTACATGGAATCCATTTTACAGAGGGAGCAGTAGGCCTGGGGTCCTGAATAGCAGGGTCCCAGGTCAACTAAGTCAGAAAACCAGCAAAACACCAGGCAAAAAGTTGGGGGCAACCATAGTCAGGGATCTACCTTCCTACATAACCCCCCCCCCAAACGAAAGGAGATAAGGCTATCCTTGCCAGGTAAGCCTATATTGCCTGAGTGGCCATATAAGGAAGTACCAGCACTGGCATGGTTACCCCCTATCTCATGGTCCACTAAGCAATCCCTCACCCTAAGGGTATCTGAGGGTCTCCACCATAGGGAATCTCTACCTGTGGTGTGTTTTGGCAAAGGAAAAGGCTGGTGCTGAAATGGAGTACTGAAGTGAGGCTCCACTAATTTTGGGCTCAGCTTCCTCCAATCATTTTCCACCATAGAGGCCTTTCTTTCCAAGACTGAGTTGTTTTGGGCTCTCAGGGTCAACCTCTGGCTACCTACAGCTGGAGGTTGGGTCCCTCCGTTTGGCTTACTGGAGGGACAGGTCAGGTTTGGGGCCCTTAGGTCCCAGGTTTGGCTGTGCCCAACAGTGTCCATCTGTGGGATGTCCCTAACTAAATTTAAGGGGGATCCCTCAGGAGTTGGTTTTATTTTCACTTGGCTAGGACTACTAGCTTCAGTGCCCTTAATCTGCTGATAGGGGTTTCTTTTGGACAGGGGGCCCTTTGGGGTCCAACACTGGCCTCCCTGACCTCTACAGCCCTGGGCTGACTGAGGCAGGGTAGAGAGGGGCAGGTTACCTGCTCCAGACTGGGTCCCACCTTGGAAGGGTCCACTGACATCAGGGGCTCTGCCAGGCTAGGCCTGACTACCTCTGGGACAGTTCCTTCACAAGGGGTCAGATCAGTTCCCTGAGGAGGCTGGTCCTTTCCTAGAGTCTGGTGGGAGGGAGATTTCTCTTCCTCCTCAATGCTCTCTGTCTGAGAGGAGTGATCCATAGTTTCAGGCTTCACAACACTATCATCTGTCTGAGTTTGAGCTGTGGCCATCACAACTCTCCCAACCTTTTCAGGAGGGGGCTCAGTTTGGGTATGGGCTGTTACCATCACAGCCTTGACAACCTGTTCTGGGAAGGAAGTTGTCTGAGATTGGGCTGTGACTGGCACAGCCCTCCTGGCCTGTTCAGGGAGGATATCTTGGACTGGGGCTGTGGCTATCACTGCCCCACTAACCTTACCATGGATGTTTACCATTTTAGAATGGGTTTCTTGCTCTACTTCAGCCCAGGCTGAGAGCTCTAAATCATTCCCCAGTAGGCAATCTACAGGCAAGTTTGGTGACACTGCCACTCTCTTGTGGCCAGTGACACCTCCCCAGCTGAGATTGACCACTGCCATGGGATGATCTCTCTGTACTCCATTTATATTGGTCACCTGGTATGTGGCACCAGGTAAAAGTTGCCTTGAGGGGACTAGACTCTCAGTCACCATAGTGATGCTAGCCCCTGTATCTCTATAGGCCTCAACTTTTATACCATTGATGAGGGGCTCCTGTCGGTACTTGCCCAAAGTGTTGGGACAAGTTGTGAAGTTGGCAAACCCCATGCCAGTCTCACAGACAAGAGTATCTAAGTTTGGGGACCTGGTTAGGCCAGAGTCCCCAGGAACTCCCAAAGTAAATGCACCCAAATTCTTGGGGGCACTCCCACCACCTGGGGGATTACTACTAGTAGTAACAGGAGGTTTGGGAATGTTACTTGGGGGTATGTTCTCCTTATTGTTGTTCTTTGGGCAACTGCTGTCAGTTTTCAAATGACCCACCTGTTTACAGGGATAACAATAAGGTTTCTTCTGGTTATGAGAAGGATTCTGGGACCCACCCCCCTCAGAGGATTTTTGGGGCCCTGATGTGGTTTGATCTGGAGATTTATTCCCACCCTTCTCTTGAGGCTTGGTTGATTCCTTTTTCTGGTCACCACCTTGGTTCTTGGGCCTAATCCTGGTTCTGACCCATTTGTCTGCCCTCTTACCCAATTCTTGTGGAGAGGTCAGATCAGAGTCTACCAGGTGCTGGTGTAATAACTGGTTCTGACAATTATTTAAGACTTGCTCTCTCATAATAAGATTATACAATCCTGTGAAGTCAGTAACCTTGCTACCCAGTAGCCGGCCTTCCAAAGCCTTAGTGGCACTATCCACAAAGTCAGACCAGTCCTGAGACTGAGTTTTCTGGGTGTCTCTGAACAGCAACCTGTACTGCTCAGTGGTTAAACCAAACCCATCAACCAGTGTATTCTTCAGGACCTGGTAATTGTTAGCATCCTCCACTCTTGTAGTGAGGAGCTTATCTCTACCTTTGCCATCAAAGGAGAGCCACAGTATAGCTGCCCACTGACTCTGGGGAATGCCCTGCACAGTGCAGGCCCTCTCCAAAGCAGCCATCCATTTCTGGATGTCATCCCCTTGTTTAAAGGGGGGCACTATCTTTGTCAGGTGTTTAGTATCTAAACCCTTCTCTCTATCTCTTGGGAGATTGCTGCCACCAGTGGGAGCTAACCCACTCATCTGCTGCTCTCTAGCAAATGCAAGCTTTTCTTTGGCCAGGGCAAGTTCTTCCCTTTCAATCCTCAGAGCAGCCTGTCTCATTCTGGCTTCATGCTCTATTCTCTGAGGGGAAGTCAATCTCCTCTGGGGAGAGTTCCTTCTCCTCTGAGAAGAGGCATTAGAGTGCAGAGATCTATTGGAGTCCCTAGAAAGAGATCTATCTCTCCTAACTCCAAGGTTAGGCCTACTTAGGGTCAGTACTGGGGGTCCCCCAGATCCTAGCCCAAGCAAGTCTATGTTGGCCCTAGTTAGCCTTCTGACTACCTCAAGACCTTTGTCTGCCTCATCCCCAGAGAGTTCCTCAGGATCCTCCTCCTCAACTGCATTTACAGTGTTGTGGAGGTCTGGATCCCCAGTGGTACCTTCTAAGGCTGGCATATTCCCATCTAGCTGAGAAATCTTTCTCGCATCATATGTCTCTAAGAGACCTATCAGAAAGGGAATGGTGGGGTTAGACCCCTGTTTCAGTTTCCTGGAGGTACACACTTGTCTCATCTCCTGGAAACTGAGAGCTGCATATCTTGAAGTGACCTGTGGAGGGTCAATAACCACAAGGGGAGTCTCTGAAGACCCTCCATGGGTAGACATGCTTTTCTAGTGAGGTGTAAGTGGTGCACTTACCTACACTATATGTTTACCTACTGATCCCTTGCTAGAGTTGTAGTTTAGGGTGTGCTAGGCCCTAGGAGCTACAACAGCTGGTTCAGTAGAACTCAGAGTATTCTAAGCTAAGTTATATGTACCTTAGTTCTTATGTGATCTTCCAAATGATATTCTTAGGATATGTGTGGTAAAACAACAGCAAGCTCAAATCCCAACCGCTGCTCACCAATGTGAGAAGTTGGCCTGATATATAATGTTCACTATTCTAGTGAGCACTTTGTATCAGTCCAAACAACCCTTATTGATGATTGGTTGTAAGTCAACCTTATAGACCAGCTATCCTAGTAGCATGGATACGAGCAGTCTAAGGCTAAGACTCTAGAGGGCGTGTTAAGCCAGCTGTTTTACCATCACATTACCCCTTTAACACCAAGTGAAAGGACACCACACAAGTTGTTATGAAAATAAACAGATATTTATTTATAACAAGACTACCCTGAACTCTTTATGAGTCAGGGAGCTAAGCACATAACAAAACTCTTAAGAAAATACTTTAAGTCGCACAATTTACACAAATGCCCTAGGGGCACGAAAAACCATATACACAGTAAGTGGAATGCGAACTTGCTAGCAGGTAAGTAGTACTTTTCTAGACTCAGGAATCGCTAGGCCTACAATTCTAAACACTGGGATTAGATGCAGGAGGCCTGTGGACGTCGTGTGCAGAGTGGGAACTCTCACGCGTAAGGCGGGAAAAAGTCTATGGAGGCTAGCAGTTGCAAAGTTACTGTTCTCGGGCGAACCCGACTAGGTGGGTCGAAAACAAGAGTGGATCCGAACACTTAGGGTGTTGGACTATGCTGGAGCACCGGAGTACTCAGGTTACCTAGCCCAGGGGCTGCGGCTGCATAGGGTTGAAGTTGCGTCGGATACCCTCGTTGAAGATCCAGGAGCCTGAAGAAAGAGTTGCTGGCAGGCGGCCAGTGAAGAAAGTTCCAAGCCTGGATCAGGGAAGAAGAAACCTGTAAGCAGAGGGGACCAAGTTCTGAATCACTAGCCAGTGATTTGAGTGGGCACCAGGATGGCACCGGACGAAGTCACCTCAGCAAGGTGAGTGGGCGCTGCTGGGCTCTGCAGTCTCTCGGACCAGGAGGCGTTGTCGGCGACCAGGATGGAGGTGCGAGCTGTCCCACGAAGGTTCTTGCTGTCGACGTCGCTGGACCCAGGATTGGGCAACAAGTCTTGGCAAATGCAAGGCCCACGCGGTGGACCTAAAATGGCGTCTTGAGTGGACCAGGAGGGTCCAGGGTGCTCCTCTTTTGGAGGGGAGCAAGGGCTAGTCTGGAGCAACCAGACCAGCAGTGGTTGTCGTCGTGGAGCATCGTGAGGGGGCCACTAGCCAACGGGCAAGCGACCTGGACAACGCGGTTGACAGCAAAGAGCAGAAGGGCCCCACGCAGATCTCGTGGATGCAGGGGGGCTGAACTTCGGTGCTGGAGCTGCTCAGGGTCGGGGCTTCTCTTACCCCAAAGCACTCAGTCGAGGGTCACTCGGGAGTCGTGCTGGACAAGCGTCGTGCAGTTCTGAAGATGGCCGGTCCCTCGAGGTCTCGTCGCACCCACGGATCACAGCTGGGCTGATGATGTAGGTTGAGGTCAGAGGTGCCAGGGAAGCCGGTTCTCGTCGTGCTGGAGCAGTCTTGATCCGAAGGAGAGACTGGCAACAAACCGCGCTACTTGGTTGGTGCCTGCTGCTGCAGGGTGACTACTCCTTAGTCACAAGGGAGAATCTTGGGAAGAAGTCTTGAGTTCCTTTCGTGGAAAGTAGTTTCAGGATTCAAAGATGATCTGATTTGGAAGGGGGCCAGTTCCTACCTTTATCCTGAAAAAGGGGGCTGGCACGCGACTAGGTCCTGCCCTATGGGTGGGACCAGGAGGGGGGTGGTTACACCCCTCTCCTTTGGCGGGCTTTCCCCAGGCCAGGGGCTGGAGTGCCCCTGGAACTGGTTCCAGCCGGCCTATGCACAGTGAGCACCGGGGTGCCACTTGCAGTCACCTTCCTCTAAAGCCCTGCCTACCTAGGATACACAAAATCCTGTCTGGGACGGTGCTGGCACCGCCCCTGACAGGAAACCCTTTGTCCTTGCCTCCTGCTCTGGGAGGACTCCCAGCAGCAGGAGGGCAGACTTGTGTCTCGGTGGCAGCATCCATTTTGTGGAGCTAAGGCTATGTCTGACTTTAACCGGGGTTACAGGTTACATACATGTCGTGTCCCTCTAGAAGGGTGGAATGCTAACCCCGTCGCCAGAATTGGCGAGGGGTTAGTATTCCAATTCGTATGACACCTTACTCGACATGTTTTGATAAAGCGATACCAGAGTTGGCATATAACCGCGAGGATTATAATGCACTTAAGAGTATATGGTATGCGATATCATGGAAACGGCTAAGGGATGGATCCCGAAAGCCGCAGATAGGCTCAGCTCATGCCAGAGCACTATCTCACACGATTCCAAGCACTGTGCCTTCAGGATTGTCAAGGCCTGCCATAGGAGTGACTGATAGGAGATCTGTGTGTCCATTTTTAGGGTTAGATATAGGAATACTATATCTAAAGCAAAGGGTGTTTACACCACCTTGCCCCAGCTGTCGTGCAGCCAGTTGTGTCAGATTTGGATGGCCAGCCAGGGTGGCATAATACATGCTGCAGCCCCTGGTAGGCCCTGGGTACACCTATGCCCTGGGTACCTAAGGTACGCTGTACAGGGACTGATAAGGTGACTCAGTTTCCAATTAGATATGTACCTAAGGTACATGGAATCCATTTTACAGAGGGAGCAGTAGGCCTGGGGCCCTGAATAGCAGGGTCCCAGGTCAACTAAGTCAGAAAACCAGCAAAACACCAGGCAAAAAGTTGGGGGCAACCATAGTCAGGGATCTACCTTCCTACAATTGCTAACCACCAAGCACCCGAAATTCCTCCAACTATGTAGTCAGTCAGCAAGACCCTGATACTATCCATCATGATCCCATGTTGGGTTACTGGACACCAACATGATTCTAATAACTGTCTTAGTTGGGCGCCAATTATCAGATCACTGAGAGCCCGAGTATCCTTTGCCAGGTTATTTCATCGTTGGTGGCCAAAAAGTAAATCCTAACTTCAGGCCCCTTCCAGCAGTAGCATCAGATAATCTCCATCTCATCTTCTCCACTTGTGCTTTATTGGAGACGGTTCTAGAGTACAATCCAAAGAGCAGCTGGAGGCCACGTTTGTCTGGCTTGGAGGGTGGTGGCAGAGACCCTCCGACGGCCCTCACGGGGACTGCAGCACGTGTTGCACCTGGTCAAAATAGGGTCCATTGCAGTGGTGTTTCAGGTGCTCTCTCTAAATCACACCATCCTTTAGGCCAAGAATGGGAACAGGAAGAGGGATGCCACCACATTGCTGTTCATTTATTAATGTTTCTTCAGACCCATCCAGCTGCTGCTTCTCACACTGTTCATGTATATAATGTTCCTTAGCATCCCCATGTGTTCTTTCAAAGGGTGCTAATGTTAGCCCATTACAAGTGAAATGCTCACATTTGCATTTGAAAGGTTCTCTCTGTGTTCAACCCTTGATTACCTATAAGAAAAAAGACAGAAAGTTAAGAAGTAACTTTCAATTCGCATTGCACAAGTCTGTCAACTGGCACTAAGACATAAGATATCATTATCCAATCCTGGCATTTGGGCCAACAGCATGTTGCATTATGGGACTTATAGTTTTGCTTTGTTATGGTTTTAAAACCCTAGCATACGAAGTGCTGTTGGTTAAAATGCCATAATTAGCCAAAGTTGTTATACCTGACATGGAGTATCTTGTCAGCTGTATTTTTTTTAAAAATCCAGTCCATTTCAAAAATTGCTTCACAAGTAAAACCAAATGTAAATTCTTGTCACACATTTTGTGAAAATTCACTCTTTCATTCATAAAAAAAAGCACTGGCAATGAAAATAGTTTGCTCTTTTGCGTAGTTTAAAGTTGTATCCTGAGCTTCACAATACAATTGAGATACAACATGGACACCAGCAGTGCAACTTTCCCTAACACAAATAATATGTAAAGGTTGGTTATAGCAGCAGAAGGAACATTATGCGATTCGCTCACACACAAGAAATGTACAACTTAGGTATCTAACACATGAAGGAGAGAGCGGGGGGAGTTAAAGCACTGTTGTACACTCTCTATAAACAGACAAGAAGTACAAAACTCCTAGAAAAAATAGCAAAACCACCTATGGAATTAACATACATTCTTGTACTCACATCAGATGAACCCTCACCTGCCTTCTGTGGGCTAACTCATCAGTGGGTTCCACATATAGCACTAGGAAGCATATTCTCCCTTTGTTAAACTGTCAGACCTACATTAAAATTGTGTGTGTGAGATTAAAAAAAACGTTTTACTTGAATTTCCCCGCCACAAGAGTTAAAACAGGAGGGCTTCTCAAAAACCCTGCTTCTTTTTTCTGTTGACATGTTTGGCACTCAAATATTGCCCCTTTGTGATGAGGTCCCTTCCTCAGGCCTATATGGACTCTCACACCAATTATTGCCAGACCGTCCCTGGTTCATAGGGCATGACATGCAAGCACATTCAATATATGCTTTGCCCTTTCATAAGTTAGGGTAACAGCAGTGAAAACCCCCTTCTTCATAGGGCAGGTGCACCACGGGCAGAAACAGTGCAAGCTTCTCTCCATTAGAGGGCAGGTACAACTAGAGTAGCAGCAGCAGCACAAGCTTACCCACTATAGGACTCCAAGAAATCAGGCAGCAACAGTGCAAGCTTTACTTGCTCACATTGCAGGTCCAACATGGAAGTGGCAAACCTCTTTCACTGAAGGCAGCAAGTGCCGTCTTGCATTTACCACACAACTGATCCAGCAGGGCAGACTAGTGCAAAGCTTCATGGCTCACAGAACATATGTGGTTAAGACATGAGTGACATGTAGTTTACAATCAGATCTCTGGAGCGGGTGCTTAACTCACGAAGTGGAATATATAGGTGGATGAGTGAGTGGATACGTGAAGTCTGATGCCATTTTTCACTTAGCTGATGACGCTCTGTGCGGATCAGAAAATAAAAATAAAATAGCAATGAATTATCATTTTATTTTTCATCTCTGGGGCTTTGGGCGTAATTTAAGTGGGGCGAAGCTCCTCAGCTCCAAATCTGGGGCTCGGTTCAGCCCAGGATTTAATGAGTCTAACTAGATTTGAAAAACGATGTCACCCACCCCCAAAATTCTCCAAGATGTTAGCACTTGCCTCTCTCCAACCCCCTAGTTCCAACAAAGACAGCAGCAGATACCACACACTGGCTCACATCAGCCACTCAGAAAGACCCATGAATGTTCCTCTCGTTCCCCCTCCTATCAATCACCCGCGACCCTCACACAAACACCTCGAAACGTCTACAGCTGCCCCCGCAATGCCTCGTGAACCTGCTCCCGGGCAGCGTCAGCCTAGTTCGCAGCCAGGTAGTTTCCGGAATCGTCGCTTCTGAGTACATCTCGCTGCCCCGGTTGCGGAAAAATAGCACTTAACTGGGAATTTGAAAAAACAAACTACTCGACCTGGATGCCGGGAGTGGCAGGGCCGCATCCAAGGGCGAGCACTGACGAAAAAGCCACAGGAAAAGCGCTCTCTAATCGGAATTGTTCACAGGCTTAAATATCCCTGATTTAGAGGACTTGGCAGGATTTCCTGCCCTGCGAGCTTTCATCGAGGCCCCGGGAGCAGCAGGCCCGCTGGCGGGCCTCCAGGCACTCCATCCAGGCTGTCAGCGCTGCGGCGTGAACGCCTTCCCTGGCAGAGCATGAAAACAGCCGTGGGGAAAGGACATTGCAGTATATCAGGGCTCCCAGCAGAGCGCGCGGGGGCTGCCGGGGTGTGCGCGCGCCGGCCTTGCAGCCGAGGCTGTCAACAGATTGCTCGCGCGGCTGCTGCAAGCGCTGCTGGTGTGCACGCGAGGTTTGAGCTGCTGCTTCCGGGCTGTACCTGCGCTGAGTGCGTGTGTGCAGTGGGAACCACACTGCCGACGCACAGGTTCAGTTGTACAAGTGAAGGAAGCTGGCTAAGGCTTCTGCTTTACGCTCCTTCTGATGTATATGTTCTTTGAGCTAAGGATGCTGCCCATGACATTTAAGCTCTGTAAGTTTGTGACAAAAGCTTTGTTGCACGGTTCTAATCTTTTTCAGGTTACTATATGCACTGCTTCTTTGTTATAATATAGGTGTGCCAGGAAAGATTGCACTGCTCTACCGTGTTGTGTGTCTGTGTGATGATGATTTTGCAGCCTCCTTCCTGTTTGTGTGGGTAGCTGTCAGTGTTGTTTGCTCTTCTTAAGAAACACCTGGCCTCTGCTGGTTCTATGTTTGTCATGGAATTCTGCTGCCTTGCCTCTGTGTGTAGAAAGCTTGCATTCTTGTTCTTTGAGCTCTACCTCGTACTTCGCCCCAAGTCATACCTGCTGGTTGTGTGATGGAAACCTAATTGTTATCTTTATAACCATTATGTGATATTTACAGAGTGTAAACTTAGCCAGAAAGGAAGCAGAGCCTAAGGTCAACTGCAATAATAGTCAACGGGTGATAGGAGAAGTAGATGTGGTCCTGACTAGTCAGCAGGTGGTTGGAGAGGTAGGTGGGGTCGTGAAGACGCAACAGGTGATTGAAGAGGTAGCCGGGGTCATGAATAGTCAACAGGTGGTTGCAGGGCACAAGTCCTAAAAAAAGAAGTGGGGGGACGCTGTCACCGGAAGTGACGTCACGCCAGGAAGTAACGTCAGAAAAGGTGCCGAGCTCCTCGTCCCAGAGAGGCCAAAGAGTGAAGTCCTGCTGTTTGGGAGGGGGGACGTCATCCCCCCGGTAAAATAAGTGGGGGGACGCCGTCCACCCACGTGGTACCCCGACTCGAGTCCTGGGTGGTTGGAGAGGTATATGAGATCATGACTAGTCAACAAGTGATTGGAGACTGAGGTGGGTTCATGTAGAGTCAACAGGTAGTTGGGGAGGTATGTGGGGTTGTTGGACAGGCCCCATGAAGGGCTCGCTCCCTCCCCGCATGACAGGGCCCTGGTACCGGCCTTCCAGGTACTACCCGCAGAAGCAACCCCCAACCCGTCCCCCATGGGACGTCTGCTCCCGGGAATCCCTGTGTCCCTGGCCTGGGCCACCGTCAGCACTCTTGCCCGGACCAGCCGTCATCTTAGACACTGCGCCACGAGGCCGCGTGGCCTCAGCTCGACCCCAACCCCGGGCCTGGCCAGGTCCCGACATCCCGGCACCACCATCCACCCAGGAGGTGAACGGACCACTTGGCAGGTCAATGGGAGTAAGAAGTGTCGATGGCTCTCTCCCGCCAGGTGCCGATCACCCCCAGCCTCCCCGGGCGCTGGCTCCACCCCCCTGCTGGGTGTCTGGACTCCCTCATCCCGGACCTCCCGACCTCCAAGAGTGAGGGTCCGGACATCAAAGAGCGCCAGACCTATAACTGAGGCAGCCCCAGAACAGGAAGGCAGTTGTATCCTGGAGTCGAGAGACACCGCGACGAACTCATCCTTGTCGGACTGCTGGCGCTGCCGCAGCCCTGCCTTGTGAACTATTGCCCTGCCTGCTGGCGCTGCCGCGGCCTTCTGCAACCTTCATCCTCGTGGGACCTGCTGGCGCTGCCGCGGCCCGTTGTAACCTTCCTCCTCGTGGGACCTGCTGGCGCTGCCGCGGCCCGTTGTAACCTTCATCCTCGTGGGACCTGCTGGCGCTGCCGCGGCCCGTTGTAACCGTCATCCTCGTTGGGACCTGCTGGCGCTGCCGCGGCCCGTTACCACCTACGACCTCTTCGGGACCTGCTGGCGCTGCCGCGGTCTGACCCGTCCGAACACCGAGCTCGAGGATTGTGAGCTACCACCGTTTCACCTCCGTACCTGCGGGTACCAAGACTGTCCCACTACCCCCTTTCCCTAATAGAGACTAGAATTGAGAGGATCATCGTGTCCTGATCTCATTGTATCGTACTACCCTACTTCCAGAACTGCCTATAAAAGGTGTTAATCTGATCTTCGTGTGGTGTCCATCTGTGGGGGGGGAAGTTACTTGTCTGTACGATCGCTGGAGACGGCCCTCACCGGAGGCCTCTCCCCTTGTGCTCGGCCGACCCTCCAGGTCCCCGTCTAACAGGGGTCATGAAGAGTCAACGGGTAATTGGAGAGGTAGCTGGGGCATGAAGAGTTAACAGGCGGTTGGAGACGTAGCTAGGGACATGTCTAGTCATGGGGTGGATTGAGAGTTAGCTGGGGTCATGAATAGTCAACGGGTGGTTGAGAGGTAGCTGGGTCATGAATAGTCAACGGATGGTTGAGAGGTAGCTGGGTCATGAAGAGTCAACAGGTGGTTGGGAGGTACGAGGGGTCATGAATAGTCAATACGTGGTTGGAGAGGTAACTGGGGTCATGAAGAGTCAACAAGTGGTTGGAGAGGTATGTGGGGTCATGAATAGTTAACAGGTGGTTGTAGATATAGCTGGGGTCATATCTAGTCAACAGGTGGTTTCAGAGGTAGCTGGGGTCATGAAGAGTCAACAGGTGGTTGGAGAGGTAGCTGGTGTCATGAATAGTTAACTGGTGGTTGGAGATATAGCTGGGGTAATGTCTAGTCAAGGGGTGGTTTGAGAGTTAGCTGAGGTCATGAATAGTCAATGGGTGGTTGGAGAGGTAACTGTGATCATGAATAGTCAATGGGTGGTTGGAAAGGTAGCTGGAGTGATGAATAGTCAAGGGGTGATTTGCGAGGTAGCTTAGGTCATGTAGAGTCAAGGGGTGATTGAAGAGGTAGCTTAGGTCATGTAGAGTCAAGGGGTGATTGAAGAGGTAGCTGAGCTCATGAATAGTCAACAGGTGGTTAGAGAGGTATGTGGGGTCATGAATAGTCAATGGGTGGTTGGAGAGGTACCTTGGGTCATGAATATTCAATGGGTGATTAGAGAGGTAACTGGGTGACAGGTGCAAAAGTGTATGTTACTCCATCGTGATATAGTGTTCTTTAAAGTAGTGTGCTTTCAACTATTTCCTTGTAGTTGAGCAGGCGTGTTACATAACAGCCAGAGCTGCTGTCTTCAGAACTGATAAACTGTGCTCGAGTACTGATAAACTGTGCTCGAGTCTCGGCATCAGCCCTGTAATTCTAGGCAAATCACTTAATCTCCCTTTACCTATAAAAAATTTTTAAAAAATGAACGTGTCCTCGTGTCATGTAACTGGTGCTCATGTAGAGCACTCCAATATATTTGGGTCGAGTTTGCGCTTTATAAAACTGCAAACAAAACCCCCCAAAAATAGGATGTTTTTCCAGAATGGAAAAGGAAAAGAAAATATGTGCCTTGAAGCTTACCACAATTTCAGTTGTTGCTTTTACCAATAATAAGCAAAACTGTTGCTCATGCTGTACCTTGCACAGGGTTAAATTTCTGCAGGTGGTGCACATCAGAAGTTTATTTTGGTGACCTGGACTTAATCCTCTTCAAAGGAATTTGACCCAGAGGAAGAGAGCAAGCAGGGGGAGGAGAAACAGACATAGTGATAAAATGGAGAAAGCAGGAGAGGAAAAAAGACTGCAGTAGTGAGATAAAGAGACAAAAAGTGTACGGTGGTTAAAGAAAGTGATATGCACTGGAATGAAAACTAGGTAGCCTTGGCATTTGACGACCCTGGCATTTGGCAGAAAAACTTAGGACCATGCACTTTTTAAATTACAAATTTAGCACTGCTCACCTCTGTAACGCTTGCTGACACACTACCTTTCATGTGTTTGATGGGCGTACTCTCCGCTTAGAACCATATCAAATCTTTTCGTGGTGGAGATTTTGCACTGCTCATGCCTCCGCTGTATCTGTTGCATCCGTGGCCAACCACAACATGGGCAAGGCTGAAGACTGTGGTGAATGCAGCTGTCAGCTCATTGTAGAAAATAACTTTCCAGAACAATCCAGGCAGAACTGCAGAAGCACGCCTCTTTTTTGTAACAGCTGCAAATGTGGCAACAGGTGCTGCAGCTAGAAAGAGACAGAAGCCTCCATGAGTGTTGTTTTACACTTTGAGGTGCGACAGAAAAAGTGTGAGGATTAACAGAAGCATGTCCCCTGAGCACAGTGCCCGCTGCCACAAAGCATGGCTAAACGACTAGACCAGCTCCTAGGCGCTAGACCCCAGTATTCTTAACTGGTGGCTTGCATCCTGGGAGATTGGCGCCTAGCCCTGTACACAGACCATGCCATCCACCCCTTCACCACCACTCTCCTGCCAACCTCAACGGAATCTTAAACCCTACACTAACCTGACTGCTTCTATGGCCTGTTTCACTGTTGCATGGACCACATATTGTATTGAGGCTCTGGAAGTTTGGAGAGGGCAACCACCGACTCCACCTTCTCCTTTAGTCCTCATCTAAGAAATGTTTCTGAAATAAAGCATTTGTTTTGAGTACTTGTTTTAATTGCGACTCCTCATTAAAATAAAAATATCTATTCTCTAAGTTGTGAACACTAGCCTGTGCACACGTTTACAAGTGTAGCAGAGTGAGTACTCTGTATATCAGAATCCGACAATACGTATACATTACAAATATACACTTTTTAAGAAGCTTTAAAAAGTTCAAAATTTACATGTGTTCTTCTTTTATTCTTAGAAGATTGCCCAGCCAACACGTGTTTCGTCTGCGTGAATAACCCTAGACTTCATCAGGGCTTGAGGCAAAAAATGGAGATCAGATATCTCTCTGCCGGTTGTACTTCCGTGCTGGCTGGAACAGGAGGTTGAGTAGAGTAACGCACTCTGGATAAGGATTCAGGGTTAGTGTGACAACAAATCCACTTCCTAAAGGTTGTTTTAAGGCTTGAGTCACTGGGATGATGTCAAGTAGGTGGTGCAGGCACAAATATGGTCCACCACAAGAGATCCGAAATACTGTGCCGAAAAGCAAGAGGACTGGCAAGGCAGACCAAGCGAGTACGCTGGTCCAACAAGAATGACTGCAGCGTCTGGGACCGGAAGCTCTAAGTTTTATTATTGCACCACTAATTTAGTTAAAGAACATGGACTGCAGGGTTCCGACTTTGCTTCAGGCGGCCAAATCTTTTAATTCTCAGAGGAGGCAGGGGGGTCCATCCAGCAGATTAAATCAATACACTTCATGGCTGGAGAGGCCACTCAGAGAGGATGGATCGGGGTGTCTAGAACAGGAGGTGCCACCTGTTCGGCTACTATTGTTCTGATCAAAGGCCACTTGCGAGAGGCGAGAACTGAGTTCTCCAGGGGGACGGCAAGGGACCAGGCCCATGATATCAGAATTAAAGTTTATTTGTAGAAACGTATATAAAAGCTGTTTTTTTCAAGGCTTACAGATCAGAGAAGATTTGGGCCAAGACTGAACAAAATCTATAGCATGCTGCTGTCCTAGTTGAAACAATGAAAAAAGAGAAAGCCTCATTTACTCACACTGTCTCGTTTTTACCCTTAAATTTCAATCCCTGCTAACAAGGAAAGTGGAAGTTGTTGTATAGGAGAAGATTCTAGAAGGAAAGGAGGATGCCTCATCATATAAGATAGAAATAGCAAGGATTTCAGGAATTTAAAAAAAAGTACTTGGGCTTGCTTGGAGAGGTGAGGACAGAAGGACAGCACAGGCAGGTGAAATAATTCTTGTTTTCTCAGGGTAGCAACCTGCCAAGTGCTTTATCTCTCTTATGGTTTGTGCCATTTCCCCACTGGGGCTCATGTGACTGGCACTCATCCATCTTTGAGAACCTAAGCATAAGGTGGACTTGAGGCATGAACCCCTGTTAAAAACTTTATTTGTCCTTGCATAAGCAGGTGAATTCTGTGTCTTTACAGATTGTGTATTTTCTGCTGAGGTTTGCAATCATGGTTGCTCTTTGTGAGGTTCTGACCTCAAACGTATGGACGTTCTGTACCCTAGAATGTGATAGTGGGCTTGTGTGGGTGGATTATATGCTCTGGGAGTTGCTGCCATGATTGGAGAACTGATGGTCGTACAATGTGATATCAATCTACTACAGATATCCTGACCTGTGTTCGGATCTTTTCAATAGCAAAGAGTGGCCATCAGTGAGTTCTAGTCCTTTATGCTACAGTGATCAGATTCACCTGCATTTCCCAGTGGCTTGTCGAAAATTTGGTTGGGGTGTTTCGGTGCTGAGGAAGATTGATCCATTTAAGGGATTTGAGATTACTGTGTCCTATTGGACCCAGGTTGTCGTGAGGGCAGTGTGCATGTGTGTTGCGAATAATCCTTACAATTGCAGCATGACTACAGTGGAACACAAGTCTTGTGTTCCACATTGTGACTACTATTGCCTTTAGAAACAGGTGCCCACAAGTGTATACAGGTAGCGCAGCATAAGCAAGGCCCACTATCTTTCAAAGCATGCATAATGGCAGCCATGTTTGTACAATGGGATAGAGCCCAATGACAAGCACCACCGCCACCACCTATGAACACAATGCTCTGCAACTAAACGTGGCACCCATTTTTGATGCATCAAATAAAACCCATTGAATTATATTGTAAGTTGAGCGCTTTACCTACAAAAAGAAATTTTATGAACGATCGTGCCACTCTGCCGGTCAATAAAGTGACAGCTACACCTTTTAACTAAATTTTTCTTAATTCCGCATCTGTCAACTCACAGTGAATTTAATTATTTTCCATAGGTCCGTTGAGTGCATAGCGAGTGCATTTGGCAGCATCTCACCCATGTGTGCACAATAATATACCTACGCTTCATATGCACAATACATTGAATTGGCATTTTTGACTTACACTATGGCAATGGGAAGAATCTCAGCACTTCCTCCTGTCATGCCAACTCCTGGAACGGTACGGTTGAATTGGGAACAGTGGCATGATGCATACCTTGACGCCACTAATGGAGACATGTTTACTTCAAAAGATGAAAAATGCCTTACTGCTTTACAATTTAAGTCCTGGAGATAGACGTTTGTTGAAAACTTTGCCTTTAGAAGTTGTCAAAGTCCACAAGGATGAGGAAATATATTTCATTGAAATTGTTGATGTTTATGCCACTCTCTTGAAAACTCTAGATAAATGATTCAATCCCAGAAAACATTTAGTGTTGGAATGACAAACATTAACAAAGATGTAAATTTCCAGTCGCACCAATTGATGATTTTGTGACTGCATTAAGAATGCTTGCAGCCACATGCAATTATTATGATCTCATAGATAAGATCATTAGAGACCAACTAATTAAAAAACAAATTCAAGAAAAGTTATTGTCAACAGAAGATCCCGCCTTAGATGCTGCATTAAAATATAGACAGAAGTATTGAGCATTCTGCGATATGAATGAGAGAGATCGGCATGAGTACAGAGGGAAAAGAATTATAGAGCTGTACAAACCAGTGAACAACTAAAATGCTAAGTGAGATAGCGATTGTTGGGTCAGGAAGTCTCCTGCATGTCTCTGGAGAGAGTGCTTCCCCTGCTTTATGCTAATCTCCAGGCAAGTCACTCAAAAGCTACTGTATAATTTCTAGATCCCTACCTCAGTGAGCATGACAATCCTACATGTCCACTGAGGGTCTCCCTGTTTACATGGATTGAGACCCTAGGGCTTGGCTTTGAGGTCGAGGGGGCATGCTTAGTGCACCCCTATTTTTCAGAGAGTGGCTACTGCCCTCTCTATTAAGGCTGTGGTAGACTGACAGTGGTGGCAGCAATGAATCTATAGTCAGGAGGGGTGAGTCCCTTGGCACCCTCCTGACCAAGTCTGTGCAGTTTGCCATGCCTGTGGGCCTGTTGCCTTTGTCTGCCTGATGTATGTTTGAGAGCCCGTGGGTGTACAGGGGGAGAATGGTGATTTGAGCCAGTGTGAGGAATGCGAGCTGTTCTGCTGGACATCCCAGCTCCCCCCTGCCCCTCCCTATTTCCTTGGAAAGGCCTGGTGGGCTGGGGTAGACATTCAGCTCTTATCTGGGTTTAGCTGCACTAACTTTGTGGAGAGTACCCTCCCCCACTGGTCAGGGCCTCCTGGGCTGGAGTTATTTAAAATTCCTCTTTAGGGAGTTGCACAGCCTGATACCAGGAGAACATGGGGGTGGACTGGGGCATGCTTTACCCATGCATTGAACACGCCGTGAATGGTTTGTGATTGGAGCTGTATTCAGGATGCAAAAGTAGCAGACCCTCTGATTGGATGAGCCTATCAATCAGAGGTGATAAAAGTCTGGCCTGAGTGGTCAGCTGTGGTTCAAGACTGGTCTATGATGGAAGAGGTGGCCACACCAGGCCGTCTGAGGATAGCCAGGCGCGACCGGCAGTGTGAAGGCAGGAGATAAGACCCTGTTCACTGCGTCTGGGCCAGCTGTTTTTGTGAGGCTTGTAGAGCGGATCGTGCGCTTTGGAACAAGGAAATTACAGACAGCTGCCCAAGGTGTGGAAAGGAAGCTTCCGGCACATCACCCAAGTGTGGAAAGAAGCTTGCGGCACATCAAGAAAAGCTGGTGGAAAGAAGCTTGCAGCACATGAAGAGAGCCACAGAGGAGGAAGCTTGATTCTAGTCTTTGAAGGTGAGATCAAATCCCCTCTAGGCTCCTCCCTTGCGCTGTGGGAGCCTGTACAAGCAGTAACTGGGAATAGAGGCCAGTGAAGCAGGCCCCCACCTTTCTTTTTGTGATTTCTGAGGGTATCAGGGTAAACTGGCACTCTGTCTAGCCACTACCCTCCTACAGCTAGCCAATGGCTACTGGACTAGTGGGACTCCAGGAAACTGTGCCAAGACATCAGGCACCTGTGATCAGATCCCTGACACCACTATAGCGGTGTCCTCACTCACAACGGGAGGGCACTTCTGTTACTTTGGGTGGGGGGTTATGGGGCAGATCAAGAACATTTGACTTCACATCATATGCTGAAACAATATCCTTTCAATCCCAAGATTGGTATCAAGGCTCTAGTGAATGAGAGCAGCCCTGTGTAACATGATCTGTAATATGCTGTCATGTAGCTCCTGAATATCCTTATATCGTGTTAAGTTAGCATAGGTACATTTGAGGTTTAAACGCCATTTTCCATTCTTGCAACTTCTGCACACGACACTTAATTGTTGACTTAGCTTTCGACCTAGTAGTTTGCCGTGGTTTATGTGAGAATGATGTGTTGTTGCTCTGA
Organism: Lissotriton helveticus; assembly: GCF_964261635.1. Taxonomy (NCBI): domain Eukaryota; kingdom Metazoa; phylum Chordata; class Amphibia; order Caudata; family Salamandridae; genus Lissotriton; species Lissotriton helveticus. The sequence continues at coordinate 1,934,294,709 of NC_136061.1, forward strand.
TATCAGCTTTGCTTAATAAACTATGTCTGCACGAAGAGTGCTGAAGTTTCAGGAACAACACGATATGGAATTGTTATGAGGTCTGATCTCCACGCCTTCATAGTCATAACACAAGTGCAGCCTTTGCCAACTCGGGCTTTAGGCGGGATTGATATTGCCTTGCATGAGGCACATAGAACACACTTGATGCGGTGCACATGCAGAGAGAGCTGGTGTATGCTGATGTGATTCCGTCATGCTAGGACACTAAGGTATGGGCCCGCCCTAAACCAACCCAAAGAGACCTTCTTAGCTAATAATATAATATATGTGTTAGGGAGGGTGAGATATAAGTGTTGTTAACTCTTATTCATTACAGCATGTTAACATGCTGTCACCATTCGCTTTTTATGTATTAGTAACTATGCTGGTAATTTGGCTACTGATAATAAGTATACTTGTATTATCTAAGATACTGCGCCTGAGAAGACGGCATTAGTAAATAAACATTTCAAATGCACATGTGTTCTTCTTTACTCCATGTTTTGGTTTGTAATGATAATATAACGAAAGAGTGTTCATGAGTTCCACTTATCCTGAGGTACTGTAAGTTCATGTTCTGGTTTGTCTAAACATTGGGAGTTTGATAAGACCAATGAGACACTGTAGCTAGCTTGGTAAGGGGTAAGTTGGGTACTAAGGTGAGTTTTGGGTCACCCTAATTCGCCGAGGTTCCAATCCTCTGTGCACAGTTCTGTGTGAGAACAGAAACCCTGCGACATGGCGCCCAACGTTTTCGGTGGTCTTATATCATGACACTCGAGTAGTATATCATTCAAACCTTAACCCCTTCACCTCCGTTTCCGGTCTTTTTCAAGCTTCATTCTTTCTTAAACGGTTTCTTTGAATTACTACCCAGTTGTGCTACAAAGTCTTCTTTGTGTTTTCTTGTTTCCAGTGTTATCATGGCGGTGGCCATTGCGCAACATAGTCGCGTAGCGGTGCGCACACATCTGCAGGCGTACCAAGTCCCGGTGGACGGTATGGCTGTGATTTTAGTGGTGGGTGCAGATCCGGCGTTCCCTTTTGAGTTGTTTTACTCTTGGGTTACGTTTCCGGCTGTGGACGCAACTTCTGGTTTGTTCCACTCCTACACCGCCTCCGCTGTCCCGGCTGAATATACACCGTACAGGGCACTGGAAATACCTATTGATCATTGGCAGCATCGCGTTTGGTTTGATGGCGCCCTCCCCCACTCTTTGTCCGCTGCGAGGTTAGGTCCACTCTCAATTCCAGGTGCAAACTGGCCTGCGTTGGGTGGGTTTACCCCGCACCCGAATCACGGCGCTTGTACCCTTGCAGAAATTCGTAGGCTACATGTGGTTTCCATTTCCGTGATTCGAGCATTAGTGCAATACATTGGTCGACATCTACCTGGTGGTCCCCAGGGGGGTGCGGCCGTTCCCTTGGATCGAGGCGGTATGCGTCTTAATCCGGTGATGGTAAATTCGGTTTTTGGTGCGCGTCCAGTTGACAACCATGACTTCCCATTCTGGTTGGCTGAGAAGTTTGATCAACTGGAGGCGGTGTTTCCGAATTCTACTCCTGCTGATAAGCATAGAATGTTGACGATCACTTTACCGAAGGATTTA